>NC_085998.1:33393141-36268141 GCF_030014385.1 Trichomycterus rosablanca
AACACAAACGAGGAATCCAAGCACAGTTATTAGAGGAAAAAAATGTTTTAATGTTTTGTGTTTGAAGCTTTTTTCAGTGTATGTGTTTCCATTAGCTACTGATATGCAAAAACTCTGAAGGTTGCATGAGGAAGAAAACACTAGGCTTTCAACTAATATGATTATTTTAGCTGTTAATTAATCCTGCAATTATTTCTCTGATTACTCAATTATTATATTTGAAGTTTTTATTTCCTTCTCGCCTCTTTGATCACTATTTTTCCACACACTGTGTTTCCACACACAAAGCCAACTGTGTGTGGTGGATGCCTGGCCAGGTCGGTAGCACTGTTGAGATTCAAAATCACTTCGCAGTGGTGAACTAGCATGTTAAATGACTGCTTAGAGGACAAGTTTTCTAGGTGTTACTACAGACTCATTCAAATTTTAGGAAACCCCTGTTGGCTTTCAAGTAAAATTAATTAACACAGAACAAATGTACACAAACACACACTGTAAACCCACGCCTGCTGTTTTATTTCCCAAAAAATGCCAGATTTAGCTATTTTCTGTTAATAATGTATAAACTATTAGCTTCATTCTTAATATTATATCATTTAGGCAAAATCAAACTGCTTTAGCCACTAATATAATAGGTTTTGTTGTTGTTGCATGTGCAATGGAATTTCATGAATTTAAATCATTACTGTTTAATCACATTTTGCCACTAAATACAACAAGAAAAAAAAATTACGCTCTGTGGTCCTGATTCCATCTGCATCATTCTGCTCCATCTGTAGCATTAGCTTAGCTGACAAACAAATAAATTACTGGTTTCCACTACAACCTTATATTGAGCAGTTCAGATCCTATCTGTGTGGAGTTTGCATGTTCTCCCAGTGTCTGGGTGGGTTTCTTCCAGGAGCTCTGGTTTCCTCCGACAGTCCAAAGACTGGCGTTCTGTCCAGGGTGTTTCTGTGGGGTCACAGGGGATGCTGGAGTCTGCAAGGTGCTCACTGAGAGCTGGGATAGACTCCAGCATCCCCTGCGACCCTGATTAGGATAAGCGGCTTAGAAAGTCTAACATTCCTTATTTTGTCACCGGATTTTCTTTTTTCGTCAGTGTAGAAAATGTATGTTTTATTTTATTTCATTTTAATTATAGTTATGTTACAAATTGGTACAGAACACATGATACAGTTTCATCTAGCTTTCTCTTATGCCAACCCTGACCGTCGCCACAGAACAACTCATTCAGAGAAATATTTGCATCCAATAAAATGTTCGATTAATTAAATCAGACGAATGCCTGAAAGAGTTGGATAACAACCAATTAGACATGGTGATTAAAATGATGCTGACTATAGCTGTAAGGCTGTAGCTATTATCTACTGATCGTTATTGTACGATTGCCAAAGTCACATTACAGCTGGGCACTCGAGTGTTGTGCAAACCTTTAGATTGAATATCCCAGTGGGTACAATAAAACTTGTCGCATAGCATAACAAGTGCTTCCACATTTTATCCTGGACATTTTGGACATTTCCGTCATAGCAGGATGAGAATACCTGGACTATGTATAGTAGTTCTGCAGTTCTTTTGCTGTTGTAACTGATTGAAATGAACAAGCTATTAGTAAGATCAAGGCACTTATTTGAGGTAAGAAGACCTAGCTTTCGGTGGCACGTTGGCTCAGTGGGTAGCACTGTCCTCTCACAGCAAGAAGGTCCTGAGTTCGATTTCCAATTGGAGCGTTCCAGGTCCTTTATGTGTGGAGTTTGCATGTTCTCCTGGTGTCTGTGTGGTTTTCCGTCATGTGCTCTGGTTTCCTCCCACAGTCAAGACAAAGAAGACAAAGCCAAAGAAATGCAAGTGAGGTGAATTGGACTTACTTCAGCCAGAAAGGTCACTAACTGCCCGAAAAGCTACAGGCTTCTAATGTAAACAAACCAGTAGAATTGGTAGTAATTTCAGACTTTGAAAATATACATTGTGAATGACACTGCTGTAAGTGACACATACACTTTAGAGGATTAAATCACAGTTCTCAGTATTCTGGAGCTGTGTTGCACCCACACAACCTAATGTGCCACTTCCATATTCCAAATTCCATAGAGATGTGTTGAATCTGGTTAAAGTCAGGGCTCAGTCTAGTCCAGTCAAGTTCTTCTACACTTAGGGTTAGGGGTTAGTGTTACTCCGAGACTTTCACACCTCACAACAACAACCCTGAGAATTCTTTAGGGCAGTTCAAGCAGAGCGGTCAGGTAAATTATTGGACCCTCTTTGTGGTCATTGCTTATCTATAGAGATTGCTGAAACCCACTCATTACAATGTGTCTGAACATTGTACTATATTGCCAAAAGTATTCAGTCACCCATCCAAATAATTGAATTCAGGTGTTCCAATTACTTCCATGGCCACAGGTGTATAAACCCATGCACCTAGGCATGCAGACTGCTTCTACAAACATTTGTGAAAGAATGGGTCGCTCTCAGGAGCTCAGTGAATTCCAGCGTGGTACCGTGATAGGATGCCACCTGTGCAACAAGTCCAGTCGTGAAATTTCCTCACTACTAAATATTCCACAGTCAACTGTCAGTGGTATTATAACAAAGTGGAAGCGATTGCGAACGACAGCAACTCAGCCACGAAGTCACAGTTTGGGCATGGCCCCTTCCTGTTCCAACATGACTGCGCACCAGTGCACAAAGCAAGGTCCATAAAGACATGGATGAGCGAGTTTGGTGGGGAAGAACTTGACTGGCCTGCACAGAGTTCTGACCTCAACCCGATAGAACACCTTTGGGATGAATTAGAGCAGAGACTGCGAGCCAGGCCTTCTCATACAACATCAGTATCTGACCTTACAAATGCGCTTCTGGAAGAACGGTCAAAAATTCCCATAAACACACTCCTAAACCGTGTGGAAAGCCTTCCCAGAAGAGTTGAAGCTGTTATAGCTGCAAAGGGTGGGCCGACATCATATTAAACCCTATGGATTAAGAATGGGACGTCACTCAAGTTCATATGCGTGTGAAGGCAGACGAGCGAATACTTTTGGCAATATAGTGTACTTCTCGTCACATTCTGTAATCAAACAATGTAGCAGCATCTCAGACATGTATTCTATTCCAGTAAAGCGTATATGTTCTGTGTGAAATAGAATCATGCATTCATTTTTATGTGTCAACTGCAGGACAGCCTTTGTGTTACAGTAGCAGACAAATGCGTAATACAGCCCTCAGTTCAGTAAAAAACAGGCCATCTGCTTTATTTGTGTCCTCCATGTGTGACACATTGTACCACCAGGCCGGCGTACACAAGCTGCTGAGAAAGCACAGAACGGGATGCATGCAGACACCGAGATTGAATTGTTCTCAGCTTTTCAGTCATGACTGACAGGTAATCTAGAGGCGAGCGATTCAAGCGGCCGCACGTTACAAACCTTGATACAGCCATTTGAAGGGAGCGTATTATATTCCAGAATCCAAATGTTTATTCACAGCAGACATATTGTGAGATTTGGCTCTGCTGTTTTCAATTTATTAGATGGATTTGTTTGCTAACCTCGGCTTTAACTCTGTGCAGATGAGATTGATGAGGTATTTTCCCCCAGCAAGCCAGTTTCAATATGGCGACAGGGAGGTGCTCAATATATTTAAAAAATTAAGACAACTACCAAATCTGATTGGCAAAGATGAGCCTTAAAATTGTATTTGTTTGTCTGTCTGTCTATTTCTAAATTCTTATCTTGCATGGTTAGTAGTTGTTCATGGCTTGTTAAACGCTAATACATTAGTGGTTTTACCTTAGTTTGTTTTGTACAATGTGACAATGCAATTCTGTCCACATTAATGTTTACAAAATGCTTTCAGTTCTGCCTGGTTGATTGGGGAACAGTTTTTTTTCAAGCAACCCACATTTTGTCCACGAATTTTACCACACCCAGGCAACAAAAGCAATGCATCACAACAAAACACATAACGAATTCTATTAAATTAATAAAATAGGTGGCAATCTGGTCCCACTGTGGTTTACAACATGTAACGTAAAGCCTCCACAAAGGGGTGTAAGTGTAATTATTAATATTTATCTCTGCAAACCATTGTTTTTGGCTCGTGATCCACCCAAGGGTAGCGACCCAAGGTTTAAAAACCCTGGTCTACAGCAATTCTAAGGTCTGACAACAAATAACCACTTAAAGCCAGTCACGACTGTGCCACTTAAGCTGATTTTTTTTTGTTTATTTATTTATTTTTCAACCATTTCAATGTTACTTTGGCATTATACTCTGGGTGTGTTTTTGTCAGAATGGAGCATATTATTATTCAAGATGTCTTTTCAGGTTCCTCTTTTTTTGTGATCCTGACCAAACCTGACTATCAACACTGTGTTATACAGTACTGTTACACTGGTCTGTGTTGGACAATGAATGTTACTTTCATGGACAGATACCGGTGTGATGTTATTACTTATGTTCTGGTTTAGAAGTTTAGAAGCTTTTTAAACAGGTCAGTGCTCCAATTCATGTCTGTGCTGTTTTATGATCAGATCACCAGCTTGTTTTAAAAGCTCTTTGTGTTTGGTTTGATTCGATTTGTTCTATGGACAGCCTTTACCATACTGATATGTTGTACCTCATATTTTCTATGCTGGAGTTTACTATTAGTGAATTAACTTGGTAGGTAATATGTTGCTATGGATTGGAGCTAAATTAATAAACTATGAATATATACACTGAAGTGCCAGAAGATCAGAAAAAAAAGAAAAACTGGTACAATAGGGGACTGTAGCAGCTGGTAAAGGTTCCATAATGGTATGGAGTGTGTTTAGCTGGCATTCCATGGGAACCCTGGTACGTATACAAATGTCTCTGACAGGTGAACACGATATGTGTCTCCTGTTTGACGGGTTGCCCCCATTCATGTCCTGCATTCATTCTGATGGGTTTGGCCCACCTGTCTAGAAACGCCATGTTATGGATAGAGAAACACTCATCCGAGTTTGGGGTTTTGCCATTCCCACTTAAGTCACCAGATCTCAACGTTATCAAACACACCTGGAAAGCCATACAACATGCTGTGGAACACAAAAATCCTTCACTTCAGAATACAACAGAATTGTGGAGCGTTCTGCAGGAAGTATGTTATTCAATGCCTACAGAATATTTCTGCAGCTCCAGTGGGGGACCTACTGTACCAGTTTTTCTTTTAGTGTTCTTTTAGCATTTTAGTGTATTTTACTGATGTGATCCTAGCGATGTTTAATTTAGTTAGGTCTTAAAAGGATTTAGTTGGGCAATACACTTGAACACTTGACTACTGAATGCACTGTGCTGCCCAAAAGAAGTTATTGTTTGGGGTTGTCCGGAGTTAGGTTATTTAACTCTTCATTGTCCAACATCCAATCTGTGTTGCAAACTGGATGTTGCTTGGCCGAGGCCTGCTCCTCATTTCTTTTTATTTGTTTAATGAATGAAATCAGTACCAAAAGCATGGTGCAGCATGGAGCAACAGATGGTAGAGTGGGTGCTGGCTGCACAGCATCATTAATCCTGACATACTTTCTTCCAGTCATTGTCTGTGAGGACTTATGCATGTTATACCAGATCTTCAGATGTCTCTGTGGTTTTCCTTTCTGTACCTGAAACATAAAAGTCGGGGAAATTGGCTGCTTTAATTGGCCTTATGTGTGAATAAGTAAATTTGAGATGTAAGTAACTTAAGATTTTGTTTTGTGGTGTTGGATTTTATATAGTGACAATGTTGTTTGTCTTGTGTATCTCTTGCCTGCCGTAGTTTACCGCCAACTCACGCTCGTCCTCCTTTATACCGCATCTTTCTCACTCCTGCCTCTCGCTCAGGAACTACAGAGGACAACATGGAGCGATTGTCTGACACCCTGTTCCTTATTTTCTTTGACACTTCTACTTTTCTGTGTGTTTCGTTCCTCGTCAGCACAAACCCAGATCTGTTATGTTTTGGGAAAACAAACAGACGTTTACGATGACAGTATTGGGTTAATAGGACCAGTGCAAACAACAATGAAGTTAGATAAGCATTTGTGGTGATGTCTGTGTGTGGTTTGGTTAAAGGTATTCACTCATTATGCTGTGTACATAGTAATTCTACTTAATGGCTGTTAAGAAATTGGTTGGTAAATGCAGAACACACACAGTCGTAGTGCTTTTCTATAATTCATGAAACGTCTATTTAAACACTGACAATAATAGACGCCTAAGCTGAGGTTAATAAAATTAATAACAGTCTACTGTTTAGACACCACCAATTTATAATATGCAATGTACACTATTGTGAATGAGACAGCGGTCACATAGTGTGTGAATCAGTTTCCTTGGCTAAGCAGAAAAAAATGAAAGAACTATTGAGTAATTGTACAGTTGCTACTAATAGATAATAAAGATACTCTGCAGTGATTACAGTATTGTGTGTGCTGCATTGTGTTTTTTGTTGTCTGTATATACTGTATATACAGTATATTAACACATTTTTATTGTGGCAGAGCAGAACAGCAGGTTATAATGTGGCACGGAGAAGAACACAGTGCAATGACATACTATTTTTACAAATCAGGATTTAAATATATATATATATATATATATATATATTTAAATCCTGATTTGTATATATACAAAGTGGCACAATAATATATAATGTAATACAACAGTATGGTATTTAATTTTTGTTTGTCTTTATGTTGAGCTTTACAAGTCAGAAGCGGGCGGCACGGTGGCTCGGTGGGTAGCACTGTCGCCTCACAGCAAGAAATTCCTGGATTCGATTTCCAGGTGGACCGGTCCGGGTCCTTTCTGTGTGGAGTTTGCATGTTCTCTCCGTGTCTTTGTGGGTTTCCTCCGGGAGCCCAGGTTTCCTCCCACAGTCCTAAGACATGCAAGTGAGGTGAACTGAAGATACAAAATTGTCCATGACTGTGTTTGACATTAAAGACTTGAACTGATGAATCTTGTGTAACCAGAAACGTGACGTTAAAATCCTAATAAATGAATAATAAAAATTATAAATTAAATATTTATAAATTGCATACTTACAACACATGAAAGAATGTTGTGAAAGAGTAACAGTGCATTTTGTGGCCATTTTTTTAGTAGCCGAAATATTTATAAAAATTACATCCAAATATTTCAAACAAAAAACTGTGTTTGCTATTTGCATATAAATATTTGTTTCTCCTATTCATCGAGTGCTAATATCACAGCAGCTTTCAAGAAAAAATACTTTTGCCCACAAGTAGTTTTAATCTTTACTTATTATTTACAAATATAAAAGTGAAACCAGAGACAATGGTGATTGTAGAAAATCAGATCTGGTCAATAAGCCAATCAGAGCACTTAAGTGACCCCATAATGGAAAAACTCTAAATCTACATAAAACATCACAAACGTTTTTCAGCGTATGGTGCTGCACCCTAAATATCAGAAAAGAATGAAATGCTTTAATAGTACAAAATGCTTTGCAATGTATTAATGAAAAGTGCTGGCTTTTAAGTAAGCCCTTGTTTTGTAACACATTTGGATGCAGTGTTATGGAAATGCAGAATTCTCCCGGGATGGTGTAAAAGATAAATTGTGGGCATTTTTATCTTTGTGCCTCAGTATTATGGTGTGTGCTAACCTTTACTTGTTAGTTTCTTTGGGGTTGAACAAAAGACCCACTGTCAATTATTTCTGAAGAAATGCTTAATCGTAATTCTTTATTTTTCTATCTTTCTGCCTCTAAAAAACATCCTGTCATTCTGTAGCAGAGAAACTGTCATATAACAGCATTGTTAAATCCTGGATTAATTGGTCAGGGGGTATTGATTAACTGTCCAGAATAGAATGGCTCTGACATGCAGCTCAGGGTTATTTAAATGTACTTATTAATGCTTTTAAAACAATGTGTTATAATAGTTATATAGGCTTGAAAAAAATATAAGTAACATATACTTCACAGAAACTGGTTTGATGGATGCTCTTTGTACACTAGCAATTAGAAGCAGATTGCAAGATAATAAAATACTTTAAAATGCATCCGAAGAAGTGATTATCTGCTTTAATTTGTTAATTGTGGGTGTTTTAATGCACTGGAAAAGTTGAGAGTGCAAACGTGTGTGTGTGTGAGAGAGAGAGAGAGACAGAGAGAGAGAGAGAGAGAGAGAGAGAGAACTTTTTGAGAGCTGCAACAGCAGGATGAATCATTTGTACTGTGGTTATACATTAGCATTAAAGTCTCAGTGCAAGTGAGAACAGAGATAAAATTAAAGTTCCTGATGTTAATTGCTTCTAAATTATTTCCAGTTGAGCCATGCAGCTAGTTAACCAACTTTAAATTCACAGGTTCTGGTCATGCAACAAATGCTGTAATGTAAACACACATTCACAAATATTGCCTTACATTCTAGAATTATGCACTTCGGTGCAGTATGTACGTATATATTCACAGACTAAGAAATACACTTGTGCATTGTTTAGATTATGTTTAGATTATCATTTTGAATTGTGAATTAAGCCAAATTTATGGCAGAACATTTTGTTGCACAATTACTAATAAACAGCTGTCTGTCAGTTGTAATGCTATTGCCTCTTTGGCACCAGTTTTTCTTTTTCAGGTTTATTAAAATTAATCTAAAACAAAAATAAATACAACAAATTCAAATGTCAGCATTTGCACAAATCTGTTTGTATTTCATTTAATTTAATTTTAAGTTCAATAATAAAGCGCTCACTAGCCCTCTATCGCTGGAATCACTAGCGGTGCTGATTGTCTCTGTCTAAGAGGGGTGCCTGAGGCTCCATGATGGATTGCCGTCCTGCCCAGGGTGCGTTACTGCAATTCGCCCAGTGATTAAGGATAAAGAGGACGCACTGTGACCCTGACCTGGATAACGTGGTGAAAAGTGAAAATAATTTTACATTTACAGCATTTAGCAGACACCTTTATTCAAAGCGACTTACAGTACAGTTACAGTATACAATCTGAACAACTGAGGTTTAAAGGCCTTGCTCAAGGGCCCAGCAGCAGCAACCTGGCAGTGGTGGGGCTTGAACCAGCGAAGTTCTGATTACTAGTCCAGTACCCTAACTACTAGGCTATGGCTTGCCCTAAAATTAACTTAAAGTTCAATTGATATATTAATGTTTACATAGTAAATGTTTCTGTCATACTACCTTGATTTGCAAGTCATTGATACAACGATGTAATACATGGTTTAAAATTGAACGTGTGTTAAAATCTTAGATGTGCAGTTTTTTTAGAAAAGAATTCCTATAATGGGGTTCATGACATCACACCACCTTATTGTTGATTATTTATTCAATATGAGCAGAACCTTTGCTTTATTGCTTTATTCTTTGCTTTGATTTATGCTTTAATGAAATAATAACAATAATAGGAATATGAATATCAGCTTGTGGTCTTAACACAACAGCGCAGGGTTCAGGGACTCAGAATGAGGTCTGAAGATGAGACCCAGATAAACCTGAATACAGTGGAGATCAAAAGCAAAGATGTATTAAAAGATCTGAAAATACAAATTCATTTGCATACCACATAATGCCTTTTGTTCTGCCTGTTTGGATACCTTGGCAATGACTCAATCATCTTATTGGCATTGTTAATGGTGAAGAAGGCTGTGCTCCCCTGGTATGTGTCATTAATCGGTGGGGTTTAGCTCACAAAGGCGATGCAGAAGGAAGAGATTTAGCAGATGAAAAGCCTGAGCCTCACAAAGCATCCACCCAGAGCTGGGATGTGCCTGTGAAGTCCAGATAGCAAGTGAATTACAGTAAAACCAAAATCAGGACTTCTGATTCATTAAACACACACAATCTACTTTCAAGTCATTTAAAAAGAAGCACACATGCTACACAGGATGTCTTATACACAGTTTTGCCATATTTCCTCAACTTTGTATGCTGGAAGTTTACCCAACACAGATAAAACCTAAAATAAATCATTTTTCTCCCTGAAACCCCCTGACCAGCACTTCTTAGGTCAATCTTTGTTAAAAGAATAGAGGGGAGCTACACAGACTGCGGGGTTTATTGGCACACTTGCCCTTTAAACTGATAAATGTAGGTTCAACTGGGTCTGGATGCACTGTGGAGAGGAGTAGATAATCGAGCATGGAACACAATTGTTCTGCCTGAGTCTGTACCTCTCACCCCTGTCTAATCATTCAATTCCTTCTCGGCTGGCCCTCGGTCCAATATGTCTAAAAAAAGCAACATTATCTTTTTAGCCATTGGACCCTGCAATATCTTATCTTTAATGCTAATCAGACATAATGACAGTATGGGATGACATTGACAGCCTTTTATATAAATCATTAGATCTAGCTCATACTGAGACAGATTTAGCTTTGTGCTATAATGATCCTCTCTCTCTCTCTCTCTCTCTCTCTCTCTCTCTCTCTCTCTCTCTCTCTCTCTCTCTCTCTCTCTCTCTCTCTCTCTCTCTCTCTCTCTCTCTCTCTCTCTCTCTCTCTCTCTCTCTCTCTATATATATATATATGTATATATTTATTTATACTGATCAGCCATAACATTAAAACCACCTCCTTGTTTCTACACACATTGTCTATTTTATCAGCTCCACTTATTATTATAGAAGCATTTTGTAGTTCTACAATTACTAACTGTAGTCCATCTGTTACGCTACATGCTTTTTAGCCTGCTTTCACCCTGTTCTTCAATGGTCAGGACCCCCACAGGACCACCACAGAGTAAGAATTATTTAGGTGGTGAATCATTCTCAGCACTGCAGTGACACTGACCTGGTGGTGGTGTGTTAGTGTGTGTTGTGCTGGTATAAGTGAATAAGACACAGCAGCGCTGCTGGAGTTTTTAAACACCTCACTGTCACTGCTGGACTGAGAATAGTCCACCAACCAAAAATATATCCAGCCAACAGCGCCCTGTGGGCAAGGTCCTGTGACCACGGATGAAGGTCTAGAAGATGACCAACAAACAACAGCAATAGATGAGCGATCGTCTCTGACTTTACGTCTACAGAGTGAACCAACTAGGTAGGAGTGTCTAATAAAATGGACACAGTATTTAAAGACGGTTAAGGTACTGGACTAGTAATCGAAAAATCGCTGGTTCAAGCCCCTCCACAGCAGGGTTGCCACTGTTGGGCCCTTGAGCAAGGCCCTTAACTCTCAATTGCGTAGACAGTATACTGTCACAGTACTGTAAGTCGCTTTGGATAAAAACGTCTGCTAAATGTCGAAAATGTAAATGTGTGTGTGGCTCGGTGGGTAGCACTGTTGCCTCACAGTAAGAAGGTCCTGGGTTCCATTCCCAGGTGGAGTGGTCCAGGTCCTTTCTGTGTGGAGCTTGCATGTTCTTCCTGTGTCTGCGTGGATTTCCTCCTGGAGCATCGGTTTCCTCCCACAGTCCAAAGACAAGCAAGTGAGGTGAATTGGAGACACTAAATTGTCCATGACTGTGTTTGATGACCTACTGTGCAACTTGTGTGTAAGAATGTGTGTGTTTAATAAGGTTTAAAAGTATGCTAATGTGTAACTGTGTAATGATAACAATGATTTATAAATAATATAAATATAAATAAATAATCCAATAAGTGTTTCATAAATTATACAATAAATGTTTAAGGTTTTGGGGAAGTAAATGAATAAAGGCACGTCATTGACCGACTTCATGTCTGACAAGCTCCAAGCTCCAGACACTCTAATAATTTGGTGTAATAAGTTATTTAACAGGATCTGTAGGCTTTCTTAGTCAGAACATTGAGTTTTACCACCTCAAGCTCTCAATAATTGTTAGACCATGCTGTCTAGGCCTCAGTCTAACCCGGATCCAGGTGACCATGCTACACTGACCAGTCATATGTTTGCTGTTCTTTACACTGCTGCTATTTTGGTGCACTTTGTGCTTTTGAGTTGTGAAGCAAAATCAATAGGATATCATTACCCTGACGTTCAGAGCTCTGTAATAAAAAAGGGTTTTATTATTTTAATGTGTCTGTGTTTTCTTTGCCTTGATACAAAATATCAGAAATAAGCTATGTAGCTGCTGTTGTCCTTGGTGGAGTCAGACAGTGTTTATTGCTTATGCCCCATATTCATTCACTGTCCAGGTTGCAAAAGACTACGCAGGCAGGTACATTTACTGGCTAAACAGATGCAGATGTTTGAGGTGTTGAGCCTCAGTCTGATTGATTTTGCCACATTGCCACTTCTGTGGGCAGGTGAAGGTTTACTGTGTTCATTCTTGCATGTGCTCTGACATTTGCTGCTGAGCTATTGAGCTAACCTGGACCACTGAAGCTACTGGAGCTGCACCAGCAGGAGAGATCTTATCTGCTCTTAAGTGATAAACGTTATGGAGGCTTTTATGTGGTCATGAAACCGGCTGAGGATAAATAAGTAGAAAAGTAGAGCTATGACTACATTTGGGCAGAAAGTAACACTTCAGTTTTGCTTATACTATTTCTGAAAACAACATATTTATTATATTTGAGCGTGTATAGCGATCACTGTATATGTGAATTATTGAAATAATCTACATATACACTGATCAGCTATAACATTAAAACCACTTATTTGTTTTTACACACTGTCCATTTTATCAGCTCCACTTACCATATAGGAGCACTTTGTAGTTCTACAATTACTGACTGTAGTCCATTTGTGTGTCCATAGACACTCCAACATCTAGTTGGTCCACCTTGTAGATGTAAAGTCAGAGACGATCACTCATCTATTGCTGCTGTTTGAATTGGTCATCTTCTAGACCTTCATCAGTGGTCACAGGCTGCTGCACACGGGGCGCTGTTGGCTGGATACATTTTTGGTTGGTGGACTGTTCTCAGTCCAGCAGTGACAGTGAGGTGTATATTGATGCATGCTCAATAATCCAGATAAACAATCCCACAAAGATAAACCAGGACACGTATCTGTTCTGTATGTGGGCAGTAATCTTACTGCTGGATTGTAGTGATTGCAATACTGTACAAACACATTTGACAATAAGGCTAAACTCACACTATCCATCTCTTTGATCTGGGCCATCTAAAGATCGATTTAATAAGGGAATATTTTTAACATGTTAGTTTTTACATGTTTTACATTTTCATCCAAAGCGATTTACAGTACTGTGACAGTACATATTTGATAAGCATTTGAAGGTTAAGGGCTGTGCTTAGGGGTCCAATGGTGGCAACCTGGCAGTGATGGGGCATGAACAAGCAACCTTTGGATTACTAGTCCAGTGCCTTAACTGCTAGGCTACAACAGCTCTAAACAACGATTTTATTAACAAGTAAAATGACTTTGTAATAGTCATCCTAACACATACCGTATAAACCATGCAATTGATGTTAATTATCATTATAAATACTCACAACGCTACTTTGTTAATATCATAATAACTACCCTGTTGTGTTAAACTTATCCCAAGCAGAGGAACTGTGTCAATTAAATGACTGAAAGATTAAAGCCCTTTTGGTAGCCCAGTAATAAATCTTGTTATGGGGAATCATTTGTAAATTAATTAGTAGCACAAGCATCTTAAATGCACTTGATAATTAACAGGAGTAAATATGAGCCTGGTAATCAAAATCGTTTTGAACAATTGAATATTTCCCAGCTGATGTTGGGTTGTTATGTATCACGTTCTGTGTACAGGGTTGTTATTGTGTGAAAAGATTTAACCAAGTAAATTGCTGTGTAAGGCCAGTATGATATATTGAAGAACAAGTTGTGGCAGTAAAGGTGACCCAGTAAATACAGATCTTAAAATGTTAAAACAAATCCCCTGTTTGAACACAAACAACACTTTTGTCAGTTTTATCTTCTCTTCTGCCTGTCTGTGTCCTTTGGGACTTCACACGTGTTGCACACTTCAGGTGGTGAGGTTTGAACCAGTCTGGTTTTCTCTGAACTCATATTTCTTTATTGATTTCCTCTGAAGCTGACATTTACACCAGACTCTGTCAAGTAGCCTTCAGCCTTCATCAGAGAAGTCACTCTCATAATGACATTCATAGCCTGGACACCTACCTGGTTCTGCATAGTGAATGTATATCTGTGTGTCGTTTATTCTCTTCTGTACTCATATATATATATATATATACACATTTATTTATTGACATTACAGGTCTGTAATGAAAAGTGGTTAATGTCTTCATTCTTAATGTTACGTCTTAATATTTGAATACATGTCTAGCCATTGCTCGCCACCCTTCTGCACTGTCTGTAACTCTTGCTGTTCAAATTAAATGGAACATTGCAGTCTTGGAAAACCTCATTTCATTTCATTTTTAAACGCTTGCTGGAGAAATCTGTAGTCTGCTACAGGGTACCCGAGTAATGAAGGTATAATTAATTGTATTGCATATAGTGGATTTAACTGTGGGAATTTACACTGTGCTGCCCAATTTGTCATCATCTAATCATATTAAGTGATTCAAAATATGTAGGCCACCTGATGGTGCTGTCATCTTAATGGCTATTGAAGCATTTAAATTAATTGCTGAAACTCACATCAACAAGGTAACATTTACCGAAGAGAAGTGAAATGTAAGCAAAGCAGAGTATAGATACAAATGTTTGCTTTCACAAGGGGCAGTTGGAATTGTTACCCATTCTTGTTTGATACAAGATGTCTGCTTTTTAACTTTTTCCATTTTCTGATTCTCTGTTTCATGAGGTGCCTTACATTTTCAATAGGATACAAAACTGGACTGCAGGCAGGCTAGCCAGGCATGCACACTCTGTGACACAGATCTGTGGTTGGTTTGTTTTTTGAGTTAGTTTTGTAGCCACAGTCTTCTGTTTCTTGCTGAGTGACATATACTAGATGTTTTGTTTATACCTCTGATCATTTAATATTATCTCATTAAAACACTTTTAATAACTAGGTTGGTACAACACGGCATCAGCTGGTGTAGGAACACCAGGTTCCAGGGGACCTGAGTTTAATCCTCACCTCTGATTACTGTCTATTAAAATTCCCATGCCAGGTAGATTGGCTGCTTTGAGTGAGTGGATGGTTAAGTGTGTTGTGTTCTGTGATTGGCACCTTGTCCTGGGTGCTTTGTGCCCAGTCGTCCCTTGTTGGCTCTAAATCCAATGCGATCCTAATCAGGAATAAGCTGTAGCTAAAGATAAAGTAAGTGAAGGATGTTAACTTGAAAACCTTGGAGGTTTTGTGGTTCCCTTTATGCCAATATTGTTCTTGTTTACTTTTTTATGTGTGAGTAGGATTAATGTCTTTACCCTGCCATAGCTAAGGACAAACTAAGACGGGTGTTGTTGATCCTTAAGTTTTAATAAGAAGAAATTAATTGAGATTACTGTTACACTATTAGTTCAGACTCCCAAAGTGTGCAAGTTCTAAACCAGTTATTGATGGTACAGAATTCTTAACAAGACATGAAAACATTTAGAAATGAAGCTGTTGGACCTAAATACGTGTCTGTGGCAATGTGTTCACTAAGCAACCCCATGATCAGACTGCACAGACCCTGTTTTGGTCCATGATGCCCATGTTGAGATCAGTAATACTTCACAATTTCTTTTAAGGCTTTCAGCTGTCTTTATAAGTTCTTGCGATGAAGGAGTATAAACTCTGATTGCCCTCTGAAAAACAAAGACTCCCGTCCCTCCGCAGAAGCTGGTAATGCTCATAACCTGGCTCAGTCTTGTAGCTAAGCCTTGTAAAGCTCACTAAGGGAATGTTTTTTTTTTTACCCACTGCTCCCATTTCCACAGTTTTATTCTTTTCAGTCTGCCCTTCTTTTTTTAAAATTAGGACTACATAATATCTTGGCCTTTGATACTGATATTGCAAAAGCCTTTAAGATGCAACCAGCGAACCTTTTATTGCCCCAGTTCACCCACATTATTTGAGCTTTTTAGCTTAATCTCAGACTTCAAATGTAAGGGCTAACACATGCTTTCCCTGAGACATATGAATCCAGCCAAAGTTGTTTATACACTATCACTCATGCAGGGTCACTGGGCAGTTAGACCTTTGAGAAAGATGTTTTTTCCCTTTTTTATATATGGATTAATGAGATTTAAAATGAATTCCTGAATAAGTGGAAGAACATAATTATTCAAACTTTCAGACAGATGTGAAACAGTAAGATGAGTCACAGTTACAGGAGTCATTTTTTATTAAAGTCCGGACTAGTGCATGGGCTGAACACCAGAAGATTAGTATGAGGTCTAAGTGCTTGGCCTCCTCAATAATTAATCCAGTGACTTATGATGTGGTGGTTCTTTTGACTCCTTTAAAAGAAGGGTCAGTGTGAATCAATACAGAGTTCACTGATCACCTGATCAACATGATGAACCGTTGCTTTATTGAGGAAAGTGTTTTCTTTCAGAATCACTGTGCATCCATTTTTAAGTTATATGTAGTGACTGGTTTGATGAGAATGAATCTATATTATCTATTTTATTTATATGCCATGAATTAGGGATGTAATGATACACTCTACTCATGATGCGATGCAATTCACGATACTGGGTTCATGATACAATTTTACAACAAAATGAAATTAAAGACAAATTATGACGTTATGAAGTTTTCTTTTATTTCTCTTTTAAAAAATCAAATAAAATACTGTATTTGTGCTTATTTTTTATTTATCTAAATAGTGAATGTCATTTTATTTTTGAGGTAGATACAAACTATGCAAAACAATGCTGCACATTTCCCTTTTTATGTAAAAAAAACCTGAAATTCAATTTTAAAACAAATTCCACATTATATAAATAAATGAATAATACAAATAAAGAAAGTATCCTCACATAAATAAATTTGGCTGAAAAATTCCGAACCCGGAAACCCTGTAGTGACGTCAACCAGGCGAGGTGAATAGCGCCAGTGCCTTCTGCTGTTTAAAATGAATATTGATTCATTATACATGTAAACCGATTTGAATTGTGTGGTGCATCGTTACATCCCTACCATGAACTAATAGTCATCAGATCTTCCTGATAATGGAAACTACGTTGTGATTTTGTCAATCTAGCTTATTTTTAGTCTTCCTTCAAGTCCTGTGATAACACTGCCTCATGACATGCCCAAAGTAACATAACATACAAGTCTTAGAAGACAAGAATGTGGTCCAATAGCTAATTTTTTTGTTCTGGCAGACTTTAAAACTTGCTCAGTGGTTATCATCTTCTCATGCATTTGTTCTCCGAACTTTCCTCTGTCTTTAATGTCAAGGCTTCACATCCATATATGGCTACTGGCCTGACCAAGGCTTTCATCAGTTGTAGATTTTTTGGAATGTCATTATTCTGTATGACCAAAAATAAACAAATACAGTGGAATACCATTTATCTTAACCAAAAAGCAGAGCCACTTTTGATTGCCAGAAGTCCCAGACAGAAATGGCAATGTCAAACATTTGGCAGCTTACTCCTCTGACAGTGTGTTAATTATTTGTAAGCCTAGACTAGGACATAGTTATACTAGATGAGCATCTTGCTCATGGACCAGCATTTCACACATATAGTATTTAATCACATTTCTTCTTTTGTACCATGGTTACCCCCCCCCCCCCCCCCCCCCCCCCCCCCACACACACCTCATGTTTTACAGCTGGCTTTTAATTAAATCTCACAATCATGCTTGTGAATTATTAATTGACTTTCCATTTCTGCATTCCATTCAGTTTACCATTTTAGATTTAAAACCAAGCATTTAATTATAAGACGATATTCACAAAGTAAAACTGAGCTGGTGAGTAAAATCATTGGAAAATGGACAAATCACAGATTTGGACACAAAATGTCCCAACCTTTCTGGAAACCAGGTTTGTATTTAAGCTTTTCTTTGCCGGTGACACATTAGTTATGTACTATGTTGTAATATTGTGACACATCGTTATTACAATCTATAGCAATAGGATAAGAACTTGTTTTTGAGGATATGGTTCAGCTTTGACTGATGAGCTTACTGTCATCGTTCTCCTTTTTTACGTTTAAAGCTTTTAACCACATAGATAGAATTTCATTTGAATTAATGATGTTATTATGTCTTGTTTAAGTGCTTTAAAATGTGTCTGTGTGGGACAACAGCAGGCATTTCTTCCATTTTTCGTGTCTGTTCTTTCAGTCTCTGTTATCAATTGTGTTTTATATGGATCTCACACTGAGCCAAATCATTACACATTGATAAATGTACCACAGTCAAATCTGTAAAAATAATGAGGACAACATTTTCTATTGCAATGAAAAGATAAGTTAATAATCCATCCACCAACGTTAAAATTAGTGGCAATAGGTGGCATTGAGATGTTATTATATTTGATATAGGTGGACTGAAGAGTAGTACTTTGTGAATTGTGATGCCTTGATCCAATGACAAAAACAACTTAAATAAATGTATTATCACTGCCAATTAACTCCTTTTGGTCCAAGTTTGGGCCTCTATGGATCAGACTTATTTGTCCATCTCATCCCAAAGATGCTTGAATGTACTAAGATCTGGGGAATTGGAGTCCATGTCAATACCTTAAACTCTTTTGTCACAGTCCTCAAACTATTCCTTAACAGTTATTGTAGTACTGCAGGGCGGATTATCCTGCTGAACGATGATTGTTACCATAGTGAGCTATACTTGGACTGCAACAGTGTTGTGTTAGGGGGTGCAGGTCAAAATAACCTCCACATGAATTATGGGACTCAAAATGTTCCCGGAGAACATTGCCCAGAAAATCACCCTGCCTCTACTGGCTCGTCTTTTCCCATGGTGCATCCGGGTGCCTTCTCTGTCCCTGGTAGGTGCACAAGCACCCAGCCATCCAGATGATATAAAAAAGACATGATCCATCAGACCAGGCCATCTTCTCACATTGCTCCGTGGTCCATTTTTGATCCTCATGTGCCCAACATAAGCACTTTTGGTGGTGAACATATATAAACAAAGTTTAAAATCCATAATTATGTGGACAGGGCCTAAGATTGTTAAAGAAAAATATAAGGTAAGAAGTAATTGATGGTGATTAAGAGCAGTCACGTTGTTGAGATAAAGGCTGGCTCTACAATACACGTGTGTTCTCTCTTCCTCTGGCACTTCAAACAAGGACACAAATCTCCCCGGGTCACTGTACAAGCATCCAAAAAAAGCTCTCAGTCATTTATGTCTCTGTACTCGTCTTCCTGCTCCATGTAACTGATTCCTTTCTGTCTGCAGGAGGTTGCACTCTGTTTAATATAGTGTAATTACATTTTTGTAATGAAATATATATATATATATATTATAAAATATACATGGTAATAGTGTCAGTGTTTTTTTTATTATAGAGTAAACTTATATCAGTTTTATCTTTTGTTTCATTGCTTTTTCCATTAGCTTGCCCTGTATTCAGTTTTGTTTACTGTTCTTTAATGGTTGACACTAATGTAAATTCCATTACCCGTCTGTCAAAGATAAACACAAGCTTTTGTCTATATGTCTGTTTTTCACCCACAGATAATGATTCTCTGGGCTTATTTGTGAGCTTAATGGCTGTACACTACACACACTGCATTTCAAACCCTATTGGTCCTGTCCCTCTTGATGTGAATGTGTCTATATTGGTGGCTTGGCGCACAGTTTTGCACCTTATAATCATTTTTCATTTAATTTTTCCCAAATTCCCTCCCAATCTAGTCATGCCCTGAATACCCGATTGCATTTTTCTTGTGGTCTACTGCTGCTGACTTACACTCCTGACCAAGGAAAGCTGTGACAAACACACGCCCCCTTTGACACGTATACATCTTTTCACTTTGTTTGCATTTTTTGAGTTCCTAAGGGGCTCAGTACCATGTATGGAGAGTGATCTCCATTATCCCCCATCTCTCTGCAGGCCATTGATCAGCCAGCAGAGGTTGCAACTGCATCAGTTATGAGAAATCCCCTTCGGGATCCAACCCTGACGGACAAGCCAATCATCGTCCGATTCGTGTAGGCGCCCAGCCTGCCGGTAGTAGAACTGAGATTCGAACTGACAAGCTCTGAGCAATATTTTACATTTTATTTACATCATGTTTTGTTTAATGACCTTAAGTAAGTCATTTTAACAAATAACAAGGCAGTAATAAAAAGGACACTTTTTTACATCTGTGGTATGGTGGTGGAACAGACTTTGCCTTTGGTCAGTTGGGCAGTTGTAGCCTAGCGTTTAAGGTACTGGATCAGATGATCACTGGTTCAAGCCCCACCACTGCCAGGTTGCCACTGTTGGACCCTTGAGCAAGGGTCCTTCACCCTCAATTGCTCAGACTGTATACTGTCACACTACTGTAAATCGCTAAAGGAAAATGTAAATGGTCAACATGCAGAAGGTATATTGGCACTGTTAAATTCTCCCTATGTGCATGAGATGGTTTGAATAGGTTGGTGTTTGGTTGGTTCCCTTTGATTGATTGCTCTTTCTAGGGCGTTCTCCTGCATTGCGCTGTGTTTTGTGGTGGTGCCAGACCCCTCACACCCATGAGCTGGATAAGGCAGTTACTTAAAATAGATGAATGAATAATCAATGGTCAGATCAATAAGAGAGGCCTATAAACTTTACCTTGTGGAGCACACTGCACCGCTGAGCACATCCCATTCAAATGAATGAAAGCTAATGCTAAGCACTCTGTATAGTTGTCTAAGTTTGCTACAAGAGCTGAACTTTTTGAAGCAGTCCAGTCTGGTCTTCTGAAGTCGGTCAGTTTTCTGTCCACTGTCCTTCTCTCACTCCTGCCCAGATGTTTTTGCTAATTGAGAGTGAGGTACGGCAGCTGTGTGAGATCCAGTGTGGTAATGTGCATGCAGTCTGGCAGCTGGCTGCCCACACGCGCCGTGCTCAACCTCACTTCTTCTACAGCTGCACTCAGCGTTTCTACAAATCAAACCACACTCTGACAGACTGGACTGATCTCTTAATTGCCTTGAATGTTTGGCTCGATACCAATTAAAACAGCTCCAGTGAGATGCAGAAGATCTCTGGCAGTTATCAGAAAGGTCTGAAGAATTAGTTTTTACTTTTATTGATCTGTTACGTGGGTGCTTTGTGAGGATTGGTATTAATGCTTGATCTGGCTTTGTGATTTTGTGAGTATCTGCTGCCGTCATAAAGCGTCATATGTGCTGTTCAGGTACTAAGTTAAGCTAAGCACAAAACTGCCAATTTGTAGGTAACCTCTACAATTTCAGAAAAATCAAGACATTATGTGAACTGCTTATAACAGAAAGGAGTGATTTGTAAATTCTGGGTTAAATTCACAATAGTACAAATTGTTTTCTTTACCTCATCAACTACATTTATTATTAACTACACTAAATTATTATTATTATCATTGTTGTTATTATTGTTGTTTTTATTATTATTATTATTATTATCATTATTATTATTATTATTACTATTATTGTTAGTATTATTATTATTATTATTATAGTGTTGTTTTTATTATCATTATTATTATTATTAGCATTCTTATTATCATTAATATTATTATTATTATTATTACTATTTTTGTTAGTATTATTATTAATATTATTATTATAGTGTTTTTTATTATCATTATTATTATTATCATTATTATTATCATTATTATTATTATTATTACTATTATCGTTAGTATTATTATTATTATTAGTGTTGTTTTTATTATCATTATTATTATTATTATCGTTATTATTATTGTTATTATTATTATTATAATTTTTATTATTGTTATTTTTATTATTGTTATTATTATTATCATTGTTTATCATTATTGTTATTTCTTTTTTTATTATCGTCATTATTATTATTATTTAAGAAACAAATGGTCATTTAAAAAAATATATAAATTTTCCGTTTCTTGTATTTAGCTGTGCAACCACCTTTGCCTCTTTGTTGTAGTTTGCTCCTCATAATGTATCACACTTTTTCAGTTGGAGACAGATCTGGACTGCAGACAGACCAGTCTAGCACCCACATTCTCTGATTATGCAGCCATGTGTCATGTTAAAGAAAATCATAAAAATTAAATAAAATAAAAAACAAAGGCAGCATATTTTGCTTTAAAAACAGACATGCAGTTGACCTCTTCCATGGACACTAAGACACACCCATACTGTCATGCTGTCATAAATTTTTTCATATCTGATAAAATGGCAAATAAATATAAGAACTATAAGGATGATTCAAAAATTATTCACAGACCTGTGATGTTTTTAGTGCATTTTTTGTTATTTATTTATTTTTGTCCAGCCACAGAAAAGAGCAGCAGTATGACAAAGTGTATCAGTAGTATGACAGAGTCTTACATTCACTTGTGTTTGTATCATTGTCAGAGCAAATCTGTGCCTCCTTGTGGCTGAAACAGTGATTGATAGAGAACAGAAATGCTTGGGAAGAACTAATAATGATACCAGTAGCTAAAGAGAGAGTGACAGTAAGACAGACAGGTCCGCGTGGCATCCCTGTAGGGTTGTCACAAGCCCAGTGACAACTTCAACCTCTGAGCTTTATCCTTCTGACATGAACCTCAAAGCCCATTGTGGTGATCCCTGCTGGCTTTTAAATGCTGAATGATTACCTCCAGCTTTTAATAGAGGAAGGGCACTTTGCTAAGGTAAAGATCAGCACAAATTGCTATAATTGATCCTTGCTTTGTGTAGAAACCTATTTCCATCCCAAGGCATCCCACCGTTATTTATTGTTTTTGTTTTTAGTGACCCAGTGAAGGTCAGTCTGAATCATGAAAAAGAATTCACTCATTTTTTACATCACAAAAACCTGGCATATGCCCGAAAGTATTTGGACACCTGACCATGAGATTGTTGGACTTCCCACAGAGACCTCAATGTGATCTTCTGAGAAGGCTTCTAACAAGACTATGAAGTATGTCTGTGGGAATTTGTGTTCATTCATTCATTTACTGCTCTCAATTCAACTCAGTTGATGCTGTAGTTCATTCAAAAGCTGTTCAGAGTTTTTTTAAACCAAGCTTTTCTTTATGCCTATATAGAGCTTGCTTTGTGCACATGGGCACAGTCATACTGCTACAGGAAAGGGCCTTCCCTAAGCTGTTTAGGTTTATTTCTTGTATTTAGCTGTGCAACCACACTTGGCTCTATGTTGTAGTTTGCTCCTCATAATGTAGCACATTTTTTTAGTTGGAGACAGATCTGGACTGCAGACAGACCAGTCTAGCACCCACATTCTCTGATCATGCAGCCATGTGTCATGTTAAAGAAAATAATAATAAAAAAAAAAATCTGAGGGCTTCTAACGAGACTTTGAAGTATGTCTGTGGGAATTCGTGTCCATTTTGTCAAAAAAACATTTAATGCTCTGAGTTGAACTCAGTTAAAGCTCTGAGCTCCAGAGTTTCTTTAAACTAAGTTTTTCTTCATGTATTTATAAACTTTAACTTGTGCACAGGGAGTTGGGAGCCTATAACTGCCTTTATATAGTTGATTTATCACGCTTGTTAACAGTTGCTGGAGTTGAAACACATGCCTTCCCAAATTTTTTGTTTATGCATTTTTCCCCCTTTTCTCCCAATTTAGCATAGTCAATTCATCTTTTGCTGCTGGAGACCCTGGTCGGGTCGTCTCCCTCTGACACGTGCGGAGTCCATCGAGTCCTTCTTATTTGCCCACACATTCGGTGAATTCATGTGTGAGACCAGTCTTGGACGTGTAGAGTAATGCACTGATCTTTGTGCTCTTCCACTTTCTGTACAGGCGCCTCGAGCTACTAACCAGGGTCCTTGCACAGTGTTTGAAGACCAGTCCGGTCTTTTTCCCACCTGACAGACTTTAATGGCCAACTTATGTCTGCTACAGGCACTGCCTATTATGCCAGCTAGAGGGTATAGCCGACCGGTAGCAGAGCTGAGGTTTAAACTCGGAAGTTCAGAATCCCAGCGCTGGTGTGCTAGCAGATTATCCCGGGTTTCCCAATACTTTTTTCCATATGGTGTATTTTTGAATAAGAAACTATGGCTATTCAGATGTAAATGTAGCCTAGTGGTTAGAGCTTTTGGCTATCAATCAGAAGATTATGGGTTTGAATCCTGGCTCTGCCATGCAGCCACTGTTGGGTTTTTGAGCAAGGCTTATAACCCTCTTGGCTCCAGGGGTGCAGTACAATGGCTGCCCTTATGCTCTGACCCCAGCTTCCAAACAAGCTGGGATACGTGAAAAAAGGCATTTAATTCTGTTCTGTTATAAATAGTTGAAGTCTTTATAGTGTAGTTGTGTGTACATTTCCTGACTTATTGCAGTCAGGACAGCTGTAATGACGTGCTATCTGTTAAACCTAAGGGGCTCTTTGTGGAGAAATGTGTAGACCATGCACTTAATTTAGCAGAAGAATCACTCGTTAAGAAACCCCCTGTGTATATGATTCGTCTCCAGTTTGACATGAAGCTAAAGAGATAAATTACAGCATTGATTTCTAGCATAAATTATTTTAGTGCTAATTGCTGTGAGTACACAGTAATCACTAGCAGCCTAGCAGCTGATGAGTGGAAACGTGTGCACAAGCTTCTTACTCTCATACATTGCTTTCTCTTTTTTCTTTCTTTCCTCAGATTGTGTGCACTGTAGCTCAGGAGGAGGCTGAGGAGGCAGCATGCTCACCTGGGTTTCAGGTGAAGGAGTACCTCGTGAAGTACGATGGAGGCTTTTCGAAAAATCAACCTCTCCTGCAAGGTAGGGCACGTATTTCAGCTGAACCTAAGAGAGTAAAACCCAGAGATTAAAATCTGTGTCCATGCATGGATCTACTACAATTTTTAATTTACTTCAGCATGTAGGAGAGTATTTCTCCAGGGTCTCGGTCTGAATCTCATCATTCATCTCTCCCAGACATTGTTAAAAAGGAAATTAAACACACTGATGTTAAAAAAAAACCCACAAGATATTCTCTTGCTTGAATTATTCCCTTTGATTCGTCAGATGTTTGGAAAAGCTTACGTGGCGTCTCTAATGCAGCATCTGCTCAGAGAAATTTCTTGCTCTCATCAAAGTCCTTTGGGAATCAAACAACTCAGGCTGGTTGGCATGGGAAGATTGTGCCCGCTCCATACGTTCTGCTTGTGGGAGCCTAATGCTATGTGTACCCTGTAAATGACTGTGGGCCAAATCTGATCGTTTTTCCTCTTTAATGACTTAAAGTTGTCTTATTATTATAGTATAAACATTAAAACTTACTCAATTTGATGCTGTCAATGTCTGTCAAATAACATTCAAACCAATCAGTGGCAATGTTACCCAAACCTTTTTTTTTATTTTGCATTTTACCCCCCTTTTTTTCCAGTTTGGCATAGTCAATCTGCTGCTGGCGACCCCTAGTGGTGCCCAAGGAGGGGGTGACTTGACTGACGCACACTCCCTCTGATGTGTATACTGATCCCCTCTGACACACCCACACCTTAGTGGATTTGCACGTGAGGTCGACTTGGCGCACGGAGAGCCACGCCACGCCCCGACCTCTGTGCTCCTCCACTGCTGTGCAGGTGCCCTGGGCAACCAGGATCCTTACACAGCCCCACCCCTCTGTTAAATCCGGTTATTTTCCACCCTAGCAGACTGGAGGCCAATTTTGTCTGCTAGAGGGCGCCCAACTGACCGGTAGCAAAGCCGAGAGTCGAACCTGGGAGTTTTGAATCTCTGCGCTGGTGTGCTAGCGACTTATCACGCTTTGCCACCTGAGCGCCCTGTAACCCAAATCTGAACAACCAGACTTAACTGAACTACAAATAAGACACTATCTAATTCACGTCCGTGAAAATCGCATCACGGACCGTGAAATGAGCCTTTTTCCGTGTAATATGCAATTTGCTGTGAAATTCAACATTTAAGGTTCATGTTTAGCGATTTAATGATTTTCATTTGCAAGTTCAAGTGGCTCTTTAACGTTTACTGGTTAATTTGCACTATGTTGCAATCCTACAGCAATTTAGTTAGTCAAAATGTCCAAAGCAGCTTAAAACACTCGGGTAACTCAGTTTGGAAAACTCCCAACTAATTCTGTGGATGCACGGTAGGGGGTGTTAAAACATGAATGAGTATTTTTGTATTTAAGGCAGAACATAAAACCTCGCACCATTGGGGAATGTTCTAGGGTTACATTCAACTATTAGGGAAGACTGTGCTGTGTATTGTAGCTTCCATTTAGGGCTGGACGATATGGCTAAAATTTATATCACGATATAACTCCTAATTTCGGTCGATACGATATAATTCCGATATCGATATGAATAATACAAATGTCAGAAAAACTGCCAAAAACACCAAAATTGGATGGCGGTACCTGCAAACCTCTTTTATGGTTTCTGGCAAGAAATACAAGCTGAATACACCACTGAAATAGTCCTTCCTCTCTTATCAGCTATTTCATCTGCTTCTTTTTCAACTGTAGACAGTGGCGGAGCCAGACAATTTTCATAGGGGTGGCCAGACTGAGACCATTGCTCACACAGGGGTGGCACAGAAACTGTCTGATACCTTATTTTTTGTATGTGGCTAGTGGCTGTTGATCTAGTAGTGTTCTGGTCACTCACTTGTTTACCTATACAGGCAGTGAGTGCCATGTAGAATTACATCAAGCCTAGAATAATAAGCTTTTTATTTTTTTTCTCATTTTCCCTGACAAGTGAAAAACTAAAATATAGCCTATAACCTTAACATTACGAGGGAGAATTTCAAAGATATTCCTTTGCAATACTTTATCATTTGACTGCAAACTTGTGTGTACTGGTGAGACTCATCTGAACCCCAGAACATGCTTGTGTGAATGCATGGAAAACAAATTTTAATTTTCTTTCAAGAATATGATACAGACTGACCAGCACTATTAAGCCAAATCAGCATTGAAAATTTACTTTACTTTTAATAGCCTTGTACAATGCTGGAGCTTCTTAAAACTGAATATTCTCTTTTCTTTTTTCATTTAAATGCTATTAAATTGTTTTTTAAAAAAAAACAAAAAAACGCCCAATTTGGAGGAAAACCACTCAATCTGGCAACAGTGGAACCCGTTGGCGCCTTTACTCGTAGCGCGCCACAACTAATAAGTAGTAATAGTAAAAGTAGTATTAGTACTCAGTAGTAGTACTTTTTCTATAATAGTGTTGGTGGTTGACATTTATGTTGAGTGTATTACTGCACTGTTTTGGTGGAGAACTACTTGCTTGAGGTGCGCTGTTGAATTGCGTCCATACCTGTCAAGTTTTGGATTAAAAAATAAGGGAATGTTTTTTAAAAATATAATATAATACGGGAAATTGACGGGAAAATACTAATACGGGAGGACGGCGGGAAAGAGGGGTAAAATACGGTAGTTTCCCGGCCAAAACGGGAGACTTGACAGGTATGATTGCATCCCTGTGGGAACACCTGCGTGCAAAAATGCTTCCGCAAAAAAGTAACACCGGCAAAGCGGTGGTGGGGGGGCGGGGGTTGTGGGGTTCGCTCCGCCCCGACTGTGGATGCTCGTTCACTCACAGCTGTTGAACTCATTTTGCCGCTAATCCACCGTGGTGTTGTAGGTAGCGGAGTGTAATCAGAGCGGTAACGCTGAGCACTGGCTTCGTGTCTGTGGCGTACGTCATCACGCACTGACGTAATATATATAGTTCGAATTTGTTTAAAAATCATATCACCGTTATTGAAACATTTTCTATCGTGATATATATCGATATCGAATTATTGTCCAGCACTACTTCCATTTATTCTATTATTTAATTTATGAGTGTAATTTAATAACTGCCGTGAAATGTGTCACTTTTCTGTAAAAATCCATGAGATCTGTGATTTAAAAAAAAACGAGGTTTCTGAAATGAAGCACATTTTCCTGTGAATTTAGTACGAGCCTATCTATAATGACATCGTTATATACATAGGGCTTTGCTTAGGAACCGAATAGTGGCAACTTGGTGTATCATTGCCTAGTGTCACTGCCCTGCTACAGCATTTAAAAGCATTACAGAATTACACTGGCCCTGAAATGTTACACCACCAGTGCCTCTTACTGTACTTTTTTGCTCTTAGTAAATATTTGCTATTATTGACTTATTACCATTTCCATAAATACATGCTATACCCATCTACAAATCTCTAAAATCTAAAAGTGTTCACTCTTCAGTCTTTAATGTGCACCCCATGGAACAGAAGACATTGTCTTTTATAGCACTACAGGTTAAATGAGATAAATGTTTTACAGCCAGAGTCAAGCAGCTTCCCTGAACATCTGTTGGAAAGTACTGATGCAATGTCAAATATTTCTTTTTTTAAGCATTTTCTCCCTTTTTTCTCCCGATTTTAGCACGTCCAATTTTAACCCAATTGCGTTATGCTTCCTCTGTACTGGTGCTGACCCCCGCCCCAATTGATGAGATCAAACTGACACACGCCCCGCGAGTTCATATGCGGATCAGCCTTGCGCACGGAGAGCCACACCCTGATCGCATTATTCCCCTACTCCGTGCAGACGCCATCAATTAGCCAGCAGAGGTCGCAATTGCATCACTTATGAGGTTCCTATTCAGCTCCCTTCCTGGATTTACAATAGCCAAACGTATAGCCATAAATATATAGCCGCCCAGCCCAGCCGGATGGCAGAGCTGAGATTTGATACGATTTATTTGAAATTTCATCTCTGGTGTCTTTTTTTATATTTACTACTATTACTACTACTACTACTACTACTACTAATGATGATGATAGTAATAATAATAATTATTATAATATAATTATTAGTATTATAATACTGATAATGATAATTAAAGTAATAATAATATTGATAATGATAATAGTAATAATAATAATAATAATAATTTATATATATATATATATATATATATATATATATATATATATATTTTTTTTTTTTTTTTTTTTTTTTTTTTAATTATAGTTATTAATATACTAGTATATTGGCGCATAAATACAATGTATGAATCAAAAAAGTATTCTCAGCTCTGCCATACGGCTGGGCAACAACGATTGGCTGTTGTTCATACAGGGTGAGAGCTGGACAGGGGCTCCTCATAACTGAGGCAATTACGACCTCTGCTGGCTGATTGATGGCGCCTGCACAGAGGCAAGGAAGAATGCGTTGATCAGTGTGGCTTTCGGTACATGCAATCGGGTAACTGAATACGACTAGATTGGGAGGAAAGTTGGGAAAAATGCAAAAAAAAATAAGGAAAAAAAATTTCTTTAAAAACACAAAAAGTACATTCCCATTGGCTGTTATGTTCATCACTTTTTAAATGAAGCTTTTTAAGGGTTTTTGCTACAGATGGTGGTTTCAGTACATTTACATTTATGGCATTTAGCAAACACTTTATCCATTCATCCACCAGTCAAATAAATGTGATCCTAGTCTAACTAAAATGATTTACTTATAGGAAATAGTACCACGTTCTGCACTGAAGTAACTATTTGTAACCATAAAATAATGATTTAAGTGGTTAGCACACACAGGTTTGTGTTCAGCTGTTCACACCAGCCTCTCCTCCTGCTGAAGCTGTCTTCATATCAGAACTGTCACAAGTCACTGGTCTGTAGCTCCTCTCGAGATTCACTGTAATTTCTACAAGCACATTTCAAACTCCTCTGGGATTCAGTGGTAATGTCTTGCTGGCACAGAACTGGGTCCCCAGTGGGAGTTTAGCTCTGCTGCCAACATTTCTTTCTTCTCTTCAGAAATTCACAGCCATATCAACAGGTTGCGCAATCAAGTGGAAGGGAATAGCTTTAGTGAGCCAAAAAAAAGAGATTGTTTTAATATGCGTGATTTTCTTTGTATGTGGGTGTTTGTACTCATGACAGTTATTGATTTTTAGGTGGGATGTAATTTTTTTTCTTTTTAATTTTAATAATTAAACAGTTCTTTGAAGAATGCTGACTTTAAAAGACGTGACTTTAAAAGATATTGTTGCTGCAGAATGATTCATACAGAAAGCAGTGCTACACGTCATGGGATGAGATTTCCAGCAAGCTGATGGTCAGGTGTTCATAAACGTGTGACCATATTGAATGTTAAATTCAGTGTGTTGGCTTAGTACATCATTATAAGCACATGACTTTGTATTAACAGTATTATAAGTGATGTATTAAAGGACACAACGTGCTTTATTTCCACTATGGGAGTGTTCTAACCTGGTGAAACTTATCATTAGGTCTGGATTTGTTTCAGTGTTGCAGTGGACATATTGCTGGTGTCACAAGTGGTTAATTGTGCAGATGATGCATGCAGATTTATGTAAATGTGTTGCTCTTTTCTCCTCCCTGGGCCAGATTTGCTCTGTAATTATGCAGATGGAGGTGGTTAGGGGGCGGATACCATGGCTGGACCGGCTATTCTGGGTCACAGATTCATTTGTACTTGGAAAACACAACTGAATATTGGAGAAGGAAATACTCATCTACTCACACATTTGCTGCCAATCTACCTACTGTTATGTTTTGGAATGTTAAGGGAAACCGGAGTGCTGGAGGAATGCCATGCAGAGACAGGAATACTGAAAAACTCATCAAATACACTCTACACAGATGCAGGATGCAGGAATGGGAAACATAGAGTTCTATCACTTACTTATCAGTTCACTTACTCACATGAGGACAAACAAGCAGCCAATCCACCTAACTGCATATTAGTTATAGGTGGAAGGAGTTTCCACAGAAAACCAGTGCAGACATGTAAATACAATACAAATACAAATAACAAATACAATAATTGAATGCAGGCGAGGATTAAACCAGGGGTGTTGGAATTGTGTGGCATCATTAATTTACATTTACATTTTCAGCAGATACTTTTATCCAAAGCAACGTACAGTTATGACTGAATAGAGTTTGAGTAATTTAGGGTTAAGGACCATGCTCAGGGGCCTAACAGTGGTGGTGGTGAGGCTTGAACCAGCAACCTTATGATTACTAGTCTAGTATCTTAACCGCTGAAACCCACCATATATACAATAAAATAAAAACAAGCTCATATACTGTATTTAAAAACAGTTATTTTGTAAGACACTTGAACATTTTGGTATAAAGAAAATGTAATAAACAAATCGATGAAAACATTTTAAATAATACATTAGTAAATACACTTACTCATATATGTGACATCCCACTTCTGACATGATACTTAGGGACAGTGGTAGCCTAGTGGCTACCTAGTGGGCTATCAACCGGAGGATTGGCGGTTCAAATCCAGGCTCTGCTATGCAGCCACTGTTTGGTCCTTGAGCAAGGCCCTTAACCCTGTCTGCTCCAGGGGTGCTGTACGATGGCTGACCCTGCGCTCTGACCCCAGCTTCCAAACAAGCTGAGATATGCGAAGAAAGAATTTCATTGTACTGTACATGTGTACAGTATATGTATATATGACACTGTGTCATTTTGGGAAACCTATTTACCTATTATTAAATGTTTAAATTTTGACTACTTACATGGTCAGAAACAATAACTGAACAGTATCTAAATATCTGTGGCATTCATATGTGCTTGATTGGCTTAAAGGTAGACCAGTGTGTGCCAGTAAAATATTACCTACACCTCAGTGAAAAAATATTCATTTATCTGCATTCGCTGTCTTGTTTTTGATTCTGTGGAGCCACCATGTTTATCCAAAAACTTTAATGTTTTGAGTTGGGAGAAAGAATATGGGGAGCCTTTTATTGCTTCCATTTTATTGCTAAAGTACCCCACAAGCCATTCAAATGGCCCACGCGCTGTAGTTTGGACATCCCTGGTGTAAACCTAAAGTAAACATCTGAATCTCTGAAGAGTTGTGTCTGTATGACTGCCTTTTTCTGCTGCCACATAACTGGCTGATTGAATAATGACACAAATCAGCATTAATACAGGTCTTTTAATGAAGTGGCTATTATCCTTCTCTTTTTTTGCCATGTCCTTGTATGACTCCTGAGTCTGTAAGCATCATTTATATCTAACGGCAGCTAGCGCTACCGACGTGCCACCTGCACATCCACAGTGCATGAAGCAATTTTATTTCTCCCTGTTTATTTCTTTAAATTCACCATGTACACCAAAACACCTGAGGGAGTAGAAGTAAATTAAAACATGATTACTTTCACTCCAGCCAACCGGATACAGCAAGCTAAATGAGAAATAAAATTCTTCTTGGTTAACCTGCTTGATAAGTGCAAGCACTAACAGAGAAGCAATGTTCCCTCAGATAGGTCTTCTTTCATAATATTACTTAAGTGTAAATCAAATAAAGAGGAGCGCTACACAAGCGGAGTGGGGGTGCGGTCCTCAAGGTGTTAGTTTTCAGGGCTCATCTTGTGGTGGGATACAAATACGTCTTCTTCCTACACCTTAATGAAGAGGTGGAAATGAAATGCAATTTTACTGAAAGTCAATAAGATTGATCCTGTCATCTCATCGAGCCTTGGACTATTAATTCAGGACCGGTTTCAGTTTCTCACTGCTGTTTTCTCTACCTGCAGAGGAATGTGGACATCACAGCTGGTTGTGTTCTTTTTGGAAGCTCCTTTATTTAATCTTAGATGAGTAATTGAAAGAGAATGAATAAAAACAGACCTAATATGAATACGTTTAATACTTGCTACAGAAAAATCTCATTGCCAGAATTATGTTATATGGTAGGATGGCACAATCACTAGGCATAGATTAGTCTCGGAATGTTGAAGATGTTCTGGTCTCTGGTTGTACATTTGATCAAATTCATTGTTTAAGTCAAGCTTGCAAACGCTTATTTTTAATGAAAGGTACTTCATTTATCATTTATAAATTTTTTATGGTCACATCCATTGTAAGTTCTAAACATATTTAGAAACACACGTATGTGGACACATCACCATGAGATAGTTGGATATCCCATTCCAAAACCATAAGCATAGTGTTAGCCCCGACTTTCGGCATGTGACATCCTACTCTGTTCTGGGCAGGCTTGCCACAACATTTTGACGTGTTTCTGTAGGAATTTGTGCCCATGAGGTAAGAGCATCTGTGAGGTCAGGCAATGATGCTCGACAAAAATGTTTGGCTTAAGTGTAAATCAAATAAAGAGGAGTGCTACACAAGCGGAGTGGGGGTGCGGTCCTCAAGGTGTTAGTTTTCAGGGCTCATCTTGTGGTGGGATACAAATACGTCTTCTTCCTACACCTTAATGAAGAGGTGGAAATGAAAAGCAATTTTACTGAAAGTCAATAAGATTGATCCTGTCATCTCATCGAGCCTTGGACTATTAATTCAGGACTATTAATTCAATTCTGAACAAATGTTCAGATTTTTTCCTAGGGTGTTCAGTAGCATTGATGGGCTTTATGCAAGTCACCAAAGTTTCATTACACCAAACACGTTAAACCATGTGTTTATTAACCTGTCTTTGTGCACAGAGACAGAGTCAAGCCTGGAACAGGAAAGGGCCTTCCTCAAACTGGTGCGACAGAATTCAAAGCATAAAAAACATTTTTACAATGATTTAATACACCAGTTAGCCAGGCGTGTGGCTGAAACACTTGAACTGAATAATTAGCAGGGGGGTCCACATACTTCTGACCATGTAGTGTATATCTGTACAATTTTTATTTATTTATGCTTTAATATTTTCACCTTTTAAATGGTTTGAACTTTTTTGGTATGATTTATCGTTCTAATATTTGAGAAAGTCTATTTAGATTGCATAGCTATGTACATGTTTTATAGGTATATAGTGGCTAAAGTAGTGGCTAAAATTCCATTAATGAGAATGAGTGTCTTAATTTTTTTTTATCTTGCCATTCACTTACTTCTACCTACCAACACAATAGCTCATTTGGTTGGATGGCTTGTCAATCCTTGCCGAAAAAAAGGGTCACAGAGAAAAATAATAATAATTCAATAATAATATATAATAAAATAATATATATAAAATAATAAATAATAAAATAATAAACTTGTATGCGACCGCCCCCTTGTGGAGGCTTTATGTTACATCTTGTAAACCACAGAGAAAGTAAGATGCATTGCTTGTGTTGCCTGGGTCGCGTAAAATAAAGGTTGAAAAATCCTGCCATACAGCATCATGGGTTCTGAGGACCTGTTTTTGTTCATTGCCCTTGGACCCCGTTTTCCCACCTCGCAAATAAACACCAATGTTTGATTGGCTTTAAACCACCCCTTAGTCTGAATGAATGACTGACTAGTATTCTTTTAGTTTCAGTTTCACGTTGCTGTCATTTAAAGCAGCTATTAGGAACACCATGTAAAATTAGTGCACTCCTCTGAATTGAAATGGTGCCTGTTTTTGTAGCCTTTGGTGTTTTGCAGTGTGTTTATGTTCACTTCATTTCTACGAGTTGAGTCACTTACTCTCATTTACTGTTTTTCTGAATGTTGCGTCATACATAACCAGACTACATGCGCTGTACCAGGCTGCCGGGTTGAATTGGGCACGGACTTCATTATATAGAGGTTCTCTGTGTGCTCTGTAATAGAAAGACATCGACTACAGTGACATTATCAGTCACTTTTACACAGTAAATGAACTGATGACTGTGTAAGATCTGTTCTGGCCTGGCATTTTGCCCAATGCTTATTAAGTGTATTAAGTGAAGACCTGGCCCTCTGTGCCACCACTCTGTCAGATCAGACGATCATCATGCCCAAGCATCTGGGCTCTGATGAAGTCAAATGGCGTATAGTGCTGTGGAAAAGGAAATTCCTCCTTTCTGATTGACTTTGTTAATGCGTATTTGTCAAACATCTTGATTTTAGATCATTAACCACTATGTGATGTCACACCAAGAGATAATGACTTACTTTGCTAAGCATACGTTTCATTTATTTAAGGACCAAGAATAACTATTAGGATATTTATACTCCTGAGGGGAAAAAAAATATTGCACCTTGGTTACTCAGCCAGTACACTAATTTATACTGGTGAGCCATTTTAGTTAATTGAACACAGCCAAGCTTGATTTCAGCCAGTCTTACAAAAATTTAAATCCAACATATTTACAATGACTCGGCGGGTAGCACTGTATATAGCATGTATGTAGTACTATGTACATAGACAATACCATATATGTAAAAAATTCCACAAGGCTACTATTTGCACTTCTGGTAGATGCTATGCATTTTGTTGCCTTGTACCTGTGCTGAGCAGTGACAATAAAATTTAATCTGTCTGTCTGTCTGTCTGTCTGTCTGTCTGTCTGTCTGTCTGCCTGCCTGCCTGCCTGCCTGCCTGTCTGTCTGTCTGTCTATCTATCTATCTATCTATCTATCTATCTATCTATCTATCTATCTATCTATCTATCTATCTATCTATCTATCTATCTATTCATCCATCCATCCATTCATCCATAAATATCCATCCATTCATCCATCTATAAATATCCATCCATCCATCCATCCATCCATCCATCCATCCATCTATCTATCTAGAAAATATGATATGTGATTGTACATTTTTCTGTCTGTGAGCTGAAGCTAGTGAAAGACTATTCAGTAATGTAAACATAAACAAAATACATTTTTGTCACCTTGTCGGGTCCTGATGTGAACCCAATATATAGTGTGTTGAGACTCCAGATGAGCAGTGAATCCTTAGAAAACTAGGTGTGTTAATATTTAGCTTCTGTCTTGTTTGTTCTGGGGTTTATGTGGAGGATTTTATCCATCCATATGTACAAGAACACGTTATTATACTCATAAGCCTTGATTTATTGAAGCACTGCGGCATTCATTCATTCCGTAAATGCATTCAGGACTACAGTAGAAGCTCGAGGCGTTTATTATTACATATTTAATAAAACGTCTGTTTTTACAGGCTGTAAAATTAATATATGGATTCATTTTTTTATTCACTAAAACAAATCATGTCATTTTGGAGTAAATAAGTTCTGACTCAGCGGGAACCGGCAGTCAAATTTATCCTTTATTGAGGCAATTTTCTTTGCTAGTTATATTACTCACTGTGCCTCAGGTACATCAGTCGGCTGCAGGATGCCTCATAAAACCCGGTCGTCATAATTCATTGGAGCTCAGGAAGTCGGGTCACCGTATTACTTACTCTAATGCATCATCTTTTGGCACTGACTTTATTTCAGGTAATCAGGAATAGTGTAAGCGAGCAGTTAACCCTCATGTTCTGTTTGGGGTCCCTGAGACCCCAGATCGTCTTTAACATCTCACAAAATAGTTTCATACTTCATGACTGTTTCTAATTTTATGAAAACTGGGAATGAACAAAAATGTTTGGGGTCTCAGAGACCCTTGACTAGAATACATTTACATTTTCAGCATTTAGCAGACGCCTTTATTCAAAGCAACTTACAGTACTGTGACAGTATACAGTCTAAGCAATTGAGGTTTAGGGGCCTTGCTCAAGGGCCCAACAGCAGCAACCTGACAGTGGTGGGGCTAGAACCAGCGACCTTTTGATTACTAATCCAGTACCTTAACCACTGGGACTTGGTGGGTGTATAAGGTGACATGTCACACGGCTAGAAATATCCAACATTGGTTGGAAGAGCATGACCAAGACGTCCAAGTACTAACCTGGACCCCTAATTCCCCAGACTTGAACTTAATTGAGCATTTGTGGGACCAACCTCGATCATCATGTTTGCTCTATGGATCCTCCCCCACGCACCCTGCAGTCAACATGGCTCCAGATACCTGTGACAACCTACGAGGACCTTATTGAGTCACTCCCAGGCCGTATAGCTGCTATCCGCGCTGCACACGGCGGTTATTCTGGATATTACCTGGTGGTCATAATAATGTGACGGAACAAGGCAGTATGGTTAATGTCAACAGGGGGTTACAGCAAGTGTCAAATTATTATTATAATATTATTATGTTATATATTATTATATTATATGCTTTTAACAGGTGTACTCTGCTAACAGGTATAAATAGTTATAAAATAAAACATTAACAATAAATATTAGCCTATGTTTTTAACATTGTGGCAGTGGTATGGGAAAGTCCCTTCCCATTCCAGCATATAAACATACATTAATATAAACTACAATGTATATAAACTACAGTAACCCATCTTTAGCTACATGCACTAGAGTCCTATACCAGAGCCAATTCCAAGTGATGGGAGAGGTGAACATTAATGTGATTGTCTATATATTACATTCAGTAGACTGGTAATTTTGAAGATTTGCCTGTCCTACATCAGTGTATGTTTACCATTCATGTCCTCTGGTGACCAGACATTGAAATATCAGTCCTATCTTAGTGATAACAGCCCTAATCATTACACATATAAATCATTAGTCTCTTATCCTCACACTCAATTTATTAAAAGATTTAAAAAGAAATTCCTGTAAAAGAACAGTTCATAAGTGAGATAAATATTTAGTTACTGTGACAGATGTGCTACTTGAAAGCAGCTTATAGTGATAGTCTTTCTATTTAACATTTCTCTGCTCTGTGCCTTAAAGTTCCAGCATGCAACAGAGGGTCTCTGTCTCCCTGGATGACAGAGTTCCAAATCCCACCACTCTCCGAGCTTTAACCATGTTACATTAATCACTCACTGTACCCACAACAGGCAGCACAAAGCCTTTTTGGGCCAGCTGTAATTGACTATAAATCATGCACACACTTGACAAATGACAGTAATTACCAAGGCTTGGATATGATGCAAAGCTGCATGTTTCCCCTTTACTAAAGCAGGCCAGTCAGCAGATCCTCTGACCTGTGGGAGAAAGGATAGGACAGTGGATTGGTTTCTCCACCAGGCCTAAGCTGTCTGACCTTGGACTGGACTGGTGTGGTTAAGGGACCAGACTTTGCAGCATACGCTGTTGGAGATGTCTTACTTATGGCAGTAAAGAGAATGCAAGTAAACAACACTGCAGTGGGGACAGAAGTGCTATATATAGAGTGTTTTTCAAAATTCACATGTGTTCTGACATCTTGTGGGTTCGACGTTTTCTCAGGAGAGAACCACGTGCTAGTGAATGTTTCTTTGTGAGCGTAGAAAGTTTGACAGACTTTGTGTACAATGCCTTTAAGTGTTTTTTTCTACTGGAACGGCAGACAAAGGAGGACTGCTTAGATTTCCTGAGAGTAGTGTTGTTCATACTTAGTGTTAGAATCACAATAGTATTAGATCACTGTACTAAGATAGTGGGCCATAATTTACCAAGAGGCAGAATTTTATATTTATTTATAATAAAGTTAATGTATATAATGTTTTATATATAATAAAGTTTTCATGCTCCACTTCATGGGTGGTGGATGATTCTCAGCACTGCAGTGACACTGACATGGTGGTGGTGTGTTAGTGTGTGTTGTGCTGGTATGAGTGGATCAGACACAGCAGCACTGATGGAGTTTTTAAACACATCACTGTCACTGCTGGACTGAGAATAGTCCACCAACCAAAAATATCCAGTCAACAGCGCCCCGTGGGCAGCGTCCTGTGATCACTGATGAAGGTCTAGGAGATGACCAAATCAAACAGCAGCAATAGATGAGCGATCGTCTCTGACTTTACATCTACAAGGTGGACCAACTAGGTAGGAGTGTCTAATAGAGTGGACAGTGAGTAGACACAGTATTTTAAAAACTCCAGCAGCGCTGCTGTGTCTGATCCAATTATAGGGTCGAGGAATAATGCATTGATCAGGGTGTGGCTCTCCATGCACAATGCTGATTCGCATATGAACTCGGCTGGTGCAGGTGAAAAAATGCAGTCGGCTACTGCTCACGTGTCGGAGGGGGCGTGTGTCAGTTCGCTCTCCTCAATCAGGGGCGGGGGTCAACACCAGTAGAGAGGAAACGTAATGCAATTGGGTAAAAATTGGTTGCACTAAAAATTGTGAGAAAAAGGGGGAAAATTAATTTAACAAAAAATAATAATTATTATTATTATTATGAAAATACTACTACTACCACCACTACTTATAATAATAATTATAATAATAATAAAATAATTTAATATAATAATAATCATTTTAAAATGTTATAATCAGCTTATGTAATGATTTATTTAACTTATAAATAATTATAAATAATAAAGTTAATGTATATAATGTTTTATATATAATAAAGTTTTCATGCTCCACTTCACCTGAACTGTTACATCTAGATCTTGCTGTGATTATTAAAAAAAACTATTTGAAATATCTAAAATCTACTTTAAATAATGTCTTTGCATAATCTTTGTGTGTTGTTTTCGACTTTGTTTTCTAAGTTTGAGATCCTAGTTTTTATTTAATATACTATTTTAGCAGTGATTGCTTGATTTGAATAGTTTTTCCCTCTTCCTTGAGGTTTCTTCAGCCAATCAGCGCTTCCAGCATGGTGAGTTATCATATGTAAATCTCGGGTCATTGACTAAAATAGCGTTCCTGCAGACGTAAAACTATCATACGTAAGCTGAAGATGGCTAATGCTGACCATCATCTCCAGTTCTTATAAAAGCCAGTTGTTTAATGTGAAGCAGCTGCTCTGAACTCGTTCTTAAAATCTCAGAAATCCCTTTTGCCATTAAATCCTTTTGTAAAGTCATTCTGCTAAATCACCCAACTCCACTCCTCAACCCACTGGGCGGAATTTACATCTCTGATGCAAATCAGGATACATCTGCTAGGATGCACAAACATCATTTAAAACAGTGGAGGAGAAAATAACCAAACATACTTCATTTAAATCTGCATGTTCACCCATGTTCATTTAAATCTGCATGTACTTCATCAATTGGTAACATGATCCCTTTAATTGCGGCTTTGAAGGGGAGTTTAAAGAGTAACGTTCACCAGGCAGACACAAACTGTTGGAATTAACACTCTCCTGCATACAGAATCCTGCTCTTCAGATTAATGCGCACTAGGAGAGCTTTAGAGAGAAATCTGCAGGATCTTCAGTGCCTGAAAGGTCAGCGCCAAACATATATATTTAACAAGTGCTCTGTGTTCATGGCTTATTGGATATTCATTAAAATAACACTTGTAGAACAGAACGATGCAGCTGTTTCATTTAAAATCATGGTAGTGGGCAACGTGTTAAAGCCTGTAAAATAAAAAAAAATAATTGGTTCCATTTTTTTTATTTTATCAGGATTTGAACATCATGTTTTACACACTGTGGTTCAATTCATGTCAGGACAAATAACCACTGATTACACAAGATTCATCAGTTCAAGATTAATATCAAACACAGTCATGGACAATTTAGTATCTCCAATTCACCTCACTTGCACGTCTTTGGACTGTGGGAGGAAATCGGAGCTTCCGGAGGAAACCCACGCAGACACGGGGAGAACATGCAAACTCCACACAGAAAGGACCCCATCACCACTAAATTCAAATACAAGGTGGACCAACTAGGTAGGCGTGTCTAATAGAGTGGACAGTGAGTGGACACGGTATTTTAAAAACTCCAGCAGCGCTGCTGTGTCTTATTCACTCATACCAGTACAACACACACTAACACACCACCACCATGTCACCATGCTGAGAATGATTCACCACCTAAATAATACCTGCTCTGTGGTTGTCTTGTGGGGGTCCTGACCATTGAAGAAAAGGGTGAAAGGGGGCTAACAAAGCACGCAGAGAAACAGATGGACTACAGTCAGTAATTGTAGAACTACAAAGTGCTTCTTTATGGTAAGTGGAGCTGATAAAATGGACAGTGAGTGTAGAAACGAGGAGGTGGTTTTAATGTTATGGCTGATCAGTGTATATTGTAGTCTCTTCCACATTGTATTGGAATATGAAGTGGTATATTTAAAAGGTCAAGCTCATCTATACCCGTTTCCATACCAGTCAGATATGGATGGCTAATGCAGATCATGCATGATTTAGGATTACTGTGTATTGACATGCATATTAAATTTCACTGATGTGTTGGCTGTAAACCCTATGCACATCATGCTATTCCATTAACTGCATGCACCTGTCTGTTGAGTCTGAAAGGTTATCCGTTATCTTCATCCTCACTGGTTTGCAGACCAGTCAGAATATAGTGTAGAATATAGTGCAGAACCTGCAGAAGGGGTATTGATGCATGTTAATGTTTATTTGCTCTTACTGACTAGTACAACACATTAGCCACGTGTACTGCATGTGCTTTGTCAGCGTACCGTTGACATTGAAATGAATGGCATCAGTGCATTTTTAATGGATGTGACAAATGTCCTGGTGAACGCAGCCTAATGTCGATTATTCACAAAGGAGAGCTGATGCATATGAGATGCACTTTTTTTCTAAATGAGAGATTTTGTGCAGATGCAGAAGTGCTGTGTGTTTACCTGTGAACTGTAAAATGTGTTATGTCTGAAAAGTAATTAGTGAACCATGTAGTAGTAAGTGACCTTTTTTTAAATAATAATAATAATAAACAATCTCAGTTTGAAATGCTGGGACCAACATGTTTTTTTTGCAAATTTATTCAGTCCTTCCGCATAACAAAGAAAACATTCAGTGCTTATCTCCTTTAGTCTGCTTATCGCGAATGCACTTTTATTGTGGAATTAATTCTCAATAGATAACAGAAAATGAAAAACGACAGGAGAGAAATAAAAACATCGGCATATACAATGTTGTCTTTTACCTTTTGACTAGGAGGCTTTTATTCTCAGTGCATGAATGTTCTCAGTGAGGCGTAAGATGTGTTTATTTCCTGCGAGCACTAAGAGGTTACTGTCGGTATATCTGCATGGTGTGGGCATCAAGCTGTTTAGCTGCCCTGCAGTCCTGAAGTCCTGGCTTATATCATGCACTAACCTGTAAAGTCTTAGGGCAAAAAGTGTTTAAGTCTGAATACGTTTGCATTTTATTGTTGCGCGATAAAATTGTGGTGGAAATGCAAGATGCTGCATTCACCACTCAAATGTCCAATTACTTTTTTAAAAATAATAAAAAGAAATAAAAAAAAAAATAAAATAAAAAAAAAAACAGAAGAAAGCACCCAAAAATTTGAATATATTTTTTATTCATCTTAAAAATATTATTATTATTATTATTATTATTATTGTTTTGTTGTTGTTTTGTTATTATTATTATTATTATTATTATTATTATTATTATTATTATTATATTGTGTGTACAGCCTTGGCCTATCAATCGAAATCCAGGCTCTGCTATGCTGCCACTGTTCGGCCCTTGAGCAAGGCCCTTAACCCTGGGTGTGTTCGAAAACCTAGAGAGTTCTCTACATAGACAGCATTTTACATCATCCTATGTGAAAAAGGCTGTTCAAAATCCTAGATGCCTTAAAATGCTGTCTAGTAAGATATCTTAAAATTCCAATGCTATTTTGACTCAAGAACTAGGGAGCATCTGATGCTTCCTTAGCGGTGAAGGCAATCCCAGGATTCAATGCGCCACGACTTTGCTCACAAAAAATAAATATGACAGACGATGCGAAGAATTATTGTTAAATGTAAATAAATTATAATTGATTTTTAATTTGTATAAACGTGTACAAGTGTTTTTATTTGCAAGTTGCAACTTGCTTGTCAGGGACAGTTTAACCGTTTTTGGTACACGGAGAGAGATGTTAGTTAACATGTCAGCGCATTGTGTCACCTCATTCCATTATTTTGAATGGCATGATGCTAACTGTGTTAGCTTAGTAAGCGAAACCCGATGTTATCGCTGTCTAAGTAGTGTGTTTGAATAACCTGCCTTGTAAGTCAATGACTTATTAGAATCCTCTCTACTTAGATATCTGCCTATGTAGACAGTAAGACAGCGAGGCAGCTCACTAGGTTTTCGAACACACCCTCTGTCTGCTCCAGGGGCGTCGTACAATGGCTGACCCTGTGTTCTGACCCCAGCTTCCAAAGCTGGGATATGTGGACAATGAATTTCTTTGGCGTTCTTCTTCTTTTTCTTCTTCTACCCCAAGTGTCGTGAGATTCCCAAAAATCACTACTTCTTAATGAAATGCATATTTTATATTACTGTGATCACTTATAATTGAATATAATTATGAGTATATTATTTATTATCACTGCAATACATACTCTTGATAGTCCATATATACCAATTGTTAATGGGGTTGATTCTTGAAATTGGGTTTTCTAAAGTTTGGGTAAAATAAACACAGTTCAGAAAAGCAGTTTTACCTACAGTATTAATTAAACCTCACTTCTAGCTTGGTGTGGTAAGTGGTAAAATGGGTTTAAAGTTTGTGTGGTGCATGTTCAGCAGGTAGATGAATGGTTGCCACTGTTGGGCCCTTGAGCAAGGCCCCAACACTGAATTGCTTAGACTGTATATGGACAAAAGGGTCTGCTGAATGCAGAACATGTAAATGAATGCAAGTTAAATTAATAACCAAAATAAACTCAGTTAAAAGTAAGAAGGGTAAAAGGCTTTCTAGCTAGAGGCTTGGATACTTTTGGCTTGTCGGCCTTCCTGTCTATAAATTACTAGTAAAGAAGGATTGTTTGCCCAGCTGTGGTAAATTTAAAGGTCCTGAAGGTCTGTTTGCAGTAGGATAATAAATACCACGGCAGAAAATACGACTTTTAGTAAAAGCGGTAAGATGTTGAATGGCAGAATATAACAAAACTGTGAAAAAGAAAGTGAGTTACGCCCTAAAGCTGCTGTCTCCAGTTCTGAGTGCTGCACCGGCAGACCTGTCTCTATCTCAACCCAAGTTATGACAGCCTCTCCCGTCTGACATCTGCCCACTGCCATGTTAAAAGACTCATCAAACCATCACGGAGGCAGCCTAATGTCCTCCCCGCTCACTCTTCCCCTGAGGTGTGTAATTTTTGCACCGCAAATGGCAGAAGAGCCTCATTTTCCTGTTTACTTCAAATGAACTAATGCTTTCGCAAATACTCGGACGAAGGTGCCACAGTGTACCTGCAGGACATTGTCTTCCCTGCGGCTTTTCAAGGCCTGTCATGGGATTAAAAAACACGTGAAGAAATGGACGGTTACTGCTAATAATTACTCCAGAGTCTCATTAATGTCCAGGCTCAGTTTTAAAAAGAGAGCCAGCAGGGTGTTACATCTGTAGCAGTAATCTTTACAAGACTAAAGCATGTGGTTTTAAATAGAACTTACTGATAAAAAAGAGCTAAAATATACATTTATATTCCAACATTAATGTAAAATTGAAAAATAAATTGTAGAATTTGTGTGAACTGGATCATATGAATAAGACTACTAGATAAAACCAGATACACACCACTCATAATTGTTCTTATATCAAATAACAACCTGGCAGAGGTGGGGCTTGAACCAGTGACCTTTTGATTACTGGACAAGTAATCAAAAGGTCACTGGTTCAAGCCCCACCTCTGCCAGGTTGTCACTCTTGGGCCCTTGAGCAAGGCCCTTAACCCTCAATTGCTTAGATATTACACTGTCATGGTGCCGTTAGTCGCATTTTACTAAACATTGTATCAAACCAAATCATGCATTAGGCCTACTTTGTTTTAATGAGATTCTGAGGGTAGATGCATAGTGAGGTAATGAATAAGTGACTCGGGTGTCAGTAGCACCTGGAGGACTCTTAACAAAGCCAGGTAACACCATTGTTACTGTGAAATGTGATGGTGGTAACATCATGTCATGGGAAGGCTATAGGACTGCCAGCTATGTGAGGATTAGTTGAAACATTAATAGTGCATGGTATATATACAGTACATTGTAAATACCCTCAATCCCAGCTCTAAAGGGAGATGGAAACAGTTAGGGTGGGTGCCGCGTACCAACATAAGCCCTTAAATCCAGTCACTGTCTGTGAGGAGTGTGGTATGTTCTCCCTGTGTTTGAGTGGGCATCTACACAAACATAATTAACTGCAACTGATGAGGGATTGGTGATGCATTGGTGATGGATTGGCGCCCTGTACAGGGTATTTCTGCCCTGTGCCCAGTGTTTCCCAGTGTAAAGAAACACTCTTTGACCCTGACTAGGATAAACTGGTTGATGAAGATGAAAACAAAAAGAGAAAATAATCTGTGAGATGTTCAAGATGGGACAGTGGTAGCCTGGTAGGTAGAGCTTTGCACTATCAATCGGAAGATTGTAGGTTTAAAATCCAGACTCTGCTATGCAGCCACTGTTGGGCTCTTGAGCAAGGCCCTTAATGCTCTCGGCTCCAGGGGTGCTGGACATTGGCTGACACTGCGCTCAGACGGAAAAAAAAATCATTGTACTTTACATGTGTATATTCATATATGACAGATAAATGTCTTCTTCTTCTTCAAAGACGGACATGCTTATGGCACCATGATTGAAAATGATATGATGGTGATATCTGCCATGTAGCACTAATTTTGTTCTCCTCCTCCCCTCAGCCACTAGCTTCAGTGTGATGTATGCACGGCTGGATCCGAAATGAACTCATTCAACATCCTTAACAGTGAGGGAATTTTGAAATGCTGCTATCGAGCTACAGCTGGATGATAATCATATTGACTTTGTTATGAAATCCATCAACTGGAGAAGTGATTCAGATCAATGTAGCTCGCTGGTCTCTCATTTCAAGCAATGTGGAAACGCTGCAGTGAAATAAAGGAGCGCTGTAATTTACAGCTAACTGCATTTTGTTCCTCCTAGCAAAGAGAAAGTCATAAGTTTTAATATTGACTGATGATAATTAGGGCAGTGGAATATTTCATTGAGATTGACTGTCCTGTTTTTAATGTTTATAAGGTAGGAAGGCTCAGAGACGCTGAGCAATACTGAGACTGAGGGAATCTTGTTGGCTGTGACTTCAGATGGCCGTGTGGTGATAAACAAAAGCAGAGATCCACGTACGGGAAATACACAAAGCAATTACGGCTGTGGGAAATGCCTGGAGAACATTATAAAAATTTAATAAACTCATTTTTTAAGCTCTTCTGTAATACAGAATGGTATATTTCAAATTAAATTAAGTATAATAATAATAATAATAATAATAATAAAAATAATCATAGTAATAACAACAAAACAGCAATAATAACAACAATAATAATAATAATAACATCAAAACAATAATAACAACAACAATAATAATAATAATAACAACAATAATAGTAATAACAATGATAACAATAATAATAATAATAATAATAATAATAATAAATAACAACAACATAGCAGTAGTAATAATAATAATAATAATAATAATAATAAAAATAATAGCAACAACAACAATAATAATAATAATAATATTAATAATAATATTGTGGTTCAGTGTCCACAGTACACACTTTATATTTACACATGAAATACAGACATGATAATGTAACTACCTCATAACAAGTACATTGTTACATTTTAGTAAATAATACAAAATTAGTCAACCATCAATTGTAAGTGCTTGTATTATGTGCACTGTTTCTTTGGGTTCTTGAAAAGCGCTATATAAAAATAAAGTAAAGTAAAAGTAAAGGCACAGGACTCTGGAGTTCCACTGGAATAATATCTTGATCAGATTTGTGTAATTCCAACTATTTCTTTGTGGACCACAGAGTCCAGATCTGCCCCAAGATATTTAAGAATCGAAATAGTGTCAACAGGCAGTCATTGCTGCCTCCATCCTTAGTTTTATGTGAGATAAATCCCAATAATAATGTTCCAAAATCTATTAAAACAACAAAGTAAAACCAACTTTATATCAATGCCTGTAATTTGGATGTGATGACCCTATAGTTTGTTTAACAGTTCATGACTGATATGAATTTATTTTTCTTTCCAGATTGACTTGGTGTAATTGCTTTGTTTAATAATCTAAATTCATAAAGTCTGGCACATACTATAACAGAGGCAATTAGAAAGGGGACGCTACATTATACACCCTGTATTTGGCTCCGTGATTGGGTATGACTGAGGTGGAAAGTGCAGGATGACCGAACAGCCCACTCTGTACTTGGTTCCTTTCCAGGTATATAATCAACTCACTGCCTGATTCCTTTTTAAAAGCCTTTGAGCTGAGTTACCCTGCAACTAATCATTGACATTTACCGTATTATCTGATTGTCAAAGCAGCGGGATGCTATTATGAGGACAGATTCAGATATGAAAGTGCCAATTTTCATTCAGACGTTGTTGCCTGCAAATTTTAAGTGGCAGGGTGTAGATAAGGCTTTCTCTGCTCTTATATTTGGAAATTCTGACATTTGAGAGAAAAAAAGTTTCACAGTGAGCTATTTATCTGGTAGGTACACATTTAGAAAGTAATTGTGTTCGTAATTATTTAATTAGTTTTCCGACAGCTGCAAATAAATGATCAGTTTCTATTTAACCGTCCATGCTTTGTCTTACAATGGACTGACTATTACAAAAGGAGTTTAATCCTGTAGAAACTGCTTAGAAGTTTAAACTTATATATACAAAACTTTTATGTGCACACCTGACCATGAGGCTGTTAGACGTCCTATTCCAAAATCATAGGCATTATTATCCACTTAGCTATATTGCATTTAATACCTGCTGCATGAAATGAGCCAAGCTAGCAAGCTACACGATCAGCCATAACATTAAAACCACCTCCTTGTTTCTACACACATTGTCCATTTTATCAGCTTTACTTACCATATAGAAGCACTTTGTAGTACAATTACTGACTGTAGTCTATCTGTTTCTCTACATGCTTTCTTAGCCCCCTTTCATGCTCTTCTTTCGTCAGTGGTCAGGACTCTACCAGGACCACCACAGAGCAGGTATTATTTAGGTGGTGGGTCATTCTCAGCACTGCAGTGACACTGACATGGTGGTGGTGTGTTAGTGTGTGTTGTGCTGGTATGAGTGGATCAGACACAGCAGCGCTGATGGAGTTTTAAAACACCTCACTGTCACTGCTGGATTGAGAATAGTCCACCAACCAAAATATCCAGCCAACAGTGCCCCGTGGGCAGCGTCCTGTGACCACTGATGAAGGTCTAGAAGATAACCAACTCAAACAGCAGCAATAGATGAGCGATTGTCTCTGACTTACATCTACAAGGTGGACCAACTAGGTAGGAGTGTCTAATAGAGTGAACAGTGAGTGGACACGGTATTTAAAAACTCTGATCCATGATCATGATCAATGATCCACCACCTAAATAATACCTGCTCTGTGTTGGTCCTGTGTTGGTCCTGACCATTGAAGAACAGGGTAAAAACAGGCTTAAAAAGTATGTAGAGAAACAGATGGACTACAGTCAGTAATTGTAGAATTACAAAATGCTTCTATATGGTAAGTGGAGCTGATAAAATGAACAGTGAGTGTTTAAACAAGGAGGTGGTTTTAATGTTATGGCTGATCGGTGTATATTGCCAATTTGGGTTGATATTTTCAAGCTTCCTTATTGTCTTTGCTTCACTGACATATGGAGCTTTTCCAGAATGCACATTTATTAGTTGATGTTTCAGGAAGGTCTTGCCTGACGTACCTGCATCGTCTTTTCTAACAAACTCAGAAGAGAACATGGTTTATTATTACTTCAGTATGCTGTATTCTACTGTTCCAGGGTACAAAAGTTGTCACTGGTGGAATATTCTCAAGAGTCTCTTGTACTTTTAGAGAAACAAAATAGCAGAGGAACATCATTACGGTACATAATGGACCTTAAAGGCCAATCTTGTACTTTTGAGGGTACATTTACGTTGTTTATACCTTGGGGAGCAAACACATATTATAGCACCTTTTATTTCTGGCAGAACAATGCAGCAGGTTAATTTCCTTTCTAAACCCTGTAAGAAAAGAATTTAAAGTTTGCCTGATAACTGCTAATAACTGCTGACTTTTTATTGATTTTGGCTTTAAAGGACAGTTTTGTACCGCAAGTTAATTGGTTTACAACAGATCAGGTAAGTAAAAACAATTAGGTGAACTAGCTACACTGAATTAGCTGTGGGTGCGAATAAGTGAGTGTGATAGACTGGCATCCTGTCAGGATTTATATGCTTCTTAGAAATTAAGTTTATAATCAGAATAAAGCAGTCCTAATATTGATGATATTTAGCCCACCTCACTTTAAAGTGTTTATAAGCAGAAATAAAGGGTATCTAGATAGTCAGCATCAAATCAGACAGTTTTTCTGGTGGTTATTGCTCAATAGACTTTATGATGTAATAACTGTGCACTGCATCTGGATGTTATACATGTTATACATTATATATCCTATAATGTATAATTGCATTATTTGCTTTAAACCAGTTAACTCCCTCGATTACATATAAAAAAGAAATATCTAGCCCAACCTATTACATTAGAGACCTCCTCATATGGTACCTACCTACCTACTTGTACTGTAAAGCTGTATTTACATAATTTAAATAGTTCAAATAATGTACTAGGAGGTGCTGGATTGTCTATTACGAAAGCCCAACCCTTGCTGAGAACCTCAGCTGTGCAATTGGCCGGATGAGCATCTACACAGACATGACTGGATACTGTTGATGGTGGAATTGCTGTGATGGATTGGTGCCCTGTTCAAAGTTTTTCTGCCAGACCTGCTGTGACTCAGCACAATAAATCATTCCCCCTCAGACACAGCCAATTATGTCTTTATGTATACGATAGCACCGCTGGGGATTTGAACCTTGAGCCAGCAGTAAGGGGGCTGGCTGGTCAGTGTGTGGATAGTCTGTGTATTCTGCTATTCTAATGCAGTCTGATGGCAGTGGGCATAAAAGCCTGAAGCACTCAGTCTTATATATACAATGTATAGATGATATACAGTATCGTCCACCCTTCCACCCAAAGTCAAACATCAGTAGCTTTTTAAAACACAAGCACAGCAAAGTCTGTTCAGAAAATTTGTCCACAAACTAAAATCAATTAAATATTTACAGACAAGGCAGAAAAAAAGAACCTTAGCCTATACTACCTCTCTGATCATGTTGGCTTTTCTCCTACACACGCTTCCTAAATATATGTAAAACAGGACACTGAGCCTTTGATCCTGTTAAACTAAGGTTTGCTTTGCTCTCCTGTAAGTGCGCTTGAGTATTACAGTGTCCTGCTGTGCTCATCCATGCAGTGACCGCTGCATCTGCAGACCAGCTCCGGCTCGATGACTTCCTCACCTGTATAGTGATCAGGAACAATACAACCCTGTCTTTTCTCAACTACTGTGAATGTCAGTGCACACCGCTTCAGCATTTAAAACTGCAGGAGAGAGTGAGAAAAGAGCTCCGAGACGCCCGGCCCTGGGGGAAATTTCACTTGGCTCTAGTAGAGAGAGGCATCTTGAATATAGAAAAATGAAACGGTTGCTAATGGATTCTTTTGGATTCAGCTGAATTCAACCAGACTGTTCTAAACGGATTGCAAAACCTTCGGGGATCATCACAGGGACCAATAGATACAAATTATATCTGCAGCTTTAGTAAGCAGATGGAACTGTGTAGAATTGTGATATGTTGTTTGGCCAGCACTTTATGTTAAAGGCCATAAGTTTTATGAACAAGTTTTAATAGTATAGCTGTTTGTGCTAGAAGGCATTGCTAAGTTATTCAGCGATCTGCTAAAACTGCCACACCTTACCTTAACATTCAACACTTAGCCAATGCAATATATACCAGGGTATGCAAAGACCTCAGACTGCAAAATGAAAAGCTTTACAGATAGTCGTCACTATCTGTAAGGGCAGTTGTAGTCTAGAGGTTAAGGTGGTGGACTAGTAATCAAAAGGTCACTGGTTCAAGCCCCACCACTGCCATGTTGCCACTGCTGGGCCCTTAACCCTCAGTTGCTTAGACAATGTACTTTCACAGTAATGTAATGTCACTTTGGATACAAGCGTCTGCTAAATGCCGCAAATGTTAATGTAAATTAAAGCACAGTTTAGGACAGTTGTAGCTTAGCGGTTAAGGTACTAGGCTAGTAATCAAAGGGTGGCTGGTTCAGGCCCCACCACTGCCAGGTTGCCACTGTTGGGCCCTTGAGCAAGGCCCTTAATTTTCAATTGCTTAGACAATATACTGTCACAGCTCTGTAAGTCGCTTTGGATAAAAGCGTCTGCTAAATGCCAAAAATGTCAATGGAAGCACAGTTTAGGGTTAAGGTAATCAAAAGGTCGCTGGTTCAAGCCCCACCACTGCCAGGTTGCCACTGTTGGACCCTTGAGCAAGACCCTTAACTCTCAATTGCTTAGACAATGTACTGTCACAGTACCGTAAGCCGATGTGGATAAAAGCTTCTAAATGCAGAAAATATAAATGAAAGCACAGTTCAGGGCAGTTGTAGGCTAGCGGTTAAGATACTGGACTAGTAGCCGCTCAGGTGGTGCAGCGGTAAAAAGACACGCTGCAACCAGAGTTGGATTCTGAGTACATCGTATCGAATCCAGCTCTGCCTTACCGGTTTGAGGCTGAGTGGCTGTATGAGCAACGATTGGCCGGTTGCTCAGTGGGGGCGGGACTAAGAACCGGATGTGCGTCTCTCTCTGTCAGAATGCGATTACAACCTCTGCCAGCTGATTAGAGGCGCCTGCACAGAGATGAGGAAGAGTGCCCTTAGGGTGTGTCTCTCCGCATGCAACGCTAGGTGGCACAACACTCATCAATGTGTGGGTGGCAAAAATGCATCCGGCTGCTGCCCATGTTTCGGAGGGGATATGGGTTAGCTTCGATCTCCTTGGTCAGGGCAGGGTTCGGCATAGACAGAGAGGAAGCACGATGCAAATTGAACAATTGGATGTGCTAAAGGGGGAGAAAAAGGGGAAAAAATTAAATAATAAAATAAAAAAAGATACTGGACTAGTAATCAAAAGGTCGCTGGTTCAAGCCCCACGTTTGCCAGGTTGCCACTGTTGGGCCCTTGAACAAGGCCCTTGTAAAAAAAAATGTGAATGTAAATTAAAGCATAGTTTAGGGCAGTTGGTGCCTAGTGGTTAAGATACTGGACTAGTAATCAGAAGGAGGCTGGTTTAAGCCCCACCACTGCCAGGTTGGCACTGTTGGGCCCTTAATTGCCTAGACAATATACTGGCTCAGTAATGCAAGTCGCTTTGAATGAAAGCGTCTGCTAAATGCAGAGAATGTAAACGTAAATCTGATGTTACTGTCTCTTTATTACTGTCTCTTTAAATGTTGAACAAGCCACAGCCCTGCCAAGCTAAATTCCACAGAAGGCTTAATAATCCAAGGTTAAAAAGCATTACTGACTGAGTTCAGTGCTGCACATCAGATGTTTGTACCCTATCAAGAGCTCAGTGTTTCCTTTTTCCCGTTCTCCTTTCTGTAATGCTTGGCTGATGTGGAGCACGCCGGGGCAGTCGTATATACAGATACACTAAAAACACAGGGGTAGCTGGAGGATGACCTCATTCACCATGCTGTCATGTTGCATTATGCCCTCTGGAGATGGAGAACACAGGTTGGATGGTTACCAGTGCAGAGATAAACCACTGCTACCTTCTAGATCGGGATCCTGATTTCCCAGCTCTCCCTTCACACCTGCTTGATATTTAGTCACCAGGCAGAAAATTGTCTTTGCAGCACCGTTCCAATGAGGTCTCCTGGTACAGTGGTGAAAAGGAAAGAACTGAAGGACAAAAAATGGATTAAAGCAGAATCTTTCAGATGGAAAAAAGCAGGAAATAGACTCATGGATGCCAGAGGACATTGAAGATGTCCTAGGATGTCTGGTATGGACCATTAGAAGGGCTACTGTGGCTCAGATTGCTATCGGATGATGAGTTGAATGTGTCATTATCACACAGGGCATCAAACCCTCCTGAGTATGTGGCTGTATAGTTGCAGGCCAGTTAAAGTGTCCATGTGGACAGTCATGCATCATTTACCTGTGGAATAGTGTAGGACAATCCATGTCACAATGCAGGTCCTGGTAATGTCCTGGTACCAGTTACCATAGGACTTTGTAGTAGCTGGTCTTAATATAGCATACTTAAACAGTACGTACTGAATTGGAGGCAGTGCACACTGCCCGGCCGTTAAAGCAGTAAGCTACTGTATTTCAGTATGTAAGTGTGCCGTATGCACACAACCTCGTACGTACTACATCTGCCATCTTACCAGCATGGTCACATGGTGCATGACGTCACATCTCCACAGGTATTTATTTATTCATTTTTTTTTAAGCATTTTCTCCCTTTTTCACTCGATTTTTTGTACATCCAATTTTTACCCAACTGCATTATGCTTCCTCTCTTCTGGTGCTGACCCCTGCCCCGATTGAGGAGAGCGAACTGACACACGTCCCCTCCGACATGTGTGCAGTAACCAACTGCATCTTGTCACCTGCATGAGGTGAGTTCATATGCGGATTAGCTTTGTGTACGGAGAGCCACACCCTGACTATGCGCTCAACCCAAAAAAAAATTTGCTGATGCCATTAAAAAGTTGGTACCACGCTGGGGAAAAGCATTGGAAGGTGACTGTGTAGAAAAGTGATGTCATTTGTTTTTGAAATTCTTAATAAATAGAGTTAAACAAAGTGTGGGAACTTTTGGTGAACTCTCATATATAAATTATAATGCGTAATGTAGGTGTTTGAGTGGCACAGCAGTCTGTAATGCTAGCCAACCACTGTTGAAATCCAGGTTTGAATAGCCTAACCGGGCGCCTACACAGACATGACTGACAGTGTCTGGATGGGGATGGCCAAAGCTCTGCCATGGATTGTTCCCCATATAGGATATTCATTTGCTTTGCAGCCAATGTTTCCAGTTGAAACCGGATCTGTTGCAACCCTGGGATAAGGTGGATAATGTGGTCGATAGAATCTGCAAAAAATAATAATAATAATATACGAATAACAATGTGAGTAAAGTTGTTACGGGGCGGTGTCGCCACATGTTGTGTTTCCCAAGTGTCAGTAACCACCTGGGTGGACCCAAAAGCAGATAGGGAAGTATTGGAGAGAGTGGGACTTGAACTGGGGTCACTGGTGTGGAAGAGCAATGCTCTACCCAGTACTCTACGGGGAATGTAAGAGTGCTTTTGACTTTGTGACTTTTATCCAATGATGATAGGGGATAAAAGAAGAGGGAAAAAAAATAATAAAATGGAAGCAGGACAGAATATACCTGACCACTTAGATGAAAGGTTAAAAAAAGAAACCAGACAAGGGGGTGTAATAGTCAGAACTTATATTCTGGGTCTCGAACCCTTCCCGCTGGCGTACTGAATAGCCGAAAGGCTGACGCTCTAAACACTGCGCCACCGGCTGAGCTAAGGAAAACGTAGATTCTAGAACTTAAAAAGCGTAAAGCCGAAAAAGGCAGGAAAACGGAAACAATGGATGCCAAACAAACTTAGGACTAACAAAGGACTCAACCTGGCAAGCTACCCACTGGCCGTTGGGTAGTCTTGTCAGAACTAAGATGGAAACCTCTGCAAAGGTGCGAGGAGATAACTAAAGAAATATTTTCTTAATATTTCTCTTTTAAAGTTTCTTTAAGCTACAAAGGAAGATAGACAGAACCTGTAGGGTACTGGTTCCCTACAAGGCGAGAAAAGGAGAAGGCAGTAAAAAGGTTCCTTCAAAGAGAGATACCGATTACCGGCGAGGTCTGGTTTCTGTATGCAAACGCAAGACTCTGCGCCGAGTGAGTCCTTATAAAAGGCATTGCCCAGCTGATGTCAATCAAGCTAATTATCACTGAGTGCAAGAGTGCGGTCTCCCTCTGGTGGCGGGAAGATGGCGGTGCGGGTGGCCCCTTACAAAAGTGTTGAATTTTGGGGTATTTTTTAGTGTTTAGTGTGGCCATATCTATAACAGGCTGGCTGCCACCAGCTCAAAGTCATTGAACCATGTGCTTTTATACAAAGGAACTGACAAATTCTAAGAAATGAAGTGTTCACTAGTACACGTTCCTTTCAAAACGTTTCAGCCCAGTTCTCGTCAGCGCTCATGAGTTTGTGCATTATCAGGAAAACAGTGAGTAATAGTGTCAGTTACGACACCAGATTTAAATACCCTAATGCAGCAGCTTTGGTGAGCTGATCTGTCTTCTGCACTGTTTTTTCCCCCTGAAAGCTTCTTTTCTGAGGACGATAGGACTTGGCTATTGTTGCAGACATCAAAGTGGCTCTCAGCACTGTTCCTTTGCTTTACAACTGCATTTTCTTTTCCACACAGACGGCATTAGAATGCCATCAAACAATCGCATCCTGCCTTTGAAATGCCTGACACCGCTTGCCTTGCAATTTGCATGCCGTGCAGATTCCCTACTCTTTTTATTGAAATAAATCTAAAAGGTTGTAATGGAAAAGGAAATGAACGCGCACGTCGTGCTTAAGGGATTCGGGAAGGCAACAATGTGCACAAAGAAATCAGACTTCCGAGAACTGGTTCTGTTCACAGTTTCTTACCTGCACGTTTTTTTTTACCTCACTGTACAGTTTTATGTGTATGCAGGTTTTGTGTTTGATGTTGATAGTGTGCATTAATATATTAATTCATTCCTCTATGCTCAGTAAGTGCTTTATTATGGTCAGGATCACTGTGGGTTTAGATTCTATCTAGAGTGTACTGATTGCTAATCAGGAATACATTATGTGTAGAATGTACATCAGCGGCTCTCAACCCCCCCCCAAACCCCCCCCCCCCCCCCCCCCCCCCGTGGGGCGACACAATGGCTCATTGGGTAGCACTGTCGCCTCACAGCAAGAACATCCTGGGTTTGATTCCCAGGTGGAGCGGTCTGGGTCCTTTCTGTTTGGAGTTTGCATGTTCTCTCTCTGTCTATCAGAAATACTGGGCATTTATAGTCTAGTGGTTAATGTACTGGACTAGTAATTAAAAGGTTGCTGGTTCTAGCCCACTGTTGTGCAAGGCCCTTAAACCTCAATTGCTCAGACAATATACTGTCACAGTACTGTAAGTCGCTTTGGATCTGCTGAATGAGAAAAATGTAAATGTACTGCCAGAATGGCATTTTGGTGCAGCAGGTATTTGGGACCTGTGTTCAGACTTTACCTCTGGTCATTCTGTGAGAAGTTTATCATGTTCTTCCTGTCTGCATGGTCTGTGCACACTGAAGGCTAAGATGCCTGGAGTGAACCATCAGAAGAGCTACTGTGGTTCAGATTGTGGTTAATTTTAATACTCATGATGGGTTGAATATGTCACTAACACAGTGCATACAACCCTTCTGCGTATGGGGCTAAATAGTTGCAGGTCAAAGTGAGAGGTTTAGCATGTTCTTTCTGTCTGTATGGGCTGTGAACACTGACAGCTAAGATGCCTGGAGTGAACCATCAGAAGAGCTACTGTGGTTCAGATTGTGGTTAATTTTAATACTCATGATGGGTTGAATATGTCACTAACACAGTGCATCCAACCCTTCTGTGTATGGGACTTCATAGTTGCTGCCAAAATGAGAGGTTTAGCATGTTCTTCCTGTCTGCATGGTCTGTACACTAAAGGCTAAGATGTCTGGAACGAACCATCAGAAGAGCTACTGTGGCTCAGATTGCTGTTAATTTTAATACTGATGATGAGCTGAATGTGTCACACAGTGCATCCAACCCTCTGTGTGGTGTATGGATGGATGGTGTATGGTTTTTCGTCTAGATACCAGGTTCTGGATCACCTCCTGAAAGCAGTTAATTACTTAACTGTGAGTTAGCCGATGGGAATATGAGGAGTACCCTGAAATAGTTTGGTGCATTGTCTCTGAATAAGAGGGGAACCACCACAAAATAATAAAAAATAAATAAATAATGAATAAATAATGAATGACACATCATTGGGAAAAAATCCTGCCATCCATGCATATGTGTGGGCTGGTGATGTATGTGTGTGGGCAAACAGAGTTGATAAATCTACATACAGCCACACACTCTCACACACACACACACACACACACACACCACAGCCTGCACGAGACAGCATCTGTCTGTTTGCACACAGCTCTCATTTACTCTTTGACCTGAGAAAGATGGCTACTATTACACCAGCAATCACAGAGAACTGTATGACGGGGGGTGTGCCTGGACACCAGGGACAACTTTAAAGAAATAGACTGACGGAGAACAAGACCAAGACTGAACATGAAGGAGAAATGAAATAGCTGCACTGAAAAAGGGTCCCCAGCATTTTTTGCACCAAGGACTGGTTTCATATAAGATATAATTTCATGGACTGGCAGGGGTGGGAGGACTTAAAATAAAATTATTTGATGTGCATAATAAAAAGTGCATAACAACACTACTCACCAATGATGGAAAATCAGTGGAAACTGAGCTTTTTTTGCTGCAACGAGACGCTCCCACCTAGGGGTGATAGGTGACAATAACACTCCTTGTGTCCAGTCTACTCCGGTTGCCATTACTGCGGAGAATCCCACTTCACAACGATAGGATGTTGGAAGCAATCTCTAATTATTTATTATTTCTGTGCGGCCCGGGGTCTGTGGCCCGGTGGTTGGGGACCACTGTTTTAGGGTTTAATTTTGCCCTGTCCCTAATTATTCAGCTTAAATTATAAGTGATATAAATTATAAGTAAGAAACTTCCTTCATTTTTTTGTTTAGTCAATTTGTCTTCCGCTGCTGGGGGATCCCTGACTGCAGCTGAGGTGGGTATATTGCTGCTCACGCCTCCTCCGACCTGCGCACAGCCCTTAACGGAACCCTTTTTCACCTATGCACTCTGCACAGGTGCCTCTCTATCTGCCAATCAGGGTCCTTACACAGTGTTTGAAGACCCACCCACATAGTCTGGTCATCCCGCCCTAGCAGAACCGTGTCTTCTGCAGGCACTGCCAATTATGGCCGCTAGATGGCGTCCAGCCGACCGGTGGCAACGCAGAGTTTCGAACCAAGGAGTTCAGAATCTCGGCGCTGGTGTGCTAGCGGAATATCCCGCTGCGCCACCTGGGCGCCCAAAACTGTTCCTTCCTGACCTCACTCATGTGCACATAAATACTCTGGTTTGACAAGTTTAGTGTGTTAAATCTTCACTGACCTGCACAGATCCTTGACCTCAAACCAACTAAACATCTTTGGGATGAACTGGAACTTTGACTGTGAGTTCTCATTCAACATCAGTTGCACAACATGCAACTGTTTTATTGACTAAATGGGCAAATATTACCACAGACACTCTCTGAAATCTTGCAGGTTCAAAACCCCACCACTGTCAGGATGCCACTGTTGGGCCCTTAACCATAAATTGCTTAGACTGTATACTTACTGTAAGTCGCTTTGAGTAAAAGCGTCTGCTAAATGCTGAAAATGTAAATGAAAAGAGCCTTCTCACTAGGGTTGAGCGGTATGACAGTATTACGGTATACCGCGGTATTTAAAAATGGTGACGGTATTTTAAAAAATGTGAAGCGCCAAATTTCTGCTTCAGGTTTACCTTGAAAACTGAGACTTTAAGACATTCGCGCATCCACAGTAAGGGAGGGGTGGGAGGGGTAGGCGGTTGGAGCTCACTGATTGGTTGTAGTGATGGGAATTATGGCTCCTTGAAGGGAGCTGGATCTTTTGGCTCGGTTCCTTTTAAAGAGCCGTTCAAAAAAATGACTCTTCGTTCCTCGGGAAGCGCTACTGGGTAAACTATAAGACCAGCCCCGATATTAATATCAGTGATGAACAATCATGAACATTTTGCTACCTTGCCTTAAATGTAGGCCTAATTCAAACAACACTTAAATGAGAAAAAAAGATTTATTTTAAAAGAAGAGAAAAAACTACAGAGAAGAGACGTACTGTGGTTGCATCGCATTAAGTTTCAGAACAATCCTCTTTTGTGCAGAGATGTGCCTGTGTTTATTTCTGCTTTAAAAACATACAACATAGATTTAACATAATTAAACAAGTTTATTTCTTAGTTATTTGTGCTCGTTTTCTGTATGTTCTCTCTGTAGCTCGGTTACGTCTCTCTCTCTCTCTCTCTCTCTCTCTCTCTCTGTGTGTGTGTGTGCGCGTCTCGCTCGCTGTCCGCGATATTAAAAGTGTTTTCGGATTTAAATTTCGACAATAAACAGCTCTTATTATGACTGACTGATTCCTTCTACTGATGCCAAGCTGAATGGGTGGATTACAGCCGATAAGATCTGCGCAGAAATAAAAAATATATATAAAGAGACGCATTTACACTTATGCGTGAAATATTTATTATAGATCAGATAGGATAAGCAATGTTTGACGTTTTGATTGTTAAATTTTTTTAAATAAAACATTTGAATACTGTGATTACACCCCCCGCGGTAATACTGTATACCTCGGTATTTTCTGAAGACGGTATGACGGTATGAAAATCGGCAATGCCGCCCAACCCTACTTCTCACAAGACTGGAGACTCTTAAAGCTGCAAAAAACACCGACCTTGCAGAGCATGTAGGTGTCGAATGATCTAGTCTCTTAGCTTCAGTGAATAAACACTGATGAGACACTGAGACGGTCTGATTAAAAAAAAAAAAGCTGATGACAGTCCTCTGAACATTCATGTTCCCTGCTGGTTATAATAACATAGAAGGTGGGAGTGATTGTACAACCCATGCCCCCTGCTGATCTCTATGGCAGGTGGACCCTGTACACACATGCACTACAGCCACACTGGCTAAAGAGGGTTGTGATGATCTTTCAACACGTACAAAGTAAACTAACAGTAGGTCACGCTGTCCTTTATTAAAATATTAAGCTTTTTTTTGGGTGGGGGGGTTTCACCGGTGGGCTATCATATTAGGCCCTATAGGTAAGGCCCTACCTAATTCACGGCTGTGAAAATTGCCTCACAGACTGTAAAAAGAGCCATTTCCCATGCATTATGCAATTTGCTGTGAAATTCATACTTTAAGGTTTTTTATTCCTGTAGCGTTCAAGAGCCTCATGTTTACTGGTTAATTTGCAGTATGAGGCATCCTAGCAATCCTACAGCAATTCAGATAGCAATCAGTTAATCAAAATGTCCAAGATGTTGAAGTGTAAAGCAGCTAAAAACACGACTCGGGTAACTTTCAACCAATTCTGTGGATGCAGAGGGGGGTGTCAAAACACGGATGATCATTTTCGTCTTTGAGACCGTAGCTGGAACCGTTAATGTAGGATGTGCTGTGTATTGTAGCTTCCATTTATTCTATTATTTAATGTATGAGTGTAATTTAATGACTGATGTGAAATTATGCACATTTTCCTGTGAATTTAGTAGGGCCCTGTCTATAAGCCACACTTAAAATTTGAGTGTGTGTGTGTATGTGTGTGTGTGAGAGAGAGAGATGCTGGTGAGTGCTAATAACAGAACAGGGCAGGTGAGAGGTAAGGATGACAGACACACCAGCCTTGTTATGTCGAGTTACTGAGGAGAAGCTGCGAGTGCTCTACTGCTACTCTGACAAAATCTCCCCCTGCACCATCTCTCATTACACCCCTACACTCGCTCAACACCCTGCCCTCTCTGTGACCCCCCGCTGTGTGTGTGTACCATTCAACCCGACAGTATTAGCTCACCAGATAGTAACAGAGACACAAAATAATCACAAGAAAAGGACAGAAGTGCCACAGAGTTACTATGTTAGCTATACAGTATATTTATATACACTGATCAGCCATAACATTAAAACCACCTCCTTGTTTCTACACTCACTGTCCATTTTATCAGCTCCACTGACAATATAGAAACACTTTGTAGTTCTACAATTACTGACTGTAGTCCATCTGTTTCTCTGCATGCTTTGTTAGCCCCCTTTCATGCTGTTCTTCAATGGTCAGGACCCCCACAGGACCATTACAGAGTAGGTATTATTTGGGTGGTTATTTGGGTGTTAGTATGTGTTGTGCTGGTATGAGTGGATCAGACACAGCAGCGCTGATGGAGTTTTTAAACACCTCACTGTCACTGCTGGATTGAGAATAGTCCACCAACCAAAATATCCAGCCAACAGCGCCCCGTGGGCAGCATCCTGTGACCACTGATGAAGGTCTAGAAGATAACCAACTCAAACAGCAGCAATAAATGAGCGATCGTCTCTGACTTTACATCTACAAGGTGGACCAACTATGTAGGAGTGTCTAATAGAGTGGACAGTGAGTGGACACGGTATTTAAAAACTTCAGCAACACTGCTGTGTCTGATCCACTCATACCAGCACAACACACACTAACACACCACCACCATGTCAGTGTTACTGCAGTGCTGAGAATGATCCTCCACCCAAATAATACCTGCTCTGTAGTGGTCCTGTGGGGGTACTGACCATTGAAGAACAGCATGAAAACAGGCTGAAAAAGCATGTAGAGAAACAGATGGACTACAGTCAGTAATTGTAGAACTACAAAGTGCTCCTATATGGTAAGTGGAGCTGATAAAATGGACAGTAAGTGTAGAGGTGGTTTTAATGTTATGACTGATCGGTGTATATATACACACAGCTTTCTCCTGCCTTCATCAGATAGTCAGGAGCTTTTTTCAGAGCTACGAGGTGGGTGACCGGACCGGATGTTGGCTGCTTTTCCTCTGGCCGTTCGCTGTCCTCTTTCTCTCCCATCAGCACATTATTTATGAGCTCTTATTTCACAAGAGGCCATAACGCTTCATTTCCCATTGCTCTTTCTCCTCCCAGGAATAGGCCAGTCCTCTATAAACCTGCAGTTTTATTACAGCATGGTGTGTGTGTGTGTGTATATGTGCATGCTGCATATGCTTTATATGTATAAAATTACCACAGGGAATCAGTTCAACAGATTTTCCTCACTTAAAATGAATTCCTAAAGGCAGAGGCTGAATTCTGTCAATAAATGTTTTAAATACATAAATGTATGGTGTATGGACAAAAATGTATGGACACCTGCCCATATTTTTGTTAGACAACCCTTTCCGATACTGTGGACTGCAGTCATAGCCCAAACCAGCGGTCTAGGACTCCTCCGACTAATACACTTCTCCTCTTACATGTGTGCAGTAGCCAACTGCCCCTTTTCACTTGCAAGAGGCGAGTTCACATGTGGATCAGCTTTGTGTCTGGAGAGACACACCATGTCCACAATATCCCTCGACTCTGTGCAGCCGCCATCAATCTGCCAGTAGAGGTCATATTTGCATCAGTTTTCAGCACCCTCCCTGAACAATGAGCCAATCATGGTTCGTGTTGGCGCCCAGCCTGCCGGTAGCAGAGCTGAGACTCGAATTCAAAGAGTTTAAGATGTCAGCTCTGGTGTGCTAGCGTGCTTTACCACTAGCGCCCCGCCGACCTTTTCAAAGCGCCTCCAATGAGACGAACTGTTTGACATGACACAGTAAAAGCGACTCAGGCAGTACAAACAATGCTTAACGTGAACAAAACTTAACGTGACTTGATGTACTAAAACAAAGACCAAGGAATTCAATTATCAGAGAGAACTTATGAGCAGTAATAATTAGGAGAAGTTTAGTGTTCCTGTGCTCTTTCAGTACATTAAACTACAGTAAGCTTGTTTTTAACTATAAGTGTTTGAGACTCTCCCTGGAAAAGTTGATTCTCACAATTTCTCAGCAGCTCGAGCTATAATACAAGTTTAAAAGTGAAACAGTGAAGAAAATCCAGATAAACACAGACACACGTGGAGCTTTTAGAGTGGATTTGACGATTATTCCACACAAATGCAGATTTGTCTCATATTCACACTTTGATGACATTTCACCGCGCCACTTAAGCCAAGCGCTAAACAAAGTGACATTTTGCACCAAGGCTCCCTAAGAGAAGCTTACATTCAGCTGAAGGTATGAGGCAGAATGAATGAAGGAAATGGGCTTATTATTTCTCTATTAGTGACATCGCGTAACCCAAGGCAGCATCCAAAAGGTTCAAAGCAGTTAAAAATCACGAAGCAGACACATGCCGCCTTGAAAAGTGTATTATTTCTTTTCATAAATCAAATTGAGCTTGCAGAAGGTAAAACTGACATTAAATGTTACTATAGGAGAAAATCGTTCCCTTGTGGTCCTATTAAACTTAAAAGAAAGTAGCATTTAGTCACTCGCCTCCCTGCTCACAATGAGTTCTTCTGCATTCGCTGTCTCCTCCAAGGTGTTCGCCAGAAACTGCTCATAGTTATATGTTTTAAATTATTTAGAAATTAATTTGATATTTCATTGGTCTGTCTTTAGGTTTGAACACCGTGGCATTGCTTCATCAACCTTATGCACCATCCAAAGCTCTCACTCACTTTCTTAACCGCATATCTAATCAGGGTCACGGGCGGGTACTGGAGCCTATCCCAGCTTTTCAATGGGCGCAAGGCACACAGTAACACCCTGGACGGGGCGCCAGTCCATCGCAGGGCAGACACACATACACACACATTCACTTATAAGGCAATTCAGTGTCTCCAATTAACCTGACTGCATGTTTTTGGACTGTGGGAGGAAACCCGGAGCTCCCGGAGGAAACCCACACAGACACGGGGAGAACATGCAAACTCCGCACAGAAAGGACCCGGGCTGCCCCACCTGGGGATTGAACCCAGGACCTTCTTGCTGTGAGGCGACAGTGCTAACCACTTAGCCACCGTGCCGCCCCCATCCAAAGCTGCATTAATTTAACATTCTCGGCATTTAGTAAACGGATTTTATCCAAACTGACTTACAGTACTGTGACAGTATACTGTCTAAGCAATTGAGGCTTACAGAAGAAGAAGAAATAAGATAGAAGATATACTTTATTTGTCATATATACATATACAGGTGTACAGTACAATGCAATTCTTTCTTCACATATCCCGGCTTGTTTTGGAAGCTGGGGTTAGAGCGCAGGGTCAGCCATCATACGGCGCCCCTGGAGCAGTAAGGGTTAAGGGCCTTGCTCAAGGACCCAACAGTGGCTGCATAGCAGAGCCTGGATTTGAACCGCCAATCTTCCGGTTCATAGCCCAAAGCTCTACCCACTAGGCTACCCACTAAGCTACCCACTATCACTCTTACTGTACAGGCATTGCTTAAGGGCCCAACAGTGGCAACCTGGCAGTGATGGGGCTTAAACCAGCAACCTTTCAATTACTAGTCCTGTAACTGACCTAGTAGTGCCCTAATTTTAGGCTGGGATCCCATATCCCATACACTTCTAATAGAATTAAAAATAATTACATTTTAAATAGAATTAAATTTAATAGTATTTTAATAAAGGTCAGGACTAATGGTGGCTAATTAATGTAGTAAATGATTTCTCATGCTTCATGAATCACTCTTTTAGACTTTAAAGAATGAATCTTAGCATTGTCATCCTGGAAACTGCCAGTGTCATCAGGGAAGAAACAAGTCCATCGACAATCTGGATTCAGTACGTTCAGGTACTCAGTCGACTTGATTTTACTGAAGCAACTTAGATCCTGACACTTCCTCCAGATGCTTGTAGAGTGGGAATTGTGCATGTTGGATGCATCACTTCATAAGCTTTCCTTTTACCCTGACACGCCCATTGCCCTGGAATAGGGTACACCGGGACTCATCAGACCTTTTGCTAAGCAGATTGAAGCATTTTCCTCCCAGGTTGCCCTCAATAACAAGTGCTTTCTCATGGCCACACAGCTGTTATTCCCAAATTATTAAAACTGGCTTGAACCAGTGACACTTTGGTCAATACTCCGGTATTCTAACCGCAAAGCTAACACTGCCTTCTAAGCTTAAGGTACGAGGCAGAAGGAATGAAGGAAAATGGTTTAACTACATGTCCTGTCACGAATGTAACCAAAGTGTGTAAAACATCTACTGTATGTCAGATCTAGCTTCTTTTCTGCGTCCTTGTGATTCATTTATTATTTATTAGGATTTGAACGTCATGTTTTACACACCTACATTCATGAGAGGACAGGTAATTACTGGTTACACAAGATTCATCAGTTCAAGGTTAATATCAAACACAGTCATGGACAATTTTGTATCTCCACTTAACCTCACTTGCATGTCTTTGGACTGTGCGAGGAAACCTGAGTCCCTGGAGGAAACCCACCCACAGACACAGGGAGAACATGCAAACTCCACACAGAAAAGACCCAGATCACTTTACATGGCAACTGAACCAAGAACCTTCTTGCTGTGAGGCGACAGTGCTACCCACCGAGCCCCTTGTGATTCAAACAAAAGAGCATTATGTTTCCTGATGACGACACAATATGTTTGTTGTCTGTATATCGCTGAAACCAAACATATATATTATATTTATTTATATATATGTGTGTGTGAGTGTTAGAGGGATCGAAGCACCTCAGGGTGAAAAAAAAAACTAAAGAGAAAAAAAAAAAGAAGGAAATGTTAAAGGTGTCAAACAGAGCATGAGTAAACTGGGAGTGTGGGACTGAAAGATAAGACAGACGTGGACATGATCAGAGGGGATAAGCTGAAACAGAGTAGTGGTATCTCACACAGTCAGACCTGAGGCACAGTTTAACACAAACAAGTGAGTGAGAAATTAAAGGAAAAGAAAACGACGAGACTCCAGGACTGTACTGTAAAATACGACCATTATTCCTTTAAAATGTTTTTGCTTTATTGGTAAATAGAAATAGAGTGACCAAATGAATGAAGCTTTACCATAGATAAGAGCACAGCTCCCTGATTCTATTCCAGTGAATAATTTGTGAATAATTTGCCACAGGAAATGAAAATGTTGAAAAGAGTCGTTTCTGACGTGTATTACTCAGTGATTCAGTTTGCTTTTTCACAGGCGGATGTGAAGAAATGGGAGAGGGGTAAATTTCAGTCTGACAGAGCTTTAGAGCCAGAAAGACACACATGTATTGAATAATGACACTATAAAGTACAAATAATTCATCTTACATATTTTTTTCTGCAATATAATCTGTTTTTTGTGTGTTGGAAAGCTTTGGAGACCAACTTCAATAACTCCAGATCAGAATTAGTTAGAAGCTAAACATTTGGTAAAGTGATTGTAAACATTTGCCACAGGAAATAATAATGTTGGTAATAGAATATTATATTATATTATTGTTATTAATATACATTGATCAGCCATAACATTAAAACCACCTACTTGTTTCTACACTCACTGTCCATTTTATCAGCTCCACTTACCATATAGAAGCACATTGTAGTTCTACAATTACTGACTGTAGTCCATCTGTTTCTCTACATGCTTTGTTAGCCCCCTTTCATGCTGTTCTTTCTTCAATGGTCAGGACTCTCCCAGGACCACTACAGAGCAGGTATTATTTGGGTGGTGGATCGTTCGCAGCACTTCAGTGACACTGACATGGTGGTGGTGTGTTAGTGTGTGTTGTGCTGGTATGAGTGGATAACACGCAGCAGCACTGATGGAGTTTTTAAACACCTCACTGTCACTGCTGGACTGAGAATAGCGCTGCTGTTTCTGACCCACTCATACCAGCACAACACACACTAACACACCACCACCATGTCATTGTAACTTCAGTGCTGAGAATCATCCACCACCCAAATAATACCTACTCTGTGGTGGTCCTGTGGGGGTCCTGACCATTGAAGAACAGGGTGATACTGGTTAAAAACAGTATGTAGAGAAACAGATGGACTAAAGTCAATACTTGTAGAACTACAAAGTGCTTCTATATGGTAAGTGGAGCTGATAAAATGGACAGTGAGTGTAGAAACAAGGAGGTGGTTTTAATGTTATGGCTGATCGGTGTATGTGTACATTTTTTTTTCAGATGTCTAATGAAAGTATTCAATGAGCCAGTCATTATAAGCAAGCATTCAAATGTCAGTGATAGTCAATGTCACCCAGTCTAGCTGCAGAAAACTAACAGCAAAAAGGTGAATAGAAAGTGTCTCAGTGCCACCAGACCTCACCAGCCAGATTCTCAGCATATAAATCTATAAATCAGACTCAGTTCAGTCAGAGCTGAATAAAGAGGGAGGGTGAATAAGAAAGGAGATTCGGAAGGTTAAGGTCTATCACTTTAATGCCTCGTGATGAATGAATCATATTTTATCTTTTGTACTTTGCTTTAAACTCCACGAGTGAATGAGCACAGAATGAGCTCTGCCAGTTACAGTCAGGGACGTGCCACTTTATTCCCGAGACAGCAAGTCTGTCTTTTATTGACGGTACCTAAATTACAACTTGCTGTGCCAAATTTACACTGAAAGCGACGTTGAACGCTCAGCGTTGTGCCACCCTCACAGTGTCAATCACACATCACACTTATTTCAGTAATTCACAGCTTTCTGGTAATGCTTGCATCACTGTGCACTCGCTAATATATTTTTGTATGTGTCTGTGTGTCTGTGTGTGTGGTTGCAGTGGCGTTTGATGACTGTTCGGGGAACAAGGACATCACGTTTGAAGTGTCCCACCCGGACTTCCTAGTAAACGAGGACCTGAAGCTGGTCCCGAGACGAGACGTTGTTAACAGCGGGGCGGTCGTATTCATTCGCGGCTTCAGTGACCGTGCTGATGACACGGCACAGGTGGACATCATCGGAGCGCCACCTAAATCCTCCCAGACGCTCAGGGTAAGTGTATAAGTGTTAGTCGTTCTTTTTTAGTGTGGCTTTGCGTTGAGGCTGGAAGTTCAGACAAAAAATGAGAGCTGACTGCTGTGAGGTGAAAGAGCTCAGAGTGGCAATTTGGATTGAATAAATCATCATGAATTAAAGGTTACATCTTTTAGATTAAGTAGACAGTTACTACTGAGCTAACTGTGGATGACACAGTTGCACACTGGGTTCCATTTCCTGGCTTGTGTGAAGTTTGCATGGGTTTTCAGTCAGTCAGAGGTGGCACAGTGGCTGGTTGGGTAGCACTGTCGCCTTACAGCAAGAAGGTTCTGGGTTCAATTCCCAGATGGATCGTTCCGGGTCCTTTCTGTGTCAAGTTTGCATGTTCTACCCGTGTCTACATGAGTTTTCTTCTGGGAGCTCCGGTTTCCTCCCACAGTCCTAAGACATGTATGTGAGGTTAATTGGAGATACAAAATTGTCCATGATTGTGTTTGACATTAAAGATTTAAACTGATGAATCTTGTGTAACCAGTAACTACCTGTCCTGTCATGAATGTCACCCAAGTGTGTAAAACATGCAATGAAATTCTAATAAATCAAATAATTAATAAATATTCCAGTCAGTCAGGGCAATTGAAGCTACTAAAAATTGCCCTAAGTGTGTGTGTGTGTTTGTGTGGGTGTGTTTGCGCTGTAATGTACTGGCGACCTGTCCATGGTGTTTCCTGCATTTGTTTTGATTTGCACAGTTTTCTGAGGTACTCTTGATGTGAGTATTTTTATCCCAACTGAATGGTTAGACATAATCAGTGACCCGCATGAAAGAACTCATCTATGAATTAAAAGCTGCTGAAACACAAGTGACACTGTCCACAGTCAAGTCAGCTTTACATTGCTTAGAGGCCGTGATGCAAGAAAGAAACCACTTCCTTACAATTGATGCCATTTACATTTGCAGCATTTAGTGGACACTTTTATTCAAAGCGACTTATCACTGAATACAATTTTGAGCAATTGAGAGTTAAGGGCCTTGCTCAGGGGCCCAACAGTGGCAACCTGGTGATGGTGGGGCTTAAACCAGCATTCTTTTAATTACTAGTCCAGTATCCTAACCGCTGAGCTACCACTTAATGTCTTAAATGCTCAACCTTAATGTAATTAAAAACAACTATATTGTGTTTTAATTACAGTGGCAAAGCAAAATCAAAAGCAAAGCTTACTAGTTAATATTCTATATACAGTGGTACCTTAAAACTCAATGTCATTTGGTTCTGGGAGTGGAGTTGAGTTTAAAAGGTGTTGAGTTTCAAGGTATTTTTTCCAAAAAGGATGTATGGGAAACCTGTTAATCAGTTCCATGATCCCATGGAACTGCATATATTTTGGGCTTATGTAAAATAATGGGGTTGTTTTTGACACTTATACACTGAAAATAACACAAATATAAAAAAATGCAACTGAAATACAATTAAAAACTTAAAAATTAATAACTGTTGCTCAAAGCTTAACGTGACTTATTGTACTAAAACGAGTGAGGAATTTCATTAGTAAAGAGAACTTATGAGCAGTTATAATTGAGGGGTTTAGTGTTTCTATGTTATAATTTTAATACATTGAGTCATGTTAAGCTTTAGGGGTACAAATTTCTTGACAAAGGGCAACGAGTTTCAAAGATTTTGAGTTCTGGTTTCAAATGAGCAGTCAGTGGACGTTAACGGTGGATCCTGCTGTTTTGTAGAAAACACGAGTAATTTAGCTATGCGAGCTACATTCCTCACACATTTTCACTCAGTTTCCTTTGACAGAGTTTTTTTTTTATCTTCATTTTATAAAGCCTTGCTTCTTTACTTTAAATTCCACCGCAGTCTTTGTTTCTGGCCAGTCAGCCATACTGGATCAAGCGTAACAGAGACTGGGCAAATCAAACCACAGTGGCATGGTTGTCTCTCAGTGCTGCTGTTTGATTTGATTAAAAGATTTCCTGGGCCTGTGTTAGTCTGACTCATGCTGACTATAGCCTGTCTCTCTGGTGCTGTTTCTGTAGCTTTAGGTCTAATAAGGGACCGCTGGAGCTTGTGGTGTGACACCGTTCCTTCTGTTGTTTACTCACTAGCAGAAGCTGATTTACTACAGCTGTACCTGTGTACGTTTATACATCATGTTTATGTGTTGCAGCTTGGCAAGGTTTGGGATTTGGGTTTTTTACACTGTATTTTGTTTTAAACTTGGTGTGCATGCAGCGGTTGGTAGCACAGTGGTCTAATACACCAACACACTACTGCAAAGAGTTTCAGCTCTGTACTGGTATTCACAAGGTTGGTTTCTTCAGAGAATTTTCCAAATTCTCACATTTTTTTCTAATTCTGATGTTTCTGTTTAAAAACAGATGATCATGCTCATCAAGATCAATTGTCACAAAAATGTGGACTGTTTTTCTACCCTCTTATTTTGTCATTTACACAATTACTGTTTTAAATTCACCAGCACTGCGCCCACCAATTATGGAAATCAGTCCTCTTTATTTAGGAGTTTAGAATATCAGAGTCTGAGACTTCTCCTTCATTCTTTAATGGTGATCTGTAATCTAGAAATAAAGCAAATTAAATACTAAACACATTTCCAGAAAAGTTGGGACATTTTGTCAAATGCAATAAAAGAAGAATCTGTGATTTGTCGATTCATTTGATTCTTTATTTACCTGACAAAAGTACAAAGATTTTTGATGTTTTAATAAATCAACTTCATTGTAGATTGTAAATATTAACACATTTAAATTTTGATTCTTGCAACATACTCAAAAATGTGTTTACCCCTGTGTTCCATCACCTTCCCTATTAATTAAACTTTTAATAGTTTGGGAACTAAGAACTCTAATTGTTGCAGTTCAGCAGGTAAAAATTTCCCATTCTTGCTTGATATAAGACTTTAGCTGCTTAACAGCCCTGGTTGCCGTCGTTTTCTAATTATGCTGCACCATACATTTTCAATTAGAGACAGATCTGGACTGCAGACAGATAAGTCAAGCACTCACACTCTGTGTCTATGAAGCCACACTGTTGTAATATGTACAGAATGAAGCACGCCATTGTCTTGTTGAAATAATCAGACTTCCCGGGATAAGACGTCGTCCTGACAGCAGCGCGTCTCTCTAAAATCGACATATATACCTTAAAATAAGTGATACCTTCACACATACGTACCCCCATATCATGACAGTTTTGGCTTGTGCAGATTTTGCTGATAACAGTCTGGTAGGTCGTTATGCAAATCGTCTGCATATAAGGTATAATATTCACCACCAGCTCAGACTGAAGACGTCACTTGGATGAGTGACAAAACGTATCTCTACAACAAACTTGTGTCCTGATGAACTGATTCAACTTTGTGGATTTGTGTACCTGAATTATTGAGCATGCATTAAGAGAGTCTGGTAGTCTTTTTTGTCTGTCACTAAGAACTCAATGTTTTCCAGAAACGTGAGCTGATGTGTGGACTGATCTGACCATAAAACACGTTTCCACTGTACTTAGGTCCATCTGAGATGAGCTCATGAGATTATATTACAGTAACATAACAGTGTTTTCTGAGGGCTCAAAATTAACTCACAGTTAATAGTGGTTTTGGTTTTTGCCCTACATGGAATGAGATTTCTCCAAATTTTCTGAATCTTTTCACAATATTATGTAAGGTAGATGGTGAAAGGCCTACATTACTTGCAATCTTGCACTGAGAAATGTTTGTTTTGAAGTGAATGACAATTTTTTTTAATGAAATACCTCAGAGACTGGGTTATAAGTAGAAAAGACGTTTTTTCTTGTCTGCTGAGTAGGATCACACTGACAAAGCCTCACATAGAAACTCAGAGTGTGTGACAAAAAGGAAAGAAAATAATCACTCTTTATACTCCCAGGGTCATACATAGGGACTGGTCTAAACCAGCTAGAATTGTGTTTGGACGCACTTTTTGTCACGTACGCCACTTTACTGTAACATTTCATTGTAGCAGTATTCTTGGAATATTGGAATATGACTACTGGCAATCATGCCCTAGTCATAGATTGGGTAATAGGGTCATATTCTTCAACAATATCCAATCATGATCCCCTTACATGTTACTAATTTACCTGCTTACCTGTTAACTTTTCCTGCCTATTTCCTCCGTCCCAACTTTTTTGGGGTGTGTTGCAGACATCAAATTCTAACTGTGTTTATATTTACAAACTACAATGAAGTTGATTGGTGAAAACACTGGAAATCTTTCCTTTCTGCTTTAGTCCATTAGCTAAAGATTCAAAAGAAATAACAAATCGCATTCTTTTTTACTGCATTTTACTAAATGGCCCAACTTTTCTGAAAATGGGGTTTGTACATCTACTAAAAAAAGCTAAACGCTATAAGTCTTGTTTTATAATGAAAGTTTTTAACCAATCCCACTGGCACTAGTGCCCTCCATGTGTAATTTTAGCCTCTGTTGAAAATCAGTCTTGCTCTGTTTCAACCCTGAAGAGCTCTTACAGGAAGCTAGGTGTTTACACAACTTAAATGTAACACACACACACACACACACACACACACAGTTAAAAGGGGGAGCAAATAAAAAAGTGAAGAGTTCAGGAAAAAACACTCTTATTTTTTAAAGCTTTTCACACCTTGCGTTAAATTTCATGTACCCACTCATGGCAGTGAAAGCATCAGTCGATGGTGTTGTGTTAGAACAGTAGAGAGGAAGTCTGTGGCTCACACGGCCTGTATTGTTTGTTAGGCTAAGCAGCAGAAAAAAATGTAAAATAAAGTACAATTACATTAAAAACAGAAATAAACTAAACCCAAAGCCCCTGCAAAGTCCTGCACTCAGCTTCAGAGCTCACAGGACCTCGCCAAAAGAATAAAGCAGAAGTTATAAATGCAGTATTTGCTTTATTTGTCAGTTTTATTGCCGGTTGATTATTGATAAGTGTAAGAGGAAATGTTTTTATTGGATCCAGAGGCCAGAGCTGCTGAAGAAGCAGGGATCTGATAAATAGAAGCTATTATGAGAAGTCAGAGATTTCACGGCATAATTTACGCACTTCTGCTCAGGATCGATATACGAATTAATGAAATAGCAGGATCCAATTGAAAATGCATGCAGTGGCTGTGGTATGCTATTGCTTTTCATTTTTTCTGAGGAAGTGTTGTGAGGAATGAGAAGCTCAGGCCAAAAAGTCAAAAGCAGAAAATTACATTCAAATCTGGGAAGAAAAGTATTATTTTATTATTGTTTTTCATTTTGGGAATTTGCATTGTTTTAGAGGTTGTAGATAAAGAAACTGCATTTCTCATTTAAGCTGGGCTGTGTTTATATACACAGTTTCCAAAAATATGTGGACACCCCTGCTAACGACTGAGTTCAGGTGTTTAAGCCACATCAACTATATATGATAAATTATATAATCCAATTTGTGGCAACAATTAGGAAAATGCCCTTTTTTGTGCCTCTGTGCATGAATAAAGTGAACTAAAGTTTGACTGGTCTGGTAATTGCAGTGACCAACAGAGTCCCAACTCAACCCTTTAATCTGGAATGTTAATACTGATCCAGACCTTTCAGTCTAATCCTAATTTTTTTTAATTCAACTCAGAATGATATCCAGTGTCATAGAGGTAGAACAACAAACATCTGAAACGCAATTTTCTTTAATTTCAGGTATTATTAGGGATGAAGTTGTTGCAGCAACAAATCCCAGTGATTGTCTCTAATGTCAAGTGTCTCCAGTGTGTAACATCAGAAACTAAACGTCTCAGTTTTGCAGGCTTAGGCAACCAACCCAGCCCGTCAGTTAACCTTATAAAAAAAACATACTTATACAATGTATTAATAGTTAACACATGCAGAGATGTTTAACACTGTGTTTACTAATAACAACAAAAGACAAGACAAGGTACAAGACACAATAACACACAACCTATGCTAACTACTAAGCTAAATGCTAAACACATGAAACATGACTCTAAACCCTAAGCTAAGCTAACATCACATGAACATAAGACAAGACAGTATTACTAAACAAGAATTATAACTGGACACATGAACTAAAATGCAAGACAAGAATCATGAACAGGATAACCACAAAGCTAATAACATGATAACCAAACTACTCATGAATATCCACAAAACCATGAACCATAAAATAGCCTCTGCTGAATGACCTACAACTTCACCCTTAAATGCCATGAGCATATTACCTAAGACAAGCTGCAGCTGTGGATAATTAGCAGTGGACGAATCCCAATGAGGGGGGGTTGGCTTGACACTGAAAACAAACATTTCAGGCATGTGCTTCTGGGGAGGTGGGTGTGGCATGTGCACATGAGCACACAGAGTATATATTTTTACATTTTCTATTATCTAAATGCCAGTTGTTTAAAAGTGTAACATTTTATTCATTACAATCACTTATAGCTTAATAATAAATTAAGCAAATAAATCCTGTTTGAATATGCTCAACAGTACAATGTTAGACTGGGATATTGAACCTGTAAAGCACTTTTGGAAGCAGATGTTGCATGTAGCGCATCTGGCTGTGCTCAATAATTAATCATCTGCAATGCAAATAATTGCTCTGGTGCTCTGGCTTCACTTCCTTTGTGTACACTTAAGGAATAAGAAGTGACACTTCTTTGTATGGAAAAAAACCCCGAGTGCACTGGTATGGATAACTGAGGAGGACAGGACGGTCGTTCTGCTTGACGCTACTGGTTTTGGATTTGTCCTGACTATGGTAAACAGAGACTCCATATTGATGACATATTTTTTTACTGCATTGACATGCTCCAGTAAATGTTTGTTATGAGTGGCAGATAGAATGTTGTTGGAATTGCAGCTTGTATTTATGGTTGCATAAGAAAAGTCAATGATAGCTGCATAGTTCCGATTGTAATTTAGTTGTTATTGTGGTAAGGGTTTATGTGAAACTTCCATCATTAAACATGTAGATGTTTTTTTATGAGTAGATGTTTTTTATGAGTGGCTGATTGAATGTTGTTGGAATTGCAGCTTGTATTTATTTATGGTTTCATAATAAAAGTCAATGATAGCCACTCAGATGGCGCAGCGGTAAAACATGCTAGCACACCAGAGCTGGGATTTCGAATCCATCGTATCGATTCTCAGCTCTGCCATCCGACTGGGCTGGGCGGCTACATGAACAACGATTGACTGTTGTCCACAGGGGTAGGACAAGCCGGACCAGGGCTCCTCATAACTGGTGCAATTACGACCTCTGCTGGGTGATTGATGGTGCCTGTGCAGAGTTGGGGAATAATGCTGATCTGATAATGTGTGGCTCTCTTGTGCACAAGGCTGATTCACATATGAACTCGCCTCGTGCGGGTGAAAAGATGCAGTCGGTGCTGCACTCGTGTTAAAGGGGGCGTGTGTCAGTTGTGAAGCTCCTCAGTCAGCAGTGGAGGGTTGTATCGGTAGAGGTGAAGCGTAACGCACTCAGGGTTTTTGGATACGACTGGATTAGGGAAGAAACAGATGGACTACAGTCAGTAATTGTAGAGCTACAGAGTGCTTCTATTTGGTAAGTGGAGCTGATAAAAATGGACAGTGAGTGTAAAAACAAGGAGGTGGTTTTAATGTTATGGCTGATTGGTGTATTGTGCTAATGGTTTATGTGAAACTTCCATCATTAGACATGGTCAGTCATACACATGTTGACAGATGTCATATGGTGATGTCCAATGGATGTAAATGTTGGATTAGCATTGTTGGTAAAATAACATTTTGGTCATTTTTTGCCATTGGAAACAGATAATTTAGTGAAATTTCAATACTTGAAGTCATTTTTCATTTTATGATTGACCTATCTATCCTGATGAATAGTCTAAACCATATACATGAAGGCATTATAATTCTAGAGTGCTGGAACATCATTGGGTCTGGCTTTTATACAACTATGTAATTATTAATTGCCTAATATCTGTTGGCTGTTATACAACCATGCAATTATTGTCTTTAAAAACCAACATCATGCTGACCATAGCAATATAAACTCCCACCATATCTGCCAGCTGAGAACAGACACTGTAAGGTAAATGCATCACTTGGCTTCCTTCGAAACATAAATCCATACAGATATCCAGATATGCTATTACTGCTGTAAGGTCCAGATTTAGTGTTCTCTACTCCAGGTTATACATCGTACAGAACAACCTTGAATAAACGACAGACTTGCTTTTAATTTCAGCTCTGTGTGCTTGTTTTAGTAACTGTATCATGTAAATTGCTTTATCATTGAGCTTCCACTTGTGTCCCTCTTTCCCTTTGTGGATGAGGTTTGAATTGAGCTCTCATGACTTAAGACTGATTCTCCTGAAATAATAAACAGTGTTGGTCACTGATGCTTTAAAATTTGATATACTGAAGTTAATACAAACACCATGTAGCCAAAAGAAGGTGGACACCTGACCATGAACTTGTTGGATCCCAAAACCATGGACCTTATATAAATATAAAGTTCCATCCTCTTGTAGCTATATAAGCCTTTATTCTTCTGAGAACATTTTTAAATAGAATGTTTTTTTTGTTTTTTTTTAAATGGTAATGCATGACCATTACTGCAAAAGCAAATTTGTTTTCGCAGGGCTGTGCAGGCCACTGGAGTACCTTAACTTGTCTAGCCAAAAGAAAAGTGTTTTTACGAACTATTAACAACTTTCACAAACTACTCTTTGTAACCCCAGACTGCCTTAAACGTACATCATTAGTGCCACGTGAATAACAATCTTCTGATTTAGAAGGGTAGCATTGGCCAGCACTGTTAGATTTGCTGACGTTGGGCGCCCTGGCCCCCACAATACAGGTTACTATAGTTGGTGTCTCTATGCTCTAAGCTGAGAGTCTCCTAGCTTTAAAATTTGCTTTAAAATTTGATATACTGAAGTTAGTACAAACACCATGTAGCCAAAAGAAGGTGGACACCTGACCATGAGGCGGCACGGTGGCATAGTGGGTAGCACTGTTGCCTCACAGCAAGAAGGTCCTGGGTTCGATCCCCAGGTGGGGCGGTTCGGGTCCTTTCTGTGTGGAGTTTGCATGTTCTCTGCGTGGGTTTACTCCGGGTGCTCCGGTTTCCTCCCACAGTCCAAAGACATGCAAGTGAGGTGAATTGGAGATACAAAATTGTCCATGACTGTGTTTGACATATCGTTGTGAACTGATAAACTTTGTGTATTGAGTTACTATCGTAACCAGAGTGTAAAACATGATGTTAAAATCCTAATAAACAAACAAACCTGACCATGAGCTTGTTGGATTCCAAAACCATGGACCTTATATGAATTTACAGTTCCCTCCTTTTGTAGCTGTATTCTTCTGGGTAAATTTTTAAGTAGATTTGGAAATGGGAAAACCCACGCAGACACGGGGAGAACATGCAAACTCCACACAGACCCGGACTGCTCCACCTGAGGATCGAACCCAGGACCTTCTTGCTGTGAGGCGACAGTGCTACCCACCGAGCCACCGTGCCACCTCCTAGAATTATTTAACAGTACTAAGTCATTAATATCTAATGTAAAGGTTTGCTATGTGCAGTTACAGTCTGTGATCACTGAACTGCTCTTGTGCCTTGCATTTATCGAGGTTAAAAATGTACAGTGGCCCTTTTAAAGGAAAAAAACAACAACAATGAGGCTGATTTTCTGAAGTTTAAAAAAGGAATTACAAATCAGGCACGCATATTGTTAAGCAGTGTTTAAAAGCGAATCGTCACTTTGAGTGCTAGTTTTCTAAATTGTAGCCGAGCCCTCCCGCCGAACAGATGAATGTGACCTTCATCTCCTGCGGCCACATGCGGAATCGGAAAGAGCCGAGCTTACCCACACCTTTCATTTTACAAAACACTTTCCGGTGGGAGGGTTGTATATTACCATAATTCCCTTTAGTTTTTATTGAAAAACTAGCCTTTAGTGCGAGCGTGACAGGAATTTGGGAGCGTGCGTTATGGCCTGAGCCACGCTGCTAATCTCCCCACTTCCTCACTATCAGTTATTAATGAGAGCTCGGAGTCCCTCTGAGAGTTGAAAAAGCTGAAACCGGAGTGAACGTGCCACTGTAATTTATGAACGGAAAGCATTAAAGAATTATGAGTATCTTTTCTTGGGGACGTCAGGCCGTGTCAGTCGGCACCATACATCAGCCAGAGCATCATGGAAATGAAAAGTCTCGAGCTTGTAGTAGCGGTCTGGGAGTGGGAGAGCGTGTCGGTCCGTCCTTGACGACGTGGGAGGGGAATAGATGCGAGAGGGTTCATTAATAACTCCATTGTGGTTGTCCGCTCGTTCGGCTAAAAGAGTGAAGCGTTTTAAAAATGCATCACTCTCGCTCTTTTCTCACTTGTTTTGTGAAGGAACTGACAGACGTGTCCAGCGTGGCGCCCATTATTCTTCTTCATGCACCTCTTATTCGGCTGAAAATAACAAACTCTCTCTGTAAGAAGACAAATGGCTTAATTATAACCAGGACACCGCAAAAGGAGATGCAGCCAAGGTGAAGTGTCTTCTGGGGTTGATGTGCTGCTATTCAAGCATATCATCTGGCCGAGCTAAATAAAGGACACAGCACCACTTAGCCAGTCACAAGATGATACTCAGCACTGATGGGCTATGATTACTGGTGAAGAAATTTCCCCCTCACAGTTATCTTCTAGTTTTCAGCCAGTTAGGTTTCATGTATTGACTAAGTCCCACCAAAACATGACAGCTACTCATGGCAGGGGAAGGTGTAGCACATGCTTCCTCCATGTTAAGGTATAGCACAGGCATCCTTCACATTAAGGTGTAGCACAGCCTTTTTTACAATAAGGTATAGCACAGGCTTTCTTTACATTAAGGTATAGCACAGGCTTTTTTACATTAAGGTATAGCACAGCCTTTTTTACATTAAGGTATAGCACAGGCTTTCTTTACATTAAGGTATAGCACAGGCTTTTTTACATTAAGGTATAGCACAGGCTTTCTTTACATTAAGGTATAGCACAGGTTTTCTTTACATTAAGGCATAGCACAGGCTTTCTTTACATTAAGGTGTAGCACAGGCATCCTTCACATTAAGGTGTAGCACAGCTTTTTTACATTAAGGTGTAGCACAGCCTTTTTTACATTAAGGTATAGCACAGGCTTTCTTTACATTAAGGTATAGCACAGGCATCCTTCACATTAAGGTGTAGCACAGCCTTTTTTACATTAAGGTATAGCACAGGCATCCTTCACATTAAGGTGTAGCACAGCCTTTTTTACATTAAGGTATAGCACAGGCTTTCTTTACATTAAGGTATAGCACAGGCTTTCTTTACATTAAGGTATAGCACATGCTTTCTTTGCAATAAGGTATAGCTCAGGCTTTCTTTAAATTAAGGTGTAGCACAGGCTTCCTTCACATTAAGTTGTAGTACAGGCTTCCTCGATGTACAGTTGTAGCACGGGCTTCCTCCATGTTAAGGTATAGCACAGGCTTCCCATTAAGGTATAGCACAGCCTTTTTACATTAAGGTGTAGCACAGGCTTCCTCCATGTGAAGGTGTAGCACAGGCTTTCTTTACATTAAGTTGTAGCACAGGCTTCCTCTATGTTAAGTTGTAGCACAGGTTTCTTTCATGTGAAGGTGTAACACATGCTTTCTTCATGTTAAGGTGTAGCACAAGCTTTCTCCATGTGAAGGTGTAGCACAGGCTTCCTCCATGTTAAGGTGTAGCACAGGCTTCCTTCATGTTAAGGTGTAACACAGGCTTCCTCAATGTAAAAGTGTAGTGCAGGCTTCCTTCACATCAAGGTATAGCAAAGGCTTTCTTCATGCTAAGATATAGCACGGGCTTCCTCCATGTTAAGGTATTGCACAGGCTATCTCCAAGTGAAGGTGTAGCACAGGCTTCTTCCACATTAGGTGCAGCACAGGCTTCCTCCATGTTAAGGTGTAGCACAGGCTTTCTTCACATTAAGGTGTAACACAGGATTCCTCTATGTAAAGGTGTAGCACAGGCTTTCTTTACATTTATATGTAGCACAGGCTTCCTCCACGTTAGGGTATAGCACAGGCTTTCTTTACATTAAGGTGTACAGGCTTTTTTTCAGCTGTGCTATCAGCCAGAATAGGCATCTACACAGACATGATTGGCTTGGTGGGAGGGGGGGGGGGTTAAGCTAATGATTAGGTGTCTGAATACTTGTAGCCATATAGCGTATGTGTTAACACATGGAACGACGGTTCTTTAACAGACCAGTCAGCAACACGGGGGACTTTTACTGCGATGTTTAAAGCCTGTTTGCTAGTCTTGCTGGGTGCCCCATTAAGAGGGCAGGGGCCAGTCTGTTCGCCCGGATGCTCCATGTCTAATTTCTTGTTTTCCTGTCATGCTGGGCACTGCGACTGCCCTCTGTGGCTTCTCCGGCAAACATGCGGGAGCGGCATCGGGGTGACGGCGTGTCGGGGTGACAGCGTGAGACGCTGTAAGCAAATTGCTTCAATCTTTTCCTCCACCAGCACTACGCTCTCTGTCATCCTGACAGACGCTCGGCCCCGGCAGCCTGGCATGCCGCAGAATTCCGGTTCAGGCACACACCAAGGACGGAACGCACTCGCTACCCGATGCTAACGAACGCTCGGCTCCGGAGATGCTGTTGTTTTCCTCACTCGAGTAACGTTATTTTAGTCAGTGACAATGAATGACCTGTCACTGCTTTTATTTATTTATTTATTTTTTGTCTCTTCAGCATGATTGTTGGGTCGGTGCTGTTCTAAAAAGCAGTGAAGGAAGCTCAGAGCAAAAAAGTGATAGGGGGGTCTGTCTGAAACCCTGGTGAGCTCTCTACATAGATGACATTTTACATAATCTTATGCACGCTCCTAAAAAGAGGGCTGTTCGAATTCTTAGATGCCTTAAAATGCTGCCTACTGAGGTGATAATCTGACTGAATAACAAGGGAACATCTGATGCTTCCTTAGCAGTGAAGGCAATCCCAGCATTTAGTGCAGCACGACTTTTCTCACAAAAAATTATAAATATTTACATTTTCAGCAGATGCTTTTATCCAAAGCGACTTACACAATGAGCTGAACACAATGAGCAATTGAGGGTTAAGAACCTTGCTCAGGGACCCAACAGTGGCAACTTGGTGGTGGCGGGGCTTAAACCGGCAACCTTCTGTTTATTAGTCCAGTACCTTAACCACTGAGCTATCACTGCCCACTGCCAATATGACAGACAAATCTTTCTTTTCTCCCTTTTAGCGCGTCCAATTGCTCGATTGCGTCTTGCTTCCTCTCCACCAATGCTGATACCTGCTCTGATTGAGGAGAATGAAGCTAACCCACGGGTCGTCACCCACCGACACGTGGGCAGCATGCCATATGCATCTTATCACCTACACTTTGACGAGCGCAGTGCAGATCAGCGTTGTGTACGGAGAGACACACCCTGAGAGCACTGTTTTCTCATCTCTGTGCAGGCGCACCGGTAACCTGATGTGCCAAAATGATACTTTTAGAGGTAAAACCTTTAAAAATAAAAATAAGAAATAGTTCTGAATGAAAAAAGCATAAATGCTCAGGATCGGTTTGTTCCTGACACGCTGCTTTAGATTCACACTGTATTTACCAGCAGTTTACTGTTAGTTCCAGTGACTCACACCACATTTCCTCTTGCTTTCTTTTGACTTCAATCCGACCTGTCAGCGCAGTTCAGTACAATAAGTGCAGATGCATGCTGGGAGCTGTGCGCCGGTTTGACACATGAAAGTCAGCCCTGGAACTCTCACTTGCATATATTGCAAGTATATGTTCCTAATAAACAGATTAAAGGGGTTATTAGAGCTTTTGTAGTGTACAGGTACATTTTGATGATTTACCTTTATTATTCTGTAATTAATACCAGGTTCATGTGCAGCCAAAGGCTTTATAACACCAGAATGAATCACGTTATCTGTGTTTCTAATAGGCTGCACTGATTACGGGTAGCTCTGTCGCCTCTTAGCATGAAGGATCTGGGTTTAATTCCCATTCTTTCTGTGTGGTTTGCATGTTCTCCCTGTGTTCACATGGTTCACTCTCGGGTGCTTGAGTTTTTTCCATTTATTACCTTTTTGCCATTTTTGCCAGGTTTCATGTGTTCCCTTTTTCGCCACCTGTTACAAGGTTTTTACCACTTGTTACATTTTTGGCCATATTTTATCACTTTTACCAGGTTACCAGTTGTTACCAGTTGTTTCAATTTATTACCTTTTTGCCACTTCTTAACAGTTTTTTTCTATTTGTTACCTTTTTTGCCATTTTTCTGCCAACTGCTACCAGGTTTTTGCCACTTGTTACATTTTTTGCCACTTTTATGCCACTTGTTAGCAGTTTTCTATTTGTTATCTTTTCTGCCCATTGCTACCAGGTTTTTGCCACTTGTTACATTTTTTGCCACTTGTTACCAGATTTTGTTTCCATTAGCTACCTTTTTACCACTTTTTTGCTATTTTTTGCCTCGTTACCAGTTTTTCTTCTTATTTGTTGCATTTTTGCCACTTTACTGTTACTTATTAATGGGTTTTGCCACTTTGTTACCAGTTTGTTTCCATTTATTACCTTTTTTGCCACTTTTCTTTCAGTTGCTACCAGATTTTTGCCACTTGTTATTTTTTTGCCACTTTTTTGCCTCTTGTTACACTGTCACTTGTTACAGTTTTTTAAAAAAATATTTATTACCTTTATTTGCCTCTTATTACCGCATTTTTTATTTGCTACCTTTTTGCCACTGTTTGCCACTTTTGTCACTACATTTTTTGGCACTTTTCTGTTACTTGTTACCATTTTTTTCTTTTATTTGTTCTTCCTTTTTGCCACTGTACTGTCACTTATTACCGGGTATTGCCACTTTGTTACCTTTTTGTAATTTTTTGCCACTTTTTTGCCACTTGTTACCAGTTTTTTTTCACATTTATTACCTTTTTTGCAATTTCTTTCCACTTGTTACCAGGTTGTAACAAGTGCTACCTGTGCTAATACTTTTACAACAACTCCTTTACTGTGAAATACCTCATGTTGATGCCTGTGCAATGATCACAACCCAGATAGTGGCTGAAGTACATAAAAACTCCATTACATCAAAGTAAACTCCATTTATCAATTTTATTGTGTTGACTACAGTACTGCTAATAAAAACCCTCTCAAATATCTACACTTAGTGTCCAGATTCTAGTGTTAGATATCCATTTCCTAAGTGGATTGGCCTATCAGGAAATGCTCAGATGGAAATGTGTTTGGCAATAAGAATGCTAATTGATTAGAATGTTCACTTTCATATCTGCTAATGGTGTTTGCTGAAGGGTCCTGTTTCATTCCACCTTCACTCCTAAAGCTTTTTTTTCATCAACATGGAGCAATCAGGGGTAACTCTTTGGCCTCTAGTTTAATGATCGTGACACAAAAAAAAAGGCAAACTAGAGCAGGCAGAAATCTGGCTGTATGGTGCATGATGGTAGGTGAAAAAATATGTTACGGTTAAACATCCTGCTGTGATAACCAATTAAATCAACTTTCTTTATTTTCTTTAGAATTAAATCTGTGTCTGATGTTGAATTATCTGATTTTATTTTCACTTTTATTATTTTACAAAATAGTTTTAGTGGTGGACATAAACAGCTAACTGTGCAGCGCAATTGACATGATGTCTGGGGAGGTAGGGAGGGATGGCGTACATCCTTCAACTTTGCCTCTTTGGTCTACAACCATGCCTCTCACATCACTGTGTTTCTGGCGTCACACGTCCTGATATTGCAGAGTGAGACGTGGCCCTGGGTCAACAGCGGAAGTGCTTAAATTGAAATTGTTCAACCATTCACAAACTAGCTGCTATGACATCACCACATTTGCCTGGCGGGCCTTTCAAACTAGATGCTATGACATCACCACAATTGCCGGGCTTTTCTATTTTTTTTATGTTTAACCTCAACCAGAGAAGCTCCGTGCCACGCACTGAATCCCCTGCAGAAGGTAAAATATTTCTTTTAGAAGTTCCTTGTTATACATGCTTTTAACATGTAGTAGTACTGGTTTTGCTTACACAGAATAATATTTTAGATATTGTAGCCTTGGCTTGGCTAATCTCTCATAGCTTTTGCTATGCTAGCTAGTTAAGCTAGCTGGCTAACCTAATGGTAATTCTGAGAAATCTATTTTATGCTTTCACACTGTTAAAATTTTGCTTGGAACAATGATTTCCAACAGTCTTTCAAATGCTGAAAGTAACACAGTTGCTGGATCTTTTAGCTTGCATACCCATTACCTAGCTAGATAGATAGCATAGTTAGCCGACCTATGCAGTTTTAGGAAAATCATGCCTAAATTTACTTAAAGACATCATATAGGATTGCTGTGTTAACCCAGAAGCAGTCCATTTTATATTCACTTAGCAGCAACGTTCTGGAACTGACAGTTTAGCTTTAATGACACAGTAACCTAATTAGCATATTATGCAGTCTCAGGAACATCATCCATGTGGTCCCAGGAACATCATCTATGTGGTCTCATCTATGTGGTCCCAGGAACATCATCTATGTGGTCCCAGGAACATCATCTATTTGGTCTCATCTATGTGGTCCCAGGAACATCATCCATGCGGTCCCAGGAACATCATCTATGTGGTTCCAGGATGTATGATGTAAATTTAGGCATGATTTTCCTAAAACTGCATAGGTCGGCTAACTATGCTATCTATCTAGCTAGGTAATGGGTATGCAAGCTAAAAGATCCAGCAACTGTGTTACTTTCAGTATTTGAAAGACTGTTGGAAATCATTGTTCCAAGCAAAATTTTAACAGTGTGAAAGCATAAAATAGATTTCTCAGATTTACCATTAGGTTAGCCAGCTAGCTTAACTAGCTAGCATACCAAAAGCTATGAGAGATTAGCCAAGCCAAGGCTACAATATCTAAAATATTATTCTGTGTAAGCAAAACCAGTACTACTACATGTTAAAAGCATGTATAACAAGGAACTTCTAAAAGAAATATTTTACCTTCTGCAGGGGATTCAGTGCGTGGCACGGAGCTTCTCTGGTTGAGGTTAAACATAAAAAAAATAGAAAAGCCCGGCAAATGTGGTGATGTCATAGCATCTAGTTTGAAAGGCCCGCCAGGCAAATGTGGTGATGTCATAGCATCTAGTTTGAAAGGCCCGCCAGGCAAATGTGGTGATGTCATAGCATCTAGTTTGAAAGGCCCGCCAGGCAAATGTGGTGATGTCATAGCAGCTAGTTTGAAAGGCCCGCCAGGCAAATGTGGTGATGTCATAGCAGCTAGTTTGTGAATGGTTGAACAATTTTAATTTAAGCACCTCCCTGTTGACCCAGGGCCACGTCTCACTCTGCAATATCAGGACGTGCTTCTGGCATCATCATGTTTCATTGTGTTTTTCTGTTACGAGATGTTGTTGGAATCATACTTTTTATACATTTGAAAGACTGGGTTTCCTGACGCAGGAGCTCATGTTCATCACTGCCTCTGTGCTACTCGGTGGTGTTGGCATTGATGGCATGACTGACAAATACAGTTTGCACTGATGACCTAAAGGATCCTAATTGCATCAGTAATAATAAAGGAAAGCAGGCAGCAGAACAGAGTTGGAGCGAGAGGATGGATCTAGGTGGCTGATAGAAGAGAGTCTGATTACCTGAGTTATTGAATTCAAATGCAAATAGACTCACTCCATTAGGCAGGTGCGGTTGTGCCGTCCTATGAAAACACACCCACTCTGTCAACAGAGATGAAATTAGAAATGTAGTTTATTTTTTCATACAGAATTGTAGTGTTGGTAGTAGGGCTGGGCGATATATCGAGATTTTATAAAATATCGATATATTTTCAGACACGATATAAGATAAGACAATATCGTCTATATCGATATAGATGTTGCGTTCTATTTAAATTCGTTTGTGTGGAAATGTTGAGGGAACGTTTGTGGGGGAACGTTGGGGGAACGATCATGAAGGAACGTTGAGGGAACGTTCTTGTGGGAACGTTGGGGGAACGTTCATGGGGGAACGTTGGGGGAATGTTCGTGAAGGAATGTTGAGGGAACGTTCGTGGGGGAATGTTGGGGGAACGTTGGGGGAATGTTCGTGGGGAAACGTTGGGGGAACGTTCGTGTGGAAACGTTGAGGGAACGTCCGGGGGGAACGTTTGGGGGGAACGTTGGGGGAACGTTCGAGGGGAACGTTTGGGGGGAACGTTGAAGGAACGTGAGGGGGGGAACGTTCGGGGGGAACGTTTGTTGTGAACGTTGAAGGAACGTTTGGGTAGATTGTTGGGAATGGTTGGGTGAATTGTTGAGAAAACGTTTGGGTTTTCAACAATTCACCCAACCATTCCCTTAACAATCCACCCAAATGTTCCCTCAACAATCCACCCAAATGTTCCCTCAACAATTCACCCAAACGTTCCCTCAACGATTCACCCAAATGTTCCCTCAACAATTCACCCAAATGTTCCCTCAACAATTCACCCAAATGTTCCCTTAACAATTCACCCAAACGTTCCCAACAATCTAGCCAAAAATTCCCTCAACTGTTAAGAAAACGTTTGGGTGTATTTTTGAAAAAACGTTTACATTACACGACAGGAGATGCCTTAGAAACAACTTTCTTTTTCAAATTTTTTTTTTTTTTAAGTAAAAATTGTTTCTGTGTGAAGCTTCCCCGGCATGAATTTTAATAAAAGTGCCTGTAAAAAATTTGGAACATGTAGCTTTGTCTCAGAAGTGTCTTTTTGTTATTACCTTATGGGATAAAAAAATATCGAGATATATATCGTATATCGCCGTTCAGCGCAAAAAATATCGAGATATTATTTTTGATCCATATCGCCCAGCCCTAGTTGGTAGTAATAAATACCTGAAAAGATCGCCTTAGCACTGCCATGCTGGGTTGTTGCATACTGGTTTAAAAGGTCAGTCAAATATTACACTAACCTCAAATCTTCAGCAAAAACACACCAATCAGAAATGGCGTGTAATTGTGAGCAGTGACTTTGCCCCATTTTATTTTTGGCTTGCTAGCCAGAGGAAACCCACACAGACACGGGGAGAACCTGCAAACTCTACACAGAAAGGACCCAGACTGCTTTACCTGGGAATCAAATGCAGGACTTTCTTGCTGTAAGGTGACAGTGCTACCCATCGAGCCACCGTGCCACCCCTACATTTAAACAATAAAACATATACAGTTCTCTAAACAAGTACTCAGCCCTAAGCTATATATACAGTATTTATTTTTACAATTGAACCATAGTTGAGTTTTAATTTCTCAGTTGATTAATAAAATGCTTTGCAGTGCATTAAAGCAAGGTAAACAGAGTTATAAAGTTAACAGATTAATACTTTTCAAGACATTGTAAACATGTATTTTAGTTAAGTTACTCTATTTGATTGGTTAGAAATGTACAATCCCTTTACAGATTGTAATCGGTGAACTATTTCTGATCATTTGTATGTTTATTCTCTCTGTTTGTACTGACACAAGCAGCCTGACCATTTTTTGTTTTTGTGTAGCCTTGCGGTTAAGGTACTGGAATAGTAATTGAAAGGTTGCTGGTTCCAGCCCCACTACTGCCAGGTTGCCACTGTTGGGCCCTTGAGCAAGCACCTTAACCCTCAATAGCTTAGACAATATACTGTCACAGTAATGTTAGTCGCTTTGGATAAAAGCGTCTGCTAATATCTGAAAATGTAAATGTAAATAAACATTTCACTGTAATCTGGCCGTCTGCTAAATCAATTAGTCCCAGAGTCATTGGCATTTTGCACACTTTGTGTTGTGGATTTGACTGTTAATGGATATAATTGCTACTTTCAGCCTTCAAACCACATTTAATCACCCATAATGATGAAGTGAAAACAAAACACTGAAACCAGGTTTGAACTGAGAGGGGAGCTACAGATCTCTAGGTGATCCGAAGTTAGATTGCTGAACTGATCATACCCACAAAAAAACACCTTTTATTTATTTATAGTATTTAAATCATAAACTATTACACATTCAAATCACAAATTTTAAAGTTATTTTGCAATTTTCCACAAATGAAGCTATTTGGGAATGTAATAATTTTTTTATTATTTAATAAAAGTTATTTTATTTATTTATTTATTTATTTATTATTATTCATTACAATTTATTTATTTTATTTTTTTATTTTTTTATTTTATATTATTATTTATTACAATTAATTTTATTTATTTAGATTTTTTTTGTTTGTTTTTTTGTGTGCATTTTTTACAGAAATGATTCAGGTTTTTATTTTTTTTTATTATTTACCAGTGTAATGGTAGAATTTTGCTTATTCTAATAATAATTGTTCATTAATTGCCAAGTAAATGTTTTAGATTTCAGCTTGTTCGTTTGCTTAGTACATTCAGTTTAGATGAAAAGTACAAATAGTAAAAACTATAACAAACTATTTGCTACCAACATTAAAACCTAGTTTTTCTAGTCCTAGACTTGTTATGTGTTTTATATTTTGATTAATAACTTTAAGATGGTTAATTGCAAGTTGGTTCAACTAAGAAACCAAATTGTATTTCTTAATTTAGACCTGTATTTAATTTTTGTAGAAGCTCCTTTGGCAGCAAATTACAGCTGCCAGTCATCTTGGATAAAACTCTCCATGCAATACACATCTGGATAAGTGCAGTTTATCCCATTCTTTGTGGCAGATTCTCTCAAGCTTTGTCAGATTGGATGTCAAATGTCTGTGAAATGCCATCTTCAGACGTCAGATTTTCAATAGGATTTAAGTCTGGAATTTGGCAGGGTTAATCAAGGGTGTTCTAAGACATGGTTTGGGTCATCGTCATGTTGAAAGGTGAACTATCACCCCAGTCTGGGTTTACATTTGATCTGGAGGAGGTTTTGTCCCTGCTGCTGAGAAGCACCCCGTTCATGATGCTGCCACCTCTGTGTTGTGATGGTATTAGTCAGGTGATGTGCAGCACATGTTTTTCCATCCAACACATTTTTCCATTTCTGCACAATATTGTAGCTCTTTTAGAGTGACCACCTGGTTCTTTTCCCCCCTGATCAAGTCCCTTCCTGTCTGTATGCCCAAATTAGGTAGATAGCTAACTCTTGAAGGGTACACAATTGTCCCAGGGACTCCATGTTAAAATTATTTAAAACTTTGTGGTCCTGGGAACACTCAAAGCCTTAGTTATTGTCTCAACTCCCCTACCCTAATGTCGGCATTGCCACAGTTTGATTATTAAGATCCACAGACAATTGCTTGGACTTCATGGCTAGGTTTTTATCCTAACAATGCAATAAATAATTGTGGGTCGAGGACTTTCATTCTGGGACTCACCAAAAGGTCTAAATATTTTTTAAATAAAATGTTAAATTTTTAATGAATTAGTCCACATTAACACTTATTATGAGTGATCAAGTTTAGATTGATGGGTAAAAATGTCTGTATAAAAATAAGTATTTGCCTCCTTGCCCCTGATTGAGGAGAATGAGGCTAACCCTTGGTGTAAGTGACAAAAAAAAAAAAATACGGCTGCTGCCAACATGTCGGAGGGGACGTGGGTTAGCCTCATTCTCCTCAATCAGAGGCAAGGAGGCAAATACTTATTGTCTCTCCGTACACAGAGCTGATCCGCAGCTGATCTCATCTGGTGTAGGTGAGATCAGCTGTGGATCAGCTCTGTGTTCGGAGAGACACACCCTGATCAACTCATTTTCTCCCTGTCTCTGTGCAGGTGCCATCCATCACCCAGCAGAGGTCATAGTTGCATCAGTTATGAGAGAGTCCCTATCCGGCTCAATATCTCACCCCTATCTGAACAACAGGCCAATCGCTGTCCATGTGGCTGCTCAGCCCAGCCGGCAGGTAGAGCTGAGACTCGATACAATGTATTCGAGATCCCAGCTCTGGTGTGCTAGCGTGTATTTTTACCGCTGCGCCACCTGAGTGGTCTGCCTCCTTATACTTTAACATGCTTAAAGATAACACAGGTAAACACAAAATGTTTTTTATTCTTATTTCATTCATTGAGGGAAATATGTAATTGCTCCAACAAATTGAAAAAACAAAAAAACAAAAAAAGGTGTACCTTTCCATGAGTGAGCAGTGTACCAAAATTGTACTAGGATTGCATTGCCGACCCTTCTGGAAGGTCACAAAGAAGAAAAAATAACAAAAAAAAGAACTTGTATTTGCCAATGTGAGTGTGATTCATACCAAATAAACTACTAGTTGAAATGTCACGTGGTTTGTTGGTTTGTCACGGCCTTCAGTTATTCTACATTTTAAAGCCCAAAACACTGAAAAATCCTGAACAAATGGTCAGTCCATTAGGAAGCTGCCAGAAGTATTGACTAGATGTTACAATCATTGTTTAAGTTTCTGTTAATGGACGGCCCGTTTTAAGTGCACATCTGTTTAGGTGAGGTGCGACTGGCAGAATAGGCGGATTCACTTCGATAACATCTTTTAATGACCTTTATAAGTTCATTTATCAGAGGCTCAGAGTTCTGTTCCGGTTTAGCTCGAGCACATTCCTGGATGTTATAATGGGTTTCTTTGAATAAAGAGAGGATGAAGAGTGGCTGATTAAATGGACTGAGTGCGAGGCAGCTTTTACCAGGATGAATGGGCAGTATTGTTAATGTCTGATCAATTCACGGATCTCCATTTGATGGTCTTCATTTTTTATTGTGTTTATACAGACTGAACAACTGAGCAAATAGCAGTGTGTGTTGTGCATTAATCATATGAGCTTTAATTACTCCGGTAATTAAATAATTCAAATAGTATAAACGTATGAGAAGAAATATTTACACTAGAAACTATAAAGGCGCACTATGTCATTTTTATGAGGTACTTTATCCTGCTTAGGGTTGGTTTTACTGGAAAACACTGGGCACAAGGCTGGAATATTCTGAACAGAGCACCAATTCATCACAGGGCTTCAGCCATTCTCATCCTCAGCCGGCCACGAGCAACGCTGAGATTGTAACTAGTCCATCAGAGCTCCAAAGTCGAATCATACAATGTGTGTGTTCGAAAACCTAGTGAGCTCTCTACATAGACAGCATTTTACGTCATCCTATGTGTGCTCCTGAGAAGGAGGCTGTTCAGAATCCTAGATGCCTTAATATGCTGTCTACTAAGGTATCTTAAAATTTTAATGTTATTTTAACTGAAGAATGAGAAAGCCTCCGATGCTGCCTTAGAGGCCAAGGCAATCCCAGCATTTTCTCACAGAAAAATAAAACAAACATGGCGGACGGTTTGGAGAAACGAGTTATTTTCAAATGTAAATAAATTATTATTGATTTTTAATTTGTATAAATGTGTACGAGTGTTTTTATTTGCAAGTTGGGACTTGTCAGGGACAGTTTAACCATTTTCGGTACACGGAGGGAGATGTTATTTGACATGCTAGCGCGTTGTGCCACCTCATCACATTGGTTTGAATGGCATTATGCTAACTGTGTTAGCTTAGTAAGCGAAACCCGATGTTATTGCTAAGTAGTGCGTTCGAATAACCTGCCTTATGAGTCGATGACTTATTAGAATCCTCTCTACTTAGGCAGCTGTTTATGTAGACAGTAAGACAGCAAGGCAGCTCACTAGGTCTTCGAACACACCCAATGACTTATTTTAAAGCATATGAACACAACATGGCTAAACATTTTAGTATTCCTAACACCAGAATACTAATTTCACAACCACACACATTCATAATGACTTTCCCCCTCACACCCATTTTACTACCATAACAGCTTTTACACTTCTGAGAGGCCCTTTCACTAACCTTAGAAAACAAAACTGTAAATTTGCTTCTATTCAGCCAGTAGTAATATGAGTCTCCTGCTAATGGCGCTCACAGGCTAGTGTGAAGTCTAGTCAGGCTTTTTACAGCAAACTTTGCAAACCATTTCTTTAAAGGGTTTTACAGAGGGACCCAAACTTTTGCGGCACAGCTGAAAGCACTTCGCTCTTCAGCATATTACTGTAGGATTTTCACTCTTCACTGGAAATGATAAAGTCAGCACAAAACATGAAAAAAGCTGAAAGTATGGTATGGTTAGCACTCTGTTATTTCTTGATGGCCAGCAAACCCACCCAGAGAGCTGGATGGTAGATGAGAAATGCACTGTTTAAAAGTCTGATATTCTTTACACCAGTCTGGTGAGCGTTTTGAATTGTGATGGCAGTTTTGTGTGCCAGTGCTCAGGCATGAGGAGTCAACTTATCAAGCTTATGATTAAAATGTATGACAACAAGGCAAAGACACTCATAGACCAAGGCCACAAGTGTTGTAGGACGTATCACATACATCTGTCATTAGTTGCAGTTCCAAAGTGTCTAAAAAGATATTATTATTATTATTATTACACCATGAATAATAATAATAATATGTATTAAGTTTTTTTTAGATTTTATAATACTAATAATAGTAATAATAATAATAGTAATAATAATGATAATTATTATTATTATTATTATTATATCAATAATAATAATAGTAATAATATTTATTTATTATTAGTTTTTTATATTTTAAAATAATAATAATAATAGTAGAGGTAATAATAATAATATATGTGTTATTTTATTATTATTATTATTAGATCATGATTAGTACTAATAATAATTATTATAATTATTATTATAATTATAATAATACATCTATTATTATATTTATTATTATTATTATTATTAAAATGTATAATATCTTTTCTACCTGCTGTTCTTATGGCCTTGTAATTTATTTATTATTAAATTAGTTATCAATGAATGTTTTTTTATGTGATCTTCTTCTTATTTTTTTCTTTTTCAATATGCAGGAGATTCTGGGTCTTGAAGAGACGATGCCATACAGGTCAAAGAGGTCCCTGCTGGTGCCGCCGATGTTTGTGCCTGAGAATCAGCGTGCTCCATTCCCAAGATTTGTGGGAAAGGTAAGACTGTGATCACACGTTTGCTGCATAATGCTGTGTGTTATAAAGGTGAAATAATAATTTCACAATGTATTACATTAACATTAAGGGCTTACAACAATTAAATAAATAAATAAAATAAATAAATATAACATTAACATAGACATTTTAGTTCAGTTCTCAGTGACTTATTGTGTTAAACACAATAACATTTATTTCAAGTTTTAGATACTTAAACTGTTTATTTTTCAAAATGTTAATGTCCATATTTAATATTGGACAATATTATACTGCTAATTTTACCATGTTGTCCACTTCTTATTCAGCCAAGGTCACTAACACTGTAACTTTTTTTAGAACTGTGTAGACATTTTGCATGTGTATACCAATAATGTGCCTTTAATGATCATTTAAAGTTTGCAGAATAATACACTGAACATACTGTAACTTTAATCCCTGTACAATGATTTTATTAGACCAGTCAGACCAAATGGGACAGGACAGGATATGGTCATCTCTGGCCAAAAAAAAGGATGGTAATAAAGCAGGCCTCATTTAATTCACGTTCAGTATTTTCCCCATTTTGCGGCAGGTCTTGTTGGCCATTGTCGTAGCTATTAATGGAGAATGAGAGGAGAAAGTAATGAGAAGCAATCTGATGTCTGCTGAATAAATGCTTCTTTCAGGAACATCTAAAGACTGGGCTGTGCCTTTCACCATTTATTGCTTTAGACATTTAGCTGCAGGTCTTTATTCTTTAATGAGACCATTCATAGAAATGATTACCTGCACACTTTTTTTTTTTTTTTTTTTTTTTTTTTTTTTTTTTTATAAAAACCTTACAGATTCTCTGGGTTTAGATGGAATTTTTGTTATTTTCAAGTGGATGACCATGTACTGTGTGTGTGTGAGGGGGGTGGTTATACATCTGTGAATTTATAAGTTAAAGGTAACAAAGGTGCTGTCACCTCACAGCAAGAAGGTTCTGGGTTTGATCCTCAGGTGGGGTGGTCCAGGTCTTTTCAGTGTGGAGTTTGCATGTTCTCCCTGTGTCTGCGTGGGTTTCCTCCCACAGTCCAAAGACATGCAGTGGGGTGAATTGGAGATACAAAATTGTGTTTGATGTTAAACTTGTGAACTGATGAACCTTGTGTAATGAGTAACTATTGTTCCTGTCATGAATGTAACCAAAGTGTAAAACATGACGTTAAAATCCTAATAAATAAACAAGATCTTTATGTTAAATTAAATAAAATAGAAATTCTGATGTTCACCATCTTTTACAGTCAAGAAATATGCTTCCAAAGGGTTTGTTTTGAGGTACTTGGGTGGGGCAGCACTGCCTATCTCAACATGCACAACAGGCCTTGACTAAGAAAATGATGGCCTTTAACAAAATCACGTCACTTATCCTTCAAGAGGGACTCATTGGCTTGCTGTCACAAGCAGTAAAGGAATACAGAGAGAACAGTTGTGTGGCAGCTTCGAATGTCAGAAAAGGTGTGTGCTAGCCTGCAGCTCTCCCAAAAACACTGGCCAAGTGCTAAATACACATCCCAGTAAGGGCACCAATCCAATTACAGGTCAACACACACATACATATTGACTCACTCAAAACTAGGGGCAATTGGGTTAAGTTGGGATACTCCTAAAGCATGGTGGGATTTTGGGAAGGGTTACTGGGTTACCCAAAGGATGACAAGAACTGAAAATTTCAACATAGGTTCTGTGGCATGTTCATGCCTTATGCATTGCAAACAAATGTGTTATGAGGTCCAGTTGCAGGTGCCCCTTTAAAGAAAGTTCTACAATTATTGTAGCTACATCCCTTTACTGTAATCCCTTTAAGCAGTAATTGGTATTTTGGCAATAGCACATAAATCTGTGCTCATTCTTGATTTGCATCCATGAATAAGAAGTCAGGGACATCACACACCATGCATATACTGTACATTCTCTTCTTTTATGGCTGTGGATCACTCCATTTTACACTGCCCTGAACATCCTCCCCTGGTACACCAACCACCTGCATGTCCTTCCTCACTTCATCTATAAACAGCCACCATCCTGCCTGGTGGCTCCATCCTCAGCACCATTCTCCCAACAGAACTCTCATCTCTCCTCTGCACATGCCCAAACCATCTTAATCTCTCTTCCTTTTGTCCTAAAAGCATTCTGCCTGCAGTGTGTCTCTAATAAACTTCTAATCTTGTCCATATTTGTCACTCTTATCTTTGCAGAATCTTCATTTCTGCCACCTCCAGCTGTCTCTCCTGTTCTTTTGTCAGTGCCACTGCCATTGTGTATTAACTAAAAAATACATTTCCAGTATTGGGACATTTTGTAAAATGTAATAAATATTAACAAATGTAAAATTTTATTCCTGCAACACATTCTAAAAAGTTGGGACGGAGCAAAATAGGTAAAAGGGTTTATAGAATAACTTATATATTAGTGAAATATTAGTATCAGCATCTCAGTGAATCATTGATACATGTGCTTTGACACATTTTAATTTTAATTTCTCTAATTACAATATAAAATTATTATAATTATAATGTTAAAAAAAAGACAATGAACACTTGAGGTTGTGTGTTATCACATTTCCCAGGCCTGATGTTATCCCTAATAACACACCTAATTAACATGCTTAGTTAATTCCACATGTGTAAATCACTACTGTAGTATCACATTATCCTGGTACTCACTGTAGCACAAAATATTCTCCGACCTGAAAGGATAACGCCACACATAATGGAAAAATCTTTACCGAGCAGTGTAGTATGTATAATATAGTATACCGCAGTATAATATGTGGTCACGACACACAGGTGATAAAGGTGCCGCAGTCTCTCAGGCCAGATATTAAGATTTAGTGGGTGTGACCTCCTGTAATGTGGGTCGCTTGTGATGTCGGCCTTTTTCAAGGGCACTGAGAGATTACACTCCAGTAAGCTTTTCTTCACAGCAGCGGAAAAGTGATTGCGTAAGATCTGCCTGAGCATTACACAATGCCTGATGGGCCCTTAAACCAAAGTAATGTTATAATGGGATAGAGGAACAGCACTTAAAGCTGCCTGCTTTTTGCATGTGTGGAATTGAATTTATTAAAACGTGTTGGGTGGGTTTCTGTGGGCTGGAGATCCAAGTTTTGGCTCATTTGTAAGCCAAATTTAAGAAAGCTACTCACAATCAACTCACACACGCTTAGTTTGGTCCCACTGGTGCAACATCTGGTACTTATTTTTTGGCATGTCGTCCAACCTACATGCTGTTTTAACCAGGGTCCCCAGTTCTAGCCCAAATCCTTTTAATAACATCAGCTTAGTTTTTTTTGTTTTTGTTTTTAGAGGTAAAATACAAATGGATACAATAAGAATCCTACACTGTGCTAAAAGTAAAACTTTGGTATTATGCTGAATTTTGCAGCTACATTATTCTCTAATGTAATTTTATCTAGTGATTTCCATGGCCTGCTTTTGTAGCATTACTCAGTGGCCCTGGCAAAAATTTCCCACAAAAGATCATTTTTAAGTGTGCAGTGTAGCTAGTTTACAGAGTTTAACAGCAGTATACTATGTATTTTATATTTAAGATAAGACAATATTTCTTTATTGATCCCCACTGGGGAAATTCGAGTGTTACAGCAGCCCCAGCACAGCGTAAGTACACTAAATAGAGTAAATAAAATAGAGTAAGAAAAAAAATATATTTATTTATTTAGTTTTACACATATTTTAAAGTTAATATTACACTTAATTGTAGTGTATTATAAGCTTGGAGAAATATAAAAAGTGTTTATTTTACCTGCCAGTCACAAGCCCAGTTCACCCCCATATGTACTGCTTACAAATTTAAACATAGCAAATGCCCTATTTGAATGATTACTTACCAAAGATACTATTAGGAGAAACCATAAACCGTCATTTTTTATTTATTAAAAACAACATAACAGTGTGCTTTAGTGGTGCAGTGGTAAAACACGCTAGTTCACCACTGCTGAGATCTCAAGCTTTCGATTTTTTTTTTTGTTTGTTTTTTTTTACCCCTTTTTCTCCCCTTTTAGCGCATCCAATTGTTCAATTAGCATTGTGCTTCCTCTCTGTCTATGCCGAACCCTGCCCTGACGGAGGTGATTGAAGCTAACCCATATCCGCTCCGAAACACGAGCAGCAGCCAGATGCATCTTTGCCACCCACACATTGACGAGTTTGGCGCCACCCAGCGTTGCATGCGGAGAGACACACCCTAAGGGCACCCTCTCCCATCTCCGTGCAAGCGCCTTCAATCAGCCGGCAGAGAACGCAATCGCATTCTGACAGAGGGAGACCCACATCCGGTTCTTTGTCCCACCCCCCATATGAGCAACCGGCCAATCGTTGCTCATATAGCCACTCAGCTTCGAACCGGTAAAGCAAGGCTGGATTCGATACCACGTTCTCAGAATCCAGCCCTGGTTGCAGCGCGTCTCTTTTTACCGCTGCGCCACCTGAGCGGCTCAGCTTTCGAGTTTTTATCTCAGCTCTGCTATCAGTCAGCCAGGCGCTCACACAGACATGATTGGCTATGTCTAAGACAATTATTGGATCATTTTAGTTGTTTATATGCCACAGCCCTAATCTTATGTATGTGTTAAGGTCATATGTAGATCAAATATTTTAATAACTATATAATAATTATAGCTTTCTCTTTCTTTTCTATTAAGTGATTTACTTTGTATTCTTGTCTGTTATTATGTGTAGCCTTTATTTATAGCCTGAATAAGCACAATACTGTACAATTGGCAGTAAGCAGTTGTGCTTCCTTTTAAAGAAACTCTCGGATTGATGAATGCAGCCAGGCTTCATGGATATTTTAATTTCTTATTATACTGTAGAACACAGTGCAGTTTTGGTATGTAGAATAAACACATTGTGGCTTCATGCACTTAGGAATCTCAAAGTGAAGACAAGTCGATTCAGAGTCGTTGCAACCATATGGATGTGTTTCTCCTGAACATCCGTCTGTTTGGGTCTTTAAAATTCTTAATGGCTCGTTTATGTTTAAAATTTTTATTTTATTAAAGACTAGTCTTTTGCTGTGTATATACACAGATGAGCCAAAACATTAGGATCTCCCCCAAAAATGTTCATGGCAATGGCTACTTTGTAACAGTTGTACATGTGAGAGTAAATAAATAAAATAAAAGCTAAAAAAAACAGCCAAAATGATCTGTTAGTACCTGGTTGAAGTACTGTGATTTATATAAAGCTTTATGCGATTGGACTCTCCTGTTTTTGACCTTCCACTTTCTCTTCTCTCTGCTTTACTTCCGCCTCGTTCTTTGTCAGTCACCTTTCTGATCTGCGCTCTGTGACCCTGCATCCAGAGCCAGTCAGATGTGGGCTGTTTTGACACCACAGCTATAAGCTAGAGAGGCAAAATGGTTTTTCTTTGTGGGTAAAACCAGCTGGTTTGTGGCCTCTGTGACCACTATTAGGCACCTATTCATATTTCATGATTCTGTTTTTACTTGTCCTTGATGAGAAACGGCAGTGGAGATGTTTAAAAGGGAAATAGAATATTTTATATATAAATAAACTATAATAATGATAAGGATCATGTTTGTCAGCCTTGGGGGATGTTTAATTTAGGTCTCACTTTGCATTCCATGCAGTTAAGGCCTGTCTGAACCTGCAGAAAGGCTGGAATATACACATTTCGGAATTTTTACCAGTATGTGACTTGTACACCTATGAGGCATAACATTATGACCACCTTCCTAATATTGGTCCCCCAATATTGGTCCCCCGTTTGCTGCACTGTGTATTCTGACACCTTTCTATCAGAACCAGCATTAACTTCTTCAGCAATTTGAGCTACAGTAGCTCGTCTGTTGGATCGGACCACACGGGCCAGCCCTCACTCCCCACGTGCATCAATGAGCCTTGGCCGCCCGTGACCCTGTCGCCGGTTTACCACTGTTCCTTCCTCGGACCACTTTTAATAGATACTGACCACTGCAGACCGGGAACACCCCACAAGAGCTGCAGTTTTGGAGATGCTCTGGCCCAGTCGTCTAGCCATCACAGTTTGGCCCTTCTCAAACTCGCTCAAATCCTCACGCTCGTCCATTTTTCCTGCTTTTAACATCAACTTTAAGGATAAAATGTTCACTTGCTGCCTAATATATCCCACCCACTAACAGGTGCCGTGATGAAGAGATAATCAGTGGTATTCACTTCATCTGTCAGTGGTCATAATGTTGTGGTCTGGTTGGTGTATGTGCATACCATATCTATTTTAACCGCACCTATTATATGCCATCACCTATTATATTAAACTCTTGATGGCGTTCCACATCTGGTATGATGTGCCTATGTGTTTGTGATGGTAGAGGGTACAAGCAAAGTGTTACCCACTGTTTAAAAAGCAAACCGACTCTAATCCAAATGTGTAGAGCTTGATCTCCTGGTATGTCCCACCTGCAGCTTCCTTAATTCACTCTAATTGATTCCTAATTGTGCTTAAAAGGACACAAGGGCACCGATCCATCCCCATTGTTTTTAAACTCCTTGATCCTCTCTGTGCTCCAAAGCATGAAAGAATCGAGATGAAGACATGAAGTATGACGTGATCGGTGTTATTACAGCATTTTCCATGGTGAAGCCCCCCGATGGATCACGTTAATGTGAAGTGCATGCTGATAAGAAGAGCTTTAAGGAGGGGGAAAAAGCAATAAAGGACAGATTTGCTGTGATTTCACGCATGCCATTATTTGAGTCTTTGGAATTATGAGAGATTTAACATGGCGCCATGCTCATGTGCCATAATGCACTTTTGTAAATGGAGTGTCTGTTCGCCTCCTGAGGTCCCTCCTCTGTCCCGCCCTGGAGTGAGGCCTGTCTGATCTGGTGGTTAAATATAGATGTCTCTATGGCAGATGTGGATTTTTCCCCTCATTTCTGCCTCTCTCTCATTTCCTCTCAGCAGGCATGTTTCATTTTTTTGACACATTTACATAAGGTGACCTGGAGAAAATTTCTATCCAGTGACCTTCCTTCTTGCTGGGCTGAGTCTGCTGTCATTCCATTACAAAAGTAGGTCACTTCAGCACCTCAAGTGCTCATTTTTATTTTTATTATTATTATTATTATTATTATATTTTTTAATAATAATAATAATTATTATTATTATTTTAAATCAGTGTTCAGTTTTCAAGCGGCACGGTGGCTCGGTGGGTAGCACTGTCCGGGTCCTTTCTGTGTGCAATTTGCATGTTCTCCCCATGTCCCGTACGGTTTCCTCCGGGAGCTCCGGGTTTCCTCCCACAGTCCAAAAACATGCAGTCATGTTAATTGGAGACACTGAATTGCCCTATAGGTGAATGGGTGTGTGTATGTGTGTGTGCCCTGCTATGGACTGGCGCCCTGTCCAGGGTGTTACTGTGTGCCTTGTGCCCATTTAAAAGCTGGGATAGGCTCCAGCCCCCCCACGACCCTGATTGGACAAGCGGTTAAGAGAGTGAGTGTTCAGTTTTTATCAATTATGTTTTCCCATCACACCCTAAAATAATTTCCAAACTACATAACCAATCAGATGGACTATTTGCATAAGAGTTGAGGAGTGAAGTGTGTATGCCGCTTGGACATCTAATCAACATTTTTTCATGTTCAATCATGTGATATCTGTGATTTGACTTAAAGTATAAAATCATATAAAACAGTAAATGTGGCTGTTCAGGTGGCGCAGCGATAAAATACGCTAGCACACCAGAGCTGGGATTTTGAATACATTGTATCGAATCTCAGCTCTGCCATCCGGCTGGGTTGAGCGGCCACATGAACAATGATTGGCTGTTGTTCAGGGATGGGAAAGCCAAACCAGGGTTCCTCATAAAAGGTGCAATTACGATTTCTGCTGGCTGATTGATGGTGCCTGCGCAAGGTTGGGGGATACTGCTGATCAGGGTGTGGCTCTCCGTGCACAGAGCTGGTCCGCATATGAACTCGCCTCGTGCAGGTGAAAAGATGCAGTCGGTACTGCTCACGTGTCGAAGGCGGTGTGTGTCAGTTGTGTGTGTCACTATTTTATACTATTTTATACGAAGCTCCCCAGTCAGCAGTGGAGGGTTGTATCGGTAGAGGTGAAGCGTAACGCAATCAGGGTTATTGGATACGACTGGATTAGGGGAGAAAATTGGGGGGGGGGATCGATAGATAGATAGATACTTTATTGATCCTGAAAGAAAATTAAAGAAATAATAATAACCTAGAAAATGGCTTGGTGCTAACTAGCTATCTATTTACTAACTGTTCTAAGAAGCTTGGCATCTATTGGGTTCTATATTTCACATATACTGTATGTTCCTTTTTTCCTTTTTCTTTTTTCGTTTTACATTATGGTAGAGAACATGAATTACTCGAGTGTAATTACTTCTTTGATTACTTTTTTTCTGATTTTATCCCGTACTATGATTTCTGAAACAGAATTTTAAGCTAAAATGAGCCACAAATTAAGACAAAGAATGAATGAATAATTGAATAACCAACTAAAATAAACAATTAAATAAATAAAAGAAAAGAAAAACAGGAAAACATAAAAACAGGGAAGCTGAATTATACTGTATATTATTTACAACACTGCACATGTATTACATTTAGGTTGGTCACAACAAAAAACAGTGTCTATTTAATAATAACTTATAAAAATGTTACATTTATTTATCCTGTGGCTCTGTGCTAACATCACCAACTATGTACTATATGTTCTAAGAAGCTTGCCATCTATTTGATGCCATTTAATTTAACTTTGTATTCACTTCTTTTTAAATAGCATGCCAAAAATTCTCCTTTTAAATAAGCAAAAGAAAATTTAAGATTTAGTCTAGTAACATAAATGCCATTTTTTCCTTTTTCTTTATTATTCCTAGTTCTTCATTATTGTAGAGAACATGAATTACTCAAGTGAAGTACCTTATGTTCTAAGAAGCTTCCCATCTATTTGATGCCATTTAATTTGTACTTTGTATTCACCTCTTTCACCTGTCGTTTCAAATAAGCAAAAGAAAAATTAAGATTTTGTCTAGTAATATAAATGACAAATATAAATAACATTTTGACTCATTTTAATAAGGGTTCTATATTTTACATATACTGTATGTTCAGGCATGGGATTAAACCTGGGCACAAAGCAAGTTCTATAAAGACGTGGTTTAATGAGTCTGGTGTGGAGGAACTTGAGTAATTTGCATAAAACCTTAATTTTAGTCTCATGTATTACTTTTGTGATTAATTACATTGTCATTTCTGAACAAGGACTTCTTATCTAACATCTGTGTCTGATCTCACTGATCTTATTATTATTTTTTGTCCTTTCTTTTTTCAGTCATTATGGTGAAGATCATGAATTACTCAAGCAACATCCATGACTCATTTGATTACTTTTTTATTCATACTTTCATATCTGAAACCAAACTTTAAACCAATATGTACAATAAATAAATAAATTAATATCAAATGGTAGAGATTAAAGGAAGAAAATTGGGGTTTAACATTTAGAAAAGAGGTGAGTGGAAATTGGAGGTGGCAGAGATGAAGATGAGGTGATTCTCATTGTTTGTTTGGATTTTAACGTCATGTTTTACACTCTGGTTACATTCATGACAGGAACGGTAGTTATTCATTACACAAGATTCATCAGTTCACAAGTTTAATTTCAAACACAGTCATGGACAATTTAGTGTCTCCAATTCACCTCACTTGCACGTCTTTGGACTGTGGGAGGAAATCAGAGCACCCGGAGGAAACCCACGCGGACACGGGGAGAATATGCAAACTCCACACAGAAAGGACCCGGACCACCCCACCTGGGGATCGAACCCAGGACCTTCTTGCTGTGAGGCGACAGTGCTACCCACTGAGCCATCATGGATTATCATTGAAAGTAATGAGGATGTACAGGATTAGAAATGAGTTAGTTAGAGCGACAGCACAAATAGGATGTTTTGGAGATGTTGAGATGGTTTGAGCATGTGCAGAAAAGGTATGAGAGTTATATTAGTAGAAAGGATGGAGTCACCAAGCTGGAGAAGGAAGGCTAAAGAGAAGGTGGTTGGGATGACAGAAGAGGATGCTCAGGATAGGGCTATATGGGGACAAATAATCCACTGTGGTGACTCTTAACAGGAACTGACAAAAGAAGAAGGATATATATCATGAACACATCACTAAATGTTTATAATAGACATTGTGGTGTGGTTTGAAGGCATCCTTTGGCTTTGTGGAAACATTAACCCTTTGGGTAATGGTAGCTCAGCAGTTAGGAGCCTAGTGGTTAAGGTCGCTGGTTCAAGCCCCACCACTGCCAGGTTGCCACTGTTGGGCCCTTAAGCAAGGCCCTTAACCCTCAATTGCTTAGACTAATGCTAAACGCCAAAAATGTAAATACACTGAGATGCAGAAAATCTTTACATATACTGTATATCTGTACAATATCTTTACAATGCACATACATATTAATCTTTATATATATCTTTAAATATATTGTATATCTTAACAATACACATTATTAGAAGCAACTTTTGGAGCGTGTTTGTGGTATTTCTGGGTTGGTGATATCCGTCTCTTCACTGCTTCATTGTGTGAAGCGTCGGCGTTCGGTGCCCCTCCCTCCCGTCATACCCACATAGTGGCATCAGGCTGCTTCTCTTTTATGTTCTCTTTGTTCCTAATGAAAGCTGATAGAAATAGGTAAGAATTTCCCCATGGGTTGCTCTCTGCATGCCTCTAATGACTGCTAAAGAAAGCAGACACTGTGTTTGTTGGAACCCGGCTGTTGTGTGTATGTACAGTAAACAGGGTAGCAGTGCGCCACCCCTCCTGCGATCAATTGCCACAGCAGCCCGGCGCTTCCTCTGCACCCTGCAGCTACCCTTGATCACTCTAAACCTCTTCCAAATCTCACTTCTCAAAGTTTGAGCTGCTCTCACCTCCTGCTTCCATCATCATCTTCCCTTCCTGCCTGATACACTCCTGTATCCCATCAGTCCTCCTGGGGCTCGGTATCTCTCTGGCTAAGGCGCTGTCGTCTTCCACCGCTCGGCTTCTTCTTCCCCTCACTGGGAGCTTATCACGTCTTTAATAAACCCAGAACTCGGAGGGAAGAAAAAAAGTCTGCTTTTATTGTCTGGGTGGATCGATAGCACGGATGCTTGCTGTGTACAGCGAAGAGGAAAACAAGCATGTGTCCATGTCCATAGCAACCATTCATGGTACAAGCACAGGGCCATTACAGGGTCTCGAGAAGGCTAAAAAGAATGGATAGATACGGACAAGAGAAAAGGAAGGAATTGATTGATTTATTTTTCCTTAGTCAATGATTTATCTATGTCATAGCTGCAGTGGCTTTAAAGCCTGTCCTGGGAACACTGGGCAAAAGGTGGGGCACTATCCTGAAAAAGGTGGCAATTTATTTTGGTCTGATATGCTCACTGTTTTGTTTACAATAAATTCTATATGTGCCACTGACTACTGACTGAAATTAGTCAAAAGTCAGTGTTTTTTGTTGCCCAGGTGGTGCAGAGAGATATTTCAATAGCACACCAGCTCTGGGATTCTGAACTCCCTATCAGCAGAACAGCAGACAAAATTGGCCACTAGTCTGGGTGCTGGGTGCGAAAAGGCCGGCCTAAAGGGGGTGGGGTTCGACTGAGTTCGATGCTGTGTAAGGACCTTGGTTAGTAGCTCGAATTTTGATAGGGTGTGATGATTTTACAATGCAAAAAATCTGGTTGGCCAGTTGTGCGATGTTTTTAACAGCTTCCTTTTGTTGTCTTTTTTTCTAACCTCCTGCACCCTGGGAACTCTTTGGACCCACATAGTCACACGTGAGTACTGAAATACTCCAGTGTATATCAGAAAATTAAACGTAATTATATCATATAGATATACACTATGTTGATTAATCAAACATTATAATGATAACAACACATTTACTACAACTAATAATAAATGTGTGTCCATGTGATTATGATGCAGGTGATCTCATCTGACAGAGATGACCACATCTTTCAGCTGACAGGAAGAGGGGCAGATCAGGACCCGAAAGGTGTGTTCAGTATTAACAAACGGACAGGAGAGGTGGCGGTGAGTCGGGCCCTGGACAGAGAGGCCATAGCTTTTTATAATGTAAGTATCACAGCATCATTCAATTTTAAAATTTTAGTTTTGGCCTTTTTCCAGTTTAGTTGCTGATTTTATCCTTTATCTGAGCAACCCACATGGTATCAGTACTGGTTACTGATAACAGCAGCTTTTTTTTAGACTGCTAAAACACCAGTGCCTTTCATGGCCTCCAGATTAAAACATATTTAAAACATAAATGGAAACTTCTGACTCGATATCCCACCACAATCAGCACGTGTTCGTCGGACGCACTGTCTCCTCTCGAAGCTTTCTGATCGGCAGTACGTAGTGAAGTTCGAGCCTGATGAAAGCCTTCGCCCAGCATGCCACTTGACATTTACATCTCTCTGTTTGCCATTCGTGTACAGCCTTGGCAATCATGTTCGCAACTGGCAAGCACTCATGCATCAAAAACTGCCTTTTTTGAGCCTGCTGATCGCATTTCCTCACATTATGATGAGTGGGTGAGGCCGACCAGGCCTGCGTCTGCATGCACGCATCCTCTTTTCTCTTCTTTCAGATGGAGTAGTAGTTTTTAAAGGTAATCAGTGTCATGGTAGCATTATGAAACGTAATAAAGCAAAAGCATTGGACCTGCTGGCATAAGCTAAAAGGTTTTTTTCTAAATCTAATCTAATAGCCAAAAGTGTCTTTAAAGTAATGCTGGCAGGTCTTTTTCCCAGCACATCAGAATTTACCTGAAATGGTTGTTTAACAGTTGGTGCATCTGGTAGTAAGTGTCTGTTTCTCTTGTTAGATATGTTTTTCCTAAAATATGGATTTTCCAGGTACCCTGATTTCCTTATCAACGACCTAAACATGTAGAATGTAAATTGGCTGCTCTTGATTGTTTCTATTCATAATGCAGTTATACACCGATCAGCCATTACATTAAAACCACCTTCTTGTTTCTACACTTACTGTCCATTTTATCAGCTCCACTTACCACTTATTCACTCATACCAGCACAACACACACTAACACACCACCACCATGTCAGTGTCACTGCAGTGCTGAGAATAATCCACCACCTAAATAATACCTGCTCTGTGGTGGTCCTGGGAGAGTCCTGACCATTGAAGAACAGGGTGAAAGCAGGCTAAAAAAGCATGCAGAGAAATAGGTGGACTACAGTCAGTAATTGCAAAGTGCTTCTGTATGGTAAGTGGAGCTGATAAAATGGACAGTGAGTGCAGAAACAAGAAGGTGGTTATAATGTTATGGTTGATCGGTGTGTATGAGCGTTTTCAGGTTCTATTTCCTTTGTGGGAATTCTGTTGGTCCCACAGTTCTGCTAATGTAAATGTTAATGCATTTTTGTGCTACTCCACCCATCGCTAGTTGTAATCAAACAGATGGGCATTGTGCCTCGCTCTCATCTCGACCACCTGACTCAGTCACGGGCGTAAACACGCCGCTACGCTTTCTGTAATTCTGTGATGGCAGAATTAGTGCATTTTCTATCTGATTTCTGCCGCATCAGGAATAATTACTGTTGAGCTAATTCCACCTCATTTCCCAGCGTCAGTAATCACCAGCGAGCCGCATGGCTCGGATGAAGCAATTCCAGGCCAGGCTGGTCTCTCCTGGTGCAGAGATGTTCGCTGTGTCCCAGTCCCTCTGTCACTACAGCCATCACACCTCATTACCTCACTTCACATAGACAATGCTCTTCATCTATTGTGTGTATTTTATTTATGGTATGTATGATTTTTATGAACTCTTTGTGAAGCACACAGAAGCATGTTAAATCAGATATTGTCTGGGTCTGGCTGAAGCATGTGATGAAACCTTAGAGACTACCCGAGCAAAACTAAATGTTAGTAGGAAAATTTAAGGCTTCCTGACAGTTGGTGGGAATGTGTCCTTATCATCCTGACCCATATTTACGCCTTTACTGCATAATACCATATTAAATAAAATGTCATGAGGCACAGAGCAGCCCATGTGGCAGTAAAATTCATTATTTTGTTGCCCTTAAACTAAAGGGGAATGAGTTTCCATTTATAAAATTGTCATACAATATAAATTTTTAACATAATGTGTAACTTTTAGACTACACATAAAGGTCAGAAAGAGGTTTTTCATGCCTTCTAAGAACACCAGTCATTTTTATATACAGCACTGTTAGTGAGGGCTAGTGTTTGTCAGTTTACCAGCTGAATAAATCATTTTAAATAGTAATTTTAGAAGGTTTTCTGTTTAAAACATTGATAAAAGCTTTTGCTTTAATTGCCATGACACAGTTAACAGTTCATCTTGAGTCATTTATTAACGGTTGTGTTTACATGCAAAAAATCTCCAATTCAATTAAATTAATTTCAATTATAGATTAAGACTGAGGTGTTTATGTGTACTCAATAATGCAGTTTCTTAAAAATCTAATTTTATCAGATTAAATAGGGAAGATGTACTATATTTTACATAATTCACTTTAATTAACCTGTTAGCAATAAGTGTGGCTAAATGACCCAAACTCAATGATCAGAAACGTGTCTACATATTTTTGGCCATAAATAATAGTTCTTACATTCAATTAAATTGAGAAAATTAGATAATTTCTTTGACTAAAACTGTTAAACATGGACAACTCTTCTGAGGGTGTCCACAATTTTGTCAACTCAGCCAAGTTGATAAATTGCTAAGTAACTAGACGTCAGTTGGTTCTGGGAGTGGCGTTCAGTTTAAAAGGTGTTGAGTTTCAAGGTATTTTTTCCCTTTAGGATGTTAATGCGTTCCATGGTTCCGTGGAACTGCATATATTTTGGGCTAATGTACATTTATACACTAAAAATAAACAAATATAATATAAAAACTATGAAATACAATTTAAAAACAGTTAAATACAATAAAAGCTGCACTTTACCTTTACTTCTTCATTGTTTTCTTATGCTTCTTAATCGTGGAGATGCTTGATCTTGGAATACCGTATTCCGTTTAGTACCGGTGCATTCACATGAGAAGCATCAAAATAGCTTTTGTACTGGCTGTGCCATTATTTCCTATGGAGTGTGGCAGTGCACAAAGATTAACGTTACTTTGTACTAAAACAACGAGCGAGGTATTTTATTAGTGGAGAGAACTTATGAGCAGTAATAATTAAGAGAGGTTTAGTGTTTCTATGTCGTCCTTTTAATACATTAAGTCACTTTAAGCTTTTTTTTTTAAATAAGCATTTTAGACTATTTTGGAAGAGCTGATTCTCACAATTTCTCAGCACCTCGAGCTGTAACACAAGTTTATAAAGTGAAACAGTGAGGAAAGGTTCAGATAAACACAGATACATGTGGAACAAACAATGCAGATTCATCTCATAGTGGCACTTGATGACGTTTTACAGCTGTTGAAGCCAAGCGCTGAACAAAGCAACAGTTGCACACGCCAACTTTAACGAAACAAATTTCTTGACGAAGGGCATCGAGTTTCAAAGATTTCGAGTTTAGGAGATGTGGAGTTAAAAGGTACCACTGTATATCACTGAGAATCGAGGCTGTGCATGTTACAGATATGTGTTGTTGTAGATTGCTTGTGACGATAGCCAGCTAGCCCTCAAACATCCTATTTAAATATGACCACACAGTGTAACTGCCAACATCAACTAGGAGCAGACAGGAGAGGTGTCTATATACTTTTGGCTAAATAAACACATCTCATAAATACAGTATTCTGAAAACACTTCCTGCAGAGGATAGGCATAACATTTCCACTAACAGTCTGTCAAACTGTGCAGTCTGCATCTCTGAGGCTCTTTCTCTTCCTGGTGATTGAGTAATTATGCCCTTGGCTGTTCTAATCAAGGCCAGAGTGCTGCAGGACACCAGGCCACGATGATAAAAGGTCCATCATGGCAGTGGTTAGGAATCAGGTCTGTCTTTCATGCCTGCTTAATTCTGTCTAATAGCTCTTCCTGCAGGTGGTGGGCTTTGTTTAAATCTGTGGGCATGTCTGACTCCCATGGTGATTTAGTCTGGGCTCGTCTTGTGTCAGCAGGTGAAATCATCTTGAATCACTATTTTTTTAATGTAATTATCAACAATAATAAGAAAACTTGTGCTTCCACGAGTACCTGCATAGTAATGACAAAAGTGCTGAAATTTCCAGGTCAATATTTTTTTTACAATTTACAGTTTGAACCGAAGTTTTATTCCTTTGCTATTGATATTTACTTCATTAAAGTTCAGCTTTGAGCAAGTAATTGATTGACGAGGTGGTCAGGCATAATTTAATAATATTTTTTTAATCCTTAGTGTTGCCTACAGGAACCATTAAAATGACTTCAGTTGTAGATTCAGTTTATAGGTGCATCTACAAATGCAATCCACTATGCAAACAGAATCCAGATATCAACATCACCCAGACGCGGTGCAGAGCGCTCCAGCTCTGACTTTAGATTGTTGCAAAATGGACAAATGTCCAGCTTTTAAATTGTTTTTGGAAATAATGGACATAGTGTGTTCGAGTGAAAGAGAAAGTGTCAACCATTGTTAACAGTGCGAAGGTAAAAAGACCGTAGTAAAACATGCTAGCACACCAGAGCTGACATCTCGAACTCATGAGTTCGAATCTAAGCTCTGCTACCGGCTGATTGGCTTGTTCACAGGGAGGATGCCGGATAGGGATTCCTCATAACTGATTCAATTACGACCCCTGCTGGCTGATTGATGGCGCCTGCACAGAGACAAGGCGCCACAAAGCTGATCCACTTATGAACTCGCCTCATGCAGGTGAAAAGATGCAGTCGGCTACTGCACACGTGTCATAGGGCTCACGGCTCTTCTTAGAGTGGAGATCAACATCAGTAGAGAGTAATGCAATCGTGTAATTGGACCCGACTAGATTGGAAGGAAAATTGGGGTAAAATGCAAAAAAAACTAAACAATCCACCATGCAAAGTGTAAGCCAGATATCAACAACACTTGCCGACTTATCTGCGCTCCAGCTCTAACTTTAGTCCACCTTTTAAATAGTTTTTGGAAATAATGGACGTTAGGTCTCTAAGTTAAGGAGAAAGGGTCAACCATTGTAAAAAAAAATGCGAAGGTAAAAAGCCAGCATCTGTTATGGTATGGTGGTGTGTCAATGCCAATGGCATGGGTAACTTATGTATCTGTGAGGGTATTAATGCTGGGGTATGAGGATGGGGTGGAAAATGCACTTTATGGAGCGTATATGCTGCCACCTAGACTACCTTCTTTTGCAGTTATGCCCCTGCTTTCTCTGCTATTAAAATGCCCTGCCACATTATGCATGTGTTATAAAAGCATGACTTCAGCTTATCCTATTCTGCATAGTTTGCTGGATACAAAGCAGTTCAGTGGATTAAAATGACATCTTTGAAGTCAGAGCTGGAGCTCGTAGAAGTCGGCACCATTTCTGGTTGTTGTTAATATTTGGCTTTCACATTGCAGAGTGTAGTCTTACCTTACATTTGTAGACACACCTATGAACTGCACCTCAAACTGAAGTCTATATTTGCTTCAATGTCACATTAAAGAGGCAAAATGTACATCAGTGCTGAAAATCTCTACCTAATTAACAATTAAATTTTCAATCCCAGGGGTTTCTAGGCATGATATGTTTAATCAGTTGATCTTGATCTTTGAATCACTGTTCATTTTAAAAGGTGACGCTCTAGTCTTGGTGATTTAAGAATGTGCAGCCACACACACTGTTTTTTCTTCCTGTTGTGTTATAACAGACTCACAGCTCTCTGCAATATAAGTCCAATATCCTGCATCGAAGAGGCTGCTGTAGGCAAAAAATGTTGTTTTTTTATGCTACAGTGAATTACTGCACACCTACAAAAGCTTAAACTGCACGCTCTGCTTTTTTATATTGCTTTATTCTTTTGTTATTTCCTGTTTCTGCTTTCTTTTATGTCTTTTTTATATGCACAAACCTTATTATACACGTACGGGAGAGCAGAATAGAAAGACGTAAAAATTACATGTAAAAAATCAGGTGTTATAATGTCATGCCTCAAAAATAAATAAATAAATAAATAAATGTTATGAAAAATCTTATCTGACTTTCACCTCATATAGTGTAATAGACCTTATAATGTAACATAAAAGTATTGGGTGCTTGTATTTATTTTACTTTATTTAATGTTATGTTATTTTATTTTTGTTTTTTTATTTTTCGTTTTATTTTATTTTTTATTTAATTTTATTATTTTATTTATTATTATTTTTATTTTATTTATTTTTATTTTATTCATTTAATTTTATTTCATTGGGGGTAGACCTCCAGAGACATGGAAAACTTGGTTGTTGAACACATTTTTAGTTTTTAAAATTTTTAATTACAAAGGTAAAATACATTATTGGTTTTTTTTCTATTTTATTTTCTCCCAATTTAGTGTAGTCAATTTGTCTTCCGCTGCTGGAGGATCCCTGATTGCAGTCGAGGTGGGTATATTGCTGCTCACGCCTGCTCTGACTTATGCAGTCCTTAACGGAACCCTTTTTCACCCATACACTCTGCACAGGCGCCTCTCTATCTGCTAATCGGGGTCCTTACACAGCGTTTGAAGACCCCACCCACATAGTCCGGTCATCCTGCCCTAGCAGAGACGTGTCTGCTGCAGGCACTGCCAATTATGCCCGCAAGATGGCGCCCAGCCGACCTGTGGAAACGCCAAGTTTCGAACCGAGGAGTTCAGAATCTCGGCGCTAGTGTGGTAGTGGAATTTCCCGCTGCACCACCTGGGCGCCCCAAAGGTAAAATACATTATGTGTGCAGATGTAAAATGGACATATGCAATGTATATGCAGTGTAGTTATATCAAATAACAAAACCACAAGTGTTGAAATACTAGTTTCCTCTTTACTTTGTGCATACTGGTAGTGACATGAAGATGGACTGGTACAGCAGGGGAATGCTGTTGTAGCAGTATGACAACACTGCTTCATTGCCTGCTGAATAGCGTGGTGATGACATGCCGTGGTGTTTTCTGGTTTCCCGTCTCAGCAGAGAGCTGTTCTCCTCCAGTCTCCATCGCAATAGAGCTGAGTTATCACAGCAGTGTGGCTCATCTCTCCGACTGCCCCTGCACTCGCTTTGGCCAGGTTTGTTCACTGTTGGCAGAGGGAACGTTTTGATCCACTGTAGGGAAGTAATAGAATCAGTGTGTCTGACAGCTGTTTGTCTTCCATCGATCCGCACCTCCCTGTGTGATCCTCGAGCTCTGGCACGTTGCTGGGTGTGCTATCTGTGTGTGTGTGTACTGTGAGTAACTGATATTTATCTGAACTTAATTAGAGACAGTGTACTATGTTACCAGTTTAAAATGAGAAAATCTGAGACTGATATTGGCCATTAAATCAGCTCAAACAGCCTGGAAGGTCTAGCTATTGACATGCTGCAAGCTTGTTCTTCCGAGCTATTTTGGTGTCAGTATGCGTTCCCTCATTTGTTCCACCAAATCATTTCAGGCTCACACATGGAGAAACACTGCTGAGCCAAGTGGATATGGCCTGAGGCCCTGTCATATTGTACAAACCATTAAATCTTTCATTTTGTCCATTTTAGTATTTATTTGTTATGCACTAAAAACTCGACAACCACACTGACTAAGGTTTTGCAAGATTTTTGGTTTTAAAATGTCTATTATGATTTTATCTATCTATCTATCTATCTATCTATCTATCTATCTATCTATCTATCTATCTATCTATCTATCTATCTATCTATCCATCCATCCATCCATCCATCCATCCATCCATCCATCCATCCATCCATCCATCCATCCATCCATCCATCCATCCATCCATCTATCTATCTATCTATCTATCTATCCATCCATCCATCCATCCATCCTCCAACCCACCACCCACTCATCTATCTATCTATCTATCTATCTATCTATCTATCTATCTATCTATCTATCTATCTATCTATCTATCCATCCATCCATCCATCCATCCATCCATCCATCCATCCATCCATCCATCCATCCATCCATCCATCCATCCATCCATCCATCCATCCATCCATCCATCCATCCATCCATCCATCTATCTATCTATCTATCTATCTATCTATCTATCTATCTATCTATCCATCCATCCATCCATCCTCCAACCCACCACCCACTCATCTATCTATCTATCTATCTATCTATCTATCTATCTATCTATCTATCTATCTATCTATCTATCTATCTATCTATCTATCTATCTATCCATCCATCCATCCATCCATCCATCCATCCATCCATCCATCCATCCATCCATCCATCCATCTGGACTGCAGACAGGCCAGTCAAGCACACACAGTCTGTGTCCATGGTTGTAGTGCATTTAGAATGAGGCTTGGTGTCCTCTTGTTGAAATGATCATGGACTTCCCAGGAAAATACGTCATCTTGATGGCAACATGTGTCTCTATAAAACCTCAAATGTACATGTATGCCATGTCAGTGGTACCTTCACACATACACAAGTCACCCATGCCATGGGCACTGATGCACCCCTATACCATGACAGATATTGGCTTTTACTCCTTTTATTGATAACAGTCTGGAAGGTCCTTTTTATGTTTGGCAAGGGAACTCAGTGACTGTTTTGTCCGAAAACAAGCTGAACTCATTTGACCGTAGCACATGTTCCACTGGCTTTCATACCATCTGAGCTTGGGCCAAGAGAACTATGAGGCATTTCTGCTCAGAATGTGTGTTCCCCAGCTTTGAGGGTTGTTTTTCCCCTAGAAGGACAATATTTCATGCTACACAGTTAGGTCAATCAAGGTGTACATGGAGGACCAATAGATCAAAACCCTGTCATGACTAAGCCAATCTACAAACCTAAACCCCAATAAAAACATGAATTTTGATCAAGCAGAAGTAGGATGGTCTCAGCCATCAAACAAAGTCAAGCTGCTTGAATATTTGCATTAGGAGTGGCACAGTCACCCTACAGCCATGTATACGATTAGTGGAGAACATGCCATGATGCATGTAAGCTGTGATTGAAAGTGCACTTATTTCCAGTTGATTTACATAATCTGAATGTTCTACACTAGATTATTAACCCATATCATGTCTGTGTACAGATAACTAACAGATCATTTAACACTTACATGCTGAACTAAATATACCAGCTCTAATGAATTGATTAATACACTTTTGCTCTGTACAATTTTCACCCATTCATGTACTCATCCACACTATCTAAAATAAATAAATAAATACATTTGTAATAACAATGCTGGGGTAAAACACCCTCAATTTCCCTGGAGGCTAACAGGAATAAAAGCCAAGAGCAGACTGGTCAAACAGAACAAATGCTTTACTGTAAAATCCCACCAAATTAAATGGTCAGTAAAACCAGCACTTATGAGAAATTGTTTTAGTCAATTGGCTTTAACAGTCATGATCCATACCACTTCTCTGTATCACTTCTTAATGATTTCTTTATATATTTATATATATAAGGCATTTAGTTTCCCAGCCATGCTGCCTCACTGTGAACAATGTTGTAAAACTGCAGTGCAGGCTGGGGTTTGTATTTATTGGAGCCGGGTGACGGTGCTTTTCAACCAGCCTCGTTCGTACAGCATTGAATAGCAAGAATGAACCATTAAGCATTTAATGGTAGATTGAAACTCTTCATTAGGCTTAAGAGCACTAAACGGCAGAAGAGAGTCGTTAGCCATCCAGAAACCTTCTGTGTCTTTAATAGGAGGGTGGAGAAAGTGTAGCATTCTCAAGGATAATTGTATTATGGGTAAAAGTTTCAGTAACAAACCACACATATCACTTCATGTTATTAATTACACATTGTTATGTTATTAGTAGCAAGCAACATTTTGTGGTATAACTAAACTACTGGTTGCATTAGTGTCTGATCTGTTATGTTAATAATCTGTGAACAGTTAAACTCACATTTCTATTATTTTAAGGATGTAATTTTTTCCCAGCATAACCAGTAATCATGGGATCAGAAAACACATTGGACACACTTGTATATTTTTAATGCAGAATTGTGAGTGTGAATTATGTAACAAACCATGGCCACAGATGTCTTTTTTCCAGTGCATGATACCTTCATCAAGACCTAACTAATGTGCTATTATCTATTTTTAATTGGTACAGTGAAATAAGAGGAGGTTGCTGAAGATGAGGCTGTGATGGAGTTCTCTACCAGACACTGTACTGTCATTAATAGCATTAGCATTGACAGTAGCAGTTTTTGGCTTGCTCTGTTGTGGTTCTTTTCTTGTAGCTCTGTTTACTATTGCTGGGAAGGCTGCTGGTTCAAGTTCCATCACTACCAAGTTAACATTGGGCACCTAAGCAAGTCTCTTAACCCTCAATTACTTGCAATGTATTTGGTCATATAGTTGTAACTTGTTTTGAATGAAAGTATCCACTAAATGCTTGAAAAAATATCTAAATGACCCAATAATTAAACTTTTTTTATTATTATTATTATTTTTTTTTTTTTAAACCGACACAGGCACAGGGAGAACATGCAAACTCCACACGGCCAGGGAATCAATCCCGGCCCAACAACTTCTTGTTGTGAGGTGACAATGCTACCCACTGTGTTACCGTACCGCCCTGATCATGTTCGGCATGTTGTTAATGTTTCCAAATTGGTTTCTGTTGGGTAGTTGGGTTGTTTCCTTCATCCCAAAAACATGCAAGTAAGTGGATTGTGTGCTTAAAATGCCCTGACATGTGAGTAAGTTTGTAAGTAATTATGGGAGTGGGTAAGCTCTTGCAGTAGATTGGTATATTCTCTCATCTAGACTTTGGACCCATCATGGTCCTGATCTGAATAAACCAGGTACTGATGATGAATAATAGAATAAATGAGATTGTTTAATACCTGAATTAATGTTCTGATATTTTTATATTATCAATGTGACTTGATTATTATATTATCAAGTCAAATTGATGATATTTAAAAAGAAGCATAAGTAAAAGTGTGCGTGTGTGTGTGTGTGCGTGTGTGTAGAACCATATATTAAAATTTCTATTCTCATCTTTATATATTTGATAGCGTTAAGATTAAAAAGGTCTCTGAACCTAACACTAGGTACAAAATTAATCATATTTCTTATAAAGCAGCATATTTAATAAATTTGAGGTTGAAAATAAAGACTGCTGGTACTATTTTATCCTTTTAACATTCATTACATATTTATAACATGTATATTACATATTTAAATGACAGAATACCTTAGCATAAAATAAATTTATATCAGGATGGCTGTATTTTTTATGAGGCCATATTTCATTTAATGTGACCATGTCATTTATCAAACAAATGTGCTGACTCTCAGTATTACAATAATGAAAGCAGTTACACTCTGTAAATACAATCTATAATCTTTACAAATAATTATTGCATAATATCAGAATTAGAAATCTAATCTTTAATCTACTGTTTGACATTTAATTACAAGAGCCACAACATAAAAATCACTGATTGTTGAAACGACTACCATTAATTATGTCATTACAAAGAGGCATGATATATGGCATTAGGCATCAACCCAACAGTCGTTCCTGAAGTTGTGTTGGAAGCAGGAAAAATGGCCAAGCATAAGAATCTAAACAACATCGACAAGAACCAAACTGAGAGGCTAGACGTGACATTGACAGTGGTTGAATTGCAATGGCTAGATGACATCTTCAGGTCTTCAAACAATGGTCTTGTGTGATATTCAGCATGCAGTGGTTAGTACCTACCAAAAATGGTCAACCTGTTAGAGGATCATGAGCTCCCGATGCTCATTGATTTGTGTAGGGAGCCACTGGCTATTAACATGTCGAAGTGTTCAAGGTGTTGACTTGGCCTTCAAATTCCCCAGATCTCAATTCGATCAAGCATCGATGGTGTGTGCTTGATACCAAGGGTCACAACTGTTCTACTGGTATGAAAACTGATACACATTAGTTCCCCCATTATTGTGTATCAGTTTTTAAATATGCAGGTCATATAAAACATCAGGCCCTTTGTTGTCTTTCTGATTGGACACTAAGACTTGGAAATGTAATTTTAGGTGGAAAATGTCACCTTTCAAAAGCTTATTTAACCATTGTGATTAATTTTAAGACTTTGACAAGAACCAAATCATCTGATTACAATATCCATCATCATATCATCATCATGTTTCTATTCAAGCGCATGTTTAGCTTCTCTCTAACAACAGTAACTTCTCAGCTTTAATGAGATCTATTGTTATGTAAAACTCCACATTGTTTTAAGTGATGCTTGATAAAAATCGAGCTGTGATAAAATTCTGCACTACAAAGAACATGTTTGCAGAAATGATTTCAGGAATCTCAGTGGGATTCTTAACGAACACGCCTTAAACTGCCAACCATCCGTGGTTTTGTATCATCACATCATTTATTTTATGCCAGAGAGTACAATATAGCAGCTTTTAAAATACAAATGACTTGACTTTAGTGGGCTGCAAATTGTGTTTGTTATTAAGTCGCGTGCACGAGTGTGTGGGCAGATACTGTCAAGAAGTGGTGTTCATTATAACCTCCACACATTTTAATAACTCATGTATTATTCATTAGGGCTTAGCCAGAGTGCCATACTTGAGTTGAATGTTTGTCAGGAGGAATGGTTTGGAGATTAAACTAAAAAAAAAATTTTTACAGGATTGACATGGAAATGTTCTCTGGAATGCATTTTTGTGCATGTGTGTATTAGGGCTGCCACTAACGACTATTGTTCTATCCATTAATCTATAGACTATTTTATCGATTAGTCGATTAATCTAAACCAGGGGTTTTCAACCTGCGAGTACTTGTCTGGGGGTGCGCGAGTGCCTGACCAGGGGGCGTGGCATTAGGAGATTTTTTTACTTCTAAAACTAAAGCAATTCATTTTTCACCCACATATTTCTCTCACTGACCACGCACACACGCACGTTTAATGTTATTCAGTTCAGTTTGAAAAAAACCTTCAAAATAGGGCTAACAGTGAAGATAAACCGGTGACAAAAGCAACGACTGGTGTTATAGGACGTGTGTGTGTTCTTAAGAGAGATGCTCTGTTCACAGTATCGATATAAGTGATTCAGGAGTCGATTCATATAAAGAAAAGCGTAAGTTTCTTTTCTCAGTTATCTCTGTTTTTACTGTTATTAATGAATGTTGCGGTTTTAAATAAACACCAGATACTGAAACATTTTGTGTGACTCGCTTACCTTAAAAAAGCTCAGGCTTAATAAAACTGAGTATTACCACAGATCGGTAACCTAGTCAGACTCGTTCTGCCTGTGGAGCTAAAAGTTTTCTGTCAGTCAGAGCAGAGGATCCTGAACTAACCAACTTAGTAACTGATGTACTTTTGTCTCTGCTTTGCTCTGTGAAGTAACGTTTTCTGTTCATATCTACATCAGAAGCAAGAACCGCTTACGATTTACAAAAGTGAACCACGAATTTATATAATGTGCTCATAGAATCGACTCAGTTAGGATCGGATTGTATTATCTTTTTAAAGTAAATATTTCAATCGAAATACGGTATTCCAAGATCTCTATGATTAACAAGCTTAATAAAACAATATAGAAGTAAAAGTTTTGCCACGTCTCATGCGTCCTAACTGAACTCGCTAAGAAATACGGTATTCCAAGATACGGTATCTCCACAATTAAGAAGCGTAATGAAACAATATAGACGAGCAACATGGCGCTAGTGCTGCTGTGGTACCATCAAAGCTTTGCACAGTGTACAAACCACATTTTTGTTTTGTGCCAGTTTTAAGTTTTTCCAAACTTTTAATGATTTGGGTCTTGGAAAACTTTTAGCTTTTATTTTTAAAGCTCTCTACAATCGGCCTCTGACTGCTGCAGACGGCATTTTTAAGACTGCACTTAATGCCGCCAGGGAAATCATATGAACGGTTATGGACACATTGTAGAAATTAAAAAGGATAATTTATAAACATAGTTGATGCATCGACTTAAAATATTGACGATGACGCATTTGTAGCATCGACGTCATCAACTAGGTCGACTAATTGCGGCAGCCCTAGTGTGTATTAGTTACTCTGCTTTGCCAATATATTTTTGATATTTTTGTGAGCTATAATTACTGTACCTGTCTAAGTTGCAAAGGACAGAACATTTATAAAACAATTTATAAAACAATCCATTTTAATCATTTTTTAATGCATTTTCTCCCAATTTCTCCCGATTTTTAGCGTGTCCAATTTTTACCCAATTGCATTTACCCAATTGAGGAGAGCGAGACTGTCACACGCCCCCTCCGACACATGTGCAGTAGCCGACTGCATTTTTTCACCTAACTGCACAAGTCGAGTTTATATCATTATTCCTTGTCTCTGTGCAGGCACCATCAACCAGCCAGCAGAGGTCGTTATTCGCTCAGTTATGAGGAGTCCCTATCCGGATTATCCCACCCTATGAACAACAGCCAATCGTTGTTCATGCAGCTGCCCAGCCCAATTGGATAGTAGAGCTGAGATTCAATACGATGTATTCGAAATCCCAGCTCTGGTGTGCTAGCGTGTTTTACCGCTGCGCCACCTGAGCGGTAATTTTTTAATGAAAGATGTATTTGTACTGAGAAACATTAATTTACCCATTAAACTGTAGCCTAGTGGTTAAGGCACTGGACTAGTAATCAGAAGCTTGCTGGTTCAAGCCCCGCCACTTCCAGGTTGCTGCTGTTCAGCCCTTGAGCAAGACCCTTTACCTTCAATTGTTCAGACTGTAAACTGTATCTGTAATGTAAGTCGCTTTGGATAAAGGCGAAAAATATAATGTAAATAAACCTTCCCATACTTTCAATTGTACAGTGAACATAGTGTTACCTGGTTGATGTACCTTGTTAAGCTTATATTAAACATACCGATTGGAAATTTGACTTCGCTTTTGTCTTGGCTGAGCTCAAGCTTGGGTTGATTGAGTAGCTGACACAATTCCAGTTCCTTGATATTTCATTCAATCTCCTTTCTTGGTTTATTGGTCATTGCTAAATAGACTGCAGTAGAAGGTCATAATCTTCAAATGCAAGTACAGTTCAGTGTATGAGTAAGTCAAGTCTAGATACCGTGTTTCCTGTATGGCTGTTCTGCACATGTTCAGCCCATAGTGCAAAATAAACCATTTGCTATAAATTTGTATGCATTTGCTAAACTGTAGATATTCACCCTTAGATAATGTGTATAAATCTTATGAACAAGACAATCTTATTTTGGGATATTTATCAGGATATTTTCTTCAAGTTAAGTCTTGCTAAGCTTAGCACTTTGCAAGCAGACTTTGTATTCAAACATTGTGGTTGTCATTTCCTGTAAACCGCCCTTTTCTAGCCTTTACATTTATCAATTTCTGTTGCTTCCGAATGCATTATTCAGAGGTGCAAGCTCTGTGATAGAGCGTTACTGCACCGTACACACACACACACACACACACACACACACACACATACACATTTGCCTTCAAAGTGTTCTTGAGTCCACTTTTACACTGGCTAGCAATGCATGTGTGCCATTTGCTTGCTGCACTTGCAGAAAAAAGTGTGTTTCATTAATCCATGAAGCAAGTAAACAGTTAAGCAAAAAACAGTTCGATAAAAGCATGAAGCCGGCACCCACTGACCTCACCACGGGTGCCGGTGCGAGGAGAATAAACAGGCAGTTGTCCACTTCATTTATGCCTGGCTTTGGGGATATGGGCAGAGGCAGGTGATGCTTGTGTCCGAATCTCACTCCTTCTTTCTGCTTGACTGGACAATAATTTACTGGGCATTGGAAAGCATCACACGCTGGCCTTCACACCGGAAAACCGCCCATCGCATTTTCTACTTTTTCTCCTTTCACTTGAATTCCTCTGTAGTCGTGCATTAGAGAGATAACGCTGTCGCTTCTTCCTGAACCATCACACAGACTGCAGTGTGGACCTGCCAGTGCTGCTGGACGTGTGGAACACTGACACTTCTGAAGGTTTTTTACCTGGATTTTTTTCTCTTCATACCGTTTTATTGTTTGGACTGATTATTAAATTGCTAGAGCCTTAATTTTTCAATCCTGTTATACTGAGGAAATTAAAGGCTCTGTGCTCTGTGTTTGAGTCAAATTAACATTTCTGTTTTATTGTATACACCACTGACAAAAAAATGCAGTGTTTTTAGACATTGAGGAAAATAAGTTCCTATTTATTTTTAAAGAACACAATACAGATGTTTTAGTTTAGGAATAGTTAAGAGAATACATTTTATGAAAAAAAAAAAAAAACATTTTCAGATGCTGTGTGTAACAAATTGGACTAAACGAGATGAGAGGGGCGGACACACACACGCATTACACGCATAGTGCGCAGAGGTCGACAACTTTTTGCAGAGTCAATTGCTAAAGACCTCCAAACTTCTTGTGGCCTTCAGATTAGCTCAAGAACAATGCATAGAGAGCTTCATGGAATGGGTTTCCATGGCCAAGCAGCTGCATCCATCCTTACATCACCAAGTACAATGCAAAGCGTGTTCTCAGTACTAGTCTGACTGCATTGTGCCAAGTGTAAAGTTTGGTGGAGGGGGGATTATGGTGTGGGGTTGTTTTTCAGGAGTTGGGCTCGGCCCCTCCGTTCCAGTAAAAGGAACGCTTAATGCTTCAGCATACCAAGAGATTTGGACAATTTTATGCTCCCAACTTTGTGGGAACAGTTTGGTGATGCCCCCTTCCTGTTCCAACATGACTGCAAGGTCCATAAAGACATGGATGAGCACTTTTGGGATGAATTAGAGCAGAGACTGCGAGCCAGACCTTCTTGTCCAACATCAGTGCCTGACCTCACAAATGCACTTCTGGAAGAATGGTCAAAAATTCCCATAAACACACTCCTAAACCTTGTGGAAAGCCTTCCCAGAAGAGTTGAAGCTGTTATAGCTGAAAAGGGTGGCCGACATCATATTAAACCCTATGGATTAAGAATGGGACGTCACTCAAGTTCATATGCGTGTGAAGGCAGATGAGCGAATACTTTTGTCAATATAGTGTACATGAAACTTATGCTTATGATAAATGCTAAAGCTACTCTAAACATGAACAAAGCTAAATCTAAACTAAATGCTATGGCTAAACACAAATAAACAAAGCTAAACATGAACTGGACTAAGGCAAGACATGAACTTAACAAGACTTAAACAAGAAGCATGGACTGACGAGACAAACCTGACAAACGGGGGCAAACAAACCAAATCAAAGTCAAAATAACATGAGCAAGGAACTAACCAACATGACAAAGGAGAACCAAACCACCATGACGGAATCAAATTCAAAATAGTCTCCGAAGAATGATCCACCGTTGCCTTTTTAACTGCACAGAGATTAAGCCCTCAACAAGGTTCAGCTGTGGGTCCTTAACAGGAGACCAATCATACTGAGGGGGTGTTGGCCCATCACCGAAAACACTCCTCCACCCACCATGTGCTCCTGGAAAGGTGGGCGTGACAGGTGCACAGGAGGCCGGATCCGTGATGTGTTTTCAGGCATTAAAGAAAACAAGTTCGTATTTGTTTTTAAAGAACACAATACAGATGTTTTAATTTAGGAATAGTTTAGAAATAGGGATAGTGGTAGCCTAGTGGGTATAGCTATGGGCTATCAATTGAAAGGTTGAGAGTTTGAATCCCAGCTCCGCCATGCAGACACCGTTGGGCCCTTGAGCAAAGCCCTTAACCCTGTCTGCTTCAGGGGTGCCATACAATGACTGACCCTGCGCTCTGACCCCATCTTCCAAACAATCTTGGATACGCGAAGATAGAATTGTGTTGTGTACATCTGTATATGTATATATGCCAAATAAGGCCATTCTTCTTCTTCTTTAAATGAAATTTTATTAAATTATATAGTTATGAAGCTACATTGTTATGAAGCTACATTGTTGGGTAACTTCTTGCCAATCCTGGTGCATAGAATTCCAGCAGCTCTGTTTGATGGCTTGTGATTAGCTCTCTCCCCCTTGATCACATTCCAGAGGTTTTGAATATGGAACACATCTGGAGTTTGCACTGGCCATGACAGGGTATTGATCTAGTAGTCCTTCATTCACACCTTGAGTCATGTGGCTGTGTGGTATGGAGCATTATCCTTTTTTCAGGGTTAGGGAACATCGTCAGTGCAGAAGAAGGCAAGTTTTCCTCTAAGACAACCTTGTATGAGGCTTGAACCATGCATCCTTCACAAAGTCCTATCTGCTCATTCCAGATCACTGATCTTCCACCAAATTTCCCAGTGGGTGCGAGTCACTTTGGCTTGTAGGCCTCTCCAGATCTCCATCTAACCATTAAATGACCAGATGTTGGGCCATGCTGAAAATTGAAAAACAAAATCGCTCTGGCTCTTCTTTGCTTCTCATCGACAAGCGGCTTTGTTCTAGCTAAGCGCCAGTTTGGCCCGGTCTCTAGGCACCTGTTTCAAATCGTCCTCGCCATGCACTTTATCTTAGCTGCAATTTTATCTGGAATTTTGGATGAATGTTGTCAATATTTTATACAATAAAACATAAATGCTATACTTATAAGTAGTAAAACAGATCATTTGTTCTTGAGCTGTATAAATACAGATGCGTAGATCAAATCTACTTGTTTTTTTTGGGGGGTTTTTTCAAGTCGTCTGATCACGTGCTTCAAAAGAAAGGGTAAGACTTGAGGAAATGTGACCTTTTCTACAATGGAAATGACATACATTAGACAGCTCTTAGATTTATTCTTAGTTTTATTGATTTCAAATGTCATTATATAAGCCTTATTTTTGTATTGCTAAGAACAGATCTGTGCATCCTAACCAGTTTGGTTTACTGGTTAGAGTAATGGACTGTTGATTGACAGGTGGGGATTTAAGTCCCTACACTTGCAGGACCTTAGCAAAAGGGTTAAATATATATAAACCGATCAGCCATAACATTAAAACCACCTCCTTGTTTCTACACTCACTGTCCATTTTATCAGCTCCACTTACCATATAGAAGCACGTTGTAGTTCTACAATTACTGACGGTAGTCCATCTATTTCTCTATATACTTTTTTAGCCTGTTTTCACCCTGTTCTTCAATGGTCAGGACCCCCACAGGACCACCACAGAGCAGGTATTATTTAGGTGGTGGATCATTCTCAGCACTGCAGTGACACTGACATGGTGGTGGTGTGTTAGTGTGTGTTTTGCTGGTATGACTGGATCAGACACAGCAATGCTGCAGGAGTTTTTAAACACCTCACTGTCACTGCTGGACTGAGAATAGTCCACCAACCAAAAATATATCCAGCCAAATATATCCAAGATGACCAACTCAAACAGCAGCAATAGATGATGATCGTTTCTCACTTTACATCTACAAAGTGGACCAACTAGGTAGGAGTGTCTAATAGAGTGGACGGTGAGTGGACACGGTATTTAAAAACTCCAGCAGCGCTGCTGTGTCTGATCCACTCATACCAGCACAACACACACTAACACACCACCACCATGTCAGTGTCACTGCAGTGCTGAGAATAATCCACCTAAATAATACCTGCTCTGTGGTGGTCCTGTGGGGGTCCTGACCATTGAAGAACAGGGTGAAAGCAGGCTAAAAAGGTATGTAAAGACACAGATGGACTACAGTCAGTAACTGTAGAACTACAAAGGGCTTCTTTATGATAATTGGAGCTGATAAAGTGAATATACTGTATACAGTGTATCACAAAAGTGAGTACACCCCTCACATTTCTGCAGATATTTAAGTATATCTTTTCATGGGACAACACTGACAAAATGACACTTTGACACAATGAAAAGTAGTCTGTGTGCAGCTTATATAACAGTGTAAATTTATTCTTCCCTCAAAATAACTCAATATACAGCCATTAATGTCTAAACCACCGGCAACAAAAGTGAGTACACCCCTAAGAGACTACACCCCTAAATGTCCAAATTGAGCACTGCTTGTCATTTTCCCTCCAAAATGTCATGTGATTTGTTAGTGTTACTAGGTCTCAGGTGTGCATAGGGAGCAGGTGTGTTCAATTTAGTAGTACAGCTCTCACACTCTCTCATACTGGTCACTGAAAGTTCCAACATGGCACCTCATGGCAAAGAACTCTCTGAGGATCTTAAAAGACGAATTGTTGCGCTACATGAAGATGGCCAAGGCTACAAGAAGATTGCCAACACCCTGAAACTGAGCTGCAGCACAGTGGCCAAGATCATCCAGCGTTTTAAAAGAGCAGGGTCCACTCAGAACAGACCTCGCGTTGGTCGTCCAAAGAAGCTGAGTGCACGTGCTCAGCGTCACATCCAACTGCTGTCTTTGAAAGATAGGCGCAGGAGTGCTGTCAGCATTGCTGCAGAGATTGAAAAGGTGGGGGGTCAGCCTGTCAGTGCTCAGACCATACGCCGCACACTACATCAAATTGGTCTGCATGGCCATCACCCCAGAAGGAAGCCTCTTCTGAAGTCTCTACACAAGAAAGCCCGCAAACAGTTTGCTGAAGACATGTCAACAAAGGACATGGATTACTGGAACCATGTCCTATGGTCTGATGAGACCAAGATTAATTTGTTTGGTTCAGATGGTCTCAAGCATGTGTGGCGGCAATCAGGTGAGGAGTACAAAGATAAGTGTGTCATGCCTACAGTCAAGCATGGTGGTGGGAATGCCATGGTCTGGGGCTGCATGAGTGCAGCAGGTGTTGGGGAGTTACATTTCATTGAGGGACACATGAACTCCAATATGTACTGTGAAATACTGAGCAGAGCATGATCCCCTCCCTCCGGAAACTGGGTCGCAGGGCAGTGTTCCAGCATGATAATGACCCCAAACACACCTCTAAGACGACCACTGCTTTATTGAAGAGGCTGAGGGTAAAGGTGATGGACTGGCCAAGCATGTCTCCAGACCTAAACCCAATAGAACATCTTTGGGGCATCCTCAAGCGGAAGGTGGAGGAGCGCAAAGTCTCGAATATCCGCCAGCTCTGTGATGTCGTCATGGAGGAGTGGAAAAGCATTCCAGTGGCAACCTGTGAAGCTCTGGTAAACTCCATGCCCAGGAGAGTTAAGGCAGTTCTGGGAAATAATGGTGGCCACACAAAATATTGACATTTCAGGAACTTTCACTAAGGGGTGTACTCACTTTTGTTGCCGGTGGTTTAGACATTAATGGCTGTATATTGAGTTATTTTGAGGGAAGAATAAATTTACACTGTTATATAAGCTGCACACAGACTACTTTTCATTGTGTCAAAGTGTCATTTTGTCAGTGTTGTCCCATGAAAAGATATACTTAAATATCTGCAGAAATGTGAGGGGTGTACTCACTTTTGTGATACACTGTATATATATATATATTATAACATCTGCTGTGACAATTACAAGTAAATTTACATGACTGTTAGATTCTTTGACAACTGACAGCTGTTATAACTATAAATAACTATAAATAAATAAACTTTAAATATAGCTTTATGACAGTCTTATTACAGTCTTATAAATTAGTTTACCTCATCACTGGTAAAATCGGATCCACTGGCTGCTGGTGAATTTAACATAGTTAGACATAGACAACATCTGGAGTTCCTGCACACCAAACTTTAAACCATGTCTTCTTTATGGACTTATTACCACTATTATACTCATCCATACCTGTCTGATATATTTTATATCTGATACACAGTCTATATTCATATTCTAATATACAGTATATATATATGTATATATATATATATATTTACGTATATATATATATATACCCTAACCGATACATTGTAAATATTTATAATTATAACAATATCCTTATTTCTATATTTATTCGTATATATCTGTATATATTGTTTATAAGAATAGATACACTACTGCTTCTATTACATGTACCACATGCACAATTTGCACATACTGTTTTTCTTTTGCATACCATATGCTGTATAAATGCACCTTATCTACTTACTTACTTTATTTGTATTTGTATTAGTTGTATTGTTGTATTGTATTATTATTTGTTTCTCTTCTTTTGCTTGTTAAACTACTGGAAACCAATAATTTCCTTCAGGATAAATAAAGTATCTATCTATCTGTCCATCTATCCATCTATCCATCCATCCATCCACACATACATCCATCCATCCATCTATCTATCCTTACTTTCCATCTGTTAAAATATTCATATCCAGCACTGCATGCCATTCCTACCCACAGATCAGTGTAACTCAGTTAGGCTTACTCGTGTGAGCGTTCCTGTGGTCAGATCATGTAAAGATAGAATAATTCAGTGCCAAAGTCCTGCACTCTGCATGAGGTCCTCCTCAGTCTGAGCAGTTAGTGAAAGCTCCAGACCTCTCACACCTCCTGATGTTTTAGGGGACAGTTATAGCATAAGATAAAAACATCTAAAGAACTCAGAAAAAAGCCTAAGTGCTTCCTTACAGAGTGGTTATGGAACATACAGCTATAATTTGTTCTGGCAAGTGCACAAAACTGCACATTCTTACTTTATCTGTGTTTTAAGCTTCTTTTAGCAGATCTCAAGTACATCCTGATGTGCAGTTATGAGACTCCCTACTGAGAGAAAGTACAAACAGCAACATTAAGTTTTGAAACATTTATAAAAAGAGTAGTGTCTTCTTTTTTATTCTTTTTATACCATGTGAAGCGATCATTTGTCCGTTCAAAAACGCTGAGAGTAGAAGTGCGTGCTACATTTAAGGACTTACAATAGGAGCAAATTCAAAAGATTTTATTAACATCAATATTGCAGAAATACTTATTTTGTCCGGTCTTACAATAGTATTGGTCCCATATTTAGGTTACGTTTATTTACAGTGTTATAACTCACTCACTTTCTTAACCGCTTATCATATTAGGGTCACAGGGGAGGGGTGGCTGCTGGAGCCTATCCCAGCTTTTCAATGGGCACAAGGCACACAGTAACACTCTGGACGTGGCGCCAGTCTATCGCAGGGCAGACACACATACACACGCATACAAACATCCATTTATCTATAGGGCAATTCAGTGTCTCCAGTTAACCTGACTGCATGTTTTTGGACCACACAGACATGGGGAGAACATGCAAACCCCACACAGAAAAGACCTGGACCGCCCCGCCTGGGGATCGAACCCAGGACCTTCTTGCTGTGAGGCGACAGTGCTACCCACCGAGCCACCGTGCCGCCAGTGTTATAACATTTGGCTCAAATTTTTAAGTGAAAGTATTAATTATGAAGTCATTATTGGCACAATACTACTCATAAACTCATAAATTAGGACAATATGACCTCTGACTGGGTAAAGTGTATGTAAGAGTCAACTAAGTCCAGTCTAAAACCTGGGAGACATGCAGGTAGATGTAGAATAACATAGCATGCTGTTTATATTGTGATACTGGGTCGTTTTCTATTTTAATGTTCAGTATTCATACACCCTGGACAGTGTTTCAATCCACTGCAAGACATCGCACACACCCTCTACTATACTCAAAGAAACCCACAAAAACTCCACTTCTGCTGAACATACGATGCTCAACTACGATCTACAGTGGTACCTTGAAACTCGACGTCAATTGGTTCTGGGAGTGGCGTCGAGTTTGAAAGGTGTTACGTTTCAAGGTATTTTTTCCCATAAGGATGTATGGGAAACCTGTTAATGCATTTCATTGTCCTGTGGAACTGCATATATTTTGGCCTAATGTAAAATAATGGGGTTGTTTTTGACACTTATACACTGAAAATAACACAAATATAATATAAAACACTGAAGTACAATTGAAAACAGTCAAAATCAATATAAAAATACACTTTATTTTTACTTCTTTATTGTTTCCTTATGCTTCTTAATCGTGGGGATGTTTGATCTTAGATTACTGTATTCCTATAGTAGCGAGTTCAGTACTGGTGCATTCACATGAGGAGTGGCAAAATAGCTTTTGCACCGGCTGTGCTGTTATTTCCTATGGAGTGTGCCGGTGCACAAAGATTAATATGACTTACTGTACTAAAACAACGAGTGAAGAATTTAATTACTGGAGAGAACATTTTAGCAGTAATAATTAGGAGAAGTTTAGTGTTTTTGTGTCGTTCGTTTAATACATTAAGTCACATTAAGGTTTTTCTGTCTGAAAAGCTCATTCTCACAATTTCTCAGAACCCTGAGCTGTAACACAAGTTTAAAAATGAAACAGGAGAAAATCCAGATAAACACAGATACATGTGGAGCTTCCGGAGTGAATTTAACTGTTGTTCCACACAAATGCAGATTTGTCTCATATTCGCACTTTGATGACATTTTACAGAACCCCTCAAGCCAAGCGCTGAACAAAGCAGAGGTCGCACACACGTCTAGTTTAAGGGTACAAAGTTGTCGACAAAGGGCACTGAGTTTCAAAGATTTCAATTTAGAGGGACGTTGAGTTACAAGGTACCACTGTAGTAAGAAAAGTCTGAAAGGATTCTAACCATATGAAAAATGGAAGTGAAGGGTAGCATTATGCTAAATAAGTCAAAATACACTGCCTGGTCAAAAAAAAGGTCACCACCTGGATTTAACTAAGCAAATAGGTAAGAGCCTCCCATTGGATAATTACTGCATGGGTGATTATGTTTCAGCTGGCAACAAGTTATTTAACCTAACTGATGCAGTGAGTAGCTTCTCATTTGTTAAACAACCATGTGGAAAGACACATCCTGTGGTCGTGGAAAAGATGTTAATCTGTTTTAGAAGGGTCAAATTATTGGCATGCATCAAGCAGAGAAAACATGTAAGGAGATTGCTGAAACTACTAAAATCGAGTTAAGAACTGTCCAACGCATTATTAAAAAGTGAAAGGACAGTGGGGAAAACATCATCTTCGAGGAAGGAATGTGGTCGGAAAAAAATCTTGAATGATCGTGATCGGCGATCACTCAAAAGTTTGGTGAAATCAAATGGTAGAAAAACTACAGTAGAAGTCACACACACAATGCGAAGGGAACTCAAGGGATTGAGCTTTTTTTTGGCCAGGCAGTGTATATCACAGAAGTTTACTAAGACTGGAGCCTGGACATGCGGTGTGATATCACATGACATGTTAGTATTCAGGCAATGTAGAGAATTGTGATTGCACAGCTGTGGGAGTGACTGTGCCAGTGCATCTTGTAGATTGAAGTTTGTTACAGAAAGTACCACAGTACTCAAAATGATGCCAGTGTATGGTATCAAAATTGATAGTATCAATAAGTATACCTTCTCTCTGGCAAAGACTTTTGTTGTATATTTTTATTCAGTTCTATAACACTGTCTATCACTATAATACTTTTAAGGTGAGGGGAGTTTGCAATTGCATCTGTAGATCAATAAGCCACTGTTGTCCTTCCATAAAAGGCTGAAATGTTTGGTGTAACTGGCACTGGGCATGTCTGCTGTCAGGAGGTTTCCACTGTGAGATCTAAGCCATGATTTGATGCTGCCCCACTGTCGCGTGTGCCACATAAAGCCAGATGAATAACACCTTTTGAGAGGAAAGGGCCATTTCTGCAGTATGAAACACCTTCCTCAGCTCCAGCCACAATTTCACCACATTTCAGCAGAGGATTATTTTAATCTGTCTGCTACTGCAAATGATCTCCCACCAGTATTATTATCTCTGCTTTTTTACCTGCTCTTTTCTTTCACCAGTCTTTGTCTGGTTCACTTTTTCTTCCTTTTAAACTATTTATATATGCACACATCAGACAAGCGGCTTCATCTTTTATGTATTAAAAAGTTTTCATTTAATTTCCTTTTTTATTCCTACTTTTTTACCCTCTATTTCATTTGCCATAAAAAGAAGTTGGATTTAAATTAATGACATTACAGAGAGCAACTGTGGCAGAAACAGAGTTCATACAAGTTTTGTTCAGGCTAAATAATTTAATAGACTTCATGCATATTTATGGAGACAATGAAGATTAATGAGGCATTTAAATTGCTATTATCTGTAAGTTTACTGTGAATCTCTAGATACTGTAAACAGTTTAGGCCACTTCATAAAATATCATTTTCACTTGTAAAATAAACCATTAAAGTTCTTCTTATTATTATTATTATTATTATTATTGGGGCTGTCTGTTGTGCTAGCCCACCATTGTTGGTTTAGTCTCAGTAGTGTCATTAATGGGCTATGTCTGTTGGGGAAAGGGGATGGCTCAGGCCCTGCGATGGATTGGCGCCCTGTCAGAGGTGTTCCTGCCTTACGTTTGTGTTTTCTGGTAGACTAGCTATGTAGTAGCAGTAGTATTGTTAGTTTTTGTTCCTTTTTAGCAGCAACACTAATAGAGGTCGTGGTAGTAGAAGAAATAGCATTAGTAGAATTAGTAGTATAAATAGTAGTGGCAGCAGTGAACGTATTAGTGGCAGCAGTTGTAGCACTGGTAGCAAAAGGCAGACAGGTAGTAGTAGTAGCAGCAGCGAGAGTATTAGAAGCAGCAGAGATGGTGGTAGTAGCAGCTGTAGTACTATTAGTAGCAGTATTTGTAGTATTAGTAGAAGTACTAGCAACAGCAGCAGTGGTAGCAGTAGTACTAGTGGCAGCAGTGGTAGTATTAGCAGTAGCAGTAGTACTAGTGGCAGCAGTGGTAGTATTAGCAGTAGCAGTAGTACTAGTGGCAGCAGTGGTAGTATTAGCAGTAGCAGTAGTACTAGTGGCAGCAGTGGTAGTATTAGCAGTAGCAGTAGTACTAGTGGCAGCAGTGGTAGTATTAGTAGTACAATTAATTGCAGCAGTTGTATTATTAGTAGATGTACTAGCAACAGCAGCAGTGGTAGTATTAGTAGAAGTATTTAAAGCAACAGTAGTAGTATTAAAATTGTAGCAATAGTAGAAGTAGTAATATTGGCAGTAGAAGCAGTAACAACTGTAAACATGTAAAAAGTACCAGTAGATATTATAATTGTAGCAGCAGAAATAAAATAAGTAGTAGTAGAAGGAGAGGTAGTATTAGCAGCAGTAATGGTATCATAAATAGGAGTAGTAGAAGAAGAAGAACTTATAAAAGTAGCAGTGTAGTCATAATAGTAGTGTAGTAGTGGAAATAACCACAATAGTACTATTAATGCATATTTAAAAATGTGTGTTTTTTTGCATCTATTGAATTAGTCTTTCTTATTAAGAAAAACACCCCTAACACCCAGTAGGTCTACTTTTAAAATATAAAAGCAGATGCAGACATGTGCAGCCAGGAAGTGAGAAATGAGCCCTGGTCATTTTACAGACGCTCTGGGTAATGCTGGCAGATGGTAAGCTCAGAAAACTAGCCTGCTGGGTATTTACGCCTCTACAACAGTTTTTCTGTCTGCTGGGTTCAATAGGTTAATCAAGACGCGTTTGCTATTTCTGTTATCTTAGCTGTGACTATAATACAGAAATAAAAGGAGGCAGGAATGTGGATGAACCCTTTTTTAAAGCAATCTGCTCCTTACAAGAGCGGCTCTCTGCACCAGGATTTTTGGGATGGAGTAACCAGCTGAGATGAGGGGGTTTAGACAGGAAGATGTATGGAGGTGATGAGGCACAATGCAAATCTGTGCAGTCTGCTACTATAATCTGTTCTTACATTGTGTCTGCCAGCTCTAGCTCATCACATTATGACTGGTAATGTCTACTACGTGTTCTCTGCATGGTTAAAGTGGTCAGAAAAACATAGAATCATAGAACTTGTGAAACAAAGAAATATGTAGTGTCCTTTCAGCTTGTGAGAGAAGCCACCCTGGAAAAAGAGGGTGTTTATGATGAACTCTTTGACAGACAGTGCCTCATAGAGAGGGCACTGCCTGATCAGTCTCAATGGGCCACACAAATGAATCCTTTTTTAAACATTACTGCTGTTTATGGTCAGAATAAAGTGTCGTTTTAGTTAATAAATTGCAACTTTTGACTGGGCATCTTGCTAAAGATTACTTAAAATGAATGGCAATTCATTAAAATTAGAATGGCTTCCAAAATTAGAATATTATTGGTGATACCATCCAGATTTATGGGATCATGAATGCTGAAAAGTACAGACATGTTTTAATTCATCATGCCATTCTTTCTGGAAAGTGTCTGATTGGAATGGTTTTATTTTTCACCGTGATAACAATCCTAAGCGCTGCTGCTAAATGCTGATAAAACACTGACAGTCATGGACTGGCTTTCATGGAGTCCAGACCTGAATATTATAGAGGCAGTTTGGGATCACCTGGACAGAGAAAGAAATAAAAGTCAGCCTAAATTTAAGGAAGAACTCTGGGAAGTGCTAAAAGAAGCCTGGTAGAATGTACCAGAAAATTATTTCAGAAAAGTTCATGATGGTCTTCTTAGAAGAGTTTAAGATATGCATAGTGTCAGGGGAAGTCAAAGTAAATACTGGCTTAAAAATGTCTACATATTTACTGTAGTCATTGTTTTTTTCTTAATAAAGAGAGTGAAAAATAAATGTGGATGGTCAAAAATTAGGCAAACAACAAAGCCAGTGGTGGCCCAAGACTTTTGCACAAGTGTAGAAACACTGCACAACCTTGTTACATCTACAGGCATGTGTGTGTAGTGCACCATGTTGCCCCCGACACACACACACACTTACAATCTACCAAACCTGTAGATGCACTATGGCCTTGCACCAAGAAGCCAGGAGAGGTAAATGTACTTGACAGGAACGTAAACACTCCTCAGATGCGAGTCAAGAGGGTAAAAGAGAAAGCGGGGAGAGGGACAAGCACAAGCGCTGGGAGAATAACACGATGCCAGTTAGGCTCTCTCTAGCAGCTGCAGGCAGAGGGATGGGGGATTAGTCTATCAAAAAGAATGTAGGCTTTCAAAGAATGCAGAATATGAAAAGGCTTTGAAGTTGGCTTACGTGAGTCCCATCCTCACTACGTGTTCGGTTTAGGTTCCACATAGATGCCTGCATTTCTGATGCAGTAGGTAATTATGGTATAATAACATGATGCTGAAAGTTGGCAGAGGTAACACAATGAGCTGATGTGTTTTATGAAGATGGTTTTATTGGTGGGCAGAGTAAACATAATTATACATAATCACTGTATTTATGTGTGCTAGAAACCCATACATTCTTTAACGTAGGGGCTGTTTGCTGTAGAGAATGGGAAAAAATAGATAACATAAAGTAGATAATGCTGTTCCATGCGTTTTTTTAAATTTATTTATTATTATTATTTTTTTTATATATAGGAAACCTGCAGTTACTAGCCATTGGGTTGCCTACATGCAAAGTACATCAAGCAGTAATCTTGCTAAATGTATTCACCCTGTTTACCAATTCATTTTAAAGAATTAAAATACTGATCATGGTAGATCATCATAGCTTTTGACATATTTTATGAGTCACCAACTGGTTTAATAAGGCATCAATTATTAATGCAAGACTACCCAAGTTTTCTTGTTGAGGATAAATAGCCGTCAATGACCATAAGTTCAAGAGAGCATAATCAACCCTTTACTCTGGGTGGGAGGATTTTGAATCCTTCCTTCCTTCCTTCCTTCCTACCTACTAGAGATGCATGAGTACCGATACTGGTATCAGGTATTTGCCCGATACCGCGCTCATTAACTTGTACTCGTACTCGCAAACGAGGCTCCGATACTAAACATCCGATACCGTGTGCCTAGTGCACGTTGCTGCGTTATGCCTGGTTCACACTACATGACTTTTGCCCTGATTTTCGCTCGGCGACTGGTCGGTGCTAGATTTGCCGGCTCGGGAGCAACTCGGCGTTCGCTCGGCGATCAAAACTCGGCTCTCGATCGCTAAGTGTGAACTATCCAACAACTCGATCCGACCGGCTCGCCGACCGCTCGAGATTTCTAGCATGTCAGATATCTGATCTCAGATGTGCGACTGGGAATGAGTGACATGTCGAACAGCCAATGAGAACGCAGGATACGGTGTGAGGGGAATTGCAGGAGAGGAGTGTAAACAGGTGGGACAGGGGGATAATATAGTTTATATCAGACTACACCGGCACACACACACGTGTTACAGTATTTCTGACCTGATCGTTCTCTACAAAATGTAACAACAAAACACCAACATTGCAAAAATATTTATTAACCTCCAACTCACTACAGAACAATCCATGCTATTCGTGTTGCCAAATCCACTCAGATTCATTTATTTTTCCTCCTTGATTTCATCACGTCAGCGCACAAACACTTTGATCGCTTGCTACTTGTTGACGTGCATTTTTGGACGTGGTATCATTAAACTTCTCGTCACTTCTCACGTGTGTTTTTGTTTTAAAAAAAGGTATTCTAAATAGGTATTGGTATCAGTATCGGTATCGGTATCGGCAAGTACAAAAATACATGTACTTGTACTCGTACTCGGTTGAGAAAAAATTGTATAGATGCATCCCTACTACCTACCTACCTACCTACCTTGTTTGTTTGTTTATTAGGATTTTAACACCATGTTTTACACTTTGGTTACATTCATGACAGGAACGGTAGTTACTCATTACACAAGATTCATCAGTTCACAAGGTTATATTGAATACAGTCATGGACAATTTAGTGTCTCCATTTCACCTCACTTGAATGTCTTATTAATTCTGTCCAGATATAATGAGACCTTTATTACATAAAAGTGACATTTAATTGTACCGTACAATAAACAGTTTAAAAATGTGTGCTTATAATTGAGATAGTTATTCTACAGATACACACTTTGTTCCCCCATACGACCTGCTTATAAATTCTATTTGTGCAGAGTTTCATATTGTAGAGCCTACTCTGAGTATATCTGTGGCTTGAGATGACCACCATTTTTAGATGTTTTTAGATTTTTTTTGTGACTTAATAGATTATGACACTGAGCACTTTGTTAAAAAGCAGCCATGCTGATCATTCCTTGTAGATTTAATGCCAAGTACCCTTCATTTAAAAATACCCGCTCACACTTTGTTCCAAGACTAATACATATGTGATCATTTTCCGTCATTGTGCAGTCGTGTTTATTTAGGAATTAAGGAGATTACTTGATGATAAAGTTCATGACGAGTACAATAGTGAATGTTTTGTTTGTGTGTATGTAAATATGTACAGTTCCTGCAGTGGTTTATACTGATGATGTGATAAATATTCCTCGTTTTTAAATTCCAAGACATAATCACCCATAGTTCACCATGTTCCATGTCAGGGGTTCATCTAATGAGAACCGAAAATAATGAGTTCTCATGAATGCTTCTCTTCTCGACCGCAATAGTGCATAAATATAGCATCAGCACTGACGCAGAGCCTTAAGGTGCATCTGAATCGTTACAGCCATTAATCATGTTCAACAGGGCCCTGACAGAGCTGACCAGAGCCAACCTGATCGGCTGACCCAGGTCTCGGGGAGATACGGAGACCGGGAGAGTGATGCCATGCATTACTGATAGTGATAGCACTGTGGTAATGCGTTGGCAGGCAGAGGAACACCCCCCACACAGGCCACTAGGTGTAATGGAGCATTCTGGATGGGCTCGTAATGTAATGTACAATGGCAAGTTCTATAATTGGTTGTTCCCACTTGGGTGAAAAAGGGTGGGCAGTTTCATCATCTGTTTCTGCAATGATTGTGCACAGTGCAAAGTAAAGTCTATCCAATTTAAAGTCCTTAATCCTTATTTTAGATCTTTTCAATTTTTAAACTATTTTTTTTAATATTTATTTATTTTCTGAAGTCCATGTACTGCCTCAAATGTCTGACTTTGTATAAGCATAATGGGCCTAACAGCATGATTTTCCTTTCAGCTTCTAAAATTGGTGCTTTTGCATACTGTGCAACAAAAGTTGGTGGCGAGGGAATCTGATAACGACCCAGAAGGGCACTTTAAGCTCTCTGCTGTGACCCCTGAATGAATTGAGGGAGTCGGAGCGTTCTGCAGATCGTGCTCAGAAGCATGAAGTGTTACAGTGTGTACGTGAAGTTGTGGGTGTGAATCAGATGAGCAGACAGGCTGATTGTTTGTTGGCTCCTGTGGGCATTGTGATGCTATGCTGATATTGCAAACTACTGGAATAAGTAATGCAGGGTTTAGCTGGACCAGTTTACTGAATAAGAGAGGAAAACACTTGCAGCTGCACACCTGGTTAGGTTCAGTATCTTTACTCAAGCTTTTACTGTGGATAACCATACAAACATCTGCTATGGTGAACCTTCCCTACTGTGCTATTCTTATACTTACTCTGTTGTTTATGTTCTATTTTTCCTTTCTAGTTTGGTTTCAGTCTGTTTTTTCATTTTAGTCCTTCTTCTTTTTTTTTTGGTTGTTTTGGTTTGTTTGTATGTAGAACAACCTGGATTCACACTGGGTTTCTTTTAATTATGCTCTGGCTACAGTATGCACAGAAATGAAAAAAAAAAAAAAAAAATTAATTAATTAATTAATAATGTGTTATAAATAATAAAAATAATTATATATACAAATAACAATATTAATAGTATTAATAATAACAATAATAATAATAATAATTATGATTATTGTTATTTTTATCATCATCAATAATAATAATAATTATTATTATTTTTGGGGCAACACGGTGGCTTGTTAGGTAGCACTGTCGTCTCACAGCAAGAAGCTCCTGGGTTCGATCCCTAGGTGGGGCGGTCCAGGTCCTTTCTGTGTGGAGTTTGCATGTTCTCCCCCTGTCTACATGAGTTTACTCTGGGATCTCCAGTTAGGGGCCTTGCTCAAGGGCCCAACAAGGGCTGCAGGGCAGAGCTGGGATTCAAAATCTCAACCTTTCAGTTGATAGCCAAAAGCTCTACCTACTAGGCTACTACTGTCCTATTGTATGCGATTGAAAAACAGGTCTGGACTAATTTCTTGTCTGCACTTTCTTGGTCTTCTCACAGACGTTCTCCAGTGAACCAGAGGTTTCCATTTTTGTATTCACATGCTGCCCTTCTATTCCAGATTTTATTCATTCATTTATTTATATATGTATTCATTCATTTTGAACCTTACAGCATCAGTACAATGTCAGGATGGTTAACTCATTATCTGTCTGCAGATTTCCACATAAACATGTTCTATACATTACATCAATACCTGAGCTGCCTTTTCACCTCTACTATTTTTTTTTCTTTCTGTGCAGTAGTTTTAAAACAAAGGCCAACTTTTAACCTCTAGAGTGAATATGTCTTTATACAGTATTAGTAAAGCATACAATTGCCCTGTTATTGGTGAATTATGTGGTAGCTGAATTAATATTATATTAACAGCATATAGAACATGCTATAATAGGTACATTTTCTAGGTGTGGTTCCTGGTTGTGAAGAAGAACAATAATGAAGAAACTAGGTTTAAATACATTATTTCTATATTAATTAATTAATTAATTAATTTTTTTTGTCAATTAATGGTGTGCAAATGTTTGTAGGCTATTTTCTCTAGTGTTATTTACTGCCAAATACATTCAGTAAAAAAGGAATGCAATACATACTTCAGTATTTCAGTACATTCCAGGATCATTTTGCCTCCTACCCCGGCGGCACAGTGGCTCAGTGGGTAGCACTGTCACCTCACAGCAAAAAGGTCATGGGTTCGATTCCCAGGTGGGGTGGCCCAGGTCCTTTCTGTGTGGAGTTTGCATGTTCTCCCTGTCTGCGTGGGTTTACTCCGGGAGCTCCGGTTTCCTCCCACAGTCAAAAGACATGCGGTCAGGTTAATTGGAGATACAAAATTGCCCATGACTGTGTTTGACATTAAACTTGTGAACTGATGAACTTTGTGTAACCGAAGGGTGTAAAACATGACGTTTAAATCCTAATAAATAAATAAATATTGCCTCCTACCCAGTGATGCGCAATGCACATGGCGTGATCCCAAAGTTTGGTCTTAAGCTGTCATACCATTCATCAACAGTGTTCAGCATGTAGCAAGACTCAGTTTTTTCTTCCTCCTGCTTTTAAGTACTGCTTTGGATAAACTAGCACTAATATATTCTGTCATTGTAATTCTTTCTCACCCCCCGTGCTTCATTCATGCTGACGAGGCCTTGTAAAACAGATCAGCGTCAGGGCAGAAGCACAGCTTAATAATGAATGCTGAGCACGGGCAACAAAAGACAATAATTATCCACGCGGCAGGACGGATGCCTCCTGGTTAACAGTCCCCATATCACCCTACTTTTGTTCTCTCACCCTCTGAGAGAGAGTCACATTTTTTATTCTGAAATTCATGCTTTTTATTTATGATGTGATAAGTGACACTGGTATAATGTGTGAGTAAATTACAGTCATTGGGTTTCATCCCAGTCATTATTGCCACTCGTGTACTGGAATATGATGAGTGCGGGATGAAAGAGAAGTCGGTTGTGTAGCTCAGATTTTAATATTTACTTTAGTTACTAGTGCTCATGCACATTTCTATTTTAACTTTAACCCACTGTTTTCTGGAGGTCCTTAAAATGTTAAATGTGTAATATTATAAGCTAAAGAATTCACGTGTTAGTTGATATTTTGATATTATGTATGTTCAGGGTTATCAGAATACTACACACTGTACACCATATGGCCAAAAGTATGTAAGAATCTGACCAAATTTACTGGACCTCTCAATCCAAAACCAAGTTGGAACCACCTTACACTCCACAGTCTAGTGGAACAGGCAGAAGCCTTCTGCAAAATGTTGTCATGTGACAAAATGATCCTGGAATGGACGTATGACAACAGTTTGCAGAAGGCTTGTGATGAACCCCAATGGCCTGCACAATCTCAACCCCAATTGACATATTTGGGATGGATTGACATTGGATTGCTAAACTTTCTTGTCTAACATCTAACATCTGGTTCTCAAAATGCTCTTTTTATCATCTGTTTTTGTGCATTTTTCTCTCAATTTAGCGCTGGGTTCAAGGAGGGTGTATATTTGCCTGTCCACCCATTCCGTTCTTATTCTTCCATACTTCAGTGGATTTGCGCATGAGGTCGGAGTTCGGAGAGCCACACCTTGATCTCTGCGCTCTTCCACTTTTTGTACAGGCACCCTGGGCAACCCAGGTCCTTACACAGTGGTGATAACCCCACGCTTTATTATTCTGGTATTTCCTAATAATAGACTAATAACAGTCTACCAAGCAGACTAGAGGCCAGTTTTGTCTGCTAGAGGGCGCCCAGACGACTGGTAACAGAGCCAACATTCAAACCCGGGAGCTCAGAATCTCTGCGCTCGTGTCCTAGCGGATTATCCCGCTGTGCCACCTGGGCACCCCAAAATGTTCTTTCGACTAAATAGGCACAAATTCCTACAGATATGTACAAAAAGACTTCCAAGACCTCCAACTGTTACAGCCAAATAATTGGGTCTGTCTACTCATGATCTTGGAGTGGGATACTCAACGCGCTCATGGTCAGGTGTCCATCTACTCTTAGCCCTGTAGTAAAGACTTGTATTGTCCAACTGCCTGTGTTTATACTGTTCTATATTAGTCACATTTCACTTAAAAAATGCAAAACATTTTGCAGCCTGATTGAAATTCTCTGGTCTATCAGGACAAATTGTGATTTTTAAATCTGTTCTTCTCTCCAAGCTTCAAGTGTCAACTACAGACATGACTGGCAGATTAGTTGAGGGGCCTGTGGACCTGGACGTGTTTGTGATTGATCAGAATGACAACAGGCCCGTCTTCAGGGAGTCCCGTTATTCCGGAGAGGTCCTGGAGGGCTCCCCGACAGGTATGGATTACTCGCTTACTTTTGCTAACGTTGCAGATCTTCCACTCTCTCTCTTTTATTTCACTCCCATGATTTCATGATGTTAACTGTGTATGAAGAGTTGAGGTGGTGTAATAATAACACTGCTAACAGATTGATCCTGCTCACTTCCTTTATATTCTCTGAGCTTTTTCCTGCACTTGTGGAGTTTGTTTGTGTATGAAACTGATACGTATAGCTGAATGAAATGATGCTGCCAGTGCAGCCGGTAAAGCAAATAGAAATGAAAGCTGCAACAGCGGGGCGCGTCCATGCTGCTGGAGGAGCTTCACTAACTTGGTTAAGCAAAAAGGTTTATCTAATAGCCAGAAGAGAAAATGCAATTTGACAGAGGGATTTAATAAAGTTAAAAGTGAATCTTGCCCCTGTGCATGGTCTGTAATCAGAAGGGTGTTAGACAGTCGCTGCTATATACTGTGTAGAGCTATACCGCTCTGAGGTAGCACGTACGAGGAACAACGTGTTTATTTATATATTTATAGTGGGTGAGTGAATGGATTTATTTATGTTTTGGGAATGCACCAGTCTGATACTGAATTTGATCATTTTTCACACTTTGATCTACAGCTGTATTTAGTTTCCACAGACCCATCTAAATTAAGAAAGGAACACTGGTACGTACGGGGGATCTTCAAAAAGTTTCCACACTTTTATATTTTGGTTATAAACAGTGAGGGTGGAAGGAGTAGTAATTGGTCGTGTCTGAGAGACTGAGAGAGCTTATAGTATATAGATTTATCACCATCTGATTTCCACTATTTTGGACGCTCAAAGAAGCTTTAAGGTGAAGAAGATTTTCATGTGATGATGATGTTAAAGCAGTGGTGCATCAGTGGCTACGTGCTCAACTAAAAACATTTTTTGCTGATGGCATTAAAAAGTTCGTACGATGCTGGGAAAATGCAAGTGGAAGTGATGTCATTTGTTTTTTAAATTCTTCATAATTGGGGTTAAAAAAGTGCGGAAATTTTTGGACCATTTTCCATGGGTGGCACGGTGGCTCGGTGGGTAGCACTGTCGCCTCACTGCCTGGGTTGTGGATGGGTTCAGGTCCTTTCTGTGTGGAGTTTGCATGTTCGCCCCGTGTCCATATGGGTCTTCTCCAGGTGCTCCGGTTTCTTCCCACAGTCCAAAGACAAGCAGTCAGGTTAACTGGAGATACTACAAATTGTATGTGTTAAGGTATGAATGTGTTTGTGTCTGTGTCCTGCGATGGACTGGTGCCTTGTCCAGGGTGTTTCTGTGTGCCTTATGCCCATTGAGAGCTGGAATAAGCATCAGCACCCCAACATGACTCTGATTAGAATAAGAGGTTTAGAAAGTGAGGGAGTGGTACGTACATTTAGTGGTGGTTTTCTTCCACTGGTTATTTTATGAGCTGCTCCTACTACACTATACATCATTAATTACTTAATGATTACTTATTACTTTATTCTCCACTCAATTTGTGATCTATCTGCATCTCACACTGTGGAGGAAATTTGTGATGTGATTTCAATCATGTTGTCATCAATAAAAAAGCTTCTTCATCATACCATCACTTAAACTACCTTACAGGTGAACTTCTATTTACATGACTTGTTCACCAGGGCATGAGCACTCCTGAGTTTGTGCAGTCTGGGTGTATATACCGTCCTCTCGTATGAGCCGTATTGTGTGTGCAGGTGTGCACAGTGGGTACATGAGCAGTTCACAGCCTTTGTTCTTTTCCCTGCCAGAACTGCTGCTTTTTCAGTGCAGATGTGCGCAGCAGGTCTCATCAACTTTTCAAAACTGATCCCAGCACCAGGCGGACTGAGGACGAATCCGTGCTGCTTAGTAGCTTCTCTAAAGTTCCTGTCGAGAACGAGGGTGCCATGTTTGTGCCCCGAGGTGATGGAGGATCTGAAATACCAGGAATTGTTTGATGTTTTTACATTAATCCGTTTGTGCCTGTTCTTGGTCTGTAAAAGGGTTTTTTTTTTCTCTCTGCTGGCATCTCTGCTAGACACTATCAGCATGTGCAAAAAAATTTTAATTAAGCAGTTAATTAAGTAAAAATACTACTTCATGATAAATGTCATAAGTCATAAGTTCTTTTTCTGCTCATTTTCTTAATTTATTTAAAACCGTTCATCCCACCTTTGAACTAAGTCTTCGCAACATCATGACATATCAATCTGGCAGCATAAGGAAACAAGATGCTTCCCAGACACTTTAACCCAGGCTTCTTTTTTATTTATTTATTATTATTATTTTTGTATGTTTATTTAAATTGTAATTTTGATTGTATTTTAATTTGAGTGTATTATTTATTTATTTTGTTTGTTTATTTATTTATTTTTTAATACAGCTTATTGATAGTGCTAACTGCCATGTAATAAACTAAATGTGGGCGACACTGTGGCTTGGTGGACAGCACTGTCGCCTCACAGTAAGAGGGTCCTGGGTTCAATTCCCAGGTTGGAGCAGTCCAGGTCCTTTCTGTGTGGAGTTTGCATGTTCTCCCCATGTCTGTGTGAGTTTCCTCCAGGAGCGCCGGTTTCCTCCCACAGTCCAAAGACGTGCAAGTGAGGTGAATTGGAGATACAAAATTGTCCATGACTGTGTTTGATATTAATTTTGAACTGATGAATCTTGTGTAACCAGTAACATGTCCTGTCATGAATGTAACCAGAGTGTGTAAAAACATGATGTTAAAATCCTAATAAATAAATAACAAATGTCCACCTCTGGCTGGCATCAATCTAAATGACACTGGAGCGGACAGACAACCATACCACTTGGCCAGCTATTCTCTTTTGGACAACCTAGCAACCTGTTGTTGCAGTATTGTCTGGACTCAAGCTTATAATCTTTAGATAAGGTAAATGCTTATGGTACATTTTCATTTGCAAATGTCATTACTTCACTTCTTTTTAGTAAATATTTAATTGACATTTAGGGGTTAGATTGGGGTAATTTGTTTAAAATAACTCAACCTTTAAAGCTTAACTACATTTCTTATAAAGATTAAGAGACATATTTGGAGTTGTGACTTGAAAGTATCACTCAAAATTGCCAAAAAAGGCAAATAGCTAGGTGCATAAAGCAAGGTACCTGATTTAACAAGTCTAGTGTGGAGAAACTCCAGCAGCCTTAACCTCAGTAATCAACTTTTGAATCAGTGGAACGTCTATTGCAGGCCTTTTGGTCCAGGATCAGTTTCTGGCTTCACAAATTCTCATAGCTACAATACAATGTCTTGTAAAGATAATGTACCCACTAATGTTTTACCACCCTGTGGGCAGCACTCTGACCTCATACTTGTGTTGTTCAGTTGTTTCTCACATCAGCAGGGACTTTTATTCCAGCCTTTCCAATCACAGCCTCTCGTCACTGGAGTTGTGACTGGTCACTACCTGCTGCTCTCTTTTATTTTATCACCTCTGACCAGATTGCTCTGGTCTCAGGTGTGAACGGACGGGTGTCATGTCTCCTACCTGGTTTGACTAAAGCATCAGCCTTAGAAAATAAAGCGTGGGGGGAAAATCAATAGCTAATTGCCAGGACAGGCCCCCAGAGGAGAGGCAGTCAGACCCTGGCTCTGATTGATCTGGCCAAGAAAATGATCGGGCTGTGGGTGACACTAATGCCAGAAGGTAATTTGCAACATAATGCCGTTTTTGTGTGTGCTAGGATTTCCCTGCTCACAAATACCGACCCACTGTTCTTTGGTCCACATGGCTTCTTGCTTTCACCGTGTCTCATTATTTGCTCTTCAGACCAGCGGCGCTCGTTAAATTAAGGGTCGTCATGTGCTGTGGAATATCTGAGTGTGGACGAGGTGCTCTGGTCACTCTAATAAGCTGGATGGAATGCTTCAGTGGTCGAATTTTTCTGTGTTAGGAATATATACAGCCAGATTCAGAATTATTGGCACCCTTGATAGGAATGGACGATGAGGGTTATATTTGGTGCTAGGCGTCAAATATCTAGATATGTCACTATTGGGATTACTGTATAGACGTTTTAAACTCATGGCACAGCAGCAGACATGCCTGGCTGTGGGAGAAAGCCTAATAATTTGTGCAGAACCCTCAGCAATCTTATCAGGACAGTAAAGAAAAATCACTGTTACTGCAAATGATGCTGGTACAAATTTGTCAGTGTCAACCTTAAGATCATCTCTTAACAACCAAAGATTAAATGGCTAGACTTGCCCAAGAAGCACAAGAAAAGTTGAATGGAATATGCCAAAAGGAATTCAGAGTGGCCTGCAGCATTCTAGGACACAGTTCCTTGGAATGCCAAATCAAAATGGGAACTGTTTGGCCATATGGATCAGTGGTTTGTTCGGTACAAGTAAGGCAAAGCTTATGATTTTAAGAATACTATCTTTATGGTCAAGCATAATGGTGGGTCAGTGATGACTGGTTGGGTCGTTTTCTCAACAGGAACTGACAGTCTTGACCATGTTACTGGTATCATGGCACAAATACACCAAGGCATTTTGAGGAGGAAAATGTGTGCCCATTATTGCTACCAAGTGCACGTGGGTCAGTCATTGAGTGAGTTTACACATGGTTTCTTGGGATGGATTAGCACTGTATCCATCCTAATTATTGCAAAATTATTGGCACCATTAATGGGAATGGGTAAAAGAGTTACGCCACTCTTAACCAAGAAGCACAGAGCAGTGGTAGCTCAGTGGTTAAGGTATTGAACTAGTAATTGGAAGTTTGCTAGTTCAAGCCCAATTACCTCTGAGCAAGGCTCCTAACCCTCAATTGACCCTCACCTGGATAAAGCCTATAAAGGTTAAAGTCTATAAAAATAAAGCCATGAATGATGATTTAATGTATATAACTTATTTTTCTGTATTTTAAAAGTTATAAAAAGACTGGATATGGACTTTAATCCATATACGTGAATAACTAAGTATGTAGGTATTTGCATGGTGTCCTAGAATGGACCGGCACCCAAACCAGTACGTATTTCTACCTCACACACAGTGTTCCCGAGACCCCTGGCTGGATAAAAGCAGCTATTGAAGATGAATGAAAAAATAATAAAAGTATAGATGGCTTATTTTCTGTCTTTATTTAGATTATGATTCCATTTTCTTAAAACTCTCTTTGATCTGAATATCTGAATATATTTGACTATTTTGATGTAAATCAGACCAGTAAGTTTGAGTGATGCCTGAAATCAATTTGGAATTAAATTGAAATTTTATCTGACAGTCAACTTCACCCTCCTTTACTCCCTGAGTTTTACTTTCTTTCTGATGCTTGATGGTTCTAGTTAAGTTCTAATGTAAATAGAAGAGGGACTCCCCGACTTATATCTCAAGCAAGTGCACAGCGGTGGTGGATGTGAGTGCTGGTTCAGTGGGTCTCCTGTGTAGGAATTCTGCCACATAGGCATTGCTAACATATTTAAGGATTTCTATTCTTCTCTTTTCCCATATTACACCACTGTACACAGACTTGATTAACCTAGCCTTTTTAGTTTGAGAGTTTGAGGTAAAGTGAACAGGGAGAGAAGTGGGATGAGAATCTGGCACTCTGTTGGTCCCTGTGCTCCATGTCTCTGATGCCTCATACCATTCTTAAAGTCTCTGCACTACCTGCTTTTTACTTTCCAATATCACTGCATCAGTGTTCCACAAAAATGTCTCCAGACGAGATAACTGGATTAGTTTTGAACCTGAGTCCCTGCGATGACTTTTAAAAGGTTTTGGATAAATAGGGAGGTTCATTGCAGGCTCTGAAGAGATTCTTAACATAAAAGCTTAATTCCATCAGTGTGGCAGGCCAGTGAATTGGTGTGCTATTGGAGTGACCAAAAATATTTGGACAATCATTTTAAAATAACTTGTAAAGATTTTAGATGCATACATTGATACCAGTGCATGCAGCAATGCAGTTGAAATGAAAGCGCTTGTTGATTGGATGCCCATTTTCAAAATGTCATGAAATGTCTGATCTTCTGTAGCATTTATAGCATTTAATCATACATTGAAAGTGCTGTCTATGGTAACTAAAATAGTCTATGAGCAGCAACATTACAGCTTTCTTGGTACCCCATAATAATGAAGTACATGATGTTTTACATCTATACTTGGTGGCAAGGGCACATGGTTCTAGGATTTCCGGAGACACACAATCCAAAGATCAACTCGCGCAATGTAAAGCCTCAACTGAAGTGATTTAAACCACAAGGCACTGGGGCCAGGCATGTAGAAATGCATTTTGTGAACCAGCTAGCAGTCTGAGATGCAACCTAGGTTTACTGGATGCCAGAACAATGCCACAGTTGGTTACGATAGTTCCAGCTGTAAATAGTCTTGAATGGGTCTGTTCTGATGGTTTTGCTCTTGGTTACAGTAAAGAGAAATGTTAATTTTACACCATACACTAACATTCCAGAAAACTGTTTGCTTGCATCTCTGGGGTAAGTTTTCTTCTCAGCTTGGTTTTCCAAGCTTTGGAAGAACCTGATTGAAGGAAAGTTCCTCTAACCCCAGTACACATCTGGAATGAATTGGAATTCATCAGTACTTCAGTAACACTCAAGTGAGGCTCAGTGGAAGTGAATCCATGCAGTTGTGTCCCAACATTTAGATGAACTCTTCCTCACAGAAACCTAAGGTCACCAACATGTGCAAGGCCAATGCTAGTGTTGCATGTGGCTGAGTATTTATTTATTTATTAGGATTTTAACGTCATGTTTTACACTTTGGTTACATTCATGACAGGACAGGTAGTTACTGGTTGCAGAAGATTCATCAGTGGAGGAGAGTTGCTCTTGATGGCTTCTGATGCTGTTTTCTGGGTCTCTTGAGTTCCAGTGGGTGAAACTTCTAATTCTTCAGCCTAAAAAGAAAACAAAACTGTTTGCTTTCAGCTTTGTGGCAGGTTTTTCTTTGGTGCATGACAGTGCTCTTTGAAAAAAATACAAATTCAGTGCCTGTCTTCTCTAAATGGTAGTAAATTCATGCAGTTGTGTTTTAAAATATAGAAAAATCCTTCAACAATGCAAATGATGTGTTCTGGTGCTTTTTTGTGTGTCTCCATCAAGTAAAAATCCCAATTTTTCTGCCTAAAAACAAAACAAAACAGTTTGCTTTCAGCTTTGTGGCAGGTTTTCTTTAGTGCATGGCAGTGCTCTTTAAGTGAAATAAAAATTCATGCAGTTGTGCTTTAAAATATAGAGAAATCCTTCAATAATGCAAATTATGTTTTGGTGTGCACATGCTTTTACCCACATAGGTGGCAAAAATTTCACCGAGAACGCAAAGTCTTTGACGCTTCGCTGAAGCTTAGTAAGATTTTCACACTCAGCTTTTACCAGCTTCTTGGCACCACCTACAGATGTTCAAGCACTTGTCAGGGAAGTGCCAAAGCATTAAAAGACATGAGTCATAAACTGATCTTTAGATCTATAAAGATCAGTATATATATTAGCATAACTTCACACCAGGACATATAGCAGTGTTAGCATAAAGCTACATGCTGTCAGCTTTGAAGGTTGAAAAAGTTCTAACGTTCTCTACAGTGAAGGGAACCGACAGGCTGAATATAGAAGCAGAACCTTTAAAGCTGCAAACGCCTGGTAAGTTTTGATGTCAGATGTGATGCAGAACTTAAAGAAGAGCTCTGCGAGGAACTATATTTGTCTGGATCACATTTCAGCGTTCTCCTATCTCTACCCATGAATCCAACACTTCTGAAGTTTCTTTTTTTTTCTACACTTCCGAATCTCTCAGTATGCACTGCAGTACATCAGCTCGAAGAAATATTCATACTGCACATCGTTCCGTGTTGATCGTGCCAGCTTCCCGCTCGCACGTTTTAAAATACATAAGCACAGTTTTTTTGGAACAAAAAGCCGGTCATTAATAATCCAGATGAGTGCTCAGTACACCTGTGTGCTCGGAGCCTGGCCTGAGTGAGCACTGCTGTAGGAATGTGTGCTTTACTGAGATCTGTTAGCTTTAACCGTGGTAGCCTGCAGCACATTTACCTGGCGGTGTAAACACTTTGAGTATTGAACTGAAATAAAGTGTTGCTTAAATGTGATGAAATTTAAACTATTAATGGCTGATAGTGTAATTTAGGAGGACAGGGTGTTCATGTGTACATGACTATGTTTACATTTATGGCGTTTAGCGGCGTTTATCAGAGGCTGTTATCCAAAGTGCTCCAAGTGACAGTTGTGACAGAATACAAGACGAGCTTTTTAAGGGTTTAGTGCCCTGCTCAAGGGCCTGATAGTGGCCCATCAGATGACCTTCTGATTTTTAGTCATGTACCTTAACTGTTGAGCTACCATTGCCTATTTTTATTTAATTACTACATTTATTTATTACAGGCCTTATATTATTTTTATTTTTATTATTATTATTTATAAGCATTATTTATTAGCTTTTTTATTACAGTAAAGTCACATCCTATTTGTAAATCAGGTCATTGGCTAGAATTTATGTAAATTCAAAAATTCTAGAATTATTTATTTATTTATTTATGCATGTCTTTATTTTAATTTATTTATATATTTTTTAATTTATTAGTTTATTTTTTTTTTATTATTATTATTTTTTTTTTATTAATGCTTAGTCTTAAACTTAAACTTAAACTTAAACTTGCAAAAGCATGGCTTTATCAGCTTTTTTAGTATGGTAAAGTCACATCCTAATTTCAAATTAGGTAATTGGCTAAAACTTATGCAAATGCAATAATTCTAGAATTATTTATTTATTAATTTATTTATTTATGTATGTTTGCATGTATTTATTAATTTTTATTTACTTATGTATGCAGCTTTATTTATTGATTTTTTATTTACTTATGTATGCATGTATTTATTTATTTTTATTTACTTATGTATGCAGCTTTATTTATTGATTTTTTATTTACTTATGTATGCAGCTTTATTTATTTTTTATTTACTCATGTATGCATGTCTTTATTTATTTATTTACTTATGTATGCATGTCTTTATTTATTTTTATTTATTATTTATTTATGTATGCATGTCTCTATTTATTTATTTACTTATGTATGCATGTCTCTATTTATTTATTTACTTATGTATGCATGTCTCTATTTATTTATTTACTTATGTATGCATGTCTTTATTTATTTATTTACTTATGTATGCATGTCTTTATTTATTTATTTACTTATGTATGCATGTCTTTATTTATTTATTTACTTATGTATGCATGTCTTTATTTATTTTTATTTTAATATTTTTATATAATGCATCAGAGAAAGATAAACATCAAAAAAAGAAATGAAACTAAAATGCAACTCAGATACATTCCAAACTGGTGTAAAGTGCAAAGTGTATAAATCAATGTTAAGGGTTTAATAACAAATACTTGTATCTGGTACTGGAGGAAAATTGTGATATTGACTTTCGGAAAGCGCAGTGGCACCATGGCACAAACGGTGGAGTGAGTGTTTCACAGCAATATGAGTCCTGAGGTCCTTGGTTTTGAGTTTTGCCTGTGGGCTCTGTATGTTTGGAGTTTGTTCCAAACCTGTTTTCCTGGTGTCCATGAGTACACTGGTTTCTTTTTACGTCACAGAAATTTGTATGGAGAACTGGCGGCTCTAAATGGTATGTAGATGTCTGTAAATGAACGGGAGTGAATGGTGCCCATTAGTTGGTGTGTTCCAGCCTTGTGTCCATTGTTACCAGGGGGTGCTGGTCTAGTCTAGTCTTGTGTCTAGTCTAAATGGGGTTGGGAAAATAATTAATAGTAAATTAATATTAAAACTGCCTTTAAATGGCATCTTATTATGTAGTTATTTATTGTGTGTGTGTGTGTATGTACTTAAGATACTGCTCATTACCAGTGTGGTTATCATACTAGAGGAAAGCCACAGTGGTGTTTGGGAAAACCCAGTACATGCAACCTCGTGTGCAACACAGGACTCATAATTGCTGTTCCAATTCATCCCAAAGGAATTCACTGGACTTGAGGTCAGGGGTCTGTGCAGGTTCATTAAAGTTCATCCACACCAACTTGTCGAAACCTTGCTTTGTGCCCAGGGCTACAGTCATTAGGTGTAGTTACAGTGCTCATTTTTATTATTTGCTTTGTCGCTGTTCTTTTTTGTCTATTTGATAAGACTTTTTTGTCCATACCTGCTCCATTACTCTGCTACAGAGTGGAGTTCTAACACACTGTGAATTGATAGAGGGAGGCAGAGGCTAACGGTGCTGTGAATCAATAAATAAGAGGAAAAAATAATCAATCAGATAAAGCCCTAAAATTATGGTGGGACTAATGTATCTTGTGTCCTTGGTATACACAATGCATAAATGGCACAGAATATTAGGGCACAGGAAGATGGAAAGGTGCATTTTTGTGCCCCCACACATCACAGTCAGCAGAGATAATCTTAATGGATTTAATGTTCTTACTTTCCTGACATATTCCCCGCTGCTTTGACAGATGGCAGAAGGGATTTTTTAAAAGGCACTCAAAGCCACAAACAGGATAAACGTGAAGATCTGTCGCTACGCTATTTCCCTAAAGTTCCTCTTTAAATCACTTTGAATTGCCGTTCCTGCTTTCATTTGTCACAAGGCGTGCACGTTTATTTGTTTCCCTGAGGAGAAACAAAATTCAGCATTTGAATTCCACAAACAAGTGGAAAAGCCTCTTAATTGACTGGAGGGTCTTTTTAGTGTCTCCACCGTTACAGCCGAATGTCAAAGTGATTTTTTATTTTTTATTGAGATGCTTGATTCTTACATGGTACATTACAGTAATGAAGCATAACATGAATGTGTATTTCAAATGGCAAACACAGCTGTATGAGTGTAAATATGAGGGTTATTGCCTGCTAACAGCATGTCTTATCCACACAATATGGTCAGAACTATATGGACACCTGACTTTTAGATGGTTGGACGTGCCATTGCAAAAACCATAATAAGTCATTAATATGCAGTTTCCTCTTTTTCGCCTATAATACAGCGTCTACACTACTGAGAAAGCTTTAAACAAGAGTAAAGGAGTGTACTGTATACATGAACATTTGTGCCCATGTAGTAGAAAAAACAAGTTAACACGAAGCTTGGGGGTTGGGGTAAGGGTTCCCTGCCGATCACCCACCAAATTTGTGGCCGCGAAGTTGAATAGAATAGATAGCATAGATTACCTTTGTCTTATATACATATACAGATGTACAGTACAACAAAGCGCAGGGTCAGCCATTGTTTGGCGCCCCTGGAGCCAAGAGGGTTAAGGACCTTGCTCAAGGACCCAACAGTGGCTGCATGGCAGAGCTGGGATTCAAACTCTCAACTTTTCAATTGATAGCTCAACGCTCCGCCCACTAGGCTACTACTGTCCCATTACCATTATATTACTTTGTATAATTTCCATAATAATTTATGTTCAGTCCCCCCACCTTCAACCCTATTGTGTATGTGATTTTAGTGCAAATTTGGGCAACTACTAGACTATAAAATGACCAAAGAGTGGTTAACCAGTTAACCTGACTGCATGATTTTGGACTGAGGAAACCGGAGCTCCCGGAGGAAACCCACGCAAACACGGGGCGAACATTATTACTACTACTAATAATAATATATTAATAATAATACAACTACTACTACCACTACTAATACTGTTAATATACATACAAGTATTAGTACTGGTACCCAGAACCCAGCACCTTCCATGAGCAAGTCATTAGCAAAAAAATAAAATAAAAATCTACATGGATAGACAGACATTTACTTATATTTACATGCTTTTTTGTTAAATACAATAAATATACAGTACAGTAAGTATCTCTATGCCCTAGTCTTAACAGTAATTATACATCCGGAATGTCACATCCATACAATGTAAGGAACACTGAACCTGGATCCCTGAAAATCTCTAACTGTAATATGATCTGTGTAGGGCCACACTGTTCTCCACAATGTGTCATGCCACTTTTAATTATGCTTTGGGTTGCGTAATGGTACAAGTCATCTTGTGAAAATCATTAGAACCAATGACCTTGTACTGGCCCACCAGTCATTAAACATCATTAAACTATTTAGAATGTTCTGAAACCCGCTCTTTGATGTAAATCATTACCCTTTTATCCTTCAAAAAGTAATATGACTTGGATGACAGCATTAAAAAAAGATTCAAATCTGACAGTGACGACCCTCCTTATATTAAATCCTTAATATTAATGTCATTACAGGTTTACAATAGTTTGTCACTCCAGCTTTGGATAAAAGCAAAAACCATTTATTATGTGGACTCGCGTCTTTCTGGCATTAACACGATATATCAGAGGACTAACTGAATCATGAGAGAGAAGTAAAATGTCAGCTAACACAGTTTGATGCAGTGTTTTGTGGTAACAAGCAGTCAGACAGTTGAGCTGTGATGTGCTCTTGTTAGCTTCATTTACATTTCAACTCTGAACCAACACCAGGCGCCTGAGGGATTGATAAAAATAGTGAATAAAACATGGCAACATGTGAGCAACTTCAGCCTAAATCTCAGATTAATCTTGTCTCGGCCTTGACTTCTGTTGACTCTAAATTAATATTTAATATGTACTTTGATTAACAAATTATACCTGAAGTTACAGTTTAATAAATCAATAAAGTATAATAATCATAATAATAATGATAATAATGATGATAATAATAATAATAATGACAATGATAATAATATTAATAATAATAATCATCATCATCAGCATGAATCATTATTATTATTATTATTATTATTGTGATGATTATTATTATTAATATTAATGCATAATTATTAATATATTATTATTATTAGTAGTAAGAATAATTAAATCAAAATGTTTATTATTATTATTATTATTATTGTTATTATTATTATGGTTATTATTATTATTATTGTTATTTATTATTATTATTATTATTATGGTTATTATTATTATGGTTATTGTTATTGTTATTATTATTATTATTATTATTATTATTATTATTATGGTTATTATTGTTATTGTGGTTATTATTATTATTTATTATTATTATTATCATTGTTATTTTTATTATTATTATTATTATTATTATTATTATTACCACTACTACTACTACTATAATTATTATTTTAATGCTCTCAGTTACTTTAAGAATAAAATGCAGCAGGCTCCAAGGTCCTGGGTTCGATCCTGTTTATTTTCCATGTGAAATAGCTAGCTGACTGACCTGCTTTCATCTCTTCTGCACTACTCAGCATTGGCCATTTCAACCGACTTTGCTACAGGAGCAAAAGTGACTACGGTGCAAACAGACAAATTGGATTAAGTCACTTGTAGGTTGCTCTGTGAGCACTGGGTTTAAAATTTGATTTTAGAGAGAAATCCAATTTGCCTTGGACTGTGGACAGAGCATCAGAAGCAGCTTTAAACCACCGTTATAGAAATTCAATCTAGATTAATAAGTAAAAGTATGAAACCTTATTTTCTGAATTCTAAATTGCAGTTTTAAAGTGGTTATGGTTTAATTATTCATCATTTATTTTGAGTCAGAGTGTTTTACTCCTGCAGTAAGACTTAATTCAGTGAATAATTGATTACACTAATAAATGCTTATTCACTGTCACATATATCTGTTACACGGCGTGAACCTGAGCCTGTGACTGACTAAAGCTATACTGGAATCCAGTCAAGCATGTTAGCAGAAAGTTAAAGAGGGAAAAGAAAGTTAAAGAGGGAATTGATGCCCCTCACTTCATCTGTAAATGGAGCTTTTTTTGGTCTCATCTGACTGTGTCCCATTTGTCCTAGACTGAAATGTGTTTTTAAACCCTCAGTATAGTGCACTGACACCGCTGACCTGTTCAATTACAGGATACTACTATACAACTAACACATCTGATCCAGCTCGTTATGGGTTGGTCTGTGGTGAGCAGGGCAAAGGTTAAACTGTAAAGGTCATGGTAGTGTTTTCATGTTATTATTGCCATTCAGTTTCTTTAATTGATTGATTGATTACTTTATTGATCCCTGAAGGGAAACTGCCTAATCTTTAAACCATTGGAACATTACCTTGGTGCATGCAATCTTATTTGTCATAAAATATGCATTACATATTCAGTAATTTGTGTCCTGTTCTTGAGTCTTGTCATCTGGGAAGAGACCACTCACATCAGGATATATCCATCCATTCATCCATCCATCCATCCATGTACTGTATATCCATCCTTCCATCCATCCATCTATCCATCCATGTATATCCATCCATCCATCCATTCATCCATTCATCCATCCATCCATCTATATCCATTCATTTGTTTGTCAGTCCATCTGTCTGTCTGTCTATCTATCCATGTATATACATCCATCCATTTTAAAAGCACCTTAAATCACAAAGTGTGATATTTGAGACACAGCCCATCAGCTTACAGGCAGCACAATTCATTTACTTCATATACACTTCAGCCTCACATTTCATGCTGAATAACAACACAAACTATATTAATCACCCCGGATATTTTTAGTTCTTGATTTTGATTGTTTTGTGGACCGTTTGGTCCCTGGAGCTTTTGTGTAATTTGCTTTTTGTTTTGGCACTTACGTTGTTTTCCTTGAGCAGAAATGATTTATGATTTATACTGATTTATACTTAAATCACCTCATAGTGATCTGATCACATAGTGTGTGATGTTGTGGATACCTGGGTTTGGGCTGGATCTGTTATGGATATAAATATATATTGTACTTTTTTTGCATCAGCTGGGAAGATGCTGTAGAAACAGACAAACGGACATCTGAGCAACAGTGTGTTGCATATGGAAAGGTGTAATCAGCAGATGTTTTTGGTCACACTTTGTTTTTTAACGACTTTCAACAAGTTTGGTTTATGGAAAGCTTATTCTAGTATGTTTTCCTGCATATGCATCTGATATTAAATCTATGGCTGGCACCGATCTGATACTCTGTATCGGTTTCGGTCCAATATTGGCCCAAATCACTGGATCGGATATTGGAAGGAAAATAAACGTGTAATCCGATCCGATACTGTTGCTTAATGTAAATAACACTTAATGTAAATAACACTTAATGTAAATAACACTTAATGTAACACTTAATGTAAATAACACTTAATGTAAATAACGCTTAATGTAAATAACACTTCATGTAAGGCCATTGTTTGTGTGTAAAGCAAATAACATACGAAGATACGTTCCAACAGAGTGCCGTTTATTGGCAGTTCACTCGGCAACTGCCATAACAAGGTGCATCTTGATGACATCACTAACATGTGCCACTGATCTACAACTCATCTGCAACAGCCATTCAGAAATTAAAACACACTGATCTCCTTAAACTTTTAGCATTTTAAAAAATCATCTACTACTGCCACATCTAAAAACACTGTTTAAACACAATAAAAATCGCTTTATAAATGATCAAGCCCAGCCGACCGTTAGCAGAGCTGAGACTCGAACCAGGGAGTTTAGAATCCCAGCTCTGGTGTGCTAGCTGAATATCTTGCTGCACCATCTGGGCACCCTTTCCTAAGGGAATCTAATGGGATTATAGTCTGGACTCTTTGTAGGCCACTGGAGTTTGTCTACACCAAACTGGCCAAACCATGGGTGTGTTTGAAAACCAAGTGCACTCTCTACATAGACAGCATTTTACATTATCCTACGCACGCTGCTGAGAAGAAGCTGTTCGAATTCTTAGATGCCTTAAAATGCTGTCTAGTAAGGCACCTTAAATCTGAACGGTATTTTGACAGAATAACGAGGGAGCATCCGATGCTGCCTTAGCGGTGAAGGCAATCCCAGCATTCAGTGCGGCACAACTTTTCTCACAAAATAATAAAGAACATGGCGGACGGTGCGGAGCAACGAACAGAGTTATTTTCAAATGTAAATACATTATTATTGATTTTTAATTTGTATAAACGTGCACAACTGTTTTTATTTGCAAATTTGGGCTTGTCAGCGAATTTGACAATTTTCGGTACACGGAGGGAGATGTTAGTTGACATGCTAGCGCGTTGTGCTTCCTCATCCCATTGGTTTGAATGACATGATGCCAACTGTGTTTGCTTAGTAAGCGAAAACTGATGGAATCGCTAAGTAGTGTGTTTGAATAACATGACTTATAAGTCGACTTATTAGAATCCTCTCTACTTAGGCAGCTGCCTATGTAGGCAGTAAGACAGCAAGGCAGCTCACTAGGTTTTCGAACACACCCCATGTCTTTATAGACAGCCATGCTGGAACAGAGAAAAGGGCCTTTCCAAAATCTATGCCAAAAAAACACACAATTTATTTTATATAGTTGATTTCTATACCCATTTGCTACAAGTGTGGCTAAAACAACTAAACTCAATAATTATAAGTAATTTCTCATTCTTGTGCCTATTTATTGTATTTTTACATAATGTTACTTAATACTTATTAGTTTGCCACTCATTTCTCGTAACATGCAAGTTCCATTCTGAAATAACAATTTTCTTTGATCAAAAAACATTTCCAAGCTTTCCAAGATCAAAGATTGTTTATGCTACTTGTGTTGCATAAAAAAAAAAGCAGTATGATATGTGCCTGCATATGTCACCCACTTTCCAGTTTCCATGGTACCTGTCGTCATGGAGACCTGCCAAACTATTATTACCATATTTTTTACACAGTTTATCCCACAACCGCTACCGCATTAGCATTCATTGCATTAGCATGTTGGTTGCACAGATTGGTGCGGATTTGTGTGGAATAACCATCAAATTTACTTTACATGTATCTGTGTTTATCTGGATTTTCCTCACTGTTTCACTTTTAAACTTGTGTTAGAATCAGCTTTTTATTTCAGTGTTTTTATACAATATTTGTGTTATTTTCAGTGTATAAGTGTCAAAAACAACCTCATTATTTTACATTAGCCTAAAATACATGCAGTTCCACAGGACCATGGAACACATTAACAGGTTTCCCATACATCCCTATGGCTAGAAATACCTTGTAACTCAACGCCTTTTAAACTTAACGCCACTCCCAGTACCAGTTGACGTTGAGTTTCAAGGTACCACTGTATTATTATCTTAAGCACAGCTCATCATGCTAAACCACGCATGATTTTATACATTTTTAAGAAATGCACCCTTCAGAAAACACCACATTTTTAGCACTTATACACAGAACGTCCTTATAAACTAAACCGCTTGATCCAAAACCTTAAACCTTGTCTCTGTCAAAATGGAATATTTACATCACGATCATGCCAGACACAAAGTCACCAAACTTAGTTTTAATGTTGCATTGATAAATTGACAAAAGCAGCTGTCAGATATACTGGGCAGCTGTCTTTGTTGTAAACGTCAACAAGAGAAAATTGCGTAGACGTTGAGTGGATGGAACCACTATTCATATGCAATTACTTATAAATATGGACAGAAAGAAACAGTATGCATTTAAAATATGTTTAAAACCAAACTGATTAAAATGGAAAAGGATTAAGACACCACAAATCAATAACATTAAATATATTGAGTCCAGAGCTTACCTGGAAACACTGGGAACAAGGAAATGATGCAAACTGGACAGGGCACCAATCAATTGTTAAGTAAATGTTATGAAAGAGGGCAAGTCAAGGATTCATTTAGGAAAAAAAAAGAATTTGGAATAAAAATTTCCATGTTTTTGTACTAAACATATCTTGGTGGCTCCTTTTCCCTTGTGTCTGTTTTCTGCACTTTGAATCGATCAGACAAATGCTGGTTAATACGTTTTCTGTTTCATTTGCTCTTTTATATTAGTAACATGAGGGACGTCTCACTGGTAATTAATAGATGCAGATCTTCAAAGTCTCTCATTTTTCTGGCTTGATTTGGGTCATCCATCGGTGTCAATGCTTATTTTGTTCATTATTTGAAGCAATGGTATGTGTATTATTTAAATGAAGAGCAGGGACGACCACATGCACATAGCTAATATAGCATGAGACACTAGAAAACACTTTATGACTTTCTCTTAATATTGTTAGTTGTACAACTTGTGAGTTAAACTCAAAAGTCCCAAGTTGCTCCACTTTTGGGAGGCCTTTCAACAAAATCCTGGACTGTTTTTGTCTGGATTTGTGCCAGTTCAGTCAAAACACCATTTCTGATGTCAGGTACTGATCAATGTTCCAGTTCATTGTTCACTGGGATTAAGGTCAGGGCTCTATTAAAGTTCCTCTGCAAACTTGTTAAAACTTTATGGATCATGATTGGTGTGCCAGCCCAGTCTTGCTGAAATAGGAATGGACCATCCTCAAACTGTTGGCACACATTTTGAGGCATGTATTTTATTTTACATTATTTATTTTTATTCATTTATAGCAATTTGTGCAGCTGAAACACCTGAATTATTCACATACATTCTTTTATATAGCAATATAGTTTATGGCAGGGGTAGCTCAGCAGCTATAGTACTGGACTGGACATCAGATGGTCACTGGTTCAAGACCCAGCACTGTTACCTTGTATCAATGCTGCAAATTTAAAAATAGTGTATAATAATGTTAATAATAATAATAATAATACATAATTAATAATAATAATAACAATAATAATAATAATAATAATAATAGAAACAGTAATAATAATAATAATAATAAATATTAATAATAACAAAACAATAATAATAATTATAATAATAATAAGTAATAATAATAATAATACCAAAACAATAATAATAATAATAATAAATAATAATAATAACAAAACAACAATAATAATAATAATAATAATAATAATAATAATAATAGTAATTTAGCTTTATGTGAATGTGGAGCTCATTGCTGAACTACAGTTTATGAAACCAGTGTCATGTTATTAAGATATTAATCTGTATTATCACCCGCAGTGTTGGGACTGTTAGTTTTGCACGATGATCATCCTGCTTCAACTTGGCATAAAGAAGCCGTGACTATGAGTAATATCTTGCGTCTAACACGTATCTTGCTGCCTCACACTATCTCTGGCATTGCTCATCTGACAACTCTTTCAGATCTGAAGTTTCTCCTCTTTACTTGCATCGTTAGAAACAGAAGCACCGAGTGAACCTATTTTTCCATCATTTTTTGTAACGTTTTTTTTAATGTATTCTCAGTGCTGCTTCTCTCCGGAGGCTGTTTGACTTGCACTGTGTTCCTCTGCTTGAAGCTTCAGCTGCTGAAAATGATGTTTGTGTTCGTGAGAATGGAGCGCTCCTGTTTATTTCGAGCTGTACATGTAAACGCGTGGCCACGGCGGCTTTGATTCCTTTCACATTGTGCGAGGCATCACAGAGCTTTGGGGATCTAACCGTTTCAAATCTCAGTGTGAGGTGTCCCAGCAGGAGAGACTGAGGTCGGGAAATGAAGTGGAGTTAGACACAGCACTTCAGAGCACCTTGTTGAAAATGTATTTTGTGAGTAAAGGTTTTTTTGTATGTTTAAAATGGTGTTGGGTAAAAAAGCTCTCACTTTTATCCACAGCCATTATGATTCAGTCATGGTGAAATGGAATGTACTACGGTATTTATGTTCTGTAACAACTGAGAATAGTGGATGTCACTTATATTTTTTATGAAGAAACCCCCCTCATTAAAAGTCTTATCATTTATTTGTGTATTATTTTTTTAAGAATAAAAAGTGGAGCTATTTATTTAGCCGTGAACATAACAATTGTACACTAATTATCATTATTACAGCCACATCTGTAATGGGGCGGGTCGCTCCTTGCTAATGAAGTGCTAGGTGAATATGTAAGAAAGAATCCAAGTGTAAGATAATTAACCAAGGTAGAACAACACTGGCTAAAAAGCCATTAACAAAAAAAATGGGGAAAAAAAATCACAAATCAACAGGGTGGCCATAATAGCAGAAACAAAGAAACAAATGAAAGAGTAAAAATGTCCACAGCTCGAAGTGTAAAAAGTAGATAGAACAGGGATAGTGCAGCCCTGAGAACTGCTTGTCACAATATGACAGGCTGCTGTGATATCTGAGCTTTTAGAAAAAAAGAGGAAAGACATAAAAACCCTCAGAACCAACCGGGACTGGCAATGCACAAGCAGCACCACGGTCACACCAACTGGCACACCAAGATTACAACATGGATTTACGGACAGGGTCCACTCTGGAAATGGGACGTCACACCATCTCTGGGGCTATCCACTCTCCCAGGGCGGTTCCATCATGAGCACCAAAATGCCATGCCTCCGGGTGACCTCCCAGATAGAGATAAATATGCTGACATTACACTCCAACAGAAAACCAGCACACACATAGAAAAAACTCCCTCTCACACAAGACTCACACACAATCATTGATAACAGGTATACATACCAATTATTTGCTTCCAAATTTGTGGCAACTGTTTTCAGCATGGTGGGTAGAACTGTCACCTCACAGCAAGAAGGTCCTGGGTTCGATTCCCAGATGGGGCAGTCCGGGTCCTTTTTATGTGAAGTTTGCATGTTCTCTCCGTGTCTGTGTGGGTTTCCTCCGGGAGCTCCGGTTTCCTCCCACAGTCCAAAGACGTGCAAGTGAGGTTAATTGGAGATACAAAATTGTCCATGACTGTGTTTGACATTAAACCTGTGATCTGATAAATATTGTGTAACTAGTAACCGTTTCTGTCATGAATGTAACCAAAGCGTGTAAAACATGACGTTAAAATCTTAATAAAATCCCTTTGCCCAACTTGTTACATAGACTAGAAATGGGTGTAAAGTTTGCCTCGATGACTGAATGAAGCAGCCAGTACATGGGCGGGAGATAACCTCAGATGAATGAGGACAGCTGATGGCCTTTGATTTAATCTTTTGTCTTCTAATGCAGCAAATAATGATTAATTAGGCTTTGACGAACTAAAGCAATGCTTGCCATGTCCCTCTGTAGATTAATGGGCTGTTTTTATTATTATTTATTTATTCAGCTTAGAGACACACATTTCACAAAGAAATATACATACATATATACATACATATATTATCCTGATTTTGCCGTAATTAAATCAACGTTAATGTGTGTGTGTGTGTTTGGGTCAGTGTCCTGCTGGGACGATATTATTTTTTTGTTGTCATTGCAGTGATGTTAGGCTTGTTGGATTGTGTATAGTGCGTCAAACCTGGTTTTGGTGGTTATTGGATTACCTCTATCCATCTGGACAAATGTGTTCACAGCCTACAGTAAAGTTTGGGTTTTGTTTCTGACTATGGCAAAATGACCACTGTTCCATACTGTATACTTAGCCATACTGTATACTTATATACAGCCACTGACGCACCGCTACCTTCACATCATCATCACATGAAACTCTCCTTCCCCTTAAAGCTTCTTTGAGCGGCCAAAAAGGTGGAAATCAGATGGACTATATGCTCTCTCTGCAGACACGACCAATTACTACTCCTCCCACCCTCACCGTTTCCAACCAAAATATAAAAGTGCTGAAACTTTTTGAAGATCCCTCGTAATATGTTTTTGTTTTTTGTTTTGGCAAAGCAATTTCATCAAACAAAAATTAAGGTCCATAAACAGATGGTTTCTTGAGTTTGATGTAAAAGATATTGGCTGGCACAGATCTCTGCCTTTAACTCCTTATCAAACACCTTTGGGATGAATTAAAATGCTGACAGTGAGAGATCTTGTATGCAACACCAATATCACTGTCCAACAATAGTTTGGAAAACTCGGTGGAATATAATTGGAGATGAGTGCATTATAATAATGCGTCTGATTGTAAATACCCTCAGTAATGAGGACATGGCTGTGATGTTTGAGTCTCCACTTACTTATAGCTTTTCAGCCAGGACGTAATGGGATGTTAGTATGTTATGTACAGTGTATCACAAAAGTGAGTACACCCCTCACATTTCTGCAAATTTTTCATTATATCTTTTCATGGGACAACACTATAGACATGAAACTTGGATATAACTTAGAGTAGTCAGTGTACAGCTTGTATAGCAGTGTAGATTTACTGTCTTCTGTAAATAACTCAACACACAGCCATTAATGTCTAAATAGCTGGCAACATAAGTGAGTACACCCCACAGTGAACATGTCCAAATTGTGCCCAAATGTGTCGTTGTCCCTCCCTGGTGTCATGTGTCAAGGTCCCAGGTGTAAATGGGGAGCAGGGCTGTTAAATTTGGTGTTTTGGGTACAATTCTCTCATACTGGCCACTGGATATTCAACATGGCACCTCATGGCAAAGAACTCTCTGAGGATGTGAGAAATAGAATTGTTGCTCTTCACAAAGATGGCCTGGGCTATAAGAAGATTGCTAACACCCTGAAACTGAGCTACAGCATGGTGGCCAAGGTCATACAGCGGTTTTCCAGGACAGGTTCCACTCGGAACAGGCTTCGCCAGGGTCGACCAAAGAAGTTGAGTCCACGTGTTCGGCGTCATATCCAGAGGTTGGCTTTAAAAAATAGACACATGAGTGCTGCCAGCATTGCTGCAGAGGTTGAAGACGTGGGAGGTCAGCCTGTCAGTGCTCAGACCATACGCCGCACACTGCATCAACTCGGTCTGCATGGTCGTCATCCCAGAAGGAAGCTGACGCACAAGAAAGCCCGCAAACAGTTTGCTGAAGACAAGCAGTCCAAGAACATGGATTACTGAAATTCTCTGTGGTCTGACGAGACCAAGATAAACTTGTTTGGCTCAGATGGTGTCCAGCATGTGTGGCGGCGCCCTGGTGAGAAGTACCAAGACAACTGTATCTTGCCTACAGTCAAGCATGGTGGTGGTAGCATCATGGTCTTGGGCTGCATGAGTGTTGCTGGCACTGGGGAGCTGCAGTTCATTGAGGGAAACATGAATTCCAACATGTACTGTGACATTCTGAAACAGAGCATGATCCCCTCCCTTCGAAAACTGGGCCTCATGGCAGTTTTCCAACAGGATAACGACCCCAAACACAACCTCCAAGATGACAACTGCCTTGCTGAGGAAGCTGAAGGTAAAGGTGATGGACTAAACCCAATTGAGCACCTGTGGCGCATCCTCAAGTGGAAGGTGGAGGAGTTCAAGGTGTCTAACATCCACCAGCTCTGTGATGTCATCATGGAGGAGTGGAAGAGGATTCCAGTAGCAACCTGTGCAGCTCTGGTGAATTCCATGCCCAGGAGGGTTAAGGCAGTGCTGAATAATAATGGTGGTCACACAAAATATTGACACTTTGGGCACAATTTGGACATGTTCACTGTGGGGTGTACTCACTTATGTTGCAGCTATTTAGACATTAATGGCTGTGTGTTGAGTTATTTTCAGAAGACAGTAAATCTACACTGCTATACAAGCTGTACACTGACTACTCTAAGTTATATCCAAGTTTTATTTCTATAGTGTTGTCCCATAAAAAGATATAATACAATATTTGCAGAAATGTGAGGGGTGTACTCACTTTTGTGATACACTGTATATAGTGATTCAGGTAGGAAGGATACAGTATTACAATAGGCTGTAAAACTCTTAACTAATGCTACAAGCTCCCACTGAAGTGTTAATTACACTGGCGCTCGTATTCACAGTCCCGTCTGTAGACACTCGCGTGGAATTTTTCACACATTTGAACTGGCCTGTACTTTGTGCCAGCATCCCAGTTATTTATTACTTAATTGGACACAATTCTATTTAATTATATTTGCTCTGCTACATTGCCACGTGTATGTATTCGCCCAGCCTTGTTTTCAGTAATAGCTATAATATTATGTGCACTTCATGTAATTGAAAATCACTCAAGAGCAAATTAATACACAAAGCATTGTTAATGAGAGATGTTGTCTGGCTGACTGGGTGAATCCTAATCTGTCACTGCCATTGTGGCTGCTTGAGTCTTTTTTTTTTCTCTCTTCATCTCATCCAAGGTCAGTGTGTGGTTGTTTTTGCATTCTGAACAGCCACGCAGAGATCAATTGAGGACTGAATGAAACAGCATGTCGTCCGCTCGCCTGCCTGCATTGTGCGTGACACACGTTGGCCAGATTGCTCAAAAGGGACGGAGGTGGTATTGTGTTAGATGTTTTGTGGTGCAAAGAAACAGCTTAAAGCTTGTTTTACTGAGAGCCAGGCTGAAAAAGCCAGTGTTACAGGAAAATAAAGCAGAATTTTTATTGTGTATTCGACGCTCGGCCAGGTCGATACGTCCTTAAATCTTTTTATGTTTAAAATCCACAGACCCTTTGGCGTGTTCGGTAATTATGGGTCAGATTCCTGGAATACCCTTTTATACAAATAATAACACACTAATAAACCCAAACTTTAGAACCACCTCCCTTCCCCCCCAAAAAAAAAATATATGCATGGCAATGCCAATTTTATTACACTTTTTCAGTTATAGTAGGCGATCATAGCCTAGTGGTTAGGGTACTGGACCAGTAATCGAAAGGTCGCTGGTTCAAGCCCCACCCCTGCCAGGTTGCCACTGTTTGGCCCTTGAGCAGAGCCCTTAACACTCAATTGCTTAGACAATATATTACACAGTACTGTAAGTCCCTTTGAATAAAAGTGTCTGCTAAATGCTAAAAATGTAAATGTCATGGTCAGGGATATACTGTTATAAATATTAGACTGGTGGTAGCTATTTACTCACATGTTGAATGCAGCAGATATGCTCAGCCATAAAGATCTGAGTGACTTTGATAAGAGCTGAATTTTTTATGGGTAGATGACTGGGCTGTCCATTATCTCCAAAATATCAAAAGAGAGCTCTCAGACAGAGGTGACGAGTACCCACCTAGAGTGGTCTGGTGAGAGAAAAGCCACAAATAGCCGATCGTTTGTTGGGCATCCAAGACTCGGACATCCTCGCCACAGTCCAAAGACGTGCAAGTGAGGTGAACTGGTGATACAAAATTGGCCATGACCATATTTGACATTAAAAACTTGAACTAATTAATCGTATGTAACCAGTAACTATCTGTCCTGTCATGAATGTAACCAAAGTGTGTAAAACATGACGTTAAAATCCTAATAATTAAATAAATAATTATCCTGATCAGGGTTGCAGAATGTCTGGTTTCCTGGAATCACAGGGCACAGTGTAGGAGCACGCACACCCCGACCACCCTCCGTTCACCCAACATAGCCAATCATGTCTGTATGATGCCAGACCAGTCAATAGCACCACTGTGGATTCGAACCCTGAATCCCAGCTGTAGTTGGTAAGCATAATTGCGCCACCCCACTGATCCATGTAAGCACCCTATTATTGAGATTGTGTTTTACACAGTGTGTTTTTAAAGTTCTTCTTTCTTTAAATGATCTTACACACTACTTCCCTCACTACAAGCCTTGGTAGCCGAGGGTTATGGTTACTATTGATCTAAAGGTCGCTGGTTCAAGCGTCACCGCTGCTAAGTTGCCTCAGTCAATCCATCAGATTTAGTATTTTTGATTCAGCCTCGCTGTCTCTTCACCTCTTCATCCACAGGATAACTGATTTCCCTTTCTGTGTTTCCAGGCTCTTTCTGTGTATGTTAATCTGTCGTAGCTTTTGCTCCATTCCTCACCTCACAGTTATGTGGGAGTTACAGGAAAGTACGTTCAGGGCTTTACGCTCTACTGCAAACCACCACAGGCTTGAAATCAGGGTCAGCGTGGCATATTTTATCAGTTAAATACACTGCAGTCCTCTTAGTGCTTGGCTGTGTTTTGAAGTGGGATTTAAGGTGAGCGCTGCGATGTGCTGGGAGCGTTGTGGTTTATCCGAGACCTTCTGGTGGAAACTGTAGCATGGTTGTTTGCTAAAACCTGAAGTCGTTTTTTGTAGCTACAGTAAGATTGCAGAATAAATAAAAGTGCTGTCCATCAGTTTTGCTCTTGTACACGACTCTAACTCTTTGCCCACACAGGCTCAAAACTTATTCATTTATTTATTTATTTATTTTTTCTGCTGAAGAAAAGCTGGTATGGCTTAAATTAGGTTTATTTATTTGATTTATTTATTGAACTGAATTCACAATCAGTGTATTTTCCTCCTTTTCATGTGTTTTAGATGTTTTTTGGTGTTTAGCAGCTGCTTTTATTCAAAGCAACTTGCAACCATGACCAAATATCTTCAAGTGCTCACCTTGAGGGTTAAAGGCCAACACTGGCAACTTGATGTTGGTGGGACTTAAACCAACAACCTTCTGATTACTAGTCCAGTATTTTAATCATTAAGCTACCACTGCGCCTCTACTAAATCCTAAATTCATTAGTTTATTCATTTACCCTAAATACTTCATCCTCGCCTCACAGCAAGAAGGTCCTGGGTTTATTTCCCAGTTGGCACGATCTGGGTCCTTTCTGTGTGGAGTTTGCATGTTCTCCTTGTGTCCGTGTGGATTTCCTCCAGTGCTCCGTTTTTCTCCGAAATGCCAACATTTAAAGAAATATAATACTTTGATGTACAGTGATAATGGTCTGTAAGTTTAGTATGTTCTCTCTTTGTCTGTTTCAGTTTCCTAGTGGTACTATTTCCTCCCAAATTCCAAAAATGCAGAAGGTGTATTGGCTGCTCTAAATTGCGAGCGAGTTAACAAGGGTGTGTGGTGCTCTGATTTATTGGCTCCCTGTCCAATGACTTTTTCTAGGTAGTGCCGGACCCACAGTGACCCTGATCAGAATAAATAAGTTAGTGAAAATGAATAAATAAAAGGATGATGATGAAGCTCAATGGAATATCTTTAACTAGCTTGCAAGCAGTCAGTGTTAGTGTTGTATTGTTTTAGTGTCCTGGGGACATGGGTTTGATCCTAACTAGCTATTGTTTGTTTGTGAAATTCGGCATGTTCTCAACTTGTAGTAGTAAGTACATTTGCTACTCTGTGGTGTGAATAAGTAAATGGGTCAGTGTGATGCCCTGTAATGGAATGCTGCCAATTCCAGAGCGTATTCCTGCCTTGTGTCCAGTGTTTCTGGGTGGCACCAGATCCACTACGACTACGATCAGGATGAAATGGTTAATAAAAATATGAATGAATACCATGAAGATCCTGTAAAAGTCTGTAATGTTATTTCTAATGGTGCTGGACACAACAGAACCTGGTCTGATGGTCACTGTCTGCTTATCTGTAAACAAGCTCAGCTTAAATGTGTTGCTAAAATGTCAAAGATTGGACAGGTTTAATTTGTGTCATAAATGTATTTGAAGGAAATGATTCTACTGTGCCCACTGTGAAAAAAGTAATTTGTCTTATCTGCCTCAAAACATGGAAAAAAACATTATGAAAGGAATATCATGCAAAGTTTCTGGACTACACAGGAAATATAATAAAACAGGGGGGACTAAAACAGTTGCAAATCACTGACTGGGCAGGAAAATCTATTCCACAGAAAAATTGAAGAAAATGTAGTGGCTGTCAGGGTTGGTTATTAAAGATCGCAACTTGTATCTGCAGCCGGTAAGCTCTGATAGTAAATTCATTAAACAAGTGTTACAAGGGAACGGCTTGTGCCTACAGAAACACCATGTATTCAATTCAATGAGTTTGTCAGCTAGAACTATTTTAGATGTGCTGGGTCATGACCCTTCGAAATAACTAAAGAACAACAGCCAGGAATTGTTTTCTTACTCTATTGCTCTATATGGGAGTTCTGATACTGACGATGGAACAGTTGCATATGGAGGAACTAGGCAACACACTGGGGCAACAGGTAGTGCATGTTCACAAAACTCTTCTCTGGTCACTGTGAGAAGTTTGGTACGTTCTTTGTCTCCATGTGAGGCCCTACTGCATCCCATTAACATGCAGAGGTGTGTCTTGCAAAAGCACACTGTCATGGGTCTATCTCTACACCAGATCCACATCAACCCAGATCAGGATGGCACGGTTGGTCGGTGGGTAGCGTTGTCTCCTCACAGCAAGAAGATGTGTTTGATTCCCAGGTGGTCCTTTCTGTTCTCCCCATGTCTATGTGGGTTTCTCCAGGTGCTCTGGTTTCCTCCCAGTTCAAAGACATGCAGTCAGGTTAATTGGAGATACTAAAATTGCCCTTAGATCTGTGTGGGTGTGTGTTAAGGTGTGAATGTGTTTGTGTGTCTGCATTGTGATGGACTGGCGCCCTGTCCAGGGTGTTTCTGTGTGCCTTGGGAGCATCATGGGTTTGACTCCAAAAATAATGGTCAAGGGTTTAGGGCAGTCTGCTCCCGAAGCCAAGCTCAGTGGGTAGCACTGTTGCCTCACAGCAAGAAGGTCCTGGGTTTGATTCCCAGGCGGGGCGGTCCGGGTACTTTCTGTGCGGAGTTTGCATGTTCTCCCTGTGTCTGCGTGGGTTTCCTCCGGGAGCTTTGGTTTCCTCCCACAGTCCAAAGACATGCAGTCAAGTTCATTGGAGACACTGAATTGCCCTATAGGTGAATGGGTGTGTGTATGTGTGTATGTGTGTGTGTGTCTGCCCTGTGATGGACTGGCACCCCATCCAGGGTGTTACTGTGTGCCTTGCGCCCATTGAAAAGCTGAGATAGGCTCTGGCCCCACCCCCTGCGAATTGGATAAGCAGTTAAGACAGTGAGTGGTTGAACATGTGATATTACTTTTTATTTTAAGTTTCAGTTTGCCAAAAAGGGGAGCTGGCAAGTTTGTAAAAGCAAAACCACCCTGTACAGAAACCCTCCCATCTGGAGAGAATTAACACTCAGTGAGGTTCAGGTGACTTGTCAATCAGCTGTGCCTTCTTGCCCCCTCTGCTGGCTATAACTGGCATGACAGATGAAACAAGTTTCTGTAACCAAATATATAAAACAGTAAATATTACTGGTGAGAAAACCAGGTGGGAAATATGGTTTTCCTGGATTTTCCAAATGTTATAACATGTTAATTGGGTTACCTGCCTAAAAAGGTTTTTTATAAACTCTGTAAATGATATCCTCTGTCCTTATAACCTAACCTGAGCATTACTTAAGCACACAGACTGCTACAAACAGAAGTACTTTTAACCTAAAACACAAAGTAAAGATTTAGATCCAGTCTGTCACAAAATTAAGACCAGACATCGACTTTTAGTTCCGGAGAAGTGTGCAAAAGGATTCTCATTAGGTATTCTGTAAGGGATTGAGTTGTCTGACCCTGCAAGGTGAGCTGAAATGTGTTAATGGGACTCAGTTTAAATAGTGTTCCAACCTTTGCTCTAATCAATATTGTCTCACAAAGTTTTAAACAACATTTTATGATCCGTCAGTCTGAAGTTTAAAGCTTAAGGGATATGCAAACTGCACATATGGGGTTGCTCCCAACCTTATAACAGCTTTATAACTCTCAGGACAAAGAGATCATTTGTGATGTTGAACAAGAAGGTCTGGCTCTCAATTGACGTTTCAACTTTCTGGGGTATTTAGTTGGATTTAGTTCAAGGCTTTGTTCAGGCCACTGGTAAGTGACTATTCCATTTCTTTATGGACATTGCTTTGGATTATAGCAATTATTTATATATCCATGTGTATCCATCCATTTATGTATATCCATCCATCCATCCATGTATATCCATCCATTCATTTATATGTATCCATCCATTCATCCATCCATGTATATCCATCCATCCATCCATGTATATCCATCCTTCCATTTATGTATATCCATCCTTCCATTTGTCTGTCCGTCTGTCCATTTGTCTGTCTGTCCATCCATCCATCCATGTATATCCATCCATTCATTTATATGTATCCATCCATCCATCCATGTATATCCATCCATCCATCCATGTATATCCATCCTTCCATTTATGTATATCCATCCTTCCATTTGTCTGTCCGTCTGTCCATTTGTCTGTCTGTCCATCCATCCATCCATCCATTTATTTCTTTGTGCACAGGGCTATAATCATGCTGGAACACAAAAAGACCAGCCCAAACTGTTGCTACATACTGTAGTTTGAAGCATATCATTTATTACATAAAATGGATTTTATATATTTGTTAGGAGTGGATAAGAGTTTAGGTTTTCTTCCCAACCTTGGCAAAGACACCACTGTTCCATGTACATTGTAATAGGTTTAATAAAATTAGTCACAGTGAGATCACTATCGGGCGGCACAGTGGCTTGGTGGGTAGCACTGTCGCCTCACAGCAAAAAGGTTCTGGGTTCGATTCCCAGGCAGGACGGTCCTGGTCTGTGTGGGTTTCCTCCGGGAGCTCCGGTTTCCTCCCACAGTCCAAAAACATGCAGTCAGGTTAATCGGAGACACTGGATTGCTTTTTAGGTAAATGTGTGTGTGTTTGTGTGTGTTTGTCTGGCGCCCCGTCCAGGGTGTTACTGTGTGCCTTGTGCCCATTGAAAAACTGGGATAGGCTCCAGCACCCCCTCAAACCCCCCCCACCCACGACCCTAATTGAATAAGCGGTTAATAAAGTGAGTGAGTGAGTGAGGTCACTTTCTAAAATCAGCCATAATAACTGACGTGATATTAGGAGGCCGTGCTACAAATGTATAAAATTATAGAATTTCTACACCAGCAAATGAACTGAAGTTATATATTTCTTACACATATAATTTTATTTATTAATATGTCACCTGCAAGTGTATGTAAACTTTTGACTTCACTGATATGTCTGAGAAGCGTGTGTTATGTCCTGACGGTGTGTTTTGTAGAACATGATGCCCCTTGGCTGGACTTATGAAGATGCAGTGTTTGTAAATATGAAACTTGGTGGCTGTACAGAGATAATACGTTGACCTCTATGTACTAGTTCTGTTGTCATTTCTCAATAATAACCTCTCTCGACCCTCTCAGGATGATATCTAACTCTCATATACCGTCTCCATCATTTCCTCATCTTGCCTCAATCTCGGTCCTGTTCTTTCTCATTACAAAGCAGATCACACAGTTTGGGGGGCTCCCCGAGGTGAATGAGATCCCGGAGCCGTATTGATTTCCCAAGCTGACTGTAAAACAGGATGTACTACATGTAGCATTGGCTCAGGTGCTGGTGCTGGTTACGTTAAATATGTGTTTAAGACGAGGAATATAAACGTATTCGTTTAGATAAGCTTGTTCAACATCTTATTCCGATAGTCTGACCTCTCACTTGACCCGAGCGCTCGTACATTTACAGGCTCTGTATTCTGTATATCACTGGTGGGCGTGTGTGCAAAGTGGTTATTATCCACCTTAGATCTATACACAATGTATGTTAACTTAAAGCATGGAATGATAAAAGACTTACAAGCAAACAAGTGTTTAAAAAAACCCCAGATATTAAATAGTATAAAAACCATTGTGTACAACAGAAATAAACGTTTGCCATGGTTGATATTTATTACTAAAGGATTTTTGCCCCCAAATAGGGGGCTATAATAAAACAAGTAGTATTTATTTATGTATTTATTATTATTTATATTATCTATAACAGTGGGTGGGTATTCGGTTGGTAGCACTGTCGCCTCACAGCAAGAAGGTCCTGGGTCCGATCTCCAGGCGGGGCGGTCCGGGTCCTTTCTTTGCAGAGTTTGCATGTTCTCCCCGTGTCTGCGTGGGTTTCCTCCATGAGCTCCGGTTTCCTCCCACAGTCCAAAAACATGGTCAGGTTAATTGGAGATATGGAATTGCCCTATAGGTGAATGGGTGTGTGTATGTGTGAGTGTGTATGTGTGTCTGCCCTGCGATGGGCGCCCCATCCAGGGTGTTACTGTGTACCTTGCGCCCATTGAAAAGCTGAGGTAGGCTCCAGCACTACTACCACCCCCCCCCAACACTAGTTCCCACAGGTTCCTTAGAGCAGTTAATTGCCAGCAGATGGTCTACATTCAGTATATACATACATATCTATACTAGGGCTGGGTATCAGCACTAATTTCCTGGATCGATTCGATTCACAAGGTCCCGATTCGATTTGATTTTCGATTCGATTCGATTCAACACAGTTAGGCATATTTGAGTTACATTAACAGGTTTTGTTTAAATATGTAAAGATGTTCAGAGAACGAATGTGATAATTGTACAAAGAACACTCATTATTAAAAATATTTGTGTATTTTGTTTACATAAATAATTAATCCAAAACAGAAAACAGTAACATTCATTTTTTTATTATTATTTTATATGTCTGACACACTACAACATTGTAAATGTAATGTAAACATACACCTGGCTGTTGAACAGCTTATGCCAAGTTTACACTACACGACTTTCTGATTTGCCGGGTCGCTGTACAGTTCACACTGCACGACTCACAGGTGATAGGTGGGTTTTACACTACACCATCTATCGCCAATCACAGGCGAGCTTCTCTGGTCTCCAAAACTACGTTTTGTCACGAAAACAAACGTGAGAAGTGATGAAAGGTTTAATGATACCACGTCCAAACATGCACATCAACAAGTAGCGAGAGATCAAAGTTTGTGCGCTGATGTAGAAAAAAGGAGAAAAATAAAGGAATCTGAGTGGATTTGGCAACACGAGCAGCATGGATCGTTCTGTAGTGAGTTGGAGGATAATAAATATTTTGTTTTGTAGAGAATGATCAGGTCAGAAATACTGTAAAACTCGTGTGCTGATGTATTCTGATAGAACCTATATTACGCCCCTGAACCACCTGTTTACAACCTCCCCCCTGTGTTTCCCCTCGCTGTTTCTCACATTGATTGAGAGCCGAGTTTTGATCGCAGAGCGAACACCGAGTTCCTCCCGAACCTAGCGCTGACCCGTCGCCGAGCGAAAATCAGGGCAAAAATCGTGTAGTGTGAACCAGGCATAACTTGAGCTTCTGCCATGCAGAACTGATGTGCAGGTCAGATCTCGTTGCGCAAAAAAACAGTGGCTGGTCACGCGAAATTAAAGGGGTAACAGATTTCCGTGTACACCGTAAAAAGGGGCGTATTTAAAAGATCGATCTCGCGTTTATATGAATCGATATCGGATCGTTCAAATAAAGATCGATTCGAATCGAAAAATCGATTTTATAAACCCACCCCTAATCTATACATAATGTATATCCACTAATTCAACTTATGTCAAATAATAGGAAAAGCATCCAGTGTAAAAACTGTGCCATCTCTGGTATGCAGATCAGACCTGCTGTGGCAACCCCTAAACATACAAGAGCACAAAAAATCCAGCAAAGTGCCCTTATATAAGATTACATGTTCCAGTTAGTCGTTTGATGAGAAATGTTCCATTTTACTGTTCTGTGTCCCGCTCAGACAGAACAAGACACTAAGAGAGAGGTTGAGCTCACCCGTTCTGATCTTATAGTCCAGAAAAGATGGAAGACTTGATAATACAGTAATGGAGACACAAAGACGGGTGTGTAGCCTTTTGAAGTCCTCCTATTAAACCATCCAATGCAGTTACCATTGATCCTGCCCTGACACGGGGGAGTATATGGACTTCATAAAGAAAGACAATAGCTCCTGAATTGGGCCCAGCTTTAAAATGATTGCTACGTAATTGGGAGTTCGTGATTTGCATCCTCCATTCACTGGCTGGCTGTTTCCATTAACCAATTAGATGTTCTTGTTGATTTATGTGTGTGCTGATGGGATTTGATGGCTTTGTCATGGGCCATACTGATGCTCGCTAAATGACTCGCAGCGCTTCGGATTTTTATGGGGGCGACTCCGGAGGTAGGTTAATGTAACAATAATAAGCAGCTTTATTAATGTTTAAATACTGTAAAGGAGCTAATGGGGATAATGTTGGTGATTAGACCTCTGCTGTTGGTAGAGGTGGAAAAAAGTATGTGAACCCTTTGGGAGTACTTTTTCATAGTCAGAAGACCTCGTACTTTTGTAAGTTAAATGTATGTAGTGACAGTCTTGAGATTGTCATGTTTTCTGCCTTTTTTCTTGTTTGTGTGGATCATTGACAGCTTTACTTGGCAGAATTGGTAGAATTTAACCAATTTCAGACACAGACTTGACATAATTGGAGTACAGCCCAGTTTGTTATAGGGCTGAGGTCTGGACTTCACTGAGGCCTTTACAAATGTTTAGTTTTATCCTGATTTAACCTTCCTGTTTAAGTGTATTTGATCGTTTTCCTGCTGAGACACTCAATTATGTCAATGATTCAAAAAAATTGAAGCAATCTTCTGTTATTTTGTCCATTTTCTACTAGCAGGAATCCGTGCGTAATACTTCAACTCCAGCTCCATCAGCTCCGTGCTTATCAGTAGATACAGGGCAGTAGATACAGGACATGAATGTCTCACTTTTCCCTCTCTGAACAAACATCAGGACACTGTCGACAAATAACTTCAGCTTCATTTTATCAGACCACACTCTCATTCTGAAGGCTTTTTCTTCTTTTCCCATTTCACCATCTACAAATCTTGTTATTTGGATTACATTTAAACATCCACACAAACTTCTGCTCAGCAAAAAAGTGGCAGTTTGAATTTTCTTTTCAACTTCAGGAAAGAAGCCAAGTGCTTTCATCCAGTTGGTTAGAGAGGTGATTTTGGGACCTGGCATTGTGTTAACAAGTCTGACGTGAAAATGTTTGATCTTTTTGAGCTCTGCATAGAGCTTTCTTAATATTTCCATTGCAATGCTCATGGTTCAGTTTAATCACAATCACTAATGAAAATTATGAGGACATACTTAAGTGTGTATGTTTTACTTAGCAGATTTTCTTTCTTTTTTTCTTCGGTTGCAATCGGGGAGAGGTCAAACTAGCCCTACTGACATCATATGTTTAGGGAGAGGTCAACAGCTGTAGTGAATTATGGTAATTGGCAAAATAGACAATGCCTTAAAGTAAAATGACACAAAATAACCTCTTACATTGCCAGAATAATCTTCTATGTGGGTGACACGGTGACTCAGTTGGTAGCATTGTCGCCTCACAGCAAGAAGGTCCTGTGTTCGATTCCCAGGTGGAGCGGTCTGGGTCCTTTCTGTGTGGAGTTTGCATGTTCTCCCCATGTCTGCTTGGGTTTCCTCCGACAGTTCAAAGACGTGCAAGTGAGGGGAATTGGAGATACACAATTGTCTGTGCAATTACCTGTCCTGTCATGAATGTAACCAAAGTGTGTAAAACATGACTCAACACAATAAATTGTGCAGAAACTCAAGGGGTCTGAATACTTTCTTAATCCTTTATATAAATGTGCTTAATACAGTTATGTGTGCAGTATATGTATCTTCGGGTCTAAGTGCCTTTATTACACTAATAAATTATGACCATTCTAATATTTTAGCCTAATTAATAGTTGATATTACAATTATTTTACCATACAGTGGTACCTTGTAACTTAACCCCTACACTCAAAATCTTTGAAACTGAACGCCTTTCGTTGAGAAATGTGTATCCTTAAACTCAACGTTTCCCTTAAACTCAACGTGTTCAGTTTATTTTTTTTTAAATGTATTTATTTAATTTCAAATTAACAACGAACAGCCGCTTTGTTTAGCACTCAGCTTGAGTGTGTGCATATGAGATTAATTTGCATTTGTGTGGATTAAGTGTCAAATTCACTCTAAAAGCATCCACATGTATATGTGTGTAGCTGGATTTTCCTCCCGTTTCACTTTTAAACTTGTGTTACAGCTCAGGGTGAGAAATTGTATTTCAGTGTATTTTATATTATATTTGTGTTATTTTCAGTATATGTGTCAAAAACAACCCCATTATTTTACATAAGCCTAAAATACATGCAGGTCTATGGGACCATGGAACGCATTAACAGGTTTCCCAGTCATCCTTATGGGAAAAAATACCTTGAAACTCAACACCTTTTAAACTCCATGCCAGTCCCAGAACCAATTGACGCTGAGTTTCAAGGTGCCACTGCATTACCATTTTTCTTGAACAAAGAAGTGTGTGGTTAAATCTGTTAGTCACGTAATTATACACAGTTGTAGAAATCATTGAAATCTGAAGACTGCGGTAACATAGTAAACATCCCTTTTAAGTGTATGTAAACTTTTGACTTCTTCTGTAGATATACATCTCATTTTGTCATCCTTCCTATAAAGCTTGTTTTGATGCTCAACTGGAAGCGTTCCAGACATGCAATCATGCTGAATTTACACAGTCACAGAATTTAATTGAGCAGCACTTTACTCTAGCTTTGAGGAGATTATTGAAGTGGTTATTTTCAGCCCTGAGCCAACATTGCAAATTACACATCCCTGCCCAGTATATTAAGCGTACATATATTGAGCTGAATGTATCATCAGCTGTGACCTTTCCTACACGGTCTCCACTAAAACACACAAACATTCCTCACATCTTACTGTGATTGGTCTGTTTAATGCACTGTGCTACTCAACAAGTTCTGCGTAGGTGACATTAGATGATGTTAAGAAGTGGCACAGTGAAAGTGAATTATATTTGCCTGAATACCAATTTTTCAGGTTTCTCCTTGATGGTCTTACTCAGGTTATTCATTTCTCTGATCATTTTGAATGAGCTGAGAGGGTAAACAAACAAGCGAGATAAAGCGGCTGCCTTTTTACTTGGATTTGAATGAACAATCAAGAATAACAACTCGGCGGTACTGCGAATGTCACCAGAGAGCACTTTCACACACCTTGGCATTTGTAATTAATCATTAAAAGTACATTGCTTAGCTGTTTGCTATTATTCCCTTCCCTGAACAGTACCCACCAGAGAAATTTCAACACTGCTTCTGCTTCTTTACTGTCTTTAAAGCATTTCTCATAATAAGCTTAATGCTGAATTATATTTGCATATTTCCAACAATGATGCATTCGTTAAGCTGCCGTCGTATCGAATATATGAATTTATGAAGGGTGGCAGAGCTTATTAAAGCAAATGTTTAAAGTACCGGCCAATGATTAAGACCATTAAGTGTGGGAGGTAGCCTTGACTCAGCTGGGCCTATGGCCAGTGCCTGATGTTGGCACCTGAACGGGCACCTTGTCTCAATTTGCAGCCTATTCAGACAAGCAGCTTAGCAAGAATGAATTGGCACAGTTACCCAGTTTGTCTGGCTGAAATACCAGTCATACGAGAACCTGGAGCTGAGAATACGTCAAACACTGTGGGAAGGCAGTTCTTCTTGGATAATGGTTTATTTTTGATGCATGACAATATCAAATATGACTTTAATGAAAGGAAATGATTTTATGTCAGTCCCCAGTTCCTTTTTATAATATATATTATTTTATTTTAGTGTAAATAATTTTGGATTACACCACCTTCATCAATCTAAATCAATATGGACAACATTTTTGCAACATAGTTGGAAGCATACAATTTGACACACACTTGAAGTATTTGGTTTCCAAATACTCCTTTCCATGTAGTGCATATCATAAATCCATCCACCTCATGAATAACTGATATTTGCTTTTGCCAGGCACCACCGTGATGACAATGACCGCCTTTGACGCTGATGATCCCAACACAGACAACGCTGTTCTGCGCTACATAATTGTACGACAGTCTCCTGAGAAGCCCTCACCTAACATGTTCTACATTGACCCGGAGAGAGGCGACATCGTCACTGTTATCTCACCCTCCCTGCTCGACAGAGAGGTATGTTCTGGGTTTTCACGGCAGTATTCCGGTTGTTTACACAATAGAATTATAGCCTTCTAGACAAGTGCTTTTAGTCCTTAGAATGGCAGAAGTGGGATCTGTATGAGTGCATGGGATTATAGACCTCAGGACAGAAGCAGGTGCTTGTAGTTTCCAGGATGGCAGGAGTAGGATCTGTATGAGTGCATGGGATTATAGACCTCAGGACAGAAGCAGGTGCTTGTAATCCTCAGGATGGCAGAAGTAGGATCTGGATAAGTGCCTAGGCTTGTAAAACTTTGGCTAGCAGGAACTGGATCTGTATGAAGTGCATGACTTGGACATCTGAAGATGGCAGATGTGAGATCTGGAAGAGTGCTTGGGCTTGTAGACCTCAGGACAGCAGAGGAAGCTTGTGAGCCTCAAGAAGGCAGGAATGAAATCTAGATGGGTGCATTGTTTTGTGGATCTTGTGATGACATGAGTAAGAGTTGGATAAGTGCATAAACCTCAGGGTGACGTGGTAGGATCTGGATGAGTGCATGGGCTTAGAAATGCAACAGATCTGAATGAGTGTGTGGACTTGAAAACCTCTGTGGCAGGGTAGGATATTTAGTTCTACACAGGATAAGACTGTAAGACGTGTAAGACTGTGTAAGACTTGGATGAGTGCATCGACATGTAGACCTTATGACGGGATGAAGAAGATTTGTTTGAGTACACAGGCTTGTCAGCCTTAGGATGAGAGGAGTAAGATCAGTTTGGGTACAAAGGCTTGTAGACCACAGGGCTGCAAGTATAGGATCTGTATACATACTTAAGATTGTAGACTTTAGGAATAGTAACTAGATGAGCACATTGGCTTATTGGCCACAAGCTGGCGGGGATAGAACCCGGATAAGAACATTGGTCTATTAGCCTTAGGGTTGGCAGAAACAGGAAGCTCATTGGCTTGTATTTGCCTCAGGATGACTTGGTACGATCTGAATGAGTGCATGGGCTTAGAAATGCAACAGATCTGGATTAGTGTGTGGACTTGTTGACCTCTGGGTGGCAGGGGTAGGATATGTAGGTCTACATAGGATGTGTAAGACTTGGATGAGTGCATCGGTATGTAGACTTTAGGATGAGAGGAGTAAGATCAGTTTGGGATCTGTACGAGTACTTAGGATTGTAGACCTTATGGTGGCAGGGATAAGAACTGGATAAGCACGTTGACTCATTGGCCTATGAGTGTGGTTTTGGAGAGCAGGGAAATGTGGAGTATGGGAGGTAGAAATGTTGAGTATTTGTGGCGAATGCTAATGAGTGACTGGATGCAGTGTTTGGCTGTCTCTTAGGCAGAGCAAGACGACACCATGATTGCTTTTTCAGCAGGGTGACGAATGCAAGAACATCAATTCGGTCCGCTGCTGGAAAAGGAATATTAGCTGTTGTCAGACACTTAGAGTGCGGTTTAATTGAGGTTATACACACTTAGTCACCAGTATCAGCTGTGTTCGACAAGACCAGCTGAAAAACCTGTCAGCTGGAACAGCGCACTTGTACGAGATAAACATCTGCATGTGTGTGCATGTATTTGTCTATGTTTATAAATTCTTATCAGGTTAAAACACTTAAAGTAGATCATTTTTGCATTGCTTTATTTTATTATTTATATTTGTTATATGTTTATATAGAATTCACCATGATGATTACATTTACATTTACAATTCGCAGGCGCTTTTATCCAAAGCGACTTACAGTATACAATCTAACCAATACAGGGTTAAGGGCCTTGCTCAAGGGCCCAACAGTGACAACCTGGCAGTGGTGGGGTTTGAACCAGCAATCTTCTGCTTACCTTACCCGCTAGGCTACAACTGCCACTGACTAATGATTAAGTAGAATTGCTTAGATGTGTTGATGTGATGTGTGCATTCACAGTGTAGCCCCACTAAACAAGACTGCACTGGACCTGTTTCAGCTAACCATGACTCCTAGTTTGCCAGAAATTGACACAGATTGTGTAAATGTGCCCACCTGCCATGCCCACACTGGCCTGCAGAGGGTTGATAGTTCAGATTGATGATAAGTGCAGTTCTCTTTAAACTGGACTTCAAAGCATTTTCTGCAACTGATGAAATGTCACTCACTGAGGTAGTTTTGTACAAGTTTACCTCATACTCAGCTCACAGCCTCTGACTTCCAGATGTTCTTTGCAGACATACCTGGCAGATGGTTAGAGCTGACCACCTCTTCTACCTCTAGTATTTTTGCTGATGCTTTTTTGCAGCTGGTAAACTGTATCAGAGTTACTGTGTGTTGCTGTCACAGGTGTCTTCCCGTTCTCAGGTTTCGTTTATGGATGGCGTGGCAGCCTTCTTGTCATTTCTGCCGCTGCCAGTGTGCTGGGTTCCTCTGCCTGGTTCTCTGCTGAGCTTTTGGGTTGCAACTCACCAGTGGATTGAGTAGCTGGCATGGTTGCATCCAAGCATTGATTTGGTTCCTAGTAGGTCTTTTAAAGACATTGAGAGACTCAGATGTTCAAACAGACAGAGGAACGAACTTCCTCTGTCTGTTCTTCTGTCTGTTCAAACAAGTGAGTCTCTTGAAGTCTTTGAAAGATGATTAAAAACCCATCTCTTTACTAAGCACTCAAGCTGAGAACTAACATGTACTTACTAACACTCTTATTTATGTCTTATTTAGAAAAAAAAAGATCTAACAGGGTTTTAGCAGATTTGTGTTCTGTCATTTTGTATTCCAAAGTAGTGTCCTGCTGTTGGGTTCATGTGGGGTTATACCTGGCACCTCTGTTACAAGGCACTTACCTTCATGACAAATGTCTGTAATCAAAATGTCCTGTTTAAGTTTCCTAGACTCAAAAAGTGGTGCTAAGCAATTAAGACACAGTACAAAATCTGTTAAAGATATGACTTGATCTCTTATCTATCTGTTATCTATAACTACATTTAAAAAAAAGCTAAATAGCATGAACAAACATGCCATCCATGACTTGTATTTATGGCTGGACAATTCTATGGAAATATATACTGTATGCCTATAATAAAATATTTATGGTTATTTATGCTCACCACTTGCTCTATAGTACTGTTTATGTGTATTTTTTAGCATCACGACCTTCAGCTTCTCTTTAGCAGAGTTCTGCAGAAATCCATTGAGCTCTATTTCTGTCTTGGATGTGAGCTCATGGGAATAGGTGGCAGGTGTTCTGCACTGTTTTTTTTTTTTAGCATGCAGGGTGTTTGTGTGTGTTAACTGTGTTTCTGTGGGCATTGTTTGCTCATTAGTGTTATGAAAGGTGTGAAGAAAGTTGTTGCAAGTTACTGCGTTTATCATATTCCTCACTTTTAAAGCCTTCTTAAAGGAACGGTCAGTCTCTGAACTGTAGAATCAGAAATGGACATGCTGAATTAAAACACAAGGATTTATGATCTCATAGTCATACATGTATTCAGCCGTCTCACAGCGTATAACAGGCCAGGTGGGGTCAGATTTTTCAGTGTTGTGTGTTGTTCTGTGCTGTTTGTCAGTCAGTACAGCATGTAAGAGTAATGATGTGTTTGTCAGAAGTGTTTAAAGCTTCTGGTAAAGTATCTGACGTACCAAACCCTCAGCAGATGTGATTAATTGGGTAGAACTCTGTCATCGAAGCTTTTCACATCACTAAATCATCTCTGTTCTCCAGTACATTTCAATAATTGCTCTTTTATTTTTGCATTTGCTCTTACCAATGACAATTTCCACCGCTTTCTTTCTCTGGATTTTGTTGGTGGTGGGTCCACCAGGCCACCAGGCTCTCTCTGTCAGACACTACCCCCAGGCCTGGCTCCAGGGATAGGTCATGAGAATTGTGTTTACATGCACAGCATAGTTAAGAGTACTGCAGTAATTTAAGATGATGACAATAATCTGATTATTAAATTTACATCCTGGTGCAGTGGGATATTCTACTAGCACACCAACGCTGGAATTCTAAAATCTCTGAGTTCAAATCTCAGTTCTGCTACTAGTCAGCTGGGCGCCCCCTAGCTGGCACAATTGTAAGTGCCTGCAGCAGACAAAATTGGTCACTAGTCTGCCAGGTGGGAAAAGACCAGACTAAAAAGGAGGTGGGGTCTTCAATATTGTGTAAAGGACCCTGGTTAGTAGCTCGAGGTGCATGTACAGAAGTGAAGAAATGAAGACATCAGTGCATTACTCTTCCTGTGCAAGACTGACGAATTTACCGAAGTACGCGCAAATGACGCGCATACATCAGAGAGAGTGTGTGACAGGCAAATATACGCTCCTCGGATGCAATCGTGGTCCCCGGCAGCTGAAGCCTAACTGGCAATGGTAAAATTAGTAAAAAATTCATAAATAAATGCACCCAAGTAATCTGATTAAGCCACTCAGTAATCAGTTGATCACATAAATAAATGCTTGGGCAGCATCCTGTGACCACTGATGAAGCTCTAGAAGATGACCAACTCAAACAGCAGCAATAGATGAGCGATTGTCTCTGACTTTACAGCTACAAAGTGGACCAACTAGGTAGGAGTGTCTAACAGAGTGGACAGTGAGTGGACACGGTGTTTAAAAACTCCAGCAGCACTGCTGTGTCTGATCCACTCATACCAGCACATGCTAACACACCACCACCATGTCAGTGTCACTGCAGTGCTGAGAATGATCCACCACCTAAATAATACCTGCTCTGTGGTGGTCCTGTGGGGGGTCCTGACCATTGAAGAACAGGATGAAAGGGGGTTAACAAAGCATGCAGAGAAACAGATGGACTACAGTCAGTAATTGTAGAACTACAAAGTGCTTTTATATGGTAAGTGGAGCTGATAAAATGGACAGTGAGTGTAGAAACCAGGAGGTGGTTTTAATGTTATGCCTGATCGGTGTAACTAGTAGTAGTAACATGGCACTGTGTATTCGGTCACTCTTAATGCTGAGTTTAAACCAACCAAGGTTCAAGTGGTCAGACATTAATAAAGCTGTATAAATTGATGTCTTCATAATATAATGACATCAGCTGTGAAAATCTATTACTACCCAAACAGGTCGGAATTTAATTAAAATATTATGAAGTTTATTAACTGAAATGCCTCTCCTTGACGCTGCTTTCTTCCACCGTCTCCTACTCCAGTTTTCTACCTCACTCATGCAAGATATCCAATTAATTGCAGGTCATACAGCAGCGATTTCTTTCACAGCGGCCTGATTCAGACAGACCCCAAACAGTCATCGAAATTATAGCCCCTGCCTCTTCCTTGCATCCACTCGCCAAATGGGTTTTCAAACATGCTTTCTGGTCCTGCACTAAATCTGATCTCCCGTCCACGTAATTGAATGTCAGTCGGCATATAAAGATTCTTTCCAGTCTTCAATTAGAAGCTCGTTGTGAGTGTCAAGACTCCTAGACAAAACAGACAGCAAAATATTTACTCCAGCAGGTGGGGCCGGAGTTATTATAGCGTTTCATCTATATGCAAATCGATTGAAAGCATGAGGGGGGCGAGCATCAATTGATAAGACTGCATTATTGCATTATTTGGAGGCACTTCACTGTAAAAAGTATATAAATTTCTATTCACTCAGCTATTATTATGTAGAGATTGAGCTTCGGTTGGTTGCAAAACAGAGTCACGAGTGGAGTTGAGCGCTGCTTCAGTGGCATAGAGTTAGCTTGTTCTCATTTATCTCTCTCACTCTGCTTCTTTGCTTCTCTTGGCTTTGTATACTCAGGACTTATTATCTCAACTTGCCCTCTCTTTACATCTGGAAAAAGTTCGTAGACCCTGTGGAACTGCATCAGGGATTCGTATGTTCCTGTTTTCTGATTTAACTAGTAACACAACTGTTCAAACAACTGTACTAGTCATAACATTTATATCAATGCTCCCTCCACCACGCTTTGAAGTATGACTAAGGTTTTGGTGTACGGCTCTTCTTCCAAACACATAGTTGTGCAGATTTGTCAAAAACGTCCATGTGGGTCATTGCTAACTTGCAGCATTGACATTTATTTCCTTAATGTTGTCCTCATATTAACACCTTTTTACCCAGGTGGCACAGCGGTATATTCCGCCTGCACACCAGTGCAGGTATTCTGACTCTTAGAGTTTGAAAAAGGGGGTGAGGTCTTCATCACTGTGTAAGGACCTTGGTTTGTAGCCTGAGATACCTGTATAGAAGTGGAGGAACGTGGAGATCAGTGTGTGACTCTCCATGCGCAAGACTGGCCTCACATGCAAATCCACCAAAGTATGGTCGAATAAGAAGGGGTTGGTGGACTGCACACGCATCAGAGAGAGCGTAAATATACCCTCCTCAGACATGATTGGGGTCCCCAGAAGCGAAAGACTAATTGTCTTTGCTAAACTTCTAGAGCTTTCTGTAGGTATCTCTTGGTGTGATGCCATTCTGCACTGCCACATGAAACCTGGAACCTGGGTTCCATCCTCACGTCTGGAACTGCTTGTTTTAGATTCTGTTTGTGTCCTCATGGCTTATCTAGGGACACATCCATTTTTTCCCTCCTTTGATTTCCTTTTTATAGTAGTCAGGGTTATGCCACATGTGATAAAACCTGAACTGAAAACTCACACCTCCCAATTATATATCATATACTTACACCCAGGGACTATTTAGAGCAGTCAGTTTACCTGGATGGTGGCAGAATATATTCATTAATTCATTTTAATAACCAATTCATCCTAATTGGGGTGTTTTGATTCTGGAAACAAAGAAGAAGAATGCCTTTATTTGTTATATATATATATAGGGGCCGTGCTCAAGAGTCCAACAGTGGCTGCATAGCATGTCAGAACACTTGTGTACATTTGCAATGTTGTATTGATGTGTACCTGTGCAGTGGCTGCATAGAGGCTGGATTTAAACCGACAATCTTCTGATTGATAGCCCAAAGCAGGAATAGACTGACGCAGAAAGGCGATCAATCCATGTCAGGGCAGCACACACTCACCTATAATCTCACCTTCTGGAAATCTGCATGGAATTAAAGAAAACATACCAAAATTCACACAGACTGAAAGTAAGATTTGAACCCAGTTCACCAGAACTGTGGTGCAGTGCAGTCCTCACACTACCTGCAACTTCACTGTGCTGTCCTGTCTGGGCGTGTTGTGTTTAAAATATTCATCTCACTTCATTTTGACTAGTTTACTCTGGAGGTGGGTCCAGCACACCCAGATTAGGAAAACATTTTAGTTGAAGACTCATTTCAGCAGCTTTGAAAGATGACGGCTTGCAAAGTGTAGTAACGGACTGGCAGCTCGGCGGCACGAAGCAAGAAGGCAGATGGAGTCTGTCTCCAGACAGGAATGAGTAATAGCTCCCTCTCCTTCTCCTGATCCTCTTCCTCGCCTCCTCTACTACTCACTTTCTCCTCTATCATGCCTCTGTCCACTTGCATTAGCAAGGAAATGAGATTCCACTAATTAATTAGATCTCTGGGTGCTAAAGAACAGGATTACATCCCAATGAAGGTTAGGAGTGTCAATCAGGGCTTTTTTTTCCAAGCGTCAAATTCTTGGAAATAAATTGAGCCCCCAGGGTACAGTGTATTGCAAAAAGGGGGGGTTGTTAATCTCTGTTATTAATTGAGTCTCGCTGAAACACTTGGTCAGTGAAGGTGTGAAACATCAGAGAGAAAGCAAACGAAGAATGAATACTGCCCCATTTGTACAAAGGAAGATAGATGTGTAGAATGGACCACAGGAGAGACATTGTTTAAAGAAAGAAAGGGAAGAGGAGGACTGGTTTAGCACTATGGAGGGGTATTTCGGTAGAATTACCTTCACTGGAGTGGGCAGCTAATTACATTATTATGATCTCTGCATTTAATCAACTGTATGGCACATAGCTCACACAATTTTTATCTGTCCACAAATATCCCTTTTCTACTGTCAGGGTTCTGATAGAATGCCTTGATTTGTCATATATACATACACGTACAGTATACAACGAAATTCTTTCTTCACATATGCCAGCTTGTTTGGAGGCTTGAGTCAGAGCGCAGGGTCAGCCATGTACGGTGCCTCTGGAGCAGACAGGGCTAAGGGCCTTGCTCAAAGGTCCAACAGTGGCTGTGGCTGCATGGCAGAGCTGGGATTCAAACTCTCAACCTTTCAGTTGATGGCCCAAAGCCTAACCCACTAGGCTACCACTGTCTCAAATAATAAATTCACCCCAGATGGGACTCAAACCCACAATCCCTGGCTTAGGAGGCTAGTGCCTTATCCATTAAGCCACTGGGGCTGTGACAATGACTTAAATGATATTGGTCCTGGTGCTGCTGGCTGATCTGAAATAATTGTCAGTATATAAACTGCAAATAAAATAATCCCTAGTTGACAAGATTGGTTCATTTCTGGCTACAAAATTCTGGAAAACTGAACAACGCTGGCTTGGTGGGTAGCACTGTCACCGGAAAGCAGGAAATTCCTGGGTTTGATTCCCAGGTGGAGTAATCCAGGTCCTTTCTATGTGGAGTTTGTATGTTCTCCCTGTGTCTGTGTGGATTTCCTACAGGTGCTCTGGTTTCTGCCCACAGTCCAAAAACTAGCAGGTGAGGTGAATTGGAAATATAAAATTGTCCATGACTGTGTTTGACATTAAAGACTTAAACTGTCCTGAATCTTGAATCTTTTGTAACCAGTAATTACCTGTAAAATCCTAATAAATAATAAATTAATAAGATTCACAGGGTCGGGTCCTTTCTGTGTGGAGTTTGCATGTTCCCCCCGTGTCTGTGTGAGTTTCCTCTGGGTGCTCCGGTTTCCTCCCACAGTCCAAAGACGTTTTATTTATGTATTTATTTGTCATAATTTGTGTGTCAGTAAAATAAACCTGTTTTTGACTTTTTAGCTTCCTTAATCTAAATAAAAAGGACAGTGCTAATACTAATACTGATACTCTTCAAAACTTGGAATAACCAAGGGAGTCTTTCATTTGAAGGTTATTATATAAAAGTAAAATTAAATACTTATATAACAGTGAATTAATGGTCCAAATAATGGAATTAAATGAGTGATTTAATGATCCGGGGTGGAAACATTTATCTCGTTTTGCATAATTAATACTGATGGGTTTGACTTAAATGATAAAATGTATTTTTCAACTTACATATACACCGATCAGCCATAACATTAAAACCACCTCCTTGTTTCTACACTCACTGTCCATTTTATCAGCTCCACTTACCATATAGAAGCACATTGTTGTTCTACAATTACTGACTGTAGTCCATCTGTTACTCTGCATGCTTTGTTAGCCCCCTTTCATGCTGTTCTTCAATGGTCAGGTCTAGGTGGTGGGTCATTCTCATCACTGCAGTGACACTGACATGGTGGTGGTGTGTTAGTGTGTGTTGTGCTGGTATGAGTGGATCAGACACAGAAGCACTGATGGAGTTTTTAAATACTGTGTCCACTCACTGTCCACTCTATTAGACACTCCTACCTAGTTGGTCCACCTTGTAGATGTAAAGTCATAGACGATCGCCCACCTATTGCTGATGTTTGAGTTGGTCATCTTCTAGACCTTCATCAGTGGTCACAGGACTCTGGCCACGGGGCGCTGTTGGCTGGATGTTTTTGGGTGGTGGACTATTCTCAGTCCAGCAGTGACAGTGAGGTGTTTAAAACTCCATCAGCGCTGCTGTGTCTTATCTACTCATACCAGCACAACACACACTAACACACCACCACCATGTCAGTGTCACTGCAGTGCTGAGAATCATCCACCACCTAAATAATACCTGCTCTGTAGTGGTCCTGGGAGAGTCCTGACCATTAAGGAACAGCATGAAGGGGGCTAACAAAGCATGCAGAGAAACAGATGGACTACAGTCAGTAATTGTAGAACTACAAAGTGCTTCTATATGGTAAGTGGAGCTGATAAAATAAACAGTGAGTGTAGAAACAAGGAGGTGGATTTAATGTTATGGCTGATTGGTGTACATTATACACCAACACTGACACACAGTCATGGAGGAAAGGTATCTATTGACCAAATGTGGACAGACAAGTGAATTCTCAAGTAAATTGTGCAATAATGTGGGATAGTTTTGTATTTAGAATTTACCTAAAATGACATTTAATGTGCATAACGACTTTTTCCGTCTTTATAAGAAATTGCATTAATTAACACATGCTTTTCTGTTCTATGAGTAAATGAAAGACTAAAGGCTATAAATATATCCATCCTGGTCAGGATAATAAATGCATTTATGTTTTATTAAAGTTATAAAATGAGAAAATGCTGAGAAATAAAATGTGTCTGATGGAGAAAGAAGGAAAATTTTGACCCAGCTGGAATTTAATTCCCTTGTAAATTGCTGGCTGTTTCTGTGGAACAACCTGTCTTTTTAAAACATTCCAGTAATTAGATCTGGTCTGTTCATGCGCCCGCGGTGGCATCTGTAACCTTGACCCTGTCTGGTTCACGCTGGGGTGTGGAAGCATGCACTGTTGGGTGGGAGTCAGAAGATTGGATCTTGATGGAGTCTGGATGCCTGTGTGGGCAGAGATAAGGACGAGGTCAAGGCTTCTCACACAGAGGATGTGGCATGAATGATGGGTAAAGGAGTGAGTGATGAGCCTCTTTTCGGGTCCTAATCCAGGGATTGGACAGCACCAGTAAGAGAGAGAGGCAGGAGGATCATTCTTGTTTTATGTATTAGCCCGACAGGTTTGACAGGTCTGGTCATCATAAACGGGTCACTGGTTCTCCTTTATTCACCAAAATGACCAGTAATGAGGACCTGGGATTATTGATTCGAAAATCCAAACTCTGTCCACCTCTATTTAAATCTCATAATATACAGTATTATATTATCCACTTCTGTACAGACTTTATAGACAAAGTCAGAGATAAAGCAGGGATGTAATTTGTTAGAATATATTTTTATGGAGACGCCAACCAATCCACAACCTAAAAATACGGTTCTGTGGTGGTTGTGTGTTTACTGAGGTGAATTTATTAATCAAAAAGCTTTTTAAAGTTACCCTGTCTGTTTACTCTCTCTCTCTTGGTTAATGGACAGCTAAAAACCTTCTGTAAAGGCTGCAAACTGCAATCAAAAGATTGTTTTAAAGATGACTTTTATAATGACTTTTTTAATTGTAAACTAAACACTGATTCATGACACATTCATATACCTTATTATGCACCATATTATGCAAATATGTTTTTTAAAGCTTCTGTAAGAGGACAGTTATTTTACTATAGTGTGATTTAACTGCCGTGATCTTTAAACAAAACAGGCCATTTTAATCAGTACAACAGTTTTTGAGGCTTAATATTTGTTTACTTGTTTTCACTCTGTGGCCAATTTCAGGCATCTGGAAAATGCCAAAGGCTCAGTCTAATTGGTAAACGGCAAGACTTTACAATTAGCATGTGAAAACATGAGGTGAATTTCTGTTCTTTAATGTTTTCTTTTGTTTTCTTCTCCTAAAATCTAGCTTCTTGTTTTAAGGGACATGAGAAGAAAAGAAGGAAGGGAGGAAGGAAATGAGGACAGAGAAAAAAGTCTGAACATATTTGTAAAAAGAGATCTTTAAAAATAACCTGAATTATTGACACATTATTAAAATAGGAGTGTTGATTTATTATGAACATGAAACGATTATACACTACACAACACATTATTAGGTCCTGCTATTGCTTGTAAACTGCTCCAGATGTGAGGGTGGAGGCAGAGAATGTATTACATTGTTGGTTATTCACTAGGATGAAAGACTTCTGCAGATGTACCTCACTTGACAAGTTTTCTACCTCTGGTTGACCAAGCTGACCAATCTGTTTGGGGTTTATGGACTAAAGAAGCTTTTTCACTCCTTAAAACATTTTCAGTTCTGCTACAAAAGAGGGTAGTATGGGTGTTGTTGGAATGGAGGTACCTGGTTTTTCATTAGGTACTTTTGGTTTCCTCCCTCCTGGGTGTGGCCCTGACCTGAAAGTAGTCCCTTTTGGCACCCTAGTGTGGCCTTTAAGTGAAGGCTTTGGATCTACGACTCTTCCAACCAGTATAACTGAGAGCTGGATTAGTAAATGGCTTTTTGGGGGTAGTTATAAGCATGTGACATAACATTATAGGCATCCAATAATTGAAACAAATACAGTGATAACTTGAAACTCAACCGCAGTTGGTTCTGGGAGTGGCGTTGAGTTTTAAGGTATTTTTTCCCATAAGGATGTATGTGAAACCTGTTAATGCATTTCATGGTCCTGTGGAACTGCATGTATTTTAGGCAATGTTAAATAATGGGGTTGTTTTTGACACCACTTAAGCTGAGGGCTGAACAAAGCAGCAGTCACACACACATTGAGTTTATGGGAAACATTGAGTTTAAGGGTACAGATTTCTTGACGAAGTGTGTTCAGTTTCAAAGATTTGGAGTTTAGGGGACTTTGAGTTTCAAGGTCCCACTGTAATTGGATTAAACTGTTAAACTTTTTAGTTGGTTTATATCATAAAACATATTGGATTGAAAAAATCACACTATGTGTGTGTAGGTGTGTTTGCATGTGAGAGAGAGAGATAGAGAGAGACTCACTGTTGGTACTGATACATGATTCATCATTAGGAAATCCTCACCTGCTTTCTGACAGATGAGGAGACTCTTAAGGCTCACATGTGTTTGAATGACTGATGATATGACACTTGCCAAAATACCATGAAGACCTTTTTAAAATTCAGAATTCCTTAAATAATCTTGAGCAGCCTTGAGCAGGCAGGCTTTATCAGTCTGACCAAAGGAAAGTGGAAATGGCACAGAAGAGAGAGTGTGTGGAAGATTGGAAGAAGAAAAGGAGAAGTGAAGCGAGGCTCATTGGGAGGATGCTGAAGGGTCATTCTGCTTATTCCAAATTCTGACCCTTTAATAGGCATTTTGTGGCAGAATTTAAGATTGAACAGGCTAAGCAACATTTTTCTAATTTTTAACTGTTCAGTTTCTTGTCTGCCTTAGGGTTTACCATGTTCTTCAATGCTTCTCTACTCAATATGATTGTAACGAGTAGATATTTAGGAGTAGCCTTCTTTTCAGCTCTAAACAGTCTGGTCAGTCTGACCTCTCTCATCAACAAGGCTTTTCTGCCCACAAAAATGATGGTTGTTCACATCATGCTGAGTAACCTCTAGAGCCCTTTGAGCCTCAAAACCCACAATCAGCACTTTCTCATGAACTCAGACCAGTCCTTCTGGTACTACCTGCGATACCATGGTCAAAGAGACTCTGGTACTCTTTTTTTCTATTCTGATGTTTGATGTGAACATATTATTGAAGCTTCTAAGCAGTGTTTGTTTTATTGTTCTGTAGTTATACTGTAAACGTTTACATTTATCTCGTACATTTTCTAGCAGTGAATTAAGCATTATAAATACATCCATCTTCATTTTGTATTCTTATCATTCATACTGACATAATGCTGCTACGAGCATCTCATTTGAAAGCCTAGGAGCATCATAGTACTTGACTTAAATATGCATAAACTATGCAGAATGCTCCTGATAATGTCAGCTGTTAAAAGGGCAAGCTTAAAGACATCGGGGCAGGTGGCCATGAGAGTTCAGCATTAAACACCATGATTATCAAACCTTTTCCTGGCACTGCTGAAATTTATTTCTGCATTACCTGAGCCAGATGCCCAATCTTGTATTGCTTAGTTTCCAGGCTTATTATAGAATATCGCTCTAATTGCAGATGCTTAGAGATAGTGGAGAACATATTTCTGTGCATATTTGTGAGGTCCAATTAAATAGGACAGTTTCAGATGGATTTATGCACTGAAAGTATATTAAATAACAAAACAAGTGACTGAATACTTGTTTCCTTTTACTGTAGATACTACGAATGGAATTTGATGTGTGGTTTTGCTTAGAGTGAAATATTGATGCTTTAAAGTACATTTACATTTATGTTATTTAGCAGATGCTGTAATTCAAAGCCATATACTATTGTGACTTACACCGATCAGTCATAACATTAAAACCACCTCCTTGTTTGTACACACACTGTCCATTTTATCGACTTCACTTACCATATAGAAGCACTTTGTCGTTCTACAATTACTGACTGTAGTCCATCTGTTTCTCTGCATGCTTTGTTAGCCCCTTTTCATGCTGTTCTTCAGTGGTCAGAAACCCAACAAAAATATATCCAGCCAACAGCGCCCCATGGGCAGCATCCTGTGACCACTGATGAAGGTCTAGAAGATGACCAACTCAAACAGCAGCAATAGATGAGCGATCTTCTCTGACTTTACATCTACAAGGTGGACCAACTAGGTAGGAGTGTTTAATAGAGTGAACAGTGAGTGGTCACGGTATTTAAAAACTCCAGCAGCGCTGCTGTCTCTTATCCACTCATACCAGCACAACACACACTAACACACCACCACCATGTCAGTGTCACTGCAGTGCTGAGAATGATCAACCGCCTAAATAATACCTGCTCTGTAGTGGTCCTCTGGGGGTCCTGGCCATTAAAGAACAGGGTGAAAGCAGATTAAAAAGTATGTAGAGAAACAGATGGATTACAGTCAGTAATTGTAGAACTACAAAGTGCTTCTGTATGGTAAGTGGAGCTGATAAAATGAACAGTGAGTGTAGAAACAAGGAGGTGGTTTTAATGTTATGGCTGATCAGTGTACAATGCAAGTAATAAAAGGTTAAGGGTCTTTCTCTGAGGCCCAACAGTGGCAACTAGTGAGCTCCCACTGCTGACATGCTAAGCATGGGTGTCATATGAATAATTAGTATACCTGATAAAGCCTTTCTCACTTCATTTACATTCACAGCGTTTAGTCGACGCTTTTATTCAAAGACGTACAATTCGGACTGTATAACTTAGCACAATAGAGGGTTAAGGGCTATTCTCTAGTGCCCAACAGTGGCGACCCGGCAAAGGTGGGACCAGAACTTCTGGTTCAAGTCCAGTACCTTTACAGCTTAAAAAGTAATTTTAGGAGAATGGATGTAATTAAGCTAAACTGTGAGGTTTCTAGCTTATTTATTTCATAGATTATTTTTAAAATATGTGTTTAGTCCGAGTAATGTGCTACATTACCCAAAATCCCACAGCAAAACCCACAAATTACACATGCTCTTGTTACCATGGAAATAGTGATTACAGACGTCCTCTCAAAGGGATTTTTACTTCTAGTTATTGGTGCCGGGTTTTTTAACAACCTTTTTAGCAAATTCCAAAGTAAAAGCATAAAACTAACCAAGTTGTTATGAAATGAATCATTTATTGATTCATTTATTGATTCATATATTTATTCGTCTTCGGCAAACACTTAATTCTGGTCAGGGACACAGTGGATCTAAAGGTTTGTGATACAACTATAGCACAGGGCAAGAATCCATCATGGACAAGGCAGCAATCTATCACAGGACATCAAACACCTATTCAGTCTCTCTCTCTCACACACACACACACACACACACACACCTGGCCCAAGGTACCTATATCATGATGCCTGACGTCTCTTTTAATTCGGTCTCTCACCATCGTCTTTGTGGAGGGCCATTAAACTTTGTGTAAACTTCAGTACCATAAAATAGTGTTTGTCCCTCCTGATTTACTCTGTTTTTGCAAACAGGTTAGGTTTAGATTTTTATAGAAATGCAAAGAACAACTATATCACCCATGTTGAAAAGTAACTGCCTCCTATTGCCTGTTACTATAACAGTAACAGTTGCAACCAAATTAAATTATTATTAAATTATGAAGATAACATTGCTGTGAAGGAAATTTGGCCCATAGTTTTTTGGATTTTTTTATTTATTTAATTATTTTAACTTTATGAATAAGTCATCATCAGCACACCCTTGAGACAGGCCACTTCTGGGAAGATTCACCAGAGTTTGAACCTTTTTTTTATCAGGAGACAGGAACTGCTGTGAAGTGTCTCTGTTTTTGTAGTCCTGTCACTGAAATTCCCAGTGAGACAGAAACCCTGAAAGGAAAGGTGGGAGGAAGAGTGAGAGAAAGGCATGTGTATGTGTATAAAATATATAGTTTGTAAGTTGTTGTGTTGACAGTGTAGCAAGCAGTGTGCGCAATACATGAGTGAGTACAGAAAACTGTCACATAAGCAGAGATGGCTTGTATATACATATATATTATTTATATTTGTCTGTTTTTACTGTATCCTGAGGAAATTTGGAAGGCTTGTCACTTCTGGAAAGATTCACCACTGCTTGAAGTTTTTCTAGACTGATATACTGCAGAATACTTTGTATTATTTTTACCAGAATCCGTTCTGACTGCACCATAGTGTGCTGTAAAGTTTAGATTGACAAGAATGGCAGTAATCAAACTTCAAACTAATGTATTTAAATCCAAATACCAAGTGTATTTACAATCAGCTCCATTAAAATTTTTTGCATTTAGCGTTTTATCCAAAACAACTTACAGTTATGATAGTAAACAGTCTAAGCAATTGTGAATTTGAGCCTTGCTCAAGGGTCCAACAGTGGCAACCTGGCAGAGGTAAGGCAAACTTCTGATTACTGGTCCAGTACCTTGACCACCCTAGATCCAGACTCTACATGGTATCTGAATAGAAGGATCAAATAAAAATCTAAAAAACGTTGTCCATGCAGGATCTTGTGACCCCCCCCCCCCCCAATACCTCCCATCCCAAACACATACATCTTTATAGGCATTTGCTCGCAGCAATTCCGAACGAGCACACAGATATCTAAAGTCATTCATTTACTCACAGCTGTCAAAAATCACATCATCTGCTGTCTGCTCTAGTTTCAGACTGAATTTTAAACCTTGCATTTTTCATCTTGTCAGTATTAACACAGGGGGTGACAGGGAATTAGGGAAAAGGCTAAAAAGTGAAAATCCTTTGGGTACAAAAACTAGACAACAGGAGAAAATGAATAAAAGAAAGAAAGAAATCAATAAACCTGACTGAAAAAAGGAAGAGAGGAAATGACTCGTGCATAGCTGGACAAGACTAGAAATGTTAAAGAAATGTCAAGGGCAGATGATAGCAATGAGAAATAAAAGAGAAATGTTAGAGAGGGGAGCATAAGCATTAAGGAGAAGCATAAGTATGAAAACTAAAGGTTTGCATGAGGTGCATCTTAAGGGCGAGATTAGATTCTGTCTGCTTTAAACTTGTAAAGGAAGTAAGACCCAGTAAGACTGTGCCTGCAAAGCAAAGCAAAGTCTGTTAGAATATAGTCTGACAAGTTTGGGGGCGGCACAATGGCTCGGTGGGTAGCACTGTTGCTTCACAGCAAGAAGCTCCTGGGTTTGATTCCCAGGTGGAGTAGTCCGGGTCCTTTCTGTGTGTAGTTTGCATGTTCTCCCAATGTCTGCATGGGTTTCCTCTGGGAGCTCTGGTTTCCTCCCACAGTCCAAAAACATGCAAGTGAGGTGAATTGGAGATACAAAATTGTCCATGTCTGTGTTTGATATTAAAGACTTAAACTGATGAATCTTGTGTAACCAGTAACTAACTGTCCTGTCATGAATGTAACCAAAGTGTGTAATGTAAAAAAAAGTGTGTTCAAATCCTAATAAATCAATAAAATTTAATATTAAATTTTCCGCAGCCTCAACAGCACTTTGATAAGATTGTGCAGCCATTAAGAGACTGATAATGTAAGATGACAAATAATAGAAGAAAATAAAAGGCCTTTTTGATAATGTACAACATTAAATGTTTATGGGAATAATTAGCACATACATTAAAGCAGAAATGTAAGAAATCCATGCGGCATTGTTACCCTCTTAAATGCTTATATTTAGATGAGTGGCATCAATTCTGCCTTGAAGTTGTGCCAAAAACTTGGCAAACCAACCCTTATTAACAGGATTGAAGTCGAACTAATGGGCTTAGTAAAGGCATTGTTTACTTAAAACCAAGCATGTAAAATTAACATATTTAATTTACCTAATACATCGTTTTAATGAAAGCATTATCCACTACTTTTTGCTTTTTTTTTAATTAATTACTTCATTTTGGCGAACGTGTTTGTTTTACCAACTCATGTTATTTTGACTTAAACTCTTGCCCAGTTCTGCCATGATGATGAAAACCACAAGCGTCTCAGCAGCTGCTAAATTCACATCAAAACTTCTGAAGTGTTTCTTACAGCTCGGTAAAATTCATGGACTATTGACTTGAAAATGAGAGACCCTCAAACTCTTCACCTCAGCATGCTAAAGCGGGACCTCATTCTTTTTCTCGTGTCGATTTTGATGTAAATCAATAGTGTCTCCTGCACTTTGCTGTTCTTGTGACCAAATTACAGAGTAACTAAACCTCTTATATCACTTTGTAAATGGTGGAGAGATTTGAGGCAGCTCTGACACATTTCACCATCTTGTGGTATCTTAAGTAAGAGTTTTATAAGTAGTGTTAACTGTGCCATGTGAAAGCTTGAGAAATTCATCTTGAAATGTGACAGTAATGCCCGTAATTAGGAACTAACTGTGCCAGCTTTTTGAGATGGTAATTATTTTCAGTTACCAGGGTTTTTAATACCATGATTGGCCTGATCCACGTTTTTGGCATGATTGGGATAATTAAAATGCTCATACACCATTTAATAGAGATTTTTGTTTGTAATTGTACAGTTTAAATGATGCAATGTTTTATTATAATAAAATGAGATTTTTAAAAGGAAATTATGAGATTTAACATTTTTACAGTCTGTGTCTGTAAGACTAATTTCAGTTACTTTAACAATAAATAAATAAAAATATCTAGAATGTTTTAACAGCTGAACAAATAGAAATAGAGTAAAAACAAGAAGCACTGCCAGCAGGCTGGGCGCGTACACGAACAGCAATTGGCGGACAAGACCTCATAACTGATGCATATACGAACTCTCATGACTGATTGATGGCGCCTGCACAGTGTTGAGGGATAATGCGTTAATTAAGGTGTGGCTCTCCGTACACAAAGCTGATCCGCATATGAACTCGCCTTGTGCAGGTGAAAAGATGCAGTCAGCTACTGCACACGTGTTGGAGGGGACGTGTGTTAGTCTCATTTCAACAAAGTCAGGGATCTAGTCATTAAAAAACATACACAGACAAGGCATAACATTATGACTACTGACAGGTGAAGCGAATAACACTGATTATCTCTTCATCATGACACCTGTTAGTGGGTGGGATATTTTGGGCAGAAAGTGAACATTTTATCCTCAAAGTTGATGAACAAGTGTGAGGATTTAAGCGAGTTTGACGAGGGCCAAATTTTGATGGTTAGACGACTGGGTCAGAGCATCTCCAAAACTGCAGCTCTAGTGGGGTGTTCCCGGTCTGCAGTGGTCAGTATCTATCAAAAGTGGCCCAAGGAAGGAACAGTGGTAAACCAGCGACAGGGTCATGGGTGGCCAAGGCTCATTGATGCACGTGGGGAGTGAAGGCTGGCCCGTGTGGTCCGATCCAACAGACGAGCTACTGTAGCTCAAATTGCTGAAGAAGTTAATGCTGGTTCTGATAGAAAGGTGTCAGAATACACAGTGCATCACAGTTTGTTGGGTATGTGGCAGCAAAAGGGGAACTAACACAATATTAGGAAGGTGGTCATAATGTTATGCCTTACTATTCAAAAACATTTTGAAAAATTTAATTAAACAGAATTCAGTTAACATGGGGGCAAAATCCCTAAGAATCTACAGCCACGCGGCTTAGGTCAAGCCACTCCTCATCATTCTAAATAATTTGACATACAAGTATAGAAGTCTGTGTAAAAGGCTGTGGAGACACCAACCTTTGGATTTAAAAACAGTTACAATAATACAGTGAAAATCATAGAAATTAAAGCGAGTCTTGTTTTTAAACAACAAGAAGGAATCAAATCAGCCCTGCAATCCAGTTACAGTGTAAAATATGGTGGTGGTAGCATCATGCTATGAAGATGCTTTTCACCAATAGGGACTGGACCAAAAAAAATTGTGTCCTGACTTATGATGATAATTTACATTTGCGGCATTTAGCAGAAGCATTTATACGAAGCGACATAGAATTATGACTGAGCACAATTTGAGCAATTGAGGATTAAGGGTCCAAGAGTGCAAACTTGGTGGCAGAGGGACTCAAACCAGCAACCTTCTGATTACTAGTCTAGTACCCTAACCACTAAGCTACCACTCTGTTGTGTTTGAGTGCTGCTGTATTATTTGTCATTCAATCGCTTCATGTGTAGAGATGTGACAGGTAGTGAGAGTGTTTCAAATGGAAAGTTTGTCTGTAATTAACATATCTGGGCTTAAATGTAGTTCAGTTGGTGCACTGTTATGCTTTTTTATCTGGCATTTTAAAGGTTCAGGAAGCCCATTCATCATTTGCCGCTTAGAGGTCGTTTAGTGAGCTCTAAAGCAGCAGAAGTGAGTTTGCTGTACCAGTGTGGACTGTTTCTGTGCAGTGTTTAGTTATAACTCAAAGCACTGCATTTTACTGCTGGATTTAATGGGGAGGTTTTACAGGATAATATCACCACCTGTTAATTCCACTGCATTCTCTGTTTGATGAATCGTGATTGCTGTGACATGTACCTGGTAGGATACATTTGGCATCTTCTGAATTTGGATGCATTCAGGTCATTTATTTTACTTTAGCCTTCCTGTTGGCTCTGTTGTCTGGCACTGTTTTTCTCTGATCGACAAGGCTTTGGATGTGAAGCATTGTGCAGCTGCTAAATAACTGGCTGACTGGACAGTTACATGAATGAGCAGATGTCCATGTGTTCCTAATAAAGTGGCCATGAAGGGTTTATCAGAATATCTTTATTGTCATTTTACCAGGTATAACGAAATTAAGGTCATCATGTAGCTTATGGCTAATGCTGCAACAAGAACAGCATTACTAACATATACTGTATATATACAGTATATATATATATATATATATATATAAAAGCACTTTGTAGTTCTACAATTATTGACTGTAGTCCATCTGTTTCTGTGCATGCTTTTTAGCCTGCTTTCACCCTGTTCTTCAATGGTCAGGACCACCACAGAGCAGGTATTATTTAGGTGGTGGATCATTCTCAGCACTGCAGTGACACTGACATGGTGGTGGTGTGTTAGTGTGTGTTGTGCTGGTATGAGTGGATGAGACACAGCAGCGCTGCTGGAGTTTTTAAATACTGTGTCCACTCACTGTCCACTCTATTAGACACTCCTACCTAGTTGGTCCACCTTGTAGATGTAAAGTCAGAGACGATCGCTCATCTATTGCTGCTGTTTGAGTTGGTCATCTTCTAGACCTTCATCAGTGGTCACAGGACGCTGCCCACAGGGCGCTGTTGGCTGGATATATTTTTGGCTGGTGGACTATTATATATTATAAACTCAGTCCAGCAGTGACAGTGAGGTGTTTAAAACTCCATCAGCATTGCTGTGTCTGATCCACTCACACCAGCACAACACACACTAACACACCACCACCATGTCAGTGTCACTGCAGTGCTAAGAATGATCCACCACCTAAATAATACCTGCTCTGTGGTGGTCCTGTGGGGGTCCTGACCATTGAAGAACAGCATGAAAGGGGGCTAACAAAGCATGTAGAGAAACAGATGGACTACAGTCAGTAATTGTAGAACTACAAAGTGCTTCTATATGGTAAGTGGAGTTGATAAAATGGACAGTGAGTGTAGAAACTAGGAGGTGGTTTTAATGTTATGGCTGATCGGTGTGTGTATATATATATACATTTGCTCTGTTTACTAGGATTCATTTATTCTCATTTGATTCTACACACATCACCATAAGGTGAGGGGGTTGAATATTTCCCATTCCAAGTGTTTCTCATCTTTGGTGATTATTCTGGGGTTTGCTGAGAGTGCAGATGAGAGAGGCTGTTCATCATTCCTGTGTGAGAGTGTGTGTTGGGTTTCACCACACCACTATTGACTGTTTTGCTCAATTCACAGATGCAAGCCCTGTTCCTGCTATCACAGCTCCGTTATTCCCAGCTGAGCTAAATCAGCTCTAGTCCTTATATTAACATAAAACCAGCCTATTATAGAATAACTAAATTCATCACGTTGTCTACTTTCACATTCACTGAGTCACAACTTACTGAGTCATGACTATTATTAAATCACTGGTTGGTTTTTCCTCAGAGGACAGTCACGTCTGAGCCACAGTTCTCTGTTTTGTTTTTATTATTGTAATAATTTTACTAGATCTGATGTGTAAGCTTCAGGAAAAAATTTGCATGTGTTTATGTGAGGAAATTGAGAGAAGCAGCCTGTTCGTGGATGCGCGTTAATCATTTCATGCTTCATTAAATATTCACTCATCAAAAGTACTTTTTTTTAATATTTGGTTTTCTTGCAGTGAAGTAGAAATCGCTTATAATCAGGCTGTCATTTTGCTGCAATTTCATCCTCGCCGTCAAATTCAGATGAACCCTCGCGCTCGCTGCTGCGGCGTGTCGCATGTGTGTTTGTTTGTTAACACCTTCTCTCCCGGGAGAGCACCCCAGGGGTGGAGCTAATCTCATCTGTACTAAATCAGAGGCTGCGGCATCAATCAGAACTCTATTCTCCTGGTCCACGCTGAGCTCTCAAACCAGGCTCCGGCAGCTTAGTCGCAGCCTTCATTAAACTGAAGATCGTTCAGGTGTGTTTGTGTATCCGTTTGTGTGTGTGTGTGTGTACTAGAGTTTCTTGATGAATTTTAATGCAGTTTTGCATCTCTGCTACTTCTAATTGTAAGATTTGAAGTCTTCAAGCCTTGTTGATACACTACACATGCCAGTAGGTGAATTGGACATTCTGAATTGCCCCAGGTTTAAGTAAATAGGTGAGAAAGTGATACACTGTGGCTTGTTCAGGAAATTTAAGTGAGTCTAGTTTTTAAACAATAAAGTGTGTTGTAAGTCTGACAGGTCAAATTAGCCCAGTAACACAATTACACTGTAAAATATGGTGGTGGTAGCATCATGCTATGACTATGCTTTTCAGCAATAGGGACTGAGATTTGGAGTCTTTAAGTCTTGCTGATACACTGCATATACCAGTAAGTGAATTAGACGTTTCGGATTGCCCCAGGTGTAAATAAGTGAGAAAGTGATTAACTGTGCTTGTTTAGTGGCTTGTTCAGGGTAGATCCCCTATAACAGTGTTTCTGGCTAGGCTCGGCTAGGCAGTTTCCCACCTGGTCAAGCAACATGCTTTCAGTATTATAAGTTTACATGCTACCCCGCCCCCTTGCAGTCCAGTCTTTTCCCACCCAGCAGACTTTAGTCTCCAATTATTGTTTGCTAAAGGCACTGCCAGTTGTGCCTGCTAGGGGGCGCCCAGGCAACCAGTATCATAAATGAGATTCGAAGTTGGGGAGTTTAAAATCCCAGCACTGGTGTGCTAGCAGAATATCCCGCTGCGTCACCTGGGCACTCATTTTGGCCTCCTTGACTCCCGAAGGGATGCATTATAGCATTCTCTTAGACCCCCCCTGTGTTCAACAAAAATGTTCTCATACCCCTTGATACTGGCTGTGACAGTTTTATGCTTTCAGCGAGGATGACTAAAGATGTTGTCTTCTTGCTCGGGGGAAATTCGATGAATCCATAATGAAGGTATAAAATCTTTATAATATATATATTTATATATTTTCTGATCTGGGTTGTTGTTGTAGACAAAGCTAGTGCTTGGAGAGCTTGTGTAACTGCTGGTGGGAGCTTCCTCATCTGGGTCTGCTTCTGCGGGATCTGCATCAGCAACTGAATCAGAATTATTTACAGTGCCCATCTGTTGACCTTTGGACTTCTGAGGTGGACAAATCAAATATTTATCCTGTCTCAAAGACCCACCGTAGGCTATAGGTATTTCTTCAACAGGATTCCCCGCCCGGGCTCAGTGAGGCCCGCTAGCAGTTGTGGCCAACTGGTTGATAGCACAACAAACAACCCAGTGTGCCTAAGCTGTAACTTTATGCACCTATTATACTGCAAATGATTTGAGTTTGAGTTATAGGATGTGCTCCAGACCCACTGAAGTGATACCTGATTATAAAGGCACCTAGGGTGGCACAGCTCACAGTAAGAAGATCCTGGGTTTGATTCCCAGGTGGATCAGTCCGGGTCCTTTCTGTGTGGAGTTTGCATGTTTTCCCCGTGTCTGTGGGTGGGTGGGTTTCCTCCGGGAGCTCCGGTTTCCTCCCACAGTCCAAAGACATACAGTCAGATTATTGTAGATACAAAGTATGGTCCGTGATGATGTTTGATATTAAACTTGAACTGATGAATCTTGTGTAACCAGTAATTACCTGTCCTGTCATGAATGTAACCAAAGTGTGTAAAATCCTAATAAAATGTGACGTTAAAATGCTAATAAAATCAATAAATAACAAATAAAATAAATAAATAATTCAATGAATAATAGAATAAATAACACAATAAATAATAAAATAAATACATAATAAAATAAGTAAAATACATAAATAATAAAATAAATAAAATACATAAATAATAAAATAAATAAATAATAAAATATATAAAATAAATAAATAATACAATGAATAATAGAATAAATAAATAATAAAAAAAACTGAATAACAAAATAAATAATAAAATAAATAAATAGAAATAACTTTTTGAAAACACTCTTATAAGTTTTCTTTCCAAACTTGTTTATTTTCCTCCTCACATACGAGTTCATCCACACTTCATCCATACATCACTTACTGGTGACATGAAGTGGCAATTCAAGCAAGAAGTGTTAATCACACTCAGCCACATGCAGGAGGAGTACAGGTGAGTACCACTGATATTGCATGAAAGCAAGGTTGTAAAGCCGCCCGTCTCCTGCACAACCTCAGGAATTAAGGTACACTACGTTCCCCTCTCACACATTCAACAGCACCGAGTCAAGGTTCGTCCTGTCATGTTGCCATGGCGACGAGATACTCCCAGCAGATAAGAATGCTAAATAAACATAGCTAAACACCGGGGTGCAGGAGAAAGCCCAGATTCTCCAGCTCAGGGGGAAAGAGTCGAGCTTCTGTGGAGTCACTGATGTTGTCAGTGGGTGTTGTGTGTTAAGCCTGGCGGACCCCGAGCTGGGCTTTGAGTTCTCTGCTCTGCATGAACTGCCTTTCTCTTTGTTGGAAAGATCCATTTTTTTAGGGGTTGTTTTTATGTTAGGAGAATGTCGATCTCATGTGCAGCTCCTCACATTCGGATGGTTTTTCTTTGTTTTTCTGCTATATGATGCCAAAGAACAAAAAAAATCTAAAGAAATTCAGAGAAAACACATGAACACTTGCCTGACCAGTTTTTTGGTAATTTGTTAATATAGGCAAATTTAGAATGTGATGACTGGAACTCGGTATAAAAAGATGAAACAAGGGAAAAATAAGACTGAAAAATGTGTAGAATATTCAAAAAGCCTGTGATTTGTTAACAGGTAAGGATATAATGACTGGATAAAAAAAGAATCCACCAATGGCTCATAAATATATCTAAATATACCTAAATTTAGGATATAGTGCCTGCCACACACTCAGAAAAGTTGAGACAGAGGCATGTTTACCACTGTTTTATCACATTTTTAATTAATTCAACCTTTTAACCGTTTATGAACTGGGGTGAGTGGAATTTTTGCCCATTCTTGCTTAATACAAGACTGTAGCTACGCATCAGTCCATGGTTAATAGTGCTGCTTCTCATCTGTATTATGTGCCACACATTTTCAATAGAAAACAGTAGCAGGCAGGACACTCAAGCATGCACACTCTTTGTCTACAACCCCATGTTGTTGCAGGGTCTGGCTCACCACTTTGTGCCAAACATCATGAAAGGATTTTTCAATCAGTTTCAAATGAAAATTACTAATTAATTTAGGTATTTTACCATCTTTTGTACTCGATATTGTGAACAGATTCAGAAAATCTGAAGAAATCTCAGTACGTGTAGTGCAAGGCCAGAAATCACTATTGAATGTGTGTGACCTTCAAGCCCTCAGACAAGATAGAATTAAAAAAAAATCTTAATGGGTTTGGGACAACTCAAAACAGCTCACAGCTGGATCAAGAAATGCCATCGTAAGCCTCACTCTGTATATACAACAACAACATGGTGTTGTAGACAAAGAGTGTGCATGCTTGAGTGTCCTGCCTGCAGGTAGCTCTGTCTCCTATTGAAAATTTATGGCACATAAAGATGAGAACCAGCACTATTAACCATGGATTGATGAGCAGCTGAAGTCTTGTATTAAGCAAGAATGGGCAAAATTCCACTTACCTCAGTTAAGTGCATGAACGGTTAAAAAGTGTAATTATTTAAAAATGTGATAAACCGCTCAGGTGGCACAGCAGTAAAAACGTCTGGTGTATTTGACAAAATGCATATGGCTGCTGCCCACGCATCCAAGGGGGCGTGGGTTAGCTTTGTTCTCCTCAATCAGAGCCGATGCCATTAGTGGACAGGAAGCATGACGCAATCGGCAATTGGATGCTCTAAAAGTGTGTTGCAGGCATCATATTCTAAATTTAGGTATATTTACGAAACACAATTAAGTTTGTTATTAAAAAAACACATTGGAAATATTTTATTTGGCATTTTGTCAGTTAAATAAAGTCATATAAACAAAAGCAAATTAATTACTTAGTAAAATGTAGTGCCATGTATGTACTGGTTTCCGGTAGCTTGTAAGCTGAAGTGGATCGATTTAAATGTCAGCTGTAAATGTCATTTATTGTTGTGTTTTTTATTATTTACATCACCCAATAAGCTTAGCTCAAATAAGAGCTTATTTAGGATTTAATTCACATTTATGAAGCCTGCACAACCAGAATACATTCTCAAATTGCAAGTTAGCTATAGCTAAAAGACTAAATAACAGCTAAATTTCAAACTGACCTACAATAAGAACCATCTCTAACCAAGATCTTCCACTCCAGGGTGACCATTTATATACACAAACCCAATCCGCTTAATCCATTCAAATAAACCAGAGAGAAGAACTTCTCTCAGCTAATGAATCCATCTGACACTATTAGCAAATGAATCAATCTAATTCACGGGGGAGGAATGTATTGAAGAAATGTATTTCACATACCACCAGACCCCCTATGTCTCTGGGGGCGCACTTCACCCCCTCTTTCCATTCCTTTACTCCCTTGCCTGCTCTAACTGTGCTGTCTTTGATCCATGCTAATCTAATTAACACTTAAACAGCAGCACCTGTGCTCTTCAGCATAAGTACCGCTGCCACTTCCCAGATGGATCCTTGATGGGCCTGATGGGGCTGATGAGGAACGGCCCTCTTCCCTCCTCCTCTTTTCATCTCTTTTTCTCCCTCCCCGTTGCATCTCTTAACCAGGTCAGGGTGTAATAGGAGGCTATTTCGAGCCTGGGTACGTCTCTAAACATTTAGTAATTGACAGCGTTTAGTCTGAGCAAGGATGATGCACCTGATTAGATTAGCCTGGAGCTTTTTAAGCTACATACCCCTGAACCCTAACCTTGATCCCAATTGGCCTCGCTCTCATCAGGAGCTGATGGTGTAAGGAGAGAGTACGGGACATCTCATCAAATCTCTAATTGGCCTGATCAAGCTCAATAAATATGGTTAATTCTGTTTGACAGCAGTAGTATACAGGTAGTGTTAATATGTTTTTGGAACATGGATGCAGTTGATGATCAAGTGTGGCCTGTGTTAAACTTGTGTAAACATTGGAGTGTTGACGCCATGTCACACCAGTCTTGCTATTAATGGTCCAGTTATTAATGGTAATTTATGACTTAATAATAAACATTTGTAATTATAAATAAATAGCTCATTATTTAGTTTCACTGCTTTATCCTTGTCATATGTGGGGGTTTGGTGCCACCATGAGACCCTAGGCACATATCAGGAACTTTCCAGGTGTGTTTCCTCTGTGTTCTCTCATTTCCTCCCACAGGCAAAAGACATGCAGTCAGGTTAACTGAAAATACAAAGGTGTATTGCCCAAGGTGTGTATGTTTGCCCTATGATGAACTGGCAACCTGTCTGGGGTTTTCCCTGCCTTTCACCCAGTAAATTGGACCCACCTTGCCCCTTAAATATAAAGCAGTCCTAAAACAGACAGTGAATGAATAAAGTCGTGTGATAATTAAACTCATCTCCCCAGGACCCATGATTTTAAATTCATGAAATAAAACTAGTAAGCATTTTCCAAAAATACTTGAGGTTTCGGTTAAACTGGGCTACACCATTTCATCATTTCTAGAGGAGCACTGAGAAAAGGTTGCAGTTTCAGCTGGTTGCACCTCAGTCCTTATTTTCTGGCATCATCTAATCTCTCCTGGCTGTTTCCCAGTGCCAGGATGTTCGGGCATCCATACCGGAGCGAGTCACATGGTTCAGTGGCTGTTTGAAATATTAGAAGCAGAGATGACACAAAGAACAATTCCTTCCCAATATATATCCTCTCACAAACGTGCACTTATATCTGCACAAAAGGTGAATAAGAAAATAAATAAATTAAAAGTTATTTCAGCTTTTATTACCAAACAAGTGCAGCTGTGTGATTCGGTTGTACTTCTCTGAAAATGCTTTATGATTCACTACAGTTGGAGTTTCATTCATTCACTGTCTGTTTTACCACCGATTTATCCTAAACAGGGTCGTGGTGGGTGCAATTTACTGGATGAAAGGGAGGAAACACCCTGGACAGGTCACCAGTCTATCACAGGGCACACACACACTCATACCTAGGGCAAATTTATATCTCCAATTATTCTAACTGCATGTCTTTAGACTGTGGGAGGAAACCGGATTACAGGGAGAACATGCAAACTCCACACAGAAAGTACCCAGATCGCTCCACCTAGGAATCAAACCTAGGACCTTTTGCTGTAAGGCAACAGTGCTACCCACTAAGCCACAGTGCCACCCTGTTCTGCATATAACAAACATAAATGTTTGAATGTTGTAATATTAAACCTTTGTCATTAATGTCCAGTTAGTTTTCTTGCATCTGTAACACATGACCGGTTCTGTTGTTCTTCTCTGTAAATGCTTTATGATTCACTACAGGTGAAGCATACACTGCTTGAATTTCCACTGAATATAACATGTATATATGTTTGAATGTTCTCATAGTTAATCGATTGGTAATAATATCCAGTTTGTTTTCTTGCTTCTGTAACACATTACCCCACAGTTCACTTCCTGTTCAGTAAAGTTTTTTCCACAGCAAACTTAGTGATTCCTTATGGACTCTACACAAATTGTTGCTGCTGTAAAGTATCATTATATACATTTATTATAAGATAATAAGATTTCTTATGACTGGTTCCAGCCCAAACAAGCCAAACATCCGTTACTCCTCCCCCACTAAGCTTGTGGTAGCCAACTGGAACGTTCTGCTGGCATCTCCCAAATTCACATTTGTCCATCAGACTGACAGATGGTGAAGCCTGATTCATCAGTAGAAAACTGGATGCATTATTTCAATGTCCAATGCAACAATTGCTTAGCATTTCACATGAGGATTGTTGGCTTGTCAGTGTGTGTGCAACCATTAAACACAACCCATGAAGATTCTGTCTATGAGCTTTTGGTACATTTCAAAACTAGGGGCATTATTACAAAATTGCAGATTTCCAAAATTAGAGATTGGCAGAGGGCATGGGTTATAGCATCATAGCCAGCAGAGGACTAACAGTGGTGGTTTCTTTAATCAGGTAGTTTCTGAACCTCATCAGCTTTAATCCGCTAAAGCTGGGAGAGATCTTTAAATACCAGCTTTGTTGCGCATCTTGTTGTGGGCTCATTATATTGTGTTGTATGTTGTATATGTGTTTTCAACACTTGCAAGGCCAGTTCTTTTGTTTCCCACTGGCTCTAATGCCGATATTCTAGAATCTTTCTGGGAAACCAAGCTGGTATAGCTGGATTCACAGCTGTCACAGCATAACCAACCGCCCTGGATGGGTGAGATGTCTCCAGATGCAGCATGATGGCTCTTTTATAAGCAGATTTTACTGAACTCCCAGTTTTTACTGAGTTTTTTTCTCTTCAATCTTTTCTCCTGGGAATTCGGGTTGTGGATCGAGTAGCTGGCGCTGTGGTAACTCAGTTGTCACACTGTCTCTTTTATCTGTCCTTTCCTATTTTTCTGTGTGGTTGTGCGTTACGCCGTGGAATTATCACTGATGCTTCTTGCTTGTGGCCAAGTAGAGTTTCCTCATGTTCACTAGGGCCAGTGCACACTCATGTCCCTGCAAGGTAATGATCAACTGACCAACTATCTGTTCTTTTTTTTGTTATTTTTTAGTTATCTTTTTGCTTTAGTCACATGATTGTTCTACCTTGGTTAATTATCCTGCAGCTCTCACATTTTTAAGACCTTGTAGCTGAGGTACAACTGGAAGAATATTCCAGTTCGTCCTAAAGTTGGTTAATTGGGGTTGAGGTCAGGAATCTGTGCAGCTCTATCCAATACCAAAATTGGCAAAGTGTCTCTTGATGCACTGTATTTTGCTTGGTCCAAGTATAAAGATATATAAAAAGTTACAAAAATGTACCAATGTAACAAATTTTTACAAATATTGCACGTAATAGGTCAGGTATTACACAGTAATGAGGTATTATTTGACAGTATTGCGCATTGTTTAATAAGATAAAACAATATTAATATTGATTATTATAGGATCAGATTAGCTATTGTAGTGCAGCATGGTTCGCTGCTTGGGCCGGTGCTGATTATAAAGCCTGTCAGGAAGAAAGGAGCTGCTTTATCTCTCTTTTGAACACCACAGGTAGAGCAGCCTGTAACTGAAGAAGCTGCCCAGTACTGTGACTGTCTCCTGTCTTATGCTATACAGAGTTTTGTTAAACTGTCACAGTCACTCATATTATGGATTTTATTTATTTTTTAACAATTGAGTAGAATGAAATCAAATAACACTAATGCATATAAACAAGGTCATAAGATCGTAGTGCTGTTTCAAAAACCCATATCTAAGCATCATAAATTAATAGGACTAAAAGGAAATGGCCTTCTGGGAACAAATCCATAACTGCAAAAAGAGAGCCTTTGTTACCCCAGTATTCACTTAATGCTACTCAAGAGAATTAAAATAATATAGCTTTCCCAGATCGATAATCATCAGATGTAAGATATTAGCACAATGCCGCATCAGTGCTTTAGTTATTTGGTTTGTTAATACATTCATGTTCATTTTTCATGCTAATCAGCTGAAATCTCATGATTCATTTATAAATGAAGGCAGCTTTTCGGGGCTCCATTAGTATGTTATGAATCAAGCAGTTGAGCAAAGAGGAATCAATCAGCATGACTCCTGTTAGCTAGGTGTGTCACTGATTAAGGAACTGAAAGTATGAGACTCGACATGCATGTACAAACAGCATATTTTTACATTATGTGAATTTGGAAAATGGCATTGTAATGCATAACTCTTTCTTAAAGCACAGGTATTTAGTTCATTTAGTTCTACAGGACAGGGACTGTGTTCACTTATGCCAAGTTCACACTACAAAAAAAAAGGAAAAAACTGGTTATGGCCTTACAGTATGTAAGAAGCAGTTATGTCACGTAGGTATCATAAAAAATCAATCTGACCTCTACTCTGAACAAGTTAAGTAGTCCTGATGTAAGGTTTTGTAACTGATGGAAAGCCCGTCATGGTGTCAGGCCGAACCCTTTATTGCTTTATACTACACAAAACACTTTTCAGCATTTTCAGCCAAAATATCACGCTGTGTGCAAGTATTTCACCTTTTATTAGCTTGTCTAAGATGATTTAAATCGATCTGCTTGTGCTTTTTTTTTACTCATACAGTACAACCAGAGACTGTAAAAAAAGAGAAGCAGGAGTCAGTCAGGCTAAAGGGCCTTAAAAATAAAGCCACTGGTTTTGATGTTGCTGTAATTAATATCTGTCATGATGATTAATCAGTGCTCCATTGTGCTGTACACTAGCAATGCCTAGCTGTATAAATAATCAGACCTTTTGTTGGATAAAATGTAATTGACTGATGTTCATTTGGTAGCAGTGGTGCTGCACAGCTCCTTTAATCTAGGTTTGAGTCCTGATTCTGGTTACTTAAAACATTCCAGTATGTAAATTGGCTAATAAGTGTGTAAGTTCCCTTTGATTGGAAAACACTGACTTTACAACAAACTCTACATGACATTGACTTTAAGAGGAATGTACTTCAAAAAAGTATAATGCATACACAAATCCACAAAGACAGTAACCACAGTTGGAGCTGCGTGGCACCAACACTACCTGCCTAGCCTGCTCTGATTATTTGCTATTCATGCAATAAATTTAAAAGAAACGTTACAATCTTGCAACTGGGAGCTAGGTTTTGCACATCCTCTTGTCAGATAATAGGGTGTGTCCCAAACCACATAATCTAAATCCAATATTAGACACTATTTATCAATCTACTACATTTACACTTGTGGCATTAAGCAGATGCTTTTATTTAAAGCGACTTACAATTATGACTGACAGTTTGAGAAGTTGAGGGTTAAGGGCTTTGCTCAAGGGCCCAACGGTGGCAACTTGCAGTGGTAGGGCTTGAACTGACAACCTTCTGATTACTAGTCCTGTACCTTAACCACTAAGCTACCACTGAGCTACCACTATTTGGTGCCTGGGTCCCACAGTAGTCTATTATGCTAGCTTACCACCAGTTTTTAATCTCAGCAGGTACTATCGTCCAGCAGGGTGCCTATACAGACATGATTGGCTATGTCTGAGGGAGGTGGGTGGGGTGAATTTGAATGAAATGTAGTATTAAGTGCAGTATTGGTTTTGAATACTGTACACGTGTTAACTATGAGGTGAACTTTGCTCAGCTTTTAAACTGTGCTGCAGTAGTGCAGCTGGTAAAGTCCCAGGGACCAGGATCAGATCTTGCCTCCTGTTACCATGTTTGCATGAGTTTATTTCTAAGTGCTCTTTTTTATCTAATTACCTGAGAAATGTAACTAAGTACGTCCAAGCAATTGAGACTCGATAACAGACTTGTTTAAGGGCCCAACAATGGCAACCTGGCAGCTTCTTATTGCCAGTCCAGTGCCTTAACCACTAAGCTACCAGTGCTCAGTGGCCCACTTCTCAAAAACATACAAAAGACAGATGGGTGTCTGTAAATTGCAACGAAATGTGAGTAAATGAATGTATTTGTAATTTTGTGGTGCCCTGCGACTGACCTGATCGTTCAGTATTTTCTGCCTTGCGCTGTTTATTTCTCTTGATGGTGCCGGAGTTACCACGGTTCTGTTTAAGATGAAGCAATTACTGAAGATAAATGAATGAAATTTGCAGAACTGACTTAGCCATAATAGACAATTCAAAGACTTTGAAAGTCTGTTCAGATGGCAGGAAAAAACAGACCAGGCTCACCGTGTGTGTGTTTGAAGGTGTATGTGTGTTCAAGGACAACCTTTGTTTTCAGTTAGTCAAAGCTCTTCATTAGAAGGCAGTGTACAGAGCCAGGAAAACTCTCCTGAGTAAATCTGCTGAAGCTGTAAAACCTAATCTAATGCTCCTTCCTCCAACTGTCTGTCAGCTTTCTGTCTACAGTCCAGTAGCTGGCCGTTGATTGGGCTTTTTCTGAGATTACTAACAACCTAAGGTTGCCTGTGAAGGAATTGTATAGAGGGAAATCAAATTTCCCCCAAATTTCCACTCAGCCCAAATATAGCTCATCAGCTGAGACATGCTTAGTGTACAAATCTCGCTTGATCGGTTTTGCACTAGAGCTAATGTGGCTAATAAGCTATAGAAACCATGTGACATTGTTTAGTAATCTCAGTTTGTCCACGTGCTGTCTTTACAACTAAAAATTAATTGAATCATATTCCTGACAATCCAGCCGAAGGTCCCCGGTCTTCTGCAACTGTTCTGCTCTTTGGGTGGATATAAAAAATAGGGCATTTAATGCTGTTCACCTGACCTAAGATGTTAAATGTGGTTCATTGAACTGGGTGCATACAGTATTCACACATTTACTCAGACCTGAGGGTAATTTAATGTAGACAATCCATTTACTAAATATTTTTTGGTAAGTGGCAGGTAAAATGGAGAATTATGTATGTCAGGTGAAGTCCTGTAGACAAAAAGGAACCATCACATCCGCCCCAGCTGTACCATCCTTTTCTGTCCAGGCACAACAGTTACTGAAAGGGCCAGGTGCAAAAAGGCCAACAGTGTGGGTATTTAAAGATCTCTCCCAGCTTCAGCAAATTTATGCTAATGAGACAAAGGAAATGTCAATAATCTGTACTTCATTCCATAATCCACACCTCCTGCTGATCTCTAGGGCAAGCGGGCTTCTTATGGAAAGGAATGAGAACAGACCTGAGTGATTGGACAAGAGGCAGAATGACAGCAACCCAACATCCCTAATTGCCACAAATTTCTATCACCTAGAACCCCCAAGCTCTGTGTCTTTGTCTATAGTCGGGTGGGCAGTTACGGTGCTAGGGGTCAGAAACCAACACATAGCGGCCTGCAAATCCGACAAGCATGAGAGCACCAAACTGCCCTGACATCATGGCATATGAACCTAATAATATGCATTTGACACTAATTTAAATTAAAATATGCCACAGGTAGTTTAGATGACCTTCTAAGCACTTGAAAAAATGTCACAGACATGACTTCTGAATACGGCTGAATGAAAGAAGATGGGAAACACTTTGCTCATTATGATGTTGTCATGTCACACAGGAGTTTCATGTGAAGGCTCTGACACCGGTGAGATTAAATCTCCTCTCACCTTCCTCTCCTCCAGATGGATGTTTTTTTTTTTCTCTTACACTTGCAGGTATGTGAAGGACCATCTGTTTATCGGTGGTAAATAATTTCTGAGCTGGTTGCTGCTGACACTCGTCCTAGCCAATCTCTGTGACCATCTGCAGGAGCACATGCAGCAGAAAGCTCAGAGAGCCCTGCTGTGTATCTCCACTGATCTGCAGTCAGGTGGATTACAGCACAATCACACTTTATTATCAGAAACAGATGAAGCTGTCTGGGTCTGCGTTAGAGCCGAGTCGTAGGAGGAATCCCGGTTATTAGAACATTGGCTCTGACAAAGGAAGGTACATTGTTTTTTTTTTTTTAAGTGCTTCCTTTTAACTTGTATTTTACCCATTTTTATTGTAGTTGTAGCCAAAACACATTTTATGCTTCCATATTTGCTGGACAAATATTCAGGTTATTTACTAGGTAGGGTTAGTTTAAAGTAATAAACTGAAATAATAGTTTATAACCAGATTAAGCCTTACATGTCTGGGCAGGATGTGCTGACACTCACTTAAGCTGGTGGTTCAGAATATAACTGATTAGTAGTCATTTTATTGTACTTTTATTGTAATTTCTGGGGGGGTTTTCATCGCTCTTGCTAGGAGTTTTAAACTTTTGAGTTACCCTGTTTACTTCCTGTGGTGAACATTTGGTGTTGTACATGCTGGTGTAGTTTAATACAAGCCATCTTTTTTCTTGAGTATGTACCTGTGTTTTCTAGCATGTTGTGTGAAGTGCAGTGTTTAGCCACAGTATTGCCACAGTATTGATCTGTGCTGGTTAATGTGAAGTTCACACTACATGACTTTCCAAGTCATCAGGTCACTGTACAGTTCACACTACACAACTGGATCTCTTGTAATCGGGAATCTTTCAAGTCGGTGTGGCTTTCACACTGCACGTCTGATCGGCGATAGGGGGTTTCACACTACACCATCTATTACCAACTGGAATCGCAGGCGAGCTTCTCTAGTCTCCCAAACTACGTTTTGTCACGAAAACAAACACGAGAAGGGTTTAATGGTACCACGTCAAAAAATGCACGTCAACAAGAAGCGAGCGATCGAAGTTTATGCGCTGATGTGCAGCGTAAAATCAAGGAGAAAAAATAAATGAATCTGAGTGGATTGGGCAACGCGACCAGCTGGGATTGTTTGTTCTGTAGTGAGGTTTTTAAATATTTTTTGCAATGCAACGCTGGTGTTATGTTTTGTAGAGAACGATAAGGTCAGAAATACTGTAAAACTTGTGTGTGCCGGTGTATTCTGATGTAAACTATATTATGCCCTTGTCCCACCTTTTTACAACTCCTCCCCTGCGTTTTCCCTTACACCGTATCTTGCATTCTCATTGGCTGTTCGACATACCACTCATTGCCAGTCGGGCAACTCAGATCCAGATATTTGACATGCTAGATATCTCTCTTCGGTCGCTGAGCGCTCAGCGAGCCGCTCGGATCAAGTTGTTGAGTAGTTCACACATAGCAATTGAGAGCCGAGTTTCGATCGCCGAGCGAACCCCAAGTTGCTCCCAAACTGGCAAATCTAGCGCCGACCAGTCGCAGAGCGAAAATCAGGGCACAAATCGTGTAGTGTGAACTAGGCATAAGTCTCCTGCAGTTGGGTTCATCCAGTTCAGGGCTTTTCAAACCCACAGAAACACGAAACGAACTTGTATGTGATCGCCCTCTTGTGGAAGCTTTATGTATTATCCTGTAAACCAAACTGGGACCAGATTGTACAGAGCAAAACAGAGAGAGTAAGATACATTGTGTTGCCTGGGTCACATAAAAATAATTATGAACATAATGTGGGTCACTTGAAAAAAGTTTTTAAAGAAATCCTGATCTAGTGCAGTGTTTATGATTTGTCCACCACTGGTAAAAAGATCTTGTGAGCTTCTTAAAAGAAACCTGCTGTACTGAGTAAGATTGTAACATATGCAGACAGTGATAGTGATGGTTGAGCATCCACTACACACCACTACTATATTACATCTTTGTACTACACAATCATTCTTTGTGGATTATTAGATCCAGTTAACGAGTCCTGCAAATATCTTAGAATATTTGGACTAATCTTATTGGTCTTCTAAACCACAGAGCAAGAACTATGAGATAAAAACAGAAAATCAGCATGTAATCGTTTTCCTCTTTTCTCTTTATGTCCTTTTTTGAGGAAAAAGTTCATCTCTAGCTGAAACAGGAGAACAAATATGGTGACAGCACGGGAGTGTGTGGTAGGAACAGTGAACTGTATGCATCACGTGCCTCCCGGGGCTGATATGAAACAGATGGATGAGTTTTATTAAGCATGCAGCTCTTAAAACAGCACTGAGTGGGATTTCAATAAAGAAAATAAATGTTTGCATTAACACCTCCACCATGTGTAATATGCCCCTGCATTGAGATTTTTTTGTGAAGTCAGCTATTAAAAATGCTTAATGACCCCATAATTATTATGAATATATGGATTTTCTTCTGAGGAAAGGCTTTATTTTCCATAAAAGAGTATCTGTCAAAGACCATGTGTGCAATGAGTACTAAATAATCTGTCTTTGTAAGTTAAGCGTAAGAGGGACTGGAGGTTTTTCAAGGAGAGAAATAGCATAGCTTATTGAATAAGTATTTTAAAGTATCTTTAATAGCTTTTTAAAATTATTATCTTGGCTGTGTGTGCACAACTGTGTCTGCCTTTCCCTTATTTAGATTATGTAACTTTTTGATATAAAAAAGTCTTTAGAAGAGTTGCCAAATATTTCAATATGATGCTGAATCACATTCATGACTTAGACCTGCTTAAAACTGGTAGTTTGAAAGTATTTTTGCGATTTTTTTCCCCCCAATATTCAATTGCCTGATTGTATCTCACCTCTACTGCTGACAAAGGAGAGCTGTAACCGACACACTCCCCCTCCAACACACATTCTTTTCACCTGTATGAGGCGAGTTCAAATGGGGGATCAGTTTTGCGTATGAAGAGTCATGCACTGATCCACATTATCCCTCGACTCATTGTGCAGGCGTGATCGATTAGCAAGCAAATGTCATAATTGCAGATAATTGAGATTTCCCTCTGGGTCCATTTAGGCACCCAGCCTGCTGGTAGTAGAGCTGAGATTTGAACTCGCGAGTTTGAGATGTTGCTCTGATGTGCTGCTGTGTTTTATTGCCACACCACCTGAGTGCCATCGTAACCTTTGAATTACTAAAAAACTAGAAAGGTACGTCAGCCAAAACATTTCGGACATTGACATTAAAAACCTCAAATTCTCAAATATTAAATTAATACATGCATATAAAGACATGTTGTTTTTCACTGTTATATTACGTTATGGTGACACATTGGGGTAGTGTTAGTCTTAAGGCTTTAGATTTCCTAACTGTGGGTGAAATTGACAGCTGTTGTCAATTGTCCCTACCTGGCACCCTGCTTGGCAACTAGTGTTCCTGGAAAAACACTTAGCTGAAAAACATCACAAACCAAAAAAAAACAGAAATGTAATGAATAAATGATGAATAAATTTCTGCTTGAAAAATGATCTTGTCTTGTGGCTCATCTGTTTACTGATTATTCACCTATAACAAACACTGAGGCTTCATGGTTTACGCACAAGCTTTACCATCTGTTCCAGCAAACTTTTTACTTTTCATTCCTTTTGGCTTCAATTTATTTATTTATTTATTTATTTATTTATTTATTTATTTATTTATTTATTTATTTATTTATTTATTTATTCTTGTTGGGAGGAGGGTGAAGAGTCAGTGAAATAATCTGTTAATTACTCTTTATTTGGTTCTATTTTGTCACGTATCCAGCTTGTCTGTGCTCCCGGAGTGCTCTTATGTGCCACGCCCCTCTCTCCGAGAACACGTTAGAGGGTGTTTGCTCTCAGACTCAAGCCAGCGCCCCTTTTGTGATTGGTCTTCTGTTGATGAGCCACAGTTGCACCTTGTTTTGGGTTGAGTGTTAAGAGGATTTGAGGAAGCAGCTGTTTGTCATTCATTGGTTTGGTTGGGTTGGGTTGGGTCGGGTCGGGTCGGGTCGGGTCGGGTCGGGTCGGGTCGGGACGGGACGGGACGGGACGGGACGGAACTCTCTTGTCTAGTTCATGCTCTTGTTAGTTTGCTCATGCTTCTTGTTTAAGTCTTGTTTAGTTCATGTTTTGTGTTAGTCCGTTCATGTTTAGCGTTAGCTTAGCGGTTAGCATAGCATTTAGGTTCAGCTTTGTTCATATGTGTTTAGATTAGCTTTAGCATTGTTAGCATAGTTTGTGTGTTTGTGCTTGTCTTGTCTACCCCTGTTGTGTGTTTTGTTGTTGTTGTTATTATTAAATACGTTTTGTTAGAACATCTCTGCATGTGTGTCCGCCTCTCTTGTCATGTCTAGCCCAAAATCGTTATGTATTTCTTTAGATATCTTTGTGATTGTTTCTATGACTTATTGGCAGCATTTAATTTGTGGTAAATCAGCTTTGATTAAGCAATTATTTGAAACCAGTTAACCATAACCACGCCTTGCTGTATTAACCCATACAATCTAAAAGTCTTTATGTTTTTGGTCTTGTCTGCAGACTCTACCCACCACACAGTATGAACTGGAGATTGCGGCTAAAGACATGGCGGGAAGTGAAGTTGGATTGACTGGAACGGCCACTGCAACCATCACCATCACTGACAGAAATGATCATGCACCAGAGTTCACCCACTCACTGGTAGGACTGCTTGGTTATTTTTTATTTGTCTTTAAAGTCAATTAAATGTACATTTTTGGCATTTAGCAGACGCTCAGTTTTCGGCATTTAGTGACTTACAGTTGCGACACAATACAGTCTAAGCAATTAAGGGTTAAGGGCTTTAGTCAAGGGCCTAGCAGTGACAACCTGGCAGTGGTGGGGCTTGAACCAGCAACCTTCTGATTACTAGACCTGTACCTTAACCACTAGGCAAAAAGCTTCTGGTTTTGAGAGTCGCTTTTCAAACCTCCCTACCCTTTATTCAAGGAGTCTTGCAGACCACATTTTACATTTACACATTTAGGAATTTAGCAAATGTCCATATCCAGAGCGACTCACAATTGTGACCGAATCTAATCCAAGCAATTAATGACTAAGAGTATTATTTAAGATCCCAACAGTAAAGGTATGGAGGTGGGGCTTAAACCAGCGGCCCTCAGATTACTAGTCCAGTACCTTTACCTCTGAGCAATCAACCGCCTGGACGTGTCTTATGCTTGTATAAACACTGGCATAAAGCCACCTTTATTCTAAGACACTCACTGGGGTTCTTTGAATATCACTAACACACACAAACAGCCACTTTCCTCTTTCTTATTCTGCCCAGAGCTCTCTCACACAGATAGGCAAAGTAAAAGCTGGCAGCACATCCATCACTGTAGTCGGAGATGCAGCCCAGTGACAGCTGTGATTCACACAAGCTCAGGTGATTGACTGGCTCTCACACAAATGCACTTGTCCTTCGTGACCTTTGCTTTTTAAAATAATTGTAATGCAGTTCTGAAGGCTGGGATACCCTGCAGTGAGCACATGGCACGTAACGTGTGTGTGCTGGTTTGTTTATCTAGGCATTGGGTCAATAAAAATACTTGTATGCTTTTAAATGCACTTAGCAAGCACTAGCAGAGGCTGTTATTTAGCTCTGCTTACTGACAATTATATATATATAAGAATCAACTTTGTACTGTGGCAGTTGGAAGACAGTTGAAAATAGTAGAATATACACTGATCACTCACATCATTACAACCACTGACAGGTGAAGTGAACAGCATTATTATCTCTGTGGCATAATAGCAATGGCAGCTGTCAGGGGGTGGATGTATATCTGGTTGTGTTTTATAACATTAGCACAACAGTTTCTTACGCAGTGCTGTCTGAGAACTTGAAGTTTGCATACATTTAACATTGGTTTCCGGCCTGACCCTTGTAAAATGCACCTGGATTCCCTGAATTATTTCATAGTATCATGCACAGTAGATGGTAAATAACCTAAATCATTTGTAAGTTTGGCACAAAGTTTTGTTGGATTTTACAAGATGTTTTTTTTTTTCTTAATTTTTAGTTTGTATTTTTATTATTTATGTAACGACTGGGCTAACTTGACAAGAGGGGGCAGACACACACGCAGATATGTTTTAACAAGATAATAATAATAATAATAATAACAAAATAACAAAAGGCAAGACAGGGGTACACAGACACATGAACTAAGCTAAATGCTAATGCTAATTTAAACACAAGAAACCTGACTAACCTATACAAGACCCTTAGCTAAGCTAACAGGCTAACACAAAACATGAACAAGACTTACACTGGACTTCTAAACATGAGCAAGAGCATAAACATGAGATCAAAATTCTCAAACACCAAAGCATGACAAAGTCAAAACCATGACAATCCTAACACCAAACCAATACATGAGCATGAAAACCAAAATAGCCTCTCTTGAAGGATCCACATGTGCTTCCTTAAATGCCCCGAGCATTACACCTACAACGAGGAGCAGCTGTGGATCATTAGCTTCATTGACCAATCATTATGAGGCGGAGCCGGCCTGACACCATACAAAAAGCCTCCTCCACCATGTGCTCACAGAGACATGGGCGTGGCACCTACACACTAAACATGCTCTGGGAGCACAGAGGGGCTGAATTCGTGACAATTTTCTTTTATTTACTGTATACATTATATTTCTTATTTAATTAATCATGTTTTTATTTCTTGTATTTTATTATTTTAAAATATTTTGTACATATAATATATAGTGTAAAAGAGAAAAGGGGGACTGGGGGGTAAAGCAGACCCACTCATGGTGAGTCATGGTGCTTTTTTAATAGAAATGCCCAGAACTCGTATCATCCTAAATGCAGCTACCTACTCTTTCATCCTGCGTCCATGATGCGTTGCAGTGTCTGGAAGAGGTATGTGGGTGTATAGGTTATTTTGTCGGTGCGCCGCTCATCTGCCCAGGCCTTATGTTCTTATTTCTTATCCTGCTTTAGCTGGGTGAAGAAATGTTCTGTGAAAAGGATAAAAACCTGTTTGAAAAACATCCATTACAGTCAACCAGGCTCAACTATTACCGCCAGAACAGTACAAAGAGACTGTTGTCAGGAAATTTAAACCTGCTACGTCGGCTAAAGGAAAGGTTTGTGTATTATTCATACAGAAATTCTTTATAGTCACAGGACAAGAAAATATTTAACATTAAAAAGAAAAAAATATACAATAACCATATGTTCAAGGGGTTCTTATTGGCATTTCTCTCTAAAAAAATAATTAATTAACAGTTACAGTAATCACCTGTCTCACAAGTGATAATGTCAGAGTTTTACCAGTGAGATGAAGAATTATGTGCATATACCGATCAGGCATAACATTATGACCACCTCCTTCTTTCTACACTCACTGTCCATTTTATCAGCTCCACTTACCATTATAGAAGCACTTTGTAGTTCTACAATTACTGACTGTAGTCCATCTGTTTCTCTACATACTTTTTTTAGCCTGCTTTCACCCTGTTTTTCAATGGTCAGGACCCCCACAGTACCACTACAGAGCAGGTTTTATTTTAGGTGTTGGGTCATTCTCAGCACTGCAGTGACAATGCCATGGTGGTGGTGTGTTAGTGTGTGTTGTGCTGGTATGAGTGGATCAGACACAGCAGCACTGCTGGAGTTTTTAAATTAGACACTCCTGCCTAGTTGGTCCACCTTGTAGATGTAAAGTCAGAGACGATCGCCCATCTATTGCTGATGTTTGAGTTGGTCATCTTGTAGACCTTCATCAGTGGTCACAGGATGCTGCCCACGGGGTGCTGTTGGCTGGATGTTTTTGGTTGGTGGACTATTCTCAGTCCAGCAGTGACAATGAGGTGTTTAAAAACTCCATCAGCATTGCTGTCTGATCCACTCATACCAGCACAACACACACTAACACACCACCACCATGTCAGTGTCACTGCAGTGCTGAGAATGATCCACCACCTAAATAATACCTGTGGTGGTCCTGTGGGGGTCCTGACCATTGAAGAAAAAGTATGTAGAGAAACAGATGGACTACAGTCAGTAATTGTAGAACTACAAAGTGCTTCTATATGGTAAGTGGAGCTGATAAAATGGACAGTGAGTGTAGAAAGAAGGAGGTGGTTTTAATGTTATGGCTGATTGGTGTATGTAAGCTCACAAGTGACAAAATGACATTTAAGCATGTGTGTGTGAGCTCACTTAACATGCATTGTTGGGTTTAATCCAGACTGTGATGTCATCTGCTGGTGGGTAGCACTGTCACCTCACAGCAAGAAATCCTGGGTTCGATTCCCATGTGGAGGCTCCGGGTCCTTTCTGTGTGCCGTTTGCATGTTCTCCCTGTGTCTGTGTGGGTTTCCTCAGGGAGCTCCAGTTTCCTCCCACAGTCCAAAGACGTGCAAGCAATTGTAGATACAAAATTGTCCATGACTGTATCTTGTGTAAACAGTAACTAACTGTCCTGTCATAAATGTGACCAAAGTGTGTAAAACACGACTTAAAAATCCTAATCAAATAAAATAAATAAATCATCTGCTGTAGTTTCTGATGTCTTGCACCAGGAGATCAATAAATACTAAATAAATAAATCTTGTTCTTACCAGGTTTTTTAGTCATACATGCAAATACAGTATACACCAGAGTTGTAGCTGAAGATGTCTAACATCTACATAGCACTAAAAAGCAAATGATATGATTGACAGCAGACAGAAGCAGATTTTTTTTATTCTAATATAACACTATACTATCCAAACAGTAGAATTTGTTCTGATTGTCACTTATCACTGCTTATAACTGCTGTCTGTGGGATTACCAGAACGCTATTTGTAAATGACTGTGATTTCACAAGCGATGCTAATTCCAGATGTCTGTGAGTTTAAAAGTAATATGAATCATGGATGTGTTAGCTCATATCTGACAATAACAGCCCCCTGTGAGCTCATGTATACAAAATGATAGCTGTGTCTCAGATTGCATATTTACATTCTAGGTTTTAAATACATGGTGAGTCATAATGATTCTCACAGTTATTTCTATCCAAACTGGTGGTTGTTATAAAACAAGACAATCTTGTACATTTTCAGGATTAGTACCTAGTAAGGATGATTACATGTAAAGCTGTGAAGACACAATTATATCACATCTTATTACCCATCTTTAGCCACAAACTTACACTATCTGGGTAAACGTATGTGGACATCTGACCATAAGCTTGTTGGACATCCCATTTCAAAACACGGTCTTTAAAAGTGTTTCCCACTAATTGTGGGTGCTATAACAGTCCTTACTCTTCTGAAAAAGAGTTCAACAACATTTTTGTGTGTCAATAAGAGTTTATGTTCATTCTAATCTGTCAAAATAGTATACAGTATCTTACGTCAGGCCTTAATATAGGGTAAAAAGGCATAGTTTGCAATAAACAAAATTAAAATTAACACCAAAAATATTAAACCAGGTGTTTTTGGATGTTATTTGGTACAATTTGGCCAAGTTTTTTTTTTTTTTTTTGTAATATTATCTAATATGTTGCAGGGCGGGTCATTCACCAGGTGAAGCCCTGCGTCCGTAAGGTCCTAATATATGTAATATATGGACCCAATTGCAGGATACTTAACCAAGGTAGAGCAATACTGCAGCTAAACAGCCACAAACATGTCATGTTTGTATTATAGTAGTAAGTAGATGCCCAGGTGACGCAGCGGGATATTCCACTAGCACACCAGCACTGAGATATTGAACACCCAGGTTTGAATCCCAGCTCTCCTACTGGTCGGCTGGGTGCTGGCCACCGAGCCTGGTGTAAGGAACGCTGTGTAAGGACCCTGGTTAGCAGACAGAGGCATCTGTGCAGAAGTGGAAGAGACTCATGTAAGAAGCCAGCAGCAGAAGACTAATTGCCTATGTCAAATGAGGAATATATATATATATATATATATATAGATATAGATAGATAGATAGATAGATAGATGGATAGATGGATAGATGGATAGATGGATGGATATTTGCAGTATGTGTAGAACTTAAGAACAGTTCATCATGCGTTCTGTTGGAACTACGTTTGGATGCATGGAAGTCCACCTCAGCTTTGTTCTCTCTTTCCCAAATCTAAATTGTTACTGAATTACTGACGTTCAGGGCTTTAGAGAAAGAAAGTGAAATGCACTGTTTACTGTGACGATAACTTTCTACACACACACCAGCCATCATAACATTAGTTTGTTGCATAATATTCATATTTGAGAGACTTGATGTAAACAACAGAATGCTGATTTAGTTTTTTCCTCATTAGCTGCTCTGTTCCACCACTACATTTTTCTTCATTTCCTATCCTGTCAAAGAGTTGCATCATGATCATCTCACCCAGTTAGGAATCGCCCGAACTGCATCTTCACATTTTACATAGCTTGTTCTGCAATGTTATGAAAATCAGCTTTTGGGAAAGCCACTATAATTAGCTTTTTTACTGGGCCATAATGTTGTTTTATGAGGGCAGGAGACAAGAAAAGCTGACTCGGAACCTACTGACATAATATTCATTTTAGGATTGCTTAATGTTGAAAGATTAATGGCGGCGGTGATCAAATCTTGCAGCTTCTCTCTGTTGTTGCTGAGTTTTATAACAGGGTTCTTATTTAATCTTGCTCTTTATACTTTACCCATCTGTTTTTCACCTTTTCTAATCCCTTAATACATATTTCAATCTGGTTATTTCATTAAGTATAAAACAACAATCAGTAAAGCTTCATTCTAAACATTATAATACTGAACAATGTTATACTAGTTTAATTCAATTTATATTCACCCAGTGGACACTTTATTAGATTAACACGCTCATTAACTTAAATCTCCTAGTCATTTACGAAGTGAATCATCTGTCTCCAACTTAAAATAAAAGAATGTAGACATCAAGAGTTTTAGTTGTTTGATCAAACATTTGAATGGTCACGACACCAATCTGGGACTGTGGCAGGATTTTTGGTGCCAGATTAATTGGTTCCAGTAGCTTAGAAAAACATGGTGCATGAGAATAGAACAGGAACTGAGGAACTGAGGGGGCAGTGCTTTGTGGGCAAGCAGACCATGCTAATGAGGAAGGTCAGGAAATAAAAACCAGCCAGACATGTTTAGGTTTACCAAAAGGCCACACATTCCTTATTAAACACCTTTTCTTACAACATGAGGTGCAGAAGGCCGTATTTTAAAATGTGTTAAAAATTGAAGTAGATGGGATATACTAGCAGAAAACAGTGCCAAGTTCTGCTCTGGTTTGTTAAAAAATTTTAAATAATGTTGCAGTGGGCACATAGTTTATAATTCTAATGACTTCAAATAGGAATGAAGCCTGGTCATTTTTAACACATTTTTTCACTCTTACATGCACTTGCTAAGGTAATAAATTATCGTAACCTTCATTTCAAATCATTATGGCCAGATGACTGGGTTGAAGTATCTCAGAAACACCAATGGGTGCCTACAGACAGCTGTAGTGAGTACCCACCAACAGTGGATCAAGGAGGAACAAGCCATGGACCCCCAAAGGTTGTTGGGGGGCCAAAACTGATTAATGACAGATGACATGAAGGCTACAAAGACTGGTATTGACCAACAGAAGAGCCAATGTGGCTAAAACTACAAATAATTTTAATACTGTTGGTGATCACAATACATCGAACCTTTATGTTTATGCGGTGCACAGTCACAGGCCAGTCAAAATGCCCATGCTAACCGTCTACCATCAAAAACATAATGAATATGTAGGCTATATAGATTGTATGTATATGTATTTGGCACTCCTGTGATGAGTGGTGAGAAGGATTAGAAAAAGCAATGCAACCCTTTGTTGAAGTCTATATATTGGCTCTGCTGAATTTTATATTTTATACAATCTGGCTCTTTATCAAAAAATTTTTAGTTTTTTCATCCCATTTTTCTAGGCTGAAGAAAACAGAGCAGGGAATTTTAGACCAGTCTTACCAGTCTTTTCTATTGGGTTTAGATCAGGGGACTGAGATGACCATGGCAGAAGCTTAATTTTATGTTCAGTAAACCATTTGTGTGCTGATCTGGACATACGTTTTGGATCATTGTCATTCTGGAACATCTAACAATGACCCACTTTTAGTTTCTTGGCAGAGACAGACAGTTTGATTTAAAATGTCCTGGTATTTCATGGAATCCAAGTTTGTACACAAATGAGGTTTCCAGAGGGCATCGTGTTCTTTCAGTGTTGTCATTATTCTTTTTATGCCAATCCCACCTAGAGTATTTGTTGCCAAAAAGCTCAATAATCATTGTTTGACCATAGAGCATGGTTCCTGTCCCAGTAGCATTTAGATAACAGGAAATACTTTTTCTTGGCAAGTCTTCCAGATATTCTATTTGCATGAAGGTAGCATCTGATAGTTTTGGAGACTTGATAAATCAAACATGCTCCAGCATTTTTTTTTTTTGCATCCTCTGAAGGATGTTATTTTGTTGGCAATCACCCCAACTTGGCAATAACACTATTGTTCTGTGTTGTACTGGTATGGGTGTAGCAGGTGCAATGTTGGAATCTTTAAACACCTCACTGTCAATACTGGGAGAAGAATAGTGCTCCAAGCAAAAATATAAAGCTAACAGCATCCCATTCTCAGAATTTGTCCACTAATAACAGACTAGAGAAATTGCATGAATCTCTAAGACGACACCTAAAAATGAGTGCTGACAGGGTGTGTGTTCCTTCTAAAGAGGCCAGTAAGTTTAACTACTATTAAAAATCCCAAAACCCTGCTGCACCTCTTACACTTATACCAGATCAACACATACAGTATGACCATAATTTTAACAAGTTGGTGTCATTGCAGTGCTGAGAATGACCACGCCCCAATTTTTTTTTAATGTGGGGCATTTGAGACTCCTTGTCATATGATTAATGTTACGTGGGGATGACAAGTGTCCAGAGCAACAGAAGCCCCACAGTCCATAATCATATTCCCATAAAGCTCATCTGAGCTGTATACATAGTGACAAATATGTAATAAATAAACTGCTTGTATAGAGAATCTACTGTATAGAGAATACATCTGGACCTATGATGCTATGAAGCATAAACCAAAAGAAGCTCCTACCTGTTGCTGGATGACTGCATCTAAGAAACACTGATATTGACTGTATGTTGGAACAGCTACATTACTAGTACATTTTTAAAAATGTAGTTTTAAGAAGTGAATTAAATAAAGCAGCACCCTTCCAGAGAACTGCTGTCTATGCATGAAGCATAAGCCTGCCGAGGTCAGCCATCACATTTGTATTCAGCATGTGTACTCCTGATTTATTCCTCAGCATATGCAAATCTGCAAGCATGCAAGTGTAGTCCAGGGACTTATTTTCTGGTATCTGTAAACAAAGCAAACACATTTATTTATTTATTAATTTATGTATTTTATTATTGTTGTTATTTTGCAAACCCACCAATGTAGGCATTTCTAATTCCCTATTACAATTTCTTGGCTGGGTGGCACAGTGGCTCGGTGGGAAGCACTGTCACCTCACAGTAAAAAGGTCCTGGGTTCTATTTCCAGGTTGAGCAATACTGGTTCTTCCTGTGTGGTGTTTGCATGTTCTCCCCATGTCAATTGGATTCTCATTTACATTTTCAGCATTTAGCAGGTGATTTTATCCAAAGTACTGTGACAGTATATAATCTAAGCAATTGAGGGTTAAGGGCCAGGCTCCAGGGCCCAACAGTGGCAACCTAGCAGTGGTGAGGCTTGAACTGGCAACCGTCTGATTACTGGACCAAGACCTTAACCACTAGGCTACAGCTGCCCTGCATTCTCATGCATCGGACTATGCATTATGCTTTCCTTCGCTACTCTCCTATCAACCCTCCCTCCCTATCAACCGTGTCTGCCTCCCTTAGAGATGACCAGTTTTGTCTGTGGAGCACTGCTGAAACCACCTGAGCACCCCGCAGCACACCTATTCTAACTTCTTTGAAGAACTAATCTGGGAATTTGAACAACTGCTCAGTTATATCAGGTGTAGCTTCTGCCAGATATGTATAGCTAGGGAGACATGGGGGAATTTTTGCTGGCATGGTTTTAAAGTTTTTATCTCTTTACAACAAACCACAAAGAGACAAGAGATGTCCAACAGACTGTAATTCAGCTGTCCACAAACTTTTTTTCTTTTTTTCCCAAAGTCCCTTGGTCTCTTCAGGCTTGATTTTTTTTAATCCTGCTCTGTAGACTAATCATTCCTGCAGTGATTGTGCTAATCACCAAAGCACAGACTGGAGAGTCGCCTTTATCACCACCTGACATTTTCAGCGGTGCCCTGTGCGCCGTTGCTCGACATTTCTCTTCCTTTAAAACAAATATGTATGGTGGGTGACAAAGAAAATAAGTCTCTACACAGTAATAATTTTAACTGGGGGCAGTTCAGCATAGTCCCCGAGCGGTAATATTATTAGGTTACTGCCGTACCTGTCTGTCCTCCTTCCATTATTAATTCCTCCTCTGGCTACCGCTGACTCTGGTGTTCGTGTAGGAGGGAGGCCAGAGGCTCTGCTGCATTGCTGCTCTGGGTATGTAAGCTTCCACCCCCTGGCACTCGGTGATAAACGTTACCTCATTTCTGATGAGCCAGTTCAGAATGTGGGAGCGGGGACTGATCCTGCTTATCTTGCCTGTCAGTATCGAGCCTGTCAGTCTGAGAGAGTGACAGCTAATCTCAGCATGCTCTGTCCCCTGCAGTGACAGCCAGAATCTTGCTCCATCAAAATGCTAATGACATTAACAACGATGGCTACATCTTTGCATTAGGACCTGAGTGTAATCTGTGCAGGCATCAGTGAGATGCATTGATCGAATGCGCTTGTTTAAGCGTTGTTTGCTAGTCAAATGATTTCATGAGCTCGGTTTGAAAGTTTGTCAGTGAGAAAGTGAGAAATGATGTGGTTCCATTCTGTTAAAGGTGAGCCATTATGTATATGGGACAGTGATAGTCTAGTGGGTAGAGTTTTGGGCTTTCAACTGAAAGATTGTTGGTTTAAATCCAGGCTGTTGGGCCCTTGAGCGAGGCCCTTAACCCTGTCTGCTCCAGGGGTGCAGTACAATGGCTGCCCTTATGCTCTGACCCCAGCTTCCAAACAAGCTGGGATATGTGGGAGATAATTTAATTGCACTGTACACATGTATATGTATATTAATGACAATTAAAGACATTGTTCTTATTATTATTTGTTTGCTAATTTTAATAAATAACATAGATAATGGACTCATATAAATAGCTGCTCACATTATTTACATTAAATAAATAAAATGTTTTTACCCCCCTCCAAGGAAAAGGATGAATGGAGATCCATCTTCCTCCTGCTACTAAAGCAACTCCTACTCTCAGGTCCAGCTGCCTGCATGAGTGGTGGAGAAATACAAAGTGCATAGTGTGTTCCTTTTTTTGTACATGTTAAACTCGGTAGAAAGAAGTGGTCAATGGTTTCACACATGTTGAAAGAAGCATGTGCTAGTCTGTGGCTTAGTAGAAAACCATATGGTCTGTTTGGATCTGTCTCCACAAGCTTTGCACAGCTGGATTTGGGCGTTTTTTCCCATTCCTCATGGCAGATCCTTTTAAGCTTCATAAGATGTTTTACAGTAGATGATGTTGCACCAAAGAATGTCTTTTGCTCTGTTTTTCCAGCAAATAGTGGTAGTTTTTCTGCCCAACTTCCGTTCAGCCACTCTGCCATCAAATCTAATATATGGAGTCCTGCAGAGATGGTTGTCTTTACACAAAACCTTTAGAGCTTGTCAGTAGGGTAACTATTAGGTTTTTTTTTTTTACCTTTTTTTTTTTTACCAAGGTCCTGCTTGTCTGAATGCCCAATTTGTCCAGACAGCCAACTCTAGCTTATTTCATATCATCCGTTTTGAAACCACTATGGTCCTGGGATCACTCAAAGCATCAGACTTGGTTTTGATGCATGAATCTGATTGCAGACATCCACAGACAGTTCCTTGGATCTCATGGTTTGTTTTTTTTTGTTTTTTTTGTCCATACAATGCAGTGTAAATTGTGGGCCCTTACAGATCCAGATGTTCCTTTGCCAAACTAAGTCTAATCCATTCCAATTAGAACAGAAGGATTCTAATTGAGTTCTAGATTCAAAAAATAAAAATAAATAAAAGTAAACAGGATGCACCTGAACTCAGTTTGAAGCACCACATCAAAAGGTATAAATTTGTTTGTAAGTAATTTCAGCTTTTCATTTAAATTCCCTTTAAAAAAGCTCTAAATACAAGTTTTTATTTTGTCATTATGGATGATTGAGTGTTGATTGATGGGTAAAATGGCAATTATATCCATACAAAATCAAATCTACATCATAATAAAGTGTGAAAAGCTTTAGTGTGTATAATTATTATTTGAAGTAAAAATCAGCTAGATTTTTTGTGTCAGGTTTGTCATTTTATGTTTCCTCTAGAAACATTTTTATCTTTTAACCTGCCAAAAACAAACTGCTATGTTTGCTACACTTATTAAAATCACTCTCACTTTCTTAACCGCTTATCCAATTAGGGTCGCGGGGGAATGCTGGAGCCTATCCCAGCTTTTTAATGGGCATAAGGCACACAGTAACACCCTGGATGGACACCCAGTCACCTATAGGGAAATATGTGTCTCCAATTAACCTGACTACGGGTTGGTTTCACAGACAAGGATTAAGCCTAGAATGGAGATACTCCATTTAAAGCGAAATGTAGTCCTGGACTAGCCTTAGTCCCTGTCTGGGAATCCAACCCTACATGTTTTTGGACTGCGGGAGGAAACCCACGCGGACACGGGACCTTCTTGCTGTGAGGCGACAGTGCAACCCGCCTTTGATGGACGGCAGGCAGGTCAGGGTAAATTCCCATTCTTTACCAAGTGTTTCCAGGAATAATAATAATAATTAAAAGTAATTGAAGTTGTTTACCAGCGTACATTAAAACAACTGTATGCAAACAGCTTTCAAAGTGAAGAGGTAACATGATTCACTCAGATAATAAGAAAATTGAGCTCTGCATTGAAGCTGCCACATCGTTTTAATAAGTTTTAATATGGATTTACACAAAGTGAAAGGCAGTAATTTAAGAACATGCCTAATGTGGCATAAGAGGCACATTAAGAAGGGAAACGTTTTGAGTAATGTTATTTAACCCTACATTAAATCTTTAAAAAATGACATAAGAATAATGACTAAACGGTGTGCATGATTGTGCATTCAGAGCTGGTAGAATTTATAGGCTGTTATTTCCTTTCATAACGAATATACTCCATGACGGTATTTATTCATTCATTTATTGTCTACTTTACGATCGCTTTATGATGGTCAGGGTCGCAGTTAGTGCGTTTCATTCATCATCAAGACAGGACAATTCCCAGACTGGTCGCTAGTCCATCACAGGGCAGACACACATTACACATTTACACACACTTAGTAGTAGCTCCAATTGGCCTGACTGCATGTCTTTAGACTTGTGGGAGGAAACTGGAGCACCCAGAGGAAACACGTACACAGAAAGGACCCTGGTCTCCTTGCCTGGGAATACAACCCTGGCCCCTATTGCTGTAAGGCTACATCACTACCCACTGTGCTAAAGTGTACTGTAGATATTTAATTATAGAATAGAATAGAATGGCTTTATTTGTCATATATACATAAACAGGTGTACAGTACAACGAAATTCATTCTTCGCATATCCAAGCTTGTTTTGAAGCTGGGGTCAGAGCGCAGGGTCAGCCATTGTAGGGCACCCCTGGAGCAGAGAGGGTTAAGGACCTTGCTCAAGGACCCAACAGTGGCTGCATGGCAGAGCTGGGATTCAAACTTTAAACCTTTCAGTTGATAGCCCAAAACCCTACCCACGAGGCTACCACTCTTCCAAATTTTTATTTATTTGCAAATAGTCAGTAAATTATTTTGCAATGGTCTGAATTGATTAGCAATTGCATTAGTCAGGATTGTTTTCTTTTTGCCTTTGTTTTATTTTGATGCTGTTTATTTGTCATAAAATTGTATTGAGCTCCTGCTTTCAGTCCAGTCACTGTTTATGAATCCCAAACTGTTATTCCAATAACCTGCAGTATAAATGAATAACGGTATTGCACCATGTGGGTTTCTAGTTGTATTCAGTTGTTGCAGGAAAACTAAATAAATGCACTGTAATGTTAGGCGTGGTCCAGCTATCATCTCTGACTATTTAGACACATTTATTTTTAGTATAAGAGTACACTTAAGGTTTTGCTTTTTAATGGGTGTGGTCAAACTAGCCGTATTCATATGAGCCAGAAATGCCACAAACTATAGTAAATTAATATTATTATAATCATATAACAATAATTTAGAAGGTCCGTCTGGCGGGGCTGGGTGGCTACATGAACAACGATTGGCTGTTGTTCATAGGGTGGGAAACACCGGATTGGGTTCCTCATAACTGGTGCAGTTACAACCTCTGCTGGCTGATTGATGGCGCCTGCTCAGAGTTGGGGAATGATGCTGATCAGGGTGTGACTCTCCGTGCACAAAGTTGATCCACATATGAACTCGCCTTGTGCAGGTGAAAAGATGCAGTCGGTACTGCACACGTGTTGGAGGGGGCGTGTGTCAGTTGCGAAGCTCCTCATTCACAGCAGTGGAGGGTTGTATCGGCAGAGGTAAAACATAACGTAATCAGGGCTATTAGGGGAGAAAATTTGGGGGGGGGGGGGGGGATTGGTGAAATCTGAGAAAAAGAAAGAATTTAGAAGTCTACACTACAATGTTTAATTACCTGGGTGCTTTGGTTTTTATATAACATATTAAATATTTACAGAGTAGGGGAAATCATCGGACCACAAGGGTGTTGCGCAATCTGAAGCAGTTTCTACAGTGCACAGGGGAATTAAATATATACAAATTGGGATCAATGTCAATATACCAATTATCAATTTCAGACACTAATTTAAGGATTCATATCTAAAAGAAGAATCTCATATAACTGGGTGGTACCCAAATAGCCATGTAAGTTTGTCCTCTTACCTTGCAGAAGTACAGTGACACTTTCATTTAGCCGCAATCATATCAATTTTTGTAGGCTAGTAATTTAGATGACGGTTCCTGAGTCAGCACCTGACTACATGAGACAAACTAAACGGTGTTATACCTTGTTAAAGAAATCTTCTTTTGCCTCAGTAATACAACTAACAAGAAGTGACAAGCCTACCAAGACAATAATATTTTATACCAGTGCTGTGATGACGAGCGCTTTTCTTTAAGGAGAATTTAAAAAATGCTAATCCAGTCTTATTTTAATCCTGTGTTTCTAATTGCTCATTTATTTCTAACATTTACTGCTGTCGGTTATACGCTTCCAACGAAAAAGTGCAAGTAATAACTCGAAAACTCTTTTTTATGGAGACCATCTGTCTATGTACTCATTATCCACTATGGAAACGTGGTACCAGTCTGCCTGGTGTGATCATAAATAGAAACAGTTCAGTATATATCTGTATCATTTATAAGCCATTGCAGCATTCCAGGGCACGTCTGAAATTTTAATGATGCCTCTTTCTTGCCATCTTGAAGTTTTTTACCAAAGTGCATCGCTGATGTTTCACACAGCTTTTTCAAGGTCTCTGTAGTTTTCGTGTATTATCTAGGGTGAGGCTGAGAGGTTGCCTGACTTGCTTGTATCCTCATTCTAGCTGTAGGGTTTGGGTTAGTGCCATCATCTGTGTAATGCAGGAAGCCCGGAGCAGGTGGTTTTAATCAGCTCTCTGATTTCCACAATGGCAAAGCTCCATTTAGTCTGATTTATTATTTTATACAAACAGGCTATTGGGCTTTTGACTTGTTCAAGGAGTTGGATGAGCACTTTAGAGATCAGGGTCGAGGCAGCTTGGTTAAGTTAGTTGAGAAAAAAATGAAAAAAAGACACATTAATTAAAGATACATGGGAACGGTGGATGAGGTGATGAGGCTTGGGGCTTAGAGGCCGTGAATATGCTGCTGTGATTGGATGTGCACAGGCATTTATTCAATCTGTGGCTGCATCCCAAATGTCATACGATCTTCCTAAATAACATGCTGAATTGGTGTACTTTTGAGAGACCTGTATGTAATATCATTCCTTGGATTTCAGGGGTTTCTGTAAAGGTCTGTAGGTTTTTTTTGCTTGTGACTGATTACTGGAATATGTAAGACCCTCTGAATTTAATGTTTTTAATTAATTATTTGTTAAGTTATTGCTTTTAATTGACTATAAGGCCTTCTGTGTGTATAAAAATAAGACCAGTTTAATTGCATCTATTAAAAAGCATACAGCACACTCTTGATCCAGCAGCTTTTATTTAATAATAAACTTGTTCTTTGGTGGTACTTTTATTTTATTTTATTATATAACCAGTTTGCAGTTTGGGTTTTATCAGCTGCATGCACTTTTTAATAGGCTTAGTCAAACAAGCCTTATTAATAGTAATAATAATAAATTTTACTTATGGGCACCTTTCAAAACACTCAAGTAGTCCGTAACTCTCCAGTTTTAGCCAATCATGATTACTAACAAAAATTTGGAGTGTGGTGGCATAATGGCGCAGTGGGTCGCAAGAAAGGACTAATTGGCTAATTGGATGCAGGTTAGGGCTCTGTGTGGGCTGGTCAAGCTCTTCCACACCAGACTCATCCAACCATACCTTTATGAACCTTGCTTTGTCCACTGTGGAACAGAACAGAGCCTTCCCCAAACTGTTACCGCAAATTTGGAAGCATACAATTGTCCAAAATGTCTTGGTATGCTAAAACATCAACTTTCCTTTCACTGGAACTAAGATGTCTAGAACAACCCCTGGAAAACAACCCCATAGTATTCTCCCTCCTCCACCAAACTTTGCAGTTTGCGCAGTACAGTCAGGCAGGAAACGTTCTCCTAATGTTCACCAAACCCAGACTCGTCCATCGGACTGCTAGATAAAGAAGAGTGGTTCATCACTCCACAGAAAATGTTTCCATCGCTGTAGAGTCCAGACGTGTCTTGCTTTACATCATTTCATCTAATGTCTTGTGTTTGTTGATGTAAGCATGCAGCAGATTAGTGATGAAAACTCATGCTGTGATACTCCCGGCACATAGACTTTGCGCTGGTGGACCAGGTCCGGTCAGCAATATGAACAGAAAGTGATAACTTGCTATCCAAAACTACTATTTAGAAAGTGTGATCCAAAAGTCGCTCAGGGTGAAGGCAAAATCATGACAGAGTGATGAATCTGCTGGAATATATATTAGCTTATTCCTGCTGATATTCAGTTTTAGTTGATATGTTGATGTTTATGATTTGTCATCCACCAGACCTGACAAGATTAAAATCTGAGAGAGGGGAATGGGGATGAGTTGTGTGATCAGCCTCGGTGTGATCAGCATCAGTATTTAGTGCATAATGTGCCATCTGGGACTCTTTTGGGGGGTGGGGTAAATGTTACTAGAAGTAGTTTTAGAAATAAGGGGGATCATAACTATTTTTGTACAAGAGCAGTTTAATAAATCATTTCATTTTCTTAATGTACACATATTGGTTATAGGTTCAAACTAACAATATAGAACTTCAATTTTTAATGGCTGTTTTTTATGTAGGGTAACTTCATCCAAATTCAATTTAAAGAGCGTCTGCTTTACACTACAGGACTGGTGCTGAGTGCAATCTTATATTTACAGGAGTTTTAAACATTTCTCTGAAGCACATGACTGATTAAAGCCTTTACTCAGAACTTCTTCAGTGATCCAGGGACATTAATAAATTATCTTTACAGTATGGTGTATCTTACAGCTGCCTAAACAGGGTGGTAGAGTAGAAAACAACAGGTAAAAACTCGTATTTTAAAAAAAGCTCATGAATTAGGTAGCCTTAGTTATGACCAAACACCATGCACATACTTGAGGTTTAAGGGTCTTGCTCAGGGGCACACAGATCAGTAGTGTGGATTGAACTGGGAATCTTCTGCCCATGAGTCCAGTACCCTAACCACTGAGCTACCACTTATTTTGACATACAAAAGTTAGACTACATACTGTAAATGCCTCCTGTGTGTAACAGAGTGATTGAATATGTCAGTTGCCCGATGATGGACTGACATACTGTCCAGGATGTATTCCTGCCCTGTACTGATTCTCTAAACCCATCCTGTTATTTTGCAGCATCTAGCTACAAAAAGAAGTATAAACAAAGCTTAAATCTTTTCTTCGCCCGAGTGGGACCTCTAAGAAAAATGATACTTGTTATATTTAGTATAACATTGAACATTGAGATGACGATTAAGTAACTACAGGAGCCTCACACTTCCGATGAAGGGTCTTCAAACTGTGTATTCATGTACTGTATGTATAGACTATATATAGAATAAAATAGAATAGAATGGAAATTCTTTTTTTGCATGTTCCAGACAAGCTGGGGTCATAGCAAAAGGTCAGCCATTGTACAGCACCCCTTAAGCCAAGATGGTTATTCAAACTCTTAACCTGTCAATTGATAGCCCAAAGCTACACCCACTAGGTCACACATACACACACACATATAGGTATTATTTAGGTGGTGGATCATTCTCAGCACTGCAGTGACACTGACATGGTGGTGGTGTGTTAGTGTGTGTTGTGCTGGTATGAGTGGATCAGATGATGGATGGAGTTTTTAAACACCTCACTGTCACTGCCAGACTTAAATTAGTCCACCAACCAAAAATATTCAGCCAACAGCGCCCTGTGGGCAGCAGCCTGTGACCACTCAAACAGCAGCAATAGATGAGCAATTGTCTCTGACTTTACATCTACAAGGTGAACCAACTAGGTAGGCGTGTCTAATAGAGTGGACAGTGAGTGGACACGGTGTTTAAAAACTCCAGCAGCACTGCTGTGTCTGATCCACTCATACCAGCACAACATACACTAACACACCACCACCATGTCAGTGTCACTGCAGTGTTGAGAATGATCCACCACCTAAATAATACCTGCTCTGTGGTGGTCCTGTGGGGGTCCTGACCATTGAAGAACAGGGTGAAAGCAGGGTAAAAAAGTATGTAGAGAAACAGATGGACTACAGTCAGTAATTGTAGAACTACAAAGTGCTTCTATATGGTAAGTGGAGCTGATAAAATGGACAGTGAGTGTAGAAACAAGGAGGTGGTTTAATATTATGGCTGATCGGTATATATATATTGTTTCACATCCATGCTAGCATTAGAGGATATTTGTTACAAACACACACTTAAACACACACCCACTCTAGAATGCCTCTTACTGTATACCTCTTCCCTTCCCAGCAGGCATCATGGAGAGCTTTAAAACACTTCAGAGGCTTTACACTTAACTATTTTTGAATCAGTCGGGTGGCTTTTGTTTGAAAAGGTTAGCATGTCCAGCACTGCTGTGGTGTGTTACAGGACGCAGAGCTAGTCTGCCTAGAAAAATAAATCACAGTGTGATATGTCAACAGATTGCCACAGAAAAGCTTGATTTTTACATTAAAGGAATAATTTAGTACAAAATCTAATTTACACAATTTCTTACTTACAGCAACACCAGGGGCAGATGTAAGGCACAGATAAAACTGTCAGAAAGCAAATTCATAACATGCAGTGTTAGTGTTGAACAGCTCCAGGGTTAATCCTCAGCTCCGGTTACTGTCTTTACCAAATTTAAATATCCTCCCTGCACGTGTATGGAGATTTTCCAGGTACTCTGGTTACCTCTGGGTGAAACCAGATATTCAGCCAGTTGTTCTGCATATTTTAGAATGTCAGAGTAAAAAGTGTTTTCTCAAGTAAGTGGTAGGTGTGTGTACCCACCAGGCTCTTAAAACAAGAAAAATAACCAAGTTGAGATGACTGGTAATATTCAATTAATCAGAAAAAGGTGTTTTATTCACGTCAGTCATGTTTAAGTGAGATATGTGTTTAAAGAGAATAGTTAACAAATGAATGGATAAAAGGACATTTTTTTTAACAAATAACGTTCTTGGAAATCACTGACTTTCTATTATCTACCCCCTAATTCCAACACAGTCTGGACACACTGACCCTGACCAGCAGAAAGCATTGGAAGAAAAGAGAGATATTACTGTAAAAATCAGATCTGTAATGTTATACAAATTGCACTCATAACATAATGAACACATTATTTAGGGTTGTGATTTTAGTGGCTTAGCTTTCCAACATGTGAATCAAGGTTCTAAACCAATCTGTAACCAATTACATGCAGATTAATTTTACAGCCAAGCTGCTTCAGCAGTAAAAGGAACAGAATTAACAATTTATTTTAGGGAAAGCTGTATATTTTTACAGTTTGTTAATCTATTTAAACAATTTATTTCAGGTGGGAAAAATTTATGTAATTAATTTTGAAGTATAAATTTAATTTACGTCATAAAGAAATGAAGAATGCAGTCTTCATATCACATTTTTACCTGATTGTGTCTGTCACTCGACAACACCGTGTGGTCCTTTGGTGTTCTGAGGGTCGCTCTCACACTAAAAGGTCACACTGGGTCCCTCTCTCACAGTACAGAGAGCTTTGAACTTGCTCACCTCACACTACTGGTTGCTTTGTACCCTTTGAGAAATTGGGGTCTTATCAGTGATATGGCTGTGAATCAGTATCAACCGCCTAAAAAGATTGAATGCATCCATCTGACCGCTTCAGTGCCCCACATGATTAAATGGATTGTGACTGGGCAGCAGTCTGGAGAAATGTGTGGCGCTGAGTTTTTGTCTTCAGCGGGCCTTATATGTGGGCATCCTATGTCCTTCTAAATCCAGAGACATATGTGACTGGCTCTTTTTAATTCTCATATTTTTTGTTTAGTGCTTAGAAAAAGATCACAATGGCACAGATCGGCCCTTTCAAAGCAATACAGCTGTAAAATGATAATAGAATGCTTCATCGTGATAAAGGTTACTGTGGGTCCAGAGCCACCATTCTTAAAACATACCTCAAACAAACCATTTTATTTAATGGTCCTGGGTTCGATTCCCAGGTGGAGCGGTCCGGGTCCTTTCTGTGTGGAGTTTGCATGTTCTCCGCGTGTCTGTGTGGGTTTCCTCCCACAGTCCAAAGACATGCAAGTGAGTGAGGTTAATTGGAGATACAGAATTGTCCATGACTGAGTTTGAGATTGAACTTGAACTGATGAATCTTGTGTAACCAGTAATTACCTGTCCTGTCATGAATGTAACCAAATGATGTTAAAATTCTAATAAATAATGCCACTTTTTTCCAGACCAAGTAAAGACATAAAAATTAAATTACTTCAAATTTAGACAAATTGCATTTCTAACACATTTCTTATACAAATACCTTCATCAGTTTGAAAATGCAAAATCAGTCCGCAAGTGAAAGGTAGTGCTTGCAGATCTTAAAACAATATAAGAATGATTAAATTCCTTCAAGAAAGAAATCCAACACAGTGTGGCAAAATACACTGGTTGTTTTCAGTCATCTGTGTCCAAAATGTTGAAGTTATAAAAGAGAAACATGCAGGTACACCGAGAAAGATGTCAAAGCGTCAGGATAGAAAACTCAAAGCAATTTGTCTTGAAAATAGAAAATGTACAACAAAACAAATAGAAAAAAAGTTTTTGACAGAACTGCAAGAAATCGGCTGAACGAAATGGATTTACTGCTAAAAAAGCCAAATGAAAGTCAGCACTGACATCTAAACAGGAGAAAACAAGGTTACAGTGGGCTAAAGAGAAGCAATCATGTAGTGGATAATTAGATAAAATTGATGTTCAGTGATAAATCACAGATCTGCATTAGTCAAGGAGTTAATGCCTGGTGTTTTTAATTATGATATACAGTTTCATGGCAGGGTGGCTCGGTGGGGAGTACTGTCACCTCACAGCAAGAAGGTCCTGGGTTCGATCCCCAGACAGGGCGGTCCGAGTCCTTTCTGTGCAGGGTTTGCATGTTCTTCCTGTGTCTGCGTGGGTTTCCTCCAGGAGCTCTGGTTTCCTCCCACAGTCCAAAAACATGCAGTCAGGTTAATTGGAGACACTGAAATGCCTTATAGGTGAATGGGGGGGTGTTTGCTTACTTATTTATTAGGATTTTAACGTCATGTTTTACACTTTGGTTACATTCATGACAGGAACGGTAGTTACTCATTACACAAGATTCATCAGTACACAAGGTTATATCAAACACAGTCACGGACAATTTAGTGTCTCCGATTAACCTCACTTGCATGTCTTTTGACTGTGGGAGGAAACCGGAGCACCCGGAGTAAACCCCCCACAATCCTGATTGGATAAGCGGTTAAGTGAGTGAGTTTCATGTCAGATGGTTGTAGTCTAGTGGGTAGAGCTTTGGGCTATTGACTGAGAGTTGAGCATTCGAATCCCAGCTCTGCCAATGCAGCCACTGTTGGGTCCTTAAACAAGGCCCTTAACCCTCTCAGCTCCAGAGGCGCCGTACAATGGCGGACCCTGCGCTCTGACCCCAGCTTCCAGACAAGCTGGGATATGCGAAGAAAGAATTTCGTAGTACTGTACACCTCTATATGTATATATGACAAATAAAGGCATTCTATTATATAGATAAAGGACCACAGTAGATGCCAGTTATTACCTCAACACGTGTCTCATTACATCATTTGATTGATTAGAAAAAAAAGCAATAAAGAGAAAGATTTGTAAACATTCTCCAAGTATGCTGATTCGAATGTTTGCCAGGCACTTTATGGTCACTGTTGCTGAAGGTGATGGCTACTGGTCAGACTGAATGAATAGGATTGCTTTGTGTCACCGCTGGTCCTCCTGCAAGTAGGACATGATATGATATGATGTAATATGAAACTGCTTTTGATGGCTGAGGGACAGAATTGGTAGCTTTAGCTCTGGTATTACTCCTCGGGCTGTTCACAATGCTCTTTACTGCTCAGAACACTGCATAGCTGATATGAATCTAATTGAAAACTCGCTACAATAAAGGGCAGAGAAATTGGAAATGAGAAAATAAATTGTTGCTCCTGGAGCAGTGCGAGAAATGGGGCAGGGGAAGGAGAAAGACAGAGGATGTGAGAGAGAGGATGTGAAAGTGCAGATGTTCCACAAGTGGACCCTCCATACTCTGGAACGTATTGTGCCCGAGGCTCTTAATTCATTATCTCTTGGGGAAGGATACTGGAGGGACGGCAGACGTTTGAACTTCCCCTTAGCGTCTACATGTGCCTGTGAAGCATCCGACCTGGTGGAGGAGCCATTTCTGGACCCCCCATTTTGGCACACTGTATTGACCCCTCACAGCGCACCGACCCAGGGACCTGGGGCAGTGTTCACTTCACACACTGTTGAACCGAAATGATGTTGGAGCTGATGAGGAACAAAACTCATCTGTGCTGCCGGGATTGTCTTCTGTGTTACCTTTTCAACCAAGTCTGTGATCTAGATAAAGTGATGACTACACAGCTCTGTGCTGAAACTTTACTGAAATGAGAATAATAACAGTGACACGTTTTTTAGAGAGAATGATTTAACATTTATTAAATATCGAAATTTAAAAAACATTTTGTTAAGGATAAAAACAGACAGTCAAGCAATATACCCTCCCCAACTGCAAAAAAAATCGGGGATCCCCCAGCAGCGGAAGACAAATTAACTACACTAAATTGGGAGAAAAATATATTATATTAATAATATATTTTAAAAAATTGAAATGTAAAGATATATAAAAGTTTATAAAAGGTATTGCACATTAGTGTAGTACAGTGATCACATTGTAAAATGTATGCATACATATATTATATAGATTTATTTTCATGTTCTTTTTAATTATAGGTTGGAACATTCAGAGCTTTAAAAAGAAATATGTAAATACAGAATGTAGGCACACTGTGTAAAATCATTGAAGTAGGCACACATTCATACACCGTCTAATCAACCTCCTCACTAAGGTGAGACTTGCTCAGATTTTTTTAAATATTTAATTTAAATCTCGGCAGTAGTGGGCTAGTGTAATTTACTGCTACACCACTCGAGTGCCCTGATCTGAAAATTAATTTCTATAAAGACAGAACTGAACTCAGTGTGCAAGGTCCTTATTTCAATTAATCCACAGATTAATAACGTTCAGTATGTAAATCTGGAAATCATCATAATTTGAATAAATAGAAACAGGTGGATTTTTTTTCAGTAAACACTTATTATTTTGCAGAACTTAAAGGTGCATATAGATGTTTGGCTGTGGTGATTACAGGGTAATTTAAAGCAGCAGATTGTGTTTTAATCCTTTACTATAAAAGTATCATACCATGTAAAGAATGTCTATCTTTTTTATTGTGACTTTATTGTGAGGGTTTCTTCGTGGTAGCCGATAATATGCGTACTTTAATTGCATTGTTTTATTAAATCGGCTCATTGTGCTCATTAGACATTTTATTTTGTATTGTATAATTACATTTTGACCAGTGTACATTTGATTGCATAGTTGAGTTAATGTGTAGAAATCTGTTTTGAATGAGAACACATGTGAAAGCAGATAGTGTCTCTTTCTCTAATGATCTTCTTAAATAACATTTAGTAATACTTTATGTTCCTGACAGCTTTAACTACAGGTAATGCTTTCATGATTAAATATTTAAATCAGCAGACGTTACACACTCCAGCCTCACAGCCAAACTCTCACTGAGTTTATGTGCAGTAAAAAAACTTCTGTTTTAAACCAGGATTTAATCTTAATCTCTAGATCTGAACCTTGCTGAAGGCCTCTGAAAAAAGGTCACAAGCCATCAAACATTTTAATATTCCCAATTATCGTGCCAGGAGTGGCATAAAATCACCAAACATCAATGTAAAAGACTAGAGGAAAGCATGCCAAACACATGAAAGCTGTCATCAAATATCAGGATTATTCCACTAAATATTGACCAAATATTCTAAAGTCTTAGTCTAAAGTATAAATTAAAAAAATCACAGTATTACAATTATTATTTTCTTTCTTTTATTTGGAATTTTTAGGGAAATATCAGTACTATGTAGAATTTAAACAGAAATGTGAGTTTTACTCAAACACAAACTTAAATAGTAAAACTAGCAAAACTGATAATTTTGCAGTGGGGGAAATATTAATGGATTGTTTTTTAATAACATTTTTACCCACCAGTCTACACTTAATTACTCATAATGACCGCGTGAAGGAAAGTGATTTTAGACACTTTGAAAATCAAAAACTACAATCTCATTTTCTCAAAAGTATTCAGACCAGTTATTAAATACTTGGTAAAAGCCGTTTTGACAACACGTACAGCTGTGAGTATTTTTGAGTACATCTGTACAAGCTTTGTCCCTCTTGATTTTTAACACTTTATTCTATTGTTCAAAGCAAATCCTCCTAAACTCTGTCAGACTGGATGGCAAGCATCTGTGAAGAACTCTAGCAAGGTTTACAGCTGTACCAAGCTTCTTTCATTTTAAAATTACTGAGGCCGAAGAGTTATTGTTTTATCTCCTTTTTCTGATGTTTCTTATCACAGTTTGATCTCAGAGATCCACAGTCAGTTCCTTGGACTTTATGGTTTGGTTTTTTACTGACAGTGCTGTGTAAATTGTGAGCCCTTTTAGAGCCAGGTTTGTGTCATTCCAAATTATGTCAAATTAATTGAAATTGCTAACCGGATGCATCTAACCACAGTTTAGAATGCCACTGGTCTGAACTAAAACAAGTCTAAAACAAGGTCATTTTTAGTAAAACAAGAAGACAGAGCAGTTAAAATGGCAGTTATATCATTTTAAAAGAAAACCCACAATAAAGTGTAGAAAATGGGTCTGAAAAGTTTTTGAATCCACTGTATGAATGATCCTACGCATTAGTGATAAGTCAGGTTTTAAAATGAGTTTTATAAAACAGAAAAGCCATGAAAACGTATTGTAGAAATATTGGAAAAACACTGGATTTAAAAGATCAATAAAGCATTAAATCTATACAGCACGGCGGAGCTGAATTAGAGCTGTTGCGAACAACATTACTAATATTTAGTTATTGGATTGTAGTTGAGGGCGACACTTTGGCTCGGTGGGTAGCTCTGTCGCCTTAGCAAGAAAGCCCTGGGTTTTAAAACCAAATGACCAAATTACCAAAATGCATATACTAACCTGTAGTTAAATAAACATTATTGATCCATGTAGTTTAAAAACTCTGATATTCCTGTTTTTTTGCAGTTCCAGGCATCAGTAGATGAAGGTGCAAGAGGCATCGTGGTGAACCTTACTGTGGATGATCGTGACGACCCCACTACAGGAGCCTGGAGAGCTATGTACTCTATTATCAGCGGAGATCCAAACCGCAACTTTGAGGTTCACACCAACCCTGACAATAATGAGGGCATGCTGTCAGTGGTTAAGGTACATTCACTTATTCTGTCTAGTGATACTTAAAGGAGTATTAGGATTTACATTTTTAAACCTAATCTCTTGTACTTATTTGTAGTGTACAGTTGTAATTAAAGTGTACAAACTTTGTAAGGTGTATTATGTTCTGCTTCTTTTATTTACTGTTTTCCTGCTATTACAATAGTAATATACTACAAGGGATCAAAAAGTTTCTGCACTTTTATATTTTGGTTGGGAACGGTGAGGGTGGGAGGAGTAGTAATTGCTCGTGTCTGAGAGACTGAGAGAACTTATAGTCCGGATTTAGCGTCATCTGATTTTCACCTTTTTGGATGCTCAGAGAAGCTTTAAGGGAAAGAAGATTTTCATGTGATGATGATGTGAAGGCAGCGCTGCATCAGTGGCTATTCGTTCAACATTTTTCGCTGATGGCGTTTAAAAGTTGGTACGATGCTGGGAAAAATGCATCAGAAGGTGATGATGTAGAAAAGTGATGTCTTTGAAATTCTTAATAAATAGAGATAAAAAAGTGTGGAAACTTTTTGAAGAACCTTTGTAACCTTCCATAAAATTATTTCAATAAAGTTCAATTCTCTGATTCCACCTATTACAAATCAAGTCCACTCCCAAGCCTTGAAACCAATATCGAACACTAATAGCAATTCTGTGAGTACAGTAAGTAATCAGGCATTTCCCTTCCAACCTGTTATCTGATCCCAACCTCTGTGCTGTGTCAGCTATCATTTTATTTTGTTATAAACAGAGAACATAAAATGTAAACTTTGTAACAAAAGCCCAGCTTTATAAAAAAAACTGTCATTGTTAAAAACTATGGTTACACAAATTATTTGTCAGAGACAATTGGCTAGTGAATCTAGTGTATTTTAGTTAGCATTAACTTCCCAATTAGCAATTAACACAGCTAATAAATCTAGTAGCATTAATTCAGCGATCTATTAATCACACACAAAACTTAAAGTAGTGTAATTCTCACTTTACTATTAACCATTAGCCTTTATACCTAAAAAATAAAATAATTAATGTAACAGCTTATTGTAAGTGCCATTTAATAGTTTTTTAATTTTAACTAAAATCTGATGTACAGTTGAATTAAAACGTATTTTTATATTCCCAGTTTCCAAAAGCTTGATTTATACTGTATTTTTATATGCTGCATTTAAATTATAATTTATTTTAGAAATAAAAAGGAAATCCAACCCCAAATGATCCTGTGTGACGAAGTAATTACATCTATTTTTTCCTTTCACTACAAGTACATTATGAGTACACACGTTTCATACTTAAGATTCTAGCAAAGTCGTTTTTGGATGAAAATTTGTAATTTTATCTAAATGTGGAATCTGTGCAGTTCTCACACCTCTGATAACAGTAAAATTACTGTAAATTACAGTAGTGTCGTATTTGGTGCACTAATGGAACCAATTTTACTTATTTCCTCTTGTCCAGCCTCTAGATTATGAAAGAAACATGTTTCACACTCTTCTGATAAGGGTGGAAAATGAGGACCCACTTGTTCCTGATGTAATATATGGCCCCAGCTCCACGGCTACCGTATACGTAACAGTTCAGGATGTAAACGAGGGACCGGTCTTCTTTCCTGATCCTCTGCTGGTTTCCAAAAGGGAGAATATCCCGGTGGGCAGCTCCATTGCCATGCTGAATGCCACTGATCCAGACTATCCTCAGGTCCAGAGCATACGGTAAGCCATGAAATGTCAAATACATTATACACAAATAAAATAATGCCTAAAGTCACTACACAGACGTCCCTATAGACATAGATCAGTAGAGGAAGAACTCCTTTGAATCTCGTACGGGAAAGCACTCGGACAAGAGACGAGGTCAGAGTTTGAGACGCCTTTATTTATTCTGAGTACTACAAAGGCCTATACAAGAGAAGATATCTCTAGAATAGGCTTAGCATTTAGTTGGAGGAAGTAAAATAGGAAAGGACGTTGGCGTTATCTGCAGAAACCGATTGTAAAATGGTATGCTCAGCTTAACGGTCAAACAGTCCAGCATTATAAGTATATGGACACTTAAAATATCTAACAGTTGCTGTTATACAGCCCAGGGGTGCTGGGTCTGATCCCATCCTCTGGTTACCCCCTTGTTGATTCCTTTTTCTGATAGGGCAGTGTGAGCCTTGCTATAGGTGGAGCCCCACACCTGCAAGGTTATAAAAAGTAAATCAATTTGCAGGACACTTAATCAAGCTATAGCAATACTATAACTCAAGAATCACAAAAATATTAAATAACTAAAACAAAAAGAACTGAATCCGCAGCCTGAAGCAGAGAGTAGTAGGGGACACCATACACATGCACTCAATACACAGTGAAGACCAGAAATAGATGGCCATTGGCTCTCCCCACAGAGGCATAATCAATATAGCCCCCAGCAACATGCAAGACCACAATGAAAAGCTGGAAAGGACAGAAGAAAGAGATTGAGAGCAAATTTTCCACCAATGCCAGCTACTCAGTTCACTAGATACTTGCAACTCAACCCAAATAGATAAACCCACCAGTGGCCAAAAAGGAAACGGCAGACTGCCATTCCAACACCTGACTCGATCAGCATTCAGGGTGGACCTTGCGTGGCAGCCAACTGAAATAAATGCTTCCATGAGCCCGCTTAAGGCTCCCTTGTGGTGGCCAACTACAAAAGGAAAAAGGCCACCAGCTGAGATCCCAGGAAGAGATCAAAAGAACTGAGGCCAGAAAGATGGGAAAAGAGAGCTAGGAAAAGAGTCCCAGCATCTTGGACTTGTAAAGAGAGCCACCCGAGACCTGGCTAACACGGGTGAAATTTAAAGGACCCCACGACTGCAGTGAATTACCACTAAATGAGGCGCAGAGACTGCTCATTATAGGCACAATGGTGCTAAAGCAAAGAAGCACTCCCAAACTATCACATTAAAGCTAAATGATTTTTGCCAGAAAGTGAGGGACAAAAACAGTTCCGATTTTTAGTTATTTGAGTAAAAGGTTTAGGATTTATTTGGGTGCATTTTGCACTAAGTGGGTGGTCGCTAAGCCCTTAGAAAGATTTTAGCAGGGTGGTAACTAGGTAGATTAACCACAGTTTTATTTACTTAAGATACATAAAAGAATAATGAAAATATTTTGTACTCCTTAGTTTAAAAGCTCAGGATTAAATAAAGGAATTGTCTCCATGGCTTAGCTCACTTTGGAATTTGGGAAGGTGGATGAAAATGACACAGCAAACAAATCATCTCAGAGTCGAGCACGATAGTGCAGCTTCTACTTCTAAGACATCTTACCATCTGTCGCTTCTCACCTCTCCATTTGTCACTGTTCAGCTTCTGACAGTCTTACTGTTACTTCCAACAAAACGCTAGCCCATTGCTCTGCATCAAATGTTTCGACCATCTGCCTGGACTGTCATTTATATATCTGCTTCCATGGTAGACCATTTCTCTACAGCTGCAATCTCTCAAACAGTTTCTGAAGTGCTGGAAACATCCACACGGTTACGGGAAAGTTTGCCATCATGGTGGAACCGTTAAATCTTTTCCAAAGGCATAGGTGGTTTATTAATTTAGAACAGTTTTACAGGTATTTTGTTACTTTATGACTCATATTATAGCTATAGTGGTAAATCATCCTACCAGCATGAAACCTTAGAAAACTTTAGTTAAGATCTTTGGTTATAATTTGCTTACTTCACTTTCTTCTTTGAACACTATGAAGTTTTGCACCAATTTTAGCATGAAATAGACTTTTATAGTATATATATTTATTTATAAGGATTTTAACGTCATGTTTTACAGTTTGGTTACCTTCATGACAGAACAGGTAATTACTGTTTACACAAAATTCATCAGTTCAAGTCTTTAATGTCAAACCCAGTCATGGACAATTTCGTATCTCCAGTTTACCTCAAGTGCATGTCTTGACTGTGTGAGGAAACTGGCAGCATGCAGACTCCACACAGAAAGGACCCAGACTACTCCACCTGGGAATCGAACCCAAGACCTTCTTGCTGTAAGGTGACAGTGCTACCCACCGAGCCACTGTGCCATCTGTTTATAGTATATTAGGAGTAGTGTTAAATATATACTATACTATGTGTACTATCTTTATTCAAAGCTTCTTACAGTACTGTGACTTTAGCAATTGAGAGTTAAGGGCCTTGCTCAAGGGTCCAACAGTGGCAGCCTGTCAGTAATGGGGCTTAAACCAGTGACCTTTTGATTACTATTCCAGGACCTTAACCACTAAGGTACAGCTGCAACTGTAGCAGGATCTAGTTTTCAAATAACTAAAGAATGCTTAATTCGGTATCTAAAAAACTTTGGTAGAATTTTTTTCTTTCTGCAGTTTTATTATAAGTTCCCAGGAAAGTTAATGCCCAAGCTTCCATCATAACTACATTTGACTCAGAATGACTTTTATATCCAGCGGTACCATTCAGTTGTTGATGATGAACATCAGTTCTCACACATGGCATCAAACAAATCATTTTTTATTAGATCAATTTACATAAATGATAAAAATCTGATTAAAGTTTGTAGGACTGGGCACTGATGTGGGCAAAGAAAAAGCCTTGATTGATGCTCCAGTTCATTCCAAAGCTGTTCAGTGGGGCTGAGGTCCCAGGCCACTGGAGTTTCTTTAATCCAAGCTTTTCTTCATGTCTTTATTGACCTTGCTTCCTTCATGTCTTTATAGACCTGCAAGTACAGGCCTTTAGGTATTTTCTTTAGCTTGCAGCCTAATGTGTAAGCTACATGCATTCAATGCTTTAGGGGCAGATCTGTCTGCGCAAAGTAAATAAACTAAACTGACAGATGAAACAGAAAAATGCAGAGCAAAAATTTGCATTGTTTACACAAGCAGCAGCAAAAACAACTGAAAAAAGACTTTTATACTACACTGTGACACACACACACACACACACACACACACACACACACACACACACACACACACAGTATCCGCTGTCTTTATAATAAAGCTTGTTGTAATGTTTATTACATGCTTCAATAAAAGTCATTGCTGTATTGTGCTATTAACTAAGCCAGGGTGTGTCTAATGCACCTAAACAAAATAGCAAATGATTCGCAGTGAGCATAAGAAGACTCTTCATACACTATACTATTCTTTGTCTATTGCTGGCAGCTGAAAAGAAGCAGCCGATGACTGCACAGGTATGGAGGGGCGGATGCTTGTTCGAGGCTCTCCTCTACCAGCGTTTGGTTGGAACAAGAGCCAAAGGAATTGCAAACAGAAATTGGAAACGAGTTAATTGTGAGAAAAGGAGATTTTTCAATTAGTGTCAAGTCCTGATATAAGACTGACTTTTCTTGAGCTGTATTTTGATCAGAACATGATGACAATATTGTTTCTTCTCACATTGTTTGCACCTCAGAAGAGTGTGTGTGTGTGTGTATGTGTGTGTACACCTTGATATATCACCAATCTTCTTTTTTTATTGTTATCATATTTCAGTGTTGTTGAACTGTGTGTGTTAGGTAATAGTACACCTCCAGTACTGTCAATGCTAATATTGTGGGTTTGTGCCCTCAGTGAACATCTTGCCCTTTTCTCATTTTGGTGAATCAGTCTTGTGCCTGTGACTGTCACCTCTTTTGATCTGCTTGTGTCAGTGAAAGGTTCTTTGAAGTGCATTTCCTTGAGCCTGAGGTTATAGACAGTAAAAGATCAGAGGGTGAAGGAGAAGAAAGAAGGTAGAGGACAGGGTAATGATTCAGAAGATCTTCCAAAATATTTATTCATAACTTGTTTATTAAATCTGTGCTCACAGAGAATTTCCATAAATTATTCCCTGTAGATTTTTAAATAAATAATAGTGTCCAGTCTAATAGTAATAATGTAATAATGTGTTTCGGTTTAAAAAGTGGTGGTTGTGGGTGTGAGATGTAATGTCAGAGGAGAATCAGGTAAACAGGAGTCACAATTGATTGGATGTGGCAGTGAAAAACACACCAGCCTTTGCTGGAAATGTGTTTTTTTTCTCTTTGTATTGTTTTCTATTCTATGTACGTCCTTAAACAGATGTTGTTCTTTGGTGGCATTGACAGTTTAACAGTTATAAACTTCACTAAGTATCTAATTAGATTGGGAAGTGGTCATTTCATGGTCCTTGAGCTTTTTATCTGAGTATATGTTTGTGTGTAAATGTATGTTTTTATTGTTCCTGTGTACTCTATTATGTTTTTATTTTTTTTATGTTGATTATTCAAGGTAATTTTACAGATCTTTAACATCAAGGACAAACAGTGCAGATGAATTACAGATTATCACATCGATCCGGCGGAGTCTGTTTTTGTTGTCCTCTAATAAACGTACAGCAGGGTGGTTTTACAGGATGTGTAATTAAAAGCAGTGACTTTAAATCTCCAGATATTTGCTATTGGAAACGACTGTGAAATGAATCTGTTCCACATGAACAGTCCAAAGTGAATTTGTGATGAGGATAACTGTATGAATCTTTAGATGCTGACATACAGTTTATATTTTAATCCCGTAGGATGAGCGTGAGTGTTACAATTGAACGGGCTGACTCAGTAAGTACCCTGTTTGATATTTTAGGAACATGGAAGGAAAGCAGTGTCAGCAGAATTAGGATGAAACTCTGATTACATGCTGAAGTATGATATCCCTGTTTGACATTTGAAGTTAAATCTGACTGAAAACGTTTCTTTTTTCCTGTTTTCATTTCACTGTAAGCTTGTAAATATAAATTTCTACATATAGATTTAGTCACCGCTTATTAGGTACACCTACCTTATTGGCTATTTTGTTATGTATGTTAACCATATTGGTGTAGATGTTGTCATGGACAGTTTGCCCATTATTGGCATTGGGATGGTACCATTACAGGACTGTAATTGACCAAATATTATTTGAATGGGGGATCATCCTCAATAAAGCTGTGACACAGGATAATAGCAACGTCAGATTTGAACTGGTTGTTTTATTATGTATCTTTACCATATAAGTGTAGATGTTGTCATAGAGAGTCTGCCCATCCTTGGAAATGTACCATCACAGGACTGCAGTTGACCAAATATTATTAGAGTGGGGGACCATACTTCATACAGATGTGACACTGACATGATAATAGCAAGGCAGGATTTGAACTGCTATAAATACATCAGGCTAACCTATGCTGATGGGGTTTTAATTACTGTAGACACTGTAAACTGTGGACTGAAGACGTAAGCTTGACATTTACTTTAAGATGTGAATATAAAGTTCAACATATAGATTCAGTCACCAGTTATTAGGTTCACCTAACTTGTACCAATTATTAGCTATTTTGTTGTGTATCTTTACCATATAGATGTTGATTTTGTCATAGACAGTTTGCCCATCAGTGAAAAGGTACCATCACAGGACTGCAATTGACTTAAAATTATTTGAGTTGGATGAACATACTCAATACAGCTGTGACACTGACAGGATAATAGCATGGTAAGATTTGAACTGGTACGAGAGCATCTTGCATAACTGTGCTGCTGAGGTTTTAATTACTGTGGGCACTATAAAAACATTTTTTCCTATTTCTATTTCACTGTAAGTTTGACATTTACTTTAAGATGTGAATATAACATTCAACATATAGATTCAATGACCAGTTATTAGTTTCAGGTTAGGTTCACTTAACTTGTACCACTCATTAGCTATTTTATTATGTATCTTTACCATTTAGGTGTAGATGTTATCATAGACACTTTGTCTATTAATAGAAAGGTACCATCACAGGACTGCAATTGACCAAATATTATTAGAGTAGGGGAACATACTCGATACAGCTGTGGCACTGACATGATAATAGCATGGCATGATTTGAACTGGTATAAGTGCATCAGGCTTAATTGTGCTGTTGAGGTTTTAATTACTGTGGACACCATAAACTGTGGACTAAAAATGATTTTCCTGTATTCATTTCACTGTAAGCTTGACATTTACTTTAAGATGTGAATATGAAGTTCAACTTTTAGATTCAGTCACCAGTTATTAAATACACCTAACTTGTACCACTTACTGGCTATTTTAATGTGTATTTTTACCATATACAGTGTATCACAAAAGTGAGTACACCCCTCACATTTCTGCAGATATTTAAGTATATCTTTTCATGGGACAACACTGACAAAATGACACTTTGACACAATGAAAAGTAGTCTGTGTGCAGCTTATATAACAGTGTAAATTTATTCTTCCCTCAAAATAACTCAATATACAGCCATTAATGTCTAAACCACCGGCAACAAAAGTGAGTACACCCCTTAGTGAAAGTTCCTGAAGTGTCAATATTTTGTGTGGCCACCATTATTTCCCAGAACTGCCTTAACTCTCCTGGGCATGGAGTTTACCAGAGCTTCACAGGTTGCCACTGGAATGCTTTTCCACTCCTCCATGACGACATCACGGAGCTGGCGGATATTCGAGACTTTGCACTCCTCCACCTTCCGCTTGAGGATGCCCCAAAGATGTTCGATTGGGTTTAGGTCTGGAGACATGCTTGGCCAGTCCATCACCTTTACCCTCAGCCTCTTTAATAAAGCAGTGGTCGTCTTAGAGGTGTGTTTGGGGTCATTATCATGCTGGAACACTGCCCTGCGACCCAGTTTCCGGAGGGAGGGGATCATGCTCTGCTCAGTATTTCACAGTACATATTGGAGTTCATGTGTCCCTCAATGAAATGTAACTCCCCAACACCTGCTGCACTCATGCAGCCCCAGACCATGGCATTCCCACCACCATGCTTGACTGTAGGCATGACACACTTATCTTTGTACTCCTCACCTGATTGCCGCCACACATGCTTGAGACCATCTGAACCAAACAAATTAATCTTGGTCTCATCAGACCATAGGACATGGTTCCAGTAATCCATGTCCTTTGTTGACATGTCTTCAGCAAACTGTTTGCGGGCTTTCTTGTGTAGAGACTTCAAAAGAGGCTTCCTTCTGGGGTGACAGCCATGCAGACCAATTTGATGTAGTGTGCGGCGTATGGTCTGAGCACTGACAGGCTGACCCCCCACCTTTTCAATCTCTGCAGCAATGCTGACAGCACTCCTGCGCCTATCTTTCAAAGACAGCAGTTGGATGTGACGCTGAGCACGTGCACTCAGCTTCTTTGGACGACCAACGCGAGGTCTGTTCTGAGTGGACCCTGCTCTTTTAAAACGCTGGATGATCTTGGCCACTGTGCTGCAGCTCAGTTTCAGGGTGTTGGCAATCTTCTTGTAGCCTTGGCCATCTTCATGTAGCGCAACAATTCGTCTTTTAAGATCCTCAGAGAGTTCTTTGCCATGAGGTGCCATGTTGGAACTTTCAGTGACCAGTATGAGAGAGTGTGAGAGCTGTACTACTAAATTGAACACACCTGCTCCCTATGCACACCTGAGACCTAGTAACACTAACAAATCACATGACATTTTGGAGGGAAAATGACAAGCAGTGCTCAATTTGGACATTTAGGGGTGTAGTCTCTTAGGGGTGTACTCACTTTTGTTGCCGGTGGTTTAGACATTAATGGCTGTATATTGAGTTATTTTGAGGAAAGAATAAATTTACACTGTTATATAAGCTGCACACAGACTACTTTTCATTGTGTCAAAGTGTCATTTTTTCAATGTTGTCCCATGAAAAGATATACTTAAATATCTGCAGAAATGTGAGGGGTGTACTCACTTTTGTGATACACTGTAACTGTGCTGCTGAGGTTTTAATTACTGTGGACACTGTAAACTGTGAACTGAAAACCTTTTTCTTGTTTTCATTTCACTGTAAGCTTGACATTTACTTTAAGATGTGAATATAACGTTTCAGTCACCATTTATTAGGTACATCTAACTTGTACTGCTTATTGGCTTTTTATGTTGTACCTTTATCATATAAGTGTAGATGTTGTCATAGAGAGTTTGCCCATCAATGGAAAGGTACCATCACAGGACTGCAATTGACCAAATATTATTAGAGTGGGGGGCAGGGGGGCAGCTCAATACAGCTGTGACACTGACAGGATAATAGAATGGTAGGATTTGAACTGGTATGAGTGCATCAGGCATAACTGTGCTGCTGAGGTTTTAACTACTGTGGACACCGTAAAATATTAAAAACTTCAGGAAAAAAATAACTTACACTGTGTTACTGTGTAAGTCATTTTTATTTTTACCACAGCTTTATCCTGTTTAGGGTCACATTGGGTCTGGTTTCCCTAAAAACACTGGGTGTAAATCAGGGCCGAATGAATTAGTTCATAAATTAATAATAACACATTTACTATATTTTTATTGTACACAAACATTAATAAATACTAACATACAGCATATTACACCACTATGCCATTATGCCAACAGGCAGACATTTTCTGAATTTTAGACCTCCTGCAACCATCCAGTGTTTGCGTGCAGGGTGTCTGATTCTTTATGGTGCCCGATGGGCAGTAGCAAGTTTTTGACTCTGACATGTTTGCTGAAAAGGTCTTCAGACTGTTTTTGTTCCACTGCAGCTTCCAGTACTGCGTTGTCAAACTTATTTTGGGTGATGTGGGTGGTGTCAGAGGTGCCCTCAGGGTAAGAATAAATAGAGCAGCATGCTCTGAATAGCACTAGGTGCACATTCGTTCAGGTGACCGAGGGGGTGAATAGGTTTACAGTGATACTTAAACAATCTGAAGTGGATCTGAAGAGAAAAAACCCACTAAGCCTCTAAGAAAGCTTTGTGGACACTGGCAGAGCAGTTAAAATTCTGTGATCAGGGTTGATGTTTGAACCCAGATTTGTTGGAACCTGGTGTTATATGGCACGCATTACATGCCACTGTTAAATAATAATGAAAAATTACATAGTAACACAAGATTTACCTAAACAGGGCTCCAATTAGTGTCAGGGCACCACACCTTTATTTGTTTACATCAGTTTTGGTAGGTGGATGGCTAGACGAGTAGATCCTAGGTGGATCCCAGTAGGAAAGTGAGGTAGTGTGTATTGCAGTAAATTGTAGTCCTGCTCTGGTGTATTTTCACCTTGTGTCATCTGGACTCCTACTTTGTATTATTGTTGTTATTATTATTAGTAGTATTATATACTGTGGAACTCTCCACTTGGCACTGAATCATGATGTGAATGTAAATCCAACCCCACTTGAAAACCATCTTTGAACTGATCTCTGTTTTGGTAAAAATGAGTTCAAAATTAGTCTGCATGATGCATAATTCACACCACGTTCCTTTTTCTGGCCACAGGGAAGATAAAAACTCTCAAAAAAAAGATTTTAGTAGAGAGAGAAACTAAAAACAGGGAGAGGGAGAAGAAAGATTCTCAGAAAGAGAAACCACAAAGTGCTGTGAATTACATTACAAAGACATTATACTGTAAATTGAGGCCTATACTGCACGTTTATATTGCTTGTTAATACTGTATAATGTATAAACAATACTTTACCAGTCCTGTAAAATAAAAGAAAAGAAAAAAGACCCAGTGAACTATATATGTCTGAGATCCTAACAGTATTCTGATTCTTTTGCACATGTAGATGGTAGTATGTGTGCACATGCATAATGTTCATCTCCATGTGTTCAGTCCTGACAGTCTGTTCTATAATGCACCTCACTTACCACTCTTACTGTCTTAAGTCAGCAATCTTTCAACACTTTGGCACTTCTGTAACCCCTTTCTCAGATACGTCACGGATGTGACCAAATCAGCCCTGAGTGCTTCTAGGAATTGAAAAATAGCAGCAGAACAGCCGACCTTTTCTCTTGCTGTGAATGAAGAAAGCGGAAGGAGGAGATATAAAGCATGTAGGGCTCAAAGCAATCACTCCAGTATGCAGTAATTTGACAGCAGTGGAATATATGGGACAGACTCGCACATTCAGAAGAGAGACAGTCTCTCCTGTTCTGCGTTCCTGGCTTTATCACCACGTAGGACTCCACTCGACTTGTTCTCTGGCATCTAGAACGGAGTTATTACTGATAAAGAGGCTTTCTTTAAAGATCATTCAAATTGTTCTGAAGTCTGCACTTTCTTTTTTACTTTACTTTTAATCTTATTTGTGTCATGAGCATGTGAAGGCTGGCAGTTTTCATTATGGAATATTGTATTTTTAGAAAATCCAGCTCAACAGATCAGTAAGGTTTAACAAACTGTAGAGAGACAGATTGTACTATACAAGTTGTAGAACCTCTTAGAAAAATACTATACTAAAATAAGTGTTGATCCCGGGTACTAAGATAAGATATTCTTATACATACTGTATACTTGTGTATTTTGCACACAAGCTTACATTATAACACTTATACACACAAAATAATACAGTGGACAGTGGTAGCCTGGTGGGTAGAGCTTTAGGCTATCAATCGGAAGATTGTTGGTTAAAATCCAGGCTCTGCTATGCAGCCACTGTTGGGCTCTTGAGCAAGGCCCTTAACCCTGTCTGCTCCAGGGGTGCTGTACAATGCCTGACCCTGCGCTCTGACCCCAGTCTATAAACTAACTAGGATATGCAGAAAAAACATTTAATTGTACTGTACCACGGTATATATGTATATATGACAAATAAAGGCATTCTTTTTTTTTTTCTTAATAGATGCTTTTGAGGTGTAAAGTTAACTATATGTGAGTACAGCACAAATACATTGTTCTAGCAAACATAATAACTTAAAATACTGATTGGATTGTTTTAAACTACACATTTTATTCATTTTAAATCAGTTTGATTTACTTGATTCAATAATCAGACTTATGGTAGTGGGCCATTTCTTTTGAGTATTACTGTTACCAAGTAATACTGTGCCACAACAGCTAAAACGTTTAATTCTACATACAATATATACACTGATCAGCCATTACATTAAAACCCCCTCCTGGTTTCTACACACATTTTGACTGTAGTCCATCTGTTCCTCTGCATGCTTTTTTAACCTGCATTTACTCTCTTTTTCAATGGTCAGGACCTCCACAGGTCCACCACAGAGCAGGAATGATTTAGGTGGTGGATCATTCTCAGCACTGCAGTGACACTGACATGGTGGTGGTGTGTTAGTGTATGTTGTGCTGGTATGAGTGGATCAGACACAGAGAAACAGATGGACTACAGTCAGTAATTGTACAACTACAAAGTGCTTCTATATGGTAAGTGGAGCTGATAAAATGGACAGTGAGTGTAGAAACAAGGAGGTGGTTTTAATGTTATGGCTGACCGGTGTGTATTGTTCACATCAAATTCACTGAGGTCTTCGTCAGGCCATAGTCAGCTTCAGATTCAGCAAGTGCTGTGGATTGGGTCCAGCTGGGGCTAGGCACAGTAAGTGTTCCCAGACCGGTTAGAACAAATTCTAATTTTCAGGCTTAATTAAGGTTGTAATTGCTGGACAGATTCTGATTACATGGCTTTGTATGGCTTTAGGAAATCTCAATTTTGAAACGAAAGCATAAGCCAAAGACAAAAGGACAAACGAGTGAAAGGACACACATAGCAATTAAAGACAGAGCTGTTCCCATTCGTGTCGAGGGGAAGCATGTGCAACTGTGAAACTGTACTGTAAAAAATTATTAAAAAAAAAAAAACTAATAGAGATTGAGAAAAAAAAATAGACTTTTAGTTTGTCTCTCCAAAATTTGTTACCAAAAAATAGCCAAAAAAAAACTCATTCACTGAAGTGTTTTTCACAAGACTAAAATAAAAATTAGCAAACAGATTTGTACTTTTGGTAGTGCTGGGGGTAAGGAGTGTGAAATTTAGTATGTTCTATACACTATATGGCCAAATTTATATTTAACACCTTACTATAAGCTAGTTGTTTATGTCACCCTAACACCAAGGGCATGAATATGATGCCTCTGCCCTTTATGACTACTGCCTCCATTGTTCTGAGAAGAATTTTTAAAAGAATTCGGAGTTTGTCTTTGAGGTTTTTGTGCCCATTAAGTCAAAAGAGCATTTGTGAGGTCAGGCAATAATGTTGGAGAAGATCTGGCTTGCCTTTGGTGTCCAGATTCATTTAGAAGGTTTTTCAGTTGGGTAAAGGTCAGAGCTCTGTTCGGGTCAGTGCAGTTTCTCTGTACAGAACACTGTGGACCTCACTTTGTGCACAAGCACAGTCATGCTGGAACTTAAGAGGGTTTGCTCAAACTGTTGACACAACATATGTGTCTATGAATGTATGTATGTATAGGTAGGTAGATGTCTAGATTGATCATGCTAAAGCTTTCAGCTCATTGAGGATTGATGGCTTTTACACTGCAGCTGCTTCTATTAAATCCTACCAGAATTTTTCTGTGGGATTTAAATCTGGAGACTAAGAAGGCCACCTCAGGATATTGCAGGATTTTTTAAAATTAAACTTCAGTTGACTTAGATATACACCGATTAGGCATAACATTATGACCACCTCTTGTTTCTATACTCACTGTCCATTTTATCAGCTCCATGTACCATATTGGAGCACTTTGTAGTTCTACAATTACTGACTGTAGTCCATCTAATTCTCTTAATACCTGCTTTCACCCTGTTATTCAATAGTCAGGACCACCACAGAGTAGGTATTAATTAGGTGGTGGATCATTCTCAGCACTGCAGTGACACTGACATGGTGGTGGTGTGTTAGTGTGTGTTGTGCTGGTATGAGTGGATAAGACAGAGCAATGCTGATGGAGTTTTTAACTGGACTGAGAATAGTCCACCAACCAAAAACATCCAGCCAACAGCGCCCCGTGGGCAGCGTCCTGTGACCACTGATGAAGGTCTAGAAGATGACCAACTCAAACAGCAGCAATAGATGAACGATCTCTGACTTTACATCTACAAGGTGGACCAACTAGGTAGGAGTGTCTAATAGAGTGGACAGTGAGTGGACATGGTAAAAACTCCAACAGCGCTTCTGTGTCTGATCCACTCATACCAGCACAACACACACTGGCACACCACCACCATGTCAGTGTCACTGCAGTGTTGAGAATGATCCACCACCCAAATAATACCTGCTCTGTGGTGGTCCTGTGGGGTCCTGACCATTGAAGAACAGCATGAAAGGGGGCTAACAAAGCATGCAGAGAAACAGATGGACTACAGTCAGTAATTGTACAACTACAAAGTGCTTCTATATGGTAAGTGGAGCTGATAAAATGGACAATGTGTGTAGAAACAAGGAGGTGGTGTTAATGTTATGACTGATCGGTGTAATAATAATAATAAGAATAAGTTTTATTTATATAGCGCATTTTACAATCTCAAGGTTGCTTTACGGGTGAGAATGGACAGAAATACTGATTGAAAAAAATAGTCTTCAGCAGAATATAGCACTGAAAGATCCACCACGAATGGTGGAGAGTCTAGTGAGAGGCCTACAGATGAACCTGCCACCAGAGGACCTTAGGGAGCAAGAATGTGGGGTAATGTATGGATGGAAGAGCTCTCCAAGATAGGCCGGGTCCAGACCATGGAGGGCTTAAAAATTTTGTATTTTATGCCTTACCAGAAGCCAGTGCAGTTCATGCTTGGGATACATTTCTTGCTGGGACGCCTAATTATAACCAAGGTTCGATTTTACCACAGAAGGCATAACATCAATTTTGAGTCTGCATTGGTTCAAATATTTTGGTTCATGACATTCCTGACTGCAGTGACCTTGAAATATCCCATTTAAATGTTAAATTAGGCTTCCCGAGTGAGAGGGTAATAAGGATTGAACAACTTTAGTTCTGTCAGTGTCAGAAGTCATGGATTGAGTGTGTACTTCTATTATTTTTACTACAAAGCCTTAAGTCAGCGAATTATGAGCTGCAAGTCATGAGTGACTGAAGGTACACTGCTGATGCATGTAGAGCACAGAGGTGCAGCGAGGTATTTCTGTACTGCTGACACGGCGCAAATATGTGCAGCAGTGAGGAAGGAAAACAAGGTTAACCTGCACTGACAGGTAAGTAAGCAAATGCAAACAGACTGTTGGTGCAATATGCTGTAAAGCAGCGTTTAATTTTACATACAGGTAATATAAATAACAATACAGACATTAATATGAAACAATAAAGAGAAGAGACACTCTTTCCAACCAAAAGACTTTAAATAAATACCTAAATTGCAGTCTGTGTTTCATAACTTCCTATGAAGCCTCAGTAATGCTTAAATCTGGTGATTTAAGGATTAAATCCTTAATTGGGCTTATATCTCTTGCCATTATTTTAGTTTCTTTTAGCTCTATACTTAAATCATCCTGGAATGTAAGAAGAATTATCAGGAATATGATATCATTAGTAGTTTGATACATGACGCTGTGCCTCTGGTCTTATGTAACCTTATGTTATTGCTTTATAATTGTTGCATGTTTTGATTTTTATAAGGCTGAGCGACAGCAGGCTTTAGCTCACAGTGTCCAGGTTATGTGCTCTATAAAATGTTTTGTATGTAAATGGCCTGGACCTTTGACACAAAAAGGCTTTTGAATGCCATGAATTTCAGTTTTGTGGAACATATGGTTCATTTTGGCTGTACTTTTGTGACATGTAGCAACTGTTGGCAGCATTAACTACTGCTGAAGAGATTTGCAGGATGGCTTAGTTGTGGAATGTTGTCCATCTGCCTTGCCTGTATGGCAGGGGGGGAATAGAGGTGCACGTAAGTTACATGTCAGTTGCTTTACCTTGTTAAGTGTTAATTTGCTCCAGGTGGAAGTATTTCTATTTATCACAGTTTCTCCCTCACAGATCTGCCGCCTCATCTTTTGGGAAACCTGCTTTTCAGTTGAAACCACAATGCCTGGCTTGAGGCCAGCACGCTTTTCTATTTTTTTCTGGGAACTCAGCCAGTGTCAGAAAGTAACTGCCCTGGATGAGCAGGCTGCCCCAGAGGCGACTTGATGGTTTTTTATGGAGCCGACCCCACATTTGGACCCACACTGCGCCAGTTAGTGGGGTGGGGTGCCGCTCGTTGTATTGCTGTTCCCGAATTGTTCTGAGTTTCATTTATTTCCCATTTTTTAGAATTATGTGGTCACAGTCGCTCTAAGCAGCTTGCCATATTGTGACAACCAGTTGTTCATTTCTGCTCTATCTCTTTTCTATTCATATTCTCCATTTCGGATTGCAGATGCTTTTATGTCTTTTCATTGTTTATTTGTTTCCACTCTTAATTTCCATTTACTCTTTTTGTTTGTGGCTTTTTAGCCACGATATTGTTCTGTCTTGGTTAAGCATCCTTCAAACTGAAATTGGTTCGTTTTCAGTTTTTGCAGGTGCAGGATTAAACCCGCCCCATTACAAGTTGAGCATTTAGTTCAAGAAGTAGTAAAGTTAATATTGTGAGGACAGTGAGGCAATTGAAAAACATTAACCCTATATAAAGATGACTAATTCCAACATAATATATTAGCTGTACTGTCAGATGAATATATTAGTTATACTTGCAATGTCATAATGTCACACAAACATCATTTTTTACAAACTGAAAAGCTGAGTTAGAATGGCCTTAAGTATTAGCTTGTTTTTTCCACTTTTTTTTTTTTTTTTTACATTTATTTTTTTTACAGTAGTTGACTAGGGAAAGTACTCATTATAGGTGCTGATGCCAGCGTGTGAGCAGAGAGGAGAAGATGCAGGCAGCTATGATGAGCTGTGATAATTAAAACAATTCAAAAGGTGCCAAGAGGAAGAGTGCTGGAGTGGCATGGCCCCAGCAAAGCAGTGATAAATAGCTTTTCTCTGTTTTAAATGTGGAGTTGTGCCAGTACAAAAACAGATTTTTTTTCTCCTGGTACAGTAATAATACTTTTCATTTTGTGTTGCATTGTAGAGGCATGATAAGTTATGGAAATGACCTGCATGCTGTTGCTTCCTGCCTTGTGTTGTATGTTTTACTGTTAGATTTATACACAAAACCTGGAAGAAAAAGTATTAGGACACCCCTTCTCATTTTAAAACGCATGTATTGCAGCCAGATCTTTTTGCTGACAGATCCAATCAATTAATCAATCAATTAATTATATAAAAAAAAACACATGCTTCCGACTTTGCAGCAACAGTTTGGGGAAGGCCTTTTCCTGTTCCAATATGACTGTGCCCCCATGCACAACGCAAGGTCCAAACTCAACTGACCTGCACAGAGTTCTGACCTCAGCCCTATTGAAAGGCTTTTGAAATGAACTGGAACATTTATTGAGGATTTCTTGTCAAACGCTCTTTTGAATGAAGGGGCACAAATTCCGACAGACTTCAAAGTTAACTGTTGTTTAAACATAATAAATGATCACATAGAGGTCACTCTATACTAACACCATTTGTGTTTGAAATAGAATGTCCTACCAGATCCTTAGGTGTCCGAATACTTTTGGTCTTATAGTGTATGTGTGGTGGTGGTGTGTTTGCATGTTTTTAGTATGTATGTCTTAATGTTTGGGTCTGTTACATTTAACACTAATGCTTAACTTGTAGTTATTGAGAGAACAATTATCTAAACACATGAACAATGTTCCTCAGTGGCTCTGCATACATAACTTTACTCATCACAGCTTCTGGAATGTTGTTTTTATTTTATACCATGTGCTGTGGACATTTCTTTGCATTCCCTAAGGACACACTTTGATCCTGGACACAACATGGAGCTTTACTGCACCACAGTAAAGTACTTTTTTGGATAAATGTTTGTATAAATGTTTGAGTTTTTCCACCAGAACAATAAATCTGTGTTGTTGTTTTTTTTCTTTTCCACTGGTGACCAGTAGCAGATGTTCCCGGTGAATATTTTATTTCTTCATATTTATTTTATTTTTTAAGTCCGGTTCATTGCTGCATTATCCATCTCACTATTTAATGCATAACTTGCGCCGAGAGTCAACTGATTTAAAAATACATGGGGGCCACCCGGGTGACGCAGCGGTCTCTGCATTAACACACCACCGCTGAGATCCAGGTCGGACACTTAGCTGTGACACCAACCTGGCCAGGTGTCCAACCTAATGCCTAGGGTCAGCTTGGCTGCAAAGTAATAAAATACATTAAGCACTGAAACTTGTAGCATAAAAATGTTTTGTACAAGCAGGTCTAAGATCAGTAAGTGCACTTCCAAGCATTGGCTGAAATGGTATAAAGGACACTGCTGTTAGTCTCTTAACTAATAAAATAAAGGGCCTAACAGAGTTGAAGCTAATACATCAACATCATCATACGTTTTTAGTCAAATGTCCAGATTTGTATTATTTATTGTTTTCTTTTCAGATTACTAAATGTATAGATATTTTAAAGGAAATAAATCCCTAGTAGTGTTATTTATTTTATTTACATCCAAAATTCATGTAAACTTAAAACCCCTGCATTGCTATCACATTGATTTCTTTTATTTGTTGTAGTCCTGACCTCTAATGAACTCACTCAATTGCATATACACCGATCAGGCATAACATTATGACCACCTCCTTGTTTCTACACTCGCTGTTCATTTTATTAGCTTTACTTACCCTATAGAAGCACTTTGTAGTTCTACAATTACTGACTGTAGTCCATCTGTTTCTCTGCATGCTTTGTTAGCCCCCCATGCTGTTCTTCAATGGTCAGGACTCTCACAGGACCACTACAGAGCAGGTATAATTTGGGTCATGGGTCATTCTTAGCACTTCAGTGACACTGACATGGTGGTGGTGTGTTAGTGTGTGTTGTACTGGTATGAGTGGATCAGACACAGCAGCTCTGCTGGAGTTTTTAAATACCGTGTCCACTCACTGTCCGCTCTATTAGACACTCCTACCTAGTTGGTCCACGTTGTAGATGTAAAGTCACAGACGATCACTCATCTATTGCTGCTGTTTGAGTTGGTCATCTTCTAGACCTTCATTAGTGGTCACAGGACGCTGCCCACAGGATATTTTTGGTTGGTGGACTATTCTCAGTCCAGCAGTGACATTTTTCAACCACAAGGAGGTGGTCATAATGTTATGCCTCATTGGTGTATATCCACAAGGGTTTTTTTTTTTTTTAAGTAATTCAAAGTAGATTGTTTTTTTCTTTCTTTTTCTAGGTGGTAGCTACATACAGACCTTACCATTTCAAATATAGCTCTGTGTGTTGCAGATATATTTATAATTAATTAAGGCTGCATAGTTTTGGACCATGTTCAGCAAAATGGCCAGAGTCTAGGGGGGCTTCAGTAAACTAGAACTAAAGTTCCAATAAATTTCCATCATCAGTTCTTTTATTTTCGTAGAGGGGAAGCTTTTCTAATAAATAAACTTTTTACTACTGCCTTTCAGCATGACATTACGTAGCCCACCTCGGTGTAGGTGTTTGTGTGAGCAGTGATGGATGCCTGGGTGAAGCCTGTCAGAAGGCCGGAGATGAAAGTGAGGTAGATGGACAGCGCGTGACAGTACGAACTTTAACGAGAAGTTAATAGACATATGTTTCTACTTTCAGACCTTGAATCTCTAAGGCCACGAAGGCTGTTGATTGATAGGCTGTCTTGGCATGTGTATATTTTCCTGCCTGTCCATCACCTTCTCTTTTTTAAAGCACTGAAACACCAGGTATGAGAGTGTGAGAGTGACAGTTTGTCCTGCACTGAGACAATAATTTTGCAGTACAAAGGGACAACCAGTAGAAGGACAGGTCTGTGATTACTCTCTGTGCTTTTTTCTTAAACCTGTCCATCTCATCACATCTACCGAGGCAAACGTACATGAGAAATAGAAGCCAGAGGCGTAAGAGATGCTATTCAGGTATTTTTGGTTGTAAAGGATATTACCATTTCCCTTTTATCCTTATGTATCTTTAAATGATGCAGTTTACAGCTTCAGCAGCCGGAGCGCAGCGTGCAGAATTTTAACAGCATTGACTAATATCCTAATGGCTGCTGTTGAGCTGTTAGCATCTTTCCCAGCAGATCTTGAATATCTTGACAGCTATTTTAGCTGATTTCTGACAAGGTTTATGGTGAACCGCTGGATGCCTCTTTATAGACGGCAAATAAGTGATTGTAGGTTGCTAGCTCAGACTTAACTCTGTCATCTGGCACACATACAGCCATGAAATTGCTTGTATCAATCTAGCTGTCAAATCACAGCACAAATCAGCTTTTTGAGACCATATTGATGTGCTGATCAGAATATAAATGATTGCACTTTAGTTTGTAAACTGGGGTGCATGTTATACCTTAGCATTACATTCAGACCATTTAGGAAAACCCTTTATCCTAAACTACATACAGATATGACTAAATACAACCCAAATACAGTGCAAACAAATGAGGATTAAGGGCCTTGCTCAGCAGCCCAACAGTAGCAACTTGGCAGCAGAGGGGATTGAACCCACAACCTTTGAATGACTAGTCCAGTACCTTAAACTCTATGCTACCACTGCCACACATTTAATATTATAGTTTTTTGTATCTTAAGCCATACAAAGCAAAGAGGCAGGTGGCATGGTACCTCAAAACAAGAAGGTCATGAAGGTGTTTGTTCCACTCATGTACCATGGAGATGGTACATGCTGCTGAGTCTGCATTATAAGCACATGTCCCACATTCCCTCCACCCCACATTTAAATTTTGGTAGTGCTAGGCTTCTGTGAGAAGGTTCCACTATGAGTCAGGAGAAGAAGTGAGAACTTTAAGAGTAATTTCTGTGAAAGGGGATACTGTAACATGCCCATCTGCCATATAGGCGATCAGGGGTGCGAATTATGCCCACTTGCTGTTTTAATGTGTGTCAGTAGGGAAGCACAGATGACTGACAATGTCTGTCCTTTTAAACAGCACTTCAAGGGCAGTCTCTGCGCCTCATTAAGCATTATTTGCTTCCAGCTCTATAAAAACCAGCCTTGTCATTAGCACTTTGCTGGATCCATTTATTTCCTGCCTCTTTTAATTTCTTTTTCTGCACGTTTGTTGTCCTCTGTGTGCATGTGTTTGTTTGAGGCCAGTACGGCGGGGTATAGGTCAGACTCAAGTACTTGCCTGACTTCTTCTGTCAGGCTGAAGGTCGCTTGTCTTACAATTCCTGTTTATACTTTGTGGGATGATTGAATGGCTTTTCTGTTAGTTATGACTTTTTCTGTTCCAGGCTTTTTTTTTTTTTTTCTTTTGGTCGTTTATTTATTTAGTTGTTTTTTTTAAAAATTATTTTCAAGGCTTTTCAGCCACAGTAATGTTCTACCCTGGTTAATTATACTGCAGTTGGGTTTATTTCTCTATAACGTTAGAGGTGCAGGGTACACCTGGCGCCTCTGTGGTGAGGTGTGCAACACCCTGCTACAAACATACAGCGGGAAATAAAAATAAAAGAAATAAATGTACATTATTTTATAACTTTGGAAAAAACAGTGAAGTGCGGGGTTTTTTAAACTTATTTTCAAGTGACCCACATTCTGTCCATGAATTTTATAGCAACCCAGGCAACACAAACAATCCACCAAAACGAAACAAAATGAAATACACTTCGGTTATGAAATTGGTGGCAATCTGGTCCCACTGTGGTTTACACAATGTAACGTAAAGCCTCCACAAGAGGGCATTCATGTACAAGTTCATATTGTATTTATGTGCCTGTTAAAATTTGTTTATTTAATTATTATATTTTTCTCTGCGACCCAACCAATGGCCGCGACTCAGGGTTTGAAGAGCCCTTAGTATAATATTCCAGAATCCATCATTAAAGCACAAAAACAAGCAGAAGTCTAATACTGGTTGAAATTTTAATGGATAGATGTACATTACATTTACAGCATAAGCGATTGCAGTTGTTAATTACTACAGTCCAAGCAATCAAGGGTTTAGGTTTTTTTTCAATGGCCAACAGAGGCAACCCTGCTGTACTGGGGCTTGAACCAGCAGTTTTCCAATTACTAGTCCAGTACTTTAACCACTGAGCTACAACTGCACATTAAGTGGGTTATAATTATTGTTAGGGATCTACAACACAAGACCCAAAAGCGAAAAACCTAAATTAAAAACCTAAATAATTGATTGGGGTACATAATGTGTGCAGATACTTGCAGACTGGTGTGAGGTGCATGATACAGATCATCCGTTTACATCCTCCCATGGATGACCTCTAAAACGAAATCTAACTAGGCTTAGAATCTGATCTGATCTGATTTTATCTTGATGTTTATCGAGATAGCAAAAGGGAAAGATTCAGATTCAGTTTAATGGTGCACTGAGCTGGTGTAGAGTGTCTGAGAAGAGTTATCCAGAAGAGAGATGTTCTCCTTCTGCCCTTGGGGGTTTTCTTGCACCTCCCAAAAAACTCCATGTGTGATTCAGTGAACGTGTGAGGATGAGTTGCCCTGCAGTGATTTGGCATCAGGTTGTATTTCTGTGCACCCAGTGTTTCAGGGTATGTGGAGTGGTTTCTGCTCTCTCTGGTTTTCTCCTACCTTCCAAAAACATGCTAGCAGGTGGGTTAATAGACTGATAGATTCAGTGCCTTGATTTTGGTGTTTTCTAATCTTTTATTTAGTGTATCTGGATTCACTATGAATCTGCAATAAAGCAGTTACTGAAGATGATTAAATTTATTATTTATAATAATTAAAAATAAACAATATAAATAATTTAAAATAATAGTTATATTATTATTATAGTTAATAATTATTATTATTACTTATTATTTGTTATTTAATTATTAAATACATTAATAATTATATTATTTTTTATTAATTATTATTATTAAATTATTAATTTAATTTCCTTTTTTATGTTTTACCAACGATTTATACTGGTCAGGTTTCTTGGAATCACTTGGCCCAATGCAGTAATACACCCCGGACAGAATGGCAGTCCATCGCGAGGCTCCCCCTACTTTTAATTAACCACTCACATCTGTCTGTAGGCACCTGACTGGCAGATAGTACTGCTGGAGATTCGAACCTGGATCCCAGCATTACTGAACTATGTATTGCAGTGCTACAGAACTGCCTGGTTTTAATTATAACATGTTAAATCTTAGTCTAAAATATTACAATTAATTATGACGGCTTGTGGCCCAAGTGGCAAAAACACATTTATTATGGTAGTGCAGAAAAGATTGCAATAAATAGATGACTATGTGTGATCTTTTATTTATGTGTTGATTTCTTTTCATCTCTCAAAACATTCCAGTAGATTTATTAGTCCAAGCATTGGAATGAGAGACTGTGTGATACCCTGTGGTGGATTGGCACTCAGTCTCTGTCAGACTGTTAATGTGCCAAAAATTAAACATATTAAGCCCTGATTTGTCTGCTATCATGTACATATGGATACAGAAAGTCGCATTCTTGCACAATGCAGCACAAACATTCTGTAGTTCTGCAGTAATGCACTCACGACTTTCATTAATTGCTCTTCCAGGCTGTGAGGATTACAAGTCATTTGGAAAGCAGCAAGAGGCCTCGCTGCTGCCACTCCTACCACAGGAAACAGTGTTTAGGGAAGCCTGGGAGTCGCAGGGAGCCATGGCGGTATAAATAAGCACCGTGATCCCATGCCGTCTTTGTCCCAGACACAGTATGGAGAAGCGTGACCTGAAAGAAAGGCTTAATAAAAAATTTCACGTGAAGGGAGCGCTGCATCTCCTGCGTCTGATTAGGATGAAACGAGATGAGTTTAGAGGAATCCGACCTGTTTCGTTTCTTTTAGCTTGTTTGTTTGTTTTTCGTACCCACATGTGTGAGTATGTGGGAATATGTGAACATGTGTATTTACAGCCAGCTGCTTCAGTCCTGAATCTTAGTTCTGCAAGTTTTTGCAGCAGGGGTGAGAATAAATAACAGAATAAGTACAGTGGTACCTCGAAACTCAGCGTCAGTTGGTTCTGGAAGTGTCGCTGAATTTAAAAGGCGTTGAGTTTCAAGGTATTTTTTTCCCATAAGGATGTTTGGGAAGCCATGGTCCCATGGAACTGCATATATTTAAGGCTAATGTAAAATAATGGGGTTGTTTTTGACACTTATACACTAAAAATAACACAAATATAATATAAAAACACTGAAATACAATTGAAAAACAGTTATTTCCTATGGAGTGTGGCAGTGCACAAAGCTTAACGTGACTTATTATACTAAAACAAACGAGGAATTTCATTAGTGAAGAGAACTTATGACCAGTAATAATTAGGAAAGGTTTAGTGTTTCTATATCGTTCTTTTGATACATTAAGTCACAACAAACTTAATGTATTACTATAATGTACACCGATCAGCCATAACATTAAAACCACCTCCTTGTTTCTGCATGCATTGTCCATTTTATCGGCTTCACTTACCATATAGAAGCACTTTGTTGTTCTACGATTACTGACTGTAGTCCATCTGTTTCTCTTCATGCTTTGTTAGCCCCCTTTCATGCTGTTCTTCAATGGTCAGGACCACCACAGAGCAGGTATTATTTGGGTGGTGGATCATTCTCAGGACTGCAGTAACACTGACATGGTGGTGGTGTGTTAGTGTATGCTGTGCTGATATTAGTGGATCAGACACAGCAGCGCTGCTGGAGTTTTTAAATACCGTGTCCACTCACTGTCCACTCTATTAGACACTCCTACCTAGTTGGTCCACCTTGTAGATGTAAAGTCAGAGACGATCGCTCATCTATTGCTGCTGTTTGAGTTGGTCATCTTCTGCTGTGTCTGATCCACTCATACCAGCACAACACACACTAACACACCACCACCATGTCAGTGTCACTGCAGTGCTGAGAATGATCCACCACCCAAATAATACCTGCTCTGTGGTGGTCCTGGGAGAGTCCTGACTATTAAAGAACAGCATGAAAGGGGGCTAACAAAGTATGCAGAGAAACAGATGGACTACAGTCAGTAATTGTAGATTTACAAAAAGCTTCTATATGAGAAGTGGAGCTGATAAAATGGACAGTGAGTGTAGAAACAAGGAGGTGGTTTTAATGTTAAGGCTGATCAGTGTATATTATAATTTACAGACCATAGATTCTGTATTTTATTTAAACTATGATATGACAAATTATATTTTTGTTTTTATTAATATTATTATTATTATTATTATTATTATTATTTGTAGGCATTGGAGGTTCAGTGTCATTTGTGTATGGTATTTGATACAATAATTTAACACGTGCGTTTATTGTTATGTTATGCCAACCACACACACACACACAGTCGGAGACCTTGCAGGAAAAGTCATGTACATTTTTTTGCTGGCTCTACTAAAAGACACGGCGGAAAGGTGATTTGCCGACGTTTCTGCTTGAGTGGTACAATTTCTCTCTGTGCCGCCAGGCAAGTCCAGATCTGACCCTGAACCCCCCAGAGCTCCACACAATTCTTTTTCCATTTGACATTAGCTATGATAGATCTCCCCTGAGGAGAAAACCCTACAGCCTACAAATAAAAGAGAGTTCAGTTCTGTAGAATTGGTTTGTACCTGTTTGTTTGTGTGGGTTTGTGTGTGTGTGTGTGTTCGCATCTGTAAATATCATTTTATTAATTGATGCGAATTTAAGGCATGAACAACCTGAGGACATCAGTTTATAGTCACTCCATCTATGCATTTACTTTGGAAACGCCAGTTCATGTTCTGAATGTTCTGATAGATGGTAGGTAACCAGAGTACCTGGAGGAAACCCACATGAGCATTTCGGACAAATAGGTCCAGTGCTGTTGGGCTGATGCCTATTAATATTTTCAGATACAGTGGTACCATGTAACTCGGCGTCCCCTAAACTTGAAATCTTTGAAACTCGACACCCTTCTGTAAGAAATTCTCCATGAGAAATCTTAAACTAGACGTTTCCCTCAAATTCGACATGTGTGCGACTGCCGCTTTGTTCAGTGCTGGGCTTGATCAGCCATAACATTAAAACCATCTCCTTGTTTCTACACTCACTGTCCATTTTATCAGCTCCACTTACCATATAGAAGCACTTTGAAGTTCTACAATAACTGACTGTAGTCCATCTGTTTCTCTGCATGCTTTGTTAGCCCCCTTTCATGCTGTTCTTCAATGGTCAGGACTCTCCCAGGACCACTACAGAGTAGGTATTATTTGGGTTGTGGATCATGATCAAAATGGACAGTAAGTGTAGAAACAAGGAGGTGGTTTTAATGTTATGGCTGATCGATGTATCTGTGTTTAGGTGGATTTTTCTCCTGTTTCACTTTTAAACTTGTGTTACAGCTCGGAGTTCTGAGAAATTATGAGAATCAGCTTTTGCAAGAGAGTGTCAGTGTTGGTTCTGTTGAGGTTCCTTGTGCACCGTCCTGTCCTGCATTCTGTGTTTTTTGGACCCACTGTGAACCTTACCAGGATGAAGACTAAATGAAAAATAGCACAGTGGCATGTTAAATTATTTAGTCAGCTGTTTTAATTAAACCAGCACTGCCATCAAGGATTCCAGATGTTTTTTAGGATGCTGCAATATCCATGCGAATCAGAATCTCTGAATATGAACGAATATCTTCAGTTATTTAAGTACAGGCCTAATTATCATGTTTCCCATATAGATATCAATTTGCATAATGCTTTTTTAACGAGGCACTAATGACCTTGAGAGGAGGCTAATGAAGCAGCGCACTGTGTGTGTACAGACCGAGGTGTGTTGCATCGACGTGTGTTTCCAAAGTGTCAGTGTGAGCATGTGTGCTAACCAGTGTGTGATCCCGGCTTCCTCCATTAGCCCACGCTTTGATGAGCTTAACTCTGCATGTTCCGAATGTTTTCTTTGTAATTGGGACTAGGTACACTGTGGCATATAAGAGAGGATTAAGCAAAGGAAAGGGAACAGATGTGTGTGAGCGTGGCTTGGTGCTTGTGGGTGGGTGTGTGTGTGTGTGTATATGCGCCTCAGTGTTCCCACCGGGAACGTTTACCTCAACTTTTCTCTGAATTCAAATTAAAGTCACACTCATCTGGAGTTCAGTATCATCTGCATAAATCATTTTCGCTTTTCCGTCGTGTCTACTCCAGCCACATAAAACAGAACGGATTGTTACGGACTACATAGCGTGAATTTTATAGCTTTGGTGCTGCTCATGCTGAAGCGGGAAAAAAATCTCAACAAATAACAAATGATTTCGCAAACAGCTCAGTAGTGACAGGGAGGCATTTGCACCCACAGCAGCATGATAATAAGCTCACGCTAGCTGGTATCTCATAGACGCGCTTGTTCTCATGCATATGACCTCATTTCCTTTGGAAGCGTTGGGATGAAACATTGATAGGTTGAGATGCAGGGTGTGAGGTATGTTTAGATTGTGGAGTGGGGGGGGGAATGAAACAGCAAGGTTAATCGGCTGTGGAAGCAACACAGAGATAGCATTTTGCATTTAAAATTGTGTGCATTGTCAGGAAAAACTACCACATGGGTACATTTTGTTTTCCAAACAATCTGAGATGGAAATGATCCTTAAGGATAAATCTGTGGTCCTTGTGATCTTCATCCACACCAGGTTCCTTAATTGTTCCTTAAAAGTCTTGGTAACACAATGCACAATACAGGAACACAGTATGTAAAGGGTATAATACATCTGATCACTTTCTCTGTCACACATAAAGCAACCAGAACACCTACGGGTATGTTCTTGTAAGGAAAACCCACACTAGCATCGGGTGAACAGGCCGACTTCATTCACATTAACCAAGATTTACATTTACATTTTCAGCATTTAGCAGACGCTTTTATCCAAAGCGACTTACACAGTGAGCGGAACACAATGAGCAATTGAGGGTTAAGGGCCTTGCTCAGGGACCCAACAGTGGCAACTTGGTGGTGGCGGGGCTTGAACCGGCAACCTTCTGTTTACTAGTCCAGTACCTTAACCACTGAGCTATCACTGGATGAAGATCAAGATCAAGATGAAGATCAAGCCCAAATATTAAGGTCATGGAACTATGTGGCACCCATTCGTGCTGCATCTAGGTGACACCCAAATTACCAAATATACTAAATTACCAAACAGACATCCTCTTTAAAACACAGCCACATTACACATAGATTTTGGTTAGATGGTTAGAGCGTGACCTGACTGAATGCCTGCATTCTTCATACTTTATAAGAGCAGTAGATATTAGCTGTATATATATATATATACTGTATATATATATACAGTGTATCACAAAAGTGAGTACACCCCTCACATTTCTGCAGATATTTAAGTATATCTTTTCATGGGACAACACTGACAAAATGACACTTTGACACAATGAAAAGTAGTCTGTGTGCAGCTTATATAACAGTGTAAATTTATTCTTCCCTCAAAATAACTCAATATACAGCCATTAATGTCTAAACCACCGGCAACAAAAGTGAGTACACCCCTTAGTGAAAGTTCCTGAAGTGTCAATATTTTGTGTGGCCACCATTATTTCCCAGAACTGCCTTAACTCTCCTGGGCATGGAGTTTACCAGAGCTTCACAGGTTGCCACTGGAATGCTTTTCCACTCCTCCATGACGACATCACGGAGCTGGCGGATATTCGAGACTTTGCGCTCCTCCACCTTCCGCTTGAGGATGCCCCAAAGATGTTCTATTGGGTTTAGGTCTGGAGACATGCTTGGCCAGTCCATCACCTTTACCCTCAGCCTCTTCAATAAAGCAGTGGTCGTCTTAGAGGTGTGTTTGGGGTCATTATCATGCTGGAACACTGCCCTGCGACCCAGTTTCCGGAGGGAGGGGATCATGCTCTGCTTCAGTATTTCACAGTACATATTGGAGTTCATGTGTCCCTCAATGAAATGTAACTCCCCAACACCTGCTGCACTCATGCAGCCCCAGACCATGGCATTCCCACCACCATGCTTGACTGTAGGCATGACACACTTATCTTTGTACTCCTCAACTGATTGCCGCCACACATGCTTGAGACCATCTGAACCAAACAAATTAATCTTGGTCTCATCAGACCATAGGACATGGTTCCAGTAATCCATGTCCTTTGTTGACATGTCTTCAGCAAACTGTTTGCGGGCTTTCTTGTGTAGAGACTTCAGAAGAGGCTTCCTTCTGGGGTGACAGCCATGCAGACCAATTTGATGTAGTGTGCGGCGTATGGTCTGAGCACTGACAGGCTGACCCCCCACCTTTTCAATCTCTGCAGCAATGCTGACAGCACTCCTGCGCCTATCTTTCAAAGACAGCAGTTGGATGTGACGCTGAGCACGTGCACTCAGCTTCTTTGGACGACCAACGCGAGGTCTGTTCTGAGTGGACCCTGCTCTTTTAAAACGCTGAATGATCTTGGCCACTGTGCTGCAGCTCAGTTTCAGGGTGTTGGCAATCTTCTTGTAGCCTTGGCCATCTTCATGTAGCGCAACAATTCGTCTTTTAAGATCCTCAGAGAGTTCTTTGCCATGAGGTGCCATGTTGGAACTTTCAGTGACCAGTATGAGAGAGTGTGAGAGCTGTACTACTAAATTAAACACACCTGCTCCCTATGCACACCTGAGACCTAGTAACACTAACAAATCACATGACATTTTGGAGGGAAAATGACAAGCAGTGCTCAATTTGGACATTTAGGGGTGTAGTCTCTTAGGGGTGTACTCACTTTTGTTGCCGGTGGTTTAGACATTAATGGCTGTATATTGAGTTATTTTGAGGGAAGAATAAATTTACACTGTTATATAAGCTGCACACAGACTACTTTTCATTGTGTCAAAGTGTCATTTTGTCAGTGTTGTCCCATGAAAATATATACTTAAATATCTGCAGAAATGTGAGGGGTGTACTCACTTTTGTGATACACTGTATATATATATATATACAGTGTATCACAAAAGTGAGTACACCCCTCACATTTCTGCAAATATTTCATTATATCTTTTCATGGGACAACACTATAGAAATAAAACTTGGATATAAGTTAGAGTAGTCAGTGTACAACTTGTATAGCAGTGTAGATTTACTGTCTTCTGAAAATAACTCAACACACAGCCATTAATGTCTAAATGGCTGGCAACATAAGTGAGTACACCCCACAGTGAACATGTCCAAATTGTGCCCAAAGTGTCAATATTTTGTGTGACCACCATTATTATCCAGCACTGCCTTAACCCTCCTGGGCATGGAATTCACCAGAGCTGCACAGGTTGCTACTGGAATCCTCTTCCACTCCTCCATGATGACATCACGGAGCTGGTGGATGTTAGACACCTTGAACTCCTCCACCTTCCACTTGAGGATGCGCCACAGGTGCTCAATTGGGTTTAGTCCATCACCTTTACCTTCAGCTTCCTCAGCAAGGCAGTTGTCATCTTGGAGGTTGTGTTTGGGGTCGTTATCCTGTTGGAAAACTGCCATGAGGCCCAGTTTTTGAAGGGAGGGGATCATGCTCTGTTTCAGAATGTCACAGTACATGTTGGAATTCATGTTTCCCTCAATGAACTGCAGCTCCCCAGTGCCAGCAACACTCATGCAGCCCAAGACCATGATGCTACCACCACCATGCTTGACTGTAGGCAACATACAGTTGTCTTGGTACTTCTCACCAGGGCGCCGCCACACATGCTGGACACCATCTGAGCCAAACAAGTTTATCTTGGTCTCGTCAGACCACAGGGCATTCCAGTAATCCATGTTCTTGGACTGCTTGTCTTCAGCAAACTGTTTGCGGGCTTTCTTGTGCGTCAGCTTTCTTCTGGGATGACGACCATGCAGACCGAGTTGATGCAGTGTGCGGTGTATGGTCTGAGCACTGACAGGCTGACCTCCCACATCTTCAACCTCTGCAGCAATGCTGGCAGCACTCATGTGTCTATTTTTTAAAGCCAACCTCTGGATATGACGCCGAACACGTGGACTCAACTTCTTTGGTCGACCCTGGCGAAGCCTGTTCCGAGTGGAACCTGTCCTGGAAAACCGTTGTATGACCTTGGCCACCATGCTGTAGCTCAGTTTCAGGGTGTTAGCAATCTTCTTATAGCCCAGGCCATCTTTGTGGAGAGCAACAATTCTATTTCTCACATCCTCAGAGAGTTCTTTGCCATGAGGTGCCATGTTGAATATCCAGTGGCCAGTATGAGAGAATTGTACCCAAAACACCAAATTTAACAGCCCTGCTCCCCATTTACACCTGGGACCTTGACACATGACACCAGGGAGGGACAACGACACATTTGGGCACAATTTGGACATGTTCACTGTGGGGTGTACTCACTTATGTTGCCAGCTATTTAGACATCAATGGCTGTGTGTTGAGTTATTTTCAGAAGACGGTAAATCTACACTGCTATACAAGCTGTACACTGACTACTCTAAGTTATATCCAAGTTTCATGTCTATAGTGTTGTCCCATGAAAAGATATAATGAAATATTTGCAGAATTGTGAGGGGTGTACTCACTTTTGTGATACACTGTATATATATATATATATATGGGGGTGTAGAGGGTAAAATCACTACATCAAGTATTTGTATAGCAACTTTACAGAATCCAGGACTGACAGACCAAAAAACCCTGTTGAGCAACCCAAGGACGACAGTGGCAAGGGAAAAACTCCCTTCAATTACAGGAAGAAACCTTGAAAGGAACCAGACTCAGCAGGGACCTTCATCCTTTTTGAGTGGTCTGGAGAATAATTTGAATTAATTTAAATTTGGCTTACACAAATCATACATGCACAAAATTAATTTAAACTTAAATGTGTAATTAGTGAAAAGAATACACAAGCAGTCTGTGATAAAGTCCGTAGTGAGTTCTGGACATTTTTGGTGCAATCACGCCAGGTTGGCGTCAAATCTAGCAGGAGCAGCATTGCAGAACCGCCTCACAACATCAAACAGTAATCGTCAAATCTACAATTTGTAACACAAACCACTAATTAACCATTAATATCCAATACTGCTTGGCTACTTTAACTAAAATACACCATGACCATGTGGCCAAATGTATTTTGACACCCCTCTTAATGATTGAGTTTAGCTGTTTAGCCACACCATTTAATAAAACATCCAAAAAGTCAATTATTATAAAGTATGTGAAAGAAATGAACTGCATTTAAACTTTGTTGCAACAGTTTGGAAAAGCCCATTTCATGTTCCATCCTGACTGCACCCCAGTGAACAAAACATTATCCATAAAGACTTGGTTTGATGGGTGTGGTGTGAAGGAACTCCACTTGCCTGCTTAGAGCCATGATCTCAACCTCACTAAACACATTTAAAAAGAATTAAAATTTCCATTGTGAGTTAGAGATAGGCGTGGCTGAAACACTTATACTCAGTTACTGGAGTGTCCACATACTTTTAATCATAGTTTAGTATGTAAATTGTCTTGGTTTGTGATTGAGGGAGTGAATCAGTGAGTGTATTTATGTTGACCTATAATGGATTGGCATCTTGTTCGGGGTGTATTTCCGTGTTTTTGGGTGGCATGGCACACTTATGTGTTAATTGTGGCAAACTTTAAAATTATGAAAGCTGTGAAAATGTGTGTGTTTGTGTTTGTGTGTGTGTGTGTGTGTGTGTGTGTGTGTGTGATTTGTCTTATTGTGAGATTGGGATGTGGGCAGCCTACAAAGCTATTTCCCAAAGCTTTGTCTCGCTCTGTTAGGCCAACAGCTTCAGTTCCTAGACAATTTGTCTACCCACCCACACACACATAGGTGCTATCTCATGAGTATACGAGCAATGTGTGTTTGTGTGGGTGGATCCAAGCATTAGAGAACATTTCTTTTTTTTGTGGGCACACACTCAAGGATATGGAAATTGTCACTGGAATAATTATACTTTAATACAATTATAATAATACAAAAACACTGCAGGCCATCTTTTTTATCCGAACAAATGCAGACAACAGTTTTAGTTAAACAAGGTTTTACTCACATCTCCTAATCTCAAGTAAACTCGATTTTTTGGTGCTCCCAAGTGGATTGTAAGTTCCTGACCATGGTAAAGCCCTCAGAGAAATGGCGAGAGCAAACATTGGCTCGTCATATGTACTTACTTAACTAATTTTGAAGTTGAAAAGCATGTTTGTCCTTTGATTAACATTTAAACTTTAATTTCCTAATAAAACATTTTTTAAGTGACATTTTAGTCTATCTGCATTAATTTTTAAAATAAATGTAAAAAAAATGTTTACCTTCTTGTAGTGCTACTTCTTGAAAGGCAAAGTAAAAAGTCATGTATATACACCAGTTAGGCATAACATTATGACCACCTTCTAAATATTGTGTTGGTCACCCTTTTGCTGCCAAAATAGCCCTGCAACTGTGATGCACTGTGTATTCTGACTCCTTTCTATCAGAACCAGCATTAACTTTTTCAGCAATTTGAGCTACAGTAGCTCGTCTGTTGGATCGGACCACACGGGCCAGCCTTCACTCCCCACATGCACCAATGAGCCTTGGCCGTCCATGACCCTGTTGCTGGTTTACCACTGTTCCTTCCTTGGACCACTTTTATAAATACTGACCACTGCAGACCGGGAACACCCCACAAGAGCTGCAGTTTCAGAGATGCTCTGACCCAGTCGTCTAGCCATCACAATTTGGCCCTTCTCAAATTCGTCTCACTCAGATCCTTGCCCATTACACTTGCCCATTTTTCCTGCTTCTAACACATTAACTTTGAGGATAAAATGTTCAGTTGCTGCCTAATATATCCCCCCCACTAACAGCTGCCATGATGAAGAGATAACCAGTGTTATTCACTTCACCTGTCAGTGCTCATAATGCTATGCCTGGTCAGACAAATCGATGAGCATCATTTACCCACAGTGGGGAAGTCAGTGTTTCAACTGGTCAAAAACGTTTTACAGCAGGCGGTCTTATGTTTATATTTTTTTGTACATAAAGGGTCACAGGTTCTTAAAGTCTTGGTTTCTTAGTCCAGCTACAGGAAGCCAGTTGAAGGGACAAGGCAGTGAGTAGCACTGACAAACTTTGAAGATGAGTGGGCTGCTGACCTCTTGATCATTTAAAGCACTGTGCAGTAAAACCATCCAGGAGTGAGTTGTAGTAAAGACTGATGATTGTAATGAGGAACTGACCAAGAACCTGAGCAGAACTTTTATAATCAAATGGTCAAATCAATGCAAGACCTTGCAAAATGTGAAGTCTGCCAGAGAATAAGTAATCAGCTAACCCTAGATTTTTATTTTAATAATTTATAAAGGTCTGATTAAAGAGAGACTAAATAAAGGTGTGGGTCTGCATTCCAATGTTACACAGGAGGAACCAAAGTGTGGAACTGCCCATGTTATTTTATCAGTGCTTATAGGTGCTGGCAGGTTTTCAAACAGTGCCAATGGTCCACCCACGGCCAATATTACCAGCCAACCAATATCAAACAGGCCCTAAAACACACTAAAAGAGAAAAGATAAGCGAGAGACATTTCCTTTGTTCTCTGGTTTGTCCACACTTCAGTGAGCACATCCGAAATGGATTATAAATAAAGGGAATTCACCTCAGCTGAGACTGCACGCTTTATCAGGACATTGGAGTCAACGGCAGCCTTTTTAAGGGTGAAACTGTCCACCTGGTTCTTCCTGCGTCTCAGTGGGGTTCATGGCGGCAATAGAATTGGAGCGTTGTGCATTTCTTTTGTGTCTTTGTCTCTAAACTACCTGGTAAATTAGGAATCACTGACACAAGCGCAAATGTGCAAGACATACTCTCATGCACCACTTGACAGAGGTCACAATAACTGTTGAGTAGCTCAACACTTTTTAGGCTTTAATGCAAGTTCTTCTTAACATTAGACATTTGCAATGAGTCATTTGTGACCTCTCAGGTCTTCTGAAGTTTGGCTGGGTAAAAAGTTTCACTGGCTTTCATTCAAAGCCAATTTCATTTCAATGCCACAGAATGTCACCTACACTTATCATGCATCAGCCACCATGTTTACTTTTATTCATTTATTCATTCATATATTCTTTTTTTATATTAATTCATGTTCATTAACTACCTCAGCCTGATCAGACTGGTGATGTGTCCGTACCATTTGGAAACACTAGGATGAGGGCAAGAAACACATCTTGGACAGGGGATTAATTCATCACAGTGCGTGATTTACATTTACATTTTTTGACATTCAGCAGATGTTTTTATTCAAAGCGACTTACAATTGTGACCACACACATTGCAAGCAATTGAGGTTTAAGGGCCTTGCTCAAGGGTGCAACGGTGGTCAGTCTGACAGATGTGGGGATAAAACCAGCAACCATCTGATTACTAGCCCTGTACCTTAATCACTGAGCTCCACCTTCTTAAAATTTCGGCATTTAGCAGACGCCTTTATCCAAAGTGACTTACAGTAGTGTGCCCAAAATCCTGTTAGTCATTTGTCCACTGTACCTGCTGTGCCACTCCTCTGATTTAGTCTGTTTTACAGTATTTTGTTTGTATTTATACATTATTTTTCACTTTGCAATTTAGTTAAGGTGGGTCTGGCGACAGAGGTTAGTTTTGAGCACAAGGCGGTAATACACTCCGGCCAGGGCACCAATTTCACCTTCTCACTCCTACAGTCAGTTTAGAGTAGCCATTTCACCTTTTGTATTCTTTTGGGAAATAAAAGGAAACCCTTGAGGACCCCAGTTCCTCTGGACACCCACCACTATGCTGATGCAGCAAGAGTGGAAACAGAATATACAGAAAATTAGCACACAGATGTATAAAAAGATACATTTAAAAATGTACTGCACTCAAGTGGCAGCCAGTTTTGGCAGCTTGTGTTTTACGCTCTTTCGTTCTTTTACATTTTCACAGTTGTCAAATTTTATTAAATTTATTTCACAGCCAAATTTTGCTTAATGTTTTTGTCTGATTTGCACAAAAAATGTGGGATTTTGTATGTTTGTTTGTGATTTTTTTATATTTTAATCACTAATTAGTTGCAATTTAAGTCATATTGTTTCTGTCCAAATGACATGCAGGTTACATTCAGGCAACGTTTGGCAGGCAGCTACTGTTTTCTTCTTTCTTTGTGTAAATATCTGAGTAAATGTTTAATTTAATTAAATGTGTAAATGTTTAACAGCTTCTTAAATGTAAAGACAAATCCTATAAATTACTTATGGTCCTTTAAATGTTTAAACATGTTCCAGAAATATATAAATATAATTAATCTTGACTTGTATGGGTGCCAGAGTGGTACAGCAGGCAGTAATGGTGCTTCAGGTTCCAGGTTTAATTCTGTGCTCTGGTTCTGTCTGTTCTTCCTGTTTCCAAGTCATTTCATTAAGGTTTTCTCCAAGTAATTATCTCCAGGTATACTGGTTTCCCCCAGCCTCCCAAAAGAATGTTTGAAGATGGCTTTGCTATTTAATTTGATTTGATTAAGTAGTTTAAATTGTGTAATAGAGTGTACAATTATAAATGCTCAAGAATGAAATGAATATTTATGCATTTTCTCCCTTTTAGTGCATCTAATTGCCCAATTGCATCATGCTTCTTCTCCACCAATGCGATCCCTGCTCTGATTAAGGGGAACGAAGCTAACCCATGCCCCCTCCGACACGTGGGCAGCATGCCGTATGCACCTTATCACCTATACTTTGACGAGTGCAGTGCAGCTTAGCGTTGTGTACGGAGAGACACATTTATAGGTATTCGAGATCCCAGCTCTGGTTCCAGTGTGTGTTTTTACCGCTGCGCCACCTGAGCAGCCGCTGATCCTATTTTTAACCTTATAAAATGATGCCTCTGAAAATAACCATGAATCACCAAATTTTACAAGAATTTTTATTTTCACTGTTAGATTAAAAGATTCTAAAAATAAACACTGATTTGTAAGAGCAGCACATACTGAATTCATACACTGGCTAAACTGCTAATAACAAATAACAAGTTTGCCATTTTTTTAAGATGTAGTCAACAGTAACAGGAATATTTTTAAGTTAAATTCTATTACATCATTTGTTTTTAACTTTGTGTCTTCAGGTATGCGGTGCTGCGAGATCCAGCCAACTGGTTCAGTGTAAACCCGTTCAAAGGAATAGTGAACACGACAGGCACGCTGGACCGTGAATCTCCGCACGTCCGTAACAACCGCTACACCGCAGTCTTCATAGCTACAGACAACGGTAAGAGCCAGATCTCATTCTTGCGATTTGTGCAGCTCTGTGAGATCCAGTACTATCTAAAAAAAAACATGTATTTAATAGCTTTTTAATGGCATCATGTTTGCTGTGATAACAGGTAACTGTTTGGCAGAGATTTATGTGAGCTGAATGCTAGGTAATATTGTTGAAGACAATAGTCAGTGTCTTTTTGCTGTTTTATTTTCACATTTATGTGTTATCGCCTTGTTGTCAAGGCACAATTTAGCCACTTTAATTGGACAGGTACTAGTGCAATGAATTGCTGCTTATGGCATCTTTGGCTCTGACCGTTTGGAAATAGCTTAGAAGAACAATCTGAATATCAAGTGGTAATTTGTAAGTGTTTTAAATTGTAGTCAATGTGTTCCAAAATCATGTTGGAACACTTCAGAGAGTTATTTGTACCAGTTCCAGTGGGGGTTAAAGCTTGGAAAGGGTCATGCTTTATCCTCTTGCCGTAGGAAATTACACGCTCGTGGACACGGAACGTCTGGCCAGCGTCTCGGTGATCTCTGGGTAGTGTAGTTATTCCTCTTGCTTGACATTCACAGAGATTGAATTAACCCGAGGTCAATGAGATGTACTGGTGGATTTTTTAAGATTGAATCAAGGAGCTTTTAAGTTTTGGAAATGAGGGCTCGAGTTCAGTCCTTACGTGTGTCTTTCTACCCTCGACGATTTATCTCCTCCTGGCATCTTGCCACCTGTATTCCTTCCTCTCTCTCTCTCTTTTTTTTACTTCTTCCTCTGAGAAAATGAAGAGCAGAGACAACTCTTTCCAAAAGCTCCAATAACAGACGTGTGATATTGGCTTAGCAGCAGGGGTCCGGTGGTGACAGGAATTCATAGAGATCATCTTCCTCACTTCTGTCTATTCCCTTTGTGACTTGTCCCACCCCTACATGAATGCATGGGCCAGATAAGAAGAGCTTCTTTTCTATGCGTTCAGGTGTTTCTGATGTCATTAACCTTTACCGGGTTGACTTATCTCTCTGTCTTGCTCCTTTTCCTGCTGTCCGTCTTTGTCTGTCTCATGTTCCAAACTGTCGAATGAGGGCACAGGTGGGAATAGAGACTATACTAGACATGTATGTGATACAGCTTTATGTGAGAAGATCTTGAGAGCAAGATATATGAACAGAGAGATCAAATAGTGGGTGCAAAAAAAGAAAAGTGGAATTTGTGAATTTTGGTAGATAAAATTAAAATCAAGGCACTTGATGGTCTAAAGTAGGCCAAAAAAAGTAATAAAATTAAAATCAAGGCATTTAATAGGATCATGGAAAAAGTTATTTTTATTTTCTACTTGCCATCTCTCTTTTACACAACAGCCATCAATCTGGCAGGGCAATGGGTACCATATGCTTTTTAAAAGCTACACCTATACCATATCATTTTTTAATACTATTAGGCAGTTGCATGGCTTATTAGATGTCCAGTATCGGTTGCTGTTGCATGTTTGTTAAGGGAGACCATAAAAATCGTACACATAGAGCACAGTCATCAGCTCCCATAATAAAATAATAATTAAAATAACAAAAATAATAATAGATTTAGGGCGGCACAGTGGCTCAGTGGGTAGCACTGTCACCTCACAGCAAGAAGGTCCTGGGTTTGATCCCCAGGCGGGGTGGTCCGGGTCCTTTCTGTGTGGAGTTTGCATGTTCTCCCCGTGTCTGTGTGGGTTTCCTCTGGGTAGCTTAATTGAAGACACTGAATTGCCCTATAGATGAATGGGTGTGTGTATGTGTGTGTGTGTCTGCCCTGCGATGGACTGGCACCCCGTGCATGGTGTTACTGTGTGCCTTGCGCCCATTGAAAAGCTGGGATAGGCTCCAGCACCCCCCCCCCCCTTCCCCCCACGACCCTAATTGGATAAGCGGTTAAAACAGTGAGTGAGTGAATAATAGATTTAATAAAGGAATCGTGTCTTCAGCAGCTGGTGGCATAGTCATAACTGGTTGCATAGTCATGACTTACTCATACAGTTTTGATTCTACCTGCTGTTTTACTCTTTAGCTTGTTATTTTCATATTACCCCATGTTCCACAATTAATTATTCTCAGTTTCCTTCCACTAACATAATCTCCCCATTGCAGAACAGTTGATATCCAATTTTAATTTACTACTTTGTGGCTGAGCAGTTGTTACTCCCAGACACAAAAGCACTACAGCACATACAGGGCATCTCTAGCAGGGCAGAAATTTGACGTTGAAAATGTAACACAGTGTGTTCGTGCCTCATTAAACTGGAATAAAACATTTGCTTATGAACATACGCTCATGAATGCTGGGTGTGTAGTTCATGCTGTTGAGATTTACAAGCACTGATGCAAATATGTGCAATATATGAAGTCCCAGTGAGTTACTAAAAAGGAACTGGAGGATGCAGGATGTGTAGTGAAAACAGAGACCAATTAGGGGCACAGATTACATAATTTAGTAGGTATACTAAGATCTGTTTGCTGTCCAGAGTGAATATATAGTCTTGAATTAATTACTGGTGGTTTAAATGTTGTATTCATTGGTGTCAATGATTATGTTAATGTCCTACAGCAGAGCAGGAATACCATACTGAATCTCTTTGCACCTTTAGTTTACAGGGGCACTTGTACTGTATCTACACAGACTCGCTGATATGTTATGAGATTTCAGATGATTGCTTGACATGAGAGTTATGCTGGATACTAACAGGTTATCGATCCGGTCTGCCATGTCTTCATTCGAAGAGCTTTGATGATGGATGCTCCCGCTCACATGCTGACCCAAAAGGAGGACAGCAGTAAGGGTTAGATCTATAGTCCGACACAGCGTGATCTACCACTGCAGTCTGTGCAAACAATGTGCCTGGCATTAGCGTTCAATCTATTGAAGCTTGATCGTGTCATGCAAATTGTGCTTCTGTTATAACTGTTGTCAGAACAATTAAATGGTATAAAGAGCCTTAATGCAACGGATTTTTATTCTGATAAAACTTTATACCAAACAATAGTATTAAAGTATAAAAAAATTTTATTTTTATGGCTATTGCTTATCACTGTCAGCATTAAAAAGTATTCCTTCATCTTTTGGTCTTTATGTATTCTAAACCTTTTAATTCATTTTCTCAAAAGAGTGGTGTTATAATTACAGTTGCCAGTTATATGAGCGCTGCAAAAAGCAGCTCAATAGTCAAGCTATGTTATAATCAAGTTGTCTCCCTAGCTAGTTTTAATATAATCTTGTAATATAATATAAATGATATTACCGCAGGCACAGGTATGTAGACATCCTTTCTTATTATTACATTTACAGAACCCTCCACAATTATTTCTATCTCTGATAAAAAAGATGAGTAAAAAAGATTATAAGAAATTCACCTTTTGTTAAAATAACTTAATCTCAAACTGAAAAAAGAAACATCTAACATTTAATTAAAGGAAACATATTTAAAGAAAAAAAAACCAATTTTATTTTTCTTTACAAAACAACGTGCCACAATTATTAACACCCCTAGAAATTCTTGGGGGGAAGTCTTCGCCAACTGAAGTATTTTTTTAATTTATAATTTACCTTTTTAAGTTGGATGAGGACCCAAATTAGTTTTGCCCCCACAAGTTTGTTTTCCCCCTACAGCACGGAGGATGAAAAAGTGCAAAGTGCAAAAAAGGATCACAAGATGCTCAGGTGGTGCAGCAGTAAAACACGCTAGAACACCAGAGCTGACATCTCAAATTCGTCGGTTCGAATCTCAGCTCTGCCACCTGGCAGGCTGGGCACCTACACGAACAATGATTAGCTTGTTGTTCAAGGAGGGTGATGGAGGGATTCCACAAAACCTCTGCTGGCTGATTGATGGTACCTGTACAGAGACAAGGGATAATGTGTGATGAGGGTGTGACTCTGTACACAAAGCTGAACTTGTCTTCAGGTGAAAAGATGCACTCGGCTACTGCACACGTGTCGGAGGGGGCGTGTGTTAGTCACGGCTCTCCTCAGTCAGAGTGGAGGACAACATCAGTAGAGAGAAAGTGTATTGCAATTGGGTTATTGGATGCGACTAGATTGGGAGGAAATGTGGGGGGAAATGATCACAGTTGCAGGAGAGATGCATTTTGAGAGTTTCCAGGTCTACGAAACCATCTAAAACATCTAACCACAAATGTAAGCATCTGAAGTTTGCTAAATGTTACTGGGATTTAGACTGGAGGTCTTACGGTCAAATGAAATGAAATTTCAGGTGGGTTTGGTGTGAAATAGATGACTACACAGAAAAGATGACCTACCTGGCCCAGTAAATAGTAAATGGTGCTATTGTGGAGATGTTTTCTTAGCCATGAAGTGGTAGGCCAGACAAAAATAGGACCCCCAAATGACAAAATCACAAAATTGTACCAGCAAGGAAAGAAGCAAAACCCAGGAGTTCATTTATCAGGGGTTTCTTAAATTGAGTTTCCACGGCAGAGAAGCCACACAAAAGCTGAGTTCATCATGTTAAAGCACATTTATACTCTTGAGCAGTAAATATATGTTCTCTGGAGTGATGGATACTGCTTGGGTTTCATTTTGTTAACTTTCAACTTAATGGTGATCGTTAGGGGTGTATTTTTTGTTTTTTTGCATCAATGTAAATTGTGTGAATTTCCCTCCAGCACCTTTGTTTAGGATGTTCAGTTGTTCAGTGTTAAATGTCTCTTCTGGTCTTTCAGTATACACAGAGGCCATGAGCTGTTGTACCATGTACCATTACTGCAGTAACCATTCCCACAATGCCGTACCTGAACAAAACAACACAATTATAGGTTCTGTAATCATTTTTCTCTATAGTGAAAGAGAAGCTTTTGGGCCAGAGTGGTTAAACTCTTGCCAATAAAAGTCTGTAACACCTGATGCCTCTCATCCACGCTGCCACATTGGCACAGGTTTCAGCATCTGAGATTCTAATTCCGCTCTACAGCTCAAGCAGATTTGTCTCTTCCTCCTTTATTCCCCCACTCAGCCGGCAGATGTTCATTCAGTCCAATTCTTTTCAGTGAGTGTGTGTGTACTTACGCTCATATTCATCTTTGACAATTATGTGCTCAAGACGACCCGTTATTTGCTTCTTCATCTGTTTTTTTCTTTAATCTTATTCCTCTTTGCTTTATGGGGATGTTTATGCAATCGTTTAATGTCTTGTTTGTATATCAACAGTGACAGGAATGGAAAGTGGCGTATCAAATCTAGGCCACGTTCTCTCACTATTAGACGTACTGCTTTGGTGCTGAAATTACTTTGACACGCACATCACGTCGGATTCCTCTCTGCCTTACTCACTTCACTGAAAAATGGCATCTGCTTGTCTTGCGCTGTCTTTTTCTGTCACGTTGCCGGCTGCCGAGCTAGTCAGTGGCTTCTTAATACGATATTAAATCATAATGCAGCGGTCTGGACTTGTCATATAGAGTGATCACAGTGTGGTCTGATCAAAGCTGAGAACTATGCGGTGTTCAGCAGTATGTGCTTTTTGTGTATGAATGTCATAGCATTCCTTTAGCTTATGGTTCATCCTTCACTGTGAGGGAAAATATACACGCACACACTGCTCCATATGTACAGTGTTTTTATATATACACAGTATGGCCGAAAGTATTTGGACACCTGAGAAATTCACCATTTGGATCTATTAATTAATCTAACCTTAATCTAATCTAAACTTCTAGTTAGAGGGAATTTGCTGGAGCCTAACCCAGCTTTTCAATGGGCTCAAGGTAAACAATAACACTCTGGACGGGGCGCCAGTCCATCGCAGGGCATACACACATACACACACCCATTCACCTATAGGGCAATTCAGTGTCTCCAATTAACTTGACTGCATGTTTTTGGACTGTGGGAGGAAACCGGAGCTCCCGGAGAAAACCCATGCAGACACGGGGAGAACATGCAAACTCCACACAGAAAGGACCCGGACCGCCCCGCCTGGGTATCAAACCCAGGACCTTCTTGCTGTGAGGCGACAGTGCTACCCACCGTGCCACCCTCTTCTCTAATTGATTTTTTTAAATATCATTTTACTGTAAGTTGGATGAGGACCCAAATTTGTTTTTCCTTCACAAGTTTGTTTTGCCCTAACAGTATGTAGGATAAAAAAAGAGACAAAAAATTATTAAAAATGACAGGTGGAGAGATGCATCTTGGGGTTACCTCTGCCAAGAGATCATTTGAAAGGCTTGTCATGAAATAAACCATCTGACCTTAAATGTAGGCGTCTGGAGTTTGCCAAATGTTACTGGGATTTAGACTGGAAGTATCTTATGGTCAAATGAAATAAAATTTCAGGTGGGTTTGGCCCACAGAAAAGATTACATACCTGGTCTAGTAATTTGTAAATGCTGGTAAACCCCCAAATGCTGAAGAACAAAATGTATCTGAAAGCAAGCAAAGAAGAAGATCATTAGCTTGTCTGACATTCCATTTAAAACACATTTCAATAGTATTAAAATAGACTGACCTCTATGTGATCTTTTAGCTATAACGGTAGCCTCTCTTCTGAAAAGGCTTCATGTTGGAATGTGTGACAATTCAGTTAAAAGAGAATTTATATGGCTGGGCAATTATGTTGGTCAATAAAGGCTCAATTAATGTTCCGGTTCATTCCAAAGCTGTTCAGTAGGGCTGAGGTCAGAGCTCTGAGCAGATCACTAGAGTTTCTTTATAGCAAGCTTTTCTTCTCGCCTTTATAGACCTCGCTTTGTGCACAGGAATTGGAAATAAATTTCCCTAAACTGTTACTGCAAAGCTGGAAGCATATATAAGCATGTAATTTATATAATTGATTTATAACATGTTAGTAAATGTTGTGGCTAAAACACATTCAAACCTTAGAAGAGGTGTCCTGATACTTGTGTCCATACAGTGTGTATATGCATTACATAAAGTATATTAACAGAGTGTTGCAGAGCTCTCTGCTTCTCTATTTAATTGACCAGAGGCAATGAGCCTCTCACAAGAGTTTATTTCCCTAATCTAACAGCATAGTGCACATTACTGGTGTTTACAGATATGCAGTGAAACTAATCGTTTGTATAGATTAGCTTTGAACTACAGGCACAGTGGATGAGGTCTTAGCTTCAAACATACACAACTGGTGTCAAAAGTTTACATACAACTGTAAAGACATTTTTGGGATTGCAACTGGAGTTGGGGCTGGGGTAACATGGGTGATACTAAGCACAACCAAGTAAGCTCCATGTATTATTAATCCCAAAAGAAATTAACTTTGATTTTCTTTCTATATATCTATCCATCTATCTATCTGTCTGTCTGTCTGTCTGTCTGTCTACCATACATCCATCCATCCACCCACCCATCCATCTATCTCCATCTATCATCCATTTATCCATCCAGCCATCATCCATCCATCTACCCATCCATCTATCTATCTGTCTGTCTGTCTGTCTGTCTGTCAGTCTGTCTACCATACATCCATCCATCCATTCACCCATCCATCTATCTCCATCTATCATCCATCCATCATGCATCTATCTATCTATCTATCTATCTATCTATCTATCTATCTATCTGTCTGTCTGTCTGTCTGTCTGTCTGTCTGTCTGTCTGTCTGTCTGTCTGTCTGTCTGTCTTTCTGTCTACCATACATCCATCCATCCATTCACCCATCCATCTATCTCCATCTATCATCCATTTATCCATCCAGCCATCTATCTATCTATCTATCTATCTATCTATCTATCTATCTATCTATCTATCTATCTATCTATCTATCTATCTATCTATCTATCCATCCATCCATCCATCCATCCATCCATCCATCCATCCATCCATCCATCCATCCATCCATCCATCCATCCATCCATCCATCCATCCATCCATCCATCTATTTATCTCTATTTGGGCCACAGAACACTCACTAATTATATTCATTATAATTAATTCGAAATTATGAAGCTATTTTGCAGTGTTACATGATATAGATAGTTATTTACCAATTAATTTCTTATTACACATATTTAATATATTTTTACCCAACACCCTTGAGCATGTAGCTCAGTTTAGAATCCCAAAAATAAATGTAAGAAATATAAGGTATCAGATGTATTATGGTTTTACCTCTGTAAAAGACATAGAAGTGTTACTTTGGTTCATGTACCTTAATCCTATGGCAAACAGGAGAATGGAAGTAGTTAGGGTTCTAGCTGAAGTAATGGTCCCATAATTAGAGCCACTCTTCACTCCCCAGCCGGGTTTTTCATTCTGCTCCTTATTCTGTACTATTAACCCTGTTGTGCTCCATCTCAAAACATACCACACCTCCTTCCTGTGTTTAACAGGATGAGCTGGTGCACTTTTACAGTGAAAGGGAAGTAAAATTGTCTCTGCTGAATGCCTTTTTTTGTCATCAAAGGGAAAAAACTACACTTTGTATACAAGCAGAAAATGTTCGTAGCTGTACTGGCGCTATAATGAAAGAAAGTGGAATAAAAACAGCACAAATCAACATGTGTTCATGAAATTTCAGTCTACTCCTGTTGGGTTAAATTAATGTCAAGTGCTTTTTGAGATGAATGATGTATCTATTTAGTCGACTCAGTATGTTAACATTTAAGGGGCTGTCATAAGACCACCCGTGTCCCCTAATAGCAAACAGCCTGTCACTTTTTCTTCCAAGGCTTTCAGGTAACCAAGATTAATCATGGCTTCTATCCGAGCATTTAAAGAGACTATAAGCCATAGCACAAACTCACATCTAGGGGACGGGCTGATGAAAGAGTGACTTTGGATTGGTTGGAGAGTACGAAAGATGATCTTCAGCCTTGCTAGTCTCTCATTAAATGGGACACAGGAGGCTAATCAGTGAGTTTTGTTCCGCAGGGACTTGCAGGTTTAATTGCACACTTCTGCAGGTTCCAGCTAATTCTCTAGTGAATTTCATGGCCTAACTTTAATTGCAGATTTTTTTATGATTGGCTTTGAGAAAGCTCATGAGAGACCTCAGATAAACATGCTGGGCATGTTTATTTATGACCTGCATAAGGTTTCTGTACCCTAACAAATTAATAAAAGATGATAAAATATCATTAATACATTTTATTAATTTAATAAGTCATTTATTCATTTCTTTTTACTAATCACTTTGTCCTGGTCTGGCTCCACTTATTTAATTTCCTTTGGGATCAATAAAGTATCTACTGTATCTATCTACCTACCTACCTACCTACCTATCCATCCATTGTATCACTGGAAACAGTGAAAGCAGGGCAGGAATACATCCTGTGTAAATTAGTCCATTTATTTTGGGGACTGAGGAAAAACTGTAAAACTGAGCCCCATATAAACTCATTTCATGCAGGTGAGAAGATGCAGTCGGCTTCTGCACACGAGAGGGCGTGTGTTAGTCACGGCTCTAGGTCAGGAGTGGAGGTCAGCATAAGTAGAAAGGAAGCGAAAAGCCAGATTGAGAAATTGAGTACAGATAATTGGAGGGAAAAAAGAGATGCAAATGTAGCTAATAGGTGGAATTTTCTTTTAAAAACTGGTCACTGCTGTAAACCAGTTATATAAATTCAACACATGTCCCCAGGCTTCCATGATTCAAGTTCTGTGTCTTCAAGTTTTCTTTTATAATCTTATTGCAGAACATAGTGAGATTGGGTTAAAACCGCTACAGTGTTTCGTTGGGGTGTACCGAAGCTTGGTTGGAACACCTGGAACGTACGTTAGGAGGATATTAAATAAGTTTGAGTGATTAGGCAATCGAGTGTGAGGATAAACAATACCATTTCCCCTCCAGCTAAGCTTAGTGGCTACTGGTGTGTGAAGAAGGAAAAGAGTTTTGCCTTGTCTGTCATATTTATCTGCTAAAGCTGATGCAAGACACAGAAAATGTAAAATGTGACATATTAAGATTGTTTTGGAATGAATTGAAGGTTTTACTGTGTGCTTTTAGTTTGTGGTTTTGTTTTAAAAAACATTGTTCTGTTATGTTTTATTTCAGTTGGTAGATAGAGTTGAAGTTAAAAGTTTGCATGGAACAGTGGACTCATGCCAACACTAAACTCATGCTAGAACCAACAAAATGCTTTTAACACTATCTGCAATCAAGCAAACTTTACAACACCATGGAAAAAAGCCCCTGCTTTTTTTTCTTTTTAGTTCAAGTGAGCAGCAACAAACTTTAGCTTTTAAACCAATTAAACCATGACTAAAACCTTTAAACCAATACTAACCAAAACTAATTAACACGGGTGGTGTCACCCATATTTCAGCAGCTTATAATGTTTGGCAGGTCTTATCTTTGGTGGTTTTTGGACAACATCTGACCACTTCTAAAAATTTCCTTCTAAGTATATGTAAGGGTGGCATGGTGGCTGGGTGGGTAGCACTGTCACCTCATAGAAAGAAGGTCCTGGGTTCAATTCCTAGGTGGAGCGGTCCGGGTCCTTTCTGTGTGGAGTTTGCATGTTCTCCCTGTGTCTGCATGGGTTTCCTCCGGGAGCTCCGGTTTTCTCCCTCAGTACAAAGACGTGCCAGTGAGGTGAACTGGAGATACAAAATTGTCCAGGCCTGTGTTTGATATTTAACTTGAACTGATGAATCGTATGTAACCAGTAACTACCTGTCCTGTCATGAATGTGACCAAAGTGTGTAAAACATGACCCTAATAAATAATAAATAAATAAGTATATGTAAACTTTGATTTCACCTGTATGCTGGTTAATCATTTTTTCTAAAACCCTGGACAATAATTTACTAAACATCTATGGCCAATCGTATATAGAACTACTTCAGCCACACCCACTTTTATTAGAAGTATATAATCAAATTTTATGCACAAAATTCAAAATACAGTGGAAAGCATTTCCAAAAGAGCTGAGGGGGGTCCCATGGTTTTAAAATAGGATGTCAACAAGCTTAAATTGATGGTCAGGTGTTCACATATTCTTGGCCATATAGTGTCAGGTGTTGTTACTGTCTTTGCTGCTGTAACAGGCTTCCTGCATTACACAGAAAGCCTGCATTGTGTATATGTTAATATTTACTGAACAGGACTCTTTCATAATAGTTTATTATATTACATATTGCATTTCTTTATTATATTTATTCACCTATAGTATCATACAATAAAACTTATTTACTTTAATACTTTTTACTGTACCTTGAGCTGCTGTAATACCTGACTTTTCCTTTTGAGATTAATTAAGTGATCTATCTATATGTCTGTCTGTCTGCCTATCTGTCTATGTATACACCGACTAGGCATAACATTATGACCACCATCCTAATATTGTGTTTGCTGCACAAAACAGCCCTGCAACTGTGATGCACTGTGTATTCTGACTCCTTTCTATCAGAACCAGCATTAATTTTTTTCAGCAATTTGAGCTACATTAGCTCGTCTGTTGAATACACATTAGTATTTTAGTCTGGCTGCTGCAGAGGATAAATTACAATGTGGCATGTAAAACCCAACCACACAGGCCAGACTTCGCTCCCAACGTGCAACAATGAGACTTGACTGGCCATGACCCTGTCGCCGGTTTGCCACTGTTTCTTCCTTAGACCACTTTTAATAGATACTGACCACTGCAGACCGGGAACACCCCACAAGAGCTGCAATTTGGCCCTTGTCAGACTCACTCAAATCCTTACGCTCGCCCATTTTTCCTGCTTCTAACATCAACTTTGAGGATAAAATGTTCACTTGCTGCCTAATATATCCCACCCACTAACAGGTGCCGTGATGAAGAGATAATCAGTGTTATTCACTTCACCTGTCAGTGGTCATAATGTTATGTCTAATCTGTGTATATCTGTCTGTCTGTCTGTCTATCTATCTGTCTATCTATTTTTCTGTGTATCTGTCTATCATCTATCTATCTGTCTATCTATCTATCTGTCTGTCTGTGTGTCTGTCTGTCTGTCTATCTATCTGTCTATCATCTATCCTCACTCGTATGGGAAGCCAAAGGTGGGGTTTAATCCAGTCTGATGCCTTTTGTTGTACAGGTTGTTTATTGTCACATATCTTATGCATTGAGCTGTTGTTGCTCCTTGAGAAATTTGACTAGTTCAAAGGTGGCATCCTGTAAATGCCACACTGTAGGTTGCTGTAATTAAAAGTGACGTCCACATACTCTAGTTGTGGTTTGTGTACGAATTCAAATAGCTTTCATTTATGTTTCAGTGAGCATATGAGATGTTTAAGAAGTCTTAAACATTGTAGACAGACTTTGTTGGGCAAGGATTTACATGCCACATTGTAATTTATCCTCTGCAGCAGCCAGACTAAAATACTAATGTGTATTCAGCCTTTGACGATGTTTAATGAAATTAGGGAAATGTCAGTTCATATTAAACATTTGCTAATTAAACACTATCAGCATCAAGTCATTCTGTGGAGGAAAAGGGAAAAAAACTACATTTTAATATTTACTAGTGATGAATCACTGTTTATTAAAAAGTCTCCGGGGTTCGACGCAATCCATGCAGACGCACATCCTGTCGTGTCTGTGCATAAAAGATGCGGTAATCACAAAGCTCTGTGATTTTGGGTGTACATGCTTCCATCTCAGCTTCATCTTCACTTTCCATCTGTTGCTTGTTTTTGTTGAGAACACAATCAGCAGCTGTTGGCCCTGCTGGCCCCCTAATGAGATAGTGTTGCATCTTAAAATTCTGACACGTCCCATCGTGGGACCCTATTTCAGTTTTACTGCTGTGAAATTATTTATTTATTTATTTTTGTGATTCTTTGGGATCGCACTGCTTTTACATTCAAATCTCATAAAATGTGGTCTGATCATCATTGAAATCTTAATGTAATACACAGATATATTCTGACTGAATGAATAATGTGCAAACATTTGTATGTTTTCTGTATTGAGCAAATTGGCTAATGATTTCCAGTCCAGGCTATAAAAGTTTATGATCTTTTGTAAACGTTAGGGACCTAAAGTCTGATGAAACCATAAAACCTAAATCTGTAATATGCTTGAGACTGGAAGGCAATGAAAGCTTTTCAAAAGACTTATGTTTATTAATTTGCTGTAAGATAAAGTGTCTAAAAATGTAGAAGAAGATTCAGAAGCAGTTGCTTTTTGGAAGCAAAGATCTAACATGTAATGCTTAATGAGAATAAAAAAGAGCCAAGACTAACATCATAAGTGTAGTCAATTAGTAATTAAATACTATTTGGAGGAAAATGACCTGCAAACCGAGTCTCATCCAGATGTGAAGTAAGGTGGTGGGAGCATCAACAGCATCAGCATTTACTGCCTCAGTGTTTGGACTGCAAAAACACAGTGGTAGCCTAGTTAGTGGGTGAAGCTCTGGGTTAAGAATTAGAAGGTTGTGGGTTTGAATTTTGGCTTTGCCATGCTGCCACTGTTGGACCCTTGAGCAAGGCCCTTAACCTCTTGGCTCCAGGAACACCGTACAATGGCTGACCCTGTACTCTGACCCCAGCTTTCAAAGAAGAACAAATATTGTATTGTGTGTGTATATGTATTGTACGTGCATACACCGATCAACCATAACATTAAAACCACCTCCTTGTTTCTACACTCACTGTCCATTTTATCAGCTTCACTTACCATATAGAAGCACTTTGTAGTTCTACAATTACAGACTGTAGTCCATCTATTTCTCTACATACCTTTTAGGCCTGCTTTCACCCTGTTCTTCAATGGTCAGGACCCCCACAGGGCCACCGCAGAGTAGGTATTATTTAGGTGTTGGATAATTCTCAGCACTGCAGTGACACTGACATGGTGGTGGTGTGTTAGTGTGTGTTGTGCTGGTATGAGTGGATCAGACACAGCAGCGCTGATGGAGTTTTTAAATACTGTGTCCACTCACTGTCCACTCTATTAGACACTCCTACCTAGTTGGTCCACGTTGTAGATGTAAAGTCACAGACCATCGCTCATCTATTGCTGCTGTTTGAGTTGGTCATCTTCTAGACTTTCATCAGTGGTCACAGTACGCTGCCCACAGGGGCGCTGTTGGCTGGATGTTTTAGGTTGGTGGACTTTTCCCAGTCCAGCAGTGACAGTGAGGTGTTTGAAAAAACTCCATCAGCGCTGCTGTGTCTGATTCACTCATACCAGCACAACACACACTAACACACCACCACCATGTCATTATTGTCACTGCAGTGCTGAGAATCATCCATCCACCACCCAAATAATACCTACTCTGTGGTGGTCCTGTGGGTGTCCTGACCAATGAAGAACAGCATCAAAGGGGGCTAACAAAGCATGCAGAGAAATAGATGGACTACAGTCAGTAATTGTAGAACTACGAAGTGCTTCTATATGGTAGGTGGAGCTGATAAAATGGACAGTATATATACAGGGGTTGGACAAAATAACTGAAACACCTGGTTTTAGACCACAATAATTTATTAGTATGGTGTGGGGCCTCCTTTTGCGGCCAATACAGCGTCAATTCGTCTTGGAAATGACATATACAAGTCCTGCACAGTGGTCAGAGGGATTTTAAGCCATTCTTCTTGCAGGATAGTGGCCAGGTCACTACGTGATGCTGGTGGAGGAAAACGTTTCCTGACTCGCTTCTCCAAAACACCCCAAAGTGGCTGAATAATATTTAGATCTGGTGACTGTGCAGGCCATGGGAGATGTTCAACTTCACTTTCATGTTCATCAAACCAATCTTTCACCAGTCTTGCTGTGTGTATTGGTGCATTGTCATCCTGATACACGGCACCGCCATTGGATGCACATGGTCCTCCAGAATGGTTCGGTAGTCCTTGGCAGTGACGCGCCCATCTAGCACAAGTATTGGGCCAAGGGAATGCCATGATATGGCAGCCCAAACCATCACTGATCCACCCCCATGCTTCACTCTGGGCATGCAACAGTCTGGGTGGTACGCTTCTTTGGGGCTTCTCCACACCGTAACTCTCCCGGATGTGGGGAAAACAGTAAAGGTGGACTCATCAGAGAACAATACATGTTTCACATTGTCCACAGCCCAAGATTTGCGCTCCTTGCAGCATTGAAACCGACGTTTGGCATTGGCACGAGTGACCAAAGGTTTGGCTATAGCAGCCCGGCCGTGTATATCGACCCTGTGGAGCTCCCGACGGACAGTTCTGGTGGAAACAGGAGAGTTGAGGTGCACATTTAATTCTGCCGTGATTTGGGCAGCCGTGGTTTTATGTTTTTTGGATACAATCCGGGTTAGCACCCGTACATCCCTTTCAGACAGCTTCTTCTTGCGTCCACAGTTAATCCTGTTGGATGTGGTTTGTCCTTCTTGGTGGTATGCTGACATTACCCTGGATACCGTGGCTCTTGATACATCACAAAGACTTGCTGTCTTGGTCACAGATGCGCCAGCAAGACGTGCACCAACAATTTGTCCTCTTTTGAACTCTGGTATGTCACCCATAATGTTGTGTGCATTGCAATATTTTGAGCAAAACTGTGCTCTTACCCTGCTAATTGAACCTTCACACTCTGCTCTTACTGGTGCAATGTGCAATTAATGAAGATTGGCCACCAGACTGGTCCAATTTAGCCATGAAACCTCCCACACTAAAATGACAGGTGTTTCAGTTATTTTGTCCAACCCTGTATATAGTATACAGTCTGAGCAATTGAGGGTTAGGGGCCTTGCTCAGGCGCCCAACAGTGGCAACTTGGCAGAGGTGGGTTTTGAACTGGTGACCTTCTGCTTACTAGTCCAGTAACTTAACTGCTAGGCTACAACTGCCCTATTATTTAGATCAACTAATAAAACTTAGCCTGTTTATATTGCTTTTAATAATTTACTTGAATGTATTTATTTGTAATTTAATTTAGCTTTAATATGGACTTGAGTCCTGCTTGAATTGATGTTACATAAATAATTTAGCTTTGCATCTCCTAGCAGCAGAAGCTATATCTGTGCAGGACATTGACTTGATTTATTCCAGAAAATCCAGCAGTGTGATGTTTTTTGTTTAAACAAAGTCAAGGATTTATTGGTTTTCAATTCTCTGCACAGACAGAAGTGTTTGTGTGTGTGTGTGTGTGTGTGTGTGTGTGTGAGTGTGTGTGTGTGTGTGTGTGTGTGTGTTAATGTCACTTTGTTCGATATGTTGTGATAACGCTGTTTTTGTGTTTTTTATGTTTCTCTGAGCACTAATGAAAAGCGTTAGCCTTTAGAATACCTCATGAGCAGAAAGTCGATGAAACATGGCAATAAAGGATTTGTCACTTCTCTCTACATCATTTAGCAAAGATGCATGTGGTAATGGACAGAAGCATTGAGATATATCTGATTTCTGTTTCCAATGTGACATTTGCAGCTTGAGCGTTTTGACAACCTGCCCTCCCCCTTGTGGCAAACCAGGGGCTTTTCAATAGCCGTGTCTTTTCTATAGCAGCTAATCTCACAGAAGCACTGTGTTTCAGATGAGTAAATGTTTTGACATTATTCAATAAAGCACAGCCTGATAAGAACAGGACACCCTGCGGTTGGGGAGCTGTGTCTATCTCGGGTATGATTCCATGGTTTGCCTGCATTTAAAGCAACATGCTGTTAGTTTTCTGTAGGTTTCTATTAGGCTCAATAAAGGTGTTTTTTTTATTCAGGTTGGTACAGGGATAAAAGATAGTATCCCACTACCACTGGGATCTAGAGTTTGAATCCCCAGTGGTGCTATTGTGAATGGGGGTGTGTGTGGCCGTGTTATGGCCAAATCTTTTTTGGTTTCCTTTTTTGGAAACCAGACCCATCGTGACCCTGTTTTACATTTAAATGTACATTTTTACTTTTATGGCAAAAATATATCTCATTATTATCTACACTCTATAACATCTATCATCTATTTGCTCTTCAGTGTTTATTATTTTAAGTGAGAGGTACACTGCATGTTCAGGTAAACACATCCTCATTACTAGATATTTTTACTAGATATTTTTTCAGAAACATAATGATCTGCTTGGCATTATATGAATACTTAAAAAATGTTTGCTGGAATCAACATATGTATTGTTTTTACATTTTAATTTATTAGAGATTGTTGCATTATTCATTGCTTTTAGACTGTAATAGGTAACATATGTAATCCAAAAAAATCAGGCAGATCTAGTTGGTATATACACTGATGAGCCATAACATTAAAACCACCTCCTTGTTTCTACACTCACTGTCCATTTTATCAGCGCCACTTACCCTAAAGAGGCACTTTGTAATTCTACATTTACTGACTGTAGTCCATCTAATTCTCTGCATGCTTTGTTAGCCCCCTTTCATGCTGTTCTTCAATGGTCAGGACCCCCACAGGACCATTACAGAGTAAGAATTATTTAGGTGGTGGATCATTCTCAGCACTGCAGTGACACTGACTGGTATGAGTGGATCAGACACAGCAGCGCTTCTGGAGTTTTTAAACGTCTCACTTTCACTGCTGGACTGAGAATAGTCCACCCACCAAAAACATCCAGCCAACAGCACCCCATGGGCAGTGTCCTGTGACCACTGATGATGGTCTAGAAGATGACCAACTCAAACAGCAGCAATAGATGACTTTACATCTACAAGGTGGACCAACTAGGTGGGAGTGTCTAATAGAGTGGACAGTGAGTGGACACAATATTTAAAAACTCCAGCAACACTGCTGTGTCTGATCCACTCATACCAGCACAACACACACTAACACACCACCACCATGTCAGTGTCACTGCAGTGCTGAGAATGATCCACCACCCAATAAATACCTGCTCTGTGGTGGTCCTGTGGGGGTCCTGACCATTGAGAACAGGGTGAAAGCAGGCTAAAAAAAGTATGTAGAGAAACAGATGGACTACAATCAGTAATTGTAGAACTACAAAGTGCTTCTATATAGTAAGTGGAGCTGATAAAATAAACAATGTGTGTAAAAACAAGGAGGTGGTTTTAATGTTATGGCTGATCAGTGTGTGTATATAAATATAGATATATAGATATACATATATCAGGGCGATTCCTCTAAGACTGCAAGGGAAGCTCAGCTTTCCCTAAAATGTCAAAAATTAAATGGTCGAATATGTACAGTTGTGTTAACATTTCATTGACTACAAATGCGTTAGAACACGTTCATCTCGAAGACGAGTTCGTTCAGAATCAGCTACTTATCACAAATCGACTGACTCGAACTTCTCAAACATTCCCGGAGCGTCAATGCATTTGCCCGTAGAAGCTGAGCGTCTATTCACTTCAATGGGACTGCATGGAAGGGTTTTTTTCATTGCTTCGAAACTCGCCGGTCATTGGATAAATGCCACGATTTTGTCCCGCCCCCGGACGCTGAGCATCTCTGGGGGTGAATGGAGCTGTGGGCGGGTCTGGACGCTGAGCTTCTGCAAGATGATTGGAGGATCAGTTGAAAGGCTGAATCTCGTTTTGATTGACAGCTATTTTGATCTCTACACCATCACTTAATCACTGGGAGCTTCAGTCCCATCGCGGATTTTGCGAGTGAAGTCGAAAGACAAACTGCAACCCATTTCTTCGATAGGATCACAGGCCATTTTCTTGAAAAGAAATGGAGGGCAGAATTTATGTATAAATAAATTGACAAATTTTATGATGTAAGCCGACAATGAGCTTCCCCTCTTTGAAAGACCATCAGCCGCCACTGATATATATATATATTATAGTAATTACGTCAATTGTTACACACACTTTATAAAATCCCACATAGCTGCTTTGTTTCTATTCATTAATTGTGGTTTAATATATGCTGAATTTAGCTTTGGTCTTTTAACCTCCATCACTATCTAAACAGACTTATTTAGTCAAGCAGCATGAGAGGCCAATCGAGTAATCTCAGCTTTAAGTGTGAAACTCTGTTCTCGTGTGTATTTTATAGCTAAAAAATTTATTTTGCCTGATTAAAAGCCAGATCTACTTTGTCACAGTTCATTCAGGAAATAAGTGCTAGATGAACAGCAGGAACCAAAAGACAAAAAGTCAAAAAGAGAAACAGCCAGCTAGTCGTCTTAAACGTTGCATTTAAAGATGCATGGCTGAATTTGTGAGCTGCCAAGTTTTACCCAACAATTCTTTGCTCTAGATGCACCAAGCTATTTGTGTCTAGTCTTAATGATAACTACACCACATTCTGAACATAAACTACTTTTATGGGAACAGGAACTGCTGGTGTTGCACATTTTTGTGCCTCTCAAAATCAGGTGTAAATCAGCCATGTTCATGTTGGGAGCTGTTGCCAAGTCCCAGTTTTTCCTGTTTAAGTGGAATTTGTTTTCAACACTTTGAAGGTTATTTTGCCAGTTTGGAGTTTTGTTTTACGATCATTTGTTAAATAATTAGATTATTTTGAAACTATTTTAGAAAAGAATGTGGTCCTTTGCTGTTGTGCTTTTCTGCTCGAGCCCAAAGCCCATATTTTTGGGCCACTTTTGTAAAACAAAAAAGCTATTCTGATAAAAGTGGCATGAAAAGGCGCTGCATTCTAGCAGTCTAGTAGTCATAGTAAAAGCCCACCATGGTCCTGAAGGATAAAAAAAATTATCATTTTAATAAAAAGCAGCTGCTGACTTGTTTGTGTCCATATAAATAGGACTATTTTGAAACTTCTCTTGGCCAAGATTGAGTAGAAAAACTCAGACTTTCCTCTTATGCTATGAACAAAATGTATGTAATCCAGGAAATCACTAGAAAACAGGTCTGCCATAAGTTGAAGGTACTTGAATATGAATGGTACTGTCCATAGGCAAGCAAGCTTTACATCTCGATTGGGTTTTGAGGCTGCAGCACCTCAATATAAGAAACCCCTGCTCCAAAACCAGCATTTAAAACTTATGTTTGACTCATGTTTTTGCTGATCCTGTTTGTAGCCTCTAAGTCAAAGGCAGTGTAGCGTTTGTCTGCTTTTGAATATCACTATAAATATGTTAGGTGTGTGTTTGTGTTGGTAATAATAATTCTGTTTCTGCACATTCTGGTTCTCAGTGTGTGTTATTTTTTTTCTTTCCCAGGTCATCCTCCTGCTACGGGCACTGGTACTCTAATCATCACTCTGGAGGATGAAAATGATAATGCACCCTATGTGGTGCCCTCGGTGGCACGTGTGTGCGAAGATGCCAAGGAAGTAAATGTGGCAGTAATAGGGGCACGGGACAAAGACATTCACCCCAACACAGACCCCTTCAAGATAGAGCTGGGGAAACAGCCAGGTCTAGAGAAGACATGGAGGATTTCGAGAATGAACAGTAAGTCAGCTTGGTTATGTCCACAATAAGAGGAAACTTACAAACCCAAATCAGAGAAATCAGTTGGGACAGTGTTTCTTACATTTACTTTGACTTTTTTAATGCAGACAGTATAAACCCAAGATATATATATATAATATATAATATATATATATCCTTTCCTGCATTTCAGGCCTGCAACACATTCCAAAAAAGTTGGGGCAGGGGCAGTTTAGGACTAGTAATAATGTTTAAAAATGAATAATGATGTGATTTCAAACAGGTGATGTCAGAATGTTTCCCAACTGTGTAACCTGAATATTCCATACTTCTATAAACTGTCCCAATCTCTTTTAAGTGTGTTGGAGGCATAAAATAATACAATTAAATTGGCCAGAAATAGAATTAATTATAGAATATAGAATTATAGAATAGAATTAACAAATCACATGTCATTTTTATTGATTTTATTGCAATCACATTTTTCAAATTGTCCCAACTTTTCTGGAAATTGGATTTATAATATACAACATGTAGAAACTGCCAGCAAGAGCTGTTACAATGGAGATCCAGTACCAGACACCGAAAGTAAGGAATTAACAGGGAATTAGTTGGAAAAAAGTAAAATAAGCTACAAAAAATACAGAAAGGAAAAGGATTAGGGAATGTTAGTAAAATTTGGGAAAGGGGGCATTATTGGAAAGAAGAAAAAACTGAAAGGAACAGAAAGAAATGAGAACAAAGTAAATAAAAAGACTATTATTAATGTCAGAGAATAAAGGGGTCTGGAAATAGGAAGAAAATAGGACAAAAAAGAGAAAAAAAACATAAGGACACTGGGATTGGGGATAAAGTAAGAGTGCATAAAGAATGCATGGGTAAGTTGAGAGAGGGGAACAATTGCAGAAAATGTATAAAAAGTAAAAGGTAAAGTGGTGGAAAAACCCTTAATAAAATACCTCAAAGACTGGATTGTGAGTACAAAAGTTTTAATCTTGTCTGCAGAGAAGGATCACACCAACCGAGTGAATGCGATAACAATAATAATAACAAACATTCCTATATATCTTGTTGGTGACCTTGTAGGACAGTGGAAGATTCCACAGTTAACAAAGAAACTGGTCTAAATCAGCTAGAACTGGAATTTTGACGTCATCCAATGCAATTGGTGCACTTCTTATCATGTCCACATCCAGTAACATTCTATTGTAGCAGTATTCTTGGAATATGACTACTGCCAAAAATTCCTTAAGCATATCTACATTAAGTAGTAATTATTCATGTATTAATACTTCTTGTGTAAATTAACATTTTTCTGTCACAAAAATTTAACAGGTTAGGCAAAAAAAGAATAATATAGATAAACAAATGTGAATGTAAGTAAATGAAATGAATTACAGGGAATTGGGAAGAAAATGGAAAAGAAAATCAATTTAGAAAGACAACTGAATAAAAATAAATACAGGACAAATATGACAAAGTGGAAGGAATGTAACTGTAGATAATAGAAAAAGGAAGTGGTAACAAGGGAAAATGGGACAAATGGAAAAGAGTAGGAAAGAAAATGCGTTGGGCAAGAGAAGATAATGCGAGGAAAAACAAGTAAACAAAGTAAAAGTGAATATATGAAAAGAAATAGCATAGGAAAAAGAAAAGGTAAGTCACACTGGCTACATTCCACTGACTGGTTAAATTCTTAGCTCAGGATTTTCCCTTAAATTGGCTGAAAGAAAATAGAAACTGTTTTTAGAATAAGCATGCAAACAAATTTTTTTTTTTTTTTTTTTTTTTGCTTTTTTAATGATGCATTTCCTTCCTTCTTTCAATTTTAATGTAGCCAATTAGTCTTCCACTGCTGGAGACCCTGATCGCATCTGAGGAGGGTATATTTGCCTGACACACACTCCCTCTGACTCATGCACAGTCCACCGACTCCTTCTTATTTGCCCATACTTTGTTGGATTCTCGTGTGAGGACAGTCTCGCGCATGGAGAGTCATGCAGATCTCCGCTTTCCTCCACTTTCTGTACAGGTGCCTCGGGCTCCTAAACAGGGTCCTTACACAGAGGACATCTTACCTCTTTGTTGATCCAGTTTTTTTTCACCCAGCATACTAGTGGCACTGCTAATTGTGTCTGCTAGGGGGCGCCCAGCCAACCGGTAGCATAGCTGAGATTAGTTCAGAATCCTGAGCCATCTGGGTGTCCATCAGTTTACACATTTGTTTACCCACTGTGATTCATTTTCTTTCTTCCCCACAGACACACATTCACAGATCATGCTACTGCACAGTCTGAAACGAGCAAACTACAACCTGCCACTGGTCCTGACTGACTCTGGCTTCCCTCCACAAACAAACAACACAGAGCTCAAAGTTCAGGTGTGCACCTGTAAGAAGAACAGAATGGACTGCAATGGAGTCGCGTCCCTCCAAACAAACCTACTGTTTCTGCTCGGCCTGCTCCTGATGTCAATGCTCTGTGAGTACCAATCAGATTTACATTCCTATTACAAAGATTCATGGAACAGTTGGGGACTCTAGAAAACGAACTACATTAAGCACTCGAAAGCCTTTTTAGAATCAGCAAAAAACTCATTTACGGATGCAAAGAACTGGATTAATAACAGAAATTATTCTCACATGTACAAATAAGTTATTTTAGTGTTTAAACCAAGGCTTTTCTCTAAAGAAAAGTACTATTGTCACAGAGTTCATTCCATTATTTATTTTATTTATTCATTCATACATTTTTCTGCCAATCTAGTCATACCCAATTACCTAGTACTGCTGCAGACCTCTACTCTGACCATACTGATCCTGTGTGAACTCCTACTTGTGCAGCTGAAAAGAAGTGGTTGGCAATCTGCACGTGTCATTAGGTATGGCCTGTCTTGGCCAAGTAGGGGTTCACACACGATCACTAGTGCATACAAAAGTCATGCACTGATCTCCATTATTCCCCACTTCAGGGCCCACTTTAACCTACTGTTCGGTACTGTGATGCTAGTGGTCAGCAAGTACATCAGATTCATTAAACATAAGATGACAACACCTTATTCCCAGTGCTATCTCCTTCAGGACGATGGTACCGAAAAACCTAACTGGCATCAGGGATGCCTTCAGGTCACCCAGGTGACGTGTGAAAACCAGATCCTTGGTGTGACGGCATTGACAATATTGACAATACCATAGCACCTCTCTTCGAACCTCCTCCAGTAAACATCTTGCCTCCTTTAGTTCTCTGTCACCAGACCACCCGAATGCCACCAACTTCAGTGCAGTCCAGTCTCTGTTTACTATTTACTGAACCCTCAGGGACCCTTAGCTTGTTTTCAGGCTAAATACGCAGGTCTTTAAGGCCAGAGAAGCTACTGATTCATGGAGCCTGGTGGATAAAATCTGAATACATTTGCACAGCTTTATGAAACGATTCATCTGTATAATAAATAAAGCACCTAAGAAGATGGATTTGGATACTTGCGGCCAAACGTAAATGTTATGCTAATGCTATGAATCTGTACTATTTAGACTGATTTATGGGTTTATATGTTCCCAAGGTCTTTGATACTTCAAGAGCTTAGTTTAAAGTCATTAGATTTTAAGTATTTCTACGACACAGTGTAATTGTACCTGCTCATTTTCAGCCTGGCAGCTAAAAGCCCATTTGTTCACGCTGTCAGGACAGTGTACTGTTAGCTGAGCTAGCGGTAGTCTAGACTTTATTACATTTTTACAATTTGACAGTAAATCTCTCACTGGCCATCCTCATTGGCTCTATCAATTTTATAGGAGAAAGCAAAGTGCAGTATTTTTATCTTTCGCCGCTGCTCCATATCTCACCGGTCCTTAGTGATTTCATCGCGCTGCCATCATTCAGTAAAGAGCCAGTGTGACTTGGTGTATAATAAGCACCCATAAAACCCATAAAGATTTTTACAACAGAATTTAAAATTCTTTCACTGCCAAGCTCCGTTCCATCAATATCTCTGTGTGTTAATCTCACACTGTGCTTCACACATGCTCCCATGGTTACTATCTCATGCTGTAAGCGTTATATCTCATATACATCGTTTGCAAAAGCTTAAATAAATTACTACTCCAGTGTTTCACAGCACTTCGGCAGAAAATCTGAGATTCCTGTCTGGTTGTTCAGTTCAGTTCAGTTCAGTTCAGTTTTTTATGTGCATTTATGGTTTTCTCTCAGGGTAAGGCCTGTTGGGTAGTAGAAGAACCCATCTGTAATTCATAACACAATATAACCATTGAGATGCCCAAGCCAAAACAGCTCTAGGCAAAACTCTGTCTTCATACATCATACAGTCTTTGTCTTTATTGATTTCTGTGTTTTATTTTTGCCACATCATGATCAAATTTTCTGATCTGCCTCTCAAATCTCCCATTATCATGCTTCTTTCATGCTATCTTATCTCCTGATATTACTCATGAGCAGATGTTAGCGTTTTACCTTGAATTCCAGTAGTACAGTTATTTTAAAGAATTTCTTCTATGAAACTAAGGAAAATATATATAATTAGATATAAAAAGGATAAAAATAATGAGTATGACTTTATGGTGGTTTTGTCTCTTCCAGTTAAAGGCTGGCCTCAATTTTCTTTTATCTTACTGGTATTTTTATGTAATTCTTTGTGTGAAAAATCCAATTACAGCCATCTAATCTACCCAAGTCTGATCAGAGCTGCCTTTATCTGAAATCAATATTATATGTTCAATATTTCTGACTCTATACACATCTACAGGCACAGAGAAAACACTGACCGTGATTTGTGAAAACAAAAGAAAATACTGGCATCGCCATATATGCATAATCTAAAAGTGTGTGGTGTCTTGTAATGGGGAGCTTGGGGGTTCTGATGGATTATTCTAGACACAAGTAAGGGTGCTTAGATGGTGCAGTGGTCTGATGCTAGCTGATAAGTTTCAATCTCGGCAGTGCTACTGACCTGCCTGAGCATCCAACAGACACAATTTGCTGTGTCTAAGAGAAGAAGGGTTGAATGGGGTTCTTCTTGCTCCTTCATATGGGCTCTCCATACTTGGTCTAGGTGACGGCAACTGCAAGCATGTTTGAGGGAGCACATTGTAGCAGGAGCAGTAGAACTGCAATAAGAAATTGGAAACAACAAGATACTGCATTGAAGTGTAGGTCTTAAAGACATTGGTTTTGTCCTCACTTTCAATTTATAAGGAGTTTCATTGGTTTTTGTTCTCATTTTAAAATTCTTCAGTTTTCTACAGTTATAACTCATATTAAATCTTAAATTTGTTTAAATAAATAAAAATAAAAACAAATAATTAATGATTTTAATTTATCTGACAAGGTGATGTTACTGGACCAAGAATGTCTTTAAAAAAATTACAAATTATTATTTACAGAGGTCATATTTATAGAAACCACAAAACCAATGTTAAAAATTCCAAGTCAACATTTTGATTTTTTGTTGGTGGTGTTACTTATTATAAATAGTTAAAGCTTTTTAGTGAAAGCTTTTAAAATAAAACAGCAAATGACTAGTTTTTTTAGTTTTCCACAAAAAAGCTTTAGCTACTCTGCTAAAATGCGAACAGTAAAACTGTTTTACTAGTCAAAATACAAACACACATGGTTAAACATAAATAGTTTTAGACACACTGACAAATGAGCATTTTATTGCAGCTGCTGCCACAGCTCCAGTGTTTGAGTGTTAGCAAGCTGTAGCAGATGAACTTTGATTTATTTTGTCATATGTGTGTTTATCTGGATTGACTAAAATAAAGCCAAGGGCTGAAAGAAAGCATCAGACAAATGATTTCTGTCAGGAGACATTGCTTTTATTAACAGAGAGAGAGAGAGGGAGATGAAGAGGGACATGTAGAGGAGGACACACCAGTGTCTTAATGCTGCTGGAGCAGGAGAAAGAAGGGAGGCCTGATTTAAATGTCTGTATCGAACCCTGAATACTGCAGGGAGATGATAAACCTTAAGATAAAATAAAAACAGTTATCAGTTACAACAAATAGTGTAATAATCTATGCATGTTATAAAGCTTGGTGTGGTATGACCTAGAAACACTGCACACAAGGCACAAGTACACCCTTCAGTGGAAATTGAATTTGTCACATGGAAAAGAACAATTGCACTAAAATCACTGAAATATCAAGACAAGATGCTGAAGTACACAAGCCTTACAAGAATATGCAATTTTTTGAATTTGAAATGGCCATTTCACTTTAAATTAACTGTGTGTTGGGAGGCTGAACATCTCCACAGCTGAAAGAAAATCCATCCTTCTGTTCTCGAAGATGAAAAAAGCTGGAGTGTGCTTGTTTTTGTGATCATATAAATAATGTATTTAAGACTCGGGAGAAATACAAGCATGTTGCATATGAGGCTACGTAAGGGTCTCACCTTGCTACGAGTTGCTTTATTAGTTTTTCTTCAGTAACCACTGATCAGGGTCACACTGAGTCATTTGTGCTAGACAGGAACACACCCTGAACAGGGCATCAGTCATTTTATTCTACTGTTGTAGTCTCTGTATAGCAATAATATGGGTCATTATTTGCTAAAGGATACCAATGTCATCATTATTTACCATTTAACACTAAAATTATTTAGCACTGTCAGTGAAAAAGACAAAGTGTAATATTCTATATATTACATATTTAATCATTTTCATTAGCTGCTTTAGACTCTTAATGGGTGCAGGACTGGACACAACGATAAACTGGATGCTGAATACGCTCAAGGTTTCAAACCAGGGCTCCAGGATGTTGGTGTTCACTGACATTCACACTGATTTCTGTGGAACTGTGCTGCCCTGCTCAGGTTTTATTTAGTTGTCATTTTCACCAACTGCTTTGTCTTGGTAAAGATCACAGGGGGTTTGTTTCCACCTGAAAACACTAGGTGCAAGGCAGGAATACGCTGGACAAGACGCAGATCCATCGCAGAGCTTCGACCACCCCTCCCAGACACAGCCAATCATGTCTGTGTAGACTTCCAGCAGTCAAAGGCACCGCTAAGATTTAAACCCAGTGGTGGGCTAGTGTAATGGATGACTGCACCCCCAAGCCTGTCTGCTTTTTTTTTAATGCATTTTCTCTGGATTTTTTTACCCAATTGCGTTATGCTTCCTCTCTACTGGTGCTGCTCACTGCCCCTGATTGAGGAGAGCGAACTGACACACGTCCCCTCCGACACGTGAGCAGTAGCCGACTGCATCTTTCCACCTGCACAAGCCGAGTTCAGATGCCGATAAGCCTTGTGCACGGAGAGACATACCCTGATCAGCATTATTCCTCTACTCTGTGCAGACTCTATCAATCAGCCAGCAGAGGTCGTAATTGCATCAGTTATGAGGTCCCTATCTGGCTCTCTCCCTGGATGAACAACAGCCAAACGTTGTTCATATAGCCGCCCAGCCGGATGGCAGAGCTGAGATTTGATATGATGTATTTGAAATCTCAGCTCTGGTGGGCTAGTATATTTTACTGCTGTACCACCTGAGCGGCCGTCTCTCTGCTTTTTTATTAATTGATTTATTTATTTATTAAAATTATTTATATTTATTAATTTTTTATATATATATATATATATTTTTTTTTTTTTTTTTTGCAGTAGCAGGTTGGCATTTGACCCACTATGGAAATCAATACCATAAAAGACTACCAAAAGAATAACATGAATTCTTAACCTTCTAATCAATAATCCAGTACAGTAAGTCAAGACAAGTCAAATGTATTTGTATATCAGTTTTTACAACTGACATTGTCTTAATGTGACTTTACATATTCCACGACCAAAAAACCCTGTTGAGCAGGCCGAGGGCAAGACAGGCTATAAAACAATTCCTAATTATTACAACGAACAAACCTCCTTGTCCTAGATCATTTAAATAAATTAGAATTAGATTGAACAAACCATATATATAGGAAAAGATCATGCAAAGAATCATGATTCATATGATTAGTTTGTTACAAAACACAGTTTAAGTCTATAAATCTGAAAGGCATAACACACTATTATTTTCTTATAAACATGTGAGACACGGTGTTTGACACCCTATTCAGATAATGACCCGTATACACATCTCATAGCTTTCCCTTTGAAAAATATGTTTGTGAGTGTCTGCATTGGAATTCATTAAAACTGAGCACGATGGGGTTTAGAAACAGTAAGCAGAGGCAGGCAGGCCACCATCGCTCAGCGCGGTTATGGGGTTATCAGATAGCGAGGCGGCGTGAGCAGTCGATGAATGCAAACACGGTTATCTTACGAGCAAACAAATGAAGCTGTGCTGGTTCTTCCCACTGTGAGCTGAGATTTCCTCTGGTACACATGGCTACAGAGGCTAAACGGTAGTTTGTACTGTGATTCACACACCACAGATAACCACAGTGCCCCCTGTAGGTCCGCTTGGAATCTGATTTGAGGAAATGGCTCTCAGGGTTCATTAAGTTGCAGCAGCAAGGAGGGATTTCATGTCAAGATCATGTACAGTACACACACACACACATAATCCATGAAGCAGAAATGCACATCAAAATATTGATAATTACCGCATGATTTAATGTGTATATGATACACTTGGGCTTGTTTGAGTTTTCATATTGGGATTTTATATACACTACATTGCCAAAAGTATACAGACGCCCCTTCTAATTATTGATTAATTTGATATAATAACTGACACTGTGTTCTTGACCTGCAGTGGTTTTTCTGTAATATAAGCCACTCACTCACTTTCTTAACTGCTAATCCAATTAGGGTCATGGGGGGGGGGTTGTTGCTGGAGCCTATCCCAGCTTTTCATTGGGCGCAAGGAACACAGTAACACCCTGGACGGGCTGCCAGTCCATCGCAGGGCAGACACACATACGCACACTCCTTCACCTCAGTGTCTCCAATTAACCAGACTGCTTGATTTTGGACTGTGGGAGGGAACCGGAGCTCCCGGAGGAAACCCACACAGACACGGGGAGAACATGCAAATCTAATGGGGATCTAATGGGGATCGAACCCAGGACGTTTTTGTTGTGAGGCGACAGTGCTACCCACCAAGCCACCGTGCTGCCCCTTCTAATTATTGAGTTCATTTGATATAATGACTGACCCTGCATTCTAGTACCAACTGGGAAAAAACAAGTTAGTCTTTGGTTTACTAATCAGAAAGAAAATTATCTTGTTCTGACCTGCAATTGCGTTTCTTTAATATAAGCCTTTTTTTAAATATTGGATGTTATTTGAAATAGAACAAGAGTAAAGTTAGTAGCAGGCTGGTTTAAATGTGAATAGAATGAAAGACAGCAGAAATGGACTAATCTGACATTAAAAGCCGCTGTTCATCTGATAAAGGATCCTTTAAGAAGAGAAATGTAATTAATCCACAAACAGGGAAATAAACCCAAGTTGTATTCATCACACAACCAAGCCACCGGCACTCCACTGAAGTTCTAAATCCTCTTTTCTGCCGAGACTAGTACTTTCATGCTTTTAATCTACTCTGACTATAGTGGAACCACATTTGTTGAGCAAAAAAAAAAATCTGTCAGACAGACACGTCAGCAGCATTTTCTGTTTTTAGTCCCTTTGAGAGACACACATTGTGGGGAAAAAAAGGTAGCTTTACTGGCATGACAAATAAGGACATTTGTATTGCCAAGGCTTAGTTACAAGTTTTAGAAAAAAGTAGAAAAAAAAAGAATAAAATAGTACAATATATACAAAATAGTTGCAGATATGTAAAAATTAAGTAATAAAAATAAATAGTGCACTTCACTGTGACCGTATCCAATAACCCTAATGCTTCCACTCTACTGATGCAAATCCCCACCCTGATTGAGGAGAGCGAGACTGACCACCCCCTCAGACACGTTTGCAGTAGCCGACTGCATCTTTTCACCTGCACGAGGTGAGTTCATATGTGGATCAGCTGTGTGTATGTAGAGCCACACCCTGATCAATGCATTATTCCACGACTCTGTGCAGGCGCCATTAATCAGCCAGCAGAGGTCATAATTGCCTCAGTTATGAGGAGTCCCTATCCGGATCCCACTCTGTATAAACAACAGCCAATCGTTGTTCATGTAGCCGCCCAGCCCGATGGCAGAGCTGAGTTTCGAACCAACGAGTTCAAAATGTTAGCCCTGGTATGCTAGCGTGTTTTACCGCTGCGCCACCTGAGCGTCCCTGTAAGTTGTGTTTTGCCATAAAGCTTTGCGTTTAGCAAGAAAACAAAAAGAAAACTGGAGGTTTTGGGGCTTTAAAGTCTGATATTTCTAGACCTAGAAGCTAGTTAAGTGTGAAGCTTGAAAGATGAAAGTTAGCAGAGGTCCCTCTGACAGCCATCTAGTGTTTGGTTTTATTTCCAGACAGAGGCCGAGTCAGCGAGAGAGGAAGGAGGAAAGACTGTGCATTTTGCGAGCAGGCGGCTGGGTCGAAACGCAGAGGTCACATGTTATCATGTTTGCTCTGACTCCAGCCGACTGCTGCCACCACCACTTTCTTCCAATCAGGATGATCCTAATTAGATCAAACACTAGTTCCTCCTGCGCCCTCCATCGCTCAGTCTCTCCACGTTTCGGATCCACAGTGGATGCCAGATCCGTACTGTCTTCCTCGGTCCCGGTGTGAGGAGATGTGTGTATGTGTTGGGTTATCTTTTTTTCACCTGACTTCATTGCGCTTTGGAGAAGTGAATTGATTTTGTTATGTATTTTCATGTTTGAGTTCCTGCTCTTTTTGCCTGGAGAGAAAGAATTACCTGTTGTGTTTCTGGTCCTCGGTGCGTGAATAAAGGGTGTGAAGTCTCATTACATTTGCACAAGGCATTGTCTGAAACTAAGGAGATTTTCTCCAAACTTGTGAGCGGTGTTCAGTTTTTGATTTCCCTTTCAAATACACTTAGGTTTTGAATACAAAAGTGGCTAGATGAAAAAAATTACATATTTAAGGGGAAAAAATCAATAGTACTTCCTATTAAATATTCCCCCCATCGGATGTGGCACGCTTCGATCGGTCTGGCATTTCAGAGGCCTACAGGCCAATTCATTTCTAAACGTCTCGCGAAATTACAACTTGCATTTTTCAAACTTGCTCCTTAATCTTATTTTGCCGATGCAGCCCAGGAGAAAAACAAGAGCAGCGGAGAGAAACAATAATAATAATAGTGCAGATAGTGAAAGATACGGGAAGTCTCTACTCTCAAAATTACCTCGTGTCCATGAGTGGTTTAATTTTTCAACCCAATGTCCAATAGCAGCTTTAATCTGTTTTGTGTTTTAGAAATATTTCAGTAATGAAGGGATGTGAGTGTGGTGCTCCGCTGGGAGTGAGGCATGAATGTACCATGGACAGGGCAGCACACACTCGTTTAGAGTAGCCGGTCCCATTTTAACATGTTTTAGGAGGTGGTAGGAACCTAGAGAGAAACCCAGAAAAAATCCTCACAGATGTAAAAAGAACTCGCTTGCTCCTTGAAATGGATCAAACCCAGGTCCGTAGGATATGTGCTGCCATGCGACTCCCATTTCAGGAGGTTGTGCAGATGGTTGTTGCACAGCAACATGGGTCCCAAGGAAATGGGTTCAGCTAAAATGATAAAATGCAAGAATCAGATTAAAAAACATTGAAACGCCCAGGTGGCACAGTGGGATATTTCGCTAGCACACCAGCGCCGAGATTCTGAATTCCTTAGTTCGGCGTTGCCACCGGTAGGGAGGGATGACCGGAAAATGTGGGCGGGGTCTTCAAACGCTGTGTAAGGACCCTGATTGGCAGATAGAGGCACCTGTGCAGAGTGCATGGGTGGAAAAGGGTTTCGTTAAGGGCTGCGCACGGGTCGGAGGAGGCAGACCCACCTCAACTGCAAAAATAACAATAAAAAAATTTGAATCATAAAAAGCTCATTTAAAAAGATGCATTTTCAGCTGCTTCTTACACATGTGTAATGATTAAATAGCTCTCATCACCTAAGTCTGATGGGTATTCACACATTATACTTTATGTTTCTGGGTTAGTCTCTGGTCATCATGTTCCTGACCAGAATAACACATTTATTAAAGATGAATTAATGATTTAATTAGCTTTTTAGCAGCAGCCGTGCAGAGTTAATCCATTTACATCTGTTTTTTCTCATACCATATGCAGGAGGCTAAAATTATTCCCCTGCACAACATCTGACATCTTTTCACATATTGCACGCCATAACACGTAGAGCTCAAATAACAAGTTCATAAGCTCCAGAATCTCTCAGAAGTTTTTTTTTCCTCATAGGATTTCAAAGTGATTGCCTTTTTGATCTTTAATCAGTTTTGATAAAATCCTTACTTCGTATTCTGTCCTGTGCTGCTTCTTACATTCTGTTTCTCTTCTTTCTCTCTCAGGCCTGTAAAGCTCAATCTTTCCATAATCCTGTCACAACACTGACGAATATCTACCAGTCCGTGCCCCCGTCAAACCCAGGCTGAGGATAAAGAAGAGGACATTTGGTCACGTTTCACTATAGACTTTTATTTCCTGCTATTTTTTCCAGCACCGTCACCTTTAAATTTTTCCCGCTCATTTTTTTTCTTACTGTCTGCATTTCTTTTGCCCCGCCAATTTTTTCCTATCAGTACTTATGGAGACTGTCCTGGATGGCACTGAATCTGAAAGAACTCTTACTGGATAAAGACGTACTGGATGGGGGGAAAGCGATTACACTTTCTGATGTATTTTATTTGTCCCTGGTTAAAGAGTACTTGTTTGTTAATGTAAGGCAAAGACGTGAGGCGTGTTTAGTCTGCTGTGACTGTGGTTTCTTAGGGCAAGTTGGTAGCCAAAAGCCTTTAAAGTTTAAAGTTAAATCTCTGGAGTCTTTTTTTTTTATTTTGTTTTTTTTTAAATTGCATTAGTTGTTATGGAGTGAAATATATCTTTATAGTAATGATGTGAACCAGTGGGGGGAAAGTACACTCTAAATATATATATTTTTATTTTTTACCATTGTATAAATTTATTAACTTAAACAATTTGACTGCAGACCCCTCATGAGTAAAAACCTGTTTTCCTTTTGCAAATTCGAGGCAAATTGATGTATCTTATTTTCTACGTATTACCTTGGTTTTTGGGAATGTCCGGTTGAATGTGGAATTTTAAACTGGTGTGCAGACAGGTATGTAGTCGGACTGTGTGTTTTTAGTACTTGGTATGACACTTGTCTTGCCTCCCTTTAGCCCCAACAGAGAGGCCAAGCTAGTTTGTTAGTTTGGTGGTTTGCTCATGAAAAGAAAGAAAAAAATAACACAATCTGTTGGTTTCTGTGAAAGACATTTTACGTTCTGATTAAGCGAAGAAAACAATGACGTTCTGAATGAGTTCTGTCTGTCTTTTGCACTAATTTAATAAAGCCGTTACTGTACTTCCCACCACTTTACTTTTTGGTTTTTATTGATTCATGAAAGAGCAGATAGAAGTCGCAGACTTATATCAGTGCAGTTCCATCCTTTCTAAAGCAATAGTATGAAATATGACTGCACTTATGCTGTAATAATGAGAAATAAATCCTAATGGTAAGGTAATGGGTAAAAAGTATAAAGAGTCTACGGGGAGAGCCATCACAGCTTTGTTGAACGATTGCTATTTCTTGGTGATGTGCCAGGCCTGGAAATAGAGCTCAGCTTTCTTTGATTAGTCCTCATTGTGCCAGGATACTATATTGAAGCTACACACACACCCTGTGAAGTGCAAAAGCAAAGCTACACAATGTACAGACAGTGTATTGTCTAAATTATGTGTCCTGATATTCAAAGCACTCCCGTGGCTGGATTAGTCTGTAACATCTCTTGTCTGGAATTTACAAATAGTACAAGAGAAATGATGGGATTCATTTCCCTAAATTACTATGAATAGTTCACTGACAGATCTGAACCCAGATCCAGATATAACAAATCATTATTTGGTCTCTTAACAGACAAGAATAAAATGAAGCTAGCATTGTAAGCTTTTAATATAAAGTTCAAATGTATATCACAAAAAGCAGGACTCCTGACAGTGAACTTTATGCACTATATTAAAACCAAAACCATGCCCCAACGTTTTATGTCACAACCTTTTTTCTAGACAGGCTTTTCATGAGGTGCTTTCTTCCCAAAGGTGTTTACTAGGGTTGAGGTGAAGGCCCTAGGTTTAAAATGTACATGTAAAAAAACTGACATGAACCATAGAAATTTTTGGTCTTGAGGGATGATCAATAAAGCCTAGAGCCATTGTTAGACAATAAAATACAATGACAGTTGAACTAACTACAATAATTTGCCCCCTTGGTTTCACTTTTCACTTTATGTTGTTTTCCAGTGCTGTAGGTCTATAGTATTCTATTCCAGTGCTTAAAGAGAAGACCCTGATAACACTGCTCAGGAAATACCTGGCCACCTCTTTGGTATGAAATGCATAGAGGCATACTTCTAAAAAAGCCATGTATTATGAAGGTCACATCGATTTAATTACAGTTCCTTCTTAATTAAAATAATATGGCTCAAATTGGGGCTGGGTAAACATTTGTAAAGTCTAAGAAAATTACTTCTGATTCTGAGACACCTAAATGTCAACTTTATATTTCTTGTTTTTAAATCCAAACATAGGTTGTAATCAGCAACATGACACACAGAACCCACATGCTTTGTAACTTTATCCAACTGTGCTACAACTACACTAGTGAATGTAAAGCCAGCTCCTGATCCTTCCCAACATTCATGTTTTTTTTACAATCCTTTTCTTTCCCCAATTACAGTCTCATTGCAAATTCCCACTTATTTTGAGCCCCATCAATTCTTAATCACACTATGTAAATAATGGAGCCAAAACCTTTTTCAGGCAAAGTTATAAAGTCCCAAGCTTGTCTGGAAAATATCTGTTAGGGGAGCCTGGCGTGCACAGCTCTGGTGTTTGGGAACTGTGGTGTGGTGGCATAAAATCAATAAATGAGCGCGGTGTATCATTAAGATCAGAGTAATGAAAGCGTAATTGCAACATGGCTTTGATTCTGATCACTGTGGAGGATGGAGAAAAGCCAAGTTTATGAAATGTTCATGCTTAGATCTTCTCAGAGGCCACAGCTGGGGTGTAATTCCTTCTAAAATTTGCCTCTGGCTATTACACAGAAATTCAGGAGTTTTTTTTAAGCTTTGTTGGCAGTATTACAGTTTGATATTTGAAAGCTTGCAGAGTTGATGTGTTTTGCTTCATGGTGTGGATTTTGACCTAAGAATAAATTATAGTTTTTCATTTTAACAAATTACAGTCACTGTAAATATAGTTTACAGACTACATTTACATATAGTTAAACAGTTATGTAATTTTATAGTTATATTTATTATATTTTATTATACGTATAATTACATACAGTAAAATATAGTTATAACACATACTTTACTGAATATTTAATCAGATTGTAGCTTCATAATTAACTGATCAGGAACGTATTATACATGAAAGTAGTTTTTGCTGTTATTGGCTGTGGTGTCTGGAGAAAAGTAATTTTATTTTAATGTTGTGTTTATACTTATAGTTTCGTTTCCTTGGTCTGGACCAAACATTTTAGTCCTGGTTTGCTTAGCAAATAAGTCGAAAATATTTTAAAAATCATGTCCTGTGTTTGGTTCTCGTCTTTGAGGGGCTCTCGTCTGCGAGGGGCTCTCAATCCATTACTAAATGAATTCTGGTGCGACTAGTTTCAGGTATGAACACAATATGAACACACAATATGAATATTGTGTTCATACCTGAAACTAGTCGCACCAGAATTCATTTAGTAATGGATTGAGAGCCCCTCGCTTAAGCAGTCTCAGTACGCTTATTAGAGTTTGACCAGAGTTATTACCAGAGTTTGAAAGGAAGCGTTCACACCCAGGTCATGTTTATGCTATGAGTTTGGTTCACTTGGTTTTGACCTAAAAATAAAATAATGCAATGTTACATCTTAGTCCTGGTTTGCTGAGCGTTTACACTTCAAACCACCAAATCACCAAAATTAACAGATTTAAAGGTGACGTGCAGTGTAATGCATGTATGCTGTATGTTTTGCAAGCCAGTCATCATAACAATGAACAACACTGGACTTAATCCACTTATCAGGTTTATGAATACCTACCTTGAGTATTGTTATGAACTGGAAAGACAGAAAAAGGTGGTAAAGTGGTAAAAAGGAATCAAAACAGCACTGGAAATTCCTGATGCACATACCATAGAAGCTACTCTGTTCTCTCTCTTCTCTTGCAGCAAGTTTAGTGTTGCATCCTGTTACATTAAAATCCTGTGTTTGTTTTGTTAAGATTCCTTTGGTTCATATTGTAATCATACCTGAAATGAATCACACCAGAATTTGTTTAGAAACAGACCTAGATCCCTCTGCTTATTTGGTGCGAACAACTGTATGAAAGGAAGCGTTCACACTTTTTACTAATCACATTAACAGAGCACTCGCACCAGGGTTTGTTTTAATCAAACCAAAGCTGACAACTAAAAACACAACCTAAGACTTTTTTTGCGATTTGTAGAGTGTGATGTGGTTCACACAGAGTCCGGACTTCAACCTCACAGAGCACCACTGAGATGAATTGGAATGTGAAATACAAACCAGTTCTCATCCAACGTCAGTGCCAAAACTCACAAATGCTCTGTTGACAAAATTGTGCGGAAAGCCTTTCCAGATGGATAGAGGCTGTAAAAGGGAGCTGCATCTTTATTATTAATGCCCATGGTTTTAAAACCTTATGTCCAGTAAGCACATGGTCAGGTGTCCACAAACTTTAGCTTTTTAATAAATGTGCCTAGATTCTGTGTTTTTAGGGGGCATATGCAAATTTACCAGATGTCTGAGGAAGTCTTGCCAAAAAAAGCTTGAATACCACTGATCTGGTATATATAGAAGCTTGGAAGGTGATGTTCCACTTCTTGCTCATCAAGGACACTGCTGTGCTCTCCACTGATCTGTAGCATGGAGGAGTCTTCTCTCTCTATCCCTTTCTCACAGGTGACTTACTGAGGATTTGTCTCACCTCTCTATGAAATCCTCTGAGAGCTCCCGCCCTCGAGAAGACAGCGAGAGTCAAACCTCTTTCATTATCAACTGATCCTCTCTGTGTTTAACAGAACACAGTTACTCCCGACCTACATTCACATCCATGTTTTTTTTTAAACTTCTTTCTTAAATATTTAAATAGTTAAAAGCCTAGATTTGCTATTGTTGTGTATTTTGGGGTTTCAGATCTGCTTTCAAAGACAAGGAGAACAAAAGAAAACAAAATCACAGTTTTTAAAAGTGTATTTAATTTTTTAAGACAATAAGGGCCGTTGTAGCCTAGTGGTTACGGTACTGGACTAGTAATCGAAAGGTTCAAGCCCCACCACTGCCAGGTTACCACTGCTGGGCCCTGGAGCAAGGCCCTTAACCCTCAATTGCTTAGACAATATACTGTCAAAGTCCTGTAAGTTGCTTTTGATAAAAGCATCTGCTAAATGCCCTAAATGTAAAAGTAAAAGGTTATGCTGAAATAATTTTTTTACTATTTTATTTATGCATTTTCTCCCTTTCCCCCCCAAAGTTAGCGTAGCCAATTCATTTTCCACTGCTGGACACCCTGATTACATCTGCGGAGGGTATATTTGCCTGACACACACTCCTTCCGACATGTGGGCAGTCCACCAACCCCTTATTTGCCCATACTTTGGTGGATCACACACTGATCTCCGCATTCCACTTTGGGCTACTAACCAGGGTCCTTTACAGGAGCGTCGAAGACCCCACCTCCTTTTAGTCCAGTCTTTTCCCACAAATCAGTCTAGTGGCCAATTTAGTCTGCTGCAGGCACTGGTAATTGTGCCTGCTAGGGGGCGCCCAGCCGACCAGTAGCAGAGCTGAGATTCAAACCTGGAGAGTTCCAAAATTTCCCACTGTGCCACCTGGGTGCTAGCTAAAGGAAAATTTGTTTAGATGGTCATATATATTCACAAAAACACGTCTGTTATAAATAAAGTTGCTGTTATAAATGAAGTTGCTGTTATAAATAAAGTGAGCTTTATGAGCCACAGGCAGAGAGGCTGGCATGCCAGAACAAAGTCCATGCTTTTGTTTTTTTGTGATTGACAGCTGTTGAGCTTTAAGGTGGCTCATTCAGGTAAATTGTTGAGCACTGATGCATGTGTGTGAATTGTTTTTCAGTGTTAACATGCAGAATCTTTTATTTATGTTTATTTGTTTATGATTTTTAATAAAAGAACACATACATGGGATGTAAACTGAAATGTGATTTGTGTGTCTGTTTTGTTGCTGTATGCGATGTCAGGAAGAACTGCATTGCTTTTTTTGACTGCTTTCGTGGAAAAAAGCACTTTACAGCTTTAAAGTGTTTATTTGTGTGTGTGTGTGTGTGTGTGTGTGTGTGTGTGTGTGTGTGTGTGTGTGTGTGTGTATTTCACTAGCATGACTTACTACACAACAACCGCATCTGTCTCACTTTACTGGAGACGAGTTATTAAAAAGCACATCATGTCTGGACATAAATAAATGGACAAAGGACTCGTGCAGTTTCTCTCTCTCTTATCTGTCAGATCTTCTCTTTCATTCTTCTTTTACTTCTCTTTCTTCTCTGCTCCCTGTCTCATGTCATTCTGTCTTGCTCAGTTTTGTGAAGTATTTTTAGAGCAGGCAGATGATTGTTGCACACTGTGAACTGTTGCACTCGAAGGATAAAATATGTCAGTAATTTTTTATATAATATTAAATGAATATATCATATTTTACATTGCTAATGGACAATCATAACAACCAAACATTTCCAATATAATTGAAATACATGACAATTATGACTATGTGGTACATTACTGTGAAAAGAGTGCTTATTTGCCATGCGATTAATTAGCATATGCTAGCTGCTGGTGGCGCAGTGGGTAGTGCACTCACAGAAAGAAGAGCCTGGGTTTATTTCTGTGTGTAGTGTGCATTTTCTCTATGGGTCCAAGTGGGTTTCCTCTAGGTGCTCCAGTTTCCTCCCACAAGTCCAAAACCATACAGTCTGTCCAACTGGAGCTACTAATATTGCCCAAAGTGTGTGTGTGTGTGTGTGTGTGTGTGTGTGTGTGTGCCCTGTGATGAACCTTGCAACCTGTCTGTAATGTTTCCTACCTTTTGCCCAGTCAGACCAACTGTGACCCTGTTCAGTGTAAAGCAGTGGTAGAACAGTAAAAGAAGGGAAGAAAAGGAAGGAGGAAAGAAAGGAAGGCTAGTATAGGAGGGAGGGAGGGAGGAAGGTAAGGGGGGGGGGGAAGGAAGGAAGGAAGGCTAGTGTAGGAATGAAAGAAGGCTAGTGTGGGTAAAAAAGGGAAAGAAGGAATGCTAGTATAGGAAGAAAGGAAGGAAGGAGGGAGGGAGGGAAGGAAGGAAGGCTAATGTAGGTAGGAAGGAAGGAAGGCTAGTATAGGAAGAAAGGAAGGAAGGAAGGGTAGTTTAGGAAGGAAGGACGGAGGGAAGGAAGGAAGGCTAATGTAGGTAGGAAGGAAGAAAGGCTAGTATAGGAAGAAAGGAAGGAAGGAAGGGTAGTTTAGGAAGGAAGGACGGAGGGAAGGAAGGAAGGCTAATGTAGGTAGGAAGGAAGAAAGGCTAGTATAGGAAGAAAGGAAGGAAGTGTAGTTTAGGAAGCAAGGAAGGAAGGAAGGCTAGTATAGGAAGAAAGGAAGGAAGCAAGGGTAGTATAGAAAAGAAAGAAGGACAGAAGGAAGGCTAGTATAGGAAGGAAGGACGGAAGGAAGGCTAGTATAGGAAGGAAGGACGGAAGGAAGGCTAGTATAGGAAGGAAGGAAGGACGGAAGGAAGGCTAGTATAAGAAGGAAGGAAGGACGGAAGGAAGGCTAGTATAGGAAGGAAGGAAGGGTAGTATATGAAGGAAAGAAGGACGGAAGGAAGGAAGGAAGGAAGGAAGGAAGGAAGGAAGGGTAGTATAAGAAGGAAGGAAGGACGGAAGGAAGGAAGCTAGTATCGGAAGGAAGGAAGGAAGGAAGGGTAGTATAAGAAGGAAGGAAGGACGGAAGGAAGGAAGCTAGTATCGGAAGGAAGGAAGGAAGGAAGGAAGGGTAGTATAGAAAGGAAAGAAGGACGGAAGGAAGGCTAGTATAGGAAAGAAGAAATCTGATGTTAAACATGGTGGCAGTCCATTCATGAGAGGATGAGAGACTGGACAAGCACTTGAGTGACTTTAATGAAGAGAAGGAACCTGCATGAACAGGTCAGGTTAACAACACACAAGGAAAATAATGGTTTATTATGCAGAACATTTTCAGATTGTATAGGATGATGCCAAGATATTGATGTGGTAATTAATCTATAGATTAAAACTGTATTTTAATAGTTGAACTGTTTTCTAGATCTGTACAGCAATGAGAAGAACAGAGTTCCATCTTTTCCGTCTGCATTTGTGCTTTATTTTACCAGTGGCAATAAGTTTTTTATCTGTCTCACTCATTCCATTCGTATAATCCTGCCCTCCAGCTGGCCCCTGAGGCAGTGCATCATAAACCTGAAAATCCAAAAATCCAGCCACCACCTTTTTTACTTCAATAAAGCATTATATGACACTTGAGGAAGGTCTCTAAGGAGACAGCCAGCGGACGACCGACATGCACTGGAAAGACTGAGAAGTCTCCACACACCTGTTAGCATATTGTTCTAGGTGCAGAAATCCATTCTCACTATAGAAGGTGTTAGCGCTGACTTTCATTTCCCAGCCAATAACGAAAAAAAAACGACCTCATGCACGGCCGATCTTAGGCATCGTGTTTCGCTACACAGCCTGGATGTTCCCTCTAGCTCAGACATATGTAGACACGGTCCTTTGTCTTTTCCGATTGCCCGCCACCCACCCGTACACACAAAACAACAGGCTAGAGGTAATTACGGAGGAGTTTGTTGCCGTCTTCATTTTTTTTGTGTGTGTGTTTGTGGGAGAGCAGAATACCGGCACACACTCATGAATTATTGATGACAGACATCTCATTATCTACTTGCCTGGGAAGAGAGAGCCAGCCAATCGGCAAACTAACAGGAGAGTGTCTAGCGCATCTCTGCTACAATTACAGACAATCTGACATGCGAATGCACACGTTCATGCATACCCACTGTTTGTTTGCCACCTCGCACCTGATAAGAGAAAATTCTAGGTAGATAATAAACAGATACGCAGTTGCACTATCAAAAACACACACCATGACAAATACAATCTCATCGTCCATCTTTAGCATACTAAGCCACACACATGCACAGTCATCCATCACTTAGGCAACTCCAGCCCAGACTTCATCAACCGGCTCAGCGCTATCGCTTCATCAGTCCATATGAGCAGATTAATGCAACTCTCTGCACTTTATTAGACGTCCAGGTAAGTCTGATTGCAGAGAACTAATAATAAGTCCAGATAAAAGCAGTCCCTCTGAACTACAAGACTCATGTCCAGCTAACTGACAGATGGGTCACGATAAGTAAAAACAGACTTACTCCATAACTGCATGAAATAAATTTCACCTCGAAATACATTGAAACATAGAATGTTATCAGTATTTGAAATATACTAGGTGGCTGTTTAGTAGCTTCTGGGACATCCTAATTTAAACCCATACCTATCATAATGGCATTTACTACCCCCCTCTCCCAACCCCCCTTTGTGGCTGCACCAGCTTCCATTCTTCTGGGAAGGATTTCGAGTGTGTTTGAGAGAACTTGTGCCCTTGTGAAGTCAGGAACCAATAAAAAGGCCTGCCAATTCATTTTAAAGTTGTTCGAGGTCAGGACTCTGTGCAGGCCACTGGAGTCGCTTCACACCAAGACCTCGCTTTGTACACAGGGACAAAGTCATGCTGGAACAGGAAATGGTCTTTCTTAAGCTTTTGCAACAAAGTTGGAACCTTATTATTTTTGTTATATAAATACACTGTTTATGGACACTGTGCCGCCATGCGACATGGTATTTATTTGCTAATTTATTTATTAATTTAATGTAAAATAAAAAAAAGAATTCTAGTAGTATAATAATATATTTAAATAGATTTTCTTTCATATTTATCATCACTTATTAAATTAATAAAATAACACTAATACATAAATACATAAATAATTAAAATACATAAATAACAGTGATATTATTTTGGACCGTATTTGTCTTTTTTATTTTTACCATTATTTTTTTCTGGTATTTTGGGGGGTTTTTTTTTTACCCAATTACACAAACCCATTATTGCTGGGTATTCAGCTGGTTGGATGTCTACATATGAGTACGATTGATTATGTCTGGGGGAAACGCCCCACAATGGCTTGGCGTCCTGTCTGGAGTGGGTTACTGCATTGTGCCTAGTGATTCTGGGGAAACCATACCCACCATGACCCTGACAAGGATAAAGTGGTGGTAAGACATGAAAATTAAATGAAAGTATAACAAATGGAAAAATGTTATTTAAATTTTTTATTCCGACTCTACAGTTTTTAGTTACTGACTTAGTTTGTAATTCACCTGTTACTGTATATGGCCATACCAAATGCTAAAACATTCCAAAATGTTATAAATTTTTCAGTGATTCATCTTTTAGTTACACTGTTATGTTGATTACATGGTGTAATCAACATAGGTCACTCACAAGCAGTGACCTGAAGCAAGAACTCATCCCAGGACCTCAGGAACCTCAGTGCTACCAACTCATTCTGACACATTTGCATTTTCTCATATTGTATCATATCATAGAAGAATCCTTTATAATCTCAGTACACAAACGAAAGGGTTTTCATTCTTTCACTCTAAACCTTTGGTAAATTAGCTTAGCTGAATTTCATCTACATGCAAACTTGAGCTCAAACTATGCAAACGACTAAAAGATTCATTTTACTGAACCTCTATCAAAATTCCCTTTAGCCTGTACGACTGGCTTGTTGAAATTCTGAGTATGAAGCGCGTCTGAGAGCGCTGTGCTTGTATGCAGCAGACTGAGATAAGTGCTGATTGAATAACTTCTCCCACTATTAGCCCCATTTGTATGAGTGAGGTAATCAAGGTTATCTGCTAAAACCTGCTGCTGGCAGTGAACTATCTCCTCAGCCCACCCTCACTATAAATGCTTGCATTAGTAGGCCTTTAGCCGTTTGAAATTTAAATTGAAAAATCTCAGTATTGATTTGTCTCTGGTCTGTATTCTTATTTTAATCTTCTGCTTAAGGACATGTTTGTCTCAGAAGATTAGACAAACAGCAAACCAACCACACTTTGATTGCCTGAGCCTGAATTGTGTTTATATAGATATTTTTATAGCTATATAACGATCATATGCTCCAATTTCATATGCTGCATCTCAAATATATTCTGTTTATTCTTTGATGAGCACATGATGCCTACAATGTCAAGAAAAGTTGGTGAACACTTGGAATGTTCCAGAATTCTGCTAAAATGCACAAACTTCATTCACTCACTCACTTTCTTAACTGCTTATCCAATCAGAGTTGCAGGGGGGACTGGGGGGGGGGGGGGGGTGCGGGGTTGGTGTGCTGGAGGCACCAGTCCATTGCAGGGCAGACACACATACACATACACACGCATACACACACTCATTCACCTATATGGCAATTCAGTGTCTCCAATTAACCTGACTGCATGTTTTTGGACTTTGGGAGGGAACCGGAGCTCCTGGAGAAAACCCATGCACACACGAGGAGACCATGCAAACTCTGCACAGAAAGGACCCAGACCACCGCGTCTGGGGATCGAACCCAGGACAGTGCTATCCACGGAGCCACCGTGCTGCCTGCACAAACTTTTATTCCAGAAATATAAGACCTGCATTAAAAACCATTAAGATCATTGTGATTTATGGGCCAAAGAAAAACAGAGCAACCCACATTGTTACCAAGCTTTTGGGGCTATATTATACGATGTTACAACACAACTACATGCCTCTATAAGATGCTTTTTAGGTTTCAGATAAGTATCTATGGCAGGGAAAGTAAATTATGGCATCCTTGCATACCCAAGATCTGCAAGCATAACACTAATTTAGGCGTCTGTGGTTCACTTCCTAATCTCTGTGTTGTTAACATGCCCACTCAGGCAAATAGCAATGAAAAGATTAGCATTTTTAAATGACCTAGTGAAACTTTAGCTGAATAAAAATTTCAAACACTGAGCTTTACATAAGCTACAATAGAACCCTGGAGATTATGTGTTTATCTTCAACCTCCTGTTGTTGTTCTTTGTGTGTGTATGTAATTATTTCTGGAATGCCCATTTTTCTTTATGTTAGAGACACCATTAAGTCAGATAAATGTTGCTAATGTTCTGCTGCACACTCTCAGAGAAGATGTACAGTAGATAAATCTACAGATCAGAGAGGTCTTGTGAAACCTTATAAATTAACAACATCGTCTGCCTGGTAGAACTCTCTATACACTGTATGGACAAAAGTATCGGAACACCTATACATTACACCTACAGGAGCTTTTATGACATCCCATTCAAAATCTATTAGTATTAATATGGAGTTTTCCCCACCCCCTTGCAGCTATTACAGCTTCCACTCTTCTGAAAAAGACTTTTTTGGTGTGTGTCTGTGTCAGTTTTGCCCATTTATCTAAAAGAGCATTTGCGTGGTCAGACACTGATGTTGGCCTGGCTCATAATTTCCGTTCATCCCAAAGGTGTTTGATAGGGTTGAGGTTAGAGCTATGTGCAGGCCAGGCACAAATTGAAAGCATAAAACTGTCCAAAATGTCTTGGTTTGTTGAAGCATTAAGATTTCCATCCACTAGAAGTAAGGGGTCTAGGCCAGCCTCTAAAAAAACACCCCATAGCTTTATCCCTCCTCCATCAAGCTTTACAATTGGCACAGTGCAGTCGGGCAGGTAACGATCTTCTGGTATTCGCTAAATCCATTCTCGTCCATCAGACTGCAAGATAGAGAGGTGTGATTCGTCACTCCACAGAACTTGTTTCCATTGCTCTAGAGTCCAGTGGCATAGTGCTTTACACCACTTCATCTGATACTGGGCATTGTGGCTGGTGATGTAAGTTTTTATTAGAGTTGCTGATGTCCCTAAATGTTTCCAGTTTTTATTAATACCATCATGGAATATCTAAGAGGAAAGGATTTTCATAAACTGACTGGTTGCAACAGCGTCACCTATTATAGTACCACACTCGAATTTAGTGAGCATTTAATTACTGAACGACCCATTCTTTTACAAATGTTTGTAAAGGCAGACTGCATGGCTAGGTTCTAGCCATTCTAAATAGGTTCCTTAGGATTATTTACACATGTGGTAGTGGGACTGAATTAAAAACCTGGATTTAATATTTTAGAGGTGTGTCCCAATACTTTTGTCCATACTGTATAGTATATATGCAAAATATACTGTATACAGTATGTAAAATGATCTTCTCTGTCCATTAGACTTTCATCTCATCACACCTTGCATTCCCTTCTCCCGGTGAGGGTTGTAATGGCAGAAGCTGAGCCGATTAACTCAGACTTCTTTTTCCCCAGCTACAGATTCCAGTTCCTCCTGGATGTTCTTATGCCAGTTCTAAGATATAATGCCTTTATCGGGTTCTGGGTCCATCAGGTCCTGCCCTGTGGGATGTGCCTCAAACAAGCCCAGCAGGAGCTGACCAAAGGGCATCCAAAGTTTTCCCGAATGGCTGCACTCCTTATCCTATTACAAAGTAAGCCCAGTTAACCACCACAAGGGCTCATAAATATGAGCTGGATTAAAGTGGAGATATTTTTGGTGATGCACAGCTCTTGGAACTGACTGTGTGTTGTCTGTGTAGTGTTTTCTGGATACTCTGGTTGCCTTCTACCCCCCAAAACCTGCCAGTGGGTAAACTGGTTATTCTTATTGCCCATGTTTGTAAGTCCCTGTGAATGAATAATTAAGCAAGATGCTCTGTGATGTATTGGAATCCTGTCTAGGATGTGTTTACACCTTGTGTGTTCTTGTGATAGGCTCAGAACCCACCAGGGAACCGACCTGGAATAGTTGGTTAAATAAAAACATTTATATCTATCAGTATATTCTTGTATATTCTTATATTCTATCAGACATCTTGGCCTTCTACCTTCATAAAAAATTTACACAGCTTGGGAGTGTCTTTTTTATTCTATTTTTGCATTTTCCCCTGCCCCCCAATCTAGTTGTATCCAGTTCCCCAGTTGTAATTTTGCCGTTGTAGACCCCCACTGTGATGGAGGAGAGCCACAGAAAACAAACACTAAGATCATTGAGATCCGTATAGTGTTCAAGTGTCAAATGCTCAAATCTTTCAGAGTCGCATCAACCAGACAGCAGAGCTCATAACTGCAGCAGCAATGAGGGACGTGTTCTACCATTCCTGCCTCAGTCACAGCCAACTGTGTCTGTGTCATAAGTGTGATTGGTAGTACATTGGAGCAAATTTGCAAGGTCAAACACACAAGTTTTTCTTTGTAAGCCCCCAATTCCATATAGAATGTGCACGTTTAGTATCTAGTGGAGTAAAATCCATAGCTTAATAAAAACAACACCTCCAATCAATCTGAATCATAACTTGAGTATAATAATTTTTTTATCTACAATATAATACAGTTTAACAGACGTTTATATATTATTCATTTACATTCAATATCCTGACTCTGGTTGCAGTTAATAAAGCATTAATCCTGATAAAACCACAAGCGAAATGGGAAAACACCAAGGACATGATGGGCGTCACAGGCCATCACACGCTCAGACATTCATTCACACTTACTCACACTTAGGGACAACAGAAAATCAGAATATCTGAAAACAAGCCACACAACCCTGGCTTGCATTTCTATCTAAGACAGGCTTATTGTTGGTGAGGAAATGTTGACAAGTGTGCTTTTTCCACATTCTATAACAAAATAGTCCATTGTATGTGCAAGTCTTTTCCCAGTCCATGTGGAGTGCAAATGTCAGTTCAGTTAACAGAAAGATTGTGAAGCATATACATTTTTTTTACCTTAACCACTAGGCTAGGCAAAGAATCATAAAATCACTGGTTCAAGCCCGACCACTGCCAGGTTGCTGCTGTTGGGCCCTCGAGCCAGGCCCTAAACCCTCAATTGCTTAGACTGTATCCTGTACCTGTACTGTAAGTCGCTTTGGATAAAGGCGTCTGCTAAATGCCAAAAATGTAAATTATTTATCTTATATAACTGCTTTTATAACGCTGTTAGCCATTGGTGGAGCTGAAACACCTGAATTCAATCATTATAATACACCAACTAGGCATAACATTACGACCACTGAGGCGGAGGCAGTGTGATGCTTTGGGCAATGTTCTGCTGGGAAACCTTGGGTCTGGCCATCCATGTGGATGTTACTTTGACACGTACAACCTACCTAAGCATTGTTGCAGACCATGTACACCCTTTTATGCACATGGTATTCCCTGATGGCTGTGGCCTCTTTCAGCAGGATAATGCACCCTGCCACAAAGCAAAAATGGTTCAGGAATGGTTTGAGAAGCACAACAATGAGTTTGAGGTGTTGACTCGGCCTCCAAATTCCCCAGATCTCAATCCAATCGAGCATCTGTGGGATGTGCTGGACAAACAAGTCCGATCCATGGAGGCCCCACATCGCAACTTACAGGAGTTAAAGGAGATACCACAGCACATCTTCAGGGGTCTAGTGGAGTCCATGCCTTGACAAGTCAGGGCTGTTTAGGCAGCAAAAGCGTGACCAACACAATATTAGGAAGGTGGTCATAATGTTACGCCTGATTGGTGTAAGTGTCTACATACATTTGGCCATGTAGTGTATGTACTGGAAGTATATGAAATAAAAACAGTGTTTATATTTAGTGTAAATTATGACCTTATTAAGGAATTTCCATAATCAAATATATAAATAACTTGATAATTCTTCCCATACGTCTGGCAATTTTCACAGACATGGTGTCCCCACAAAATGTGACATGGTGTCGCAAACCCAACAGGTGGTCATTAAATAATTTTTCCTTTCAAAACTGTTCCTCATCCACTTGGCATGATGCGATAGTGATGCAAAGTGGGATTGCTTTTAACTAACAGGCAGTGAAAATAGCCTGCTCATTATTTTTAATGGATATTTCAAATCACTCCATCTTAGCAGCGTGCTGTACATGGCCAGCCAGACACACTGAGGAATTCAACCGCCGCTATTTCAGAGGATGTTCTTTTAAAAGGGTCCTTTCCGGCATGCTCCTGCCCTCACATCGCTGCAATCCAATCAGGAAAGATATTAATTTGTTTACTTTGAGAAGTGACAGTGGCCTTTGATGTGGGAAGAGAAGTGGGAAAACAAGCTGGTTGAAACCTAATAGAGTTTGCATCTGGCCCTAGTGGCCATCGCGGACAAATTATCATTTTTCAATTTAGATTAGACAGTTAGTTAGAGAGCCCTCCAAGTCTGTCTGTGTCCAGAGATTGACTTGGCTGTCGGGCTGCACTGCACCTCCAAATAAATAATATTTTCCCCTGCATTTTCTATCAAGATGCGTTTTAATTAGATCTCCCTTCTGCACTTCCCACTGAGAGATCTAATTAAATCACGAGAGCATCAGTTCTTACTCTGCTAGATTCTGTAGGATCACCAGCATCTGTTTTATTCTCAGATGTCGTCCTGTCACAGCACTTAGTAATCAAAAAATGTGACAACAGTCTGTTCAAATGGTGACCAAATCAAATATAGAGACCCAAAAATGTTAATCGAATAAAGACCCTTATTTTTAACTGTACGTAGTAAATGTAATTGTGGTTGCAGTTTGTATAATACAGTTAATACATACTGAAAGCCTCAGACTGGACGGTACAGTGGGATTTAAAAGTCTGAAACAACTAGTGAATGTACTTTTATTTTTCATTTTCTTTATCTGAAAAAGGAGGGCTGTGCACGTGTCGGAAGAGGCGTGCACAGCGGCGTGCTCTTCTCGGATGCAATCGGGTATCCCTTAGCAGCAGAAGATAAATTGAGTGTGCTAAATCGGGAGGAAATTGGGGAAAAATGCATTAAAAAAAAGTTAAAATTCCCTGAGTATTATTTTCTATTGTAGCAGATGCTTCGAGAAGGTGGATTTGATCAACTCTTAAAAAAAAAAATATTAAGATATTTGCAATCATCGTTCATCTGTTATAAATATGGCCATCACAAATACTAAGAGATTCTGAAATCTGTCATTCACACTGGCATTCAGATCAGACTTTTATTCGACTTGTTACTCTGATTACATGATATGTAATAAAACACTTGAAAAAAATTGCTTTGTACAAGTGGTCTCACACTTTAAGCCTGCAGAGTGAAATAAGAAAATGCAAATTTGGTGCAAAATGTGGTCAACAAACACTGACAGCATCATTTTTACATTACACCAGCAGTGATTTTTGCTGCCACCTAGTTCCTTCAGGCCAGCAGCTGTTACCACCCATGTGCCTTTGTTATGGAACTGTCGGTGGTGCTGACAGTGTTTCTGACCAAGCTACTCCGAGATCAGAAACATTTATAAGGTCTGGTAACAAACTAATGAATTTTGATCTGGGTTACAGTGGGTCTGATGCCACCAGGAAACACTAGGCACAAAGCAGAAATACATCCAAGACAGGGCATCAATACACCTCTCACACAGACGTGCTGAACTGTAACCTTTGTCTGTAAGAACTAGGTGTAGTGTAGCAACCACTATACCTACTGTACCACTATACCTTTAGTCAAAGTATTTCTCTTTGATAAAACCTGAGGTATCTGGATGTGGGTGCTGCAGAGCACCAGGATTCCTGAGGCAGTGGTTTAAATTTTGAGTACAGTCACAGTCTGTGAGGGCTTTGGCATGTTTGCTCTTTTTTCATGGGTTTCAGGTAATCAGGTTTTTTCTCAAATCCTAAAACTTGCAGACAGTGGGTTTGTGATTTTAAATTGCCTCCACAATTCTGTGTCCAATTTTATGGCACTGTGCATTTATATTTTTGCCATTAAGCAGACGCTTGTATCCTAAGCAACTTACAATTGTAACCGAATACAATCCAAATCATTAAGGACTAAAGGCTTTTTTTAAGGGCTCAACAATGGAAATCTGGCTAAAGTGGGGCCTTGAACCAGTGATCTACTGATTACTAATGTTGTTTCTTAACTGCTGAGCTACTAATGTATGATACCACCACAGTTTGCAAGTAAATATGTGACAATAAAAAGGAAAACATAGCATTTTAATTGGATATCAATTTACCAGAGGTGCACACTACACATTGATAAAGTTAAAGGTGAAGTTACTGTGAGTGGAAATGTCTAGGAACAAAACAGCTCAGTCCTATAACATTAGGCCACAAAGTCTCTCAAAAAAGAAATGCAGAAGTGCAAATACTTCTACAAATACACTAGTCAATACTGAGTTCCAAACTACACTTGGAAGCTGCATTAACAAAATAAAGCAGACATACACAAGTATAAGATCATCATGTGAAATTCAGTCTTAGCTGGAATAGTGTAGCCTGCTGCCCCTGGACTCCAATGGAAAAAGAATTTTCTAGTAATGAAACTATAAATCTTAAGAATAATTTGGGCTTGGCAGGAGACAGCAAATCACTAATGTTGGCAAGCATATTGCATTTAGAAAAGTGTTTTTTTTTTTTTTTTCTTTTAGAAAATAATTGATAGGGCTGTTAATGATGTTTTCCAGCTTTTAGGTAATGTCCTTTTCTGTTTTAACATAAATCCTTTATTCACAGATAAGGTACATAAGGTTTGCTAAATTGTGTGTGGAAGCAGTTGCTGGCACAGAGCTCAAACATCAACCAGTCCAGCACATTTGGAATTAATAGGAATTTGACTACCTACATTATTGCCCTGTCAGTGTCTGACTTCTGTATGCGATTATGCTATTATCATAATGGCTATAAATGAGATGGTCCATTATTGAGTGTCTACAAATTATAGAATACAACTAAACTGATTTTAAGGACCAATATTAATTATAGGAAATAATATAGAGTGGTTTGTGTTACTGAGCTCCTTTTTGCTTGTTCACAAACCGCCTGCATATTACATTATTGGAGACAGACCAGTTCTACTTAAATACGATATCTTTCACATCACATATCACATCTCAGTCAATCATTTGAAACTACAGAATTCTCCACAGCAAAACAAATAATCCAAGTTTTTTTTTTTTTATAATTATTGCATTTGTGCCCTTTGAAATACCTCTTGAAAGTAATACTGTGGTCTAGATTTTGATCTAGATGGTTTCTAATTAGAATAATAAATGCAAACCTGAGAGGTTAGTGGTGCACAAACCACAGGCACTAATCTACAGAAATGTGGAAGGAATAGTGTCAGATGTGGTGAGTAAGTAGCATAAACCAAGAGAATGACACATGGCTGAATGCTTGACCTTATCAGTGAAACTGTGTAAGCATGTTTTGGCCTATTTGTCTCTTCAGAAAAGGTCCTTCAGGTTTACAGTGTATGAGGTTTTACCTAATGAAGGCTTTTTACCTAATGAAGGTTTTACCTCATTGCAAGGCTACAGCTATCCCAGACCCCCTAGACATAGCCAATAATGTCTGTGTGGATGTCTTGCTGGCCGATATCACTCCTGAGATTTGAACTCTCAATGATATTGGGCTAGAGTAATAGACCACTGCACTAACTTAGCACCATCTGTCAAATATTTCAATGTACTGTAAATATCAAATGTTCTACCTGGGCACTGGGTTGCAGGTGTTTGGATTTTGAACTGTCAGTCGAATAACCAACTTAGTTATGTCTGATCACTGTAAACACAATTATGAAGTGTGTAAAGCAACAAGGACACATCTGTAACATCCAGTTTGCTTAAGTAAAAAACCTGACATCTCTAGCTGGGCAGTCAGTACATCAGATGGCTAGCACTATACTTTAGGTCACAAATGACTGCAAGTGAGGATACATGCTTGTAAATGTACGGTTAGTGGAAAATGTCCATGGAGTTTTACTAGCTGTTATGAGGAGGTAATCTTCACAAATTGAAAAAATGAGTCCAGTCTTGACCAGTACATTTGCAATTATTTATCTTAGTAGTTCTTCTTTGCTTTGAAACAGTAATATCTAGACAATTTCAACTTTTACAAAGGGTGTCTGCCATCTTGGTGTTCAGGATTAGTAAAAAAATATATAAGTATAAAATGTAAATAAAAAGAAGGTTTTGAACTATACATTCCAGCTGATTGATTGATGTATAATTTCTCAGATATACCATATGTTTGCATTTTACATTTCTGTATAGTCTTATAGCATTTTTATCTTCTAATGTCTAATTTCTAATAGATAAAAAAAAAAAGTACCCGCAAACACACCACCTACATATAGGCTATATTTCCTTGCAGGTGTATAGTTCTATATCGTGGTAAAACAGAGGTTGATAACGAAGGCTGAGAGTTAGCATTAAACTTTACAACCATGACAACTTAATACAAACAAATTATGTCTAACAGAGTAACAGAACATTTAATGATCTGTGGTCTAAGCGTTGTAGCAATAAAATCATTGATTTTTGAATCACGTATTTAATTAAGCAGTGTCCACAGGCAGCTTTGTTAATAAAAATTCAGACCAAATAGAAATTGTAAAGCTTTATTTATGTAGTACTCAAACTTTGTGATGTTCATAAGAACCTTCCCTATATTAGGATGCATTAAGACCTGAGAAATATTAAGCGCAGTGGGGGCGAGTTAGGAAATGTTACAGTTTGTTAGGGGTTTAAAGATAAGACTAACTCATGTTCTGAAGAAACTTTTGGGTATTTTGAATTTGAATTGTTGTAATCATAAAAAGACGTTGGTGGAATGGGATTTGTGATGTATTTGTTGCGTTCGCGGGAATGCAGGGGCTTGGGAAATATTTTACAAACACACATAACTGCTTCCAAACACGTCTGATAAATGGTTGCGAGCGCCCGTGTGCAGTGAGCTGTAGTTGCTTAAAGGTAAGCTCACTAGGAGCATATTTTCTTCTCATGTTTCACTGCTGGCAGTGACAAATTTGATGTAACTTGTTCACAGGCAGAACCTGGTGTCAAGACATGGCCTCGAGTAGTGGCGTGAGAGCAGTGCTGCATGAATCCGCTCAGTTATGCTTCAGAGGGGATTTGTCTGTTTGACAGGGGTTCGGCAAGCGTACGAGGGAATGTCAAATGACATTTGAACGAGATACATTTGAATGAAAGGTTGTGTGTCTTGCTAGAAAATAACAAACTTATATAGAACTTATATACTTTTACTGCAGTCTGTGTGAAGGCATTTATATTTCACTTTATTTTCATCAACTGGTCAGGGTCACGGTAGATACAGTTCCACCGGGAATCACTGCATTGCATATTTATAATGGTGTAAAATTAAGAATTTAAATATACTTTTACTCTAATGCTTTATTTTTAACGCCAAGACACTGTTAAAGCCTATGTTTTTTGTTTAATTGTTTGTTTGTTTAGCTTTTTTTTTTTATGTGACTAGGTGAGGGCCACTCAGGTGGTGCAGCGGTAAAATACGCTAGCACACCAGAGCTGGAATTTCTGATACATCGTATCAGGCTGGGTGAACGATTGGCTGTTGTTAACGGGTTGGACAAGCCGGACCAGGGTTCCTCATAACTGGTGCAATTATGACCTCTGCTGGCTGATTGATAGCACCTGCGCAGAGTTGGGGAATAATGCTGATCAGGGTGTGGCTCTCCGTACACAAAGCTGATCCGCATATGAACTTGCCTTGTGCAGGTGAAAAGATGCAGTCGGTACTGCACACGTGTCATGTGTCAGCTGTGAAGCTCCTCTGTCAGCAGTGGAGGGTTGTATCCATAGATCATATTCATATACATCATCAATCATATTGTGATATCCAGTTCTCATTTCTGCACTATCCCCTTTCTATCCACTTTCTCTGTGGATGTTGCATATCTGCAGGTTGCAGATGTTACTGCTTTTGTTCATACTTAACTTTGTTTCTAATAAATTGGCTGCTTACTTATTTGCAATTGTCCTTCTTGTTTATTAGTGGCTTTTTAGCCACAGTATCGTTCTACTTTGAGTAAATGTCTGTAAATGGGTTCTATTTCATTTTTTGCAGATGTGTGGGGATCATTAGCATTCTGTATGATTTGTCTGTTTGTTTTCTTTAACAAACTGCACAAGCTAATGCCAAGGTGTAAATCTATATTTCTGAAACTTATTGAGTTATCATAGACCCTTTACCTCTTTTAATTCAAAAACACAAATAGATTATTCTCAAAAATGCTTACATTAGAATTCTTACAGCTATTTTATACATTATGAATATTTAAAGCGGGGGTTAAGAACAGAATTAGCAGACCTTTTTGTATACAGTAATATGAAATAACATCTTTTTTTAATGTCTCTAAAAATCCCACCACCTCGCCACCTTAGTTGTTCCATTTCTTATGAATTTTGCATGAGCTCAGGTTTTCTTTGCATAGTGTAATTCCGGATCGTAGTGAACGAGCTGAAGTCAGCAGACTTGCAGACCTAAGTAAACAGCTCTCTGAATTCATTTTCCATGCTAAGCCTCAGGTCTTATATTGGAGGAATGTATGTGTAATCACAGCTCTGTAGTTTTAATATTCAGTGATTGTGAGTAAAGTGGATAAGTGAGGTGCTACAGCTTGCAACATTTTATGCTCATGCATGTATCATAACAGAAATGTGTGATCTTATTAAAGGCATCTGGAATGGATGCCCAAGACTGTTGGGACACACTGGGTGCCAACTGGATGGATCAATACACATTTACACATTCATTCGCAACTAGGGGGCAGTTTAGTGTAACCAATCCACCCTTTGGTATTCTTTCAGAAGGTGAGAGGAAATAAGAGCACCCAGAAAAACAGCTGTACTGAATCATGTTCTTGCATTTCTCATGCAGATGTGTATATGTGTATATGCTTGCACACACTGTGTGCCTTCTTTAGCAAGAATAACTTAGCATGCTGACCATCTACATTTTCAGCATTTAGTGAACGCTTTTATCCAAAGCGACTTACAGTTGTGACAATATACAATCAGAGCAATTGAGGATTAAGGGTCTTGCTCAAGGACCCAACAGTGGCAACCTGGCGATGGTGGGGCTTGAACCTTCTGATTACTAGTCCAGTACCTTAACCACTAAGCTACAACTGCCCTTGTCTATCTATTAGAGGGGTGGGGTGTTAGTATCAGAGAACTTGCTTTTGTGCTTTGAAATGGTCCTGCTGCATTACCGGCTTACACCTCAGCTTCATCTTATGGACAGATTACCTTACATTTTCCTGAGCCATTGTCTGATTGAGAGTGGGAGTCAAAATTTCTTTAATAAGTGCTGGTCCAGGTCCTGATAAAGCAAAACATCTTGACATCTTCGTGCTACTGTCATGTTGACTGTTGACATAATACTTTACTGTAAACTGAAAAGGTTTAAGAATCATTCATGTTTTTTTTTTTTATTGATTAGCCATGGTTTGCTTATTGTTATTCTTTAATGGATTTCTCATTTCTGCCTAGTTGTATTTTCTTTTGAGGTGTCAAAAATACTTAGCATAAATACTAACTCTGGCTGAGCTTGAAGACTTCTGCACTCTGAATTTTGAACTGCTTGATTTGTCACAGAGTCTTGAGAAATTTTGATCCACCACTGCTCCAATTTTCCTTTATTTAAAAGTAACAGGAACTGCATTACAAATGGCTACTTTTGTTCTTGGCATGGGTGTATTTTTGATACCATGAAGTGAACATTTAACATGACTGCTTGATTATAATGTTTAGGTTGGAGTAAAATGAGTGGCTTACCAATTGAACATGGTTAATTTTTTATTAGTGTAATCAAACAATGACTCTCTTTATCACAAGGGCGCTGAGTAATTCTTTATATAAAGGACAGTATGTTTTATATAATGTTTAACTTAAACTTCCACTGAAAAACATTATTGTTTGTTTAATGATAAAATCAATATATGTGACGGTTATGCAATAACAGAAGCAAACATACTGGTGCAATTACTTGTCTACAAGATAATGATTTTGTATATTATTATAGGTTTATTATAGTGTTTTATAATTACTAGTTTACGGCTGCTTTATCATGGGATTCATGTGTGTGTGTGTGTGTGTGTGTGTGTGTGGAGGTAATTCAGACACAGAATGACACAGAGCTGGGTGAGATTTCTGTCTGTGAGCATGTGGTGAAGATTTAAAGGAAGAAAAAACACAGATCAATGAGCAGAGAAGAACCGTTTCGCTTCATCTCCCACTGTGCCACACAAACTTGATGGAATTCCACTAGGACATGCAATCCATCATGCCCTGCCAAAAACACCCTGGTCACACATTCACTAACACACCCACCTGGCACATGGGTGCGTGCATGGGTGCTCACCAACATCATATTAGAATGAAAGTGTTAAAAGTGTAGGAATCGCCGTGCTTGGGCTCGGTCCTGTCATGCTCGGAGATAAATGAGGCCATCGTGAGGCTGGCCTCAACTCTAATCTATATATTACACAGTCTCTTTGGGCTTAAGACCTGCCATGCCTGCATACACACATCATAGCGACTATCGATCGCACCCCGGCCTGACAAGCTCCAGCAAATGAGATATTTCATCCTGATGAGCACTTGTAGAGCCGTATCAACATCCTAACCAGCACCAGACTGGGCGATCAAACGTAATACTGACATCCTAACACCACCTGTGGACTCCAACATGTGCATGAATAGGCTGTTAGCACTGGTCAATATTATTATATTATATTGGTGGGCACTGCAGGATTGACTTGCAGACAAAATCACTCGGTGTGAGTCTGACTGGAGCAAGGTTTGATTGCCTAAAACCTACGCCTGTGTTTCTTTCGGCACAGAGTGGTGATTTCAGCAGCGAGAGAATGGCGATGAAAGAGCACTTCATCTGAGTGTTGATCGTTTCCTTTTTTTAGTTTTTACAATATATTTTTTTTTTTGTATTTACACCCTTTTTCTCCCAATTTAGCGTAGTCAGTCCGCTGCTGGGGACCCCTAGTGGTGCCCAAGAAGGGGGTGACTTGACTGACACACACTCCCTCCAATGTGTGCGCAGTCTACTGATATCTTTTTTTACACCCACACCTCGGTGAATTTGCATGAGGTCGGCTTTGCGCACTGAAAACCACGCCCGACCTCCACTGCTGTGCAGTCGCCCTGGGCAACCATGATCCTTACACAGCCCCACCCATCTGGTAAATCTGGTCATTTTCCACTCTAGCAGACTAGAGGCCAATTTTGTCTGCTGCGGGCATAGCCAATTATGACCGGTAGCAGAGCCGAGACTCGAACCTGGGAGTTCAGAATCTCGGTGCTGGTATGTTAGCGACTTATCACGCCGTGCCACCTGAGTACCTTGAAATTACATTTTTATTCCATGGTTAAGTTGTATGATTCTCCTCTTTGTGATGAGCCATACAATTTCAATAGGAGATAGATTTGGGCTGCAGGCAGGCCAGTCAAGCACACACATGTTTTTGTAATATCAATAAGCTTTGAATTACCAAGTCAACTATCCAACCCTATAGTTTGTGCTGTGTCCACATTACTAAAAGTATTTTGCCAATAGTTTGGTAATAAAACATTGCCGGTAGGTTGTGCAAACCACTGGTGCTACTGCAAAAGGTTAATGTAACCTGTCTGAACACTCTTTGAAGTTATCGTCTCCATATCATCATCACTTTAGGAATGACTACTCTTGTTCATGGTGCAACCTGACAGAATTACTTATAGGAAAATGTGTATTAGTATTTCACCCAATCATGTCTGTGTAGCCGCCCATCAGGCTGATAACATCTCTGAGATTTAAACCCTCTTAGCAGTGGTAAGCTAGCATCACAAACCGCTGCTCCACTTGAGTACTGCATGAAGAACATGCAAAGCTATTTAAAAAATTGATAAGACGTAAGAACTAGGGCTGTCAAACGATTAAAATTTTTAATCGCGATTAATCTCAGATTGTAGGGTTGAATTTCTCCATCAGCAAACATTGTAGATCAGCGAAGCTTTAGGTGGGATAAGGCGTAGTTATTGTAACAGACTTTTCTGTGGTTGTATTGTGACAATGGTTTGATGGATGTTTCTACACGAAGTGAGTGTGTTTTGACCCTTTGGGGCTTCCATAGTTCATGGAATAGCATGCTTGGCTAGCGTGCTTGACTCTAGCTGTTCGCTATTTGGTACCGTAACAGAAGGAGTTAATAAAGTGTTCTGCTCCCGACAACTTGTGAATATACCGTGTATTTATTTCTTTATTAAGCGAGTGCATCACTACGACGCTCGGTTACATTATGTTAACAAACCGCAAATGAAAAACGGTGGCAAGCCTCAACATGAACTACGGATGACTCGCAGGGCCAAATAGAATTTGCGTTAACGGCACAATTTTTTTAAATCGCGTTAAATTGAGATTGCGTTTATGCGTTATTATCGCGTTAACTTCGACAGCCCTAGTAAGAACTAAACCTAGGTTCCCAGGATCCATCTTGCTCCGTGCCACCTACTCAATAAGCTGTGCCGCTGTGCCATCCAGGTCAGTTTTAATGGTTGTTTCTGACACTTTCAGGGCTAATTTAGGGCTGATATTTTGCACTGTCTGCCCAATTATTTACAGACTGGACCTTTTCATTAGTGAGCAATTTCTCCTCTTTTCTGAGCTTTGTGTACAGGTCAGTGAGAAACATGGGACCCAACAACAGGGTGTGTCGTCATACTGGCACCTCTTGAGATTTTATGGCACCTCTTTATTTACTGTGGGGCTCTAATCTTAGCTTTTTCTGTGCAAGCTGTAAAATGTTTGATTTCTCTTCAGCCTTTAGATACAAACAACATTTCAGGAAAGTTGGGACATTTTGTAAAATGCAGTAAAAGAAGAAACTATGATTTGGATCTTTATTCACTCACAAAAATAGAAAAGAAACAATTTCCATTGTTTCACTGATCAGTTTTCTAATCACATTGAAAGTTGGGACAGATGGGACAGACACATGTTTCCATCAGCAATCCTGTTAATAAGACACTGATTTAGTTTTGGACACTAATTGTTACAGTCCTGCATTTGGATTTTTTTCTCTCCATTCTTCAGCTGCTCAATGGTCTCTGGTCACCATCATCTGATTTTCCTCCTTGTGATAAGCCATACATGTTCAGTATAAGACAGATCTGGACTGCAGTGGGCTAGCCAAGCACATGCGCTCTGTGTCTGTGAAGCCCCGCTGTTGTAGTTCGTGCAGAATGGGGGTGCGAAAATATACGAAATCACAGCACTAAGGTCCACAAAAGTGCTAAACATGCACATATTACATGCACATAGATAAACAGTAAAATGAACAACGTAAATAGAAGTGTAAATGTGTCATTTTAAAACCAGTTAACTAATATTAAAATTGGTGGACTGTACTACTGGGGAGAAATGTAATTTACCTTGTGAGGTCTAGGAGATCGTGATCGTATACTTGGGACTCAGAGTTTCTATTATTATAGAATTATATATAGTCTGAAGCACTGCTGGTGGCTACTGGAGCAGTGCTGGTGCATAACTAATCACTAGAACTGGCAAAAATTAAGAATAAAACACTGAAAAAAAAGACCAGAACAAAGCGAGCCTCCTGACAAAATAAAGCCTATCACTCATGTAAACAAAAAGACATGTCCCATCTAGAGGACAATTAGTGAACTGCTGGTCTTGGTACGCTTCTCCCAGGAATTTTAAACTATCAGACTGGACTTTGGTTTTTCAGATTTTGTCCGTTAATTTGAAATCAGTTAAATAGAGGTCCATTAAATCGAGGTTTCACTGTATTTTTATATAGAATTGATGTTTGACTTAAAATTTGTGTAATAGAGTTTTGGGTTGAAAGTCTTAATGCAGCGGTGGAATGTGTTAAGTAACAACAGTTTTCTGACATCAGCCTATGTAGCTATAATTATCACAGTAGCATGACAGTTTTTCATTCTGACACACTTGGTCACACACTTTAACAGTGGTTTCTGGGCTAGCCTTACACAGACTGAGATTCCCTGAATCTTTTCACAATATTATGTACGTTAGATGGTGAAAACCTTAATTGTTTGCAATCTTTTATTAAGAAATGTTCTTTTTAAATGATTATCTTATGAAATATGGCACAAAGTGGTGCCATCATTGTTTACAAAGATTGGTGGATCCTCTGTTTATACCAAGTCATGATTCCCTCATCTGGTAATAACACATCTGCTTATTGTAGAATGTTAACTGCTACATTAACTTTTTATTTTATTTTGCCCTGTCCCAACATTTTTTTGAGTTGCAGCAGGCATTAAATTCTAAATGTGCTCATATTTACAAAATACAATGAAGCTGATGAGTGAAATATAGATTAAAGAAATAAAGAATTAACATATGACAGATTCCTCTTTTCAATGCATTCCACTAAACGTCCCAACTTTTCTGGAAACAGGGTTTGTAAATTGTGCAAGCAGTATCACTGGTGGCACTGTGATAAACAAGCATTTAGGGCTCTGGCTATCTTTAAAGACCAGACATAGGAGAAAAGACAAAAAGAGAAATAAAAGGCATTCACATTATCCGCTCCACTAAATTATTCACTCCGTTTACTTAGACTATCTTGTAGCTGCAATATTTGACGCTAACTAGCCTTCAGCTATAATTGTTCTCTGTCTTTCTTTTTACCCTTTGTCAATCTTTTTTTCCTTTTTATTTGCATTGATGACTTCCATCTCTTAGAATTGCTTGGAGGTCGTTCATTAGCACTACCGGGAGTTAGTGGGAGTGCTGAAGAAAGGACTGTCCCCCACACACAGTGCTGGGTGCGGAAAGTGGGAGTCAGAGTTAATGAAGGCCAAGCATCAGCTAACTGCATGTTGACACCACACATCAGTCACCTACAGCCCGAAGACATGATGAGCCGCATGTATGCCTGTGCTCGTCTCCCACCACTGAAAGTGTCTGTGAGGACATTTGTCTGTTTGAGCCTGTCTCTGTTCATTACTTGTTCATTTTTATATTCATCAATGCTAATCATCAGATGATTGGGCAAAATTGGGGAAGTTTTATTACCCGGCTACTGATTCTGTTTATTTTAATTGCAAAATGTCCATCCATCCAAGTAAACAATGTCAACTGGTTCAGCAAGCTTAAAGCTAAAAGCTTTTTCTTCCATTTCACACAATTCACTCACGGCCAGTTGGAGCTCATCTGCCTGGTTGCTGCCGCCACCCCAACCCCATTTCGATGAGGTTCCAGGCCTGCACAGCCGCCAATTGCTTCTTTTTACCTGAGAAGGGCTCTAACAGAGCACCTCCATGATCAGCCATGTATGGGTTGCCCATAATTCACAAACGCCACTACTGGAAACTTCTGGAAGCTACTGGAAACTCTAAGCTTATTCAAATCCTAAACATTTTTAGAAGCAGGTTTCTGCTGTAATGATTAAAATTGTGTATTTAATGCAATTGTAATCAGTAAAGCAAAAAACTGCTTCTAAAAAATGCTTTGTTAAGATTTTAAAGAAAATTTGAATGATCTTTTAAGTAGGACATCATTTTGAGCAAACTGATTTCTTGGAAACATTTTTGCTCCATCTGGAGATGATTGCATCATGTTATTGCTGCAGATTTGTAAGCTGCACATTTATGCTCCAGAGCTCCTCGTTTACCACATCCCAAATAGACTCTAGTAAATCTATTAGCTCTGGCTTCACTCAGTAGATTGAATTCATAAATGAATTAATGAATGGATATTGATGTACTGTACACACACATAGCAACGTCACCAATCTAGCACAGATCATCAGGAGTGTATGTTACAATCTGAGTGTCTGGGTTAATGCCTAATGGCTCTCATGTCTGCTCTGGGTGTAAGCCACTGAAAGCTTCAGCTAATCCACAGATAATTAAGCCTGAATGGAGCTTTCCGCAACCTCTCTGTGAAAGAGAGGTGTAATCCAGTCATTCTTTTTCCATTTTGCAACCCTGTAATTTAGCAATGTGTCACTCTCGGTTAATGGTGTGTTTTCACTGAAATTTGGTTCCGTGTTCCTGACGGACAAAGAAAGCTACTCTTTATCATCATAGTTCAGCTTTATTCATTAATTAATTTATTTATTTATTTAGCAGGAAATTGGTGGGTGGAATATAACCTGAAAACACTGAATGCGAGGCAGCAATACACCCTGAACAAACCATTTAAAAAAGGACCAACTTCATATGGACGGTTTTTGGATGCTAAATTTGAACCCAGACTCCCAGGATATTGGTGTTGTGTAGCACCCACACCCTCACTGTGCCACTGTGTAGCAATCATATAGTAGTTTAAGATCCACAGAAGTATAGCATTCATCCTATCACTCAGGAAATTGCTGGCTTGAGGCCTGATTATACCATGCTGGGGGTCCAGGCGAAAATAATGTCCTTTATTGTCTGGGTGGAAATATGGCATTCCTCTCTCCTCATCAGACACCTGTAGACTCATCTTATTAATTTTTAATTACAAACTGAAAAGTCTGCTATGAAAGGCAACTGAATCTGGTTTTGTGGATCTAAAATATCTGACCTTGGAGAACCGTCGTGTAAAGAACCATGGTGTAACACCGTGGAGCTATTGTGTATATTTGAATTTACAATTTTATCGATTGACAGGCAAAGCTTACACATGTCATCTCTACATGACACTAAAATACCATCTTTCTTCCATTTGTTCACCAATTTCCTCTTTTTTCTGCTACTCAGGCTACAGTAGGAGCTGCTATTGCCTCAACAAGATGACAATTATTATAGTCATTGATTCTTTTGGTGGAACAGCTGAGACTCAAACTCTGGTCTCTGCATGAAGACTTACAATTACAAACTTCCTGTAGTTTAGAATGCTATAACACGTGTCTCTACAAGAAAAAAGTCAGGTTTTATTACCCCAATCGTTTTTAGATTACATTGATGGCCAGTTCTGCAGTGAGTACTGATACAAGATTGTCCTTATGTTGAAGCAAAGACCATCAAAGTTTTAAATTGTTTAGGTCCTGCATAGCTTGTTGATGCAGGAACTAAAGCTCTATAGCTCCCAATCTGTAGATCCCAATCAGTTAATTCGGCTGAGGCAAAAATGTGTTCATTCTTGGCATTTCTTGAAGCTTGGCTCATTTTATCTCTGGAATAGAAACACAAGCTCCGTTGATTACATATAGTACACATATATGTACTATATGTAGTCACATACATATAATTATTATGTATTAATGACATAACTATATTTTATAGATGTATAAAATGTTTAAATATTTTTATCATAGTTCATAAAATTAAGACTTTTCAAAGACATATTTTTGTGGCTGATTTTGAGTAAGTGTAATGTAAGCAACATTTTGAAGAAGAGTTATAGTGTCATGTCTCCCTCTGGGTGAAACCTTGACCTGTAAACACTCTCCAAAACTAATTTTCTTGGCTCCAGGGTTATTAAATATTCAGTAGGGTTGTTTAGCTTATCAAATCTGTGTATGAAAATATGAAAATTAATTTTACAGTGGACCCTCAAGATTAGGATCAGGCAGCATAAGAGGACTAAACTATTGAGTTTGTTCAGGTGTTCTCTTCTTGGCCCGCTGTTCCTCTTGGGTATCTGTGTCTCCTTATCACCTGCTGCCAGCATGCCAGGGCCCTATCGGTATCTTTTTTTCCTGTTTCTTTTATCATTTCTTTCTACAACTTTCTGTGCTCTCTTTTTTTTAAAACACATTATGTAATTATGACTAGTAGACCCTAGACTGTGGTCATATATAGATAGTGGGACTGTTGCACCAAACCATGCTGAATGTATCAGCAGACTGGAAGGTTAAATCCTGGCTCTTCAAACCGACACTATTGGTCCCCTAAGCAAAGCCCTTAATCCTTAATTGCTTGTCAGTTTATAGTTACTATGCAATTATTTGCTGAATAAATGAACATATGAATTGTTGGGTCAATGTTGACTGCTATTATGAAATACCTACTATAGAACATAAAGGATAAGCACATTAATTAAAAAAATAAATGACTGAACATGGGGCACACTCACATACATATATTGTTCTTGTTTTATTAAAATATATAAGCTAAATAGCATTCAGGATTCATTTTGAAAAGTCACACTCCTTAGTGCTTTGTGTTAAAGCAGGGATGGAGAACCAAGCGTGTTATGTTTCTGAGTTGAGCAGATGGCATTTTAATACAGTGTATTATACTCATTTTATTGAACTGTATTTTCAAATGCAAACTTGTAGTTAAAATCACAATAAAAGTGCTTATTAAGTAAAAATTTGCATGCAACAAATGGTACATGGCAGGAGCATGGAGCAGAGCATTTTAATTGAATGTTGCAAGCAATACTAGAAAGAGTTAATAGCCAATTATGGCCAGCTATAAAACAGCACACGGGTGAATGAAAACTTAGATACATATGGATGAAAGATGTATATCTATCTATCTATCTATCTATCTATCTATCTATCTATCTATCTATCTATCTATCTATCTATCTATCTATCTATCTATCTATCTATCTATCTATCTATCTATCTATCTATCTATCTATCTATCTATCTATCTATCTATCCAACTATTCTCCCAGCCATCTACTCATCCATCCAGCCATCTATCCACCCATCCATGCATCCAACTATCAATTCATCTATCTGTTCATTCATCCATCCATTTATCCATCATCTATCTATTAAACCGTCCATCATACATCCATCCATCTATCTATCTACCCATCCATCCATCTATCTATTCATCCACCCATTCTTCCATCTATCATAACCTAGACTACCCATCATCCTAACTTCCTACCTAACACAGCTACTGCATGTATAGTTTCATGCTTCCAGATCTTCCATAACCATATTCATCAAAATCGCTCAGTACCAGTGCAGATCCAAGCAGCCAAAATGATGCACGACCTACTCTGCATGCCATTTATGAAACAGTCATACATTTGCACTGGACACATCATTTTGCTCCATTTACAAAACCTCTGCCTTAATCAATGCATCTGTAGTAAAGTATTAAGCAGCTTCTGCTTACCAGATATTGAAGGATAACAGAGGAATTTTAATCCAAGACAAGATTCAGCAAAGTAGAGATATAAGGATGTTTTGGTGGTAGCCTCGGGGGTCACATTAAAGGAGAACACAAAATGAAACTGTAGAATAAAGTAATGTCAGCTGTCAACACAGAAATAATGTCCAGAGCCCAAGAGGTTTGTGCTTCACAACACTTTTACTGCTGATGTTTATAATACCATGTAGGTTTACGTAGACATGTATATAATTCTAAAAGATTACAAAAAATTATAAAGCTTCATGAGCCGGTACCTGTGGAGCCATTAGGAAAGCCAGTGGTTGACAAATGCTTCACATTCACAGCTCATTTAAATCCTCTAGAGGTGTACATGTGACACTGCATTCCTGAGCCTAAAGCTTTTTACTGGTTTTACTCACTAATTAATTAAAGTGTAACTGAACAGATTTTTTACCAAATTATTGCCAAAAGGCCTGATTGATGGTGTGCTGTGATTGATGGTTGGTCATCCAGCAGTTCTCTTATCTCTGCACAGGACTTTTAGAGTTCTTTAGAGTGACCATTGTATTCCTACCTTAGTGACCAAGGCCTGTTATGCCATGATGCCCAATTTTACTGGATGGTAGGTCAAGCTTCTTTCATTTCAGAATTATTGGACCCATTGTGGTCATGGGAAAACTTTTATAACACTTGCCCTTGTTTTATAATTTAAAACACATTTTATTTGAGTAAACCACTTGTAGATGTATTTATTTAATAATTTATTTAACACCAATAACCACTTCATCCTGATCAGGGTTAAATGCACTTAAGATATCATGGATGGGTTATACCTAGGATGGGTTTGCATTGTATTGGAGGGCACCACTCACCCATCCAATCATCCATTTAATCAGACTTAGTACCAGTTTAGTATTCAACCCTGAATTATTATGGGAAGACACCCATAGAAATAGAATAGAATGCCTTTATTTGTCATATATCCATATACACATGTACAGTACAAGCATATCCCAGCTTGTTTGGAAGCTGGGGTCAGAGAGCAGGGTCAGACATTGTACAGCACCCCTGGAGCAGAGAGGGTTAACAGTGGCAGCATGGCAGACCCAGGATTCGAACTCTCAACCTTTCGATTGATAGCCCAAAGCTCTACCCGCTAGGCTAACACTGTCCCCACATGAAGAAGAAGAGCCCACATGAACAGCTGCAGAATGTACAAATCTCCTTAGATAGTGAATGAAGGCATGGTTTAAACCCAGGTCCTCAGGACTTTTTTATCTGCAGCACCTACACTATCTGCTCAAACTTATGCCACCTACTTGCAGAATCCTAAAAGCAAAATGATTGTAATTATAGGAGTAGCCTTGTTAGAACTCCAGCTTATAAATGACCAAAAGGACAAAATCATCAGTGATTATTCAGATACCCACTACTGTCTATGAGAACTGAGGACTTTCCGGGCACCTCATTACTGAGGGAATAGAGATCTGTGGGAAACAAGCTTTCACTGTGTTAATTGACTTTGCAACAGTGGTTAATAAGGTAAGATAGAGATAGAGATGGAAAGAACTTCTGGCAGTAATGAGAGTTCTGTAAAAAAAACTCTTAGTGTCATGTCTACTGCAGGTCTGACCCATGCTGAGTAAATTAAGACTACCATAATGGACTGGAGTGGGAAAAATGGTGCTCTTTGAAAGCCCAAGTGCTTGCTCTAATTTAAAGTTTGCCACGTTGATCTGAAGACACTCTGCTGCCAATTACAATGCTGTGTTCAATACCATCACTTAAACTCCCGTCTGCTAGTTATCTAGTGCTATGTAAATTGACTAAATCTTATATAAAAAGACCTTGTCCATTTGTACTCCAGAATGACCCCATCACAAAGGGATTTTTTTTCAATCCTATAGCAAATTGACCTAATTCCTATAGGAAATTACACCAACTCACCTGTAAATGGCACTAATTTATTGCCAAATTGCTTCCTCACTTAATGCTGGAATAATTTTTATTCCCTGATGATTGTTTTTAAGTAGCAAGAAATTGTAGCGAGTCGCTGAGTCTCCAGTAGCAGCACAAGCCTTTTATTCACAGAGTACTTAAATTAATACCACAGCTTGGGTAACAAACACTTAAATACTAATTGTTGAATTCATTCATTTTAGCCACAATTGCTAACATGTATAATAAATCAATTGAAGGAAATTATATGCCTCCAACAGCAGCAACAGTTTAAGAAAGGTCACTTCTCATCCCAGCATGACTGTGCACCTCTGCACAAAGCAAGTTATATACATACATGAAGAAAAGCTTGGTTTAAAGAAACTCCAGTGACCTGCACAGTGGCCTGACCTCAGCCCCACTGAACAGCTTTGGAACAAACTGAAACATCAATTGAGGCTTTCTTGACCAACACCAGTGCCCAGTCATACAAATGCTCTTTTGACTGAATGGTCATTGAATTCCCACAGACCTACTTCAAAGAACAGGTTGGCTGTTGATATAGTAGAAATGATTACATGGAGGTCATTCTATTTAATAGAATTTGGTTTTGAAATTAAACGGGATGTTCAGCAAGCTCATGGTCAGGTGTCTAAGTATTTTTGGCTATATAGTGTTGTATATATGCAGATGCTAACCGTATGCTGCAAATCAATTTTGGGTGCTTTTCATTTTAGGAATTAGTTGAATCAGACACATTGAATTAATTGAGATAGTTCTGGTGCACTCAGGTGGCACGGCGGTCTAAGGTGGTAGCTCACCACTGTTGGGATCTAAAGCTTTTAAGTTCAAATCTCATCTTCATTATTGATCTAGCTAGATATGGTTACAGATCAGGTGGCTATAACAGCTTGCCATGTTGTAACAACCATTTTTTTTATTTCTGCTCTAGCCCTTTTCTCTCCGCTTTCTCTTTTGCGGGCTGTGGATGTTCTTGTGTCATTTATTTGCTACTTTGCTTTTTTCTGCTTTTTTGGCCACAACTTTCCTTTTCCCATTTTAGCCATAGTATTGTTCTTACTTGATTAAGCATCCTGCAAATTGTGTCTATTTTCAGCTCCTGCAGGTGCAGGGCTACACCTGGTGACCCACCTGTATCAAGTGGGTAATTAATAATTCAACTTATAAAAGTGCTAATAATTATTTGTGTATAACAGGGTTGCTTTAAATAAAAAAGCTTTAATTTATATTTTTTGCATTTAGCGGACACTTTTATCCAAACGACTTACAGTATACAGTTTCTAAGCACTTGAAGGTTAAGGGCCTTGCTCAAGGGCCCAACAATGGCAACCTGGCAGTGATGGGGTTTGAACCAGCAACCTTATAATTAGTACTTTAACAGGTAGGCTACAACTGCTCTTTAATAATAATAATAATAATAATAAGTTCAATTTATAAAGCACCTTTCACATACCCAAGGACACTTTACCATGTAAATATTAAAGGTAAGAGCAAATGCACAAAACAATAATATGAATAATAAAAAAGTTTCAATTTCCAGGTTGCAAAGATTTTGCTTGTGGTTTTAATGACATTGTGTTCTAACTGTTGTACAATCGAGCCATGTTTCAGAAGGACAGTGAAAACACAATCCTGCAATGATGATAACCCAAACAAGCACAGAACTCATCCTGCATACCTGATTATTCAAACCAAGTCTAAAACAATTATATTTTCAAAAATCTCTATAAGATTTTATAGAGGTGGACAAAAAACATGCCTCACATATTAAAGCAAACCAGGCCCATTAGATCTAGATAGGCACTTCAGATACTCCTCTGAGCCTGTACACTGTTGGGGCATCTTTCATCTTTCAGTTTTGATTTCAAAACCCTTTATTTCAGCTTAATTTATTCTTTGGATGTGTACACACACCAAATGAAGAAAAAAAAACATCTAACCAGACTAATTTGCTTATAGCTAAAACATTAGTCTTACACTTCTTATATCCAACATGTGGGAGGTGGATTACACCACAAGAGTTTCTTCAGGGATTTTAAGAAGCATCTTTTACTCGGATTTCTGAAGCATACTTGTTTGTGTGTGTGTTGTGTAGTGTTTGTATGTATTTGTACGAGCCTGAGTGGCAGAAAAAGAGACTGAGAGTGCTTCACGAGTCTTTCAAAGAGGCAGTAAATGAAGAGATGTCGGCGTGTGAAAACAACACAGAGGACGAACAATGCTCTGCTACAGGGAGCTGCTCTCTGGTATGAAGGATACTGTGAATTAATCAATTCATGTCTTCCTAAAAAAAGGCTCTTTATGATCACTGTGCCTGGCTCTCAGCACTGTGTGAATGAACACCAAGCTCTAAAGCCTACAGAACATCCGCCACCAGCTTTATAGATGAGAGCAGAAACAGGAAGGTCTTGCTGTGGAGCATGTCATTACTGAAGCCATGTGATCAGTACAGCATGTACAAAACACAGACTTGATGCAGAAAGCCATCTGCTGTTTTTACTTTAGATTTTGCTTTCTTTAGCATTCATTGCTTTAGTCAGAGTTTGACCTGGACCTGGTCAAACTAGGAATGTTTCCACAAGAGCTGTACAAGATGCCTCAGAGAAAAGGAACCAGCTTACAATGAAATACTCAATACTCAATACAAATACTCCAAAAACCACCTATGAATCATCTTACAGGAGCACATGAACTACACAGACACTTACACTTATCAGTCATAACATTAAAACCACCTTCTTGTTTCTACACATTGTCCATTTTATCAGCTCCACTTACCATATAGAAGCACTTGGTAGTTTAACAATTACTGACTGTAGTCTATCTGTTTCTCTGTATGCTTTGATAGCCTGCTTTCATGCTGTTCTTTAATGGTCAGGACCCTCACAGAATCACTACACAGTAGGTATTATTTAGGTGCAGTGACACTGACATGGTGGTGATGTGTTAGTGTGTGTTGTGCTGGTATGAGTGGATAAGAAACAGCAGTGCTGATGGAGTTTTTTAACACCCCACTGTCACTGCTGGACTGAGAATAGTCCACCAACCAAAAATATCCAGCCAACAGCGCCCTGTGGGCACGGTCCTGTGACCACTGATGAAGGTCTAGATGACGACCAACTCAAACAGCAGCAATAGATGAGCGATAGTCTTTTTTTTCTACAAGGTGGACCAACTAGGTAGAAGTGTCTAATAGAGTGGACAGTGAGTGGACACGGTATTTAAAGCGCTGGAGTATTTCACACTACACGACTGATCGGCGATAGGGGGTTTCACACTACACCATCTATCACCAAAAGGCGAGCTTCTCTGGTCTCCCAAACTACGTTTTGTCACGAAAACACACGCAAAAAGTGATGAGGGGTTTAATGATACCATGTCCAAAAATGCACGTCAACAAGTAGCAAGCGATCAAAGTTTGTGTGCTGATGTGCAGTGTAAAAACAGGGAGGAAAAATAAATGAAGCAACGTTGGTTTTATGTTTTGTAGAGAACGATAAGGTCAGAAATACTGTAAAACTTGAGTGTGTCCCTGTCCCACCTTTTTACAATTCCTCCCCTGTGTTTCCCCTCACCGCATATCTTGCGTTCTCATTGGCTGTTTAACACCGCACTCGTTGCCAGTCGGCCGACTCGTATCCAGATATCTAGCATGCTAGATATAGAGCGCTCGGCGAGCTGCTCGGATGGAGTTGTTGAGCAGATCACACCTGGCGATTGAGAGCCGAGTTTCGATCGCCGAGCAAACATTGCTCCCGAGCCAGCAAATCTAGCGTCGACCAGTCAGCGAGCGAAAATCAGGGCAAAAATCGTGTAGTGTGAACTAGGCATTAGAAGTGTATTTTTTTTCCCATTTGGCCAGTGTTCATAGGAAGGAACAGGACCCTGTATAAATAGGATAAAGGTGATCATGATTGCTGTGTAAATACAGATCACTTTCTTTCTTATAAATTTTTTTTTTTCAATACATAGAGAGACAGGATGCCACAAAATAGCTTTTTCCCTTTTATCATGTTATTTATATGTGATTCACTGCTGGATGTGAGTAGAATTTTGCAAATATTACAAAAAGTCCTGAATATGACCTCACAGGCCAGTATTGTGAAGTTATGCTTGTACATCATTTTTAATATTCCTAAAAGCTCATAGGAGCAGCGAAAGGAATTAGAAATATAGCTTCCTGATAAGCAAATCCTTTTAGCAGGAATACTGAATGTGAATTAGCTCAGTAGCTCGCTTATTGCCCCATCAAATTCGCATTCCCTGGTTTTGAGTGTTATTAACCTTGGTAAGGCCAGGTAGTCCAATATTGAAGATGTAAATCAAATTGCCATTATGGATGGATTTTCTTCTCCTTAATGGGGATCAGATGTTTCATGGGCCATTCCTTCTGTAATGAATGGAAAGCTTGAGGCTGCCGCTGGTATTTGCAGTACAGACACATTGTCAGAGAAAGAAAGCCGTCTATGTGATGATAGTTACAGTTATGTCTGTTATCCTGGTTTGACCTTTAGTTCAGATTTCCATGGCGTAAAAATACCAAATAAATAAAATAAATAAATTAATAGATCAGATTTCCATCCAAAACAAATGTTCAGAATATTATTTTTCTTTCATTTTTAGCAAACATTTTTTTCAGGTCCAGAGATTAGCCTGTCTGTGCTGTTATGTTTTTGTGAGGTTATATGAAATAGAAACAGTGTGAAAGTAAAAAAGTATTAATGCAAAAATGAGAAATGTGCTGAAGAGATGTAGGTAGCACAAACAGCCATTTAATTTAGTCAAAACATTAAAAACCAAGAACTAATATAAGGACTGTTTCAGTGCAATTAATAATAATAATAATTCAGCATGAAGCATTTGGATATAATATTCATTTCAATTGGCTATATCATGCTAAACATAAAGTAATAAGATGCCAACTAGCTGTAGAGCCAACTTGCTGTAGAGCTGTGTCTCAAACCAGACTATACCACTACTTTGGTGCAGCCTGCCTAATAGAGCAAACTCAGGAAAATCGTTTTATTTCAACTTCATGTTTTACTGCCACTTTATCCTGTTATAATTATTATAATATTGTTATATAATTATTCCTGTCATAATGCAGTAACGCCTCAGCCACCCCCCTCAGACATATGATGCTTGACTGGTACCACCACTGGGGGTTTTAACCCAGATCCCATGGTATTGGGCTAACTAGTGCCTTTTCCGGAAATAGGATTTGTAATACACTTATAATTATAATCTATTCCCATTGTTTTACATTCTCTCATTATCTGTTTCTAATCACTGAGCTTGAAACTAGTCATATATGGTGCGCACTACATAACTAATCAGCAGGAATTTTAAACATGCTGTAAAATATCTGATCTTAATGACATTGGCAATGTATGGAACCAGGTTGCGGGGCTGTGCACGCTACACGACACAAACTTCTATCACCAGCACATGGTAGCTGTAGCTGCAGATCAAAGGGAACCACTTTCCAAAAAAAGTCTATAACAAAATCAGATTAATAGTCCCATTCCACCCTCACAGGCACACATAACATTTATACAGAGGGGGTGTGTCAGTGAGCATTCCAGTGGTGCAGAGGTAAATTACACAAGCCCACTAACTCTGGGATCCATGGTTTGAATCCCCACTGGTGCTACTGGCTGTGTGCTGGTGGCTGAGACACCGTAATGGATTAGCATCCTATTCAAAGACCCTGACAAAGACAAAGCAGTGGTAAAATATAGAGATAAAATAAAATAAAAAATAGTATGAAAGTATTAGATTTTTCTCCTTCAGGTACAGTAATAAAAGAACTGAATTGAAACAGTGAACATCTTAATGCTCCTTTTTTTTTTAAAGCTTTTTTTAGTCCTGTCTTCAACAAATATTATTTTTGCATTTCACATGGTGTGTCTGATATTCCTTCTCTCTCTCTGGTAATTGCTATCTTAAGGCCACTGTAACCTTGAGCGCTGAGGAAAGAACTAATTAAAAGCTGATTCCACCAGGCAGCTTGCATGTGTGTGCGGACTATATGTCATTTAAAAGGAGTGGGAGGTGGTCACGCCTTTACCAGCACCTCCTTTACCTCCAGCCAGATGGAAGGAGCCTTAGATTAGCGCATTAGCCATCTTTAAATGCTTTTAATTTATTTGGCAGGTCGATGCGGCAATGGCGACATTTCCAGAAAGCCAGCGTGAAAGAGTCACTAATGAAATCTTACATGATTTTTTTATCTCGGAGGGAGAAGCTTGAACGACCATGAAACAGGATTTCATATCCTGCCCCCTGAAATCATCGCCCTCATCTCCTGATGCTAATAGTGTCACTTGTTCACTGACAAATTAATGTAGGTGCTATCTCCTCTTCCTTCTTAAATCTCGCCTTTAATGAGATTTAATGAGGAGAGGATGGAAGAATAGGGGGCGTTTGGGTCTGTAATTCAGGACCACCCTTGATCTAATCGGTTCTGTTTCAAAGTCTAGGCTCTTCTCTAGTAAGCGAGGTCTCAGGCTGATAAACAGCTAATGGTTTGTTTTGTGGATAATTAGCACCCACAGTTTTAGATGGATGTCGGTAACATAAAAGGATGACTTAGATGTTTCAAATAAAATGACGCAGCAAATATTTGTTTGTGCCTAATGGGTATTCTAAGGCCAAAACAAAACAGAGTTGACTTGCATACTGATGCATTCATTTTCAAACATTGTAATGTGTCATGTAAGACAATTACTGCATGAAGGCTGTTTCTGTTCTAATCAGAAGCAGAAAAGGGGCCAAGTGAACTCAGCATGCAGAGACTGTCCAGTCTACCTGATTAGACCTATAATGAGAAAGGCAGAAGTAAAATAGGTAAAACACAATGTGTGTAATCATTTTCTATAAAAAGTTTTTTTAATTCTTCATAGGGGTGCTCAGGTGGCACAGCGGTAAAACACACTATCCCACCAGTGCTGACATTTCAAACTCACAAGTTCGTATCTCAGCCCTGCTGCCATGTGAATCACTTAGATTGGCCCCCTGTCCAGGGTGTATTCATGCTTTGCACCATGTGATTTTAAATGGAAACAGACCCACAACGACCCTGACCAAGATAAAGCGGATGATGAAAGTGAAATGCAATTAAGTTAATAAAAAAAAAATAAAATAATAAAAATAAAAAATATTACAAATTCAACCTATAAATTCAAAAACAGAATATAATTATAATAATAATAATTATTATTATTATTATTATTATTATTATTATTACTACTATTATTGCTAGAATGGTTATTATTGTGATTTGTTTTCATTATTTATTTTATTTATTATTATTATTTCTTCTATTATTAATGTGAAATTATTGTGATTTTTATTATAATTATTATTATTTCTCTTATTATTGTTACATTACTATTATTATTATTATTTTTATTATTATTATTATTGCTAATAGTTATTATTGTTATTTAAAAAAAAAAATTATGTTATTATTTCTCTTATTATTATTATTTCTATTATTATTATTATTATTTCTGTAATTATTGTTACATTATTATTATCATTATTATTATTATTATTATTATTATTATTGCTAGTATGATTATTATTGTGATTTTTATAATTATTTATTTTATTATTATTATTATTATTTTAGTATTTTGGAAGCAGACACTTAAAGTGACATATCTCTAAGTTCCCAGGCTTCATGGTTAAGCCAGCTAATATTACGCTGGGTGTCTGAGCCATGAAGTGTGTGTCGAGTAGGCAGGGCACTCGCAGCTTAAGCACCATATTAACGCTTGTGTTGTTTTCTTAAAATGATGTTATCAGTGAGGACTTGAAGCCTGGGTTAGAGATTGCTTTGAGGACAGATTTATTTAGGTCTGATTACTTCAAGCACTTTATATAACACTATAAACAGAGCCATTTATTTTTACTACTCAAAATACCTGTTAAATCTTACACAGTTTAGTGGAGGAATGAAGATTTGTGTTTGTATGGTGTCATATGGACATATGGAGACCAGTGAACATGCTTCTTTTTTATATTTTTCTGAAAATTGACATGTATTACACTACAAGTCATATAATTAGTGTAATAATTTTAGTGAAAATCTATCATGTGAAAACACAAAAAACAAGTAAACACATAAAAAACTAATAATTTTTTATGAATAAACATTGTACTGAAATCAAGAAAAATGCTAAGAGGAAGCATTTTAACTAGTGATCTCAAACAGTTACTATTATGTTACAATAAGGTAAAACAATTGGATAAAATATTTTACCTGTAATTATATAATATTTCTGTTTTCTCCAGGATCATGTGGACGGCTGGGGGTGCACTGTAGGACGATCCACATTGCTACATATCAAATCATCATATCTTTCAGAAGTCTTGTGGAGTCCAGGTCTCAGTGGGACAGAGCTGATTTGACAGCATATTAGGTGGGTGGTGCATTGGTATATATGAGGGATCTTTAAAAAATTTCCGCACTTTTATATTTTGGTTGGAAACAGGAGGACAGGAGGAGTAGTAATTGGTCGTGTCTGAGAGACTGAGAGATGCTTATAGTCCGGATTTAGCGCCATCTGATTTTCACCTTTTTTGAAGCTCGAAGAAGCTTTAAGAGTAAGAAGATTTTCATGTGATGATGATGTGAAAGCAGCGCTGCATCAGTGGCTACTCGCTCAACCAAAAACATTTCTGGCCGATGGCATTAAAAATTTGGTACGACGCTGGAAAAAAAGGCATCAGAAGGTAAACATGTAGAAAAGTGATATCATTTGTTTTTTAAATTCTTAATAAATAAAAAACAGTGGAATGTTTAAAAAATTTTAAAGTTTAAAAGTTTAAAAGTAGAAAAGTTTGAGATTAATATATAGTTTTTTTTATTATTATTATTTTCTATGGTTTTGGATGTTGTGTTTGGTGTTTTGATTGTGTGTATGTGTTTGTGTGTGTGTGTGTGTGTGTGTGTGTGCCTAAGGGCCGCTGTGCTATGGGAATGGTGCACTAATTGGCCAGGAGCATGGTGCTTAATCCCCATCTAACTCATTAGGCACAGAAACAAACATGGCTGCTCTCAGAAAGAGCGTAATTAAGACAGATCTGTGACACCAGGCCCAGTGAGGCAGGCATATGATCCCGCACACGTCTGTCAAAACAAATCCCTCCGTCCTTCTGTTATCTCTCTTTCATTCCATTGTCTTACACTCAGAGAAAAGCAGAGAGTGATGGCTGTGTGTGTGTGTTCACTTCCCTCAGCCGCTTTACCCACCGTGATATTTTCCTACAGCACAAACTGCATGACATGTTGAGGAACGAGTGCCCTTACTGCTGGTATCCTGAGTGGGTGAAATAATGACTGCACACAAGCCTGTGTCACATTTCTGACATCTGTGCATATCAAGCTCAAGCATCAATCCTACAAGTCTTGAAGGGAGGAATATACACCGGTACACATGTTGTCCACATGTGTCTCAGCTTTAAATGGTGTGATTCTGTCATGTGGCAATTAAGAACAGAGGGCGAATTTGGAGACATCAACACACACATTCGACACTCAGACACTCAGTTCACTTTTAGTGCTTTAACTGAGGTAAATCCCAAATCCATTGTTGTGATTACCATATGCAGTCAGCCCCAACATTGTTGGCACATTTTGTTAAGGATAAGAAAACATAATGTGGTCAATTAGCTTTTTTCTATGTTGTATACTCTCACTCACTTTCTTAACCGCTTATCCAATTAGGGTCGCAGGGGGGTGCTGGAACCTATCCCAGCTTTTCAATGGGCGCAAGGCCTGGACAGAGCGCCAATCCATCGCAGGGCAGACACACACACACACCCATTTACCTGTAGGGCAATTCAGTGTCTCTAATTAACCTGACTGTATGTTTTTTTGGACTGTGGGAGGAAACCGGAGCTCCCGGAGGAAAGCCACACAGACACGGGTAGAACATGCAAACTCCACACAGAAAGGACCCGGACCACACCGCCTGGGGATTAAACCCAGGACCTTCTTGCTGTGAGACAACAGTGCTACCCACCGAGCCACCGTGCTGCCCTCTATGTTGTATATAAAACAAAATTATTCTAACCAATGGAATAAATATCGAGTGACAAGGGGCGAATTTCCTTCATTCCCAATTATTCATCAACTTTGGAAAGATTAGCAAAATGAAAGGAGACAAAAGTGTCTTCTCTTTTATAAAACAGGCAATATGTAAAATCAATAACTATACAGCTAAAATGTCCATTATAAAACGGATAGTTCCGGTCCTAAAATCTGATTGGCTGAGCCGCGTTCGAAGCCGTTGTAAAATCCCAGATAAACGCACACCTATGACCACCTCACATCATTCCATATTAATACGCCACTGAAAAGAAAAAGTGAATGTTATGTTTGCCCTCATGTTGTCTAGCAACACTGTTAACGGACTATGTGATTTCATGGAAGAATGCTTTTTGTAAGTGTTTTGGTAAATAAAAACATTTATAAATTGAACATTGTTGTATTTTATTATATTTTATGTTGACCGCCGTTTTATAAAAGCAATAAGCCACTCGAGACCGTGCGTTACTGCTATGATTCTATCACGGGGAAAAACAACCTTCCCCGTGATAAAATCGCAGTAACGCACGGTCTCTCGTGGCTTATTGCTTTATTGTTAATAACAACTTAAACTGTAATAAATTGATCTAAATAAACTGATTTACAGAAGATGCTTGCATTTGGGTGTCTCCAAGACTTCTATCAAACACCAAATGCTATTTGGATCAAAGCTTTTTTCTTTAATCTAATCGCTAATCTGAGCATCTAAAGTTCTCTTAATGTTAATTTAAACCAGGTGCTATAATCAGATAAGACAAAAAATGACACATTTTTAATAATAAGCTGCATCCGGAATTAAAAGAATGAAGGTCATACAGAAAAGAATACAGTCATGTGATGTGTGTCCAAATGCCCAGGATAACCTGGCATCAGAAGAATTTGAATTAAAACTAAAAACTGGCTCATGGTTAGACCTTTCAGCAGGGCAATGGTCCAACATATACATTAAAATGTTTAATTGAGGACAGAATCAAGCTTTTGCCATTGCTGTCCCACTCCCCAGACTCAAACCCAACTGGAAACCACAAGAATGAACTTAAGAGGAAAGTACACAAGAGAGGACCTAGTAGCCAAAACAATCTGAAGAGATTTTGGATTCATTGTGATTGTATTTTGAGTCCCTTGATGGGATTTATTAATTACGATTTAGAAATCTAAGTGAAAAGACTTCCTGCTGTGACAGTGACAAAGAGGAGTTACACAAAGTGCTAAATTCGTTGGTGCCATTCACTGTGACACTTTTTTCCTAGAAATAAATGAACTATAATTAAGGGTTAGGCTGAGCTAATTATTCTGACACATTAGACATTTTTCTTACTGATTTATTTAGACATTCTGCTGTCAAGTGTTTTGATACAATTATGAATTTATTGTTGTCCCAGACTATGCTGTCTGTGTAATGTGTTAGAGTTGGGAAAGTGATTTGATGATGCTAAGCAGGGCCAGTTTTCCTGAAAATACAGGATTGTTCATGTCAAGTTTTGTCCAATGAAAATTGTCTGAAAATCTGAGATATGTTTTTGCTGCTACCCATGTTTTGTAGCCCTTTTATCAATGCATATCATGTTTGTGATGGATGGCCGGATGGATGGATGGATGGGTGGGTGGATGGATGGATGGCTGGCTGGCTGGATGGATGGATGGATGGGTGGATGGATGGGTGGATGGATGGATGGGTGGGTGGGTGGGTGTATGGATGGATGGATGGATGGGTGGGTGTATGGATGGATGGGTGGGTGTATGGATGGATGGATGGATGGATGGATGGGTGGATGGATGGATGGGTGGGTGGGTGGGTGTATGGATGGATGGGTGGGTGTATGGATGGGTGGGTGGGTGGGTGTATGGATGGGTGGGTGGATGGGTGGATGGATGGATGGATGGATGGATGGATGGATGGATGATAGATAGATAGATAGATAGATAGATAGATAGATAGATAGATAGATAGATAGATAGATAGATAGATAGATAGATAGATAGATAGATAGATAGGGCCAGTTTTCCTGAAAATACAGGATTGTTCATGTCAAGTTTTGTCCAATGAAAATTGTCTGAAAATCTGAGATATGTTTTTGCTGCTACCCATGTTTTGTAGCCCTTTTATCAATGCATATCATGTTTGTGATGGATGGCCGGATGGATGGCTGGATGGATGGATGGATGGATGGGTGGGTGGGTGGATGGATGGATGGATGGGTGGGTGGGTGGGTGTATGGATGGATGGATGGGTGGGTGGGTGGGTGTATGGATGGATGGGTGGGTGTATGGATGGATGGATGGGTGGGTGTATGGATGGATGGATGGATGGATGGATGGATGGATGGATGGGTGGGTGGGTGGGTGTATGGATGGATGGGTGGGTGGATGGATGGATGGGTGGGTGGATGGATGGATGGATGGGTGGGTGGGTGGGTGTATGGATGGATGGGTGGGTGGGTGGGTGGATGGTTGGGTGGGTGGGTGGGTGGATGGATGGATGGATGGATGGATGGATGGATGGATAGATGATAGATAGATAGATAGATAGATAGATAGATAGATAGATAGATAGATAGATAGATAGATAGATAGATAGATAGATAGATAGACCCGGCTTTTGAAGACGTTCTTAGCCCAGCGGCTAAAATACAGAGACTGTTGTAATGGTATCTTTAGTAATGTCATGACATTGTTTGGTTGTTGTTGGTTGTTTCACCAATAAGATAAAAAATCAGACAACAGTTACTGTACAGGTAATTCAAAAATTCTACTTATTCCAAAGAGTTCACAAACTATCTGCAAAATATGAAAGTTTTTCATTACATAAAAGCTGATCGTTCAATTTTCTGTACAGAAAAAAAGAGAAGCTGTTCTATAAATCTTCTTTGTTGTTTGTGTGAGTTTTGGTGGGATCGTGAACATGCTGTAAATCTCAGTGTACAGCCGCTGCAGGCTTTAGGTGCAGGACAGATGGATTAAATAAATGCCCTTGCTGTGAGCCAGGGTTTCAAAAGCAGGGCAGAAGTGCAGCTCTGTGACTTGGGGGTTGTAACATCTGACAGACCTCAGAGCCCACGCACTACAATTACTGATCAGATATCAGCTGATCTTTAACCGCACCAGCAGCAGTATGAAGCAAATGCTAATGAAGCTAAAATCTATTGTAAAGCCCCCTTTTTAAACAGGAATCAGAAGGAGAGAGAGAAACATTAGCACATGCTTATACAGTGTATCACAAAAGTGAGTACACCCCTCACATTTCTGCAAATATTTTATTATATCTTTTCATGGGACAACACTATAGAAATAAAACTTGGATATAACTTAGAGTAGTCAGTGTACAGCTTGTATAGCAGTGTAGATTTACTGTCTTCTGAAAATAACTCAACACACAGCCATTAATGTCTAAATAGCTGGCAACATAAGTGAGTACACCCCACAGTGAACATGTCGAAATTGTGCCCAAAGTGTCAATATTTTGTGTGACCACCATTATTATCCAGCACTGCCTTAACCCTCCTGGGCATGGAATTCACCAGAGCTGCACAGGTTGCTACTGGAATCCTCTTCCACTCCTCCATGATGACATCACGGAGCTGGTGGATGTTAGACACCTTGAACTCCTCCACCTTCCACTTGAGGATGCGCCACAGGTGCTCAATTGGGTTTAGTCCATCACCTTTACCTTCAGCTTCCTCAGCAAGGCAGTTGTCATCTTGGAGGTTGTGTTTGGGGTCGTTATCCTGTTGGAAAACTGCCATGAGGCCCAGTTTTCGAAGGGAGGGGATCATGCTCTGTTTCAGAATGTCACAGTACATGTTGGAATTCAGGTTTCCCTCAATGAACCGCAGCTCCCCAGTGCCAGCAACACTCATGCAGCCCAAGACCATGATGCTACCACCACCATGCTTGACTGTAGGCAAGATACAGTTGTCTTGGTACTTCTCACCAGGGCGCCGCCACACATGCTGGACACCATCTGAGCCAAACAAGTTTATCTTGGTCTCGTCAGACCACATGGCATTCCAGTAATCCATGTTCTTGGACTGCTTGTCTTCAGCAAACTGTTTGCGGGCTTTCTTGTGCATTAGCTTCCTTCTGGGATGACGACCATGCAGACCGAGTTGATGCAGTGTGCGGCGTATGGTCTGAGCACTGACAGGCTGACCTCCCACGTCTTCAACCTCTGCAGCAATGCTGGCAGCACTCATGTGTCTATTTTTTAAAGCCAACCTCTGGATATGACGCCGGACACGTGGACTCAACTTCTTTGGTCGACCCTGGCGAAGCCTGTTCCGAGTGGAACCTGTCCTGGAAAACCACTGTATGACCTTGGCCACCATGCTGTAGCTCAGTTTCAGGGTGTTAGCAATCTTCTTATAGCCCAGGCCATCTTTGTGGAGAGCAACAATTCTATTTCTCACATCCTCAGAGAGTTCTTTGCCATGAGGTGCCATGTTGAATATCCAGTGGCCAGTATGAGAGAATTGTACCCAAAACACCAAATTTAACAGCCCTGCTCCCCATTTACACCTGGGACCTTGACACATGACACCAGGGAGGGACAACGACACATTTGGGCACAATTTGGACATGTTCACTGTGGGGTGTACTCACTTATGTTGCCAGCTATTTAGACATTAATGGCTGTGTGTTGAGTTATTTTCAGAAGACAGTAAATCTACACTGCTATACAAGCTGTACACTGACTACTCTAAGTTATATCCAAGTTTCATTTCTATAGTGTTGTCCCATGAAAAGATATAATAAAATATTTGCAGAAATGTGAGGGGTGTACTCACTTTTGTGATACACTGTACATATACTATCAGGGTCAAAGCTGCAGGAAACAATTTAAAGAAATCGATTGGAAAACGCTTGCAGAAACCTCTTGTTATTGCTAAGTTCCAAGAAATAATTAACTTGAAGTCTTGACGATGAGACAGGGAAGGATCTTAAGGTCTTGAGTTCGAATCTTAGCTCAGCTATCAGCTGGCCGGGTGTCATTTCATTGCATTGTTGGGGGGGTAACAATAAACAGTCAAATTTCTCAAAAGCAATTCCTGAGGTGGACGCCAAACATGCTACCAAAAGTACTAGTTTTAAATATGCTATAGGTTTTATACACTGATCAGCCATAACATTAAAACCACATTTGTGTCCTCACTGTCCATTTTATCAGCTCCACTTACCATATAGAAGCACTTTGAAGTTCTACAATTACTGACTGTAGTCCATATATTTCTCTACATACTTTTTAGCCTGCTTTCACCCTGTTCTTTAATGGTCAGGACCCCCACAGGATCACCGAGCAGGTATTATTTAGGTGGTGGATGATTCGCAGCACTGCAGTTACACTGACATGGTGGTGGTGTGTTAGCGTGTGTTGTGCTAGAATGAGTGGATCAGACACAGCAGCGCCGTGTCCACTCACTGTCCACTCTATTAGACACTCCTACCTAGTTGGTCCACATTGTAGACGTAAAGTCAGAGACGATCGCTGATCTGTTGCTGCAGTTTGAGTTGGTCATCTTCTAGATCAGGGGTCACCAACCTTTTCAAGACCGAGAGCTACTTCAAGGGTACTGAATAATACGAAGGGCTACTTGTTTAATACAAACTTCCTGAATAACATAAAGTTGCACGGTTCACCTTAAATGATATTATTATTATTATTATTATTATAATAAATATTCATATATATGAAGAGACTGTCTGATCATATGTTAATGAGTCCTGAAAAATTATTAACAATGATTTACCATGGTAGGAAACACAGATATATTTCAACATGTAACATTATTTATCTCTATATATGTATATATACGTATATGTAAATCTGTTTCATTATTTGAAAGTCAGAGCTATCACATTTCAGATATTTTTGTAAATACAGTTTTGTATGAATGAGCACATTTGTAACATTTTGATCAAAATCACAACTTTTTTTTCACAAATAATCACTTCTGTACCATTTTTTTTAGGAAATCATTAACAGTCACACCTTCAAATCATGTCCCGTTTGTACTTATCACTTAATTTGCAACATTTTAGAACAAATCATGAACTCGCTTATGTCATGTACAATTTAATAAAAGCTGCGATGTACATGGAAGTTTTTGTAACATGCACTGAAGCCTCTCTCCACATTCTTCCCAGTCACTGTAAAAATCAAGTTTTCTTTCGCCTTTCTTGTATGTTTTTTCTTTTTTTTCATTATTGTTCATCAGAGGTCCCACAGGGTGCTGTTGACTGGATATTTTTGGTTGGTGGACTCAGTCCAGTCCAGCAGTGACAGTGAGGTGTTTAAAAACTCCATCAGCACTGCTGTGTCTTATCCACTAATACCAGCACAACACACACTAACACACCACCACCATGTCAGTGTCACTGCAGTGCTGAGAATGATCCACCACCTAAATAATACCTGCTCTGTGGTGGTCGTGGGAGAGTCCTGACCATTGAAAAACAGCATGAAAGGGAGCTCACAAAGCATGTAGAGAAATAGATGGACTACAGTCAGTAATTGTAGAACTACAAAGTGCTTCTATATGGGAAGTGGAGCTGAGAAATTGGACAGTGAGTGTAGAAACAAGGAGGTGGTTTTAATGTTACGGCTGATCAGTGTATGTTCAACCATTAATACCAAAAAATGGCCTGTAGATGAAACACTATAATCAACTTCAAAAACAAGCTATGGACAATTACACCACAAACTTAAATATGTACAATACTTTATAACTTATTCATTGTAACAGCATAAAAAAAACGCTACTGTTTTATGTAATAAAACTATATAACTGTGTAGCAGTTTGTCGGTGTGTTGGTGCGCTCGGGTGGTGCAGCAATAAATTGTGCTAGCCCGTTGCTGCTGGGATCCAGGGTTTGAGTTCCTAGAAGTGCTGTTGGTCAGTCAGGCGTCTGCATACAGACATGATTAGCTGTGTCTGAGAGGAGAAATTGCCGAGACCCCACGATGGATTGATGTCCTGTCTGGGGTGTGTTACCGCATTGCACCCAGCGATTCTAGGAGATGAATCTACCACAACCTGGACCAGGATAGAGCGGTGGTAAAACCATTTTGAATGTTACATTTATTTGACAGAATAAATAAAGTACACAAGGAAAAAAATCTAGTTTTTGTAGCAAAGTCTCTCATGCTGATAAGAGAGTGTACTCTTGGGAAGCAGCTGTCACCAGTGCAGAACAATCCATGGCCATTTAGTTCCGAATTACCCAGCATGCCCTGATCTTCACACCCCAGTGTACTACAATTCTCAGAGGCACTGATGCAAATGTCCAAAGCACTATTGCTTAACTAAAGTGTTTTTTCTTTCTTATCTACACTATATGGCCAAAAGTATTTGGACACCTGACCATGAGCTTGTTGGACAGCCCATTTTAAAAACTGTTATAAAATAGAATGACCTCTATGTGATCTTTTCAGCTCTAACAACAGCCTCTCTTCTGACATGTCTCGTCACAAGACTTTGATGTCTGTGCAAATCTGTGCCCATTCAGTCCCATTCAGTTATTGGTCAAGAAAGCCTCAATTGATTTTCAATTCTAAAGCTGTTCAGCGGGGCTGGGGTCAGGGCTTTGTGCAGGCCACTGGGGTTTTTTAAATCAAGCTTTTCTTCAAGTCTTTATAGAACTTGCTTTGTGCACAAGGAGCACAGAGCACATGCTGGAACGGAAAAATGCCTTCCCTAAACTGTTGCTGTAATGTTGGCAGCAAATAATTTAATATATATATAATTGTTTTATTGCACCTGTTAGCAATTGTTGTGGTTGAAACACATGAATTCCAAAATTAGACGGGGTGTTCCAATATTTTTTTAATGCATTTTCTCCCCATTTTCCTCCCAATTTAGCGCATTCAATTTTGTCTTCCGCTGCTGAGGGATACCTAATTGCATCTGAGGAGAGCACGTCGCTGTACACGCCTCTTTCGACAAGTGTACAGCCCTCCTCTTCTCGCCCATGCATTCTGCACAGGCGTGTCTTCCGCCAATCAGGGTCCTTACACAGTGTATGAAGATCCCACCCTACACATAGTCCTGCCCCTACCCTGCAGATACGGTGGCCAATTACTATCTGCTGCAGGCACTGCCAATTGTGCCCGCCAGATGGTGCCCAGCCGACCACCGAGTTTCGAACCGAGGAGTTCAGAATCTTAGCATTGGTGTGCTAGCGAAATGCGACACCTGGGCGCCATTCCAATATTTTATACGTAGTAGAATATTACTATCCCTTCAAATATGATAATAATTGTACATAAAACACACACAAATACACATATTTATTTATTAATTTATTACATAATTTATTAAAAAAGGAGTTGCCTCCCCCGCTTCTTCACAATGGGACAAAATGGGCACAGTCATTTGGCATCATCAACAGTTATTTTTTATTACAGTTACTTAATTTTTTGCTATTTTATTTATACATTTTCTCCCCTTTTTCTCCCAATTTAGCGTAGTCAATTCCTCCGATTCTGGATACTCCGGTCATGTCCGAGGAGGATATTTTTGCCTGCTTCACACTCCCTCTGGCGCATGCGCAGTCCACTGACCCCTTCTTATTTGCCCATACCAGTATCCGTGAACGGAGAGCCACGCACTGCTAACCAGGGTCATTGCACAGCTTTGAAGACCCTACCCACTTTTATTCCGGTCTTTTCCCACCCGCAGGCATCGCCAGTTATGCTCGCTAGGGGGGCGCCCAGCCGACCGGTAGCAGAGATGAGGTTGGAACTCTCTTTATTCCACTACGCCACCTGGGGGCCTATTCCAGTTACTTTTAAGGTCATTCAAGAACAGTTTTGCTACCCTGCTGGTCCTATTGCAAAAAGATTCCACAGTCATTTCCACAGCAGTGGTTCTACACCTTCTCTCATTATATAAGATTTAATTCAGGTATTCATATCAGAACCTTGTTAAGTAGAGTGAGGTGTGCCTGTGTTGGAACTGGAATGTCTGACATACTGTACATGTGGAGATAATATAATTAATAATATTATGTATCATTATGTATCATAATGAAACATTATAATTAATATTATAATTAATAATTAATATTTTGGCCCACGTTGGCGTGATTGCTTTATGTAATTGCTGCAGATCATCATGCTGCAATTCTAATGCCTAGCAAGACGATTGAAGTACACTAAACACTGTAAACACTTTGTGCAACCTCTTTGCTAACATAAAATCCTTTGATTTTTTTACTGTGATGTTTGATAAGTTTGAAGAATACACAACAGGCACAATGAGCTCACCCCTTGGTTTTCAGTGAGTAGTCACGTTCAGAGTTTGAGTAAGTGGGAAAAACACAATTTAGAGTACAGTAGTTGTCAAAATAGTGGAAGTGTTAAATGAAATGTTAATTATACTGTAACCCTAAATTATCTTGAGTTTGATGCCACTTCATATATTGATCATTACTTTATATTTTTAAATGAGTTCGGTTTTCTGCATGGGCTGTGAATACATAGAGACACAGACAAAAATAAAACGTACCCGAGTCACATCCAGTGACTCATGACTGTCAAATATATCATTTCAATCAAGCTTCAAATGCCCTGAATGAAAGAAAAACTTTTTTTTCTCTCTCACCTTTCATTTTAGCCTTACTTATGAGCAATTCCCCGATCTTATTAAACAGTAGAAAAATCATTTTTCTTCTCCACCCTTATTTTCTAAGCTTTCATTTCATGGTAACCTTTTGAGTTAAATCCTTTGCCTCTGTGACTTATTGTGTGAACTCACTGAGGTATTAAACTTATTGTTCATTTCAAACATCTGGTAGGTCTTTTGGTCTTTTGCATGCTTTTTCATAAGCTTCTTGCGTGGTCTGCGTGAGCAGAATATATATTTTTTCATTGTGTGATTTGACTAGAAAAGCTAAAAAAGCCCCGGGTAACATATTAACACGCCGGCCACAAGCAGAGATCTCATAATGTCCGCTTGTGTGGAAAGCACTCTCTAATATGGGTTGTGATTGGAGAGAAAGAGTTGATTTATGTGTTGTTGGAATACACCGTGATTAAGCGATAGGACATTGTTCAGCACATGCTTAACTGGCCTGCAATTGCAGAATTAACGCCATTAAAATGAGTGTAAAGCACCTCCTAATCAATCCAGACAGTAATTGCTTATTAACAAATGGGCTCTAAAATGTTAATGTGCACTTGGCCGGCTGCTGTGGCTGGGCTGATGAACTCATTGTGCAGAATCCTTGCTCCCTTTCTATCTGCTAAGGTCCTAATCCACCAGTTGCTCTTTCTGGCTCAACATTTAGCTCCTGGAACTGGCCACCAACATGAATTCTGGGAACTGAAAAATGTGTAATTAATAAATGTCATAAAAGAGTGAACCATACATTCTACATTCAAAATATAATGAAAATGTGATAATAAGGACAATCCAGGGCAGACGAAAGGTCTTTGTCACAAATACATATACTCATCTTGTTTGGAAGCTAGAGTCAGAGCCCAGTAATGATTATGTAATGGGCTACAGGCCTGTCTAGGTCATATTCAGTCTTGTGTTCAGTGTTTCTGGGTGAGCTATGGACTGACCATGACCTTGATGAAGATAAAGTTGTGACTAAAACTCAGTTTTTGTAGTGTACGTGTAATTACCAAAGACGATAATTACATGTTTGGCTGTGCTGAAATAAATATAAATTTATAATTTTTTTCCAATCAAAGGTATTTATAAATCCATACACAGGTCAACTTTTAAAGCAAGTGTTCATAGCTTTTGGTTACTAAATTGGTCCGATCACAAATAGACACCATAAAACCTAGAAAACCCAATACTAGGAATTGTACTATTGTATTGCTTACTATTGAAAATTGTTATTAAAATTATTAAGGAAATTGTTATTAAAGTTAGAAAAAATTGTCTTGAAAGTTATACTATATTGCCAAAAGTATGTGAACCACCTCCTTTATTGTTCAGTTGTTTTAACCACAACCGTTGTTCATAAATAAGTTACAAGGGATTCAGAAAATATTCAGACTCTTTGACTTCTTGTTTTTAGATCCAAGTATTTAGACCCTTTATTCAGTACTTTGTAGATGCCCCTTTGGCAGCAATTACAGTTGCATGTTTTCTTGGATACATCTTTACAAGCTATGCACACCTGAATTTGGGTAGCTTATCCCATTCTTCATGGCAAATCCTCTCAGGTTCTGTCAGATTGCATGGTAAGCATCTGTGATCAGGTCCCTAGGCTTAGACTGGGCCACTCAGAGACATTTGGAGACTTGCCCCCAACCATTCTATTGTTGTTTTGGCCGTATCATTGCTGTCTTAAACAGGTGAACTGTTGCCCCTGTGTCAGTCAAATAGCAAGATGCTCCCTCTAGCATGTTTTACTTTAGGGATGGATTTTTTACCAGACATAGTCCACAACATTTAAGTTTAATTTTAGCTACTTCTTTTTTCTCATGTTCCCCTTTACATGTGGTTTAGCAAACAATGACTACTTTCTTGCAACAAAGTGATGTAGAAATGCTTTCTGTCTAACAGGTTCTTAGACTTTAAGAGTGACTGTTGAGTTTCTACCTATCTGACCCAGGCCATCTTGCCCAAACACCCAATTTGTCTGGTTGGCCAACTCTTAAGGTTGTGCCAAGCTTTTTCCATTTTAAAATTATTGAAACCGCTGTGATTGTGTCTGGGAACACTCAAAGCCTTGGATGAAATTTTATTTATTCACCGAGAGTTCCTTGGACTTTATGAATTGTGTAAATTGTGGCCCCTTCTAGACCCAAGTGTGCTTTTCCAAAATATGTCCAATCAGTTTACATTGCAACATGTTGACTCCAGTTAAGGTCTTGACACATCAAGTAGAATGTAAGCAAAAAGGATGCACTTGACCACAATGTGGAGTGCCACAGTAAAGTGTCTGAATACTCTTGTAAATAAAATATATCAGTTTCTGACTCACAAACCTAAAAAACTTAGGGTTGAGAGTCACCCTAAATTTAAAATGGCAGGTATAATGAAAATGACTGCAAACAACTCCAAGCATGCAACATCTCAAAAGGGTTGAAAACTTTTTGAATCCAAAGAATATGTTTCCACAACATTATAGCACCTTTCCTTTTCCAACATGACTCTGCCCTTGTGAACAATGCAGGGTCTTTAGAGACATGCTTTGACAAGTTTGGTGTGAAGACAATCCAGTGTACTGCACAGAGCTCTGACCTCAACCCTTTTTATCATTCTTAGAATGAATTGGATCATGACCTCATGAACTCATTACCTTCAAAAAATCTTTAATAACATCATCTTTCAGCATTCAGCACCTGAGAGTCTGACGCAAAACCTGTACTTGATGTTCTTTAATGTCTATTCAGCCTTCATCTGAAGCCACATCTGTTCATAATAAATGCACAATAACCATTCCACACTTTTATTATCAGCCTTTGGAAGAACTAAATGTTCTTTTAGATTTGCAGACTCAGTTGGACTTGTATTATGTATTTATGACAGACATTTTTGTGTCAAACTTTTCCACCTCTTCTCCTTTCTTCAGCACTACAATTCTTTCCCAAGTGCTGCTGTCTGCTACTACAATACAACTGCATTCTCAAATGTGTGTTCTGTAATGTGCCCACTGCTGTGCCATGAATTCCCCTAAATAGTGACTGTGCTGTTTGTGCAACAGTATTTCAACTCAGCTTTACTATTTCGAGCATTTTAGTAGCAGATACAGTAACAGAAGGCACTGCTGGGACAAAAACAATGGAACATCAGTATTATCAATTAGGGAATCAATTATATAAATATGGATAGTTAACAGCACCCATTATAAACAACTCAAAAAATTATTTTCTATATGGAGATTCACATATTCTCCTTGTATATGTGTGAGTTTCCTCCCACAGTCCAAACACATGCAGTCAGGTTAATTGCAGATACTTTAATTTCCCTAGGTATGAGTGTGTGTGTGTGTGTGTGTGTGTGTGTGTGTGTGTTTGCTCTGTGATAAACTGGCAACTTGTCCAGGGTGTTTCCTACCTTTAGCCCATTAAATTGTACCCACCCCGACCATGAATGGGATAAAGTGGTGGTAAAACAGACAATAAATGATTGAATGAATAAAGGAACTACTGGCTGTAATAGCGCCAAAGGTGTCTAAACCAAATGAATTTGTTGTATTTTTTAATTTTATTTTAGGTCTTTCCTGGATAAATAAACACTCTGACAATCATTTTTGAGTATAAAGTTGGAGGACGAATACTTTTTAATGCTTTGAAGACCTGTTATAAACTGGTACGGCTAAAATAGTCAAACTCCTTGAACTTTTCGTAGCGTATATCCCTGCGTTCCTCGCCGTGCTAGATGCGTTTTAATGTCATCTTTTGAACAATGGCTTTTTTCTCCAACTCTGCTCTCCGATAAGTGATACTAAATGTATCAATTGATTTCAGTTTCATTTCCTACTTCATTAGTTTCTATGACAGTGCAGCAGAAAGGACAGGAGAATAAAAGTATTCCTTCATTTCGACTAAAAATGCAATTTCACAGTTAGCTTGCACTGACAGCTTGTACAGTACAATGGTGAAAACAGATAGCGGCTCTACACGAGCGCTGTCGTCTCTTATCAGACATGATAGAAGATACGGGGGAATAAAATGAGCCGGAAACTGTAAATCCCTCTAAACGTGGCCAGAAAAGCTGATACAGTGATGACTGCTTAGTCTGCTGGTTTACTTTACATATTCACTTACAATGTGTTAAAGTGTGTTCTTCAAATCTAACATTCATTATGCATTCAGCACTGGAATACCTTTCTGCTAACCAATTGCCATCAGTGTTATTAAAATGTACTAATTTATTAATTTCATTTCATTTTTTTTATTTTTTATTTTACCAACAGATTATCCATGTCAGGGGCAGGTGCATTTTCCCTGGAATCACTGGGCCTAATGCAGTAACACACCCCAGACAAGATACCAATCCACTGTGGAGCATTGTACACCCCCCCCATGTTTATGATATTATACTAGCCACTCAGACTAGCCACTCAGCGCTGTTGCCTCACAGCAAGAAGGTCCTGGGTTCGATCCCCAGTTGGTGGCGATCCGAGTCCTTTCTGTTTGGAGTTTACATGTTCTCCCCGTGTCTGTGTGGGTTTACTCTGGGTGCTCCGGTTTCCTCCCACAGTCCAAAGACATGCAAGTGAGGTAAATTGGGGATACAAAATTGTCCATGACTGTGTTTGACATTTAAAGACTTGAACTGATGAAACTTGTGTAATGAGTAATTACTGTTCCTGTCATGAATGTAACCAAAGTGTAAAACATGACGTTGTAATCCTAATAAACAACCAAACAGATGGAACTGTCTGTTACACTAGCCCAGGGTTCGAATCTCAGCAGTGCTATCGGTGCTATCGTGGTTGATGACAATAAAATGAAATATTTTGCATTTTTAGATACAGTTTGGTTTGATTAGTGTAAGGACAAAAATCATTCTTTAGATGATTTATGCAAATGCTATAAATGGCCAAAAGTATGCCGACACCTCTCTATAAACTTGTTGGACATCCAGTTTAAAACCCATAGAAATACAAATAGGAAAAGCACCCATCATTTGAAAAGGTTTTTACAAGATTTTAAAATGTGGCTGTGGGAATTTGCAACCATTCAGTCAAAAGAGCATTTTAGGCAGGAAGACCTGGCTTACAGTCGATATTTCAGTTCATTTATAGTGTGTTAAAAGATGTTATGGTCAGGGCTGTGTGCACCAGAGTCCCTCCACACCAGACTCATCAAATCATGTCTTTATGGACCTCGCTTTGAGCACAAGGGCACAGTCAGACCAAAATGTACATCCAAATGTGCTTCACAACTGGGTGTAAACACATTCATTAATAAAGCGCTTGAGAGCCGCTGACTTAAAAGTTGTACTTGATGTTCCTAAATGTATATTCAGCCTTCATCTGAAGCCACATCTATTCATATTAAATGTACCAGTAACCATTTTACACTTTTATTATCAGCCCTTAAAAGAACTAAATGTACTTTTGGATTTGTGGACTCAGCTGGATTGGTATTTTGTATTTGTGACAGACATTTTTGTGTTGAACCTGAAAAGCATGTAATTACACTTTTGTTTACTGTAATTGATTTTATGTACCTGTTAGCGATGGAGTGGCTGAAACACACCATTACTAACACGTTACACTTAAACACCTGAGCTTAAGAATTAGTAGATGTGTCCACATACTTTTGGCTTCGAGAGGTTTCACACATTCTTCTCATGTACTCATGGGTTTTTCTCTCTGTACTTATGCTTCCTCACACCTCCCAAAAATATGCCCAGGGGTGGCTTGGTTATTCCGAACGATGCCTCTTGGTGTGAATGGGCCAGTGAGTGAATATATACTGTATTTGGCAGCACAATTTTTTTATTGGCACTCTGTGCATGGTGCGTCTTGACTTGCACCCATCTGGGTGGCTCATGGCAAAAAAAAAAAAAAAAAAACTAAAAATATGGAATACATAAAATAAAATGCCAAATAAGCAAACAATAGTTTACTGTAATATTAATTAAAAAAAATAGTTTATTAATAAAAATTAATATAGTAATATTACTAAAAACTTTTTAAATACAAACGCAAAATTAAAACTATAAATATATATATAATACAATATATATATATATATATATATAAAAAATATATATATATATATGTTAGTAATTAATTAATTCTAACCTTTTGCCACATACAGGACCTAATATCATCAAAGCATTCATGCTAATAATCAAACTAATAAAAAGGTAATTAAAAGAAGGAATTAGAAAGTATTTATTTGAAAAAAATAAACTTTAATGAAATGTAAATAATAACTACACATTTAAAATAAAATGTATTATGTATTTGACAAAAACAGAAATGTGTGTTGTGTCTTAATCAACAGGATTACATAGAAGAAAAGACAAGTAATGTTAGTGGCACTTCCTCTGTTATAGTAGGCACACATATATCATGATATGAGGTCAAAAAGCAAAGAAGTATACACAAAACATTAGAAATAACCCAAAATAAAATGATTTGAAGTGAACTTAAGATCAGATATTTTGTAGTACATATATAATTAACTGTGTAATTCAAGTTTTAAGTATTTGTTCTTGACCAATATCAGTGGCCAGACTTTAAATGCTTTTGTTATTAAATGAATGGGCACAAATCCCATAGACATACTTGTATGTCTTGTGAGAAGCCTTCTCAGAAAGGCTGTTGTTATATCTGAAAAAATAGAATAGAAATGAATAGAAAGGTCAACCTATTCTAACACCATTTAGAATAAAAACCATTTGGCTTTGAAACAGGATGTCCAACAAGCTCATGGACAGTAACCCAATACTTTTGGCTACATCACCACATAGTATTTACGACCCTGACTTATCTAGACGTGTATGTACAAAAGAAGAAAGGCTGTAGTGTTTAGTTTGAATGAAATACTGTTTGAATATTTAAATTTTCAAATGTAAAAAAATATATATATTGACGCAAAACACCCAACATCTTACATGCTAATGTATGAACACAAGTGTGGTTTGCAAATTTACACAGTACACAATGTAGAAACGCTACGTTTAGGCACATATGTCAAACTCATGTATAATACACAAGATTTAATGGTTAAACAATGCAAAAACACTTTGTACATCCAGCCCTCTAAGGCTTTAATTAAGTTATTATTTACATTAATAATTACAATTTACATTGATTTTATTAGAGACACAAACTCTTTAGTGCAGACCTGTGTTGTTTGGATGGATTGATGTTTGGGATGTCGAACAGGTCTAGAGTTCTCAGTTCTTTATTAATGTTTGTTCTTGCAGAACTCAGAGTTTGCTATTCATCTGGAACTGCGACACCAGGCTCAGCACTTGCTCTGAAGCTGTAATGACTTTGTTCTGCAGATAGGTTTTGCTGTTGGCACTTGTTTCCTGCAGGAAGTACCGGTAGTTTACCATCATGCCACATGAGCTAGCAATGCCCCTGGCGCTGGTATCGGCATGCCAGTTGAGCCTCCACAGCATGGCACCGTTCTGCAGGTGGAAGTTGGCCACAGGGTTGAGGGCATAGCCGCGGCGCTTCTCGCCGTACAGGTACCAGGCACACAGACGCATCAGTACAGGCTCCAGAGCCTGCAATAGCCTTTCAGACCGATGCCAGTCTCCAGAGGTAATGAGGGAACGCAGAGCATCGAGGGCAGAAGTGCCAGGTAATGCCCCTGTGACCTCCTCTACTTCTCTCCACTCGTGCTCAGTGAGCAGCTCAGACGCTCTGCCTTCCTTCCTGTACTGGGACAGGAAACAATGGAGCCATGAGGTAAAGCCTGGAATCGGAGAGAGGCTGGAGAACTGAGACATGTGTGGAAACTCACTCTGTAAAGAGAGGCAAACGGGTAGAAGATTAGGACAGGCTATCCCAAATTCATGGCTCGTTATATAGTCAAAAGTATGTAGACACCTCAGAATTTATGGTTGTGGCTTGTACTTGTTCTAGTAGAGAGAACTCATCATGATATAGCATTCAATGACCAACCTGTATGCAGACTAATAAGTCTAAACAAAAACTATTTTATCCTGGTGGCACCACTGGTGCTCAACCAACACAGTACACTATAATTAAACCCTATCGAGTCCATCTGGGCCCAGTTGCAGAATCTTGCTTCATCTGCCTTGCCAGTTATGCCCAGCAGAGGAGGCAAAGAGGCACAAATGACAAGTCACCTGTGCCTTGTTCAGTGTTAATCCGCTCCAGGTGGGAATGTTTCTACAGAGCACACTCACAAACTTGCCAGCTCCTTTGTTGGCAAACCTGCTTTTTTCTGGAACTGTGATGCATAAATCCATGTTAAATCCAGCTGAGGTGCTGCAAATGCATTGCTGTCCCCCGTTTGTTCAGAGGGTTCCCTAGTTTTCCTTTTTTCAGAGAATTGGGTAGTCATAATGTGACAACCAGTTTTCAGTTCTGCTCTATCCCTTTTCTATCCAGTTTCTCCATTGCGGGCTGTGTCTTTCATTTGTTACTTTGTTTCTGTTATTTTGGCCACCCTCTTTATTTCTCCACTGTCCCTTTTTGTGAGTGGCTTTTTAGCCACAGTATTGTTCTATCTTGGTTAAGCATCCTGCACTTTTTAGTTCTTGCAGGCGCGGGGGTTCACCTCGCGCTTTAATAGCGAGGCGCAATCGTCTCTCTTACGTAACTCTTACTGTTTGGTCAATGTGCTGAGGTGGAAAAATACACAGAGTAGCATGATATCATGTATGTGCTCAGGATTTCTGTATGAATCAGACAGCACACAAGTCGGAAGAGGTGTTTGCTAGCCTGCGGCTCATCCCTGCCAGTAAGGGTGTTGTCTTAGTAAACAGCAACAATGCAAAAACTAAATGAATAAAATCCCATTGTTTTTGTAGTAATTCCACACACTTTCATGTCGAGAGCACATGATTTTGCACTGCAATGATTGAACAAAATGGTCATGAACTTCTTAAATCAGGACCAATCCAACGCATTTCATGATGTCTTTACAGCCGGAACCATTCAGACAGCCTCTCGTGTGCACGGCTTGCTATTTTACAGCTCTGATTTAGCACTTTTAAATTTCCACTCAGCCATATCAACACCTCCGCTGTTCTTTTTGCTTCACTTCACTTAGACCTATACAAAACATAGCCACTCTATCTGACACACTCGAACTCACTCCCCTCATCTCCGCTGTCTATTTTTAAAAGCCCCGGCAAAGCAAAGCCAAAAGTGTTAGACTAGCCTTTTAAGAGGGAGTGTTTAAATCTGTTCTTTACCCCCCTCTCAAATTTGCTATCGTTTATCAAGGGGCTCTCCATCACCCACGTGAGGCAAAGTGAGGATAAGTGTGTCTGGGGGTCATTTTATATTCATCCGCCAAATTTACTGCCTGTCCTTGGTCAGCAGGATTAAAAGAGCTGGAAAAAAGGAAGGGACGGGGACGGGGACGGGGAAGGAATGAGCTGGAAAATGGGGATCACATGAGTACAATGCAGGAAGACAACTAGCCACTTTTCTCCGCCTACTAAATCACAGAATGACCTTTTATACCCACTCCCTTATCTTACATCCATCATTGTTGCTCTAGCCCAGTGGCAGAGTGAGTTACCTTCACCCCTCTGTGTGCAGTCAGAATCACTGCACTATGCTAACATTAAAATTTACCAAAAATTAGGCTAGACTGTTATTATTGCTATGTATTAAATTAGACGATATACACTGTATGGCTAAAGGTATGTGGAAACTTCTCCTAATAATGAAGTTTAGGTGTTCCAACCATTCACTGCTATTATTATTAAGTGTTGTCAAGTTGATTCCATCTCCTGGGACCATATGAAGTGTTTCTCCAGAATATCCCATCTCCTGTTTGGTCTGCAGGCTTCTTAATGGCCCATTCATCTTGTTGCTATCTGTCCTCTTTCTCCTTCACTTTACTCTTCCAAGCATGTCTTTCCAATGAATTGGTTCTTCTGAAAATGTGTCCAATGTAACAGAGCTTCAGTGAGAGTTTAGGTTTGATTTGGTTGATCCTCTTTGCTGTCCAAAGTGCTCGAAAGTCTTTGCTAGCACAAAGGTTAAAAGGCATCAATTTTCTTCCAGTCCCGCTTTGTTATTGTTCAGCTTTCATATCCATAAAGAACCACAGAGAAGACGCTAATCTGGACAATTCTGATCCTTGTTTGAAAGACTGGCACTTGGCAGAAGAAGGTCTTGTTTTGGATTTCTTGACTGCTGAATCCTTTGCTTTAAAAAATAATCTATTGCTAACAATAATTTAAATAAAAAGGCGAGTTCATATGCGGATCAGCTTTGGGTAGGGAGAGCCACACCCTGATCAACGCGTTATTCCTCAACCCTGTGCAGGCGCCATCAATCAGCCAGCAGAGGTCTGAATTGCCTCAGTTATGAGGAGTGCCTATCCGGCTCCCACTCCGTATAAACAACAGCCAATCGTTGTTCATGTAGGCGCCCAGCCCAGACGGATGAGCTGAGTTTTGAACTGACGAGTTCGAAATGTCAGCTCTGGTGAATCATTTAAATTTTAAAATGAAACTTTTTCCCCCCAACAATACAAGTCCTCCATGCAGCATCATTATAACTGACACACATTATACAGACAAATTACACAACCACCTCGTTCACAAGTACGAATCGCACCACTACGGATCATCTGCATGGTATAACAGCCATCAGCCCTGCACTTGCCCCCATCTCATTTCCCCTGCAGCAGCCCTGCTCAGTGTTGGAGTGTGGCGAGAGCTCTCCCGAGAGCTCTTAACAGGGCTTAACCTCCATTACACAAACAGCCACTCTGCACTTTATTTCATCAGCATTTTCCATGAAGCAAAAAGTCATCTAAATCCATAAACCTGAGCGCCTCTTGTTTTTCTCCCTCCGCTTCAATTCTGTTTCCATCCAGTAAAGTGAACGCACAGCAGCGAGCGTACAGCTCTGACACGCTACATTTCCTCTTTTGGTCTGATGTCATTAAGGCAGCGGGAACTCGGCGGTTAAGGTACTGGCCTAGTAATCTGAAGGTTGCTGGTTCATGCTGCACCAGCGCTAATTTGCCAATGTTGGGCCCCTGAGAAAGGCTATTAACCCTCAATTGCTTGCAATAAATTTGGATGAAATCTCTGCTAAATGCTATAAATGTCAAATTAAGAGCCTGCCCTTTTATTTGTTCGTCTCTGAGCTGAAATGTAATGGCATGTGAAAGCCACGTTGAACTGAATGCGACATAATTGCTGGGACATCGAATTTCAAAACCAGGGACATTAATATGGAATAAGTGCACATATGTAGCTATAGTAGCCTCCACTCTGCTGGAAAGGGTTTCAGCGTGTTTCTGGAGTGTGTCTAAAGAAATCTGCGCCCATTCAGTTAAAAGAACATTGTTAGGTTAGGTCAGAAGATGCTCGGGTGTTGAGGCAGTCTATTACAGAGGTTATCTGAGAGTGAATATTAGTGGTACTATCAGCTGGCTGGGCGTCTATACAGACGTGTTCGCTGCCCAGTGATTCCCCTTTAAATAAGTTCTATGAAGTTGGGGCTCAGGTGGCGCAGCGGTAAAACACGCTAGCACACCAGAGCTGACATTTCGAACTTGTCGATTCAAAACTCAGCTGGGCTGGGCGCCTACATGAACAACGATTGGCTGTTGTTCATACAGGGAGCCGGGACCTCATAACTGAAGCAATTAAGACCTCTGCTGGCTGATCGATGGCGCCTGCACAGAGTCAAGGAATAATGCATTGATCAGGGTGTGGAGCCACATACACAAAGCTGATCCGCATATGAACTCGCCTTGTGCAGGTGAAAAGATGCAGCCGGCTACTGCACACGTGTCGAAGAGGCATGTGTCAGTCTCGCACTCCTCAATCAGGGTCGGGGATCGGCATCAGTAGAGAGGAAGCATAATGCAATTGGGTAATTGGATACGCTTAAAAAGTCTGGAGTAAAAAAGGAGAAAATGTATAAACATGAAAAAAGTTCTATGAAGTTAAATAGTTAAATAGTTCTATAGGCAAACTTTTAATACAACTATTTAGTTGGTTGGAAGGAGTGCAGTGTGTTATCATTTTGCTCATTTCTCTTCCTTAATGGAGGAATGTTTGTAAAGCTAAAACAAGCAACACTGTTTTGTGCCGTTAAAAGCAAAGCCCACATAGTTTAGCTCAGTCTCTCCTACCGTCACTCAGTATTTACCATCGTACCGTTCACCTCTTGTCTAGCCTCATGCCTATCATAATCGCTTCTGCCCACTCAAATGTGTCTTCTTCTCTGACCTCAGGCATTTTAATTGTTATTCCATCACTACATAGTCTGCAGGTAATTACAAAAAATGACAACAGTGTAATGCAAGACTAATGGAGTCGGCTTCTGAGCACGACTTCTTGGAAATACACTTGTAGACCTAATTAAATTGCAGTAGACGTCAGCTTAGTTTCTACGTTACTACTTACCATACACTTTAATTTGCTACATTTTTTTTTTTTTGCTGCACACATATTTAGAGGTCAACCCAGCGGATTGCTCTGGTCTGCATACCTGAACTGATGCTCTTACTGACGCAACCCTTCTTATTTTATCCTTAATTTATACAGGCTTGGTACTTGCACTGAGAGGGCACTGACAAGTTCACCTCCCATGCCCCCCCACCACCATCCAGACGCCCAACAATCCAGGTTTTGAATCTCAGCTTGCAGGGTGGTGTGGACGATGTGTTGGCTAGCGTATTTCACCGCTCCGCCAATCAAGTGCTTTTATATCATACATTAAGCCCCTTAAATAAATCTGTAGAACAACTTTTTTGGACAGTTTTTTGCAAATGTACAAACATGATCTCAGTCAATCATTGGTCTCGGTCAACCAATTGGAACTGGTAAGAATGCAAAGTTGTTGCCAGATGTTACTGCCCAAACTCACTTATGTGGCTAAACTGGGGTGTATTTCTAGTCAAAGGATAAGAGAGAGTGCCTGCATATTACTGCCCATGTTTAACGAATGGATATATCCATAGTTTATGAGTGTCCACATACTTTTTGTATATTATAAACACAATGCTGTGTTTGATCATAACAGAAAAGAAAGAACTTTCTAACAATGTCATGTCACTAACCTGCAGCTCTCGCACCACCCTCTTGATTAGGTAATTCCCGAGGTCCACACCCTGAAGGCCAGTTTGGGTGGAGGAGATGGAGTAGAAGATGGCAGTGCTGATCTTCTCCACCTCCTCTACTGCATCCAGAGTGGTAAACTCTCTCACGATACTCTAGAAGCAAAAACATGAACAACACATCTATTCAGACCACACTATAAAACTGACCTGATGAATAAAGAGTGCGCTGAGTGAGGGTGCCTTCTTACCTGGATGTTATCTGAAATGTCCTGTGTGAGCGCTACATGTAAGACCACCAGAGGTTCTCCAGGCATCGATGCATGTGTGAAGACATAGCAGCGTCTGTAAGGTCCAACCCTGCGTTTAATGTCGGTCCAGTTACGCACCGGGTGAACTGCCTCATACCTGTAAGTGTGAAGACGTTATTCAACCCTGAAATTCATCTGCATGGAGGTCATCACATGCCCCTCACATTGCCTGGAATAGTGCTAGATGCTCATAAGGTCTGTTTTTGTGCACTTTCCACTGCCATGCTGAAAAGAATTTCTCCACTGGATTTAGAAACGGGGAATATGGTGGAAGTTACATCACTACAAAATGTGGGTTGTTGGTGAACCAGTGTTGAACCAGAAGGACAGGTCTAATGTGTCTTGAATCAACACCAGCTGAGGATGAAACTGGTATATTGTTTATACTCTGACTAATGATTGATGTTTCTTCTAATTGGGTCTGCACAGGTGCAATATAGGTAAGACTAACTGGTAATCACAGTTTAGTTTAGAAGTTTAGAAGAATGGAGTGTTGTTTTTAAAACTGTGCGCAAAGCTCTATTATGTGTGTATAAAATGGAGAAAAACTATAATCTTTCATTTCATTTCTGAACAATATAGAACACTTTGTTATTTGCATGTGCTTCTTACTGGCTGATCTTCTGAAGGAGCTCACATGGGGACTGCCAAGTGATTCTCTCTAGCCGGAGAAGCCCAACGGAGAACCATTCAGACAGCAGGCTCTTCAAAGTGCTGTTCAGATCCTAGAAAACACAACATTCAGTGAAGTAATACAAAAGTGTCTCGATGTACAAATGTATCCATGACTGTTTAACAAAGTAATCTGATAATAGGAACACTTTGTAGTCCTGGTTGGGGCCGATCTGAAGCCTATCCTGAATTAGACCTGAATGGGATACCAGTTTATTATAGGGCATCACACACTCATTAAGATCAAGAAACTAATTTGAAGTAGCTGAAGCATTTCTAGAACAAAAAGTATTCCAACAAATGCAGGATGAGTCAAACTTCCTAAAGATAATATACAGTATAGGATCAAACCCAGGGCCCTGTTGCAGTAAGATACCAACAATGTCAGCTGTGCTGCAGTGTCAACCAACTGTGTATGTTTCCACTGAAAATGAATTTCATTTCTGACCTTTAAAGTCAAATGTCTGGTTGTCGGATGTGGATATTTTTCACGGAACGGGCTGGGATATTGAAGCTAAGACTCACAAATACAGATGCGATACATGGTGTTACGTGAACCTAGCCATTGTGGGGGGGCACATATCAGTGCACCCTTATATTCAGTCTTGCCTTATTAGACATGATCAAGAAACTGTCTGGTCTGAAGCGCTTTATATAATTTCACGCTGCTTGGAAGAGTTTTCCTTCCTGTCAGTTTCAAGTTCAGGCTCATCTATTGACCGTGCACATCTTAATCATCCTTCAATCAGGATGTAATAAAGCTTTTAAGGATGTTATTAAGTGTAATCCAGTTTGAATGTCAGACTATGTATAAAGCTAAATTAAATAAGACTGTAATCAAAAGACATATTAAGAGGTTCAATCTCTTCTGGAATGAAAATGACAGCTGAAGTTTGAAAAGGCAGAACAAATTATAGCAATGTAATTGCAGGGACGTCCTCAGTATGGACGGTACACTTGACATGGCAAGAAGTCCCAGCCTTTTGAACCAGTAAAAAGCATACGCTATACTTTTCCAGTCTGTTTTTTAAACTAAATCTAAATACTTTCAGAAACATGTTTTTGCTGCTTCAATGCTAAAACACATACATACAAATTAGTGATGCCAATGGTTAATGATGGCCAATAACCGACAAAGACTTCAGTGTTCGACTAATGCTGGGGTTTAAAAATGTCATTTAAATTCATTTTGAACAGCTGAGGCTACAGCTCACCAACAGTGCCCATGCACCAGAGCATTTTTTATATTATTTATAAAAATTAAAATCACAAGCTGTTTTAGCATGAGGTCGGACTGCATGTTCAACTCTGCAAATGTGGATCTCTGTGTAGTGTTATGTTTTAACAGAAAGGATTGAAATTTTGGATGATATGCGATGAATTTGAATCATGTCTCAGTATAAAGGTAGAGTTCTGCCTAGCATTTGATTATAACTATAATAATGTTGTCAGGAAAAGCTTTAGCATCCAGGCTGCTTCTTTATTAATTATGATTAGCATGTTTCGTTAGTGCTTAACAGGGACTGTTCACTGCAAATCTACATTCTTGAATGCTGAGCTGTTTGCTGACAGTTTAGTGTTCTACATTACTGTCATGTTCACGGGTATGCTGTTTTTTTATTTAACAAAGACTTGGTACTATGAAACTGTAATGTGTGTTATATACTGATTGAATGCTATAAGCTTGTTAGTTATATTGGTTATTGGCTGATTACAACATGTACAGTCTAAGTAGCATGATGGCTCATTTGCACAATCTACCTCTTTAGGTTCAGCTGTAATCCCCAAATTATTTAGGAACTAATTTTATTAGCACTGCAAAAAAGGTAATAAATATTATCCATACTGATGTGCAGACACCCATTTTATTGTGAACATGTGAAGTCCAAATCATAAAATACATCTGTCTGAAAACATAAAAAAAAAAAAAAAAAATTTAAATGTCACACATCTGTATGTAGATAGCTAATTATGAAAACATTCTTGGACAGCACACCACCAGTGCATCAGAGTCTGACCATTTTTATTACCAGATCATTAAATCTCACTACTAGATGTTTTGAACACCAGCAAAACAAAGAATAACCCCACACTTACACTGACATAGTAATAACACTGACACTGTGAGGGGCACCATTGCTCAATTTGTACTGCGTATGTGGGGCAAAAGTCACACAGCGTGTGTTCATGTTGCTTTAAGGTACATTGGGTAAAGGGGCACTGCTGACGTTATGTAAGCACTATCAGGCATGTCAACATTGTCCAAATGCCAGCCAGTGGAACTGGAGCATATGACTATTTTATATTTATAGCACACATTGTGCTTTCCTAACAACACATACTGACAATACCTGCAGCACTGAGCAATAAAAGAGGGAATGGGTGCAATTTTGGGCCTAGGTGACCTACACCAATCTGATCATGCCCTGTCCTACCAAATAGAGCATCATAAGATCCAAGCCATTTTGCAAGAGTGTCTGCCATGTTTTCATTGTGAGCAATGAAGTGGTGAAGTGTATTTGGGGGCGTGTCTGTTATATGGCTGGCAAAAACAAAAAGTAAACAAGCTGGCCTATCACTGATCATTCTTTTTTGGCGTTTGGATGGTGCAGTGATCTATTACGCTAGGCCACCACCTATAAGATCCGTGTCTGATTCTTAGCAGTGCTATCAGCCGTTTTGCTGTCTACACAGGCATGATTGGCATGATGAGACATCTTGGGTGGGGAAAGGAAGGGGGAATGGTTGAAGCCCTGGATGGATTTTGAACGTTGCACTGTCATCATTTAATATTTTTACTTTATTTGCAGTGGAAAAAAGAAATATTGACCAGTGCAACTATAAGCTCTTGTGTTCAAATACCAGCATTGCTATTAACCAGCCATGCGCCTACACAGACATGACCGGCTGTGTGTCTGTATGGGTGGTGTTATACAGATCACATTTAATAATCTGCTTTACTTGTTAAGCTACTCAAATGTCCAAAGCACACCATAGTACTCTGTATGTAGGGGAAAAGTCACTCTGTGTCAGTCCACTGTAACTTTTCAACCCCATGCAACAGGACACCGAGGGCTAAGTGGGTGAAGGGGCACTGCTTATGTCATGTACTTTTCAACACTTCAGCACTTCCTAAACACCAGCTAGTGGTGACATACCATCACAGTTTTATAGTATGCTTTAAAAAAATGCTTTAAAAATCATTGAGACGCAAGACACGGCCCTGCGATTGATTGGGTTTGATCCTTGCCTCCGGTCACTGTTTGTGAGAAGCTGTGTAAACTCTCTATATGTTTGCAATTTTTCATCTGACTACACTAAATACATCTCTGACATCTGCAAAACATGCAGAAGGTGGACTGGCTGCACTGACAGTGTGTTTTCTTGCCTTGCAACCAGAGTTTCCAGATGGCATCAACCCTAACCATAGATGCAATCATGAACATGGATAAAGCAGTTAAAAAGAAGTAAATTAATTATTGTAGGTGTGCAGGTAAGTAACAAATGTGGTACCATGATTTTGTTTGGAAACGACAAAAGAAAATGTCCAGATACATAGTGAGTAAATACTGTGGTATCGAATATTTTAAGACATTGCCCATGCCCAATGACTTTTAATCATTTTCACTGTTAATGACATTGGTTCTACACCATTATTCTAATCTGTGATAATAATGATGGTTGGTATAGGGACAGTGTAGCCTAACTGTTAGGGTACTGGACTAGTAATCAGAATGTCACTGGTTCAAGTCCCACCACTGCCAAGTTGCTGTTGTTGGGCCCTTGAGCAAGGCCCTTAACCCTCAATTGCTTAGACTGTGTACTGTCCCAGAAATGTAAGTCGCTTTGGATAAAAATCGTCTGCTAAATGCTGGAAATGTAAATGTAATGTAAATGGTATTTACCCTTAAATGTGGACTGTCAGTGATTCTACTGGTCATTTCCAGTAGATCAGCTCGGAGATCCACCAGGAACTTGACTCCCCCCTCTGCCCTGCTGATGTGACAGAGTAAATGTTTGTATCTGGGGGTTAAACTGTATCTCAGTCTGTCTTCTGCCTGTAAAATAGTAGCCAGGTCCCGCATCTGTGTATCTACCAGCCTGCGTGCCATGTCCGACACCCCTTTGTGATCTACTCCATACTCCCGCGATAAGATCTCCAGAAACTCCAGTCTCTGCTCCTTATCCAGCTTTCTGTAGAAGTGCATGAAGTCCCAGCTGCTAGAGTCGGGGGGTGGAGGTGACTTGTCTCGGGTCTCATAGGTGGGTACAGGTGGCACTGTCCTGCGCAGGAGCTCCTCCATGTCCCTCATGGCTTTCTGTGTTGGTATAGAAGAATAAGAGCGACTGATACAGCTCAGTGTGGAGCTTCGGACTGGTTTAGAAACACAACAGTGTCTCCAGGTTCGTGTGAAAGCGCACAGAGCTAAACCTAAACGCATAGTGAGCATGGCACCCTCCGAATATAAACAGTGCCCTCAATGCCAGGACCAAAATAAACCCGCTTCTCCTTCCTCATTTAATGCGCTTCCGGGTTCTTCTTAAAGGAACCGCACTCATTTTCTTTTTTCCCTCTTCTTGTTGATGACTCAAGAACAAAACCATGATATAAACTTCAAATAGTCATACAAAAGTCATCTGTTTTTAAACTTTAAAGCCAAAGGGAGATTTAAAAAAAATATATACAAACACATAAACCCATACATATACAGTACATGTATATACAAGCATTTACATGGCAGTAGTGGGGCTTGAACCAGTGACCTTCTGATTACTAGTCCAGCACCTTATATATACTGTACATAAACATACACATATACTAAAAAGAGCAATAAAACAACTGCTAAACAAGTATTTAAATGCAGTAACAACCTTAAAAGTAATCACCATAAGAAAAAGAAAAATAACTGCACTCAATTCAAACAGTCCAGCCTGCGTTTTTCCAAAATAATTCTCTTAAAACATTTCAAATCTAAAATTACAACAAAAAAATGTTGTTAAATCTCAAGGAAATAAAGTGAAAGGGCTTCTAGCCAAAACAGGGTATCACACACTTTCTGCAGTCTACATTTTATTTGGAATTTTTTACTGGATTTCAGAAAGTGTGACAGTACATAAGCTTTTTTTCATTGGAAACTTGTTAACTTAATTTTTAATAATAATAATAACTGGAAGGAGGCCCCGGGGTAGACCCAGGACCCGCTGAAGGGACCCGCATGGGAATGCCACGGGATCAGACCAAAGGAGTTGGGAGAAGCTGCATGGGACAGACACCTGGGCTTCTTTGCTTACCCTATTACCACCTTGAACCTAAAATGGATAAGCAGAAAAGGTGATGATGAATATTATTATTTAATTTTAATTCCAATATTATATGTTGTCTGTCAATATCATTGTCACAGTGAATGCAGAGCCTATTTCAGGAACTTAATTAGATAGGTAGTGGTGGTTCAACAACATTTATATCTAAAACTACAATAATTTTTTTTATTGTAAGGAAATAAAGTGTAGGGGTTTCTAACCATAACAGGGCACCAAAAACTTGCTGCAGCTAATCTACATTTTATTTGGAATTTTTTACTTGATTTCAAAAATTGTGAGAGTACAGTTTTTTTTATTACAAATTGTGTCAACTGGTTAATTTTACTGTGTAGAATTTGTAGCTGATTCTTACTCCTCTTCCTCATCTTTTTCTTCTTCTTAATATTATTTTTTATCATAATAATTACTGGAAGGAGGCCCCAGTGTAGACCCAGAACCCGCTGGAGGGATCCGCATGGAAACACTTGGGGATCGGACTGGAGGAGCTGGGAGAAGCTGCAGGGGCCAGAGACACCTGGGCTTCTTTGCTTGCCCCATTACCACAGTGCAGTGACCCTAAAATGTGATGGTGAATATTATTATTCAATGTTTATTCAAATATCATTGTCACAGTAAATGCAGAGCGTATTTTAGCAACTTAATTAGACAGGCAGTGGTGGTTCAGCAAATAAAGTATTGGCCTAGTTGTCTAAATGTCTGGGTTTAGACAACATGCCACAACTCACAGACGGTGATTAAAGCTAATAATTCAACCCAAGTCACCAGTAATCGTATTGTCCTCCACTAAATGTTGTTAGGTGCTGCTTGCTGATGCTTTTTTTTTTTCATTTATTATACCCCATTAATTAAAATGTCTTTAATGAATTATTATAATTAATTGTTGTTGTTGTTGTTGTTATTACGAATATGTTGTATTAGTAAAAGTGTCGATCTGCAGATAAAAAGTTTGGACCATCCTGGGCTAAACAGAGTTTAGAAATATCAGAGCAGTTCCACAGTGGGAGCACCTCAGTCCTGCTGCTGCTGCTTTCACCTGGAGCTTCACTGTCACCTGTAAGTGTGAGACACGTGTGAGTGTTCAGTATTATCTTATCAAATCCATTCATTTATATCTGTAATTTTGCCTCTTACTCGATATTTAGACAGAAATAGTTTAAACCTACATTTTCCTTTTATTTTATATGTTTTAATCATTGTAACACGTTTTCGTCCATTTGATTGACGGTTTGTAATCAGACCTAGCTAACTGGTTATTAAGTGAGCCACTTATTTGGGTATATTAAACAAATTTTACACTTAATATGGCATTTTATTTTAAAACAACCAAACGCATCTAAACTAAAAACACTGAATTAATTATGAATTAATTATAGGCCATGGTTTGAGCAAGGGGAATTGAGTTTAAGATTTAGGCGGAATTACAATCATCCTCGTACAGCCTGTGTAGGTGCACTTTATTAAGTTTGAAACAGTGGCATTTAGACCATATGTAGTGTACCTTATTTCCAATCAAAAGTTGTTTGGGATTTAGCCATACGAAGTAAACCTTGGCAACTCATATAGCGTAAAAACGTCTATCCTCTGAATAGTTGGTGTTAAAAAAGAAAAAATCACGATCAATTAAATGCATATATAATGTAAAAATACGTTATTAAAAGAAATTCCTAATTGAAATGGGAAAACGGGCCAAATCCCAACTGGCGTCAGCCTTTCTCTGCAAGTGTTTTACTAAACCCTACCTAGTGTACTAAATGCATAGCAGAACTTTATTTGTGATTCAGCCATATAAAGTAGGTTTGATAATGGTTTATAAGAAGATGTTTATTCAGCGAGAAAATGTATAAAAGTTTAAGTTTTTTAGTGTTTAAAAACTGAAGAATACACTTCACACGCGAGCATTTTACACGCCCTATCTAGGGGGCTAAATGCCCAGTTGAAAGCTATTTGGAATTAAACCATACACATGAAACTGCAGCCATGCGTTGAGCGTCAAAACTGTAAGTTAGTTGCTAATCTAACCTAATCGCGTTTTTGGCAATAATTAGGTAAAATCTAATAAATGAAACGCTCATGTAAAATGTAATCAGGGTAATTTGGACCAGTAAACGGCCCCTTGCTTCCTATGTTGAAAATTAAATGACATTCTAGAGCATTCTTCACCACCAAAATAAAACTAAAGCTGCTTATGATGTATTATTAACCCAGTGTACCTTTCACAACCCATAAAACCAAACACTAATAGTAAAGCTAATAGTTTATGCAGAGCTGAATGTAGTCTGAATCCCAAATTGCTGTTTTCCCTGCATATGTGCCCCCCCATGAAGAACAATTGGCATTTACATGCTACTTCATGAACAGTTAGGAGGTGATAATTTAGAAGGGTAGCATGCAATCATTTATTGAATTGTCTAAGTTTATCTTAGACAATTGGATTAGCTTATTGTTATTGGTAAATTAGACTCCCTATAAAAGGTGCACCAGATGATTCATGAGACAGCAGAAGGTCCCCCTCCAATAAGGCGTGTGTTTTCTCCACCCTGAACTATTAGGGAATTACCTGGAAATTATAAAGGATTACACATTGCTTGACTTTGATCAGGGACCTTAAACAGGACTATAGACGCATCCCAATTTGTTTAGATTAGATGCACTATGTTAAGTTATGAAAATAGCTTTTACACCATATGTGGTGCAATATGTAACCAATAAAGAGCAGTTTGTTATTCAGCAAAGATGATATAATTTTATTTGTCTGCATTTTTAGCTGTATCCACATTTAAAGGATTTCTGCCTGATTTTTGAACAATGACTCAAGAAGACAAAGCAGAGAAGGCCAATCTGAAGAAAGCCAAAAAAGCCAAGAGTGATGTGCATTCTGGTGAAGACACTAAACTGTGAGTAGAACTGAAGAAGTTGTTTTTTTCTTTTTAAGCTTACACTTAGACAGTAGTATCAGTCAGATCACTGGTAATAGGAACAGTCTAACCTTGTACCTCTGGTGCAATTTATTATTTGTTTAATTTTTGGGTTCGGTAGTCTGGTTCCAAATTGAAACTTCTGATATCCTCAGTTCCAGGGCATCAAAACTGCTCTACACAGCACATGTGACGTGACATCAGTCCATTGTCCTCAGTCCTAAGCCCTTGCTTACTGTAAGGGGGGTAGCGTGGTACCAAATTGAAACACTACTTTCATAGTTTGCAGCACTTAACTCAGGGATTTAGCCAGTGAAACATCAGTTATTTGTCTTGGTGACTCCCTAACCATTGAGCATTAATTTAAGTCAAAACATGGGTTTATCCATATCCATGGAGGTGTTTTTTCCAGGTCACCTCCTAAAAAACAGCTCCATATCTTTAATCCTGAGTTAACTTTCAGCTTGTTTTTGATGCCATACACTTTTTACTCAACACCATGTTTATTGAAGTATTTGCTAATGAACTGAGTGTAACTAGGACTTAACAGCATTACAAACAACAGCTGAGCGTTATTATACACAACAGTATGTTTGGCGGCAGGAACGCCTTCTGTGTTGGAACCAGAGACAGAGACAAATTGGTCTCGTGAATAAATGATCTGCACCAGCAATCGTTAATCTAACCAAAGTGCGAAGTGAGTGGGTGGAAGATTGCATTCATTATCTACAGCATTGTACTTCATCTTTTTATGAATAAATTAATTTACCGTGATATCTCAGGCATGATATGGACAGAAACATGCAGACAAAATCATTCATCTCTGGCTCTCGTAATTAATTCATGCAAAAGAAGTACAGACACCTGTTACCGTCAGAAACGGCGCGAGTGCGATGTCAGGCTGGCATGCTGTCACATACTTAAATTAAAAGAGAAAATACAACCTATTTTCATCTCAGCCTGTGAACATTTTTCTTTTTTCCTGACTTTTTTACTATTTAATATTGTTTCATTTTTCTTTCTTGGCATAGTGGCAAATATAAGAAGATGAAAGTTAAAACCAAAAAGAAGTCTCAGGTCGAAGAGGAGATGAAGCAGCAGAAGGTAGATTTGTTTTTAGCCTTGAAGTTTTCTTACCTCACTCACTTATCTACACTAGCTTTATTCTGGTCAATGTTGCAGTGGTTTGAGAGTCCTTTCTGGGAATACTGGGCGCAGGGCCAGAGCTCATCCTGTATGCATTGCTAATCTGTTGTAGGGTCCTCACACCTACTGGCAGTTTAGGCCCCATAATGCTCAGTGGTAACATCTGTTTCAGCACAGACATAGCAAGATTTGGCTTTGAATTGGGATGAAATAGAGCATAGTGATGCTCAGCATTTTTTAACTGGCCCCAGCACAGGGAGAATGTTTTCCAGAACACCTGCAAGAAGTCTTAAACTTCCAAATTGCCTTAACCATATTATTTTGTTTATTTTAAAAGGTGTTTTGATGCAGTGTTGTGGTTTTTGCATCTTTTCTAATGCTAATTAACTCTAAGCCACAATCACCTGACAGCTTCTCTACAATTCTTATCAATTCTTATTATTCCTGTCAGAGCAGGGTTTGTGTGACAGCGTAGCACTTAAATCATATATTATTAAAAATAATGTTGCAATCTTTTGGCTTCCCATTGAAAAGTGCACTGTTACAGCTGCCACTTTTTATTCACCGGCTGGCAGTGAGAGCTCACGCACAACTTTCGTGAAGTCATGATGACTTTCCATGGAACCTGGCAACCCTGGTGACCGTGTTTTTGAACCACAATATGTTATGTGGCTGTATCAGTCCCAAACCCAGCTACGATGTGGGTCGAGTTATCTCTTTGATGCATTTGACCCAGTGTATGCCAGTCATTAAAGCCGACCTCCTGAAATTTGTCCTGAAACGTGTAAACAGGAACTGAGAGTAGCCAATTTACCTGCTGGCAAATGTAGGGAGACTGGAGGAAACACAGCTAAGAAAAACATAATTAACTCCTTGCAAGCAGTAATGAGACGAGAATTAAACCCACGAGCCTGGCGCGGTGCAGCATGGCCACTAGCATGCGGCACAGTTTCCTGTTTACATCTTAATTAAATACAGTTCAATAGTATAGTTGAAATTAGCTTTTCTTTACCATTCCATGCTTATCGAATTGCTCAGTCCATAATAATTAACTTTATTGCTTTTCGATTCCGACTAAGCCACATTGTCTGTAAACGTAATTAGTTCCGCACATACTGAGGCCTTGATCTTCACGCATTTATGAGCTGCAAGTGTGAGTGATGCAGCTTTGCCCTCATGTCGTTGTCTCCTGTCAGTTGGGTATTTTTGACACTGGAACACGATGCCCTTTGGCAAGCAGCTCGCCTCATGTGGCACCGATAATGTTGCCATCCAGTCACAGCATGAGCATTCAGCGTTGAATTTCTCCTTCATGCGTCAAACTGTCAGCTGCCTTTCTGTGACCTACCTGTAACCAGTAGAATCCCAAAACCAAAAATGGTTCCAGTATATAACCTAATATGATCCTGGAGAGGATAGCAGTGGGTCTGGAGACTGTCCTGTTAACATATGAATATAGATTATACTGTATTTACTGTACTCAGGTGGCATAAACATGGGTTTGGAATATGTTCCATTACATCACATACTGATTTACATTTGGTAACTGTGGATCACATTGCGGTACACTAATCATTTTTTGGAAAGTTCCCAAAACCAGTTTTACATGACTTTGTGCTTTATGACATGATTCATTACCATGCTAGTGAGAGCCATGATGAGACTAAATTGTGGCCATAACAGGAAACACTGGTCGTCAACAACATGCTGATCTGCTGGGGCGTTCAAACACGGGCCAGATTCTAATAGGGGGCCCAGTGTGTGCCAGATATAATTTCCCATACCGGTACACCACTACCAGCTTGAACTGTTAACACAAAGCAGGTTGCATCTATGGATTTGTGGTGTTCACACCAAATTTTGAGATTTATCTGTCCAGGTTTGGTGACCCTGTGACCACTGTATTTAATTTAGTTATTTAAAACAAGGGACCAGATCAAAAACATACATCTGGCCTAATGCACTAGCCTATCGCTGTGGAGATCCGAGGTCAAATCTGCATATTTTTACATGACGCAAACTGCAAGGGTGGCATGGTGGCTTAGTGGGTAGCACTGTCGCCTCACAGCAAGACGGTCCGGATCCTTTCTGTGTGGAGTTTGTATGTTCTCCCTGTGTCTGCATGGGTTACCTCCAACAGCCCAAAGATGTGAAAGTAAGGTGAATTGGAGACACAAAATTGTCCATGACTGTGTTTGACATTAAAGGCTTGAACTGCTTAGTCTTGTGTAATGAGTAATTACCTGTCCTATCATGAATGTAACCAAAGTGGGTAAAACATGAAGTTAAAATCCAAATAAATAAAATAAAAGCACAGCAGTTATACAAGTGAGTATGATTCCAGGTGAATTACTGTAATGATTTTCAGAAAAAATAAAATAAACAAACAATAGATAATTAAACGTAAATGTGTTCTGCAGCTAAATGTTTATTGGACAATGTAAGTAGGATGTACCTATTTCAGTCAAATCATATATAGAATAAATGACCAGCCATTAGCCTTATTGGTTGTCTACTGTCTGTATTAATATATATTTGTTTCTTTTTGTTTGAAGAGCCCTAAACAGGAGAACACAGACTTTGAATCAGTTGATGACACAAGGTACTGAAAAAAACTTTCCTCTGGTTGTGGCTATTAATTAAATAATTTCCCATTTTGTCTGTTTTGCTAAAACCTTCAGCTGTAAAGCAGTCAGCATCTGGATTTGGCAATTCCAATCCCAATTCCAATCCATATCTGCCCTTGATTCTGATGCATTGTGTACTGATGCTCATAGACGATAGCCATCCTGATTTGCCGGCTACATTAACTGTCTTTTAGGAAATTAATTTCTTTATTAGTGTGCAGGTTGATAAAACCTCAATACAGGAACTTGTTTTTCCTGTGAAACAGAACGAGACTGAAGTCTAAATTTTGCACTCTCGCCACCTCACACTGATGAAATGTATTTTTAATTACAGACGGCCACCATCCAAATAGATTTTCTAAAATTGACCCTGCTGCTGATTGCTGGAGGAAGGCAGATTTTTAGAGGTCAAGTGTTAAAATGCTAAATTTTTTTGGTGCATTTCTACTTTGGCATTAGCAGAGCCAGATCTGAAATCGAGTGCACAGGTCACTGTTATGCTTAATGGAATTAATTGATAAAGTTTAGTCACTCCTCAGTTCCTGCTTCAGTCTCAGCTTTCTTTTCTACTATTCCAGCATCTAATTGCTCTAATTATCAGCACTAATAAGGCATTTTTCTTTAATTACTGTAATTAAGTTCTTGCCATTCAAGAAATGATTGGTTGTCTTAGTATTTCAGAGTGTAATAGACCTCTAATAAGCTTTATTTTATTCCTGTCCTTTTCTTTCTGGCTGGCACTGTGATAAACAGGCTCATGTTAAAAGTAAAGGAGGAACCAGATGATGGAGACTTCATGACTGAAAAGAAAGGGAAGAAAAGGAAAAGAAGGCAAGAGTCCGTTGATGGCGGTTCTTCCTCTGCGGCACATTCTATGTAAGTGATACGGTTCATCCTGCATTATTGATACATACACAGTAAGCGGTAACAAGAACAGAGCTGTAGAAAAAGTATTTGCCCCCAATTGTCACATTTAAATGTTTCAGTTTGATTTTTAAAAATTGATTTTAAGACCGAAACAACACAAGTAAACACAAAAGGCAGATTTAAAATGATCATCCCATTTATTAAAGATTTGTTCTATATCTATTGTTCTATATCAAAACCTATATCATGCATTTAACAAAGTAATTGCAACACTTGGCATTAATCAAAGATTTGAGAGATGCACCTTTTAAATCGCTGTGAAGGAATTTTTGTCCACTTTTCATTACAGAATTGTTTTACTTCAGCTACGAGGGGGTTTTTCCGGCATGAACTGCCCTTTTTAAGGTCTTGCCGCAGCATCTCGATGGGATTCAAGTCAGCACTTTGACTTTGAAACCTTGTTTTTGCTATTTTGAACCACTCTCATACCGCTGACTTGTGGCTTTTCCTCCCTAAGGCTGAAGTCACATGATGCAGGCAAAAACGCTTTTGAACCGACTGTCTTTTTTTCAATGGAGTAAATTTGTTTACCTTGCCACTGTGCTACCATAAGCATTGCTGCCTCACTGCTCTGTTACTACCACTTGTCTCTGTACTCAAAGAAACATTCTTACTGTTTCACAAAATGCTAACCATGGGTTTGTGAGCAAAATACAGCATGGTGACTAGTGAGCTGTGAAATAGGAAGACCACATTTGGATCATAGATAGCTATCTCATGTTTACTAATCCTTGAATTACTTGTTGTGGCTTTTTAGCTTTTCAATAAGATTTAATTGGCTTGAGATTAGCGAAACAATGACATTTCATGCACGCACTTTATTCTTTTTTTGGGTTTTATCCTCTCATGTCAACAATGGTGTTTATTATTTCAAGTCTATTATTTCAAGCAGAAACCCCGTTTCATGTGAGCAAATGGCGCAAAAGGCTTAGCGTGTGAAAGCAACGTAGGACGTCTGTTCAGTGCCCAATTATGTTTTTTAAACTGTAATTGTTTTCCAAAATGCTGTTTTGTCCAATTCTGTGTGTCGTGTTTTGCTTTATAAGCTGAAATCATTTAGTGTAACAGTGGCTCGGTGGGTAACACTGTTGCCTCACAGTGAAAAGGTCTTGGGTTTGATTCCCAGGTAAAAGGGTCTAAGACCTTTCTTTGTGGAGTTTGCATGTTCTCTCCTTGTCTGTGTGTGGGTTTTCTTTAGGAGCTACGTTTCCTCCCACAGTTCAAAGACATGTATGTTAGGTGAGGTGAATTGGATATAGAAATTTGCCCATGACTGTTTTTAGTATTGAACTTGAACTGATAAATCATGTGTAACCTGTAACTCCCTGTACTGTCATAAATATAACCAAAGTGTAAAACATGATGTTAAAATCCTAGGATATAAATTAATAAGTAAATAGTGTTGCATGTTATAACAAAGGCAATTAGAAAGGATGCAATAACTTTTCTCCAGCTGGCAGAAGCAGTTGTTGCATATAGAAATACATCCCTTTTTCCAGCAGCATTACTGAGCCGCAACACTGCAAGCTTATTTTCTTTTTGTTTTGCTTTAGCAGTAGGAAATGCGTAGTCCGCATTTAATCCCATTCAACTCCTGTGGCTCGTGTTGCCAAACATAGCAGCTATTGTAGCAGAGCTAAATCGGTCTGTTCAGTTTACCGTAATCATCGCCTAACTTGCTTGTTTCCACCATGCTGCCTCCAAATATGTTCGTGTAAACAGAAATTTAACAAGTGAGTATGATTACCCTGCGATGTAAAAAACCCACTCGGCGTGCCATCTGTTTATAACACCTCTGTGTCGCTTTCATGTGGATGTACACTATATGGCCAAAAGAAAACACCTGTCCTAATTATTGTTCAGCTTTTTCAGCCGCACGCGTTAACAGGTGTATTATGTTAAATCTATTATATATTTCTAAATATAGCAACAGTTTGACCTTTTATTGATTATTAATGACTGTTCTCCATGCACAAAGGGAGGTTGAAGTTTGGTGTCAAAGCTTCTCAGTGGTCAGAGCCTTTCCAAATTGGAACTTCTATTGTGAGCCACAACCTTTTATCCAGCAACATGCCTTAATTTTTTTATTTATGCATTTTTTCTTTTTCTCCCAATGTACTCATTTAATTACTCAGTTGTATTTTCTCTACCACTTCAGTCCACTACCCTCCAACACAGGTTCTCATAGGGATTAGTATCATGTAAGGAGAGTCACACACTGATCTCCATTATTCCCTGTCTCTGTGCAGACACCAACCAGCCGAGGCCGCAACTGCATTAGCAATGAGGAATCCCTTTGGTGCTCTCCCACAGACACAGCCAATTCTGTCTGTTTAGGCATCTGTTGCTAGCAGGACAGAGATCTGAATTCAAGAGCTTGAGATCTCCGCAGTAGTGGGCTAAGGTGTTTTACCACTCTGCCACCAGTGCACCCTCACAAATGCTATTTTGGTGAAATGGCCACAAATTCCTGCAGATTTTCTTGTGGAAACCCTTCCCAGAAATGTAGATAATACGGCTGCAAGGAGGGCAATTGGGCATCATTGTTTTATTTATATTATACATTTCAGTAAAATGGTAAAATGATCTGCGTATTAATGTGTGCTACAATACAGTAAACTGTAGAGTTTTTGTTTGTTTTTCTTTGTACTACTGCCCAACAGGCCTAAGAAAAAGAAAAAGGCAGTACAGGATGGCGAAGGAGACTCTGGTGTTAAGAAGAAAAAGACAAAAGGAAAGGTAATTGACAATCCCAAGTATCTACAAGAGTGGCAAAACTATGAAAGACCTGAACCATGAAAGAGATATTTGACAAAGTTAAAGCTGGAACAGTACGCAAACATATGAAGGCAGACAAACCCAAACCTGAACAGTAAAGACTTTGATCTGATCCTTAGTTAAAATAAATATACTGAACGATCCTGCCATGGATGTAACAACTGTGTTGCCATGGGAGTTAAACCATTAAAAAAAAAAAAAACCAAAATCTTAATGCTCTTCCTGACAGTCTTCCTTAATACTCTTCCTGTTGATACATGCTCAGCAGTTGCCTACATTTATTCTGGGACAGATACAGACTAAGATGCAAATCAGCTTTCCTGGTTATGATTTGAATGATTCTAGTGCTTCCCAGTTTGATGGAACGCATAATAGTTTACAGTTTCAATACGACGCTCAGGTGACGCAGTGGTAAATTGCGCTAGTCAAGGTTTCTCAATGGATTAACAGCCTGTCTGGGGTGTTTTACTTCACTGCAGTCAGTGATGCAATTTCCCCCCTCAAATAGGCATGCAAAAGCATTTCTTTAAGCTTTATCTGAGAAAATTCCATCTGCCTAGTTCTCCTTGCATTTGGCACTTGGGCAATTCTGCACCTACATTGCGTGCTAAGGTGTAATCAGTAATACAAGTTATTTTAGTGAAGTGGGACAATTTAATGTCATCTAAAGCTATTTTTCTTAAGCCCCTTGGGTCGAATGGACCCATTTTTCATTTTTAATAAGGAATGGAACGTGTTGTTTTTTGCTGTGAAACTTGGCTGCTTGACTTGGCTGATTTTCTTTGTGAAACATGCACTAGTAATGTATTTTAGAGTTTTAATAAAAATGAGCACCCTGCATGTCATGCCATTGACCCATAATTATTTTTTTTAGAAAGTAAAGAAAGAAGAAAAGGAGGAGCAGCCTATCTCAAGCAAGAAGAAGAAAAAGACCAAGGAGGAGATTGAAGCTGCAAGGGCTCTGAAGATCAAGAAGAGGGAGGAAGAGGAACAGCAGCGATGGCGCTGGTAACAGAACGTGTTGTGTGAGAACGAAACTCTTTCTGGTTTTTGTGGTTTAAACACAATCTCTAATCCCTCAGGTGGGAGGAGGAGAGGTATGAAGATGGTGTCAAGTGGAAGTTTCTAGAACACAAAGGGCCATATTTTCCTCCTGACTTTCAGCCCCTCCCAGATGATGTCAAGTTCTACTATGACGGTGTGTATTTAATTTACCATTTACATTTCTGACATTTACTGGTCACTTTCATCCAAAGAAAGCGGATTACAAATGGGACTGAGTACAATCCAAGCAATCAAGGTTTAAGGGCCTGGCCCAACAGTTGCAGCCTGCCAGAGGTGGGGATTAAGCCAGCAATCCTATGACCACTATTCCAGTACCTTAGTCACTAAGCTACTCTATATGGCCTGTGGTAGCTCAGTGGTTAAGGTACTACACTGGTGATCAGAAGGTTGCTGGTTTAATCTTTATTACCATCAAGCTGCTACTGTTGGGCCTCTGAGAGAGGCACTTAGCCCTTGATTACTTGATGGTATTTGGTTCTAACTTTAAGCCGGTTTGGTTACGTGTCTGCTAAATATCATGTAAATACAGTGTGTCAATCAAAACCACTTGTGGTCAGACAGTTTGATCAATAAATCATGTCCTAAATTTAAAATATCGCTTGCAAAGAATATTTTTCATCATGGTTGTCATTATAATTGACTAATTTGCTGGTTTAAAACTGTTTTGGTGTTTGTGTGCAATAGGCAAGCATGTGAAGCTGAGTTTGGCAGCTGAGGAGGTAGCTTTGTTCTTCGCTCAAATGCTTGACCATGAATACACCACTACAGAAGTCTTCCGCAACAACTTCTTTAAAGACTGGAGAAAGGTATGTGTGTGTTTTACATTGTCTTTGTATAAAACAGATGTATAATATAGTCAAATTTACCGTCACAATTTTGATCATATTAATCTAGTACATTGTGACCGTAGAGGCATGCACAAGGTTGGCATCAATACTCAGACATTCTGAGACACACAATTGATGCTGGGGACATACAACATGCACCAAAAACATTTTCCGCTGACCTGGCCGGTTGTCCACACAGGAGTTAGAGTGGCGGTGGTTTGTCACATGGAGCTTAATGTGGCTCTTCTTATGTAATATGCCTCTGTCTGGCAACCCAACACTGGTATGTAATAAAAAGAAGCTGCATATGGGGAGCTGAGCATTCTGTTGTTCTGGTCACCACAATTTTGAACAGTGGTTGCTTTAGCAGAGCCATACTGTCGGCTCGAACCAGTCTGGCCACTCTCCACTGACCTAATTAGTCAACTATGGGTTTTTGCCTGCAGAACTGCAGCTCAGTAAAGGATTTTGGTTTTTCCCCACAATTCGGTTTAAACTCTATACATGGTTGGGTATAAAAGTTCAGGATATTGAAGTTAGGCAATCTGGGACTATTACCCATGCTAAAGTCACTCAGATCAGCGTTTCTTCCCCATTTGTTTGTAATAACTTAAGTACCTAACATGGCTTTTTTGGGTGTTGCCTTTCTACCAAATGATTGGCTGGTTGGATAATTACATGAATGAGGAGGTTTGCAGGTGGTACTAATATAGTGGAGAGTAATATCTCACACATGTAAGTGAATATCTGGCTATTGAAGACTGATCGGTGAGTTTTTGCTGTTAGGAAGACATCTTGCAAGTCAGTGAGTCTTCCTGTCCATTCATGGTGCAGTGACCGCTTATCTTTAAAGTTAAAAGCCTCTTGAGAACTATTGCACTTTTCATAAAGATAAATTTGCCTTTACCTCTAGAGCTGATAAATACTGAATAGTCAAAGGAACATCTATTCACTCTGGTCACAGCGTAGCTTCAATAACGTTTTAAGGTTTGAACAAGCTAGACTATCAAAATTTGAGAAAGAACACCATTAAAAGTTTTACATTTCGTATTAATCCCATTACAAGTATGAACAACCAAAGAAGAGATTGTTCAACTTCACTTTCATTCCCTCTGTTTCTCAGTTTAAATAGATCCTTCAGTTCAGAGCCAAGTTTTTTCTGGTCAGATGTGTGCAGCTGAGTGGGGAGAGCCGAATGATGGGTTCTTTATTGGGAGGGGGGACCACAGCAGGGCCTGAAGCCTATCATGCAGAATTAATTTCGTGCTGCTTAGCGCTCAATGCTCTTGAAAATACGATTTGTATAAAGGCATTGATATGCTAATCCTGACAACTCGCTTCCCACATTCAAACAAATCCAATTTAACTGTTTTATTATAACATGGGAAGCTTCTCCTTGCCTGACTGGGCACAGTCTCCTCCCACTGCCCAGCTGTCAATCAAAGAGAGAGTGAGGGATGGCAAAATGAGGAACAGGACAGATTGATTCAACATGGTATCATCGCATAGCAATACAGTAATGAGATCTTGATATGATTTATGCTAATTAAAAGAACCGTTCATCAGATGAGTGTAGAGAAGCAAAGCTGTAGCTCCTGTGAATGTAGTGTTTATGTTAACAAAATTAAAATTAGACAAAGTAGTCATTAAAATAAGAAATCTCAGGTGCTCAAGTGGCCCAGTGGTAAAAAACGCTAGCTCACTACAGTGAGATCCAGGGTTCGAAACCACAGCTGTGCCATCAGCCAGTCAGGCATCTACTTACAGACTTGATTGGCTATATTTGAGGGTGGATTGCTGAGGCCTGGTGATGATTAGGCACCCTGTTTGGGGTGTGTTACAGCATTGCACCCAGTGATTCTGGGGAAAAACCGGACCCACTGCCACTCTAATCAGGCTAAAGCGGTGGTAAACTTGTAAACTAATCTAAATTTAAAGCATATAGTGTACAAAGCTTGGCTGTTACTCCATAAACAGGATTTGTAACCTGATGAGGAACCAAAATTGTATTTTGGAAATAGAAACAAATATAGAATTTGATGTCTGCAGCCGGCTTAAAGTTGGTACAGAGACATGTTTATCCCTGCGTTCCATCACCTTCCCTGTTCACTACACTTTTTAGTCATTTGGGAACTGATGACTAATGTTTGGACTATTTGGCCATTTTTGCTTAATACAAGACTTCAGATGCTTAACAGTCCATGGTGGCAGCAATAAATTTTTAATAGGAGACAGATCTGGGCTGCAGACAGGTCAGTCAAGCACACACACTCTGGCTACAGAACCACACTTTTATAGCGTGTGTAGAATGAAGGATTTGAGGGAGACATATGCTGCCATCAAGCCCCCTTTTTCGGGAAGTCCATTGTTATTTCAGAAAAAGAAAAAACTTTCTTTCTGTCCATCTGTCTGTTGTTAGATTACTCTGTGTTGGGGTCTTGGCATAAGCGCCACTTGTGTTTACATAACAAAAAAGTTCTTACTGCTTAGAGACTGCTATGCCATGTCTATTGGTCACAGTACACAACACTCACTATACTGTTACTGATACATACTAACTACTAAAGCAAGAGGCTATATTTGTTTTACATTAAGTTTTAATGTAAACACATGCCGCGATTACAGTGCCAGTACTAATGAAGTTCATGTATCTCACTGCATGGCTGGTTTCACCAAGTGCTGTTCAGCACTGGGGTTTCTACAGTAATGAGCAGACTGGAAGTTTAGTGGAAAAGCACTCTATCGAGGTGATAAGTTTACCCATGTAAAGTGTTGCTGGTAATTAATTCACATTAGAGACTCATTTGTTTTAATGGGATGCACAAGGACAACAGCCTCTCGTTCTGCTATATACGCAGAAGTATATGGGTACCTGATGGGCACTGATGTTGGTAGATGTGTTTTGCTCTCAGCCAGAGTCAAATCAGGCAAATATTCTTCCGACTCTTGCCAAAGCCATATTTGTCATGTGTATAGTGGATGTAGAAAGTATTCAGATCTCTCAACTGTTTGCACACTGTGTTGTGGATTATATTTCGAGTTGATACAGTTGGCATGATACACACACTTGCCATACAAGCTGACAGTTTTAATCTGCCTTCATCAATGGGCTAAACTGTCCAAATCCAGATGTGTAAAACTTTTAGAAATGTATCTAAGGACTTTTGTCTGGTTTCTCTCAAGGTTTCGTCCTGTAATTTTAAGGGAGTTTTTCCTTGCCACTGGCTTGCTCAGCAGGGGTGTTTGGTCTGTTGGTCCTAGATTTTGTAAAGTTGCTTTGAGACCATGTCTATTGTAAAAAGTTCAATACAAATAAATTTGACTTGACGTTCAGTGTGACTGCTGGCAAAGGGGCTTCTACAAAGTATTAAATAAAAGGTTTGAATACTGTCAGCTTTGATTGATAATGTGTTTTTGGAAAACATTTACATTTTCGGCATTTAGCAGACGCTTTTATCCAAAGCGACTTACAGTACTTTGACAGTATATTGTCTAAGCAATTGAGGGTTAAGGGCCCTGCTCAGGAGCCCAACAGTGGCAACCTGGCAGTGGTGGGGCTTGAACCAGCGACCTTTTGATTTCTAGTCCAGTACCTTAACCACTAGGCTACAACGGCCCTGTGGTTTTCACTTTGTCATTATGAGTGTAGATTGATTGGTACAAATTGCAACTATAGCTATTCCAAATCAAACCCACAATACAATAGCGTGCAAAGAAAAAAAAATCTAAGGGTCTGAATACTTTCTGAATTCACTGCATCAGCCACTAAAATCATTCTGAGCTGATATGATGATACACCTGTTGCTTTGCAGTCAAAATTCCAGTTAATGTAGGTGTCAAAAGACCATAAAAAGTGTGTGACGTGTTTTGGTCCCTTGTCCTCTTCATCGCCTTATTGATGTAGTTGCCCAGGGGTGCAAGTGTATTTATGTGTGAAAGAGTATGTCCTCAAGCAAAACTGACAGAATGAAGTGGTGCCAAAGGGGAATAGAGGTCACCCTTTCAAAAGAACAGAATTTAAATTGCATGTTTGTGGTCCCTTGGTGCTGGCCCCAGGAGGAGAGATTACAGTGTTTCACCATTGGGGGTGACATTTAACAAGGGATAAGAAACACCTCGTCTCTGAAGCCGCATCCTCCTGCTGGTCTAAGTCTTCTTTTTTTTATTTTTTCAATTTTGCTCTAGGGAGGAACTGATCATTACAGGGTAGGAGGGTCACCGCTCTGATTTTCTCAGTTGTCTGGATTAACCTAGCTTAGTGCTCCATAATGGCTCATATTAACTCTATTAGCCTGCACAAAGGAAGCTAAGCTTCTATTCAAATCCTGATCTCAGTTGGAGAGTACCTTGTTCTACACGTTCAGTACCTCAGTATGCTTTGGCATTAAAGTGCACCAGAACTCCAAAAAAATTATTCATAGTTTTTAGAACCTGATTTATCATGGGAAAGGATTGGATTTTTAAGCTTGCTTTTGAAATATGACCAGATATTGGATGAATCCTTACAGTAATCAGTGGTAGGGACTGAACCCAAGCCTCTGGAGATGCTGCTGTGTTTTACATTACACCACACATCATCTGTGTAACGTCTGCAGTCCATGACATTCAACTTAAGACTTAAATAAATCCATAATGGCCCTTCAGGGGTCCCAGCTGATGCGAAATTATTTCTTTATCCTGGTATGTAATTATCTAACCAATTCAGAGCATAAAGCTACAATAAGTTAAGAAGTTTTTACATTGTATCAAATCTCAGCTCTGCCATCTGGCTGGGCTGGGAGGCCACATGAACAATGATTGGCTGTTGTTCACAGGGTTGGTAAGCCGGACCAGGGTTCCTCATAACTGGTACAATTACGACCTCTGCTGGCTGATTAATGGCTCCTGAGCAGAGTTGGGGAATAATGCTGATCAAGGTGTGGCTCTCTGTGCACAAGGCTGGTCAGCATTTGAACTCGCCTCATGTAGGTGAAGAAATGCAGTCTGTGCTGATCACGTGTTGGGGGGGGGAAGGGATTGTGTTGGTTGCGAAGCTCCTCAGTGAAGGGTTGTATCAGTGGAGTTGAAGCGTACTGCAATCAGGGTAATTGGATATGACTAAATTAGGGGAGAAAATTGGGGGGAAAAATTGGAGAGAGAAAAAAAACAGGGCAGCACAGTGGCTCAGTGGGTAGCACTGTTGCCTCACAGCAAGAGGGTCCTGGGTTTGACCCCCAAGTGGGGCCATCCAGGTTTTTCTGTGTGGAGTTTGCATGTTCTCCCCATTCCTGTCTGGGTTTCCTCCCACAATCCAAAGACGTGCAAACGAGGTTAATTGGAGATACAGAATTGTCCATGACTGTGTTTGACATGAAATGTGTGAACTGATGAATCTTGTGTAACCAGTAACTGCCTGTTCTGCCAGTATGTACAGTGTATCACAAAAGTGAGTACACCCCTCACATTTCTGCAAATATTTCATTATATCTTTTCATGGGACAACACTATAGACATGAAACTTGGATATAACTTAGAGTAGTCAGTGTACAGCTTGTATAGCAGTGTAGATTTACTGTCTTCTGAAAATAACTCAACACACAGCCATTAATGTCTAAAAAGCTGGCAACATAAGTGAGTACACCCCACAGTGAACATGTCCAAATTGTGCCCAAATGTGTCGTTGTCCCTCCCTGGTGTCATGTGTCAAGGTCCCAGGTGTAAATGGGGAGCAGGGCTGTTAGATTTGGTGTTTTGGGTACAATTCTCTCATACTGGCCACTGGATATTCAACATGGCACCTCATGGCAAAAAACTCTCTGAGGATGTGAGAAATAGAATTGTTGCTCTCCACAAAGATGGCCTGGGCTATAAGAAGATTGCTAACACCCTGAAACTGAGCTACAGCATGGTGGCCAAGGTCATATAGCGGTTTTCCAGGACAGGTTCCACTCGGAACAGGCTTCGCCAGGGTCGACCAAGGAAGTTGAGTCCACGTGTTCAGCGTCATAACCAGAGGTTGGCTTTAAAAAATAGACACATGAGTGCTGCCAGCATTGCTGCAGAGGTTGAAGACGTGGGAGGTCAGCCTGTCAGTGCTCAGACCATACGCCGCACACTGCATCAACTCGGTCTGCATGGTCGTCATCCCAGAAGGAAGCTGATGCACAAGAAAGCCCGCAAACAGTTTGCTGAAGACAAGCAGTCCAAGAACATGGATTACTGGAATGCCCTCTGGTCTGACGAGACCAAGATAAACTAGTTTGGCTCAGATGGTGTCCAGCATGTGTGGCGGCGCCCTGGTGAGAAGTACCAAGACAACTGTATCTTGCCTACAGTCAAGCATGGTGGTGGTAGCATCATGGTCTTGGGCTGCATGAGTGTTGCTGGCACTGGGGAGCTGCGGTTCATTGAGGGAAACATGAATTCCAACATGTACTGTGACATTCTGAAACAGAGCATGATCCCCTCCCTTCGAAAACTGGGCCTCATGGCAGTTTTCCAACAGGATAACGACCCCAAACACAACCTCCAAGATGACAACTGCCTTGCTGAGGAAGCTGAAGGTAAAGGTGATGGACTAAACCCAATTGAGCACCTGTGGCGCATCCTCAAGTGGAAGGTGGAGGAGTTCAAGGTGCCTAACATCCACCAGCTCCGTGATGTCATCATGGAGGAGTGGAAGAGGATTCCAGTAGCAACCTGTGCAGCTCTGGTGAATTCCATGCCCAGGAGGGTTAAGGCAGTGCTGGAAAATAATGGTGGTCACACAAAATATTGACACTTTGGGCACAATTTGGACATGTTCACTGTGGGGTGTACTTACTTATGTTGCCAGCCATTTAGACATTAATGGCTGTGTGTTGAGTTATTTTCAGAAGACAGTAAATCTACACTGCTATACAAGTTGTACACTGACTACTCTAAGTTATATCCAAGTTTTATTTCTATAGTGTTGTCCCATGAAAAGATATAATAAAATATTTGCAGAAATGTGAGGGGTGTACTCACTTTTGTGATACACTGTACGTTAAAATCCTTATAAATAATTAATAATAATATTAACTAGCAAGGTGTTAACTTGGGTCTGTTGGCTGTCTGGAAATGTTTCCTTTGTATGAAACTGTATTATGTAAAGTCATATTACAATGACGCAAAGCCTAAAAGGCTGTGTCCCAAATTGCATACAATATACTGCATAATGTATCAGACCACTAACGACACCCATTTAGCCCAAATGAATGTTTTGCTTTGTTTTTATCTCTTTTGCTATTTCCGTTGTGTGCGTGTGTGCATGCAGGAGATGACTCTAGAAGAACGCATGCTGATCACTGACCTGAATAAGTGTGACTTTGGTGAGCTGCATGTCATGCACCGACAGAAAGTGGAGGCCAGGAAAAACATGAGCAAGGAGGAGAAGCTGGTGAGTACTTCAGCTCTCAAACACATTGAAATCATCATTGCTACTGACTATCCATAATTGAAAATGTCACTAAAGCAGTGGCAGATTTCAGACTTGTAAATTGTGGTTTAGTTTGAGAGAAATCACATTTTTATTCTACCATTCTTTAAGGTTTGCTAGGGTTTACTGGTGGTGTGGAGCTAGATACATAGTAATATTTTGTAGACTTTTATCCAGTCAAGGCTATAGCACTCAAGTTCAAATAAAAGCTTGATAGCTTGTCCACATGTTATTTACTAAAAGTTATGAAATCTAACTTAGTTAGAAAGCACTCACTTGTCTAAATCTGTTTCTACCTCAGTTGCTTTAGACTTTTTTCTTTTATCCATTATATTTTGGGTAGCTTTTATTTTTCCTTTCTCCGACTGACTTAGGCCATCTTTTTTCTCACTCCGGTATGTTAAAATCATCATTCTTTTTTCCCCCCCCAATGTGGTCATTTCCAGTTTCCAACCTCTACTGCGTGCCCCACCCCTGTTATAAGCACCGCACTATTTTTACTCCGAGAGCTTTCACATACAGATGTAACACCATGCCCTCTGTGAATCACCTCTCAGCCGTACAGTTGCCTTTACCAGCCAGCAGAGGGCGTATTTTCAGCAGAAATGAGAAGCCTTGTTGACGTCCCTTACTCGGGCACGGCCGATTTAGCCTGTTGGACACCTGGCCAGGTCAATAGCTCAAGATAGCTAAGATTTGAACTCGAGAGCTCAAGCTCTTGATGGTAATGGGCTAGCACAATAGACAAGCCACCCAAACACCAGGCAGTGTGTTTCTGAACGCTTTTTTGATGCACGTCAGACATCCATCCCAGACACCAATTATGTTCCAATGTAAAAAAAGTTTGAGTCCATGCCAGCTGTTTTTGATGCTCAAGGGATGTGATCCCACTGTTTAGTTTGCGCTTGTTTGACGCACTGCCAACCCCCCCCCCCCCCACCCCCACCCCCCGTTACTTGGCCAGATGTTGAGCCTAATCTATATCTTTTTCTTCCTCATCTTATATAGTATTAGTTCAATTGTTTTGTATCCATAGCTGTACAATCCTTTTGTGTCAGTATTAAAATTATAAAAAGGATTATCTCCTGTGCTCATTGTAAATGGCTTTCATAGTAAATATATACTTAATATTTAATTTATCTACCATTTTTAATAGCTTTCTGTTTATTGTATGGTTCTTTAGGTAATTAAAGAGGCCAATCAGAAGATTTTAGAAGAGTACGGTTTCTGTATGTTGGATCACCATCGTGAACGCATTGGCAACTTTAAGATTGAGCCTCCAGCACTGTTCCGAGGCAGAGGTGACCATCCTAAACAGGGCATGCTAAAGAGGAGAATCCAGCCAGAGGACATCACCATCAACTGCAGCAAGTAACTACCTGACTACCTCTTACCTTGTACCAGTCTACACTGGCTCTGTAGTATTTGTATTGTTATTCAGGTACAGTTTTAGTGCTTAGATTTATTGTTTTATAGTATTTGATGTGGTAGTTTAATTGACAGGATTAACACTTCTAACTAACTGGGTAAAATAGACACTTCTATTGTTCTAGTCAGTATATTTTCATGGATTTCCCTCCATTTATCTCACAATCTAATCATTTTTATTCCCCAAATGTAAATCCTCTGCTCTTTGCACAAACCCTTATCTGATCAGGCAGAGCCATATCACTATACTCCTCCCTTGACATGTGTCCAGTCTGTGGCTGCTTTTGATCACCTGCCAGGGTTGGGGTTACACTTGGTCATATTACATATGGAGAGCCACGCTAAGCTCCATGTGACTCCTTCCCCATTCGCACAGACACCCGGACCAGTTCTGGTGATTGCATGTCACAGAGGCTGCGGGAAGAGACCTGTCCAAAACATCAAACGTGGCCAATTGTGTTTGTGTGGACCCCTGGCCAGGTCGATGGCTCTGCAGAGATTCAAACCTGAACACTTAACAGTGATGAGCTAACATTATTACATCATATGAGACTGAGAGGAAGCAGCTGAGTTTGGAGTAATTTGGTAAACATGCATATCGGGCGCTGTTATCGTTTTTTAGTGCTGAAACACCTGCTACTTGCTGTTAGTATTCCATTTTAATTTCAGTATTTTTACAAATAGTCTTGTGTTTAGTCCAGTGTAAGGCAGGAATACTCTTTGGACAGGATGCATTAACTTAATTACTTAGTGTTTTCGGGAGGGGGAAAGGTGGGAACCCAAGTACCTGGAAAACATGCATTAAAAAAACCTTACTAAAAGCTGGGAGACAACCTGGTATTAACTACAATGCTAACATTTCCAAAGTGGAAACCTGATCTTTCCTTTTTTTTTTTACCCTTTAGGGCTTTTATATATTTTCTTGTGTGTGATAAATATGTCTTCCTCTTTGCAAGCTTGTAGTTTACTGCTCTGATCCGCTCTACAGAGATTCCCATATCCCAGAGCCTCCTGCTGGTCACAAATGGAAAGAGGTTCGACATGACAACACGGTAACATGGTTGGCCAGCTGGACAGAGTGCGTGCAGGGCAGCTGCAAATATGTGATGCTCAACGCAAACTCCAAACTCAAGGTATATTAATTTTTTCACATGTGTGCACACTCTGTCTTACAGGGTACATGTGGGCCCTTTAAGTCTGGTCAAAATGCATTTTTATGAATGTAAAATTAAGGAAAAATACAACATGGAAGGATATTTACTAGTAGGCTTAGACTTTTTAAAGATATGCAGTTCTTAATTTTAGGGCAAACAATTGAGGGTTAAAGGCCTTGTTCAGGGGCTCAACAGTGGCAACTTGTCAGTGGTGGGGCTTTAACCAGCAACCTTTTGATAACTCCAGTACACAATACACACAGCCATGAGACAAAAATGGCTAATGTCATTAAACAGTTTTACCTTTTCTGGACCTAGTACTTGGGCAACAGCAGCCATTCACAATCAGTTTGCTCATCACTTGCATCGGTCACAATGTCCAGCTCCTTTTTCGATTGCTGTGCAATCAAATTGTTCTTAGGGCCCTTAATATTCTCAGCTCATACAGTTCCCTGCAGGCTGGTATAATGGGCATGTTTGGTGGTGGGATGTCTGTCGATATTGCTTGTTTTGAGAAAGATAAAGGTTTCTCCACAAATAAAGCTTGGCTGTCTGTTCACCTCAAAGAAAAAGTAATCCGTTGGCTATCTTTCTTGAAAGATACAACACTAGTTGTCGACTTTCCTGTGCCTCTTAGGAAATGTTTGAAGTATTTTTAAACTTGATGAGACTTACTTAATAGCAGAAAGATACACCTAATTAGATGAACCTGTACTCACTTTCCTTGCAGCTGATTGGTTCATTTTAATTCCACTTAATTAAAGGAGGCCAGAGGTTTCCCACCTTTGTTTTAGCCTCCTAAGACTTTTGATTTATTTAAGCATTTGTCATTGTGCTTTTATCTTATTTATTGTTTAGTACTTTTGCTACCACTAGATGGCAGCTAAAAATGTCTATTAATGGGGACATCAGGTCTAAGTTAAGCAGAACGGAGGTATAAGTCATGACAAAGCCTAAATGTAATGCGGTATGTGACTGCAGGGTCTCGGGAGGATAGAAGAATATGTGGACCGTCATGAAAAGTCAAGTCCATGCCAGATAACACACACACAACATTTGGTTAAACTCCAACCATTGTGGATTAAAGATCACCTGATGCTCCTTGCAGGCTCCCTGCTCTCTGTAGGTCTTTCATTCTTTTCTTTCTTCATCATGTCAATCCACATTTCCCTCCCTTGGTTAATAGATTAGGGTTTGATGACATTTAGCTGAAGTGCTGGATGCTGATTAATCAAAGCCGAGCAGTAAGTGAATGCGTTCTGTGAAAGTGTGTGTTTCCTGGTCCCCAGCACTGTGGATTTCATATTATTTGTTTCGCTCCATTCACCGCCTCTCAGACACAATCAAATCAGGGTGCAAAACAATCAATTCCATCATTACTCAATTACTCGAGTGTCACAATAAGCACGGTTATTCCCATAGGAGGAAAGATTTCAAATGAGTTTCTGGCTTTTTTTCTTTCAGGCAGTTTTGCCTGACTGCCTACATTGAGTTTCTCTCCTCACCTGTCACCTCTTGCTCTTTTCTGCCTCTGTCACTCTCTCTAGCCGTAAATACGACTGTACTTGTCAGTTTGTCAGCGTATTACTGGTGCAACGTTGATTTTGTCAGCCAATTAAATTTCAGCAAGCCACAGGGGTAAAACAAATATACACCAACATTTTCCATGACAGTAAAAAGTTCATACATAAAAATATAACCAGTCAAATGTGAGCCAATATAATAGGGTTAGATTTAAAAATTTTGGGTGGACAGTATTTATAAGCTAAACAGAACACCAAAACCAGTTTTTATAATTATATCAGTTAGACCACCAGAGAAGTTAGAGGATGGTAAATGTTAGACAAATGTTTACTTATAGTATAAGTGTTGAATGCAGCAGACATGATTTAGTACTCAGCTGCAGTGATCCAAGACGGGACAAGCCACCAACCGCTAACAGATTGTTGTGTGGCCAAGAATCAATTACGCCAGAGGACATAAAGACTACGACTTCTGTTTCAGACCAACAGAGGGACTACTGTGACTCGGACTCTAAATCATTTAATACTGCTAATGTCAGGTGGAGCAGTCTGAGTCCTTTCTGTGTGGAGTTTGCATGTTCTCCCCATGTCTGTGTGGGAGCTCCGGTTTTCTTCCCACAGTCCACAGACGTGCAAGTGAGGTGAATTGGAGATACAAAATTGTTCATGACTGTTTGACATTAAACTTGAACTGATGAATCTTGTGTAACCAGTAACTACCGTTCCTGTCATGTAACCAAAGTTAAATGCATGATGTTAAAATCCTAATAAAGAAATAATTCATAAATTCATAGCATCTATGATAAGCACTCAGGCATCAGGACTGGTACCAGATACATCAGGATTCCCTTGTCTTGGGTCAATGTCTCAGCAGATTGTTTTGGCGAATTGGTTTGTGTGTTATCTTGTATGTATTCACAAATAAAAGGTGCCATAAACTCATTTAAAATGCATAATTGACTGTTTTACCTTTTATAGCTTAAAAAGACACACCCTAGGGTGTACAAACCCAGCCACAAACATAAATACAGTCCATTTGTTACAGTGCAGTGGGTATGAAGACATTTTGGTAGTGATTTTATTAGCGGAAAAATATTTATTGAATTATTTTAGATGCACATAAATGGTTGGGAGTATCAAATCAATACACAATTACTGTTCAAGTAGTGCCTAAGGTTGTGACATCAATGTGAGGAGTATAAATCTAAACTTATTCCAAATCTGTCCTTATCAGAGCGACTCACAGCAGCGCAAATGTTCGGTGGCTGTAATTAGTCACAGATGAGCTGGATAAGCTAACGTTCATGTTCTGTGGCGTTCAGGGTGAAAAGGACTGGGAGAAATACGAAGTGGCTCGCAAACTCAAGACGTGCGTGGATGCTATCCGAGCCCAGTACCAGGGGGACCTCAAATCAAAACAGATGGGTGTTCGGCAGAGAGCTGTGGCCCTCTATTTCATCGACAAGGTCAGTTAGAGGCAGAGCTCACATACGCACACACCTCACACAGTACACTGCTTCTCAACTGTTATTGCCTTAGGACCCTCGTTTCCTTCTTCAGTGCTGTGTAAAACAAAACTTGACATTTCTGACCCTGCCTGTATCTGGCACATAGCAAGGCTAACAGCGCACTACCAAATTGAGCGCACTACCAAATTGAGCTCATTCCCATCTGTGTGCTGTGTTGGTAGTCGATGTTCGTTCCAGCTGAGGGTCTGCGAAAGGGACAAAGAGAGGGTCTTCAAGCTTCTGTTTTAAACGTGTGTGTGTGTGTGTGTAGCTGGCTCTGAGAGCAGGTAATGAAAAGGAAGAGGGTGAAACAGCTGATACAGTGGGTTGCTGCTCTCTGCGTGTGGAGCACATTACCTTACATGACACACTCGATGGAGAGAACTGTGTGGTGGAGTTCGACTTCCTGGGTAAAGACAGCATCCGCTACTACAACAAGGTTCCTGTCTCCAAAAGGGTAAGAGGCCACGTGTGTAGTCATTTCGCTGATTGCAGCTTCCCCAGCTGCGCCAGGCACTGCAATAAAGCCTTGTTTAGCTTCTCTGTTCCGTAGTGCCACACACTGCCAGTCAGCTCAGGGTCCAAAGACATTGCTGCTAAGCTACAGTGCAGAAAAACTCATATTCAACATATTTAATTTCATATTATTCTGTAAATTATATTTACTGTGCAGTGAAAAGTATTTGCTTTCTATCTAGTTGTTTCTATTTCTGCATAGTCAATGTTTAAAAAGCAAAATCCTTAAAGAAAAACTTACTCAGACACCACAGGTTTATAACCTTAGTACTTGTCAGCTGGCAGTTGTTGAGAGTTTTAGATTTTAGACATATAGGTAAGAAATGAACTTTCTGCTGGATTAAGGTTTGATTTTTGGCTTATTGTTTTTGGCAAGCCATCTTCAGTTTTATAGGGGTCCCTTTGATTGATTGCATTCCATAAAATTCTTTATGGATTTTGAAAAGTCAGCAGATTGGCTGAGCCCCCCAATCCCAAAAGCAGTGCCGAGCTAATCTGGCTTTATGTTTGAGGCTGTTATTTATTTATTTATTTATTTATTTATTTATTTATTTATCTATTTATCATCTCTCCAGATTTAGTAGCTTGACTGAGATTAAATTCTCATCTAATTTGTGCTGGCACATGACTCTGTTCAGGTTTCTTTTAATGACAGTGCAGTATATTAAAGCAACCCCGTATTGTGCTCCCACTTCCAGACTTCACTGAGGATCTGGTGTTTTCAGGATCATTTCCAAACCTTTTCTTAGACATAACATAGCAAGTAATATTTTTATAAACTGTTTTTATGTCTTGACTGAGGTACATTGTTCCAAAGGTGTTTTGATTTGTCTAAATTCTTGCATGCAAATTTTAGACCTTAGTGAGTCTTGTGTTGGATGCTGGAATGGAAATAGTTGTGGTGCTTGTTGTTCATGTAGTTGTTTGTCCTCCTGCATTCAGGTCACCCTGTAAGTCTGAGTGTCTGCTGGCTTTACTGAAAGTCTTATCATTAATCTAAGAGCTTGTTGTGAAATCTGTGATGCACTAATCCCTTGTGTTTTCATGAACTATTCCCTTGTGTTTTTATTTTTTAGAGTAATATCTTTGTTTGTACTTAAAATACATGAAAAATTCAGAAGACATTAATACACGTCAAGTTTAAATTTGCATGTGTATTAAATAACTAAAGTTGATTAAATGTATATGAAGTTGGTCTTGCTGTGATGTGATAACAGATTCCACTTTTCTAAGGCTTTACAGCAGATTTTGGAACCTGGTTGGGCTTTCATTTAGCCACAAGCATTAGTAAGATTCACTGATGTCGGACAGTTAGGCCTTGCTTGAAGTCGCTGCTTCAGCCTTTATTTGTTTCAGTTGGGTTTGTGGTGTATAAAAGCTCACAAAGTTTGTTTTGGCTTTCTGGTCTCCACTTTTCCAGTACAATGGTGTGTGCCTAACTCTACTCCAGCTGGCGTTTGGCACTGTGCAGGATGATCTTGTGTTTGTTGATCTTGTGTGAATGCTAAGCAGTGGATTCTAAGTCCTTGTTTAAAAATTTTTTTTCCACTACTGTCCCACGGCTGTGTGCTCTACATCATGTTTGTTTTTAGGTTTGTTCTTGTCACTCAGCTTTGAAAGGCCAAATCCATCAATCTCTCAAATAACACTACTTGTCCTGACGTTGCTTCCAGGGCTGTTTTCAGCTTAGTAGTAAGTGTTGCAACTGGTTTCAGCTGAGTATTTAACTCCATTTAGCACTCCTGTACTTCTGTTCTGAAATCAGGTGGTTTACTACTATATGGTTTAGTCGTTCTTGCTCCTGGACAGTTTCACGTTACAGTAACAGCACTCTGAGTGCTAGGGATGCTCTAATAGGCACAAAATTTGACAAACTAGCTTGTTTGAAAGATGAAATCCTTATACAATGAAAGTCAATGAACTGTCTGGTATAAACCACTCTTCTGCCAATGTTTTTGAAAGAGATTATACAGCTGTGTGTTTGCTAAAAGATGAATAAAAATCTGTGTGTATCTTAGGTAGTCATATCCAGTACCTAGGACTGTCTGCTTTTGTTACAGATTTAGGAAGCAGCTTAAGACGAGTATCTTTTGCAGTGATAATTGCTTAGAAAATGGTAATACAAGAAACTAAACTAATTTAGAGAGCACATGAAAAAAACATTTTTTGTCAGCACTGTTTATGAACGCATTATTTAAATGAGAGCATTTAAATGAGTCATCAGGTGAGAAATAATAAAGCTCTTTGCATATTTAGCCTGTTTATTCAGAGAGAAAACGAGAAGTTGGAAATGTCAAATATAATTGAGGAAAGATGTAATTTCCACCCGGTCGTCTTTCACTCATCATGATTAAGAATAGGAGCGCTTGATGGTGACATCTGGTGCCAGCTGATGCTGTGGGTTTGTCATATTAGTTTATTTTGCTATCAGTGTTTCTAATGACAAGTTGACTCATAAACTCAAGCGTCGGTGGGAGTGTAGGTGTGTGCGCTAGACGTTTGATTGCCAGATTGTGCAGTTATGTGAATTGTAAGTGGTAATGTAATATGCATATTAGCTCATACTGCCTTCCCCCTTCACAAATATGGGCTGCAGTTCTGGACTATAAAGTGAATAGATACACTGATAATAAATATGGTAATAGTTACATTTTCTTGTATGGAAAGATTTGACAGATTGGACATACTGACTTTGAACCGGTTGTCACTGTTCCACTCTGTGATATTAGTAAAAGGATCTCCAGGAGGAAGAAAAAAAGAAAAAATCTGTTTCTGTGCACCTACAGCTGTTTGAAATAGGATTAAGGGGTTATAGTTGTTTGCATTCATCTAGGCAAATTTGCAAAGAAATCTAACTTTCCCCCCGTGCTCTCTAAATTAGTTTAGCTTCTTGTGTTATCATTTTCGAAGCAGTTATTGTTAGATGTTAGTTATATTTATGTCCATATACTTATGGTATTAGGCCCATGCTTGCTAAAAGGTGAAGTGGGTAGCAGTGGGTAGCGCACTCGCCTCACAGCGACAAGGTCCTGGGTTCGATTCCCAGGTGGAGCGGTCTGGGTCCTTTCTGTTTGGAGTTTGCATGTTCTCCCAGCGTCTGTGTGGGTTTCCTCGGGAGTTCTGGTTTCCTTCCACAGTCCAAAGACTTGCAAGTGAAGTGAATTGGAGATACAAAATTGTCCATGACTGGTTACATTCATGACAGGACAGGTAATTACCGATTACACAAGATTCATCAGTTCAAGTTTAACACATCGTGTGTAAAACATGACGGTAAAATCATAATGGATAAATAAATATGCGGCTTCCTATACCCATGACCAAAATCGGACGCTTCTAGGTACTGGATATGACTGCCTTAGATCCACACACACACACTTTTCTATGCACCTTTTAGCAAACTTACAGCGATGCAGTTTCTCTTTAAAAACAAAAACATCTACAAAGCTCAGTGACTCATTGTAGCACTGTCAGGGGATGTTATCAAATTTTAGGCCTACTAGAGCAGCAAGAATTTTCCCCCTGTGTATTATTTTAGAATTTTCACCAGCTCTTTCTTGCAGAACACTTTAATTCTGAGAAATTATTGATCTGTCTTGCATTCACAGCATGTTCACAATCTGTCCTAATTTTTTTATTGTTAAGTAAGGAAACTGTAAGGGTTATGTCAAAAGCTATAGCTTAATCGTTTAAAGTAGTTCACACTGCCGTACTGTTGGAAACACCAGCAATATTTCAGCTTCAGTTTATTAAGTGACCACACTGCTGGATGGAATAATGAATGGAACACACACAACTTCATTCATTCTCCCCATGCTAAACAGCTGTAATGGGTTTTTTTTTTTTCATCAAATCTTGCTCCTTGTTTCTCCAAATATTCCTTTAATGATCGTGGCTATTCATTTTTTTCAGCTGTCTGCAGCATTTGCTTTTAATATGCATCTGGCTTATCCATATGCTCTGTATACTTTACACACTGACCTTTGTGAAAATATAAAATAGCCCAAATTATACAGACAAGATGAAATAAGCAGAAAATAACGTGACATTAAAATCCAAATAAAAAACTAAATAATTCACACTGACATTTGTAATAAGGTCACAGGTAAAGTTTCTATGTGATGATTTTTCCTTGCGCATCATGTTTGTGCTACTCTGGCTGCACAGTAGAACGATGCCCCACCACCTCGACCAGCTTAACCTTCTTGCAGTCATATATGGGCTTTGCTTGGCCTTTTTGCTCGCATACAAGCAGTTTTGCCTTAGCTTGTAGTATTCCCCTTACATGCCATTGTTTTTGGCATTTTGGGCAGTAAAAACTGAACTGGAACTGGTTCAAATCACTGGTTTGAACCTCTGAGTTCAAATCACCAGCACTGCTATCGGCAGTTTGGGATGAGATGGGGGGTGTTGGGATCTACATGCAGATATGATTGGCTATTGTATTATGGTCAAGGCTCTGTGATTAATTGGGATTCTGTCCAGGGTGTGTTCCTGCAGTGCACCAGATGATTCCAGGGAAACTGGACCCACCACAAAACCCTGACCGTACTGAAATAAATATTAGGCAACTGTGCATAAACATTTGTGACATATAGATTGACACCCTGTCCAAGGGTATTCCTGCCTTGTGCCCAGCATTTCCCGGTGAAACGCAACCCCCCCCAACAACCCTAACCAGGATAAAGTGGTTAATGAAAATAATATGTAATTAAAGTAGGCTACAGAAGCTTTGTTTTTTCCTGTTCATTTTTAAAAATTGCATAAATATTATTTGGACAGGGATGCCGAAACCTTACAACAAGCGTACAACCGTATGCCTGAATTTAATCTGTGCTGTTAGTGAGTGGAGTAAGCAAGCATGTTGGCTGTTAAAGAACACTTTTAATTTTCCAATCAACCTTAACAGTAGGGAGGATAAATGACTGAACGTTGACAGTGTGCTGACACTGCTTTTCCCCAGTATCACATGCTAGTGTTAATGCCTCTAATATGCTTACCCATTTGTGAATAAATCACCCAAATGTGTCAGTTACTGCAGTTAAAAAAACAACAACTTGCCAGTCTGAACTGCTTTTAGCTTCAGGTGTGGATGTTCTAAACTTAAATCAGCCTTATTCTGCATGGAAACCAAGAATTGTGCTGCTCTTCCTCATGCATGTGCCAGGAAGTTGGAAATATTGGAAGTGTGACCGATTATGCACTATACGTAAGTCCTTACCTAATTCACGGCCGTGAAAATCACGTCACAAACTGTGAAATGAGCTTTTTCCGTGTAATATGCGTTCAAGTGCCTCACATTTACTGGTTGATTTGCACCATGAGGGGTCTTACCAATCCTACGGCAATTCAGTTAGCAATCGGTTAGTCAAAATGTCCAAGATGTCGAAGTGTAAAGCATCTAAAAACTCTTTATAGGTAACTGAATTTGGAAAACTCCCAACCAAATTTGTGGGGACACGGGGCGTGTCAAACACAGACGAGAATTTTCGTATTTGCTGTGTATTCACCAACTGGGATTCAAACTCGCTATCTTGAGATCTCAGCTGTGTTAAATTCGCTCATAAGACAGCTGCTTTACTTGAGTGCCCCAAAAGCTCTAACCAATTTACCACTTTCTCTGAAAATGCATGCCTCGGTTTTGATCCGTGTTTATTTCTTCTGCCACCCAGGTTTTTAAAAACGTGAAGCTTTTTATGGATAACAAACAGGAAGGAGATGACCTGTTTGATCGGCTGAATGTGAGTATACACTCCGGTTCCATATTTAGCATCTTTTTACCTCACATTGATTGTAGGATTTCTAAGCCTCTCCTGCACTGCCAGCAGTTTAAATAGCGAGCTTAAGGTAACGTGTCTGATCTGACATGTACAGCGTGTTAAAACCGAACGCGAGTGGGTGAATTAGCGCATCGTCATTGGGAGCTGGTGCTGAATGCCAGCGAGACCTTTTACAGAGGGAGCGAAGAGATTAAAAGAGATGAAGTGAAGAAGAGAGCGATTGAGAGGCAGGCCAGCTGGGTAATTGTAGGAGCGAGTTCAGGGACATGCTAAAGTGCTTCGTGCTGATCTTTCACTCTAAAACAGCCCCAAGAAAGAACAGCATCCAATATCTGCCGTGTAGCTGCGCACAGATTATTCCAAATTGTATTACATGCTGCACCCGTCTGTCTCTCTGTTCGTCTGTCTCACTCGGTTTGCTGCTCTTCTGATTCGATTAAACTAGAAAAAGCCTGAACCTGACTGATTTTGACTTTAATATTTCACACTGTACCGCTCTTAACCACAAAATTTACCCCCACCGTCCCCCAAAAGTGTTTCATTCGTCTGTTTTCCATACATTGGTTTAAAAAAGAAACCCTTTATGTAATAAATCATCTTTGTCTTTATTAGTAGAATTCATTCTTATAATTTAAATAATAAAGTAGTAAATGTAATAATAAGTATTATACTTTTTAAACCTGATTTGGCACTTTTTTTTTTTTTTTTTTTTTTTTGCTGGATGCCCCTGATTCAACCCTCATTTTTGTCTGGATTTGGGATCAGCACTGAGAGAGCACTGACAAATGCACCTCCCAGTGTCTCAGCTGTTGGGTCTTCCCCCTCCACCCTCAGACATAGACAATCATGGCTGTGTAGACACCCGACCGGTCAATAGCATTTGCAGAAATTTAAACCCTGAATCTCAGCAGTAGTGGTATAGCATATTTTACTGTTGGCCCACCTTTGCACCCTATAATAAAATCCTAAACTAAATGTAAAGCTGATCCAAGACTGAAGGTTCTTTTCCACAAAATTTTAAATTATTTTGTACTGTTTGTGCAGGCGACATGGTGGCTTGGTGGGTAGCAATGTCGCCTCGCAGCTAGAAGGTCATTGACTCCCAGGTGGAACGGTTCGGGTCCTTTCTTTTTTATATATATATATATTATTTTTATTTTTTTTGTTTATGCATTTTCTACCCTTTTTCTCCCGACTTTTAGCGTGTCCAGTTGCCCGATTGCGTCACGCTTCCTCTCCACTAATGCTGGCCCCGGCTCCGATTGAGGAGAATGAAGTTAACCCATGCCCCATCCAACACGTGGGCAGCAGCTGTATGCATTTTGTCACCTACACCAGACGAGATCAGCTGCGGACCAGCTCTGTGTACGGAGAGACACACCCTGATCTGCACTCTTTCCCTGTCTCTGTGCAGGCGCCATCAATCAGCCAGCAGAGGTCGTAGTTGCATCAGTCATGAGAGAGTTCCTATCTGGCTCAATACCCCACCCCTCAACAGGCCAGTCGTCGTTCGTGTGGCTACTCGGCCCAGCCGGCAGGCTCGATATGATGTATTCGAGATCTCAGCTCTGGTGTGCTAGCGTGTGTTTTTACCGCCACCTGAGTGGCCTCTCTGAGTTTGCATGTTCTCCCCTTGGGTTTCCTCCGGGAGCAAAAAAGAATCTGAATTTTGCTTCAATTTAAGTTAAAGACAGGCGCAACTCCTTAAATTGTGAACTTGAGAATTGTAAATCTGAGCTGAGTAGTTACTCCCCTGTAAGATCCCATAAGAACGTAAAATGTGAGCCAGACCTTCCTGTTGATCATCCAGTTTATTGTCAGGTGTCCACATACATTTGACCTTGTTGTGTACTTTGTGTCCTCAACTGGTCAACCGAAGGCAAAAAGCTCCCCGAACAGCCAGTAAAAATATCTGAATTACAGGGTTGGCAAAAAATGGGTGGGAAAGATCCCCAGCATCTGGTCATGTCTACGGATCACAAACTTCATGCAGTCATCAAGGGAAGGATTTACAACCTGGCATTAAACATGACACATTTCTGACTGGTTGATAATTTGTTCTTTTACTTGTGGCATGGCATGGACTTCGGTTTCTGTCTGGTTTATCCAGCACAGATTTGAATTAGGGCGCACAGTCTGTGCTAGCTTTTGTTATTTTGGCTGCGGGTTCCCGCTCATTAAAAATCCAGCATGATTTAGCTAGGAACCAAAAGGCAAAACTAGTCATTGCATAATTTACACAGTGCACTGCAATTCAGCCAGCGGCTAGCAGGTGTGTGTCGTTCGGAGCTTAACTGCAGGTCCAGATGTGTCAGTGATGATCCTGGCTCTCCTCTTTGTTCTGTCAGGAACTCCAGCCAGGGCCATTAACACAGATAAACACACATCTACTCCCCAGCTGTGCTGATGCCAGGTCTTTGCCATGGGCATCCCAGATTGTGACCGTAAATCGGATCTATGATTTGATAATCATAATTTAAGTGTGTGCACCCCGTGTGGGTGCTGCGTGGTAAGTTAGCCCATTTCAACGCCAAGTGTGAGGGTCGGGTGTTTGTCTTGGATGTCGGTCACATGACATTATTTTTTATTCTCCTCCAGAGCATCACAGCTGTTTCTCAGTCTGAAAGTGGACTGGTGTGATGGCACGTGTGACGCTTCTAATAGGATTCCTAAAGTGATTGGACACCCACAGTATAAACATGCACTGTTCCTTTTATGTATATGTGTTTGCAGTCTATTAGCAGTGTGTAAACACTATTAACTCCAGACTGCCAGACTTGGAAGGTTTTTAATTAAAAACATACCTGACTACATACTTTTTTTTTTATTTTTTATTAAAAGAAAAAGGCAAACATTACTGTTGACACTGATCAGCCAAATGGTAGAAGACAACAACACACACACACACACACACACACACACCATCTAGGGGAAATATTGAACTATTAATTATACTACTCAACATTTCTATAATTACTGGTTTAAAAAGTCAGATGTTAGCATCCTGCCACCTTTCAAATAAGTCCCCAGGGGCATAATGTTGGCATTATACACTCTATAGAAGGAAAACACAGTCATTAAGTCACAGCACCAATGCCTGAAATGTAGCTGGGCAACTATTGTTTTGAAACTAATACAACTCGGAGACTAAGAGACAACCCAAAAAAATATATAGGTAAATAAATAACATAAAGAAAAAAAAACATGCATTACAAAGCCTTTTTTCTACAATTTTCCACAGGAATATATTAAATGTTAGATGCAGCAGATAATATCTGGCATAAAGACCTGAGTTACTTTGATAAAGGTCAAGTCAGTACAAGTATCTCCAAAACAGAAAGGGGTGCTCGCAGACATCTATATTATGTACCCACTGACGGTGATCAGAGTAGGGACAAGCCACAAACCACAACAGGTTGTTGGCCGGTCAAGATTCATTGATGCAAGAGGATATGAAGGCTATAGTGAAAAGTACAGACCAACAGAAGAGCTACTGTGGCCCAAAGTGCCGATAATTTTAGTACTGCTGTTGAGGTCAGTATTTATTTTAAACAGTGCGACGTGAGTCTAGCACCATATTTAAAAATTTACTGAAACTGGGAAGATTAATCATGTAATAAACCATCCAGCTGCTGTTTAATCGGAATTTTTTTACCTGATGTTTGTTGTGTACGCACTCAGCATGACAAATTTCACACATGCATGGACTTGGATGCAATTTTGCTAAAAGGTGGAGGTCGATGCCCAAGTAATCTATGCGGTGCATGACTCCAGGTTACAAATATGTGGTAAAGAGTGAATTTTCCTCTCTTTTTACCCCCTAAACAAAGCTCAGTTTAGTATTAATAATTGCCAAGCTATGTCTCAGTTGCTTTACAAGGTATTGGTTTTTTGACTAAATAAATGTTTTTCTTCTATAGAGTATATAATGTCAACAGTTATGCCCCTGTGGACTCATTTGAAAGGTGGAAGAATGCTAGCATCTGTTTTTTTTTTAAAACCAATAGTTGTAGAAATGGTGGGTTGTATAAATAATGGTTCAATATTTCCCCTGTGCACCACTGCAAAGATTTTGCCAACACATTTCTTAATACAATACTGCCATCTAGAGCAGAAACCTGAAGTCACATTTTCATTCATTTTCTTTCTGTGATGTGTACTTACTTAAGTACCAAGTGTTTAGTAGTAGTATTCTTCCACCAACTTCAGGCTTAAAATAGTTTACTTCAAAGCAGAACAATAAACTTCCAAGTAATGTGCCGACTTAACTTATGGTTAGCCTTTATGGAAAGAGCCTTGAGCTTGGACAGTCTTTACCATACTGATAAACATCAAATAAATTATTATTAAAGTCATTAAGTCAGTTAAAAAGCTGATTCATAAATTTGTTACAAAGTTGATATTAAATTAATTTGGCAGATCATGTTCAAAGTAGTCTGAATAATTTTTAATTTTAGCATTTCATCTAGAAATGGTTAGATTTATTCCTAGTCCAGAAGTTTCCTGTCTTTTAGATGTTTGAACCTTAAATAAAAAAAGATGGTGGGCCTAAGTCCCTTTCACTTGTCAGAGTTTAAAAGGTGTAGAAGCAAAGAATCAAGGTTTATTAAGTATTTTTGTGATACAATTTGTATGTAAAAATAAAATCTATAAATGAGCATAAATGCATATTTAATCAAGTATTGATTAAGGGAGAAAAGTATTTGGACACCTCAAATGTATTATGTTCCTACTTTGTTTCAAAACACAGTGGCGGCACAGTGGCTAAGTGGGTAGCACTGTTGCCTCACAGCAAGAAGGTCCTGGGTTCGATCCCCAGGTGGGGCGATCCAGGTCCTTTCTGTGTGGAGTTTGCATGTTCTCCCCGTGTCTGCATGGGTTTCCTTCGGGAGGTCCGTTTTTTTCCCGCAGTCCAAAGACATGCAAGTGAGGTGAATTGAAGATACAAAATTGTCTGACTGTTTGATATAACCTTGTGAACTGATGAATCTTGTATAACGAGTAACTACCATTTCTGTCATGAATATAAACAGAGTGTAAAACATGTTAAAATCCTAATAAACAAACAATAAACCTGCTGTTGGCAGTTTCAGCTTTGAGACAGTTGTAACAAGAAAATATTTGCCAAGTCCAACAGATTTTGCGAGTAAATGTGATATGCAGTAAAGGTACATCTAAAAATGAAAAGACATTTCTGTCATTGTTTTGCTTTTTTAATTTTATATTAGTAGTGGTTGTATATACAGAATCAATAATGTTAATGTTCACTTTATTATTTTTTTCTTCAGACAGCAATGTTGAATAAGTATCTGAGTTCTCTGATGCCTGGTCTGACTGCGAAGGTTTTCAGGACGTTCAACGCCTCCATGACTCTACAGCAACAACTCAAAGAGCTCACTAACTGTGAGTTATTATCTCTCTCTTTCTTGTTCTCTGTTCCTCTCTCTTTCTACCCCTCTCTCCTGTTATTCCTTCTCTATATCATCCCCCTCTCCTTTTCCTTTCCTTTGTCTTTCTTTCGGTCCCTCTTTCTCTCTCTTGCTCTTTTTTGGTAATGCTGTTACTATTGGCTTGAGACTTCCAGCTGAGTTGATCATGCTCAGGTATAAATAGCTGGTGGTATGGTTTACTATGGCATCTTTAAAGAAGAATTGATTTTAGTTTTTCTATATTCAAGGACACAGTCTTTACAGTGCTTCTCTAAAAGCAAACTTGTAGTGTCTCTTCAGTTAAACATACATGAGACATTTTCTTTTAATATGAGTCCAGGGATTGATGTGTTTTGTAATTTGATGGCCAGTTCATTTAGATATGTTGAACAATGTTGGACTGCAGCCTTGTTTTACTCCATTGTTTAATTTAAAGTGTTCTGTTCTTTTAGTGTCAGATTCATTGCTTTGTAATTGTTTGTAAAATAATCCATCATGCCATAGTTAAAGGCTTTTGTTATTTTTAGAGCAAAATAAAGATTTTTCTGTTTTTATGATGTACATGTTTTTGTATCAGGGTTTGGAGAGATTTCTCTCTCTTACACTCCTTTTCCATCTTGTCTCTGTCCTGCTAACTGTAATTAATTCTACGCTGGATTTAGAACAGCCATTCATACTTAAATTAATCACACAGCAACTCGCTGTTCACTCTCAGTACTGAACAGGCGGTGGCTTCATAATGGTTGAACCCTGCTGTAGAGAGAGAATCTGTACAACCAGGTCAAGTTAGCAACATGAGCTAAGAATAAACTGGTTATACATAACTAGTCTGAAGTTTCTTACCTTCCTCAATAGAGATGCATTTTTTTATGTCTCAAAGTATTCTTTCTTTGTTTCAGTAAGCCCTTTATTGTTCTTTTGTTTGTGATTGTCATCATTGTTTTTAATCATCTTTTATTTTCTTGTGAGCCATTTTTGTGCTATTATTTTAGTCACATTTTAAAATTTGTCATTGTGACTTTCTATTTATTTTTTATGCTTTTTTTCCATTTCAATTTTCTTTCTCTTTTTTTTGGTGTTTTTGGTCTTTCTTTTTTAATTCTTAACCCTTTTTCTTTCTTTACTTTCTCTTTTAGGTCGATTCTTTTATTTTCTGAATCTGCTTTTCTTCTGTTCCTGTTTAATTGCAGTGGCATTATATGATCTCAGAGAAGTGGGATTTTGTTCCTCACTGTGCTGTCTGATGTGAATAATGCTGGCAGGTTTATACTGATACTTAGAACATGTTCATGTTTTTAGTCTGTATAAAATGTACATTGTGTGCTAAACTGAAGCAGACCAGTGACCTCATCACATTAAATGAGTGCAGACATGAGTCAGTATATCATTCCTTTAAATTCAGCACTATAAAGCTCTTACTGGTCTGTGCTGTAGCTGTAATTGGTTTATGCTGGTTTCAGACTGATTCATAAGGCAGTTATTGGTTATGGCATTGCAACAACAAACTAATGTTTTAAAATCATTTTATAGATCAAAGTTCTCCATCAGCAACACAGATTTCACTCTTGCTAATATGATCTCTTTGGGAAAGCACAGTGGTGGCAGCATCATGCTATGGGGTGAGAATTGAGGGACGAATAAAAGCAGCCAAATACAGAAACATCCTTGAAGGAAACCTTTTCCAGAGCACATGCAAACTTTGAGTAGGATGACAATTCATGTCAGTTTAACATGACATTGACATGAAGCAATAATCCAAAACAACGCTGGACTGGCTTTGAGCACTGGAATGTCTTCGAGTGGCCAAGAAGACCAGATCTCAGTAAAATGCTTTATCTGCATTGATTTTAAATGCATGTCATTTTTTCACATTTTACTCATAAATACAAAATATGTATTTTTGTGCATATTATAGGTGAAAGAAATTAGATTTATGAGTAAAACAAACAATTTTATCAATTAAAATTCACTATACAAGTGTGCAAACGAACTTACTTTTTTCCTATGCAGCTTTAGAAAACACTGCTGAGAAGCTGCTCTCCTATAACAGGGCGAACCGGGCGGTTGCAGTTCTCTGTAACCATCAGCGGGCGCCACCAAAGACCTTTGAACAGTCCATGGCCAACCTGCAAACAAAGGTGAGCAGATACACGAGCAGATTGGACAAAAACACACTGATTATTGAACTTTATTAAGTTTGAGCTTGAAGAAAACGTTGAAATATTATTAGCACACTCAATTCCTCCACCCTGCTTTTTTATATATAATTATTTAAAGTTTAAAGTAATTTAAAACCTTTTTTTTTTTAATATATAAATACATCCCTCGCTGCAAGAGGTTTGTACATGGTGGTTGCTATGATAACTGGGAATACAACACATAGTGGAGTGCTCAAGTGGCACAGTGGTCTGATGAGCCCACTACCACTGAGATCCAAGTTTTAAGTCGAAACGGCTGGGCACCAACACACACAACTGGTCTCTGTCGGCTAGGATAATCGAAGAAATTCCTTATTCTGGCTGGTCAAGGGTGCTGGTCGAGGTCCTAGTGCAAACTACAGCTGTACAACCCAGTGGGATTTTTGAGGTGTGCTTGTTGTATGTGACTTCAAGTGCTTCTCTGATATCTCTTATATTTTCAGATTGAGAGCAGGAAAGAACAGCTAGCTCTTGCTAAAAAGGAGCTAAAACAAGCAAAGAAGGAGGCAAAAGAAAGCTCAGACACCAAGCTGCAGACGTACGTTTCCTTTACTACATTAGAAGAAAATTTTATCAAAGTCTTACAGGTCTTCTGAAATGTCTGTTTGTGTGTGTTTGTACATAGTGTGGTGGAGAAGAAGAAGAGGGCAGTGCAGAGGTGTGAGGAACAGCTGCTGAGGATGGAAGTTCAGGCTACAGACAAAGAGGAGAACAAGCAGATCGCCCTGGGCACCTCCAAGCTAAACTACCTGGACCCACGCATCAGCGTGGCCTGGTGAGCCTCTTCCAAACTGATTATATTTCTGCAGTTTAAAGCAGCGGTGAAGTCAAGCTGTTCCGTATGCATAGAAACGTAAACTAGAAGATCAAAAGTAAGACTTTGCTTTCTTTCCCCATGTGTACTCATGTGTTTTGCTGCCTTGTAGGTGTAAGAACATGGAGGTGCCGCTGGATAAAATCTACAACAAGACGCAGAGGGACAAGTTTGCTTGGGCCATCGACATGACTGAGCTTGACTTTCAGTTTTAACTAGTCTGTAATTCAACTTCTCAGGTTTTATCATGATGCTGTTAGCAGCAGACATACTTTTAAAATGCAGTTTGCACTTTATTGTTCTTTGATCAAATGTCAATTTTTTAGTACAAGACGTTAATAAATCGTTTTATCTTGAAATCACTTGTTACACCTGGTTTCAATGCTCATAAACAGTGCGGCCACACCCACAGACTTTATAAAACCCACCGTTTGCTGCCAGAGGCGTTTGATCTATAACAGGCAAATCAACATGTTGCACTTTAGTGAACCACCTAAATGTTCAAAATGGATGTTTTAAAACTGGACTTATTAGTAATTTAAGTAGTTCACTGAAATGTGTTTGCATAAATGTTTGCCACCTTGATTTTCATGAACAAAATGTGGTTCCAGTTAAACAGGTTTTCTGGGGTTTTGTTATACTGGTAAGCGCTTAATCTCTCTCTGCTTAAAATGAACCCACACTATATATGTGGTAGATACAGAAAAAGTTGAAAACTGCCGGTGTGTTGCTGTGTACTGCAACTTTCTCAAACATTGCTTTTTATACAAACTGTTTTGCTTCACCATTGCTGAATATGGGAGGTACACAAACATTCCTAATCCCTTGTGTACAGTGATTGTAATGGTTACATACCAACAGCTTTATAAAGGTTTAATTTTTATAAAGGTTTTAATTTTCCACACACAGGAGACAAGTGGGCACAAAGCATTTATTCTGTCATTTATTCTGTCCAGGGACACACCCTGGACAGACTGCCTAGACAGGGTTGCAAAGTGTTTAATGCCACTGGGGGCAAGATAGCAATATACCCTTTACAGAATGCCAGTTAACTGCAGGGCAGCTGACACACTCATACCTAGGGACAGCAGCCAACAGTGGCAGGGCTTGACATTTCAACCTTCATCAGTAGTCCAGAATTCTAACCACTGCACACTGGGTCTTTTTGCATGTAACTGTATATAGTCCCTGACTACCAGTAAGTTCAAAATCTATCAGCTCTCGTCTGCATTATGATTATGATGACTACCTGCCTGATTTTTTCAGGTTATTAAAGTTAGTGCAAAAAAACGTAATTAACAAGTATTAGGGGAAAAAATGAAATTGAAATTTGAGTGCATCTTAAACTGAGAAGGTTAAGTGTATAACTGTACCAACAATTTAACAATCAAGCTCGTATACACTGTAAAACAGAGCAATTTGACAAAGGATGTAAACGAACAAACTGCTTAGAGCACTCAAACATGCAGCTCAGCATTTAAGTAGTAATTCAAGCTGAGAAGAAAGTAAATTCAGTTACAAATATTTGGGGAATGGAGTTTGTACAGTCACTCTGGGGATAAGGGTAACGTCATCTCGTTAATCACAAGCAATTTGGATAAATATGAGGAATGGACTGCAAATGGTGTCAAATGTAACCCTCAACTACTTGTATTCACCAAGATCCTGATTTTCAAATACAACTGAAGTACCAACATCAGAAATGTTTTCTTGCAGTTTCACACATGAAAGTCAGACATTGTTTTGTATGAAACCATTTTAATTGCACAAATTCCATTGAAGGTGGAATGGTGACGGGTTGGCAGACACAGTGCTCATATTACAATAACAGGCATCAACCGTGCTGTCAGTTGGCCTTAAACTGGGTTAAAAACGTATTAAAGAAAACCTACATTTGAAGAAGTTGCACTATTAGGAATTGTAAATATGATCGTAAGTCAGTATAAAAAAAAACCTATACAACACAAATCTAAGCAGTCACCGCTGGGGAAAAGTCTGCTGGAACGTCCTCACTAAACAACCTGTTGGGACAAAATAAATGATTTTAGAGCAAGGTTGTATTTAACACATTTATAAGTGATTTTTACAGACCCTATGTCCAAATGAAGACATTTTGTAAAATAAAATAATAAAAGACTTTCTGATTATGTTGCTCTTGAATTGTATTTTCAGACAATTAAAAAGAAAGAAATAAAGTACTTGGTGTTTTGGCTGACCAACACAACAAAAAATAAAGTCTAGATATTTTTCTCTACTATTATAACAAGTGCAATATTTTTGTGTGCTTTTAGATTGATCAGGTCCGATTGTTACAACATTTTATGAGCAATCCTGTAGATGTTTACAAACAATTTCTGTGACTAAATGTACCTTCATTAAGAAGCCTCTCCTTTGGGCTTGTTCTCCCCCTCTGCCTCCTCCACACCTGCCTGAGTCATCAGGTCAGCAATGTTCTTCTCCAGGTCATCAATACGTGTGCTCATCTCGTCAAGTGAGCCTGGTTAAGGAAGATGAGGGAAGCAGCATCCAGCTGCAAGTTTCATACTATGCTGTTATACTGAAGCAGTGGCAAATATATTTGAGCATGTGCTATTATTTTACTTTATTACAAACATGTGGAGGGTGAAACAAGCTAATACCAGTACATAAACGGAATCGTACAGGTAAAACTTTCCAGTCAGTAATTACTCAATAGTAATTAGTAGTAGATGTTTGTGACATTTGGCAATTCTTTGTTTTAACACATTTCTATAAAGAAGGAAATACTATCCGAACATATTAAAATGTATTTAAAATGTTTTACTCTTTTGGCAGTAAATACTGTGTTGCTTCACTATCGTTTTGGTGCTTATTTAATTGTTATTTTTCCCTCTATAATGCATTTTATCTATGATCAGGAATTAAAGTTAATTTTTATCAAACCGAAGGATATTTCTTCCAATGATTTGATCTGACATGGTCTGGAATTTGTCCTGCATCTGCTGAAGCAACGTCTGCACCTGTTAGAGACAAAACATTTACAAAGAAAAAAAAAGATGAATATTTATTACAGTAAACATGTTTAAGCTGAGTGTGTAAAATCATTCACAAAACATGGGGCCTTTCTGGCATTTTCTGCATAAATCCAGGACAAGGTTGTTAAACCACTGGACGGAATACTCTGTATGGGTATTCTAAAATTATTTATCTATAATGTGATCATGGTGGAGTTATACATACCGTGTTATACAGCCAACACATTACTGACCGTATAGTGTATAAATGTATAGAATATAATACAGCAAGGATCAATGAAGAAACAAATGTATAAAATAAGCATTTTCGATCTAAAGAAAGGTCGTATTGTAGGACTTTTTTAAATATTGGGTCAAAACACTACATCTGTCCAAATATTAAAAGAATTAAACATTGTATTAAATCATATGTTTGTATGTGGTTGCAGATCAGTTTCCATGGTTTTAGTGTTGACAGGCAGACAGTAAGCTAGCAAGCTAATCTGTTATTGTATTTCAGCTAAACAAACGACAGAACAGCTGAAAATTTTCGAAAATATAAATTACTATCATTAAATTAAATATCTTCACACTGTGTATATGCGCTGTTAATCACACAAAAATCGCTACATTAGTTCTGTTAGACCAGTTAGCACAGCAACCAGCCTAATTAGATTAGCTTGCCTAGCTTGGTATGTCGAGGTATGTAACTTACCACTGCTGTAAGATCCTGGACAGATTTAGGATCAGTCTCTGCCATTATTAATGTCTAAACGTGAATAAACAATTAACCTGGAACGAGTTAATACTCTGCGAAATGCAAAATAAACCGAATTAAACAGACTCCACAAGAATCAGCTGGTGTTGACTGCAAACACCGGCGAGATTGTGTGAGTTCTCGCGAGATCCCCCCCAAACCCGAAAAGCTCATGTTTAAAAATCTTGGTTCCAAACCTGTAACAAAAAACTCGGTAAATCTGAGGCTAAACTGTCGTGTCACTATTTTACACACGTATAGTTGTAATAAATATGCAGTGATGATGTGAGCTAGTAATTTGTTGTACGTAGTAATTTTAGAAAATCGGCATTGTGATGTCTCTCCGCCCTGCTGTGTTTAATTCGGGCTATGCTGTATGTAGTCGAGCTGTTCGACTCCAGAAGTGTTGGAGTCGACTCAGAATCGATTCCAGTAAAGTGTAAAAGATGGATTCAATTCCAAGATTCAGTTTTATATAAAATCTAAATACCATGTTTACCACTGGTATGTTATGCAGGTTGTATTTGCAAATTCCTGTAAGATTTATATATATTTTTTTTATACTTTTAATCAAATATGTCATCAGTCACAGATGGATTCATTCATCTTCAAAGGCTGCTTTCGGCTTGGATTAGGCATGTATTCCATTCATTCATTAATCTAAAAAAAACTGTTTAGGCTTGCACTGGGCCTGCTGTATCACATTATTTATTTATTCTTAATAACCACTTTAGAGCTGCACTGGACTAAGGACTCTGGACAGGCCATCAGTTCACAGCAGGCAGGGAAATGAAAATGGGGCGTTTAGATCATCTGGTATAACATCTGGAATAAACAATTCAGGGTGTCCGTCCTTTTACCTACTTGATTTAAGTTTGGATTAGGTTCTAGGCTCACTGAAACATTAACCATGAGTTACTCACTCACCCTTTACTCATACAGTCAAACCTGAGAACAATTTAGAGTCCACAGATCAAAGGGAGGATACCAGTTAAATCAAAACCCACATGATACAAGAAGAACATGCAAAACACTTTATACATAGTAACCAGAGGCGAAGTTTAAGTTCAGGTTGGGCACCACAGTGGCTCGGTGGGTAGCACTGTCGCCTCACAGCAAGAAGGTCCTGGGTTCGATCCCCAGGTAGGGCACTCCGGGTCCTTTCTGTGTGGAGTTTGCATGTTCTCCCCACATCTGTGTGGGTTTCCTCCGGGGCTCCGATTTCCTCCCACAGTCCAAAGACAAAGAAATGCAAGAAATGCAAATGGGGTAAACTGGAGATACAAAACTATCCATGTTTGACATTAAACTTGTGAACTGATCTTGTGTAATGAGTAACTACCGTTTCTGTCATTAATGTAACCAAATTATGTAAAACATGACGTTAAAATCCTAATAAATAAATAAAATTAAATAAATCCAGGTCACAGGAACGCATGAGGCCTTTGAGCATTCAGCGCTACCACTTTTTAAAGGTTAATGATTTCGAACCGAATTTGTCACAATGTTTGGAATCGACTCAATCGCGTTCGTTTCGACTCATGATTCTCGTTGCCTTGAATTAAAGAATCGACTCCTTTAGGGTTCGATTGCCAGCCTTAATATTTAGACTCTCCATTCATACTTTGACCCGAGTTTTTTTTGGTAAGTATCACCAGGGTGTTTTGTTCTTTAAATGTGTTTTCTTTTTAATTACTCAGTGGGGGATTGTTGTGCTTTTTATTCATTGTTAAATCACATCCTTTTGTAGTTACTCTTTGCCGGTGGTAATATTCTCTGTATGACTGGAGCCCGGACGTGTCGCCAGTGACTGACTCATCATCATCCTGCTGATGAAGGTAAACATAACGTTATATTTTCACAATTTTAAACTAATGTGTGATTAACATGCATTCATATGGGTATACGTCAGCAAAGTACAGCAATGCTACGTGGTCTAGCATACACACCCTTACTGGTTTTAGTGGTGTTTCGTTTGCGTGCAGTATAATGTGTGTAAACAACGCAGTAAACAGTGATGGTTTACATTTAACCGCTCATCGATAGACGATCTGAATTTATCACGTTTACAGATCGGTTATGATAAAAAAAAAAAAAACGGAACAACTCGGTCGAAACTGCAAAACGGTAAGAATCTCAAGTTGTTTTGGTATTAACCAACATTGAAACAAAAAGCGCACATATGCGATTTACATGTATCAGAAGTACAGCAGTGCATTTATCAGAAAGCGGTGCTTATGTGTTTTGAAGGATTTGTGTAGTAATAGTGCGCTATTCTTAGATTGGGATCCATTACTAGTGGCATTTTAGTGCAAGCACTTCTGCACAACTGCTGCATCTCAGTTCCCAAACACCATAACATACAGATCAGACCTGCTGGATTGACCATTTCACCCATGTAGGAAGGATTATGTGTTTGCCTTTGTCCACGTCAGTATGGGGAAGTATTTTGTTGATCACATCTAAATCTCTGGTCTGGGGAACAAAGCAATCTGTGTGAGGAAATGCCCTGCCCCCCTAAGGCATGTTGAAGTTCCCCTAAGACGTGGTGAAGTTAAAACACAACTGAGATTTCCCTTCTTTTATTCTCCGTTCACTAAATGCTGCCCATTTGCCTTAATAATCAGATCAGTATGTCTAAAAAGAAAGCAAGAAACTATATATTTAAATGTGCACAGGTCTTGGTTTATTTTTCGTAATATTGGGCGGCACGGTGGCTAAGTGGGTAGCACCGATGCCTCACAAAAAGAAGGTCCTGGGTTCGATCCCCAGGTGGGGCGGTGCTCCGAGTGCTCCGGTTTCCTCACACAGTCCAAAGACTTGCAAGTGAGGTGAATTGGAGGTACAAAATTGTCCATGACTGTGTTCAATATGGCCTTGTGTGAACTGATGAGCCTTGTGTAATGAATGAGTACAGTTCCTGTCATGAATGTACCCAATGTGTGTAAAACATGACGTTAAAATCCTAATAAACAAACAAACTTCTTAATATTACAAGACAATTTGAATTATCTGTAATATGTACTGAGTGTTACACACTTTGGTTACATTAATGACAGAACAGGTAGTTACAAGTTCACCTCACTTGTGTGTCTTTGGACTGTGGGAGGCAACCAGAGCTCCTGGAGGACACCCACGCAGGCACGGGGAGAACATGCAAACTCCACACAGAAAGGACCCAGACCACTCCACCTGTGGATCGAACCCCATGAATTATTAAAGCATTAGTATCAAAGCAAGTGTAGCATATGCCGGAGAAATCAGCACCTGAAAAACACGTGTCCTGCCTGGCTTGACTCTGCATACAAGTAAAAGCTTGCTGTGCAAAAAAGAAGAGAAGTTTTTGCTTTAAAATAAAGCAGGTACATCTTTGTTGCACAGGGGCCTCTAAGCTTATGGCACTGTAAAGCTTATCTGACTGTGGACAGTGTCACTCAAGTTCCAGCAGCCTCTAATTCATTAAAGACCCCTTTTAGTGGTTCTTGAATCACAATCTCAAGACTGCAATGACATGCACGTGCCTTTCGACATTTTTGACTTTAACAGTTTGCTAACAGTCACATGCCTCCAAAAATGTACAATCTGAATCATGCCCCTTTAAGCAGAGACTTCCTGTGTTCGTCACTGTGCTTTTGCTTCTCCAGACTTTCAACATGCAAATGCACCACACAGCAGGTTTTGAATACATTAACAGTAAAATGTGGCTACTACAGAGGAAGTGGTGAATGTACAGATACAATTTTACCAGTAAATTTGTTCTGCCCTGTTTTTATTAATGGTGATAGCTAGCATACGTTTATATATAAAGAGAAGTCGAGAAAGTAACAGCAGAATGTTTGTGGACACCAGACAGCTGAAGATCATAAATGCAAACTAAACATGATTCTTTGCTGCTATAACAGGCTCCTATTATCTGGAGCAGATCCTTTGAAGATTTTGGGAAAATCTACTTTGATTTACTGAGTGATTTATCCACCACAGTAAACCTGGGTACCGATGTTGTGCAATAAGCTCTGGCCTGATTGCCCTTCCTATTTATCCCAAAGGTGTTGAATGAGGTTGAGGCCAGGGCTTTGTGCAGGCCAGTTAAGTTCCTCCACATATTTGACTTTAAATGTCTAAAACAGGTAAATGCCGTTACCAAACTGTCGCCAAGGGCAATTAGGTGGTACCCTAGCTGACCTTACCTCGCTCAGACATGGCCAGTTGATTCCTTAAAGAGTCTGTCCAGGCGTTTGTCTTGCATAATAGACTGCTGTGCCACATAAGCACTACTTGATTTAAGAATCAGCAATGCTGCCACCTCACTGGAAAGTAACACGCTTCACCACAGGTCGTCACACTGTTAAACACAATGTACACTCTAAGAATTTTTATTATCAGATTACTGTAGGGCGTGTAAACCCAGTAATCAGATTATTACAAAATCTGTTTTTATGCAGTCATCCGAAAATTTTGTTCTCTCTGTTTACGACGGCATATTGTTTGAACAAACAGCAACTCTGTTTACTTACTGTCAATTACTGCCTGTTTGCTTCCCTTGTTTGATATACAGCTGAACCTCCTGCTGGTCTGAACCCTTCAGGCTTGTCAGGATTGATTTAGGTTCTCCAAAGCACTTTTGTTGGAGCATGAACAAGGTCGAGATTCTGTAAGCTTTAAATACATGGTGGTCTTTTCCAAAATAAGTTGGGACATTTTGTAAAATGCAGTAAAAAGAAGAATTGTATTTTGTAAATATATATATATATACAGTGTATCACAAAAGTGAGTACACCCCTCACATTTCTGCAAATATTTCATTATATCTTTTCATGGGACAACACTATAGACATGAAACTTGGATATAACTTAGAGTAGTCAGTGTACAGCTTGTATAGCAGTGTAGATTTACTGTCTTCTGAAAATAACTCAACACACAGCCATTAATGTCTAAATAGCTGGCAACATAAGTGAGTACACCCCACAGTGAACATGTCCAATTTGTGCCCAAATGTGTCGTTGTCCCTCCCTGGTGTCATGTGTCAAGGTCCCAGGTGTAAATGGGGAGCAGGGCTGTTAAATTTGGTGTTTTGGGTACAATTCTCTCATACTGGCCACTGGATATTCAACATGGCACCTCATGGCAAAGAACTCTCTGAGAATGTGAGAAATAGAATTGTTGCTCTCCACAAAGATGGCCTGGGCTATAAGAAGATTGCTAACACCCTGAAACTGAGCTACAGCATGGTGGCCAAGGTCATACAGCGGTTTTCCAGGACAGGTTCCACTCGGAACAGGCTTCGCCAGGGTCGACCAAAGAAGTTGAGTCCACGTGTTCGGCGTCATATCCAGAGGTTGGCTTTAAAAAATAGACACATGAGTGCTGCCAGCATTGCTGCAGAGGTTGAAGACGTGGGAGGTCAGCCTGTCAGTGCTCAGACCATACGCCGCACACTACATCAACTCGGTCTGCATGGTCGTCATCCCAGAAGGAAGCTGACGCACAAGAAAGCCCGCAAACAGTTTGCTGAAGACAAGCAGTCCAAGAACATGGATTACTGGAATGCCCTGTGGTCTGACGAGACCAAGATAAACTTGTTTGGCTCAGATGGTGTCCAGCATGTGTGGCGGCGCCCTGGTGAGAAGTACCAAGACAACTGTATCTTGCCTACAGTCAAGCATGGTGTTGGTAGCATCATGGTCTTGGGCTGCATGAGTGTTGCTGGCACTGGGGAGCTGCAGTTCATTGAGGGAAACATGAATTCCAACATGTACTGTGACATTCTGAAACAGAGCATGATCCCCTCCCTTCGAAAACTGGGCCTCATGGCAGCTTTCCAACAGGATAACGACCCCAAACACAACCTCCAAGATGACAACTGCCTTGCTGAGGAAGCTGAAGGTAAAGGTGATGGACTAAACCCAATTGAGCACCTGTGGCGCATCCTCAAGTGGAAGGTGGAGGAGTTCAAGGTGTCTAACATCCACCAGCTCCGTGATGTCATCATGGAGGAGTGGAAGAAGATTCCAGTAGCAACCTGTGCAGCTCTGGTGAATTCCATGCCCAGGAGGGTTAAGGCAGTGCTGGATAATAATGGTGGTCACACAAAATATTGACACATTTGGGCACAATTTGGACATGTTCACTGTGGGGTGTACTCACTTATGTTGCCAGCCATTTAGACATTAATGGCTGTGTGTTGAGTTATTTTCAGAAGACAGTAAATCTACACTGCTATACAAGTTGTACACTGACTACTCTAAGTTATATCCAAGTTTTATTTCTAAAGTGTTGTCCCATGAAAAGATATAATGAAATATTTGCAGAAATGTGAGGGGTGTACTCACTTTTGTGATACACTGTATACTGTATATAAACATTTATAATTTGATGCCTGCAACACACTCCAGAAAGTTTAACCCATGTTTGGGGGCATGTTTAGCGCCTTTCCAATTAACAACTTCCTTAAAGTTATCTTCAGCCTTAATATCCTCCTGGCTTGGTCATCCAGTTTGGAGGAACAGTGTGATCTAGGCGAAGTGTTGGTAGTGCTGTGTGCTTTTTCAAACCCTTAAGCATCTTTTTCTTGTTCTGTTTTTTTCCACTCAGTGTATTTACAAAGGTCTTGGTCAAGCCAACAGACCGCTGCACCACCCAAACCCACGTTACCACGTGTTAACATATTAAGCAGTTGTATCAAAATATCATGGTTATTTTGGACAGATTTGCCAGATGGTTTACTTGCCACACATCAATTCCAGAAACAGAGCCTATGCAAACTCCATGCAAACAAGTTTGCATAGTATGTTTTAATGACGTGTCATGTCATTGATAATCTGTGCCGTCACCTCCAGGTTTTAAAGCACCAGTCTATACAATATTATAGAACAATTGCTTTGTGCTAAAATTTAGTATGTTGTGTTTCATTACAAATCATTTGATAAGCACAACAGGAACGGCATGATCTAGGCAAAGCTTTGGTAATGCTGTGTGTTTTTTCCCCACTCTGTATTTACAAATATGTTTAATAAAACTCTCATTGCTTGTCTCTCTCATTGCATGAACAGAATCTGTATGTAATTTATAACTCATGACTGGACTTATTGTCTTAGAGTATGAGTTGATGGTTTTATCTTTAGAAGCATTGTGTCATGTGATTAGACATATCTAGCCAAGACAGAAGGCTGTGGTTAAACTACCATGTTTAAGTAATAATGATCTTTTTCCTTAACGCCTGCTGCTACAGTTGATTTGTGCTGGTAAAACAACAGGTTTGGACATCAGGAGCAAGACTTTCATATGAGTAATAGTTTAATAATTTAGAACATACAGAAGACAGTCCTGAGACCGCACTATAGTAGGACTTTATGACTGTTAGTGCATACTAGGTGAGATGTAGTCATACATAGTTGTTTTTGTAAGGGACTGGATAATTATGGGGATATTTAATCATGTTTAAGGTAGGGCAGTTAGTTCAGATACAATTCCACTTTTATTTTCTGCATACCTACGTTCTGTGCATGTATGGGCACACACACTGGTTGAGTTCAGTTATTTAATAAACATCTATAGTCGGAGACCTTTTCATTTATTACAAGAATAAAACATACTGTAGGACTGGGTGATAGGACAATATCCAGTGATCAGTCATAATATTTTGATAATGTTCTATCCACTTTCTCTGTTGCAGGCTGTGGCTGTTTGTGTCTTTAATTTATTAGTTTATTTCAGTTTTTTTGGCCAACTTATTTATTTGTAAGTGGCCTGTCATAGTTAGTGTCTTTTAGCCACTGTATCATTTTACCTTGGTTAAAGAATATGTACTTGGGTTCTATTTCTCTCTTGCAGGGGCGTGACTTCACCTCTTGCTTCAGTAGCGAGGCGTGACCCGCCCCATTATAATTACCATGGTTTACTGTAATTGTTCCTACATTAAGTCAATTATGTTAATTTAAAATGTAAAAAAAGCTTACTGCAGGTGCTTGGGTGACGCAGCGGTTAATTACGCTACCCTACCACCCCTGAGATGCGGGTTTGAATCTCAGCAGTGCTATCGGCTGGCCAATGTCTTTGGTGTGGGGTGGTGTGAATGACTGAAGCTTCGCAATGCATTGGAAGGCAGGAATGCTCTGGACAGAACTCTCACCTTTACATAGCCTATTATATCTGACACCAGGCCACACCTTTTTCTTATACGTGTATTTCATAATCTCTTCCATATTGTTACTAATGACGAAAAGTTTATTTGCTTTGCATGTTCATTTCTGATTTTTTATTTTTATTATTAATTAATTCATTAATTAATTCTTTTTAATTTAATTTTTTATTTGTATTTTTTATTCAAATATAGACTTTAAATATTGGATTTTGTTTCAATATCTTACTGGGAGAGTAAGTCACTACCCAAAAAGACATTTTTATGACCTATTGTAACATCTTTACCAGTATTTATAAAGTAAGAAAGCTTACCAGCTACAGAGTTTTTGGGTGTAGTGTAAACATTATGCCCTTCTATTAACATCTAAGATAAATGTGGTGTCTCAGAACAGAGCTCACTGAGCGTTGTAGCAGCAGCACCGGCGGTGGCAGTATTGGTGCTGGAGCTGTGGGTCTGAGTCATGGACCCTGAGCTGGAGGAAAAGATGGAGAGCTCTTGGACTTTGCTGTCATGGCTAGCTTCATGTGTGATGGTGTTTGGTGGCGCTGTGCCTTACATTCCCCAGTACCAGGAGATCCAGAAAAGCAACAACACAGAGGGCTTCTCCACCCGTGTGTGTCTGGTGTTGCTCATCGCCAACATACTTCGCATCTTCTTCTGGTGAGTGCAGAAAAAATTTCACATTCAAACACTGCTGACATCTCAATAGAGGAGGAATGGCCAAAAGCATGTGGACTGATTAAGTTTAGGTGTGTCAGACACATTCAATGCTAACAACTGTATAATATGAATTATATAAAAAAAATGATGTTTTTAACTTTAAGGAAGACCATTTTCTGTTCCAGCATTAGTAGAACATGGCAAAATTCTCACAGACACTAAAATGATGCCTAAATCTTGAAGTACTTGCACAGCCTGCTATAACCTTTTTACTATGTGTTTTTACAACCACAAGTCGTGCAGTGTTACTGACATGTAATGCATTCATGTGTTTGTTTTTATGCAGGGTGGGAAAGCAGTTTGAGCTCACATTGCTTCTGCAAAGTGTTGTGATGATATTGACCATGTTAGCCATGCTGCACCTCTGCTGCAGCGTCCAGACCAGCAACCGTGTCAGTACCAAACAGCACCGCATCACAGGTAATGATACTTCCTTTGTATTTGGTTACAAAAGCTACATCCTTCCACCAAGACTAATTTACAAAAATGATACATATCTTACACGTCTGAGATTTTACAAACTACAACTGCAAGAAGTGTTTCTTTTTTCATTTATTTATCTTTACTTTTTTCTAAAAATTGATTTAGTAGACATACATAGACAAACTCTCATGACAGTGCAGCAGTTGCAGAATGGGTAACAATTACTGTACTAATGCACTAATGTCTAGAGGCAACTTAGTGCCGTCAGCCCACCTACCAGCTTGTTTTCTGGGATATGGAGGGAAACTGGAGTATCTGGGTGAGACCCATGCAGGCATTTTAAACAAAGTGAGCAGAGGCAAGAATCAAACCCAGGTCTGTTGGAACCTGGAGCTGTGCAGCACTCACACCACCTGCTACACCACCGCAGTCCAGCGTCAGAAACGCATGAAATGATCAAATACAAAATCAGTATTCAGGTTTTACCATAAGAGGGTGCCCTAGAACTAAGACAAGTATTATTGAAACCTAGGTCATTTTACTTCATTCTATTCTCTTTTCATCCCACTCTGGTGAATTTTCGAGTATAATGTAAAAAACAATCTAAAATTAAATAAATAAAGCAACCTAATTATAGAACTTAACCAACAATCATTACTACACTACACATCACTGTTATTGTCTTAATTTGATCATCCACTAATGCTTAACTAAAAAGCACTGTTGACCTGCTGGTAATGTTTTGGTAGTAGATACTATCAGATATACTGCACTTAAAGATTGTTTTCATTCACTTTAACGTTGTCAGGGTTGCGCTATGTCCGGTTTCACCAGGGAAAACTGGACGCAAGACAGGAATATCCAGTCTTAGGCTTCGGCAATCCACACTTTAGACTTAGCCCATCAGGTCTGTTTAGACACCCGTATGGCTGATAACACTGCTACGATTTAAGCCTAGATCAACAGCTGCAACACTTTTGCCAAATTAGTCAGACCCACAGTAACCCCAGACCTGGCTGAAGCGGTGATAAATCACACAATGAATAAATGATTATCATTATCTGATTTCTTGCATTAAACTGACTATGGTGTGCATGTAAACAAACACTGCACCACTATCCCATCTCTGGGCTTTTATTTATTGTTGGGTTGTTGTTGTTGGTAGGTGTGTAAAGCTCAGCATAAAGCTGTCTCTTAGGTCTGACTAACTCACTGAAACAGAACCCTAAGAATGAATGTGACATGTTGATTGGTCAGGTCTCATGCTCAGGGTTGAGATGTGAGAATGATCTGAGGCAGCTGACTGATACCTCAGGAGTCACACAAAAGAAAGCCGACCGAGTTCATGCAGGGTCAGTGTAGTGTAGCAATGATTGATATTAAATTTACACCCCAGTTGATTGGGTTTCTCCATGTACAGGAACAGGTTTAATCTAAGTCAGGCTTTTATTAGCCTTGGAATCAGACAGCACCCTGATACACCTGTCAGCCTGATGGATTGGAGTTAAGTCAAAGTTACAGTCCCAGCAGTTCTCTCAGTTCACCATTAGATGTTGGTGGCAGTAGTAGTAAATGTTTGTGTGCTAATGTATTCCTGTCAGTGTAAACGTGTGCGTGTGTCTGTGTGTATGTGCGGACTCAAAAATAAGTGGACATTATGACCATGAACTTGTGGGACAAATGACTTTCCCATTACAAAAGAATGGGTTTTAATACTGTAGCGACAGTAAGAGTTTCTGCTGCTTTCTCACAAGATTTTAAAATGTCTTTATGGTAATTAATGCCCGTTTAGTCTAAAGAGCATTTGTGAGTTCAGGCAGAGTTGTTGGATTAGAAGGCCTGGCTCACAAACAACATTCCAACTCATTCCAAGGCATTTGTTAGGTTAAACTCAGGGCTCTGTGCAAACCACTATTGCTTTTTTCTTTATTTTATAAAGTTCAGTGGCTAAAACATGTAAACTTAGTTGCAAATTAAAATAAACAAATCAATATGGCTGATGTTTAAAAAAAAAATACATATTTTTATTTGCATTTTGCGATCTTGTTATTTCCAATTCCGTTTCTCAGAGCTTCTATAGGAAAGTTATGGTGTCTGCTTACAGCTGGAGAATGAAAACAGATGTACTGATGAACACATGCAGGGTGGGTTAGAACCAGAATAGCTCAGAACATTGGACCCTTCCTTCTGTTGGTCATCTGAGACCCCCATGGTTTACATAGTGTATTCCACAGGCAGTGTATGTCTTACAGGCCACCTACCCTACCCTCATCTGATGCCATTGTTGCTTACACCCAGACACTTTCTGTCTTGCAGTGCCTCTGACAACATGTAATACTTTAACACAGTAAAGGAAAAAAGTATTAATTTATTTTAATTCAAGTATTTTTGTTTTTGTTTGTTAAGCTAACAGTGCATATATCCACTTTATTTATTAATGTGAATAAAATATGCATTAATAAGCATAAACAAATATATGTTTGAAACTAATTTAACAAGGTAATGTGATTGTCATATGAGTCAGTCAGTGTTTTTTTTTTACTTCATTTACATTCACCAGTACGTGCCTGAATTAACGAAATGTCTCCCTCTAGTGTTCATAAGCAGTAGTTACATTATGTAGGCTTACATGTACTGTGGATAAACCACTTTATTTAGAATGCCAGTTATTACACACTTAAGACGATGCTATAAAGTAATTCGTTTTATTTGTAAAGACACTTAATTGGCGTCAGTACTGCTAAAGGAAGTTCAAACTCTTATTAAAACAAAGTCTATATTTTTCTTACTGTAACAAATAGTGTAATGTTTTAATATTTGGAGGAACAATGAAATGAAATTGTTAAAGCAGTATAATAAAAAATCACACAGGTTAGGTCTGGACACTTGAAGCTTGAATTTATTTACATCTTTGTATCTAGTTTACCCCAGAATTATTAGTACCCTACATAAAGATGGGTAGAAAGTACATTTACATTTAAAATAATGTAATGTAGTGATATAGACTAAATACAAATAATTTAAATAACAAAATGAAGCAAACATTTTCTTTTATAAATATGATGCAACAGAGAGGCACATTTACCTTAATTACCTTCATTTATTTATTCTCTAGTGTGGTAAAGACTAGAGAATACACTAATTAAATAAGCCGTAAGTGTGGTGGCTGTCAAAGATAGCTACATGTCTAAAAAATGACCACAATAACAATTGGGTCAATAACTGGAATTGGCCTGTGAGGACCAAAAAGACAAAAATAACAAGGTTATGCGGAAAATAACATAATCCTCTTTTATATGGTGAAGAATCTATGATGTTTTGAAGCTTTTTTATTTCAAGTAACCTAGGAACTTTGTTAGAATAATAGAAATGATGGACTCCATAAATCAAAGTATTGTAGCGTCGGCACAGGCTTTACCCAGAAAGCCTTGCGGCAGTGGTGTCTAAGCTCACCGTAGCCGTGTATCCCGTTGTTGGGAGTGGGGTGGCTGCGGTGAGGGTTGGGTAAGTAGCTTATATGTTTGTCTGTTGTATGAATGTATGTGTGTATGAATGGGTGTCTGTCCCTAAACCACTGAATGAACTGCCAAAGGCAGCTCGCTCGCGGCCCTGACGCTATCCTTCCTGCTCGCCGGCGCCACAGTATTAACAAAAATATTTCTGTCAAGAAACTGCGTTTTGGTTTGATTTTTAAGCAAAACAGTAATCCAATAATCCAAAATTTTCAAATCATAAATAGTTCAATGTGGGGCGCTTGGGTGGCACAGTGGGTTACTGAGGAAAGTTCAGACTCTTGGCTCTTGAATATGAACTGTATTATTGAACTGGCTGGACAGCCAACAAACACAGTTGTCTGTTTCTGAGGCAGGTTAGTTGACAGGGTTCCTTATTGTTGTTGCAAATGCGCCCTCTGCTGGCTGGTCGAGGTGCCTGCACGAGGAGTGACTGAGACTCCAGTGTCTTTGTCTGGTGGGTGAAAAGATGCTACAGGAAACTGTGTGTGTAGTCAGCAGAAGAATTACAATCAAGAATCAAAATAATCAGCTCAATTAGAATAAAAAAAATGGTTAAATGATTACAGAATGTTGTGGTGGCACTTTTGCCATGACCAGACCTGTCCTGACCTAAACCCTAAATTCTGATTCATGGTTTTGTTCAAGACACATTTTTAAATGATTGTATTCAGACTTGAGCTAAAATGAAAACATTTCACAGGAAAATGAATAAACTACTGAATATTAGGTACCAAGTAAAATTAAAATAAACACATTCTCTGCATTGATACAATAATACCGCTGGCTTGTTCATGTGTACTAGTTTTATGTTTTCATTTCATATTAATTATATAGTAAACAGAAAATACCAGATGTGCCCTTTATGACGTTTCTACTCTTGACTCAGCAGTAGTCTAAAAATCGAATTAGTTTAAAATCGAATGTGTGTGTGATAAAACCAGTGCAGTAAAAAAAAAAAAACGTATCAGCATCCTTTTTCCGATACGTGTCCTCTAGAGAGCTGACTTGTGAATAAATAAAGTGTTGCTTTGACCTTCAGTCATGTTCAGTTCTCTCTTGGTACTGACAGACTGTTGACATGACAGCTGTGACACAGCACAGATGGATAAGTAATGAGATCCTCCAGGGTTCTGTATCTTTAGGTCATATCACAATAGTCCAGAATGGACTTTAGCATGGACATTACTGCGCTACATTAGAGCAGAAGGTGATTCTGAGGTTGGAACCTGTGGTATATGTTAATCACGTTAACATGCATTGAGATGTTTTTGAGGGTACCATACTTCAGGTCTTGTGCATACAAACACAGCTTATGACAAATTAGACCACTTAGGGGGATAAATAGTTTTTTTAATAACTTTCAACTACTTGTTAATTTTAGTATTAATTAAAAGATTGAAAAGTAAAATAATTGAAGTGCTGCTTTGCTAAAAAAAAGGAAGGAAGGAAAAATGTACTTCAACATTTCCAGCACAGAGCAGTACAGTGTGACATCTGTAACCATGATAAGGTGACAGCACCAGTATGGCAGCTGAATTTTAAAACTACAGTACACAGACCTCTGACTTCTGGATTTCTTTTCTTGTCTTTTATCATTGCTGTCTTTTTTCTTCCTTCCATTTCCCCCCTCACTCACTGTAAACCCATTAAAAGCGAGGCAGCACCGTCCATCACAGCTGATGAGCAGATACTGTACGTCCATGTAGTATTTCATTAGCTACATGTTGAATGGCCAGCATTTCGGACAGCCGTGAATTGTTCAGTCAGAGAGCTCTGACAAACGAATGGAAGGGGTGGTGGGTACTTTCCTGAGTCATATCCAGCTGTGTGTCTATTACAGAAGCAGTAATGAGAAAGATTGGTGCAACTTCTACCCACTGTGAGTCCTGCAGACTGTGGAATAGAACTGTGAGGCCAGAATTACGGAGCAAGTAACAAGGGACACAAGAAAACGTTGAGTTCTGCTATTGATTTTCTTATTTTATCCATGTAGTTATGTGGGTCATTGTGACTGACAGACCAGAATTGGAAATAATTTTCTGTTACTCACGTTGTGAGGTCTTTTTTCTTTACCAGAATGTATGGGTTATCTTTTAAAATCAAATTAATTCAAAGTTTATTTGTCACTTGGCCATTAAGGAGGAAAATCAACTTATGTTTTCCCTGTTCTTTAATAAATGAGCAGCAGCAGGAATGTCATATATTAATAAAACCTGCCAGCTTCTAGTTTCGCTTTAGCATTCATGTGATTCAGTGTGGACGTTTGTGAAAGCCCAGGAGGATCAGTGGCTGTCTAATGGGAGTAAATACCCGACAGAAGAGAAATGTCTGATTTCTTACAAGCTCCGTTACACACATGACTATCGTATCATATTGTATCATATCATATGAAGCAGAGAAAGGAATCAGTTAATTGTCTCTTAATTTTTTTAATTGGTAATTGAGCCAGATATGTCTTTGTATGTAACCTACAGTGATGCAATTAGTGATATTCCATGCCACAAAACGTCGTTACCTATTTAACTCCTCAACTATTGCAAATCAGCTTAGATTTAATTATTTTGTCCAGTTTGATGATTTAAAGGTTCTATGATATAAGGATGCTCTTTAGACGTTAAAATACACCATAGAAGAGGTGGCAACTGGAGTACCTGATGAAAACGAACACAGAACGTGTGATACTCCTTACACACAGCGACTGGAGGTTAGGATGTTACCTTGTTTTCCAGAATTTAGGAAGCGTAACATCTATTTTGCTAGCTGTTACACCATGTCACTTCTAAACTTGCTCCCAGTTTAGTGAAAAGAGTCACTTTAATTTTTTAACTTTCATAAAATACAAGCGCCTATATTGTATTTATTGGTAGCTGGTACATGCAACACTAGTTTGGGCAGCACGGTGGCTAAGTGGGTAGCACTGTCGCCTCACAGCAAGAAGGTCCTGGGTTTGATCCCCAGGTGGGGCGGTGGAGTTTGCATGTTCTCCCTGTGTCTGCGTGGGTTTCCTCCGGGTGCTCCGGTTTCCTCCCACAGTCCAAAGACATGAAAGTGAGGTGAATTGGAGACACTAAATTGGGGAAGGGTGTGGTCATGTGTGTGATGCTGGCATTTCCAGTCTGCATATTCTTACACCTTGGATTTAATTGATGAGGGTACAACCAAGGCCTGTTTCATACCCTAGTAAATAGATAAATCAATGTATTAATAAAAACATTAAGAAATAAATAGGTAAAATGATAATTACTTTAAGAAGATGTCAGATGGAAACATGTATATTCCTAACCTTTTTATTTTAAGTCTTGCAGTAACTAACCCTAGTTTTTCTTCACTGTCTTGATAAGATTGTTAAGGGCTCTGGATAATAATAAATGCGCTAGTTAAAACATGTATAAATGCTGGACTTTAGTGTTATTGGGTTAGTCGTGCCCTTGTTACTACATCTACTGGGGACTGTTAGGGGTCACACTGCTCCACCCACTCTGACAGTGTAACAGATAGATGTGTTGCTCTTCTACCTCCATCCCTGTTGTCTTTATTTCTATGATGAATCACTCTGGCCTGCCCTCAGCACAACCCCATCACCACACCCCACTGCGGTCTGTTTTTCACACTCATTTTCCTTCACCTTTATCTGCAACTTCCTCCATTCCACTTCCACTGGACTATTTAATGACCATTTCCTTCTGATTTTCACTCTCTCACATCTCCGAGGTAATGGGTCGGGGCTGACTGTGTTGCCTTGGGCAAGCACGGGCATGAGAGATACACATGTGCATTGTTTGAGCATGAAGGGCTTTCTAAACACCAAAAATAACAAAACCATATCACAATTATTTGCACACAGTTATTTAGTATTTTTTTGCAGTCTCTCTTTGCCAAGATAACAACACAAATCCAATAGTTCTCCTCAATAAAGAATCATTCCAGATCCTCCAGGCTCCTAGGTTGTCTCTTATAGACTTTCTTTCTCATGCTTTTGTGGGGTTTCGATCAGGTGACTCTTCATGCCGAAAGCTTGATTCTGTAATCACTGAAGCTACATGGAGTTCATGGTGTCCTGTATTTCTGAATGACCCTTATTTGACCAAATTTAATAACAGAGATTCAGTTCCACCCTATTTGAAACCAATGGCCTATTGTTTTTGTTGACAAGAAGTGCAGTTTGTGTTTGTGACCAAATAACCTGGTTTCAACTTCTGTTCCAGTTTAGTGTTCAGTAGTTTTTAGTGAACACAAAGTTCACTATGTGGTTTGGTAAAATATTTAACTTAACATACCTTAGTGTGTTGGCCTGAAGGTGGCATCTTATTGTTCAACGGTTATTTTTTAAAATGCAATGATTTTTAGGGTTTTTGAACCTGTTAGGGTTAGGGTTTTTGGATACCATCCTTACCACCCCCCTCCCCTATTTAATGCATAGAGGCAAAGCTGCAAGTTAATTTCACCTCATGGTGTTATAGTTGATATGAGTATTTTTAATTTTTATTCAGGTCACTTTTTAAGCCATTTCCCAGTGTTCCTGAATGTGTGTAGGGATTTCCCCCGTGTTAGCTCATATTTATACCTCAGTAAAACATGAGGTTACTTAAGATTTCCTTAACAGGCGCCCAGGTGGCGCAGCGGGATATTCCACTAGCACACCAGAGCCAAGACTCTGAACTCCTCAGTTTGAAACTTGGCGTTGCCATCGGTCGGCTGGGCGCCATCTAGCTGGCATAATTGGCAGTGCCTGCAGCAGACATGTTTCTGCTAGGGCGGGATAACCGGACTATGTGGGTGGGGTCTTCTAACGCTGTGTAAGGACCCTGATTAGCAGCTAGAGAGGCGGCTGTGCAGAATGCATGGGTGAAAAAGGGTTCCGCTAAGGGCTGCATGCAGGTCGGAGGAGGCGTGAGCAGCTAAATACGAACCTCGACTGCAGTCAGGGATGCCCCAGCAGCGGAAGACAAATTGACTATGCTAAATTGGGAGAAAATAGGAGAAAATGCATAAACAAAATAGGCAAAAAAAAGATTTCCTTAAGACTTGAAAAAGTAAAATAGAAATGGAAACATGCTTCATTTACATGTGTAAATTCAAATCTTTTGGGGTTTTAGTAATTGCCACGTTTTTTTTTTATATCACAATTGCTTCAATTATCCGTTTAAATCATCCTATTTGTAGCATAAAAGTGCGCTAGAGTTGAGCTAGGACTGACTGTAACACAATTCTTCTAGTCAGCTTTTACCATTGCTGTCTTTTTTGTTTGTTTATTTTTCTTTTTCCACTCCCACTGCTGATGGACCTTGGTGTCTCTTCAGCGGTGCCTGTAGGTGTTCTTATTCAAATGTGTATTTGAGTTTTGAGTGAGTTTCTGAGAAGTCAGCAAAGGAAAATGTGAATGTGCTGCATGTTTCTAACAGCTGCAGTTTAGAAAGCAACTCAGCAAGATCTTGTGGTAAAAAAAAAAATGACAGGCAGTTTATTAGCCTAGTTTCAACATGCCATCTGTGGTAATCATGGTAACACAATGCTGGACTATTTTGGAATACAATTTAGAAAACATTTTAGGCTACCAGGCCAGATTAGTTTTACATTAGGAGGGAAATAAATAATCTTACCAGTATCTGAATTAATGGAATATTATGTTGATGTATGTATTTTTTTTCTACTTTATTTATGCATTTTCTCCCAATTTAGTGCAGTCAATTTGTCTGCTGGGGGATCCCTGATTGCATTTGAGGTGGGTATATTGCTGCCCACACCTCCTCCGCAGCCCTTTGCGGAACCCTTTTTCACCTATGCACTCTGCACAGGCGCCTCTCTATCTGCCAGCCAGGGTCCTTACACATCGTTTGAATACCCCACCCCCTAGCAGAACCGTGTCTGCAGCAGGCACTGCTAGTTATGCCCACTAGATGCCGCCCAGCTGACCGGTGGCAACGCTAAGTTTCGAACCGAGGAGTTTAGAATCTTGGTGCTAGCAGAATATCCCACTGCGCCACCTGGGCGCTTGATGTATGTATTTTTAACCAGCACTATCTATTACAGCTGTTACCACATCTGTATTGTATGTGTGATTAATCTATTCAAGTTTAATTTCATTTCTGCAACTAATTTTTTTAGGAACATGTAGGGAATCAGAGCGTCTGACATTTCTGCTTTTTAGAATGTCAAACATTTGTGAGGCCGCTGCATGGAGTTACAAAATTAAATGCCTAGATTTTTAAACTGGATAGGAAAGTGCCTGGAGCTGATGAGATGTGCTTTAATCCCAGGGAGTACTTAGCTCTTTAGGTACACAGAGAGAAGAATAGGAAAGGTGACTGGGTATGGAAAGTAGCTCCTCTTCAGATCTGCAGATGAAGTAGTTTGCAAACTGGAAGTAAAGAAAAAAACTTGAAACACAAAGGGACAGTGAAGTTATCCGGGTCCTAAATGGGTTGGGTGGGTGTAGGTTAATATCCTAACCCTGCAGGCAGGTGTAACTTTGTGCAGGGCAGGTAGGTTCATATGTGGGTAGATATTGACCGTGTTTTTATGCTTGGTCTGCCAGCATCCTTGGTGGAGGTGGAATATAAGCTCTGAATGGAAGAATATACCCACCCTGTTATGCTCTGAGGTTAGAGTCTGACTGGATTCAACTCAGATGTAACAGACTGTAGCAAATAAACAGAAAAAAAGCTTCCTCCACTTTATCTTTATCATCTTTGGCATTTTTGTATTCAGAATGATCTCATCCATTAATTTTTAGAAGATTAATGTACAAAACCCCTAAGTGACTAGGATGCAAGATGAGGAATACAAAAATCCATGCATAATATACACTCACTGAGCACTTTATTAGGTACAGCTACTGTTAGTCACATTTAATTGATTATTATTAATTGATTAACCAAGTTAAACCTACTATACAGAAAAAAAAAGAGAATTGTAAGTATACAATTACTGATTTGCTCTGTACACTTTGTTACACCCTGTACTTCACTGATTTATCAAAATGAACCCCAGGACCCCCCTGACCAGATGTTATTTGGGTGGTGGACTATTTTTAGCACTGCAGTAACACTAACATGGTAATGATGTGGCAGTGTGTTGTACTTATAATAGTCAAGCAGGTGCAGCATTGTTGTTGGGATTTATTAACACCTCTCAATATCAATGTTTAAAGGAAAATTGTGGCCCAGCCAAAAATATAAAGCCAACAGTGTCCTGTGAGCAGAAAGTGTTCACTGATACAATACTAGAGAAAGATTAACACATAGCTCTAGGGTTAACTGTACACCTACAACAAGTGATAACACTATGTTTCTATATAGCAATAATAAATCATTTTATCTCCAAAAATGAGGTTACTAGAGTGGACAATAATGGCAGCGATTAGGAGTGGCATTCTCCTGCCATAAAACCACACCATTAGCACAGATCAGATAATGACACAGATGTTTACCAATATAGCAGCACACAACCACAGCGTCCAAATCTGATGAGGTGGCTTATTCCCAGAATAGTACACTATACGCTGATGAGCCAAAAATTAAGACTGCTTGCCCAATATGCTGTCAAAACAGCTCAGACCTGCCAAGACATGGACTCCACAAGACATCTAAAAGAGTCCTGTAGTATCTGGTGCCAGTACCTTTTCAGTATGTATGTCAACTTCTTTACATTGCAAGACGGATAGTCCTACAGTGCATTATAGTGCCTCTTTCACAGGTATACAATGCCTATGTGCCCGGCCATTCACATGTCCATTTCTGATGCCTGCATGCCCATTGTAGGTGCTTTTGACAGTGGACAATGAGTGGTTTGTTGTATTGTGTGTTGAGTCATATTAATTTCATTACCAGTATTAAAATTACCTGCAATTTGAGCCACGGTGTCTCTATATGCCTATCTGCTCCAGTCAACATGGGTACTACTACCATCAGCCTGACATTTAATATTTAATAATTTATTGATAATAATATTTAATATTTAGTAGGAATTGGAGGGCTGATCCTAATGATCCTAATGTTTTGGCTGACCGGTGTATATGGGGCATAAAATATTGTTTTTTACACCCTTCATAGTGCTGTATGAGATATAAATTATTACTAATGAACCACAGTTGTAGTGAGTGTGCAGCATTCACACCTGCTACCACAAATTTAGCAAACATTTCCAATGTGTGAAAATGTTTCCAAATGTGTACAACTAATTGTCTTGTGAATTTAATCTCACTGACGATGAGTAGTTGAAAATCAGAAAAGGAAAGCAGTGATGACAGTGATGGTAACTACGTTGTCCTGCTCTGTTTGCAGCAGAAGGATTGTAAAATATCAATTTTTCCCTGCTCCAGTGCTCAGCAGACCAGGGGTTCTCAGCAAGATAAAAGTACAATTAATTAGGTTAGACCAAATGGAACATGATTTCTGACATTTGTTATTGCAGTTTCAATTAAGCACGTTTGAATAAAACCTCTATGAGTAATAGAAGGTAATTCACCAGTAGAATTCCAATGGTTACTTACTGCATATATTTATTCATTCAATTATTTACCTGATGTGGCCAAAAGTATGTAGACATACCACCTAGCTGTTAAGTTTGGTGTAAAGAAACTCTAGTGACCTGCACAGAGCCCTGATCTCAACCCTACTAAACACCTTTGGGATGAAGTAAAACAGGGCAGTGGGAGCTCAGCGCTTAATCTACTGGACTAGTAATCAGAAGGTTGGTTGCTGCTTCAAGCTTCACTTTAACCTGTTGCCAGAATTGTATTTACACATGTGAATGAAATAAGAAACATCGATTGTGAGCCGAGTCTTCTCATCCAACATCTGTACCTGACCTCACAAATGTCCTTTTTATTGAATAGGTATAAAACCCACAGACTGTTCCAAAAGGGGGTCAGCTATCATGCTTTGTATTTATTTGTACATTCATATTAAGTAACTGTTTCATATTGACTAGATTATCTGAAGCCAATCTTGGAAACACTGGCTACAAGGTGGAAATAAACCTTCATCCAGGGTGCAGGTCAACCGCAGGGCAATACACACAGGCACATTTATTTAGTTGTCAGTCAACCAAATTCCATATATTTGGGGGTGTGTGGAAAAAAATTACATAGAGAAAACTCCAATGGAAAATGCAAATATATCCCAAACTGCACATTAAAACTAGAGGCAAGGATTAAAACAAGGGTACTAGGACCCTGGAGCTGTGTAGCACAGATATTAGCTGCTTTGCTCTCATGCATATGTATATAGTGTACGTTCAATTCACTGAATAATAAATTTGCCAAATATATTCAATCTATCACAATAAATAGTGGCACAGATGTTATTATTAGTGCTGCACAGCTTGAGAATCCTTGATTTGATCCCTGCACACAATTACTTCCAGTGTCTGTGAGGGTTTCCTCTTCCTCTTGGACTCACTGTGTCCTTGGACAGAATGAAGTGCTTGCTGAAGATGAATGAATGCATGAAAAATTATTTTAAAAAAAAAAATAAAAAATAAAAATGTTGGAAAGCAGTACTGGGACACTTTCTGACAGAGCTGGAACTGTGTAACATATTTTATTTAAATTAGAAGGTTTTTTTTAATAGGTTTTGATTGCCTACCATGAGCATCGTCTTCCCAGCTCTAATATATCCACTCACTTCACACTTCAGTACAGTATTTATGTCCCTCAGAAGGGCAATCACTTATTTACCCCTGTCTGCCCTGCTCTGTTTAAGTGAGTGAATTACACTTAATTGCAAGTTGTTAATTTGAGCTTGGATTTATGGACTCCTTTCTGCACGGTCTGTTACTTGCCAAGGACGAACCTGCCGGCCAGCGATCACGAGCATGTTCAAAACTTTTCACAATGATGTGTTGCTGTAACATTGCATCAGTGGTGCATTGTGCTGTCAGAGCTCATCAGGTTTATTGACGACTCGGTGCAGGCTGCCCGGTGAATGCCTGTAGTGTTGCCCTGCATCTTCTACTTGTATCGCTCCACCTCAGCTCATCCAGCTGTAGTAGTCCCTGTTTTTAGATTTTTAACCTTTCACAGACCTGTCACAGCTATGAAATTTTGCGGACTATTAATTATTAAACAGATCATTTTAATGGATGATTTCATTGTCTTTCTTGTTGACAACTCACAATCCTGTTGGCTTAGTTGTGCTTTAAGAAAAATGTCACTGAACTTTATAGCATGACCAAACCCCTTTATAATTAATATGATTGACATTTGTGAGGTTAGGCACTATTGTTGGACGAGATTTATCCCAGAATCTATGCCACTTAAATATATTTTTTATTGACATCACTATGTGAATTAGAAAAAGTCCCCCAGACCAATGCCACATAATTGGAATCATATACTGTATTTTTGCTCTTCTTTTGGCTGGTCCTAATTTAGGGGTCACCTGAATTGGCACAGTTTTAATGCCAAATGCCCTTCCTGAAGCAACCCTCCTTATTTTTATCCAGGCTTGGAACCAGAGCACACTGACAAATGCACTTCCCAGTGATAGGCTGTTTGGCCATCCCCATTTCAGCCAATCATCTGGGTAGATGTCCGACCGGCTGATAAAACCAATGAGATTCAAACCTTGGATCTCAATTTAATACACCTATTTGTGTTGAACTCAGTAATTATAAGGGTTGTAAACATACTTCTGGCCATATAGTTCATTTTAATAGACAACAAATTATCATTTTTTTGCATATATTTTACACAACAGATCAGGTTTTTGGTCTAAATGGACTGAGCACTGAAAAGGACTGTGTATAGTCATAAAAAGATACCACATCCTTCTTATTCTGATTATCTTCTAATTATTCTGTTTTCTGCAGTAAAATGTGATTTTGGTCGACTGAAACAGTGACAATAGGTCCAAGTATCACATCATACAGAATAGTTTTACATTCTTATGGTGATGACAGCAGCCCTTTGACAAACATCCAAAGCTATATTTTCTGACCGCAGACTCCATCATCCTTAATTTAGTAACCTGGAAGTATCCATATGTCAGCCAGAGCAGGGAGAATATTGGAGCCACAACCTTAATCATTGTGTAACAGCTTGACTGAGAGTGAAGAATCTTAGACAGTGTGTCACATACAGTCGTAATTCAGGTCACAATGGCCCAGATTTAAATAGAAAATACACTTTGGACTAGGAACTCGGATCTTTGGGTTTTTAAGTCTTAGCTTTTATATTATATTAATATTACTGTAAAATTCAAACTATATTGACTGAGGATCTTCAGTATTGTAGTTTAGTGTATTGTGTTTGGTGTCTGCAATGCATGATATCTCGTCTTTTTTCTTCCTGCCAGCCCTTGTCGTTCTTTTATTATAATCTTGAAGGCAAAAACATTGAGCATTGACTGAACACTTGTGGTAGCTGAAAATGTTTTATTATTTTAGAGCTGCAAAGTGCTGCAGAATAAATAAGTGTTTACTAAAAAATACTAACTGTAATCCAGAATAGTTGTGAGTCCAAGAGCATTGCTTTGTGGGTTGGAATGATAACATTTATCTCTCTCCCTTAATAAAAGTAACACTTGTCAATTATGAGTCTTTGTGAATAAAAGCAATTCAATAAAATAAATAGGACAGTGGCAGCTAATTGGTGGAGTTTTTGGAACTGTAATCTGAAGATTGTTGTTTTGTGCCCCACAGCCATGAAATTGCGAGTGTTGGGCCCCTGAGCAAGACCCTTTCTCTACAATTGCTTGCATTGTGTTTAGCTTACAAAAGTATCGGCTAAATGACATAAATGTAAATCGTATGCACGAGGCTTTTTAGAAGCTGTGCCAAATTCTTTACCACATCTACACTTACGACAGTTCCACAGCCAAATTTAAAAGTGTTTTGTGTACAGTATTAAAAAAAGAGTGTGGACAGGTATTTAAAATAGTATATGCTTTTAACCTTGTTGCAGGAGTTTGGGAAAGGCCTTTGGTGTTCCAGCATGGCTCTGCCCCTTTGATCAAAAAGAAAATTCCATAAAGTTTTTAGTAGTTTTTTTGTAAAAGAACTCCAATGACCTGCACAGAGCCCTGATCTCAACCCTGAAAGACTGATACAATGAGCCAAGCAACTGAAGCTCCACCAATAACTACTATGTCTTAAAGACATTGATAAAATACATATTTAAATTCTCATTTAATGCTGCAGACTTTTAAAAAGATAATTAAATGCTTGGTTTGATGCCAACACCCGGAGTTTGATGTCACAGACTTCGGTAGGAAAGTTACAGTTATCTAGGGGCACCGTTTCTGACCTGACTGGCAGGGTACGGGGTGAACCTTGTTAGTTTTAGAATTGTGAATGAAACACAGTACTTTCTGAACACAATACTTCTTCTACATGCCTATCGGCCTTATGCTTTTCCAGCTGAAGCTGACATGCTCTACAGCACAGTCTGAACGCGTAGCTGGGTACCTGTGGGCTCAGGCAGGTGGTAGATGAATGACAGAGCTATTGAGGCTGACAGCTTTGCTGATGATGATTGAAAAAAGGTGGTGATGTTTTGGTAATTAAACTATTTGATGTGGGGAGGGCTGCCAACTGCCTGGGCTCTTATGGGGGATCCTCAAAGTTCAAAGAACAAAAGAGGGCCCAAAAGAGCCACTAAGGCATATCTCAAGTTTTTCCTTTGTTTTCCGAATGTCCTTTTCGAAGTTTTCTCTCTCTCTGCTTTAGGTGTGTTTGCCTCACCTTTGGCCAGTACTCTTGTCTTTAGCTCTCTGTCTCTGTGGTTCTCAAGTCCTGCTCCAGGCTGCCTTTATCTTTTCTTATTGTTTTATATCTTTTCTGAGTTTATTTCTTATGTGTCTTTTTTGAGTTATTATTTTTCTTTCTCTATTTTTTTAAATTGTATTTTTTGGAGCTAGAAATCTCAGCAGTGGTGAGCTAACATGTTTTACTGCTGCACCGCCTGAGCGCCCTCCAAATTGTATTTCTTCCCTGGGCTCCCGTAACGTGTCGGCTGCTACAAGTGTTGTGTCCTTCTGCATTGCTATTTTGGCGGTTAAATATGCTCAGATGATTGATCTGTCAGTTTCTCTTAACAGACAATTACTTACAGCTTGTGAGCATTAATTCGCTTCAGGTGGGAGTTCTATACATCATGGTTTCTCTCTCTCAAACTTGCCAGCTCCTTTGTTGGCAAACTAGTTTTTTTTTTTCAGGTTTTCCACTGCTGTGCAATGCCAGCACATTTTTTTCTTCTTGGTACTCATCCAGTGTTGCAGCATTTTGGGTCTCATGGCAGAACTAATTCATTTAGGATTCAGGTGCGGCTTGTGCATTGTTGTTCCCGGCTGGTTTTGAGGGTTTCCTGTCTTTCCTTTTTCCCAAGAACTGAGTCGCAGGAGTCTGGAGCAGCCTGTCTCAGTTCTGCGCTGTCCTTGTTCTATCCACTTTCTTCTTAGTGGGCTGCGGTTGTTTGTGTCTTTCATTTGGTACTTTGTTTCCATTATTTTGGCCACCTTATTTATTTGTGATTGTCCCCTTTTTTGTTAGGGGTTCTAATTTGGTTGTGCATCTTGCACTTGGGTACTTTTTCATTTTTGCTGTTGCGGGGCTTCACCTCATGCTTCAATCAATAGGTGCAACCTGTCCTGGTACAGTACCAGGGACCTGCTCCAGTTTCACTGTTACCATGACCAGGATACAGTTGTTACAGTAGAAAAATTAATAAGTCAATAAATAAAACTAGCTTGTTACATGTTTAAAATTACCCACAGTAAAATTACATATCACAAAAACCACATACATTTATAAAGTTAGAATGACTTTTAAAAAAAAATGTAATGTCTTTAAAATGTCTTTGTGCTCACTATTTAAAATGAAGGAGAGCTCAGGGTAAGTGCCTCCAGTCTCCCAGCGCAACCGCTGCTGTTGTCAGCGAGTTTTATAGTTTGATGTCAAGTGAAATGGAGCTTTCATGTTCCTGACAAAGGGCAGTACCTGACATTACCTTGCTGAAGGGGCTGAATCAAGGCAAATCAACGTGGTAATATGCATGGATGAAAAATGACGGAGTCCTAGCTGCTCTGCCACACCACCTATTCAGATTTGCTCGAAACCAGCCTCAGTCGCTGCAGATTACATTAATATGTAGTGACTGCAGTCACTCTTGTACACTGCATGTGGCTCTCTTGTGTGAAATTGCTGTTTCTTTATTGCTGTATCTTCATTGCAGGTTCTTGTTCTTTGTTTACTTCATCCGCAGTCTTTCCAAGGACACTTGGAGGGGGGTGCAGCTCTTCGTGCTTTGATTCTGCATCCCCACACTTCTCATTTCTTTTTTAATTCGTCAGGTTTGGTTTAGGGTGTTCCCTATTGTTCTGTTTTATTTGTTAGCTGTAAAGGTGACACACACAAACACCTTGAGATGTCATAATAAATCGGATAGTGGCAACATCATATTTTGCTGATAAATTGTTTTTTGGGACAAATTTATCAAACACCTACATTAACTTTGTGTAAGGTGTTACTGAGCCCTAGAGCCTTAGACATGGCTAACTTTTTTTTGTTGTTGTTGTTGTTAAATGCATTTTCTCCCTTTTTCTCCTGATTTTAGCGCATCCAATTTTTACCCAATTGCGTTATGTTTTCTCTTCACTGGAGCTGACCCCCGTTGAAGAGAGTGAGACTGTCACACGCCCCCTCCGACACGTGTCCAGTAGCCGATTGCATCTTTTCACATGCACAAGGCGAGTTCATATGCAGATCAGCTTTGTGCGCCGAGAGCCACACCCTGTTCAGCATTATTCCTCGACGTCATCGACCAAGCCAGCTCTGGTGTGTCTAGAGTGGCAGACAGGACATTTTTCATATTGTCATATATCATTGTTAGCCTTTTCTCAGCCCTGTTTTCTTAAATCATGGCATAGTATTCCTATAGAAATTTTAACTTAAATGCTTAACTTAAAAGGTAAGGTTCAAAATAAGCATGATGCAAACTCCACACAGAAAGGACCCGGACCGCTTCATCTGGGAATCGAACCCATGGCCTTCTTGCTGTAAGGCGACAGTGTTACTCACCAAGCCACCGTGCCGCCCAGTATACTTGTTAAAGTTGTTGTTACCTGTTATTAAATACTTTTCTATAACAGCTTATCACTGCTGTAATAAATAGTATGTGCTCTTACATGGGCACATTGGTTCTTGATAAAAACAAAATATGATTGTTCTGCCATAGATTTACATGTAATCACACATATAGATCAGCCAAGCTATGTGTAGAGGTACCATACAGCACAGCAAAACACAGAGCCTTTATGGTCTTTACAGACTGTCAGCCTCCAGTACAGGCTGTAATGAACACGTTTTTATTTAGCCATCAATTTTCCTGTACTCTTGTCAGCTCTGTCTGGTTTGTCCTGTAAAATCAGTGAGGGGAGAGGCGGGTGGTCATTGATCATATCAGGATGTACATGCTGTGATCACTAGTGTGAAGAAGACTCATGAGAATCAGCTCTTTGTTTCTGACAGCTAATATGCTTTTAGTGTTTTTTGGTACCTGGATCTATCTGTATTCCTGACTGATACTGGATCTGTGCATGCTTTTCATCCAAAAATGCTAAGTCAGTTATACTGCAGTCACTAGGGAGCCCTATTTCTGCATTGGTGTTGTTTTTTCTTGCTCTGTTGCACTTAATTAAATTCATGATTTTCAACCATGCAATGCAGAACAAGTTTAATGCTCCTGTGAGAAATATCATTGCTGGTGGCTAAGTGTTTTGGGGAGCTCCCAGTGTTGTCCTATCCTGGCACAAATAAGTCTACATTATATCAGCTGTGTGCAAAGCTTAAACAGCCATTAGGTATGTTTCCATCAGAGTCGCTACTAATTCAGTCACCTAAACTATTTGAATTTGTACTATTTGAATTTTTTTTACTTTTTAATTTTTAATTTTAATTCGTTCTGTGAAACTTCTCTACCACACTGATAGACTTTATAGAGATGGACCAGTAATTCTTGTAAAGTAAGGAAAACAGCTGGTTTAGAAATGTCCTCTGTCCTCATGTTTACTATCAGGACATTAAGTAAGTTGGCAGCATCAATTGTTGCAAAAGAGGGGAGCTAGTCTTACAATTATGAAGAGTATTAAAACTTTCAACCTTTGATGGACTGGCGACCTGTACGGGGTGTTTCCTGCCTTGTGAATTGTACCCACCTCGACCCACCTCGACCCCGAATAAGGTAAAACAGACAATGAATAAATGAATGAACGTAATTTAACATCTAGAATTTACAAAACAATCTACAAAGCATCATTGGCTTCACTGTATACAATATAATACTGTCAGAGCACAATGTGATGTGAGGGACTTGGCTACTCTGCTCCTCTAATGGTGGCAGAAGTGGATTTTCTGTGCTGTGATTTTTAAATATCTTCTGTCAGAAAGAGCAGCTGTGTCATGTGTGTTTTGTTTCTTCTCTCGTTCACAGATCTGGACGTGCGGTATTTTTGGAGCTGGAGTGCTTTTGAGGACTATCTGGTGTTCTGTTTTGGCTTCACCCTGTTGTGTGCCTTCGTGACGCTGCTTTTTCTGGACTGGGTGGTGTTTGTGGAGACTCTGGGCTCGCTGGCTGTGCTGTGTGAGGCTATGCTGGGTCTGCCTCAGCTACTGCAAAACTACAATAACGGCTCCACTCGAGGCATGAGGTCAGATATTTAGCAACGGATCTTTTTAGTGTCTGAGGGTATTTTTTTAATCCAAATTGTTCAAGTGATGGGCTCGGGTAATCTCTTTGATCAGTACTCATTATGTTAAAGTACTGTACATATACTGGTGGCTTTCATTCTATGGGCTGTGGTCCTCCAGTGGGCAGTGTTGCTACTGCGGAAGGGGGATGGGAAGCATCATTTTATTTCTAAACTGCAATTCTAATGTACAAATGATTCCATTCCCTATTATTTAATATATTTACATTCTAAATTTTAAAACAAAACACACCTATTTAGACATTATTACATGACCAAAGTCACCATTGTCACAGTTACAGTAAAGTGCTTCAATTAAAATGATCCTTCATCCTTAAACTATTCTTAAAGGTCATTATTTTTTAATGTGATGATATTTATACCTCTGAAATCCTAAAACCGGAAAATTGACAGAATATCAGTCATTGTAAAATTACCTTTAAGCAGTAGGAGTCAGTGAAGGAAATATTTTAAGCCGGGCGGAAAATGAAAGGTTCTTTTGGATCAGCCTGAAAAGTGCCGAGTCAGTTGTCCCCTCATGAGTTGTGACACCACTCATTGATTTATTCATGCTACACTACCCACACATCATTCTGCCCTGACCGATAGCGCTATTACACTCAATCTGACATATCCCGTTCTGACACTTCGAGCCACTCTATAAACTCTAAAGTTTTACGCACCCATAAATATCAATGAACCTGTGACAGATTTTGGCTCACTGATGCCTCTGGCTATGTTTAAATATCAATATAAAGGTCAATAGCACATTGCATTGGTTGAAAATGGTTAAAAAGATACATTTCTGCAGGAATGGTGTTTGTTAGTCTCGTTATGCCACGCCATGTCTAATAGGCACTTAAGGGCTTTAATTGGAATGTAAAGTGTAGCCTAAAGCAGTCGCTGTCAGTCCTTTGTAGTTGAGAGAGAGAGAAAATGGAAAAGATGGCTGGTTTCAGCTTCGGTTTTGCTCTCTGGGAGAACATACCGTTCCTGAGCCTCATGAACACCACGTTAACTTTACACACAAACATAAACCTTCCAGCTCCCAAATCGTTCCAGCGAGGCTCATTTTCATTCAAGCGAAACCGTTTGGGGGATGCTGTGCTGGGTTTAATGTCAATTTTAATGGTAATTATGCGGTCCATTACTAATTACGATCATTATTTGCTCATTGTAGGTGATGTGTTTAAGAAGGTCGTCCTACAGTAAAACACTTTGTATGAGTTTGACTTTCTCAACCTCTGCCACCGTCAGCTATTACATGTGTGGTAGGAAGGGAAATTTTAGTTTAAGGCTCAGTCATTTTTAATAACAGGGAAAAATAATTAAAAAAAATATATTAAAAAATCCTAATTAAAAAGAATGTGTAGGATGAGAGGTCCAGTCCTATCCACAAAGTGCTCATGTGGGTGCAGGTTTTCAAAATAACAACTCATAAGCCTGATTTTGTCTGTTCAATGGATTAAATTGTCCTGGTTTTTAAACAAACAACCAGTTCTGTCGAGCTTTGTTGGATTTTGAGGTAAACCATTAATATTCTACAAGGCTGAAAAGATTGTGGACACCATATGTTTCTCCATATGTGCTTGCATGCATGCAAAACCAAGGATATGGCAAGTTTACTTTCATTTAGCCACGGGTGGCACAGTGGCTCGGTGGGTAGCACTGTTGCCTCACAGCAAGAAGGTCCTGGGTTTGATTCCCAGGTGGAGTGGTCTGGGTCCTTTCTGTGTGGAGTTTGCGTGTTTCCCCATGTCTGCGTTCCTTCGGGAGCTCCGGTTCCCTCCCACAGTCCATAGACATTCAAGTGAGGTGAATTGGAGATACAAAACTGTCCATGACTGTGTTTGACAGTAAACACAGTTGACTGATGAATCTTGTGTAACGAGTAACTACCGTTTCTGTCACGAATGCAACCAAAGTGTGTAAGACGTTGAAATCCTAATAAATAAATAAATAAACACAGGAGCATTAGTGAGGTTTTGGATGGGATATAGGTAACTGATGTGCATAGTAGCATTGTCTGGTTAAAATTAGGGAGGGGGATTGGGTTTAATACACTATATTGTGACACATTGCCCTATAATCAGTATTCAAATGATCTGCAATTTGCCCTTGTCTTAATAGCTGGCCATATCAGCTAATAAGTTTATGACCGTAACACGCATGGTTGCCATTTACATTTTCAGGGAGTGGTGATAATGTTTCAACTCATTAGTGCAACAGAGTAAATGTAGCATGGTGCTTCCTTCTTTCAGTAACCTGTTATGGTCAGGCTGCAGCACTGGAAGTAGTTTGCAATTTCAGCAGATACATTAGAGAAAGAAATCTCTAGACACCTCATGATTCTATTACATTTCAAATCATGGGGGCAAGATGATATTTTAATGTGATATTTAATGTGATAAGGTACATATTAACAACATACCTATCACATTTTTATTCACCATAAAAAAACTCTAAACGTAGGGTATATCAATGATTGTTTATTAACATAGTGGTAACAAATCCAAATCCACAGGTGCCAACTAGCAGGTTACTCATTGTATTTTTGAGCATTGTTCTGACGTACCCTGAATCACTAAACCTAATTAAAACAAGTGACCAAACACTAGAAGAAAAACAAGTATTCTTAATATGTTGTCAAGAAAAATGTTAAATATCAATCATTGTGAAAGTCAAGGAGCCGCCCAAGTGCTCAGGGACAAAGTTATTAAACAACACATGCATGCACATCAAACACCTTATGCACTGTATGGACAAAAGTATTGGGACATCTTTTCTAATAATTGAATCTATGTGTTCCAAAGTTCCAACTTTGCAGCATCAGTTTAGGGAACTATCTAGGGTTCTTTCCTGTTCCAGCATGACTTTCCCCCTATGCACAAAGCAAAGTCCTAACAGAGTCCTGACCTCAGCCCCACTGACCAGGTTTGGAATGAACTGAAAAATCGGTTGAGTCTTTCTTGACCAACATCAATGCCCAGCCATATAAATGCTGTCATCATTTGACTGATCATTCCACAGTTTTCTTCGGGATTTACTGCAATTTCCTTCGGGATCAGTAAAGTGTTATACAGACATACTCTTGTGAGAAAGCTTCTCAGATAAGCAGCTGTTATTATAGCTGAAAAGATCATATTTGTTTTTAAAATGGGATGTCCAATAATCTCATGGTCAGGTGTATAAATTATTTTGGGCATATGGTCTGTATCCTTGGCAGTGCAATAGTTTCTGCAGGTGAAAGCTTCATGAAACCATTAATCATTGCTGGACAGGTGCACCACACAAGATTTCAAAATATGCTCTCAGACCAAGAAAAGGAAGATTAGAGAGAAGTGAGCACTTCTCTACACTGCAGTCACCTCTGTTCTCACATCTCATAGTCAATCAGCAGCTCTAGCAAGGAAAACACAAGGCCATGCCACAAAGTGAAATAATTCTAATACTTTCAACAACAACAAACTTGTCTTTATTGAGGAATATGTGTATAATTTGTTATTCATTTAGTCTCAGAAATGAACATTTGCAGAATTCATTGAAATCCCAAGAAGCCATGACATACATGAGTCTTAGAATTGTATCTATGCTTTTGACTCCACCTGTATATGACACTGTTATAAAGGAGCGGTGCTGCGTTTCTGCAAGCTCTGAAACATTCATGCTTATATAAGGCTCCTATTAAGGGGCAGTGGAGCAGGGATAGTCTACTGCTGTACTCGGTGCCTTCCAGCCACATGATTATTGCACCGGCAGAATTTAAAGAAGCCCAATTCAAGCTCAGTTCTCTAAAATTGTCTCTTTTTATTATGTTATTATCTAGTAGACAGACTCATACCATTTTTAAAGCTCTGATTGTGGCTATTACTATAAAATTGTGTGTTTGTGTGTTTGTTTGTTGTTAGACATGTGTAGCAGTTTGAAGAGAGGCGGTTGACATGTGATGTGTCTGTATTTGTGTTTTCGTGTCATTGACGAACATTAATGGCGAGACATTCATTGATGCACTGTCCTATCTTTCCCTGAGGGGTGCACTCTGTTTTTCAAGGTCAGGAACATCCTCTGTGTTTTTGACAGGGTCTTTCATTGCTATTTTTTTTTCTCTCCGAAAAATTGGCTCCCCCTGAGCCCTGTGGCGCACATAGACTGGTGTAAATTAGCTTTGTGCCCTTACTGTACATGTGACTGGACTCGACGCGTTCTGAGGTGGAGATGATGGAGGTGTAAACAGTCTGAGTGCACAGACTTTCATACTTGTGGCAGTCTGTTTCATTCTCTGTCTGACCAATTCAATCATCTGCAGTGACACAACCCGGATTATTCACAGTTTGTGGAGTTGCAGTTCTGTTTATTGTCATAGTGTAAATTCAATATTTCTTGCCATGATCATGATGTGTAAGGCTTGTGCATAACTTTCATAAATAACACACGTTTTTTTTGTTTGTTTACACATGAATGGCACATAAATACAAAATACAAAAACAACAGTTGGGGGGATGTTAGGTATTGCAATATGTTGCTTTAAGACATGATTCATTGTAAAAAAAAAATGATACAAATGATATGATACAAATAACTTAACTTTTTAAAATTCTTACCCAGATCTTGTCCAGTCAATAGCAGCAACTCTAACTGATTCACATCTTATCTGTAAATACTAATTTAATGAAAGATAAAGGTTGTCTCTATCCTGTGCAAACGTTAAATCTGAAGGGTAAGGACGCCCAGGTGGCGCAGCGGGATATTCCGCTGACGCACCAGCACCGAGTTTCTAAACTCTCGGGTTCGAGGCTCGGTGTTGCCACCGGTCGGCTGGGTGCCATCTGGCGGGCATAATTGGCAGTGCCTGCAGCAGATACAAATTGACCACCATATCTGCAGGGTGGGGACCGGACTATATGTGGGTGGGTGGGTCTTCATACGCTGTGTAAGGACCCTGATTGGCAGAAGAGACACCCGTGCAGAAAGCATGGACGAGAAGAGGAGGGCGGTACACGTGTAGAGAAGGCGTGGGCAGCGGCGTGCTCTCCTTGGATGCAAATCTGGAGTCTGTCAGCAGCGGAAGACAAATTGGATGCACTAAATCGGGAGGAAAAAAAATCTCCAGGCTAAATGTACTATAGTGTAAATTATACACTGGCAATTGGGGGTCAACTTTATATATTAGCTAACTAAAATCCGCCCAACTGTTGTTTTTACCACTTTTGGGGGGTCCAGGTATTAATTAGAAGGTTCAGGCCCTTCCAGTACCCCGTGTAATTCGAACCATGCATTTATGTGTCATTTAATTGTAAACAAACAGAAAATCGTGTGTATTGTTTATGTAAGTGATGCACAAGCCTTAACAGTTTTCATATCGTGAACATGGCAAGAGTGGCAACAGTGATCAGAGTGAAAGTGAAAAGTCTGCACAAATGAAGGATGTTGATATTAAAATGTGTTTCATTACATATTCCCATTGATGTATAGTGTTTGGCCAATTTGCTGCAGTAGAATGCAATTACCAAACTGAACATATCAAATGATCGATGCCAGTGATGTGATACCATATGGATATAATTACGAACTGATGGAATGGGGAGTGTATCTACTGTACCTAATAAATTAAAAACTGTCTATGTATAGTGTACACATAGTCTCTGGTACCTCTCCACAAAGCATGAAAAGGGGTAAACTGTTGTGAAAGTTAAGTTATATGATTATGTATTTATGCACAATTTGAATGCCTCTGTTTTAAAAAGAACTTTTTTGTTACACCTAAACTCCCTCCTGCATCTTTCATGAGCAGTGATATAGCAGAAGTATTTAAATGGGTAAACTTGAAGGAATTCTTCAACTTTTTTGGCACATGGTGTGCGGCTGAGTCAGCGTGAAGAGCCTGTTTGCTGGTGCTGAAGGCGCTCTTTCCTGCTGTGCTGATGAAGCTGACAGAGCTGTAATCGGTCTTGCAAGAAAGCAGGGACGTAGAGCGAGTTCTTGGTGCTGTGTGTGCCTCTCTGATTGTTCCTGATTACCTCTGGGAGTCCTGTACTCTCAGGAGAGGTTTTGTGCATTTATAAACAATAAGGATGTCACTTATGGTTGTGTGGCGAGCAGTCACCTCTGTAGGCTACCTATAGGAAAGCACACATACACACATGCCTTATTGAGATGTTGCTGTTATTACTATGGTGAATTGGGGGAGCCATTTATCTTAGTGTGTATACGTGTGTGGGTGTGTGTTCATCTGCCCCTTGGTCTCATCAAACACCGCTCAGCTGCACTGTCAGTTGATTAAATCTCATAAGTCACCTATAAGGAATAATGAAGGCCTGCTAAAATATGGTCACCCATTCAAATCATTTTCAGCAGAGTGACACAGTCATGTGAATCTTATCAACCACACTGACGTCTTCTGTCACATACAGTATTAAATATAAACTGATTAATGCACATCGTGCTGTGCGCCTGGGTGTAATCACTATATCCTCACATCTACAGGGTTCTGTCACGGGGACAGACGACTGATCTTAACAATGATGGTTTATTAATTACGCTATATATTGATGCTCATAGTTTCGTAGTCAGAAGGTGTCCACATACTTTTGGAATATACTGGAATATAGAACACTTTCAGAGAGTGCAGGTGCCAGACTTGCCTGCCAGTAGTCCAGACCTGCTTATTAAAAATGTGTCGTGCACTATGACATGTGTGACTGTTGAGCAGTCAGGTTGATTAGTCTGTGTATTAATTTTAATTAAAATCAATCCTACTGTCCCTTCCTTTTTGGAATTGTGTTTGTACGTTGTATTCATCCTGAGTGTTTGTTCATTGCCAGCCACAAATGTATAGATTCCATTTTGGCTGAACAGTTACTGCATGGCAGATGTGTGTTAGAGATACACAGGCTGCTTTAAGGCACATATAGACAGATAGAAGCTGCCATGATGCTTACTTTAAAAGAATCTCAGGTTCTAACGATCTTAAGCACTGCGCTTTAACATTTAACTCGCTCTAAAGTACCACTTTATCTCAAGAACTGATAATGAGCTGGTGAGTTGAATCAGGTGTGGTGTGTTTGGACACTTGAAGTGCTAATTGCAGACTGAGGACTGACACACCAGGGTTGATTAAGTAAGATAAACAGATGTGGACTATCAGTCTTCCTTTCATAAGACAGGTCCAGCTGAGCCATATGTTCTGTCTTATATCACCTAATTGACATTCATAAATTGGGCATTATTATTTGTGGGTCAGGGATTATGTTTTATAATGCAACCAGAATTCCTTTCTGCTGCTGGTGTCTCTTAAACTTCTTTAACTCCTATTATATTTAATACACATTTCACACATTCCTGAAGCTGAAAAATCAAATTGATGTCCAGGAAAATACCCAACATATGTGGCTTCCTCTGTAAACATGAGGAATGAAAAACAAACAGAAGGTTTGCAATATTCATCCAGTCGGACAAAGATGAAGTTTGTCATTTATGTTCAAATACATGTAAGCATGTGTGTTTGGGACATAGTTTAGAGGGAACGGTGGATGTAAGGGTTGAGGTGGTTTTGTCATTAAGCTTTAAAGCTGTTAGCATTTGCAAAAAACAATTTACTTTTTCTAAAATATCTGGTTGACAGCATGAAACAGAATATTCCAAGTCACAATTTTACTAGTTACACAGTGCCATGTATTGTGTGTGTGTGTGTGTGGGGGGGGGGGTCCTTGATTTCATTTTTTCATCACAAACACAACCTGATAATTCCAAACATATTTAATCAGCATTTGTTTGTCCATCAATGTCTATAAAAAGCCATTGTTTGTGGGTTTTCTCTGGTGGCTCCTCCCACCTCTTAAAAACATGCCAGTTGTTGGATTGGCTACTCAGGATTGCCCTTGGGTGTATTAAGAGTGAGTGAGTGAGTGAGTAAATCATTTGGTCACTAAATGGTTTGAGTGTCCTTGAAATAAATTAGCATTCATCCAGAGTATGGGTCCCACTTCGCGCCCAGTGTTTCCGTCTTGGTCTCCGGATGAATCAATGAATTCGATTTTTTTTTTCAACAGATGTTGCATTGTGTGGGGTGTTTGGGTTACTGTTTTACTGAAACGTCTCATGCTGTCAGGTTTCAACCTGATATCATTAAAATTTATAGGAATTCTAACAAGAACTTTAACAAGCAATTTTTTTAAAGAAAAACATAAATTTTAGCCCATTAGAAATTCTAACCTTAAGCCTTCATAACTTTTCATGAGTTGGTTTGTGCAGAGTCCCACATATTTACAAATGTGTGCACCTCTGAATCCGATTATTATCCGAATGAGTGGCAGCTGCTGCTGAATTATAAAGTGATATCCCGGGCTATGCTGCATAAGCATGAGTGATAGACTTGCCTGGCCTATCTCATCTTTCCTACATGTGTAATTAGAGTGGGAGTGATAGGACCTTGCTGTGCGCTGGTAGTCCTGCTATCAAGAGTGTAGTAGCGCAGTGTGGGTTCAGTGGATGTGTCAGGGTTCGTTAGCACTGTGTCACTGGGTGCTGCTGAAAGCCTTGCTCCTTACTAGTCAGTGTAGGGAGATATCGGCCCAACTGATTACTATGATTATATTAACTTTCTTAGCATTTCTGCACCCAGATCACAAAATGATTCACCGCTGCAGGACCAAACTGGGCAGCACATGGCACGAATAATGGGAAATAACATTCTAGAACAGAAAAGAGTCATTACATGAGGGAGAATAATAGGACCTGCCCACCATCTGTTTTATCTTACAGACGGACGTGTTTGCATTAGCGCTTCTTTAATGAGTTAGTGTAGTACACCAGCTGTTTACAAGAGCTGAAATATATTTATTATCATGCACCCATGGGTCTGTTGTTGTCTGCAGGTCCACCTTCAGGCATGAATTAAAACCTGCTCTGCATTCCAACAGCTTGATCATTACACTGTAGCTGTATTACTTGTATTCTTGAAGGACCGCATGTAGACGTGGTGTAATGTCAGCAACTTAAATGAAAAACATACATCATTAGAGACCTGGGGAAGGGTTATCCAGACTTGGAATATGCAAATGTAGTACTTGATCTTCTGGGCAATTCATTTAGGTAATAGGAAGAACCTGTGTGCAGTTCAAACATCTAAGGTTGGTAGATTTTTCCTAAGTAGAGCTCTCTGAGCAGTTCTGCATTTGTGTACAGCTCTTCTGGTTAAACAAGGACTTGTCTTTCTCTGAGAAAAGTGCCTCGGTTACATCACTATTTCTTTGCAGTGGCAGAATCAATTTCCCATGAACCAACTCAGCAGCAAAAACTTAATTAAAGTAGTCAGTATAAACATTAAAAATCTTTTCTTTAAACTTTTGTCAGTTAAATAAAGACTCAAGATAATTAAAAATAATATTAAGATTGTTGTTTTGTGTTGTCTTGCGAAATGACTTAACAAAATTTGATCAGATGCCTTAAAATATGGGAGGAGTTTGGGTTCATTGGCCAATTACAAAGCAGCCACAGAAGTGCATATGTTATATTTAAAAAGAATTCAGACACAATATCAGATTAAGTGCATTGAATTACTGAAATCTGATTTTATTGACTTGTAAGACATTATATGTTTAATATTTACAACCATGAAAACTTTTAAATTGTTCTAGAACAGCTAAAGTTTTACATTTCAATGGAATGCCATCACTGATCAGTGAAATCCCTTATTATTAGATTAGGAAAGTGCACATAAAAGCAGTGATTCAATTATTTTCAAAATGTGATTATTCTGTACAAGCAAACACACTTAGTGATAAAAGCTCATGGTATTAGTGTTGATGGTATTGCAGAACTGCAGGAATAAGTTAATTTAAAATATAAAAGGGATTTTCTGCTCTGAGGCTCATTGAAGGAGAAAAAGCAAAGAATTCACTGTTTAAACCAGTAAAAATGTGTGTTTAAACCAGTAAAAGAGTGTCCAACGTGTGCACTATTAAATCTAGGCAGGCAAAAGCTATACATTTTATGTAGTCAGTCATACTTTGTAAAACGGATTCCCTTTTAAAGAATTACCTTCACTAGTCATGTTCCTGCTTTGTGCCATTATATTAACAACGACATCAACAAAAAGATGTAAAATTAAGAACATTATAAGATTTATCCACCAAGGATACAGAAAATGGATGAACATTGACTTTAGCCGCTGACCTCTCCAAGCTAAAGTGACTATTGGTTTAACAATAGCTGATCAAAAAAGTTCCTATTTAGTTAAATAAGTTCTTTGGGGGAGGGGGTGCCCTGATGTGCTATGTGGCTGTAGTTTCACATTTTCTCAATTTTTGGCAAAACTATGCTTTTTGTTTAGTACAAATAACCAACAGCTATTTCATTTTCAACCACTAAGTAGCCAGAATATGTCTTGTTTGTATTTTTTGCTGACTTTAAGATGCACCTATTTAACTGTCATCTTTTCTGGTAGCATATCTCAGTATATAGTAATAGTCTGTCTTTTTGGATTTTTATTTTAGTATGCCTTAAGTATGGTATTATTTTTTTTCCCAAATAAATAATAAATTACTAACAAATTCTCAGTTAAAAGTGAATGTCAAAAAATGTGAGATTTAAGAAAAAGAAAAAAGTAAATGCCTGTTACGAGTATCATGCTTTATTCTATGTCAGTTCACCAGTTTTCAAAATGATACTTCAGCTGACATTTTTGCCATCTGTCCTCCTTTAAAGTAGGTCATTGTGCTTTATCTCTAAATCTGCTCTGAATTTGAGACCCCTGATCGTGCTTCTGTCCCAGTCCTGCTTTCCTGTTTCTCCGATTCCTGCTGAGCTGTTCCTCTGTACTGCTGCTGGTGGAGCTTCAGGATCTCCAGCTCATTAACTGCACGGCTCAGGATCTCACTTTCTCTACTGAGTGGCTCTACTTTGCATCATATCTACCTGTTTTTTTTTTTTTTTACAAATTTCCTAAAGGCCACAAAAGCTGCTGAATGAGGAAAAGACACAAATAGGGAAGCCACAGATCCTTCCTTCATCCTTCTTCTTGTGTCAGTTTATTTTAAATGTCAGTTTTACCGTTTCAGTTTTCACTGCTTTTACAGTCACATATGTAAGTGAAAGCTCTCTGAAGTTTCGTAGCACTCGGGCGCTAATAGCCCTCCTGCCTAACTGCTGTAACGAATGCTGAAAGATGCTTCTCGACCATTTTCTCTATCTCGCTCACTCACCCAGTCACTCGCAGAGTGCAAAAATATGTAAAACTATCCGTTTGAGAATATCATGCTGTCCAGTTCCACATCCAGTCGCAGTAAGATTTCAGTTACACTGACAAATTGCACCGCTGAGCAAAATGCTGAGCAAAAATCACATTTCTAATGCCTGGGTGCCTTGTTCATTCAGTACTGATCTTGCACTTACTAACAAATTCCATACCATGACCTTTTGAAAATGAACAAAAGGATTGGTATTTAAACCACTGTTCTCCAGTGGTTTTCAACCTTATCTCCAACATGGGTGATTATACGGAAGAATTGTAGCACATTTCTGTCTACTCTACACATTTACTCAAAGCAACAGATGGACCAATCAGGACTTTGTGAGGTGAATGGATGGAATACCATCGTATGTAACAAAAATACCAACACAACAATTAAAACCATTTTTGCAACATGTTAAAGTGAGGTATAAGAGATAAGATAAGACTTTATTGATCCCCTTGGGGAAATTAACTTGTTACAGCAGTACATAAGAAGGGTGGTAAAAACAGAAAGGAAAAGACAACTAGTGAGAAACCTCGAAAAATACAGTGTGCAGTTATTTACACTAAAGGGTTCACTTTTAAAACAAGTTATTATTATTATTATGAATATAATATATACATGTTAATATGAATAATATATTACATATGCACAATGTCACAGTTTTATGACCAAATGCTACATGATATCCAGGGGGTTTAACCTCTGGAATGTACTTACCAAGTGTAAGATATTTAACATCACACATGGCTCAGTTACAAGGGTGAAAAAAAACAGTGGCAACCCTGTCCTTATGGTAGCGGTTAGTATTTAATTATTGATGTATCTTTTATTAATAGCACTTATTTGTGCTGCCACTATGATGAAATGAAATGTTGTTATATTGATGTGTGCATGTGTACGTGTCTGTTTTTATGTAAGTCCTTTTAATGTTGGCTGTATGCAAGCTTTTCATTTTGATTGATTCAGCCAATCGAATCTTGCATCCTTACTTATGACTGCTCTCACTCTGTATACCATTTAAGTTATTTCTAAGGTTAAATGTGTGTGTGTGTGTGTGTGTTTGGACATAGGGGTTGAGTGATTATGTAAGTATAACTGTACAGGGTTAAGAAGGTATTCGTGTAACTCTTGCTGGTTAAGCAGGTGTGTGACTGGGACGGTAAATAGATATATGTGTTTAGTTGTAGAGGGGTGAGTGGGTATCTGCTCAGGGAAGATCCACGTGGTAGATGTCAGGGTTAAGTACTGGATTGAGAGCAGGGTGGAGTGCAGTACAGCCTGTAACCATGGGACTCAGTAATCTCAATCATTATAATAATTCTCTCCACTCTGCTCCTCTCCTGTGGGTCCAGCTTGAGCGTTCACGGAACATTTTATCCATTTTTCCTCAATTCATCTTAAATTTAATGGTAAGAATATAATAGAAAGTGTTGAATTGTTAGACTTGGTGTTCTCTGAATGGATGATGAAGATCCTTTAAATGGCAATTTATCTCCGCTGTGATGCAGCGCTGATGACTTTTGTCTCGTACACATGACCTGCCTCCGTTAATAACATCGTTAATGTTTCTTCATTAATACTGTTTGCAGTCTCTGTGGTATAGCGTTTACTAAGCATAGAGAGACCAGGGCATAAAAGGAAGAGGAGGAAATTCATATGGCAGGACTACATGTTGCGAGGAAACATGAAATCTCCACACTGGCTGCTTTTAGGAGAAAAGTATATTTCCCAGTAGCAAAACATATTTTTTGAGGTTTGACCACTGCCAGCCATGATTACAGCCAGTCCCGTATAAAAACCATTTTTCTGAGTGGTTATTGGGATTGCAAAAATCTAATACTTTCTCAGTCCTGGCATGGTGGGTGGAAATGCTATTTTTTGAACCACAGATTCAAGTATTACAGTAAATTGGTGAGGAAATCTCCCATGTTTAAACTTGCCTTGTTTAAAGGCTTGAAATGCACTGTATTTCCAAAAATATGTGGACACCTGACCTTGTTTGGACGTTCAGTTTCACAATCATAGTCATTGATTAATAAGTTGCCCTATGGCCCCAATCCCTCTTTGTGACTAAACAGCATTTTCGACAGAACAGCAGTTTGTGATGTTAGGCAGTTAGGTTGGACCTGTTCCAGTTCATCTCAGTTGTTGTTCATTGCAGTTGAGGTCAGGGCTCTGTGCAGGCCACAAGAGTCCAGCAGGTCTCAGTTTTGCTAGTTTCATGACTAGGGTAGTCATTGACAAGACTGCAAGTAAAGTAAAGTCAAAGGTTCCCAAAGGACATCAGCGATTTTTAATAACTGTCAGTGAATCAGACAGGCAATCATTTTTAAACTGACCAGACTACCTCTGAAGAATTGTAATCAGTCATCTGTTGACATGCTTTTAAAACTAAAACAATGCCAACAGTGGTTACAAAGGATATAACATTGACCAGTTAAGGTCAAAGAAGGGGAGGTTGAGTAAGTTCAAACCAGAGAGAGAGAAAAAATGATAGACCAGTGATGGACCAGCCCATTTGTTTTCTAAGTCTGTTTCTATATAAGCACAGTTTCTCCTGCTAGGATGACCTGGAGGATGCAGAGTAAATCCCAACTCTGTCTCTGACAGCTGAGTGATGTTCTGCACTTGCCTGTGGCATTTCTTCTCTTAACTTGATGAAATGAAGAAGCTTGTCCACATAAATACCATCGAGGTGTAGAAACAACTGACCTGAGAAGAACAAACTGACTGTCCATTCCTAATAATACTGGCTTTCCTAATAAGATTTTTGACTCAACACTCACATATGATATTCAAGTCTCACAGAGATTGTTTCAGTAGTGTTTTGGCATTCATAGCAAATCATGTGACAGGTAAGGGTGGCTTAGTAGGTTAACTAGTAACTAATGAGTGAAGTCATGAGAGCAACTAGAGAAAAATACTTTCCTAGTCCTAGGACTATGTCCTAGTCAAAACAATAATAATATGGATAATACAGATGCTCTAAATGGGGGACCCCCCCCCCCCCCCCCAAACTGTCCAGTTTAGGTACCATACCCACTGCTTATATGTATACAATTCATATTATAAAATAAATTAGATGCCAGTGGCGATTTCTCTAAGACTGCAAGGGAAGCTCAGCTTCCCCTAAAATGTCAAAAATTAAATGGTCAAATATGTACAGTTGTGTTAACATTTCATTGACTACAAATGCGTTAGAACACGTTCATCTCGAAGACGAGTTCATTCAGAATCAGCTACTTATCACAAATCGACTCGATTTTGTTAACTCCCGTAGCGTCAATGCATTTGCCCATAGAAGCTGAGCGTCTATTCACTTCAGTGGGACTGCATGGAACGTTTTTTTTCATTGCTCCGAAACTCGCCGGTCATTGGATAAATGCCACGATTTTGTCCCGCCCCTGGACGCTGAGCGTCTCTGGGGGTGAATGGAGATGTCGGCGGGTCTGGACGCGGAGCTTCTGCAAGATGATTGGAGGATCAGTCAAAAGGCTGAATCCCGTTTTGATTGACAGCTATTTTGAGATCTACACCATCACTTAATCACTGGGAGCTTCAGTCCCATCGCGGATTTTGCGAGTGAAGTTGAAAGACAAACTGCAACCCATTTCTTGGTATTTGCTTGGTGAAATTACTTGACCATTTCCATTGTTCATTGTGTAAATAAAACACACTCATAGTTTTAAAACACACTTCTGTTTCAGGACACTGGTCAAGTCCCTGGAAAAGACGCCTACTTGGTACGATGGGATCACAGGCCATTTTCTTGAAAAGGAACGGAGGGCAGAATTTATGTATAAATAAATTGACAAATTTTATGATGTAAGCCGACAATGAGCTTGCCCTCTTCGAAAGACCAGCAGCCGCCACTGTTAGATGCCCTCAACTAACCTGGGGAATTTCCTGTTCCAACATGACATTGTTTTGTGCACAAAGTTCACCTGGCCTCTGGTCATTGCCAACAGTTTGTTGTAGGCATCACAAAATATAATCAAAGTTGGTCAATAAAACAATGGAAATGCTTTTATTACACTCCTTGCAGTTATCTAAATGGTTAAGAGAATCAACAAATCACATATTTTTGTTTTTATGGCATTTTTTTGCATGGAAAAGTGTCCCAACTTTTCTGGAAATGGGGGTTGTATATACAGAGACAGATCAGGAATTTACCCTACTGACATCACATTCTTTTTTGTGACCAAAGTACATGCTGCAAGGTAAACAGGTTATACTGTTACATCTATCCATCAATATAAATAACAGTTGAAACTTGGAGGTTATAATTACTTAGCAACCAGTGGACATATGAGTGATACAGGTATGTTACAAAAACCTGCCTTTATTAGATTTGTTGTGATAAAAAAAAAAAAATGCACAATTATTAAATTAGACAGTTAAGTTAAGTTAGTCACTAACTAGTTATTTTAATTATGAAATACTTGAATAGAAACTAGGAAACATTTCTAGTTTTGTGGATCCCTGTTTTTCTTTCTGCAGCCTCCAACTATTCCTGGAAAAGTCTTCTAAGGACAGAGATGGATAACTTACTTCTGCTTGAGATAATTTTACCCATTTTTCTTACCCCTTATCTCGTGTTTTGTAATGATTCCTAGAAACTGCACATTTAGTTTTTATGTGTAATTCAGGGTTTTTAGTTATTTAGTCGACAGCCCAGCCTTTATATTCTGTTCTCCTCCACTTTTATAGTGATATGGTTTTATAGAGAACAAGAGAAATGAATGAGAGCTGCAATTCGACAAGTTTCAATAAAGTCCCCAGGCTCATTGAGCCCGGAGATTTCATTAAAAAGAAATGGTTCAAATAAGACTTTACTGTAGCTGGCTGTATTTCCTATTTCCAAAGTACTTAAAGAACTTTTATGTGCTCTTTATGTTGGAGCTCAGAAAGTCTTAATAGCTCCTTCTTTTTTTTCTCTTTTTCTCTGATCAGTATCAAGATGGTGCTCCTGTGGACTGCTGGGGACATTTTCAAGACAACATACTTTGTGATTAATGACAGCCCTGCCCAGTTCTGGGTGTGCGGTACAGCCCAGATTTTAATTGACATTGCCATTCTGCTGCAAGTGGGCTACTATGGTCTGGAGTCCAGAGCCAAAGCCGGGTGACCTCTTCAATGCTAATCTCTACTCCAAAACAAGGGCTCCTTCTCCATGTGCATGTGTGTTTTATTATCAGGTAGACATTTATTTAAATTGTGTGTCTTTTTTTTTTTACGGTATTTATATTTTTACGAGTTACTGTTACGTTACTGATGAGCAAGTGCACTGTCCAAAGGAAAGAACTGCTCAGATGATGTATTATCTTGATGCCATAAACAATATACTTTTTGTTACTTATAGCCATAGTTTGTTGTTTGAGAAGTGACACTTAAAAAGTGACCATTTATAAAAGAACTTTGGATGTGAGCTTGGCAAGCTGTGAGACTAGCCCCAAGCATTTTCATTTAAATGTGAGCTAGTATGAGTCTGTAGAAAGATTTGTCAAAATCAGTGCCACTAACGTCTACACTTTCACCAGTTTCACAGCCAAAACTCAACCAAAAAAGTGTTCACACATAATAATTTCAAAATTATATAAATCTGGCAACAGTTTGACGAAGGCCCTTTGGCTGAATAAAAACTTGTTGGAAGCCTTCCCAGAAGAATGGATACTGTTGTAGTTAGAACAGGAAGAGCAACTCTATGAAAATGCCCATGGTTTTAATATGGTAGGTTCAAAGTTATGGTGTTTTATTTATTTTATTAGGCTTTTAATTTTTTACACTTTGGTAGTTACTAGTTACACAAGATTCATCAGTTCAAGTTTTTTTTAATGTCAAACACCGTTACAGACAATTTTGTATCTCCAATTCACATCACTTGCTGGTTTTTGTACTGTGGGAGGAAACCGGAGCTTCTGGAGCAAACCCACGCAGACACAGGGAGAACATGTAAACTCCACGAATAAAGGACCAGGTCCACTCCACCTGGGAATCAAATCTAGGACCTTCTTGCTGTGAGGCGGCAGTGCTACCCACCGAGCCAAAGTTATTGTGTCCTCATACAATTAAACTTCAATACAATCTCTTTTTCTCAGACATGCATCTGCAGAAGTAGTTTGTGTATCTATAAGGAAAGGTCTATAAGTGAATATGCAAAAGTAATTGAAAATGTGGCTATTAATCTTTTTATGTTTGGCAGGTTTAATGATCTGATGCAGAGCACATCCTATTAAACTTTAACCATTTTAAATAGAATTCCAAGTTTTATGATGACTCATGGATGACTTAATAATGAGCTCATGAGCTGATTCTTGAGTGTTAGGAGCTGAAAAACTTAAAACTCAGGGCAATAAGCCTTCAGGACCTAAGGAACCCTGGTGTAGGTTAACACACAGCTAGTTGATTGGTCAATTTGTCTGGTGGAAAGCCACACATTTTCTGAGCAGTATATAATTATGGTAAATGTTTGTTTTAAGTGGAAAAATCTTACATATGTCCTGTAAAGACTAATGTTACCCCAAACCCAGACAATGTAATCAAATCAGCAATCTGGGAGGTTTTACCTATTTAATCTTTTCTGAGCATTACTGAACTTATAGATTAACAATAAACACCTACCACATATTCCTAGCAATAATATATATAAACCCTGTTACCAGCTGTGATAAACAATCATCAACATTAGCTTTACAGATTGTCCCAATGGTTCTTAAAAAATGGATAAACACAGCTTCATAAATGCTGGCATAACCACAAGCATCCCTACCAAAATGGGCACATTTTCAGTCAACCCCATAGTACAGAACAATTCATTACATTTGAGCTATTTTTATCTTCTGAGCTTATTGATGTTAAAAAAAACAGTAAGACCACTGTTGATTAGTAAATCAGTATGCTGGTACAGCTTGAAACCCTGGATAAGTCTTCCATCAGAAAAGCGTTCCACACCATTAAACATCAACGCTGGAGTGGAGAGTGGGATGTTATCAATCATTGTGTAGAACAGACCACTGTAGCACTGGATCCTGCTGCATCTCAGGCTTTTAAAGTATTTTAGATTCCTTATATCATCTGCTGTCGTTTTCTTTCTGGGTGTAGATTTGGAAAAAAAGATGCTGGGTTTATTGTTCACCAGAAGCCCCAGTGTGATTACTGTTAACAGATATGGCATATATTTGTCAGACGCTAATACAGACATTTCAGTGCGAGTCTCACACTTTTTAAGGCATTAATTTAGAGAGCTGTGAGGGTGTGTGGGTGTTAATTTACTCTTTTCTGTTTCATAAGCAAAGTTTATACACAGTGGAGATTAAGCCCAGCTGTGTCCTTCCTATTACCGGCATGTACTGAATGTGTGATGCTGTTCCCCTGCTCAGATGAAAAGGAACACGTACAATCCATCATGGTGTTATTTTAGAAGGTGGGAAAGTGCATAGTGTGTATTTATTTCTCTCTGGAAGGTCTAATTTTGTTGGGTAATTTTAAATATACCTGTAGATTTCACAATAACAGACTGCTTTTTTCAGCCTAAACTAATAACATTCAAGCAAATGTACTTTTCATGTCTTTAGTAAACACTCTGTTTAATCATTTACAGTCAAGGTAGAAAATCCCTCTCGAGGGTGAAGGAAAGATTTTGATGTTGGGGTGAGAGAAACATTTGTTTTTACTGTGTTTTTTTTCATAGTTTACTTATTATCAATTCCCTGTTACAATTCCTCTGGCACTTGCATCACCTCATACTAGCCAAAGAAAGCAGCAGACCAGCACCCGTCTGCTCTAATGTGCAAAGATGCCAGGTACTTCTTTACACCTGCCAGCAGTGGATTCTCACAGAGAGCTGTACAGCATACACAGTTACCCTGTGTGAATCCTCCACCACTCATGGTGGTGCATCTACCACAAAGCAGAAAGCACAATACGGCCTAGCCTTCCTCAGACCGGGCTGATTATCCCTGTGTTTAACATGTACTGTAAATGATTATTCAGTATGTTTCAAATAGACCATTAAAGTACAACTGTTTGTGTGTTATCTATTTTAGAACTTATATTTTTTGTTGTTGTGGAAATAATGCAGAAGTGTCAGTAGTTTTGCTAATATGCACATTTATATAGGACAAAAACCTTGAATTCAAGGTTTTGAAGCCTCTTGTTACCAAAGATGTCCAACATGTATTGTCCACTGTATATGTCTGTATGGTGTATATGTGTAGTTTCAGTTTGTCTGGTAAATTGCTTTTTTTAGGTTTATAGTAAACCATTAAGAATTGTAGATGTTATGCAATGTGTGATCATGGCTGTTTAATGCTGCCTTATTATTCAACTCATTATCAGTCTTCTGAGGTTTGGAATAAAAGAAGCTCTTATTATGAATGTCACAAGAATGTTTACATGGATACATGCTTTTCAGGTCTGACTAGTGACTTAAACTCAAGGAAATGTTACTAAAAGCCAATAAATGTTAGTGTTTTTGGAAAGAAAGAAAGTTTATTAAAGAAAATGAAATGTATGGACTGTGTTTTTGTGTTGTTTGTCAAATTAAAACCTCTACAGCTGCACATCATTTTATTTGTTAATCTTTATTACCACATTAATCTTTTAACCTGCAAATTTAATTTCAGAGAAGCCTACAATGTGCACAAAAGAAAGCCAACAAATTCTAATCACCCCAAGAGCTTGCGACATCATGTTTCTGTGTTTTTTGAGACCTTCTGGCTACCTTTAGTTTTGGTCTAATTACAGATAGTATGATTCTTAAATAGTATAGTTTAGTATAGTTCTAAAACAAACTGTATAGTTCTGAAATAAACATTCAAGGTTTGTTTAAATGCAGATAAGCTATATGGTAAAAAAAAAAAGTGGACACTTTACCATGAGCTAGTTGGACATCCTATTAAAGACCAGTGGGCGTAGCCCAAGAATATGACTGGCTTGGAATAAACATTTTAATTCATCCTAGATGTGTTCAGTTTGGTGTTAGTTGGTCCACAGCAGACTTGTCAAACCATGACTTTAAGGACCATGCATGTATACAAAATTGTAATACAAGTATTATTTTAATATTTTATTATTAACTTGTTACAGCTACAATTACTGAACTATTATTAAGTAACAACTAAGCAACAACTGATGTAAAGTGCAGCCACAAACCTGCCTGTCAGTTTAAAGGTTTTGGTATGAGACTCGTAATAAGCACACGTGGGTGTGATGTAGGTGGGTCCACAAAAACTAGCTAATTAGTGCACTAACAAACAGGGGGTTTGTATTGGTGAAATATGTTGTGAAACATGTTGGCAGCTTAGCAAGCACTGGTGAGCCAGGCAGTCACCTATCTGTTAGAATGGCACTGTGGATCCAGTACTGGATCCACTGTAACTAATAGCCCTGCGTCACTATTAGATGAGGTGCCAATGGTTGACACTGGCTACATATAAAATATTTAAAGTTGTGGAAAGGCCTAGATTATGCATGAGAGACCCGGGCTGATGGCTACATGTCTCCTGCCATTAATCAAATGTCCATACATTAATGATACGATACAATTGGTCTTGCTGATGACTGCTGGGTTTTTGGGGGTTTTAACCTGCACTTGAGGGTAAATAGGGGAGAAATTAAGTACACTATAGATGAACAAGATCAATTAAGAAACAATTTAAGTATTTTATTAATTTGTATATTATTTGTCAGTTTCTTTATTTTCATACAGTGGATTCAGAAGTATTTAGACCCTTGACTTTTGCACACTTTGTTGTGGATTTGATTCTAAATACATAAATGTAAATGCCATTTTTGCCCTTCAATCTACACTCTACCACCCATAATGACATGAAAACATGTTTTTTTTGTAAAATGTAAAAAAATAAAAAAATTAAAACCCTTATTTACAAAAGTATTCACACCCTTTATTCAGTACTTTGTAGAAGCCCATTTCACAGCATTTGCAGCTGCAAGTCTTCTTTGATACATTTCTACAAGCTTTAAACATCTGGATTTGGGCAGTTTATCCGATTCAAATGGCAGATCCCCTCAAGCCCTGTCACATTGGATGGCAGGTGTCTGTAAACTGCCATCCTCAGGTCTCTCTACATATGTTTTCTTTAAGGTTTAAGTTTGGGCTTTGGTTGGGTCACTAAAGGACATGAAGAGGCAACTCAGTTTTAGTTTGGCTGTATGCCTGGGGTTATTGTTGTATTGAAAGATTAACTGTTGCCCAGTCTGGTGTTTGCTTTTAAACTGTGTCAATCAATTCACATTGCAATTTCTGGATTCCAGTTGAGTTCAGGACACATTTTAAAGCAAAATGAAGGCAAACGGGAGAGCGCCTGACCACAAACTGGAGTGCGTCTGAATACCTCTATGATTACGAGATTTCAGTTTTAATTACCTTTTGAAAAAATAAATGTTTTCAGTTTGTCATTATGGCTAATTACCCATAAAATATCAAATGCACAGCACAAAGAGTGCAAAAAGTCAAGCGGTCTGAATACTGAATCCACTGTATGTTGCCATTACTAATAAAAATAAAGCATTTTAGCGCACAGACTTGTTGTAGCTGCAGAAATCAATCATGAATTTCGGTTACTGTATGATTAGTCTAGACACTCTAGTTTTCTTGCATTGCCCAAAACCATGCTCATATGTGGACTGGTTACTCATTTTTTTGCTCTACAATAGACTGGCACACTACTGTATGTTTTCCCCTCTTTGTGGCCACCACTTTTTGGAAAGCATTCAAGCTAAACCTGGAGCTACAACCTCAAACCAAACAAGTGGTCACTGACTATAAATAAATAAATTATGTCAAAACTAAATGGGCTTTGTTAAACCAAAAACCCACACAGAGATCTAGAGACAAAATGTATTACCATGTTGTTACTAAACCTAGATAGCTTTTTCAAAAAAGGAATTACAGAAATACATTATTGGTTACTTAAAAAATATCCCTATCTGACAGGCTGAAATCTCAAACATGGGTCTTTAATTTCATTCTGAAGACTGCAAGGAACTGAGCTGTTTGCACAACCCATGGATGTTTATTCAGCTACTTCAGTACTACTACAGAGAAAAGCCTGGAAGCTGGAAATGTCAAGCCAAGCTGTGCTGGGGGCTCAGAGGGTGGAACGTCTGGCGCTTAATTTGTCTAATGTCAAACAGGTTGCTACATTTTTGGCTTTGCAGTCCAGCATCAGAGATTTTAAACAAGTAGGAGGCTACATGAAACAGCAGTGGAATTACCTAGGTAAATAGACTAAATACAAGTTAAGCTGCAGCCACAAAACCTAAATGGTACATACAGGAAGATCAGCCAAGTATGAGTCACAGTAGTCGAGTCTTAAGCAAACTCATTAGTGCCATTCTTGCAGAGACATGGTTAAACCTTTCTAATTTTGTACAGCCTATAACGGGCCGAGAAGACTGTTGCTCATCCATCAGTACAGCAAGATTCTTTGCACAGTAATCAGAGAATGCAGACATGCACTTCTGCAAATATACAACAGCTTAATCTTGCAGGGATTTAGGTTTAGGTGTTGAGCTAAGATATTATTAGAAAACTTGGTATCTCATGGGGTACCAATGAAACACGAAAATGAAATGATTCTGATTCTGATTCTGATTCTGATGATGGATGTACATAACAGTGATAGAAAAATCATGAGAATATAAAATCAATAGGGAATTTGAAAAGATCTAAAAGAGAAGAGGTCCAAGAGCTTTGAGCCACCACCATGTAGATCCCCACCATATCATCTTAACAGATTACCCCTCTTTGTGTGACTCAAACAATCTACGTGTCATGATTTCAAAACTGTCCTTAAAAGCTCTAAGCACATGCCACAGAACTCCCTGCACTTTCCTGAACCCACAGACCTACATTTATCAAAATTACACTTAAAAGTCTCTAGTCAAAGAACAATTTTAAAATTGCAGTCAAAGACAGTAATAATGCAGTAGATGGACTGGATGGTGCTGTCCTTTCTGTTGGTGTTATTTGAACTTCTGATAAGAGCTTACTCAGAGAAACGCTTTTAAGTAAAGTCATGCTGTGTCAGCCTTAGGTTCAGACTTGCTGCTACACACAGTGACAAAATTAAGAGGGCACCATCACTTACTTTGGCAATGTGTAATTTTTTTTTGTCACAATAAGTCACAAAACACTGCACAGTGTGTGTTTGAGTGAATCCGCTTTCAAATAAATATTTTTTTAATACGAACACCATTACTGGAAAAGTTGGGACATTTTGTAAAATGTTTTAAAACAATGATCTGTGATTTGGTATTTACTTTGAACTTTATTTAACTGACAAATGTACAAAGAACAGATTTCCAATATTTCTAACTGACCAGCTTAATTTTATTTTAAAATATGAACAAAAATAGAATTTGATGCCTGCAACACTCCTAAAAAACCTGGGACAGATGCATGCTTACCAGGATGTTTCACTTTTCCTATTAATTGCATTTTTATTTATTTGGGATCTGAAGATAGTAATTGTTTAGTTGCTCAACAGACAGTATTTACTATTGTCTAATTCTCTTCTTCATGATGCACCTTACATTTTAAAGTAAAGACAGCATGCTGATACCATCGGCATGGTATCAGCATTCCCTATTGCCGAATCTAATAGCTGAAAATTTGAGTGGCAGCGTCCCCACCATGTATAATTATTGGATTGGGCCATATTTATCTCTGTTTATTATCATCATTTATTTCTGCATTTCTGACAATTCTGGGAATGTGAATTAGAGATTAGCACAAAGGTTATATTTGTTAGATTCTCATGTACAGTGTATCACAAAAGTGAGTACACCCCTCACATTTCTGCAAATATTTTATTATATCTTTTCATGGGACAACACTATAGAAATAAAACTTGGATATAACTTAGAGTAGTCAGTGTACAGCTTGTATAGCAGTGTAGATTTACTGTCTTCTGAAAATAACTCAACACACAGCCATTAATGTCTAAATAGCTGGCAACATAAGTGAGTACACCCCACAGTGAACATGTCCAAATTGTGCCCAAAGTGTCAATATTTTGTGTGACCACCATTATTATCCAGCACTGCCTTAACCCTCCTGGGCATGGAATTCACCAGAGCTGCACAGGTTGCTACTGGAATCCTCTTCCACTCCTCCATGATGACATCACGGAGCTGGTGGATGTTAGACACCTTGAACTCCTCCACCTTCCACTTGAGGATGCGCCACAGGTGCTCAATTGGGTTTAGTCCATCACCTTTACCTTCAGCTTCCTCAGCAAGGCAGTTGTCATCTTGGAGGTTATGTTTGGGGTCGTTATCCTGTTGGAAAACTGCCATGAGGCCCAGTTTTCGAAGGGAGGGGATCATGCTCTGTTCAGAATGTCACAGTACATGTTGGAATTCATGTTTCCCTCAATGAACTGCAGCTCCCCAGTGCCAGCAACACTCATGCAGCCCAAGACCATGATGCTACCACCACCATGCTTGACTGTAGGCAAGATACAGTTGTCTTGGTACTTCTCACCAGGGCGCCGCCACACATGCTGGACACCATCTGAGCCAAACAAGTTTATCTTGGTCTCGTCAGACCACAGGGCATTCCAGTAATCCATGTTCTTGGACTGCTTGTCTTCAGCAAACTGTTTGCGGGCTTTCTTGTGCGTCAGCTTTCTTCTGGGATGACGACCATGCAGACCGAGTTGATGCAGTGTGCGGCGTATGGTCTGAGCACTGACAGGCTGACCTCCCACGTCTTCAACCTCTGCAGCAATGCTGGCAGCACTCATGTGTCTATTTTTTAAAGCCAACCTCTGGATATGACGCCGAACACGTGGACTCAACTTCTTTGGTCGACCCTGGCGAAGCCTGTTCCGAGTGGAACCTGTCCTGGAAAACCGCTGTATGACCTTGGCCACCATGCTGTAGCTCAGTTTCCGGGTGTTAGCAATCTTCTTATAGCCCAGGCCATCTTTGTGGAGAGCAACAATTCTATTTCTCACATCCTCAGAGAGTTCTTTGCCATGAGGTGCCATGTTGGATATCCAGTGGCCAGTATGAGAGAATTGTACCCAAAACACCAAATTTAACAGCCCTGCTCCCCATTTACACCTGGGACCTTGACACATGACACCAGGGAGAGACAACGACACATTTGGGCACAATTTGGACATGTTCACTGTGGGGTGTACTCACTTATGTTGCCAGCTATTTAGACATTAATGGCTGTGTGTTGAGTTATTTTCAGAAGACAGTAAATCTACACTGCTATACAAGCTGTACACTGACTACTCTAAGTTATATCCAAGTTTCATGTCTATAGTGTTGTCCCATGAAAAGATATAATGAAATATTTGCAGAAATGTGAGGGGTGTACTCACTTTTGTGATACACTGTACACTGTGTGCTCTGGCTAAATGACTCAATGTGTTAGCGTAATGAGAAAGCTGGTGCACCAGCCACAGCTGAAATATCCACCTGCTACTGATCACGCAACGCAAAGCACAACCTCAGGGAGAAACCTGCTTTTAATAACCACAAACACAGTGCAGAAAAAGCCTACGCCATCCCACTTTATTAGTTTTGCCTACCTTGCTCTTATTTTCCTTTAATTTGCATACAAGGTCATGCTGGGTGCACATGCCGACTGCTTGTACCCACTAAAAGCAACCACAGCTCAAAGAACAAGATGTATTGATTTCTTATTTTCCAAATTGTATCTACCATACTTCTCAGTCTGTATTAAACTTTTTCCCCCTGAGAGAGCCTGGTCTCTGGGTCTTCCTTCCTCTTTCTTTAGTTCAGAAACTCCTTAGTGGCCGCATAACTTCATCCCCCAAGCAATTAGCCCCAATCCGAATGAGGTCATTTCTCCACCACACTCCTTCACAGTGAAATCAATCCACTCATTGCTTTCAGTGCCACAAATCAATCAGTTTTGGTTTTCCAGCAATTTTACCGCTATCCCATCCTTGAAATTTAAAAGAATCTGTCACTCTTCAGGTTTAATCATGGTGTAGCCAATTCAAGCATTCAGAAAATTAAAAGCCATATTATGAGCTGGAAGTTTATGATTCTTGCTGCCCTCAGCCACACCACTTCTTCCTAGTAATGAAAAATAGCTATTTGTATTTTCAACCACACTGATGTGGCATACATCTTTCTGATTGGTATGGATTATAACTGCAGACTGAAAACCAGACTGGGAAATTGCACTGAGCAGTAGGAAGGCATTGAAAATTAAAAATACGATGAAACAACCTTTTATGACCTTTGTGCCTTTGTGACCTTGTTAAGTTTTCTCATAATTTAGTAGGTATCTGTTCTTTGAGGCTAATATAACTAACTATAATTTGAGGTGATTAAGGACTTATACATACATATAATACATCCAATACATATAATGCAATTAACTAAAGCTTGTAAGTCTGTATTTCAACCAGAAAATAGCAAAAAATACAAAAAAACTAAAAACTATTATTAATAAATGAAAACAGCTGTTAGTAAAATCTATCATTTGTGCACTAAATCCATTTCAGAGCTTTTGATGCTTGGACAGAGAAAACTAAATTATTATTCCCACATTGCTGCTCTAATACTGTATCTCACTTCCTGCTCAAGCCAAATGCACCAATAAACACACCATAGTTTAAACTAAGTGACAATTATACTCGGTTGATGACTATCATAATAGTCTATAGCGGCTTTTACAACTAATGCAGAAATGGTAATATGAGACAAATCCATAACAATAAAACGTCAAAAACAATTGTAAAAACAAGAATAAAAAACTAGCATAGGTCAAAAAATATTCACACAGAACAACAAAAACCCAGTATATGAGGTAAAACAAGAAACAGAATAGCCCAATCAGAGTAATATTAACCTATAATTAGATGAGGGTGGTAATAGGACCAAACCAAAACATAAAAATAGGCATGTGATGGTGTCACCATAGGAGTCATAACCAAGAACTGACCAAGTAATGGAAATCAGGATCTCTTTTCTACATCAAGATCTTGACACATACGAGTACAGTATTCGAGTTATACAGTTATTTAATTACATTCACATTTATTCTATTTTTGGCCAAAATAATGCAAACTCCCCTTTTTGGATTATTGAGTTGAGTTGTTTCACCCACACATATTGCAATTGGGTGTATAAAAGCAATATTTTTATTAACTGCTTCATTAACATCAGTAAATTATTTCTAAATGGGCAGGATGGTCGCTAAGTGGGTAGCACTGTCACCTCACTTCAAGAAGGTCCTGCGTTCGATCCCCATGTGGGGCGGTCTGGGTCCTTTCTGTGTGGAGTTTGCATGTTCTCCCTGTGTCTGCGTGGGTTTCCTCCGGGTGCTCCGGTTTCCTCCCACAGTCCAAAGACATGCAAGTGAGGTGAATGACCTTTTTACCAATACAATTTTACTTTTAAACATAGGTAGAACCCAAACATTAAGAAATTGTTTTAAGAAAAAATGTCATGCCAGTTGTTGAATTCTGCCGCAGGTAGTAATGTGAAGTAATGTGGGGAATCCAATTAACAAGTTCATTTCACATTAATCAGTTGGTAGCTAATTGTAATTCTAGATAATTATATTATATGCAAGAATTGTTTGATGCATTTGGAAACCTTCTGCATTTTACCTTATTATACACAACCTTAATAGTTTTTACGCTCAAGTAAATGACGTGTAAAATGCAATTATCTCATAGTGAAAGTAACTCAGTTTTTTTCATTTCTAGTCTGTTCTTCTTGTGCAAACCAATCTTGTTTTAATTCTGTATTGTTTTATGTAAAGCGCTTTGTAAAGTCATTGTTCTTGTCCTTTTGCTAGTCAGTCCTTTCAGTGCTTCCCGAGGGAGATTACGAACCATCCTCTGGATGGTAAACCCACACTGACTAATTAACCGAGGATAAACCCATTAGGGTGCACGGTGTGAGCCAAGCCCGCATCTTTCCCCTGACTTTGCTGAAGGTCACCAGGGCTGTTGAACTTAATACTAATGGATTGCTTTGTGTTATAAATACTGACATACAGTGTATCACAAAAGTGAGTACACCCCTCACATTTCTGCAAATATTTCATTATATCTTTTCATGGGACAACACTATAGACATGAAACTTGGATATAACTTAGAGTAGTCAGTGTACAGCTTGTATAGCAGTGTAGATTTACTGTCTTCTGAAAATAACTCAACACACAGCCATTAATGTCTAAATAGCTGCAACATAAGTGAGTACACCCCACAGTGAACATGTCCAAATTGTGCCCAAATGTGTCGTTGTCTCTCCCTGGTGTCATGTGTCAAGGTCCCAGGTGTAAATGGGGAGCAGGGCTGTTAAATTTGGTGTTTTGGGTACAATTCTCTCATACTGGCCACTGGATATTCAACATGGCACCTCATGGCAAAGAACTCTCTGAGGATGTGAGAAATAGAATTGTTGCTCTCCACAAAGATGGCCTGGGCTATAAGAAGATTGCTAACACCCTGAAACTGAGCTACAGCATGGTGGCCAAGGTCATACAGCGGTTTTCCAGGACAGGTTCCACTCGGAACAGGCTTCGCCAGGGTCGACCAAAGAAGTTGAGTCCACGTGTTCGGCGTCATATCCAGAGGTTGGCTTTAAAAAATAGACACATGAGTGCTGCCAGCATTGCTGCAGAGGTTGAAGACGTGGGAGGTCAGCCTGTCAGTGCTCAGACCATACGCCGCACACTGCATCAACTCGGTCTGCATGGTCGTCATCCCAGAAGAAAGCTGACGCACAAGAAAGCCCGCAAACAGTTTGCTGAAGACAAGCAGTCCAAGAACATGGATTACTGGAATGCCCTGTGGTCTGACGAGACCAAGATAAACTTGTTTGGCTCAGATGGTGTCCAGCATGTGTGGCGGCGCCCTGGTGAGAAGTACCAAGACAACTGTATCTTGCCTACAGTCAAGCATGGTGGTGGTAGCATGGTCTTGGGCTGCATGACTGTTGCTGGCACTGGGGAGCTGCAGTTCATTGAGGGAAACATGAATTCCAACATGTACTGTGACATTCTGAAACAGAGCATGATCCCCTCCCTTCGAAAACTGGGCCTCATGGCAGTTTTCCAACAGGATAACGACCCCAAACACAACCTCCAAGATGACAACTGCCTTGCTGAGGAAGCTGAAGGTAAAGGTGATGGACTAAACCCAATTGAGCACCTGTGGCGCATCCTCAAGTGGAAGGTGGAGGAGTTCAAGGTGTCTAACATCCACCAGCTCCGTGATGTCATCATGGAGGAGTGGAAGAGGATTCCAGTAGCAACCTGTGCAGCTCTGGTGAATTCCATGCCCAGGAGGGTTAAGGCAGTGCTGGATAATAATGGTGGTCACACAAAATATTGACACTTTGGGCACAATTTGGACATGTTCACTGTGGGGTGTACTCACTTATGTTGCCAGCCATTTAGACATTAATGGCTGTGTGTTGAGTTATTTTCAGAAGACAGTAAATCTACACTGCTATACAAGTTGTACACTGACTACTCTAAGTTATATCCAAGTTTCATGTCTATAGTGTTGTCCCATGAAAAGATATAATGAAATATTTGCAGAAATGTGAGGGGTGTACTCACTTTTGTGATACACTGTATATACATTTGACTATTTAATTTACTCATAACCAGTAACTGCATGTCGTTATCTGTATATTTCCTCATATGATGTTGTGATCTAAAAAAAATTCACTTATATGCTTACTCATCCCCTCAGTCACAGAGCATCCTTCTCAGCTTACACAAAAGGATTAGCCTGAATAATAAATAAAAAAAACTGTGGTAAATAAAAGCTAGGTAAGCAAAGGGACAGTGTGTATCTGAACTGAGCCTCTGGGCTCCATGCTGTCCCTCAGTCAGGATACAATCACTAATTATAAACTGCCAAAATGTGTTAATGAAGAGAGGAGCTCAAGTCTCAAAGTGTTTCAAGTCTGGATCTGCCAAAGTGACTTTTGATTAAATCTAGTGAGCCTCAACACTGAATGACCCAGCTGAGTCTGGCTGAAAATGTCAGCCTGTACATCTGAGGGTTTTTTATGTTTCAGAAGCTTATATAGTGATGGGGTCACAACGCACTTTGGGAGGCTTGTCAGTCCTAAAGTTGTCTGAATCTGATCGCAGAGGAATTGTGGCTCTGCTTAAATCCAACATATTTTCAGAACCATTGTTAGTCAAATGTAAAACTGTCTGGTTCATGCTTTTGATTTTCCTTTTGCCCATCTGTCACTGCAACTTGGCACTGACAATATCTCCTAAAATTCATAGTAGATTCTAAGATCCAGACCCCCATCTGTTACATTAATACATTACTTATATCTATCATATCTGCCAATCTATCAAAAACACATTACACAGAGAAAAAAACATTTTATAATTAAAGCTCCTTTCATTTCATCCTCATTGCTACCTGGAATCAACAGTACCTGGTTGACATAACTTTTTAAGCAGCATTTCTTCTTGCCTTACTGACGAGTTGAGAGAAAGAAACTGTACTACAGAGTAGGTGTAAAGATCAAAAGAAAACCTCTTGATTCTTTTCTGCTTTAGAGGTTTCGAAGCAGCTTCTCATAAAAGATTCACAGCACTGCTGGGGCTAAGATAGGGTGGCGGTTCAATGCCTGTCATTCAGCATTGATTAAGTGCTCACATTCAGCTTGCATATGACTTTTTCCCAAGTGACAAAAAGAGACTGATGGTAAAAAACTTTTTCCTTTTTCTGTGTAGCTCTGTCTTGTGTATGAGGGAACCTGATTATAAGATGACTCAGCTGAGATCACTGATAGGGATCCTTAGCTCGTGCTGGATTTTTGTTGGCACAGGAGTAGACACATGATAATAAATACACAAACACCATATGACTCTACTGGGGTATTTTATGAGCAAGAAATGCCTGGCACACTGCAACAATCTGATCGTAAAGGACACTATAAGTATGCAGTATTTTGTCTCCATTTGTCTTTTTAAGTCCATAATCACTAAGTGTAATAAATAATAAACAGCTTACAGGACAGATAATCTGTTTAAACACAGGTTTTGTGCACATTTTTTTTGTCTTTATATAGTATTTGTAAGAGAGTATAGTATTTCTGGAGTATTAAAACTGTCATATTATATACTATAATTTTTATATAACAGATTTTTCAGCTGTTACTTTTGGAGCAGTTACAACCTCAGATACTTTTCAAGCAGACTTCATGAAGTTCCCACATGGTCACCATCACTGAGAGCTTCAAAGTTTGATTCTCAGTGGTTCTACTGGCCATGCCAGGCACTCAGTTGACACAATTGGTCATGTCTGTTGAAGGAAAGGTCAAATACGTTTTCTCCCACTATCTATTCCTAGGTGCATCTTAAATTATTTTTCATGGCCTTTCCAAACACTTCAGAGACCTTGGCTTTTTCTCTTGCAACAGTTTTTCATGTGGCACATCTGACGTTTTAATCGTTTCTGCAGTAGTCCTTCTTCTTAAACTTGACATCTTCCCCTACTTTACCACAGGTTCCCCTGGGGTTGACACCAAGAAGGCCCCATAGTCTACTGGCCACAGCTTCTTACACCTTTCTCATTGATTAAACACTTGAATTAAGACTTAATGTATCTGCACTTGCTTATCTGTACTTTCTTCCAACCATTGAAATTACAATTTCATTCCCAGAGTTAGGTTTTTTCAGTTAGGTTTGTTGAAACTGCCACCTAAGTGACACCAAGCATGACAGCCACCATTTACTTTGCAGTGGTAAGTCAGTGGCTCATGTCCCAAAGCTAGACTGGGTTACACGGGTGGCCCAGTCATCATACACATCAACCCAGCTCATGAGGTGGGTATTACAATGATAAATATTATTATTATTTATTAATACTGCTGTGAGGGTAGCATTAATGCTGAAGGGTACATATTAATCATATGCTGCCATAGAGATGAAATTTTTTTTTCAGTGACATCCCTGTTTATTTCAGCAAGCCATATTTTGCTTGTGTTACAACACTGTGGCTTAATAGTTAGAGACTGCAGGTGCTAGAGTGGCCTGCCTGCAGTTCAGACCTGTCTTCCAGTGAAAAGATGTGGAGTATTAAGTAGCATAATATATAAAACACAGACCAAAGAGCGTTGAGCAGAATGATTGCCAAATAATTAGAGAACTTTGTTAAATAGAATTGTGAAGTAAATTGGTAAACATGTCTCAACTTTTTTGGAGCATGCTGCAGCCATTAAATTTTGACTATGCATATTTTTTATACCCAAACAAGTTGATTCATCGAAACATGAAATCCTGTCTTTGTGATCGTTGTATTCAGAAATAGGTCAAAAAAGATTTTCAGATAACTGCTGTCAGAGGTGCTCCACATAACTATATTTTAACTGATAAGGCAGAATTCAATATTGCTAAAAAGAAAAAAGGAAGGCATAACACAATTGGACATGGTGCCATTGTGGAAGTCCCTGGCAAGCCCTGAGGCAGTGTGACAATGTGTTTAGCCATCATGGTGTCCCACACCTTGTGCAAGAGAGAATCAGACACAGCAAACCATATTCCCCTGATGCTTTGGGAGAGCAAACACCCTGTGTAGTGTGGATAAGGTCATTCTGCACCCAATCCAGAGACATTATACAGAAAATGACAATACTGATACTAATTGTACATCATGTATAAGGTAGGCTAATCTAAACTGGCAGCTGTATGTAAATGAAAAGACTAAAATCAGGCTAAAAAAAGGAAAGAGAAACAGAAAACAAGCTGATAAGGTAAGATCTCAGTATATGTCCCATCACCCTCCCATCCCCTCAAAAGCCTTCTCTCAAATTTTAAAGCATGCCACGATCATCATACTTTCATTTTAAACGTTTTAGCAGTCATTATTGCAATAACACATCAAACTGATCCGTGGGTGTGTTTGTATATTTGCCAGTGTCTCTAAACAGCATGCCAGTCCAGAACATTGTAATTAAAGGCATGTAATAGGTGTACACTGTCATCTCTCATCCCTCAGCATTATGTCAATATGTGCACGTTGTGATTTCTCCTCTCTTGGCACAGTGTTAATGAGATTTTAGGAGAAGCAGAACAGGTGCTTTGGTGGAACTGTTCAGTGTGGCTGTAAATGCAGTGTAAACATATCACCAATGAATGAAGAGGTGTGTGGCCCCCTATCCCCTGCTGAGACAAGATGCATTGCATTTCAGTCATGCCTAATTTATTTAACGTGCCGCTGCTTTCTTAACCGCTCTGGGACAGTATAGAAGCAAAGCACAAGAAAGCAGAAATGTGGTTCCTTTTTTATTATGTAAATTAATACTATATATGCCAGAAAATTGGAAGTACTGGAGCATATATGTGACTATAATCCAAGATCAGGGACTGAACACTAGGCAGAATTCAAAGCCAATCTAAATCCACATTCTTAGTTGGGAAATACAGTAGAGGGGAGAATCTAAATCAATTATATTATTATTTTATATAAGAAATTATAATTTTTGTGTATTTGCAAAATACAGATTCAGTTAGGTTTACTTTTAATTCAAAGGTTTCTGTTTAGAAAACAGTTTTTTTCACACATTCAAAATTTTCTTAATGAATCACTAAATAGAAAAAACAACATAATTTATTCTTCTTTTTAATCTTTGTGTTTTAAAAAAGAACTTACTCTGATTTTTTACTGTCAGTACTTTGTCACACTTTAAATTCCACAGACTTGAGCTAAAAAAAATCCAAAGCTAAGGTTATAATAAGGTCCCCAAAATCTTGCAGGCTAGATTGTTAGTAATTAATAATCTGGTCCTTAACCTGCCAGCCTGGTTGTCCCATGCTAACGGTATCTAGAAAATGATGATCAAAAATGAGATAATAAAATCCTACTTTTTCTTTGTTGTTGATTTTCCTTTCAAATGTTCTCCCTTTAGCTTTAATTATCTTTTAATTGGGACATAACCAATTACCTTAAGCACACAGGCAACCCAGTAGGGCCTGTTTTGACATGCCTTGGCTACTGCAGTGCCTAGAATACACCACAGCTCCCAGAGGTTTGACCAGACAGTGGAAGTTGTTGAAGTGCAAGATAGCAATTCTCTCTCCCATCAGACCTTCTGCTAAACTGCTATGCCACGTAACTACCCCAAATCACAATGCTTTCTACCTGTATTAGTTCAGGCTAATTTATTATTAGGTAGTTTGTTAGCTGGCTTTGATCATTTTTAACTACTGTTCAATAAAGCAATATGGATATAGTGATCTGAGTAACCTGAGCTACCCTGGACCAGTGTGAACTACTTCAATAATGGAAAGTATTTTACTTTTACCAACATTTAGACTCCTGACTCAAGTGATGAGCCCTTGGTGCCTTCTTAGAGCTTGGCATCAGAGGTATTGTCCATCTTGTTTGTTCTATAGATTAACCATTGGTCATATTTGGTGGGCTTAAAGGGAACCGTTTTGAGTAAAATGTAACTGTCTTTAGATTGCTAAAAAACAAGATGAAGCTGCTGAATACGTGTTACCGTTACTAAAAATCCAAGGTCAGTTTGGCATCAGGTATTTCTTAGTTGTGAATGTTTGAAACTCACAGGGCTTGTTAAGTATTTTAATATTTTTCAGATCAAAATACGTCAAATATTCCAGCCAATAATTTCTCTTTCAGTCATGATTTGGAGTAGAAAAATTGGGCCAGTGATAGCTCAGTGGTTAAGGTACTGGACTAGTAAACAGAAGGTTGCTGGTTCAAGCCCCGCCACCACCAAGCTGCCACTGTTGGGTCCCTGAGCAAGGCCCTTAACCCTCAATTGCTCATCGTGTTCCGCTCACTGTGTAAGTCGCTTTGGATAAAAGCGTCTGGTAAATGTAAATGTAAATCAATATAATGTATTCCTTAATCAATAAATTGATGACCAAATTCTGCTGGATTAGTTCTCAGTGTGGGCATGTGCAGATTTTTTATACTTTAGCTATAGTACAGCCCGAGCCACTGGCAATGCTTGGGGGGAAAATCTGCCTTTTTTGTTCTTTTCCCCCTCTCTACTTCTCTTTTCTGTTCTTTGATTACTTATTATTCAGTCTGCATCTCTATTCTTTATTACATGTTGTAAGATGAGAATAAATTAAAATACAAGTCTGCTCAGCCTAGCTAATAAGGGAATCCAAAGTGCATGTGTGTGTTTCAGAAGTGTGTGTGTGTGTGTGTGTGTGTGTGTGTGTGTGTGTGTGTGTGTGTGTGTGTGATTAAAGGCAGAGTAGGATGGCCCTGATGATGAAAGGACAACAGGAAGGATGAGCGACTTTCACCTGCATGTGATTAAGTGGACTTTTGAGGAGCCGCTGTTTAACTGCTGAGTGTGTGTGTGTGTGTGTGTGTATGTGTGTGTGCATATGTGTGTGTGTATTTGTGTGTTTGTGAGTGTATAGCAGCCGTTTCACTGCAAGAGTTTTAATATAGCTGAGTTTTAATATAGTACACCTCAAAGAACCGCATTAACTGGCATCCTGAATGCTAAATTAGACCTTAAACTATTACACAAAGCCAATTAGAACTAATATTAGCTTAAATATTTGCAATATTTCCCCATTAACACCTAATTAACTTTCTAAATTAAGAGAGAAATTATAATTAGTTACTATAATTAGTAAATGAGAACCCAGTTACAGTGTTAAATAATATTATCCTGGCATTTCTCCACTATTGAAGCCTAATTTATTCTTTGTCAGAAAGGGGTTTAGATATGTGATTTGAAACTAACTTTAGAATTTTTGGAGTAGTCATTGATTCATTGTCAACCAGATTTTTATTAGCTGTTTATCAGATGAGACAGCAGGAGGGTACCAGACAGCTTCTATTTTTGCACTGTTGGGCCTGATGCAATAAAAAAATTGTTGACTAAAGGTACTCTGCTAAATAAAAACTCTAAACACTGACTCCACTGTTGCGTTAACTTTAAATGTACATTTTTGTTGCATTTAGGAGAGGCTTAGAACTTAGTGAAGACGTCTTCAGATATCATTTGATACCACTAATCATTTGAAGACAACAACAGACTCACAAACAATAGAAAAGGTAAGGTACTTTCTGATTGCCAGCAAAGACTAATACCTTAATGCTTGTCTTTATCAAGTGGTAAGACATGAGCCAAATTGGCACAAAGGCACAAAAAGGCACAAAGCAGATTTAAGGTGTAACCAGCATTTTCAGCCGGGGAGAGACTGGTTTATTTGTTGTTTTGTAGATAAATATATTTCTTTAAGGTGCACACCTTTTTGGGGTTCCAAAAAAACATTTTGACTCAATGTGACTACTTTTGTGTAATCTTTTTTTTTTTTTTACCTTTTGTGCAAAAAAAACCCAAAAAACATTTGCATCAACTGCTTTATCCTATTCTATATCCTATCATATCCTATAGTCCAGGTTAAAGGAAAACACTAGGCACAAGGCATGAATACACTGGACTGGGCGCCAATCCATCCCAGGAGTTTGGCCACCACCACCCCCTTCCCATACATAGCTAAGCATGTCTGTCTAGACTCGTCATCTGAGCAATGATGGGCTAGCGTAGTAGACTGCTGTGCCACCCAAGTGCCTTGCATATGCACACTGCACCACATACCACACACACACACACACACAAAGCTGTCTGAAAAACATTAAATTATTCACCAAAATGAAACCCAAAGCAAGTTTTGCCCAAGGCCCGTATCCACACTGGAAATCTGTCGTGTAAAACAGGGTTATGTGAAATACATAGAAATTAAAGTGATTTTACTTGCAAAGTTTAGCTGAGAAATAGCTGATATACTATATTCCAGGCTTATCACTGTAGCCCATTTCTCCGTCCTGGGGTTTCTAAAATATGTATGCTTAGCTAGAAATGGAAACTTTGTGTTGTATAAATTTTGAGTGCTGACATTGCCATGGGCCAAAGTATTCAACAGTGGACAAAAAACCAACACAGTGTGACCATTCCAACTTTTAAAGAGGCCCTGTAGCTATGCAGGTGGAATGTAATTGTATTTCAGCAGAAATCCATTTTTCCATATAATTAAAATCACCAGGCTGCCTTATACCATCATCAGTCAAAACAACACCTGCAGGAACAACCGTAGATCCGTTGTATCATTTACTGTATTTCGCAATGCCGGTCATGTTTGCAACACTGGCATGTGTGCACAGTGTCAACAGTCCTGGTATAAACAACGTGTCCAAGTGGGAGAGAGCGAGAGAAACTGAGTCTGAGTTCCACAAACTCACTTTTGAAAGTAAATACACTGGCAAGAATATTGAATTCTGTCTCAACTGAATAATTAATGCAACAAGGCAATGTGACACTCAGTATGTGTTTATGCATCAGAAGAAATTACTCCCCAGCATAAATGAAATGTAAACATTTCTAGCAGCTTAAAATGATTGAAAATGTGATTTGCTTGTAGATAGGAGCTGAGAAGAGGACAAAAAGATGTGATTTTTAGCAAAGTTTGTTTGACTGCAGCTTTATGTCTGGTGTGGGAATGGTTAATTTAGGACTCATTATAATTATGTTAGGGAATGCGTTAATGACTATTTGCATGAGTAAACATTTAATTAGGTGCGCATGCTTACAAAAGTGTTTGATTCTGCAGTAGATTTCCCAGATTCATCTTTTCCGAGATTTTAATTCAAGCTCTGCACTGGGTATAGAGAGGCAGAAAAGAACAAGAACAATCATGACTAGTGTATTTACACTGCGCTGTCTTTTCCATCATTGGGTCTCTGGCCTTTTCTAGTCTACCCCTCACACTGGCAATAACGTGCTGACAGGCAATTTGAACTGCCCAGCCTGGCGTACTCTTTTCTTAGCAGTAAGTACGAACGGGAGAGCGATTACACTGGAATAGACAAACAGCCTCTCACACTGCTGCAGATCCCACTGCAGTGGTTTGAGGCCATCGTTCTGCTTTGAAACAATGGCCTTGATGGCCTATTTTGATTAACTTTATAAAAAAAAATGATAAAACAAGAAAAAGCCAAAACAAAAAAAGAGAAAGGAAGGAAGGAGTGAAAGTGGGATGGAAGGAAGAAAGAAAAGAAGCAAGGATGGAAAGAAGCAAGGGGGAGGGAGGGAGGAAGGAAAAAGGGAAGGAGAGAAAGTTATAAAGTAAAGATGAAATAAACAAAACTAATTGAAAATGGAGCAAAAGAAAAAGAAAAGACAAAAGGGAGGACAGAAAGCAAGTTGTGTGGAAGAAAAGAAGAAAGACAAAGCAAAATGGATCTAAGAAAACAAGAAAAAGGCAGAACAAAGCAAGACGGGTGAAAAAAGGTCAAATTGAGAAATAAATAAAAGAATGGATGAATGGATAGATGGATGGATGGATGGATGGGTGGGTGGATAGTTGCATGAATAAATGGATGGGTGGGCGGATGGGTGCATGAATGGATGGATGGTGCATGAATGTATGAATGGATAGATGAATGGATAGATGGATGGATGAATGGATGGATGGATGGAAGTAAAAAGGTAAGAAGGCAATAAAGAAAATATGAGAAGGAGGAAGGGTGGGTTTGAGGGAAGGATGGAAATCCTCATTCTTTCTTTACCTCTGTTACCTTCTGTTACATCTGTTATCAGGCCATTCATCCATATGGACATCCAGGACAACGGCAAGCACAAATGAATGAAAGAATAAAATGCTGGGAGGTCAAAGATAATAATACAAGTTTTTAGACTGCCCTACATTCCATAGCAGTTAATAAAAGCAGAGACACAAATAAGTACATTTTGTTTGCCCTTTTTAGCTCATTATTCATGTCTCATTACAGGTAAAAAGATCAGAAAATTAAAGAACTGCTTATTTAAACACACTTTTTAAAATCAAACACAGAGAGTGGAGGCACTTTATGCAGGGACGTGGTCTGTAGGTCATTAGTTTGACTGATGGCTGAAGAAAAGGCCAGTGTCAGTTTTTGAGTTTGATGCAATGTTTGGCTAGTAGTGGTGTGACAGACATGACAGTAACCAAATATGTATTATAAGTGTACTCCACCAGCGCATGTGATATTCATAACTGGAGAAAGAAAATGCTGACACTATGAATGCAATGTAGGAAGCCCCAAGTCATGTTTTATTCAGTGCAGATGATAAAGGAGCTATTTTTGGCCACCTTGTATTGGGATTTTCAGTCTAAACCCCCACCTGAATGTCTGCACCCACAGCAGTGAAAAGGTCTTTTTGTATCATGTAAAAACATTTAACATATTCACATTGAAGTTTAAATGTGGGGCACTAGACTTCTCATAAAATACATATTTCCATAATCAAAGTGCCACAGTAGCCTGAATCAAAATGGTTACAAAAGTGCAGATTTCTTAGAAGTAGCCCTGAGAGAGACCGACAGCGCTGTCCCTTGTGTATTTCTGCTTTGCACCTTGTTTCCTGGGGGTATCAGACTAAATCATAAATAAATTTATAAATGTAAGAAATAAATGAACAATTAAACGATAAATAATAAATACATTTTAAGCCAATAAAGTAGAGCCACAGAATTTACATGTAATAACAGATCAGAAATTGTAAGTGCTGATTGAAACATCAATATGAGCATAATTTTATTAAAGATTTTTTAAATTAAAAAGTGAATTTAAAACAATCATGGGATTAAATCATGTATAAATAAAATATTTTGTATATTATAAGAAACGTCTTAATGTAGTAGACAACTTTCAAAGTACTAAAAGCATGTCTTATACCTTTGGCCATGGTCAACGAATGCAAAAATAATACTTAAACAATAATAAACACAACCAAGCCACCCTAAACTAGACTGAAATAGTGATCTTTGCAAAATCATTCTAATAATGTTGCTTCAAATATTTCAGACCAAAGGCATTACTATAAATAATAGTTCAGTATTTTAGCTCCTAATTGCACATTAAATCTACCATGATACACTGACTCTTTCATCCACGTCATCCACATAAATGCATGCAATTTTACAGAAATGTAGGTAATTAGAGTAATTAGCTGCCTTCCCTGCTGCCACAATTAATTCATATTTGTTTACTAAATCTGTAACATTCCCCCATATTTAGGAATTACAACAGCTAACCTGGTCTGCATACCAGACTTGGCCCAGTTATTATGCTGGATGCTTTTCCTGAAGCAATCCGACTTATTTTATCTGGGCTTAGGACCAGCACTGAGTGCGCACTGATGCTCACCTCCCAAATGGCACCCATCACCCCCCACCCTGACGGACAATAGCCAACGATGTCTGTGCAGATGCCCAACCAGCCAATAGGATTGCTTAGGTTCGAATTTGGATCCCTTGATCAAAGCATTAGTGGGCCAGCGCACTTTACCGCAGCATCAGCTAAACGTCATAACATTCGCCCTAATATTTACAGTTGCAATCAAAAATATTCAACCCATAAAGGAGTTATGGAGTTATTAAATATGTTAGGAAGATAATGACACTGCTTAATATCCTCCCAACTTCTAACTGACTGCCTATATATTTACCCATCATTTCCTTTTCTACCCTTTGCTAAATACTCACACCCACCTCCTTCCCATTTCCTTCACAGCTCTTCATGTTTTTGTTTTTCTAAATAAATAATAAAAGGGTTGACTACCCAGTACAAAGAACTCCAGACCAGCATCTTCAGAGTTTATCTCTCTTCATCATACTCACTCTTCATTCAGTACAGTTGAAAGTGTGGCCTGCACTCGTAAAATAAAGGATTTATTAACTTTTCTGCAGAGCTAGATTTTGCTTTAAAGAAAAAAAGGAAATTGGATAGGACTGCAGAGTCCTGGAACACAGTTCCCTGAAGTGGTGGATTGTCTGGTGCAAGAGAGATATAGCTTTAGAGTGCTGTGCATTAATATTTTTAATTATTTTCATGTCAGGTTTTGACTGGCTACTAGTGTTAACCTGTCTGTTTGCACACTTTATTTGAAAGCTGATAGAAAGTTCACAAGTAACAGTCTGGATGTATGAAAGATTGTGTGATGTTTTCAGAACTGTGCTTTGCGCTCTGGTTCATCCAAATTCCCGGAGCACTGCTGTGATCCCACAACCACACCAAGGATTAATGCCTAATCCTCATCTGAACCCTGTCCTATCACTACTTTAATGCTTTCTCTCTTCACTCTCTTGCACTACCCCTATGCATCCTTTAATGAGGTCACCTGTTAGGGATGGAGGGTTGGATTTTTTGTGTGTAAAGACTTTGGATTTTGCCTTTTTGAATAAGAAATGGAAAGTTAGAAAGCAGAATGGGTATTTCAGTATTTTGTGTCCTTTGTTTGACCCCTCGCGTTACAAGTGTGCACTGATCACACCGTTCATTGATGGAGGGTGCAAATTAGTCGATATTTTAGCAATCCTCCCTCTCCATTAGTCTCTCAGTTAATGTCCATCTGCCACCTGGATTTGTACAAAGTGTTGCTTGTTCTGTTATTTCCTCAGGCTTGAGGAAAACCTAATGAGGTTTCAGAAGGACAAAGTGCTGTTTATGCAGCTCTCTCTCTCTCTCTGACTCTGTAAGCCTGGTATACTATTGTGCTGTCTGGTAACCGATGATGGGGCAAAGGGGGTGTGAATGGAAAAGATATCTTATGTCTGTCCTATCCTTGACTGGCAGAGCATATAGATTGTTTATTTATTTACTTATATATTGTTTACTAATCACACTATCCTGGCAAGCACCGTGTTTAATTTATCTAACACCCCCTCCCAACACATGAGAACCAAAGCACCAAAGACAGAACACACGCTGAAAATGAAGCCAATCAATTGTTAACAACACACACCCACACACACTCACTTTTTTACACCCAGTGCAATTACGTGCTGAAAGGTAACTGTTCGACCTTTCTGCATGGAAACACTAAGAAAATCTAGTCATACTTTCAACATTTTCACCTTAGCTTCCTCACACCTGTCACCCCAACTCTGCCAAATCCACTATGTGGACACTTCAGTTCAGAGGACATTCAAAACAAACATTTTAAGAAACTAAGTGAAATTCCCTTATTTACCCATCTAGTAAAACATTATGATTAGAATACAGAAGATGCAGTAGCATTTCTAAACTTTTCAGGTCTCTAGCAAAAACCTACATTTTACTGATGCTGTGCCATACACAGACATGCATTTCTCATTTTAATTTTGTCTGACATTAACTGCTAATACTAATATTTGCACACACTGGCTAAAACACTGACCAACCAAATACACAGGGGTGTTGAGGCTTTCTTTATACAAGAACATTAAATTTGTTCACAGGCTATTAGAAGTACATGCTCTCTATTCAATGTTAGTAAGGTTTTAATGTACAATGATGTTTACACATGCTTTATTCAACATTCTTAGCATTACATCTTTCATCGGGGGCTGTTTGACAGAAGGCTTTAAGCAATAGCTTTACTCTGCCAGTACTAGTTTACTTATAAAATGCTATACACTTAATACATTTTTTAAAGTTAAAGTTTATTTCCTTGTTTTGTTTTCTATATGAGTGAATATTTACAGATTATGCATGTATTAACCATTAAGTCCACATTATTGTAAAAAGAAATAGACCCTGCACTTACAAAATGCAATATGCAATATACTGGAAGGGTCTGCAAGGATTAATTTTTCAGATTTCAGATTTTTTGAGTAGGTTTATGAAGCATGTGATGTAATTTAAGTTTTAAGTAAACCCAGTGCATTTCATTGTAAGGATTTTAGCCTACTAATCCATTAGTTATATTTAAACTAAGGGACAAGTACATAATAAAGTAATAAAACTTTATTATGTACTAGAAAACACAATATATAATATAATAATAATAATATAAATAGCCTATTGCCAAATTACTTTGTCTTTAATGATTTCATTTTCATCCCTCCTACCCAGACATAGCCAATCTTGTCTGTGTAGACGCCAGGCCACCAGCAAAATACTTGATGAAAATGCAATGCCACCAGGTACTCCTACAGAACTACAAGACCTCAAGTGTTGCCATGTTGTTTTTCTAAAACGGTATTAATCTTTGAGAACAGAAAGAAATACTAATTCATGTAAGTGAACTTTTTATGTAATTTAATAATGCTTAGTTTGGCTGGTTTAGCTTAGATGACTTCATTTATATTGCTTTTAAATGTTACCTGGTAAATATTTAAAAGTTACAGTTTGTTCTGGTGGGTTTTTCCCCCCAATCTGGCAACCCTCTACAGTCCATATGCTTGTTTCATGCAGCAGCAGCAGCAGCGGCAAGCAACAGCGGATGAGGATGCCGGGTTTATGCGCAGCAGTTTGCGTCTCTTTGTGTGCCACTGAACTTGACGCAGCCTGAAGAAGCGAAAAAAGAGACGCGTCGGGTTACGTTGAGCTGGAGTGGCAGATGTGAGGAAGCTGGGACACACAGAGAAACTCGGAGCATCCTCCCGTGTAACTTCCAGTGCTTCTCTGGAAACAGCGACTCAGCAGCACGACTTCTCTCGGTCACATTCACTGTGCCTGTGAGGGGAAGCGCGCGCGCTGTGCGGTTACACAGAGCGCGCGGGACCGTCCGCTCCATGGCTTTGTTTTTATGAGCTGTTTTGCACCTCTTTTCACTCCGGATTCTGTTTTTTAAGGTTTAATAGCTATGAAATAAAGGACGAAAGTGTTGCGCCCCTACGAGGAATGTAAGGTTTTTACTTTATTCATTTGAAAATTGAGGACCGGGTTCTCAGACCTAACGAACGGTACGTTGAAGTCATTTCCACCTGGCTTCTTGTGTCTGAACTTGATATTAGTTAGCATAGTTAGCACAGTATTACTTTTCGTAATTAATTTTTTATGATATTCCCTGTTTCTGTAGCTGTTATTAATTTAAGAACTAGCTTGAGACAAACACACGTTCAGTATACAGTGAATGTGATTAGGCAAAATAGTGTGGGGAAGTATTCCACTAGTTCTGTGTTTATTTACTTCCAGTGCATCATGATGGCTGTACTTTTGAACATGAACAAAACTGTATATTTATAAGCATACATATACACTTTTTAAATAATAAAAATATTGGAAAAAAGTATTCAGACAACATTGAATTTTGCTCCATTTTTCTTAGCAAATTGTCCTCTATTTTCCCAAATATATGGACATTTCTCAGGTAGAAACACAATTTTATAATGCTCCATAAACTTTCAATCAAATTCAAGAATGGAGATTGACTTCCACAAGCATGCACCTTTACCTTTGTCAGAAACTGCCCCTGAGGGTTTGTTTGGGGCCTTTTTCTTAATGATAAGATTCAATACTCTTTGATCTGGCCATGTACATTGCTCTGTTTATGTTTCCATTGATCATTCGTATTGGCTGAGTCCTGTTTGGAGGGAAGTAGACCCATCTCATGATGCTTGATGCTTTTTTGACAAACGCTGATCCATATGGCCAAACTGTTACAGTTTTGACTCCATAGATTGGTATCCCAAATGTATCCAGATTCCTTCCAGGTTATTCCAGTCAACCTTTCCTGTGCTTTCTGTGTCAAGATGGGCACACGTCATGGAGTCCAGCCATGAAGTCCTTGGTTGTTAAGTGATCTTCTTATGGTTGCCACCCTCACATTTGTCGTACCCTTCATCAGGTCTTTTGCAGTGACACTGGTTGTTTTTCATTGCTGTCCTGATGAGATTGCTAAGGCCTCCAAAAGAAATTTTGAGCACAGCAGGTTTTAAGATCTGCAATGTTATGTAGGAGATTAGGAGCATTAACAAAATATCCTGCTACTCTACAATACCACATCATTCATTTTCTTTGTTCATTTGCTGCATCATTCAATTGATAAAAATGTAATTAATCTAGTCTTAATCTAGCTCTGCAAAAAAGTTTACAGTCATAAATCCAATTTTCTGTTGGGGGTTAAATATTCACAATTGCAGCTGTAAATTTTTTACTGTGGGTGTGGCATTGCTGAGATTTTACGTCTTTTCCCCAATATAATTAGTTAACTTATTGCTAAAGTTTTCTATTTTTGTTTGATCTGACTATTTAGATGAGTGCATTGCAGTTTATTGCCATTTGTGGATATATACTTGCTGTTTTTGCTGTTTTCAGCTTATCTAGCAACTCTTTTCAAGTGACTGCTTTTACCTTTTATATCATTAGTTTAAAAGCCTGCTGTACAATTGTGCTGTAAGACAACTCTGTTTATGCTCAAAATACATGTTTTTGAACATGGTACAAAGACAATGTTTCAAGTACATTATCAAGTACAACCCATTTTAAGGAATTACAAATTACAAGCAAACCCATGTTTTTATTTTTTTAAATTTTTTTTACTAAAAGTAAAAAAGATCATAATTAGGATTAATAAAAGAAAACTTCTGCTTGCATTATATTATTAAACATACGCTGGTGTGATTATATCCTTCAGGATCCATAATTTAAGTTTTATATGTAAACCTGATATACTTTTAGCCATTTAGCAAGTTAACATTAACTCCCCATCCTTCCTAAACCAAGCACATTAAGTCAAACCTCAAAAACTCCAGAGTACAGAAGAGCTACTGTAAAATAATAACCCTATGACATCTGATAATGTCTTTATTTCACTGACAGTATATCTTAAAGTACATTACAGAAAATTGGGTAGCTTGTGTTCTTTGTAAAGTCTAGCTACAGTATGCAGTGATCAAATCAGTGAATCCATTATGCAACCATTCTGAGATTTCTGCTTTACTGAGTTTTAGACCACTGCTGCCAGCCTGGATTTGCTTGAGATCAATATCTGCATTAAGTGGTATAATGTTTAACCCATTAAAATAAAGTTGTTGCAGAAAGGAAAAAAAATGTTCAAATTTTTATGTTTAAATTCAATTTTAATGTTTAATTTTACTTTTTGGGCAGTGCAGTTATGGCCCTGAAATATATAAGATGATGTTATAGTCAGGCCATTACTTCTGATATCTGTGCTTACAATGGCAAAGGGAATTGCAATTTTCTGAGTTATAGTATCTCTCTGTGCGACAGCCGAGGTGTTACTGTGGGATGATGAGTGAAGTGTATAGAAGGGTATTTCAAATGGTATGACAATTTATGCTGCATTATACAACCATAAAGCCTATAATATTCTGTTTTTTTTTTTTAAATATGATACCTGAGTTATAAAAAAGGCAACAGATGTGACTGCAGCTGGATTTAGGACAGTTTGGGTGCTGTGTTTTTGTAGACTGTGATGTTACACAAACATGGTATAAACACAGAACACTGGATTAGAAAATATGTGAAGTCTGATTTCTGATTCAGTTATTTATTTTCCTTGAGTAAGCATCACACAGTCACACATTGACAGTTAATTATTACTCACATCTAGGGGTAATCTAGGTAATCTGGGTCCTGGCCCCATGCTTTGCCATCTTGACACAGCTGGCACAAAAGTGGTTTTGCCACCTATTACACCTAAATCATGATACAAACGTGATTGTCAAAGGCCTTTCTGTGCTGCTACTTCTGTTAATTCCTATCAAAGCCACAGTTCACATTTTACTCAGATTTTCATCCTGTCTTGGCATGTACAATGTGTGTTACAGTGGTTAATGTCACATGCTTTCACAGAATAAATGCATTAGTGGATTGGATCAATAAAACAAGCCAAATGGAATCCAATAGCAATCCAGCACTTAGTATCAGCACTGACACAGATACTTAGTGTTGTATTGCTTCATTCTTATAATTAGTAGACTGCACATTAATATTTTACCCTTAAAAGGTCCCTGAAATTTCACATTACATTTAAAATGACACCAGAGGTGTAAACTTAATTAGGATTATGCTGGTTAAGATTGTGCAGACATTGAGCCAGTTTCATATGACTTGTTACAACAAAAACACTGAAATTTCCCAAAATTACCAACCAGGTCCATTTGTATGTTGTGAGGTGAATCATTTTACAGTGCATCCTGTTGCCATCTTTTCCACATGTATTTGTACTTTGCTGTTCACATTGCATTGCCATGTGCATTTATTAGTGGTGTGGTCCTAATCTTTTGGCATTATACTATCTCTTCATTTTTTATTAATTAGTGTTTTTACTTTTGCTTCTTTTGCAGTGACCAAATGAGGCAGCCTGCCAGAAACATTCTACCATATCCTACAGGATTGTCTATGCTGACACTTGGATGAACACAAATATCCGTAGCACCTAACCATCTTTTGGATCAAAGCTTTACTTTCTTTGACCAGCGTCCTCTTCTAAATGCCACCATGCCTATCATCAGCAACACCAACCATCATTTTAGCAACCTGTCTGTCAGCGATGACAGTAGCATTGACCGGATCTTTACAGAGATTCCTGAGACAGAGACAGTTAAGGGCATGTATTACCAACGTGCAAGGTTTCTGCGACGATCTGAAGACATGGTGTCTGTGGATCATGGCATGCAGGCACTTATTAACGTCGGTGGAAACCGTTACATGCTACCATGGAGCACACTGGAGCAGTTCCCCATGACGCGCCTGGGCAAGTTGCGTACGTGTCAGAGCCCAGAGGAGATTGCCGGTGTGTGCGATGACTATGACGAGGCACGTCGGGAGTTCTTTTTCGACCGGAGCCCTAGTGCCTTCAGGGTCATCCTCAACTTCTTGGCAGCGGGCAAGCTGCGACTGCTGCGTGAGACATGTGCACTCTCACTGCATGATGAGCTGGCCTACTGGGGCATCGAGACGACCTGCATGGAGCGCTGCTGCAAGCGCAAGATGTACATGCGTCTGGAGGAGGTGGCCGAGCATGAGCGTCGCAAGCAGGAGGAGCGCAAGAGGTGCAGTGCACAAGAGCGTCCTCCTCAGGACGACACATGTTATCGGAGATTTATGAGCCATCTCAGGGACATGGTGGAGAACCCACAGTCAGGCCTTCCAGGGAAGTTGTTTGCCTGCTTTTCTGTGATCATGGTAGCCATCACGGTCGTCAGCTTGTGCATCAGCACAATGCCTGACCTGCGGGAGGAGGAGGACAGGGTAAGTGGGTACCTAAAGGAAATTAATTTCACTATTTGGCAAAAAGTAACTTTTTTACCACTTAGACCATAAATTATGTGATGTTGTACACTTGGCTGACCGCAACTAAACACAAGTTGCCAGCTGCAATTTATTGCCTTATTTGTGTGTTTTTATCAATCTGACAGAAGCAATATACTGGACCGAACATGAATTTGTAAAGTTTATGGCTTCCTATTTTTTATGTTATTTAATAGTTTTGTTTGAATGAGTTAGTCAGTAACAAAACAGCCATACAAGTTTGCTAGAGCCACTGTGCTCAAAACAACTACCATACTCTGTGTGTCCCCTCTTGCTTTGCATTAATACTGGCAGTGTCATCATCACCTGTGGGTGTTTCTAAACTCAAGCTGACCTTTGGATGCCATAGTTTGACCCCAAGCAAAAAAAAAAAATGCTATGGCAGTACAGCATACTTTACTGGCTAGTATTTACGGAGTGTATTAAAAAACAATTTTACCACAAATCAGTTACCTTCCCACAAATTTTTTTTTCCACCTCAAATCAAATGTGTTCCCACTAAAAATAAAAATCCAAGAGAGAAATTGCTTAAATTGCATCCCTGCGTAGTGCATCACTGTCTGTGCGTCAAGAAAACCTCGTTTGTTCTTTGTGGAAGTTTGACACCACGACAATGAGTTTTTCTTCTATCTCTCGTAGGAGCCAAAAAAGGAGCGTACAGTTTCACGGTGGTGAAGATAAAGCGCATACCACTCTGCTCAATGCTCAGTTTCATTTAGTAATTGCCACGTGGCTTTAATCCTAATTTACAGTTAAATTTTGCTCAACTTGGCTGCGTCTTTGACTCAGCAGTTTTCGTGCCGCCTCCTGTCGCCGAAAATCAGCGAAAATGGGTGACGTTTCACCGCTCTGTCACGACACGCCGCTGCTGGTTTAAACACAGGGTTTTAGTCTTGCAAGCAGGATTTACTATCCTGCGTCTTAAGCCTTAATCAAGTTATAGTGAACCATTTTGCAGGTGATCGCACTCAGATATTTTGTTGTTTTGTGGTGCTGTTGTTTGGACAGTTTATGCATTGTTTGCAATAATCGACACATAGCTTCTGTTCTTCAAGCCACGTTCAGTTGTGAAAACTACTACTAGACCTTGATATAATATGTAGAAGTCTGGCTTGCAAGAGTACTTTGATTAAAACCATTTATTTGCATTTAGGCTCACAAAGTCACACCACTTCCCTTCTGGTTGTTTCCATGCAAATGTTATGCTGCATTAATATTTGACCAAGGCTTTTGAGGGACTATGGAGGTAAACAATGCTGATCAGATGTAGTCTACTGAGTTTATGCTAACTAAGGCCCTATTTATAGTTAGATCTGCCTTGGGTGAGCTGGTCACAAGTGGTCAAATCTATTTCAGAAACCAAATTCACTAAAACACATTGCCAGGTTTGTGGTTTTCCCACAGGCTTCTTCTTTTTGTGTCGAGTTTTGCATTTTGCTTTCATCATAATAATTCATGCCGAAGTGACCACTCTAGGTCACCATCATTAGGCTTACTTCTTGCTGTTTTGTTTGGGCAGATTGTAAAGGTTACAGCGACAAATAATAATGTTGCTTGGGTATTATTTATCACAATCCTGTGTTAATACATTTTTCATTTTCAAAATCATAAATGTCCTTTAATTATACTTTAAGTAATTCTTTTTAAAATCATAAGTATCTTTTAAGTAATCTTATTATTTAGTGTCCGAGTGATTAGCTGCACCATACAAAAACATTTCAATTTAAAATGAAATATGCATGTCATGATCAATCAGTGACAAGTATTTCAGCTAAATAATCATTTACAGCTGGGAAAAGTAACCTTAATTTAACAACTCCTGAAATCGTTTGTTGTGTCTCCTGGCTCAATTACATCATGTTTAATAAGTCTTCAGTCTTGTAAGCACAAGCCAGTTTTACTATTTATAGAAAGTGAGTGTGCACTATCCTGATTGTGTTTGTGTGTGCACCTTACCCCAGTGGGAAATATTAAGGGAAGAACAGGCAGATCCTTTCAATGTCACTAAGTACCCAAAGAGTAATGAACCGGCCCAGCAAGGCTTTTACAGTGTCAGCAAACACATGCAGTGCGTAATGCAAGACTTCTAGAATGACACTGGGCACACAGCAGGTCTGCAGAAAAAAACTAGCTCTGCAACTTCCATGCATCTTATTGCACATACAGTGTATCACAAAAGTGAGTACACCCCTCACATTTCTGCAGATATTTAAGTATAGCTTTTCATGGGACAACACTGACAAAATGACACTTTGACACAATGAAAAGTAGTCTGTGTGCAGCTTATATAACAGTGTAAATTTATTCTTTCCTCAAAATAACTCAATATACAGCCATTAATGTCTAAACCACCGGCAACAAAAGTGAGTACACCCCTAAGAGACTACACCCCTAAATGTCCAAATTGAGCACTGCTTGTCATTTTCCCTCCAAAATGTCATGTGATTTGTTAGTGTTACTAGGTCTCAGGTGTGCATAGGGAGCAGGTGTGTTCAATTTAGTAGTACAGCTCTCACACTCTCTCATACTGGTCACTGAAAGTTCCAACATGGCACCTCATGGCAAAGAACTCTCTGAGGATCTTAAAAGACGAATTGTTGAGCTACATGAAGATGGCCAAGGCTACAAGAAGATTGCCAACACCCTGAAACTGAGCTGCAGCACAGTGGCCAAGATCATCCAGCGTTTTAAAAGAGCAGGGTCCACTCAGAACAGACCTCGCGTTGGTCGTCCAAAGAAGCTGAGTGCACGTGCTCAGCGTCACATCCAACTGCTGTCTTTGAAAGATAGGCGCAGGAGTGCTGTCAGCATTGCTGCAGAGATTGAAAAGGTGGGGGGTCAGCCTGTCAGTGCTCAGACCATACGCCGCACACTACATCAAATTGGTCTGCATGGCTGTCACCCCAGAAGGAAGCCTCTTCTGAAGTCTCTACACAAGGAAGCCCGCAAACAGTTTGCTGAAGACGTCAACAAAGGACATGGATTACTGGAACCATGTCCTATGGTCTGATGAGACCAAGATTAATTTGTTTGGTTCAGATGGTCTCAAGCATGTGTGGTGGCAATCAGGTGAGGAGTACAAAGATAAGTGTGTCATGCCTACAGTCAAGCATGGTGGTGGGAATGCCATGGTCTGGGGCTGCATGAGTGCAGCAGGTGTTGGGGAGTTACATTTCATTGAGGGACACATGAACTCCAATATGTACTGTGAAATACTGAAGCAGAGCATGATCCCCTCCCTCCGGAAACTGGGTCGCAGGGCAGTGTTCCAGCATGATAATGACCCCAAACACACCTCTAAGACGACCACTGCTTTATTGAAGAGGCTGAGGGTAAAGGTGATGGACTGGCCAAGCATGTCTCCAGACCTAAACCCAATAGAACATCTTTGGGGCATCCTCAAGCGGAAGGTGGAGGAGCGCAAAGTATCGAATATCCGCCAGCTCCGTGATGTCATCATGGAGGAGTGGAAAAGCATTCCAGTGGCAACCTGTGAAGCTCTGGTAAACTCCATGCCCAGGAGAGTTAAGGCAGTTCTGGGAAATAATGGTGGCCACACAAAATATTGACACTTCAGGAACTTTCACTAAGGGGTGTACTCACTTTTGTTGCCGGTGGTTTAGACATTAATGGCTGTATATTGAGTTATTTTGAGGGAAGAATAAATTTACACTGTTATATAAGCTGCACACAGACTACTTTTCATTGTGTCAAAGTGTCATTTTGTCAGTGTTGTCCCATGAAAAGATATAATTAAATATCTGCAGAAATGTGAGGGGGGTACTCACTTTTGTGATACACTGTACATCTGACTCTTTTTATTCACTAATGCTGAATGGCATCTTTGGAAAGCAGACTAGCGGAGGTCACAACTGAGCAAAGAAGCAACTCATCAGCATTCATTACTTTGTGATTTCATTCATCTGCAGGATGCCTCTTTTCTTAAACTCGGTGTATGGGTGACTGTGTGTGTGAGTGTGTGTGTGTGTGTGTGTTTAAAGAAAGGAGAGCAGTCTTTTATGTGCAGTATGTCAGATTGACCGTCCATTTAGGGCATGCTGAAAACAGTACAGCTGTCATATTTAGTCCTTATTACACAGCCGTTTGTCATTGTCACTGACATGAGGAATCAGGCATGACTCACTCAGGGTCTCATTCATCTCTGTTTAGCTTTGTGCGTGTGAACTTACATGGCTGCTCTTTGATAATAGGTTGCCTTTTATATGACCTGAGCTTTAATCCCTTTGTATACACATGGACACAAACCTTTGTTTGTTATGAAGAAGCATCCTTGGTCAAACATGAATGTATGCACATAATTTTACTAATTAACCACTAAACGTATACCTCTACCTATACTTCCGCTCTCTTCCAAGCCTTTCTAGTTTTTTGTTTATGACCAAATGTTTAACAGTAAAGCATAATCACAAATATAAAATAAAAGACGGAAAAGATGTTTAAAAAATGTTTTATTTTCAAAACAACCTGAGCCAGGGCATATTCCAGGAAACACTGAGGACCATTATTAAAAAAAAAAAAGATAGAAAATGCAGAATCTTCTTTATATTTTATGAACTTTTATTGATAGACTGAAACCTGAGCACTACATCGAAAAAGCTGAGTTTAGGTAAGAAACCAATGTAGCATGTACTCTACCAAACTAACACTTTATATATTAATAATATGCAATATAGCTACTATAACATATACTATAGGAAGCAAATCACTAACAATTCGCTTATCTTCAGATGGTTCAATGGTGTCTTTTCCATTTTATTTTGCTTATTGCTTATAACTGCTTATTTAAGTATTAAAGTACAGAAACTTCAATGCCAATGTCAGGCAGTTTATTTTAAGAAATCTTGTGTACTTTAGGCACAGGTAGGTTGGGAAACCAGCAGGTTAATCTTTGCTTTTATATTTATGTCAATAAATGTAATTATGTAAGTCATATTAGGCAACACTAATTATACCAGCCTAGATTTGACAAAAAGCTAAAAAACCCAAAACAACAAAGAGCAACAGGCGACATAAACAATTGGACAATTTTAAGTTTATATATCACTTTTTATGTAGTAGTGTTTTCATCCGTATAAAACCAGTTCATTTTCAAGCAGGGGCTTATTAACCCTATCTGTGCTCTTCACAATATTAACTTGTTGTAAAACCAGTTGTTTTTATTTTAAAATAATTTATTAATGAATTAATCAACAAGCATTTGCCTAATTAACAAAATGTAATTGATGATTGAGTTTAATTAGACTAGACAAACCCAGGCTTGGTTACTTCCAGCCCTTTTAAATTAAAGCATGACACATTATTTTAAATACAATAATAGAAATTTGCAGTAATGTGAGGTGGACTAAAAGGTTACAAAAAACCCTATGCCACGATCAAAAGAAAAGGTTACGAAGCTGTCTCTAAAGCACTGGGATTCCAGGGAACCTCCCGTTTGCTGAAACACATTCATAGGGTCTTAAATCCTTTTGGTTTATTGTTCTGTGGACGGATTATTAAACTTTTTTGTACATGAGTCCCATCCTACCATGACATTTCACGATAAAAACATCAGACAAACAGTCATACATGGAGGTGTTAGTGTGATGGTGTGGGGAAGTTGACAATAGCTGGCAAGACCATTCATTTACTCTGTAGCAGAAAATCCTGAGGAAGAATGTCAGATCATCAGTACGTGATGTGAAACTAAAGTGCAGTTTGGTTATACAACAAGACAGAGACAGGCTTAGGTTATGTAACAACTATATTACACATTTAAACAGCAGTTGTCCTTTCAAACGCATTAACTGCTTGTGCTATTTTTCAGCAAGAACAACTAAACACAAATGCTTCTAATAACTGTAAACCAGTCCTATTGACTTGGATTAACTTTAACCCACAAAGCAGAACTGTTTTAATGCATCCACATTGGAGGGTTTTGAGCATGAACTGACAGCCTCAGCATACTGATGGGACTTACAAGGTCTCTTCAAAAACTTAAAACCTATTTTGTGTCATTTGAGCCAGTTGGAGTCAGACTTTCTCTTGTGTTTCATACCACCTCCACCATGTTTGATGCTGGCATGATGTTCTTACAGTAAAATTCTGTTTTTCGCTTTATGTCACGTGTAACAAAACCCATGTTTTACTTTTGTTTTGTCATCATCCACAAAGCATTCACAACTTAAGGGTCATCAAGATGTTTTTGTAGGGTCAAGTATTTACATTTCGTGTAGGTAGCAGATATCATGCCTTCGCAACTCTTCCAAGAATACCATGTTTTCTTGTGCCTTTTTCTAATGCTAGCGTTATGAATTTGCGCTGATTAAGCCTGCAGTTTCTTAGATGTGTGTCTAGATGTTCCTTTATGTATTTCTGGAATAAATTATCAAGGCAATATTGGAGGAAAAATTGTTAGGCTGACCAATTGAGGGAAGATTTACAGAGACTGGCCCTGTGATTTGCTGGAGTCCCAGAGCCATGTAAATGGCTTTGCCTTTTTTTTCAGACTATAACTTTGTCATCTCTTTAAATGCTTGACTTTCTGAACTCACTGAGCTGCCAGATAAAACCAGACAGGCCCTTTTATAGAAGAAGCTGGCCAATCTATTGACAAAGATTTAACACTCAAGTGGCACATGTGACTGTCAGTTAAGAGCAACTGACAAGTCAGTCATCTGTGCCTCCATGGTTTCTCTGCCTGCCATATTTGGCAACGCAGAGGGACATGATATTGCAACTGAGCCCCATTGCCAATATTCACAGCAGGTGGGCCTGTTACAGAAAGAAAATGTGTTTTTCATAAAACATAGTTAGGCCTACTGTGTTTCTGGTGGAAAATCATTTTATCTAATAAAGCATTTCCATTTTTGGATTTAACATTCTATATGATATCAACATGCAATATACGTACTATGACCTAATCAATGTTTATTATTTTTTTTATTTTAACCAGTTTTGTAGCCTAAAAAACGTACCCAGATATTAATCAGAGGTATTTGTAAGGCAGAAATGAGGCAGCCAGTGTCTGTAGTGCTGTTCAAATTTTAAACAGAGACAGAAATAGTTTGGTGCACCTGTACAATGGCAGCATATGTGATTTAGGTGAGAAGGACAAGTTATAATGACCTGTAATACAGTGACCTTTATGATTTGACAGTTTGCTCCATGCTAACCCTGTCTGTGCTTCTTTTTCCTTTCATTCTTTGTGTCCTGACTTTTCTATCCCTAAAGAGGTTCCTTTTTAAGTTTGCTTCAGCTCTTGTCTCCTCACTTTACGTTTATGGTAATGGTTTCTTGCCTTTTCATTACTTCTTCTTTACCTATCCTCTGTTTATCACCCCTGCTGCGTGTGTAAATTCTGCACCTCTGTTTGAAGTACAGCACACTGAAACTCAAAAGCAGAGGTGAACTTGCATGCCAGGGCGATCAGTAATGCTGCTGCAGCTCTCTATGCCTGCTGAATTGAAAATATAATTGATCATGAACTGAATTTTAATTATTCACCTGAAACGGCTTCCCTGAATTTGAAATTCTAAAGCCATCAAGCTACATTTAAAAGCCTCATGCATTTATCAACATGACATTGCCCCACAATGGATTGGCCTGTGTGTTGCTGCATTGCACCCAGGGGGACCAGGACAAAACATGAAAATAAATTCTTGCTAATATATATGCACTATATGGACAAAAGTATTGAGACACCCCTTCTAATTATTCAATTCATGTGTTTCAGCCACAACAACTTCTAACAGGCATAATAAATCAATTATATAAAGGAAATTATACACTAATTGTAATATAGTTGATTATTTCATTATACACAAATGCTTCTTACAGTTGTTTAATTATAACACATCCAGGTTTCTAAAAACCTGAGGTATGTACAAATGGTACAAAAACCTTTGTATTTAAGCTCTAAACCATTTAGCTTTGGCTCAGTAGCAGGTCTTTAAAGAATAGGCAGCAAATGGCTGGAGTAAAGCAAACTCACGTATAACGGCAGGGTGTAATCAGATACTTGACTTTCTAAACTCACTAGGAGCTGCCAGATAAATCACAGAACAAACCCAAACAGGTTCTGTTATAGAAGGAGCTGGCCAGTCTGTGAGGAAGATTTAACACTTAAAAGGGCAGATTAAGAAGAACTGAAACGTCAATAATCTGCACCTCCATGGTTCCTCTGCCAGCCATATTTGGCAAGGCAGAAGGGCATAATTCCATAACTGAGCACCATTGCCAATCTTCACAGCAGGTGGGTCTATTACAGAAATTTTTTTTTTTGATAAAACATAGTTTATGCCTACTGTGTTTCTTGTGAAAACCACTTTATCTGACCAAAAGATGATGCATTTAACATTCTATAGGGTAGCAACATGCAGTAAACTATGACCAGTTGAAACTTTATGAGTGGGTAGCACTGTCATCTCACAGAAAGAAGGGTCTGGGTTAGATTTCCCGGCTGGTCAGCTGTGGTCATATCTATGTGGAGTTTGCATGTTCTTCATGATTTTAACAATATCAATGTAAAAAATTAAAAATAAAATCAAGTGTCGGCTCTTGGAAATGAAATCTAATGATCTTTCTTGTCAACTGCGTTAATTGAACGAAGACGGTTATCAGTTAACTGCTTAATCATTACCGTCCATAATTTCTATTCATATTTCCAGGTGCAGTGATTCATATTTTGCAATAAACACAAACAAGATTAGAAACTGTGTACTCAGCAGCAGTGCAAAGTAGGACATTTCTTTTCTACTTTTACTTTTTCTACTTTTCTACCAGTCTGCAGTATCCCTGCTTGAAAGGAAATATATTTCCACCCTAATGACTTCCCTGGATATTAATCAGAGGTATTTGTAAGGCAGAAATGAGGCAGCCAGTGTCTGTAGTGCTGTTCAAATTTTAAACAGAGACAGAAATAGTTTGGTGCACCTGTACAATGGCAGCATATGTGATTTAGGTGAGAAGGACAAGTTATAATGACCTGTAATACAGTGACCTTTATGATTTGACAGTTTGCTCCATGCTAACCCTGTCTGTGCTTCTTTTTCCTTTCATTCTTTGTGTCCTGACTTTTCTATCCCTAAAGAGGTTCCTTTTTAAGTTTGCTTCAGCTCTTGTCTCCTCACTTTACGTTTATGGTAATGGTTTCTTGCCTTTTCATTACTTCTTCTTTACCTATCCTCTGTTTATCACCCCTGCTGCGTGTGTAAATTCTGCACCTCTGTTTGAAGTACAGCACACTGAAACTCAAAAGCAGAGGTGAACTTGCATGCCAGGGCGATCAGTAATGCTGCTGCAGCTCTCTATGCCTGCTGAATTGAAAATATAATTGATCATGAACTGAATTTTAATTATTCTCCCGGAACGGCTTCCCTGAATTTGGGATTCTAAAGCCGTCAAGCTACATTTAGAAGCCTCATGCATTTATCAACATGACATGGCTCCTTAGTGAGTTGGTTGTGTGTGTTTCTGCCTTGCGCCCAGAGGTTCCAGGCGTACCAGTCCCACTAAAGCAGTGGTAAAACATGAAAATAAATTAAATGATAATGCAACAATCTTGTTAATACATATCAATTATATACAGAAAATTATACGCTTACGATTTTGCAGCAACAGTTTAGAGAAGGCCATTTTCTGTTCCAATTTTACTGTGCTCCTTTGCACAAACCAAGGTCTATAAACACATTAAAAATTAGTGACCTGCACAGAACCCTGACCTGTTGGAAATTGTTGTGGCTGAAACACATGAATTCAATAATTAGAAGCACTGTCCCAATACTTTATAGTGTAGATTAACACAGGCACATGGTGCTACACATCTAAAATCTTCATGGCATATACAATAACAACTGTAAATAGTAAATTAAACACACAAACTAGTCATTTATCGCTTTCTTGGTTAATGAACGTAAATTAATTAGAGAATTTTATCATGATTGTGTTTTATTTTAATGATGTTGTTGGGGAAGCAGTGCTTACCATGGAGTCTTAAATGATTCATCTGTGAGGAAAATAAGTTCACATAAATGTTTGTGGTAATTACCCAGATGCTACAGAATGGAGATAAATATTCTCTTAAGCTTCACAGTTGTATATAAAGAAAAAAGATGAATAAGGGAATTATTTTATATGTATTTATGAAATGGATACAGCATCAAATTGCTATCAGGTGTTAGTCTCTAGAATGAATGGATATTATATTGCAGTATTTATAGTTTACATCGGGCAGAATGGTGGCTTGGTAGGTAGCACTATCGCCTCACAGCTAGGTTTAATCCCCAGGTGAAGTGGTCCAGGTCTTTTCTCTGTGTATGTTCTCTCTGTGTGTGCATGGCTTTCCTCCGGGTGCCCCAGTTTCCTTCCACAAGCCCAAAAACATGCAGTCAGGTTATTTTGAGCCACTAAAAAATAAAAAACAGCCTTTTGGCCTTTCAGCACATTCATAAAATAAGTCCTGCCCACATACATATGTTTCTATAACTTTGAGGGTATACATCTGCTGACTGTAGCATATCTGGTGCTCTGTACACTTTGTCACTCCTCATATATCAGCTGGATTCCTATAGGACCCCCAAGATGTTATTTGGGAGGTGGATTATTCATGGGGATTTGTTTTTTAGCATTGACTTTTACACCTGAGTGACTGGATTGATCCAAGTGCAATTAAGATGCTGCAAGTTGAAGGACTGCAACTTAAAGGGCCTCCTGTGCCTCAATCACTAATTTGTTTATCTATAGTTGGCTCTGCCTGAAAGCAGACTGGATCTTAAAGTACTGAACACATACATGCACACATAAATGTATATGTTTTAACCCATGGTTGTTGCTGATAATGTTGGAAAAAAGCAGGGACAAGGATGTATTACTTGGACAGCAGCTACAGTGCCTTGCAAAAGTATTCGGCCTCCTTGAACTTTTCAACCTTTTGCCACATTTCAGGCTTCAAACATAACGATATGAAATTGTAATTTTTTGTGAAGAATCAACAACAAGTGGGACACAATCGTGAAGTGGAACGAAATTTATTGGATATTTTAAACTTTTTTTAGAAATAAAAAACTTAAAAGTGGGGCGTGCAATATTATTCAGCCCCTTTACTTTCAGTGCAGCAAACTCACTCCAGAAGTTCAGTGAGGATCTCTGAATGATCCAATGTTGACCTAAATGACTGATGGTGATAAATAGAATCCACCTGTGTGTAATCAAGTCTCCGTATAAATGCACCTGCTCTGTGATAGTCTCAGAGTTCTGTTTAAAGCGCAGAGAGCATCATGAAGACCAAGGAACACACCAGGCAGGTCCGAGATACTGTTGTGGAGAAGTTTAAAGCCGGATTTGGATACAAAAAGATTTCCCAAGCTTTAAACATCTCAAGGAGCACTGTGCAAGCGATCATATTGAAATGGAAGGAGTATCAGACCACTGCAAATCTACCAAGACCCGGCCGTCCCTCTAAACTTTCAGCTCAAACAAGGAGAAGACTGATCAGAGATGCAGCCAAGAGGCCCATGATCACTCTGAATGAACTGCAGAGATCTACAGCTGAGGTGGGAGACTCTGTCCATAGGACACAATCAGTCGTACACTGCACAAATCTGGCCTTTATGGAAGAGTGGCAAGAAGAAAGCCATTTCTCAAAGATATCTATAAAAAGTCACCTGGGAGACACACCAAACATGTGGAAGAAGGTGCTCTGGTCAGATGAAACCAAAATCGAACTTTTTGGCCACAATGCAAAACGTTATGTTTGGCGTAAAAGCAACACAGCTCATCACCCTGAACACACCATCCCCACTGTCAAACATGGTGGTGGCAGCATCATGGTTTGGGCCTGCTTTTCTTCAGCAGGGACAGGGAAGATGGTTAAAATTGATGGGAAGATGGATGGAGCCAAATACAGGACCATTCTGGAAGAAAACCTGTTGCAGTCTGCAAAAGACCTGAGACTGGGACGGAGATTTATCTTCCAACAAGACAATGAACCAAAACATAAAGCAAAATCTACAATGGAATGGTTCACAAATAAACGTATCCAGGTGTTAGAATGGCCAAGTCAAAGTCCAGACCTGAATCCCATCGAGAATCTGTGGAAAGAGCTGAAAACTGCTGTTCACAAACGCTCTCCATCCAACCTCACTGAGCTCGAGCTGTTTTGCAAGGAAGAATGGGCAAAAATTTCTGTCTCTCGATGTGCAAAACTGATAGAGACATACCCCAAGCGACTTGCAGCTGTAATCGCAGCAAAAGGTGGCGCTACAAAGTATTAACGCAAGGGGGCCGAATAATATTGCACGCCCCACTTTTCAGTTTTTTATTTCTAAAAAAAGTTTAAAATATCCAATAAATTTCGTTCCACTTCACGATTGTGTCCCACTTGTTGTTGATTCTTCACAAAAAATTACAATTTCATATCGTTATGTTTGAAGCCTGAAATGTGGCAAAAGGTTGAAAAGTTCAAGGGGGCCGAATACTTTTGCAAGGCACTGTATTAGAGCAAAGCTATTAGAGTTTTATATCTCACTTGAAAATGATATATTTTAGGTTGTTTTTGGAGAAGGAAAGGTTTTGTTTTAAAGTTAGCTGCAAGAAATTATAATTTCAGAAATTAATGTCCCAAAAATGCTGATCTGTTAAACACACACATACGCACATACACTCATACTCTTCCATATAACAGTTCCTGAACACATCACTATCAGTTTCACACAAACCTATTGCAAAGCAATGCTTTTTCAACTTTGGCAGCGGTATTTAATTTGCACCCTAATAGGATGTGACCTTTCCAGCAAGTCAGTTTTATGTTCTGCCATGACAGAGCTGCTCCTGTTAGGTACTCTTCTTCTTCTTCTTTGCTTTGCTTCTATGCACCCATATTAAGTAGCTGCCACAGCAAATCATTCTAGTCCGCATACCTGACTTGGCACAGTTTTAATGTGGGATGCTCTTTCTGACACAACTCTTCTGGGCTTGGGACCAGCATCGAAAGTGCACTGATAACTACACATAGCCATACCATAGACATAGATATAGCCAATCATGTCTGCGTAGACACCCGACCGACTGGAGATCCAACCCCAGATCTCAGCGGTAGTGGACTAGCATATATTTGACCTCTGCACCACCTGAGTGCCTATAACTGTTTGCTTATATTGTTAAGCAACAACAGCTTAGCCATAAATCACAAGGCCACAGAAGTGTAAGGCTGATAAGTGCAGCTTGCACAAATTTTAACTCTGCCTACACAATTTCTAGTGCCAACTGTTTACTTTGGTAAAGAAGGCAAACTAATATGGGGCTGTTGTGGATGTTTGGACCATCACTATCATCACATACATTGACATTCAAGAGAATTACAGACTTCCAATTTTTGGCAACAGTCTAGGAAAGCCCCTTTCTTGATTTAGCATGACAATGTGCACAAAGCAATGCCCATAAATAAGTGGTTTACTCAACTGGATGTATTCTTCTAGCTGAACTATCTAGTGGAAAACCCTTTCCAAAAGAATGCACATAATCTCCACATACTTATAACAGCGTGGCTGTAATTTGAAAAACCTGCACAAGTAGACCAGATGTTGCTTAGGTTTGAAGGTTTGAGGTTGATAATTTACAGTAATGTGGCCTGACTGACATATTCAAACAAATCACAAGTCCATTGTACATACAGGTGATATGGCTGAGTGACTGGATTTAGCTTAATGCTACTAAGCTTGGTTTTTGGCAGATGTTGGAAAGCATCCTGTGACTCACAGGCTGATTTGCTTGTGGTCTGTTGTCAACTGAGCTTGCATCAAGCAGACAGGAACTTTAAAAAACCTTCAGGCAGCACACACACACACACACACAAACACATTTGAACACAAGCCATTTGGTCACTATTAGGTTTAGTCTAGTTTCAGTTGATGGTTCAGTGGGTCCAGTGATTGCACCATGCACAAACACTAACTGAAAGGCAGAGCACTAATCCACTGAAGGATTAGCATCACAAACTCACACTTCCACTTACTGATTTATACATATGGGCAAATAAGTGTAGCCAATTTTCTTACTGGCATGTTTTTGGGTGGTGGGAGAAAACCCAGACCCAGAGTAATCAAACAAAACAGACCCATAAAAACATGCAAATTAGATATTTCTCATTTCCCATCAACCCAGTGACATTACATTGACATTTACAGCATTTAAGCAGATGCGTTTATCCAAAGTGACTTACAGTTGCAGCTGATACAATACAAATAGTTGAGGGCTAACGGCCTTGCTCATGGGCTTAACCGTGGTAACTTGACGATAGTGGGACTTAAACTAAGGCACATTATTGTGTCTGTATCAAACAAGATTAAAAACTCAACTATATTACCCAGACTGCATTTCACTGATCAATCAGGCACCTTTTAGTTTAAGTGCTGCCACAATAATGTTTCCGAACAAACAGAGACTGCTTCTTCTCTGCATGATACAAACACTGCAGTGTTAATGGTCCAGTTTTCTTTTACTTATAAATGGGAATATATATATATGTATATACTTCTACTGCTACTTCAGTATGCAAGAGACTAGTGTAGGTCTACAAATAAACATTTTTACTTTTGTTTAGTTTTGCTTTAATAATCTGCTGAACTCATTGTAAGTAAATGCTTTAGTGACTTTGACACACGACAAAATCAACTGCTTTATCCTGGTTAGGGTTGCGGCCGGAAACACTGGGCACAAGACAGGAATACCTTGGACAGGGCACAGGCCACCTCTATTTCTTAGATATAGCCAATCATGTCTTTGTAGATGTCTAGACAGCCAATAGAGAGATTTGAACGTAGATCCTAACAGTAGATCCTAGCTAGCATAACAGAATGCTGCACCCCCGAGTGCCCCTTAAACATTGATCTTAACTACAAAACTGTTACACTGACATACCTGTAGCTTTAGTTACCAGAGAAAAAGATGTAGTACTGCTTGCAAATGCATAGAACAAATCCAATATGGTACCATACTCTTGAACATGCACCTGATATTTTAAACCCTCGAGATTGCATTACATATCAACAAATAATCTATTTTTATTTTATTTTAACCACATTTAGGGTTAATTTTTAATCCAGTAACATGCTTTATCATAATTTGTAAAAAGTGCACATTTCCCTTTTGGAAGAGTCAAAATTAATTTGCAAATGAAGGTGCACAAAGTGTCATGACTGTTCCACATATGATGCAAAAAATTGCAAATTTGAAATTTGCATTCAGACTACACATGTAATTCTGAACTCAAATGCTGCTTGGAAGGTTATGTGCAGGTATATATATATATATATATATATATATATATATATATTGCATGAGGCAAGGTTTTCCCAAAATATGGATGTGTCTTTTATGTGATTTACGGTTTGAACTTGAAAGGTTCTTGTACAATATCCAGCAGGGTGATATTATGATATTACGTTCACTGCATTTAAAATCCGTTATTGGATGTGTGGTACCTATAATAATTCAACTTAATTAAATCTCTCAAGTCATGGTGTGGGTTGACACTCTTGACACACACACATATACACACACTCTCTCTCATGACATATTTTGTGAAGCTGAATTACCTGCAACAAACATTATTTCTTGCAAGCAGACAGTTGTAATTACTGGACTATGTTTAGATATTACTATGAATAAATTTATATAATTTTACATATAAACATTTCAGTATTAAGGTGTGTGCACTTGCACCGTTCTGTTTCCTCTTTTACGCTTTTAACAAGATGCAGCACATTTCACTCATAAAATGTGGTCTGTTTTATTAGTACTTTTTTGCTCAGATTTGTAGGTAACTGTTAGTGGTTGTTTTTTAAGTAACAGCCAAACCCCTATAAAAGAGCTTCATGCCTCAGAGTGCTACTCGGGGAAAAACTGTCAACATCAGTGGTGTGAAGTGAATGAACGTCATTTTAATAGCCGCCCACTACATGGCTGCACATAAGATTTCAGATTGGTTACACAGAATCAAAAGTCTGCATCTGTTTGGCTAAATGAAAATGGAAAAGGGTTTGCTGTTTTATTGCCATGCTGAGTGAATGACTAAGAGACAGATTTACTAAATATTGTGGATAAATATTATTTGTGTGTATATGATTCATTGGGAGCTGGGTCATCCTAGGTCTTCCACTAGGTAACTGAGCAGAGAAACAAAGCTTTTCATGTCAGCTCTTTTATTCCAGCATGGCAGGCTCTTCTATTACAATCTACAGGGGTTGGACAAAATAACTGAAACACCTGTCATCTAAGTGTGGGAGGTTTCATGGCTAAATTGGACCAGTCTGGTGGCCAATCTTCATTAATTGCACATTGCACCAGTAAGAGCAGAGTGTGAAGGTTCAATTAGCAGGGTAAGAGCACAGTTTTGCTCAAAATATTGCAATGCACACAACATTATGGGTGACATACCAGAGTTCAAAAGAGGACAAATTGTTGGTGCACGTCTTGCTGGCAAATCTGTGACCAAGACAGCAAGTCTTTGTGATGTATCAAGAGCCACGGTATCCAGGGTAATGTCAGCATACCACCAAGAAGGACAAACCACATCCAACAGGATTAACTGTGGACGCAAGAGGAAGCTGTCTGAAAGGGATGTTCGGGTGCTAACCCGGATTGTATCCAAAAAACATAAAACCACAGCTGCCCAAATCACAGCAGAATTAAATGTGCACCTCAACTCTCCTGTTTCCACCAGAACTGTCCGTCGGGAGCTCCACAGGGTCAATATACACGGCCGGGCTGCTATAGCCAAACCTTTGGTCACTCGTGCCAATGCCAAACGTCGGTTTCAATGGTGACAATGTGAAACATGTATTGTTCTCTGATGAGTCCACCTTTACTGTTTTCCCCACATCCGGGAGAGTTACGGTGTGGAGAAGCCCCAAAGAAGCGTACCACCCAGACTGTTGCATGCCCAGAGTGAAGCATGGGGGTGGATCAGTGATGGTTTGGGCTGCCATATCATGGCATTACCTTGGCCCAATACTTGTGCTAGATGGGCGCGTCACTGCCAAGGACTACCGAACCATTCTGGAGGACCATGTGCATCCAATGGCGTTGCCGTGTATCAGGATGACAATGCACCAATACACACAGCAAGACTGGTGAAAGATTGGTTTGATGAACATGAAAGTGAAGTTGAACATCTCCCATGGCCTGCACAGTCACCAGATCTAAATATTATTGAGCCACTTTGGGGTGTTTTGGAGAAGCGAGTCAGGAAACGTTTTCCTCCACCAGCATCACGTAGTGACCTGGCCACTATCCTGCAAGAAGAATGGCTTAAAATCCCTCTGACCACTGTGCAGGACTTGTATATGTCATTTCCAAGACGAATTGACGCTGTATTGGCCGCAAAAGGAGGCCCCACACCATACTAATAAATTATTGTGGTCTAAAACCAGGTGTTTCAGTTATTTTGTCCAACCCCTGTATAATGACACTTTTAGGGTAGTTGAGAATCAGACGTCAGTTTATTTAAAGGGCCTGGCGGTCAGGGTCCTTTGTTGGCTTGTATAACATACAAGAAAACGTGTATTTAGTAAACATTGCTCATGTTCCTTTGATGTTTGTGCGTTGAGTATTGTCCTTCTTTTAAATGCATTTTTTCTGGTTTTCAGTCATATCTAATTACCTGATTGCATTACACTTGCTCTACTGTCGCAGACCTCCAGTTCTAACCATGAAGCACCGTGACTATCACAGGCCCTCTTCGACACATGTGCAGCAGCCCACTGCTTTTTTTTCACCTCCACGAGGCGGGTTCACCTGGAGATCTGTATCATGCACAGAGAGTCATGCACCGATCTTCATTATCCTCCGTCTCTGTGCGGACGTCATCAAGCAGCCAACAGAGGCTGTTATTGCAGCAGTCATGAGAAATCTCCTCCAGCATTTCCACCCAATCATTGTCAGTGTAGCCACCCAGCCTAAGTGTGTTTTGGTACTGTACCACCTGAGCGCCTGTCCTTTAAACTGGGGATCAGTCCCAAATAATGCCAAAAAGCTGAGATTCGATCTTGAGAACTTGACAGTGTTGACAGTGACTTGATAATGCACTAACATGCAGTAACATTTTTTATTTAACTTGTTGTTTGTTTGTTGTTATTTTGTACACAAATCTACTATCTAACACACATGCTTAAAATTGCATTTTGTTTCATTATAAAGAATTTACAATCATTGTGAAAACAAAGGAAAGTTGTCATCGACCAAATTATTAAACAACAAAAACTTTTTAACACACAGTGGAAACAACTGAGAGAAAAAGAAAAAAACCTACTGCAACATTGATCAAATTTTGGGGGGAATCATGCCAAACATCTGTTTTATTAGGTTTTGCAGCAAACGGTTATGTAGGAAGAAATATCTTTACAGATTTTCATTGGAAAAGGTCAATTTCATGGAAATGAGCCACCAGAAAAATATATTTTAGTACCCATTTATTTTATTGCTTGCATTATGAGCATGTCATTGGTGGAGATGTAGCTGTTGTGGGAAAGCTTATTACTTTCTGAAACGATGGTACATTCTTGTGCTTTTAGAGTGTAAATGAGCGTTTTTGAGAGAAGATAGAATAGAAAGAAACAACACTGTGTGAAAAGGGAAAAATGAAGTGCCTGTATCTCACTCTCTTTTCTCCTACACAAACACTGTATACATAGATACATAAAAGGCTTTAACTCTTTCATTCTCTTCAGCTCTTATGCTGCTTTCATAGATTTCAACTTGAGCCGAATTTATTTATGAGAAAACACATAGCACAGATCATCAGCAGTTCACAGCTCCTTCGAATTCATTAGCTTGCAAAGACTTAGTATGAACATATGGCAGCTGTACATGGTTGAGCAGAGATAACTCACTTTCAGAGGCTACCTAAGAAGCACTCTGGCTTTTGGAAAATGCACTTGTTCAAATATTTGCTCTTATCATGAATTTAATTGTGTGCGTGCGTGCGTGTGTGTGTGTGTGTGTTTACGTTGTCTGTCTCCTGCAGTAATTGCTAGTATGTTTGCTTTTTCATTATCAGTCACAAAGCTGATTTAGTCTGTATTAATGAGTTTGGTGCAGTCAGATGAAACGAGCTGCTCTGTGATTGTTGAAAGAAGAAGAGAGGAGCATCTGCTTCTGAACAGTAGCACTCGGCCAATTATTCAGCCGACTGTACATCTTCCTCCACTGACAAATTCACAAAATCACTCCACATATTTTATTAACCTGACTTTACTTCCATCTGGAGGACTATTTATCTTTCTGTTTAGCAGAGGGACTGTCACCGAAGCTCACTGCACATTTTCCCATGCAATTTCACTATAACTTTACTGATACCGAAGTTTTATGACAATTTCCGCTCACCACTTAAAAGTTGCACTGGACTGTACAGGGCCAGAAAAACGTATTCAACCTCCTCCAGATGTCCAGATTTTTGCACATGGGTCACACTTACCAATTGGTCACACGTAACTAATACCAATTGGCCCTGTTGAAAAAAAAAACTTACTTAAGCAACCGATGAACCAATTAGTTGGTAATTTGGCTTAATTAGACTATACACCTCAGTTTGATTACTGCCAGCCCTGATGAATCTAAACATCCCTCAAAAAACATTTCAAGCAACATGAAGTAGCTATAACTATACCTATAAAGGTTTCACCAAGCAGCACACTTTTTTATAATAGCTGTGGTATATTGGTATAAAACAAATATTTGAAAAGCCATATATAAGGGCCTGGAAAAACCACAGTGAAAGTCATTAGTAAGAGGCACTTGCTGCAAGTGGCAGGATTACCAAAACCCCTTAATCACAGTTCTTGCACATCAAGAACTCACAAAAAGTCAATGGAGTATCAAAGCTTTAACAAAGGCTTTTTAACAATGTTTTTTTTTCAAAGACTTAAACATCTTTTGCTGCTGTTGGAGACCTTTTATCTTACTTCACATTGCCAGATAGGTTCTATTTAAGGGATGTTTAGATTTCACAGGTCTGGCATAAATTGTGCCTGGGTGTGTCTAGTAAACCAGAACCCAAATGTCAATTGAAATGAACCAATTGAAATTGTTTGATTTAGTAGCTGAGGGGCCATTACTTTTTCACACAGAGCCAGGTATTTGCTTTAAAAGATGAATTCGTCATTTAAAAAGGCATGTTTTGGTTATCATTGACTAATAATAAAAGTTTGATGATATGAAACATATAAATGTGGCAAGTATGCAAAAATAAAAGACCTTTGGAGGGGCAAATACTTTTTTATAGCACTGCATGGTCAACATATGATTTTTACCTTTAGTGGTTTACAAGCATATAGTGTAGTAATTACTGGAATACCCTGTCTCTTACAGAAAGGTTTGCTAAAAAAAGACATCAATGCAAAAATTAAAATTTAAGCTAGACACATGGTTTTTATTGTACCTATCATAAATACAAACAATCCAGTGTTTTATTTCTGCTTATGCTCTATACCTACACACTGGATGTGTAACACAAAGAGATGAGGAGGTGGGAGGAAAAATTGTACATATATCAGCACTTCTTTTTTTTGTACATATATCAGCACCTGGGCCCATAAAGGGGTTTGTTTCTGCTTCGCATGAGACATTATACTTCAGCTTTTTACTCAGTTCGATTAAATACTAGATAGCCCACATATACCAGATTGTTTTTAAAACGTGGGAAGCTCATGTGTATTTAGAAGTTGCCACAGTGGATCCTTCTGCTCTGCATACTTAAATTCCCACAGTTTTTATGCTGCATTGCCCTCCTGATGCAACCCTTTTTATTTTTATTCAGGCTTGGGACTGGCTTTGATAGCGTACCTCACAATGGTTGGGCTTTTCAGGCAACCCACTCTCCTTTCAGGCAATAGCCAATCGTGTGTGTAGACTGACCAGACGATAGCACCACTAATATTCGAACCCAGTGGTTCTCAGTGGTTATGGGCTAGAGACATTTACCACCATGCCACCTGAGCACCTAGTGAATAAACAATATGTTGTTTTTTTTTGTACTGTACACCTAGCCATGCAATTATTATTTCATAAGTATTTTATTCTCATGTTTTACAACTGCTTCCTCCTGGTCAGGGTCGTGGTGGGTCTGGTTTCTCCAGAATAACCGGGCGTAGCGCAGTAACACACCCTTGAAGGGACACTAATCCAAGTAACGTCAAGTCAATCCCGAAATCCTGGTGACTAAATGCATAGTATTTCTCCAAAGCATCCTGTCTTTTCTTTAGGTCTTAAGGCATCTTAATGGCTTGTTCATTGTTCCTGTTATTGTATCCACTAAGAGTGTAATAATAGAACATTTTCACGATACAATGCGTTTTTTTTATATGATTCTTCCACTGATGCTACGAAAAACAATATTGTTGCAGTAATGTTTAATATAAGCTCATAAACTACACACACATGCACTAATTTAACATTTTCTTTAGCAGTGAGTTATTATTACAAACATTGGAAACGTTCTACTTGCCACAAAGAATAAAAATGTGATTGGGTAATAAAATGTTCAGATCATACACAGTGGTAATGTATGTTTATATTAATCTGATTTAAGCCTGTAACAATGATTACATTATGGCCACAATAATCCCAATTTTTTTAGCTCAAATGTTTTTACCAATAAACTGTTTGTAAGAATGTTATTTCATTTATAATATTTAATTACGTGTTAAATATATATATGTTATTATTTTGTTTTACATTACATGTTTAGCAGTAAATTGTTAGACAAATGTTTATCATATACTGTAAAAGTTGACCACATTCATGCTATAAAATGCCTTTTAATTCTTTAGATATATTTAAAAATCCTCTCAACTCTAGTTTGTATAAAAATACTTTTTAAGTGGTACATAATGGTACATTAGCAATCACATTAGTTATTACATTAGTCATCACAGCTTTTTTTGTTGGCTGTAGCTATTTTCCCCAAATGTATGTTATCACTAGGAATAGCATAGAGTGAAACAGTAAGACTTCTAATTACGATTGTTTTGTATAGATGACAAGTGGATGAATGTGATAAAAATGTATCATTTTCTCACCTAAAAAACAAAAAATGGAAGCAAAGAGCAGATGAGGTTTGATTTTCACAGAGCCAGCATGAAAAGAAAGAAACAGTACGAAAATGGGTGAATATCATTCTGCAAGACAGGCGTGAGACGAATGACTACAGAGAAGTAATCAGAAGCACTTTTGCTGGGAACTGATATATAGTCTCAGGAAGGTCATATCACACTCTTCTCTTTTGTCAAATCCTTACAACTCCATTCTACACATTCTACTAGCAGCAGGAATCTATTCACCACTTTATGAAAAGTAATCTGGTTGAATTTTCTTAGGAGGGTAATGTATGTATGCAGGCACATGGTGTTAGAGTCGGCAGTTGATTGATTCTCATGAGTGGAATGAGATGTCATTGACATTTCTTGAAACAGCAGTCACAGAGATAATGCGGACTAAGTGCATTAGTGCAGAGAAATTGCCCATCAGTATGACAAGAGGAAAGGTGTAAGCCTTCCTTTGCATGCACAATGTTCTGATCACTATCGCATTCACTTCTAAAGTGTGACCCAGATGAGAGGCCCTGATAAGAGCGAGAGAGTAAACAAAAGAGCAACAAGGAGTAGAATTGATTAAACTGTTTCTGTGTTTACCTGGCTTTTTGTAGAGAGGGCAGGCGGTTAGAGGACACAGTAAACTGTTTGTGTTTATGCAGCCACCTTTGACCCCAGATAAAAAAAATTAATTCCTATCGACTTATCTTTTAACGTGATAAATCCCAAAAGTAAACACAAGGTGTTTGTTAATAATTGAATTTGTACGCTATTTTAATAGGCTCATCTGCCAAGAAGATCAGCACAGAGACTTTCTTACAACATAAGCGCCCTGGATGAGCGAGCTGCCACAGCCAGTTGGCGGAGTGGTAGTCCCGCTCCTTTATTGCTGTCCCTTGTCCTTTCTTTCGTTTGTTCAGAGAACTGAGTTGTCGCTGGCGCTCTGAGCAGCTTGCCATATTGTGATTAGCGGTTTTCATTTCTTTGCTTGTTTTTGTGTTTTTCATTTGTTGTTTTTTGTTATTTTGGCCTTTTCCGTTATTTCCCCATTATCCTTTTTGTTTGTGACTTCTTAGCCATGGTAATTTTCTATCTTGGTAAAGCATCTTATAAACTGGATTCATTTTGAATTATTGCAGGCATGGGGCGAAACCTGGTTCATTAGTGGTGAGGTGCGACCCTCTTGTTACACGTTATCATATCTCCACTCTTTTTCCCCGAACCATTAGTAATGTCTCAGTCTACCTGTCTGACTGACCTCAGTCTAGTCTAAATGGACTAGTAATCCAAATGTTGCTAGTTCAAGCTCCACCACTGCCAGGTTGACAAGGCCCTTAACCCTTAATTGCTTAGACAATGTAATATCAGAGTACTGTAAGTCACTTTAATATAAGCGTCTGCTAAATGCCAAAAATGTAAATGTAAATATGTGTTTATTTTTATTTGTTTTATATAACCAAATCTTTCACCTGATAGGCAACTTTGACTTTTAAATAATGCTCATATCAGTTTATATATGGTACATACAGTATGTGACCTATATAAATTTTTTAAACTTGTCTCTTTCTCCCTGTGTCTTTATAGGGCGAGTGCTCTCAGAAGTGCTATCACATGTTCATTGTGGAGACTGTCTGTGTGGCCTGGTTCTCACTCGAGTTTGTGCTCCGCTTCGTGCAGTCTCGCAGCAAACTAGAGTTTCTGCGTGGACCGCTCAACATCATCGACGCTCTGGCCATTCTGCCCTATTACGTATCCCTGGCTGTGGACGAGGATGAAGACAAAACTGGCCTGGACAGCGAGCGCTCATCAGCAGGCAAGGGCTACTTGGACAAGTTAGGCCTGGTGCTACGAATACTGCGGGCATTGCGCATATTGTATGTGATGCGGCTGGCCAGACACTCGCTGGGCCTGCAGACGCTGGGTCTGACAGTACGCAGGAGTACACGTGAGTTTGGCCTACTGCTGCTTTTCTTGTGTGTGGCTGTCACACTGTTCTCACCTCTTGTGCACCTGGCTGAGAGCGAACTGAGCGGGGAGCAGGACTTCAGCAGCATCCCCGCTTCCTACTGGTGGGCAATAATCTCTATGACAACAGTGGGCTATGGCGACATGGTTCCAAGGAGCATTCCTGGACAGGTAGTGGCTCTTAGCAGCATCCTGAGTGGCATTCTTATCATGGCCTTTCCAGCCACTTCCATCTTCCACATGTTCTCACGGTCCTACCAGGAGCTCAAGCAGGAACATGACCGCCTTATGAAGGAGGAGTGCGCTAAAGCCGCTTTAGCAGCCTCAGATGGGCTGGATGAGGAGACGGAAATGGCTGGGAATCATCCTACTCATGTACTAGCTGTTCCTCCAGATCCTGAAACTGCTGGAGCTGCTGTTGATGTCTCAAGATTAAAAAACACTGGAGACTCTTTAGGGAATGACAGACACTCCTTACCAGCGGGTGCTTTGTAAAGACTGCTGAGTTCAAAATGTACTACACAGTGCTTCCTGTTCTTTCCTAGCCACTTATCCTGCATTAGAGAGGGATAGGCTCTGAGGACTGCATTGTTTGGCCCTATGGACCTTTACTATGTAAACTTTTGTCTTCCATCAGCCATCTGCTGACTAGGACTACTGACCTAATGCATTCGCCATATTTAGTCTGCTCAGATTAAACGCCTTTTTAGATTTATAATCTCAAACACATTATATCAAGAAGAGGATTTTTGCTGTCCTAGTTTATCACAGCCATAGCTTTATTTTAGATTGGCTGTATCTTAGATTATTTCTATCTACAATTCTCATTTTCCTCCTTTTGTTAAAGGAGTACAGCTTTTTTAAACTAATCTTCATCTGCTGTATGTAGCATAAGAGCAAATAACATGGACAGTAATTTCAGTTAGAGCTGGTACTGCTTAATAACAGATAAGGCTGTGAAATTAATAGGCATTAATAAGCTTATTCGGGTCAAGTACTGGTGCAAAAGGGCAAAGAAAATGTTTAGACGTGGTTATTAAGGGGTCCAAGAATTTTTCTTATTATTATCATTTAATATTTTTTACTGTGATAAAACGAACCGCACAGAGCAAACCATAAGTCATACAGACATGAGCTCAGTCAGATTGGCCTGATGGTGGCTCTACAGTGTAGCGTCAAACTTCGAGGTCCATATTTCCTACCATGTATGACGCAGATACAAAATTCTTTCCCTCGATTACTTGTCTATTGCCCTAAAAAGCGAAGTAGCCTCTGGATTTCACCCTGCATATATGTGGTGTCAAAAGATATCTAAGAAGTTGAAATTTAACAAAAAACTAGTGTTGTTGTCAGATGCCAATCAAAAACATGGGTAGAGCAAGCCAAGCATAAAGCACACATACAGTATACTGCTCCCACTCAGAAAGCATTGCACCGATTGTCACAAAAGCACATAGCATTGAATGGTTGTAGGCTACAGAAAAATTATGGCATAACTGCAGTGCATGGTATAACATGCAAGATAATGTTACGCATACAAAGATTGTGCAATTCACATGAAATTAGTGCTTCTGTGTCCTATCCTCCTACAGGAATGGTCCCATACTCATGTTTTCATAGCCATATTGGGCTGTATCGCAGCTTGTGGTCATGTTTTACCTTATTCTGGCAACTCAAAAATAACCTAATTATTACTATTAATTTTAATAATGTATGCTCGTGATACATTCTTAATACTGTATTTAAAGTTTTTATGTTTTCATGGCAATAAAAGCATTTGCATCTCTCCTGTTAAGCCAATGATTTTCAGCAGCTTTTAGTTTTGTGATAACTTAGGGTGTGTCTGAAACACTTAAACTCAAATAAGGAGTGGTGTCCAGATACTGTTGGCCAAATAGTCTAAGCTGACAAATATAAATACAAATAAAAAACATTTAGTTCTCTTGACAAATGTCCATGTGCACTATTATTCAACTCTCAGTACTTGTTGGAAGCTGATTTTGCTTTAATAACTTAAGTAATTTCTGTAAATGCTAACTAGCTTCTGACTCCTCTTGTGGAATCTTCACCCATTGTTCTCCTGCAAAAGTTTCGAGCTTATTGAGGTTTGATGGCTTTCGTGCCGCAGCTGCTTCCTTTAAATGCCACCAAAGATTTTCGATGGGATTTAAATGTGGAAACTGAGAAGGCCACGTCAGGTTATTCCAGGACTGATTCCATTACTAAGCTTTGCTTGACTAAGATGTGTGCTTGGCTTGGCCATGCAGGTTTGCGAATGCACCATAAGTTTGGAACTTCCAGTCATTCCTCCCAGTGGTTTCCCTAGAAATGTTTAAGGTCTTAATCTTCTTATACCCATTGCCTTTATACATGTTAATGCTTTCAAATTAACTACATTGTTCACCTTCAATGCAATTTGAAATTGCTTGGACATAAATTACAACACTTTAAAAAAGTGAATGTTATTTGCTAGTATATATTTTTCTACTCCATTAAAACACACCACAGGGACTTGTCAGCCTTTGTGAGCCATAGTGTCTTATACTGGAGTGCTTGCTGTCACTTAAATAAATAGCAGTTTAAGTGTGGCAATATTCATGTAAAATCAGAGGACCACACAAATGCTTTATGCAAACACTGTTGAAGATAACACTGCACTTTCAGTTCCACTGGAATAAAGGCCATGTTATTTTGAGGGAATAAAACTTGTACATAAACGTATTACAAAGTTGTGCTGGTTGAAGTAGGGAGGCTAACGTAGTAAAGAGACAATTACATAATAAATGGATCACATTATTAGCTTCAAGTTACCAGCCAATATTTAAAAAGACCCTGTTAAAATATTTAGCTTTGCACCAAATAAAAAAAACAATAGCTTTGTAGTTTCTGTTCTAGCTTACAGGCAAAAACAATGCAGCCAGCACGTACCAGCTTTCATTACTCATGACTTGTAGTTACTTTCTAAATGATTCATTTCTTTTAATAAACAGGTCTGGAAAAATGTTCTTTGTTTTATTGGTAGAGCTATTTATTTTAGTTACAGCAAGTGTTTAGCTAAAGTTATAATTGCTTGTTTGTTCCCTCTGGCATAAATCGAAACTCCTCCAGACATTCAATAGCTTTGAACTGCAATATGCACGCTGCAAAATAAAAATATATCTTCATTTAATAATTGTACAACTTAATGAAATAAATGATAAAAATACATTTTAATGCTTATCATCAGAGTCAAAATGTCAGCATATTACCTTTTATATTTTAATAGGAATAACAAAAGGGTTTTAAGAAAAATACTAAATACACTAAAATGTACAAATAATGGAAGCTTCAGGGCAGTTGTTCACTTATTATTAAAAACAGGCCTAAGCTAAATTTGGGACACCTCTGGTAAAATTTCATGTTTTCCTGTGAAAATATTATTATTATGTGTTAATTGGAACGGGTATTTTTTTTTATTGTCTCTTGTACCACCGCTTTATTCTTGTTAGGGTCACGGTGGGTCTGATTCATTGAGCAAAAGACAGGAAACACTGTGAACAACTCGCAGGTCCATCACAGGGCATTCACACACACACGCTCACACACACACACTCACATTTGGGTACCCACATTTATAATTCAGTTTGTTTTAGGTCAATTGTGAGTGATTTTCTGTTTTTCCTTAGTACAGGAAATGTATCAAAATTATTGCCTGTCCATACAGCACAGATGCAGCAGATAGTGATTACATTAAAAACATAATGCAAATTCTTGCTCATTTGTTTGCATTGTTTAGAACTTTTTGTGCTCCGTCCCTGATACATTTACTGTATATCATCAAGAGAAAATATATACACATTTAGTCTTACTGTTGTTCCTTTGTAGTATTTTGGACAGACAGCAGAGAGACTTATACAGAACACGAATAAAGAGTGCAGTAATCCCAGCATTTGGTCTGTGCTGTTCTGATCTTTTTTATCAGGTTGAGTAAAAGCCTTCTAATCCCTTCTGTTAAAACTTCAAAGCTTTACTGACTAGCACATGATTACTTGTTTGCTTGTGTGTGATAACATACACATAGAAATACAGAGGCTATGAAGTCCTTTTAAACAACCTACATAAAATGTAAAATGTCATACTAAGGTCATGAGCTCTTGGAAGCTAAAAAGCTTTAGTGTGCCCTGGCACAGATACTTCTACAACTGTACTGTAATAAAGGAAACCATTATTTCAAATAACATTCTATACACTGGTGTTTTAATAACATTAGTGAACAGTGTCATTTACAATGGTGGTACAAAAACTCCCATAGGTGTGTAATTTGTTTAGGATCTGGTGACTGTAAGACCGTAGACTTATTTATTATTATTTAACAATTTATTGCCCCCTCAAGGAGACCAATCCCAGCTGGGTATAAATATGTTTATGATCAAAAACAGAAGTTAACTGAAGCTGCTTGAATTGTATACATGGAACAGAGCATTGCGGATGTTAATTGTATCTTGTAGTACACCTGCCTGGAAGCATCTGCACTTAAGTTTCTCCACTCATTTATTTGGTGTTTTCCTTTTATTTGTCACTTCTCTGTAAGTGTGTGTGGGTGAGTGAGTGTTTGTCTTCACAGCCCAATTCTTTGAGTAATTGGACAGTAACACAATTACTGTTGTTTTGACTTTCCACTACAGAACACTGACTCTGAGATTAAAACATTACAAATCAGGTTAAAGTGCAGCATGTCAACATCAGTTTAACGGGATTTCTGTCAACACTATAAATTATCACAAAACGCTGGAAAAAACTAAGAACCAAACAAAGAGCAAAGAACGAAAGAACAAATAACTCACTGCTCAGTAGGTAAGGTACTACTGAACTACAAATCAGAAGGTTGCCAGTTCAAGGTCCACCACCCCACAGTTGGGTTCTTAAGTCTCAATTTATACTCAAATACTCACAACTGTAAGTTGCTTTGGATAAGTGTCTGCCAAATGGCCTTAATGTAAATACAATGTGGGCCAAAAGTCTGAGAGAGAGGGGAGGGAGGTTGAAGGAAAGGAAAACCACTGAAGGCAGCTCACATCCAGAGATGGCAATATTCAAAAGGGCAACAAAGGAACACTGGGTCACCATCAGAGTTCCCACAAAGAAACAAAATAATAAGAGCACCAGCAAAGTCACTATAAAAGCTGGGCAGGTCCAAGCATAAGACCTTCAGCCTTGCGTATCAGCCTCAAAAACAAAATAGGTACCTGCACAAACAAAAGGTGGGCAATGAGAGAAGCGAATTAACTTTAAGTTAAGGAACCAGCATCATCAGCGTCATCTGCGCACCTCTATGCATGATACTGCAATTCTTAAATGTCTTTTTAAAAAATTAAATTTTTATAATTATAATATGATTTGTAGGCACTCAGATGGCCTGGTGGTAAATTATGCTAGCACTCTACTGCTGGGATTCAGGGTTCAAGCCTGGTAAAAATAAAATGTTTGATTTCTTGAGTATAGAACTAAAATTATTTGAGTCTTAGCAGTAACACTGGCCTAGTAGGGCACTTAAGAGACAATTGTCTGGGAGAGAGGGAACGACCTTCTATCACCTTTTTGTTGCGGCACCAGTGACTTCTATTGTCTGTGCAAAGCACTGGTACCAGTGGTGGAGAAATACAGAGAGCATAGCATGATCCACCATACTTGCTAAAGCTTTTAGGAGTCTGCCAATGGCAAGTGAAAGTAGCAGCTGATGGCTTCATAACTGTCAGAGAAGGTTTGTGCCAGTCCACCACAGCCAGCGAGTGAGGCCATCAGAATACACAGGGGAACTGGATATATCCCAACTGTGCCAATGCAAGGAGAAAAATAACACGATTGAGATTTACTGATGTGCTGGTTTATGTGAAGTCATTCCCCTCTCAAGGGAAGCAGTTTCTGTCCTTCACAATGCTCCATGATCTGGTCATCTTTAAAAGGTCACAGAATCGACTTAAAGCTTAGAGCTTATAGGCTGAGGCAGCCAACAGATGTGGGGTAATCTTGATCAGATTGCAGGCTAAGTGTGTGCTCTCCAAAATTTAATAACATGCTGAACTAATCATAGTACATCAGGCCTTCTTTATGCAGTCTTTACATGTTTTGTCTATGAATAACTACAATTTAAGCCCAAAAAGCTTAGAATTTAGTGAACTAGTGTTGGTATTATGTTTATTTAAAAAAAAACTAAGGTGCTCGCAACATTTGCAGGGCAATGGTGCAAATCATACAGTCTTAGCATTCGTCTCAGTATGTTTGGTATATTTAAAGCAATTAGTGCTGGAGGTAATATCTAATCCTCAATCAATTTCTAAGCGTAGTTAAAAAAGTTGGGACATTTTGTAAAATGCAAAAGGGGAAGAATCTGATTTGTTAATTCAGTGTGGAACAGAATTTATAAAACAGAATTTGATGACAGCAACACACTCAGAAACAGAGGCATGTTTACCACGGTATTACAGTACTGTATATCACATTTTTCTTATTGATTACACTGTTTAATGGTTTGGGAACTGAGGAAACTAATTGTTGCAGTTTTGCTTGGTACAAGACACTCAAAGAGGTTGTAATATGTTTATAGAATTAGTGAACTGGTAACAGATGAGGCCATCATGATGGGGTACAAAAGAATGATCCACCAAAACCTCTTAGCAAGATAGTTTGTGGCTCTCAAAGTTAAAAAAAAAAAAAAAAAACATTTGTGTCGGGTAAAGCAAGAAACCACTGTTAAATGTCCACTTAGATGGAATTGCATGAGAAACTGTTATAATACTGTAATAAATATGGCCATGTGGGCTTGAGAGTACTTTGAAAAACCATTGTTACATAACACAGTAACCACTGCTGTATTAAGAAATTCAACCTAAAACTCCATTATGCAAAGAGAAAGTTCTATGCAGAAATGCCATTGAGCTCTCTGGACCTGAGGTTATGAGTTATTATGTTGTGGTCAGATGCATAAAACTATGCTTTCTTCTGTTAAAAGTCACATTGTGTCCAGGAACTCTGTTACAACACCAACTCATTCATTAAAACTCAGTTCATACTCGCACCTAGAGGCAGACCATTTAAAGTGTTTCATTATCATTTGTAGTTTCATCACTCTACACTTTTCTGCATTTCAAAAGATTTTTACTGGGTCTAGGGGAATTTGAGCTCATTAAGTCAAAGGAGCACTTAGTGATGTTGGATGTGGGGCAGCATGGTCTAGTAGATTCTGTTCTAGCACACCACAGGAAGTCATTAAAGATTGGTGTGGTGTATTATGTGACATGGTATCCATAACCAATCAGCCATGAATAGTGTTTGAAAGTCTGGCCTATTATAGTATTAGATATCATGATACCAAATTGTTGTACAACTGCAACCTTTGTACAAACTGTAACAATTGGTACTGGACCAAGAACTGAAGGAAAAAACCTTATAGTTAATAAGTCTGTGTTGCCGTACCAGTTAGAGTTTCATGTTTTGTTTGGCTTCTGAACAGATCTGTATATGTTTGGCTTCTTTGCTAGATATATATAGGATGGTGTGAGAGGTTTGAAGGTAGCACAGAGTCTGATCTCGACTGAATGCTGTCTGGATTTCACAGTGAACCCTGTCCTTTTGAAGAGGCTCTATTTGTCTTCAAACGCACAGTGGGAGGCAAAACTGGAAAAAAGAAGTCTACATTAATCATCATTCACTCATACCAAACCTTCTGGTGTGACTTTAGACTATATACAAACATAAAAAACTTACACGAACACACACACACCATCTGTCTGGTCTGGTGGTTGTGAAAGAGGTTGTTTTCTATCAATCTTAGCTGGCAGTTTGGACACCAGGTGTAGTCAAAGTTATACTCACATATGGGCCATGTGCTTACTTTTATGACTGGCCTATTTATGTTGTACTGACTTCTAATTATAAGTATACACATATTCTTCCATAACTTCTCCATATTATTTTTTATTTATTAGGATTTTAACGTCATGTTTTACACACTTTGGTTACATTTATGACAGAAACGGTAGTTACGGGTACACAAGATTCATCAGTTCACAAGTTTATTGTCAAACAGTCATGGACAATTTTGTATCTCCATTCACCTCACTTGCACGTCTTCGGACTGTGGGAGGAAACCGGAGCTCCGGGAGGAAACCCACACAGACATGGGGAGAACATGCAAACTCCACACAGAAAGGACCCGGACTGCTAATGATAGTGCAAGCAACTGAGGATTAAAGGCCATGCTCAGGTGTCCAACAGTGGCAAATTGATCATGGTGGGGCTTTAACCAGTGACCTTTTGATTACTAGTCCAGAACCTTAACAGCTGTGCCATCACTGCCCTGGTGATCATAACTCATTAATGCTAGAGAACATAAAGCCTGTTGAATCTGGTATAGACAAACAGAAGAGCTACTGTGGCTTAAACTGCAGATGATTTTAATACTGTCAATAAAATAAATGCATTACAACACAGAGTCAACACATCAAACCCTTTTGTGTATGGGGCTGCGTAGTGGCAGGCACCTACAATGGCCATGCAAGCATTGGAACTGGACACAGAAGCAATGGAGGGGAGTCGATTCCTCAGACTAATCCTGTTTACTCCAGGATCATGTCGGGTGCCAAGCACATGTGCATCATTTACCCGAGAGAGGCCTTTGAGAGATTACAGAAAAATCTCTGTCAGAGGGATGCACTGTAGGACAAGTTACTTCATCTAAAATAAAGGTGCATGGATGATTTGCTGTCTTGTTATAATCCAAGTTTCTTTTTATGGCATCTCTAAAACACAGCATTGTTGTTTACCTTTACAGTAGTGAGCTTAATGTTCTGTTCATATAATAAATCAAAGGTAGCCTGTTATGTGTGTGAACACACATACTGGTGCATTCAGTGTCAACACTGAGGGTGTCGATGATTAACCGGCTAACTGGTTAATTTCCAACAGCTGATGCTTATACACAAAAGTCTATTCACAAAAAACACACCTCAACCCACCTACATCGTAAATGCTCCAGCTCTGTGTACAGCCGTTTGGAGTCTTTGAACAGAACAACTGTTCCCAGCCTGACCGCCAAGTTAAACTGGTCTACAAAACTGTCGCTAGACTCAGTGAGTATATAAGTGTGTGATGCCCTGCATTATTCCTGCCTCATGCAGATGTCTTGCAGATGGTACCAGACTCAGCGTCACACTGATCAGGATGAAGCAGGTTTTAAAGATCAATGAATGAATGTGAACTTAGCTTAGCAGTCCAACTTAAACATGATTAATTCATGCATGCCATATCTGTCTTGGACATTTATAATAGTTATAGTACACACATTTCATCAGACAGGACTACATCACTGGGTGTGCTACTGTGCTGTTAGTGTTGTCTGGTTTTATTTGCTAAGGTTATTAATGCAATATTCAAGCTCTATTGAACCAAGATCCTTTTAAACATTCAGCATGTTAGACAGACTGTAATTGGGCTGTTTTGTTATGTTTTATTGACCTACAATAAGATAAATTTCCTCCTCGCCCTCCTGTTTTTAGTGAAGCTTTAAAAATGAATCAAAGGGTTTGGTCTGGGCTGTGGAGGGATTTGATACATTATGCTGTGTGGGTCTCCTCATCTGGTCATGGCAGAAGTTGCTCATTTATATTTATTAAGTCTTGTTTGTTAAGACCTGCTGTATGATGCTGTCCTTGCTAACAAGCTGTTGCTTGTTTGTCATTTTAAAAGCTTTTTTTAAAGCTGTTCTTCACTTATGGGGTCTATTTCAGGTCAAATGAAATAGACTTTCAACTTTCTTTAACTGCAGGGAAGATCGACAGGGAGATTCAGAAAGTATTCAGACCCCTTGACCTTTTGTGCATTTTATTGTGTATTGGGTTTAATTATGAATGGCAACATAATTACTATTTTTACAGGTAATCATCCATAACAACAAAGAGAAAACATGTTTTTATAGTTATTCAAAAAGTAAGTAAGTATAAAAAACTGAGACTTCTAATTCACAAAAGTATTAAAATTCTTCGCTTTGGCATTCCAACATGTAATTAGGTGCATCCTGTTTTCTTCCATTATACTTAAGATGTGTTTGTATGGAGCTCAAACGCTGCCATAAGTATCTGAATCTGAATTTTATAAATTTGAAATATTTAATGGCGTAATTTATAAATTTGAAATATTTCAATCTGAATTTTATAAATTTGAAATATTTAATGGCATAATTTATAAATTTGAAATATTTCAATCTGAATTTTATAAATTTGAAATGTTTAATGGCGTAATTTATAAATTTGAATTTTAACAATGCTTTTTTTGTGATTTGAACTTGTGAGGTGGTGAAATTTGCTGTTGAAAAATTTTCATTTCAAAATTACAACTTGCAATTTTCAGATTTTAAAAATTCAGATAAAAAAAATTCAGATCGCTCAGATTCAAATCTCAGAAATACGAATTCAAGCTTGAGGTGAAACATCCGTGTTTCCCAGGAAAAGTAAACTTTCCAGAGCGATCGAACGCAGCATTTAACCAATCACAGCGCTGCCTCACCTGCGTTCATGTCTGTGGAGGAGAAATAAATCCCAATGAGGTAAGTGCATCCAAAGTTCTTCAGATCCACACAGTCAGCTAATTATTTATATTTCTGGTAAATACTCAACGTGCTTTACGAAAAGTTTTATATTTTGCGTTATGTAACACTGGTGGCGTGATAACGCGCGCGGTAAGGTTAGTTAGCGTTAGCTAGCTTCTTGGTAGTGGTTAGCTAAGAGTTTTGCTTGGCATGAGCTGGTCTGAGTTTAGGAAGGCATGGATATTCCGTTGCTTGCACATATTAAAACGGGGAGTTCAGAAATGTTGTGAAACTTCTTTCCTGGTGTGCCGTATAGCACTTCAGAGTTCAGTCTTTACCTCATTTACCTAACACACCTGGTTCGACTCATCTGGTCAGTTGAGGTTGACACTTTGGATGCACTTACCTCATTGGGATTTATTTCTCCTCCACAGACATGAACGCAGGTGAGGCAGCGCTGTGATTGGTTAAATGCTGCGTTCGATCGCTCTGGAAAGTTTACTTTTCCTGGGATACCCGGATGTTTCACCTCAAGCTTGAATTCGTATTTCTGAGATTTGAATCTGAGAGATCTGAATTTTTAAAATCTGAATTTTTAAAATCTGAAAATTGCAAGTTGTAATTTTGAAATGAAATTTTTTCAACAGCAAATTTCACCACCTCACAAGTTCAAATCACAAAAAAGCATTGTTAAAATTCAAATTTATAAATTACGCCATTAAATATTTCAAATTTATAAAATTCAGATTGAAATATTTCAAATTTATAAAATTCAGATTCAAATACTTATGGCAGCGTTTGAGCTCCATATGTTTGATACTAAGACTACCTGTTGAAATTGAAATCAACTGGACATAAACACACATAAGGGAAATAATTTAAACTGTATTTTGAGGACTAAAACCAAGCCGTAACATCCAAGGAACCTCCCTGATGTAATTTTATAGACCTCATGTGTAGATCAGCACAAGGAAATAAAACATTATCTAAGGTCTGGAGTTTTCCCAGGACCACAGCTGCCTTAAATTTTTTAATGGAAATGTTAGCATTAAGTTAGTAAGTTGTTCTTTAGCGGCAGGTACAAGGAGACTGGTAAGAATTGAAGGACTGATACAAGAACGTCCTTGAAGAAAACCTCCAGAGAATACTCAACCTCAGCCTGGAGTGACAGTTCATCTTTCAACCAACAATCCCATCTTTCAAAGAACAATGAGGGGAAGCCACCATCCATCCGTACACCCCAATCCATCATCATTGAAATAGCCAATCATGTCTGTGTAGGTGATCGACCAGCCGATAGCATTGCTTAGATTTAAACCTCAGATCTCAGAGGTAGTGGGTAAGTGTATTTGAACCCTGTGCCACTCAAGCACCCCAAATGCCAACTGGCAGTTGGCATGCTAGAAAACAATTCAACCTTTTAGATAAAACAATAGTGTGTAAGTAAGGTCAGGAGAGACGGGTTAATGATTAATGATTTTTTAACAGTAAAGTCAGATTAAAGTGTTATGTTCATGATCCTATCACTACAGACAGGCAATTCCATTCTCCCAAGTAATCCTGGCCAAAAGTAATCAATTACAGTCATTTACTAATTACAGTCATGCTAGAAAAAAACTATTCCCCTTGAAACAGCCAGAATTAAGTGCTGGACCTTTAGATGTCTGTTGAGTTTGTGTTCTGATTTACTGAGGGAGATTAGAAGGAAGCTAAATTGTTAAAAAATGGGAGGTGGGGGGTGGGAACGAACCCAGAGAATACCATGCAGATATAAAGTGAGCAGACCAGGCGAGGATTAAACGCAGATCCAGTATGTGCTTAAGCTGTGCAAGCAGATTGCAATTATTATAGAGACAGTCAATTAAAAATGCCATCAACATATTTTTACAAATAGAATATAAGGGTAGTAGTGGTTTATTAAATCAATATCTGAATAATTCAAAAACATTGAAAAGCCAAGTCAGATTAATTTTTAAATGACTCACCTTAGCAATTTCTTGTTTGTTGTATTTATTTTTTCCAGATACTGAAAAAGTATCTGCAATAGTATCTTTTGTACTTAATAGAGCACTCTTTTGCTGTTATTACATGGGCAATGACCTCCAGTTTACTCATTATTTTTGGGTTACCATGCTCCCTTCTCCTACTTCAAATTCCAGATTATTTTTAGTTCTTTTAAGTTCAGAAAATTGGCAAGAAATTCCCAAATGTTTGCATAAAACTGTATTAAAGCTGTCTTGCTGACTTCTGAGTTTATTACCAAATAATAGACATAGTAAGTAATGTTTAGATTACAGGCAAAAAACAATCAGGAAACGTTTAAACTGAAGCGTGAAGTAATTCGTTTGGAAAAGTTTTAGGCCAGCGGTCTTTGCAATAGTTTTCGAATAAGTGGTAACTGCATATGACTAAAAGAATAAGTAAATAGTATGCAGTATTGTGGCACAGTAGCCACACAGATCCACTAGGTAAGTAGGTCAACTTTTTTCAAGTCAAGTCAAGTCAAATTTATTTATATAGCACTTTTTACAATGAACATGGTCTCAATCAAATTTACAGAATCCAGGACCAACAGACCAAAAACCCCTATTGAGCAAGCCGAGGGCGACAGCGGCAAGGAAAAACTCCCAACATTTTGTTCATGATTTTTACCTTGACCTAGGCAACCCAAACAATGCATCAAAACAAAACACAAAATGAAATATACTTAATTAATAAAAATGATGGCAATCTGGTCCTACTGTGGTTTACAACAGTGGTCCCCAACCACCGATGCTGCAAAAAAGGTTGCGGACCACTGGTTTACAAGAAGTAACATAAAGCCTCCACATGGGGGTGTACATGTACAAGTTCATTTCATGTTTATGTGCCTGTTAAAATTAGTTTATTTAATTATTAATATTTTTTCTGCGATTCATTTTTATGGCTCGCGTCCCACCCAGGGTTTAAAAACCCTGCACTAGGTCCAATCCCAACTTTCTGTTACTTACTGTTTGGAGTTTAAAAGTTCTTCCTGTGCAGGTTTTTTTCCCCTGAGTAACCCAATTTATTTTACCTCCGAAAAATCATTACGCTAAGTTTAAGTGTGAATAATTAATTGTGATACCTTATATTGGGCTGACACTCTTACCAGGGTTCCAATGAATTAACCTTGACCATAAGCAATATAAATCACTCGCTAATAATGAATGAATGAAACTATTCAGCCTTTTTTAGCAGAAATGTGTTTAGTAAAAGTGCCTCACCTAATTAATCAGTGACAACAGCCTGATTTAATTTGCAGCATTTGGAAAGAACTGTCAGACTAGTCATTTAGTCCAGCTAATGGCATCATTAAGTGATTAAGCTACATAAATAAAATCATTCTGCTCTGTGTCCTTCACTTATTATAGGGACACTACTGTAATAAGATGAATATGCAGCTTTTTTCCTGCCCCTTTTAGAACTCTTCTCTTTTGTCCCACTGAATATATGATGAGCCATTCAGTGTTTGATCCTTTACTACACATCTCCAATAACCCCAACTCGTAAAAACTCTCAAGTGAATCCATCCATGTGTAGATCTGTTCTGAACCACCTTGCAAGTCAATTTCACCAGCTCATTTTCCACATTTAAACCTAACTGCAAGAGATGTAGAGAAAATAGTCAAATTGGATAGTGACTGGATGTTCTCCTGCCTCTCCCCTCAACCATACTGGATACCCACTGTAATTTGTGATTACTCCAGAGACAGAGCGGGGGGAGAAGAAGAGTCTCTGTCCTCTCAGCTGTGGCACTGCCGGATTGCTTCTTAATCAGCTGAACTATCTTCTTAGACTGTGAATAAGCCCCTGATGGGCCCTTCATCTTGTTCGCCTGGAATTGCAGAGCAAACCTATCATCTTGCATTAGTTTCTCACTGCAGGCACATCTTTATGCACACCAACACAAACACACTCACACACCAGAAAATATATAGTGAATATATATTTTATTGGACATAAATTGTGAAAATTGTGTGTTACATCTCATCTTTGTAAAAGATTAAGGTTCATTATTTTGTTAGAGATTAGGAAACTCACTGTAAAGCAGCAGTGTATAAAAATTTTGCAATAAAAAGGAAAGAGGGTTTTATATCAGCCTACCACTGTGATACTACAAGACTAGCTGGGTCCTGAACAGGCACAATTGGCTGTGTCTGAGGAAGTGAAGGCCTGAGATAGGGTTTCTTTTCATTGCTGAGAAGGGGGGTTCAATTTAATGGTCAAACAGCCACACACAGACTTTAGATCACTATGAGCAATGCCAATGCCATTAGCCATAGTGATGTAAAGCACAATACTATTTGGCTCTGGAGCAGCAAACTGTATTTTTTTTATTAATAAATATATACATCTTACAGTCTGATCGGTAAATGCATTGCCAATGCATAGTGACAACTGTACGTTTTCAGTGGAAGAGGAATAATACAGAGAAAGGACCTCTTTGTGCTACAAGATACAATGACCTAGAAGGCACATTTCCAGAATGATAGTGCCTCTATGCACAAAGTGAAATAAATGGAGAAGTGGGCCATCCAAGACCTTTAAAGTAAATTCACTCTCTTCTGCTTATGTAGCTGAATAAGAGCAAAGTCATGCCAAATTGGGCACCCATGAGAGAAGGGTCTTAGTCAGAGAGGTAAGAAAAAACACAATGATCCTTCAGCAGGCTTTTTCATTATCCTTGTGATTAGCAACAAACCTCAGTCAAGCATTTAAGGTGCAGTGGCTTTTGTTTTTTTACAGCAGACTCTAAGTCAATGGGGATTTAAAGCTCCCTGGACTGTGAACAGTGACACAGCTTTATTGTATTGCACTCCTGTAATCAGTCGTTCTTGGATTACCATCTGGGCAAATTTCTGACTGTTTTTGGCAAATACAGTAAATCAGCATAAAGTTTTTCCCAAGCTTGACAAAGAAACAACTGTCCATGGACTTTTAGACCATAGTTTGTACTGATCTGAAGTATAGAGCTTTCCAAACTTTCCTATTTTTGTGCTACATGGAACTTTAAACACTGTTCATTCATTCACTGTCTGTTTTACCACCGTTTCAGCCTGGTCGCGGTGGATGATATTCACTGGCCGAAAGGTAGGAAACACCCTGGACAGGTCACCAGTCCTTTACGTTATACACTACACAACTAAACACCTAAGTTTACATATAAATGAATGAAAATACATTTACTGGAATGATCATAGGTTGTACAGATCCACTGTCTCATCCTGTTTCACTACGTCTATAAAAATAGGTTGTACCCATGAGACCTTTTGCGTTTAAATGATCTCACTTTTCGTTCCTCAGCCTGTTTACCTACTGATCATACGAGCAGAGTCTACAGTCTAGTAACAAACCTGAGGATATCAAAACCTCCTACTTTGCAACAGCTAATGTAAATATGAGTTCATACACTGGCTCTAGATTTCTCAGAGACATATAACAAGGTGTTGCAGACCGTTTGTGTAGTTCTAGCCAAGAACAAAAGAACATCAAACCATAAATCTCAGTCATAAATAAAGCTTTAAAGTCAGTGGAAAGGAAATAGCAGGATATCATTCCTCTGTCAATATAGTGAAATATTATTAGACTTGGTAGAATATAAAAAATCTTCAGCGCCAAGTTCAGACAGACTTCCTACCAAGTGCTATTTCTCTATGGGCTAACTGGAAAAGGATTGGGCTGTAAGTGCCAGCAAAAAGAGCATCAATACCATTAGTGAGGGTGAAATCACACTTACACATAGTGAAAGGAGTGTGGGAGTGTTTGACTTACACCTTTCACTAGCATGCACAAAATCCCCCTCCACCCACATTCAATTTAATTCAGTTTAATTTGCACAGCAGTTTTAGCCATACTTGTCATCACAAAATTCTCTCTTTACAGAGAACTATGTCCAGACCTTACATTGGCAAGCTAAAAATGACAAAGGCTAGCAGAAAATCCTATGTAAAATCCTATGTGGTATGTGACCACAGGGACCGTGTTCTTTTCTTAAAAGGCCTCATTTCATTAGCCGTAAATGGTACAATGCTGTGTTTTACAAACATAATTTACAAAAGGACTGGAAAAAGGATTGCAACTTCTTTAAGTAGGTTCTGGCAAACTCCAGATTAAGGCTGAGTGAGGTTCTTATATCCACTATTCGAATAATTCTTCATTGCAATCTTGCATCATTTTTTCTCTGTCCATGTCTGTGGAGGTCAGCTACAGTACCATGGGCAGTAAATTCTTAATAATGTTGCACACAGTGGACACAGGAACATTAAGGACTCAAACTCTGGACACAAACTTTAGAAGTCCATGCACTTTTGGTTCTTACAATTTGAACAATCTTGAACAATTTCTCCATTCTCAGTGTTTAAAGACGATTCTGTAGCCCCTTTTATTTCAGTAAGTGTGCTATTGATCGCCCTGTCTTACTTGTGCCTGTTTACTGCATATGATTATAAGTGTTCCTGGGACTACCCTCACACCCTGTGATCTGAGCTGTGCTATGGACCCTAAGACATTGAGTATTATCCTGCATTAACTTCTGGCTTTTGCCTTCTTATGCCACTACCAGCACTGGTTTGCTTATTTGGGGTATATGATATGATATATGATTATATAATATGTCCCATTATAACCTGAACTAATTTCTCCTCCAGTGTAGACACTGTAGACATCAATACCTTGATAATTAGATACACAGCAGGTTAATACATGCCTAGCATGCCAAGAGTCCAGTATAGACATTTCCACTACTGACCAGAAAAAGTCAGCATTTATAAATAATTTGAATCGATACTGTAGGTATTAGATTCCCCATGGTAAACAAACCTACATTTTGTTGGAATACAATAATATGCTGAACTGATATGGTAAACAAAAAAAGTTGCCAAACAATTCCCTACCTGTTTGGATTTACTGTGTGCATAATGCACCACGACTTTACTGCTGAGTGGAATAATCAGCTTCAGTGGAGTCAGGCAGTGAATACAGAATCAGAAACAATACATTAACAGTATTTAAATCAATGCTGGTTTGTTGTTAGTGATAAACACAGAGAGAAGACCTGACAACACAAATAACTCTGTAACTCTTGGGGTTCCAAATTATCTGTTTCCTTTCTGTTTGTTTGTGGGTGTATTCCAATACTTTAATACTTATCTGCTATGTGCTGTAAGTTAATCAGTAGAATAAGACGTACCACAGATCATAGAAATAAAGTAATACAAATTCAGGCCAAGAAAAAGGCAAATGTATATGAACATGAAAACAACTATTTAAAAATGTACAGTTTTATACAGCATGTTAGCCAAGCAGAATTTGCTGCACCCTGGTGAGCCTGTGATAATTCAGAGCTTTGGATCTATATTATAGGCACATCAAGAACTGACCACCGGCAATATATTATTCAGCAGAGGTTTTACCACAGCAGATCTATTATTGAACAAGGCTTCCCAGAATATATATTTAATTTAAGGTAAGGGTTATGTGATGAAATGTGTAAGTTCACCTTTTATCACTGTTACTGTTTTTGCCCAGCATACCAGTGAGAATAAAGTATCAGCAGTAGTACTGCAGACTGAAAAATATGGATAACCCAAACATCAGCAGGTATTAGCTTGAAAACAACTCGATTGTTTATTACAATGTTAAGAAGCCAAAATGCAAAAAAATACGTAGAAAATGTATATTAGCTAACAATACAATTTTTTATAAAGAACATCAACAGTTTACATGTACTTGTAAGGAACATGCATATCACAACAGTTTTGGAAGTTCTTTCAGACCTTTTTAAAAATATGATGGGTCAAAAATACACACAGAGTAAACTAGGTCATTAATTTGCATCTGTAAAACCTGCTAGCCCACTTGATCTAGGGTTCGAATCTCAGTGGTGCTATTGACCGGTCTGTCGTCTACATAGACATGATTGGCTATATCTGCAGGAAGGGGTGATCAAGCAGCCTAGCCATTGGGAGGTGCCCTTGTCAGTGAGTTCCCAGTGCTGGTCCCAAGCCTGGATAAAAAAATGAGGAGAGTTGCATCAGGAAGGGCACCTGGCAAAAAATTTGTCAGGTCAGGTATCCAGAACAATATAATCCGCTGTAGTGACCCCTAATATGTGAGCAATTGAAAGAAGGAAAATTGTTGGTAAAGTTCTGCAATTTTATTGAGGCAATGATTCTCAATGATTGTGATTTTTCTATGCCTTACTTAATATGGCTAATTTGGCTAATATCTTATGTTAAAAGAAAATTTGTCTGGATGGTCAGATGTTATCCAGAAACCACAAAAAATCTGTCATTAATTATAAGATGCTGGAACAGATGTCACGGCGCACATTCAGTCAAGCTTTAAATACTGTCATGCAAGAAAACAAGAAAAAAATTCACAGCTCCAAAATCAGCTACATTTCTTTAAGCTTGAGGAATTCTGCTGAATCAGGATGTAGAAAAATAGTATTTATATACATGATGTATAGGATCTACATCTATCTATCTGAATTTGCTGAATTTGTACAGTAGGTGTGAAATGAACACTAAGGTTTATTCTATGCAACACTGCAGTCGAGTAATTAGACTTTTCTCATTTATATAATGGGATGTCAATGATCAATTGGTTAACAACAACGATATCAGTGTTTGATTAATGCTGTACATGTGGGTTAAAACTGTCATTAAAATTCCTTTTGAACAGCTGAGGCTTGATTTGAACTGAGAGCAAAGCTACAGATCTCTACACACACATCAGAACTCGCACTGCTGAGTCGAGGCTCACTCACAGAGTAGGTGTGCTGCCATTTTCAATTTGATGAGGAAAACATTTTTGTACTTTTATATAAAGTATATGATTAAAATAACAAGAGACAGAGCTATAAAAAGATTACAACTGAGAGCACATGAGGATCTCTGTGTAGTGTTGGGGTGATTTGCAAAGATTTTGCATAACGAGGATAAATATTAATGGTTAATGTTCTCTATGTCTCTGTATCTCTTATACCATCTTTAACCTTATGATTCTGAACATGTAGTTGAGCACAACTGTTATATTAACACATTCTATTCCAAACTGCTGTAAATCTGTAAACTGTAGCACTGTTTATATAATAATCTGTTTCACTGAACATTTGCATGCACTTTTGCACCTTTATTGCTTTATTTCTGTTTTGCTGTTTCAGTCAAATATTTGAAATTGCTACCTCAATTGCTACCTAGTAAGTATTCCTTTATATACTTTTTAACTCTGAGATGTTAGATGTTGAAACTTAAATTAATTTGCTTGCATGCAGTTAGAATTTTAGATGTAGCTATAATGCAGTACTTTAGAAACTCGACGTACACGCCCTTCATATTTAGTTTTGGGTATTGCTCACATTCCAAATGCAGTAGGATGTTACACCATAGCTCATCCTGGAGCTGTTCTGTCTGTGAATGGAAACACTTATGAGCAGCAGCAGCTTTTGAATTACAGCCAGGCCAATGCATCGCTCAAATGCTCCTGACGTGTTTAACATACTGTAGGCTACAACTGCTTAGCGTCCCTAATGGAGTGTCCAAAATTGGAAGTGCGAAATTCAGCCCGCTGGCTAATATGAATATTGTGATCAGGCAAGATCTTTTATTTCAGTAGAATTTTTGATGAATCAATAAATCTTACGTCCCTGCCTAGTGTAGAGTTGATCTCAATATTCTTCAGTCATTGAGATACAATTGTTCTCTTCATTATAAATTTAAGAATTAAAACAAATGGATCAACATTGTAGCCCAAAATGACACTGGAATGAATACAGAATGAGCACTTTCTTTGCTTCTGTGGTTTGCAGATTAACCTTCAGCAAAAATGAATCGCTTCTTTAATGGCACTCTGCAATAGTCAGATGAGAGACTATTAACTATAAAATAGAAATTAAAATAAAGGTTTTATGGCTCCCAAAGGTTGGTTAATTATTTGTGACTAAATTTATTTCACAAGTAGTTTTCTTTCCTGCAGTTTGAAATTAAGTATCAAATATTACAGCATAATTGGCTTTTTATCATCGGATAGCAGGCTGATCATTTGCATTTATGTCTGTAACTATACCCTACAGTCTATTACATTTTTAGACAAATTAGGTATGATATATGCAGAGAGTCTAGATTTTGCCATGGGAAATATATTTACATAAACAGTATTTTTGTTTTGCTGAATTAGGCTGTGCATTTTATTACGTAAAGTTAAAATGGTGTTAGTGTCAACCCTAAAGATTAATGACATTAACTTCTGTTGCTACAGCTGATAAATCTAAGGTTTGGATGTTACCTATTATAACATAACTAAAGCTTGTCCCAGATTTTATTGTATGTATTTAATTAGGTTTACAACACATAGACTGTGATTGGTTATGTCTGAGGGAGGGGGATGGCCAAAGTCCTGTGATAGATTCGCACCCTGTCCAAAGTTAATTCAGACCCACTGCCACCTTGACCTGGATAAAGTGGTTAATAAAAATTAAATAAAATTAACTATATGGCTAAAAGCATGTGTACACCCGGTGTATTCATTAAATGTAGATGTTTCAGCCAGACTCATGTTTAACATTAATTATATAAAATAAATTAAATGATTCCAATGCTGTTGCTATAGTTTGGGGAAACGACCTTTCCTGTTCTAGCAGGACTGTGCTCTTATGTACAAAGCAAGGTCCATAAAGACATGGCGTGGCAACTTCAGGAGCCTGCACAGCTCTGACCTCAAACCTACTAAACAGTTTAAAGATAAATAAACAAATTAGATTGTTGATTACAAGCCAGGCGTTCTTGTTTTTGAAGTGCCATATTCATATGGTGTATTGCTCTTTATTGAGCTGCCAACAGCTGGCACTTGGTAGCTATTATAAATTAGGATAAAACAAACCTCATCATGTTTTGGAAACTAAACAAAAGCTGTTTTGAAGAAGAAGTTGCTAGACTGGACTGCAGTAACAACTGTTGTTCCCACTGTCTAATTTATTATGCCAAAGAAAAGGCCAAGCATGAGTCGGTGAAGTAGAGGCATGAAATCTGCTGCCACCCCTCTCTGAAGCATAACATAAAGATATTGAGACCAACTCACTCAGTTTTCTTAGCGGGATTATAAAGCATTATTGGAGGATAAGCTCTGTGTGCAGAGTTGTATGTACTATATAAAGAAATATTTATATTACTATATAAAGATTGTTATATTTGCATTTTTATTTTACTTCATTTAACCCCCAGCCTCAGTACTTGGTGGAACATCTTTTTTGTCTTAATAACCTCTAATAAGCAATTTTGCTATGTGCTAACAAGCTTCTGACTTTTTCTAGTGCACATGTTTCTAGCTCATTGAGGTTTGATGGCTTTCGCGCTGCAGCTGCTTTCTCAAAATCCTACCAAAGATTTTTAATGGGATTTAAATCTTTAAGCCGGAGAAGACCACTCCAGGATATTCCAAGACAGACTGTTTAACTAAGCTTTGGTTAAAGAAGCTTACTATAAAATGCATGGTTGTTGTCCACCCCAACTATTGGACATGATTTCCGTTCTCTATTTAGAAAGGATGCCTGTGGTGGTCACATATATACTGGTGTGGATGACAACTGGGTAGAGCCAGTGTTCAAAGTGGGTCAGGAACTCACCAGTACGTAATACATTGTACTTGTACATTTTACTATTTGCCACACCCTGACTTTTTCTTGCGTAACAGCACTTCTCACCCCCCACTTCCTGCCACTGGTTAGAGCAACACCATTACAAGAGTATTAAGTTAGTATTAGCCATTCAAAAAGAGCTCATTATGACATGAATGTCTGTTTTGATCAAGTTAGCTGTAGATGTTACCACCAGAGGGCAGCTGCTGCCTAAATGTTTTACCCAGCTGCGCACGGAAGTCTCATTGCTATGCAGAGACCGATTTGTATTTCATAAGAGAAAACTCTGCAAATGTCAAGAAGCCCGTTTCTACACCCCTTTTCATTATACTTTATCTGTACAATCTGAGAACTGAAGTATGACTGCTGCTCCAGCCATCTCTAGATCACGTACAGTCTCCCGACATTTGTGAAAGTCATGTTCCTGAGATGTATCAGTAAATAGTCAAATAATGCTCTGCTGAGTTGTGCAGCACGGCAAAAGTCTATAAATATTAAATGGATTCCCAGTTTGATTCTGTGTGCTCCTCTGTGAACTGGAGTTTTATGCCCTGTCAGTGTTGCGTCGGTCCCAGTAGTACGGTTTTTCATAGAGCGTCTCTTGTGTGTGTCTGGTTCAGCTCCAGTTGGCTCTGCAATGAGTGTGTGTGTGTGTTGGGCACAGAGCTGTGGTGATGCTGGGAGGATTACTGGCCAGCGTGGGCATGGTGACTGGAGCATACACTCAAAACCTGGTCCAGTGCTACATTACTGTGGATTTTTTATCAGGTAAGAGTACTGCAATTAAAACAAACTAAAATCCAGTCACTCTGTTTCTCCATTTGGGACTATAGTCCTACCATGTACCTTTCTTTATTAATCTTTTGATTTTGACATTGATTTCATTACTCAGATTCCCCAGGTTTTATGCCCTGGAGTTTTATGCTGACACCTACTTTTACTGAACCTGACAAAAGAGTAAAATTTAATTTGAACTTCAGGATGGAAAACAAGTAATATTGATTAAAAAAAAAGCAAGTACTTCTAATTACTTTAGTTGCTTTAGTTTTACTCTATGCTTAAAGACTTAACTAAACCACAGTGAGAGCAATTATTTCCAAATAGAAGGGATATATCCATTATCTATAATAGGGCTGGCTCAAAACCACTGTTTTATGTCCGATACCAATACTGCAAATTGAGTATCTGCCGATACCGATACCAAACTGATACCTTAATTTCTCCTCTCAAACAACTAGGCTGTAATAACTAGCTATCTAAATAATAATGCTCAGGCTGTGAAACAAATATTCTACAGGAATAAATACAGAACCTACAACATCACACTTATGCAAAACTGCTGTTTTTATTTTAACTTTTACACACAGAACATTTAGCAGCATGTTTGGTTTCACTTACGTTCGAGCAATCAAACGCGATGGACCAATTAGAATTGACGCAGAGTTGAGGATGTGAGAGATCTCCAAGCCGGGACAAGACATGTCAATGATGTCATCAAGATGCTGGCAATAAATGGCACTCTGTTGTCACGTATCTTCGTGTGTTATTTGCTTTACACACAAACAATGGCCTTATTTACATTAAGTGTTATCTACATGATTTGGGCCAATATCGGACCAATACCGATACAGAGTATCGGATCGGTGCCGGCCCTAATCTATATTATAGTAAATAGTCCATGTTTTAATAAATTGCATTATTGTCTATTTTTAAGTTTTGTTATGGTCCATTTATTTCTGTAAAAATTGTCAAGCCCAGAAGCAGGTTCTAGCTTCAGTCGATTTTACAGGTCTTCACATGTTTCAAACTTAGGAAAGTATTAGCTGTCATTTTGGTTTTCCAATTGATACAGTTGGGGTTTTAGAGTGGAATTTTTAAATAAAGAAATGAATATTGAGACTTACTTCTTTCTAAAAATAAAAAGGCAATAAGTAATGTAATTAAATTTCCAGAAAAGCAATTAATACAATTTAATGCATTTCTAATTAACAAAACCCAATACTACAGTCATTTATTACATTTCTTGTATAATTCAAAACTGCATATAACACTCATAATTAACTAAGCACATCGGCTCTGCGAGTGTCATAGTGACCTCTTTTTTTCTCTGTGCAGGTTTTGGCTATGCCCTTACCTGGACCCCCACTGTAACCATGCCGGGCTTCTATTTTGAGAAACGACGGCTCATTGCCAACAAACTTGCCAGTGCTGGTGAGTGCATCATCGCCTTCCTTTTTACACCTTTCTATCAAATACTGGTGGACAATTATTCCTGTAGGGGTGCCATGCTGGTGCTAGGAGTTCCACCTGTGTGTGTGGTGCTCTGCTAGGACCATTTAACAACTGCTCTGAAGAGCTTTCAACAGATAAAGTTATTGAGGTAGACTCCTCATCCCAAATTCACACAGAATCTCAGAGGACATTTGATCAGAGACTAAATTCGAAGACAAAATCCTGCAAAAGCTCGAAATATCTGAGGAGCAGAGTCCTGCATTATGTGGACTACATATTATTTGCCAACCTTGCTTTATGGTTTACTTAATTATTGGTTTATTTGCAGCACTGGGATTCTTTGGTTCTAGGCTTTTTCTAGTGTTGTATGTCCATAGGCAGTTGCATTGATGTTGCACCTCTGAAATTCTGAACCTCTGGTTGTGTTTTATTTGGCTGGGTGGTCAGTTTAAGTCTGGTCGAGACTAGTCATCATCTTGCTAGGCATCATCCTACTGCTCTGCCACCACCTTCACCCAGCTAGCACTGTTCAGTTATGGTTATGGACTGGTTTCTGGACCAATTGTGGTCATTCATTATCACGGTGCTGAATAAATGCATGTAAAACAACCTTACAAAACAATCAGATTCGAGCAGATAATTGAAATTGAGCATTTAATATAGCAGCATAAACACAACCAATATATTTCCTGAACTGAATATAAAAGGTTAGGTATTACCAACAGATTTCAAGATAACAATATGTACGACAGCTGTCTCACTGAATGTTTTCTATACATTGCTGGGTTTTTGTTCTGTTTTTTTTCCTTTACAAGAGCAGTCATGGCTGTAATAACAACGGTATTGCATTCAAAGCTTCCCAATAAACAAAACTTCTGTTCAGTTTTTATCTTGACTTCTATATTGCTCAGAATGAAAAAGTAAGCAGTTTTTTTGTCAAAGCAATAAACGATGTCCCTTTTCGCTGTGCTACAGCTGTGTTAATTTCATGCATTATTGGTCACTGGACAAATAGTCTTTCTTGTCTTTTGCATAATCAGTCGTGTTATGCTTTGGTGCCTCATTCGTAATTTACAGCATGTTTTATATGCTGCAATTCTCCACATGTCCTGCTGTATGGAATATTTATACTAGCTCACAAACAATAATCCGACAATCTATCACAAGTGCATGACAATGGCACCAAGTCACAGTAGTGAGAAACGGTAGGAACAGCAGTGTGCTGCATACTGCAACTGGAATCACTTCTAATTTCTGTTCCATTAATTCAACCACTGTCTTTGATTAATTGTTTTATAAGGCGACCTTTGTGAGTAAACAACTACTAACTGTATTTCATCTGTTGCTCTACACTTCACCCCCCTGTGGCTCATTTATCTATACCACATTGTGCATGAAAAAGAAACTAGCTCCAATCTCTAACTGTACACCTACGACAAGTGCTAACAGGGTATGTGTTTCTAATTAAAAGTCAATCAGTTTGAACAGCATTTAAAACTCCCAACAACAATGCTGCACCTGATATACTTATACCAGAACACACATTACCATGTCACTATCATGTTACTGTCATTGCAATGCTGAGAATGATTCACCACCCAAATATTATCAGGTTAGTGGGCATCCTATGAGGTCCCTTTCAATTCATAAATGGGGTGCAGAAGTATATGAAAGTGCACCGATGGGCTGAAGTTTGGTTTCTAAAATAATCAATAAATGTATGTACCAGGAAAGTGTACATAATGAAGTGCTCTTGAAGTATGAGGAAAAAAACTATTATATATGAATATACAGTAGATGTCCTGAAAGGTATTTGAATGGCATACTTTGAATCATCGTGTCCTCTTAGAATTAGGGGTCAATACAAATCAAAACAATTTTTCTATTTTTGTGTGAAAGAAGCTAACAAAGTTCAGACTATCCTATCCAGCACTGCTGGAATGTATTGAAAGCAAGATTTATTGCAAGCCAGGCTTTATTTCCCAACATTAATGGTTGACCTCACTAATGCTCTGACTAACTGGAAGTGAAAAGCAGCAGTTTTCTTAATGGAGAGCCATTACGGAGAGAGAAAGCTGTTGAAGAAGCCATGAGAGAATTACTGTTCATTAAAGCTCATAGTAATATCAATGCAATACATGGACAGGCTGATCAATGTCTGATTGATGATGCCTGAATGAGATCGAACAGGATCAGAACTCTTTTTATCTTGAATTTGCATTTAGCATTCAGCTGATGATTAAATACAAAGAAAAGTTAGGATCCAGTTTTTAAGCTAATCTTATTGTGGATATATTTGTTAGATGTTTTAGAAAAATGCTGCAGTGCAATCATATAGTATGGCATAGGCTTTCTGAAGACTGGTGTTGCACTTACAATCTTACAGCTCTGCCTGCTTCTGCTGTATCAAATTTCCAGAAGGAAATGACTCAAACAAAACCTATATAGTTACACATCAGTCAAAGACAGAAGTAATACAAGAATGACAGAATAATGAATAGAAATTAAATATATCTGCGGAGTAGAGTACAATAAATCTAATTTACATGAATAATTCATTTTAAATAATATCTGCGATTTACGGGCACTCAGTGAAGCCAGACCTTGCGACCCTTTCCAGGATAAAGCGGTTTATGAAAATGAAATGTATGATGTGTATGTGTATCCTGTATGTGGTAAAATAGGTTATTGTTTATGAACAAATGTCTTGGTGGATTATAAACTTTTACTTATAGACGAGGGCACTTAATTTGTCTTCCACAACGAATGAAAATTCTTCTGGTTTTATGTAAAATGTTTGAAAACTGTTTTGCTGGCAAGTGTGATCTATTCTCTGAACTGTGTATAACTGCTGCAGTGAGAAAACAGGTACTCCGGTGCCCCCCTTTACCATAAGACATGCAGAAAGTGGTTTGCTTTAAATTTCCCTATGTATTTACTTTTACTGCATTTTGCAGACACTTTTATTCAAAGCGACTAACAGTACTGTGAGAGTATATTGTATACGCAATTGAGGGTTAATGGCCTTGCTCAAAGGCCCAACAGTGACTAACAGTGGTTGGGCTTGAACCAGTGACCTTCCAGTACCTTAACCGCTAGGCTACAACATCCCAATGTATGAGTATGTGAGTGAACCCTTTCCAGGGTGAATTTCTGTCTTGCATTCCTAGTGTTTCCGATTGGTGCTGAATTCACCACAATCATGACCAGGATAAAGCAATAAATAAAAATAACTGAATGGCTGCTTTAGTTCGAAATAATGGCAGGTAGAAGTTAAACGCTTTTATTGAGCTCTCTCTAGTGGTGGGGAAAGATAAGCACTACAAGCGGCAATCTATGAAGCTTTTCTTTTTTTCTTTTCTTTTTTTTTACAATTACAGTATATTGCACATATGCTGCAGTTCCACAAACTTAAATTTGCTGGTACTAGTTGTATTGACTGTATTCAAATCCATGATCAAAATATCTATCCAGAAAGAAAAGCAGCTCTGTGATTTCAATGATTATGCACGCCCCCTAAGCCTTGAAGCTAAAGCTAAAGTCATCTCTTATAATCTGCACATTAACTGTTGACTCTGGGTTATAAAAGAAAACATAGTGCTACCATCACACAGGATACAATATCGTTTCACAGCATCTGTGTCTGAAGTGTTCTGTGTCCGCTGTCCTGTCAGTGGTCTTTACAGATAAGTGCTTTTGTAAATGAAAAACTACCTCAGGAACTGAGATGAAAATCTCACCCTGAAATAACACTAATAAACCTGGACAGATTCACTACTACAAATCGTGGGAAATAAATAAGGCACTGAGGTTTGTCCACAGTAAGCAGTTTTGCAAAAATTGCTGCAATCTTTAGACATATTTCACATTTTACACATGTGAGTAACCATACAAAAACTGTAGATAGGAAACAGCATCTGTCTGCCAACCAAATCTAGATCAAATCTATGTAGATAGTCAATACAGCTAGTTTAGCTCAATCTTTGCCTTTTTTTTCTTTATCTCCTTCTTCTTTAGGCTGCCCGTCACAACCGATCACTCGTCTCCATCTTGCCCTGTTGTAAACATCCTCCTCAGTCACACCAACCACCTGCATGTCCTCCCTCACCACATCCATAACTTCTCTTTGGCCTTCATCTCCTCCTCCTGCCTGGTGGCTACATCCTCTGAACACTTCTCCTGTTAAAACTCTCATCCCTCCTCTGCACATGCTCAGACCAGCTAATTCTCATCTCCCTAAATGAATGTGCATGTGTTAAAATTGTCTGTCTTGCAGTGGAACTATACTATATGGACAGAAAAATTGGGGCATTACTCCTAATTATTGAAAGCATGTGTTTTAGCCACAACAATTCCTCACAGGTGTATTAAATTAATCTTATAAAGAAGGATAGGGAAGGCCCTTTCCTGTTCCAGCCTGACTGTCCCCCTGTGCACAAAGCAAGTTCTATACTGACATGAAGCTTGGTTAAAAAAAAACCCAGTGGACAGCACAGAACATAAATTGAGATTTTCTTGACCAGCATCATTGCCCAGCTTTACAAATGCTCATTTGGCTGACCTGGCACAAATTCCCACAGATACATAAAAGTCTTGTGAGAAGCCTTCTCGAAGGAGTGGTTGTTATAGCTAAAAAGATCTCATAGTCTATTTTAATATAATTTGTTCTTGAAATAGCTCATGGTCATAGTGTTTGTGGACTGTGGAATGACTTTTCAAATTATTGCAAACAAATATTTACCACGCACAGCAGGTATGCCTCTTCTGGTGTCACACGCCACAGTGTCTTATTTATTTTGTCTAGCCCAGCTATTGAACTGGGGGAAAAGTTTTGCCTGCAGCCTCAGGTATCTATTGCACGTTAGATCTTGCCCAAGGGGAAACTGTCCCACAGCATCATTATAAATTCCACCTCACATCAAAGTACCGTGCTGGTCTGTGGATGCACAAACACACCCATAATGCAACCACTCAGAAAAGGAGGAGCACCCTTTTATTATCAGATAAAGTGAGGAAAGCAAGATCAAACAAAATTGCCCCTACATTTCCGCCCCACACATCTACAGATCCTGTTCCGGAGAGAAAAAAAAGCTTAGGCCTCTTGAAGCATTTAGTCCATAATTAAACTCTTTGTATTTGCCCTCTGTTTAGAGGTGAATATGGTGGCAAAAATCTTACCAAAATAATAGCATGAGTACTAAATAAGTGAGGAATTAAGGAGTATTTTGTTAAAAAAAAATCCATATTACAGTGATAATGGCAATGTAAAAAAAAAAAAAAAACATTATATAGGATATAAACCAGTTTTGTTTGTGTTACTGCTCATAATAATCTTCAACTTGTTTTTTAATTGCGGTTCAGATTTAGCCAGCACGAAAGTGTAGCATAAAGAATATAACCTGTTTCTATACATGTTTCTAAAATGATTTAAGTATATATATTAACTAAATGCAATTATGGCCTGTCCATATATTTTTTTTTACAAACAATATGGTCAAAAAATATGTGTATATAAAATAAGTTATATAAATAAACTACATGCTTACAGATTTGTGGCAACAGTGTAGGGAAGGCCCTTTACTGTTTTAGCATGACTATGCATAAATCAAAGTCCATGAAAACATGGTTTGGCACAATTGGTGTGAAGGAATTTCAGTGACCTGCACTGAGCTCTGACCTTAACCTCAATAAACACCTTGGGGTTGAACTGGAATTAATTGCAGGCCAGGCCGTCTTGTACAAACACCAGTACTTTAGCTCACAAATGCTGTTTTGACTGAATGGGCACAAGTTCCTACAGGCAAAATCTCAAATATTGTGGAAAGACTTCCAGGAAAAGGGTTATATAGCTGCAACGAGGGGGATTTTAAACAACATAGTAATGTCAATGGTTTTGGAATGGGTTCAGCAAGTTTGTGGTCAGTTGTCCTCATAATTTTGGCTATAAGTGTATATTGTCTGTTTTAATTTAATTATTCAAAGCCCTGAATAGTGGTAACTTCAGTCCTGGTGACTGTTTTTTCTCTTATGTTGTCAAAAACAATGTGACAATTTATAAGCTATTATGGTAAATAATACAAATCCAAATCCGCAAATTCCCTCCACATGTCAGAGCAGATGTGGAAGCATATTTTGCTCTTTTTTGCCATACAAGCTGAACAGCAGTTTGACACGAAAGGAAAGTGGAGCACTTGTTATATTAATGTGACTCAAATCACTTTTTCCAGTGATACTTGTTCAGAAAGCTAACCCCTTTGAAGGTCCTAATTGGAAATGGTTGACTGACCAAAGCTAAATGGCTCCATAGGACCCTCACTTCATAAGACACATAAAATGCCCTGTTTTAGCCTGGCCCCTTGAGGGTGGACTTCCAGCCAGCCTGGCCCCATAAAAACAGGCAGTCGAAATTTTTTGAGTGTGACCTTTCTTCTATGGGTCACGGTGTGGAATTCAGCTCATCTTAAAAATCAAGGTGGCTGACGGGTGTGTTGGTGAGGGACTGAAGAAGACTGTATGCACAGCTTCAGAAAATTAGTGAGCACATACTGATATTCAAGTTTTTTGTTTTAGGAACGTTGTTATTAGTTATTTTGAGTTATTTTAAGTGTGTTAATATATATTGCAAGAAGGTACAGATTTGTTTTTCTACTTACATTAGCTTCAGAGCACAAAGCATGACCCCATGGTCAAAAGATACCCATTATAACTAATAAATTTGGCTATTTTAGCCTCATCCATCGTCAGTGTGAATAAGATTAAGCATGCAAATCAATCATATTAAGCCTTAACAGACAATCACCGCCAGAATTAATGCCAGTTTTACAATATTAACAAATCTTTGCACTGCTCAAGCTGATTATTTTTACTAACTGCTTTCATTGGGTCAGGGTGATGGTGGAACCAATACCCACTCAGAAACACTGGGCCCACACAAGGACACAAGAAACACACCCAGGACCGAGCACCAATCCAAAACTCCTACCGTTTATCCCAAGCTGAGATAAATTATCCAGAGTGTCCAATTAGCCTTCTGCATACTTCTGGAAAGTTGGACAAAACTGGAGTACCAGGAAGACATGTAGACATGAGAAGATCATGCATCACTTCTCACACAAAGACTTAGAAGGTGGGGATCAAACCCAGGTCCTCAGCAGCACCCACTCTACCAGCTGCATCACATGTTACTCTGCTCAAATATTGTCTTGGATATTTCCTTAAAGTAAAACAACATTAAACACCACAGTTGTTGTATCTGGTAAAATTGAAGTTCTTTTAAGATAACTGGGTCCCCGTTGCCCTGAACAGTTTTGTGTGGATGTGCAACATTCTACTACTAATCACAGAGAGGTCAAATAATAAAGAACAATTGTCAGCAGGGAGTTCTGATAGAGATAAAAGCAAGAAGAAAAACTCTGTTGAGCGAAAAAGAATAAATCAATGATAGAAGAACGGATGTTTAGATAATTTCCCAATGGAGTGTATTCTCTCCTTGTCCTCTCGCTTTTATTCTTTTGTATTTTCACTAACCCTGGTGGCTAGGTGGGCCTGATTAGGGCAGATGAAGGAGAAGTTTCCTAATGGGGAGTGAAAGGGACAGCTGTAGGTAGTTTAAATAATGAGCTGTTATTCAGTGATACTGTACTGAAGATGAAGGAAACTTTAGTTGAAAAACGTTTGTAGAAGATAATGCCATTTGACAGTGGCTGTGTAATTAATGGATATAAACCTTCATTCATCGCTTTCCTGTTCCAGCATGAATGTGCCCCTGTAAAAGACATAAAGAAAATATTGGTTTACAGAAACCTCAGTTTCACTGAACAGCTTTGGAATGAACTGGAACATCAGTTGAGGCCTTCTTGACCAACATCAGTTTCTAGTCATACAAAATTCTCTTTTAACTGAATGGGCACAAATTCCCACAGGCACACTTCAAACTCTTGTGAGAAGCCTTCTCAGAAAAGTGGCTGTTGTTATAGCTAAAAAGATCACATAGAGGTGGATTGTCCAACAAGCTCTCAGTCAGGTGTCCAAATACTTTTGACCGTATAGTGTACATCCCTTGCAGCTGTAACAAATAAAAATTCTGCTATATTTTGAAGGCACTGGTGGTAGGTTCCCAGCTCACAAGAGATGAGGTCAGGGCTTTGTGCAGGCCACTGGAGTTGAGCAGAGTCATGAACTGGAAATGGCCATCCCCAAACTGTTGGCACAAAGCATCCAAGTTACTTTCTATAATTGTATAGGCTACACCTGTAAGTTATGGGTGTGTCTGAAAACACACCCTAATTACTGTTATTTGTATCAATCATGAAGTGCTTGTTTTAGGCCTTGTTGGAACTACAACTAGTAATTTTTTTCTTAGGCGTTCAAATGAGGACACTTGTTTTTGTGTTTTGATCTTGCTTTATAACTTAACTGTGTCTCAGTTTAGGCTCATAGACAGATGCCCTTACATTTGCCTGGACATTTTTTGTAGTTGAGAACACCAGCTGTAGCAGGTCTGAATATGGTTTTAGTACAGAGATTTCTTTTAGTTGTTTAAATCTTTTAATAATGTTATAGACCGTGTGTGGTGAAATCTTTAAATTCCATGTAATGATGCACTAGGAACATTTTCAGACTATTTGCTAAGGCAGGTTTTGCAAAGTGGCAATCTACCAAATCATTATGGCATTACATGTTACCTATGTCCTGCTTACTTGTGGAGTTTCCCCAAAACAGCTGTTTTTGATCATTCTACAAACCTAACAGTTTAATCTTCCCCTGATCTCAACTCATTTTGGAATGCGCTGTAAGCAGCAAATTAGTAATTAGAATATATTTACAAAAACAAGCTAATGTGGTAAAACAATTTTTGCTGTGCTGTGAAAGATGGTTCACAAATCAATTCTTACTGTTTTGCAGTTGTTTGCAGTTGGGGTTGTGTTTATGTGGAACACAGCAAGTAAAATGATTAATTCACAACAGGCTCTAATGGGCATACATCATTTTTCCATTACTTTAGAACATCCTCTTTTACAGATTTATATCACGTCTCTTTACAGCAGATGGGATGGCGCCAGGCCTCTTGTTTACTTTATCAAGTTAATAAAGCCTATTCCCACACCAGAGCAGATAATCTCAAAGCTTCTCACAAGATGTGGGTAATCACTTACTTATCTGCACTGCACTGATACATACACACACACACACACACACACACACACAATTTACAATACCAAATGGTTTATGGTTTATAATTATTTATAACACATGTAGAATATTAATTAATAGTAAAGCAATCCATCAAGGAAAACACACAATTTACTCTCTAGGTGTCACATGGCTGATCGCTGCAATGAACAAAATTCACCCACATAAGACACACATACAGTGCCTTGCAAAAGTATTCAGCCCCCTTGAACTTTTCAACCTTTTGCCACATTTCAGGCTTCAAACATAACGATATGAAATTGTAATTTTTTGTGAAGAATCAATAACAAGTGGGACACAATCGTGAAGTGGAACGAAATTTATTGGATATTTTAAACTTTTTTTAGAAATAAAAAACTAAAAAGTGGGGCGTGCAATATTATTCAGCCCCCTTGCGTTAATACTTTGTAGCGCCACCTTTTGCTGCGATTACAGCTGCAAGTCGCTTGGGGTATGTCTCTATCAGTTTTGCACATCGAGAGACTGAAATTTTTGCCCATTCTTCCTTGCAAAACAGCTCGAGCTCAGTGAGGTTGGATGGAGAGCGTTTGTGAACAGCAGTTTTCAGCTCTTTCCACAGATTCTCGATGGGATTCAGGTCTGGACTTTGACTTGGCCATTCTAACACCTGGATACGTTTATTTGTGAACCATTCCATTGTAGATTTTGCTTTATGTTTTGGATCATTGTCTTGTTGGAAGATAAATCTCCGTCCCAGTCTCAGGTCTTTTGCAGACTGCAACAGGTTTTCTTCCAGAATGGTCCTGTATTTGGCTCCATCCATCTTCCCATCAATTTTAACCATCTTCCCTGTCCCTGCTGAAGAAAAGCAGGCCCAAACCATGATGCTGCCACCACCATGTTTGACAGTGGGGATGGTGTGTTCAGGGTGATGAGCTGTGTTGCTTTTACGCCAAACATAACGTTTTGCATTGTGGCCAAAAAGTTCGATTTTGGTTTCATCTGACCAGAGCACCTTCTTCCACATGTTTGGTGTGTCTCCCAGGTGACTTTTTATAGATATCTTTGAGAAATGGCTTTCTTCTTGCCACTCTTCCATAAAGGCCAGATTTGTGCAGTGTACGACTTATTGTGTCCTATGGACAGAGTCTCCCACCTCAGCTGTAGATCTCTGCAGTTCATTCAGAGTGATCATGGGCCTCTTGGCTGCATCTCTGATCAGTCTTCTCCTTGTTTGAGCTGAAAGTTTAGAGGGACGGCCGGGTCTTGGTAGATTTGCAGTGGTCTGATACTCCTTCCATTTCAATATGATTGCTTGCACAGTGCTCCTTGAGATGTTTAAAGCTTGGGAAATCTTTTTGTATCCAAATCCGGCTTTAAACTTCTCCACAACAGTATCTCGGACCTGCCTGGTGTGTTCCTTGGTCTTCATGATGCTCTCTGCGCTTTAAACAGAACTCTGAGACTATCACAGAGCAGGTGCATTTATACGGAGACTTGATTACACACAGGTGGATTCTATTTATCACCATCAGTCATTTAGGTCAACATTGGATCATTCAGAGATCCTCACTGAACTTCTGGAGTGAGTTTGCTGCACTGAAAGTAAAGGGGCTGAATAATATTGCACGCCCCACTTTTTAGTTTTTTATTTCTAAAAAAAGTTTAAAATATCCAATAAATTTCGTTCTACTTCACGATTGTGTCCCACTTGTTGTTGATTCTTCACAAAAAATTACAATTTCATATCGTTATGTTTGAAGCCTGAAATGTGGCAAAAGGTTGAAAAGTTCAAGGGGGCTGAATACTTTTGCAAGGCACTGTACTTATATACATGACATATAAAACCAGCGCTGAATAGCACTAGTAGAAGACACAAGAATGAATGGAAGGGGGTCTTATTTTTAAGGAAAGCTCAGTTCTTCAAATACATTCTGAGAAATCAGGAAGCTTCTAGAGCAGAGATACATCTGCATATCCTACACAAAGGTCTTTGTCATTGTAGCAAATGACAGCCTGCGATGTAATACTAGCCTTATATTAAATCTGAAGCAATGTGCAAGCAAGATCAAAGCAAATTAGCAAATTGTATGAGACACTTTATTTGATGTTAATGTAATACTGGTTCATGTGACTGATGTAAGTGAAGCAAACTGCTGGTAACATCAATAAGTGCTCAGTTCTTTGTTTCATTTTATCTTTTTACAGAGCCGGGGAAGCCACAGAGACCAGATTTCTATCTGAATAGAGATTTTATTGTCAGCTGCTGGAATGTCAGGAGCACCTAACAAATATACTTTTGAGGTCAGTTTGCATACACTTGAAAATAATGTATGCCATGGTAGCCATGGGATTTTATTTAACTGTTTTTTTATGTTATTGAATAAGTATAGACAAAAAAATATCTTCCCACTTTAAATACAGCACACATTATTCTTAGTTATATGTTCCTTTGCTCATTTTTCCTCTGTTAGCCACTTTTGAAAGCCATGGGCAAGCTTCTGGCACAATGCCATAAGTAAGCTTTTTTCTGGTTTCAATATTTTACCTTCTTGTGGGCAAATAACTCAATCTTTGTAATGTCTGGCATACAGGTGCAGAAATAATTACAAATCATCCATGATATACATGTTCTCTACAAGTGTACATAAACCTACAAATGACTAAATTCACTTTACTAAAATGCATTGGGGTTAAAATGTTTGCATTGTGATGATACCACCACATACTTGCTCTGACCAAATTTCCTTTTACACAGACACTATGTGAAGAGAAAACGATATATAGAAGTAATGTTGCATAACCACACAACCCACAAATTACAATCATATGTACCGAAGCACAGTTCTTATAGCCACATGGACACTTCTGTTCAGCAGATGTGTATAGTGGTATTTACAGATACAGTCCTTTCCCAATTATTGGCACCTCTGCTACAAAGAGTAAAAAGTTTTTTTTTATCAAGACCACAAGGCAGAAATACCCTGGACAGGGTGCCAATCCATTGTATGGCTTCGGCCATCCCCTCTCAAATATAGCCAATCATGTCTGTATAGAGACCCAGCCAGCCAATGACACTAATACTGGCGTGGGTTTACAATATAGACATTATAGATGGTCTGACTGTGTGACAGACACAATTACACTGCATAATTTTAGACAGTTTATAGAAAAACACAATGTATGAATGCCCTTCCAAGTTGCTGACCTAAGCAGATACTTATGCTGCCATATATTCCGCAGACTGTTGCAGTTATTAACACAATGAAGTGGCACCCCTACCTTCAAATGTGCTTGGTCAAATGCCAGCTGACATTGCTCTGCTAGCCATGTCTCAAGTGAAAGTTTTAGTGTGCCATATGTTCCACCATAATCAATCTGGGTGAGATTAAAACTGAGCTGGAGCTCCAGCAGCTTGAAATATCTTTGACTCAAAAACTTTAGTCTTCCAAGAATGCTGACTCTCGATTTATTATCTAAACTGACTATGGACACCACCATTCATAAAACACAATATAATTTACTGACAGGGCTTCTGTTTGTCTGGTTCGTATTTACATTGATTACAGGAATATGCTTGCTGCTTCGCTTCTGTATGCCATATTAGAATTTAAACGTCTGGACTGCCATCGCAGCTTAGGAAGAATACGGAGCTCCCTTGTTATTCAGTCAGTATATCGGTCAGAATAAGGCATCTCAGTAGGCAGCATTTTAAGGCATCTGAGAATTTAGACAGCAGTAAAATGCTGTCTATGTAGAGCTTACCAGGTTTTTAGACAGACCTGCTGTCAATTCTTCATTCACTCACTAATCTATAGGCCATGTATCTCAACATTAAAGGGCGTGATGACAGTGATTTGAAGTTGCTGGGACTTTTCAACACTTTCAAAGTGCTTATATGAGGGAAATGGGCACAGAGGGGGGTGTCCTACTTTTGGAAGGAGCATTTATGTTCAAAGACAAGAGGCCCCTGGCCTATAGTTTAACACACATTGTTTTTACTCCTCTGGGAATTTTAGTAGTCTAATAGCTTCAGGATAATATACTGTACGCAGTGAGTTACATAAAGACATGATTTTAGGGTGTGGGAACTCCACTGGCCTTTAGTTGACCTCAACCCAACGGAACTCCTTTTCAGTATAAAGTGTATACAGTCATATGTAATTAAAACAATATCAAACTTAAAACGTAGAGAGAGGGAGGCAAGAAAAAACTCCAAATATCCTGACCTCATCTTGGTATCTTCTGCCCTCTATAACTAAGTCCTTCATAACCCTGTGCTTTGGCTTTCCGTCGCTTCTCCCTTCCCTTAGAAAAAAGCATGTGCTGCAGCAGCAGACATACTTAACCCCTCCTCATAACCAATGTGCAGACAGCTGCCTCATTCTCCCTCTCTTTCTTGAGTCCTGCTACTTTCCTTTCCACCCCCCCCCCCCCCCCCCCTTTCTCCTCCTTTTAACTTCAGATATAAATCACTCTCTTTAGTTTGAGCAGGTTTGTGTGAGTTAACAGGGACAGAGACCTCAACTCAGCACTGGCTGAGCACTTCCATGCTGTGGGAAGCCACAAGGAACTACACACATTCATTCACATGTTGACTTACACACACACTGAGGAAACCACAGTGCAAACACACCAGAAACTGGCCAGCAGAGCCTAAACAGCAGGATATACTGTCAAAGTTTGGGACAAGAGAAGACAACAAAAAGGCAGAGGAGAAAACACTGAGGAGTGAGTGGAGTATAAGGATCATGGCACGAATCTGGAGCCGGTTAACCTGGGCATTACTGTTCTGTCTGCTGCTGCTGCAGCTGTCTGAAACTCACTCAGGAATTAAACACAGACTCCGAAAAAGAGAACTCAGCCACAAGGTGAGGCTTCATCTAAATATTTTCTGAATCCACTGATGTCAGGACACTGTGAAGGCCACTGTAGTCCTTTCACACCAAACTTGTAAAGCTATGTCTGTATAGACATACTTAGGAGTAATTAGGCGAGGTGCCCACATACTTTTGACCTTAGTGTGTATTAAAAGATATAATTAGAATAATTGTAACTATTGAGCTTAGCATTAAATACACAACCATATGTTTTATAATCTGTTTTAGGGGTCTGTGATGTTTTATTATAAAAGATGTTATAATTGGTTTAGTAGATTTCATGAAGCATGTAGCATCACAATGAAAAAGAAGGGGCTTTGTGATTTTCTGAATGAAAAAAAGCTACCAAGCCTTAGCAATCATCTAAAACATCCTTGTCAGAACAATTGGTTTGCATGTGGAAAGTTCAATAACCACAAAGATTGGTGCACCACACAAGATTTTCGTGTTGAGCCAAGAAACAACCCCAAACAAAAAGATGAAATAATTTAAGACCTTTTGATTTAATACTATTTACAATGTATAGATGAATGTCATTTTTTCTTGCCTAGTTCAATTAGAGTAGACTGAACAGTAAATGTATTAATTCTTCTCCACTTTACTCAGCCATATGACATTCTCTGTGAACTGATGACAAATAGGTACATTTAACATTAAAAAGCAGAGTTGGCATTAAACTAGAGCTGATAATAGCTGACCTACTTTTAGTATTTCTCATTCCTAAAAGAAATTGTTTAGTAGGAGGTAAAAAGCTGAGCTGGGTGCAGGGGGAAAATTGTCAAGTCAGCACTATGTTCTGTGTGGGCCAGACAGTGACCAAGAAACAGTGTGGACAGTGTGCAAATAGAAAATGCATCCTTTTAAAACATGTAATAAGTAAGAAATGCTACATGAAATCAGTATGTGTCCATGATGGTTTCCTGATCCAATTCCCGCCCCACCTAGCATGGGGAGGGTAAACTCCGATATGCAGTCAAATCTAAAGCATCCCAGAAGGCACACACACATCTGGCCTACACCGGCATCATGTGAACAGAATAATGCATATCTGAATGTGTGACATTAAAAGTCTTAGCACAAAATCTCAGTTAAATTAAGCAATGTCAGTTAAGCAATGTCAGTTAAATTGGTAAAAAAAATGGGGGAAACATACTGTGGACTGGAATAAAATTCTGTGCTATGAAGGAGTTAACAGATCTGGTGCAGTCCTGTGCTCCCTACAGAGGGACTTGCACAGTAATCCCAGTCAGCTGAGAAAGAGATCTTTCAGCACATTAAAGTAAAGTAAGCTTACCCAGCTAGCACTTTGTGGCTTCCTGATGTAAGAACAAGGGTTTTCCATGGCATCTTTAACTTACACACTAAAAGGCGGTGTAGGTTTGCTATTTGTTTTTAGATTTATAAGCAAATAATAAGTTCCAAGACAAACAACTTGGACCAACATCTAAGGCAAGACTATTACTTACAATGGTCCAGACAAAGACAAGACCATGACTGGAGAATACAAGACCAAGATCAAGACTGTTTACTAGCTGGCAACAGAAATGCCAAACTAGTGTTTTACTATGATTTTATAGTAAAACCAAGCCTCATGTCCAGACAAACTGATTCAACTTTGTTGGATTGCATTCCTGGGTTTTTGAGCATCCATCAAGACATTTAAATGTAGCTGTTAAAACACTTAAAATACAAGACCATACAATACAAATTCAAGGTTACAATAATACAATGATAGGCTTAAGCCAGTTGTACAGCTGGAGTAATGCCACACAGTCCTTGAAATGTTTTCGTTATACACTAAATGCCACATACAGCAAAGAACAAAAACAAACTTGAGGTTTAAAACTGTGCTTGATGCCCCGCTTTAACCACCATAATTTCCACCCACCTGTTTAGATAAAAAATGGTCCTAAGTGTCATAAGTAGAACTGGTTCTGTTTTTTCCTGAATCTATTCATTCTGAATATGTTAGTCTTACATATCTTTATTTTAATACTTAATTTACATATACTGTATCTTCTGTGACAGGTCACATATCACAGTCCTAATGGGCTTTAGAATTACATGTGCATTAAAATTCCCTACCAAAAGCTTTCTGTAAATGCTACATTTTACACAACATACTTATTAACGTAAAAATGGCTAAAGTATATCTTTACTATATTGGAAGTTAAATCTACTAAACACTGAAGCTGTCGATTTACAAAGCAGCATGAAATATAAAAGCTCACTGGTTTTAAAGTGGCCACATAATTTTGCTAATAATTGCCACTGTGACCTGCAGTCAGATACTGTGTTTATGTCGGGATTGTGAGCATGCAGAGACGAGCAGTAAACAAACCGCAGCCCTCATTAATGAAGTACTTCTTATCTTTAAATTGCTTTGGTACAGGAAGGATTTTAGAAATCGTTTAACCACTATCATGGTTAAACTGGTGGCCAAGCATAAGTGGCCTCATTTAATACACTTTTAATATTTTATAGTCACATAATAAAAAACAGTAGCCATAAAAATCCACTATTACACTAGTCACTTTTAGTAATATTGTGCATGTTTGCTTTCCTAAAGATTAAATCTTTTCCACAAGTCCATAATTAATAGTTATGTATACATAAACGCATTAGAAGGACATGTTTACATTTGTATTAACTACACAAAAGCTAACAAGTAATCCCATATGAGGCAACAAGTCTGCAGTTTGGACTACAATGTAATGGTATTTAAAAGTTTCTATAACTGAACTGTGAATAAAGCCTACATTTGCATTTGGACTTGATTAAAGCTTGTTTCTGGACAAAGCACTACCATCATCAAGCAAGCTGCTGCTCTCTGGGTCTGGCTGTTGATCTGGTGCTGATGACAGTAATTAAGTTGTTTGACAAATGGTTCCATGTAAGGCTGTACATAATCAATCATGACAGACAAAAAGGCAGATCATACAGGGATCTATCAAAACAAAACTTATGCACATGTGTGTATAGCAACTGTAGTGTCAACATGAAAGCTAACTCATATCCAGGACATTTTAGGCAGTTTAGAAATCCCTGCCTGACCTCACTCTGTGATATAAACAATGTATGGTCATCTTATATAATACATTTACAAATATAACTATACATGTTTAAGCAGCAAAACAGTGCTGAGTCTGTCACCATAGTAAAATTGGCATTAGCTGGAAGCCCATGAGTTCAGCATCAGAATAGAAATACCAAGGTTTCACTTTACTCATTAATAGAGGGATGACTTACTTCAAACCTATTACAGACTTTTAATAGCAAGCAACAAGAAGCTTGTATGCTGACACAGTTAGCTGAAAGCTAATTTGCTTACCTCAGATTTAGGAAACATTTTAACTTTAAGGTTCTTCTTATGCTGCAAACAATAAAGTGATAGCAGCTCCCTAGTGGACTTGTAATTTCTGTTTATAGGTTTTATTCTCTCGATAAAAAAGCATGTTTCTTATTTAACTTTTTTACTCTGCACAGCACAAATTGCTCTGTGTTTTTAAGCTCACAATTGCCCCTATTTTTTAAACTAATTCAATGTCATTTTCTTTCAATTCTATATATTTTTATTTATTCATTTTATTGTTGTTGTTCCTTGCACTGCTCACACTGTGCAAGTCATAGTAGATCACATTAGTGGGTGGACGTGTCCCAAAAAGCTGGCTGGTGCATTGCATTGTGGGGGTTGTACTGTAGTTTTAATAAATGACCTCTCATTTGAATCGTATGTGAATTTCTCAGGTTTGCTGAGGTAATTTATATTGTGACAGAAACTAAACTAAAGAAATTATCAGCATCTTTGCATCTTTTGGTTAAAAAAAAGAGACTTTTTTGAAGTAAAAAATTATTAATTTCATTTACAGCTTAAGTGGTTAGACTGGAAATGTATGTTTTTACAATTACAAAGGTTGGTGAGGCTACATAATGGGGCTAAGAATTTTAGAATGTGGAGGTTCAGCTCAACTCTCTCACTGAAAGGTAGATAAAGATGCAACATTATCTGTTTTGTCAGCAAAATTTTTAAGGTATCTTCTGCAAAAACCTTAGATCCAGAAGTTTTTTATAAACATTGAATGATTTACACTTTTAAAAAAGGTTTAAATTAACTAGTTCATGAGATGTGTACTGCATGTTTGGCCTGGTGATTAAAAGATCAGTATTACATTGTATGTACTTTTACAAACAAAGTGGAACTTGATCAGAATTGTGTCAAAAAAGTGTCTAAAAACAGCTCCGGGCTGGTCTGTATACGTTAGTCAATTTATAGGAAAATTTCCATCTTCCACATACTGCTCAGAAACATGACAGATCCTCTTGCCATACAGTTCCAATCGTCTCAAAATGCCATGGTTATAGAGAAAACCAGATATCACAGTAATAAAGTGAGCTATGTCTAGGCCCCCGGACGACGTAATATATGGGTGCCTCCACCTTGAACAGTTTTTGTTCCATTTGGTATCATTGGACCCCATGTCTACGTAGAGTCCAAAAATCATACACACCTTAACAACCCCCAATTATTCCCCCACCTTACAACACCCCTATTGGCAGAAGAAAACCAGAGAGAGGCAGATCTGAATTAGATTTATTTAGATATGCAGAGGTTTGTTGTGACTTTTATTGGCTCTGAGTGTACCAGGGCTGTCAGTAAACACGGAGCAATCATGGAACAGCTGGCATCACCACATCAGATCTTAAAAAGACAAACAGGAAGAACAAGGCCTAGTATGAACTAACACGTGAAAACATACCAATCATTATAACATTTACTAAAGACTGGAAAGGAAAACCATGAAATCTTGGGAAGGTGGTGTGTTCTTGCCTTTAAATGATGTCGTACTCTAACAAAGGTTAAAAACCTCTGTAGTACAGTTTCCTTACACCAAGTCACTGGATAGATAACCTGGGTAACTTAAACAGTGAACGAAGTGAGCCTTTGTGCTAAAGCATCTATGTCCGATTCGAAGTATATTACGTTCTTGTAAATGCCTCAGCACATTATTCCCAATTAGGCAATCTGTCTGCAATTGACTGCAATTTGTGGTTTAGGGCTTGGTCTGCAGCTCAATGTTACAAAAGAGTTTATGCTGTTCTGTGGTGAAGCCTATGCAAAAGAAGCATGTGCATAGGACAATATGAGTTAAACCAAGATCATATCATTAGCATAAAATTACATGAGGGCAGTCAAACTTTTACTCACCAACTTGCATACTGCCATGTTTTGGAGATAAGGGTAAACAAGAAATGGAAAAATTGCCAAACACCACATATAATAAGGTGAGTAACAAAATTAAACCTGGGTCACTGGAACAGAGCAGCACCAGAACTACCTGCTCTACCATGTTGGCCAAAGTCGTTTGTGTACATATAATAAAATGTACAAGGTATGCATGTAACTTTTTAGTAAGTTTCTGCTTTATGCAGAGCTAATAGCACATTTACCTGTCTTGAATTTAACAAATTAGGTCTTTAAAATGTATTAAAAGAGCTTATCAAAAATCTTTGCTTGTTATCCTTTAATAACTCCCACCAAGGAAATTGACCATTTGAATACCACTTATTTACAGAAGTGTGGTTATTATTCATAATCACATAAAGACTGCCACAAAAAAAGTGTGCTAAACATTTGCTTTTAGTTTAACGGCTGCTTGAGTGGAATGTTACTTGCCAAATAAATGTGCCATATTAAATTTGCTGAGTGCAAACCTATTATCAAAGAAATGCATTGAAAGCCTTTCCCCACCCTGCTATAAAATCTAATGAGAAAGTGCAGAAAAGTAATGTTGCCTCTCAAGAATAGAGAAATGCAGAGAAACACATGTATCCACATTTCTAATGGATCCTCACTGCATTTGTACTTTTAGAATGTAGGTTAGCTTACACTTGGCAAGATTTAACAGAGGCTTATTAGGCAGCTTTAAACTGTAGTCAGACTCAGAAAAAGAGGTCACTGAGGACAGAGGAATGGAAGGTGAGTAAGGACAGACTGATGCATAGTGGTTTCGAAAAGACAGTTCTTCCCCAAACTGTACCTCTTCTTGGAAACCTAGCCCAGGCATTCTTCTGGCCCAGAGCAGGGACTCGTGGAATTAGCCCACATTTCTTAACTCATGCACAAAGAGAAAGGAAATGCTTGTAAAAAGCTCCACTGCTTTTCTGTATCAATGGGATAATGTTTCTTAACAGTGGGTCCTTTATGTCTGTGGTATCATCGTAGCAGCATACAGGGACAACACTAATTCTGCCGTGAACTTTAACCTCAGGGGGCTTTCCTGCTTCTCCTCTTAGAAAGAAGGCCAACCTCACTGAACCGAAAGCAGTGAATTTATGAATTTATTTATATAAAAATTTATTTGTTTTACACTAGTACAAAACCCAGTCAGAACTACAGTACAGCATACAGTACATACTCCAGTGCTCGAACCACTTACAAGACTTAGCTATACTGAATTCTACACATTATTATTATTATTATTATTATTATTATTATTATTATTAATAGTGGGAAGTTCTAAACAGAAAGGTGAATACATAAACGAATAATACTCTGTATTATTTTTGGATGCTATTGTGAGGAAAGGTAAATAAAAAGCAGCTGCTTAAAAAGTTCGTGTGGTGCCATCTAGAGGGTGACATCAAACATGGCAAAAAATTTATTTATTTATTAGGATTTTACACACTTTGGTTACACTCATGACAGAAACTGTACGTAGTTACTGGTTACACAAAATTCATTAGTTCACAAGTTCAATGCCAAACACAATCATGGACAATTTTGTATCACCAATTCACCTCACTTGCACGTCTTTGGACTGTGGGAGGAAACCGGAACTCCCGGAGGAAACCCACGTAGACACAGGGAGAACATGCAAACTCCACACCGAAAAGACCCAGAACGCTCCAACTGGGGATGAACCCAGGACCTTCTTGCTGTGAGGCGACACCCACTGAGCCACTGTGCCGTGACAAAAGATCACAAATTGCGTTTTTTTATTGATGTTATAATGAGTAGCATTTATAGGTAAGGCTAACCCTTTAAAGCTCAAAAATAAAAGCCCCGTTTTTAATGTTCTCTTCAAAATCACAAACAATATTAGTTCATTCATGCAGGGGAAAAGCTTCTTTGAGCATTGATAAATATAATTTTTTAATGCAATACTAATATCTAGCAAAAAATAATGTTACATTAGCATTAATGCTAAGAAAGTGATCACTGACGTTGTCAACATTTTACTTTTGTATAACATATATCATAAGGGATCAAACTAGAATAAAAAGCTGAAACTAATAAATCACACGGTGTCCTCTTTTGGTCTACAGTGTTTATAAATTTGTACAAATTAAAGAAGCTACCCAAGTTGGTCTGCAGATTTCAAAATGTGACATCTGTAACCACATAGTCACTCTGTTTTTAATCCACAGCTTCTATTTTTTATTTACAGCTGAGAATCCTGCCAGTGATAGCTCAGTGGTTAAGGTACTGGACTAGTAAACAGAAGGTTGCCGGTTCAAGCCCCGCCACCACCAAGTTACCACTGTTGGGTCCCTGAGCAAGGCCCTTAATCCTCAATTGCTCATTGTGTTCTGCTCATTGCGTGAGTCGCTTTGGATAAAAGCGTCTGCTAAATGCTGAAAATGTAAATTTCTTCTTAGCATGAGGTTGGCAAAAGACCAATGTTTCATGTACATTATGGGCACAAAACACTCACCACCTGTAATCTATTCAAATTACTTACTTGTACAAATTACAAAGAATGAGGAGGCCATGCTACAATGTTAAGTACTTTGTAAACCACCAAATAAATAATCTGAGTTGCAATCTGCATGTTTGACCCATCAGATTGTTCATATTTTTAGAACTTTCTCAATTACCTCAAAAGTACACTAAGAAGGCTGCAATGACGTACATGCTCAGCATATAAAAATCTACATTCTACCCAAAATGATGAAGTCCAGTTACTGCAGACTAATAAATTAATGTTCTCTATGTATTTCTCAGGACTTTGAGTACCCCAGCCCCTCTCAGATCATGCAGCACCAAAAAAACGACAGATGCCCACCTCCACCCCAGATGCTCCCTGATCGGGCTTGTGACGTGCCAGGCTGTCGCTCAGACTCAGAATGTGAAAGACACAAACGCTGCTGTTACAATGGTTGCATCTATGCCTGTCTAGAATCAGTTCAGCCTCCTCCTGGTAAGAACATGCTCTCATTTAAATATTGTACACATACACTATATGGCCAAAAGTATAATAATTGAGTTCAGGTGCTTTAGTCACACAAATTGCTAACGTGTAAAAAAAAAAAAAAGAAATCAATGACAAAATAAACTGTGCTTTAACCTTTGTGGTAACAGTTTGGGGAAGGCTCCTCCCAATTTTATTCCAAAGCCATGGACATTAATATGGAGTTAAATTTCTCTTGTTGATCAGTGTTGGACTGGTTGGTGCAGCCAAAGCCACGGTGGCTTGGAGGAAATGGCTGGCTCTTAGATGGACCAGAGGAAATTCTACAGGGTGAGTAATAACCACTGTAGCATCTAACACACTACCTGTCCTATACTCCGAATAATGCAAAAATCTAGACATTATTCACACCCAAAAGCATGGACATTGTTTTAGAGTTAGCTTACCACCTGTTGCTTTAATAGTAATAATAATTTAGAACATGAATGTGGGAATTCAGTTACATTTAGAACTTTGGTAAGTCATTGCAAACAGGCTAGGACCTAACAAGTCAGGACATTTTGTAAAATGCAATCAAAACAATAATCTGTGACATGGTGTTTGTAGCTGAGGCCTGCAGCACTACCAAGGATGGGGACGAGCCCTTACATTGTCCTACAGGATATGAATGTCACATCATCAACCCTGGGAACCCTGCTGCTGGTATACCTAACCGAGGCCAGTGTATCAAACAACGGGGGAACTCAGGTCAGGCTGCAAACCCATTTCTTCATCCATCTGCCTAATAAATCATCCACATTTACCATCAGATCAATGCAGACTGACAGATGAGCAAACACATACGCTTAGACATGAGTAGAAATAAGGCCTCACACTGGTTTGATTTTACATGGTCAGTATTTATCACTTCTTTAAAGCACACTTCTTTAAAGCACACTTTTATCCACATATCAGTATTGTGGGTTTAATATTAAAATCAGTTAAACTTTTATCCCTCTAGATGGCCGTAGCCTAAGGCACAAGTACTTCAAAGGTTACAAGGATAATTTAGGTTAGTATGACTATGAGTCCAAACATTCAGCATATTAGCCATAGGGAGTTAAAATCAAAGTGTATGCCTGATCAACTCATTTTTATAATTATTATTTGTATTATTATTATATTCTATGCTGTTTATGCTTTTACCAGCAGGAAGTAGCTCGGACAATGCACTGGGTTATGAGAAACATCACAAGCACTTAGGCTAAAGCAGGTAAGTGTTTCTAGTCTTAACAGTCTCAAAATGAATCATATCCATATCGTTAGTGATAAAAACTGAATTTAAGATTTTCTTTATGTAGCAACACAAGTGCTGTAAATCAACTTCTCAGTTTCACTGCAAATACGGTGTAAATCTTGCTTACCCCAGTAAAATTATGTTTTGTTTAATACTGAAACTGTCCAAACTTTACTGATATTCACATGGCTTGCTAAAAAGGTTTCTTAAAAAGCTGGCTTAGGCACGTAACCTTTAAAGTTCTCACAAAAAGTCCTCGTTTCATTTCAGAGACTTATTTATTTTAAATAATGATTTTCATTTAGTTTTATCTGGTCAGTGTTGGTGACACCTAGAAACACCAAAATTAGCTCTGAACAGGACACCAATTCATTACAGGGCATCACACACCCACTTACACACCTACTACTACTGTCTAAAGCAGTCAGTTCAGCTTGTGTATATTTTAGTGTGGTGGGGTAAACCTGTGTACCCACAGGAAACCCACTTGAACACAAGGATAACAGGCAAAACTCCTTACAGCCACTGGGCCACCCTAAATTTAACTATTACTAAATAATAATTTAATTAACTAATATGGACCAATTATTATATTTTTTATTACTATTTTAGAAAAATAAAGGAATCTGGATTAGTATGCAATGCAGCTTTGGCCTACCAAGGCAAAATTGGTTAATAAACTGTCAAAATATTAACTTTAATAGTTTTACAAACTGCCAACTGTAATAAGTGTATTTAATGTTTTCTTAATTGGACCAGAGCTGTCCAATTACAGATACAGAATACACTGTCAGTTGCTTTTTGCACTTTTTTGCCATGCTGCTTAGCTCCATTGAACAGTCGAGATGATTGTATACCAACTCTTTTCAACAAGGCGAGGTGACCAGCGCCAGCGCCCTCTGCTGTTTAAAGTGAATATCGATTCATTTTACATGTCCAATCGATTTGAATCGTGGAATTTTTAAATCGGTTATTAACTGTATTGTGGTGAATCATTACATCCCTAATCGTTATAGAATTTTAACTCTTTTGTTCCTCTTGTCTTTCTATAAATGACCTGTATAGCACTCCATGATCCAGCCAGCAGAAACGGGACTTTATTAGCCAACCAGATCCATAAACACATGGACCACAACTGGATGTTCTTTCTCTGACTTCTATTTTTTGTTGCTTTAATAGGTGCTAAATAACGAAAAACAAAGTTCAACATGTGCTACCTCTTCCAAACACACCACAGTATTGTTAAACAATTCATACTCTATAAGTCAGTCTTTGTCAAATTCAAGGTTGTGATCATTTTTAAGTAAAAATAAACAAGGAACATTTTGTACAAGGAACATGCTTTTGCATCTTTTAATGTTCAATACTGTTTGAAGGACTTAACGCATTGTTGAAAATAAAATATAAAATATGACATGTGGACGTTTAAGTTATGGAACATTTACTATTATTTATAAATTTAATAAAATCTAAAATTTTCATATTTAATTTTGTTAGAGTTGACAAAACATTTTTTGCCATGGAATTGGCCTAAGACTATACCATGGTGCCTGTCCAACCCTCACACACACAGCTTAATAAAGACAGTTTATGCAGTTCTTAATTTGTAGCCTGTGTTAGTAAAGGTAAATAGCATCTTATACATTACGGTTATTACGTTATTTACAGAGTAACATTGGTACTATTACTACAGTGGGCACCACAGAGCAGCATGGGTCAAAGTAACATGGGTTTAGACTGAGTTTTGCACGTTTTTCCCATGTTTGTGTTGCTTCCCTTCTGGCAAGTGGCCAGTACAAATAAATAATTAAATGAATAACACATACACTATATGGACAAAAGTATGGGAAAGTATTAGAGCATCAAAGTAGCACATTTTCTACAACTACAACTAATCATTTTGTGGACTGGGATATACATCTCGAAATAAACTTGATTGCCTGTCTGCCTCTCTATTCTCTTTTCCTTTGATCTCAATTATTATAAAGCTAATAATCACAGAGCCAAACTAAAATACAAAATTTTATAACAAACATTACTGTAAATATTTTGTTTATTACTGTATTGAACAATACAAAGCAGATGAATGATCTTCACAATCTCTCTCACACACACATACACACACTTATGTAGCAAACTTTTTCTGTCTGACTGGTGGTGGAAGTTCTGCAATAATGTCCATCAGAGGACGCTCTACCACCACCAGCGACTGATCATCCATTAGTCCCGCAAACAGCAGCTCCTGAAAGAGAAAACAGGATTATCCTTTATGCACGCCAAATGCAAACCATCACTGCAATTTCCTTCGGGATCAATAAAGTGTTATCTTATCTCTTATTTATTATAGAATATAGGTACAAGTGTGCATACTTTGTACGCCTTGCAGGTTTTGAAAGCGTGGCTTTGAGATGGTCGATCCTTCTCCGGTAGGCTCCTCAGGGTCAGCTGATTGAAGAACTGAGATCTGTTATCAGGAAGAGGCTGCAAAGAGATGTATGAACATGTATTAGCCATGAAATCACAAGTGGCACAGTAAACCAAGGTCAGAGAAGATTTGGCTAAAATAACTTAAATACCCACTAAACCACAGTGAGCAGAAAAGCATTTCAGAACAAACACCACATTAAACCCTGAGGCAGGTGGGGTACAACAGAAGACTCCTGTCGAGCAGGAACAGAAATCTGAAACTATAGTGGACACAGGCTCACTAGGAGAGCTGAAGACTGGTATGTGGCCTGGTCAAGAGACAGAATTTAGCATAAGCAGCGAAATTAATGGACTTAACCAGTCTTTTGTCAGAAGTGTAGATTGCTGATGGTGGTGAAATTATAATTTGACACACACCTAAAAGTAATGGTTTTGAAACCTAGTGGACTTCATGCCATAGCATACTGAGTCTTTTTCCAAAAGAAAATCAGTGTAAGCATGGTGTTCCTACAGAAATAACAAGTGAATGTGAACTCCGTCCCTTATAATGAGCTCACTAAGTTTCATTGAACTCTGCATAGCCTGAAGCAAAAGGCAAATGGAAAAAAGTGTTTATATTACATTATAGCTGTTTCATTGCAACATTTAGAATTGGATTTTGATGCTATTAAAAGGACTAACATTTGTTCAGGCTTTGTCCAGCAGCCAGTATTAGACAAGGAATTTGAGAGACAGCATGTGCTGCATTTAGAGTCTTAGCTCTTTTTTCTCCAGTAAATCTAGGCATAGTTTTTAATTCATGGTTACAAGATCAGCAGCTGAAGGGCTTTAACACTGTTTTACACTCGCTTTATGTTTTGCTTACATAGTACACTTTTGATTTGTAACAAATATGAAGGGGCTGAAATTTCACTTAGAACCCAGTTTTAACACCATATGTTTCAGCTGCAGGTATTATTGAGAGTAAAACTAATATAAAAGAACTATTAGCTGTAAACTACATCAAGTTATGAGAATACAGCCAATCCCTTGTGTGACAGATGTTGAATGACTGCTGCCAAACAACACTGTTGCTTATTTCCCTGCTGTCTTTTCAAGCAATAATTCACATCATCCACACCTTTTTAATAATCTGAGGGACAATGGGACACCGTTTTGGGCTCTGCAACTTAATCAACAATCCACAGTTTGTGATACTTCTTTAGAATAAAAATCTTCATCCTTTTTAGTGTCTTTAAGATACAGTATATGGCTAAAAGTATGTGGACACCTGACCATGAGCTTGTTAAACAGTCACCAACATTTTTTGCATGACTTTCTAACAAGATTTTGAAGTGAGGCTGAAAAATTTTCCATTCTGTATAAAAAAAGACTTTGTAAGGTCAGGTTCATGGGCCTGGCTTTTGTCACAAAAATTATTTAGTTTCTTACACCTCTTAGAAACAGCTTATCTTAATGATAAAGAGGGGTGTCCATATCTATTAGCCTTTTCCAGCCTGGTGACCTGGATATACACTGTACATGTATATAGGTATATAACATACAGTATGTTTGACTTACCAACGTTTTGTCAATTAGGCAGAACATGTACATGTCATGGAGAATAATGTGGGCAGGGTTTTTGGTACTGAAGGTCACATTAGTGACCGGTGTGTCTCTCTCCAGCCACAGGTAATGAAGGCCGTTTCTTTGTACCAGTCGGCTCCAATCAGTGTACTGTTTCTCTTCTATGCTGTACTCAAACAACTGCAGAAAAAAACAACATACATTAGTTACATGGTTTAATGAACATTGAGACCTTTGGTTGTGCATGTCCTCAAAAATTAACACTGACTGCCCATAAAATGCAACAGCAACATAAACAGTATTCCATCATGTGATGCAGCATTTACCACAGACATCTCTGACATGTGAGCAGTACCAACTGCCTCTTTTTACCTGCACGAGGCGAGTTCATATGCGGATCAGCCTTGTGCACAGAGAGCCACACCCTGATCAGAATTATTCCCCAACTTTACTAAGGTGCCATCAATCAGCCAGCAGAGATCATAATTGCACCAGTTATGATCAACCCTGGTCTGGCTCATCCCACCCTGAACAACAGCCAATCGTTGTTCATGTGGCCGCCCAGCCCAGCTGGATGTCAGAGCTGAGATTCGATACGATGTATTCGAAATCCCAGTTCTGGTGCGCTGGCGTGTTTATCGCTGTGCCACCTCAGCGGCCTGTCAAGAATGTATTTGAAAATGAAATGTAATAAACTAATATTTCAAAAATGCTACGAGGAAGTATAGGAAAAAGTACCTGATGATCTGCATGCACCATGAAGAGGTTGTTCGTTGTTGGGTGAATGGCCATGGCACTAACTCCAGAGTTATAAACAGGCAATGTACAGTGTACCTGAAACACACAGAACAAAGAATGAATTTCATGCATTCACACATGTTCAATTCTATGATTCAACACTAGCAAAAATAATTACATTCTTCTTCTTCAGGTTGTAGACTACAACTTCATGGTCACTGTTTGCTGAGGCCAGCCATTTTCCATCCTCACTTACTGCTAACAGATGAATAGCCTGACCAGAGCCTTGAATCATGAATACAATATGAACAATTAGCAAAAGCACAATATGATACAAGTCATGTAGTCAAATATGAGTGACCGTCATCTTATATGAAACCAGACTAAAACTAAGTCCCTTTACCTGACGTAGGCTTGAGGGTGCTAACAAACTTGCAGGTGGTTTGGCTCAAAGCTATCATGTGAACTGCAGAGCCAGTGGAAGCTGCAAACAGGTGAGAGGAGTCTAAAGAGAAGCAAAGCTGATTGGCTGAGCTTAGAACCTTCGGGAGCTTAGACACCTACATAGAATAGAAAAATGTTTACAAATCATGCTTCTAAACTGTATAAGTCATGTTATCATCATCTGCACTGTGAAGTACATCACATTAAAAGTAGCTCTTCAGCAAGGGACTTGCACTTTTTGCTTGCCGTTTTGCTTGCCATTCTTATTTATGTATTTATTGGAAATTTAACATCATGTTTTACACACTTTGGTTACATTCATGACAGGACAGGTAGTTACTGGTTACACAAGATTCATCAGTTCAAGTTTAATATTAAACACAATCACAGACAATTTTGTATCTCCAGTTCACCTCACTTGCATGTCTTTGGACTGTGGAGGACACCAGAGCTCCCGGAGGAAACCCACACAGAGAACATGCAAACTCGACACAGAAAGGACCCGGACCGCTCCACCTGGGAATCGAACTCAGAACCTTCTTGCTGTGCTGCTACCCACCAAGCCACCGTGCCACCCTGCTGTCATTCTAATCATTTCTTTTGCACATTTGTTGTGTCATCATGACTGATCATTGCTGTCACCTGCAAATCCACAAGTCCATAAGTCTGCAGAACATGTGAAAACTGACCTTAGTGATACTGACGTTGTTGTTGTCACTGTGTAGTCTGTAGAGTCGTAAACTGGCCACCGTAGAGAACGCGACCCACTCTCCACACGGAGACACAGAACTGCAGCAAATATGCTCTTCACCCTACATTCAGATTATTACATTAATCAAAGTTGTACAACATTCATATCATCCCCAAATCTGATAAGACATGCTATGACTATTGTATGACTGTGTAGGAGTATGTAAGAATGCTCGAAAGATACCGCACACCTTACCTTCGCCTTTAAATGGAGTAATTTCTCTGGATTTCTTTTAATATGTAAACTGTTACCAGGAATCCCTGCAACAAACAGTGGATTTTAGCATGCAGGCAAACAAAGCTAGAATTAACATAACACCAAAGGGTTTCATGTATAAAAGTGTAAACAGTAGTTGTAAAGACATTAGCATTTATACATTAAATGTTGACTGGAGCAAGCAAGTCAAACAACTGTGGATACTGATACAAGAAAAAACAAAACAAACATTGGATAAAGGCTTGTGGCATTAACAATTTAAGAAAAAAAGAATGACAGCGCTCCCAAATGTCTTTAGAAGCCACACAATGCAGAACCATGACTACCAGTGCTAATACAACTCCTCCAACAGTGCCAATGCAATCACTATGCAGAATTACACATGGTTACAATGCACCCTTAGTGCTAATTTGGTGTAAATGTAAGGGAGTAATTATAATAGCTTACTGCTATTACTAAAGATAAATAATATAATGAAAGAATCAGTTACCCAAATACAAGTTTACTAAATACCATCATTCAAGACTTATGAATCTACTATACAACATTTGTTCATTCTTTCCCCTTTCCAAATTGTACATACACGACTGACCAGTATTTATTCTTAGAAATAGTAGGTAAGCAGTTCATACCGTGTCCATCACTCTCTCCTAGTCTCCAGAGTTCCAAATGGCTTGGATACTGAAAAAGCAGCAGGCCGGCTTTCTTGGCACAAGACACCAAACGGCGCTACAACACATTAATAATTCACAATTTTTGCAATTTCACAATAAAACTAGTTCATTCTGCATAATGAACAAAATGTAAAACTTACATGTGGAAAATGAATTTTGCGCAAGGCCGTAGCTGGTGTCTTCACATCAATTTTGTCCAACAGAGGCCTCACCACAAACTGTGTGTCCATCCCTAAGATTTAACAATAACAAAGACAAGCAACCAAGAAAACAGATCAATCATTATGATGTGTAAGTGTGCTCACGCACATAAATTACCAGTAGGAAAAAATTGTGTGGCTATGTCTCATTATATTTCCGCTAAATTAAATGAAGTTAGTGCACTACTGTCATTGTTGTTCGGGCTGAGCCTATTTTCTATTTAGTATGTGGTTTAGGATGTAGCACAGTCTCTTATTCAGGAACACACATACCATTAATGTAAACATTTTGTAAATGATATAAGTCAGTGTATAGTTCAGGCTATTGCTGATACACAAACAACAGATTAGGAATGTTTAAAAAAGCATCTGCTAAATTTATACATGTAAATATATTAAACAGCAAGTATATGCCCAGCCTGATTCTCACTGAGCAGAGCTCTGACCTCCTGATATGACTGCCGTGTTGATCTCCAGCACAGCTCGGACATCATGCGTGTGGTTTTTGAAGGTTCTGGTACGGACCCACTCTTTCCCCTCTTGTCCAAGAACAAAAGAGATGAACTGGAACTGAACCACTGTTCCTTCTGATGTACCTGCAACAACACTGGTTTCATCCTAAGGATTGTAAAGAGACAACAGACATGATCTAAATAGATAACATGATGCCATTTCTGATATGCACACTTTCTGGGTATTTTATCCCCATTGTTATGGTCTTATGTTAAACAAACCTATTACACATAAAATAAGTCTTAAAATAAATTTTAAATGCAAAGCACAATCTCCAACAAAATCATTCAGATGTACAAAATATAAGTTTAGGCACAAATAAATGCTCACCTTAAGTATTAAGGAAGTATTTGTCTACATAACTTTGTACTAATTGTATTGTTTTTAGAAAGCAACATTCTTTTTTTTTCTTTTAAGAATCAAAAAAGTTTCTCACCTGTGAAACTGATAATGTCAGCACATCCCATTTGGTAATCTGGTGGCTTTTAATGAGAGTCCCTGTGTGTCCATCCCATATCTTAACCTTCCCAGACGAATCTCCACTGATGATGGTGCCATCCGAGAGGTAAACCACGCTCCATACTACACACTCCTTACTCTTCGATGTTCCTATTCCACGTTCAACCAGCATCCTGTGTACTGACTGACCTAAAAAGCAGAACAAGTAGAATATATTCCAGCATGAAGTCCAACCCTGCACTTCAGAAACAGCAGAAGCTTATTACAGAGTGAGTGACACTGTCACTGTGTAAAAAGATCTGTGCATCAGTTCTGACGGTGAGAATTTACCTGTTTCAGTGTCTAAAATACGTATCATGTCCATCATTCCGACAGCAATTCTTGTGCCTGAAGAATGCCAGGAAAGGGAGATAATGCGTCCTTTTTGCTTGCCCAGATTTCTTTCGAATTGGATTCTACCTTCACACAGTTCAAACAGTTTCACAGTTCCATCCTCACAACCAACCTGCAGAAAGCACAACCATATAATAAGATTAATGCACGTTAGATGAAATGTTAGTTAATAGTGGGTGAAGAAAAAAAAAGCTAACCAATGTGGTGACTTATAATAGGAGTAAAGGACAGTGGGACTAAATGAGCAACCCTGGAAATTTAGTCAGAACAAATTTGTGGAATCATAATCTAGCCAAAGTAAAAACATCATGCATTACAGTATTGTGACATGCAGAGAAATTAGGCATCTGGTATTTAAACTTAATCAGCATATAGCAAACATATTGTCATTTCGTATGCAAAAACTGTTGTCAGTTTGAACACTAGGTGTAAATTTTTATGTACTTTTTAAAAAGCCACACAACAAAGAAAATATACTTACTGCCAGATGAGTTCCTTGTTTGTTACTTGCAATGGTCCATACTGGACCTCCGTATGCATCTATCGTGTACTTGACCCTGTTGTTATCTAAATCATACTCAACAATCTCTCCATTTAGGCCTGCACTGAAGAGACGCCCTCCAACCCAGGTCAGAGCCTCAGTGGAGCACTGTTCTCGACCAGGGATAACCTGTGAACAGAAACAAATGTAGTGAGCATTCATCGGTGGTGTGATCCAGTCTGAATAAGTCAGTATAATGAGCACAATAACCCAGCACCTATTAACTGCACACAAACCTTTTCCTGAAAAAAGCTGTCAGCCTGGTTAAAAATCTCCACAGATCCATCCGTCCTTGCCAATGCGATCCTTTCACATTGCGGTTCATAGGCCAAAGCTCGGATAGCTGAGGGCATGTAGTCGAAGAAGCGGACACGGTGAACCTTAAACTCCCCCATTGCTGCAGGGAAAATTATGCAAACGATACCGTAAATTGTCAGGCCAATGGACTATAACAACAAAACAACTACATGGAGTACTAAGCAAACAGGCAGAGACAAAAACATTAAATAATTAGTATAAATAGCATCAGTTAACTATAAATTCACCAATGCAGGTGACATAAAAATACCACAAAATAACTGACAGTAAGAACAACAATCACATTTAGCCACAATTTAGAGCAGCAAATCCATTTTCTGCATGTGTTTCTGAAATACAATTGGGGTAAAACCAGAGTAAAACCAGGGTACCAAGAACAAATCCATGACAACAAGAAGAAAACACATAAACTACATATGGACAGTGACTGGAACTAAAAATCTAACTAATGACCACTAGACTGACTCCACCATTATTATTTGTACACCTGAACCTAATACATTAATAACTTATTTTAAATAAATAATATCATTTCACATAAGATATTTTATTAATGTGGGTTGGATAAAACGATTAAAAAATACTGAGGTTTGTAGACAGAATTAGTATCCTTATCCCAATGGGATATCAACTGAAAGGTTAAAAGTTCGAATCCCAGCTCTGCCATGCAGGCACTGTTGGGTCCTTGAGCAAGGCCCTTAACCTTCTCTGCTCCAGGAACACTTCCAAACCAGCTGGGATATGTGAAGAAAGAATTTCGTTGTACTGTACACATGTACAGGGGTTGGACAATGAAACTGAAACACCTGGTTTTAGACCACAATAATTTATTAGTATGGTGTAGGGCCTCCTTGTGCGGCCAATACAGCGTCAATTCGTCTTGGAAATGACATATACAAGTCCCGCACAGTGGTCAGAGGGATTTTAAGCCATTCTTCTTGCAGGATAGTGGCCAGGTCACTACGTGATGCTGGTGGAGGAAAACGTTTCCTGACTCGCTTCTCCAAAACACCCCAAAGTGGCTCAATAATATTTAGATCTGGTGACTGTGCAGGCCATGGGAGATGTTCAACTTCACTTTCATGTTCATCAAACCAATCTTTCACCAGTCTTGCTGTGTGTATTGGTGCATTGTCATCCTGATACACGGCACCGCCTTCAGGATACAATGTTTGAACCATTGGATGCACATGGTCCTCCAGAATGGTTCGGTAGTCCTCGGCAGTGACGCGCCCATCTAGCACAAGTATTGGGCCGAGGGAATGCCATGATATGGCAGCCCAAACCATCACTGATCCACCCCCATGCTTCACTCTGGGCATGCAACAGTCTGGGTGGTACGCTTCTTTGGGGCTTCTCCACACCGTAACTCTCCCGGATGTGAGGAAAACAGTAAAGGTGGACTCATCAGAGAACAATACATGTTTCACATTGTCCACAGCCCAAGATTTGCGCTCCTTGCACCATTGAAACCGACGTTTGGCATTGGCACGAGTGACCAAAGGTTTGGCTATAGCAGCCCGGCCGTGTATATTGACCCTGTGGAGCTCCCGATGGACAGTTCTGGTGGAAACAGGAGAGTTGAGGTGCACATTTAATTCTGCCGTGATTTGGGCAGCCGTGGTTTTATGTTTTTTGGATACAATCCGGGTTAGCACCCGAACATCCCTTTCAGACAGCTTCCTCTTGCGTCCACAGTTAATCCTGTTGGATGTGGTTTGTCCTTCTTGGTGGTATGCTGACATTACCCTGGATACCGTGGCTCTTGATACATCACAAAGACTTGCTGTCTTGGTCACAGATGCGCCAGCAAGACGTGCACCAACAATTTGTCCTCTTTTGAACTCTGGTATGTCACCCATAATGTTGTGTGCATTGCAATATTTTGAGCAAAACTGTGCTCTTACCCTGCTTATTGAACCTTCACACTCTGCTCTTACTGGTGCAATGTGCAATTAATGAAGATTGGCCACCAGACTGGTCCAATTTAGCCATGAAACCTCCCACACTAAAATGACAGGTGTTTCAGTTTCATTGTCCAACCCCTGTATATGTATATATGACAAATAAAGACATTCTATTCGATTTCACTTCTTTGTGGCAGTTGTAGCTTAGCGGTTGGGGTACTTGACTAGTAATCAGAAGGTTGCTGGTTCAAGCCCCACCACTGTCAGGCTGCTGTTGGTGGGACCTTGTGCAATCAATTGCTCAGACTGTATACTGTTCCAGTACTGTAAATCGCTTACGTCTGCTAAATGCCGAAAACGTTTTAAACCCTGTAGAAAAATACACACCACTGTTCCAGTCTATATTTATATTTATAGTTTTATATTCTCTGTATGACTGTAAATAATCCAGTATGTATTTACTGTTTAATAAATGTACAAACCAAACGCAGCACTACTTTCCGGCATGTGTAACAATAACAAAACGACAGAACAAAAGTATTTTCCAGTATAAGTAACAAATCAAGCCGATGTTATTTAGATTCACTGCTGGCCAGTTGACAGAATCAAAGTTAGTTGTTAAAACGAGTGTTATTCTTCCTGCTGTAGTAAACTTTACTAGCTCATGCACACCAGCTTCTACTAGTAAACACCCAGTAATCACAATCACACAGCAATAAAGCTCGCAATTACACACAATCAAACAGATATGCAGCGAAATAAAAACAGTATAGCGGGTTTACCGTTGTTAAAATCAAATAAATAGAAGTTTGTTTAGATGCAGTGAGCTTTCATTGCGCGATGAGATCCACACGCTGTACCGCTGCTGCACCACGTGGAAAACCTCTAACCCGGAAACACAGGACATACAAACTTAGCATACTAGCATAAAAGTCTTTCAGGGTTTTTACATTATAAAAAGCAAAAACAGAATACAGACTGACAGATGCTTCATCAATGTGTATAGATATTCAATACATCTAAAAATAGGGGCATTTTTGTGGAAATGATAGTGTAAATTATACGTATGTAAAGTAGGAACGCATCTTACGCACTTTGCGCACCCCACGCAAATTCACGAACCACCCTCAACGTAGGTCAGGTTCGTGAATCGGAGCATGCGCAGTGAGGCTCTCCCTCTGTGTGTATGTTTTGAAAAGCTACTAGCCTTTCACTTTGTGCTTATAAATGTAAACAAATTAGCATCTATTTTAAATTTAAATATTCGATCTCTATTAAAAATGTACATATTTATTCACCCGACAAGCACAACTACATGGTATGAGTTAGCCGCTTGGTGGTGATACGCTATGATGGTAACGTTGTGAGAAAGTAAAGCACCAGAAACAAGAAATCTGACCACTTTACACATCTGAATGTATCTACAACCCTACTGAGAACAGCTACTTATAAAAATGGATGTATTACAATATTAATATGATAGGGTTATAAATACAGAGTGCTTATAGAAACAGTAATCACTGCAATTAGCTTAGCAGCTAACACTAGCAACTAAGCTAACAAGTTCCGGTGTTGTTGACCGTGGATATTAACTCACAGCTGTAATGTCTTTCGTATAGTTAATGTATTGCACATGGTGCACACGTCTTTACTGTATATCTTTAATAATTATTATTATTATGGTTTATGAGTTATTTGGATGTTAGTCAGTATCTCAGCTGTGAACTAGTTGGCTAGGCTCTGTATTGACACCTTCACAAGGCTGTTCTAACCTTATTACTTGTTCATAGGTGTTTTTCAGTCACCGATGCACCATTGTTGTTGTATTTTTTTATACAATTTTTTTTTATTTAAATCAACAATATTACATAAACATACACATAGCATATATGAACACATTATCAAAAATATGACCTCGCACTAATTTTAACAATAGACAAAGTATGTTGAACAACAGCAAAGAAATAAAAAATATAAACATAAAAGAAAAAACAAAGCCAGAGGAATTACAATCATCTAAAAAAAATCTTGTACCAATAGTATATCATATAAAATGAAAGTCAATAAAAAATAAATAAGTAAATAAATGAAAATCTCCTTATAGAAATTTAAAGTGTTTTAAAACAGTTACCAATTTACATAATTTCTTGTTTAAAGAGGGGCTAAAAGAATGTATTGTTTGTAAATATATTTTCAAATCTAAATTTATAAAGGAAATAAAAAATAAACTGCTAAAATACTTAAATGATTTAACTTCAGGATAAACTTGAAGTTTATAGTAACCAGACTTCATAGTAACCAGATTTAAACATGATCAGTTCAGTCTTTATACACTAGAGAGCAGTGTTTATCATATTGTGTTGTCATATGTCATATTGTATAGCTAACGACTAAAAATGTGCATAAATTGGGGTCAGGGCTCCACATGGGGTCGCCTGATATGTAGATGGATTTGCATGAGACTTTTAAGATTTTAGACAAATAAATTCAATTTAATGCAAATACCTAAAGTCTTTAAACATGATTTTATTGTAAGGCTACTTATTCTGGTAATTATTTTATTTCTAGCTTCTGACAGTCATATTAACAGCTATATTAACAGTACTAACTATCAACTAATCACTTACCCAACATTCTGTAGAACATGCACTTATTGTCAGTACTGTGCTGACAGCCCACAGGGTTCAGTCAGGGTTCTAAGCGGCTAGAATTTAAAAAGTATATATATATACCCCCTTACAAAGACTTGAACAGTCTATAATTTTTATGGAAGGTTTATTTTAACAGAGAGAGACAGAATATCAACAAAAAATCCAGAAAAAAAAACATTAAATAAAGGTTATAAATTAATTTGTATTTAATTAAGGGAAATAAGTATTTGATCCCCTACCAACCAGCAACAATTCTGACCCCCACAGACCGGTTATGTGCCCATGAGGCACACAAATTAGTCCTGTCCCTGTATAAAGACTCCCTTGAGATCATTGACAAGCTCCTCCCGTGTAATTCTGGGCTGACCTCACCTTTCTCAGAATCATTGTTACCCCACCAGGTGAGATCTTGCATGGAGCTCCAGAGTGAGGGTGATTGACTGTGATCTTGTATTTCTTCCATTTTCGAATGATCGCACCAACAGTGGTCTCTTTCTCACCAAGCTTCTTGCTGATGGTCTTGTAGCCCATTCCAGCCTTGTGCAGGTCTACAATCTTGTCCCTGACGTCCTTTGATAGCTCTTTGGTCTTGCCATGGTGGTCGAGAGATTTAAATGTAAGAAACTGATTCTGTGACAGGTGTCTTTTATACAGGGACAGGACTAATTTGTGTGCCTCATGGGCACATAACCGGTCTGTGGGGGTCAGAATTCTTGCTGGTTGGTAGGGGATTAAATACTTATTTCCCTTAATTAAATACAAATTAATTTATAACCTTTATTTAATGTTTTTTTCTGGATTTTTTTGTTGATATTCTGTCTCTCTCTGTTAAAATAAACCTTCCATAAAAATTATAGACTGTTATACAGTGTATCACAAAAGTGAGTACACCCCTCACATTTCTGCAGATATTTAAGTATATCTTTTCATGGGACAACACTGACAAAATGACACTTTGACACAATGAAAAGTAGTCTGTGTGCAGCTTATATAACAGTGTAAATTTATTCTTCCCTCAAAATAACTCAATATACAGCCATTAATGTCTAAACCACCGGCAACAAAAGTGAGTACACCCCTAAGAGACTACACCCCTAAATGTCCAAATTGAGCACTGCTTGTCATTTTCCCTCCAAAATGTCATGTGATTTGTTAGTGTTACTAGGTCTCAGGTGTGCATAGGGAGCAGGTGTGTTCAATTTAGTAGTACAGCTCTCACACTCTCTCATACTGGTCACTGAAAGTTCCAACATGACACCTCATGGCAAAGAACTCTCTGATGATCTTAAAAGACGAATTGTTGCGCTACATGAAGATGGCCAAGGCTACAAGAAGATTGCCAACACCCTGAAACTGAGCTGCAGCACAGTGGCCAAGATCATCCAGCGTTTTAAAAGAGCAGGGTCCACTCAGAACAGACCTCGCGTTGGTCGTCTAAAGAAGCCGAGTGCACGTGCTCAGCATCACATCCAACTGCTGTCTTTGAAAGATAGGCGCAGGAGTGCTGTCAGCATTGCTGCAGAGATTGAAAAGGTGGGGGGTCAGCCTGTCAGTGCTCAGACCATACGCCGCACACTACATCAAATTGGTCTGCATGGCTGTCACCCCAGAAGGAAGCCTCTTCTGAAGTCTCTACACAAGAAAGCCCGCAAACAGTTTGCTGAAGACATGTCAACAAAGGACATGGATTACTGGAACCATGTCCTATGGTCTGATGAGACCAAGATTAATTTGTTTGGTTCAGATGGTCTCAAGCATGTGTGGCGGCAATCAGGTGAGGAGTACAAAGATAAGTGCGTCATGCCTACAGTCAAGCATGGTGGTGGGAATGCCATGGTCTGGGGCTGCATGAGTGCAGCAGGTGTTGGGGAGTTACATTTCATTGAGGGACACATGAACTCCAATATGTACTGTGAAATACTGAAGCAGAGCATGATCCCCTCCCTCCGGAAACTGGGTCGCAGGGCAGTGTTCCAGCATGATAATGACCCCAAACACACCTCTAAGATGACCACTGCTTTATTGAAGAGGCTGAGGGTAAAGGTGATGGACTGGCCAAGCATGTCTCCAGACCTAAACCCAATAGAACATCTTTGGGGCATCCTCAAGCGGAAGGTGGAGGAGCTCAAAGTCTCGAATATCCGCCAGCTCCGTGATGTCGTCATGGAGGAGTGGAAAAGCATTCCAGTGGCAACCTGTGAAGCTCTGGTAAACTCCATGCCCAGGAGAGTTAAGGCAGTTCTGGGAAATAATGGTGGCCACACAAAATATTGACACTTCAGGAACTTTCACTAAGGGGTGTACTCACTTTTGTTGCCGGTGGTTTAGACATTAATGGCTGTATATTGAGTTATTTTGAGGGAAGAATAAATTTACACTGTTATATAAGCTGCACACAGACTACTTTTCATTGTGTCAAAGTGTCATTTTGTCAGTGTTGTCCCATGAAAAGATATACTTAAATATCTGCAGAAATGTGAGGGGTGTACTCACTTTTGTGATACACTGTATATATAAAGCTCTTGTCATGTGTATCCCAAAAAGGAAGGTAGTCCTTTATATATTTTCTTCTTACCAATTTGTATGTGCATTGTAATTGGGTCATATTTCTCTGTTTTTGCACTGACGTGGGGCTTAAAGAGACAGCTGAGGGTGGAGGAGTACTGAAGATTTTTTGTGTTGTGAGCTGAATGAGAGGCTGCAACCACGAGACTGCATGGCACACCAAACACAACACAACACAGTTATTGTCACACTCTGATATACCATGCTTTACAATAAAAAAATGATGGATGAAATTTGGATGAAATTTTGCTTCTAATAAGAAAACTTTAAAGGATGTAACAAAAAAGGTAAGGCTTATTGTATGTATTATTGGTGGCTGATGATCATGCGTGCTTGTAAACCTGAAAATGTGCCTAAGATTATTATGCTATGTATTTTATATATTTTAAATTTACTAACATAACAGTTGACATAAATTTAAGAGTAAAGTACTGGTAATGTAATACTCACCAGTATAGCAATCATATTTATTAGAAGGTCTCATAACATATGCTACCATGGCTTTACAACAGGAACTTCATTAACTGTATATTTACATTTAACACTGCAAAGTTAAACTAATAGACCTAAGATAATTATAAGGCACTAAGGTGAGTTGTGAGTAGTGGTAGCACTTCCAAACTTCAAGGTGCTGGATTTGATCCTGAGCTTTACTTACTAGCAATACTGACTACCAGTTGATATTGAGCTTTAGATACTGTCTGTGTAGTTATGGGTCTATGTGGTTTCTAGCAGGCACTCTGGTTATCTTACCGCTCAAAAGCATACCATTATATGGAGTAACTAGCTGTGAGTGTGAATGAATGAATGGCGGTCCAGGATGTATTTCCATTTTGTCCAGTGTTTCTGGGACAGGCTTTAGATTTATCATTACCCTGATCAGGAGAGAGCAGCTACTGATAATAAATGATTTAATTAATCAATCACTTGTATCTCTAGTACTACACCTGTTGATTTTTTCAGTGTAGTGGTGTAAGAATTCCAAATTTAATGTCAGGCTTTGAGTACTAGGTTAACTGTGATGGTTTGTGGCTCAATTAAAGGGAATTCCAGTAGTCATTATTTTGGATATGTCTGACTGTTGGGTTTGACCAAATACTTTACTAACTATAGTGAACCATAATCCATAGTTTATATAGTAGCATTTTGTTAGGGCTGTCACTACGTGTGTGTGTGTGTGTGTGTGTATGTGTGTGTGTGTGTGTAGACAATGACGCTAATGATGGTACAGTGATACAGGGTGACCTTACAGTAATGAGATGTGCTGACAATAGTAGCCACTGGATCACAATTCCACTTTCCATGCATCTCCACAGAGATCTTTCTTTTCCCTTCTGGGTCTTGAAGGACAGTAGAATATTGTACAGACCCGCACTGTTTGTGCATCGAGTGGGAGTGATGTAGATGTGATTGCTCACATGATGAATATAAATGAACAGTACTCAAAAACAGATTTAGCCAGACTGCTGTAGAAACACTGCCGTAATATATCTCGCCCTTGAGGTAGATATCAGTAACAGCATCTTTTAAGTACTGACTGAGAAAGAAGAAATCTAAATAGCAGCTGGTGTGGACTACAGAGTTTGGATTAATGGATTGATAGAGGGATTCAGTGATGGATTGATGGAACCACAGTTTGGTTATCTGCACTGAAACGTACTTTAAACCTGAGCCTCAGCTGTCTGACTAGGTCTAACATTAGCACGAAAGCAAAGACAAATGTCTTGGAACAGCTGTTTGAAAATAAAGCCACTGTGGTCTAGTATATCCATCAGCACAACATTGCATAACATGCATATGAAGACATCTGTGATGCACTGGACATGGCATACATGTGTCAGTAGTAAAGGTTAGCAGTCTAGCAAACAAAAACAACACAAGTATATATAAAAAATACTATGCGATACTTGGCTTAGGGTACAGGACAATGCACAACACAAGAGCAAGTAAAATGTTTAGAAAATTAACATTAAGGTCTTGAAGTGGCCCGCTTAAAGTAATCAGTGTCTTTTTCCATGGCTGATATACCTGTACTGTAGGTATTGCGTAACCTTTTTGCTTTTATATCCCAACAGATTTTAAAACTGTGTAATGTGTTCCCTCATGTTCTTTTCATTGAGTGATGATAAATATGCATGAACAAAGAAAATCATAAAAGGGTGAATCACTATATATGGGGTGACCCTGCAAACACTGAGTTATTCCTATTATTTCAAAGCTCCCATGAGAATTGCATCACTGTTCCAAATTGTCGGGATGTTTTCTTAGACAAAGACCGCATGACTTTATGAGCATGCAGGGGGTGAATGTTAATCTCAGGAATTCATTGTTAGCCGACATAAAACATCTTATGTTTTCATGCCTTGTGCCTCAACAAATGATCTGGATGATTTACAGTCGTGGAATTGAATAGAGAAACTATGTTGCTTTAGCTGTTATCTGCCATTAACCTTTAGTAGACCCTTTTATGTGAATGTGCATTAATGTGGGGTGTAGAATGATGAATAAAGGTCATGCTTTTATACTGGCTTATACTTTCCGTAGCTTCAAGCCTTTAATGACTGTCATACATCTTAAGGCCGTACATTTAGTAGATTTTACATTTTTAGAATTAATTATTAAATTAATGATTCATATGTGCTTAAATATTCTTTCAAATGACAATAATATTAATTACACATTAAGCCTAAACCAGTATTAGTATATTATACTTTATATATTATACTTTACATTCTTTATAGAATACATTGATTCAATATGCTGAAACAGTCCATGAGATGATCCTACTGGACCTTCTCCAAGTCATGTGTTTCTGCTCTTCTTAAGAAAGATGATGTGGTTGATGTAAAACATAACTTAATGAAGAGGCCATTTAAGCAAAAAATGTATATATGGAAGTATTTATCAGTCCACAATAAGACAAAAGACAGAAATCTGTACTATAACGGGCCACCATGCCTTATAGCTCAGCAGGGGCACATATTACAGTATTATGCCCACCTGGCATGCCATTATGGCTGGCATGGAGCAAATAGGAGCGGATTGACAGTACTGGTTTCTTTAATCAGCAGTCTCTGTGCCTCATAAAGTGTTAATTTGCTGTAGCCACAGAGGCCCTTTAAATTCTTATTGATTGTGTCATGTTAAAGTGTCCATCATTTCCCCCGGTTTAGCCTCCACTAGATTGCATTTTTTTAAACTGCATTTTTTAGTTTGAGAGCTTGGTTGCCACTTGCTGGTGGATTGCGTAGCTGGTATTGGTATCACCAAGTTTTAATTCTTTCTCCTTTCTTATGTACCAATTTCACAACTTTCACAGAGGGCTTATTTGATGCCACTGTTAATTTACATAACCTGGTTTAGTATCCTAGATTCATTTCAGGGTTCCACTCACAATGACCCATCCAGTTACATCTACAAAAGTCTCTGTTTATGTGTCTATGGCATTAATGGCATTGAGCAAAACAGTGGTATTTTACAGAGAAAACCACTGCCCACAAATGTACAGTGTATCACAAAAGTGAGTACACCCCTCACATTTCTGCAGATATTTAAGTATATCTTTTCATGGGACAACACTGACAAAATGACACTTTGACACAATGAAAAGTAGTCTGTGTGCAGCTTATATAACAGTGTAAATTTATTCTTCCCTCAAAATAACTCAATATACAGCCATTAATGTCTAAACCACCGGCAACAAAAGTGAGTACACCCCTAAGAGACTACACCCCTAAATGTCCAAATTGAGCACTGCTTGTCATTTTCCCTCCAAAATGTCATGTGACTCGTTAGTGTTACTAGGTCTCAGGTGTGCATAGGGAGCAGGTGTGTTCAATTTAGTAGTACAGCTCTCACACTCTCTTATACTGGTCACTGAAAGTTCCAACATGGCACCTCATGGCAAAGAACTCTCTGAGGATCTTAAAAGACGAATTGTTGCGCTACATGAAGATGGCCAAGGCTACAAGAAGATTGCCAACACCCTGAAACTGAGCTGCAGCACAGTGGCCAAGATCATCCAGCGTTTTAAAAGAGCAGGGTCCACTCAGAACAGACCTCGTGTTGGTCGTCCAAAGAAGCTGAGTGCACGTGCTCAGCGTCACATCCAACTGCTGTCTTTGAAAGATAGGCGCAGGAGTGCTGTCAGCATTGCTGCAGAGATTGAAAAGGTGGGGGGTCAGCCTGTCAGTGCTCAGACCATACGCCGCACACTACATCAAATTGGTCTGCATGGCTGTCACCCCAGAAGGAAGCCTCTTCTGAAGTCTCTACACAAGAAAGCCCACAAACAGTTTGCTGAAGACATGTCAACAAAGGACATGGATTACTGGAACCATGTCCTATGGTCTGATGAGACCAAGATTAATTTGTTTGGTTCAGATGGTCTCAAGCATGTGTGGCGGCAATCAGGTGAGGAGTACAAAGATAAGTGTGTCATGCCTACAGTCAAGTATGGTGGTGGGAATGCCATGGTCTGGGGCTGCATGAGTGCAGCAGGTGTTGGGGAGTTACATTTCATTGAGGGACACATGAACTCCAATATGTACTGTGAAATACTGAAGCAGAGCATGATCCCCTCCCTCCGGAAACTGGGACGCAGGGCAGTGTTCCAGCATGATAATGACCCCAAACACACCTCTAAGACGACCACTGCTTTATTGAAGAGGCTGAGGGAAAAGGTGATGGACTGGCCAAGCATGTCTCCAGACCTAAACCCAATAGAACATCTTTGGGGCATCCTCAAGCGGAAGGTGGAGGAGCGCAAAGTCTCGAATATCCGCCAGCTCCGTGATGTCGTCATGGAGGAGTGGAAAAGCATTCCAGTGGCAACCTGTGAAGCTCTGGTAAACTCCATGCCCAGGAGAGTTAAGGCAGTTCTGGGAAATAATGGTGGCCACACAAAATATTGACACTTCAGGAACTTTCACTAAGGGGTGTACTCACTTTTGTTGCCGGTGGTTTAGACATTAATGGCTGTATATTGAGTTATTTTGAGGGAAGAATAAATTTACACTGTTATATAAGCTGCACACAGACTACTTTTCATTGTGTCAAAGTGTCATTTTGTCAGTGTTGTCCCATGAAAAGATATACTTAAATATCTGCAGAAATGTGAGGGGTGTACTCACTTCTGTGATACACTGTATGTTTCACATTTGCAAAAGGCAATTCTAGATGTTACACAACACTGCTTTAATGGAGATTGATGAGACAAAAGCACCACACTATGTTTAAAGGAAAGAAGATATTTCACAACACCAGTTGTACTATTTATTTTTTTATTAAACACATGTGAATGTGAACTCTGAGCTATAGACTTCCCCATTTATCAGGTATTACAACTAAACAAAGTATAGGAACCCTTAGAAGAAGGATTTTACAAATTTATGTATTTGAGGAATTTATACCAGATTTCTGTTTATCAGTCTACCATTGGATCAACAAAACTTCTCCCAAGAAAACACCCCCGAAAATTTGGAACAGTGATGCAATTCTCATGGGAGCTTTAAAATAATAGGAATAACTCGGTGTTTGCAGGGTCACCCCATATATAGTCATATGACCTTTCAAGATTTTCTTTGTTCATGCATATTTATCATCACTGAATGAAACGAACATGAGGGAACACATTACACAGTTTAAAATCTGTTCAGATGTAAAAGCAAAACGGTTACGCAACACCTACAGTATATCAGCCATGGAAAAAAAGCATAGTGGAGGGAGCACCAAAGTTTGGGGTTGATTTTTTTGCCATGTGACCTGGGCAACTTTTAAATCTCAATGAACTATGTTTTACGAATTGTTTTAAGTAATCTAGGATCTGTTTATTCCTGAAGTTATTTTATTTTTTTTAATCATGTCAAGTAATTTAGAAAAATCTCGCTTCCACAGAACACTGCTGACGTGGATGTTTCACATTTCAGCTTTTTATTGTTATCCACCAGACAGATTTACTGCCTTGCCACGTCTCTTTTTAATTCCATCCCAAATCCCACGATTATAGGCCTGTGGCAGTTTTTCTCAGAGCCTCTGGGACACTTAGCATTCCTCGAGGCCACTCTTATTGTTTGAAAAGCAGTACAGGGTGCAACTGCGTGTCATTTATTCCACACATACTATTATAGTGCTGATTTTGTCTGCATTTAAGGATTCTGGCTGGCACAGTGCCAGGACTCTATGGCAGGTTTTTATTTGCTTAGAGTTGAATCTGTATGCTTAAAGAAACCACTTCATGCTGTCAGTAGGATTTTTTGTTTTAAGAATGGCTAGTCAGTGTTTGTATAGACGCAAACATTTTGAATAGATGGGCCACTCCTGTACAGATAAGTAACTTCTGAGAGTTTAGTGTAATCTTAACAAGCCCCAGCAGGATTGTTTTATCATATGGTACTAATCCACGGTCTTATCCATATGGCGCATGGTATTATATAGTACTTGTTCTGATCTCACTATAGACAAGCCCACTACTGCTGAGATCTCAGACATGATTCTCTATGTCTGAGGGAACGCGGGCTGAAGGAATTCCTTAGCACTTAAAATTTGAAACAGATTACTGTACTAATTTAGTCAATAAATATTCATGTACAACACATACAACATATAGTCATGTGAAAAACCCCTTCTAATTAGAGTGTGGCTTTAGAAAGGTCCCAACCCAAAATAACCCCTATCATGTCCAATACAGATGTGACAAAATGATAATAATGAGAAAAATAATAATAATAACAATAAGAAAAAAGGAGTATCATCAATGATGATGGCAAAGAACAGTAAATCTCACACCGCCTTGCCAAAAACACTTAAAGACATTTAAAAGACAAAACAATAGTCAAAAAATAATAAATTGATATATAAGCATTTTTAATTCATTATAATAAACAGTTAAATAAGGTTCGGTGGTTTTAATGATTTATAAAGGATACTATAGGAATAACAAGAGTTAACATGTTACTGAGTTATTCTATCGATATTTTGTTCTTTGGCATTATGCAGCTTGTGTTTATGACAAGGTAACTCTGTAAGAGATTTGGTGTTCCTGTAGACCATATTAAGCCTTTTCTAAGTTTCATAATGTCCCCATGTATGACAAGGTTTAAAAGAAGTTAAGCATTTAAACACTACTGCATTTTTTTCAACAGCTGTATGGGGTCAAGAGTGGTTAGTGGTTCATTGTTATGCTGTGTGTTAATTTTATGCTGCCATTCCTGAGCATTCCCAAAACTAATAAGAGTAGAAGGATAGCATCTGTAAAGATCATTTGAGTAAGTACACAGATACGTTTGTTTCTAGCCAATACAACCCTGCAGTCCTTCAGTGAAATCGTTTAAATGAATGCGCCAGCATTACTCCACTGTTCAGTGTTTCAGATTTTTAGTAGTTGAACACTATTTGAAATATCTAAAGAACATGGACCAAAGCTTGTGTGGTTGACTTTTTGCAAAAGTGACAAGTCCTTGTTTACCTGACTTCACCATCCCTTAATCCCTAGTCTCATCTCAGGCCCAACACGAAGGCTGAACAGGATTACAGGGGTTACTCAGTGTTGAGTTGTCTGTCAGACTGAGATGCAAACACAGGCCAAGTTACCAGGGCACTTAGGCGTTTGACCGACTCTCTCTCTCTCTGACCTGACTAAGCACCCATAGCATTTTGGCCCACATCAGAGTTTCCTTTCCTTTGCTCCCCCCACACAGCATGCTGAGTTTGTGTTCCTATGCGTTTGTGAGGGGAATACTGAACTACCTGATTACCGCAGTAATTCTGTTCTAGTTTCTTGCCAAGAACACGGTCAAGACGAGGCCAGCAGCTTCCGCCACACAGTCACACAGATCTAAGTGAAGTGCTTTGGCTGAAAGCTTTTGGATCATTAGATTTAAATTCCCTGTGCATTTAAGCCTCTGTAAAATGACACTCCAGAGCTGGCGGGGTGGATGTTTAAACTTGAGCTAGAGGAACAATTCTTTCTTCTTTGCTTCCTCTCTCTCATTCACTGTGCCAAACTAAAGAAAGAGAATTGTACAGTGTTTGTTTGTTTGAAATATATAATCTAGCTTTTTATAACCTAAACTCTACTTATTTTATGTCAGAGTGTGTGTATCTACAGTATGTGTGTGTGGGTCCGTGATCCTTTCTGTGGAAATCTCACTTGAATTACTTTGCATGCCTGTATGCATGTGTGTGTGTGTGTGTGTGTGTGTGTGTGTGTGTGTACACTGTTAATTTGTTACTCAAGTGTGTTTGTGCTCATGTGCTCTATTTGTGAGGCTGTTCTGAAATGTTGTGAAATTTGATGCTAAGTAAATAATCTGAAGGGACAAACTAAATTCCTAAAAATACTCGCACGCCCCTCAGAACCAGGATACGTTGCAACTTAAAGGCAGTTTCAAACTTTTTTAGAGGCAAAAACATCATCTTACCTCACTATGTACAATGGACATACCGTTTTTCTCTGTCTAAAGAACATACGTATATAAACAACTGTACAGAAAATGTATATGCTTTGGTCTTGAAATACACTGTTAGTGTTGGTATGATTTGGTAAGTTTAATAGTCTGTTTTTAATACTTGTGATGCCATTCTTCACTGGTTCACAAATGCTTTGTCTGAGAAGAAATAAAACATGACTGGACAGTTCAGTAAATGTAACACAGATGAACCAGACTGGGTGTGAGCTGGATTTTTATGGGGTGCTGAGTGACATTACAGCTGAAAATACAGTATTCACAACCGTCTGTTTTGGATTCTTGTTGCTATATGATTAGCACTGTCCCAAGACTGCAAGGTGAAGTAATGCAGTCATGATGATGCCATTCTTGGGAAGAAAGCCATAGCACAAAATATTTATAATATTCCCATAATTTAAATAAAAAGTCTGATTTGTCCTTTCATGCCTGCTGTGGATTCCAAGCATTTTAATTTAGTAGAGTAAGTATTACTCAGTGGTTACATCACATTCTCATTCCTAAATGTTCTTCAGTTTTACTAAACAGGATAACAAGCAGATTAAGTATCTAGCTTTATTTAATGTAAATCGTCTATATATACACATTTCACAGATTAAACTAAGTGTGCTTTTAGTTCTCATATTTGGTTCACAGAAAAGCTGGTCATCATAACAGCAATAAAATAACATTAGTGCACTAAAATTGCTCCTTTATTTTAGCTCTGCTTTGTTTTAATCAGACTGTCACTGCAGATGCAGCTCAACAGTTTTACAACTGGCCAACATTGTGAAATCACAAATCAAAGCTCAAATAATGGTTTTGGTTGTAATATATCCTTGCATGAGAAGTCTAAAACAATAATTATTTTACTTTTTTCTTTATTTTTCATGTTTCTCTGATTTTTCTCAGTACAAAGTGTGTCATAATTACTGTACGTGGTAATTACACATACTGGTTGTTACAGATGTGATGGATAGACACTGGGCTAATAAACACTGGAGTAATCTTTTAAGAATGTTGCAAACCAAGCAAACACTCAGGTACACGAGATAATAAGCTCCGTTCTCAAAACTAAGAAGCATAATGGGAAGATAAAGTCAGATTATTAGCATAAGGTATTTTACAGTTCAAGTGTTCTCAATAGCAGTTTGTTACTCCTGGCTCACTTGAGGATCATTAGTGCTAAGTGCTTTACACTTTTGCTCTGATCACTGACACTTATGAAAAGTTTTAACCTGAAGGATGTGATTACAGTCTTAGTAAGTACTGTCTAAATTAAGGGAAATTTATTCTACATTCCTCTTAAAATTATTTAAACAGATTTTAAGATCAGTTAACCTATTTGTAGACATTTATAGGTAACATTCTCTCACTATAGTGTCATATCATGTTATATCTTTTAAGCATTACATGCTTGAAATGAGTCATTTTAAACGAAATAAAAACTAAAGCATTATTAGAGCTCCAGTGCATTGCTTTACAGTGTAAAAGACAAAGCTTTACTTTGATGGACACTGAGCAGTCAGATCGGGGACTTTGTCTTCTTTCTGCCTTTTGTCTGTTAGCTTAAACTGAAAAAGCTTCTTTGTATCCGGCTGCAATCACATGTCACAATATTTGAACAGCTGCAGTGTGTGTGTGTGTGTGTGTGTGTGTGTGTGTGGACTGTACAATACAGTACAGCTACTGAAAATATTGTAGCTCTGTACTAAGTTCTTAGTCTTTGAAACTTAGTGTTCTTCAGCTTGTGTTTTGTATTAGAGATTTTATAGGAAAAAATCCAATAAATACACATGAAGGCAAAGAACCAAGATTAATTCAAACATTTTCAGTTCACAATTTCATAACATTTACATTTTCAGCATTTAGCAGACGCTTTTATCCAAAGCGACTTACATTTATAAGCCAGTGATAGCTCAGTGGTTAAGGTACTGGACTAGTAAACAGAAGGTTCCCGGTTCAAGCCCCGCTTACCACCAAGTTGCCACTGTTGGGTCCCTGAGCAAGGCCCTTAATCCTCAATTGCTCATTGTGTAAGTCGCTTTGGATAAAAGCGTCTGCTAAATGCTGAAAATGTAAATGTAAATTTATGACTGAATACAGTTTGAGAAATTGAGGGTTAAGGACCTTGCTCAGGAGCCCAACAGTGGTGGTGGTGAGGCTTGAACCAGCAACCTTATGATTACTAGTCCAGCATCTTAACCACTAAGCTACTACTAATATTACTACTATTACTACTACCACTATTACTACTATTACTGCTACTACTGTTACCTCTACTACTATTACTACTATTAGTTCTACTACTATTACTTCTATTACTCATATTACTATTACTTCTATTACTAATATTTCTACTACTACTATTTCTACTACTACTATTACTTCTATTACTCATATTACTATTACTTATATTACTACTGCTACTGTTACTACTGTTACTTCTATTACTACTAGTAATAGAGCCAGTGATAGCTAGGGCCAGTGATAGCTCAGTGGTTAAGGTACTGGACTAGTAAACAGAAGGTTGCCGGTTCAAGCCCCGCCACCACCAAGTTGCCACTGTTGGGTCGTTGAGCAAGGCCCTTAACCCTTAATTGCTCATCGTGTTCCGCTCATTGTGTAAGTCGCCTTGGATAAAAGCGTCTGCTAAATGCTGTAAATGTAAATACTACTATTACTTCTACTACTACTATTACTGCTACTGTTTCTGCTATTACTACTACTACTATTACTTCTATTACTACTACTGTTTCTATTATTACTACTACTATTACTTCTATTACTACCATTACTACTACTATTTCTACTATTACTACTACTACTATTGCTTCTATTACTCATATTACTACTACTTCTATTACTACTATTACTCATATTACTATTACTACTATCACTACTACTATAACTGTTTCTACTATTACTATTACTATTACTTCTATTACTTCTATTTCAGCATACTACTACTACTACTACTACTACTATCACTACTATTACTTCTACTACTATTACTACTATTACTACTGTTACTACCACTATAGTGACCACATTCTCCTGTTAACACTGACAAAAGTTTTTTTTTTCAACTGCTTATCCTGGTCAGGGTCAGGGTTGGTCTGTTTTTTTTCGGAATCACTGAGAGCAATGCAGTAACACATCCCAGGCAGATTAAAACTTCTTATTTTCTGATGTTAATAATTGTTAAAGCATCCTTAAAATTGTAAACACTGCATGTGTTAAAACAGATAACAATGTAATGACTACTGTCTCCTTATGTAACAGGAACAGATGATGTCTGAGAGGCGGCAGTCATTTGGCAGTAACAGTATTGTGATTAAAATGTGAAATAGACAAAAAATCATGCAGCAGCAGCCAGACTTCTGGAACCAGTTTAAACATGATTCATCAGTCAACAATCTAAACAATACAATCTAGTTCACATCTTTTTAGCCAGAATATAATTTATTTAATTTGACCAATCATTGTTATGGAACATTTTAATTCTAATGTCAGTGGTTTCTTCCCCCATCCACAGCATGTCGTATCCTGTTGTCCACATGAGGGCTCACTGAATGAAAGCGAAAAGTATGTAAATTACACGCTGTGGCCTTCACCAGATTCCAACCCTATTCAACACATTTAGGAGATTTTTGCTCCACCACCATAATCAAAACATCAATTGAAAGAAGATCCTTTGCAGAATGGATGTTCTTTCCTCTCAACAAACTTATAATGTTGCCTTAGCATGTGTTTAAACATAAGCGCTGATGCTGAAATCATAATTAGCATCACACTAAATGGTGTGGTCTTTATGTTTGTCATGTGTGCATGCATGAGTGTATATTTACACTATTCCTTGCAGAACTGGATTACAGTTTTACTTACAGCTCTCTGTATCACTGCCATGAATTATATTAAAGCTCTGCATATTCGTAGCATGACATCAGAGGAACAGGGTTCAGCCAAATGTTAAACACCACGTTTACTTCTGATGCTTTATAGTTTTTGGCAAATAAAAAGTATGAGTTCATGAAGTACTTCTGAACTGAACATGTGTTTTAATTGGTTAACTACTTTTAGATTGCTGGGTCATGTTGGGTCATGTTGTTAAATGCAATTAAACCAAGAATCTGTGATTTGCTAACTTTTTTTAACTTTTATTGAAGTGAGATTTTCAATGTTTTCACTGACCAACCAAATTTTATTTTGTAAATATGAACACATTTATTTGTTAGCCCTGCCCTAGATGGACTTTTTCTGAATTCCCTGGTAGATGGTACAAGATACTGTGGTGAGAATTTCTTTTTAAATGGATTGACAATTCTCTTATGAAGTCTGGCACAAAGCGAAAAGTTTGCATGCTCTCCTGGTGTCCACATGGATTTACTCCTAGTCCTCCAGTTTTCTTCCACAAGTACAAAGACATGCAGTCAGGCCAACTGGAACCACAAAAAATGGCCAAAATTAATACTAATGGCATTGAACATTGTGTAACTTGGTAAAAGCCATGCTCTGGCTGGGCTGGGTGTTCTGTGTTATGTAACTGTAAGGTGGTAACTATCAATTAGCGGCTCCTTAATACCTTAAATCACCACTTGTGTTAAAACAGAGTAACAACAAATGCTTGCACGTAACTTATGTGAAAAGAACATATTGCTTAACAACATTATTTTAGCATGTCTGTGCCAACATTTTATAGTCTGTGGACCAGATGTCTGGAAGAGGTTAATGAAAGTGAAGAAATAGCCTGTGCATTGCGATAGCTTATTGATTACTGCACGTTCATTTATGCATTATTACGATAATTGAGGTCATTTATTTAGGAGATTTTGGAAATCTGCATGGCAGAGTCAGCAGTAAACCTACAACCTTACAACTGATAGCCCAAAGCTCTACCCACTAGGCTACCACTGTCCAGTATCTTAATGCTTCGACTGCTGCTAACAGACTGACATGTACCAGATATCCACACAGCAGCATCTTCAATAATAAATCAATTCCTGATCTGCCTAAGTCCAGCTTTAGACTGAGACACCCTGATCAGTACTCACAAATCACTTACAAATAAGATATCAGCAATAAGATGAAAGAACTGTCTGGTGTTTCTTTATATACAGTATATATATATTTCTTGTCTCTACTGTTCATTTTAAGACAGCTACCCTTTGGTTAGTAAAATGTTCGGTAAAGAATTGTGTTATAAGGCAGAAGAGGACAGATACGGCCTGGCAGACCTTCTAGTCAGACTTCTCTGACTAGATGGAAGTGTAACAAAATGCACTAAAGTTTAATGCAGAACCCAAAGTGGAGACAAATGATGATATTAGCCATTGTTGTTGGGTCACATTAAGGTCACAATGCGTTTACATCAGTTTACTCAACGAAATCTGATTTTGACAATAATCAGATTACTGGGGTTAAATACACTTAAGGAAGCTAATTACATGAGTCAGTCATTAATCTGATTTCTTTGTGTGTGGACTTGTATTAAAGCTGTTTATTTTACACTAAGCTAGAATACTTCACTTAATTATGTTCACTTCAACTGTTTTACTGACCAAGTAGTGATGATTATATATCAGTATTACTTTTGGTTAAAAGCATACTTATGTTGAGGTTATTATATTGAGTTAACTCTTAAGGTCACTCTATTATTTACATTTTTAATTTTCTTTTTTCAATATCCAGAACCAATGTATGTAGGTGTTGGCAATCTAGCAAATGTCAGCATGGCCACACTTACATTTCATTCTGAGTGGTTTATTCCTGACCCTGAAGGCAATTAGGGAATTCTGCTCAGCCACAGGCTTTAGTTCTGTCATCCAGCCATTATTTTGGTCAAATCTTTGTAAGAAGAATATGTAAAGTTGGTGCCAAACGCGGTCATGTTGATTCCTGTTTGGGTACGTTTCTTGGTTTGAATGAGCAGTAAGAGAACACAGTTTTGTGAAATAATAGATAAACTTAGCTTGGATCTATAGATTAATGATTGATGTTTGCTGCTGTTTCATGTTCCAGTTAGTATTTTGTTATTTTTGCCTAATAAATAATCATTTCAATTCTGAAATTTCAGAATATTAAAGCCGTCAGCTAACTTAACCTCAACATTTTTTTTACACAGATCACATATCAGCAAAAATACATAATTTAAACCACCATCTACGTTTAAGCTTTCTGTGCAGAAAGCAAATTTTCACCCCTAGAGATTTGCATTTGCTATTCCCAGCATTTGCACTACACTGTTTTAGCAGGAAGCACTACAACATCCTGATAGCTTTCAGCTCAAGCAGTGTTGTTTTCAACAGGCACCATCTAGACTGATCAATACCAATGATTTTGAGATGCTCAAAGTACAACAATAACTGAAGGTAAATATAGAGATGCTAGACAGAGGAAAGGCCTTATTTGGTTATAATGTATAAAGCAAAGACCAAATGTAACAATTATCATTAAGCAGTATAAGTAAACAGCGTTACAGAGCAAGAGTGCTATACATGTACCTTTTTATGGTTGCCAAACTGGAACCATCACCACCCTGCCACCTACAATGCAAGAGAAACTAAAATGTAGCCATGAAAAGATGGCTAGAAAAAATGTCTTACAAACATTAAGCGCAGACATGGTTCGAACCCAGATCCCCATGAACATGGAGTATTTTAACACCCATAGAACCAGCTGCACTACAAAGTTGCTTATCAACCATATGGCTTGTATTTTTTTTTTTATGTATCTTAATCTTAATTATGTATATACTATTTTATTAGCAGTTTTTACATCACAACTTAAAAATCCTTATGTTATCCTGTATTATGTATGAAACATGCAGAAGTCCAAACATACAGTGTACACACCATGTACATGGACAAATGCAAATTGTTCATCTTTTCCCTCTGCATGTGAATTTAATTATAATATATAATATATATGTGATGTGAGCTAAAATAAGGGGTTAAATATTGAGAGGCAGCCTATTTATTAATAATTTTTATATGTGTAATAAGTCTTTTAGCTTCGTGTTCACCACAGTTTAACCACTGACCGCCTGTCATGCTGTTGCTTGCTCATGCTTGTGGACTGCCCACTACCCTTGCCACCACCCCGGGGACAGTATAAACACATCACTTCATCCAGTCTGTAGGAACTGTATTGAAATACTGACAGCATATCTCTGCTTAATTCAGGTCTGCAAAGTTGATCTGCATGTATATTTCAGGTATAGAAGTGTATGTATACCCGCAGTGAGTCAGCTCTGTGTGTGGTCAGTAAAGAGCAGTAAACTCAGTGACTTGTGACGGACTCTTAATAGCCGTGATGTTACAATGCCCACGTACATCATTACCAAGGCCTTTGTATTGACTCAGAGGAGGGGCTGGCTGCCTAAATCACTCAAGAAAACAGAGAGCCCAGTTAAATGGTTTACTGGTGCCACTATCCTCTGCAACCAGGGTGAATGGCTTTTAACCTGCTTATCAAATTGTTTTACATAAAGGGCTGTCACAGTTTGGATTTGTATTAAGTTAGAATCAGATATTCATTGTGCTGGTAATAACTAAAAAAATACTTAAACAGGTGTCTTGAAAATGTTATAAACATTCATAAGATTAAGACCTATATGAAGCCAGGTTTGTTGGCCAGGCTGTCAGTTGGTGAGTCATAGTTTATTACTGAATTAACACATTTCATTGTTTTAAAGTCCAATGGCAGTGTGATTTACACCATGATTTACCTCATGCTTGGCATTAAGTATGGTTTGTGTGTGGCTGCTTGACCATAAAAAAAATTCTGAGAATTTTTGGTCTAAAATAAATAAATAAACATTTCTACATTTCTAAATTTTTTTAAGCTTAATTCATGAGCTAATGTGGCCTAGTGCCTAAGCTGAGCTGTTGTTGCTTCTAGACATATCCAAAGCAGTTCTACCAAGACATACTTACTTGACCTCCTATGACAGTGTCATGTTTGTGGTCACTTAACCTGCATTGTGAAACTATATTATGTATTGTGGTTACTTTACTTTATCTGTTCATTTGCAGATATTTTAATGCTGATTTTTTAGACTTGTTGATCCATCGATGTAAATAAAATGGCTAAATCTATCAAATAATATAGGTATTTGACTTTATGCAAAGTAGTACATGTTTTCTACCATAATAACAATTCTAAGAATTGTTTAAGGAGGTTCACATGATGTATGCCACAGTTACAGGCAACTTTATAGATTCAAGAAATATTTATGCTCATGCTTTAAATAACATTCAATATCATTTCCTATTAGCAAATTCAGGCATCACTCATGCACAGCTTGTTTGTCAAAGTTGTGTAGCGACTGTTAGTCACAATGCACTCAAGTAGCCGTCAGGTCCATGACACAAAGACACTCGTTCATTCACCCACAGTTCCTGTACACTGGACAAATTAAACCCCTCTGTGATTACTCCAGTGTTGGAATACATCAGGCCTTAGCTGCATAGTTTACAGCAAGGTCAGATAGCTTAACACAATCCAGCTTTCACAAACAAAATGCCAATTAATGCAGATTTGTCTGAGTTCCCCTGTGAATTATAATTTTGGTCAGCAAAATTATTTCAGATGACTAAATGTACTGTTTGGCTCAGTGCATGTAAAATGTCCCTAAATGATATCATTATGGTAATAAAGCAGTTGGGCAACCAGGCAGTAGATAAGTGGAGATTTTCTTTATCTTGACTCACACAGTGGCATGTTGATTTTGAGATTAAACATACACTGGACACAAAACACTCATTCAAACTTACTTATGGTAGTACTAGTGTATATTCTGCGTAGGATCCAACATCTGATATTGTTTTCTACACCTCATTTAAGATAGTTTAAGCAAATAGCTTGGGTAATTTCACTTACTTATGTTGCCACATTGCTGCCATTTTTCACATCTCTAAAATAACTCTCCTTGACTCCTTGATTTTAGGTACAGACTGCTTTAGAAAAATATCCCATCTAAGTAGTGGTTATTCTGAACATTTGGGAACCACCCAACAAACACCATCCATTTATTTTATCCTGACAACTCACTCTTCTACAGTATTACTGTTACTGACCACCTGCTCCATCTACCATATTCCTTACAATATATGTTCATATTGGCACTGGATGGCACAATGGTAAATGATGCTAGCCGACTACCACTGTGATTCAGGGTACGAAACCCCAGGTCGGCGTCTACACAAAGACATGACTGGCCATAACTGAAGGAAGGATGGCCGAGGCCCTGTGATGGATTGGTGATATGTACGGTAGGTGTTACTGCACTGCGCCCAGTTATTCCTGGGAAACTTGAAAACCTCTCCCCCAAAACTGCGAATTCATACAAGTGTGGTAAGGACAGTGTTAATTAGGCGTATGGCATCATATCAGCATTGTAGCTCACAACAGCAACAGTAATAAAACAACATTTCTTTATTTATAAGATTGTTGCAGAACAAACAACATATGGACACAGTCACTGGTTACATTTATAGAATGTGTAGAGTATATATGTGGTATACTCCATTATTCAATCAATTTTGTCATGTCCAATTTCCCAATGTATCCATGACCTTTGCTGCATACACAATGCCAATGCTAATCACTGATGCCAGCTTTATCCTGTATACCAGCAGATTCCTAAAGAGTGTTAACATGAAAAGAACATGCTTGGCATGCTGTATTTCTATGTGACAGCACCTCAGACTGTTGGAGTCCTTGTTGCAGTAGCAAGTTGACTTGAACTTGAGTTTTTACATTGGTGGGCCAGCAAATTTATTTGCTGTTTTTGATGGCTGAACAGGCCAAACTAAATCTTTTGGAATCACTGTAAAGTGAACATGTTTAGGTTTTAAATGACATAATTCTGAGTTCCAGCTTTCCAATAGTGAGGTGACTTGAATACATCACATTTAGCTAGCTGGCATATTGCATTGTGGGAGTTATAGTTTTAATTAATAAGACCACAGCAGAAATAAATATGGGAATTTGTTGGGCTTTATGGGGACAACAAACAAGTCTTGTGTGATAATTTTGCAAAGAGTCTAATAATTAGAACTGTATAGGAAGAAACAACTGCAAAAATCTTTTAACAATACTGTTACATAATGCAGCTTTAATGCAGAAAAAAGAGAATCACATTGGGTTAAAATCATCATAACAAAAAATACCACACACTGGTTACCAGCAGCCCAAACAATATAAATAGCTGCCGCTGTGTGAGTTTAGGTCAGCAGGTCAAACAGCCACATTTTAGAGAACTCTGGAATGCCCGGCTGCCTTGCTGCTGTGTTATTCCTGTATCCTGGCAGCCGGCTGCCCACCAGTTTATGTTAGATACAAATTTAATAGGACACACTGACTCATCCAACTCCAAGCTCAGGCAAACAGTCATGCCCTAAACACTTCCCCTTACACACAAACACGCCTCCCTGCACCACACCCATCTTCTTAAGACAACCATTGTGTTCACAGGCTTTCTTCTTTGTGAACACAACAGGATGATCTGCATCATCTGAGGGAGGAGGGGCTGTGGCCTGCTCTGCCTTTTCTCACACCTGCCAACTGTATCACGTGAGACCTTCCTCATCCTGTAACCATGGCAATGAGCTCTGGACCAGTCTGCATCTCACTGTGCTAAGAATACGGGTGCAGGAGGGAAGGAAAAAGGGAAAAAAGGATACAAGGGACAACAGGGGGAGGACTAGCAAGTCTAAACAAGTAGACAGCATGGTCTGTAGCTGTCTCAGATCTTCTTATTGTAAGTATGGGGCTGATGTTTTCTGCTTTACTGCGTTTGATTTCAGGTGTGTCATGATTTGTGTGTAGATTTGCACAGTGCTAGTGTCAAATATGGTTTCTCTGTCTGTGTTATTGTGATGAGATGGCATCATACATCACAGCTATCATAAATGGAGAGCACCCCATCTGAGGAGGACTAGGAGTAAGAATAAAATGAGTGACAAAATAGATGTTTTTGGATGTCTACTTGTATTATTAAGGAGTGGATCTATGAGTTTGTTGTTATATAATAATCCCAGTGTGCTCTGTGGGTTGAGTTCTTCTTTTCTAAGCACTTCTTTTACTTAGTTGCATTTATTATGTACTAAGCCTACATTGAAATCATTTATTTTACTTTATTTACACAATATCAGCCATATCATGTGACCATTCCAAACATCCCATTTCAAAACCATGGGTATTAATATGAAGAGGCCCTCTTTTTGTGGTTATAACAGTCTTCAGCTCTGCTAGAAAGGCTTTCTGTGATATTTAAGTGTATCACAGGCACTGACATTAAACAAGAAGGCTTTGGTCATTCCATTTACACCAAGGGTGGTAAACGGGGTTAAGTTCAGGGCCATGTGTGGGCTACCAATTGACTATATTTACAGTATGCTCTCTGTTCCAGCAGTCCTGTTCTCTGAGCTTGTGTGGACTTACAGCTGAGCTGAGCTTTTGTTGCTCCTAGATGTTTTCATTAAAAAAACAGCACTTAAAGTTAAGATGCACCTCAAGCAGGACATAAATGTGAAGCACTGATCATAGTACATATAACATCCTGTAAATAGTCTCTAAGCTCATCACTACTGCCAATTGTGTCTATGGCAAATCACATGACTATATTTTTAGGCATGATAGTAATGAGTCTGGATAAAATAGCTAAAGCTGCTAATTAAAAGTGTTGTCCCTATAGATCTGGCCAAGTAGTCTATGATGTCACTAGAACCAGAAATGTTCTGTGTTTAATAAGGTTTCAGATTGTTTTAATATCTCTGTAACAAGATTTCAGCTTCTTTGGGATATGCTGGCTGAATTTTATAGTATATTTAATTAGCAAGCCCAGCTCTAGTATTTACATTTTCTAGTATACTGCATCAAGCTGTCCTGCATCCTCTGCATGGCCCATTAGTCTTCATGTTGATGCTGAACGGCAGGCATTATTATTATATACTGTACACTGGATTTACTGTGATATTTGTGATGGCTTGGGTGTAATCGATTTGAAAGGTCAGCAGATAATTGCGTAATGACATGGTCACTTTATCCAGTATTTGCATGCAGAACAAATGAATTGAGACAAGATTACAGGTTTACAGACAAACATTTTAATGCACCTAATTTTTATTATACAGATATTAAGTTCCACTGATCTCTTCTGTGTACATTCATTCCAGAAAAACAGACATTTCTCACACATCATGTGGGTAGTTAAGGGTAATAATATCCAATATCCAAACAGTATCTCATTTCCCAGGAATTAAAATCCTTTTTGATTTATATGTAACACATGTAGCCTATTAGAGTGTCATCTTATAAACAACCTCTCACTCATATTGCCTTACAACTTGATTGTATAGGCTCTCTGTTTAGCTTAAAATAGAACACAAATATTACATACAGTGTATCACAAAAGTGAGTACACCCCTCACATTTCTGCAGATATTTAAGTATATCTTTTCATGGGACAACACTGACAAAATGACACTTTGACACAATGAAAAGTAGTCTGTGTGCAGCTTATATAACAGTGTAAATTTATTCTTCCCTCAAAATAACTCAATATACAGCCATTAATGTCTAAACCACCGGCAACAAAAGTGAGTACACCCCTTAGTGAAAGTTCCTGAAGTGTCAATATTTTGTGTGGCCACCATTATTTCCCAGAACTGCCTTAACTCTCCTGGGCATGGAGTTTACCAGAGCTTCACAGGTTGCCACTGGAATGCTTTTCCACTCCTCCATGACGACATCACGGAGCTGGCGGATATTCGAGACTTTGCGCTCCTCCACCTTCCGCTTGAGGATGCCCCAAAGATGTTCTATTGGGTTTAGGTCTGGAGACATGCTTGGCCAGTCCATCACCTTTACCCTCAGCCTCTTCAATAAAGCAGTGGTCGTCTTAGAGGTGTGTTTGGGGTCATTATCATGCTGGAACACTGCCCTGCGACCCAGTTTCCGGAGGGAGGGGATCATGCTCTGCTTCAGTATTTCACAGTACATATTGGAGTTCATGTGTCCCTCAATGAAATGTAACTTCCCAACACCTGCTGCACTCATGCAGCCCCAGACCATGGCATTCCCACCACCATGCTTGACTGTAGGCATGACACACTTATCTTTGTACTCCTCACCTGATTGCCGCCACACATGCTTGAGACCATTTGAACCAAACAAATTAATCTTGGTCTCATCAGACCATAGGACATGGTTCCAGTAATCCATGTCCTTTGTTGAAATGTCTTCAGCAAACTGTTTGCGGGCTTTCTTGTGTAGAGACTTCAGAAGAGGCTTCCTTCTGGGGTGACAGCCATGCAGACCAATTTGATGTAGTGTGCGGCGTATGGTCTGAGCACTGACAGGCTGACCCCCCACCTTTTCAATCTCTGCAGCAATGCTGACAGCACTCCTGCGCCTATCTTTCAAAGACAGCAGTTGGATGTGACGCTGAGCACGTGCACTCAGCTTCTTTGGACGACCAACGCGAGGTCTGTTCTGAGTGGACCCTGCTCTTTTAAAACGCTGGATGATCTTGGCCACTGTGCTGCAGCTCAGTTTCAGGGTGTTGGCAATCTTCTTGTAGCCTTGGCCATCTTCATGTAGCGCAACAATTCTTCTTTTAAGATCCTCAGAGAGTTCTTTGCCATGAGGTGCCATGTTGGAACTTTCAGTGACCAGTATGAGAGAGTGTGAGAGCTGTATTACTAAATTGAACACACCTGCTCCCTATGCACACCTGAGACCTAGTAACACTAACAAATCACATGACATTTTGGAGGGAAAATGACAAGCAGTGCTCAATTTGGACATTTAGGGGTGTAGTCTCTTAGGGGTGTACTCACTTTTGTTGCCGGTGGTTTAGACATTAATGGCTGTATATTGAGTTATTTTGAGGAAAGAATAAATTTACACTGTTATATAAGCTGCACACAGACTACTTTTCATTGTGTCAAAGTGTCATTTTGTCAGTGTTGTCCCATGAAAAGATATACTTAAATATCTGCAGAAATGTAAGGGGTGTACTCACTTTTGTGATACACTGTATATGGTGTCCTTTTAAGTATTTCACATCATTAATAACGCTGGCTGTAATTAATTGCTATTGTAAAACCATAAATGGAAACATGTGGGCTACATGAAATGCATTCTTAGATGCATTCTCTTTTTCACTTTCTTTAGCGCATATCTCACTTCTTAAAAATTTAATTCCAGCTTCTGCTGTGGTGGGTTATCTCCATACTTGATTCTGATTGGTCAGAAGATGTTGAATCATTTTTAACAGTGAGGCTCTGAATAGGATTAGAGGCTGAAAAGTTAGAAGTGTATAGTTAGAATGGTTTAAACTGAATGTGGCTTCAGTAGAACAGACCCAGTAGATTTCTCCATACAATCGTGTTGAAGTGCTGAAGTCCTCCGTGCTTACACAGTATTTACAGTCAGCTTATTTAAACTTTTGGTAAAGGTGGATAAAATAATAAAACTATTAAAATACAAAATATAAAATATTTGTGTTATTTTTATAAATTAAATCAGATTTAAATCTAAGCTTTATGGTAATTGGGGTTGCCATAGCAAAAGCCAAATTCTGTCTATTTTGAGCCATTTTGTGTAAATACTGGTTGTACTAGTCTAATTGATTCCAATTACAATTTGCTTAAGTATCTAAAGGGCAGTTACCTTTTTAAACACAGGGCTAGTTGGTATTCAATATCTTTTTATCTTTAATAAATTCATGCAGAAATAAAACAAACCAGGAGATATAAATAATTATTTAGGGCAATTTTTATATTATATATTTTTTTTACATTTATAGGTATACATTACAGTTTATATATGATTTATTTCCAACAAAAAGTAGTATTGATTCTAAATAGCAATATATAACAAAAGTAATCCTGCTAGATTGATAGTATTTGGTAACTAGATAGTAATAACTAATTAGTAACTAGTAGTAATAAAATACTTAAAATGTGTGACTACAGACTTAAATACAAATAAAATAAATATTTATGAAAAAGAAAAACACTTAGGTTTCTATTATAAGAAATCACATACCCACTCTGTCCAACTTTATTGTACAATCCCAGCGTCGTGTCCAATAATTTTGTAACTATTTTGTGTAAACAATATAATTCAGTGTGTATTGACTGATTATCTCGTGCAGCCAGGAGTATGAGTCAGGGTGGGTGTTAAAAGATTGGAACAGTGAATGTGTGCTGATAATGTTCAAGCAACACCTCTTGTCTGGTTTAAAGTGTACAGCCTTTACATATCCTAAAAACACTCAAACTAACAGATAAGAACGTATTTTTACTTCTCTTTGAAAGTTGTGTACAAGAGCAGCTTCTTCCAATCCTGTTTCTTAGAGATTCACCATAAACTTTGAATGCCTGTTATTTAATGCCAAAATGATGAGCTAATCGTTTGACTTGAAGTCTGACGGGGGCTTTTTTCAGGTGATTTAAAAAAATGCATATTGTTCACAGATCACTGACAGATGTTTAAAGAAAATAACCTCTTTTGGACTTTTGCTTTTCCAAAACATGCATATGAGGCAAACAAACGTGTGGCTGTTACAATGTTGTTTTCTGAGTGAAATATTACAATGAATATTAAAGTGTTACTCTCTCTGTCATTGACTTTCTGGGCTGACATTAACATATGTGCATGCCTAAATGAGGATATATACACATCCTCTATCACGTCTCGTTTATCTCCCTATGACACTGCATATAATCATTAAGGTCTTAAAAGACAAGTAGAAATCAGGGGGGAAATCCCTCTCCAGTGCATTCAGGGGACCATGGCCATCCACACAGCATCTTCACCAGCCAAGAGTTCTACAGGCTAACACAATCCTTCTCTGACATGCAAGACTCATATAGGACCAAAGTATCTAGGCTAAAACATGACTGAGGTCTCAAAAACATGGAAGAATGTATTTATTAGGATTTTAACGTCATGTTTTACACTCTTTGGTTACATTCATGACAGAAACGGTAGTTACTTAATACACAAGGTTTATCAGTTCACAAGTTTACTGTCAAACACAGTCATGGACAATTTTGTATCTCCAATTCACCTCACTTGCATGTCTTTGGACTGTGGAAGGAAACCCACGCAGACACGGGGAGAACATGCAAACTCCACACAGAAAGCACACATAGAAAAGAAAGAAAGCATGTTGGCACTGTGGCGCACCTGGTAAAGTGGCACACAGCAACATGGGTTTGATCATGGTCATGCTGAGATTATGCTGTCTGTAAAGAGTTTGGTATGTTCTCATCATGTACACATGAGTATTCTTTGGGTTCCTTGCAGTCTTGTGCTTAAGACTGACCATAGGTGTGAATGAGCAAGTGAATGTGACTGAGTGATGACCTGCCAGTTCTTCGCCATGGCTTTCTGCCTTGTTTGTTCTCAGATGGCAACTAGCTCACTGCAAGCCTGACTGACCGGCATAAAGCAGTAATAATTAATACACGAAAATAATTAAATAAATATATAAATAAACAAAAGCAAACTGGCTACTGAGCTCTAACTGCTTTCAACCTGCTGGTTTACTGTAACCGCCCAGGATGACGTCATTACAGCAAACCAATAGGATTAAATTTGTGGGAATGTACGCGCCAGTCCAAGGGGGGAGGGGCCGGTTTTATATTGTATTTCTGTTTGAATTTAAATGAATTTTATGTTGAATATATAATAATCAAATTTTAACCACTAATATAATTTGTATTTATCGACTTTTGCGCCTGTAAAATATATAGAGTTGCTTTAAGTAAAATGATCGTGCACTTCCCCCTCCCACCCCCCCTCTTCGCTTTCACAGAGTTTCGTCCTTCAGGTTCTCAGCAAGTCCATAAGCGCCTGCTGGTCAATTTGAGTGTTTTTAGGAACCGACTCCCGATTTTGATTCAAAGTGTTTTGAGTGAATTTACAAGGCAGTCATTTCAGAGCTGCTTGTCCTTGAAAATGAGCTCTAGTAACGGATGTTTTTGTCCATGTTGTGATAAGCTGATACAGACAATTAACATTGATCATTATCTAGCATTTTAATGATTGTAATAGTAAAAATACATAGTTGGTTCTGCTAATTTAACATCATACGTATTATAAAAGCGAAAGGTTGTAAATGACATTACATTTATATCTAGCATGGATGTAGTTTGTGGTACACAAAAGGGACATAATAGACCAAAATATGGAAATCTTGACTTTACTGACTAAGCAAACTATATTTGAATCATTCAAGCTCTGTCAAACTGTGAGCTTTCTAGTTGACTCTCGACTCTCAGTGCAGGAATCGGATAATCGACTCTTTAATGAATCAACTCTCTGCAGGCAGCTGCAGTATGTATGCGAACGTGTCCAGAAAGAGTTATTATTTTTAGATCACATCAACAAAATCGTGGTGATTGTTGGATTTACCTGTATCATGGATTCAGTAAGGTAATCGATGAAGAACGTAACTGGAATACATATATAAACAAACCAGCCCGTGTTTGTGTGGAAATCTTGCCCGGTTACAGGATCCCATGAAGGTAAGCAAATCGCCTAGTAACATCACGCTTGTGCTGATTCAAAGTCGTGATCGTGTTGTTTTTCATGAGATGTGTTTATGCTGTCGATGTTAATGATCGGAAAATAGAGATCGGATTCATTTTGTTGCTCGCTAAGCCACTAAGGAGCAAATTTTGCGTGAGAAAACGAACCAGGATTAGTGAAGTATGAATGAATCAGTAGTGTTTTCTACAAAAGTCATGCAGGTTACAGTGCAGATTTGGCAACCTTTCTTACACCCGTTCCTTATTGTTCATTTATTTATTTATTAAATTATTATTTTACTAACCATTTGATCTGGGTCAGGGTCACAGTGCCTTCATCACTACTCAACAATTTGGCCGTAATACAGGAATACACCCTGGACTGGACAGTACACCAATCCACTGAAATACGTCACACACTCATTCGTTCACTGGCTTATTTACATTTAAGACAAACGTAGTGCAGACAATCCACCTTTTGCATGTTGTACCGCAGGATTTCAGAAATAGAGTTGTTATGTCCTCTTCCCCCAAATATATTACTTACTAGGTGCTGCCTGTGACTCTTTCTACATTCTACATTATGCCATTAAATAGTTAAATTCAAGTGTTTACATCGACTTGTAGGAAACATGTTAGGATGTTCTTGAAGTGATTGTAATGATTTTCGATTTTCTGTAGTGAAACACATTTATTTGTCCAAATAGATACATTAACAAATTAGAATTCTTTCATAAGCTCATTGTGGGTTTTCTGAAATCATTAGAAAATTTGCCTTGCCAACAAACACATACATCAGCTTAGATTATTAATTTGTTGACATAGAAAGTTTCATAATGTTATTTAATTTGGTGGCATGTTCTCTTCTTATTCCTTGTTAATAATTATATTTGTCTACAACTTTTATCGTCACTGGATTAGAGACTGTTATGCACAAAAATGCCCCTGCTGAACCTGGGTTAAAATAAAGCAACTGACATGTTTATAGAGAGAAAACCAGACAACCTGTATTACCTGATAGTAAAACAATAAGCTGTAATTTACGCTAACCCACTACCACTGGGATCCACGGTTTGAATCCTCAGCGGTTCAATTTGCCAGTAGGTCAACTACAGACAGACATGATTGGCTATGTCTAAGAGGGTATGATGGCCAAGGCCTGGATTGGCGTCCTGTCCAGGTTGTGTTACTGCACTGTGATCAGTGATTCCGAGAGAGCCATACCCACTGTGACCCTGATCAGGACAGAGCAGTGGTAAAACAAGGAAATGAATATAAATAAACCCCTAAAAATACCATGGTTACAGTAACATGACTGAAGTTTTGTGGATGCAAAACTTACAATTCTTACATTTCAGATACAATATTGATATCAAAGCTGTGATGCATTTTTATATCAATACTGACATCCTTTTAATATCCTAGTTGACTTTCTGCAGGAAAACTATGCAAAATATCAGATATGTGATGGGCGATGGCTTTAATATAGTTAGTTTTTTGAATTCATGTAAATACCGGGTCACACACATTTACAGCCAGTGTGGACATCATTACAGGTATCAGATTGGGACGTCCCTAAATAATGCAACTCTCCTGCAAAGCAAAAGAGGAAAATTTGTAGTTCTCTAAAATGTATTAATACAAATGTATATGAAAATGTAGATGAAGGACCACCATCATATTCTTGATTATTTATATAACTTTGCTATGTGTTAAGTATGAGTTGTTGCTAGGTACTTGTTGTCATTATTTCATCAGTATGATCTAATACTGAAACCCTTAATATTGGTTTTGTTGAAAATTGAAATATTGGATTTTTATATGCACTGTTTTAGCTTTGAATATTATTTTTTTATTTTGGTAAAAAGCTCTTTTTATTCTCCTAATACATCGTAGTGAACATTGTTAAAATTATGTATGCTTAATCCACACTACGCAAATTTCTGTCTTTTTTTTTTTTTGGTTGTTGAGATGACTGATCCCCAACTTAAGTAGTGAATAAAATCAGCCAGTGTGAGCCCTTCCACTGCAGCCTTCTGTTACTGATCATAAAGTTTTTACACTTTCTTGTAATGTCAGCAGAGAGGGCTGACTCTTTTAATAGTGTAAGGGCAGCAATAGATCCTTTACGATGTTTAGAGCACTTCTGTGTCTCATGTTGCAGTGTGTCAGTGTATGGCATGTCAGATGAATGTTGGGGTCAGATAACATGAAACCTCTGATGCCATGGGTGTCGAGCTGAACACAAGAGGACACTTTCAGAAAATGTAATGACTAGTTTATGAACGGGGAAATACAAGCATAAACAAGGCATTTGCCTATATCCTTGGCTCCAGACATTCCACCCACAACTGTCTGATGTTTATTGTACACTTGCTTGACCACTGTCAGAAATGCGCCAGCTACAATCTATCCCGGGTACCTAACAGCAGTTGGGTACTGCTGGCTTTCACGAGAGGTTTATGCAACCCTTCAAAAATGTGTGTCCCCAGACCCGCACCGACCCACCCACAAACCTGCTCATACTGGATGATGTTGCAGGCTGCATAACACTCACCACGGTGTCTTCAGACTCTTTCACACCTGTGCTCAGTGTGAACCTTCATGTATCTGTGAAGAGAATGGTGTGCCAATGGCAGACCTGCCAATTCTCCAGTTCTCTGTCAAATGCCAATCAAGCTGCACGGTGGTTTGTGAGCTCAGGCCTTACTAGAGGACATTGGGCCCTAATGTCACCCTCATAGAGTCTGTTTTTGACAGTTTGGTGAGAAACATGCACACCAGTAGCCCACTGGTGGTTATTTTGTAGGGACAGTGACACTGACAGTGCTCCTCCTGTTCCCTCTCGCACAAGGGAGCAGATAGCGGTCATGCTGCTGGGTGAATGCTATTCTACAACCCTGTTAGGAAGTAACAGCTATTTAACAGTTTGAATGTGATTGATAAATTCTGAATGCAAACACAATCCTTAATCATAAGAGGATGTGTACACTTATGCAACCACATTATTATAGTTTTTATTTTTATTCTATTCCTCAAAAAGTTTGTTTTTCAATTGAACTGCACATATTGTAGATTTCATTAAAGGTTGAATTATTTCTAAAATTATTTATCTTGGTCTTGGTAACGATTCATTTTTTACATCATAAAGGTGTGTTGACTTTTTATATCCAATGTATATGCAATGGTTGCTTTAATGAATCTGCAATATGCTAATTCTAAACACTTACACATTTAACAACTTCCCTTATGATTGTGATTGTTTAATCAATAGATTGTTTATGTTCTTTTTTATCAGTACAAGATAATGTTAAAATTCTTGTATGTGGTAATCTTCCAAGTCACAGATGTGGTGAATAAAGATTAGAAAATGCTGGTGTGTTTTATTAACAAGTAATTAAGTATAATTGAAATACTACTAGCTGTTAATAACGAGAGTTCTTTTTGTCAGAAAGAAACCTATTCCAAAAGACGTTTTTTATTACTAGTAAGGGTAAAAACAGACTGGAAGAGAGTGCATTAGAGACAGGCAAAAGGAAGAAAAGAAAGGGCTTTTCCTGCTGACTCAGCTCTGATTATTATTATGGGGGTTGAAAAGGCCAAAGTGAGATTAGATGTTTGACTTTTCCTGAACAGTTTTACTGTGTGAAAAAGTGTGACTGTTTATTTGAATGACCAGGTTACTGTTTAAGGGAGATTCTTGGGTAGCACTTCAGAGCACTGGGTTGTGGGGAGGGTAATATGACAAAAATATACTTTCATGAAAGTTATATCTCAAAAGAGTTTATTGAGTTCCCATTTGTAAGTAAGTGTTTCACAAAAAGGATTTTGAAAAAAAAACATTATTAAAATATACTACTTTGTAGTTCTACAATTACTGACTGTAGTCCATCTGTTTCTTTGCATGCTGTGTTAGCCCCCTTTCATGCTGTTCTTCAATGGTCAGGACTCTCCCAGGACCACTACAGAGTAGGTATTATTTGGGTCAGCTGTAGTGAGCATTATGTTTTCATCACTGGACTTTAGATAAATGAAAAATTTTAATAATCTAGGCTTTACTGTAATGATGCCACTGTGATGGTTCCACCCCAAGCTTAATTAAGCACTCCAACCAGGTTTTAGGTGTTTTTCCTAACACTAACTAACACTGGGTCACTCCAGATTTTCCAGTTGGATGCTTTTTGCAAGCCTGTTTCATGTATTTCTGGGATGCCAATATTTTTGATGGGCACTATGTATGTATAATTTCACCTTATTACAAGTTAAGCATTAAAGAGCTAAAAAAGTGTGTTTCAAATTGTTCGGTCACATAAAAAGAACTGTTGCTGAATTTAAAAATCCAAAGATTGCCCAAGTATAATGTACACGTTTAAATGAAGTTGTAAATATGCAATATTTACATAGTAGATTCAAAAAGAATACTGGGATCCATTTGGATATTAGTTTATTTCAAAAAACATGCCCATTTCTAAAACACACTGTGGGTAAATTGAAAACCAATAAACCAAAACCTAGTCGTAAAAGGATCAGGCGGTTTGGGTTCATTACTAAATATAAACGAGTGCAGCTTTTGTACTTTCATGAATTAATGGGTAACTGGCACTGCAAAAGCTGCCAGTGAGTGAGTGAGTGCACATTTTGGGCACCGAGTTGTCCATAAAAGGAAGCGTGTTCAACCTGTGTCTGTTATTGTTTGGTTACTACAGCCTCAGGAATTCACTGCAGACTCTGACTGAATTTTTTTACTTGCTGTTCTCTCATTCTTGCCAAGAGGTCAGAACAGAGTGTTATAAAAGCAGATGATTGAAGGCTTGATGTGCTGAGTTTTAAAGGTTTCGTGACGTCAGATGGATAAGAGTATACTAAAAAAATGAGAGTTAATTTCTGTGTTTGCATTTTTATATTTTCATTGTATTTTGTATCACATATTTTAGCTGTTTAGATCAAATGGATGCTGTTGGTAGATTCAGCCAATAAGCCATTATGTAGTACGCATTGATTGCTAAGTCTTTTGAGCAGACTTTACCAATGTAGACTTCTGTTTCTGTTCACTATTGGTCATAAATCGATGTATATTACCAACAGACAGGACAGTGAGTGTGTTTACACCGATCAGCCATAATATTAAAACATTCTGCCTAATATACTGCCAAAACCTGCTGGGAAATGGACTCCACAAGACATCTGAAGGAGTCCTGTGGTATCTGGTATCAGCACATTACCAGCAGGTCTTTCACTTCTGTACTTTGTGAGGTGGATTGTCCTACAGAGCCTCCTGGTGCCATTTCTTTTGTGGTTAAATGATGCACATGTGCCTGACCTTCCACATGATCTTGGATGAAGCAGTATTTATGGATTGCTTATGTTGGTTATGATCATCTTGGTGTTCTTTCATGTTCACTGTTTTATTTTAATGGCACACAGTAAGCATGTTAGGTAATGGTTGACTGATTGGTTGGTTATCCGTTACAAGAAAAGAGCAAGATTTACATCCCTGGTCCTGTATCATACCCCCTGCTGTTTGGTTAACACGTTCTTTCTGCGTTTAGTCTTTGTGAGGGTAATAATAGCCTTCTGCTTAACTCATTACAGTCCTTGATCTCAGAAGATATTTATCCTGTGTAACAGCGTAAGAAATCTGTGCACAGCTTTAGCTTTGTCCAGAGCAATTTTGTTCATGTAGAGATTTGAATGAGTTTGGTAATCAGGAGTCTTTTAGTATCTAAGGCTAATCAAATATTAGAGAAGCAGCTGGTATGTCATATTTGTATAGCTTGCCTGTGTGAGTCTTTGCTCACTGAGCTGAAGTGATCCGGTTTGCTCTGGTCAGGCTGCTGTTTTTCTTTAGCACAACACTGGGATCCTGACACAAATGGATACTGTTATTCTTTTAAAGTTATAGTTTTTTATAGAGTATATATAGTTATAGGGAACCTCACGTGCAGTAGTGTACATTACAAAGTCTTCTTGTACATGCACCAGCCAGAGAGATACAAAATTATTCAATTCTCACCCAACTGTAACTGTTTTTCTTGTTTGTTTTTTTGTCATCGTTCTCCAGAAACAATGTTTGTATTATCCTAATCAAGCTCATATAAAAGAAGATAATTCAGTTTGTACTGCTCACTAAACTTGCACAGCACCTTAACCATTGAGTACCCTGAGAAGGATGTTGATCAAATGAAATGTTTAATGAATATTAACCACCACTACATCTTTAATGTTTCTAATACTGTAGTGCAGATTTGATCTATGTAGGGATTGATTAAAGATTTATTAAGGTAACAGTGATATACTGACTGCCTTTAACAGTGATATTATCAGTGACAGTGATATTATCGTGGCTGCTTACATCCCCCCCTCTGCCAACCCGACGTTGGCGTGTGAAGTCATTCACTCAACCATAGCGCGTCTCCAAACTCAACACCCGACTGCATTCATCACGATATCAGGTGACTTCAACCATGTCACTATGGACAAGGTACTACCAAACTTCACTCAGTATGTGGACTGTCCTACCAGAGAAGAAAGAACACTGGACCTGCTGTATGCTAATGTTAAGGAGGCATACAGCTGTTCCCCTCTCCCCCCTCTGGGGGGCTCAGACCACAACTTGGTGAACCTCAGCCCCCGGTATGTGCCGCTGGTGAAGAGTCAGCCTGTGACTACGAGAACAGTGAAGAGATGGTCTGAGGGTACGTACGAGGCACTGCAGGACTGTTTCGAGGTTACGGACTGGCCGGCACTCTGTGAGCCGCACGGAGAGGACATCGACGGGCTCACAGAGTGCATCACTGACTACATTAACTTCTGTGTAGACTCCACTGTACCGACCAGAACTGTTAAATGTTACCCAAATAACAAGCCGTGGGTAACAAAGGACATTAAAGCTCTCCTTAACGATAAGAAGAGGGCCTTTAGAGCTGGAGACAGGGAGGAGGTGAGAACGATCCAGAAGGAACTGAAGACAACTATCAGGGAGGCTAAGAACACATATAGGAGGAAGCTGGAGGGGAAACTCCAGCAAAACAACATGAGGGAGGTCTGGAGTGGAATGAGGACCATCACCGGCTTCAGGTCCAGCAATAACAGAGGAGCAGAGGGCAGTGTGGACAGGGCCAATGAGCTGAATCTGTTCTTTAACAGATTTGACACTACAAGCTCTGTCCTCCCCTGTCCTGATTCTTCTGCTGCTGGTCTTCAGCAGTCCACTATACTCACCCTCTTTCCTCCTCCTAATAGTCTGCCCCCCTGCTGGGATCATCCACCTCACACCTCCACCACTCCCCCACCCATCACCTCTACAGTGAGCCTCACTGCTGACCAGGTGAGAAAACAACTAAAGAGACTCCACACAAACAAGGCTGCAGGACCTGATGGGGTCCCCCCCAGGGTGCTTAAAGCCTGTGCCACCCAGCTTTGTGGAGTACTGCAGTATGTTTTTAATATGAGCCTGAGTCTCCAGAGGGTCCCTGTGTTGTGGAAGACGTCCTGCATTGTTCCTGTTCCGAAGACGCCGCGATCTAGTGACATCAAGGATTACAGGCCAGTAGCACTGACGTCCCACATCATGAAGACCATGGAGAGGCTCATCCTGGATCAGCTCCGGCCCATAGTCCAGCCACTTCTGGACCCCCTCCAGTTTGCCTATCAGCCCCGTCTGGGAGTAGAGGACGCCATCATCTACCTGCTCAACCGAGTCTACGCCCACCTGGACAAGCCAGCCAGCACTGTGAGGGTCATGTTTTTTGACTTCTCCAGTGCATTCAACACCATTCGGCCTGCTCTTCTGGGTGACAAACTGACAGTGATGCAAGTAGACGCCCCCCTCGTGTCTTGGATTGTTGACTACCTAACTGGCAGACCACAGTATGTACGCCTGCAGCACTGTGTGTCGGATAGAGTGATCAGCAACACTGGAGCGCCGCAGGGAACGGTCCTCTCTCCCTTTCTCTTTACCATCTACACCATGGACTTCAGCTACTGCACAGAGAACTGTCATCTACAGAAGTTTTCTGATGACTCTGCAATAGTTGGATGTATCAGAAGGGATGATGAGGATGAGTACAGGGCAACGGTGAAGGACTTTGTTGCATGGTGCGAGCTGAACCACCTGCAGCTCAATGTGACAAAGACAAAGGAACTGGTGGTGGACCTGAGGAGGGTCAAGGCACCGGTGACCCCTGTGTCCATCAGGGGGGTCAGTGTGGACATTGTGGAGGACTATAAATATTTGGGAGTACACATTGACAATAAACTGGACTGGACTAAGAACACTGATGCCCTCTACAGGAAGGGCCAAAGTCGGCTCTATTTTTTGAGGCGCCTGAGGTCCTTCAACATCTGCCGGACTATGCTCAAGATCTTCTATGAGTCTGTGGTAGCGAGTGCTATCCTCTATGCTGTTGCATGCTGGGGAAGCAGGCTGAGGGTGGCAGATGCCAACAGACTCAACAAATTGATCCGCAAGGCCGGTGATGTTGTTGGTGTGGAGCTGGACTCCCTCACTGCAGTGTCGGAGAGGAGGATGCTGTCTAAGCTGCAGGTTATTATGAACAATGGCTCCCACCCACTTTATGACACGGTGATGAGACAAAGGAGCACATTCAGTGCAAGACTCATCATACCAAAATGCACCACAGAGCGCCACAGGAAGTCTTTTCTACCTGTGGCCATCAAACTCTATAATTCCTCCCTTAATGTGTGACATTATGGTTTATCTGTGCAATATTCAGTTTTCATATGTGCAATATTCAGTTTTCATATGTGCAATATTCAGTTTTCATATGTGCAATATTCAGTTTTCATATGTGCAATATTCAGTATTAATATGTGCAATGTTCAGTTTTTTCATATGTGCAATATTCATTTTTCACATGGGCAATTATAATAACGTAAGCATTTTAATTATTTAATTGTGTGTATATAACTTTTTAACTTTAAATTTTTCTTCTTTTTTCTTTGTTTTAAGAGAGTAGAGTGTTTATTATTTTGACATAAATGGGTGCTACTGTAAAAAACTGCAATTTCCCTCTGGGATCAATAAAGTATTCTGATTCTGATTCTGATTCTGATTTAAGGTCAAACTGAGAGGTGATAATGAGGTATATCTTTAACTGTAGCATATACAATCACTTTATGCTGTTCTAAGGTCCATGTATGTAAGAACATTTTTTCTCATTTGACTCAAAGCATCCTCTCTCAGGAGGTGCTAAAATTGGCAAAACACCCATGTTCTCAGTAACTTGTACTGTTGTGAACTAATGCATGGTGATTCAGCTTTTAGCACAACATAGGTTTTCCCTTGGTGTCACTAATGAGTCGAAAATGTGCAGCTCCGCTTTTAATTCAATCATCAGTTGATAGAGATCAATTCAAATGAACAACACTGCCTGAAAAACTATTATTTGGCAAAGCGTTCTGTGTCCTTTCTGTGTGGAGTTTGCATGTTCTCCCCTTGTCTATGTGGGTTTCCTTTGGGAGCTCCGGTTTCCTCCCACAGTCCAAAGACGTGCAAGTGAGGTGAATTGGAGATACAAAATTGTCCAGGACTGTGTTTGACATTAAAGACTTGAACTGATGAATCTTGTGTAGCCAGTAATAACCTGTCCGAATATGATGATAAAATCCTAATGAATAAATACATAACAATAATGTTAGTTATATTTGCCTTCTGTTTAACGCTGTTGTTTTCTTTATTGATGTTGGACATATGTCTGTATATGTGCCTCTTCAGAAATTCTTAGTGGTCTTCTGCTGAAAAGCACATTGGCAGATTATAATCCTCAAGATATTCCAGTGTGCCTGTGGACATTTGTGCTCATTCAGTCAATAACCCACTCAGGCACTTCACTTGGACTAGAGGTCTTGGCTTGCATCCATTTCCCAATTGATCTCAAAGGTGCTCACTAAGGTTGAGGTCAAGGCTTTGTGCAGGCCACTAGAGTTCGTCCAGACCAAATCCTCATCCTTGTGCACTGGTGGAACAGGAATGGGTCCAACCCAAACTAAAAAAACTTATTTTATATGATTTATTTTATATATTCGTTTGTAATGGGTGTGGCTGTGCTTGTAGTTTGGCTGTATAGTAAAGCTGGCAAGAATTGGAAAATAAATTGCATAAACAAGCAAGTCTACTCAGGTGCTTCAATGAAAAGTGGTTAACAGGTTTGTTTAGATTTTTGTTGTTATTGAATCTTTCTGTTATTTTTAGAATGGAAGTGAAAATCTCTCCTACAGTATGATTTTTACCATCTCCATTTACCATTTTCAACAACCTGAGATTCAGGATAAACTGCAACCCATTCTGGAGGAATTACTTTCAACTTTGAATATGGACATGCTGACATATTTGAGACAAGGCCCAGAAATGTCTTTGCCTATTACAAACACAAAGTAATAACATGATTGTGAATGGTTTGGTGAGCATTTTTCTTCAAGCTGTCAGTGACTGACTAAGAAAACTATTAGAGCGTTTTCTTAATACCTTTCAATCAAAATGTTTTTAAGCTTATAAACATTGCAAAACTCCTCACAATACATGACTTTAATTCAGGGCTTCTCAGTATGTGATTCTTGACTTGAGGCCCACACTTAAGTGTTCTGTACTTATTTTTCCTCAGTAATACATTTGTCCATTGTCTTGGGTTTTGGTCCAGCTGACAAAAAAGTTGAAAACCACTGCTTTAATCTAAGAATTAATTCTGATTTCAGGTAAACTCTTCTTTATCCAGTTATTTTTGCACATACACTGATCAGCCATAACATTAGAACAACCTCCTTGTTTCTACACAAATTGTCCAGTTTATTGGCTTCACTTACCATATAGAAGCACTTTGTAGTTCTACAATTACTGACTGTAGTCCATGTGTTACTCTGCATTCTTTGTTAGCCCCTTTTCATGCTGTTCTTCAATGGTCAGGACCACCACAGAGCAGGTATTATTTAGGTGGTGGATGATTCTCAGCACTGCAGTTACACTGACATGGTGGTGGTGTGTTAGTGTGTGTTGTGCTGGTATGAGTGGATCAGACACAGCAGCACTGCTGGAGCTTTTAAATACTGTGTCCACTCACTGTCCACTCTATTAGACACTCCTACCTAGTTGGTTCACCTTGTAGATGTAAAGTCAGAGACTGTCGGTCATCTATTGCTGCTGTTTGAGTTGGTCATCTTCTAGACCTTCATCGGTGGTCACAGGACGCTGCCTACGGGGCGCTGTTTGCTGGATATATTTGGTTGGTGGACTATTCTCAGTCCAGCAGTGACAGTGAGGTGTTTAATAAAGCAATAAGCCACGAGAGACGTGCGTTACTGCGATTTTATCTCGGGGAAGGTTGTGCACATAACATGAGGGCGCACATAACATTCACTTTTTCTTTTCAGTGGCGTATTAATATGGAATGATGTGAGGTGGTCATAGGTGTGCGTTATTGGGGATTTTACAGCGGCTTCGAACGCGGCTCAGCCAATCAGATTTTAGGACCGGAACTATCCGTTTTATAAAAACTCCATCAGCGCTGCTGTGTCTTATCCACTTATACCAGCACAACACACACTAACACACCACCACCATGTCAGTGTCACTGCGGTGCTGAGAATGATCCACCACCCAAATAATACCTGCTCTGTAGTGGTCCTGGGAGAGTCCTGACCATTGAAGAACAGCATGAAAGGGGGCTAACAAAGCATGCAGAGAAACAGGTGGACTACAGTCAGTAATTGTAGAACTACAAATTGCTTCTATATGGTAAGTGGAGCAGATAAAATGGACATTGTGTGTAGAAACAAGGAGGTGGTTTTAATGTTATGGATGATCGGTGTATGTAGAATATAATATTACACATATGCAGAACAGCCCAACTATTTGTATTATGTATTATTGTGCATATTGTTTGAGCACTTTAATAACATATTAACTGATAAAAGGACATAATTATGACATAATGTACAGGAGTGTACTGGTTCGCTCAGTCAGGATCTCATTCTCATCATTACACTGCCATGGCTTTATTATTTGAGCTCTTGCTTATTTACCCTGTAAGCAAATACTTTCTCCACCTACCACTGGACTCACATAGTGCGGCACACCGTATTGATGATTATATAGCCAAATCTTTAGCAGTAATGTGGAAATATGTTCGTGTACGTCCTCAGGATGGGGTGGATGCTCACCAGACTCTGTATTGTCTTTGTTAGGCAACTAGGTGTGTCTTGTTATTCAAAGGTTTCATATTTGATGATGTTAATAGTCAACAGTAACTGTGAATTTAATGAGGGACATGATGTTATGACATGTGGAAACATTGTTGAGTCTTGTGTGATCTTTATTTAAGGTAGAGCAATTACAGGTTAAAGGAAAATGTTAATGGACATTGTTACATGCATAAAAGCATTAATCACTTAACAAGTTCATTCATGTCTGCCTGTTCTCCTGGGTCTCCAAATTCTTTTTGGGCCAAAATCTTACACATAAGGGTACAAGTATAAGGACAACTGATCATGTGCTTTTAGGACATCATTTCTGAAAGCCATGGGCAATAACAAAGACCTCTTTTTGCAGCCGTTAAAGCCTCCGCTATCTGTAAAGGGTTTTCACATGTGTCTGTGGGGAAAAGTGTTTTGCTTGTTTAAGCCAAAGAAAAAAAAACTACAGCCTTTATTCCTCTTTATTTTCACTTTCCGAGATTTGGATATGTCCAACTCCTCTGTGTAGTCTCGTGACCCTTGTTGCTTGCACAACATCAGGGATCAAATCTTTGCTGTAATGTCGACCAGCTGGGTGCCTAAACAGACATGATTGGCTGGGTCTGTCAGGAAGGATGCAATTGCAGCCTCTTCTGGCTGGTCGACGGCACCTGCACAGAGATGGTGAATAATGGACAGCAGTGTGTGACTCTCCGTATGCAAAACTGCTCTCTGTGTTAACCAGTCTCTGCTTAAAAGAAGTGCTTGGCAATGACACACGTGCTGGCTTGGTGAATGATGCAACTGCATAGTTGGATATGAGTAGATTGGGAAAATATGGGAAAATGCAGAAATAAATAAAAAAGGGACCTGATTGACTTTGGCAAGGGCCAGATTTTTTTTGGATCTGTTAAATGTGCTGAATGTCCGGTGCATGGCCAGATTTTGCAGCTTACATGACTTCAGGAATCTGCTGGTGGTGATATCTTGGTCTTGGTGCAAGAAATCACAGTATACCTAAAGATGTCTTGTGGAGTCTGTAGCTTGACAGGTCAGAGTATTTTTGAGTTTACAGGCTGATTGTTGTGTAGTTCACGTTTGAATTTGACTGCAGCACTATTCTGACTGTTCTAGAATTTTGAGCTTTCTGCAAATGTTCGCTCAAACTGAAATTCTGGCTTTTGTAAAAGAGAGAGGTAGAAGTGCATCATATTATCTTAACTGCCCTTTAGGTCCTAAACTTAACTAATTTAAACCATCTGTAATGATTTTATTTTGATTGTTGTTAGATTCCTCCCTTTTTAAAAACTGTACACACTAATATACTAATCTGATATTTTTCTGATAAGAACAATTTAATAAAATAATGGTGTTTTTCCAGGATTTCTTATGCCTGCAATGGTCTCATCTGTTTGTCTAATATGGCTTTCCATAACATGCTCATCCACTGCTCTGTACTGAGCACAGTTTCAGGCACTCAGTAGTCTAGGTAAAGCAGTGACGTGTTTGCATGCATGGAAATGGTGCACTTGAGGAGGCCAAAATGGGCAGGGACACACATTAGGTAATCACTTACTAAAGCCAACAACATACTAAAGTGACATCGGATGTATTGTTTGCAGTTTAAGATACTGTATAAAACTAAGTTTGCTGTGAAATTTAACATATTGCAGGCACTGTTTTGTTCATTAAAATGGAGCCAGCACTGTTGGACGGGTTTTTAATCTGGCAAGCAAACAGTAGAAGAGTTCAATCTAATATACTGGCACAAACTAATGTACACAAGGCCATTCCTGATACTAAATGTTTCCTAAATTGCCTTACTATTTTATTTTGCTGTACAGTTTTGTTTTTATTGTTCAGTTTTTATTCTTATTTTGTATTCTTTCTTATGGGTAACAGGACATTATTTAGCTCCACTTTGCTCTACAATGCTATAGCACAGTCAAAAAAAAAAGGTCACAAGTGTTTTCATGGCTGGGCTGCGTCCCAAACTGCATCCTTTTTTCTACGTAGTGTTAAACTATATGTTTAAAAAGCACTAATTAGACATACTATTAATTACAGTAGTGTGGTTTGATACACAGCTGCTTTGAATCCTGTTGTAACTTTAAGCTATTAAGTCAATGCAGCACATCCTAACCACATCATATGTTTTATGCTGATATGTGCAGCCCTTAGAAATCATTTGCAGATGCATTTCTTCTTCTTTAGGAGAAAGTGTCCTTATGTTCTGATATTAAGTTAAACTTGTGAATTGCAGCAGTTACAGACTGGTCGTAGCTTAAACGAATATTAAACCCAGCATATGTAACAATGTGTGACATGTCTCAACAAAAAGAGACAGTTTGTTCCCACTGATATTAGGCTACATCACCGATCACCTTTATCCTGGTTATGAGATCATGTCTGACTCAGGGAGACTCCTACTTTTGTGGAAGAATAGCCTTTAGCCATCCCGTTCTGTTGTGACTTCAGCATTTTAAACCTAATCCCTAAATGAATTTGCTGATGTTGGTAATGTTGAGTTGTCATCTGTAGGTACTAAGGTTAAATATCATCTTCACATTTTATTGAATCATTTAAAATATTAAAGACCCTGAAAATGTTTCACAGAAGTTAAATAATCAAATGATGAATGAGATGTTGTGAAATGGTCGTACAGCTAGGTTTAGATCAGGGTTTAAATTAGTAATGAAGGGAGTGACTCTGTCCATAACATTTTTCAGTTGCTTACATGAGCTGTTGATTGTGTGTTTAATGCCTAATACAGTTGCTCGAGTTCCACAGGTTCAAACTCCGAAGGCACACTTTGCTACTTTTTATGAGTTTGTTGATAATAAACCAGTTTAAATCAGATTTGGTGTCTCTTGCCCGAGTTCCCACCCGCCCTAAATCCAATCAGGCTTGTCTTATTGTCCGTTTATGCTCGAGAAAAAAATGAGGTATCAGCCTGCAGTCTTGTTTGTGTGACCATAACCTCGAGCGTAATGGGAATTCCTGTACATGTATTACTAGCTCATAAACTGTAGCTGTTATCTACACTGTATCAAAAAAGGAACCTCTGTACTTTGCTCATAATGTTGGCAAATGTTGATCAACTTTCAAAACTCCTTCGCTGCTAGACACAACAACACGTCATTTTATTTATTTAAAGTTAAGGTTACCATGACACACATTTGTGCTTCTGCTCAAGAACAGCAAACGACAACATTGTAACACAAGATGAGGATCAATGAGGACAGAATTTGTACTGGTATCTGCTGAAAGATTATAAACTGGCTGAGACAACTTGCAGAATGTTCTGGAAATAGAAAAAGGGAAAAGGATGATTTAAAAATTGCTGTGTAAGATCTGTGAAAAGCGTGCACACCTATATAGGTACGTTATGGGTACGTGCGCTTTTTGTCGGCCACTTCGCTTTCGTAGTGTCATTTGTAAGTTCTCCTTTGTAACTAGTGCTCAGCCAAGAAGACAAACCTCAGGCCCATTGTTCAACAAGTCAAATTTCTAGGGAATTATCAGTCAGTTTGAATTATTCATCGTGATCCGGCTCTGATAACATTTGCCAAAGTTATGGGCAAATATACTACCGTCCCTTTTTGACCCACAGTGTTTATTTATGTGTGTACAGTGGGGTTGCTTTTCTAAAACAGACGTGACATTTTTGATTCCGAAGCGTTTTAATGTTGTCATTCCCTAAGTGAAAGTAAACAAAGCTCTAACCCAGTTCCAACCTCCCTGCCTGACGCTTTCTCCGTAAACATCTGGGCTGCGTCCGGAATCGCATACTTCCATACTCAACAGTACGCGAAATGAGGACGCGAGAGCGGTTAGTATGTCCGAATACATAGTGTAAATAAAGAGGTACGCGAGAAGTACCCGGATGACCTACTTATTGGGCAGCCATGTTTGAGTATGCAAGCGATGCACACTTGCGGTCCGTTAATGTATCCCATAATGCAACTGGAGCTGCGTAGGCGTTCGAAGCGTAATAAGAAACAAGAAAGATAGCGGTCCTCTGTTTACGAGTGTAAGTAAGATAAATAAAATAAAACATTTTAAAGACGAATTAATAAGAAAAACACGATAAATATCCAAAAGTTTGGCGAGTGGGGTTTGTAATGAGTCTGTAACCATAGTGATATTACGTCATCACGTCCCACGTCATCACTTGACGTTGGAAAGATGGCGGATGTAGTGCGTAGCAGTGTTGTGTGCATACTGCATACTTCTGTACTGGAAGTATGTACTTTTTTACCGGCAGAGTAGTGCATACTTCCTCCAATCTAGTACGTACTCTCTAAGTATGCGATTCCGGACGCAGCTCTTGTATCCTGGTTGTAGTTTTCCTTTGCCGCTGTTGCTGTAGCAACAGCAGTCAGTGACATCATGTGACTTCACTTAGAGAGAGATTACTACCAAGGGTAATGACATCATTGTTGTTTGACAGGGAAGCTTGTGGTAATATGATTTACGACACTGTAAGTGCAATCCAGTCTGGTGTGTGGAGGCCAGGCCTGAAAAGAATAGATACTCCGGGACAAAGGAACCAGAGCAAGGACAAAAGAACCGGAGCTTAAACATTAAAGCAGCAAACATGGAGATGATGAAGTTTGTTCTTCTCGTCTGTCAAGAGGATCTCGTGATATTGTTTGAAGTGTCAGTGAAGATTTTAGAGAATCTTGCTCTGCCATGTGACCATTTGATTTTGTTAAAATTTGACAACACGAATCCAACCAAAGGTTGGCAATCTAATTCCAAAAGGTTAAACAGTAAATATGAATAAAAGAATTTTTTTTTAGGTATGTAGACTCTTTGTAAAGTTTGTAATATCACCACAATATCAATATCACATATCTATAATCATTTGGGGAAAAGGATACAATTTGTTAAAGTTGCAAAGGGACATTTTTGTCCATTATTGCTTGATGTATTGCACTTTATAATGTGGCATGCGTTTTCATTAGAAGACAAGTCTGGACTGCACTTTTAAAGATTGACAGCAGCTTCTAAGGGGCAGTGGTAGTTCAATGGTTAGGGTGCTGGCCTAGTAATCAGAAGGTTGCAGGTTCATGCCCCTTAGCAAGACCCTTAACCTGCAATTGCCAGGATTTGCATCCATTAAATGCCATGAATGTAAATTATATAAACTCTGTGCCCTAAGCAAAATGCAAAGTATGGACAATAACAGACTAAATTTGCTCACTGCACCATTGATAAAGCAATTGCTCATTTTTTCATCTTCTTCATTTTACCCACATAATTACAAAATAGACTCATATAATAGTAATAAATGTTATATGAAATATAACCTTATGTAAACATGTTTAATATTGTTCCACATGCAGTTTCTGACCCTTTGGTTTGACACACAATGATTTTTTTTTATTAAACATCAGGTTCCACAATTCTTTTATTTATTGGCACTAGTTTCATCATCCATTGCCTAGTTAATATAATCCAAGTACTGTACATCATATCTTTATTATTGGAGATCAAGTCATTTAAACTATTGGCTATTTATAAATTTGTGATTTTACTTTACATTAGCAGGATTTGCTAGTATTATTTTGTATAACCATCTTGTTTATTTTAGTAATATGATTTTAAACTAATATAGCAATATAATTTATAACATCATGTAATACTTTGTCTAATATGGAGAAGCATCATGGCACACCTGAGTTTAACACTCGATTCTTGTCACAGTCTGTGTGAGGAATTTGGTTCTCTGTGTCCTCTTGGGATTTATTTTGGGTTCTCTGCTTTCCTCTCACTTTCCAAAACATGGAGAAGCTGGACTGTCTAATTTAACTTGCCCATAGGTTTGAGTGAATGGGTGAATGCGTGGTGTGAGAGGGTGTGGTTGGAGACTGGGTATTTGCATAGTGTCTGCTCTGACTTTGCTCCCCTGACCTTGTTAAGAACCTTGCTATGTGCACAGAGACACAGTCATGCTGGAACAGGGAAGGGCCTACCCCAAATTTGCCTTAAAATTGACAGAATATTATTCTTTTTAAATAATTGATTTTATATGCAGCCATGTGTGACACACGGGTGCAGAGTTACTCCAAAATGACTGTAGCACTGTTTGTGGACTTATTATATAGATTCTAAGTGTACTGTATGGACAAAATACAGTCCAGCCTAAAACAGTACCTGGATTATAAAAAAATACAGCTGTAAAGGAAACGGTCTGTTCATGATTTGCATGGTGCAGCACAGGTTCAGATCTTTTGCGTGCATTTTTGCAGTTCAGGGATGATCCTGTCTGGAGATTCAGTCCCGCTAAAGACATGAAGTTTTATTTGACTTTGAAAACAATGCAGGAGAATCTGATCATTCTAATGAGGTTTAGAACAAGGTTACCTGCTTAATGCACATTCCATGATGACACTGAAAGTAACCTGGGTTGCTGGTGCAATTTGTTAATAACACTGTGTTGGTTTTGCCAGTCCCAGGTCATGTTCTCTCTTCCCACATCCTGTATGATGGGCTTAATACAGAGTCATGGTGGAAAGATGAGAAATGGCGCTGGTCACCAGTTGTCTAAGAACATAGGTCACCAGCTATTAATGTCTTCTTGTTTAAATCATGCCCACAGTGTAGAGACTAGCAATTTTCCTTCAGGATTTTTATTTTTAGTGGAAACACATTTGATTTGTGGTAAAAATTGGGTTGGAAAGATTCTACACGCTCTGTATATATCAGCCAGTACATTACACTGCTGTACTGTCATGACATTGGTTTATTTTTATTTTTATTTTGCTTAGCATCATTCAAACCATGGCAACCAAACACCCACAGGCGATGAAGACTCTGCCGGTGTGGACGCAGGGTGACGAGTGATCAGCGACTTGGCTGACAAAAGACGAAAAGTCCTTGCCGTGTGAACACAGGGTTAAAAAAGGTTAAATGTGATCTGTGCAGGTTTTGCATCATCTCCCTATTACACGGTGCCAGCTGGCATATTTTCAGCTCTGCAGTGCAGAAGCTGACCATACACAGGTCTGTTTGCTATCTCTCAAGATGTAAAAAAAACAAAAAACTAAATGTGATATCTCACTATGCCAGAAATGTGCTGCACAGCATTTCCTGTGTGAAGCTAAATATAGACCTGCTTCTAATTATAGCTACAACTCGCCCGTTCTGCAAGTACTCATGGAATGTGTTTCAGGCTGTTATTGTAACCTGGCTGGAGAGATTTTGTGGTGACTTGGCATTTCCAGTGCTCTCAATAATCAGTGCTGTGAGAGGCTCCACACAGAGAAGCCTTATGATTACGACCTGCCTGTAGAGCAGCGGTCCCCAACCTTTTTTTGCACCACGGACCAGTTTCATATAAGATATAATTTCACGGAACGGCGGGGGTGGGAGGATTCAAAATTAAATTATACGACGTGCATAATAAAAAGTGCATAACAACACTACTTACCAATGATGGAAAATCAGTGGGAACCCTGAGCTTTTTTTGCTGCAATGAGGCGCTCCCACCTAGGGGTGATAGGAGACAATAACACCCGAAGTGTGTTCCTTATGTCCAGTCTACTTTGTTTTGGTTGCCATCACTGCAGAAATGGAATCAGTGTTTAAATTGCAGTTGTAGTGATCTCTAATTATTTATCCTTTCTGAGCGGCCCGGTAATAAATGACCTACGGACCGGTACCGCTGGCTGAGGACCTGCGTCTGATAGTCAAAGCCTCACTCGTAATCCGAAGCACCAGGAGTTTATTAGCACTACCATGATAGCTTGAATACAGTAAATGGTGAATAGCACTGTTGCCTCACGGCATGAAGGTCCTGGGTTTGATTCTCAGATGAAGCAGTCTAGGTCCTTTCTGTGTGGAGTCTGTATGTTTTCCCTGTGATTGTGTTGGTTTACTCCAGGTTCTCCGATTTCCTCCCACAGTCCAAAGACATGCAGTTAGTGATCCTAAATTGCCATTTGTGTGTGTGTGTCTGTATTTGCTCTGTGAGTACAGTAGAGACAGATCTGCACTGCCTCACCCATATTGCACCAAATACCATCACATCCTGTCCCAATTCTTCCCCAGATTTAACACCATCATCCCCAACTTTAACTCCCTCCCAGACCCAAAGTTTTATTGTCATTACTACCTACATACAATATTACTGCCATTGTTATTATTATTATTTTTTTTTTTTTTCATTTTTACATATCTGTAACTATTTTGTACATATTTTACTATTTTATTGTTTTTTTTCTACTTCTTATTCTTTTCCCAAAGCTTTGGCAATACGATTGTCTTTATTTGTCATGCCAATAAAGCTACCTTTTGAATTGAATTGAATTGACTAGTGACCTGTCCTGTGGTTCCTGAATTTCACCCAGTGAATTGTACCCACTATGACCCTGAACCTGATAAAAAGTGGTGGTAAAACAATGAATGAATGAATGAAAACCATGTATGAGAAAAATGCCAGTCATGCTTTTAAGAGCTTTGCTATAACGCAGCCTTTCCTGCTATTACGAATGTTAAACATGTCCGTTTCTCCAGGGATATCACATTAGCCATGCCCACAGTTTCATGTCTGTGTGCACGTGCATGGTGGCACACTTTCATCATCACACTTCCTGGTTTGTCTTGATCTGACCCTGTTTATACAGCTGATAAGAGGTTCTGCAGTATTTCAAGTATTTCCCTTGAGCGCAGGACTGTAATGGCAATGCAGCATGAATGTAGATCAGACCTCCTTTCTGTACATAAGAATGCCAACTCACTGCGTTCTCTTCAGCACAACACCGTCTGACACTGTAGAAGCCTGATATTAGCTACTATACACGTTCATTCAAACATAAATGCATTTGTATTCCTATTGATAGATTTATTCATGTTGATATAATGCCTAAAATACAGCTTGCTCTTGCAAATAATAATGTAATAAAGACTCTCTCAGCCATCTCAGTTTCACCCATGGCTAACGTAAAATGAATAAGTATAAAATTTCTTACATGTGGCAGCAGTTTGAGGAAGGCCCTTTCCTCTTCCAGGATAAATGCATCTCAATGCATATAAGTTCCATAAAAACATTGTTTAATGAGTATGTGTGGAGTCCTGACCTTAACCCCACTTAGCACCTTAGGGATGAATTGGAACGTCAAATACAAGCCAGGCCTTTTTGTCCAGTACCTGACCTTACAAATGCTTTTTGGACTGAATGGGCAAATTTATACAGACGCCCTCCATAGTTTTGTGGAAGGCCTTTCCAAAAGAGTGGAGGTGTGAGTGTGTGTATGTGTGTGTTGTGTGTTTATTTCCCACCAGTTCTATTGTTTAAAAAAACATTCACATTTATGCTGTTTAGCAGACTGACACTTGTGACTGAACACACTGTAAACAATTGAGGGTTAAGGCCCTTGCTCAGGGACCCTTTATTGTCATCTTGACAGTGATGGGTTTGAACCAGCGATGTTATGATCACTAGTCCAGTACCTTAACCACTTATCCACCACTGCTCCTGTAGTTCTTGCTAGTTTAAGCCCAATCTTTCGACTATGTTTTGTAACTGGTTGATAAACTGCATAGTGTGTCACCCCTTATCGACATCTGTAAACCTGAACATCTGTAAACCTCTCCAAAGTATTGTGCACTAGGCTTTTGTCTAGAGAACTTATCATTAGTTTGCTGATTTACAGCCATGTTTGGAAAAACTAAAACCAAACCTTGGTGTGAACCAGTAGCAAACCTCATATCGTATCATTTTCCTCCCATATAATGATATGAAAAGACTAAAGCTGGCAGAATGCTGGGTGGAGTCCTTGCTGGCACAGCAGTTCTAAAGAGCAGGGGTCAGGTAGAAAACTTGTGTTTGTTCAGTCGAGGAGAGCTGGCACTCAGTCGGGTTGTCTGACTCCTACCCTCTACAAGCTTCCCCTTTTATCCCACTCTGCCACTCTTTCCACAGGGTGGAGATTTCCTTGGACCACACAAACCACACCTTAAGTGTACACGTCTGTCTGTTGAGTTGTGTCTTATACATTTTTTAATTTGTAAAAACTTTAACTTTCCTTGGCTTCTACCAAATGTTTTTTTTAAATATTTGTGCCTAAATATAAAAATAAAAAATGCTGCCTTAAATCACTGTGTGTTTTATAATATCCAAAGTTTACTGGTTCTGTTTGTGACCAAACAAGCTTAGTGGTAAAAGTTGACACTATTTTATCCTTTTTTGCAGGATGAAGATGAGTGAAGTAGGGAGCTGAACCACAAAACACAGACTCTGACTGAGACAGGCAAGAGCTGTCCCATAATCCCCTGTGTGGGGTGAGGGACCATGGGAGATGGAGGAGTTGGTGCAGCAGGAGAGGGGGTCAATCAATCCCATGTGCTCTTTGACCGCTTTGTTCAGGCCACCACCTGTAAGGGCACGCTTAAAGCCTTTCAGGAGCTGTGCGACTTCCTCGAGCTCAAGCCCAGCGAGTATCGAGTCTTCTACCACAAGCTTAAGTCCAAGCTCAACTACTGGAGGGCGAAAGCGCTCTGGGCCAAGCTCGACAAACGTGCCAGCCATAAGGAATACAAGAAAGGAAGAGCCTGTGCTAACACTAAGGTACGAACTTAGCAATGCTATACATGCATTCGTAATTTTAGAGTATTCAAAGCCCGGAGTTGGATAACAAATCATGTCTACTTGTGTCTTCTAGTGTCTGATCATTGGAGCAGGACCATGTGGGTTGCGCACAGCTATAGAGCTTGCATTTCTGGGAGCCAAGGTGGTACTGTTGGAGAAAAGAGACGCATTCTCCCGCAACAATGTCCTTCATCTGTGGCCCTTTACCATTCAGGATCTGAGGGGACTCGGTGCAAAGAAGTTCCATGGAAAATTCTGTGCAGGCTCCATAGACCACATCAGTGAGTAGATGATGACCCTCAACAATCCCGATATTTGAATTTTGGCTACCACTGTCATCATAATTTTAATACATTTATTGTGTAGCATCAGAAAAAAGAAAACGCTAAATGAACTACTTGTTTGACATGGTATTACAGGGTCCATGTATTGATATTTATTACAGAAACTTGCCCAGAACCAAAGCCCAAAACCGAATTAAAGGTCACAGACATTAAAAAGGACTTTTTACATTTTTCTTTTCTTTTTTTTCTTTTTTTAAATAATAAAAATAGAAATGTTCCCCCTTTTTCTCCCACTTTTTAGTGCATCCAATTTCTACCCGTCAATCATCCTCTCACTAGTGCTGGTCCCTGCTCCTGATTGGGGAGGACGAGGCTGCTCCACGCCCCCTCCGAAACATGCACAGCAATCGAACATCTTATCACATACACTTGACGAGTGCAGTGCGGTACAGCGCTGTGCACGGAGAGACACACCCCCTCCTTCCCCATCTCCGTGCAGGCGCCACCAACCAGCCAGCAAAGGTCGTAATTGCACTAGTCTGAGAGAGAGACCGCATCCGGCTTTAGTCCCGCCCCTTATCTGAACAACAGGCCAATCGTTGTTCATGTAGCCACTCAGCCTCAGCAAGGCAGAGCCGAGATTCAATACGATGTATTCGAGATCTCAGCTCCAGTGAACAGCATGTGTTTTACCGCTGCGCCACCTGAGCGGCATCTTTCCTTTCTTTGGATTTCTTAAATCTTTTGTTGAGATTCTGCACTAACTAGTGCAATACCTAAAATTATTTTAACTGCTCATTAAATTATTTGCTGATGCATTTTTTGTTTTATCAAATCTGCGATCCTCAATCAATTCCTGCTTTTTTAAATGATTAAGCACCTGTATCTTAGCAGTTGTGGGCTAGAGTAGTAGATCTCTGTGCCACCAGACCACCTATGCTGATGTTCCTCTTTATAATCTCCCTCCAGTAGCAAATAAGTAATTACAACATAATTAATTTTTTACAACCCTCCGTACATTATGCGATAATTGCATGGCTCTTCCTGCAGGTATTCGTCAGCTGCAGTTGATGCTGCTGAAAATGGCTCTGCTCCTAGGTATCGAAATTCACGTCAATGTGGAGTTTAAAGGCCTCATCGAACCACCGGAGCACCAAGAAAATGAGAGTACGTTTTTCCTAAGTCCGAAAGATTCAATATTTTCCTGCTTTTTGACATCCGGTAGATAATCTAGTACTAGTTCTGAAATGAAAAATGCACGTCATCATGTGACATGTCACTTTCAGGAATAGGCTGGAGAGCTGAAGTCCATCCCAAAACACACCCTGTCAGTGAGCTGGAGTTTGATGTTATTATCGGGGCAGATGGGAGGAGAAACACATTGTCAGGTAAACAAAATAATAAAAGAGTCGGTTCCTGTAATTTTCTTTAAACCTCACTCTGAAGGATTTAGGATTTTGGTCTTGTTATACCTCAAGATCTTATCAAGATCCTAGCCTGGCCACTGCGCATAATCCCTCCAATCTTCATTGGATGACTGCCAGTCTCTTTTGATCAGCTAAATATGTTACTCATTACTGTGGTGATTATTAAACTGACTTTTTAGCAGGAGAAACAGACTTACAGCTTGTTTCGTCATTTAAAATGATGGTGTGTAGGGTAGAATTTGGTTTCAAATACAAGATGAACCACATTAACAAATCTTTATTTTCTTTAAAGTTTATAAATGTATGTAATAAATTAAGATACTTCAGATGGTATTGAAATGTGTGTGTTTTTGTGATGGTGTATGCATGTGTTTCTACACAATGATTTTACCTTCTCCTAGTCCAGTTTTGTAATAGGAGTCCTATTTTGAATGCAAAACCTCTGCCATGTCTCTGATTCTTTTTTTTTAGGGTTTGGAAGGAAAGAGTTCAGGGGGAAGCTGGCCATCGCCATTACAGCTAACTTCATCAACCGAAACACCACTGCCGAGGCCAAGGTAGAGGAGATCAGTGGGGTGGCCTTTATCTTCAACCAGAAGTTCTTTCAGGACCTAAGAGAAGCCACAGGTATTGTCATTTGAAAAGGAATACGGTTACAGTGTAAGCATTTTCAGCCTTATCATGAAAATCGAAAAATACAAATTTAATGTGCCAATATTTGTGCCAGTATTTGTCCTTATTATAACCTGAACACAGGTTATAGGAACATATGTGAACATTTCCAGTCTCCAGTGGCATTTCAGAGACTATTTAGGCTTACACATGCTGCTGGGATCTTGGACACCATAGACCAGCGCTTACCAACCTTTTTTGCACCACGGACCGGTTTCATATAAAATTATAATTTCACGGACCGGTGGGGGCAGAGGGACTTAAAATAGAATAACTATACTACTCACAAATGAGCTCTTTTCGCTGCAACGAGACACTGCTTCCACCTGGGGGTGATATGAGATGATAAACACCCATGTGTGGAAAATAAAAGCAGTGGTTTCATTAGTTGTTGGGGACCTCTGCCATAGACGTTATGTTTATGTGTGATTGTTTACACCTCAAGCTTTTGCAAATCATTCCTTGTGTTGACATTGCTTGAGGCAAATTAGAACACGTCTACCACCCCAATTGACCTGTTTTCTCTCAAATCTTTAATTTTAGTGCTTTCAAGTGCCCAAAATCAGCTTTACTTTAGTTTTATTATATGGAGAGAATAATATAATTCTTTAACATACTGTAGAGAGAAGTCTGTTTGCACTTTCTAGTAAAGCACTAGACCAGTGTCATAATGTCAAAAATACTAGAACAGATACTTTTCTGTTGTGCCACTCGGGCCCTGAAATCCAGCTTTACCATAATCGTAAAATAATAAATTCTGTAAATGTTGTATATCTTTGGAGATTGTGTAATGCTGTAACAGTGTTAATCCTGCTAATGCAACAGTGTGTGTTGTTACTAGAGTGGCGTACCATCATTACAAAACATAATAAACATCACATAAATGAAAGAAGATGCAGAAACAGTGGAGCATAGAAACTTGCTTGACTGTGGTCAGGGATTCCTAAAAAATAAATGTATCATTTTGAGCCAATCAGAAACTCTGTTTAAGCATTATGCATACAGGTCTGAGAGCAGAAGTAATCAGAAGAGGAAAGTAACGTGAATTTCGTGTTGGGTTTGTTCATCAGTGTGGTTAGCGCTTGCCTGCCAGTCTGCCCTCGTCCCCTCTCTGAGGGATTTGTGCTGAGTTGGCAGAGTCTAAAGAGCCATTGTTTTTGTTTTGTCAGTTGTGTAATCACTGCTGCTGGTCCCAGTCTGTAATAAAGTGCAGCACAGACAAGAGAGAATCAGTTTTGACTTCACTTTTGAAATCACGTCTGCAAGTTTGTTTTTCTCTCAACTCTTTTTAAATACCAGTTATCTTGCGTGCTTATTAGTATTTCTTGTTCCTAAAAGTCTGTCAATTGTTATCTGACTGTTGGTTAATTTCTTTTCATAGGAATTGATCTGGAAAACATTGTGTACTATAAAGATGACACACACTACTTTGTGATGACTGCCAAGAAGCAGAGCTTACTGGAGAAGGGTGTCATTAAGCATGTGAGTGATCAAAGAGAATTTCTAATCTGTACTGTGTTTAATCTCTGTTTCATCATGTTTTTATCCTACCTCTTTATTAGCCCCTTAGTCTTTGTGTTAGTTACATTTACATTTTCATTTACATTTTCAGCATTTAGCAGACGCTTTTATCCAAAGCGACTTACACAATGAGCGGAACACGATGAGCAATTGAGGGTTAAGGGCCTTGCTCAGGGACCCAACAGTGGCAACTTGATGGTGGCGGGGCTTGAACCGGCAACCTTTTGTTTACTAGTCCAGGACCTTAACCACTGAGCTATCACTGGCCCTTACGAAATGTTACGAAACTTACGAAAGTTACGAAATGTTTAACTTTCCTCAACGTAATAGTTTGTTTTTTGGTGGTCATTTCTTTTCTGAAGATTTTTAAAAAAGGATTCTGAAGATTTTTAGCATTCTATATGAAAGTATCTATGCACGCCGAGCAGGCTAAACATACGCTTCCAATTTCAAAGCATAAAGTGATGGGAAAACAAGTATTCAGCTTAAAGTATTCTCCTTTTCATGATGAGCCATACATTTTCAATAGGAAACAGATCTGGATGGCAGCCAGGCCAGTCTAGCGCACACACTCAGTGTCCTTGCATTTTTATAAAATGTCCCAACTTCTCTAAAAATAGGGTTATAGAAATATTGTACCATTATTGGAAATCTAGAAGAATTTTTTACAGATGGTCTCAATCCTTATAAAAGATGTTGCCAAAGATAAACAGTCAATCGGAAAGAGTTGCAGGACGACCTGAAATCAGCGGGAACAACAGTCAAACAATGAAACAATAAACTGCCCCTCAATAAACTCTGTTCCTACACCCAACACAAAACACCTCTGCTAAAAAAGAAGCACAAACATGAGCATCTAATCTAATGGTTTGATGACACAAAAATGGCAATGAACGAAGTCAGTGCATCAAGACATATTTAGGAGAATTTAAAATCATCAGGCATAAGGTAAATCTGATGAAAATATATTGTTTTAGCGAGACAGTGACCCTAATAAAATAAAATAAATATATGGTATACATCCATGCAAGGGAATGCTTTGTTTCTAGAAGATGTCCTGTCTGCACTGTCTCTTCTGTAGCAATCTGGCTGACATTATAACCACAGATGCATCCCAGCTGGAAATCAATCTGTACGTTTCATACATAAATTCTTTATTTTTTCTTTCTTGATCCTCTCACTGCTGAATTATATGTTGCTCACAAACACTGCAAACAGCTACATTAAAACAAGGGTGTCATCTACTGCAGCAATCACACACACACACCACATAAATAATATGTTTGGCTTTGACTGTAACATTGTGAAAACTAGTTGTTTTGTCTTAATCTTAAGTAATCTCAAGATTTGTACCATTGTTTCCTTCTGTGTCCTACAGGATTACATGGACACTGAAATGCTTCTGTCCAGGTCGAACGTGGACCAAGCTGCTTTGCTCTCTTATGCCCGAGAGGCAGCAGATTTCTCCACCAATCATCAGTTACCCACGCTGGACTTTGCCATCAACCATTATGGGCAGCCTGATGTAGCAATGTTCGACTTCACCTGCATGTACGCCTCGGAAAATGCTGCGCTGGTGCGTCAACGCAACGGCCACCAGCTGCTTGTAGCCCTGGTTGGAGACAGTCTTCTGGAGGTGAGAGAAAATGCTGCGACTCTTAATAATGTAACCAGAAACAGTATTTGAACTTCACATAGAGGTCTGAGCAATACTGGAAGGCAATAGGAGGTTGTAATTACATTCTTATAATCAAGTTTGCTGCTTCGATATGGAAGTTTAATATAATCAAAATTTAATTCATCCAAATTATCTTCTGGGCCACCCAAGGAGGATGGAGGTCCTGGTTTAGGCTGGTTCCTTTTAAAGTTTCTTCCTTGTAATAATTAGGGAGTTTTTTCTTGCCAGTGTTGACCTCGGCTTGCTCAACAGGGGTTTTTGGTCCTGGAATCTGTCAAGTTGCTTTGAGACAATGTCCATTGTAAAAAGCGCTACACAAATACATTTGACTTTATGTTATATACAATAAATAAAAGTGGTATCTCTATTCTGTGCAGCCGTTTTGGCCAATGGGAACAGGCATTGCGCGAGGTTTCCTGGCAGCCATGGACTCTGCATGGATGGTGCGAAGGTGGGCGCAGGGTGCCTCTGCTCTGGAGGTGCTGGCAGAAAGGTGATTTTTTTCTCCTTCATTACATTTCACACTGGTTCTTTGTTCTTTCTCATTTTATTTCAATCAACTGCTTTATCCTGGTCAGGGCCGTGGTAGACCTGGTTCCACTGGGAAACCCTGGGCAGAAGGCATAAATGCCTGGACAGGGCTTTGCGTAAACAGGGCTTCCCCAGACATAGCCAATCATGTTTGTTTAGACATCTGACCAGCCGATAGGACTGCTAAAATTCGAACCTGGATCTCAGCAGTGGTGGTTTAGCGTAAAAGAGGGCTACACCACCTCAGCACATTTTTTTCATTGTACTTTGTTCTTTCTCTTTATTTTTTGTTTCTGTCTTTCTTTTCTTAATATTTCCTTGATATTTTTCAGAGTATTAAAATATCTGCTTATATGCACTATTCTACCCAAGTGCTTTACTTTATCTGTGTTTATTCTCCTGACTCGGAGCTAGTAAGAGAAAGTGTGAATATTTGTGTTTTAGGGAGAGTATTTACCGTCTGCTCCCTCAAACCACCCCTGAGAATGTGAGTAAGAACCACAGTCACTACACAGTGGATCCTACCACACGCTACCCCAACATCAACATGCACCTGCTCAGGCCCAACCAGGTGAGACGTCCAATTTACTGGTTTTCTTTATGTTTTTTGGCTTTATTTTTTTACATGCCACATTTTATTAGACTCTAAAACAAAATTAAATCTAATTTATTCATTGAAAGGTCCGGCATCTTGTTTACACTGGAGAGACCAGGGAAATTCCTGTCGACATGGAGAATGTGGTGAACTCTTCCACTCCCAAACTCTTGAGGAATGGTATGCCACCTTCATTCTTAAAACTTTTTATGTACTTTTATTTATTTGACTGAACTGGATGGTCTTAATGCCTTATTATTTTTATCCTAGAATTTCTGCTTGAGAAGCAGTTCCAAGGTAACTGTGTGGAGGAAGCCAAAATGCATGATGATCTTTATCTCATGGGCTCCATCTAAATTGTAGCATCTTGCAGTTGACTATATTAACTCAAAAATAGTTTTTTACGCCTCCTTTTAAACATCATGATACTGGCTGAACTAACAATATTTAAAGTAAAATATCATGTTAACTATAACTAAACCCTCCCAACCTCCAGGGTTCCCAATAACCTTATTTAATGAATAAAGTATTGTGTTTGTCAAGGATGCTGACCTTATCAAATTTACTAACAGTAATTTATGATGATAAATGCATCTCTCGAGGCAGTGACTGATCAGGTATGTGCATTTTCTTTTCCAGAATCGGTGGCACGTTCCAGCAAGCTGCTGAACTGGTGTCAGAGACAGACTGATGGTTACAGAGGGGTCAGCGTAAATGATCTCACTATGTCATGGAAGAGCGGCCTGGCACTATGTGCCCTAATCCACCACTACAGACCAGACCTTATGTGAGTTCCATTTGTCTTATATATCTCTAACCCTTACAGGTTCATCTAAACCATGGTTCTCAACCTGTCACCCATTTATCGCGTGCGTATCATGACACTCGAAAGTACTGCAGCTCTGTTAGGCTTGCCTTCAACTTCCTGTCTCTAAAAGCATGTCAGTTTGATGTATGTTGAAAGCAGTGCAACTAACATTAGTGTTGGACTCTTGTTCAGCATCTCGTGATGCTGTTTGCTTGTTAGAAAAAGCAAAGTGGCTTCTAATAGCCCTCCATAAACAGATCAGCCTCCCTCACTGTCTCAGAGTAGCAGATAAATCCATTACCTCTAAAACACATTAGCATGCTGCTTATTCTTCATTAGCTGAATGTGAAGCGTTGTGCTATTTGTTTGAATCAGTAAGCTTACAGTATTGCAGAGGTACATTGTTGGAAGAGTTTGGATATTGATATCATTTTGGGTTTTTTCTGCCCAGTTGTTACTTAAATTAGCAACCCATACAACATACAAGTCGATATCACATTCTTCACTATAAAAAAAACAAAAAAAACAAACATGGTGGTTGGTTGTTGGTTAGCATGTTTCTGATCAAAACCTGAATTACATAGGTGTTGTTGTTTGAGTGCACGTTTGACTATGGCAAGCTTTTGTGATACCACTATTGTAAAGACACCTTATAACATTAATAAATTATAAATGGTAAAAATCTATTACACTGTAACAGTACTCATATTTCACTTGGAAGTTCTAAGGAAGATCATAATGTATTAACTCTTTGTTTGTTCTTTTAATGGAAAGTGTCTTTGACTGTCTGGATGAGAAGGATGTTGAGAAGAATAATCAGTTGGGGTTTGACGTGGCTGAGAAGGAGTTTGGTATATCTCCCATTATGACTGGAAGGGAGATGTCCGTGGTAGTGGAACCTGATAAGCTGTCCATGGTCGTGTACCTCACCCAGTTCTACGAGATGTTTAAGGACACTGTGCCCCCTAGTGGTGAGTTGTGGTGCAGCGAGAGAACTTGGTGTATAAATATTTTGAAGTGGTGATTTATTTTATTGACGGTCTATGGTTTTGTAATGAGATCCAACAACATCAAGACCAGGTGTCCACATATTTGTTTGGCATATAGTGCATTTGCCGCCAAGGAGATTCTCAATTGTTATTTAAAATGTGATGACCAGGAATGCACTACTTGCATTTTGGAGCTATTGACGTCAGTGTAAGATACTTTACATTTATGTTTTTGAATTTGTGATACATTTTATCACATTTCTTTGTTTTATATGTGGCTTTTCTGTGGCATTTTATAATATATAATAATAAAACCTTATTTGAAAAGCGCCTTTCATGACACCCAAGGGCGCTGAATAGGTATAAGCTTATAAATGTGTGTTAATAAATAAATGTTTCCAGGCTTTTGAATGCATTATGTGTTAAGGCTGGTTGTGGCCAGAAGCATTTGTCCCTTAGGAATGAACAAAATGTATACAAACAGTTATAATTAAATAATTTATAGGATTCTTACTGATGGTTTTGCTTTGCGTTTCAGAAAACCACAACCTGAGTCCAGAGGAGAAAGCTGCTCTGATAGCCAGCACTAAATCTCCAATCTCCTTCCTCAGCAAACTAGGCCAGAGCATCCACATCACAAGGAAACGCAACCCAAAGGTACTGTACAGCAGAACTACTATGTCCTGGCACACTAAAACAGTTTTAATAATATTATTTTGTGCTTGTTTTTGAATCTTGGCTTATCTGATTGGCAGGATAAGAAGGAAAAGGAGCTTGATGGATTGGGGAAGAGAAGAAAGACAAGTCAGCCTGGAACATCCGAGGATGTAAGTGCATACCTCTGACTAGAAGTCATTATGTTGGATTGCTGTGTTTTAGTTACTGATGACTGTTGATGCTCTTGGTGCAGGAGGAGCCACCACGGCCGGTTCGTGATGAGCGACCCTTACTAGCGACAGCGCTAATGGAGCGGAGGGTTGATACCACTGCTGCGGCTAACAACAACAAAGTGAAATCCATGGCCACTCAGCTGCTAGCCAAGTTTGAGGAGAATGCACCATCGCAGTCTACAGGACTTAAACGACAGGTAGAACTGAATCTGGTTACTGGCTGGTTGTGGAACATGATGAGCAGTGCTCTTCCTAGACTAGTCCTGTGTGTGTAGGGGTGACTGGGCTTTAAAAAGCAGGCCAAGGGTCGTCACAGACTTGGATGCACTGTGTAAGTGGCAGAGGATACCACTGTGGTCTGTTATTGTTGTCTGTGGGTCAGTGAATTGTGCTGTGAAATGTGTCATAGTTTGTTTCTTATAGCAGATCTGTAAACAAATATGCTGTTTTTATGCTTTCTGTTCTCATTTCCATCTTTATCTCCTTTTTTCTCTCATTATTAATGGTTGGTGATGGGGGCTTATTGTGACTGGTGATTTCTGGCCTCTAACCGGTCACACCACCGGTCATTTTACACTCGACTGGTCCCAGATGGGCTCTATGCCTAATCTTAGGATTGTGCCTTTCCCATCTTTGCCCTGCATCACTCTGAAAGAAAAGCCAGTGCGCCTATCCCCAGGTCCTTCATGGAGAAAGGTAAAGAGTTAACCTCGTCCCTGAGCTTCACGAACCCGCATCTGTACCTTACCACCCCAGTCCTATAGCTTTATTAATGTTTGACCCAAAAGTCTAGTATGTTTCTAATGAAATTACCTAACCTACAATAATGACTAGTTCTCTTACTGATAATAGAACCTGTGTGAAGTGAACACTGATCACTTAGCTGCGTTATAGAACCTTTGAATCCACTAGATATTACTTATATCTGAGTGTGTACAGTGTTTTAGTGTCCAGTGTTTGGATGTTCAATAGCTGTGTTAAATGATCGTACTGTAAGTGATTGTTTGTCTGGGTGTGCATGCCCAACCTGTAAATGAGGATCAAGTTGCAGGAACAGATGAGTTTTCGCTTTAAAGAGATGGTGAAGTGTCAGACTTTGCCCAGCGGAGTGGATCAGGTATGTTTGTAGCTGTGAGAATAAAAATCTAGCAACTAGTTTCATAGTAAACCCTCTGACATAGCTACTACGGCTGCAATGATTAAAGTTTATAATCATAATAGTTGATAATAAAGTTATGGATACGTTTGACTGTAACTTTGGGGTTTTGCAATAGATTGTTTTTAGTCTGTTTCCCAAAGTCATCCAACTACAATAAACTACTAAGCATGTGTCTGATTCATGGTGTATCATTAGGTCTGTTTCCATTGTTTTGGTGCAGAAGTGGATTATGTGTGGGTCACATACACATGGTTTTCTATTGTCCATGTATGTCATAGAGTTGGGACCTAGTTAGCCTGAAGTTTGATCTTTTCCTAGTGATTAAGTTCCAAAGAGGTTCTAAAGGTTTATTTCCATTGAGTTTAATAAATATTCATTCTGGTCAGTGTGGAAGCTGAATTTGAACTGAGATTTACAGTAGATGATGTGTATATTAGGAGGTATACTAACTGATGTGTGTGTGTGTGTGTGTGTGTGTGTGTGTGTGTGTGTGTGTGTGTGTTTGATGTGTAAGTGTGTTTTCTGTATAACCACACTACCTCCTAACATTAATATAGATTTGTATTATTTTGTGATTTACTGTGTTTTCATTTGTCATGCTCTGTTGTGATAGGAAAGATTTAGCCCTTTAAAAAAATAAGGACTTCTAGCTGTAAAGTCTTTATAAGTTGAATACTAAGAGCAAATAAATGAAGAATATTGCAGGATGTAGTGTTTTAGACTAACATGATATTTAATATGGTCATAATTATTCAATTTAATTATATTGCTGATTTTAAAACCTACTTCAAGTCCGTGCAACTTAAACTGATTATAAGAATAATTGCTAATTGCAGCCCTAATAGCTTTCCTGATGTTAGATCTCCATCAAGAGTCCTGAATATTATAGTCAGAGTGACTTGGCTTGTTTTACTCCTGTCGTGTCTCTCTGAAGGCAAGCAGAAGCTGCGATGGTCCGCGGAGCTGCACTAAGAAAACCATTATGCTCTCCTCTATTTCTTCTTCATCCTCCTCATCATCATTCTCTTCACACACACAGGTGACATGCTGTACCAAACACTTGTCCCTCTTTCTAATCCGTTCTCTCTAACGTCTGACATTGTATTTAGGTGTTTGGTGGTAATTCTTTTGTCCATGACTAATGGTTTTTACTACACCAGGGTAATAACTAAATAACATCACTGGCTTCTAATGAAAGCAGGGTCAAAATAAAACATCACTCGTCCTTTTGGCTGCATTTCTAACCACATACAGTTGTACTTCAAACTGGTGTTCCTCCCTGGTGTTGTGCCTCTGTGTTAATACACTAATGTCATATGACTTCGTTATCTGGCATTGGTATGTCAAATTTTGGGCACAAAAAGCTAACAGCAAACTGTGAAAAAAGACATTTTCTCAAAGTGTTTATAAAGTTGTAACTTTGTCCTGTGGGAAAGTTTGGACACCCTGCTTATTCAGTACGTAGTAAGCACCCTTTATAATTTTGTAGGCAGCTAGCAGTCATTCTTGTTTTAGTAATGGGCCATCATCTACCTTGCAGATTGCTTTTAGTCATCTTGCATACACATGTTTTGGATTTACCAACAGATTTTTGACGACGTTTCAGTGAGGATACTGTAAAAACCCTTTTTAAAGCTAGTTAGTTTCTGTTTCTTGAAGTATATTTAAGCTGAATGTTGATGAGGTATGTTAAAGTATGTTTTTTTTCAGCTTCAGTTTCTTGACTGAATTTGCACTATGGAATCCATTCTTACAGCTATGATCTAACTGAGTGTTGAGGGCCTTGTTAGGGGTCCAACAGTGGCATCTTGGCCGAGCTGCCATTTTAACAGTGACGTCCCTGAATATACTGAGTGAGGTAAATTTTATCTGAATAAACTTTTTCCACAGGAGTTTGAGATCAGGTCTGTGGAGCCCAGCCATGACCCTAACATTCAGAAGAGAGCAAAGACACTAGCTGCTAAGTTTACAGGGCAGTCCAGCAAGCCAAAGGTAGAACAATACAAAAGTCTAATACAAAACTGCAATTTTCCTCTGGGATCAATAAAGTATTCTGATCCTGATTCTGATTCTGAAAAGTCAGGTTAATAAAAAATGCCAACATTGTTGGTGTACTTGTTAGGTCTGCTTGGCATGATGCCTTGATTGCTTTAAAAAGTCCAAATTTGACAAAAGCCTGAAAAATCAATTTTAGAGACTGAATAAAACCCTTTGACTGGTTAAAACAATGTTAATGTATGATCAGCCCATACCGATAAGATTGTTAAGCCCTGATTTTGACAACTATACCTTATATAGGTTAGCAGCATCAAAGCTAACGAATGTCTAATGTTGCTCTCCATTGTTACATCAGACTTTCCCCTCGTCTTGTTTTCTGTAGTAAACATGTATTTCTTTCTCTCTGTTCTTTTTCTTACTCTGAAGCCTATGAAAAAGCCCTCGTGTTTCTTTCTTCAGCAGTGGCTTCTCACCCATGGGCAGGACCCTGGGCAGCCCTCCTACCCCACTGATCCCCAACAGAAGGTACAGCATAGCTGCTGTGCATGAGTCCCTCCTGCCATGTGCTAAGTTTTTCTATCACTGGCTTTGGATTTTTACAGATACACATTTTACTAACAAGGGACTTAATACTTACTCAGTGTCCTGTGGCTTACAGGATACGTTTTTTTTAAGTAACAGCTACATGGCTTTATCCCACAGGAGAGACAGAGTTTACAATTTTGCTCTGATGACCAAGTGCCTTTACACATCCCTAGCATTCAGGAGCGAGCTGAGAGATTAGCCTCTTTGTTTAAAGACAAGCCTGCCAGACCCAAGGTGATTTTTCCATGTTAAAATTCACTAGTATTTACCAGCCTGGTTTGTATTACATGCTCATAACATGTAAACCGTTTGAACTCTTAGGAAAGGTATTTGTAATATAATGTTTTAGAAGAAGCTCCCTCTTTGTTTCTAGTTTGTCCTCTTAATTTCTTCACTTTCATTCTGTACAATTTCTGATTTCTCTCTCCTTCCTCTCTGTGTACTCTCTGTAAGAAAAAGCCCTCACGTTTCATCATCGAGCAGTGGCACAGAAGGCGAGAGATGCCCGCTGATCCCGCTCCATACTCACCTTCCTCTACCCGACAGGTAGCCTGTTGGTGAAGCAGCTCAGGGTTTCTGTGATTTACTCACAGATATCTTTCACAGCCTGTGCCTTGCTTTTGTTTACTGACCCCATGCTGTAGCCTAATCTTTAAAGGAATGAATCCCTGCATATCTGCATACATGCTAGTGTTACTGGCTGCTCCCAGCCATGTAACATACTGTAGATTGTCAGATTTATTTAGAACGGCAAAAAAAACCTGAAATAAAAGACGGAAAAGCTTGCGAGCCTTTACAACAAGCTTAATTTTTTTGTACAATTTGAATTTATAATAAATGTTTACCAACCCTACCTTACGTCTTTCTCTTGGATTGTTCTATTGGCTAAAAAGAGCTAAATGTATTGGAAGTTAAATATTTTTTTGTCTTTTATATGTTTCATTTCTGGTGTATTTTAACCAGATGTCTCTGGATCTGCAAATTTTGTAACGCTAACTGTTGCTCTGTCCCCTGTCACTATACATTACCAGCTCTCATATAAAATAAGGCAGGGTAAAAAAGCGAGGTCAGACAGCAAACCGTGTATTTGCAAATGACTTTCTTTAAGAGTAAATGTGGTAAGGTTTAGGTAATGGACATACTGATGCTTTATTAAAATACTTGATGTAAGCTAATTTAGTGTGCATTACACATGACCATGACATGTTGGTAGTGATTTATCGGTGTGATTGAGATTCCTTTCTTGTTATTCCTTACAGGTTTAACATTGGTGTGTGTGTGTGTGTGTTGCATGATAGTAATGGCTAATTACACTGTGCGCGCAGATTTTGATCAGATTTTATGTCTTTGTGGGTCTTTTTTTAAGGCCTTGGTTTGCTGTTTGTACTTAAACACTGGCTGGTTTGGGTGTTTCTTGATGTTCATGTGCAGTTTATGTGAAGCCTGGTTGTTTGAGTAATTTGTACAGAGTTTGACCAAGTACTTTGAAAGTAGTTGCCTTTTCATTTACATGCCTGATCAACCAAACATGCTTTTATTTTCTTACCATTTTTTACCACTTTAACTGAAATCACTTTGCTGATGTCTGTACGTCTCACCATGTTAACTTTATATCTGTCTGTAGCCTTCACCTCTTTCATTTCTGTATTTTTTACTGGACTCAATTTGTCTTTAAATTTTTTTACTATCATAGCACTATGTAAAGATGTATACAGGGGGAGTGAGCTTATTGGCTGAGCAAATAGCCAGTCAGCTTCAGCCTCAGGAGGACCACAAACCCAATCTTGTTAAGAGGACTTTGGTAAGAAGTCAAGGCGTGGTACTGATGGCATGTGATGCTAGTGTTAATGCATCCGGCTTTAAATAATGTGCCTGTTTTACTTTGTTCTTGAACGGGAAACTTTCTCGTATAGTTTATATGATCCTGCTTATTGTTCTGTCTGTGCAAAGAAAATGTAATGTGATAAAGTACTGATTAATACACTTCTTTAGAAGACTCTAACATTTAACAGTTATTCAAAAAAATGTTGTTAATTCCCTCCCAAATATTAGACATTAAAAATCTAAAACAGTAATGAAGCACCTGCACTTTTAACACCATCTAGTAATGTATTGTATGTTGATTTATAGTAAAAGATTGTTCTCAACCCACTATATGACCACCAGATGTGGACACCCCTTCTCCACTTTATGGTTTTGGATGTCAACAAGCTCATGTCCTGGCACATTTTGAATGTAATGCTTTGTGTGTGTGTGTGTGTGTGTGTGTGTGTGTGTGTGTGTTTTTTGTGTGTGTTTCTTTGTGTGTATTTCTGTAGGGTTCCTTGCGGAAGGAGTTTCCTCAGAACATTGGAGGCAGTGATGTATGTTTCTTCTGCCGGAAGCGTGTGTATGTAATGGAACGGCTAAGTGCGGAGGGCAAGTTCTTCCACCGAACCTGCTTCAAGTGTGACTACTGCGGCACCACACTGCGCCTCTCCTCGTATGCCTTTGACGTAGAGGATGGTACGCCTTTATGATCTTCCTTGAAAATACAATACACCTGCATGTTACATGTCTTGCATGTACACTCCTGCACATGGCCTCAAGTGCCCTCTAGACTGGTCATTCAGTATAATGTTGCAGGTCATCGGACAGGACTGAAGGCTCAGCTTTGGTTCCTACCTGCATTTAGTTCCTTTTCAATCAAGTTTGAAAGATCCCAAGCCTTTGAGTTTTAATTTCAGCTTTGCTATTGGCTGCTGTTGCTAATGCTGTAAGTCTCAAAAGATATGGTCAAGAACTGAATTGTTCGATATGGCAGACGTTTGGGATTCATCTTTTTTTTTTAATTATTAATGGTGTAAACAGCAAAATCAAACACAATCAGACATGTTCAATTCTGATCCAGATCAGTTTTAAACGTGGTACAAAATTTTGGTATGTGAAATTTGTTCTAAGGGCCGTAGTGGGAATGAATGCGAAGTCTGTACTGTCTCTGAAGTATCTGAAGTATCTGGGTGAGGCACTTTTCTGCACATGCAGGCCAGTTAATAACTGCAATCAGTTTAGATTATTGTCATATATTCTGAAAAGAAAACTGGATTTGAGCTGAAAGTTGAAAGCTTGCAAAGTGACATTAAATAAGTACTTCTGTTGCCTTTTACTGAGAGCTTATAAACCAATAATGTAAAAACCACCAGGAAACAAAGTAAATAATTAAAAATTATTTCATTAAATTATAAAAACAATAATTTACTGTGTAAAACTTCAACCAAGTCTGAAATAGTGTTAATGCACTACATTTATTGCATTGCACATTATACCCACAATTCCAGTCAAAACAGTCTATATGCTATGAACTTATCTGTGTTTGTAAGGCATGACACTCACTTTACACCAACAAATAAGAAAACAGCTACGATAATGCTTATTATACGTCATGTTTTGGTGAACTGAAGTGCCTGTATTAGCATTAGCATGTTGATATACCATTATTAAACCATACATTTTAATACTGTTGTATGCTGTTTCTTCATATGACTTCATAAGATTTCCCTTGTTTTCCAGCACACAGACATATTATTGTCTTAGACAGAGAACTGATTTTTCTGCTATTTTGGCCGCCCACTGACCCTTCTTTCAGCTCACACGATTTAGAGACTTCCCACTTGGCATGAGGAAAATATGCATGCTCAAAAGACTACTTAAAAACTGTTAGAAATCTTTGCACTTGAAATAGGTGTAAGGATCTGTCTTTGGAAACTTTGCTTAAAATGCTGGATAAATAAACCAAGTGTGTTTGTGTGTGTGTGTGTCCTGTAGGAAAGTTTTACTGTAAGCCGCACTACTGTTACCGTTTATCCGGGCTAGCTCAGAGGAAGAGACCTGCTCCTACTACACCTCTTCCACCAAAGGTACATACTGAGGGCAGCTTTATGTTTATGTTTGATGAATTTTATTAAGTGTGAGATAAGCCTAATTAACTGTCCTTTGATCAGAAGATGTAGTGAAGGTGAAAAGTCTGTTATTTCATTCTACAGGACTTAAAAAAGGAGGTTTTGTACAATTGCTTTATCATAACTAAACAGTCTGAAGCTTATAAAAGCTTATTATGTGTAGGTTGTTACCTCAGTTGTCTTTTACATGGTAGTTGCTATGGTTACCCTTTTAAAAGCTTTCTAAGGCTATTTCTAATCATTTATTTAAAAAATAAAGCAAAACTTGAAAATCTAATCATTGGAATCATTTTTTGTTATTTTTTTTTTTCCTCAGGAGTCCCCAGTGCCAGAAGTACCTCCAGCCACAGTGGATGCTCCTGCAACTCAGCCCCAGGAGGAGCGTGGGCGCTCAGGTACCCGCCTTTCCTCTCTTGGTGCCGTCCGGCACCTCTCTCCCAGGGTGGGGGGCACCATGCGCTCACTGCGGCGTGCTATGTCTTGGACTCGCCACCAGGTGGCACATAATGCTTTCGACTCACCCTTTGTCTTTACCTACTGCATCTACCTGTTCTCCTGCCTCACTTTCAACCTGCTGCTCAATATCCTGTAGCATGTGCTTGTGGTTTCCTCAAAGGTTTTGGGATGAGCGGTATGACAGAAGTGGAAGCTGTTGTGATTTTACTGCTTGTGAAGTGTATTTTGGTGATGCTGCATTGAATTTTATTGTTTTAAGTAATACTCTTATTCAGTTTTTTAACCCAGTCTCAGTTTTTGAACTCAACCGTATTTACAGCGTATGTATTTTAATCATGGATAGTAACTTCGACATACTCATTTGTGGGTTTAGGAAAATGTGCCAGGTCAAAAACATGCACCAGCAACTTTTTATTGAGGTGTAGAAAGGTCTTTACTGTGTTCTATTTTTGAGGCATGATCCCTCCTTGCTAGTAATAATAACCGAGTATAGCTTATGACCTATCTGTGCCCATAAACCTGTAAATAAAGCTGCATGGAACGTGGTTTGTTGCCAAGGTTGGGAAGAAAACCCAGTTTGTTAACCTGTGGTGAGAGGAAATTTGTCTGGACAGTCTTCTACAGATAAGATGCCTGTTGAAACATGGGTCACACTGTTAACAGTAAAGCAAGCATTGAATTATCATGGGCTTAGAGGCTACTGAGCAAAAAAGAAGCTCTTAAGGCAACTTAAATGTCTTTAGTTCAGAGACACAGGGTGCTCTGTGTGTGTTTTGTAGCGCCCATGTCAGTTAAATCAGTCCAAGTATTTGTGTTGGTAATGCATAACCACCACTTTCTTCTCACTGACAAAATTAACTTTGAAACCTCTGCTCTAGGGTAGATGAATAATGGTATTAGAATGATGAAATATTGATGAACCTTGATCTTAATTGATGTTGTTTTTGCCTGCAGTATCTTTTTCATATACTGTAATTGTATTTTTCTTGCTTGTTTCTACCCTCTGTGTGCTGAAGACTCCTTTACACCTGTTTACACCTCTCTCTGTTGTTCCTGTGTGAATATTGTGTATAGTTGTACCTGTAATTCTAATCATTATTTCCTTCTGAAGTTTGTGTTGTAGTGCTTGTATTAGTATGTGTGATGGAATTTCTCTGTAAGCTTTACCTTTCCCCACTCCTATCAGAGCAGCTTACTGCTAAACTTACTGCCTGCAGCTGTGCCTGTTATTCATCTAAAGCTAGAACCCATTATCCTCTTTGTGTTTTGGTGCTTGCATATTTCCTGCATGCTAAACCTAGTTTCATTAACCTCTCACTCACACACATAAAGAATGATTCAAAGATTTTGAAAAATGTGTGCAGTTAGTTATTTGCTTGTAGGCATATGAACATGGGGGAGGGCTTTTTATTATTTTTTAGTATTCATTATTCAAATATGGGAGTTCTTTGCCCTAAATGCTTCCACTTGATGTAAATGCAGCATTATATTACAATAGTTTAACTTCTCAGGCTGTCAGTGTTGTATTTGGAATAGTAAATATATATATTTAGTGTAGAAGAATTTTTCTATATGAATGCACACTCAATTGTTTTAGTGTATTTTAGCCCGTTTGTATGCTTTATAAACTGCATATTTTAGACTTTAAAGCTTAAAGTTGATATAGTGATTGTTACTATTGCACTAATGTTAGTACTTAAATAATGTGCTGCAGTATGTTCAGCTCAGGTCACACAGGTTTAATGTAGTACCAGATTCAGAGTATTGCTTTTAAAGCTATTCAGGTTTTATGTGTATTTAGGTAAAATGTTGGCATGTTAGGTGGTGTAATTCTGCTAAACCAAATCATGCACGTTCATCCGCATCCTGTTTTACATAACAATTACATATAATAGTAAATATATTTATGAAACATATGTATTATGTAGTTTTAAAGTAAAATATGGGCTTTTAGGGGTTTTTAGAGCTCATATCATTTATTCTATCATTGTCTCATACAAGTGGGGATGTCATGCTTAAAGTCATTACACATGCTTTATTTAAAGTTCCTATATAAATTTAAAACATTGGTCTTGTTCACCAGACAATGTTGCTTTGTAGGACGGGACAAGGCAAGGTAAAAAAATCTGTATTTACAGTAAGCAGGAACTAGTTTTTTACCACTTTTGCTTTTATTTAATATATTTTTATCTAATTATGTCTAGTTATGTCTTTTGACTTTGTACCGAGAAATACGATCAAAATTATACAGATATGTTAAATAAATACACAGAAAACGATAAGCAATAAACTGTACAGCAATTATCTCCATTTCTACATACCCCCTCCCCCCCCCCCCTCCAAAATTTGTACACAGCTGTTTAGACAAATAAATTCAATGTTCAGATGAAACAAAAATGAAACTCTTTGGGGAATAATTACACTCATCACATTTGGAGGAAGAACCGACATGACATGAAAGGAAACATGAATAGAGCGATGTTCTAGGCCAGGCACATTAGAATTGAATTTCATCTCAGTGGTGAAGTACTAAATCTAAAGAGAACAGCTACATTTCAGTGTGATACTTTGTGTGAAAAAGTATCAATTTCATTTTTTTAAGATATCTTGATTTATTCTTATAAATCCATACTTGTTGTGCAAAGTCAAAAGACATTGTGATATTTAAAGTAGATAAATTTAAAACTGGAAGTATATTAAATAAAAACAAAAGTAGTTTAATACTTGCTTCTTGTATATAAAAAGCAAATATTTACTATTATATGATATGGACTAATAAATAATATGTATTAACATGTTTGAAACTTCAGCTTGTGTTTGTCTTTTTGTATCGACATTCTCACTGTAAATCTGTTGTGAAGTGGCTAAAAATTGAAGCCATTAAAGACAGTGCTGACTTGACTCTCCGTCAACAGTACCTCAGTATTATATGCTCAACATTTCCTTACATGTGCAGTAATAGTTGCATATGAAAATATTTAATACATTTCAATTTTATTTAAAGACACCAACATTATTATGTAAAAGGGGCTTGACTGATACTTCATAAAATGATAATGTATGTAATAAGTGTTACTTAGAAAAATGTGACTGGCCAGGATGAACTGCTGTTGGCTCTCATCGATAAACTGAACTCTTGGCAGGGACTCCCAAAACAGTTGTTTTTATCTCTAGCATATGTATTTTAAACAAGTAAATAACATGAATTGACCCAACACAAACTCTCAAACATGATTTAGGTGCAAGTACAATGTACAGGTAGATTCCATAGGCTGCCAAGTGTCTGTCTTCACCCTACCATCATAAATTCCTAAGTTCAGATGGAGGGCAATCTACTACAGTATATATTTGCATGCACACACAAAGATAAACAGAGACACAGGGTGCTGTGTCTGAACTAAAGCATTAATAAAATAAATGTCTACACCAGTGCTGTAAATGTGGAAACTGTGGATGGCTTACCTCAGAGGTTCTTGGTTAAGCTTTCGAAGCATGGTTAATGCACATGTTCAGATGTTCAGGCCTCCATAACCCTTCCGAAAGCTAATTTTGTAATTAAATGCTATTTTCCATCTTTTCCTTACTCTTCTTTTTAGCTCCAGAGGTTAACGGTGTGGCAGAGCCCAGTGTAGCGAAGCGTCCGAGAGGAACGCCGGAGCGCATTGAGCTGGAGAACTACCGGCTCTCTATGCAGCGTGAGGAGGAGCTGGAGGAGGTTCCGGAAGAGACGCTGGCCGAGCACAACCTAAGCAGTGTGTTGGATAAAGGCACTGATGTGGATGTGGGCTCCAGGTACGTGATGGCTTTACTTTACGACTTCCTAGTGTTAATCAAGTTTATTGTTGAGTATGTTAGCTCATTATATTCAAGTGATATTTTGCTGTAGGGACAACACAGTGGCACAGGGACATTGTTTATTCTTGACGAGAATTAATTCTTCTCTGCAGTAGCTCAGAGTCTGATATGGAGGAAGAGGGTGAGGAGCTGGAGCAGCTGGCAGCCTCTGACCTCGGGGGCGTCCCGTGGAAGGAGGCAGTGGAGCTCCATGCTAAACTAAAGGGTGAAAGTGATGCTGGGTCATACAACAAGGACATAGAGCAAAGAGGCAGAGAGATGGAGGAAGAGGATGAAGAGGAGGATGAGGAGGAAGACGAGGAAGATGAAGAATCAAGTGATGGTAAATTACAGAATAAAGTTTTTGAAGAGTTCTTGATCTTTTTGCAAAGCATTTTAAGATTTAATAAAATATGCGAAGGCTGTGATGTAGGAACAAAATCTGTGAGTGGGTAAGATGCAGTTAATCGCTTCTTCTCGTTTAACATTAACAGCATTAAGCAGTTTTATATCCAGCAATGAATTTGGAAAGTGTTACATTTAACTCACCAACAGGGTTTAAGCCTGGTAACCCAAATATCACAGTAGTGTTATTCCAGAAACCAATGGGAAATATCTTTTAGGAGCCTAATCATCATGTTTTCCTACTGTGTATTACTCTGTACTGTCTGCCATACTGTTTACATCCCTGTACTGTGAACCATTTAACCCTTTTCTCCTCGCCCTCTTCATTCTCTCCTTTGTGTTGATGTCTTTGTGTGTCTGGGTGGGTGGATGTTGTGTTACCACTTGTGTTATCACTTGTTTGCCCTTCCATGGTTTGTGTGTTGGGGAAAATGTGGGGCTAGCAGAAGGGGAGTATTGTCCTTGGGAGAGGGAGCTCCAGTCAGGTCTATGGCTGGAGAACCTCACAGATGAAGAGGATACAGGTACATTTAAAGGTATTGCTGCCTGTGGATGCGTTTGCCCTGTGTGCACATACACACACACACACACACACACACACACACACACACACACACACACACACACACACACACACACTTACAGGGACAGTACATACCTCTGTTCACTTATTTTGACTTATTTAGACTGATCTTGGTTTAAAGTGTTTTAATGACATTATTAGTGACATCACAGTGATTACATGCTCAGGATAATTATATCTTTTAGTAGTTTGATCAACATATTTGCTTGCAATTTGGTTAACCAATCATGGGAATACTCCAGGTCCACATAATGATTTCTTAGCATGGTGTTTACAGGTCTTTAACAGTTGTGATTTGTCTTACATTACATTTAATTAGATTATTTTAAGCCTTTTTGAGGTTTATATTGACATGTTATTAAATTATACCATGTTTATTATCCTCAGTTATTACAATTAATATTAGTTTAAGTACAATTTATTAGTTTTTTTTTTATTTGAAGATACCTGCAGACACCCTGTTAAAAAGAATACAGACCATATGGACCATTACACCTAGACAATGTGCATTGGGGCTGTGGGTTTAGGAGGTTGTGATTTTTACCTCACATTTGCTGACTCTACCTTTAATTCAAGCTTTTACCTTCCTTAAAGCCTAATTATCTCTAAGTCTTGTAATCTCCTCTGTTCCTTTTCTCTTTCCCTCAACATTGTTTCTGTCTGTCTCTCATAATCTCCCTTCATCGTGCTCTCCTTATCGCTTCTGTTGGACCACGTCCATTTTTGGCCATCTGGAACACCACCACTTCGGCTACCTCTGTGACATTCTGCTCATAATTTTGCCATCACCTCTCACACTTCCACCCCAAAACATCAAATCACACAGCCAGGAATCTGAAAATCCAGCAAACCCTGCAGCCTGTTGACCCTTTGCTCTCACAGATGGTGGAGGAAAAGGTGGAGCGCTCATATTCAAGCTCTCCTCAATCCCTCCTCAGCACTCAGGCCACCCAGCCTAATTCCTGCACAGGTAACCCAGACCGAAGGAGTGTTATGCTGCTGGGACTCTGTGTGTCTGAGAGAGAATGTTTTATTACGTTTATTGTAACCTTTAGCTGTTTTTCATTCTTTTTGCCTTCCTTTATATTCCAAAGTTAAATGATAATGTGCAGATCATTTTGTTTGCTGTTTTATGCACATGTTATGATTTAGTTGATCTGTTTTATGTTCTGCATCCTTTGTTCATCCTGCTTTTACTGCAGTGGATTAGGGCGTATCCAACATGGATACCCCCTAAAGCCACATCATTTTTTTCATGTTGTTTTATGTTCACATTTTGTGTTTTTTATGTACCTGTTCATTGCATTTTAGTCCCTTCTCACAAATCGGTGCGGCACGAGGCTGTCAGGGCCTGGCTGGACTCAATGTCTGGAGGTAGTGCTGAGAGCCAGTGCTGCACATTTTCCTCTTGTGTTTGTACACTCACAAGCTTTCCCACACAGCAGAGCATGTGCAAACAGCTGAAGACTGGGGCTGCAAACGCAGGATGCATGATGAAGCTTATGTAACTGCATGCTGGAATCATGCAGATCTCTATTAACCAGGAGAAAACCGTGTGATTGTTTTTTAATGCTTTATACACTTACTACCTTATATATTGCTGCAATCTGCAATATTCACCCCCTTAACTTTAAAAATATTACTGTGATGTGTATAGAATTAAATGAAAATATACAAGAAATCTCAGTGAATTAAAAATATTTAATGATACATAAAGATCATTTTATTAAGCTGATGATTTTGAATAGAATGGGAAACATTTAGTTCTACTGACAAATGTCCATGTGCTCTATTATTCACCTGTTGGAAGTGTGGTGAGAGTCACTGTCTTGCTGAAAAGTTCAATTTCACCACAGAGGGCATAACATTCTTCTCCAAACTGCTTATATAAGTTTATATAACTTATAGTGCTTAAAAGGTTAGCACTTATGGACTCTTAAAACCATTAAATACTCTTAATGGTGTCTCAAATAATGTTCAAGGTCTTGAAAAGCTTTTTATACCTGTTGTCCTTTTGGTGCAAAGAAATGATTTCCTCTTTCAGCTCATTAGACCTCACAATGGCTGCACCACACCTTGATTTTATTAATGGTTAGTGTTTATATAACACATCACAGCTGAAAAAAAAAAAAATGAAGTGTTATTATTAAGCATTCAGTAGTTTAATCATTTGTAACCCAACTTTAGATTATACAGACTAGCAGTAGAATATAATATCAGCAATATTATATACATCATTCTTTTTTTTTTCTGTTTATTAGCCGTATCAGTCAGCAAATAAAAACTTAATTTAAATTAAAATGTAGCTCTGTGTAAAAGTTCCTAAAAATCCAATTTGTCTTTGTGGGGTTGAATATTTCTGTTTGCACCTGTATATTTTGTGTCACTTCTTGGCTGCTTACTAACCTAAATATTGATAACAAAGTGTTTTCAACTTAATTTTCAGTTACCTAATTGAAATATAAGTGTAAACCCACATGTGCAAGATTTCAACTAGATACAACAGAACATAAGAGGGACAGAAAACAAAACCCAAAAATAAACAGCAATAAAAAAATCAGATTTCTTTTTATAGTTGATTAAAATAAGAATTATTCAAGAAGCTTAATTAGACCTTATGACATATCATGTTATTATTCATCTATTTATTTTTTCTAAAAGCTTTCTCTTAGGCTTCTGTTGAGTCAGGAACATACTCTGAACAGGGGATGTGAATTTATTACAGGCAACACATACTTACCTTCACTTAAACTACCACAGACAGTAAACAGGAACAAGAACCGACTCGAGTCCTATTGTACTGTAATACACTCATCACACACACTAGCTAAACCAAAGTGCCTTATGTGGAGATTGCAGTTTCAACCCAAGAAAATACTATAAATCTTTGGCTGTAATTATGGCCCCACCCCACCCCCTTTTTCCCATCTATTGGTTCTATTCAGACAATCACAATCTTAGGTGTGGACACATATGCCCAAAAGTAGACAATCACACAAACTTGTTGATCTGTTAAAAAAATTATTCCATTTATTGCAGTAAAACTGACTGCAAACTGAACTGAAAGAAAATTAGTTTATAGAAAAACCAAAAAACATCAAATATAAGTAGACCATAAGAAAATCTCCTCCACTGATTCATCGCTTCTTCAGAAACTACAAACTTCAAAAATAACAAATCTTATTTGTATTATTGATCTTTGTTTATCTTTTAATGAGCCACAAGCTATCATTTATGATTGACTTTATCATGTATGAAGAACATTTGAAAATGTGACTTGTATGTCAAAAGGTATTACAAGTTAAATCAGTATATCAGTATATCTGTTGGGGTATTTTTGCTTCGCTCACTCAGCTCTATCTGTGCTAACTTCTTATTTATCATTTTGCTCCACAGCTGTTGAAGCTAAACATCATCCATTTGCCTCTGTACAAATGGATATCATTACAAGCAAAAATGCTAACCACTGTTTATATTATATTATATGAGCATGAATATCATTTTACAGTTTTTGTTGTTTTGTATTTTATTTAACAAAGTCTTGCTTTCTTTTGCCATTTTTTCATACTTACTTTTGTAGCTAAATGTTATGCATGCCTAAGGGATTTTCATTGTTTATGTACATTTCTGTAGTCTTTAAAGTACCCTAAGCTAAACAATATGTCTTAGATGTCTAACTTTTTCTTGGTAGCTGAGTAAAATTTGGCAGACCAGTGCTAAAAAGTCACACAGACTGGACTTTTAATGCCGTGAGTCTTTTTGGCTTATTGTTAAATGAAATACTAAAGATACTTGATACTGAAATCACAAATATCTATCATTTTTTTCCACCTGTGACAACTGTGGGAGCTAGTTTAATAGCTATTATAACACAGTAATTATATGGACATTAAAATTGATCTCAATTTTCCAATGAGTCCTGCTTCCTTTTTTGTAACAGCGTAGTATATCACAATTTATTGGACATTATAAAGTTTTGGGGTACTTTACCTTACAGTCTCTAACTCTACAGCATTTTAAAGAGGTACAGGGCATTAACTTTGTAACTTCTCTCTCTGGCCACAGAGCCCTGTGAGGTAGAGGAGGATGAGCCAGAAGCTGAAGCAGGAAGTCTCAGCATTGACCCCGAAACTGAGCTGGATGAAGGTTTGTTATGCTGTCAGATCAGTGGATCTGTGTTTTAGGCCGGTATGTGTAAAATGATGTTTATAAAGCATAAGAGTTGTATTGAGGATATAATGTTTCTGTCTCACAGACGACATCCCCTCAGATGCTGAGGCTGAAGCTTGCTTACAGCGGGCCAATGAGGCTGAGCCTTCTCCAATGGAAAGTGTCAAACCAGAGAGCCCTGAGCTAGTCTTCAAACCTGGTAAGCTATAGTACACCTATCAGATATGTACATTCAATAATTATGGTTTAAGTCAACCTACCATAAATATGATCATTGTGGGTACACAATTACTGACTGTAACCTATCTGCTGCTTGGTATATCTGTAAGTCCATCCACCCCATTTATTAATCAAAAGAAACCTCAATAGGACCCCAACTGACCAGATGTTGATCAGGGATTTGGGTAGTGGACCAAATTTTATCACTGCAATGTGACAGCATTTTTCTATCTTATTGTTATTCCTCATCTTCGCTTGTCCCTCAGCCTAGCAGATGTAGAAACACTTGCGCATTTATGATATCCTTTTATGTTGGATTCTTACCTGTATTAAGTACAAAGTTCTTCTGATTGCATATAAAGCTCTGCACAGCCTGACTCCTCACTACTTGGTTGAGCGTCTACATCTATATGTCCCTTCTCATACCCTAAGATTGCAAACCTTAGGCCTTCTGAATGTTCCATGGTTTAAATTGACCACTATGGATCATTAAGTGTGTTAGCTCCCAAATTATGGAATACTTTATGGAACACTTACTTGTTTTTAAAGCGTTTTTATTTTTCCACCTGTACTTGAATGTCCTACCTGTACTTTCTTTGATTGTAAAACATCCTTGATCATGTAAAAGGCACTAAATTAATGCAACTGATGGTCATAATGAATCCACTGCTGACAGGTAAAAAGAAGCAGTCAGTGAAGAATGCTAGACTGTGGCTCTCCTCAGTCAGTGCATGTGTGGTGCTAGCAGTAGAGAAATTGCAATAGCCAGACAGAAATAAATAGATTAGGAGAATAGGGAGAAAATACCAATTTCCATAGAAAGTATGTGGAACCTTTATACTGGCTATTCTTGGTCAGCCTATGTATTGTATGGTCCTATTTAGTAATATTAATGTCAGTTATTAATGACCCTTTTTCTGAATCATATATAATGTAAGAAAAACGGATTGTTTCTTTTTGTCTGTGTTCCTTTAGAGTCTAAAGAAGGTACATCTGCTAGTAAAAGAGAAATTATTGTGGATGTCATTCTATCTCCAACACCAAAGCCTGTGACACCTGTTGAGGAGGTAGTGTTGTTTATTTGATACAGTTTTATCTTTCAGTTTTATCCTTGACCTGGTTGACACTGCAGCGATGCACATTTTGCCAACAAATAACTGTATCACTTTTTGCTTCTAGGTCAAAGAGATGTTTTCCCCGGTGCTAGTTAAGTCTCCAGGCACTCGTTTTTTTCCTGAGCCTTTTTTGCCTGATAGTGTCCGTCCACAGACGCCACCCTCACATCCCCCTGAAGCAAATGCTCTTAAGTCCCCTTTTACTGCGGCATCTCCGATTCGGTCCCAACCAGCACCCTTACCAGATGCAGTAACCCCAAAATTCCCTGTCCAGACAGAGCCTTGTGCCTGCTCACCCTCAGGCAACCCCTTATCACCAATCTGTGCTCAGACCTTACCATGCCAAGAGCCTTCCTCCCCCCTATCAGCAGACTCTCCCGTAAGGACTCAGCCAGTCCCGGCTATAACTTCCACTCCTCTGCCGAAATCCACATTTGACAAAACAACAACTGATCCTCTGGATTTAACAGCCAAGAAGTCTGACATCATCGAAGAGTTCTGGATGAAAAGTGCTGAAATAAGAAAGAGTTTGGGGCTTATACCCCTGGAAAGGAGCAAAAATATGGAGAACAGCATTGTTAAAACTCCTGATTCCACACCTCCTAAGCCCAAAACCCCAGAAGGTACACATGACAAGCCGGTCCTGACAGGCAGGACAGTCATCCACAGACTTAATATCACAGTTGAGGGTCAGGTGATCTCTCCTGTGGAACCAAAAAGCAGTGGCTCAGAGAAGAAGGAGTTTAGCAGCAGTTCTGGCCTGGGCTTAAACTGTAGCAACACGATTAGCAAGACAGTTACCAGTGATAGCTTAAACAACTCTGACTCTACAATGCTCACACCTCCATCCAGTCCTCCTCCACCTCCACCAGATGAGGAGCCAGCAACTCTGTCAAGGAAGAAGCCTCAAGTTTCTTGGGAGAAGCTGCCTACAGCAAATGAGAAACCTGAAATAAAAAAAAGTCTCACAAAACTAACGACACCCACTAGTCCACTTCAGGAAAAACCCGTAAGCATTCCAGTTGCTGATCACAAAACCAGCTCACCTGTTGTGATGAGAACAAAGGAGCCCAATAAGCCAAAGCGAGACGAGGTCAGAAAGTCATTTGCAGAGTGTGTCGACGAGATTCCGTTTGCTGACGATGTGGATGAGACGTACGATGATCGCACTCCTGACACAAGTGCCCTGGATAGGTTTTACACGCCGCCTACTAGCAAAGTAAACAGGGACAAGCCATCCCTCCACCTTGCTTTAGCTACGGAGAATGGGAAACCCAAAATTTCTGAAGGTCTGGCATCCAGACCGGTAAAGGGTCCAAAGCACTTTTCTCCTGAAGCCAAGGAGATTGCAGAGGAACGGATGAGGGAAAGGGAGAAATCTGTAAAAAGTCAAGCTTTAAAAGATGCCATGGCTAAGCAGATTAATAAAATGAAGGAGGCCGAGGCAGGCAAGGGGGCTGCAGCCAAAGCGGCCTGGAATAATTCAGAGGTAGCTGTAAAGAACAAAAAGCGATCAAGTTCCCCTAAATCTTCAGCAGTTAAAGTTCTGGAGACCAAAAAACAGGCAGACGCAGTGCCGGAACGTTTCTTTACGCCATCGTTAAGTAAAAGTGCGGACAGTTCGGTTACCTCCTCAGAAAGCTCCACAGGTGGCAAGATTAAAAAACGCAGTTCACTGTTTTCACCACGTAAAAACAGGAAAGAGAAGAAGGCAAAAAGTGAAAGTAGACTTTCAGGAACTGAAGAAACACCTCCCAAACACAAATCCTTGTGGAAGGCCGTGTTCTCCGGGTACAAGAAAGACAAAAAAAAGAAAGATGACAAGTCCTGTCCGAGCACGCCCTCTAGCTCGACGACCGTGGACTCAGGAAAGAAAAAATCATCTTCCGCAGCAAAGTCATCAGGTCAGCAACCATGTCTTAATTTTTTGATTTACCAAACCCCAAAATTATCAATGTTTTTAAGGTTTTAAATAAAATGATTGTTATTTTGTGTTAGATTTGCACCTGAGAAGAAACCTTAGCTTTTCTGAGGACTCAGATCTGTCCTGTGATGATGTCTTGGAAAGATCCTCCCAGAAGTCCAAAGCAGATGTAAGTTTATATAATATGTTTGTAATATTAGTTAATAATATTGGTCTTTTTCTTTACATTAATTAAATATTTTGCCTTTCATAGCAACATATGGACTTGTTTGACCTAGTATCTGAAGTGAACAAGGATGTATTGAAGAAGGGGGTGAAAAAAGATAAGGGAAGGGTAAAGCAAACAGAGAGAGGGAAGGCTAATTGGAAAGGCAAATTAAACGAGAGAGGGACTGAAAAAATTAAATGTTCATCAAGAGTAAAAGTGAAGAATGTGAGAGACATGGAACAAGTTGATGAAGAAGAAAAGGTATTTCTTGATTACACAACAAATGTGTTTTGAGCTACTGAATTTTTAACATTTGAATTTGGGACGTTAAAAATAACTGATAACTGACGAATATGTCATTGTTCAGGTAATTCTGTCTGTTAAAATAAAACATTTAAAAAGCATTAATTTCCAATAGCTGTCAAAGAATGCTTTTTAATGATAAGGAAATACATTTCTTGCTTGAATCATTTAAATTATAAACAGGGCAGCTATTTATTATTAAGGCTTTGAGATACTGATCGCATCTAAATTAAATAATTCTGGTTAGTTAGTTCGTCCCATTTTGTAATGGATTGCTAGTTAGCAATTTTCTTTATTTAAAATGTGCATTCAGAATGCTAAACAAGCTTTATTGAATTTTGTATTTTATATTTGTTACATATAGTACATTTAGTATTTTTTGTCCACTAAAAGGCAGTGGTAGCTCAGCGCTTAGGGTACTGGACTAGTAAACAGAAGGTTGCCGGTTCAATCCCCGCCACCACCAAGTTGCCACTGTTGGGTCCCTGAGCAAGGCCCTTAACCCTCAATTGCTCATCGTGTTCTGCTCATTGTGTAAGTCGCTTTGGATAAAAGCGTCTGCTAAATGCTGAAAATGTAAATGTAAAAAAAGGAAGGTAAATATTCCTCAACAAATTCTGTTTAGACTATTATTCAGTTATTCATTCAAAAAACATGTAAGAAGCAAATCAAATATTTACACCCAATACATGCAATCCAGTGATTTACTTTGCACTGATCACGTCAAAGAAACTCAGTAGCTCTAAAGCATATGTGTGTATGTCAGTAGGTAGATCTCATGACCAGGTCCAGTAACCCAGTTATACTAAGGCGTGTGTGGTTATCATAGATTGTTTTGCATTTGTAGTTATTTGTAGTTAGTAACTGTTTAGGTGTTTTAGGTGTTTAAGATTTGATGTGGTTATTTGTATGCATTCTATACTATACTATACTTTATGTGTACACACACACACACACACACACACACAGTAATGACTCCTAAAGTGGATGTTCAGTCAATTGAAATGTAATTAATTAACTTGACTGCATGACATTCATCCTTTGACCAGCAGGGGCAGTACTCAGGCTAAATCTTTTATGTAAAATATAAATATATTCTCATAAGCTAGGCTAGCAAGAGAGCACAGAGCTGTGCACATATTACCCAGCTAACATGTTAACTTACTTAGATTAAAGTTACTAAACAGATTTAACTGCAGTGGTTTAGGTTGGAAATAAAATGAACACCCTGGTATTGTTTCTCTGTTTTTTCAATTGTCAAAATGAAAATGGTAACTAAATAGACGGTGTAATATGTAAATAAGCTATGCTTTTATTCATGTAGATGGGAAATACATAATAAACAAGTTTACGTGACAGTGATAAATAACAGAAACACAACCAGTTTACAGTGTAGTCTGTCTACATTCATGATTCATTAAAACATCCATATAGCTAGCATGTGTCAGTGTTTGGTTTGTGTTTTGTGTTGTCCTAAACTGTCGGTTTGATTTAACCACTTTAACCTGTTTAGTCACATCATTTGTTTTATGTTGTTCATTGTTCGTGTTTTATTTTTTATCCTCCCCACAAGTCTGTTTATGTTCCTCATGCACTGGCGTTCAAGAGATCATACGCCACAAAGGTAGTGTGTTTATTCTCACAAGTCCACCTGTTCTGAGCATGCTACATCTATTATTTAACCTTATCCTCTATAATCCATGTGTTTTTCCACTACTGTATTACTAACAGTGTCCTTTATGAGCATGAATAAGCAGTACCACCTTTCTGCTGGAGGATGCACCTGTCACCTGATTTTTATTTATTTATTTATTGAGAAGCTTTATCTGTATCCTGATCTGTATTCTGCACTGTACTTCTCACTGGTTCATATTTGCTCTGTGACTCCTTGGCGGTGAATTCACTCAGAAGCTGTACACATCAGTGCTCTAAACACTTCTGTTTTCATTTTCTTTTATTAACTGTGTTCTCTAAAAATGCTTTATAAAACAAAAAGATAATTAACCAGTATCATAGTAATAGTAACATTGTCAGAAAACACAATCACCATTTTTCAGAAAAGCTGGGAAATACTGTCAAATGCAATAAAAACAAAAATGTATAAATTGTTAACCCTCTTGAACTTGTAATTAACTAGCAACAGTACAAAGAAATGTTCATGTTTTGGTGGCCAACTTGATTGTATTTTGTAAATACAAACAAAATTGGAATTTGATGCCTGATGGCTTTGGGGGAAAAAATCTTCTGAAGTTTGGTTGTTCTCTGTGCCAAAGATAAAAAAGCACCTGTTTCCAGCAAAAAGTGCAAAAGCCAACATCTCTTATGTTATCATGGTGCATCAGTGCCGGTCACATGGGTGACTTGCATAATTTTTAAGGTACCACTAATGTAGAGGTGAATATCTGGATGTTACAAAGACATCCAAATAATTTCAGCAAGATTATGCCAGGCCTCATTCTTCATGCACTACAACAGCGGGGCTTCATTGACACACTTATGGTGCATCATGAAGAGGAGAGCCATGGCAACCACAGACTGCTGAGCAGCTGGGCAAAAAATTTACTTTTGTCTGTTAAATAAAGATTCATTATATTCAAATCACAGTTCTTTGTTTATTTTGCATTTTACATCTCCCAACTTCTCTGGAAATTTGGTTTGTAGAATATTTGTAATGATTCTAGTCAGATTTTAGATTTAAATTTAGATTTTTGTGGTACACTGTGCTTTGTAATGTATAACAAAACGACACATTAAAAACAAATAAATTATTTATTTATTATAAGTTATTTAAGAGTTGTGCTAGTGTAGCTGTTTATTCAGATGTATAAGATACTGTTATGGAATTTTATCACTTCGAAGCTTTGGACAAAACTGTCTTGTCTTTGTATAGCTCTAGATATAAGAAGTCCCTGATTCATGTTTTGATTCTTAATTGCAGAAGACGTACACTGAAGAGGAGCTAAATGACAAACTGACACGCAAGGTGCAGAAAGCAGCTCGGCGGCAGGCTAAACAGGAGGAGCTGAAGAGATTACACAGGGCTCAGGTACGACTTTAATAATAATTACACGTATACAGTAGTGGTGTTTTAGTCTTAACATTAGTACATTATGGTAATTCAGTAAAAAAAATCACAATCCAAACAATTCTGGTATTACATTATTATTAAACATGGAATTCAACAAATATGTTTTTACAGTCTATAGTTAAAGTATAGCTCAGTGGTTAAGGTACTGGACTTGTAATCAGAAGGTTGCCGGTTCAAGCCCCACCACTGCCAAGTTACCACTGTTGGGCCCTTGAGCAAGGCCCTTAACCCTCAACTGCTCAAAATCGTGTTCAGTCATAATTGTAAGTCGCTTTGGATTAAAGCGTCTGCTAAATGCCAAAAATGTAAATGTATCTTAATGACTTACAATTTCTCTTATTGCTCCCAAATCTCCTAGCGGTGACTATTTTTTTTATGTAGGACCTGCATTTGGTGAACCAAATACATTTCAAAAAGTGTATCTTGCTGTACAAGATGGCAAAACTAGATTTCATGCACAACTGAAATGTCATGCAACATTTTTATTTATTCATTCATTTAGATAAAAGAATGTCAGTATATTTCAGCATAATTGCACGGTTTGATTTCCTCCAAAGCATACCACACAGCCATGCAGGATTAAAAATAAATTCACTACCAACTGCATTAGTCAGTGTGAGTATGATTGTGTTGGTTTCTTGTCCTCAGATCATTCAGAGACAGCTGGAGCAGGTGGAGGAGAAACAGAGACAGCTGGAGGAGAGGGGTGTAGCTGTAGAAAAGGCTCTACGAGGGGAAGCAGGTATCTTACACTGTTTATTCTTCCATCATCTTCTCTATACACACCTCAGGCTGGAATGAAAATATAAAAAAATATACACACATGGCTCATTGGGGTAAGGTTGTTACGGTAGTGTTATTTTATAGATCCTGGATCTTGGCAAAAAAAAATCAAGCCCTACTATAAGTCTGATTTCTGGAGCCCTACCACTAATTGGTGTTTAATGGATGTCACTGTGGTCAAAGCAAACCCAGATTTTACACCAGATGCATGACTTAAGCATTGTATCCATGTTGTGTCAAGTGTAATGGAACAATGTCAATTTACACTAGGCGTGTCTTTATTTTCTGTACATGCTACTGGCAGTGGGCACTCAGGAGAACCAGGATTCTTTTAAACAATGTGTAGAGATCATACAAAAGACTGTAAGACTCCCACAATGGAGTTTATCATAGCATACAAAGAAAGATTCCGATTTTAAATAAAGTGATAGCAAGTGGAATTGTGGGATTTAAATGGATTTTGAGTCACGCTTCAGCCTGGATGCATTTTGTTTAGTGCTCATGAAAAGGAACGTGAACACAGTTTGGAATGTATCACGATTCCAACATAGAAACATATGCATGTTTGAAAATAATGAAGTCGCTGTGATTTTAGTGGTTTGAAAGCACACCTGCACTGCTTATCTGTAGACAACAGAAAATTATAGTAATCTTTAAAGTCAAATTAATGTTCTGTACTGTAATTTTTTGTTTGATTATACAAATGAATAGTTACTAGGTATAAAATAGTAAAGCTTAGTCGATTTTTATATAATAATTGCATATTCTGCATTTTCTTTCTCATGTTATACATGTAGTAAACCTTATTAAAGTTAATGCCTTTACATTCCTGTTGCAGCTTTGCTCATACTTTTTGCTACATATAATTAAAAATTTTAAAGCACTTTGCAAGGGACCATTAATGACTTTATAATCTATGGGACAGATTAGAGACTTAAAATCATAATAAGCTATTATTTCTTTCCTTGCTTCTAAAGTTTTATTATTTTGGTCGTAACATTTGTATAATAATATGCAATAGGAAATGAAACGTAAGTAATAGGTGCTGTGAGAGATTTTCGACAATCAATGATGACCAGAAGAGCAACTGTAGATTTTTTTGTTTGTTTTTTCTCCTCATATCCTTTTCTGTCCATTTCATCACTGAAAGTGGTGCTTTTCTGTGCCTTATAACCTCTCTATCCTTCACTTTCTTTAAGGGTTACATAAAGGTTCTAGTGTTAGTCCAAAACAGCGTAAGAGGCGCTCAGGTATCTGTGCCGATAATGTTAATAGGTGTCCGAAGTCGTCGTCCATGATCTCATTTTAAGTATCATCTATCTTGGTTTCCCCTCATGTGTCTTTCAGCTGCATGAAACTGAATTTGCGTGTGTAGCATAGATTTGTGTGCCCTCTCACTGGATTTGCTTTAGTCGTGTACTGTATTTATAATACAGTGAAGAGTTCTTTTTTTTTTTTATTGCATTAGTCTGTGACACAGAAGGTGAGACACAAAAATGCCTAGGTGCAGCTGGTGCTGCTTTTGCCCACAGTTGCAACCTGTTGTGGTTCAGCTGGCAAAATGGTTAAGAACAGTCATTAGTTAACAAAAAATGTAATACTGGTCTTTTACATTTACACTGATAATGAACATTAGGCCACAATTCTCCACTCCAAACCCTGTGGCAGGGCACAGCAGCACACAACACCAAATCTATGTACCCATTCTGTCATTCTGAAATATGCCGTGCACATGCAACGTCTTTATTTAACCACATCTACAGTGTACCTATGCAGTGTAACATACTGAGTTTGGGTGTGGGTGTTCAAAACTCATGCATGACTTTCTTTGCTTTACTTGCACTAGCAGTGCTTGTGTATGCAGTAACATATCTTTAATATATCCTTATTGTAGACTATTGGGGAGAATCTAATTACAGTGAGATCCTGGACTTGCATCTGGGCGGTATGTATTTCAAACCTGTCGCTTTAAACTGACAAACGGCTAACTCATCTCTCCTCACCCTCCTGTACTTACTGACGCTCTTACCTTACCTTACTGTGTGTCCTCCCTTTTAAATCTAAATCCATTATGGATGCAACACGGCAGAGCTTTCCTCACAGACAAGCCTGTGATGAAACTTTGCAGTGTATTGTTTGATTCGTTCATGTCTATAAATCAAATATTAACTAATTAATAACAATGAAATCGTATTTCAGATTAGTTTTTGATTGATTTTGGTCCTACTTTTTAAATGACACAAAATTAAATTGATGAATCAACAGTGAATAAATGATTTCACATTTGCTTGCAGATTTCCTCTCTTGGATGACCAGTTTATAAATCTCAGCAGTGTAGATTATGTACACAAATATATATTCTGAAATTCAGATGATCTGGGCTTTCCTGATAAATACATTCTTAAGTAGGGTCGCTCAGGTGACACAGAGGTAAATCTCACCAGCTCACCACCGCTGGGATTAGAGGGTTTAAATTCCCAGTGGTGCTATTGATCGGTTAGGTGTCTACATACAGACATGATTGGTTATTCCTCGGGGTGATGATAGAGGCCCTGAGATGGAATAGTGGTCTGTTTGGGGTGTGTCACTTGGTTGCACCCAGTGATTCGGGGAAACCAGACCCACTGCAACCCTGACCAGAATAAAGTGGTGGTAAAACATGAAAAAATAAGTTATATTTCTAAGCCAGCATATGTTGTCATATGTTGAAAATGTCATCGTAAAAGAATAAAAAATTAAATTAATTTATACTTTTTTGAGGAAAGAAACGCTTTAACAATTCAGTCTTTGAAAAAGAACAGTTGCAGAAATTATTGAAGTCTCAAGACAACCATGACATACAATACATGTTGTTTACAAGTTTATGATAACGTTTGACCCCAGCTGTATACTGTGAAGTGTTTTGGCTATATTGCCCACCATACAGTATTTGTAAGTAGTAGAAATATACACACAATGTTATCAATAATTAGGCTTATCCTCTTTGTACCCAGACTTTTGTATACTTGCCTATCAGAAATGTCTACCACATAGGCATACAATCACTGACCCTATCTTGAGAATTAATTGTAGATCAGCTGATTGGCTGCATTAGCCTGATGTAGCTTCAGCCTCCCTACCTGCTTGGTTGGCCAGATACCATGTGTGCTTTGTGTATGCTGGTATGAGTTGTGTGTATGCTGTGTTAAATTAATACATACTTTTCTCTAAACTCGGACACCTCTCTTGTGTGATGCCCTTGCTGTGTTCCTGCCCACCTTCAGGGTCTTCGATTAGTGCCAGAGTGTGTTGTTCTGAGCATGTGTGTGTGAGTTTGTGGTGCGCTATTGCTGTTGTGTGCTGTTGAGTTGTTGATGACCTGTTTTTTAATCATCCACATTAACACAAGGTAGCGTGGGGTTTTATTTCAAACAAAAGACTCAACAGCAAAACAATATATAAAATACACTCCCTCCTGGAACTAACAGGAACGTATTTATAAACATGTCTAGGGGCTGTTTGAATTCATTAATATTTGCATGTATAATTGTTTACTGTTAATATCAATAGTAATCAATAGTATCAGTTCCCCAATAACAATAAGAACTAAACCAACTTAAGTACATAAAACAATATAAATAAGTACAAGTACAAGAATGCAACTTTTGTGTCTGCTGTGTTATGAATTGCATATTATATATTTGTATTGATTATGTTCCTAGACTTGGGCATGTTTCATATGTAACATGCAGGGAAACCAGATGCAACAATGCTGAGTTTCAGTTCAAACTCTTAATGCTGTGAGGTTGAAAATAAGCCTTTCTTAAACCTAATTTAATCTCATATAAGTTAACACAGTTGAAACATTCAAGTTTGTGTAAATGTATCTAAAGTGCTGTAGAATGTGTCTTTGATGGCTGTATCAGTTGGTGTTGGATACTGTTTGCTAATGTCTTCTGTTATTACTGAGAATAATGTGTAGGATCGATCACTGTTGCCTTTCTGTGGAAAATGCTTTTTCCCCTCCACACTTATGTCATGGAAGTCCACAGTTAGGTCACCTGTGTGATCGTCCCTTTAGTGTAACCTTACATTTCACCTGCTTTAAGTTTGCATATTATTACGATATTGGCTTATGAGGCCATGTGACCATCGTTTGTCACCTATTGTCACGTTTGTCACCACACATACTACTTCACTGTTGTGTCATTCATCATGTTTGTTTGATTTTTTTTCTTTTTTAACTGGCATAGGACAAACCTCCAACCCAAAAATTAGTCCCATAAGACTATATGATTTTTTAAAGGTTGGGAAGTGATTATTTACCCATTCCTCTGTATTTAGTTTAGTCTTAAGCAATGCCAAATCAGTGTAGTTTTACTACTTTGTGCAAAATTGTTGATTATATAAAACGTAGGGCCACAGTTTTTACTTTTACATTTACTTTTCAATTATCTTGCCCACATTCTCTCTCTAGCATTTCTTCCCATAGTTTTCTTGCTTTTTGGATTTTTCTCCTCACTTTTTTCTCTCCTTCATTTTTCCCTCCCCTCTCCTGCACATCCACTTCTTTTTTCCTCTTCCCTTCTCTTCCTTTACCACGTCCACCACTACTTCATTCTCTCTTGTGGAAGTTGAGCCCTATGTCAGGACCCCTCGCTGGAGACCCTTGTCCTTCTGCCCATGCTGTTCCCCTGAAGGTAACGTAAATTCTGTCTCACCTGCCGCCGGTCAGTCGGCTGCATTAGCACACCAGCCTGGCCTGCTGCCTTTTACCCAAACTATTCCCTCTAGACTGATCATCTTTGTCCTTTTTCTTATCGATTTACTCGCTTTATTTTCTGTTTGGTTTTTAAACCCGTTTAACCCTTTTCCAGCAGACTCCATATAACGTAAACTATTTTGATAATAAAAAGTCATTAAGGAGGAAGTTTACCAAAAGTGTGCATTTAATCAGCATGGTTTTCTACAGAACTAAACAAAAACAGTCCATTATGTGTGTTATTCTTCTCTAGTCCTTTTTTGTAGCGCTGCATGTTAACCGTATGTTAAAGCATTTTTTACCTGTGTGTGTGTATGCAGTCCACAGCACACATATAATTTTGCTAAATTATTGAGGATACCGCATGTTAGAGCTGTTAAATACTTTTCGTAAATATTTTTATACTCTTATTCTGTACCGAAACATGTAGTTCTGCTTAAAGACAAGTCTGATGTTTGCTTTTTTATTAAACATTAAATCCACCAAGTAATACACAGTTGCGATCAGAAATATTTAGTCCCTCCAAAGAAAATAAGAATTTATTACTGTAAACTTTGCAGAATAGCTAGATTTTGCATTTAATTATTAATGTATCAGTTAGATGATACAGCAAATGAACTAAGAATATGGATGATAAAGTATGATAAAGAATATTCTTACTGCCATAATATTGCAGATATTAAAACCTACTTCTGTGTAACATAGCTGGTGAAATAAAGTGATTCTGATTCTGGTCTGTATGACCTAAATTTGGGTTACAACATGACAAATCCATTGAGAACTCAATAACCAACCTTAATTGGCTTCTCTTGTGATGTATTATATAGACACCATTTAGAAATTCATGTGTTTAAGGTGTGTTGCAACCAAAAATTAATGAGCTGTGACAAAAACTGAGAGGAGCATTGCACCAAAAGTAGTGTGTATAAGTAAAAACGTACCACAGCAAGCAACCAATGGAAGATATTTCTGTAACTTTGGTTCTGCTGTGGATTAATATGTTGTTTGTAAAAGGGATATGCAAATAGTGTGTTGGCATGAAACTCATTAATCTTTCACATTCATATAATATTTTACAGTGTTTAGGGCAACATATAACAATGTAAGAACACGGTCCTTCAGATTATTGTTTTCTCATTCATCACATACTCATTATTACTTCTTTCATTCACATTACATTCAGCAGTTTTAATTCATGTAGTGTTTGTGAGTTTATGTAGTAAAGCCTGAATGGCTGAATGTTTTGCTGTGGGTTTGTGTGGGAGTCTGTGCTAACTATGGTTTCTTCTCTGTGTCTTTTTTGGGGGAGAATGGGGCTGAGTGTGGTGGAGGCCACTGGCTGTGCGTATCCACTGGATAAGTTGAGCCAAATCCTGTTGTCCAATGTCTTTTAAAGCCTCTTGTCCAGTGTCTCACTCTTGTCTCTAACATTGATCTTGTGTCTGAGAAACTGTGCTTTGTGTCTGTGTACTAAAAAATGTTGGATGGTGGGGGGGGGTACAGTTTGTGTTGCTCAAGTCTTTGCTTCATCAGCCAGGTACATCGTGCTGCACCGGATTTGCTTTTTGACGCTGCTTGCTTTAGATAATGTTGTGCATGTCATGTATGTCTAGGCATGAGTAAGTGAGTCTAAAAGGGGGAAAAGAGAAAAAGGGCTGTACCAGCGTGGTCAGATGTACACCCACCAACTTTTTAGCCAATGACTGTAATTCTGTGAAGTCTTGCATGCCGCACTTTTTTCCCATACACTTAACACGGGTAATATAGCCAAAATACTACAGTATATCTTAAAAATAATAACTGGTAACAATACACCTACCAGCCACTTTATTAGGAACAGTCGTACACCTGCTCAGACATGTAATTATCCTGTCATCCAGTCATGTGGCAGCAGTGCAGTACATTTAGTCATATAGACAGGTCAAAAGCTTCAGTTAATGTGTGTTTACACTTTCTTGTGGTAAATACCTTTGTTATTTACCAGTTTAGGCTACTTTCTATTCAATAATAATAGTGCTTGAGATGTCCACCCTCTGCCACGCCATAACCACATTGGCAGTGAATCTTCATAAATTTTCTTTCTTTTTTATCTGAGGTATAAATTTGTATGCAGATAAACATATTTCCAAACTGTTTTATCTGGGGGACATCTACCATTTTACTACCATTTTACCGCCACCAACATGCACACAATAGAGAAACTTGTTCAGATCCAGCTGAGATCAAGAATGTGATTCATTACCACAAACACCCTGGATTTAAAACTTGCTAAGAACTCATGGGTTAAAGTTACATACGATTATGAGAACACTGAAAGCAGAATACAAGAAGAGGAAATCTAACCTGACATTCAGCTTTGAAATTTCATGTTTTACCTTCATGCCATCTTTTGGAAATGAGGCACGTTTGATCCTGTTAGAGCTGTCCTGCTCCTGACCCTCCTCCTCCACTACTCTATCCAACTGTTCCATTATAAAAGACATTCCAGCTTGGCTGTTATTCCATCGGCCGTGTGGTTGTCCATGTCGGATCTGTGTGAGTCTGGGCATTGAGAAGGTTCCTCATCCTTTTACATGTTGTTTTGTTTGCAGGAATGGGTAAAAAGGATGATCCCAAGCTGATGCAAGAATGGTTTAAACTGGTGCAGGAGAAAAATGCCTTGGTGCGCTATGAGTCAGAGCTGATGATATTGTGAGTATAGCATCATCATCTACTTTTTGGACTCACAATGCATAGCAGGGTTATAAAATCTTCCCATGTCATGTACTGTATATATCACTACAGTGCATGATGAAATTTTTCATGTTTTTTTTTAGTGCTCGTGAGTTGGAGCTGGAAGACCGGCAGAGTCGACTGCAGCAAGAACTTAGAGAGCGAATGGCAATTGAGGGTACGTTCAATCAAACTGTCACTAATTTTATGTAGTAAGTTCTAAATAGAAGTACACTATATGGTCAAACGTATGTGGACCATGAGCTTGTTGACCATGCCATTTTAAAACTATGGGCATTAATATAGGGTTGCCTATCCCTACATTTCATCTATAACAGCCTTCACTCTTCTGGGAAGGCTTTCCACCAGACTTTGTATTGTTGGAAAGTTCTGGCTCACAATCAACGTTTCAGTTTATCCCAAAAGTGCTTAAAGATAAATAAGTTATTAAAAAATTTGGCTTTAGGTATTAACATTAATCTCAGGTGATCTGATCACATGTAGCCATTTACTTTTGGCATTTGTGTGTGTCTCAAACATCTCCAATCATTTCCGGATTACCGGTCAACTCCCAACCAAAATGGCACACTGTCATTTCAAAACAGCCTTAGGTCAAAAAGTGTAGATTTTGTTGTTACTGGTGAGTTTAAAGATTTGTGGCTCAGTTAGTACCCACATACACAAAGCAAGCAGCTAAGAAATAAACATAACTCAAATATTTTATAAATTTACTATACATGGCTGCTTTTCCTTTTAAATCTAACTGTTTTTAACCTAAGTAAGGACTACACTGAAGAACATGTCACACTGAAGAACAGCCAAACTTTTGTGGACATCTGACCTTTTCTTTACCGCGTATTTTACTGATCGACGGCTTTACTATTGCTTAACAGTACATGTAGAAAGACAGTGTGACTGATGTGTGTATATCTAAGCTGCTTTAAATCCTCTATATACTTGTAGTTAGGGCTGGCAACTAGTCTGTTTTTTTTTTTACTTTTTATCATAAAGAGACAAAGGCAGGGCTTCTAGTACACTCCTCACAACTATTTACAATGTTCATCTGTCTTTTCTGCGCGTTTTCTTTCTACAGACCATTTAAAAACTGAGGCAGAGCTGACTGAAGAGAAGCACATTCTGAATGAGATGTTGGATGTGGTGGAGCAAAGGGACTCGCTGGTGGCTGTCCTGGAGGAGCAGAGACTCAGAGAAAAGGAAGAGGACAAGGATCTGGAGGCGGTCATGCTCTCTAAGGGGTTTAATTTAAACTGGATCTAACCAGCATACTCCACCATAGGGAATGTAAGGATTTGATAGAGGCTGTTTGCTTTTGTCTTATAAATGCTGAGGAAGTTGGTGACAGCATTTACACATCCTTGTGATGTTTACAAGTCCTCCTGGCTCAGCTCAGGGTTGACCCTGGGGTCCACCTGTTTCTCTCTCCGCTGCACTGGAAATACAGCCAAGCTTTCACCTCTATACAGTTTTTACATACTGTTTTGGACTCAGAAAGGGAATTTGGACATAGGGAAATTATATAGACAGTTCAGGATTTCAAGGATTACATCTACATCCTGTTCATCACCTGTTACACATTTCGAAGAAGCAGAGCAAGGTTGTTGGATTTCATTTTTCTGCTTTTATACTCACACTACTGACTGAAATAGGAACTGTACAGCCTGCCTTACCCACAGTTCCATGTGGAGACATGATAAACACGGTAATTTAAACCCCAATGACAATTATATTGTTTCTCCATGATTTAGTGATCAAATATGCTACTACAATTGTTTCATTATGTATTTATTCTTGTTTTACAGAAAAGCATGCACAGTTCCACAGAGGAACTCTTATGGTTTTGTTTTTCAACAGTGAGTTGGAAAGGCTGTTCCTTTCGCTTATCAGCCAGCTCATATCAAAACTAGATTTTTAGGGCTGTGTTCATAAAAAACTTTATTGGCATCCATCAGAATTTTTTTTTTATAACACATCTCACACGGCATACTGCATCTGTGCTTAAATGCCACCGGCTTTCTTGAAAACATTCATACAGTAATCAGAATTGAGAAATGGTTCATTATCTAACCACAGGCAACATTCAGACTGCAAGACTGAGTGCTTAATTCTAAATAGGGATGTATTGATATGGAAATGCTTGACCAATGCCTTCATTTTTATGTACATATCTCCTAATGCCTATGCTGATACATACATGATACAAATTGCTAAAAATGTAAACAAAAGACTATATTTACCATGGGGAGATATCCAAAACAATAGGCTACAATGAGTTATAACACAAGGCCATTTGCACCTATAAAAAGACCTATGTAGGTAAAATAAATCAAATAAGTCACATGTAAGAGCTGCAGATGTATGTGTACCACTGAATAGGCTTAAAACAGTACTTCCCAACACACGACCTGTTTTGTACCGGAATGAACCAGGGCACACATGTCTCACTAGTTTCAACACAAAATTTAAATTGAATTAACATTGTATAAATTTCAGTCTGACTGGTGTTGCATTATAGTTAAATACATATTGGTCTTGAGTACCACATAAACTACCAAATTTAAATTAAACACAGTTTTTTTTTTTCAATTCAGTGTCAATCTTAGATTCTTGGAAAATTGATTTTGGGAGTTGGATAGTTGCAGTTCAAATAAGACTGGCAGCATTGACTGATGTTCCTAGATATTTGTATACACCATTTTGCATAGGTGCAAAAAAGCCTGTCAACTTGTTCTTTTTAAAACTGGTGGCAAGACATCTGCATTTTGCCAGATGTTGAAAATCTGCTTATGAATGCAGTTTTAGCATAAAGAACATAAGGTGCATTGTATATAATACTCAGCCTTTAGCTCATGCTCAGTGTTGATACACTAAGTTGAGCTTCTGCACTATCTAGTGCTCACTCTTTTGTCTTAAGATATTTCCCTTTACCTTTGCAAGTTTACAATCACTTAACTGAAATTAAAATCTAAATGAGACACTAAAGTTAACAGAAGCTGTGAAATGTATGTCAAATATTCATATTTAAGACAATGTAGTGATAATTACATTATTAATGTTTTAAAATACTTTAAACTGGTAAATAATATACAATTAAAGCCCTGACAGGGTGGACAAGTTCTTAATTCACTTCTAGTTTGCCTGGCATGGGAGTATGTTTACATGTTAACTTTAAATAATTTATTGCAGTTAAACATTTGTGCTCATGTAAACAGCATAATCTGACAACATTCTCGCTGCCACTTAAAAACCAAATACAAGCGTCATATCAGTGTGATTGTTAGTCTTTATACAGTATAATCTATAATATGAAGTGAGTGACAAGTGCCCTCTGGAGTTTTGATGTTTATCAAGGGCATTGCACTTATCAATGCAGTTGCCTTGTAAAACAATATAAAAGACATAATAAACCCTAATTTAAGCTAACCTATATATTGAACTGGCCCTAATATAATCCACCTGAAACATGTTTCTATGCAAACATAATTATTATATTATACATTTATTTACCAGTAAAAGTAAATTGACTAATTTTCTACAGTTGCTGGTTTCAGGAATGCTGGTTGACCATCTCAGCGCTCCTAAGTTACACCATACGTCTGCTTGTCCCATGTCCTCTACACAAAATTTGTTAAACATTATTATATCTCATACCGCCGTTAATAAGCTTGTTTCATTATTTATCTCTTGGGTTTTATAGTTATATCAGCAAATAGGGATTAATATAAGAAACGTAACTGTTTGCATTGGTTTACAGCATTCTGCCTTTATGTGTCCATATCCACAAGGTTTACTTACCTTTACCAAGGCTTAATTTTTATTTCTTTGTTTTTATAAAAACAAATTTGTACTTCAAGCTTTCACACAATACTACTGGACAATACTGATTAGCAAAAAGGATAAATCTGTATAAAGTAGCTATGTCCAAAAGAATTGGTAAAATGCTATTTTTTGACATGTTTTGAGGTGGTAGTATGCAGTTTGGGATGCAACCTACATTTCAGAACGCTGTACAGTGGGACACAGATTTTTGTATGAATGTACAAAATAACTGTGAATGAAATAGTTTGACAATTTTAAAGCCAGATATTTAGACTGTGTAAATGTTTTACAAAGTTCATGGGTATTTATTAACATGTGTGAAAATGTATTATATGTAAAGAAAATGGAACCTAATTTTAAAAATTGTATGGTGTCATATCTTGACATGTAAACGCTTCCTGTAGCTAATCTGCATATAGGATTTTGGATGTAAGTTTAAAGGTAATAAACATGCATTTGTTTTTTCAATTTGTTTTTGCAGTTTGTTCCAAAATAATAATTTATTAAAGAAAAAAGAGAATAATATAAAAATATTATTTAGTGGTCAGAAATGTTTGTCCACTACAGTGCGGTGGTCCAGTGTAATGCTGGTCCAGTGTAACATTGCTAACATGGTTTAGGTCTGCGTGTCCCATTAGAGGAACTGGAATGTAGCGGAGAAAAAGTAAAACTGATATCGATCTGCCCATCACCTCTAGTAATAAGGTTAGAATAGCCATGTGGTGTCAAAACCTAGCCCAGCCACCTAGTTCACAGCTGATATACTGACGAAAACCAAAATAACTCATAAATCGTAACTACTATTATTATGAAATAAATATACAATGAAGACTTGTGCACTGTGTGCAGTACACTAACTATACAAAAGACATTACAGCTGTGAAGTAATATCCAAGGTCAACAACACGGGTACTCGCTACTGTTGTTACTGTGATTTCTGTTTCTATAAGCACTCTGTATTTATAACTCTATCATAGTACTATTGTAATACATTTTTGTAAGTAGCTGCTCTCAGTGGGGTTGTAGATACATTCAGATATTTAAAGCGGTCAGATTTCTTGTTTCTGGATGATTTACTTTGTCACAACGTTACCATCATGGCCTATCACCACCAAGCGGCTAACTCATACCACGTAGTTGTGTTTGCTGGTTAAATAAATATGTTCATTTTAAATAGAGATTAAATATGTTTGTCCTTGTTCATTTAAATTTAAAAATAGATGCTAATCTGTTTATATTCATATATAAATATATTCAATCTGTTTATATTTATATTCATAAGCATAAAGTCAAAAGCAAAGAGTACTTATTCATCAAAACACAAACACGCAGAATGAGAGCCTCACTGCGCATGCTCCGATTTACGAACCGGATCTACGTAATTTGCGTAGGGTGCGCAAAGTGCGTTCATACTTTACTAAGGGATCATTTAAACATCATTTTCATAAAAAAATGCCCCGATTTATGTATGTGCAATGAAAAGTATTCCGAAACTTACATTCTTCTGACAGAAATGAAAGAAGAACAAAAACAATATTACTGTAATTAGATCCAAGAGAAAGTTTCAGTCGGGAGATAAATAAGCTTCTGCTAGTTTTAAAAGTGGCATCAAGGACACAAAACAAAACCATGGACTAACATTAAATGTGGTTTGCATTATTTCTCTGCATTCTTTCTCTGACGATAATTAGGATTATACTGTATATACAGTGTATCACAAAAGTGAGTACACCCCTCATATTTCTGCAAATATTTCATATCTTTTCATGGGACAACACTATAGACATGAAACTTGGATATAACTTAGAGTAGTCAGTGTATAACTTGTATAGCAGTGTAGATTTACTGTCTTCTGAAAATAACTCAACACACAGCCATTAATGTCTAAATAGCTGGCAACATAAGTGAGTACACCCCACAGTGAACATGTCCAAATTGTGCCCAAAGTGTCAATATTTTGTGTGACCACCATTATTATCCAGCACTGCCTTAACCCTCCTGGGCATGGAATTCACCAGAGCTGCACAGGTTGCTACTGGAATCCTCTTCCACTCCTCCATGATGACATCACGGAGCTGGTGGATGTTAGACACCTTGAACTCCTCCACCTTCCACTTGAGGATGCGCCACAGGTGCTCAATTGGGTTTAGTCCATCACCTTTACCTTCAGCTTCCTCAGCAAGGCAGTTGTCATCTTGGAGGTTGTGTTTGGGGTCGTTATCCTGTTGGAAAACTGCCATGAGGCCCAGTTTTCGAAGGGAGGGGATCATGCTCTGTTTCAGAATGTCACAGTACATGTTGGAATTCATGTTTCCCTCAATGAACTGCAGCTCCCCAGTGCCAGCAACACTCATGCAGCCCAAGACCATGATGCTACCACCACCATGCTTGACTGTAGGCAAGATACAGTTGTCTTGGTACTTCTCACCAGGGCGCCGCCACACATGCTGGACACCATCTGAGCCAAACAAGTTTATCTTGGTCTCGTCAGACCACAGGGCATTCCAGTAATCCATGTTCTTGGACTGCTTGTCTTCAGCAAACTGTTTGCGGGCTTTCTTGTGCGTCAGCTTCCTTCTGGGATGACGACCATGCAGACCGAGTCGATGCAGTGTGCGGCGTATGGTCTGAGCACTGACAGGCTGACCTCCCACGTCTTCAACCTCTGCAGCAATGCTGGCAGCACTCATGTGTCTATTTTTTAAAGCCAACCTCTGGATATGACGCCGAACACGTGGACTCAACTTCTTTGGTCGACCCTGGCGAAGCCTGTTCCGAGTGGAACCTGTCCTGGAAAACCGCTGTATGACCTTGGCCAACATGCTGTAGCTCAGATTCAGGGTGTTAGCAATCTTCTTATAGCCCAGGCCATCTTTGTGGAGAGCAACAATTCTATTTCTCACATCCTCAGAGAGTTCTTTGCCATGAGGTGCCATGTTGAATATCCAGTGGCCAGTATGAGAGAATTGTACCCAAAACACCAAATTTAACAGCCCTGCTCCACATTTACACCTGGGACCTTGACACATGACACCAGGGAGGGACGACACATTTGGGCACAATTTGGACATGTTCACTGTGGGGTGTACTCACTTATGTTGCAGCTATTTAGACATTAATGGCTGTGTGTTGAGTTATTTTCAGAAGACAGTAAATCTACACTGCTATACAAGCTGTACACTGACTACTCTAAGTTATATCCAAGTTTCATGTCTATAGTGTTTTCCCATGAAAAGATATAATGAAATATTTGCAGAAATGTGAGGGGTGTACTCACTTTTGTGATACACTGTATATGCCAGCGTAAATAGCTGTAAACTTTTCTGTCCAATTTGTATGACGCACTTTTCTTGTAATACCCTTTACTTCATCAAATAATACAACAGACTAAAACACTTCGTGGCAACATTTCCTTTTACCTACCCACGTTTTCTTTTCTCAGTCTAATTACACAAACAGATCGGGCATATTTTGGCATTCAAGAACCATTTCATAATGCAAAGAAGCTTTTAAGATAAGATTCCTTTATTGATCCCCATGGGGGAAATTCGAGTGTTACAGCAGCTCCAGTACAGTAAATAGAGTAAATAAAAAAGTAGAATAAAATAAAAAAATAAGGAAATTATAAAAAAAAATTAGCTATGCTATGCACTGTGTAGTACACTAACTATACGAAAGACATTACAGCTGTGAGTTAATATTCAAGCTCAACAACACCGGTACTTGTTAGCTTAGTCGCTAGTGTTAGCTGCTAAGCTAATTGCAGTGATTTCTGTTTCTATAAGCACTCTGTATTTATAACCCTATCATATTAATGTTGTAATAGATACACAAAACAAAACCATGGACTAACATTAAATGTTGTTTGCATTATTCTGCAGTATTCATTATTTCTGACAGTAATTAAGACTACAAGTTTATAGATTTATATGCCAGCGTAAATAAAGTTGGTGTGATTTCTGCCTGATTTGTATGATGAACTTTTCTAGTAAAACCATTTACTTAATCAAATAATAAAACAGACTAAAACACTTCGTGGCAACATTTCCTTTAACTACCCACTTTTTCATTTCTCAGTCTGATTACACAAACAGATCTGGTGTATTTTCGCATTCAAGACCCATTTTATAAAGCAAAGAAGCCTTTAAGCATGCAAATGAACCATCGTCTCGACTAAAGAACCATTGTTTTTAATCGTGTGTGCAAATCAGGACAATAATCAAGTACAGTAATGTAACATTTATATGTACTTTATTTGTACTTAGAAACAGACACAGACAAAAAACAAAGACAGCAGCTGTGAACAATACAAACATTTACCGCAACATGGTCGCTGTTCCACTAACAACTTAGTTTATCAGTGCTGTTAACAGATGATCATTCATCCACATAACGCTGCCTGGCTTCCTTGCTGAGTTCGTCTCGGTACAGTTTCCTCTCATTTCACGTCTGATTCTCCAGCTTTTACTGTTATGAAAGAGTAAACATTAATGAAAGTGTCTTTGATGCTAATTTAACTGACGAAAATAACACCTCAACGAAGGCGCGTCGATGACGTCAGGGCACACGTGACTGACAAAAACCAATGAGCAAGAAGTAAAATTTGGGCTGGTTTGTAATCAATTTGGCAGCTTAAAATATAAATAAAAAAGCTATTGCTAAAACAGGTGGAATATAAATAGGTCTCCCTTCTCCCTACCTTCTCCCACCACATCCAAACCGTTGTCAAAAGTTCGATTGACAGGTTATTCTTTCCAGTCCAAAACACTGTTGCCACGCCCATCAATACACTGATTCATATGTTAGACAAGTGATTTGAGTTGATTATGAAGGTAAGAAAGTCTTGTACATATAACCTTTCATTGCTTGCAAGTTTATTTTTATTTACATGCAAAGGGTTGTGTGTGTCCTAACAAATAATGCATTTTACAAACTTGGTAGGCTACTTTAAAGACATGCAAGCAAAAATAATTTGTCCTTTATAATGTTTATTTACTGATCTGTACATTTTAAGATATTAATTTGTAGGTCATGATGGTTTAACTGGTTTATTATTTGTGAAATGCTAAACATCATCTGCTTATCCTGTGTTTTGGTTTTTATTTTATTCATTTTGGCTGAAAATTACTGTCGCAATCTGGCAACCCTGCCCAGAGTAGCTCAGTGTTGTCTTAAAAAACAAAAACAAACCACGAATCAACAGAAGAATGTTCATTTGTAGTTGTAAACATATTTAGGGTGTTTTTACCCACTTTTTGTCTCTCCCACGATGTTATTCCTCTCTTCTACAGCGTCAATTACACACAAAAGGACCTTATGCAAATTAGGCGATGACGTCATTTAGCGACTTTTAGGACAGCCAATAGCTACTTTCCTTACTGAGGAGTTGGCAACACTGGTGTGAAGGTGTCAATACCTAGCCTAGCCAACTAGTCTACAGCTGAGATACTAAAACCCAAATAACTCATACACCATAACTATTATTATCATTATTATTATAAAATAAATAAATAAGGACTATAAAGACACTGTGTAGTACACTAACTATACGAAAGACATCATAGCTGTGGGTTAATATCCAATATCAACAACACCGGTACTTGTTAGCTTAGTCGCTAGTGTTAGCTGCTAAGCTAATTGCAGTGATTACTGTTTCTATAAGCACACTGTTTGTAACTCTTTATCATATTAATATTGTGATACATAAATGTTTATAAGTAGCTGCTCTCTGTAAGGTTGTAGATACAGTCAGCTGTTTAAGGCGGTCAGATTTCTTGTTTCTGGATGCTTTACTTTCTCCTCACTTCTGAGGTAAAGCGTTCCATCATGGCCACCAAGCGGCTAACTCATACCACGTAGCTGTAAGCTGGGTGAATAAATATGTACATTTTTTAATTGATAAAATAAAAGTGACCGAATATATTTGTCCTTGTTAATATACAATGAAAATAGATGAGATTCTGTCAACATTTATAAGCACAAAGTCAAAAGAAAAGCGCAGAGAAGGAGAATCTCACTACGCATGCTCCGATTCACGAAACTGACCTACTAGGGTGGTTTCGTGAATTTGCGTAAGATGTGTTCGTATTTTACATACATATAATTTACACTATGATTTCGAGAAATTTACCCCTATTGTATGTACAGTACATGCAAAGCAAAGTATTCAAAAAATTTACAGCTTATGAGGCTTGGGTTTTGGGATATTTATTTCTGCTGGACTTGGCAACCCTTGCTGCACCACAGCCTATCAGTTTCTCCCTATGTTACATTTTGAGGCACACTAGTTGAGAACTGTTTAAAACAACTGTTATCTTGACTCAGTCTTAGATTATTAGTAAAAAGTATTTATTTCAGTTTCAAAAACACATATTCCTCATAGCTCATATACTCTTAACTGTTTTAACGTTCATTAGGTATAATCGAATGGTTACAAGGGGGGTGCAAATTCACAATCATGATGCTAGTGATAAAAAAAAGTGGTTTGTTGGTCTTAGATTGTGTTGGACAGGCACTCAGTGAGCATTTACCCCTATTCCCCCTCTTTTTATTTAGTTTTTCATTAGTTTGTCATGTTTGGTTTGTTGAGGTAATGTCTTAAAGTCCAGACCTAACTGACTCGTTTCTTTCAGACGGAAAATGCTCTTGAGATTGATTAAAAATCTGAATTCTTATGTTCTGCAAGTATTTTAACGTTGTATGTAACTGTGTAAACAATGAAATATTGACCAGTACATGTTTAAGATCATGGCCCTGATGAAGCCAGATCATGTAGAAATCCGCTCCTGATTTTTCTTCTCTCATTATTTCCACACATGCCCTCCTGACAACTTTCACATGAGACTTGCACTTCAAAGCTTCTCCTGCAATGATTGCTGCTAGTTTCAGGGACTGTAAGGTAAATAGAAAATGTTACTTGTTTATGTTATTTGTTAAATTAACACTAAATGCTAGTAACGTGCAATAATAATCTGAATATTATTCTGTAATCTTTGCTTCGATCAAAGTACGAACTTTGAAATCATGGAATAGTTTCGATATCAGTGTTAAATGTAAGTACATATTGTTTTTTTAAGGATTAGTTACAGTGTCAGATAAATGTACACTGAATTACATTGTGTAGTTTGTAAATGCAGCGTTCACTTGCGCCAACGTTTTTAGATCGCAAATGAAAACAATTTCATCGCAAATAAATAAATAAACAGGTCAGGAACGAAGTGCACTTATGTGGCGAGTAGTAAAACAGTTTTAAATCAGTTCATTGATTTTGCTTTACAACCTGAATTCAAGTTACATTTCCAGTGTAACCTACAATAAGTTCTACACGTTTCCCAGTACAGGATGTACAGGATGTAAAGTTTCAGTATTGCAGCATGTAACAGTTGAGTGTAAAAACCGTCCTGTTTTTATTATGTGAGTATATGCAGAACAGTAAGGTCATGATTTTATATTTAGATAATTTAAATAAACTAAATTCAGATGAATGAATGAAATTGATATTGGTTCTTTAGAGCAGCCTGTCTTATGTGTTTTTATTTTTCCAGACGTGGAAGGCAGAAGGTCTGCCACTGTCCACCAGCAGTAATGAGGCCTGTAAATTATATGATGCCATACTTACACAGGTAACTTTCATATGGTCTGCTATCAAAATGAAAAGAGGACAGAGTTTCTACTGTTTTGGGTTGTGCTCAAATTCTCAACCATTGTTTTTGGTGCTCAGATTCATAATTCTTGACTGTTGTTTCCTGTCCTCAGTATGTAACTTGGCGTAATGATGAGACTCTAGGAGGAATAGAGGGCTGTATGGCTCAGGTCCAAGCAGCTGACCCAGATTTTGGTATGTGAATTATGCTTATTCATGTGAGTAACAGATTTATTTTTAAAAACTTTGAAAACCTCAGCGCAAATGTTCTCTGTTTAGATGCAGCTTGATTTTTTTTATTATCAATGAGACAAAATTAGATTTTTAAAGGCTAAATGTAAATTACTGACTTTTCTGCTGGAAATGTTTCAGTAAAAACTGCAAAAAGAATATTTTTGAACACGACTTGTGGCAGTTATGTGGGACAACAGTAGTTTTGACTAATTAGACATACTCCTCAGCTCTGTAGTATGTAACACAAGGCAAAATACATGCTTTGAGCCTTCCATTTTGTGTTGATGTAATAGTTGTCTCGTAAGTATAAAGAAAGTTACCCCGTAACCACTATCCTAAACAGGAATACATACACCCTGGACAGGGCACCAGCACACATGCACAAATTTACTCATATCCAGGGGGCGATTTAAAGAGGGCAGTTTACCTATTGGCATGTTTTTGGAAGGTTTGAGAGAACTGAAATGCCTTGAGGAACAGTGACAGAACATATTTTATTTACTACATAGCAAGCTTAGCATATTGAAATACAGCTATGGCAAATTTTCTTTGCTGTATGCAGAATCAATTAATCAAATCAATGTTTAAGTGTCATTTAAATGTAATTTTTTAAAATTTACTGTTGATTAGTGCATTCGTTATGTTACTGTGCTGCAGTGATGGGGCATGTGATCAGCACTGGATTGCAGTTGGTGGGTACAGGCAGTTCAGTGCTACGGGATGAAAAATTGGCCAGTGCCGTGAGCAGGACGCTGGAGCTCGCCAACTGCCAGGAACTCGCGCATCGAGAGAAACAACACGTCAAAGCAATCAAGCTCTTTTCTAAAGGGTAATCAAGCTTATTCATACACTAATATTACACCAAGCTGCAGAGAGGTTTATCCCTGCTCAGTGTTTTAAAGTAAGAAAGTAGTAGTAGAGTATAAAGGAAATTGGTAAATTCTTTCTGTGTCTATTTATTCTGCATGCTTTGTGATGTGGATTTGGTTTTTGCTGGTTATAATTTTGCCCTTCTATACTTAATAACCTTCAATGATGAATTATATAACTAAAATGACAGGCCTTTTATTAAATACAAAAAGCTTATTTGAAAGCAATTTGAGCTGCAAGTCATGGATACATTGGATACATTTCTACAAGCTGAGCACACCTGTACCTTTCATATGTAAAATATTCAACCCACCTCACCTTAAAAGGTATTATGGTGATGTGTATAGAATCATATAAAAACGTGCAAGCATTAGAAAATACACAAGTCAAATAAAACAAAAGTGTGTTGACCTTCATAAATCATACAATGGCTGTAAAAAAATAGACACACATCTGAAAAATGCTCTGTATCCACAGGGCAATAGCTAACAAATGGAGCTGTATTATTCTGCCTGAAAGACATCGTAAATGTATTTTGCTCCATAAAAAATAGGATCCAGAGGATGAACTCCTGTAAAAAAGCATATTTAAAATAAATATGTGCTTCTGCTCTGTATGGAAAATGGCAACGCTCCAAAACTGAGAAATGCCTGCTATAGGCCATCTGTAACTATGACACAGTTAAGCAAAGTTCACTTTTTCTGTACAACAGAAGAGTATTGTAATAATAACGCCCATGAGCTTGTCTTATGATTCAAACAAACTACAACATTTTATAGCAGTAATAACATGCCCCCACATTGTTCCATGTTTTATGCACAGAACATTTTATGTCTAATCTTATTTCATTAACTGGAATATGTAACTTTTGTGTAGGCACTTGGCCTGCCAATGGCACAGTTGAGATTTAAACTCGGATCTCAGCAGTGGTGGGCTATGGTAATAGACCACTGTGCCATCCGAGCTCCTTTTCCTTTAAAAGAAAAACTTTTAAATATGTTTAATATAATAAATGTGTTTCAGAGCCTTGGCGCAGGCATGCGACGTTTGGGAAGATATTTTGGTGGAACACCCCACAGATATGCTGGCTTTGAAGTTTTCTCATGATGGATTTTTTTACCTGGGCGAGCAGACTCAGATGAGAGACTCGGTCGCCAGGGTGCTTCCACACTGGAAACCACACATGCCTCTGTACAGGTAGCACACCTCTCACTCACGCTTTAGATTTTATTTTATATTCATTCTGTTATGACACTTTAGTGGGGTTGGTCTCGCTGGGTCACACTTTAACTCTAATTAGATGAGTCTGGAGAAGCTTTTTAAGAAGTTTGGCTTAAAGGTGGGTGTAGTGAAATCTTACTAGTGCAGGATCAAATTAACCAAACTTTTATAAGCTAGTCTTTGCCTAATAAAACATCAGGGACAGAAATGAGTGTTGTTCCAAACCACACCCCACTTATGCATTAGCAGGATTATAGTTACACACTATGTAGTTTTGTTGGAGCTGAAGTTTGTGCTGTTATCTGTAAGACAGGATGCAAACAGTACGGCAGCACAAAAAATAACAAATAAACAATCAGATGGTAAGCCATTAAAAAACATATATTTTTAAGATGTAGGTTGTTTAGTGGAAAACAAGGAACAATTGTTAAAAGCTCTTGGGTAATGCGTTGTCAATGCAATTCGTTTGCAGGGACTTATCCCAGACAAGGGTGGCTTGCAGGGTAGCACTGTTGCTTCACAGCAAGAAGGTCCAGAGTCCTTTCTGTGTGGAGCATGCATGTTCTCCCCGTTTCCTCCAGGGGCTCCGGTTTCCTCCCACAGTCCGAAGACATCCAAGTGAGATGCATTGGAGATATAAAATTGGTCATGACTGTGTTTGACATTAAACTTGTGAACTGATGAATCTTGTGTAACCAGTAACTACCTGTCCTGTCATGAATACAACCAAAAGTGTGTAAAACATGATGTTAAAATCCTAATAAATAAATAAATATCCCACACGTAATCTTGTTAGATCAAAGTTGAGCCCCCGTGTGACCGCAGTGTGGTTTACAGTTCTGAACACCGTATTTATATTGTGATCTTTGTGTTTATCCTTAGTTACCTAAAAGGCTTGTATTCATTTGGACTTCTTGAGACTCATTTCTATGACCAAGCAGAGAGGATAGCAAAAGAGGTAATCAATTGTTTGTTTTAGTGAGAAACTAGTAAATCTTACTTTTACAATACATGATTCATTTTTGTATTTTTATCTAAATATTATAGGGTTTAGGGTTTTATTAGCATTCAGTGGAGTTTTGTTAGTTTCTGCTAGATTTTACTGTCTTAGCTTTTAGATGTAAAGCACCACATGAAACTGGCTTATAACTTGCTCAGGGGCACTCAGATGGCACAGGGGTAACTTAGACTTGCCCACTACTGCTTGGATCCAGGGCTCGAATCCCCAATGGTGCTAATGGCTGTTTAGATGTCTACATACACTCATGTTTGACTATGTCTTGTGGTGGTGGGGTTATGGCCATGTCCCAATGAAAGATTGGCATCCAGTCCGGGGTGTGCTATTGCAATTTGCCTAGTTATTTTGGGCAAACAGCTCCCATCATGATAAAATAATAAAGGCTGCCTCTAAACTGTTTAAACTGGTGAGCATTTCATATGACTTTTCTATATTTCTTTAAAATCGACTCTTTAATATTAGAGATAGCATTGCTTGTTTGTCTGGTGTGTTTCTAGGGCCTGGCTTTAACCCGTGAAGACGGCTGGTGTGTCCACTCTGTGGCTCACGTCCACGAGATGAAAGCAGAGATAGAAAAGGGGCTGAAGTTCATGGCCTCCACTGAGAAAGACTGGGTGGTGCGCTTATTCATTTTTTTGTTAAATTGATACTGGTCATCATAAAATCTTCACACTGTATTAAGCTATTTTGTTTTCTGAAGGTGTGTGACATGTTGGCATGTCATAACTATTGGCACTGGGCTCTGTATCACATTGAGAAGGTGAGCTTTTGAATAATAGATTTTAGTCTGATTATTAGTTACACTAGCTGTTCTAAATGATTGTTTTTACTTCTATGCATTGTTCTAATCCACAGGGAGAGTATGACGCAGCTCTAAAAATATTTGATGAGCAGGTGAGTGGTGTTAAAACTTTTGCTCTTGAATGTGTATATAATCTGCTAAGGGCTTGCATTATGGGTTAAAGTATGATAACACTTTTAATTAGTGAGTTTATGTGTTTTAACCACACCCATTGATTTGTATGAATTCCTTTGTATAAAAAAATAATATGCTTCCACTGTTGTGGCAGCAGTTTGTGGACGGATCTGTCCAGTTTCATCATGTTTGTGCAACAGTGCAAAAAGTGAAGTCCATAAAGACATGATAAGTCTGATTAGTTTAGTGTTAGGAAACACCAGTGTCCTGCACAGTGCCCTGACTTCAATCATGTGGAACATTTTTTAAATTAATTGGAATCTTTATTGCCAATCAGGTTTTAAAATCCAGCATTAGGGGCGGATTTTCACTCTTTGTATCATATGGGTGCAAATTCCCACAGAGACATGCAAAAACAAAATCATGGGGAAAGCTTCCCCAGAAGAGTGGATAAGTTACAATGGTTATCACGTTTGCTGAACTTTGCTCAGGTTAATGAGGTTAAAGTCTTATAATAGCTTAAAGATAGCATGTAGGATTTGAGTTGAACTTTGAGATTGTGAACAGAAATGTTCTCAAACTGCCAAGACTAGTTTGTGTTATGCCATTTGGTTTATTAGTTCAGCTCTAGAGCTATAAGGTTAATTCAACAGGGAGTGGAAGTCACTCTTACCATTGTAGCTTTGTCTACAGTCTTGTGTTGTGTCTCAGTTGTTTACCCCACTAAACAAATGTTCAGAACCAAAATAAGATGACATTTGTGGTTGTTTAATATTTGCGTGTTTTTTTTTTTAAGATTAAACAGTCTTTTACTGAATTTTCCTAGACTGTCTTCGTGATGTCATGCCATTTGCCCACTAGTTCCTCTAATTCCTTTTTTCTTAATACAGTCATGGCATTGTTCAAAGCTTTAAGACAAATACTGTGATTTTCTAAAGCTCTGGTGTAATATGGTAAATTTGAAGTTTTCATACAGTACCATGCAAAAGTTTAGACTTAGCTCACTTCTAGCTTACAAGAACTGGTCATCAAAAAGTGCTGTTTTCTAGTGCTTGGACTCCTATATTTTCTACTGGCTTTCTTCTGAAAGAGTTCTTCTGAATCACTGTTTTAGGTTTCCCGTCGTTGTGTAAAGTCTGGAGCCATGCTGGACACAGTGGATGCCTGTTCACTGCTCTACAGGCTAGAAATGGAGGGTAATATTGTCTTATATATGCAAGATACTAGACTACAACTTCGTCTGACAACAGAGAACTGTTTATCAGGGGTTTATTATGATATTAATGTGCCTTAAAAGTTAAACATCCAACCAACTTATTAAATCATGTTTTGACTCTAGCAGTATGTTAAAACTTTTATGATGCAGTTATGTTTATAGTGTAAGCATACAAACTTGTGTCCCTCAGGTGTGAGCGTAAAGGAACGTTACCGGGAGATGCTGCAGGTGACAAAGCCACACTCAGAAGACCACACTCTGCTGTTTAATGATCTGCACTTTCTCATGGTTTCTCTGGGCAGTAAAGACACCGGCACCACCCAGCATCTGCTGGAGAGCCTACGAGAGCTTGCCAAGTAAGCTGATTTTTATGCTCTAAAGGATTATTTATACAGTTTATCTGCATCTGTGTGAACATATGCATGCTGTACACAGATGTATGCATGAGTGTCACTGAACACTTTAACTTAGATTTGCATCAGCTAGTAGGTGGCACTTTTACATTCTTGATTGTACATTGTAACAGGTTCATACATCAGAGAGTTGTGCTTTTGGAGAGGTGCACCGCTGCTTTTCACCTTGCTTACCCATAACCTCACAAACAAGTGTGGGGGTGTGTGTCATTATCTAAAGAACCCACATTCTAGCTTTGAGCTACAATTTAAGTGGGTCTGCAGTTCAAATCTCACAGATTTGCTAAATCATTATGACTAATTTTCCCTGACAGCTGTACTATAGCCAACATCTTTAGGGATTTTATTTAAAAGATAAAGAAAAAAAATAAAAGAACTCCGTACTTTGGTTTTGTGAAAGTGTCATGATTTATAATATGACATGACAGCAAGAAATCCTTAGGGTGGGAATTTAGAGAGCATAGAAGTATGGAATTTTCCTCCAGGCAGAACAATTTTACTCTGTTCTTTGGTGTTTGTCTACATTACACAATTCTGCCAAGTGCTTAAGTTAAAATTTAGCAGGTCAAAGGTACAACTTTAGATGTTTTAAATGTTTGTGTTTTTACTGGCTCCACGAGGCTGGTAGTTTAGCCAATCACAAGACAGAGACAGATACATACATCGATAAATAGACAGATAGAACAAATCAGCTTGCTATTATTGACTTGTGCACCTTAAAATCAAAGGCCTAATACAATAAAATATGTGCCTATCACTAAATATCTTCTTTTAAGACTCAAACCCACCCACAAATTCTGCCCTACAGCATGATAGGTGTCAATCGAAATTATGAGGGCCATCAATGTGTGAAAGGCATATAAGAGTTAGTATTTCCAACCCTGGGGGAAAAAGCAAGATGTTTAGTTTTATAAGAGTAATTTAAAGTAAGGCAAATACAAAGAAATACCTGCTATTATAATAATAACCAAAGAAAGAAACCAAAAGAGTCCTGGCTGCAGTCTTAACTTCTCTGTTCTTGGTCCCATCATTTATACTCTGCTGGTGTTATTATCTGATCCAACCCTTCTAGAACACTCTGTGCTGAGACAGCTATATGTTGATTACATACATTAAGTAACACACGGGTTTACTACACTTCTATTCCTAAGTGGCACATTTACAGAAAGTGGAAAGTAACAGAACACAAACCTTTGTGATAACCAACCACTGTGATAGCCAGAGCAAACAAACAATATTTCTCTATATCCATTATTATATAGATAAGCTTATTTTATAATGATTAACTATAAAGTGTTAAAGTTGTGTTGATGGAGGAATAAAGTGTAATCATTATCTTCTGCACACACACTCCACATTCACTGACCCACCAGTGAACTCACCACTCCAAGGGGCTATTAGAGAAGAATCGCTCAAACATTTAAGTAGTGAAACATGAAATGAGAACCAATTAGTGTATTTTTACTCAGAGAAGTGCACAGCACGTTATCAGCAGAGACAAGAGAATTAGAGGAAAAGAAGAAAAAGCTATTTGTCTGGCCACCTCAGATGAGCTGTTCATGACCCCTCTCAGTGTGCTTTCTTCCAGAGACGTTAAGCTAATTATCACCTATTTTTTTAAGGGCTACGTACAGTGCTGAAAAAGTGTCCCTCCTCTCATGTCTTCTATTTTTGCTAATTTGTCACATTTGAATATATTAGATAATTTTAATATAAGATAATTAGATATATACATTATATTTCAAGTAAACACAAAATGCAGCTTTTGTATAATCATTCCATTTACTGAAGATAATTTATTTAAAAACCAAATCACCCATGTAAAAATATGATAGCCCCAACCCTAATAACTGGTTGTGCCACCCTTGGCAGTAATAACTGCAATTAAACATTTACGATGAGTCTTACACCACTATAGAGAAATTTTGGTCCACTCTTTTTTTTGCAGAATTGTTTTAATTTAGCTGAAGGGTTTTTAGCATAAACTGATGTTTAAGGTTTTGTCACAGCATCTTCAAAGGATTCTAGTCAGCTCTTTGACTCGGCCACTTCAAAACGGATCATTGTACTTCTCCATAACCCAACTGTGCTTGAGCTTTAGGTCACAAATGGACAGGCGGACATTCTCTAGCTACGAAAAGTTATGTTATCATCTGAGATCAGTCTTGCAGTCCCCCAAAGACAGGACTATATAATGCTACTTACTTTTGTAAATGCAGATAAATATGCTTTTTTGTTTTTACTTTGGTCTGTTTACTTGTCTGATGTTAATTAGAGAGCCAGGGGAGAACCATCAGCACCAGCTTGCTAACACCATTGGGCTGCCTATGTGTCAGGCATTGGTGGAATATGACCAAGGAAACTACAGCAAAACCGTGGAGCTGCTCAAACCATTAAGATACAGCTTCACAGATATAGGGGGCAGTGATGCACAGGTTAGTAGTCTCAGTTTTCTTGTGTACATTAAAAAGTAGCAAGGTCAATTATTATTATTAGGGTTACAGGATTTAATTCAAATTAAATATTGTGGGGAAAACCAGTGTTTTTTTAGAGTAGAGTGATTTTATGCAATATCTAAGTTCAAGAAAAGTGCACTATAATTGTAATGTAATTATTATAATTATTGCATTCATTGATCTTTACGAACAGCTGTATTATGATCATTTGGCACAATGAAGTTATAAATGCTGGACAGTGCACCAGCCATTTACTGGGCAATGCACACTCTCCCACCCACTCATATCTAGGGCCAAGTAGGAATAGCCAATCCACCATCTAGCATGTTTAAAAGAGTAATTGGAAAGATTTTCTGCAAAAAGCTGGAAAATACACATTCGCCCTTTCCACAAGTGCAACGTCGGTGGCTATTTCTTTGCATCTTGATTATCTTTTTACTAAAAAAATTAACATTGCCTTTCTTTTGTTCTTAAGAGGGATGTCCTTAACCAGCTACTGATCCATGCTGCCATGAAGTCAGAGAACAAACAACATCAAAAATTTGCCAGGTCCCATATTTTTGTTTACTCACAATCTTGTCATTAGAGCAGAAACTGTTTTGCAGCCTATTAAATGTCATCTGTTTGTAGTTTTTATGACTAGCTTTAAGTCTTGAATACTGTTCTGAAGAAGGTATTTTGTATTATTTGTGCAGGTGCTTGCTGGTTGAGAGAGATGCAGCAAGGCAGAACTCTCCTCTGACTGACCGACTTATTCAAAGAGCCCATTCTCTTCACATTTAGCCGCAGATACATGTCATTTCATTACATTTCATTATATATACACATTCTTTCCAAACTAAAAACATACCATATATAGTACTGATTGATAGAGAAAGAGAGACGCACTAACATACCAGAAGGCAAAACATATGCTGACTCTGGAGCTATGTGGCACCACTATCTGTTGTGCCGCTGCGTTGGCCAGAGGAATAAATTTGCATATATTTTTTTATATTTTTTTTCAATAGATTCCTTACATCATTTAAAATATTATGGTAAAACAAAAACTTCTTAAAGTCATACATGTACAGTAAAGGGGAAACACTTGATCAACCACCTTTGTTTTTGTTTAATATACTTTTAGTGCATATATTAACTTTAAATGTAGACACTTTTTACCCTGTTTTAAACTTTTGCAAAAAATATGTATGGACTCTAACGGCAGTCGTAGCTCAGTGGTTAAGATACTGGATTATATTGCTGATTGCTGATTTTAAAATCACTCACAGATATGTTTAAGGTACAGGGGTTGGACAAAATAACTGAAACACCTGGTTTTAGACCACAATAATTTATTAGTATGGTGTAGGGCCTCCTTTTGCGGCCAATACAGCGTCAATTCGTCTTGGAAATGACATATACAAGTCCTGCACAGTGGTCAGAGGGATTTTAAGCCATTCTTCTTGCAGGATAGTGGCCAGGTCACTACGTGATGCTGGTGGAGGAAAACGTTTCCTGACTCGCTTCTCCAAAACACCCCAAAGTGGCTCAATAATATTTAGATCTGGTGACTGTGCAGGCCATGGGAGATGTTCAACTTCACTTTCATGTTCATCAAACCAATCTTTCACCAGTCTTGCTGTGTGCATTGGTGCATTGTCATCCTGATACACGGCACCGCCATTGGATGCACATGGTCCTCCAGAATGGTTCGGTAGTCCTTGGCAGTGACGCGCCCATCTAGCACAAGTATTGGGCCAAGGGAATGCCATGATATGGCAGCCCAAACCATCACTGATCCACCCCCATGCTTCACACTGGGCATGCAACAGTCTGGGTGGTACGCTTCTTTGGGGCTTCTCCACACCGTAACTCTCCCGGATGTGGGGAAAACAGTAAAGGTGGACTCATCAGAGAACAATACATGTTTCACATTGTCCACAGCCCAAGATTTGCGCTCCTTGCACCATTGAAACCGACGTTTGGCATTGGCACGAGTGACCAAAGGTTTGGCTATAGCAGCCCGGCCGTGTATATTGACCCTGTGGAGCTCCTGACGGACAGTTCTGGTGGAAACAGGAGAGTCGAGGTGCACATTTAATTCTGCCGTGATTTGGGCAGCCGTGGTTTTATGTTTTTTGGATACAATCCGGGTTAGCACCCGAACATCCCTTTCAGACAGCTTCCTCTTGCGTCCACAGTTAATCCTGTTGGATGTGGTTTGTCCTTCTTGGTGGTATGCTGACATTACCCTGGATACCGTGGCTCTTGATACATCACAAAGACTTGCTGTCTTGGTCACAGATGCGCCAGCAAGACGTGCACCAACAATTTGTCCTCTTTTGAACTCTGGTATGTCACCCATAATGTTGTGTGCATTGCAATATTTTGAGCAAAACTGTGCTCTTACCCTGCTAATTGAACCTTCACACTCTGCTCTTACTGGTGCAATGTGCAATTAATGAAGATTGGCCACCAGACTGGTCCAATTTAGCCATGAAACCTCCCACACTAAAATGACAGGTGTTTCAGTTATTTTGTCCAACCCCTGTATGTTGCAACTATGGTGACAACTTAGGAGCTGAGACCACTGAGAGCATTGTCTGGTATTTCCAAATTTATGGTGCAGTAGCAAACCTGTCTGGCAGTGTGACAAAGCCCAGATGTTTCTCCAGAGGCCTTAGCAATCCCATCAGGACACACAAATGAAAACCCTGTGTTACTGCAAAACACTTACAAAATGACCTGCTGGGACAAATGTGTCAGAGGCAGCAATCACTTAACAGCTGAGGACTTCAGGGTCAGACTCCATGCATGCTACTCCTGACCAGGTAGCACAGGAAGGTTCAGGGACTGGAGTGAAGTTGTCACCTCTGATGAGTTCAATTTTGGGTTTGCCTGTGGTCAACTAATGGTCAGACAAAATTCTTGGCGGCCCTTGAGACAGAGATGTCTCACATCTACTGTTAAAATTTGATAGAGTTTTGGTAATGAAAAAGCAGTATTCCAGCAAGGCTAGAATTGGGAGAGATCTGTCCTTGTGAAAGATGCATGATTCAAGCCACGTACAAGATTATTCTAGAAGAAAACTTGCTTCCTTCTGCTCTGACAATGTTCTCCAACTCTGAGGATTGTTCTTTACAGCAGGACTATGCCACTATGCTCCATGCCACACAGCTATGTCAATTAAAACCATGTGGGTGGAGGACCACCAGATCAAGACCCTGTCATGGCCAGTCTAATCTCCAGACCAGAACCTCACTGAAAACCACAGAAATGTAACTGAGAAAAAGAGGAGAGGTCAGAAGTCTTCAAACAAACTGCATGTACTTTTATGCCAGAAGTGTCACCCAACAGTAATGTGAAAGACTGGTGGAGATCATGCCTGTAAAACCCGTGATTGAAAATCGAGGTTGTTCCACCAAATACTGATTTCTGAACTTCCAAAGTTAAAAGTGTTGTGTTTCTTAAAAAAGAACGTGACCTTGTTTCTTTCCATTGTTCAAGGTCTAAATACGGTGCATTTTTCATTGTCTCAAATAACCACAAGATGCATTTATTGCAGAAAAACATTAATCACATGCTCACTTACATCTAGAGGCAAATTAGAACAGCCAATCCACATTCTGCATGTTTTTGGAGATGAGAAGAAGCCGGACCATACAAAACCCAAGCAGGCATTATGAGATCTTTTGTGGCACCTACACTGAAAACGTCCTTCTTTTATGACCAGAAGGTGGCACTGACGTCTTGTTTTCAAATTCTGAGCGTTGTCCTTGATTTTTTTTTTCCTAAGTGGCAGGAGGGTTTGACATGATCTTTTTTTCCCTTGGAATAGCCAGCTCGTTTGAGAGGAAGCCTGTAATATTATGTAGATTTATCACTGTCTAAATATTATTAGGAAATGTTACTTGTTATGGCAGGATCCTCAAGTAGGGGGATAATAAATCTCATTGGTCTGCAGTGCAGATGGTAATTGGCTGCACTGTTAGTCTCATATGGTTCTGTAATCGCTGACTTACATGAGAGGCATATAGCTAAAATCTCACATTTTGGGTTGTGAGGTGCAGCAGGAGATCAGAACTGCATCTCTAACTTGGGATTTTCTTACTACAGTTAGAGCTGAAATTCTTGGACCAGTTGATGTGGTGGTTCCAGTCACAGCAAAGAGACTGGACAGAGTGGAAAGGTGGCATATTTGTTATTTTATTAAAGTCAAGCAAATATGGTGATTTTGTGTCTTGACTGTTACATGTCAGATTCTCTATTCTGATAGGGATAAAGAATGTTGATAGAGTCCAATATACACACATTCCACCACAGCGGATTTGGTCCGCATAACAGACTTGGTGAAATTGTCATGCTGAATGCCCTTCCTGATGCACTTCTATTTTTATCCTGCCGTGGGACCGGCACTTAGAGCGCACTGACAAGTGCACCTCCCAATGGCAAGGTTGTTTCCGCCTTCCACCAGACGTTGGCCAGTAATATCTGTGCTCCCACCATTCAGTAATCACACATGAACTGAACTGGTTTACTAATGAGTACTACATATGCTGAGGTATACGCTGAAGTTTTTACCCTCTTCTCCATAGCTGCAATTTTTAAACCACACAAACTCCTCTTACTGTCCAAGTCTGATGGGCAGGTACAGGACACACTAGTGTGCTGAAAGAGCTTGTACAAGTTATCCAGTACAAGAGTTCACGCATTTTTTAGCCAGGTCTGTGAATAATTAAAATGTGTGTTTAATAATAGATGAAGGTGCTATAATTTAGACGTAAAGTGTGTGTCTGTTATTACTTGTATAAGAATGAGACAATTTTTTTTTTATAATAACTGCAGGGGGCTTGAGTGACGCAGCAGTAAAACACACTAGATCTCGCAAGTTTGAATCTCAGCTCTGCTACCTGCAGGCTGGGCACCTGTACAGACAAAAATTGGCTGTAGGGATCCCTCATACCTGCATAACGACCTCTGCTGGCTGATTGATAGTGCCTGCACAGAGACCAGGGGTAATGGAGATCAGGGGATACCTCCCCGTACATGATACGAATCTCCATATGATCCCGCCTCATGTAGGTGAAAAAGAAGTGCTGGTGCACCCTCCTTAATCAGGAGTAGAGGTCTGCAGCAGTAGAGGTAGTGAAATGCGATCGGATGACTAGACACAACTAGGGAAAAATGGGGGAAAAAATTCATGAATATGGGTAGAATTCAAGCAGGCATTGTCCCTCATATTTGTTCTTGTTCATGGCTGGTAATGGCACATGTCCTGTGGGAAGCATGGACCCTTGCGGCATGTATTTCCTAGCTGAATGATTAATATGACATGACATCTTTTCTAACATGGTTTAGCATAGTAATACACTCATGTCTCTTCCAGACTTTTCTTCTTATTCCTCACACTACCATCCTGGAAAGCATCTGCTGAAGTGAAAAATCTTCAACATTGATGAGGCTTAGTGGTGCAGAACAGAGTTAAATAGGTAGAATAAATTGGTACACATCTAAAGAAGAAAACTTTTTCACACTCCTCTGTGATCCATTAATTAAACAAGGTGTTTGCCAGTGTGATTAACTCTTAAAGCAACAGGCTATCCTAATGAAATCTCATATATTATCCAGATAAATAAGTGATGTAAAATTGGCTGTTATTTGGCTGGACATTATAGAGTTGAAAGCTTTTAAGTTTAAGTTTTCACACCCAGTTTTAAAATAAATTATACATGTTTTAAGATAAATATAATTGTCTGAGGTTAGTCCTCATTCAAAAAGATTTTGTCGCAGGGGGGTAAAGATTTCTTTCTCCTTGGAAAATATTGAAATTTAAGCTTTGGATGACTTTCCCCATATGGATTCAGCACAGCACTTTGTTCAGTGTTTCAAACACTTGAACTCCCTCACTGTCTCTGAACCCTGAGCTAAAGTGTGTTGCATTTTACTGTCTGTTAATAAGCTTTAGCTATAATATGTGTTATTTAGCTTATACTGTCTGTCTTTGAAGTCCTGACTTTGCCATAAAATAATGCTAATATTTAAAGCCCTGAGTGTTTAAGCTTCTGCATGCTTTATCTTCTAAAGATGTATAGCCCATCCCAACCTTTGCTTAGATCATCCCCAAACTTCATATTAATCTTTTAAAAGGATAATAAGATTGCTATAATTGCATGTCAAGTCATATAAGATAAGATTAATATATAAGATTAATATATTTTAGAATAAAACCTACCTGGTTAATGTGGTATTTTTTTTTATAGTTTTCGATTCTTTTTTTCAGTAATTATATTAGATTTATTATTTTCTTTATAATATCATCTAAGTTTTACTTTTTGATGTAAAGCAAACTTGGCCTTAAAATAGTAGTATTATTATTGGATGATTCAAACTTTAAAACATTACAGATATGTTGCAGATTACGTTACAGATATGTTGATCTGCCCATATTAATTGGGTGGAGAGGTGGCTGGCATCCTTAGGGAAAACATTTGCTATCAGGTAGCTGTTGAATGATAGAGAAGACTCAAGGAAATGTTCCATGGCAACCGAAAGGATTCTGCTAGTATTCTTAAGCACACAATAGTCTGTGCTGAGCTGGAAAAAGCTCATCTGCTGTTTGAAGTCATTGTTAAATCTGGCAGCATTGATTTTCTCCAACATCCACAAAATATTCCAATAGGTGGATAGGGGACTCTAGGTTTCCTTAGATTAGATTTCCTTATGTAACACAAATTCTTAAAGTCTGCATTCTGTATAAAAACAGCAATCATGTGCAGCTATTTTAACCAAATTGAGTCAGCCAGGCAAATAAGTGTTATTAAGAGTCTGAGCTTTTCACTGGTCACTTATAGAACTGTAATCACAGTCTCACATGGTGCGTTATCAGAATGAACCTAATAAACTCCAGCAAAGCTGACAGCTCATATGGTCATGATCGGCCGTGTTCAGTCTGTTCAAATTGTTCTAAATAAATGGAATGGAGTTAACATTCAAGTACCAGCGAGATGAGGTGGCTCATGGGATCAGAGTGAATCTCTGTGATGAGTAAACCATCACCAGTGTTGTTTACTTGAAGAGTTTGTCCTCCATCTTGTCCTAAAGAATCGTTAAGTAGCCAAAAAATGCCAGTAAGCTGGTGCAGAGGGAACAAAGAGCTGATAGATTATCTTGTAGCATTGTGTCCCAGAGCCTGGATATAATAAACAAAGAGACTAATTTGGCAGGGACAGGATAGTTTGGCTCAATGACTGGGCCTTTGCGGCATGTCCTGCTGTTACTCTTCCAGTCCAACAGTGAAAAACATGGCCACTTACTCACAAAATGAGCACTAATCACTGACTGTGGAAAACTTGGTCGATCTTACTGAGAGAGCCTGTTAACCAACTGTCAAACAGTAACTGTACAATATTCTAAGCAGTTTTGTTGATTCCAAAATTAGTGTGCAATAGTAAATAAGCAGTTGCCTGGACTGATGATGCACACAAATATTAGTCAGTGTGTAAAGGTAAAAAATTTGTTGTTTGAGTACATTTTTTCAATAGACACTGTCTCAAAGCAATTTTACAGAATCCAGGACCGACAGACCAATACCCCAATACTTGTTGAACAAGCCAAGGGCGACAGTGGCAGTGAGAAACTCTCTTAAAATTATGGGAAGAAACCTTAAGAGGAACCAGACTCAGCAGGGACCCATCCTCCCTGGGTTTGTGCATTTCCTAGTATATGTAGTCCTGCATTGTAGTGGAATAGTTGTTATTTAGGATCTGATATGCAGAAGTGGCTGCCACTGCTATAATATGTTAATTTAGAGCTGAGACAGCACATGGTATGAATTTAAAAAAAGGTTAGAATTGCACACTGATAACAATAGCATAAACTTCTTTTACACATAGAAATGTTTAATTTATATTATCTCGTGGTATTTATAAATTGTTGGAATATATGTATAAATCTGTACCTGAAATGCTGTGACCTTTAATACAATTTTCATGCTAGACGTTGCATTTTAATGCCTTATATTAAATTAAAGGCAGGGATATAAAAGTCCTAGGCATCACATCCTTGCTATTAAAAGTACAGCATTAATTATACAATTCAGCCCCTTGTAAAAAAAAATTCCCCTTTAGGCATTTTAGAAACACAGTGAAGCCATAATACAGTTGGTACTGTCACCACTGGGCCATTATCTACAGATGGGCCACATATTCAGTGTTAAATTTAAATAAGGAATAAAGAGACATAAAAAGAAAATGCTTCCAGATATCTGTATTCATGATACGATTGGATGGATGGATGGATAGATAGATACTTTATTAATCCCGAAGGAAATTAAGGAATTAGGCAATTAACTTCCTACCAAAAAACTTAGATTTTGCTTAAAGTCTTTATCTTTTGAATAAACAGTCTTTTGAATGATGGGGCAAATAAACAAAGAAGATGAAAAAAACAACAACAGTATTTTAGAGTAGCAGGATATTTTAATAATACTGCTATTCAACCTACAGTAAAACCTAGTGCTAGTCAGTATGACCTAATGTTGGGTTACAACATGATTAAACCATTGGGAGCTCAACAACAACCCTTAATATGCTTCAGCTGTGATGTGTTATAGAAACACCCAGAGATTCATGTGTGCTGCAACCATGGTGAACTTGTCACCAAAGCTAAGAGAGATCATTTTTTGCACCCAAAGAGCACTGGGTCTGAGAACATTCCTAAAGACACCAGTGGAGTTACAGATGCCAAAATATTCATCCAGAGGTTTTAGCAATCTCATCAGAGATTGTTTTTCTGCTGCAGGCAGTCTTGACTGTGTGACTGTGTGGCATCATGAATTAACAAAAATACCCAGGCATTTTGAGAGGGAATGTTACGCCTTTTGTGCTTACCCTTGGTGATTGCACTTTCCAACACACTCTTCAACATCAATATGTAGATGTGTATAAATGTATGGCGTCTTGTGAATACAGCTTATTAGTGCGGTTGCACTTCATTTGCAGCAGGTCTCTCCAGAGCAGTTTGAGACCATCTATGTGAAGTCATTGACGAATTAATTATCATGGCTAAAAATAGTAGCAATTGCTAAAATATCATGCTGCGATTAAAATGGGTTTGTTCCTAGTGGAGCACAGCATTGTTGATTCAGGAAAAAATACACACTAGTGCTGTGCTGAGTTTCCTGCAAAGTCTGTAACAATTATTCACAGTCAAAGGTGTTGAAGCAGATTTGAGTTCAGGGCTCATGTCATACCAATTTATTTCAATTTATTTATTAAAATGTACAATGAAAAAAGATAAAAATACTAAAATTGTATATAAACCTCTCTGAGGGAGTTGGAAGGAGTATTATAATGGAGATCCTTTTAGCAGCAGGGAGTGGCAGCTAAGTCAGAATTACAATGTTTAGGCTGTGTAAAACGATCGATTAAAAAATTACATTGATACAAACTGTTGTTTATGTAAAAGAAGTGAAACACTTTGTCACATGTAATTATGTCCCAGCATGTAAAAAAACAGGTGAGAGTTTAATTCATTTGTGGGTACCAAACACATCATTATAATCTATCTATCTATCTATCTATCTATCTATCTATCTATCTATCTATCTATCTATCTATCTATCTATCTATCTATCTATCTATCTATCTATCTATCTATCTATCTATCTATAAATTCTATAAATGTGACACTGTGATGATAGAATTTTGTCCCTATTGCTTTATTGTGTGAGTATATATATATATATTTTTTTTATATAAATTCCATTAGGTCAGAAGCTGGTACACCAGGTCAGGTGGATAATATAAAGCAGAGAATAACTGCACTGTTTGGTCCTGAGTGGGGAGAGAAGCATACTGATCGATTTCAGCTGTAGTATTATCTAAGAAACACAATAACTCAAAAATGACCTCTGGCGTTCTTGAGGTTTTGTACTACTAATCTAAAATTAGTCTCAGTGGTTTTAGTATTTAACATGAGGTATGTGCACACACATGAACCTGAAAAAAAAAACAGCACTAATTTCAGCCAGTTATACAGAATATAAATCTTACTTGCCATCAAAGAAAAGCACTTACCTTAAATCTACCTTTTAAAGATACAGAAGGTGGATTAGCTTTTGTGGGATTATTTGCAATGAATTGGCTTCTGTCCAAAGTATACCCTCACCTTATAACCAGTGTTTCCAGATATCTCTGGGCCCACTGCAATTATTTTTTTAGGGTAAAGCAATTAGTGAAAAATAAACAAACGTTTAGCTGCAGTAATTGATGCAGAAGGTAAAGTTAAATGGGTGACCATGTTTAAGAATAATAATATTGGTTTAAACTGTGTTACTCTAAAATATGAATAAAAAACTTCTCTTTATAATTGTATACTTTGTTCCACATTTTAAATTTTTTAGTGTGACAAATATGCAAAAGATAGATAAGATCAGAAAGGGGCAAGTACCTTTCCACAAACCTGATGTAACAATCTTTCATTCAGAAACTTGACATGGGGAAACGAAGGACACATGGACGTTTGAAACACACTTTTCTTTATTTAAAAAATACCAGAATTTAAAGAACAAATTTTAGTGCACCACCTAACAGATACTGAGCAAAAAAACCCTTCCACAGAACAGAAAATAATTAGTGCCAACCACCATAAAACCGAAATATTAAACAACTCACTCAAGGGCTTCAACTTCACCAGCTCGCATCTGCAGCCTACGCTGGGTCAGGACTCTGATTAGTAATACGAGTGTTGCAGGGAAATAATGTAATAGATGGATAAGTGTTATGGTCAGTTAGATCTGTTAATAAAATGCTCTCCTGCATGTATGAATACAGCACCAGCAAACAGCAACATTAACAGAACTGACCATTTACAAATGCAAAGAAATAAAATCTAATAAACAAACAAGATACAGAACATTTGGGTACAAAAATAGTTTCAATGGCAGCTGTGAAGACAATTACCAAAATATACAATCAGACAACCTGAAAGCTAAACTACCAGTATTAATCAATACCAGTTCAGATGGTAAAATATTAAGCTTAGCACAATGTTACATGTTGGCATAGGAAGTCAAACTCAGAAATGTTACAATAAGTATATTGGAAATGTATATCCTAAATTCATGGTGATACAAATATGTTTTGAATGTACAGCATTATTTGCCCTTCATAAATCTGTGCCTATGTAGAGACCAAACATAAATGCATTCTACAGACCGGACATCAAGGCAATCTGTTTGTAATCATTTTAAAGTTATACTTCCGCAGTAACAAGACTCACACTGTACTAAGCTTAGATGCAAAGAAAAAGTACAAAAAAAGAATAAAACTGAAACAACATATGGAATTAAAATATGACTCAACAATGATGTACAAAATGAAAAAAACAAAAACAAGATATCCTATGTCTTATGTAACAAACCATATGTTTTTCTCTGTGCTGTCTGATAATACAAACTGAAATAAAATACATGCACCATATTTTACTCCTGCTGAGGTCATACGAGAGATGCAGTGAAAAAAATCAGTTTCCACCAGTGTGAAAATAGATGCAATGTAAAAGAAAAATAGGAGGTAACTTACATTCATGACTCTGAGGCTAAAAATTGTGGCAGGTACTTTTAAAATGTCATACCCCTGTAGACGTGACTCCAGTCTGATTAGGGTTTGTGGTAACAATAGGTCAGGTCAGTAAAAAACTAATATAAAAGCTAATATTTTTTAAAACTTTTGCATCAAACCAAGATCAGAGCAGAACATGTATTTTGCCTGCATCTTTCCCAAATGTAATGGTTCAGTCCACCCTCAAACCAGGCATGAACAAACTTGCTAGCAGTGTTACCAAAAATTGTAAGATATGAAACTAATACAGGACAGAGAGAAGAATTCTTAAATTTGCCATTCAGGAATTTCACAATTAAAATTACATTTAATTTTAATTAAGCCTCAATTGCTCGAATTGTTTTCAGTCATAATTGCACGCCGCTTTGGATAAAAGCATCTGCTAAATGGCATAAATGCAATTGTAGTCGAAATTACATTACAGATTTGTTGCTTTGAGAATACGACTAATAAAATGTGCATGGCAACAGTTTCTAAGCACAGTTCTTCAGGTTTAATAGTTAAATGCAAATTAATCTAAAATAGCTTTAATACTCAAATATTTATCAGGTCTTAATATATCCAACGGGTTGTGCCGGTTTGTTAATTATTCTAAATTATCCTTGACATTGTTGACTTTCTGAGAACCTCACACACTACCTGTAATGTAATCAATGATTAGTAGACATGTTCCTACCCTTATCCAAAGTAGAATATTAATTACTCTGCAAATCAAGGATGAAAATCCAAGCTGTTGACCACTTCTGGTCCCTGGTTGTATAAAACCAATTTTCCCAAACTACAGTAAACAGCAAAGCTGTCAGTTTTTTTTAATCGGCACAGCACGGCACAGCACAGCACACACGAATCCTCCAGTATTAATATTTGAGAAGAAAGGTATGCTATCTGAGTCACAGGCTCGGCAAGTGACAGCTGACGGGCACTTTATCGTCATAATGTCTCGCAGCAATTGCTGGCTGGACAATTTAATTGATGCTCCAGCGCACTGCAATTAAACCCTACAAAATGGCCTTTCACTCAGCCTCCTAAAACGCGCTACCTTTGATCTTTCGTTCCTGTCTGAGAGAGAAACGAGGAGAAATGATAGAAGGGATTTAGAGAGTACAGCCGTATTTAAACAAGAATATATAAAACCAGCTCATCAAACAGGAATGTGTGATGAAATAGAAACGGCTGTAAACTGTGGATGTCTTCTTAGTATTAAGAGTACTTATAAAATACATTTAAAAATATTCAATTAATAACAGATATTAATTTAACAGATAAAACAGCTGACTATTGCTGGGGACTGCATGGTGCTTGTGCTGAGGACTGCTTTACTGTCCTTCTTTTTACACACCATAGACTGTGGAGTTAGCTCAGCAAAAACTGCACATTAGAAACCAGCCGAAATACATTGCAAACAGACAGAACCTTTAGTTCTACTTAGCTTTAACAGAGAAATATGCTTGATTTAACCTCCTATATTCGAGCCAGTACTAACACATCTAACTTGTTTCTAGATGTGAGTGAGTGTAAATGAGAAAGTGACTGTGTTATGCACTGCAGCAGTCATTATTTTAGTATTAATGGGACAGGTGCCTGACTCACCTCCTCCTGATCAAGATTAAGTGGTTACTAAGGAATAATAAATGATAAATACACTAGCTGAAGAGCTCAGGAGTACAGACCTGAAATGATGCATAACTTTACCTCTTTAATAAACAATAGTGAGAGTGAATAGTGCTCCCCTTAAGTACCATTGCATTATCTTGGTGACAAACCTGAAAAATTGTTACCTGAAGTAAAGCAAAGTTTTAAAGCCCCTGTTTAAAACTTTGGCCTTTTCTGCATGACCATATGTGACCTATGTTACACACTTAAATTTTACATTACTGGCTCTTTATCACATTGAGTGTGTTTGTTTTATTACAGACTGGAATATATTTATCTGAATTTAGACTGGTGGTATGATTTGCAATCATTGGTGTAGCAGGGTGATCAACCATACAGAAGATTATGAAACATCCACAGCTGTATGACCTCCTTTATCCTGACATATAGCTCATGCCTCACTTGACATTTTCATATTTTTAATATGCATTTGTCCCTTTTTTCTGTCTAGTCATATCAAATTACCCAGTTGTATTTTTCCTCCACTGCTGCAGACCTCTTCTCTGACTGAGGAGGGCCATACCTAACACAAGTTCCCCCACAGCACCTGCCAGAAGTGGTCAGAAAGGGTCACACCTTTCCCTCTATATAGCTAAGGCGACAAAAGGCAGTAATGAGGAATCCCTTTAATCATCCCCCTCAGACAGACATAGTCAATTGTGTCTGTGCAGGCACCCGGCTCGTCGATAGCACAGCTGAGATTCAAACAGGAAACTCAGCGGTGGTGGGCTAGCGCATTAGACCGCTGAACCACCCGAGCACCCTTTTACTTTACATTTCCAACCTGTTTGCATACTTTTTGTTACAAATATGAAGTCCTGTGTGAAACTAGAGCACACAAAGCCCATCTTTGATCCTCCACTGCAAACCAGAACAGCCACAGTCTCTTCAAACAGTTTACATAAATTGATACTGAAGTGCATGAATATGAGAATGAAAGGACTAGACCAAAAAAAAAAAAAAACTCAGCACCCCCACTCAAAAAAAAAAAAAAAAAAAAAAAAAAAAAAAAAGTCGTCCCTCAAAATGACAAAGGTTTCTACCTAGGAAAACATTGCAGCATGCTAGAATGGAACCTTTTTTCATTGTTGAGGGAATTGAACACGAGCATCGTTTAAAATGCAGATGGCGGTGGCGCAGTCAGTCTTTCATATTGTCTCTTCTCCTTACAGAATAGGAATTATACATTAGTAAAGCAAAGCAGTTCATTATCGTGATATTTGTCCTGTAATTGTTAGTCCAAGCATAAAAAATAATCAAGCATAAAAAATAAAGGTTCTAGAGAAGGTGGAACCACACAGGGCAAAGTATCTTGAATAAAGAATCCAAGCTCTTCTTCTTCTCCATATTTGTCCTTGGCAGATGAGCGGCATTAGTGTCAAGAGAGAGAAAAGAGCAATGCCTGGCTGATGTCTGTACACTGTGGTTACAGGAGAGTATGGGATAAAGGTAGGACATGGCCACTAGGTAGAAGATGAAGTTTTCTTTACCAATAAATAGTCCCATAAAGTACTGGAGCCTCTCCATGTATAAGAACCAGGCTAGGCATTGTATTTCTTTCCCGTTCTGTGGATCTGATGGAACAGTGTCATGGAGAAGGCCATTCCGAGCAGCTGCAAAACAAGACAGATAAACAGATGGATGAGTGATATGCAGGTAGTCACAGAAAGTGAGCAAAAGCATAAATAAAAACAAAATTACTGCCTGCTGAATTATTTCAATAAAATTATTTGCAAGATGAATGTTCTAATAAAATGTACAATGGTTGCTTAGAATGCAGCCTGCATGTACTACTGTTTGTATAGATTTAATTAAAAAGTGTCTATTAAGACGCCCTGGTGGCGTAGCGGGATAAACAGCTAACGCAACAGCACTGGGATTCTGAACTCCCCGAGTTTGAATCTCAGCTCTGCTACCTGTTGGCTAGGTGCCCCCTAGCAGACATAATTGGCCCTTAAATTCTATTTGGTGTGAAAACACCGGACTGAAAGTGGGCAGGTCTGTGACAGTGTGCAAGGACCCTGGTTGGTAGCCCAGGGCACCTGTACAGAAAGAGGAGGAGTCTGGAGATTAGGGCGTGGCTCTACGAGGGCAAATACTGGCCCTCATGTACAAATACACTGAAAAGTAAGGGCGAATAAGAAGGGGTTGGTGGACTGCTTACACGGCGGAGGGAGCGTGTGGCAGGGAAAATACCCTCCTTGGACACGACAGGATTCTCCAGTAGCGGAAGTAGAATTGACTACACTAAACTGGGAGAAAAGGGGAAAAAATGCATAAAAAAAGTGTCTAAAAGTGTCTATAGTGTCTATTAGGACCTGCATGAAGATCCAATAAATTAGGAGTGATGACAAAATTTGGGTATTTCCAACACCTTGGTTTTTTTTTTGTTCTTGCAAGTCTATGTACCTGATTATTTTCTGTATTGCAATATACAATATTCAGTACATTTAGACACATACAGCTCTCTTACTACTTGTAAGTATTGTTTAAGTATTAAGGTAAACTCTTGGAGGAAATTACAGCATAAAATGCAACTTTGTAAACATTTCTTAATGTAAGTAAAAGCAGTAAATTGGCATTCCCCTCACATCAGCGACTTGTGACCTAGCTACTTTTCTCCCCCCTAGATAAAATAATGTGGGATACACAAAAGCATTATGACAATCAAGGGCATTGAGACGAACTGCAAATGTGAAGCTGCTTTGAAGTTTCCATTTCAGTCTGTCCTGCATTCCAACATCAAACAAAATCTGCAATCTCCTTCAAACCTCTGTTATTGTAAGACGAGCGCACGGTTTTTTATATGCAGAAATCTTTTTATTGTAACTGGGAAATGATTTTTTAAATTGAATAAAAAAGAATGGGAATTTTGAAGCGTATGTGACCTGAATTATAAACTCTGTGTGTAACATCAGGGCCATTGTTGGTCAGAAAGTGTTTTCTCTTTAATTTCTGGCAACCAGATCTTATCTAATTTCAGCCATTAATAGGCCAAGACCCTTTCCAGCCCCCAAATCACATCTTCAAATCCAATTCAGAACTGGGGTAGGTTATTCACTTTTGAAAATGGTTTTAATATTGACCTACAGTAACAAAAGGCAAAACACAATTGCTGTATGTACACAGTTTGGCATATTCTTTCAATTTATTTGTGTGTTTCTTCCAGGACTCCAGAGAAGAAGATGAAGAAGAGGTAGAGTATGTGAGTACATAAAGGACTGGGTGAGTTTTTGATGCCCTGACATTCAATTTATGAGTGTTATTTAATGACTGCTGTGAAATGTGGCTCTTTTCTTAAAAAATCTGTAAAAACTGTGATTTTTGCGTGAAATTAAGCACATTTTCCTGTGAATTTAGTAGGGCCATAATCACAACAGACCTGGCAATATTACTGCAGGTTTTCTCTACACCATGCAGCCCTAATTCGAACTACTTTACCCAGGGTTGTTTAATGCTGTAACAAATTAGGTACTACTGCAGAGATAGTGTAGTCAATACAGTCAATACAGCAGTGCATAATATATCAGATTAAAGAGCGTCTGGCTCGTTCTACTCTTAAACAAACGTTTGACCAGACTGTGAAACATTACAGTACAGGAGTGATGAGAAACACTGCACTTCCTGTGCACTCCTTTCATCTCTTGTACTATCAGCTCATAATGAGAGGCCGATATCTGACAAGCACTACCACACAAACAAGGCTGATGCCACAAAGAGGACTGATATGGAAACCGTCCCAGACTCTTCTCAGTATAAAGACACAGACAAACAGTGCAGCCTCGGTTTTGTGCTGACTGTGTAACTGCTGCTCTAACATCAATATTTCAGCACAGCGGGGTCAGGCGACAGGCACTGAAAACGGTCATTACTTCCTGTCTGGCACATATGGTGTACACATACATGCAGACAGACAAAAAGACAAACACAGACAGACGTATCACCTGGACGACTAAGATGCACATGGCGATCGTGCCGAGCAGGTGCTTGTTATCATCCAGCCACTCCTCCACCTTCTCAAAGCAGCCCTGCAGAAAAGATAAAAACAAATACACACTATATTGACTTGTCTTAAACACATAAATCATAGATCGTACAGCACATCTGTGCCTTTCCTGTATATTGATCTGCTAAGGTGTGCATTTTCAGGGTGAGTTCATTTAAAACACTTCATCTTCAATTCACTACTTATGACCTAAATTGTTTATTTAATTCTACTGATTGTGTAAGCCATATTATGATCTGGCATCTGTGAGTAAGTACGTGGGTTTATAAGAATTGAGTTCTAAAATGGTATCCAATTATTTTTCTTGAATAGGATCTGCAATTCCCAAACCTAGGAAATGTTAGGTGGTGTTATCACACTTTGAAGCAAGAATTCTGAGTCATTCGCAGCTCACAAGACACTGTTGCACACACTTCTATGTTATATGCTTCTTATTTCTTTTAATTTAATGTATTCATGGTCTGCATGAGTAGATTTTGAAATAAAAAAGACTTTTTTAAACTGATGTACGTACTTGTTCACTGATACTTTTCCGTTTGGACTCTGTATGATCTTGTTAAACATGTGCATGCTGTCACACAAATCATATTTCGAAACAGCACTGTATAGAGCTGTGGTGACACAGCGCCATATTTGAGACAATACAAATGCAGAATGACTGAGGGACAGACTGATATATTGGACAGAGCTGAACTATAGGAACAAAAACACCAGATTGCACTCAAGTGCCTCATCCAGACTAGACACATTGTGGAGTTCATTCAAAAGCCAGTGCAGTCCCAGAAGAAAGCAAGTCAGTGTGTGGTATCCTGAAGCTCTTTAAATACACACATGAACATAATTGCATTTCTGCTCTCTAGAGGAGGAGATTAAACACCGCTCACATTTGAGTGCTTTTACAATACAAGAGAATGGTTTCTAAAAAATACTGACAGAAAAAAACTATACCTAAAAGAATAAACATGTTTTTATGGTATTTACCCTTCTGGACTGGACCAACTTTATACATACCTGACCACAACTGCCCATGAGCACCCCACAAGTACCCACAGACAGTGGTCTGAGAATCTACAAGCCCTGAACCGCCAAGAGATTGTTGGGTGGACAGGTCTTATTAATACCAGAGAACATAAAAGGCCATGACGTTTGGTACTGACCAACTGAAGGGCTACTGTGGCTCAATTTGCAGATAATTATAATTCTGGTGATGAAGTAAATGTGTCACAATGCTCAGTGCATCAAACCCTTCAGTATCAGGCAGTGTAGTGGCAGGCCAGTCAAAGTGCCCATGCTAAATCCTGTCCACTGTCAAAGGTGCCTATAATTGCCATGCAGACTTCGGAATGAATCCTGTTTTCTGCTAGTTTGAGAGTGATGGAACAATTACAGGGCAAACTTTGAAATAATGCCCATGGTTTTGGACAAGTGTCTACAAAAATAAAAAAGATTTAATCCTAGACTAGTGCTTTTTAAAAAATAATTTTGGAATGAAGTTAGGCATCACAGCCAAAAACCCACATGGGTTTGTGGCTCATGTTTTATTTCGAAAGTATTTTATTTTTCAGATATTTAAATTATGAGGCTCCAGGGAACTCCGGAAAAGGCCTAGTAGTTACTTTCTGGCTGTGTGATTATATTAGCCACATATAATTAACAAGTTTGGAGAGCCTTACATACATAGGTAAAAATATAATAATGCTAGTGATGAACAAAAGACTGTATGTAAAGACACCACTGCTAGTGCACAGATTTGTCAATATATACAAAAATGTATTCATTAGGTTCACAGCTGATTCAAGTGTTTTGATCCATCATTGTTCTTCTGTTGATACCAGAGGATCAGAAAGAAGGGACACACAAGTCTGTAGTTAGCAGATGTAATTATATATAAGTGTATACAGTGGGGGAAATAAGTATTTGATCCCCTGCTGATTTTGTAAGTTTACCCCCTTACAAAGACTTGAACAGTCTATAATTTTTATGGAAGGTTTATTTTAACAGAGAGAGACAGAATATCAACAAAAAATCCAGAAAAAAAACATTAAATAAAAGTTATAAATTAATTTGTATTTAATTAAGGGAAATAAGTATTTGATCCCCTACCAACCAGCAAGAATTCTGACCCCCACAGACCGGTTATGTGCCCATGAGGCACACAAATTAGTCCTGTCCCTGTATAAAAGACTCCTGTCACAGAATCAGTTTCTTCCGTTCAAATCTTTCGACCACCATGGCAAGACCAAAGAGCTATCAAAGGACGTCAGGGACAAGATTGTAGACCTGCACAAGGCTGGAATGGGCTACAAGACCATCAGCAAGAAGCTTGGTGAGAAAGAGACCACTGTTGGTGCGATCATTCGAAAATGGAAGAAATACAAGATCACAGTCAATCACCCTCACTCTGGAGCTCCATGCAAGATCTCACCTGGTGGGGTAAGAATGATTCTGAGAAAGGTGAGGTCAGTCCAGAATTACACGGGAGGAGCTTGATGGAGGAGTCAATGATCTCAAGGGAGCTGGGAGCACAGTCACCAAGAAAACCATTAGCAACACACTTCGCCGTAATGGATTGAGATCCTGCAGTGCCCGCAAAGTCCCTCTGCTCAAGAAGGCTCATGTACAGGCCCGTCTGAAGTTTGCCAATGAACACCTGAATGATTCAGAGAAAGCTTGGGAGAATGTGATATGGTCAGATGAGACCAAAATTGAGCTCTTTGGCATCAACTCCACTCGCCGTGTTTGGAGGCAGAGAAATGCCCGGTGGGGATGGTGTTCTTGGGGTCATATCCAGCATTTCTCTGCTCCCAGCTCCCTTGAGATCATTGACGAGCTCCTCCCGTGTAATTCTGGACTGACCTCACCTTTCTCAGAATCATTCTTACCCCACCAGGTGAGATCTTGCATGGAGATCCAGAGCGAGGGTGATTGACTGTGATCTTGTATTTCTTCCATTTTCGAATTATCGCACCAACAGTGGTCTCTTTCTCACCAAGCTTCTTGCTGATGGTCTTGTAGCCCATTCCAGCCTTGTGCAGGTCTACAATCTTGTCCCTGACGTCCTTTGATAGCTCTTTGGTCTTGCCATGGTGGTCGAGAGATTTGAACGGAAGAAACTGATTCTGTGACAGGAGTCTTTTATACAGGGACAGGACTAATTTGTGTGCCTCATGGGCACATAACCGGTCTGTGGGGGTCAGAATTCTTGCTGGTTGGTAGGGGATCAAATACTTATTTCCCTTAATTAAATACAAATTAATTTATAACCTTTATTTAATGTTTTTTTTCTGGATTTTTTGTTGATATTCTGTCTCTCTCTGTTAAAATAAACCTTCCATAAAAATTATAGACTGTTCAAGACTTTCAAATACTTATTTCCCCCACTGTATATGAAGTGAAGTGTAGGTTGGGTTACTGTATATGCAAATGTATTTTTACACTGGTCAAAATAATGTGTTCAAGAGTTTAATGCTTAGTTGGAGTTTAAGGACATACAGTAGCTGTAGTTTTATGTTATATAGTTAATACACTAATTTGTTTCTTTATTTTCACTAACCAATTCATCATGGTCAGGATCAAGTTGGGTCAAGTTCTACCCAAAAAAATTGCGTGCTGGGCAGAAGTAAACCCTGGACAGGGCACCAGTCTATCATGGGGCATCACTTAGTTACAGAGTTACTTATTTAAGAAGTGGGAGCAAACTGGAGTGCCCAGAGGAACCCAGGTCCACAGGATTCATGTTAATGTATAACATCCACCCTACCAGCTGTGCCACCATGCAGCAATGTATTAAGTAGCTGTTTAACAATGTAGTTCTGTAATGTCATTACACTTCCATTACAGTAGTTATGAGTAAGATACAGGGAAACGTAAAAAATCTTCTCCACAGTAATCACTCAAGTGTTGGAGTTTTCCTTTAATGCACCTTTTCAAGTTGACTTAAAAGATGATATCCTCCATCACATAATATTTTGGATCTCTGTGATGTGCTGATGCTTTCACTCTGCATTAACCCGCTCTTATGTCTGCTTTCAAACTGAATGAAAAATCAAAAGCTGCTCTGGAGCTCTGTTTCCTGGAGAACATCTATGGATGCATCAGCTGAGCTATTTCCAGAACACACAGTCACTGTCAATTTCATGCAGAACTTAATTCATATTCTGGAAAAAAGAACTGTCTCAGCAGGGGGTTGGAAATCATCTCTGTAGATTCTTTCCTTTAGAAAGCCTTTACCTTCAAACTACATGCAAATAAGATTTCCTGCTGCTGTAATTGCTCCCTGTGTTGTATTCGCTACATAAGCTCTGATTTTTTTCTGTTTTTTTTTTTTTTAAATCATTTTTTCTATTTGTATTGTATTTTTATGTGCTAGTATATTTAATAATATATATAATAGCTGCAAAACAAAGCTGGAATGCAAACCCACAACCTTCTAGTTGGTAACCCACAATGTGAGAACAGTGAGCACACAGTGAGCTACTACTGTATATACTATTTATGTCTACATTATATTATGATTACTTAAGATTCTTGATACTTTTGTCTAGGAACAGTAACTATTAAACCAGGCACTCTGAGGCACGCTAGCCCACCATGATCTGTCTCATCTGCACCATCTGCCTGGTTGTGCTGGCAGTGCTGTTGCTTTCTGGGACACAACTGGTTGGTGATATCAGAGAAAGGAAGGTCAGCTGTGGATTCACCTCACTGACATTGCAATGAAGCACTGACATGTACGGGTGAAAGAACTCTTGAGTACAGTGTGTTATTTCATTTTATTACTCTATGAAGAAGAATGCTGCCTAAGTCTCAGTTAATCCTGTACAATGTGATGGAGCAATTTTGGCTTATTTCTCTTCGAAAATTAAAAGTAAAGCAGCTCAATAAGGGTAAGAACTACTCAAGGATATCGACCTTCTTTATTTATAAACACTATTTTAAAGCACAGTGCACTTCAACATCTTTCCTTGTTTAAGCTTTTTGGCAGAGAGGACTGCCACGATGGATTGGTGTTCTCTCGAGTGTGTTACTGCACCACGCCCAGTGATAAAGCAGTGATTACCGCAACCCTGACCAGGATAAAGCAGTGGTAAAACAAAAAAGAAATAAAATATTTTTGCACTGTGGAGCATTTATTTGTCATCAGTCCCTGAAGCTGGAAGGCATAACATAATATCTTCATAACATGATGCTACCATCACTGTATTTTAAAGTGGGCTTGTTAAAATGCTTGGAATTCAACCTTCCAAAGTTCCAAGGTTCCACTTTAGTCTCATCACTGTTTTCTGTTTTCCTTTGTTTTTTTTTTTTTAAATCCTTGCCAGCAAGGAACTGCTTTATTACTGTGTGCCATCAAGTTGATTAGTTGATTCTGACTCCTAGCGACCATATGGTTAGCATTTCTCCAGAGCATCCTGTTTTCTGTTTGGGTCTTTAGGCTTTTTAAATGCTTGTTGCTTTAATTCTGTTCATCCATCCTACCCACTGCAGACCATGTTTCCTCTTTTACCTTGGACTCCTTTAAGCATAATTGTTTTTCCACTGAAGTGGTTCTTCTGATTGTTTTTCCCCACCTGTCACGGGTGGGGTAACACAGACTGCAGAATCCTCGGGTGGCCATCCATGACCAGCCACCCTGCGTGCAGGTGCCTCAACTGGTTAGCAAAGACCACACTTGCCCCATTGACGAGGTACTCTGTTTAAGCCACTGTCCCGCCCCTTACAGACAGACAGCCAGCCATGTATCTAAGATTGTTTTGCTAGCAGGCTTCATGCTCAATAAATGAAAAATAAAAAACATATGACGCAATTTAATTAAGGATTTTAACTGTATAAAACAAGTCTGCTAAAACCAAATGAATGTCTTAGAGATCTGCTCAAATTCAGAAAAATATTGTACATTGAAAAATACCCTAGGGTATTTTCAACCTGTTTCTGAGTACACAAAAGAGCTTTATGAATAAACATTTTTAATCTTGGCCACTCACATTCTTCCAGAACTCATTGGTGATGTTGCGGCCACAGTCCTGATAATGTTCCTGGCAGCAGCGGTCGGGTACCACCTTATCCTTTAAAGCCTCGTGCCAGTCAGTATACCCGGTCACTCCACAACACTTCCACTGTGTCGCATAAATAAGAAGGAAGACACATTTAGACAGTCAATAGGAGAACGATATCTGCAGTCCTGTGGCTGCACTCAGTAATTTAAAATCTATTCTAACGGCTAGTTTCCATAAATCACCTGCAACCAAAACACAAATCAACAGCTTTCAGGTGCAACAGTTCCTTACAACCACTGGTCTGTGCTTGCCTATTGAAATGTAAATACACAGAACTGCATCTTGCTACTCCGGTTTCCTTCCACAGTCCAAAAACATGCAGTCAGGTTAACTGGAGACACTGTGTATATGTGTGTGTATGTATGTGTGTCTGCCCTGCGATGGACTGGCGCCCCGTCCAAGGTGTTACTGTGTGCCTTGCACCCACTGAAAAACTGGGATAGGCTCCAGCACCCCCGTGACCCTGATTGGATAAGCAGTTAAGAAGGTAAGTGAGTGATTGAGTGCTTCTTGCTATAATTGAAATATCTATCTCATGCTCTTCAGGACAAATGAATACAGAAATGACTGAACAGAAATGTAGTGTAACATGCGTGTGCACCTCTGCTTGGATGATATTCCAGGCGTTCCTAAGGCCGATGTTGTTGTCTGTATAGTAGAGAGAAAGACCATCTTTCAGATCCTTCTTGGCATTCTCGCTGACCTAAAAACAACACAGAGCAAACATTTAGTCCAAACATTAAGCACTAGGGGTAAACCGATGTCCATCTATTAACAGATGTTTAAATTCATGGGGAAATGTGCTTAATTAATTAAAAAATCACAGATTTCACGGACTTTTAAGGAACAGTGCCACATTTCTTAATAAGTCATTAAATAACACTCATAAATTGAATAAATGGAAGCTACAATAACAGCTACCTTAACTGTTGAATGTAAACCTAGAACATCCAGCGACAGTGTGAGACTCAACAGAATTGGTTGGTAGTTTTCCAAACTCAGTTACCTGAGTCGTGTTTTTAGCTGCTTTGGACTTTAGACTGCTAACTTAATTGCCGTAAGATTGCTAGGACTGCCTCATAGTGCTAATTAACCTGTAAACATGAGCACCCAGAGCAAACCCATGCAGGCACAAGAAGAACATGCAAACTCTACGCAGAAAGGACCCCAACCACTCCACCTGGGAATCAAACCCAGAACTTTCTTGCTGTGAGGCGACAGTGTTACCCTTTGAGCCACAATGCCGCCCATTTTACAATCCCATATCCCAAATATCCTATTTTCCGGAAATGTGGTTTGCTAAATTGCAAACATTTGTACAAATACTCCCACAAATGCAGAAAAATAGTCAAATCAATTTAGTGCATTTGTATGAAGTGCTTTGGAAAGTGAAAGTTCTCCTCACCAATAGACCAGAACTAAGTCTACTCCTATGATGCTTGATAAAATTGGAAAACACAGCACTCCTCAGTACAGAGCACTTCTCACTACAGAATCTCTACATCCTCCAGACTCCTAATTCCTCTCCTGTGGACTTTCCACTTTAGCTTACCTCACATTTTTTCACTGGGGATGCAGCAAGCCAGCTCCCACCATCAGTCAAGACTAATGATAAAAGACAATGATCTGTCTGAGAGGAGAACCAGTGTTTATGAGAAAGGCCGACATTTCTCAGTTTTCGCGCTGTGTACGGGCTCATATGAACCCTGCAGGCTCTATCAAACCTGATTCCGTAAAGAGAAAAATGTGTGGAGAAGACGCATAAACAATCTCCCCCACAGAAAGACCTTAAAACCTCAGACAAGCCTGAGTCTCATTATTCAGAGATGGTATCAGTGCAGAACAGAATTGGTATAGAAGTAGTGAATCACACAGAGTACACACACATACACACCCACACACTGCTTACATTTATCAGTGTGTAGCCTCAGCACTGCTGAGCTGAATAGAGTCACTGGCCTAAAACACTTGCTAATGACGGCTGATTTCATACTGAACAGAGGCGTTCCAATTACCCCCTCACACAGTGTATGGTCATTCTGCTTTCATTACACATGTTGAGATCAAAGTTCAGCACTCGGGTGGCGTAGAGGTCTATTACGCTAGCCCACCACCACTGAGATCCGGGTTGTGGGTGGGGGGTTGGGAGGCTGAAGTCCTATGATGGATTGGTAGCTTATCAGGAGAACTCCTGTCTTGCACCCAGGGTTTCCCGGTAAAAACTGGACCCACTACAACCCTGAGCTGTATAAAGCAATTGATAAAAATGAAATGATATGCTGAATATACTTCAGTCTGTTTTTCTGTCTGTACAATGTGCAGCCCTGATCCCAAAAAAGTTGGGACAGCATTTTAAATGCAGATAAAAATAAAAAAACAGAATGTCTCATCAATTTTTAATCAGTGTCTTTTACAAGAATGCATTTAAAACAGTACAAAAATGAGAAACTGATGATTTACTGTGTTTACTGTATTTTCGTAAATATATGGTAATTTAAAATTTGATAGAGATACCTACAACACATTCTGAAAAATGTGAATTGGGGAAAATTAGGACTCAAAACTATGTGGAATGAAAAAAATATCTAAACTTTTTTGAAACTTTGCACAGGTGATGCCATCATGATTGGGTATAAGGGTTTACCATGTAAACAAAAAGTCACAGTAACAGTTTAGGAACAATGTTTATCAATCCTCATTTGCAAGAAATTTTGCAGATTTTTTTCATCTACAGTTCATAACATTATTAAAAGATGCAGAGCAGCCAAAGAATTTGTAAACTGTAATGCATAAATTAAATGTCTGTTATGTCTAACTCATTAGACAGCACTGGGTTTGAGAACATTTCAGAAAAGCCTTTACAGTAAACATGGTTTGCTGCTACAAATGTAAGTTAAGACTCCACTATGTAAAGCAGAAGCCACAAATCAGCAACATTCAGAAACTCTGCCGACTGCTCTGGGCTTCAGCTCATCTGAGATGAGCATCTCTCATGGTATGGGGGTGTGTTGGTGCCAAAAGCCTGGGTTAGGGCTGATGTGTAAACAAGCATTTTAATGCAACACATGCTGGCATCTACAGAACGACTTGTGCTGGAACATCCTTGCTTGTTTCAGCAAGACGATGCAAAGTCACATTCTGCCGGTGTTACAACAGTGTGGCTTCTTGGTAAGAGAATGTAGGTGCCAGAGCTGTCGCCCATTAAAAATGTGTGGAGCATTCTAATGTGTAGTACAGCACAATGTAGACCATGGACTTTCTAGCAGATTGTTTGTACAAATTTGAAATATGTATGTACAACATTATAGCTCTAAATTAGTAGGGCTGGTTTAAGTCACAGCTAATACCAAAGGGTGCCATAATGGAATCGTATAGGATTTCTGACACAGTGGGGCTGAGGTCAGACCACCGGAGTTTCGGAGTTGAAAGCATAGAATTTTCTTTATGTCATTAATTTATAACACCTGTTAACAATTTGTCTGGCTGAAACACATGAATTCAAAAATTAAAAAGGGTGTCACAATACTTTTGTTCATATAGTGTACGACATATAGTCTTTGATACTAATGTTCCAAATGAGACCTCACAGTTATTGTTAGTACATCATAATTTTTTTAGTTTATTTAACATTAGCCAAATGTAAAAATACCTTTTGTCTAATACAGGGGACCTTTCGTAGCTTTTGTTTAGACTTTCAAACCAGCAGTTGAAGCCTAACCAGTAAAATCACCCTGAAGCGCCATGCTCCCTGAACCACTGTCTTTAAAAAAAACAAGTTGCTGTGGTAACAATCTGATGCATAACAAAAATATATATACACCAGAATCAACCATTCAAAACCAGTAATCCATTTAAAGGTTTTTGATTCCAGGTCTTATTCATCTGGTTTACTATGGTAAAGCTATTAGGTAAGGAATGCAGTTATAAAAGTAAAGAGGAAAAGCATTTTTAAAAAGGGTAACAAATCATGCCTGTTATAACAAGGATAAATAATACAGCACTCCTTCAATAAGCAGTAATTTACAGTTGAATTTACAGACCTGGATGAACACATTGATCATTAGGAGTTTATTTACCTGACCTCTGCTAATGTATAAATAATGAAGTCGGTCCAGTTGGAAGTGAACTCACACACAGTTCAAATCAAATCCAGACCATGGCGAGTGTGTGGGCTCGAACAGACACCTGCTAGTGATTGTTGTGTGTTTGCTTTGTGTTCATTTCTCAGTCAAGTTTGGACCATTGAAAGCTAGTCAGTGGCTCGCAGATGTTTGAGAATGTTTGGACAGTGAGGGGCCTGGGCCTGACACACTGGATCTATCTGGCTTTGATTTAAGCTAACACAGCATCATTACACCTGCCACCTGCACTTAATGTAAGATACCATTAGTCCCTAATTAGAGCCTTAATCTTATAACAGACGTCAGGTGAAAACTGTAAATGTAAAATGGTATGTACTGATGATCTAAAATTCACCTTAATTTTTATTAAACTTTTTTCCCTTTTTAAATAATGTAATTTAAGGAATAGTTTTTATATTAATCAAAGTACAGAACTGCTATTTTTATAGTGTTAAGCAATAATCTAAATAACACTTGTGTGCACTTGGAAAATTACATCTTTTTTAATTGTGTTTTTTTATGTAGTAAAACAATTAGTAGCAGCACTACATTTAAATTAACACATTTTACTAGTGTTTCTCTGACCCAGAGGCACTGTTATTTAATGCTGCATTATTTTATTATCCTAACACTGTACAGACATATATTTGTAATGTCACATTTTTTTCACTGTTTGTCAGATGGATACACTCCTGGCTCGAGGTTACTGACTTTTAACACGTCTACACTCAACACTTCACTGGTAAAATATTCAACTATTTCAGTTGAAAGATAAAGACAAGGCCTGCATGCCAAACCACAATCTACTGCATTAAGAGTATAAGTTTAATCAGTACATCAAAACAAACATTTGTACTATTTTAACATACAGTAATGTGTCTAAATTATTTCCTTTCCTGTACCGCTTTCTTTTTCTTGCACTTTCCATCCCTTCGTTTCGTCCATCTAAACATTCACAGCCATAAAATGTAGGCAGAAATTTAGCACAGTCGGTAAGAATGTTATTTAAAAATATATAATTACAAATATATAACACAGGTGTTACTGCATCATATAATGACAGCCTATACTGCAGGATTAAGTGGGTTCCAAATATGCTTCTGTGCCTTGTTCTGTAATGTAATGGCATTATTGTGAAACTGCCATGTCAAGCAATTCATCAAATTTATGGTCTTACAAACAAGTTTGGGTGACATTATATATACATCTCACTCCGCCTGGGGAATTGGATAATACGAGCTGAATGTACAGACTCAGAGGATCTGCAGTAAGTGTGGTACAGAGAGCTTTGTACATGTAATAAACTCACACACACATGCCCTACATGCATTCTGCTTACTGTTACTATTTACAAGAAAATGTACAAGGTGTAAATTTTCAACAATGGATGTAGCACTATGGCGGTGATGCAGGCAGCAGGAATGGAAAATAGCTCTAGCTTTATTTTTGCCTCCTTCCTTAATATCCTTAAGCTTGTTTGTACCCACATGACATGCGTTGACAACAATGTTTGGAATTATCTAATATCTCTATCAATTACTCAGTATAACAATAGTGTACTTGTGTATAAGTATATATGACAAATAAAAGCGTTCTTTACTCTACCTCTTCTTCTATATATGCCCTGATACAACAAAGTAGCCCCAGACCACCATATCTCCTTCACCATGAGGGTTCACCTCTCCATATGAGGTTTTGAAGCTATTTGAAAAAAAAAAAACCTAACAGTATTGTTTACTTCTGCCAGTAAACTTTTATCAATGAGTAGAAGAATAAAACAAAACGTATTGCAGATCACAAAATCATAAGTGTTACAATGTGATCTCAAGCTGTACTAAAATTTGCCAAGATGTTATCCACATACCATTTTCCCCTCAGCAGCACAGAAATCCCAGTTTCTTCCCCATGTTTTACATAATCTGTGATATCAAACATTCTGTTCTGAATCTGTAAATATGGCCAGCATGAGGCATGTTGCTGTAATTGGTGCTGAACTTTGTTTATTTCTAGTCTAACAAACACAAGCACTCTGGCGACAGTTTGAGACCTCAAATGTGCACGAGCAATAATCCTGTTAAATCCATTACGCACTGGGGCGCAAGCTGTGTCTAGAACAAACCAAAACCACCAGTTGAGATGCCTGTTACAGTGGAAGTATTAAAGTTATATGGAACATTATCTGTATATCTGTTGGCCAGACTACATTTTATGTCCTTTTTTACTTCCAGTAAATTGACGGCACCCTGTTAGTGTGTAACAGTGTTAAAACCAAGTCATTACCCCTAACTGCTTTAACCCAATCATTTTGGTAAAACAACCCATCTGTTTGCAGACAGCGCCATGCTAGCAGACTTTGCCCTAATTCAGCTTTATAAAGCTTCATTTGGCAGTTGAGCTCCATGCATTCTGAAACAAGGTCACTGAGTAAAGATGAATGCTCTAAGCTGGTGCCTTGCCTTTGCCATCTGCTGAGGAGGTTCTTACAGGTTCATGTAGGTGTGTATGTTGAAACCAAAGTGTTAGTTTTAAACACAGAAAAAGCTGTGTTTAAAACAGAAAAGCTGATGTTTAACATTCTAAAAGAAAATATAACAGACATAAGCTTTGTGTATATAAAGCTCTGAACCTGATCTTTTCCTCTACAACATCTACATTTTTATTCAACTGAATACTTAGTTAGCCAACCTGGTAATGCTATAACTGATTTGGGGGCTTCAACTAACAAAAATGAGCTAAATTTCCTTAAGATTCTGCTAAAGAAACAGAACCTGGATTCCTCTAATCTCTCAAAATTATGTCTAAGATGAAAAGAAACTAACAGATCTGTTATTTTGTATGAAAGAAATAACATTTTTAATGTACAGTAATTCTGTCTGGTTACAGTCCAAAAGCAGCACTGGCTAAAGTGCTAAATGACCTACCTACTGCTAGCCTTAGATTATGTTTGTTCTTCCATAGTGACATGATTTGATTAAGTGCGGTATTCAACACTGATGATCATGAAATTTTACTGGAAATACTTGAAAGAATGGCAGGTTCTAGGACTAATTAGTGCCTGGTTTATATCTCAACTGAATATCAAATATTATTATAACTTTGTTAGCACCCATACCTGTTTTTATTTCAGGGCCCTTATTGCTCTATATATACAGCAAACGAGAGGTAAATATCATGGTAATGTTTTAGTAATGTGATAATATTGTTCTTACACAACATATATGTCTATTGCAGACCTAAACACAGACATAAATCCTGGCTAAACATTCTTTTCTTTTGATACATTATAAAAGAAATCAAAGTGCTAGAGTTGTTTACTAGGTAGGCCCAAGATAAGTTCACAAAATTTATCCTCAAGCTAAATAATTGTTCTATAAAATGAAATGCTATAGTCATGGACCATGATCTAACCTTTAATGATGCTATGTTATTTCATTCTCACATTTCTAGCAGTGCATCTTATTATTAAGGAAACCTAGTACAGAAAAAATAGACATATCACTTGTTTGTTTGAAATTTCAGGCACTGGGTAGTCAATGTTTAAGTGGAAAAGAGATTGCAGTCCCTGTTAAATGGACCATTGCTTGCCTCACCACACATATCTAAGCTGCAAATAATACAGCCATGTAAAGATGACAGGGGCTGTAAAGCTTACTCTACCTACAGCAAATAGATGCTGCTGCTCAAAGTGCATATTATGTACTAAACAGAATGTCAAAAAACACATCACCAGGGTTGTACTGTTTGGACCAATGTGAATGGACTTCTGGAAAGGCTTTCCACTTGATTTTGTAATATAAATAGGGAGATTTACTTTCATTCAAACTGTAAGGCTGCTCGACCAAGAAAACACAATCCATGACACTCCAGACTAACAGTACTGTAATGGTCCTGATATTGCTTCCTGGGGCAGTTTATATTTCATTTATATTCTCTTTACACATGGTATTCACATTCTCTAGGTTTGTCTGGGCTACCTGCTGAGCTGTTGATGCTCCCAGACATTACCACTTTACTGAAACAGCAGTGGAGTGGAACAGCATAAGCAGGATTGAAATGTGGTACACTGAACCTTGATGAAAGGTCAGGCTATACTGAATGTGGGTACATTTTCTAGTTGTCTATAGTGCCTATGACTTTATTTATTTATTTATTTTTATGTTAGAATAGGAAGTGGAACCTAATTATTAAAAGAACGACTACATACACTGTTATTCCAAAACTCTAATTGAGTCAGGGCTCTGTGCAGACCACTGAAGTTCCTCTACACAAAACTCATTAAACTCTGACCCCGCCGTGCGCACAATGGAACAGTCACGCTGGAAAAAGGAGGGTGCTTCACCAAACTGTGGCAAAGTTGTGACTAAAAAATTCATTTTATAGAATGTATTCACATTTACATTTTCAGCATTTAGCAGACGCTTTTATCCAAAGTGACTAACAGCACTGTGACAGTATACTTACTGAGCAATTGAGGGTTAAGTGCTTTGATCAAGGGCCCAACAGTGACAACCTGGCAGTGGTGGGGCTTGAACCATTGACCTTTTGATTACTAGTCCAGTACCTTAACCGCTTGGCTACAACTGCCTGATTTTTTTTCTCCTGTTAGCAATCAGTGTAGATGAAACACCTGATTAGTATTTGGAAGGTGTGTTCATATACTTTTGGCCATACGGTGTATGTCCAGTCATGTTGCATCTCTTCATTGTTATATGTGATTTGAGGCATAGTTGTACTTTGGGTATTGTAGTACCTTGGGTAAGTCGCAGAGAAAAATAATAAATGAACAAATTTTAACAGGCACATAAACACAAAATGAACTTGTACACGTACGCCTACTTGTGGACGCTTTACAATCTTTAAAACCACAGTGGGACCAGATCGCCACCATTTGTAGTGCAACCCTGTTGTAGTATATTCTTCCCAAATTTGATAAGGTATCAGGATGTTTTTATTGGGTGGTGGATAAAAGCAGCAGCTAGTATTGGTGTTCAACATGCCTTGAGGTCCTGTGGACCTGGGTTTAAATCTTGCCTCTGGATACTGTCTGTGGAGTTTGGTTTTCTCTCCCCATATCTCAGTGGGTTTTCTCTAAATCCTCTGTTTTTTTCAGATCTCCCAATAACACACCAGAAATTAAATCTCCTTTTTACCATTAAGATATAAGTGACTAAGTAAATGTGTAATATTCTGTGATAGTTTACAGGCCTGTCCATGGTTTTGTGCCGTGTTGCATCGTGACCCCAATCAGGATGAAACAATTACTAAAAATGAATGTTAGTAGCTGATGGAAACAGCATCATTAAAATTTTTAACTGTCTATAGAAAAGTGAAAACCCAGATAATTACATTCTAAATGTAAGTCATTTTCCTCCCTCGAGCATGATTTTTTTGTTTGACCAGCCCTGATTCCCTGTGCTGAATAGTGAGCGCTGTCCCAACTAAACAATCACTGCTTTAGCTGAAAGTGAGAACATGGCATTTATGTTTCCTATTGATGGGTTGCCAGTTTAGCGTCATCTTATGATTATAAATGCCTTGTGATTTGGACATCAAATGAATTAAGAACCACTCGGATGACTGGCTGGAGGCCAGAGCTAAAGCTCAAAGCAGACGGCAAAAAATAAATACATTTGCAAGTCCGTTCGATGGATACAAATCTCATATCAGCTCATGTCCTTATCTGCTCCGACCTTTCCTCGTCATCATATTTATCTAATCTGGTTGTGTTACACAGGCTTACTACATCATATTACCGACTGGCATGAGGATAAGCGCTAAGTTGCGTTAGCTGGAAGCCAGCTTATTGGCATTTAAAGGCTAATCAAATCAAAGACACATGGTAATCACTTTATCTAGGCAGCGAGATATGAACATAATCTGGATTGAGGCATTCTGAATGGATATTTTAGATCAAACACCAGATGATGTTTGTCAGCAGCCAACACAAATGCACACCAACACACTCTTATATTGTGACCAATATTAAACGCACAAAGCCAAAATTATGCCAAATACACTGTATAGCCAAACGTATGTGGATACCACACCACAAATAATTGAATCCACTGAAAAAAATCTATTTATAATCAATTATATAAAACATATTATACAGGATGGCACAGTGGCTCTGTGGGTAGCACTGTCGCCTCACAGCAAGAAGGTCCTGGCTTTGATTCCCAGGTGTATGGACTTTGCATGTTCTCCAGGAGCTCCGGTTTCCTCCTACAGTCCAAAGAATTGCAAGTAAGGTTAATTGAAGATACAAAATTGTCCATGTCTGTGTTGACATTAAGCTTGTGAACTGATAAATGTGATATGAACTGATGTGTAACAAGTAACTACCAGTTCTGTCCTAATTAATAAATAAATAAAATATATTATACTAATTATATGCATTAAACTTTGTGGAAACAGTTTGGGAAAGATTTTGGGGGTGAAAGAACTGGAGTGGCCCACACAGAGCGGCATGTCTGGGATAGATTAAAACATAGAACCAGGGATTCTAGCTCAACATCCGTGCCTGACCTCAAAAAAGCTCTTCGACCAAATGGACACAAACTCCTACAAACTGAACTTTGTCAGGCTAAAAATGTACCAAACTGTTGCCACAAACTTGCATTCAGACAAACCTGGATTCAATAATTAGACTGCCAAATTATTCAAGTGGCTGTACGCTTTACACCCCTTCAGCCGATGTGGTAATTGCACTTGTGACTTTAGAGTTGTGTGTGGCCGCTCAGCCAAGAAAGCCCAATCTGTGCAGTTTGGAAATAGATAGCGAGTCCTGCTACACAGAACAAATGGATTTATGAGCTAGGTACATTAGAGTTTGCGGCCGAGCTTTAAAGTGGCATTGAATTACTTGGTCAGTTCTAGCTGGGCAGAAATGTATTACAGTACTTCTTAGAAAGGTAGCATCCTATAACACAGCCACAGTTACAGTCATTGAGGTCAGAACATCTCATTCCACTGCAGATCATTTTTTGTTGAGATCATGTGCCTTTGTGGTTTATTTAGTGCACCTTAAAAGCGTTGATTACATACACTATATGGCCAAAAAGTATGTAGACACCCTTCCTAATTCAGAGTTCAGGTTTGATTTGCCATATCTATTTCTTTTTTTTAATGCTTTTTCTGCCTTTTTCTCCCGATCTTTAGTGCATCCAATTTTTACCCAATTGCATTATGCATCCTCTCTACTGGTGCTGACCCCCGTTCCTGATTGAGGAGAGCAAACTGACACATGCCCCCTCCAACACTTGTGCAGTAGCCGACTGCATTTTTTCACCTGCACGAAGCGAGTTCACATGTTAATCAGCCCTGTGCACAGAGAGACCCACTCAGACCAGCATTATTCCACTACTCTGAGCAGACACCAGCAGAGGTCGTAATTGCATCAGTTATGAGGAGTCCCTATCCGGCATTTTCCTCCCTGGATGAACAACATCCAAACTTTGTTCATATAGCCGCCCAGCCCAGCCGGATGGCAGAGCTGGGATTCGATACGATATATTTGAAACCCCAGCTCTGGTGTGCTAGCGTATTTTACCGCTGCGCCACCTGAGCGGCTAGCCATATCTATTTCTAACAATTTTATAAAATAAAACATAGGCTTCCAACTTTAAGTTTCAGCATGACTGTGCTGACTTGGTAACAGCACTTGTGACTTTAGAGCTGTGTGTGGCTGCTCAGCCAGTTTGGAAATAGACAGTAAGTCCTGCAACAGGGAGCAAATGGATTTACGAGCTTGGTACTTTAGAGTTTGCAGCTGAGCTTTACAGTAGCAGTGAAAGACATCTATCTCTAACAATGTTATAAAAAAAAGGCTTCTGACTTTGTGTTCCAGCATGATTGTGCCCTTGTGCACAAAGTAATTCCATTAAGTCCATTAAGAAACAGGTTTACAAGTTTAGTGTGATGAATTATTTTGCTAAACACCTTTGGAATCAATTAGAATGTTGTATAAGAGCCAGGCATTCTTCAGATCGATATATAGAAAGATACGTTATTAATCCTGAAGGCAATTAAGGAAATTAAGGAATTTAGCACCAGTGTTTGGTCTCATAGATGCTATTTTGACCTAATAGGCACAAATTGTTACAGAGACAGAGGAGTAAAGGGTGTTTTGCTGCAAAGATGAAGGGGGTAACTCCATATTAATGATCATTGTTTAGAAATGTGATGTCCATGATAATGTAGTGTATCACATGGCTTTGTCCCCAGAGCTGTTAGGCTCTTTAACTCTATGCAGGGTGGGCTGAGAGGAACTGAAGACTGAATGTATCAGAATTGTGGTACATGTATATGTATATAGCTGTGTATGTGGGGGTGCACATGTGTGTGTGTGTGTGCACATGCACAGACAGGCACATATGCACCTTTTTTCACTTCCATCCAAACTTTTTTATCTTTACACTGTGGTACAGTTTATAATTTATACTTTACAATTTATACCAGCCTTACAATGTATACTGAAATAACACCTCAATATGTGCCATCAGGACATGTTGTAGTGTGTTGTTATAATTATACAGGTACTTGTGTGTATAATGGGAATCTTTATGGAATGTACTATTACTTTTGATCTATGAAACTTGCTACTGGGGCCTTAATTTCCTTCGGGATTAATAAAGTGTCTGTCTGTCTGTCTGTCTGTCTGTCTGTCTGTCTGTCTGTCCGTCCGTCCATCAAAATCTACACTTCTTTTAGTAGTACCAAATGCATCAGGTTAATAAGAAATGTCTGTAGTGGAGCTTTGCTGCAGTTAAAAGCACATAATGAGTTATATCTGTGATAGAGCTGCAAGATGTAGTTTTACTCACTGACACAGTATGCCTCAGAGAAACACTAACCTGTCTCCAAATGGAGTCAGGTGAAGGGAGAATGTGAAATATTTAAACCTAGACAAACAAAGGCAGACTGGTGTTGTGAACAATACCTTCACAGGTACACAGATTCACTGTTTCTGACACCAAACTACTTGAAAATAACACGACCTTGAAACGAGACTCAGTGACGCTTCAGTGGACTGCAGTTACACATCGTCGCATCTGTTGTTTGACACTTGTGGCTTTATCTTGACAGCAATCCCAGTTTAATCCTGCTGTCAAGAGGTCAGAAAGTGCTTCGCTGTACATTTCAGTCCCGAGTGTGAGCAATGCTTATAGGACATGAGAAAATTTAGCATGAAACTGCACCTGGAGGGTTAGCAGAGATATGTACTAAGAGACCGCTTGATTCCAATTACTCAGCACCAACTGTTAAAGGTCAGGTCATGTTGCATGGCTGATCTTTGACTCTTACTGACATAAGGCAGGAAAATTAAGGCCAGTTGATGCCGGCCATCCTGATAGACAACTGGAGTCACAGGATGAGCAACTCTAATCTTAAGAAGCTCAGACAGACTAGTGTGTGAGGGTAAAGAAGAGCTAACGCCTTGCAACAGCTAACGCCTTGCAATGGTGGCATGGGGAAACCGGGATTAAAACCCACTACACTTTTTTTTATGACCACTCATGCTGTTGCTTTGCATGTTTTTCATTAAACACATAATAAAGTCTTTCATTAAATATATCTTTAATGTTTATGCCTAAAATGCTTCAATCTTATCAGAGTAGTGATTGATCTGGCACCACCAAAACATTGTGGGTAAACAAAAGCATTTTCCCCAAAACTTCCAATTTTCCAAAACTTACAATTATGAATAAGTATGATCTGAGCAATTGAGGGTTAAAAGCCTTGCTCAGAGGCCCAACAGTGGCAACTTGGAAGGAGTGGACTGGCAACCTTCTAATTACCAGCCCAATAACTAAGCTGAGCTACCACTGTACAGAATACACCCTGTACAGGTCACCAAACTACAACCCCAAATCAGAAAAAGTTGGGATGGCATGGAATAAGCAAATAATAATAAAAAACAGTTCTTACATTTACTTTGACTTTTATTTGATTTGATTATATTGCAGACAGGATGAACCTGAGATATTTCATGTTTTATCTGCTTAACTTCATTTCATTTATTAAAAAACGTCCATTCCTGTATTTCAGGTCTGCAAAACACACTTAACCATTTGCTCACTGTAGAGGAGCCTTGAAGTGGAAGCCTATGTGTAGCCTTTAAACTTCAACACACTTCCCTGTACTGAGAAAATAACACATTTAATTTGACTATATACTTGACTATATATATATATATATAAACTGACTTTCAGGTGAGCATGTGTTTTTTTTCTTTTTACTGACCTGCTTTGTAACTAACTTACACATTTTCTTATTTACTTACTCACTCACTCCCATTTGGCAGGTAAAAGTTCCTCCCCAAGGAAGCACTACCAGCACTTTATTATTTGTTTGCTTATTAAGACCAGTCATACTGGTTCATTTACACAGTTTTATTAAGGCATATGGGAAAAGTCTTCCAAATAATTTGTATTCATTCATTTTTAATAAACACTTCATTCTGAACAAAAAAGTGACACATCTGGCACTACTTAGAAACCCTGAGTGTGAGGCATGAATGCACAATTTACAGGGTGGCAGGTCTTTGCAGGGTTCTACACACTAACTTATTTGCTCACTCGGCCTTGAGGCAATTTAGAGTAGCCAGTCGACTTCCTGCATGTTTTGGGCAGTAGGGAAAATGGAGTACCCAGAGGAAACCTATACAGACATGAGGAAAACATTTCAAAATCAACTTCTCACAGGCTGTGAACTTAGTCCCCTGGAGCCTGGTCCAATTTGGCAACCATAATACCTGCTGCGCTATACACTATACACTTATTATGCTCTATAGATTTATTTCAGCCTTTCACAAGACATGGTGTAGCCTTCGTTTTCTCTTCTGCATGTTTCAACCCATTTTAAAATTAAATCCTCTAATCATCTCATATTAAGAATATGCAAATAAAACTACAAATAATTAATTCTGCTATATTTTACAAGTAAAGATTAATACTGTGCAGTATGTCTTTAATTCCACACATGCAACTTAAATCTTTACTCTCTTTATATTATGCCTAATTCCAAGCAATCAGCTAAAATTAATAAAAAATACAAAGTGTAGTTATTTTTTCATTTATTGCATTTGGAAACATTCATATATTGTATTCGTAAAAAAGAGTCTTCCACACAGTAAAGTAACTACTTAAGACTTGGAGCTTTATGTTGCATTCTTAAGTTTGCAACCTTTTTAGTCATATGTGACCTGTATTTTTTATGACAGCACAAATTAAATGAAAAAGAATATACACTGAACAGTCATAACATTAAAACCACCTCTTTGTTCCTACACTCACTGTCCATTTTTTCAGCTCCACTTACCATATAGAAGCACTTTGTGGTTCTACAATTACTGACTGTAGTCCATCTGTTTCTCTGCATGCTTCCTAGCCCTTTTTCACCCTGTTCTTCAATGGTCAGGACCCCAACAGGACCGCTACAGAGCAGGTATTATTTGAGTGGTGGATCATTATCAGCACTGCAGTGACACTGACATGGTGGTGGTGTGTTAGTGTGTGTTGTGCTGGTATGAGTGGATCAGACACAGCAGCGCTGCTGGAGTTTTTAAATACAGTGTCCACTCACTGCCACTCTATTAGACACTCCTACCTGGTTGGTCCACCTTGTAGATGTAAAATCAGAGACGATCGCTCATCTATTGCTGCTGTTTGAGTTGGTCATCTTCTAGACCTTCAATTCTCAGTCCAGCAGTGACAGTGAGGTATTTAAAAACTTCAGCAGCGCTGCTGTGTCTTATTCACTCATACCAGCACAACACACACTAACACACCCCCACCATGTCAGTGTCACTGCAGTGCTGAGAATGATCCACCACCCAAATAATACCTGCTCTGTAGTGGTCCTGTGGGGGTCCTGACCATTGAAGAACAGCATGAAAAAGGGCTAGGAAGCATGCAGAGAAACAGATGGACTACAGTCAGTAATTGTAGAAATACAAAGTGCTCCTATATGGTAAGTGGAGCTGATAACATGGACAGTGAGTGTAAAAACAAGGCGGTGGTTTTAATGTTATGGCTGATCAGTGTATAACATTTACATCTGGGCCAGTTTTACATGCAGTATTACCATATCCAATCTGTGACCTCAGGGACTTATGCAAAGTTTACATTATTCCATTATTTTAGATTGTATTTCTTGAAATAGTATTTTCCATGGGTGTGTGTTGGATTTAAAAGTGCATTCTATTATAACTAGAGTCAGATAAATAGAACGTTAAAATATTAATACAAACAGCCTTAAATCAGATTGGGAATCAAATGGAAAATAGAAACTTAGCACTAAATCTTGAAGTGCAAACATAGCCTTAGGTCTGCAATTCTAGATATTCACAAATATGGAACAGATTAGGTTTAAAAATGGACTGTTACTAACTGTTTCACTGTTTGTTTATGAGAGTGACATTGTGTAATAATTCAGAATAAGTGATTCATAAACATGCTTACCTTATGCGAGAATGTGAAGAAAAGGATGAGCAGAATCAGCTCGGCCAGCAAAATAATCAGCAAGACAATGAAAAACTGTGAAGAGAAAACAAAATGGTTACATTACAATCGTGAAAAGAAGAAAAAAAAATGAAGAAGCCAGTTTAAATACAAGTTAAATTTTAATGAATCATCTTCAAAACACATTCATTGATCCCTGCTCACTCCGATATTCTCCTGTGATAAATATTTACACAACCTTCCACACAGCATGAGGCTGTCAGGCAGTAAATATGAACTCAAGAGAGCCTGATTTGCCTCCAATTCATCACACTGCTGATTATTGCTGTTCGAGAGCGTGAAAACCGCAGCTTGAACCCAGCTGGATGCGTTTACATTGCAGTTGTTTACTAAATCTTTACATTGGCATGATTAGTTTACCACATTGCTTTACTGTAACGCATTATTAGAAATATATTGCTGTTTTGTCAGTGCATGTACAATCTGATGGCTAAAATAAACTTAGCATGTGAGTGTGTTTGTATCATGTTGGCTGGGTTTCTGTTGGGCCTCTCTGCCACATATGAAATATTGAACCACAGGTTTGGAGACCGATTTTTTTCTTCTGACCACAACTTTCCATAAATAAAGCAAAACTATTCATTTAATAGATAAGGCAAACACGGACCATTTTATTTATTTATAAAAGTACCTGAATTCTTTAATTTTGAAAGAGTATATAGCATATAAAGAGAAGAGCCTGGTTCTGTAGTGCTCACCACCTTTTATCGTTGCAGGACTAAGAACATGATTACGTAATTCAACTCAATATTGTACATCAGCTGCACTGCTATGGAGAGGACCGCTCCTCTGAGACTGGCTGCCAACTCTATGAAAAAAATAATAAATAAAATATACAACACCTGCTACATCTGCAGAACAACCAGCGTATCCACAGATACCTCTTACTCTGAGCATTTTACTAGACTAGACAGGTTTGTTTTATGCTTCTTAGTAGACTTCTTTTCTGTTTTGAATGATCATCCTTGACTGCTTCTTTAAAAGACTCATTTTAAAATAGATTATAGAATCCTGTGATATTAATAATATACACATAAAACTACAAATATTTAATTTGCTATAATGTAGCAATAATGACTAACAATGTGCATTGATTTGTTAAAGAAATGTCTTGGACACCACATATGCAAATAAAATATTCACTTTCTTTAAATAAATGTCCTTAATTCTAAGCCGTCAGGTGACATTAATAAGCAACATGTGATAATCCATTCATATTTAATTCAACTAAGGTGTAATTTATTTGCAATTGACCGCTCTACAACGTGCCTTCAGCAGTGCACAGACAATCCACAACGCTACCCGCTGACTCAATAATATCGATACTATTCACTGCCTCCTCAGAGCAACCACTGTATCCACAAATATCCACAGATACTACCAACCCCTGAACCCCTAAATCATCTTTTAAACTTCTACCATTTGCAAAATGCAACAGAAACCTCATTGCCCACATCATCAGACCAAGAAATAGCTTGTATCCCAGAGCTGTATCCTTCGTAAATTAAACAACAAGCCTGCTCTATTAATTTTCTCCCAGTCTCATGTGAACTCCACGTTTTGGACTGGACGCTCATTCTCATCTCCACACACATGCCTAGCTCACTGTATAGAGTTTACATGAATATTGCACTGCTTGGATTGCACACTTGCATTATATATAGATTGTAATGCAAATTTACACTAGAAGTATTAATAAATAGTCAATTACTACTTAAAAAATTTAGATATGCTTAGGACACGTTTGCCAGTAGTCATATTCCAAGAATACTGCTACAATAGAATGTATGATGTGTACATGGTGTACGTGATAAGAAGTGTGTCAATTGCATTGTATGACTTTCAAAGCCCAGTTCGAGCTGATTTAGACCAGCTCCTGTGCTAACTGTGGAATCTTCTACTGTCCTAAAAGGTCACTGACAACAGTATAAAAAGATGTCTAATTTATCAGTTGTTATCGCATTCACAGAGCCTCTGTGTGAGACTCGGTCAGTGTGATCCTTCTCTGCAGAAAAGACTACAACTTTTTTCAACTCACAATCCAGTCTTTGATGTACAGGGGTTGGACAAAATAACTGAAACACCTGTCATTTTAGTGTGGGAGGTTTCATGGCTAAATTGGACCAGTCTGGTGGCCAATCTTCATTAATTGCACATTGCACCAGTAAGAGCAGAGTGTGAAGGTTCAATTAGCAGGGTAAGAGCACAGTTTTGCTCAAAATATTGCAATGCACACAACATTATGGGTGACATACCAGAGTTCAAAAGAGGACAAATTGTTGGTGCACGTCTTGCTGGCGCATCTGTGACCAAGACAGCAAGTCTTTGTGATGTATCAAGAGCCACGGTATCCAGGGTAATGTCAGCATACCACCAAGAAGGACAAACCACATCCAACAGGATTAACTGTGGACGCAAGAGGAAGCTGTCTGAAAGGGATGTTCGGGTGCTAACCCGGATTGTATCCAAAAAACATAAAACCACGGCTGCTCAAATCACGGCAGAATTAAATGTGCACCTCAACTCTCCTGTTTCCACCAGAACTGTCCGTCGGGAGCTCCACAGGGTCAATATACACGGCCGGGCTGCTATAGCCAAACCTTTGGTCACTCGTGCCAATGCCAAACGTCGGTTTAAATGGTGCAAGGAGCGCAAATCTTGGGCTGTGGACAATGTGAAACATGTATTGTTCTCTGATGAGTCCACCTTTACTGTTTTCCCCACATCCGGGAGAGTTACGGTGTGGAGAAGCCCCAAAGAAGCGTACCACCCAGACTGTTGCATGCCCAGAGTGAAGCATGGGGGTGGATCAGTGATGGTTTGGGCTGCCATATCATGGCATTCCCTTGGCCCAATACTTGTGCTAGATGGGCGCGTCACTGCCAAGGACTACCGAACCATTCTGGAGGACCATGTGCATCCAATGGCGGTGCCGTGTATCAGGATGACAATGCACCAATACACACAGCAAGACTGGTGAAAGATTGGTTTGATGAACATGAAAGTGAAGTTGAACATCTCCCATGGCCTGCACAGTCACCAGATCTAAATATTATTGAGCCACTTTGGGGTGTTTTGGAGAAGCGAGTCAGGAAACATTTTCCTCCACCAGCATCACGTAGTGACCTGGCCACTATCCTGCAAGAAGAATGGCTTAAAATCCCTCTGACCACTGTGCAGGACTTGTATATGTCATTTCCAAGACGAATTGACGCTGTATTGGCCGCAAAAGGAGGCCCTACACCATACTAATAAATTATTGTGGTCTAAAACCAGGTGTTTCAGTTATTTTGTCCAACCCCTGTATATGATTAAGGGTTTTTCTACCACAACAGTCATACAGCTTACATATTCATTATTTATACATAGTCAAACAACCCTATTTGACTTTACTACGTACTAAATTAATTACATAACTTTGTAATGTATAGAACAATTCTGATCTGGAAACTGCACACTGAATTGCATTGAACATTGCACAGTTACAATAAAGGTCTTATTATTCTTAACATTACTAAAAATTTTAGATTGATTAAATTAGACTTAACTTTACTGTCATTGCTCAGTAATAAGCAACAAAATGCATGTTAGTAATACCAGTTTTTTAGAAAACGTCTTGTTGAGCTTTGTACATTCTGATTCTAATCTATGCCAAAAGATCAGAAGGAATCATAATCAAAAGATTTTAAAACTACATTTTAAATGCTGTATACTCATTAATTCCTAACTGATTAATCATTTAACACTGATTTAAAATTAATTTTAATGTTCAAAGTTGTTATCAAAGCTAAAGGTGGCTACTTTGAAGAATCTTAAGTCTAAAACATATTCTGGTTTGTTTAATACTTGTTTGTTTACTACATAATTCCTTAAATGTTCCTTCATAGTTGTGATGTCTTCAATATTAATCTACAATGTTCAAAATAATAAAAATAAAAAAGACCACTGAATGAAAAGGGGGCGGCACGGTGGGTAGCACTGTCTCCTTAGAGCAACAAGGTCCTGAGTTTGATTCCTGGGTGAAGCAGTCTGGGTCCTTTCTGTGGGGAGTTTGCATGTTCTCCCTTTGTCTGTGTGGATTTCCTCCGGGAGCTCCGGTTTCCTCCAACAGTCCAAAAACATGCAAGTGACGTGAATTGGAGATACTAAAAATGACTAAAAATGAGTGAGTGAGTGAGTGAAAGACAAGGTGTGTCCAAACATTTGACTGGTACTCTATGTCATAGAACACTGGTCCCTAATCCTCACTTTAAGAACAGCAGCATTTGAAAGTGCATCTTATCAGTCTAATCATCTTCAGCCCTGAACTCTCACGTCTCCTCTCCCTCATGGCTATATCCTGAAGGAGAAGCTTCACAGCGCAAAAGGTCAAGCAATTCAAAAATAAAGCAGGTTTATTTAATGAGAATTTGTGCTGGCTAACACACTAAGAATGGTATTAAAATATAAGCTCCACTGTCTGAACGTAAATCCCTACTTCTATTTATGCACTGATATTTAAATGCATACAGACGATGAATGATTAACAAATTATTTGACTGGGAGCTTTCATTTCATTTATGTGTAAAAGACATGATGTCAAAGATTTTACAATATAATAATGTGCATAAATATTATAGTATTTTTATTCCATGCCCTCTATTGTATCTGTTGTTATCCCTCTTAAGAGGCCACATTCCAATATTCAGTAAAAAGCTTTAAAAAAAGTGAAGGCTTTTGTGAAAGTAAAGAATGTCTGAGTCAATAAATCTTAAATTTACATTCAAAGGTGTCCCTGTGCTCATTACTATTAGGTCTGGGCATCTAGGATTTACTGTCTACGTACACTGATCAGCCATAACATTAAAACCCCCTTCTTGTTTCTACACTCACTGTCCATTTTATCAGCTTCACTTACCATATAGAAGCACAGAGCAGGTATTATTTAGGTGGTGGATCATTCTCAGCACTGAAGTGACAATGGCATGGTGGTGGTGTGTTAGTGTGTGTTGTGCTGGTATGAGTGGATCAGACACAGCAGCGCTGCTGGAGTGTTTAATTACCGTGTCCACTCACTGTCCACTCTATTAGACACTCCTACCTGGTTGGTCCACCTTGTAGATGTAAAATCAGAGACGATCGCTCATCTATTGCTGCTGTTTGAGTTGGTCATCATCTAGACCTTCATCAATGGTCACAGGACGCTGCCCACGGGGAGCTGTTGGCTGGATATTTTTGGTTGGTGGACTATTCTCAGTCCAGCAGTGACAGTGAGGTATAAAAACTCCATCAGCATTGATGTGTCTTATCCACTCATACCAGCACAACACACACTAACACACCACCACCATGTCATTGTCACTGCAGTGCTGAGAATGATCCACCACCTAAATAATACCTGCTCTGTGGTGGTCCTGTGGGGGTCCTGACCATTGAAGAACAGCATGAAAGGGGGCTAACAAAGCATGCAGAAAAATAGATACAGTTAGTAATTGTAGAACTACAAAGTGCTTCTATATGGTAAGTGGAGCTGATAAAATGGACAGTGAGTGTAGAAACAAGGAGGTGGTTTTAATGTTATGGCTGATCGGTGTATATGTAAATTATTTAGTCAAAAAAAACTATCAAAGAATTATATTCTAACAATGTTCTGTTGATTAATATGTATATTAGGTCTGTAGAGAACAAGAAAAATCTTTGTGCTTTAATGTCACTGTGACAAAGACTATTAAAAAGAGAACACGTCTTTATAGTTTATTTAAAAGAACATGACAGTAAGAGACAGAGCACAAGAACAACACTGTATAAATGAGTAAAAGACATAAAGTGCTGAGAAACACACTGATAGTTACTTTCTGCCAGAATAGTTAGATGTGTGTATGACTCAAACTCTGATTTCCTTCCCAGAAGTCTGTTATGGATGATTTCTTTTGTTTTATTCATCTCATGTGCAAAAGCAGCTCTACTGGAAACTTTAAATCAGTGTTCCCCAATAGGTGGCCCACGAGTATGAAAACGATGGCCAGTGCAACTGTGCGAGCATACGATCCAAAACTAAAGAACGGCGGCAAAAGCACATTTTGAAGTGCACCATAGATGTAATTTCTGCTTGGAAAAAAAGTCATGGCCACTGCTAAATAGTGATAAGTTGATAATTAAAAGAAATTTATTTATTTATTAAGATTTTAACGTCATGTTTTACACACTTTGGCTACATTCATGACACCAAATTCATCAGTTCAACTTTAATGTCAAACACAGTCTCAGAAGTATCTTCAATTTACCTCACTTGCACGTCTTTGGATTGTGGGAAGAAACCGATGTAGACATGTGGAGAACATGCAAACTCCACACAGAAAGGACGTGGACTGCTCCACCTGGGGATTGAACCCAGGACCTTCTTGCTGTGAGGCAACAGTGCTACCCACCGAGCCACTGTGCCGCTCCAATAATGAAAATAGACAATTTAACTCTGACTGGACAGACCAGATGAGTTTTTTCTGAATCATCCGCATGCAAAACAAACATAGTTGTGATGGTCTCAGATTGTGTACAAGGGGTTATATTAAAGGGCACTTCAAAACACATCACAACCACAATGACATCTACCCTGCAAATCTTTTCACTTCATATAATCTTTACGTTACCACGATCCATAATTTAAATAATCTACACAGGGGAATGCTACCATGGTATCTTTGTGTATCACAGAATTAGGCAAAAGCTAAAAAGTCTTTCATAGATGCTGAGTTGGTAAAAATGAGAGCAATTGATTCAGTGGAAAAAGTTTTAAGCCATCATGACAACAATAAAGAAAATAGTTTTGGAACTATTACAGTAAGTGCTATTATCTGACAACAGTGCCGTGAGAAGAGTGGAAGTTTTGTCCACTTTGCTGTCTCAGCTAAAGAGCACAAAATGAGCTTGTTATTGGCTCACCTTGTGACAGACCTGGCATGGAAAGACTGTCTGTGTTTTGATGGGACTTTTTGGGAAAATCTACTTCGTTTGATTCCCATACATGAGCGCACAACTGGAAATTTTTAGTAAATTGACTCAGCTCTCTAAACTAAATAGCTTGGATGGAAGTAAAATCATGTCCATCGTGTGTGACAGGGCTCCAACAATGTTTGGGCAGCACAATGGACACGATGGTCTGGTAAGCAGGCTATATCCAGTAAACCCTGCAACATTGTCATTTCATTGCATCATTCTCAAGTCAGTGTTGTGTGCTAAACCCTGTGGAAATATGAAAGACATGGTGACATTTCTGTCTCATCCTATACATCATAGGAAAAACCGCCTCTGAATAAAATAGTTCATTTGAATTTTATACACAAGTCTCTTCACATCAGTTTTCCATTTAAAACAGAAACCTTCTGAGTATTTTACCAATTTATTAAAAAAAAAACAGTCTGTCAAGAATTAAAAGCTAATGAAACACAACTCTGTCCAGAGTCAATCAAGCTTTACATTAATATAAGCAAATAGGCTGCTATACAAGACAGTAATCCCTGCTCCTGCCTTTTCTTTGGTAATGTGACCATCAACAAACAGCTTTAAAGTGCTGAAACTGTAGCAGAGTAGCTGTAGCAACAATGTGAAAGACGTGTTTTCTGTGGTTCTTGGACTACATCTAACCATTCAGAAGCATAAAATGCAAGTGGTTGCAGTAGCTATAGTTAATCATCATCATTAATGAGCATTTATTTTTTGCATTTTCTCTCCTAATCTGGCCGTATCCAATTACCTGACTGCATTACGCTTCCTCTCTACTGATGTTAACCTCCACTCCGACTGAGAAGAGCCGTGACTAACACACGCCCCCTCCGACATGTGTGCAGTAGCCGACTGCATCTTTTCACCCGCACAAGGCGAGTTCCTATGCGGATCAGCTTTGTGTATGGAGAGTCACACCCTGGCCTCATTATCCCTCTTATGTCTCTGTGCAGGCGCCATCAATCAGCCAGCAGAAGTTGTTATTGCATCAGTTATAAGGAATCCTCTCCGACACCCTCCCTAAACAACAAGCCAATCATTGTTCGTTTAGGCGCCCAGCCTGCCGGGTGGGAGAGCTGAGATTTGAACCGACGAGATGTCAGCTCAGGTGTGCTAGCATGTTTTACACCTGAGCGCCTACTAATGAGGAATTAAGAGTGTCAGTGAAAGAACTTTCTAGTCCAATAAATTAATGGCTAGCTTATTTTTTTATTTTGAATATTTTGTCATTATAAAAAATAATGCTGCTCATATATATTAATGATCGTGTACCCTTGTATGTATGTAAACGTTTGACTTTAACTGTGTGTATAGGTGCATGTGTTTGAATGTGTGTATAGGTGTGTGAGTTTGAATGTGTGTATAGGTGTGTGAGTTTGAATGTGTGTATAGGTGCATGTGTTTGAATGTGCGTATAGGTGTGTGAGTTTGAATGTGTGTATAGGTGCGTGAGTTTGAATGTGTGTATAGGTGCATGTGTTTGAATGTGTGTATAGGTGCGTGTGTTTGAATGTGTGTATAGGTGTGTGAGTTTGAATGTGTGTATAGGTGTGTGAGTTTGAATGTGTGTATAGGTGCATGTGTTTGAATGTGTGTATAGGTGTGTGAGTTTGAATGTGTGTATAGGTGCATGTGTTTGAATGTGTGTATAGGTGTGTGAGTTTGAATGTGTGTATAGGTGCGTGAGTTTGAATGTGTGTATAGGTGCATGTGTTTGAATGTGTGTATAGGTGTGTGAGTTTGAATGTGTGTATAGGTGCATGTGTTTGAATGTGTGTATAGGTGTGTGAGTTTGAATGTGTGTATAGGTGTGTGAGTTTGAATGTGTGTATAGGTGTGTGAGTTTGAATGTGTGTATAGGTGTGTGAGTTTGAATGTGTGTATAGGTGTGTGAGTTTGAATGTGTGTATAGGTGCATGTGTTTGAATGTGTGTATAGGTGCATGTGTTTGAATGTGTGTATAGGTGTGTGAGTTTGAATGTGTGTATAGGTGCATGTGTTTGAATGTGTGTATAGGTGTGTGAGTTTGAATGTGTGTATAGGTGCATGTGTTTGAATGTGTGTATAGGTGCATGTGTTTGAATGTGTGTATAGGTGTGTGAGTTTGAATGTGTGTATAGGTGCATGTGTTTGAATGTGTGTATAGGTGTGTGAGTTTGAATGTGTGTATAGGTGCATGTGTTTGAATGTGTGTATAGGTGCATGTGTTTGAATGTGTTGTATAAATGTGTGCGTTTGAATGTGTGTATAGGTGTGTGAGTTTGAATGTGTGTATAGGTGTGTGAGTTTGAATGTGTGTATAGGTGCATGTGTTTGAATGTGTGTATAGGTGCGTGTGTTTGAATGTGTGTATAGGTGTGTGAGTTTGAATGTGTGTATAGGTGTGTGAGTTTGAATGTGTGTATAGGTGTGTGAGTTTGAATGTGTGTATAGGTGCATGTGTTTGAATGTGTGTATAGGTGTGTGAGTTTGAATGTGTGTATAGGTGCATGTGTTTGAATGTGTGTATAGGTGTGTGAGTTTGAATGTGTGTATAGGTGCGTGAGTTTGAATGTGTGTATAGGTGCATGTGTTTGAATGTGTGTATAGGTGTGTGAGTTTGAATGTGTGTATAGGTGCATGTGTTTGAATGTGTGTATAGGTGTGTGAGTTTGAATGTGTGTATAGGTGCATGTGTTTGAATGTGTGTATAGGTGTGTGAGTTTGAATGTGTGTATAGGTGCATGTGTTTGAATGTGTGTATAGGTGTGTGAGTTTGAATGTGTGTATAGGTGCGTGAGTTTGAATGTGTGTATAGGTGCATGTGTTTGAATGTGTGTATAGGTGTGTGAGTTTGAATGTGTGTATAGGTGCATGTGTTTGAATGTGTGTATAGGTGCGTGAGTTTGAATGTGTGTATAGGTGTGTGAGTTTGAATGTGTGTATAGGTGTGTGAGTTTGAATGTGTGTATAGGTGCATGTGTTTGAATGTGTGTATAGGTGTGTGAGTTTGAATGTGTGTATAGGTGTGTGAGTTTGAATGTGTGTATAGGTGTGTGAGTTTGAATGTGTGTATAGGTGTGTGAGTTTGAATGTGTGTATAGGTGCATGTGTTTGAATGTGTGTATAGGTGTGTGAGTTTGAATGTGTGTATAGGTGCATGTGTTTGAATGTGTGTATAGGTGCATGTGTTTGAATGTGTTGTATAAATGTGTGCGTTTGAATGTGTGTATAGGTGTGTGAGTTTGAATGTGTGTATAGGTGTGTGAGTTTGAATGTGTGTATAGGTGTGTGAGTTTGAATGTGTGTATAGGTGTGTGAGTTTGAATGTGTGTATAGGTGCATGTGTTTGAATGTGTGTATAGGTGTGTGAGTTTGAATGTGTGTATAGGTGCATGTGTTTGAATGTGTGTATAGGTGCATGTGTTTGAATGTGTTGTATAAATGTGTGCGTTTGAATGTGTGTATAGGTGTGTGAGTTTGAATGTGTGTATAGGTGTGTGAGTTTGAATGTGTGTATAGGTGCATGTGTTTGAATGTGTGTATAGGTGCGTGTGTTTGAATGTGTGTATAGGTGTGTGAGTTTGAATGTGTGTATAGGTGTGTGAGTTTGAATGTGTGTATAGGTGTGTGAGTTTGAATGTGTGTATAGGTGCATGTGTTTGAATGTGTGTATAGGTGTGTGAGTTTGAATGTGTGTATAGGTGCATGTGTTTGAATGTGTGTATAGGTGTGTGAGTTTGAATGTGTGTATAGGTGCGTGAGTTTGAATGTGTGTATAGGTGCATGTGTTTGAATGTGTGTATAGGTGTGTGAGTTTGAATGTGTGTATAGGTGCATGTGTTTGAATGTGTGTATAGGTGTGTGAGTTTGAATGTGTGTATAGGTGCATGTGTTTGAATGTGTGTATAGGTGTGTGAGTTTGAATGTGTGTATAGGTGCATGTGTTTGAATGTGTGTATAGGTGTGTGAGTTTGAATGTGTGTATAGGTGCGTGAGTTTGAATGTGTGTATAGGTGCATGTGTTTGAATGTGTGTATAGGTGTGTGAGTTTGAATGTGTGTATAGGTGCATGTGTTTGAATGTGTGTATAGGTGTGTGAGTTTGAATGTGTGTATAGGTGTGTGAGTTTGAATGTGTGTATAGGTGTGTGAGTTTGAATGTGTGTATAGGTGCATGTGTTTGAATGTGTGTATAGGTGTGTGAGTTTGAATGTGTGTATAGGTGCATGTGTTTGAATGTGTGTATAGGTGCATGTGTTTGAATGTGTTGTATAAATGTGTGCGTTTGAATGTGTGTATAGGTGTGTGAGTTTGAATGTGTGTATAGGTGTGTGAGTTTGAATGTGTGTATAGGTGCATGTGTTTGAATGTGTGTATAGGTGCGTGTGTTTGAATGTGTGTATAGGTGTGTGAGTTTGAATGTGTGTATAGGTGTGTGAGTTTGAATGTGTGTATAGGTGTGTGAGTTTGAATGTGTGTATAGGTGCATGTGTTTGAATGTGTGTATAGGTGTGTGAGTTTGAATGTGTGTATAGGTGTGTGAGTTTGAATGTGTGTATAGGTGTGTGAGTTTGAATGTGTGTATAGGTGTGTGAGTTTGAATGTGTGTATAGGTGTGTGAGTTTGAATGTGTGTATAGGTGCATGTGTTTGAATGTGTGTATAGGTGTGTGAGTTTGAATGTGTGTATAGGTGCATGTGTTTGAATGTGTGTATAGGTGCGTGTGTTTGAATGTGTGTATAGGTGTGTGAGTTTGAATGTGTGTATAGGTGTGTGAGTTTGAATGTGTGTATAGGTGTGTGAGTTTGAATGTGTGTATAGGTGTGTGAGTTTGAATGTGTGTATAGGTGTGTGAGTTTGAATGTGTGTATAGGTGCATGTGTTTGAATGTGTGTATAGGTGTGTGAGTTTGAATGTGTGTATAGGTGCATGTGTTTGAATGTGTGTATAGGTGCGTGAGTTTGAATGTGTGTATAGGTGCATGTGTTTGAATGTGTGTATAGGTGTGTGAGTTTGAATGTGTGTATAGGTGCATGTGTTTGAATGTGTGTATAGGTGTGTGAGTTTGAATGTGTGTATAGGTGTGTGAGTTTGAATGTGTGTATAGGTGTGTGAGTTTGAATGTGTGTATAGGTGCATGTGTTTGAATGTGTGTATAGGTGTGTGAGTTTGAATGTGTGTATAGGTGCATGTGTTTGAATGTGTGTATAGGTGCGTGAGTTTGAATGTGTGTATAGGTGCATGTGTTTGAATGTGTGTATAGGTGCGTGAGTTTGAATGTGTGTATAGGTGTGTGAGTTTGAATGTGTGTATAGGTGTGTGAGTTTGAATGTGTGTATAGGTGCATGTGTTTGAATGTGTGTATAGGTGCATGTGTTTGAATGTGTGTATAGGTGTGTGAGTTTGAATGTGTGTATAGGTGCGTGAGTTTGAATGTGTGTATAGGTGCATGTGTTTGAATGTGTGTATAGGTGTGTGACTTTGAATGTGTGTATAGGTGTGTGAGTTTGAATGTGTGTATAGGTGTGTGAGTTTGAATGTGTGTATAGGTGTGTGAGTTTGAATGTGTGTATAGGTGTGTGAGTTTGAATGTGTGTATAGGTGTGTGAGTTTGAATGTGTGTATAGGTGCATGTGTTTGAATGTGTGTATAGGTGTGTGAGTTTGAATGTGTGTATAGGTGCATGTGTTTGAATGTGTGTATAGGTGTGTGAGTTTGAATGTGTGTATAGGTGCATGTGTTTGAATGTGTGTATAGGTGTGTGAGTTTGAATGTGTGTATAGGTGTGTGAGTTTGAATGTGTGTATAGGTGTGTGAGTTTGAATGTGTGTATAGGTGTGTGAGTTTGAATGTGTGTATAGGTGTGTGTGTTTGAATGTGTGTATAGGTGTGTGAGTTTGAATGTGTGTATAGGTGCATGTGTTTGAATGTGTGTATAGGTGTGTGAGTTTGAATGTGTGTATAGGTGTGTGTGTTTGAATGTGTGTATAGGTGCATGTGTTTGAATGTGTGTATAGGTGTGTGAGTTTGAATGTGTGTATAGGTGCATGTGTTTGAATGTGTGTATAGGTGCATGTGTTTGAATGTGTGTATAGGTGTGTGAGTTTGAATGTGTGTATAGGTGCATGTGTTTGAATGTGTGTATAGGTGTGTGAGTTTGAATGTGTGTATAGGTGTGTGAGTTTGAATGTGTGTATAGGTGTGTGAGTTTGAATGTGTGTATAGGTGCATGTGTTTGAATGTGTGTATAGGTGTGTGAGTTTGAATGTGTGTATAGGTGCATGTGTTTGAATGTGTGTATAGGTGCATGTGTTTGAATGTGTTGTATAAATGTGTGCGTTTGAATGTGTGTATAGGTGTGTGAGTTTGAATGTGTGTATAGGTGTGTGAGTTTGAATGTGTGTATAGGTGCATGTGTTTGAATGTGTGTATAGGTGCGTGTGTTTGAATGTGTGTATAGGTGTGTGAGTTTGAATGTGTGTATAGGTGTGTGAGTTTGAATGTGTGTATAGGTGTGTGAGTTTGAATGTGTGTATAGGTGCATGTGTTTGAATGTGTGTATAGGTGTGTGAGTTTGAATGTGTGTATAGGTGCATGTGTTTGAATGTGTGTATAGGTGTGTGAGTTTGAATGTGTGTATAGGTGCGTGAGTTTGAATGTGTGTATAGGTGCATGTGTTTGAATGTGTGTATAGGTGTGTGAGTTTGAATGTGTGTATAGGTGCATGTGTTTGAATGTGTGTATAGGTGTGTGAGTTTGAATGTGTGTATAGGTGCATGTGTTTGAATGTGTGTATAGGTGTGTGAGTTTGAATGTGTGTATAGGTGCATGTGTTTGAATGTGTGTATAGGTGTGTGAGTTTGAATGTGTGTATAGGTGCGTGAGTTTGAATGTGTGTATAGGTGCATGTGTTTGAATGTGTGTATAGGTGTGTGAGTTTGAATGTGTGTATAGGTGCATGTGTTTGAATGTGTGTATAGGTGCGTGAGTTTGAATGTGTGTATAGGTGTGTGAGTTTGAATGTGTGTATAGGTGTGTGAGTTTGAATGTGTGTATAGGTGCATGTGTTTGAATGTGTGTATAGGTGTGTGAGTTTGAATGTGTGTATAGGTGTGTGAGTTTGAATGTGTGTATAGGTGTGTGAGTTTGAATGTGTGTATAGGTGTGTGAGTTTGAATGTGTGTATAGGTGCATGTGTTTGAATGTGTGTATAGGTGTGTGAGTTTGAATGTGTGTATAGGTGCATGTGTTTGAATGTGTGTATAGGTGCATGTGTTTGAATGTGTTGTATAAATGTGTGCGTTTGAATGTGTGTATAGGTGTGTGAGTTTGAATGTGTGTATAGGTGTGTGAGTTTGAATGTGTGTATAGGTGTGTGAGTTTGAATGTGTGTATAGGTGTGTGAGTTTGAATGTGTGTATAGGTGTGTGAGTTTGAATGTGTGTATAGGTGCATGTGTTTGAATGTGTGTATAGGTGTGTGAGTTTGAATGTGTGTATAGGTGCATGTGTTTGAATGTGTGTATAGGTGCATGTGTTTGAATGTGTTGTATAAATGTGTGCGTTTGAATGTGTGTATAGGTGTGTGAGTTTGAATGTGTGTATAGGTGTGTGAGTTTGAATGTGTGTATAGGTGCATGTGTTTGAATGTGTGTATAGGTGCGTGTGTTTGAATGTGTGTATAGGTGTGTGAGTTTGAATGTGTGTATAGGTGTGTGAGTTTGAATGTGTGTATAGGTGTGTGAGTTTGAATGTGTGTATAGGTGCATGTGTTTGAATGTGTGTATAGGTGTGTGAGTTTGAATGTGTGTATAGGTGCATGTGTTTGAATGTGTGTATAGGTGTGTGAGTTTGAATGTGTGTATAGGTGCGTGAGTTTGAATGTGTGTATAGGTGCATGTGTTTGAATGTGTGTATAGGTGTGTGAGTTTGAATGTGTGTATAGGTGCATGTGTTTGAATGTGTGTATAGGTGTGTGAGTTTGAATGTGTGTATAGGTGCATGTGTTTGAATGTGTGTATAGGTGTGTGAGTTTGAATGTGTGTATAGGTGCATGTGTTTGAATGTGTGTATAGGTGTGTGAGTTTGAATGTGTGTATAGGTGCGTGAGTTTGAATGTGTGTATAGGTGCATGTGTTTGAATGTGTGTATAGGTGTGTGAGTTTGAATGTGTGTATAGGTGCATGTGTTTGAATGTGTGTATAGGTGTGTGAGTTTGAATGTGTGTATAGGTGTGTGAGTTTGAATGTGTGTATAGGTGTGTGAGTTTGAATGTGTGTATAGGTGCATGTGTTTGAATGTGTGTATAGGTGTGTGAGTTTGAATGTGTGTATAGGTGCATGTGTTTGAATGTGTGTATAGGTGCATGTGTTTGAATGTGTTGTATAAATGTGTGCGTTTGAATGTGTGTATAGGTGTGTGAGTTTGAATGTGTGTATAGGTGTGTGAGTTTGAATGTGTGTATAGGTGCATGTGTTTGAATGTGTGTATAGGTGCGTGTGTTTGAATGTGTGTATAGGTGTGTGAGTTTGAATGTGTGTATAGGTGTGTGAGTTTGAATGTGTGTATAGGTGTGTGAGTTTGAATGTGTGTATAGGTGCATGTGTTTGAATGTGTGTATAGGTGTGTGAGTTTGAATGTGTGTATAGGTGCATGTGTTTGAATGTGTGTATAGGTGTGTGAGTTTGAATGTGTGTATAGGTGCGTGAGTTTGAATGTGTGTATAGGTGCATGTGTTTGAATGTGTGTATAGGTGTGTGAGTTTGAATGTGTGTATAGGTGCATGTGTTTGAATGTGTGTATAGGTGTGTGAGTTTGAATGTGTGTATAGGTGTGTGAGTTTGAATGTGTGTATAGGTGCATGTGTTTGAATGTGTGTATAGGTGCATGTGTTTGAATGTGTGTATAGGTGTGTGAGTTTGAATGTGTGTATAGGTGTGTGAGTTTGAATGTGTGTATAGGTGTGTGAGTTTGAATGTGTGTATAGGTGCATGTGTTTGAATGTGTGTATAGGTGCATGTGTTTGAATGTGTGTATAGGTGCATGTGTTTGAATGTGTGTATAGGTGTGTGAGTTTGAATGTGTGTATAGGTGTGTGAGTTTGAATGTGTGTATAGGTGTGTGAGTTTGAATGTGTGTATAGGTGCATGTGTTTGAATGTGTGTATAGGTGTGTGAGTTTGAATGTGTGTATAGGTGTGTGAGTTTGAATGTGTGTATAGGTGTGTGAGTTTGAATGTGTGTATAGGTGCATGTGTTTGAATGTGTGTATAGGTGCATGTGTTTGAATGTGTGTATAGGTGTGTGAGTTTGAATGTGTGTATAGGTGTGTGTGTTTGAATGTGTGTATAGGTGTGTGAGTTTGAATGTGTGTATAGGTGCATGTGTTTGAATGTGTGTATAGGTGCATGTGTTTGAATGTGTGTATAGGTGTGTGAGTTTGAATGTGTGTATAGGTGTGTGAGTTTGAATGTGTGTATAGGTGTGTGAGTTTGAATGTGTGTATAGGTGCATGTGTTTGAATGTGTGTATAGGTGCATGTGTTTGAATGTGTGTATAGGTGCATGTGTTTGAATGTGTGTATAGGTGTGTGAGTTTGAATGTGTGTATAGGTGTGTGAGTTTGAATGTGTGTATAGGTGTGTGAGTTTGAATGTGTGTATAGGTGCATGTGTTTGAATGTGTGTATAGGTGCATGTGTTTGAATGTGTGTATAGGTGTGTGTGTTTGAATGTGTGTATAGGTGTGTGAGTTTGAATGTGTGTATAGGTGTGTGAGTTTGAATGTGTTGTATAAATGTGTGCGTTTGAATGTGTGTTGGCGCGACTATACTCACACTCAGGAGCAGGCACTTGTTTTCCTTAATGGCGCCCAGGCAACCCAGGAAGCCTGTCACCATGACGATGGCACCTATGGCAATGACCAGGTTCGCAGCCGAGAGGGAGGGGAAAGAGGGCGAAAAGGTGGCGAAGCTGCCCTGAGACACCGCCAACCAAATCCCCACGCCCAACAGTCCACAGCCACACAACTACAGAGAGAAAGAGAGAAAAAGAGAAACTTTATACATTTACACATTATACATTTTCCTGACATAAAAAATGAATGAATGTGGTCACTGATTTAATATGAGTGCACTTCCAGTCTGTTTCAGATAGATATGTCTTTCCAAAGACACCTCATTTCTCTCCATGACATCTGCTGAACAACTACAGACAGCCAGAGAAAATAAGATCTGACTCTGAGCAGAGGATTCAGTCCTGAGCGTATCAGTGGTACGTCTGGACCAACTAGAAAGAAGCAGTTCTCATATTCGTATCCCCCCCAAGACATGGATAATAGAACCTCTGCTTTGCAGTAATGAATTTCACAGGGAGGTGTAAACCACTTGGTCACTGTTCTTTCTAGGAGTGGGAAATATGACAAAAATATTTGTATACCTATATTTTTCACAATGACATGATTTATTTGTGCATTTATCATCAGTAACCAGAGCATCCAGAATTCAGAGTCTGTCCTGAAAGCACTTAGCACAAGGTAGGAACACACTCTCTCCAGTACATCACATATTCACTCACTCAGACACTATTACTTGCATCTATGGGCAATTGTACCATGGTAGATGGAGGAAATGCATACAGGCATACAGGAATTGTGCAACATCAGCACTAGCTGCCGCATCGCTGTGCTGACTCACAATACACAGTAGCTTTATTATAATTAGTTTTGCTCAGATGCAAAAAAAAACAGATTCCAACCAATTAATAGACCCATGCAAAAACATTTGGACCTGCTCTCTGAGCCTGAGGGCTGTCACACTTTCTCCTCTATTGATTAATAAAAGATTACACATCAGTGAGCTCATGTGTATGGAAGTAAGCATTTGGCACTCGTCTGAATATATTTGTTCTGCAGAACAACTGTGCATGAGATAAAGTTCCCAAAGAATATTTGACTGACACAAACCAAGACAAAAAAATATAAAAAAGCCTAACCTGCATCACCACTATGTACTATGTATCCCAAGGATGCATAAATCCCAGTGACCCAGTTTATCATATTTGATTCTACCGTGTTCTAGTCATTTAATATACGTACATTCGATACCTTTAATAGCACTCCAGTATACTGTGCCTTTGAGGAAGCACATACCAGCTGCCTCCTATCCAGACTGGTAAATTTTATATGAATCAACATGTAAAATGTTACCACACAATTTATGCATAAACAATTTACACACATTATACGTAAAAACTGCCTATATGTTTGTATAAAACTATATTTGTAGTGTTCTAATAAATGAATGTATTTACATATACAATTAAATTTTCCGCATTACATATGTAGTACAGACACTGGAAATAAGATGAGCTGGGAGTTCTGTAGAGAACATGTCTGTGGTGCTTTAAAGCTCATCAGGACCGACTACAGAGAAGCAGTTTTTAGATCTATTTTCCCTCAGATGATGACAAAACAACTAACAGACTCCTCAGGGGAACACAAACCCCTCCAATATCACTGTCCACCCTCCTTCTATATGCTGACACCTAACTGGTCCTATTGCAAGAGGATTTAAAGTGGTCTTTTGGACAGTGTGGTAGAGCGTGTGCTTTGGATGTATGAGGTCTTGTGGGTAGTGATGGTTCAGCACTATTACAGATTTAAAGGTCGCTGGTTTGAGCTCGACCACCAACGAGTTGCCACTTTAAGGCTCCTAAGTAAAGCTCTTAACAGTCAATTGCTTGAATTGTGTTTGATTACAATTGTATGTTGCTTTGAATAAAAGTGTCCGCTAATGTTGTGAATCTAAAAAAGTAAGATGCCTGTAGGTGCTGCTGAAAATAATTTACACAACTGGCTCGTGAAATGAAGAAAAAAGCAGTACTATACAGATGTCACACAATAAATTATGGATGCATTACAATACATTATCATTACACACTAACAAATCCACAGGCTAGTATGCTTTCACATTAACTTTAAAAACACTGAATAGTAATGTCACTGGCAAATAGGCTAAACAAGCAAGTTAACAAAACTGGCAGGTACTGCTCCATACAACATAGATCAGAGAACATACAAAAACAGCATGGTGTAATCCATACCTTTACCTCACTTTACATGTTATTCAGTTGAATTTGCCCTTCACAATTATCACAAAACCGTCTTTTACAGGTCTTTCAATGTAGTTGCCACTTTCACTATGACAAAACAACTACCAAACTGGGAGGGTGAGGATTAACACATGCTTCCTTCAAGATGCAAAAAGCCCAACACTGATTTTTTTTTTAACACAGTAGTGCAAATGAACATGGATGGGTGGGGATGCCAACTGTCTTATTATGTATAGATCATTAACAAACCAGAGCAGCTGAAAAATTATACACCTGACCAACTCACCACAAAGAAATTAGTTATTTAGTTAGTCTAATTAGTCAGTTTTAACTAGAATGACTGGACACCCACAGTGCCAATTTGTTAATTTATGTTCAAGTCAAACATCATCTGTTGTAGAAGGCCAGACAACTTTAAGCTGGACCAATGGGTTGCTGCTTTCATAGTGGTTTAATAAGGCGTGGGGCCACTACAACCACCAGAGAAATTTCAATGGGCGGAAATGTGGTTAGAATATGAGTAAATGTACATGAAAATTTAATTATTAAAGACTTAGCATCAACAAACCAAAGACTGTAACAAATTAGAAACCATGGGATTCCAACTGTTTTTCAGGCTTTCGTTAACAAAAAAACCAAACACTTTTATTAAGCCATTTATGTGCAACCATTTGGTGGTCATAAACCTGCTTCTTTTGATTTAAACAGCACATAAATGCAGCATTTTCTTTCATCAGGTTCAATTTCCACAAATTAAGGTGACGATGGGAGTCAAGGATCGGTGTATTCCACTTTTGGCATGAAAGAGTCAGCGTTGATGTCATGTTTAGTAAGGAAACACATTAGCAGGTTAGCCTAAGGGTTAGGATTATCCTGATTACCAGAGTGATGAGAGATGACTTGAACTTTAATGAACTCCACAGTCTGAAAGCATTAGCAAATGCACAAGACCTCTAGTTCAACCCTTACGTTTACAATGCTAACATTCATAATTTCTCACTGTTTGACATGCCCATCACACAGACACACTCATTCAAACAGAATTTATTCAAAGCGGACTTGTCCCTGGACCAAATCCCTTCAGCACTGCCAAAACACATTTCCTTCAATCAATCCGATAATCAATCAAGGGAATTTAAGGTCTGTGTTTGCTTCCTACTAAAAGTGGCTGGTAAAGTGCTACACTCCTCTTAACTGTTAATACATTTTTAAAAGGAACAAGCAAGGAGACAAGTAAACAAACAAATAACCTTGTAATGAATGTGTGAGGTCTACAATCAAGGTGAGGGTAGCAGATTATGGTTATGGTTGCCAGATTTTAGCCATGGTAAAAAAATCTGAAAATGTGGTTTTAACAAAAACCAAACCAAATCAGGACAACCAAGTCAAAAATAAATGATCCACTTAAAAGACAGATCTGGAGATATAAAAATGGGCTTTATATATCTCTCTAAAACAAATGATCTAAAGAAAGTTTGTTTATTGGGATTTTAATGTCATGTTTTACACTTTGGTTACGTTCATGACAGTTATTCGTTACACAAGCTTCATCAGTTCACAAGTTTAATGTCAAACACAGTCATGGACAATTTTGTATCTCCAATTCACCTCACTTGCTCGTCTTTGGACTGTGGGAGGAAACCGGAGCTCCCGTAGGAAATCCACGCAGACACGGGGAGAACATGCAAACTCCACACAGAAAAGACACGGACCGCCCCACCTGGGGATCAAACCCAGGACCTTTTTGCTGTGAGGCGACAGTGCTACCCACTTAGCCCCACCCGTCTTAAATAATCTTAACTGAAATGTATTTTAATTACAGACAGAAGCCGTATTTTTATTTTAATGATGCACAAGCAGGCTAGACAGAATGTGCAGACAAAAAAGAGCTTTTTGACCTTGTCTGCAGCTACAATGACGTTTCAATATTCATATCCAGAAACATTAAAGAAATCATAAATCCTGCACTTCTTCCATCTTACAAAGAAAATAATCTGAGAGGTTCTAGAGAAAGAGAGGTTTTTCTTTATTTTTTTCTCTAACTACATCATACAAAATTTATATAAGCAACAGTGAAGGTCAGAAATCTCAGATTTGCAGTCAGACCACATCTCACATAGATTATCTGATATAGACTTTAGTTTGGTGCTTGTGGGAATTACTTTGACTCCTAAATCCTCATCTCTGATTGAATTCCTTACAGGTATCTAAGACAATGTGAGAGACCAGACTAAAATGGACCGGGCATTGTAAAGAGCATTCAGAAGTGCAAAGGAAACGAGGTAAGATGGTAAGAGAGTGACAGAAAACATAGTAAAATGGCATGTGAAAGGGAAGAGAAGTAAGAACCGAGAGAATAAGAGGACGAATGAGAGGAAATACTGCAAAGACTTTAATGACTCTACAATAGGTGCCTGCTGAGACAGAGACCTACCCGAATCCTCTCTGAAGACTTGTTCTCTGAAGTCTATTTTGTGGGAAGGTAAGAAAAAATACCAGTATGAAAAAGCATGAACAGGCAGGGCTCAGGATCATTTATAAAACCAGCTTCAGCACTGTCGACAAGTTAAATAATACAACATTCTGCCATACTCACTCAAAACAGAACAATCATTTCTCTATTTTAGTCTTCCTCAGCTTCATTTATATGCATGTATAGGTATCTAAATTTGATTACATTTTTGTACTTTTCTTTTTAATGGTGTAAACAATGGGGCTATAAAATAGCTGTGTGATCAAAAGCATAGAATCATGACCATTATAAATGGTTTGAAGTCCTAATTTCAGTATGTTTAAGATTCTCTTGTTTAATAATGTCTGTAAATCCATGTTTGCTAGTGTTTCCACATAAAGAACAAATCTACACCAACAAAAATTTGCCTAGATCTAACATTTACTCATGTATTTATCCTCAATAACCACTTGGTCCTGAATGGAGTCACAGTGGATCTGGAGCAACACAGGCAAATAATGCACTCTGGACAGGTTGCCAGTTTAGCATAGGTTATCATACATGACACTTGATCATTTACACCTGGGGACAGGGACCAGGGGCAAGGTTCAAATCCAAATCTCCCACAACGCTGCACTACAGTGCCTTGCAAAAGTATTCAGCCCCCTTGAACTTTTCAACCTTTTGCCACATTTCAGGCTTCAAACATAACGATATGAAATTGTAATTTTTTGTGAAGAATCAACAACAAGTGGGACACAATCGTGAAGTGGAACGAAATTTATTGGATATTTTAAACTTTTTTTAGAAATAAAAAACTGAAAAGTGGGGCGTGCAATATTATTCAGCCCCCTTGCGTTAATACTTTGTAGCGCCACCTTTTGCTGCGATTACAGCTGCAAGTCGCTTGGGGTATGTCTCTATCAGTTTTGCACATCGAGAGACTGAAATTTTTGCCCATTCTTCCTTGCAAAACAGCTCGAGCTCAGTGAGGTTGGATGGAGAGCGTTTGTGAACAGCAGTTTTCAGCTCTTTCCACAGATTCTCGATGGGATTCAGGTCTGGACTTTGACTTGGCCATTCTAACACCTGGATACGTTTATTTGTGAACCATTCCATTGTAGATTTTGCTTTATGTTTTGGATCATTGTCTTGTTGGAAGATAAATCTCCGTCCCAGTCTCAGGTCTTTTGCAGACTGCAACAGGTTTTCTTCTAGAATGGTCCTGTATTTGGCTCCATCCATCTTCCCATCAATTTTAACCATCTTCCCTGTCCCTGCTGAAGAAAAGCAGGCCCAAACCATGATGCTGCCACCACCATGTTTGACAGTGGGGATGGTGTGTTCATGGTGATGAGCTGTGTTGCTTTTACGCCAAACATAACGTTTTGCATTGTGGCCAAAAAGTTCGATTTTGGTTTCATCTGACCAGAGCACCTTCTTCCACATGTTTGGTGTGTCTCCCAGGTGACTTTTTATAGATATCTTTGAGAAATGGCTTTCTTCTTGCCACTCTTCCATAAAGGCCAGATTTGTGCAGTGTACGACTGATTGTGTCCTATGGACAGAGTCTCCCACCTCAGCTGTAGATCTCTGCAGTTCATTCAGAGTGATCATGGGCCTCTTGGCTGCATCCCTGATCAGTCTTCTCCTTGTTTGAGCTGAAAGTTTAGAGGGACGGCCGGGTCTTGGTAGATTTGCAGTGGTCTGATACTCCTTCCATTTCAATATGATCGCTTGCACAGTGCTCCTTGAGATGTTTAAAGCTTGGGAAATCTTTTTGTATCCAAATCCGGCTTTAAACTTCTCCACAACAGTATCTCGGACCTGCCTGGTGTGTTCCTTGGTCTTCGTGATGCTCTCTGCGCTTTAAACAGAACTCTGAGACTGTCACAGAGCAGGTGCATTTATACGGAGACTTGATTACACACAGGTGGATTCTATTTATCACCATCAGTCATTTAGGTCAACTTTGGATCATTCAGAGATCCTCACTGAACTTCTGGAGTGAGTTTGCTGCACTGAAAGTAAAGGGGCTGAATAATATTGCACGCCCCACTTTTTAGTTTTTTATTTCTAAAAAAAGTTTAAACTATCCAATAAATTTCGTTCTACTTCACGATTGTGTCCCACTTGTTGTTGATTCTTCACAAAAAATTACAATTTCATATCGTTATGTTTGAAGCCTGAAATGTGGCAAAAAAAAAACTTTGGATCATTCAGAGATCCTCACTGAACTTCTGGAGTGAGTTTGCTGCACTGAAAGTAAAGGGGCTGAATAATATTGCACGCCCCACTTTTTAGTTTTTTATTTCTAAAAAAAGTTTAAACTATCCAATAAATTTCGTTCTACTTCACGATTGTGTCCCACTTGTTGTTGATTCTTCACAAAAAATTACAATTTCATATCGTTATGTTTGAAGCCTGAAATGTGGCAAAAGGTTGAAAAGTTCAAGGGGGCTGAATACTTTTGCAAGGCACTGTATATACAGTAGCACATAAGCTACCTCCTCCAGCACTATACCACCCATCAATAAACATAAAATAAATTATTGTTTAAGATAATGAAGCACTGACGCTGCTCAGGTGGCGCAGCGGTAAAGACACACGCTGGGACACCAGAGCTGGGATCTCGAATACATCGTATCGAGTCTCAGCTCTGCCTGCCGGCTGGGCTGAGAAGCCACATGAACAATGATTGGGGTGGGATATTAAAGCTCTATAGGAACTCTCTCATAACTAATGCGATTACGACCTCTTCTGGCTGATTGATGGCGCCTGCACAGAGACGGGAAAAGAGTGCTGTCAGGTTGTGTCTCTGATCCGAATTGCACTCACTTTGTTCTCCTCAATCAGAGCGGGGATCGGCATTGGTGGAGAGGCAGCATGACCCAATCGGGCAATTGGACGTGTAAAGGGGAGAAAATGCATAAACAAAACAACACAAAAAAGATAATGAAGCATTTTTTTAAATTAACCTTTACAAAATTATGTTTTTAATAACTGTTTTACTGATACATTCATTCTTTTTGTATCTTCCATAAACACTTTATCCTTGTCATGATCACAGTGGACACAAGGCCTATCCCAACAGGACAATACATAAAATAAAGACAGAAACACATGTACCTAAGAAATATCAGCAAACATATTAATGTTAATATATTAGAGACACCACTGTATAGTGCTGTTATAAAGTATATGAAGTTACATAAAAATACAGTTCTAAAATATGAGTTATGTATAGGGCTGCATCAGTGCCCACACGAGAGCCAATGACTGCTGACTGACTGACTGCAGTCCAGAGAATCTCCTATTGAAAATTTGTGACTCATCATGATGGGAATCAGACAGTGATAAACACAGACTGTTGAGCAGCTGAAGTTTTCTATCAAGCACAAATAGGCAAAAATCCCAGAACCTTCTTGCTGTGAGGCGACAGTGCTACCCACCAAGCCACCGTGCCATTATAAGTTCCATTATAACATAAATTGTACTTATTATTTTTGAAGTAAATAGCAGCTTACCATCACATCACACACTATTTATTTATTTGACTTTACTTGAAAGGCTGTATTGATTTTAAACCACTATCAGAGCTAAACATCACAGCTGTAATAAACACACAGTCTTTAATAAACTGCAGGTAAACTTAATGTTCCTTCTCCCCATCTTTCTGTGATTTTAAGAGATTTCTTAGATGTAATGTCATATATGTCAACATAATGACCAGAAAGATTACAACAAAAAAACAAACAAACAAACAAGAAGTGTACCAGTACGATGGCTGTGTATAGCGGAGGAGGTGAACATGAGTGTGGAGATGAAGGCGAAGGGAGGACGGCTACATTTGTGTAGGTAAATAGCGCATTGCAGTCAGAACCTCCCTCCATATTCAAGGTCAGTCAAACTGAATCCAAACATAAGAGAAACCTGTCATACCTATCAGCTACTTACATTTGCTGAGCATCAACAGTGCAGCCATCTGTGGAGAAATGCTACTTCAAGCTTCCTGCCTGTGTTAGACCAACCTTCCACTGTGTGAGAGAGTAACTTCGAACCCACAGGAACAGTAGAGAAACGATTTTATATTTTGGCTTGACGAGAGGTCGCAGGGACATAAAATAAAGTCCCAAACCAGCTATAATGTGTGCGTTTGTCTGCTGGCCTTTCTAAATTTTAAGTTTTATTATTCCACTGGAATCCTACTGTCTCTGCTGAAGGTGTGCAAAAGCAGTCCGGGTGTGATTGAATAAGAAATAAGGCTTCGACTGACCCCCGGGTCGATCTGAGGCAACTGGACAGAGCAGCATAAAGCAAACAGATGATGATGATGCAATCCACAAAACACCACAGAATTGCAGTTAAGGTTCAGAAGCATCTAAAGCAAATTCCTACTGGCTCAGTCTGAATCAGTGTATTGTTAAAAACCACTGCTATAAATAAGTCAGATAGATAATCAAAATTGTGAACTGAAAATTGCTTTCATCCGATGAATACAGGAATTCTAAAAACATTACTTAAGTGGAAGGTCACCTTTGGAAGGCAAGCAGTTGATTGAAAAGAATAGCAAAAAAAGACTTGACATAAAGCATACCTTCCATTACCAGAGAAAATCCCGTTTAAATAACAACTAAACGTTTCTGACTCTATATTCAATGAAAAGACAGCAACTCATAAGCCTAGATTTAAAAATGTTGCTAGAAATTACCTTGACATTCACCTACACAATGACTTTAAGATGAACCTTATTCAGGCTATATATATAGTGAACAACTGAAAGCTTTTTAAATTAGAAAATGGATACATCTAAATGTGAATACCAGTCATTTAGGAAACACTTATACACCTCGAGAATCCTGCTGTGACACCCTATCCAAAATATAAATTTATTACCCGAGGAAAATAAGCCGTATAAAATGTCATTAAAATTGATTTTTCATTGCACATATCATAAAGTTTAATGTGCACATAAACACATCCTTAAAATGTACAGTAGGGGGGCTTGACGTTAAGCCAGGATTACACCAAACAATGTCTGACAACGTTTTCCGGCTAACAGAATAAACACAGAGGTCAGATTTGCTACCTAATTTGATTTCTTTTAGAGCATGATTTCTTTGGATACATGATAGATGAGAGGAAACTCTCTACTTAAACCTCACATGACACGAGAAAATCATAAACCTTTAATTCCAGATGCTTTTATGTGTGTTGAACAGCTTATGTCAGGTATTATAACATGCACAGGATGATTTCTTGATAGATTCTACACATAAAGCTGTTACAACATCCTATAACATCGCATTAGCTGTCAGGATAATTATAAATACTAGTAATGACAGTTATTATGCCTGACTAACATTTATGACCACTCATTAAAATGTGAAATCCTGCATGACGTGATTATGACATTCTTATGCCAGTGTTATGGCTAACTGTTTAGCTGAAGTATTAACAAATTCTGTCTTGATTACCACCTCTGTTATTTATGAGGGTTAGTACAAAAGACACACTTGGATTGGAGCCCAGTTCAGGTTATTTCTGCCTTGTGCCAAGTGTTTAACAGTGAATTCAGACCCACTGCAACCCTGACCAGGATGAAGTGTTAAAAGAAAATGAAATACATATTTTTTTTATATTTAACAGCCAGGCAGACGTTTCACACCTGTTAGCAGTGTGTGAGCTGTAACAAATGAAAATAATATGCTGGTGGCCGTGTCCACATACTTTTAGTGATATATTGTATTATTAGAATGGGCACCACAGTTTTTTCTAAGCAAATATGCATTATTAATATTAATACAACCATGTAACATGTGAGAAATTAAAGAGCTGAGCCTCGAGCCCCTTGTACAGTTTGTCCGGGACATCCTGTGCAGCAATTCCTCCAGATCAACACTGTGCTGCCTCAGAAATTATGCTGTCCATAAATTATACAGTACATCTCAGAGAGGAACAGAACAGTTTTATTGCAAATCAACAGTCAAATCTTCAGATGGACGTACAAAGAAAAAATTCAGATGGACGTACAAAGGAAGATTAACAAACCAGTAGATCCTGATTGAACTTGATGTAGAAAAGTAATCTGCGTCGGATATATATTCTGATTACAATGAGAGTCATGATGCATAGGGAACGAATTTTGGTAGAAAGATTGTACTTATATGTAAATACATAACAGAAATGATGAAACAAAAGAGTACATCTTGTCTATTTGACATTTTGTCGATGCATGCAGTGTGTTCATTTAAGTAGCAGAGCTATTCATTATTAAAGAAAGCAGTCACCCTAAAAGGAACAAAACTTAACGAAGCATGTTATAGAAGTAGTGGCTGTGTGTAGACCAGCAGTGTGAAACGTCCTTACACAGTGGCCAGTTTCTGAGGCTTTTTTCAGCACTGCGCTTGGTATCACACCAGCTCTTTCAGGAAATGAAAGGGCTGTTTAGTGATTTGCAATCAGTTGTTGCATACAAGATTGCTGTCTGAGATACCACCTGCCAGCGAGAGCCGAGTTAGAGAAAGTACAGATGAGGGTTTGTGTGTATATAAGGAAATAAAATGAACGGGTTTGTAAGAGAAACTCTGTCGGCTAATTTGTGCATCTCAGTGGATCTAAGGCAGCTCAGCAGGTCTCAGACCAGTGGATGTTGCAAGACCTTTAATTATACATAAAATATCATGTAGGAAAAATCACGAAGAACAATGATGCAATAACGATAACAATCGAAAACTTTTGCATTCATACAGAGTTGGTCTCCTTATTTCGGCTTCTTGTTTTTTTGTTAAGGCTTTCCACTGGATTTTTGAGTATTTCTGTAGGAGTTTGTGCCTAATTAGTCCAAATTTAATTGACAGGTAAGGCAGAAATGCCTGGTTTATCACAGTGGTGTTCAGTGGAGTCAAGGTCAAAGACCTGTTAATGGTACATGAATAGTGGCACACTTGGCTCTAAACAGGTAAGGTCCCCTGCAAACTTAATTACTATTACATTTTTGGCATTTAGCAGATGCTTTTATCCAAAGCGAGTCACAGTACTGTGACAGTGTATTGTCTAAGCAATTGAGGGTTAAGGGCCTTGCTCCAGTGGCAACTTGGCAGTGGTGGGGCTTGAACCAGCAGCCTTTCGATTACTAGTCCAGTACCTTAACTGCTAGGCTACAACTGCACATCTATTTGATCTATTCTGCACATCTATTTTATATAATATTTTATATAATTGATTTTATATCTGGGTGGCATGATGGCTCGGTGGGTAGCACTGTCGCCTCACAGCAAGAAGGTCCTGGGTTCGATCCTCAGGCGGGTAGTCCGGGTCCTTTCTGTGTGGAATTTGCATGTTCTCCCCGTGTCTGTGTGGGTTTCCTCCGGGAACCCCGGTTTCCTCCAACAGTCCAAAATCATGCCTTCAAGTTAATTGGAGACACTGAATTGCTCCATAGGTAAATTGGTGTGTGTGTATATATGTGTGTTTGCCCTGCGATGGACTGGTGCCCCGTCCAGGGTGTTAATGTGTGCCTTGCGCCCATTGAAAAGCTGGGATAGGCTCCAGCACCCCCACGCGACCTTAATTGTTTAAGCAGTTAAGAAAGTGAGTGAGTGATTTTATATCTGTTAGCAATGGGTGTGGCTGAAACACCTCAATAATTAGGAGGTGTGTCCAAATAGCTTCAGTATTTCCCAATCACATGCTAGTAGATCGATTGGCTACTTTTCACTGCCCCTGATGTAAGTGAGTAAATGGCTCACAAAGTGTTAAACTGGACCCTGCCTCGAGCCCATTATATACTCCAGAATATACTCCAGAACCCACCATGACCCCAATCAAAATAACGTGGTTACTAAAGATAAAACATATTTAATCACTCATTCATCTTTAGCTTTATGCTTGTTAAAATAACATTGGATCTAGAGCCTGTCCTGGAAACACTGGTTACACTAATAATACAACAGTCCTTCAAAGCACATCCCACGATAATTCATTTAGGTCTGAAATATGAAAATGAATAACTTTTTTAAAGGTTACACACCGGTCTATGCAAACTGACACTGCACAAATCAATATAAGTCCAAATGCCACATCTATTAAAGTGAAATTTGCCTCTAATAGTTGGGCAGTAGGGAAGGCCACATGACAATCACTGGGGCTCTAAGTGCTTCTTTAAGGAGAGGATGAAAGCTGTTACCTAATAGAACATAAGTGGGCTTCAGTGTTCAGGAAGTGTTCTTATGCTATAGCTGATTCTCTTACACACTTAGAAAGATTCTCTGATGAGCACTAAAGTGAGCTCTCCTGAGCTTCTCTACATTATTCAGTATTCAGAGCCTGCATTACAGTCGCCACTACTTAACTTAAATGGTTCGGGGGCATGAAAACGGCTTTTTTTATTTATGTTGAAGCTACTATTAGGTTTTGAGCAACTTGATTACAACAGATATCTCAACGGTCCTAAAATTAAACATTAGGCAAAAAACAATGTGGGTTACAAAGCTGGTGTGCTGACTGTAATAATAATAATAATAATAATAATAACAAAAGTAGTTGTATGTGCCCGCAGCTAAAAATATTTAAGAATGTTTAAATAACTGTTTAAATATGTTTAAATAACAATAACCGAATATTAAAATAGTAATATAAATGTTATATATAAAATATTTCAAACAAATTTAAAATCACTTTACTAAGAATTAATAATGAATACTTAAAATGAAGTAGGAAACTATTCAGTGTACAAAGTAAGCTAACAGAACCAAATAATTCTTAATTTTTAGTTGTAATGTTAAAATTCTAGATATAAAACCACTCAATTATTATTACAATATGAAAAGATCTAAAGTCTATAAAATTGGCTATATATCCAAAAACATTTTCCATCAAAGCAAGTCAAACTGCTTTTACACTGTATACAATGTTTTTTTCTCTTACTCAGTGAGTTTAGCTGTTTACAGTTGCTAACGAGCACAAAATCACGCGTTAGACAAATTTTGGTAAAGTAAAATTGGTTTTATCATTCATAAATAACTAAATAACTAACTAAATAAAACTCTTAGCATGGCAGTGCCCACATGCATAAAGTAAAGTATAAAATATACCTGATGATTTCAGTGTATAAGAACTTGACCAGCCTAGATCAAGCCTTGCCTGCAATCCCATCCAACAACTTTGAGCTTAAGCCGGGCTTTAATGTGAACGTTACAAACAGACTGTAGCTAAATAGAGACAAATCCTCACTGTCTCCATTAAATCCTTACTGTCTCCACTAAAGTCTAGAAAAAGCCTTCACAAGCTTTTATAACAGCAACAAAGCAAAGCAATGTTTGGGTGTTTATGTATTTCTGGTCATGTAGGTCAGTTGTACTGTAAATATTTTATATTTAAATGCTAGTCTGCTCTGGAGATAAGCTCTGTCTCATTGACTTAAGTCATCGTGACTTCAAATATTTTATTAATAATGCTGAAACTGCCTAAACAAGGAATTAAAAGCATTTTATATTATTTGACTTTCATGTTATCCTGTTATCAGGGTCGAGGTGGGTTCAAATTTCCTGGGCGCAATGCAGTAACACAACACTAATGGACATGAATCCATCACAAGGCCTCGACCACCCCCTTAAGACAAAGTCAATCATGTATGTAGATGCCAGACCAGCCAATTGCTCATCTGAAGATTTGAACTTTTGTTTTATTTACTGTTGTAGCACTCAAGTCCACACAGCAGAACCATCCAAATGCAACGAGCAACACATTTTGACTTTATTTCGCATGCTTGGACATTTGTAAAGCCAGTGACTGACTAATGAGCAAAAAGTAAAAGAAGTAGAAGCATTTTTCAGGCTTCTGTTATTAGATGTTGGAAACAGCAGATGAATGCATCAGTCAGCCACTGTGCTAGTTTAAAAATCAGATTAGCACTACTGTTAGGGAAAGGCAGAGCTCCAGAGAAAAGTCTGGAACAGGGACTGTTCTGTATGACAAGTGCATTTTTAAAATAACTGTGCACTGTAAACAAATACAGAATCTTCTTACATATGGTAATACCTGAAGCCTGCAGGCAGTTAGGCAACAGTGACACGGCCTCAAAGGACATGAAGTGTTAAAAATTCACCTCTCTTTTCCCACTACACCCTGCCTTTAATCTCAGACAAGGGAGTATTTCACTGTGACACAATGTAATGTTTACCTTATATGTCAAAGTAAATTCTAATCTCTTTCCTATCTGTGAGAACAGTGAAGACCTACAATGTTATGAGAACGTTTTATTACAGCAGGACATATTTAGATGTAGGTAAGAATGTCCATTCGCCTAAACACTGGGCGCAAGAATGAAGTACACCCTAAACAGGGTGCAAATCCATCAAAAAGCTTTAAACACATTTGATCTCCTACTTACAACTAGGTGCAATTAGGAGTAACCAATTAACTTTGGTCAGATTGGGAGTAAACTACGTACCTCAAAAAAACTGACCCACTTACAGATTGAGTCCCATGTAGCCTGGACTCACTGCTGTCTGTGACACAATTTACCAGCTAATTGTGATATGGTACTGGATTTAATTTAATATATTTTAATGTGATAGAAGCCATTTAGGAGCTGCACCATGTTAGGAGTTATGTTCCTCTGCACTGCTTAGTTTGGCTGGCAGATAGGGTATGGAAATGCAGAAGCAGATAATCTGTGCCTCATGAGCACTGTTGATACGCTCCAGGTGGAAGTTACCCTCCCTGTTAGTTTCTCCCTGTCATTCTTGCCAGCTCTTTTGTTTGCACACTTGCTTTTCTTTAAAGCTATGATGATAAAATGCTTGGTCCCATTTAGTCTAGTTTTCTATTGGAAGAGGCCAGTATTCTGTTGGTTTCTGGGAACTGCCCCTAGTCTTGAAGCATTTTAACCTTGTGATGGAGCCACACTTAGAAAGCGGACTGCCCCAATATCGACGCGGCATCCCTTTTCCCAAATGGAACCACCCATAAAACCACTTAATGTGTGGGATGTACTAGTTAACAGGGTAACAATAAACATAGACTAATCTTTTATTTTGTTGTATAATTTGGCATAAACAGCCATTTGTGTACAGTTTAGGTTTTCTTGGGACACACTGGGCCAACAATACCACTCAAACTACTTTAAAATGCTACAGCATATCTGAGCATCCCTTTATGGCCACAATGTACTTTATAATGGATACTTCAAGCATGATGATGAGATACGAGCCATCTCAAACCAGCTCCATAAAAATACCAACACTTAGTTGTGTCTCTTTAGTTATTAAATCTGACACTAGTCAAGCAGCTTTGGGATGTGGTGAAAAAAAAAAAAAAGTCTGCATCAACACTTATAAATCAATGTCCCATAACTTTAGGTCTGTTGTGAATGAAAGGATGGATTCTACCTTGTATTACTATGACGTTCCTAATAAATTGGCCAGCAGTGCATTCCTTGTTGCAGATATGAAACCTACAGGTACAAATTTGACTAAAATCTGACTTTATTTGTCATATATACATATACAGGTGTACAGTAAAACAAAATCTTTCTTCACTTTCTACACTCCAAAACTTCATGTTGCTTCTGATGAAACAGGCTCCATAAACAGGAATAATTCATGTGGACCACTAATCTTCAGCTTATTTGCCTGTCAGTCATCATAGTGTCCACTAAATCAAGTGTTTTAGTTCTAAGAACCAATAGACCATCATAGTGTCCACTAAATCAAGTGTTTTAGTTCTAAGAACCAATAGACACACAAAGACGTTCATTTTTTTAAATACTGTTAAAGATTCCATCTCTGACCCAACCACAGCCTTTTTATGTTTTCACTGGTATGCACTGACAGTCTGTGCTTCAGCCAGAGCACTCATGTTGAGCATTCAGGAGATCAGGTGAGCATTACTCTGAGACCAGGCTATTTGATATGCTGCACCACTGTGTGTATTTCTGTATCGTCCCCGCTCCTCTTTACCTGTCTGTGCTGCTGAGTGCTGGAGTTAAAGTCAGGCGTCATGAGTGCACAGCGGCGCTTTGTCAGGTCGTTTAGCAGAGGGTTTGTGAAAGAGCAGCTTCAAGCTTTCACTTTTTTTTTGCATTTTTCTCCCAATATGCCTCCCAATCTAGTTGTATCCAATTACCCTGATTTCAGCGCGTAGGATGACGTTAAATGCTGTCTATGTAAAAAGCTCACTAGGTTTTCGAACACACCCAATGTGCACCCTGTTAATATCTCTAAACCAACACACCTATCTCTCTCCCTGTCTCCCTCTGTCCTCTTTTTTCACTCAAGGCCACAATATAATAATGCATCACATGGTGGTTTTGTTCCAGTAAAAGAAATGTAAAAAAGAAGAGAGAGAAAGAGTGACTTCAGCTTGACCTGTGAGTCTCATGTGTAATGAGATACATCTCTTCACCTCTTCCATTGGACATTTTCACCTTTGAGCTCAGGTCTGAACTTTGACCTGTGTAAATGGCATGATTTAATGTCAGAGCACTGACTCAAGCATGAACCATGAACCGCAGCCTCTCATCTCTCTTTCCACTCTATTACCCCACTGGATCCATTTATTGCTACTCCACTACTTTAACACCCTATCCGATCCGCAGTAATATTGTCCCGGTGACAATGACAGAGAGAAAGCTGTATTGAAACTCTTGGAGGCATAATAACTGCTAAAGTTTATGTATGAGCAGTAATGAGGCCATCAGTAAGGTCCTGAGGCAGAACACGGAAAGAGATCATGCAGGTTAGCTCCGACGTTGTGTCTGGAGCGAGCCGGAGATGAGGAGCCACAGGGCGAAGAGCAAGTGGCTATTAAACTCTCAGACCAGATGCATGGCCACATGTCTTACAGAGATTAATTATCAGGGCGGTGATTATATGTTTCATGACCAAACCTCATGGCAGTTTTCCAACAGGATAACGACCCCAAACACAACCTCCAAGATGACAACTGCCTTGCTGAGGAAGCTGAAGGTAAAGGTGATGGACTAAACCCAATTGAGCACCTGTGGCGCATCCTCAAGTGGAAGGTGGAGGAGTTCAAGGTGTCTAACATCCACCAGCTCCGTGATGTCATCATGGAGGAGTGGAAGAGGATTCCAGTAGCAACCTGTGCAGCTCTGGTGAATTCCATGCCCAGGAGGGTTAAGGCAGTGCTGGATAATAATGGTGGTCACACAAAATATTGACACTTTGGGCACAATTTGGACATGTTCACTGTGGGGTGTACTCACTTATGTTGCCAGCCATTTAGACATTAATGGCTGTGTGTTGAGTTATTTTCAGAAGACAGTAAATCTACACTGCTATACAAGCTGTACACTGACTACTCTAAGTTATATCCAAGTTTCATGTCTATAGTGTTGTCCCATGAAAAGATATAATGAAATATTTGCAGAAATGTGAGGGGTGTACTCACTTTTGTGATACACTGTAATAATAAGTATGATTTTAGCAGCTTATGCCCAAATCTCTCTAACACTGCTCATGTCCTATCATACAGAGGCATTAATAGCATGGGTAATTGCACGTCACTGTATTTCCACACCCAGGTGCCAGTGTCATGACCTGACCTCCGGCCAAACGTGACGCCTGTCAGGAGGCCGGTCTTTAAATAAAAATTAACATATTCCCACTGGTACTGTCAAGGTCCTTGTGCACTATAACCCTGTTGCACAGCTGGCGTGTAATGAGCACATCAAAACTACTTCATATACCTTTCAGAAATAGACCAAGAGAGAACAAATGCAACTGAAAAATCTAATAATTCCTAAACTACAAACATTGGTGTTATATGTTATGCATTTAATTCTCAAGTATAACAAAAATCTGCCCACATGTTCCCTATTCTTAACAAGCTGCACTGACTTCCGCTAACATTGCAAATCAAATACAAAATGTTGCTTGTTAAATTTAAAGCTCTTCATGGACCAACTCCATCATATCTCAGGAAGCTCCTGCATCACTACATACCTCCTCGCTCACTCAGGTCCTCTGGTGGCAGGTTTCTCACTATTCCTCATACTACATTCTCCTCAATGAGAGGCAGATCTTTAAGTAATACAGCCCCTAAGCTCTGGAAATTCTTGCCGTCTTACGTCTGTTTTCTCTTTAAAGTCTCTTTTAAAGACTTTCCTTCTCAATCAGTATTTCTGCCCTTCTTCTGTTATTTATGTTTTTTTTTCTTGTTACTTGAGATTGTAAAAGGCGCTAATAAAACTTACTATTATTTATAACTGTTAGAAATGTAACATACAAGATTATAAGAAAATAGCAGCAATTTAAATGTGGTTGGACATAACAGGTACTTTAAAATTGGAATAATTTAAGATTATTTAAAATGAATTAGGGGTGGCACGGTGGCTCAGTGGGCAGCACTGTTCGATCCCCAGGCAGGGCGGTCCGGGTCCTTTCTGTGCAGAGTGTGCATGTTCTCCCCGTGTCTGCATGGGTTTCCTCCAGGAGCTCTGGTTTCTGGCGCCCTGTCCAGGGTGTTACTGTGTGCCTTGTGCCCATTGAAAAGCTGGGATAGGCTCTCGCTCTAGCGAGTTATTTGGGGCCATTTCTACCCCTTCTTCCAGATTGACTGTGCAAGAGCTATAAAGACAGTGTTTGACAAGCTTGTTGTGATGGAACTCCACTGGTCTGCACAGAGCCCTTAACCAACCTCACAAGTCAGGCCCTCTCGCCTAACATTAGTAACCAACCTTAAAATACACTTTCTACTGAATGGGCACAACTCGCCACAGACACACTTCAAAGTTTTGCAGAAAAATTATGTTTATTTGAGCTGCAAAGGAAGAACAACTATACTAATGGCAGTGGTTTTGGAATATGATTTCCAGCAAGTTCATGGTCAGGTTTCTCCTCATCTTTATGGCCAATGCTGGGCTGAAAATACTCTGTTAAAATTCATAGCAGAAAATCCTCCCAGCTTCCTAAAGAACCTAAGTGTGCATCTGCAGGGGCTCTCAGAGATGCATCGAGTCAGCGGGGGAAAGCACGGTGATAAATTCTAATGCCATCTGCAGGGCTACTGAGTCTGTCCATTCCAACAGCATGAGAGAGCACGAGCTGGTGTCACCCTACAGAGATTAAAGGCTCCATGTGTTACAAATCCCGACCACAGCCATACATAACACTGACCTGATCATCCTCCTATTGACCTGAACTGGACAGTTAATCTATATGGAATACTGAATTATGTATGCCTTTTATACCATCTATACACAAGACAATACTTACTTCAAGGATAATTTTTGAATACTTTTCATGTTTAAGATAAATATATATTCTGAAATACCCTATGTTATTCTGCCATCCCATTTCAAAATATTCTAATTTATATATAATTCATACCAAAAGTGGGAATTTGTGCCTATTTAGTCAAAGCAGAATTTATTTGGCTGGGCACTGACGTTGGTCAAGAAAGCCTCAACTGATGTTCCGGTCCATTCCAAATCAGTAAGCTGTTCAGTGGGTCTAAGGTCAGGCAGTTCCTTTATAGCAAGCCTTTCTTCATGTCTTTAGAAGATGCTTTGTGCTTGCTTTGTGCATGTGGGCACAGTCATGCTGAAAAAGGAAAGAACCCTCCCTAAACTAATGCTCCATAGTTGAAAGCATAGAATTTCCTTTGTATAATTGATTTATTACACCTGTTGGCAATTATTGTGGCTGAAACATGTGAATTCAAAAATTAGAAGGGGTGTCACAATACTTTCGTCCATATAGAGTAGCATTACCACAAATAACAGTGGTAGCCTAGTGGGTAGAAATTTGGGCTATCAACTGAAACTTTGACAGTTCGAATCCCAGCTCTGCTATGCAGCCACTGTTGGGCCCTTGAGCAAGGCCCTTAACCCTGTCAGCTCCATGGGTGCTGTGCAATGGCTGACCCTGCCATTTCATTGTACTGTACACCTGTATATGTATATGACAAATAAAGGCGTTCCAACGGGCCAACTTATTAACTGTTTGTGGCCTTGTCTGTTTCAGAGACCTCAGTATCATCTTCTAAAAATGTATAAAGCAAATGTGATACTTAATCTTGTGTAGTTACACTGTTAAGCCTTTGTAATAATTTTGGTACTTCTTTTGGTAAGTCTTTGTTCTAAAAAATGTGTATTTTTTACTGTGATGACCAATTTCATCTATCTATCTATCTATCTATCTATCTATCTATCTATCTATCTATCTATCTATCTATCTATCTATCTATCTATCTATCTATTATATATATCTATATATATATATATATATATTAGGGCTGTCAAACGATTAAAATTTTTAATCGCGATTAATCTCAGAATTTCATATAGTTAATCGCGATTAATCGCATAAAAAAAAAATCTGTGTAAATGTTATAGAAAACAAGGATTTTTAAGTGAAATGTTACAGTTAAAATGGTGAACACATTTTATGCTAAATGTACTGATGTTAAAAACTGCTGGGACAAGAGAAAACTGTAAGGGAGTTTATTCACTCACATACTAGGCAGTAAATGTCAGATTGTAGGTTAGAATTTCTCCATCAGCAAACATTGTAGATCAGCGGTGCTTTAGGTGGGATAAGGCGTAGTTATTGTATCAGACTTGTCTGTGGTTGTATCGTGACGATGGTTTGATGGACGTTTCTACACGAAGTGAGTGTGTCTTGACCCTTTGGGGCTTCCATAGTTCATGGACTAACGTGCTTGACTCAGCTTTCCGGTATTCGGTACAGAAGAAGAAGTTAATTAAGTGTAATAAAGTGTTCTGCTCCCGACAACTTGTGAATATAGCGTGTATTTATTTATTTATTATGCAAGTGCATCACTACCACGATCGGTTACATTATGTTAACAAACCGCAAATGAAAAACGGTGGCAAGTCCGACATTAAAACGTTTGTTCTACCAGTCAAGTGTCAACATGAACTAGAATTTGCGTTAATGGCACTAATTTTTTTAATCGCGTTAAATTGAGGTCGCGTTAATGCGTTATTATCGCGTTAACTTCGACAGCCCTAATATATATACAGTGTATCACAAAAGTGAGTACACCCTTCACATTTCTGCAGATATTTAAGTATATCTTTTCATGTGACAACACTGACAAAATGACACTTTGACACAATGAAAAGTAGTCTGTGTGCAGCTTATATAACAGTGTAAATTTATTCTTCCCTCAAAATAACTCAATATACAGCCATTAATGTCTAAACCACCGGCAACAAAAGTGAGTACACCCCTAAGTGAAAGTTCCTGAAGTGTCAATATTTTGTGTGGCCACCATTATTTCCCAGAAGTGCCTTAACTCTCCTGGGTATGGGGTTTACCAGAGCTTTACAGGTTGCCACTGGAATGCTTTTCCACTCCTCCATGACGACATCACGGAGCTGGCGGATATTCGAGACTTTGCGCTCCTCCACCTTCCACTTGAGGATGCCCCAAAGATGTTCTATTGGGTTTAGGTCTGGAGACATGCTTGGCCAGTCCATCACCTTTACCCTCAGCCTCTTCAATAAAGCAGTGGTCGTCTTAGAGGTGTGTTTGGGGTCATTATCATGCTGGAACACTGCCCTGCGACCCAGTTTCCGGAGGGAGGGGATCATGCTCTGCTTCAGTATTTCACAGTACATATTGGAGTTCATGTGTCCCTCAATGAAATGTAACTCCCCAACACCTGCTGCACTCATGCAGCCCCAGACCATGGCATTCCCACCACCATGCTTGACTGTAGGCATGACACACTTATCTTTGTACTCCTCACCTGATTGCCGCCACACATGCTTGAGACCATCTGAACCAAACAAATTAATCTTGGTCTCATCAGACCATAGGACATGGTTCCAGTAATCCATGTCCTTTGTTGACATGTCTTCAGCAAACTGTTTGCGGGCTTTCTTGTGTAGAGACTTCAGAAGAGGCTTCCTTCTGGGTTGACAGCCATGCAGACCAATTTGATGTAGTGCGCAGCGTATGGTCTGAGCACTGACAGGCTGACCCCCCACCTTTTCAATCTCTGCAGCAATGCTGACAGCACTCCTGCGCCTATCTTTCAAAGACAGCAGTTGGATGTGACGCTGAGCACGTGCACTCAGCTTCTTTGGACGACCAACGCGAGGTCTGTTCTGAGTGGACCCTGCTCTTTTAAAATGCTGGATGATCTTGGCCACTGTGCTGCAGCTCAGTTTCAGGGTGTTGGCAATCTTCTTGTAGCCTTGGCCATCTTCATGTAGCGCAACAATTCGTCTTTTAAGATCCTCAGAGAGTTCTTTGCCATGAGGTGCCATGTTGGAACTTTCAGTGACCAGTATGAGAGAGTGTGAGAGCTGTACTACTAAATTGAACACACCTGCTCCCTATGCACACCTGAGACCTAGTAACACTAACGAGTCACATGACATTTTGGAGGGAAAATGACAAGCAGTGCTCAATTTGGACATTTAGGGGTGTAGTCTCTTAGGGGTGTACTCACTTTTGTTGCCGGTGGTTTAGACATTAATGGCTGTATATTGAGTTATTTTGAGGGAAGAATAAATTTACACTGTTATATAAGCTGCACACAGACTACTTTTCATTGTGTCAAAGTGTCATTTTGTCAGTGTTGTCACATGAAAAGATATACTTAAATATCTGCAGAAATGTGAGGGGTGTACTCACTTTTGTGATACACTGTATATATACATACATATATATATATATATATATATATATATATATATATATATACATATATATATATATATATATATACACACACATATATATATATATATATATATATATATATATATATACAGTGTATCACAAAAGTGAGTACACCCCTCACATTTCTGCAGATATTTAAGTATATCTTTTCATGGGACAACACTGACAAAATGACACTTTGACACAATGAAAAGTAGTCTGTGTGCAGCTTATATAACAGTGTAAATTTATTCTTCCCTCAAAATAACTCAATATACAGCCATTAATGTCTAAACCACCGGCAACAAAAGTGAGTACACCCCTTAGTGAAAGTTCCTGAAGTGTCAATATTTTGTGTGGCCATCATTATTTCCCAGAACTGCCTTAACTCTCCTGGGCATGGAGTTTACCAGAGCTTCACAGGTTGCCACTGGAATGCTTTTCCACTCCTCCATGACGACATCACGGAGCTGGCGGATATTCGAGACTTTGCGCTCCTCCACCTTCTGCTTGAGGATGCCCCAAAGATGTTCTATTGGGTTTAGGTCTGGAGACATGCTTGGCCAGTCCATCACCTTTACCCTCAGCCTCTTCAATAAAGCAGTGGTCGTCTTAGAGGTGTGTTTGGGGTCATTATCATGCTGGAACACTGCCCTGCGACCCAGTTTCCGGAGGGAGGGGATCATGCTCTGCTTCAGTATTTCACAGTACATATTGGAGTTCATGTGTCCCTCAATGAAATGTAACTCCCCAACACCTGCTGCACTCATGCAGCCCCAGACCATGGCATTCCCACCACCATGCTTGACTGTAGGCATGACACACTTATCTTTGTACTCCTCACCTGATTGCCGCCACACATGCTTGAGACCATCTGAACCAAACAAATTAATCTTGGTCTCATCAGACCATAGGACATGGTTCCAGTAATCCATGTCCTTTGTTGACATGTCTTCAGCAAACTGTTTGCAGGCTTTCTTGTGTAGAGACTTCAGAAGAGGCTTCCTTCTGAGGTGACAGCCATGCAGACCAATTTGATGTAGTGTGCGGCGTATGGTCTGAGCACTGACAGGCTGACCCCCCACCTTTTCAATCTCTGCAGCAATGCTGACAGCACTCCTGCGCCTATCTTTCAAAGACAGCAGTTGGATGTGACGCTGAGCACGTGCACTCAGCTTCTTTGGACGACCAACGCGAGGTCTGTTCTGAGTGGACCCTGCTCTTTTAAAACGCTGGATGATCTTGGCCACTGTGCTGCAGCCCAGTTTCAGGGTGTTGGCAATCTTCTTGTAGCCTTGGCCATCTTCATGTAGCGCAACAATTCGTCTTTTAGGATCCTCAGAGAGTTCTTTGCCATGAGGTGCCATGTTGGAACTTTCAGTGACCAGTATGAGAGAGTGTGAGAGCTGTACTACTAAATTGAACACACCTGCTCCCTATGCACACCTGAGACCTAGTAACACTAACAAATCACATGACATTTTGGAGGGAAAATGACAAGCAGTGCTCAATTTGGACATTTAGGGGTGTAGTCTCTTAGGGGTGTACTCACTTTTGTTGCCGGTGGTTTAGACATTAATGGCTGTATATTGAGTTATTTTGAGGGAAGAATAAATTTACACTGTTATATAAGCTGCACACAGACTACTTTTCATTGTGTCAAAGTGTCATTTTGTCAGTGTTGTCCCATGAAAAGATATACTTAAATATCTGCAGAAATGTGAGGGGTGTACTCACTTTTGTGATACACTGTATATATATATATATATATATATATATATATACTGTATATATATATATATAATATCATTCATCTAATTCAGATAAACCATTATTTACAAATCATGTTTTTACAGAGAGCCACACGCGGTACACTTGCTTGTGTGTTTAGAGGTATAATAAATACATGGTTTAAGTCTGTTTCCTGAAACAGTGAGTCTCAGAAGTGGACATGGTTAACACAAACACTCATGGGAATTCTGGAGACCACTTGTGGACAAAAATGAGAGGCCCAGTACAAAAAGCATGAGGCTGTGCACAAGGCTCACATTTCGTCTCAGCTCTGTAGAATAACTGTTTTATTAGTAGTGATTGTGGAACTCCACAGTCCTCAGACTTTAGGTGTAGAAGTATCAAAACACGGCTTCTGGTATTTCTGCTTACTGTTGGATTTAATCTGTGTTGACATTAATTAATTATGTGTCACATCAGTACATTACACTGTATTTGTGATGAAACCCTTTACACTCACAGATGGAGATGTTGTCAAACACATGGGTGTTATGATAAAAAGGACTGGCACCAATTTATTTACTGCAAAACACGACAGGTTGCAGATGCACGTCTATAGTCAGCAAAACCTCAACACAAAACTTTTCTTGGCATGAGTTTCCATGGCCAAGAAGCTGCATGAAATCATTACATCACAAGCACAATGCCAAGCGCCAGTTGGAGTGGTGTAAAGCATGCCACTACTGGACTCTGGAGCCATGGAAATGTGTTCTGTGGAGTGACAAATCACGCTTCTCTTTGTATACAATTTATCTATAAGAAAGATATGTTCCCCTCCCCCCAATCTAGTCATGTCCAGTTACCCTGATTGCATTACACTTACTGACTAAGAAGAGCTGCAACTGATACATGCTTCCTCTGACACATGTGCAGTACCGACTGCATCTTTTATGTGTATAGTTTATATGTGGATCAGCTTTGTGTACAAGAGTCACACCCTGATCCTCATTATCCCCCGTCTCTGTGCAGGCGCCATCAATCAACCAACAGAGGTCGTGATTGCATCAGTTATGAGAAAGCCCCTCTGGCACCCTTCATGCAAAGAAGTCAATCATTGTACGCTTAGGCCTCCAGCCGACCGGTAGCAGAGCTGAGATTCGAACCAACAAGTTCAAAATGCCAGCTCTGGTGTGCTAGTGCCACTTGTGTGCTTAAAAAAGATACATTGTAAACAAAAACTTCATTCTCGCTGTGAAGCATGGTGGAGGGAGCATCATTATTTAAACCTAAGGCCAAATAAAGGTTGGACAGTGCTATAAGAAAACAATCCAAAACAGTATGATCAATGACCAAGTTAGAGTCCAGAACTTAATCCAGCTAAAATGTTGAGGCATGATCTTAGGAGGACAGTTTATGCCAGAAATCGCATAATAGTATAAACCTCTTGCTCACCATTTTGCAAGTCTGATTAGCTGCTAAGGGTAATGCTCTTGTTGCTAAATAAAACACTCCACATGCATTTTCAGCCTGGAGTATGAATATTCAGTACACATGTAAGTGTACCTGTAATTAAAACCACCTACAGAATTTAATGAATAACCATTATTTTGAGGTCATGGTGCTGGATTCTGGTGGTAGGCATGTCCGAAAGTCTCCCGTTTAGGTGATATGTCCAACCCAGCTCAGGCATGGCATGGATATGAAAACGAACATGCTAGAAATACTTTGCTCAGGCCAGCACAAACTTGGTAACACATTCCTACCAAATGATCCCCAGAATACTTGGCAGCGGAGGTGAAAGAAGTTGAGGGCGTCCTTTTTGATATACAGTGTCCACCTCTAAGCGGCCACCCAGAGCAGATTACTAAGCACACAGTCCTGGTACATTACACCATGAACAGGAATTTAGGTTACAGCTTAAATCTTCATTTGATATGTATCCACACTGACAGCTTGGCATCAACATTAATTCTGCCTGACGCTGGTACTCCTTCAGGGTCAAAGACGCCTAAAGTTCAATGTTACATATGGTTTATATGGTCTAGCCAGGAATCTGTCTTGGTTATTATTCATGTTATGATGCTGGTTCCCTAATAAGATATATAAGCATTTAAGCATTTTTTGTTTTGTTTTACAAGGGCACATATACTCTCCCTACGGTATTACCCTTTTCTTTATTTGGTGTTTTGAGAGCACATTAAACTGGGCCAAAAATTGCATCAGTATCGTAGTTTCACGTGGTTCTGTGCTAGAAAGAGTGTGAACAGTGCCACAAAAGTGCAGCCAAGAGCTACAGCTATCTCCCAAACCTGGCTGGAATCTAGGACTGTAAAGCTAAGATGCGGCTCTACCCTACATCACACAGTGAGGTCAGGGTAAGACCAGCCAGCCTCTCAGCTGATGGAAATATATTTAGACCCTGGCATGGCCTTGATGTGAAGGGGATTGCAGGGGCACCCTTTATGGGGCGTCTCTCCAAACAATACAGTGCCTGCCAGGGGCAACTGTTTTCATCATTGTCATTAAACCAGAACAGCGGTCTGAGGGCCAGAAGTAACTGCAGAACTGTGTAGGCCAGGCTGCCTCATTAGCACAATGTGAAGCCATAATGCTAAGGTCAAAGTCAGTGACTAGTTGGGAAACTCCAGTGATAATAAGCTTTACAGAAAGGTTTACTTAGTGTAGCTCACATTAGTATATTACTGTATACTAATAATATAACATAATATAATATAATATAATATAATATAATATAATATAATATAATATAAAACTGTATTTGTGATGAAAACCTTTACACCCACAGATGGAGATATTGTTAAACACATGGGTGTTATAATAAAAAAGACTGGCACCAATGCCTTTACTGCAGAACATGACAGGTTGCAGATGCATGTCTATAGTTAGTAAAACCTCCAAACCTCATCTGGCAGTAGTGGTGTAAAGCATGCCAGTACTGGACTCTGGGGCTGTGGAAATGTGTTCTGTGGAGTAAACCAGAACAGCGCTAGCAAGGTCAGAAGTAACTGCAGAACTGTGTAAGCCAGGCTGCCTCATTAGCACAATGTGAAGCTATAACGGCAAGTCAGTAAAAAGCTGGCAAACTCCAGTGATAATAAGTTGTAAAGTTGCTCTCAACAGTGGACTGAAGTAAGCATGGGTACTCTGACTGGCCTTGCAGACCCACACATAGAACGTATTAAAATTATCTGCAATTTGAGCAAGGGTAGCCATTCTGTTGGTCTGTAACAGGCGCCAAAGCCTTGGTGTCCTCTAGCATCATCAAACCTTGGCCACCCAATAACCTCTCTGTGGTTTGTGGCTTGTCCCACTTCACTATTGGTGGGTACTCACCACGGCTATCTTCAACCCAGTCACCTGGCCATTACGATTTGGCTCATATTAAATTCACTGTAGTCTACGAGTAACATTCATCGTCCATGGTAGTATCATGAGAATCATTTCAACCGTAGATAATGACTATTATTAGGAGCCATCAAGTTGATTCTGACTCTGGGAGACTATATGAATAGTATCCCTTTAGAATATTTTTCTTGTGTTTGAGTCATCAGGATTCCTAATGGCTCGTTCATTGTTCCTCTGATTGTATCCAATGATCTTGTTGCTGGCTGTCCTCTTCCTCTTTTCCTTTCAACTCCTCCGAGCATTATTGTCTTTTTTAATGAAATGGTTCTTCTTATAATGTGTCCAATATAACAGAGAGCTTCACTTTGTTATCTGGGTTTTGAGTAAGAGGTTAGGTTTGATTTGGTCAAGGATCCATTTATTTGCTTTCTTTGCCTCAAGGTACTCTCAAAACTCTTCACCAACAACCAAAATTCAAAGGCATCTTTATTCTTTCTGTCCTGCATTTTACTGTCCATCTTTCACAATCATAAAACACCACAAAATAAACCATAGTCTGGACAATTCTAATCCTTGTTTGTTGAGACCAATCTGACGATTTTTAGGTTGGTGATAATAGCCAACAAATGAGGCTCTAAAAAGACAAAGCTCTCTGATTGATACACAACTGATGCCAGTAATGGTACGAGGTCCACCTATATAATATGTGTACCTGATTGAATGGTCCATGAGTACAGGTTTAAAGTAGATGTACCTGATTTACTGGTCAGTGAGTGTAAGTCTGTGGGTAAGAGAGAGGCTCTAGGGGTTACGGTTGCTGGCAGCTGGCTAGTGTGGGTCACGCGTTCCTGACCCGACAGACTATTACGCAACTACTGAAGCAATTAAGTCACTCAGTTTACAGAAGATGATTTCTCCAGATGGTGAAATGTAAAGATATTTGTGAAATAAATCTTTAATTATTCTGAAAATTACGATGCCAAAACAGGGAGACAAAAGGGTATAAACATGACAACATTACAAAAGCTGGAGAAATGTAAATTTGGGTCATATGCTAATGAAAGCCAAAACACTACCTGGAAAGTAAAATACTGAGGGATGAAATATAAAACTATTCCACCATTAACACACCAAGATAAAGAATTTAAATTAAAAACTTTTTGAATGGATAATTATTTAAATATGTTTCTGCTCTGTATCTGTACAGTTATATATATAATAATTTCAGCGCTGCTCTTAGTTAAGCTGAATAATATTCACTTCTAAAAAAACACTGTATCTGTATCCTCTGACGTGTTTTTTTTTATATATATATTTTGTCCAAAATTTACTATTCTGCATTTTATTTTATTATTTTTTTTATTTATTTATATTTTTCTAGTTTATTTATGCATTTTCTCCCATTTTAGTGTAATCGATTTGTCTTCCACTGCTGGGGGATCCCTGATTGCAGTCGAGGTGGGTATACTGCTGCTCACGCCTCCTCCAACCCGCACAGCCCTTTTTCACCTATGCACTCTGCACAGGTGCCTCTCTATCTGCCAAACAGCATTTTGAAGACCCCACCCACATAGTCCGGGCATCCCGCCCTAGAAGAACCGTGTCTGCTGCAGGCACTGCCACTTATGCCCAATAGATGGCAGCCAGCCGACCGGTGGCAATGCTAAGTTTTGAATCGAGGAGTTCAGAGTCTCGGCGCTGGTGTGCTAGCGGAATATCTGCTGCGCCACCTGGGTGCCTATTCTGCATTTTAAACTTTGCACTTTGTGTTTTCTGATGTGTCTCTGTACTTCAGATAAGCATAAAACTTTTCTTTTGCATGACATGAAATCTTTAATGTTGGTTTAGTTTAATTTAATTTACTAATATCATTAAATAGAAAATGTCATGTAATGTTTATCCTTACAGACACAGAGTATAAAAATGAGCTTATTACACTGCTAACATATATTAATTCATTGTGTTATGTAAACCAATACTGAACAATTAACAATAATTAGAATATTATTAGAATCATTTTTACATTTTCTATTTTATGCATCCCCCCCCCCCCAATTCTCCTCCCAATTTAGTAGTATCCAATTACCTGATCTGTATTTGTATTTTTATTCACCAGTAAAAGTAACCCAGTATTTTTATGGTTTTTGAGGTCAAATAAGCTTTATAAACACACACAGATTTAGAATAAAGTCCAGAAGACCTCATGAGTCCACCACCACAGCTTGATCAAAGCCCAGGGTGACAAGTTGAGAGCTTATGTTATCTCTGGAAAACGACACTGATTAATAGTCATGACCTTATACTGCAATGCTTTCAGGCATGCTGTGCCCACGTCTACCACCCACATCCACACAAACTAAATAACAAGAATTGACATCATGGCTATAAGAAGGACCAGAAGAGGTGAGCTGAATGTAATGTTGTTGAATTGGAAGGAATTACTTCTCTGAAAACCACATAATTAAAGAAAATGCTCAATAAGAACTCCCTAAAACAACATCGTCTCACACTGCCCTTGATTTTACCTTTAGCCGCAGAAGATAAGGGCCAAACAATCTCACATTAAGCTGAAGTTTAGGATCATTAAACAGAATAAAAGCTTGCATTGAGGATATTAGTACAGAGTCAGCAAAGTAACATGCTTAAGCAGAAGCTGCGTATTAAATGTTCCATATCAAACAAATGTTCTCATTAATGGGAGACGTTCTCATTACTGACTTGTTATATTCCTCGTTCTCGCCAGAACAGCTAAATAAACACTTTCTAATGATTTGACACCACAGAGAAAACTAAGAACTAAATATATTTATTTCTAAACATTCCCTTCGTCTGTTCCTTCTCTTCACATATAACCACAGTCCACCCACGGTTACAGATGTGCACGGCTCTTCACCGAGCCTAATCCAGACCGAGAGGTCATATGTTCTCTCCTCCACAATCACGGCAAGCCAGAAATGTCTATATTTTGAAGCAGGACACCGGCATAATAGCGCCAGTTTCATAACGGAAAAGAGCAGGAGTGGTTCACAGCGGGAGAAAATCAGCCTGTGCTCACCCAGCACCTTTCATTTCCCCTGGTCTGGCCTGGCTCTGCAATGATGCCAATTAGCACACCATCTGACCTAGAAACAATCCACCATCCTGTAGAAGGCTGTTGCTAAGATTAATGAAGGTACAGAATTACTACAGTAATTAAGGCTGGGTGTAGAGTTCAAGCACACAGTTTAACGGAGAAACGCATAATAAACCACTATGTAAGTAAAATATCGTCTAATCTGTATAAAATATACCATGGATTACTATTAAAAATAAAACAAAACATCTTGAACTTGTTTTTTAATGTCATGCAGTGTAATTTACTCTTGGAGAAAAACTGGAGCAACAGTACAATCCCCAACAGTACAATAACTAGACATTTAAAAGAGATGAATCAGTGTTCTCTGAGTGAGTAGAATGGCGTTTCTTTCTTTTCTATGAAAATGAATGTCATCTTAGGTGTCTATAAGCTTTTGTGTAAAGAAAAGGGACAGTAGCGCTTCTTTAGGGTGTTGAGCTGCCCAGTGATGCTAGATGAGCAGTAGCTTAGAAAAATGCAAATTCTTGGCAAAGAGAATTTGTTCGATGGCTTGTTCGAGGCTTGTTCGATGTGTCTTAAATAAGTAACGATCAAGATCCACCCCTCCAGGTTGAAGCTCTCGTTTGATAACAAAAATTCAGTGGGTGGAAACTCCCAAAGACATGATAACAAAAAAATCTGTTCACTTCAGTGTTACGAAACAATTTGTTTTGATTTGTCTTGGTTGCTGTGATCTTTTAAAAGCCTGTTTTATATACGGAATATGGAAATTTAAAATACATTTTTCAATTTAAAAAAAAGTATATATGAAACCACATTTGGTTGTACGATGGACTTCAACTACATCGATCAGTCATAACATTAAAACCACCTCATTGTTTCTACACTCACTGTCCATTTTATCAGCTTCACTTACCATAGAGAAGCACTTTGTAGTTCTACAATTACTGACTGTAGTCCATCTGTTTCTCTGCATGTTTTGTTAGCCCCCTTTCATGCTGTTCTTCAATGGTCAGGACCCCCACAGGACCACTACAGAGCAGGTATTATTTGGGTGTTGGATCATTCTCAGCCCTACAGTGACACTGACATGGTGGTGGTGTGTTAGTGTGTGTTGTGCTGGTATGAGTGGATAAGACACTGCAGCGCTGATGCAGTTTTTAAACACCTCACTGTCATTGCTGGACTGAGAATAGTCCACCAAACAAAAACAGCCAACAGCGCCCCGTAGGCAGCATCCTGTGACCACTGACGAAGGTCTAGAAGATGACCAACTCAAACAGCAGCAATAGATGAGCAATCGTCTCTGACTTTACATCTCAGTGTTGACCAACTAGGTAGGAGTGTCTAATAGAGTGGACACGGTATTTAAAAACTGCAGCAGCACTGCTGTGTCTGATCCACTCATAACAGCACAACACACACTAACACACCACCACCATGTCAGTGTGACTGCAGCACTGAGAATGATCATTGAAGAACAGCATGAAAGCGGGCTAACAAAGCATGAAGAGAAACAGATGGACTACAGTCAGTAATTGTAGAACTACAAAGTGCTTCTATATGGTAAGTGGAGCTGATAAAATGACAGTGAGTGTAGAAACAAGGAGGTGGTTTTAATGTTATGGCTGATCGGTGTATATATATATATATGACAGAGGCATCGCACACAGTTTAAAGTTGATCCATTGGCATAATTTGTTAAAAGGAAACCAACATTTTTGGAGAAAAAAAAAGACACAGAGGGCTCAGATATCAATATCAACCCCCACTGAAGCCAACAATTTAACCCATGACCTAAATGCTTTGCTGCCCTGACACGTCCTCAAAAAGATGCATATGGTAACTGGAACTCATGATAATTTAAGCATAAACATTTACATTTATTTTCATTTGCTTATGCACAATGACTTCGGTTTAATGATTGTAGGATATAATAAAGCAGAATGCCATTTAAAATTGCTAAAAAGTTGACTTCATTTTGGTGTTAACGTCACCAGGGTGCCAGTCCATTGCACTAATTTAATCACGTCCACATTTACCCACTCAACGACAACCAGGGCAATTTAAAGTAGGTATCAGAAAACCAAAGGAACCCGAACATGCAATAGAAATGCTAAACATCCTAAACTCCTCACAGACAATGAACAAAAGCAAGGATCAAACTCAGACCTCACTCATCTGTGCCAGTGTGCCACCTCTTGTGACCTATCGCTTAACTCAGAATATAATGAGCAGTTGTTTTATTCATTACAGACAGGGAGCTTGTTTTTAAAGTAACAACAAAGTATCAAGCTGGCATAAATAATAGGTTTTAAATGCAATAAAAAACAACATGAGCTAAAAACCCTAAAGCAATAGAATAGCAATGGAAAAAAAACAGAGCAAGAAATCGTTCCCCAACGCAAATATGATTACACCTGCTAGGTGCAAACCGTTTTATCCCAGTAATTATTAGAGCTCGTACATCAGCTTAAAGCAAAAAATTTTATTTCTGCAGCACAGCTGAAAGAGAATTAACAACACCTTTAAGAAAAGAAAAATTCATAGTGTGAATTTGCTGAGTGCTGCTGACTTTACATTTGTAAAACCAATGATAAAATCCACACTAAATCATTTCTGAGAGATTTTACTGACGGGGTAAACAGAGAATGGTGAAGCAATAGGTTTTATTTAATAGAAGCATATGTGAGTGTTCAGTGTGCATTCGGCACATCTGGGCAAGCATCAGTAATTGGGTTTTAAATATTGCTGTTATTGGTTCATATATTCTCTTTACCCAGGGCATGTCTGCATCACTGTGAGGATTGTCTTATAAAACCTTCTTTTATTAGGCATTCTGTATTTTGCCACAAATAATAATAATAATAATAATACATTTTATTTATATAGCGCTTTTCAAGATACTCAAAGACGCTTTACATAAGACAAATAATCAAAACAAATACGTACATACACCATACAAATCATAGTACAAAATCAAAATAGTACATCAACATCAAGAATAATTAAGATAAAAACAAAGAGAGCAGCATAAGACAGTTCATTAAAAATTAGCTAAATTATGAGAGAGAACAACAAATATAGAACAATTTCTTAAAATTAGACAGAAACAGGACAGATTTACATGCAATCAGGAAACTGAAAACTTTACAAGTTTTAGGATCTAGGACTTCACATTTCTGTCGTGATCTAAGTATAAAAACTATTAAAAAGAATAGCAAAAATAAAAGCATTTATTTTGTGTTGTTACAAGTTAAATGCCACTCTGAATAGATGAGTTTTGAGAAGTGACTTGAATTTGGACAGGTCAGGACAATCTCGTAGGTGTTTGGGGAGAGCATTCCATAAAGATGGAGCAGCTATGGAAAAGGCCCTGTCACCCCAGGTCCGGTGCTTGGTCCTAGAGGGTATGGACAGTAGGTTAGCCTCAGAAGAGCGAAGGCTACGGGAGGGAATGTGCTGATGGAGCAGGTCGGTGAGGTAGGATGGGGCCTGATTATGGAGAGCTTTGTGAGTGAATAGAAGAATTTTGAATTGAATGCGTTGAGCAACGGGAAGCCAATGAAGTTTTTGTAGAACAGGTGTAATATGATCACGGGAGCGAGTATGAGTAAGGAGGCGAGCAGCTGAATTCTGGATATACTGAAGTTTTTTTAGGATTTTGTTAGATGTACCATAAAGGATGCTATTGCAATAATCAATTCTGGATGTAATAAAAGCATGAATCAAGGTTTCGGCGGCAGAAAAGGAGAGTGATGGACGTAGACGTGCTATGTTTTTTAGATGAAAGAAAGCAGTTTTGGTGATGTGATTTACATGGCGGTCAAAAGAGAGGTTGCTATCAAAAATTACACCAAGATTTCGGATGTTAGAAGACGGAGACAAAGTGTCATTATCAATGGTAATTTGAAAATTTTTTGTGGTTTTTGCCAGGGTTGTAGGACCTACGATGATCATATCTGATTTTTCACAGTTTAATTTGAGGAAATTAGCTTTCATCCACAATTTCATTTCAGTGATGCAATTTGTCAGAGTGGAGTGAAGTTCAGTATTAATGGATTTGGAGGAGATGTAAAGCTGAATATCATCAGCATAGCAGTGGAAATGTAAACCATGCCGACGTATGATGTCACCAAGGGGGAGCATATAAAGAATAAACAAAAGGGGACCTAACACTGAGCCTTGGGGAACGCCTTGGGACAGTGGAGCAATGGCAGAACTACAATTGTTGATATTAACAAACTGTTGTCTGTTTATGAGATATGACCTTAACCACAAAAGGGCAGTACCAGTGATGTTGACAGAGGATTCAAGGCGGGACAGAAGAATGGAGTGATTAATGGTGTCAAAAGCTGCAGTAAGATCAAGGAGGACGAGAATATTAATTTGTCCAGAGTCTGAGGAAAGAAGAAGGTCATTTGTGACTTTGAGGAGGGCTGACTCAGTGCTGTGCTGGGGGCGGAAACCAGACTGAAATGATTCAAATAGATTATTGGAATTTAGGTGATCTTTGAGCTGTGAGGCAACAACACGTTCCAGTATTTTCGACAGAAATGGAAGATTGGAAATGGGCCGAAAGTTACTCATAATGTTAGAGTCAAGTCCAGGTTTTTTAAGTATGGGAGTAACAGCAGCCAATTTGAGTGATTGAGGGACTGAGCCAGAACTAAGAGAGGAATTGATTATCTCTGTGATAAGTGATGAGATAACTGGAAAACAACCCTTAACAAGTTTTGATGGAGCAGGATCCAAAACACAAGTGGAGCTTCGCATCCCTGTTAAGATCTCAGATAGGTCCAAAAGAGACACAGGTGAGAACTGAGACAGAGGCTGGGTAATAAATTGAGATGAGATAGGCGGAGAAACAGAGATGACAGGGGAAACTGTCAGAAAATTGTGGATATTCTCAACTTTTGTTTGAAAAAATGAGAGGTAAGAGTTACACTTGTCAACTGTAAAGGAATTGGTAGTATTGTCAATTGGTTTGAGAAGTTTATTTATTGTGGAAAAGAGAGTCTTAGGATTTGTTGATCCAGCATGTATGAGTTCGGAATAGTAAGTGGATCGGGCTGCCGTAAGAGCGTCTTTGTAATGTTGAAGATAATCAGAATAAATCTGATAATGTACTGTTAGACCGGTTTTCTTATAAAGTCTTTCAAGCTGGCGTTTACGGGATTTCATTTGGTGAAGCTCAATTGTGTACCATGGTGCGGAATGACTAAATGAAACAAATTTGGTTCTCAAAGGAGCCAGCTCATCAAGACATGAGGCGAGTATGTCATTATAGTAATCGACAAGGTCAGATGAATTACTAGACAGTACAGGACAGACAGACATCTTTTTAACAAGAGAATCTGAGAAAGCAGAGGGAGAGATATATTGAAGATTCCTGAAGGATATTTTACGTTTAGCTCTAGTGATGGGCCTAGTGACCTCAATGTCCATGATGATTGTCAAATGATCAGAGACAGTAAGGTCATGGCTGGACGGCTGATGAACTAGGACACCAGTAGAGCAGACAAGGTCAAGAGTATGACCTTTTTTATGAGTTGGAAAATGTATATGTTGTGTGAAATTAAAACACTGTAACAATTCCAAAAATTCCCTGGCAAATTTACAGTTGTTGTCATCAATATGGATGTTAAAATCACCCATAAGCAGTACAGAGGATGAGAGGGCACTAAGCTGGGTTAAAAAATCTGAAAAGTCAGAGAGAAAGGAAGCGTTTGGCTTTGGCGGACGATAAACTACAGCAGTGACCAGAGGAGTAGGCCCTGACAACTTGAAAGCCAGGTGTTCAAAAGAAAGAGCAGCAGGAAAAGACAAAGTGGTTATTTTAATATCATCCCTATAGACTGCAGCAACACCACCACCTCGCCCTTCCATACGAGGTTCATCAATATACGAGTATCCCATTGGCGTGGTCTGATTTAACGTAAAATAATCCAAGGGTTTATGCCAAGTTTCAGTGAGACAGAAAAAGTCTAGTTCACTGTCAGATATAAATTCACTGAGTACAGTACTTTTTGTGTTGAGTGAACGAACATTAAGCAATGCCATTTTCAAGTGGTATTGTTGTGTAGTTGGCTGTGAGGAACGAGGAAGAGAACGGAGATTTGCTAAGTCCACTCCGCGTTTCCTATCCCACTCCGTGGACAGCGTTGTCATGGAGACTACACCGCTACTGGTGTGCAAGGCAGCAGCGCTCTGATGACGTGTTTGCGGAGCGACAGTGCGCACGGCTGACCAGAAGGATGGAATAGCGTTACCGTTTCGAAGATAAACAAGCTTTCTCCGGGAGCCCCTGTGAATATAACGAGGCCGGCGAAGGAGTCCAAGCTGTTTGATGACTGAAATACACGATGGAGTAGTGCAGTTGTTGAACTTCCTCAGCTGGTCAACGGAATAGTTCAACATCGTGCCGATCCCAGGAAAACTCATCCACCGTTCACCACCGGCCGCAGACGCGATGTACAGTAGAAAGAACAAAAAGTATCAAAAGCACAAATAAAAGTATCAAAAGTAACATAAAAGAAATAGATCCACAAGGTGTGTAAAAAGATGAAAACGAAAAACGATAAAAATACAATAAAATACGGTAAAATACGGTAACGGTAGCGGCAGCCAAATGCGCCAGCGTCCACCATCACCATGGCAATACCCTCATATTTGAGAATAAAAACAAAAATTGAACAGCGTTATAAACAGAGCCAGGAGCAGCAGACACTGTGATTAAAAGGGAATATGTAAAAAATGTGTAAATCCTTGAAGTGCTTGTTTAATTCCTGCATTTTCATAGCTGGTAGATCAGCCATATGCCCAGTCACAGCAGGGCCTTTTACTGGCACAGTGGAAAATAGTGAGTTCTGGTTGGTCGGTTCAGGTTTCTGTTTCTGTGTGATATAGACACCTTAGTGCACGCAGAGAAAAGGGCTGTAATTAGATGCAAAATGTTGAAACTTTTCAAAATGATGGCAAGCTGTAATGGAATACTGATGGTTGGACTAAAATACTGTAGACCTACAATATACTACACCTGGGCATCTCACAGACTAACTGTTTTTTTATTGAATCTCTTCAATTGGGCAGAACCAAGCAAAAATAAACAAATAAATAAACAATAACTATCTTTTAGGTAGTCAATGGATACACTCCAGTAATTTCAGTACATTTTTTTCCCTATTTATTTATGCATTTTATCACATTTTCACCTGATTTCTGTTTCTGATTTTTCTCCTGGCTTAGTGGGTAGCACTGGTGCCTCACAGCAAGAAGGTCCTGGGTTCGATCCCCAGGCGGGGCGGTCCGGGTCCTTTCTGTGCAGAGTTTGCATGTTCACATGTGTGTGTGTGTGTGTGTGTGTGTGTATGTGTGTGTATGTGTGTCTGCCCTGCGATGGACTGGCGTCCCGTCCAGGGTGTTACTGTGTGCCTTGCACCCATTGAAAAGCTAGGATAGGCTCCAGCACCGCCCCCGCGACCCTAATTGGATAAGCAGATAAGAAAATGAATGAATGAATGAATTTGTCTTCCGCTGACGGGGATCCCCGATTGCATTCGAGGTGGGTATATTGCCGCTTACGCCTCCTCTGACCCATGTACAGTCCTTAGCGGATCCCTTCTTTTACATCCATGCACTCTGAACAGGCGCCTCTATCTGCTAATCAGGGTCCTTGCACAGCGTTAGAAGACCCCACCCACATTGTCCGCACATCCCGCCCCTAGCAGACACAGTAGCCAATTAGAGTCTACTGCAGGTACTGCCAATTATGCCCGCTAGTTGGTGCCCAGCCGACCGATGGCAACGTGGGTTTCGAAGCAAGGAGTTCAGAATCTTGGCGCCACCTGGGCGCCTTCAGTACAATATTTTATTAGAATAATTCCTTGGTTGTATAGACAGTGCAATACATTGTACTGAACACTGGAGGTGCAAGTAGTTACTGCAGAAAATAGTGCACTGTACACTTCTTAGCTCTGGTGATGATCTTGCATCTTCACAAACTAGAACTCATCAGCCTCCAGCTGAGCCACTGATTCATTTGAACTGTTAGGATGGAGATGATGGATTTCTTACACCAGATCTTAAGCTTCATCTTACATAGTTAAAGTGAGACTTCTAGTTCCAGGGCTGGTGCCTAATCTGAAACTCCTCCAAGCTTTAATATCACAACAACAAACAACAGACAGTCAGGAGTGATGCTATTTTATGTCCATGACAATAACCTGAGCATCAACTCAAACTGCTAGATAAAACAGCCATTGTAAAAAGGACCAATACAAAATAGAATTTCCAATACGTTTACGCCTCATATAACCAGAAAATGAGTGAAAATACTGTTATTACTTTCTACTCTGGTTGTGCAGTAATGTTATTGTTACAGGAGTGCAGTTGGAATCAGCTATTGGACAAATAATCAGTAGCACAAATTATACCCTAACGTTTCCTAACCCGTCATTAATCCAAATTACACCAACTTAGTATTATTCATCTCTGCCACATAAAATAATCTCTTGTCATTTTTTCTACATTCATAAAGCGATATTTTACAATTACACGACACCCTATAATTGTCAATATCACATCAAAATAACCTTATTTGTCTGCTTGTTGTTTTTTTGGAACCATCCCCATCCCTACCTCCAGATCAAAACCTGGCATCAACATCAGGCAGACCATCACTAAAGCTAGACATGCTAAACGTATGTTTGACCTGTGGCAGCACTGAAAGGATGCTGATCTATTATTGGAAATAGAAGTTCTTGTGATTGACCGGCCGGGTAGCACATCCATCAGGCCTGGAACCCACTTTTTGACATGGACGTATCACTTCCAATTGGACAGACAGATTTCTGAGCTATATTTGAAGGCTGACATTATGAATCATCCTTCCCTTCACTTCAAACTTACTGGATACTTGTGTTGAGAACAGAGGGCACCAATATGCAAACAAGGTACTAAATGAACCCTTGGTAGAAGGCAGTTTATATGATTAAATATAATAACTTGATGTAGTACAGTGATCCTATCCTCCCCTCAAACAGCATTTTTTCTCCTACATTTTTCCATGCCCAAAATCCCACACACTAGTTGAATCACATCTTTTAAAAATCACCATTTAAAATGACAACCCAACCAAAACCCTCGAGCACTAATTCTTACTACCAAGTGATGGTGATGGAAGAGTGATGGTCTTATACTTCACTATACTTCATTATACTACTTCACCTCTCCCAATACAGCCCTCCACCGCTGACTGAGGAGCTTCACAACTGACACACGCCCCCTCCGACATGTGTGCATGACTGCCTCTTTTCACCTGCATGAGGCAAGTTCATATGCAGATCAGCCTTGTGCACGGAGAGCCACACTCTGATCAACATTATTCCTCGACTCTCTGCAGCACCATCAATCAGTAAGCAGAGGTTGTAATTGTTATGTATCAGTTATGAGGAACCCTGGTGCGACTCATTCCACCCTGAACAACAGCCAATTGTTGTTCATGTGGCTGCCCAGCCCAGCCGGATGGCAGAGCTGAGATTCTGGTGTGCTAGCGTATTTTTCCACTGTGCCACCTGAGCGGCCATGCACTGATTTATTGTTACACCATTTACTTTGGTAAACTATAATGATTAACTGGGTAAGACTGCCACAGTGAAAGCAGAAATAGTGGATTTTGAAACAACAACAGAACCTCACTCATGGTGCAATCTTTTAAAATGTTTAATAACTGTATACTGCTATGTGAAGAGTAAATAATTTAACCGTCATGGTTGTTTATGCAAGAGGCATCATCTATTAAATAAAGCAAACAGTGCTACAAGAGTTCACTGACAGGGTTTAAATTACTTTTTAATTTATTAATCCTACATGCCTTGTGGATGAGGAGACTGTCATCCAGGAAGAGAATATTTCTATTACCATAAAAGTCGGCATTAAGTAGGGGCTTTATCCAAAGCGACTTACAGTACTGTGACAGTATGCAGGCTAAGCAATTGAGGGTTAAGGGCCTTGCTCAAGGGCTCAACAGTGGCAACCTGGCAGTGGTTAGGCTTGAATCAGTGACCTTTCGATTACTACTCCTGTACCTCTAGGCTACAACTGCCCATTTAGAATAACTTTGGATTGATTTGCAGTGACAAGCAGCAGGGTGGCTCAGTGGGTAGCAATTGTCACCACACAGGAAGAAGGTCCTTGGTTTGATTCCCAGTGTTGTCCAGGTCCTTTCTGTGTGGAGTTTGCATGTTCTTCCCGTCCAGGTGCTCCGGTTTCTTCCCACAGTCCAAAGACATGCAGTCGGGTTAACTTGAGCTACTAAAATTGCCTTATATTTGCATGTGTGTATGTGTGTTTGCCCTGTGATTGACTGTCCTCCCTTTCGCCCAGTGATTTGTACCCACCACCACCCTGAATAGGATAAAACGGTGGTAAAACAGACATGCAGAACCATATCAAGGCATTCAGATTAACTTTAATGTTTCCTCTTGTTGTGCCATCACAAGAGGTTTTTGTCTATGAAAAAAGGATACTCATGCCATAACATGAAGGAAAGAGCACATTGATAAACAGGAGGTCAAAGCCTGAGCACTGAGAGCCTGAAATCCTTCTGTCCATGTCCATAATGCTCTTCACTCTTTCACCCACTCATTTCATTATCCTGTGCAGGTCCCCTGATCTGTGCTGTAATTTTAATTAAAACATGAGCACTAAGAGACCTGGCGGTAGCATGTTCCATTAAAAAAAATTGAGGATGATTTACCACTGTCAAATTTCATGTAGAAGCCAGTCAGGTTCAAATCTCACAAGTTAACACAGTGTGACTCAGTATTAAACATCATTACACATGAAATGCAAGAATTTTTCTCTCTATTTTTTCAAAATAGCTTAAAGTGGATACAAAAATGTCTACACAACCTTATTAAAATGTCAGGTTTTTGTGATGTAAAAATCAAACCAAGATAATAAAATAATTTTCTTTTAATTTCACTTTTGATTTGACATATAATCTGTTCAATTGAATTAAAAAACAAACTAAAATTGTTTAGTGGATAAAATTTAGTTGTATAAATGTGCATACCCTTTTAAAATTGGGGGTATAACTGTGTTTAGAATGAACCAATCACCTTCATATGTCTGGGCTGTGGGGCAGGGTGGCAGGATGAAAGCCTTTTCCAAAAATAATTGTGGAAAAATTTCTTATGGTATAATGAGACCAGGGTTGGTTATAAATAAAAGTATGTTTGGTGCAAAAATAACACTGTGCATCACCAAAGGAACACCAAACACCATACCTACAGTGAAGCATGGTGGTGGCAGCCTTATGCTTTGGGTCTGTTTTTCTTCAGCTGGAACATTTCAACACTTCAACAGTTCCAAAGATCAGTCAGTTTTGGCAGAAAACTTTCAGGCTATCCTTTAAAAAGTTTCAGCACAACAACAACCCAAAGCATACCGCCACATCAACAAGAGATTGGCTTTACCAAAAGAAGATCACATTTCAGGAATGGCCCAGATCTGAATCCAGTTGAAGATCAGTGGGGTGATCTTAAGAGTACAGGAGATGCACGTTTGCCAAGGTAAGATGTGCCGAGCTGACTGACTCCTACACAAAAGACTAAATACTGTCATAAAATCAAGGTGATTCAACAAAATATTTTTGCAACCACATTACTGTAAATTTTTGTTTAAACCCCCCCCCCCCTTTTAAATATTTCATTTGTTTTTCATTTGAATTAAAGGTGGAACAAGTTCTGCAATTACTGCAAAACCGCTGATTATGTTGCTGTTGATTTTCTTTTTCACTGTTATAGCATGAAAAAAAAACTGCCTGCTGGTGTATTTTTATTTTCTGATCAGGGTCTCATCACCCTGGACAGGGCACCAATGCATCACAGGTTTCCCACCCAGCAGGTGCATCACCTGTGTTTATGTTTTTTGTAGAGACCCGGTAGCTTGGTTGCACCAATAAAGCATTCACTGTTTGGCACATAGAAAAAAACACAAATCTGAATGTTTTGCTAATGTAGACAAGAACCAACCATGGCAAAGTCAATATTCAATTGCAAACCTTTGACTGGCATGCAGATATAAAAGTCATGAGACCAGCTAAACCACAAAACCAGCTAAACAGGTAAATAAATCCCTTTAAAGACCACTATGGAAAAAATGCAACCAGTCACAACTGACCAATCATATTAGACCTGGTACAGTGTGCATCGGGATTCACTTGACCCCACACCAGCATTTTCATTTCCCAGAACCACCCGAGTCTTTAAAACCCACTTTCACAGATATCTAAAAGTCTGTAGAAACAGTGTAGAAACATTCTTCACCTGGTCGATCAGTGCTGGGAGCCACTTTCAGTACTTACATTTTGCCTCTCCTCCCCAAAAAAGTAACCAGACTAGCGGTGACAGCATCCTATATCTAAAGGTCATAAAAATCAATTGGGCACAGCCATGCTGCCAAGCATCTTCTCCATCTGCCAGAGAAGGGCACAGCCTCAGATCCAAAGCCTGATCCATGGACCTGACACTAAGCCCAAGCTGAGAATTTCTTATCTAATGCTCACACAGTCTCTTAAATCTGCCACAGAATCGAGGGTAGGACTAAAGCTTCTAGCATTATTTACTCCTCACCTTTACAAATTAAGGGTAAGCACATAGCAGTTACACTTCTCCCAACTTCACAGGCTCTTCTCTAGTTCTCTCTTCTTCACCTGAAGTGTTCTTCCTTATTCCTCCTGACAAGCACCCCACTGTGTTCCGAAGAGAAAAAATTGATCCTCTCTATGTTTGTTCAAATCTAATTTAGGGTGTAGTACCTGTCTAGCTCCACTGCAACTATTGTTCATTGTATCTCGGTTCTGCACCCAAAAGAAGGTGGTGATTAACATTTCTTAATAAAAATGCACTGTGCAAAAACTAAAACTCCTTTATGCTATATGGAATTGTTAAAAAAAAAGAGAAGACAATAGCCAAGAGTTTAGGACTTTCTGCTACATATAATATTGGCTACCAACAAATACATAAAAATCATAACATATATAGGAATTAATGAGAAATTAGCTTTTATGTGACCCTCTTGTTTAATACAATATAATTACTTCTATGTTTAGGATTTGCGCAATGTGAAATGTTGTTCCGGAGTCCCCAAATCTTTTCACAATACAGTGGTACCTTGAAACTCAACATTAATTGGTTCTGGGACTGGTGTTGAGTTTAAAAGGCATTGAGTTTTAAGGTATTTTTTCTATAAGGATGTATGGTGTTTCATGGTCACATGGACTTGAATATATTTTAGGCTAATGTTTTTGACACTTACACACTAAAAATAACACAAGTATTATATAAAAACACTGAAATAAAAAGCTGATTCTTACAATTTCTCAGAATCCCGAGTTATAACACAAGTTTAAAAGTGAGGAAAATCCAGATAAACACAGATACATGTGGAGCTTTCAGAGTTGATGGGTTTTCCACACAAATGCAGTTTCTTCTCATGCACACTTTGATGACGTATTACCGCATCACTCAAGCCAAGTGCTGAACAAAGTGACTGTACATTGTTAATTTGAAATTAAATAAAAACATGTTTTAAAAATAAACTGAACACATTGAGTTAAAGGGTAATGTTGAATTTAAGAGAAATGTGGAGTTTAAGCGTACAAATTTCTCAACGAAGGGCGTTGAGTTTCACAGATTTTGAGTTTAGGAGACGTTGAGTTACAAGGTACCGCTGTATTATGTACAGCAGATGGTGAAAGCAAAAATTATTTGCAATTTGCATTAAGAAATTCATAATTTACTCTATTACAAAGTTTGCCATAGAAGACTGAGCCCTTGGTGGATGATCCTTTTATACCCAATCATGAAAAACAGTGTGACTGAATAGTCTATAAATGTTTTATTCTTATTCTACACTGTTCTGTTTTGCAGGCATTAAACTCTAAATTTCTTTATATTAACAAAATACAATCAAGTTGGTCAGCCAACATTTTTATACTTTTTTTCAGTTGAATAAAGGTTCATAAATGTACCAATCACAGTTTCCTATTTTTATTGCATTTTACAAAATGTCCCAACTTTTCTGGAGACAGGATTTGTACAGATTATCGTGGGAACAGTGTATATCATGAATTAAAGATGAGAAGTACCAGTTGGGGGTCGCATAACAGTAGTAGAAATCAGGGATCTTTTTTTATTCTTTACTTACTCATTTGTAGTCCAGCGAGGTCTCATAAACACATGCAGGACACACACAAGACATAAAAGGAAGCACATAAGGAGGTTTATTGATAACACAGAAGAGACGGATTCCTAAAGCGTACTGATGTTCAGAGTAAGCACTACAGAGGGACTCGATTTAGATGTGCTGGTCAGTGTATCTTTTGCTAAGCGGTGGAAAGTGGCTCCCGCTCTTCAGTTCTCTCCCTTTATTTTTTTCTCTTTGTAGCCCAGCTAGCATTTGCTATTCTTTTTGTTGGTCACTTTATATCATCCTACAACTGTTGAGTGACATTTGAATAAGCTGGCGGTCATAACAGCCAGTGGAGAGCGTTAAGTCAGTCTGTAGATTAGCTGTTTCCAATGTTTACTGTTTGACCTTGCTCTTATAAACTTCTGTTTTATTTTAAGGGTGACACTCAGAGGATCCTACTGCCAGTAAAGCCAGAATAAAATGTTTCTTTTCCATTTGGCATGGTTAGCAGTTATTTTTTTATTCAGGTGACTAGTAGCACTGTTTTTGTCACCTAGCTGATCAGATTACAAGAGAACAGTGATGACCCACAGCAGTGTTTTTGTACTTTTTCTCATTAAATAAAACTTATTTCAGATGATCATTTAATTAGAACCTGGTTAGGTAGAATGAGGTGTGTTTTTTGTTGTAATTTCACATACAATTTAATGGATCAAAACTAGGGATGTAACGATGCACCACAAAACAGTTAGAAATCAGTGCAGACGTGCCTCGATTCGAATCGGTTGTTCATTTAAGATGAATCAATATTCACTTTAAACAGCAGAGGGCACTGGCGCTATTTACCTCACCTGGTTGACGGCACTTCACAAAGTTGCCAGGTAGGGGATTTTCCAGCCAAATTTATTTATGTGAGGATACTTTATTTGTATTATTCATTTATGTATATAATGTTGGATAAATAAAAGATAAGCACAAATACAGTATTTTATTTTTTTATGAGAAATAATAAAAGAAAACTTTGTCATAATTTGTCTTCAATTTCATTTTGTTTAAAAAAATCGGGGGGAAAAATCGTATCGTGAATTGTATCGCATCGTGGGTAGAGTGTATCGTTACATCCCTAATCATACTATACAAGTAAAGACGTATCGATTTTTTACATTTTAAAGGTTGTCTTGCAGCTACTGTTTTGGATAAAGTTAATGACGGGACAGTTTACCACAAAGTTGAACACAGAATTTTGCACAAGTAGACGAAGATGAAAGCTAGTTATATATTTTTTTAATGCATTTTCTCCCCTTTTTCTCCCGAGTTTTAGCGTATCCCAATTGCATTATGCTCCCTCTCTACTGATGCCAATCCTCATCCTGATTGAGGAGAGCGAGACTGACATCCGACTGCATCTTTTCATCTGCACGAGGTGAGTTCATATGCAGATCAGCTTTGTTTATGGAGAGCCACACCCTGATCAGCATTATTCCTCGACTCTGTGCAGGCGCCATCAGCCAGCAGAGGTCATAATTGCATCAGCTATGAGAGGATCCCTATCCAGCTCATCCCACCCTATATGAACAGCCAATCAGCCAATCGTTGTTCATGTAGGCGCCCAGACCAGCCGGATGGCAAAGCTAAGTTTTGAACCCACAAGTTCAAAATGTCAGCTCTGATGTGCTCGTGTGTTTTATCGCTGTGCCACCTGAGCGCCAAGATGAAAGCTAATTAGCAGACAGAGCTCTGATATAACAACTCTATTAACCTTTTGTCCACAAAGATGCAGAATAGATTACTAATACAAAATTATGTAGCACATTCATATACGGCTTAAAAATTTAGTAAATAAATCTACAAAATAGCGTGCATTCTATTCCTCTAAAGCGAGGATTTTTTCAAAACCATTGAAACAGACTGATAGAAAGCTGGACCAATGTGATGTAACTGTGGCTGTATTAAGCAGGTAAGGAATTTAATTTCACAGGAAACCTTTTATAAGTAAATCATGCAATTTAAAGTTCACGCTAATTTGTAAAGTTCTCCTCCAGCTTATTCAGACAGTGCTGGTCCATTCTTCTATGGAATTTATTTTAAATGGGTTTTGAGAAAAAAAACCTTCTACTCCTATTGACAACAGTCAGGAGACTTCCTTTAGAAACATATTTTTCAAAGAAAACTAATTATAAAGGGGCAGAGTAATTCAATTAAGGTTACCTATACACCGACCAGGCATAACATTATGACCACTGACAGGTGAAGTGAATAACACTGATTATCTCTTCATCACGGCAGCTGTTAGTGGGTGGGATATATTAGGCAGCAAGTGAACATTTTATCCTCAAAGCGAGTGTGAGGATTTGAGCGAGTTTGACGAGGGCCAAATTGTGATGGCTAGACGCCTGGGTCAGATTATCTCCAAAACTGCAGCTCTTGTGGGGTGTTCCCGGTCTGCAGTGGTCAGTATCTATCAAAAGTGGTCCAAGGAAGGAACAGTGGTAAACCGGCGACAGGGTCATGGGTGACCAAGGCACACTGATGCACATGGGGAGCGAAGGCTGACCCGTGTGGTCCGATCCAACAGACGAGCTACTGTAGCTCAAACTGCTGAAGAAGTTAATGCTGGTCTGGTGTCAGACTCCATGCCTCAACAAGTCAGGGCTGTTTTGGCAGCAAAAGGGGGACCAACACAATATTAGGAAGGTGGTCATAATGTTATGTCCGGTAGGTGAATGTTCTGTATATTTTTTACAGATTCTACACACTTCTATCTAGTTAGTCAGTGTGTTGGTGCAGCAGCTTGACTGTTGTCCTAAATTGAAGTCAATTAATGAACAATATCCATTAGTTGAGAAGCTTTATAAAACACTAACTCACGCACACGCACACACACACACACACACACACACACACACACACACAAGAAAAAACATTTCTGGTTAATCTTTATATTCTTATAAATATTACATCTCAAAATTCTAATTCTTATGTATGTGGATTATACAAGAAACTGATGCCCTGATTCTGGAATCTGAATCAATAAAGGACAAGATCTGCAGTGGTATTTATCTTTGTCACTGAGCCGGATATAATTAATATCAATTTCAAGAATAAAGGTCAACAATATGGAAAACCAAAGCACTAGCAGCACTACATGAGCTACCATGACCTTATTCTGTTTTCCAGCACCAGAAACGGAAAAAAACAGTAACTGGCAGCCAGGAGGTAGGGAGCTCCTACCAAGTGTCATGGAGGGGATCCATATCTCCCCCATGCACTCTCTCAACCGGTGTTCCTCAGGGCTCTGTACTTGGCCCACTTCTTTTCTCTATCTACACCCGCTCTAAGGTCATAGCCTCCCATGGCTTCTCCTACCACTCCTATGCAGATGACACTCAGCTCCTTCTGTCATTTCCTCCTTCAGACACACAAGTCTCAGCTCGCATCTCAGCATGTCTGCGAGATATCTCACAATGGATGTCAGCTCATCATCTAAAACTTAATCCCAGCAAGACAGAGATGTTGCTTATTCCTGGAGATCAGTCTCCAACCCAGGACCTAGTCATTTCTCTGGATGACTCCCAGATCAGACCATCTGATAAGGTAAGAAGTCTTGGTGTTGTCCTTGATAACCAGCTGACCTTCTCTCCTTATATAGCCAACATGACAAGATCGTGCCGGTTCCTCCTGTACAACATCAGGAAGATTCGGCCATTTCTCTCCAGGGAAGCTACCCAGATTCTGGTGCAATCACTTGTAATCTCACGGTTGGACTACTGCAACTCTCTTCCAGCAGGAGCACCCATGTCCACTATTAAACCCTTGCAGCTCATTCAAAATGCAGCTGCCCGTCTTGTTTTTAACCAACCTAAACACTGCCACATCACCCCACTGCTTCCACATCACCCCACTGCTGCGTTCTCTTCACTGGCTTCCTGTAGCTGCACGCATTCAGTTTAAAACACTGATACTCGCCTACAAAGCCAAAAATGGACCAGCCCCAAGCTACCTTCGTGGTCTAATCAAACCCCACTCTGTACCACGCAACCTCCGAGCCACCAGTCTCGCTCGACTTGAGCCTCCATCCAGGACTAAAGGAAGACAAGCATCAAGGCTCTTCTCTGTTCTATCTGAGTCTCTTGCTGTCTTTAAAAAACGATTAAAAACCCAGCTTTTTATGAAGCACTTAAGCTGACTTGTACTTATTTACTAACATTTTGTTCCATCCTTTTCCATTTAAAAAAAAAAAAAAGAAAAAAAAAAGCACTTTGGTTCTAACAGGTTTTAGCAGATTTGTTTACCTAAACTTGAGAAATGAAATGTTCACTATGGAAGCACTTCTGTAAGTCGCTCTGGATAGGAGCGTTTGCTAAATGCTGAAAATGTAAATGTAAATGTAAAATGTAAATGTAAATTTACTACACCGATCAGGCATAACATTATGACCACCTTGTGTAATATTGTGTTGGTCCTCCTTCTGCTGCCAAAACAGCAAACCCGTTGTGGCATGGACTCCACTAGACCCCTGAATGTGTGCTGTGGTATCTGGCACCAAGATGTTAGCAGCAGATCCTTTAACTCCTGTAAGTTGTGAGGTGGGGCCTCCATGGATCGGAATGGAACGGTCTGCGGCTATGCAGCCCCATACGCAACAAACTGTGATGCCCTGTGTATTCTGACACCTTTCTATCAGAACCAGCATTAACTTCTTCAGCAGTTTGAGCTACAGTAGCTCATCTGTTGGATCAATGAGGCTTCGCCACCCATGACCTTGTCGCTGGTTTACCACTGTTCCTTCCTTGGACCCCTTTTGCTAGATACTGACCACTGCAGACCGGGAACACCACACAAGAGCTGAAGTTTTGGAGATGCTCTGACCCAGTCATCTAGACATCACAATTTGGCCCTCGTCAAACTCGCACAAATCCTTACTCCCTATAACTCACTTTATGGCCAAAAATACGTGAAGGTTTTTTTTTTTGCCATAACCATTACTTACTGGTACATAAAATCAATCAACCACATCAGAGCCATGTCCTGTTTCAGCATGACTGTTCTACTCTTCACAAAATGAAATCCACACAGACAGATGATTTGATGAGTTCGACATGATCAATTTTAATTAGACTAGTGGTCACTTGTGGTCTCAGACCTCTGCTTCTCACTGAACACTACCTGTATCCTGGAAAAGATTACATGCACAGTATTTTTTTTCTCAGAACACAGACTGACAACTCAATTTCCTCCAAACCTTAAACTGAGCAGGTGTTCACGTCAGACATGGTTCACTGCAGGACTGTTATAACATCTTACTTTCTCTAATTCAATCTGTGCATCTGTTGTTTTACTGTTGGAAGAGTAATGAAACTGAACAGTCTCAGTATAGTTGGTGTGATTTACCATGCGTACCAGAAGCAGGTAAATATTTGGATGTCAATTTCCAATCGGGGTCCTTACACAGTGTATGAAGATCCCACTCCACACATAGTACGGCCCCCACCCTGCGGATACGGTGGCCAATTAGTATCTGCTGCAAGCACTGCCAATTAGGCCCGTCAGATGGCGCCCAGCTGACCGGTGGCAACACCAAGTTTCGAACTGAGGAGTTCAGAATTTCGGCGCTGGTGTGCAAGCGGAATATCCCGCTGTGCCACCTGGGCATGCTGCTGTCATGCGGCTTGAACATTTGGCTAAAGGTTATTGTCAACTTATAACAGTTATGGATTGAAAGGAATAGAAAGAATTTGCATCCCTAGTGAAAGAAAAAAAAAACTACTGACTTCACACAAGCACATGTAAATGAACCTCATCAGAGTATAGCATTTATACTAATTATATTAATTATATTTAACTTAAATTATTACCGGTAGCTAATTCAATAGTGGACTTATTTCTGTCATCAAACAATCAGTAACTCCATACTATGAAATGAAAAAGGGTTTATCAGATCTAAAAGAGCTAAGCCGGTTACAGGAAGGTCTCTTAGGGTCACAAAAATTCATTCGACATTCAAAAGTCCTCTGTATTAAAGTCTCTGCCTGGTGATGAAGGTAAAACTGCTTGGATGGCAATACAAATCACACAGATTAGATCTTTCATCTCAGTTGGGCCACAGTCCAAACTTCTATGTAGGAGATGGAAAACAGATAGGACTATCTTATTTCCAATATATGTCAGTAAAGAAGTGTACTTAAAGCTCCTAACCTTTTAAGGGTCTGTTTAAGTGGATAGTAATGTACGCCACACCTACATACAACCATGTTAAGTGGTTGTACTTCATCCCCGTGGGTTTGCTGGACTGCATTATAGCTATAAAACAAATGTATGTTGTTTTTGTGTTGTGCTGCAAGTCATTGTTCTTTTGACTTTGCCAAGTTGGATGGGTATTTAAGCACATTGCTGTGCTGTATTGTGTACAACCATTGAAATATGTAAAAATGTCAACAGAATTATATTGTGACTATTAGTTACTAGTAAGGTAAATATGCTGGGCATCATTATAATTCATGCTAGATGATTGGTTTGTCAATGATAGATATATAGATTATATACATATATATACAGGGGTTGGACAAAATAACTGAAACACCTGGTTTTAGACCACAATAATTTATTAGTATGGTGTAGGGCCTCCTTTTGCGGCCAATACAGCGTCAATTCGTCTTGGAAATGACATATACAAGTCCTGCACAGTGGTCAGAGGGATTTTAAGCCATTCTTCTTGCAGGATAGTGGCCAGGTCACTACGTGATGCTGGTGGAGGAAAACGTTTCCTGACTCGCTTCTCCAAAACACCCCAAAGTGGCTCAATAATATTTAGATCTGGTGACTGTGCAGGCCATGGGAGATGTTCAACTTCACTTTCATGTTCATCAAACCAATCTTTCACCAGTCTTGCTGTGTGTATTGGTGCATTGTCATCCTGATACACGGCACCGCCATTGGATGCACATGGTCCTCCAGAATGGTTCGGTAGTCCTTGGCAGTGACGCGCCCATCTAGCACAAGTATTGGGCCAAGGGAATGCCATGATATGGCAGCCCAAACCATCACTGATCCACCCCCATGCTTCACTCTGGGCATGCAACAGTCTGGGTGGTACGCTTCTTTTGGGCTTCTCCACACCGTAACTCTCCCGGATGTGGGGAAAACAGTAAAGGTGGACTCATCAGAGAACAATACATGTTTCACATTGTCCACAGCCCAAGATTTGCGCTCCTTGCACCATTGAAACCGACGTTTGGCATTGGCACGAGTGACCAAAGGTTTGGCTATAGCAGCCCGGCCATGTATATTGACCCTGTGGAGCTCCCGACGGACAGTTCTGGTGGAAACAGGAGAGTTGAGGTGCACATTTAATTCTGCCGTGATTTGGGCAGCCGTGGTTTTATGTTTTTTGGATACAATCCGGGTTAGCACCCGAACATCCCTTTCAGACAGCTTCCTCTTGCGTCCACAGTTAATCCTGTTGGATGTGGTTTGTCCTTCTTGGTGGTATGCTGACATTACCCTGGATACCGTGGCCCTTGATACATCACAAAGACTTGCTGTCTTGGTCACAGATGCGCCAGCAAGACGTGCACCAACAATTTGTCCTCTTTTGAACTCTGGTATGTCACCCATAATGTTGTGTGCATTGCAATATTTTGAGCAAAACTGTGCTCTTACCCTGCTAATTGAACCTTCACACTCTGCTCTTACTGGTGCAATGTGCAATTAATGAAGATTGGCCACCAGACTGGTCCAATTTAGCCATGAAACCTTCCACACTAAAATGACAGGTGTTTCAGTTATTTTGTCCAACCCCTGTATATACAGTATATACAGTAGATAGATAGATAGATAGATAGATAGATAGATAGATAGATAGATAGATAGATAGATAGATAGATAGATAGATAGACAGATGATAGATAGATAGACTGACAGACAGATAGATACTTTATTAATACCGAAGGCCTCAGTAGCAAGTTATATAGAACAAAAGTAATAGTACACACTACAAAAATTCACATTACACAAACAAGTATCTGTATAATTACAACAGGGCCTGAAGGTACATATGGAGGTATGGAGGTATACACCGTAAGGCTGGTATAGATTGTAAAGTAACAACTCTAAAGTAAAGTATAAATTGTTTGATTAATGTTGCTGGTTAAAAATGTCTAGGAGTGGAGCTGCAGCACCAAATAAAAACACTGGGTGCAGGGTAGTAATACACCCTGGACAGGTCAATAATCCATCACAGGGCACCACACACTTACCTATTTATTTACTAACCCTAAACACTACAATTTCAAACATCTCACTAAAATCAGAAGTAAGGAATTAACATGATCAGTGAGTAGTGGCAGCTCTGTGGTGAAAGGTACAGGACTAGTGATCAAACAGTAAATCGAGCCACTGTCACGTTGTCACTGTTTGGTCTCTCAGTGAGCCTCTTAACTCTCAATGCTTGCATTCTATTTGTCACTTTTAGCTGTCGCTTTGAATAAAAGCATCTGCTAAATGCTGTAAATGTAAATTAAACGCTGTGGCATCCAACCTCCCACCTCCTAATATCTGGAATTATTTTAAACGGATTAAATCACAATGGGATGCATCATTAAATCATAATGTAGTGCAGAAGATATAATAACAACATGAATTTTGATTACTGCTCCCTGAAGTTTAGTTGGAGACCTTTTAATAGCAGCATTTTTTTTTTCTTGTCCTTATAAACAGTTTTTCTGTATAAAGTTACTAATATTACTATATTTGTTTTTACTCTGGTACCAGTTCCTGTGCTATAGGCTTTAGCATGATAACTTGTACACATTAATGAATCAAATAATGAGGCTAAGCTTGTAGTCCGTTTTCTATTGTTGTTTCCTCCTGCCCTGAGGTCAAGTACTGTATAGCTTTTTCTCACTGTGGATTGATTTTTTTATATCTTTCTCTCCACAAATTCAACATCCCACACTGGTTCAGCTAGACGTTCTCTCATCTTGGTTTGCTCGGCTTTATTCTGTTGCTTGATCTCAGTGGGTGACAAATCATACTTGTTTTGTTTCCTTGTAGAGTAGGCATTGAAGTGCATAAGACTTTTCTCTGCTTTTCACCGACCTTGTATTCACACACTGGCAGTTTCAGATACACAATTTTATCAAGTATACAATTATTAACTGCATCCCATCTGTCATGTCCAATCTACCTGTCAGTCAATAAAAAGGGGCCACCAGACAAACATCACTGACCAGATATCATTTTAGTATCTGTAGTGACAATGACCTGGTAAAGTGTGGCACGAATGTATATAAGATAGCAGAACTGCTTGGTTTGACTTGGTTTATACCGTAGTGCCATGGCTGTCTTGTGGTAAAAAAAAATTTATTAGAAGTTGTGATTAACTGTAATCACACAAGTTTAATGTGAAACACAGTCATGGACAATTTTGTATCTCCAATTCACCTCACCTGCATGTCTTTGGACTGTGGGAGGAAACCGGAGCTTCTGGAGGAAACCTACGCAGACACGGGGAGAACATGCAAACTCCACACAGAAGGGACCCGGACTGCTCCACCTGGGGATCAAACCCAGGATCTTCTTGCTGTGAGGCAACAGTGCTGCACATCGAGCTACCGTGCCAGCCCCTATGATATACAGTATAACAACATCCTGTTAATTTCACCACATGTAACTGTCACTTTCATTGAGCTGTCTTCTTTTTTCATCCAATGAGCAGTAAAGTCATCTCACTATAACACATCTCTAAGTGCCATCCGTTGCCCTGTGCCTTGGTATAAAACTGCCAATCTCTGTTATGAGGCATAACTGTAATTTTAGATTTAACATGTTACAGGTTACATGAGCACAACTGAGCTGTCACAAAGAAAACATGACACACATGTACTGGTCCATGCTCACAAGCAAGTAACAAATTGAACTAATATCTTTAGCTTGTTTCTTTCTTCACTTGTTCATCACTCCAGGCTTACAATAACAGAAATCTTATTTACACAGGAAAATTGCACATCGATCGGACGAAATTACAGCCCTGACAAATATATAAGATTACAAATTCCAGGAGTGAAATGTATACATCGAAAGATTTAATGAGATTATGATTCAGAGCACCACCATGTGATTATAAAATGATTCTTAAACATCTTGATTCTTATTCTCAACACTTTAAACTGTTTCTACTCAGTGGTTACTTTTTCATTCATTCTATTTTCTAACTTTTAGCACCTGATGGATTCTAATCCAGGTTAAAATGAGTCCACAGCTACCCAGGTACAAAGGTACAAATACTATTGCAATACATTACACTCACTCATGTGACTCCCTTACACCTAGGGTCAGTTGAAAGTAGGACAGCGTGTCCTCTCATTATGTCAGGCAGTAATGTTAAAATATAATAGGCCCTAAGCGAGAAGTGCGGGCCAAACACCATTTATGTTGGACTGCAACACATGGGTCATTTGTTAAGAAGCTCTGCAGTGGTCAGTTCACCAACTAGCATGTTTTTGGGCATGGAAGTGTGAATACTTTTATTAACACATCTCTTATACTGAGGAGAACTTAACAGTAGCAGTTATTTATATCTACTGTATCATAAATGATTTTTTTTGAGTCTGTGGTATTAATCTGCACTGGGGTACCGAGTTCAACCCAACATTCATTCAGAGGTCTGCTACAATTCTGATTCCTAATTTGCCTGGAACATGTTTTAACACATTTTAAATGTTCACACAGGGTTATAACAAGACTCAGAGGTTTAATGAAGGATCAAAACAAAGGCTCAGTTGTTTAAAAGGATGGATGGGACGAGGTTTGCCACTTAAATAGTCCAACCATTTAAGAACTACATTTCTCAATGCATGGTTGATGCATAAACGTTTTTAAATTTACCATAATTAGTCCATATTATTCTTAAAAGATTCAGAGAATCAAAAGAAATCTCTAGATTTAATGGGCAAGACTGAAAACCAATATAAAACACCCATGATGTCTGTTTCTTTACATGGTACTGTGTTAGTCACGGTTCTCCTCTGTCAGGATTAGAGGTTTGCAACAGTATAGAGGAAGTGAAATGCAATCAGGTAATTGGATATGACTAGATTGGGAGGAATAATGAGCAATGTTTGTTGCTGCATGTATAAAATGTACAAAAGTTATACTATAAAAAGTGTAACCATATGCCAACATCTAGAAACTCTGTCAGGATTTCTGAGCTTGAGCTCATCTGAGATCTATGTAGTAGAGACTATAGTCTTACAATTTCAACTTTTAAGTTATTATTAGAAATAACAAATGCCTTGTCTCTCAGACCAGTGAGGAAAATGATCCTTCCTTATTCTTACCAACGTAAGTTTAAAATCCAGCGTCTGTCCTAGTATGGGAGCATGTTAGTGCCAAAAACATGGCTACACTGCACATTTGCCAGGTGTCCAAATGGCACTATGAATTCTGAGGGGTACTAATTTTAGAGCAACATATGCTGATATCTAGAACACGTCTATGCTCCAGTTTTCTGCCTGTTTTAGCAATACAGTGCCAACCCACATTCCACACGTGTTACAACATTATGCTTTAGTAAGAGTAAGAGTGTGCAAATGCTAGACTGGCTTGCCTGCAGTCCAGGTTGCCCTATTTTATACAATGTGTTGCACATTATAAAGCACTGGTGAGGTGTAATAGGGAATTTAACAACTAGCAGCTGGTGTCTTCAGTTCCTACACAAAACAGAGCTGTTTAAACAAAATGTGACCAAAGTGGTTTCCAATGATACAACTGATCTGGAATTGGGTTTGTATATAAATAAATGTATAAATGCAGAATAGTTTTAAAGAGCATCAGGATGTATTCTTTTTATTCCCTAAGCCTTAGAACATTACATTATATATTACACATATACACCGATCAGCAATAACATTAAAACCACCTCCACCATATAGAAGCACTTTGTAATTGTACAATTACTGACTGTAGCCCATATGCTTCTCTGCATGCTTTGTTAGCCCCCTTTCATGCTGTTCTTCAATGGTCAGGACTCTCCCAGGACCACCACAGAGCAGGTATTATTTGGGTGGTGGATCATTCTCAGCACTGCAGGTACACTGACATGGTGGTGGTGTGTTAGTGTGTGTTGTGCTGGTATGAGTGGATCAGACACAGAAAGGCTGATGGAGTTTTTAAACACCTTACTGTCACTGCTGGACTGAGAATAGTCCATCAACCAAAAATATATTCAGCCAACAGCACCCAGTAGGCAGCATCCTGTGACCACTGATGAAGGTCTAGAAGATGACCAACTCAAACAGCAGCAATAGATGAGCAATCGTCTCTGACTTTACATCTACAAGGTGGACCAACTAGGTAGGAGTGTCTAATAGAGTGGACAGTGAGTGGACACGGTATTTAAAAAGTCCAGCAGTGCTGCTGTGTCTGATCCACTCATACCAGCACAACATACACTAACACACCACCACCATGTCAGTGTCACTGCAGTGCTGAGAATGATCCACCACCCGAATAATACCTACTCTGTGGTGGTCCTGTGGGGGTCCTGACCATTGAAGAACAGGGTGGAAGCAGGCTAAAAAGGTATGTAGAGAAACAGATGGACTACAGTCAGTAATTGTAGAACTACAAAGTGCTTCTATATGGTAAGTGGAGCTGATAAAATGGACAGTGAGTGTAGAAACAAGGAGGTGGTTTTAATGTTATGGCTGATCAGTGTATTTATATATAGTATATTTAGTGTTTTCCTATGTGGTTGTAATTGTAATACTGCTGTATAATAGTAAATGCATTACACAGACAACATTTTTCATTTTCAATTTTATTTTACTCTATTTACTGTACTTACTGTCCTTACACTGTGCTGAAGCTGCTATAACACTCAAATTTTCCTCATGGGGGTCAATACAGAAATCTAATCTTATCTTATCTTATCTTAGAACATAAAACTGAGATGCCACGGTGGTTCCATGTGTCCCTGAGCCCTGCCTTCATAACTTATCCTTTGTAAAGCAGATGCATTCCACTGTGATATGGAGATGAACCATCTTGTTTCACGGTATCGCATCGTAATCCAAGTGTCTTGATTTTCATTCCACCGATGAAAGAAGTAGCACATATTATTGCAGCTGCTGATGAGGCCATATGTTCTTCTTTCGCTGACTGAGTTTCCCTCTCCAGTGCAGGACCGAGCTATATGTAATGAGTGGTGCTTATGGAATGAAAAAATCTTGGCAGAGAGTCAAACTCAGTGAAAATGCCAAACCTCAAGCGCTCTATTGTATTGCACATTAGAGCCAGAAAGGAAATATCACATACCCCTTATCCATAGCACCATCTATTATTAGCTAGGTCACCCTGACTGTTCATGGTCAGTGATCATGATGGCAGCAATAAAGCACAGATTTGAAGGGTGTAAAGGAAAATTATTTATACTGGGTTCTGCATACACTGTTGGCAAATATACAAACAGAAATATTAGGTTGGTTTCTAAATAATGCTTTTAATTCTATGTAGCTCAAATTAATTCTAGATTATAAATATTAAGTTCAGGTGTTTCAGCCAAATTTATTGCTTAACAGGTGTATACAATTTATCAATTTATAAATATGATATCAAATAAAAATATGCTTATAATTGTGTGCTAACAGTTAGAGGGAGGACCAGTCTATTTCATCCAGTTAATCCTCTAGGCCAGGGTTTTTTTTTTCAAGCAACCCACATTTTGTCCATGATTTTTTTCTCGACCCAGGCAACACAAACAATGCAAACAATCAAAACAAAACTAAATATACTTACTTACTTAATAAAATGGTGGCAATCTGGTCCCATTGTGGTTTACAAGGTGTAACGTAAAGCCTTCACATGGGGGCGTATGTTGGCAAGTTCATTCCATGTGTCTGGTAAAATTTGTTTATTTAATTATTAATATTTTTCTCTGTGACCTATGTTTTTATGGGTCGCGACCCCCACTCAAGGGTCACACCCCAGGATTTGAAAATCCCTGATCTAGGGCCCCCCGAGGAGGATGGGTCCCGGTCGAGTTTGGTTTCACTAAAGGTTTCTTCCTTGTAATATTTTTGTAAGTTTTTTCTTGCCACTGTTTCCCTTGGCATGCTAAAGAGGGGGTTTGGTCCTGGCATCTGTGAAGTTGCATTGAGCCAATGTCCACTGTAAAAAGCACAATACAAACAAATTTATTTTTGGCTTGACCTATCCTGTTCCAGTATGAATGTGCCCCTGTAGACAAAGCAAAGTGAAACATGAATCAACAAGATTGGTGTGAGACAGGCTGGCACCGAGACCCTGGAACAGTCATGCAAAATCAGTAAATGGCCTTCCCCAAACTACATAATATTCTTTTACACCTGTTAGCAGTAGATGTGGCTGAAACACCTACATTTATTAATAAGAAGGTGTTTCCATATACTTTTGGCCATACAGTCTATAGTGTCCCACACACCTAATTAACAATGTAGAAAAAACCCAGAGAAATATTAGCCATGGATGCAGGAGAATGATTAAATACACACCAAGCAAAGCAGAATAATGGGTTTATTTTAGAAGCTCAGTGGGACTCACCTGGAGAGAGGGGGGCAGAATTTACCCGCCTCCACGTTCAGCCGGCCTACTTAAGCACTGCTCGATAGTAATGAATGCAACACCGTGTACACGCCATACAAATCTGCAGAGGCTATAATATCTGCCGAGGCTAACTCTCTGTTCGGCCACTGTGCTCTTTGTCAACCTTCATTAAAATGACAAGCAAGATTACATGGAGCAAGAATTCCCCAAAAGACCGGCCTGTCTGTGTGTGCTAACTCTGGGAGGACATCATATAGATTAGTCCTGACTCCACCACTACACCACTGACCATCTGATACACGTATAAACAATACCAAATAATTATGCTTGTAGTTCAACAGGTTTTCTTATTTTAACTCAATATCCAGCTCAAAATACACAGTTCTGAAATTTGACAAAAACCACAACCTGCAGTCTTACATGAAACGTGCCCGACTTTAGTTACAAACAAATAAAAATAGGAGAAACAAGTTCAGGTTAAAAGTTAATTTGAACAAAAATGCTCTTTACTACTGATTCATTATAAGGATAATAATAATATTAACAATCACAATAATAGTAATAATCATCAAATTAATAAGCTATGATTTTATTAATTCATGCTTTTATGTTATCAAAGAAAATGTCACACAAAAAATACTTATACTTAAAAAAGCCAACTACTTCTACAGTACATTCATGTGTTTAAAATAAAGAATAATCGTCTACAATTTTGGCAAACTAATGCTATTTTCCTTCCAATCTAGTCATATCCAATAACCCATTTGCATTATGCTTTCTCTCTACTGATGCCGATCCCCGCCCTGATTGAGGAGAGCGAGACTGACACACGCCCCCTTCGACACGTGTGCAGTAGCCGACTGCATCTTTTCACCTGCATGAGATGAGTTTATATGTGGATCAGCTTTGTGTACGGAGAGCCACACCCTGATCAACGCATTATTCCTCGACTCTGTGCAGGCGCCATCAATCAGCCAGCAGAGGTCGTAACTGCCTCAGTTATGAAGAGTCCCTATCCGGCTTCCCGCCCTGTATGAACAACAAGCCAATCGTTGTTCATGTAGCTGCCGACGTGTTCGAAATATCAACTCTGGTGTGCTAGCGTGTTTTATTGCTGCACCACCTGAGCGGCTAAACTAATACTATTTTTAAACTCTAATCCTAATTAAATACTTCCCAAAGTATAATTAATCCATGTACAAATGTACAAAATCATAGTAAAAAACTTAACTTTTTATTAGGTTTTTCTGACTTTGGTTTGACTGTTCTAGTAGTTTTTAGGACCTGTAACTGTTTTTTGTGACAAAATACCAGCCATTTAATTTAATACACATGCAAACTAAATGAGGTAAGAAGATGATACAGTCCAACTGTGTGTTACATAGTGCACTCAATACGTAACTGTGCTGGGCATCCCACAATCCTTCTCTGGATTGGTGTTATATCCCTGTCCCCTTGCTGGTTGAAGAATTATTTTTTAATTTGGGGATTAAGACAAACAAGATGGTGCATGCTCAGTATTGTATGCAATGCATGTGTTATTATTAAAACACATATGTGTTCTCCATAAGCTAAAAAGAATGCTAGTATAATGTTCCTGAACTATTGTATGTTCAGGGCAGTTGTAGCCTAGCGGTCAAGGTACTGGACTTGTAATCTAAAGGTCACTGTTTCAAGTCTCAACCCTGCCAGGTTGCTGCTGTTGGGCCCTTGAGCAAGGTCCTTAACCCTCAATTGCTCAGACTGTATACCATCACATTACAGTAAGTCGCTTTGGATAAAGGCGTCTGCTAAATGTAAATGTATGTTTAGCTTGGATATGGCAGCATGCTGCTTTTCCTCTGTTGATTCACTATAAACATTAAATATAGGTGTTAAAGTCAACATGATGGTGTTTCAGCACTGATTCAGTTTTACATACTGTATAAACTGAACAAGTTATTCACATTTGTGGTGAATACGGCAACAGATGATCCTTTGAAAAGTCATTGACCTGCTGCTTTAGATTAGTGTAAATAAAGTTTATGTTTTTTTTTTACATTTTGAATGGGAATGTCAGCACTTATGAGCTGTGATGAGTTGTAATGAAAACCTCTTTGTATCTTCTTTGGGTAAAGAATACAAACACTAACCTGAAGTGCTTTGCTTTAATAACTGAGTGAATGTGTTTCAGTAACAGCTCCCTGTAGCTTCATACACACACTCCAGAGTACATAAGAGACGCGCAAAGCCAATATATTCATGCTAAAGCTGAACACAGCTTAAAACTAGCTTGCAGATATTCTTGTCATCTTAAGAACTCAAAAGAACACGCCACTTCAAAAGAACCTGTCTTTAGTTCAAGCTTTCTGCATGCTTACTTTACTAGTAAGATAATCTGTTTCATTACACCTAGAGATTTTGTAGCGGGGGTATAAGAAGCATTCATGGGGTGTGGTGAGAGAGGCACAGACCTCTGGCTGTGGCACTGATGGGACTCAAACTCATTACCTACAATAATCACTGATCTGCCGCTCAGCAGCCCTAAGACGAGTAAACATTCACAAGATTTACTGCTAAATTAACTATTGTTTTATAGCAAGAAATTTTGTAACCAGGGAAACATTTCACAAGCACTTAACATATAATTACTGTATTACGTCAACAAGCTTCTTTTAACAACACGACTCCTGCATTGTTTCTGCTTAATGCCACAACCCATTCTGATAATCACACATTTGTGACCTTAATTAACAGTTATGCTTTTCTAAACTCTGTATTACACCACAATTCTCCAAATTTATCCTGTATTTATTCACAAAGTAAGAATGAGATATTAATGGTGCTACAAATTGCTATTCATGACAGAACAATTTATCAAACGCATGTAGCACCTGGATGACAAATTTAGGGGGATTTTAAACCATTCAAACATTGATTGGCTCTTTATGAGAATAATAAGCCTGTTCCTTGTTAAACATGAGTGATTAATCAGTTTTTATTGTGTTACAAATGAGGAAATACTTCTGAAAGCAGAAAGCGATGTATAAATGATTCTGTTTAGTTTGTGACGGCAAAACACAGAGTAATGGACAACGTGAGTGAGTACTGTGTGTTAAGGTGGCCTGGGAGAGAAACGTAAACCGCAGCGTATTTAGTGATGTTATATTCGGTTTTAATGCAATATTGATTTTCAGTCTACATAACAAATACATGCAGACAACAGGTAGAGAACAAAGATCATTCTTCAGGTGTACAAACACAAATGTGGGTAATGTAATTTTAAAAGTTTGACCAGTCAATTACAGCTTAATAACTTATAAAATCATTGGGGTTGGGCAGAATGACAGTACAAATGTAGAGATTTGTTTCTACCACAGTGGTTCTTAAGCTTTGTACCTGCTGGGCCACAAAAGTCGACTAACGTTGGTCTTGTAAGCCCACACCAAAGCTTTAAAGTACAACATGAGTTAGGCTGGGTGGGATGGTGGCACTGTCGTCTCACAGCAAGAAGGTCCTGTGTTCTCTTCCCAGGTGAAACGGTTGGGATTCTTTCTGTGTGGAGTTTGCATGTTTTCTTGTGTCTTCGTGGGTTTCGTCCAAGGGCTCAGGTTTCCTCCCCCAGTCCAAAGACATGCAGTCAGGTTAACTGGCACTACCAAACATTGTCTTAGGTATGTGTGTGTGTGTGTGTGTGTGTGTGAGAGTGTTTGCCCTGTGATGGACTGTGATGGACAGGCAACCTGTCCAGGGTGTTTTCTACCTTTCGCCTATTGAGTCGTACCCATAGCAACCCTGAATAGGATGGAGCAGTGGTGAAACAGACAATGAATGAATGAATGAATGAATTAGGCTAAACTACAGTGAAGACTGCATGTTGTAAACTTCTGCTCAACTATCTTTTATGGTCCTTAGATCATTCATTTTAAGGACAAGGGACTATTTTGGGCAGAAAAACATGAAGACTGGTGAAAAACAATCTGCTTAGTGGTAAAAATTGAAGGACTGATTAATGTAGCCAAATACAGGTCTGATAATGACTGAGGTTTGTCGTAATCCAAGCTTAAGTATATTTTGTATGCTTGTATTACTATAAATATACATATAAAATGATTAAAGATTAAAATTAGATTATACAGCCTTTACATTTTAAAGTGTTAATTAAATATTGGCTTCAAATTAAGTTAATAACAATCAGTAATGGACAAGAATTACAGTATATTCTTTCTAATTTATAATTTAAGCTATACCCAAATCTCCTTCAGATGAATCCTCTACCTTATGTACCCATAAAACGTACTCTTCTGTGAAGTGCAGAAATCTATTAAGCAAAACTGCTCTTTTATGCTGTGCTTTATCGATGATAATAGCATCTTGGAATGAAATAAAAAGAAATATTGTAGTTTTATGTTTTGAAGGAGAGGAAAGGTCAGAAGGATGCTGATAGGGTTCCTGTGAGGCTCAATATTCATGCTCTGTTTATGATCTCAAAGCCTTCCCAATTCTTCAAATAAGAGCCCATTAAGCCTGGTTCATTGCATATTTAAACATGGATTTAGAAATACAGATTTAGAGTTTAGATTACACGGCTGCACATTTCTATAAAAATGGTGTGACTGATATTAACTTTACGGTATGATGAGATTGTCCAGGACCTCAGTGTCAATCAAATAATCCTCCTCTAATGAGAACGTTTTAAATTCTGCAAATATTCATCTTCTGTTCCCGGACAGACAATGCAGTGGCATCACAGGGTTAGGTCTGAGAGGACAGCATTGCTTAACTGTGAAGAATAACAAATCAATATGTATAATAATGATTCAGGCATTAATACAGGCTTCATTAATCACCAGGACTGGGTGTGTGTTACAGGCTGGAGAGGAATCTAATTAATGAGGAGATAAAATGCATGACACCCTAAACTCCACATCAGAATGAGATTTGTTGACTCACAGAGGTCGTTACCCAGTTTACCCATGAAGATAGCTAGGTTTAATGATCAGTGTATTTTCTAATGGAGCTACTTGAACACTTATGATCTAATGTAATGTTGGAATCTAACAAAATAAATACAAAAATATGGAGTTTTTCTGCATTTTTGTTAATAACTTTTGTATCTTCTATCACAAATGTAAAACATCATTATTATTCCACATGCTGCAATAAACAGCCCCCCCCCCCCCTCATATGTTAAATTCAGCTAATAAAAAGTAATTATGCATTAAAATTCTATGTGAAAAAGTTAAAATGAAAGTTCCCTGTACATGGTAATTTTTTTTAACATAGAAAGTAAGCAAAGGAACCCAAACTTCTATACTAAACTATAAATTCCTATATTTCTTAATAACTATTTAGTCAATTAATTAATTAATAAATTAAAAATGGTATTTTCTTCATTCAGCCATTAACACAATTTGCCTAAACCAATAATAACAATTTTTAATTAAATGAGTTGATTAGAGATTAAAAAATATCTAGTCCTAGGCGCCCAGGCGGCGCTGCGGGATATTCCTCTAGCACACCAGCGCCGAGATTCTGAACACCTTGGTTCGAAACTCGGCATTGCCACCGGTCAGCTGGCTGCTATCTAGCAGGCATAACTGGCAGTGCCTGCAGCAGACACGTCTCTGCTAGGGCGGGTTGACAGGACTATGTGGGTGGGGTCTTCAAACTTTTTTTTTTTTGAAGAATAAAAAATAGAATATAAATTGCATCTGGTCCTTTAATCAAATCTAATCATGTCAGTTGAATCTAGTGTCTAGAAGAAATGACATTCCCTAGATGGTCAATTTTCCTTTTGTTTGTTCCCTAAAGCTGGTAAATAGGGCAGCTTGGAGACGTTGGTCTTTAATAAATGAAACCAAAGGCATTAGCCTGTAGGGCCATCAGGTCAGTAACATCATAGAAGATAACAGTTTAACCTAATTGGACTGAAGGTCCATCCTGCCATCAGTGTCAGAGAAAGGTGCAGAGATGCCGTGGCATGACTGTAATTAAATACCTAGATCGTATTAATTCAATGACAAAAGGTTACGTCAGACGAGCTCCTCAGGTCTGTGTAGGTATCAGGTCAAAGCCAGAAACAAAGAGTCTGACACGAGTCATTGATTTTCTGTGAGATCTACTGTGAGGTGGGTGATTCGGAAAAGTGATGAGCAGTGAAAGCTAGTGTGCTAATCTAACAATGCACATTAATTCAGTGGTGAGGTGCAGATTTGCATTGATTGTCTCTGCTAGAAAGAAGCTGAAGTGGCACAATGGATACAGTCTTGTCACTGAAGTTACACAGTCAAAAAAAAGCTGTACAACAGAATTTAGTATCATGGCATCGCCCTGTCTAGTGGCCTGCAAAAATATCTAGAGATTTCTGTTCATTTACACAGTGTAAGAAGAACATGATGAGTGGGAATAAGTGTGTGATGGCCTAAAATGTACTAAAATGAACTAGCATCCTGCAAAAGCATTTCTTTCATTAGGTTTTTCAGAATGTGCTTTCGACCTGCATGGATTGAAACAATAGTTGTAAAAATTTAAAAAATTAAAATTTGGCAATTATTTTTTGTAATATTGTAAATTTAAATGTGCTTTTAGTCCCTGCTTAGCATGGGTTTAAATATACAGTGATGGTGTGCAATAATGGTGCCACTTGCGATCTATTCCTTCATTAATTAGCCTGTACCAGCTGTGTGCCAAATGCATTAAAAGCTGTGCAGAAAGCTGCCCAGCCTGAACATTATAAAGTTTAATCTGTATATTAAGCTGCAAGCAGCACACGTACTGTAACGTTTCTGGGTAGAACTGCAAAAAAAATCAACACACAAGGGCAACAACACATACTCCAGGCTTCCTCCCACCCTCCTATACATAGTAAATAGGACTGCCCACTTTAAATTGCCCTTGGATGAAAGTGAGTGAGTCTGTATTTAGTATACATAATTAACTATATGGCCATTACTATACTATATGGCCATTACTATACTATATGGCCATTACTATACTATATGGCCATTACTATACTTATGGCCATTACTATACTATATGGCAATTACTATACTATAAGGTAGCTACTATGGTACTATACTACATGGTAGATACTATACTATATGGCAATTACTATACTGTACTATATGGTAGTTACTATGGTACTATACTATATGGCCATTACTATACTATATGGTAGTTACTATACTATATGGGCATTACTATACTACATGGTCGTTACTGTACTATATGGCCATTACTATACTATATATGGCCATTACTATACTACATGGTCGTTACTATACTATATGGGCATTACTATACTATATGGTCGTTACTGTACTATATGGCCATTACTATACTATATATGGCCATTACTATACTATATATGGCCATTACTATACAACATGGTCGTTACTATACTATATGGGCATTACTATACTACATGGTCGTTACTATACTATATGGCCATTACTATACTATATATGGCCATTACTATACTATATATGGCCATTACTATACTATATATGGCCATTACTATACTACATGGTCGTTACTATACTATATGGGCATTACTATACTACATGGTCGTTACTATACTATATGGCCATTACTATACTATATATGGCCATTACTATACTACATGGTCGTTACTATACTATATGGGCATTACTGTACTATATGGGCATTACTATACTATATATGGCCATTACTATACTATATATGGCCATTACTATACTATATATGGCCATTACTATACTATATATGGCCATTACTATACTACATGGTCGTTACTATACTATATGGCCATTACTACACTAAATGACCATTACTATACTACAACTAGGGCAGTTGTAGCCTAGTGGTTAAGGCACAGGACTAGTTGCTTAAACTGTATATTGTAAGTCACTTTGGATAAAAGCGTCTGCTAAATGCCGAAAATGTAATGTAAATGTAATTACTATACTACATGGTCATTACTATACTACATGGTCGTTACTATACTATATGGCCATTACTATACTACATGGTCGTTACTATACTATATGGCCATTACTATACTACATGGCCATCTGACCATAAGCTTGTTGGGTATTCCAACAATGAGCATGAATTCAGACTTGTCGTCTCCCCAACTCTTTTTGCGACTATTCCAGCCTTCACTCATCTTGCTTTCCAAGTAGTCATCTGTGCAGGCTATTAAAGTTCCTCCACACAACACGCTCAACAAGCTCCTCAGAAAAAGTCATTTTTGAACAATTACCATATTTTTGGAAGCATGTCAGATATTGTATATAACGAATGTAATTATATTACTGATGTTATACACCTGTAACCAATGGGTGAGGCTAAAACATCCATACTCAATAATGAGAGCATTTCAATAATTTCCCTCAGGATAAATAAAGGATCTGTCTATAAGCTACCCTAAACTGCTGTGGTGTGAGAAAGTGGGTGTGAATATGAGTGTGTGATGCCCTGGAAAGCATTGCTCCAGTCGAGGGTCATGTGCTCTTGCCTCGCCTTGCAGGAGGCTTTTAAACCCACCACAAACAGTATAAAGATAAAGCCATTACAGATAATGAATAAACTAATAAATACATGAAATAAACACAACGATTAGCTCTAGAAAGTATTACAGCAGCTTGAAGATGAAGAAGAAGCAGCTTGTGCAGGTATGGGTCTGAAAAATCTTTACCGTACTGCGGCTCTGCTCAGTTAATTTAAACGAATTACACATGAAGAAGAAATAGATAAAGTGGTCCATATTATAGGTTGAGCTGCATCGCCGGCTCACATTTCAATAAGATTTTAGTGTCAGTGAAAAGAAACACTTTGGAATTTACAGACCCTGGCAGCTCATTTATTTCAATCAAAAGAGCAGCTTTTTAAATCTCATCTCTATCTAATCCACAGTATATGTATCTGAGTGATAGTGATGGACACTTCTGGAACATTTCCCAGCATGGATAAACCGCTGACTCACAACTTCCCCACAAGTCTGATGGCACTTGACAAATGATGTCAATACAAGTTTATAAAATGAAAGTATATAACATGGTTACAATGATTACATACTTGTCTAACATTGGGTTAAAAATGGGGTGATGTTGCACTGTTCAACCTGTAATTACAGTACAACCCACTTCTGCAGTAATCTGCCCGTTCTACAGTTTTATTAGAATGGTTACACATATGGTCTATAGTTTCTTTTTCTTATGCATTTTCCTTCCAATTTAGTCGTATCCAATTACCCAATCACATTTCCCTAACTCTACTGCTGCTGGCCTCCACTCTTGACCATGGAGAGGCTTGACTATCACACACCCCCTCCAACATTTGTGCTCCAGCCAATGGATTCTTTTTTACCTGCTTGAGGTGAACTTATATGGAGATCAGTATTGCGCACAGAGAGTCATGCACCAATCTCCACTATCCCCCGTCTCTATTCAGGCACCTACCTGGTAGTTACAGTCCAAACCTGTCACAGTAAATATGCTTATGTGGGTTTTCTCCAGGTACTCCAGTTTTCTTCCACCTAGCTGCTCTAAACTGCCCCATGTTCAAATAAGTAAGTACATGTTGACTTTTGCTTGTTGTTTACAATGTTACACCCATTAGTTACAGGTGTATAAAATCAGTAATATAATTATATTAATTAAATAAAATATCTGACATGCTTCCAAAGATATATGGTAAGAGTTTGAAAATGACTCTTTTTTGAGGAACTTGTTGAACGCGTTGTGTGGAGGAACTTTAATAGCCTGCACAGAGAACTACTTGTCCAGCATCAATGCCTGAGCTCACAAGTCATCTTTTGACTAATTGGTCACAAGTTCCCACATACAAACTCACGGGAAGCAAGATGAGTGAAGGCTGAAATAGTTGCAAAAAGGACCAGGGGCAGGAGGGAATACAAATTCATGGTCATTCTTGGAATATCCTAAATGTAGTAGATTTTTGTTGGGTACAAATATGAATTTTCAAAATTCCATCCCCGTCTCTAACCACATTTATCAGGTGACTGACAGCACTTTTGGCGAGTCTGGCGTAAAAACTTTAAATCCCCAAACAGCACTGGAGAACGATTTTGTGGACTGAGAGAGGACACTAATAAAAGAAAGAATGGGAGCAGAAGTGGTAAAGCGATTGCTTTGGCACCGTGTGACGAAGCCCTGAGGCAAAATGACTGGTGAAGTGTTGTTGACGTGAGGAAAAGCTCAGCAGTACTGAAGTAAGGACTTTACTTTCTTTAGAACACACTCGACTGCTACACCACCTCCAGACTGCCACGTACCTTCTCCCTAAGCAACCAACTTTGTCACCATTAAAATGATGTCAGCAGTGGTGATTAAACTGATGGAAGTCTAATCTTTTGTTGCCTGTGAACAAATGGCAGATGAACCCATGCAATCCCAAAAGCAAGCACTGAGCTTTATAGTGATAAAGCACAAGGCTACTGCCATCACTGCAACACAAAAGAATGGCTTTAATACACATTTCACCACATACTGGAGGATGGTGCAGAGCTGGTGAATGCCAAACAGAAAAATGCTTTTTTATTTTATTTATTATTATAGAGGGACAGTAATAAAACTACACTTTGACAAAAAGGCCAAAAGGAAAAGAACGTCAAAAAAGAGATCACTCTAATATATCTAAAGTTTCTCTTAAAACAATCTAATTAAACTGGAACAGAAAGGAGACTTTCACTTGTCTTCGTTTTTAACTCTGAGCATAAAGACATCTATTATGTTAAATATTTTTTCAGAAGAAAACTCTGTGCCCAGATCTGCAACACAAGGAATCTTATTCGTGATTGCCACTGAGTAAGAACTTTTGATATGAACTAAAACATTACACACTGTCACGGTTCCAGCCTCAGTTAGCACTTTTCCACCAAAGGAACCATGGTTCTTGAACTGGTTCTGTTTAGGATTCTTCAAACCTTGGTGTTTTGTAGAGAACTGATGCGCGTTTCCACCAGTTAGTCTGTGTCATCAACGTTGGGCATTACACAATGAAAGTAAAGAGTAGTATCATTATGGTGGAGAGTGTAGATTACCTGCGAGCATTTGTGCTGTTGTTACAGATGTTCGTTTTTATGCAAAAAGCATCGCTTAACTATTGGTGATAAGAAGACGTAGACGTGTTTGTCGCAGTTGTTGTTTTCTTTAGTTTATTGACATGAGAAGTGTCTTGGCTTGAGCGATAAAACTTATCAGATAAAACTGATAAGACTGTGTGAAATAACCATCAAATCCAGTCTAAAAGCTCCACATGTATCTGTGTTTAGCTGGATTAACTTCACATGTGGTGTTTATGCAGATCGGGGTTCTGAATCCGCAAAAAGCTTCACCTAAATAAAGCGTAACATGGCTTAATGTACTAAAAGTACTACACAGAAACACTAAACTTCTCTCTGTTATTACTGGTGTAAGCGCTCTGTACTGGTTATAAGAGCTCTGTACTGCCAAAATTAATCGGTCATTGTTTTATTTTTCACGTTAAGCGTTTATACTGTCCGGGTCGCTTTTACCACGTCATATCACACAGTTCATCTCTTTGAAAATATCAGCAAATATCAGCAGCAAACTGGCTCAAAATGTAATCAGGTGAACTTGATGAAAGTGGTTTAAATTCTATATAATGTTACGTCTCATGAAAGCGTCCAAACCTCTACACTTTGACACGCCCACAGATGACGTCACGGTTCGCGCTGAAAAACCAAGCATTCTGTGGTACCAGATTAGACGCTAGTTCTCCGTCTGAAACCTCTTTTTTTCAGTGAAAACATGCGGAACCGGTTTAAAATTAAGTTCGCGAACAGGAACGGAGCCGGATCCGCGTCGTTGGAAAAGGGGTATGTGTGCTCCAGGAGTGTGCCTAGGTGCCACACCCCTCACTCTGTCTAGAGACAACACCCCATTTGTGATTGGTCCCCTTGCTGATTAGCTGCAGCTGCACCTCGTCTGAGGTGATGAGCTCAGGGCCTTTAAAAAGGGAGCGGGGTACCAGTCATATTGGAGACTATTTTGGTATGCTATGCTATATTTTGGTTTCCCTTTGTCATGTCCATGTGTATGTTGGTGTATGTTGTCTGTTCATGCTTAGTGTTAGCCTTGCTCATGTCTTGTTAGTCTGAGTTCATGTTCTTGCTTAGCTTAGAGTTTAGGATTGTTTAGCTTTGTTCATGTGTGTTTAGTTTAGCAGTTAGGTTCTTTATAATTGTATGTTTAGATTAGCATTAGCTTAGCTTTGTGTATGTTTAGATTACCTTAGCAGTTAGCATAGGTTGTGTATTTGTGTTTGGTTTTGTGTACCTTTGTCTTGTCTTGTCTTTTGTTACAATTAAATATCTTTTTGTTGAACATCTCGGTGTGTGTGTGCGCCCCACTCGTCCTAGCCCTAAATCGTTACACATGAACATTCAGAATTTATTATTATTATTATAATCATCATTATTACAAAAAACCACCACCACCAATAGTAATAAATACATATTTTATTTTATTTTTATCAACTGCTTGATACTGCGGTTTCCGTTTTACAAGTAAAATATAGGCACAAGGCTGGAATACCCTGGACAGGGCACCAATCCATCACAGTGCTTTGATCTCCCGACCTCTCCCCAAACGATATAGTTAATCATGTCTGTATGTCTGTGTAGACAACTGGCCTGCCAATGACATTGCTAGGATTCAACTCCATATGTACAGTGCCTTGCAAAAGTATTCAGCCCCCTTGAACTTTTCAACCTTTTGCCACATTTCAGGCTTCAAACATAACGATATGAAATTGTAATTTTTTGTGAAGAATCAACAACAAGTGGGACACAATCGTGAAGTGGAACGAAATTTATTGGATATTTTAAACTTTTTTTAGAAATAAAAAACTAAAAAGTGGGGCGTGCAATATTATTCAGCCCCCTTACTTTCAGTGCAGCAAACTCACTCCAGAAGTTCAGTGAGGATCTCTGAATGATCCAATGTTGACCTAAATGACTGATGGTGATAAATAGAATCCACCTGTGTGTAATCAAGTCTCCGTATAAATGCACCTGCATTGTGACAGTCTCAGAGTTCTGTTTAAAGCGCAGAGAGCATCATGAAGACCAAGGAACACACCAGGCAGGTCCGAGATACTGTTGTGGAGAAGTTTAAAGCCGGATTTGGATACAGAAAGATTTCCCAAGCTTTAAACATCTCAAGGAGCACTGTGCAAGCAATCATATTGAAATGGAAGGAGTATCAGAACACTGCAAATCTACCAAGACCCGGCCGTCCCTCTAAACTTTCAGCTCAAACAAGGAGAAGACTGATCAGAGATGCAGCCAAGAGGCCCATGATCACTCTGAATGAACTGCAGAGATCTACAGCTGAGGTGGGAGACTCTGTCCATAGGACACAATCAGTCGTACACTGCACAAATCTGGCCTTTATGGAAGAGTGGCAAGAAGAAAGCCATTTCTCAAAGATATCTATAAAAAGTCACCTGGGAGACACACCAAACATGTGGAAGAAGGTGCTCTGGTCAGATGAAACCAAAATCGAACTTTTTGGCCACAATGCAAAACGTTATGTTTGGCGTAAAAGCAACACAGCTCATCACCCTGAACACACCATCCCCACTGTCAAACATGGTGGTGGCAGCATCATGGTTTGGGCCTGCTTTTCTTCAGCAGGGACAGGGAAGATGGTTAAAATTGATGGGAAGATGGATGGAGCCAAATACAGGACCATTCTGGAAGAAAACCTGTTGCAGTCTGCAAAAGACCTGAGACTGGGACGGAGATTTATCTTCCAACAAGACAATGATCCAAAACATAAAGCAAAATCTACAATGGAATGGTTCACAAATAAACGTATCCAGGTGTTAGAATGGCCAAGTCAAAGTCCAGACCTGAATCCCATCGAGAATCTGTGGAAAGAGCTGAAAACTGCTGTTCACAAACGCTCTCCATCCAACCTCACTGAGCTCGAGCTGTTTTGCAAGGAAGAATGGGCAAAAATTTCAGTATCTCGATGTGCAAAACTGATAGAGACATACCCCAAGCGACTTGCAGCTGTAATCGCAGCAAAAGGTGGCGCTACAAAGTATTAACGCAAGGGGGCTGAATAATATTGCACGCCCCACTTTTCAGTTTTTTATTTCTAAAAAAAGTTTAAAATATCCAATAAATTTCGTTCCACTTCACGATTGTGTCCCACTTGTTGTTGATTCTTCACAAAAAATTACAATTTCATATCGTTATGTTTGAAGCCTGAAATGTGGCAAAAGGTTGAAAAGTTCAAGGGGGCTGAATACTTTTGCAAGGCACTGTACCTAGGTACCAACATACCTACCTATCTCCCTACTTATTTATTCATAAGAATTATTGGAAATACATATTCATTATTTATTTATTTATTAGTTAGGAGTTTAATGTAATGTTTTACACTTTGGTTCCATTTATGGCAGGACAAGGAGTTACAGGTTCACTAGCTCAATGTCAAGTGTCACAGTCAATTTTTGTATCTCCAATTCTTTGGCTTCTTTGGGAAGAAACCAGAACTCCCATTATAATTATAATTATTATTTAATGACTCTGTATGTTAGCAACTGATTTTTTTTAACAATTACATTTTTAAAAAGACACTTTTGGGTTTTTGCTGATTATTTAAACGTTTACATGCTTATCAACAACAACAACAAATCATAATACTCCTGGCAATCAGGGACTCGGATTGTACATTTGGAATATGAATGAGCTCACTGGACTAGATTCATAGCTACATTAAGCTATTGTTTCTGTTCTGATAAGTCGCTGTTGCACCTGCTCTGCACGGCGATTTCTGATTGAAAATGATGAAGACATGACACGTGAATAATCAGCTCACGGTTAGATGTACCGCTGAACAGGAGGAGCACCTTCAGTGCTAAGCAGGATGCATCATGGTTTAGCCTTGCATTAACTACTCTAATCGGAGCTTAGCTACCCAGCTTAGATTAAAACTAATCCCTGTAAGAAAAAGCAGCCAGATGGTCAGCAACAACTGCTGCCCGGCTTCATGTAAGTGCTGTAATACGCTCGCCGGCTCTGACGGTGTTTACCTTGTGCGTTGAGTTACACTCGGACGTCATGCGAGCGGCAGCACCTGGCACCGCGGGTTCTCTGAAATGCGCTCAGCAGGGGAGTGTCAGAGGTACCATTCCAGTATTCAGGAAACCTGGGATTCCTGGAGGGCCTCAGTGAGATCAGGACTGTCCCAGGGGTGTCAGGATACAGCAGCGTACAGATACATGAACACTAGCTAAGATCAGCCTCTACATACACCGATCAGCCATAACATTAAAACCACCTCCTTGTTTCTACACTCACTGTCCATTTTATCAGCTCCACTTACCATATAGAAGCACTTTGTAGTTCTACAATTACTGACTGTAGTCCATCTGTTTCTCTACATACCTTTTTGGCCTGCTTTAACCCTGTTCTTCAATGGTCAGGACTCTCCCAGGACCACTACAGAGCAGGTATTGTGTGGTGGTGGATCATTCTCAGCACTGCAGTGATACTGTCATGGTGGTGGTGTGTTAGAGTGTGTTGTGCTGGTATGAGTGGACAAGAAACAGCAGCACTGCTGGAGTTTTTTAACACCTCACTGTCACTGCTGGACTGAGAATAGTCCACCAACCAAAATATATCCAGCCAACAGCGCCCCATGGGCAGCGTCATGTGACCACTGATGAAGGTCTAGAAGGTGACCAACTCAAACAGCAGCAACAGATGAGCGATCGTCTCTGACTTTACATCTACAAGGTGAACCAACTAGGTAGGAGTGTCTAATAGAGTGGACAGTGAGTGGACACGGTATTTAAAAACTCCAGCAGCGCTGCTGTGTCTGATCCACTCATACCAGCACAACACACACTAACACACCACCACCATGTCAGTGTCACTGCAGTGCTGAGAATAATCCACCACCCAAATAATACCTGCTCTGTGGGGGTCCTGACCATTGAAGAACAGGGTGAAAGCAGGCTAAAAAGGTATGTAGAGAAACAGATGGACTACAGTCAGTAATTGTAGAACTACAAAGTGCTTCTATATGGTAAGTGGAGCTGATAAAATGGACAGTGAGTGTAGAAACAAGAAGGTGGTTTTAATGTTACGGCTGATTGGTGTACACCTCAGTGATCTAGCCTGGTCTGTTTATTACAAGCGCTTGGCTGACCCAGTGGTAATAATAATGATTAATAATAATAATTTGTACAGCATGAATCTCTAACCTCAATCTTTTCACCCAGTCACTGATTTGGAGATCAGTACATTAACACAGAATCGTTTAAATGTGAATTAAGCTGCATCTAAGAGTTTATTTTCTTTATTTTTTACTTGCCCTACCATCACACACACACACACACACACAGACGCACACACCAGAATTCGCAATAGCTTCAACCACTTACGACAAAGACTCCAACTGAGCAGCCATCGAACCTAATCAAAGTGAGGAAAAAATGAAAAGGTTCTGTGAGAAAATCATTAAACCAGCATTAGCATCGTGGCCGTTACCGCTCGGTAGGAGCCACAGCCTTGGGGACACACTGAGAGTCTGTCTAATTACACAGACACACATGGGTCACTCTTGTACAGATGTATTAATCACTAGGTACTTCTTCCTGGTGTGGTAATTGAGAGATGGTTGAGACATGGTGGGAGGCGGTCTTCCAGCTCTTCAGACTCTTTCTTGGTGTTTAGGTGATGATCTAGTGCAGGTTAAATATCTGCTGAGTGATTAGATGCCCGGGATGATAGTGGTGATGGGGGGTGTAATCAATGGGTCCATTCTACCAGCGGTCGCTGTCAGAATCACACTGACGTAAGGGCTCATTCACATGAGAAGCGGCAAAGCCACCTTTGTGCTGGCTGTGCTATTGTTTCCTATAGAGCACTTCTTGGGCATTGTACGGCCCCTGGGCCCCGAGATTGTACAATTAAAGTTGGGTGTCTCTGACCGGCCCTCATTAGGTCAGAAGTAATTAGAAATAAGACATAAATAAGTGTACATCATACATGCAATACAATAGCATTGTTTTATAAAAAACATATAACTATCCTCAGCCCTATAGCACACACACACGCACGCGTGCACACACACACCCACCCCAAGTAACCATATCAAGAAGGCATAGTGTTCACACAGTCCATTGAGACTTTAAGTTGTACATATAGACACACTCCTTCACTCGTTATTTTTCTTTTCTCCTGAAAAACAAAAACAGGCCAGGGACGAGATCTTATGCAGATCATATGCAGAAACGGCGTGTGGGTGTTGAACTGTTTATGCATGAGTGCCTTCACACAAAAGGACAGACTCAACTGTCCTCCTTATAACTGACCTGCTCTCTTTCTATAAGACCTTAATCCATCGCTTCATTCTTCCTGAGATGAAATGGAATTGTGTCAGTTCACACTGAGATCATAATCACTAATGACATGGCATTATGTATCCTCTTATTTTGTCTTATTTTATTATAAATCCTTAAAGTAATACCAAAGTATAGATACACATCTGCATGATACGCAGTATTTTCACTTTACTGATATTGGCCCTTAACAGTGGATCAAATTATTTATCAACAACACTTTATGCTGGGAATATGTGACACTGATTAGCTACAGCTTCGATGTTGGGTTTTGCAAAACTAGCCTACACAGATGAGTCACTTTGATGATGTGAGGATAAGTATCTGTATTAGCTGATTAAAATTAATAATCAGTGTTGTGTGGATTTTCAGTAGTTAATATAGTTAAACTGAGCAAGGAGAGAAGCAGACTATAACACGCTCAACCTGCGCAGACTCTCACAGAAAGCTGTATCGCCAACGGAGAGTCACTATCTGTGAAAATCATCTGTCTCTTGTGCAGGCCCCTAGACCAGAGGCTGCAACTGCAGCAGCATAAAGAAAGCCCACAGTCAGCTGTGCCTGCTGGATGCATGGCCAGGTTAATAGTGCAACAGATTTGAGCACTGGTGGGCTAGTGCACCACATGATAACATACTGACAGGTTACTAAAGTTTTAGTTAAACTCTTTTCATGACATACATGCCACTGGTAAGTATATATGAGGGTTCTTCCGAAAGTTTCTGCACTTTTTTAGCTTTGTTTATTAAGAATTTCAAACACAAATGACATTACATTTCTACATAATCACCTTCTGATGCATTTTTCCAGTGTCGTACCAGCAAAAACTGTTTTTGGTTGAGTGCTTAGCCACTGATGCACCACTGCTTTCCTCTTAAAGCTTCTTTGAGCGTCCAAAAAGGTGGAAATCAGATAGAGCTAAATCTGGACTATAGGCTTTCTCAGTCTCTCAGACACGACCAATTACTACTCCTCCCACCCTCACTTTTTCCAACCAAAATATAAGTGCAGAAACTTTTTGAGGATCCTTTGTACGGTTAAATTGAACTGTAGGAATTTGTAGTCATATCTGGTAAATGTACCAGATTCAATAATAATAATAATAATAATAATAATAATACAATAAAAATGCTACAGAAAACAACTTCAGAAGAAAAATGACAGGGCATTGAAAAAAATACATCTGGGCAATGATAGCACAGTGGTTAATACTGGACTAGTCATCAGAAGGTCACTGGTTTAAGCCCCACCACTGCCAAGTTGTTACTGTTGGGCCACTGAGCAAGGCTCTTAACTCAATTGCTTGCATTGTATTCTGACACAGTTGTTAAGTTGCTTGGGATAAAAGCTTCTGCTAAATGCTGTAAATATATAAAAATATGAATGTAACACATCTGGCACGTCAGCAGATATCCAAAAGTGGTGTCTAAAATAGTGGAATAATGTGTAAGTGCAAAAACTGTGAACCAAATCTGCAACAGCTAGAACTTTAACACTGTACAGGTGGAGCTGCAGCAGGAATGAAGCAGCATTTTAAATAAAAAATGTACTGCAGCTTGAAACTGTATAATAACTGTATAATACCGTGTTGTGCATACTGCATAAAGCATATGAATCAACAACACCTGTACCGAATAAAATAACATCAGAATTCAGTCTTATTAAGAGCAACTGCATTAAAATACAGATAAAAGACACAAACATAACAAGCTTTTTGTTAATGACAACTAATGGTTTGAACGATTACATTGTGACTCTCTTCTAAAGTATTGTTACCCAAACAAAACCAGCATGTTGTGTTTGATTTATTCATTTTTGTTAACAGCAAAAATTAGTCAAATTTGCCACTTAATGTAATCGTTTCTATTTTTCCCATTAACACAGTTTGCAGCTCCTCATGTGGTTAGTCTGTGAGATACATGTTCTCTCTGTATGAACTATAAAAAGTTGCTTTTCTTCCCAGAGGCCCCACATGACACTCAATGGCAGCCAGAAATAGTAGCACTTATAAATGAGAGCACATGGCAGAGCCTGACGTAACCCAAGAAATGCATGGTCAGATCAACTCAGCACTTATTATAAGAAATTCATCAACAACCTCAGTTACAGCAGAACTGAGTAACGAGTCACTAAAGAACCTGAACTTACTGATCAGTCTACATCACCGTAACCACATCAGCATGCCCAAAGAACAGCAGAGATCAATAAGAAGGAATTTAGGAGAGAAGCTAGACTTACCCAGAAGATGAGGTTGAACAGGAACATTGTGTATTTCAAGCAGCACAGGCAGCCACTAGCCATGTTGCACTTCTTGAATTCTAAAAGGAACACAAAGGATAGATCCAGGTAAAAGACCACGTATTTGCTGCCTTTGGGTTTGCTGGGCTTGTTGCCTTCCTTGTCCTCTTGTGCCGTGGCACTCTGCTTGCGTCCGGTGGAGCCGTAAAAGGCACCAGCATTAAAGCCTCGTCCCCCGAACGGACGACCTGAACTTGAGGCGCGGGCAAAGTCCGAGTCGCGGCTGTCCACGGACGGGCTGCGGTGGATGGCGGACTCCTCACTACTTGACTTCTCCATGCTCTGCAGCTATGACTGAGAGTTCATACTCTACCATGTCTCTTGGAATAAAACCTCCAAAAAGAGTCACTTTTCCAGACCAAAAGCAAGACTCCTATTCTAATCAAGGCAGGATTTCTATGTGAACTTGCTCATCACTCTTGCTGTGAAGCCCAAAGTGCCCACCTGTGCCTGAAGAGTGTGTTCCCCGTCCCCCAGCGCAGGCTCCCAGCTGTTCTTAACCCCACACACAAGAGTTCCAACAGCTTCAACAATCCCCTCTCACTAACACCCTTTTGTTGGCTCCTCTTGACTCCTGCATACACTTACTGCTGGCTTCAGATCCGTACAGCACTGAGGGATCTGCTGCACTCGATCCTGCTTCCCTCTCCCTTCAGCACTGAGTCTGTGCTCGATCGCAGCGCTGCCACTGAATGCTTCTCTTACCGGCAGCTGCATTTACTGGGCATTCCCACTGTCCCCATTCAGCACCGAGGCACCTACCTCCTCCTCCTCCTACTCTCTCTCTCGTTCTCTCTCTCTCTCTCTCTCTCTATCGTTCCTTTCACAGCCCCTCCTTTCAATCAGCCGGCAGCCAATACAGCATCTACTTTTTCCACAAGCCCACCCCTACAGTCACACTTCGCCTTTAATAAGCTCATCATTACAAAAAACCATATTTAGAATAGATATTAACAATACAGGTATCTATCTATCTATCTGTCTGTCTGTCTGTCTGTCTATCTACACATTACATTCCTATTCCTACTACATTAGGAAAAATATGTATATATATGTTATTATATACATGTACATACATACACAAAGCAGTACACCTGTAAAAAAGGACACATTTACTTTGTACTTCGTTACAAATCCTCTGTGTGTAAAAGTCTGAGCAAATTGATAAAATAGAAGGTCATTGTTAAAAGTTGGAAATGAAGTTTTTCTTTGTCTGTATTTAAGCTGATGGCTAATAGAACAAGCATATATAACATCGGTTTTAGAGGTGGCGAGGTGACACAGTGGGTAGAAAAGTCTGCTGTGCATGTTCGCCCTGTTACCATGTAGGTTTCCTATTGGTGTTCCGGGTTTTCTCCAAAGATATGCAGTCAGGCCAATTAGAGATACTTGGCCAAATGAATCAGACCCAGTGCGACCCTGACCAGGATGAAGTGGTGGTAAAACAGACAAAACAAGACTGGTACAACAATTTCATTTTTAACGTGACAATAACACAAATCATACAGTCAAAACAACACTGGAGTGGCTGCTAGTCTACACAAGTGGCTACGAGTCCCTGAATGTTTTTGACTGGCCAAGTCAATGCCAAGACTTAACTCACAATGAACATCTGATTAATTCATTATTTATTAGGATGTTAATGTCGTGTTTTACACACTTTGGTTACATTAATGACAGGACAGGTAGTTACTGGTTACACAAGATTTATCAGTTCACAAGTTTAATGTCAAACACAGTCATGGACAATGTTGTATCTCCAGTTCCCCTCTTTTACAGTCTTTGGACTGTGGAGGAAACCGGAGGTCCCGGAGGAAACCCACGCAGACACGGGGAGAACATGCAAACTTCACACAGAAAGAACCCAGACCGCTCCATCTGGGAAATGAACCCATGACCTTCTTGCTGTGAGGCGAGCCACCGTGCCGCCACCACAGTGAACATCTGTGCTGTACAAAGTTAAGATACCAAAGTGCTTCACAAGAGGAAAACCGTTTAGAAAAACACAGTATTGGGTTGGAGACTGAACATTTAGCAGCCATTAGGTTAATACAGGCAGTATATGGTCATCTTGTATACGCTGACCTGCTCATACACATCTTCCTGTTGTGATCCAATCTGCTCTCCTTATTTTAGTAGTAAATAAAGTAACATCACGTTATATTTAGGGGGATTAAATAGAAGTGCACCACCTAGAACTTTCCTTGCCAGGATCACTAAGAAACAGAGCTACTTAATAAGAATCTCGTTTAATATGTAAGTGATCCAGCACATTTTGCCCCCTGACCTAAACAGTTACAGTAATTTGAATTCATGTCATTGTAATTCCTTGCTCGAGTTCACTTCATGAACCCAGGCAATACGATTAGCGTTAGAACGAGAATTATTGCAGTGCATGACTGTTCAATAGCACTCCACAGAGCTCACTCACGCTCTCCAGCTTCTAGTGGAGCGCCAATACATTGGCAGCGTTTCTAGTTTAGAAATTATAGAACCATTTGAAGCATTGGAAATAGATACTGCTGTACAGATAATTGATGGTTTCCGATGGAAAGCCACAGACAAATTCTATATTATCCTCCTTTGAAAACATGATATTACAAATATAAATGGTGTTTTTTTTATCATACACTTTAGAAAAATACCCAAATACACATTTATCACACCTTCCATTAACAGAATTTAATAAAATTAGGCACATTTAGTGCGTCACACAACAGAAATATTTCTCGATTGTGATTACAGAAAATGGCACCAAAAATAAGTTGCCAGATATTACCAGTAGACCAACGGCAAATTAGATATGGCCAGAGTTTTGTACAGCAAGGGTTTGCTTTGCCTCAACTTCAAATTATATACAGTTATGTAAAATAATTGGATAGTAATTTAGTAACAAGATAAATCATTTCCCATCGCTCTACAAAACAGAATCCCAAAAACTCCTTTGGCTTATTTATATAGTTTTGAGCATAGTAAAGCTGACTTTTCTCATGCTTTTGGGTCAGTAGAGGTGTACGTGTTGGAGTTTAGACATGGAAACCTTCAGTGCGCTCTTATAACGGATTCTATTCAGGGGGATGAATAACTGAGACTGCAGTAAACATAGTAAACATAGAAAACACTGCAGTTTATGTTGAATTAGGAAAAACCTGGTTGAATTGTGTTGAATTTGCACACACCTAGGTCTATGATGGCTTACAAATGACCCAGCATTATCTGGAAGGCCCAAACCATGTAGTGCAAGGAACTGTCTGTGTATCTTCATAATCAAATTATGCCAAGGCATATTAGGACAACCATTTAATACGATAATAATTCACTTCCTATTCACAGGATTTTAGTGACCACAGAAATTTTAAAATCAAACAAGCTTGGCAAGAACTTGAACATCCAAAAAGAACTCTGGTAAGGGAGGTGAGAAGAAATCCAACTTTCAGTCTAAAAGAACTCAAAAAATCCTGTGCAGAGTGGAAAGAACTTGTTAGATGAACAACCATCTCTGCAGCACTACAAACAGAACAGAGGCCACAGTTGAGTTAAAGGCATATCACAGCCTGATTAGACTTGCTAAATGTCATGCACCTCTGGTGTAATGAGTAAGAAACTTAGAAAAGCAAACACTATGTCTACTATAAACAGGCACAGCACATCTGTGTTAATATTATCTATACAGTGAAATATAACGGTGGCAGCATCATGCTGAAGAAGTGCTTTTCAATCTCAGAAACTGAGACAAGAACTGAGAACATGATCAATGCAGCTAAATACTGGAACATCATTGAAAAAACCTCCTTCACAGAGCCTGTAAACTCATACTGGAACAACAGATCACCTTCAACATGACAATGACCAGAGGTTTCCAGCCAAAACAACACACAAGTGGTTTTGGGGCAAGTCTTTGAGTGGCCCAGCCAAAACCCAAACTTAAACCCCATTGAGCGTCTGTGAGAGACCTGAAGATGAGATTTGCCAGACGCTCTGTGTTTAGTTTGACAGAGCTTGAGAGGATCTGCCATGAGGAATGTGATAAACTTTCAAAATCCAGGTGTTCAAAACTTAGATAGAGGTATCAAAGAAGATTTACAGCTGTAATTTTGTGTTAAAGAGGTTTCAACAAGGTAATAACACAGGTTTTAACAGATTGATGGGTAAAATGGCAATTGTATTAATTTAACCAACTGTAAAAGAAAAAATAAGGTACATTTAAACAATGCATACTTAAGAATATGAATTAAAGCACACCCTGGATTGATGTACTTCAATGAATAGAATTATTTTAATGTACTTTTACTGAACACAAGCAGCCCTGGTTAACTTTTGTTTAATCATGGTATAAAAACAAGACGGTTAGTACTCTTCTTCAAGTGTGTTCAGCTGCTCAGTAAAAAGTCTGTTTACAGCCTTTCCCCTCTAATACTGCTCACAGTTTTGCAGCATAGTAGACGACTAAATTGAGAGAAACATACGAATTCAAAAACTGTCAGAACTGATCTGAGCTACACTTTCCTTGTCATGTGGTGCTGATGTACTGAACAAACTAAGGCTGTATACAGTGAGTCTGACTACACAGATCAGACAGATGGAGATGAGTTCAGATAAATGTTCTTATGCTAAACCTTTATAATACCCTGTTTGCTTATGGCTCTGCTTTAATCCATTTTTTGTTAGGATTTTGAAAACAACATTCCCAACAAATCTAAATGATTTTACACAATACTCATGATACAAAAGCAAAATATCAAAGCAAATCAACTAGTCAGATGTTTAACTGGGAACATATTTAATACGTTTGGCACCTATCATACTACTTCTTAACATACTGGTACCTACCATACTACTTCTTAAATTACTGGTACCTATTATAATACTTTTTTTAAATATTGGTACCTATTATAACACTTCTGAAATTACTGGTAGCTATTATAATACTTCTTAAAAATGCATTAGAAAAGAAACCCATACAAAGATGCAATATGCATAAAGACTTGTTTTACAACTGCATTGTTGCATCTTAAATGGTAATTAGTAATTAGTAAACAGTGTTGTGCCTAAAGATTTTTATGCCAATTTACAAAAATTTGCTCAGTTTCACTATTTCCCCACTCAAAACCACTTTCCAGAGAAACAGCTTGCAGACCTTATTATATCTGCAGAATTGGTTTTACGTGGAGGAAAATAATTTGGGCTCTCTGACTGAATGGGTAACAGTCAGTCGTGACCATTCTAAACCATTCATTGTGTAAGCCGTTTTCCCGGCAGGCACCCTGGGCACTTCATTTATCCAGCCTTAACAGATTCCTAATGTCTGTGCTATTAAGAGCTGCGGCAGAGAGCTGGACTGAGATTGAAAATATAAGAAAAAGCACCGGCTCCCCTGATACTCCGATTCAATAGCACCGGCATCAAGGCACAACTTCTGCAAACAGATATTCATTAGGCTACTTCAGGGACTTATTGCCACAAACACTGCAATCAGCTGATAGGGCATGTTGAAGACTGCACCCCACATTTAATGCCACTGCACCCACCCAAAACACATCGAAAACAACAGAGCTGAGAAGTAAAATCAAAAAGCATTCAGCTGACTCATTAAAAATATTAACTTTCTTACACACACACACGAAAAACTTCAGGACAGTCACCCCAAAAGATTTCAAGCTTACTCTAAAGCATTTTATTGTGTGTGCATATATATTCTGTGTGTATCTTAATAAAGAGACCAAAAAATAAAGAGGCTGATCATAGTGTATGACATGGTGCTGGTGTGTTAGTGTGTGTTGTGCTGGTATGAGTGGATAAGACACAGCAGCGCTGATGCAGTTTTTAAACACCTCACTGTCACTGCTGGACTGAGAATAGTCCACCAACCAAAAATATCCAGCCAACAGCGCCCCGTGGGCAGCGTCCTGTGACCACTGATGAAGGTCGAGAAGATGACCGACTCAAACAGCAGCAATAGCTGAGCGATCGTCTCTGACTTAACATCTACAAGGTGGACCAACTAGGTAGGAGTGTCTAATAGAGTGGACAGTGAGAGGACACGGTATTTAAAAACTCCAGCAGCGCTGCTGTGTCTGATCCACTCATACCAGCACAACACACACTAACACACCACCACCATGTCAGTGTCATTGCAGTGCTGAGAATGATCCAGCACCTAAATAATACCTGCTCTGTGGGGGTCCTGTGGGGGTCCTGACCATTGAAAAACAAAAAATAGATGGACTACAGTTAGTAGTTGTGGAGCTACAAATTGCTTCTATATGGTAAGTGGAGCTGATAAAATGGACAGTAAGTGTAGAAACAAGGAGGTGGTTTTAATGTTATGGCTGATCGGTGTATATATATGATGTATGTTTTTATCATATAGGTAGCTAAGCAACAGGACTAATGATCAGAAGGTCACTGGTGCAAGCCCAATCACATCCACTGTTGGGTACCTGAGCAAAACTCTTAACCCTCGATTGCCTTCACTGTATTTAAGCTCAATGCACTTTGGATAAACATGTCCACTGTGTATGTAAATAATCATTTTGGTTTGATGATGCACTGTGACAAGCTTCCCTCCTGTGAAACCCATCAAGACTCTGTCAGGAAGCTCCATACAGAGCGCTGTGCTCGAGTGTAGTGAGAGATAACTCAAGTAGTTCAAGCTGTGGTGTGGCTCAATAACAGCCAGTTCAAACTCTGCCTAAGTGGATTGTTCTAATGCTTTATAGAGTGAAATGATTACACTGAGAGGTAGAGGGAGATCAATGGACACTTAAAAAGTCTCAGCACCAGACGTGACTCGCAGTCTTAGTTTGTAGGTTTTAAGTGATGAAAAGCCTTTATTCAGACAGTTTATGCCCAGTAGTGACTCCTCTAGCAGACAATCGAGTTAGAATAAAAATTTAAATCCAGTTAGGACTGAAGTTCTGATAATGGAAATATGATGTTTTTGTTTTGAAGGGCAGGAGAAGTCATGAGGTCCTGAGATGAGATGAAAGCTCATTACCAGTTTAGAATTTGCTAGAACTCAGATTCATGTGATAACAATTAAATTAAAATTAAAAATTTCCTAAATAAATAAATAAATTACAAATTATTATTAATATTTAAAAAGAAAAGTAATCTGGAAAGGTTTAATCTAATGTGATTTTCTAATAGGAATACATGTCTACATTGTAAAAAAGTGCAACCAACCATCAACCATCTGTGCCACTCTAAATTTGAAATTGAATCAATAATTTGTATATATTTTTCTATTATTATTTCTGTTATTTAATTCAAATTTAAATCTATTCAGTTAAAATTTGTTTTAAAGATTTCATTTTAAATATTTAATTTATTCCATTTATTTACATTTACCTTTTACATTCAGGACCTTGCAGAAAAGCTGCAGACTAAAATAACCAGACTTGGCACTGATAAACATTTACTGTTTTAGTCACTAAAGGTCAGTTGGTCAGCGTAAACAGCTTTGAGTTGGGCTGCACTGCACTGAATAACCCGAGAAACAAATCACTTATGACTATCACTAAAACAGTTTATTTACATTTATCTGAAATGCTAATGGGTGGTATTTTGAGTGCAGAGCTGAGAACATGGATATAGAACCTAAACCCAACATCACCTTTTTATCACAATGCAATGAGTTGTCCCAATTTTGACCCCAACCCAACCCCAAACCCCGTTCTTAAACATGTTCCCCTATAGTAGGGTGTGCTTTAATTCTAAGTTGACTTATTCAAATATATGTATACTGTTAAAAAAAAATTTACTGCTACATGATGCAATGCTTTATGATGAATGTATGTTGCTTAAATGCTGGGTGGCCACTGGTTACAAGGATTTGCCTAAATTAGCATTCCTAATAAAGCCAAAAATCATCTTCAAAATAGTTAAAAAGGTAATGTCAGAACGTAAATGTGTGCAGTTTGCCTGATCCCAATATGTCAAATATTTACCATGAATTTATCTAAATCACAGCTGGAAATGACTGACTGGTCCCTATTTCCACTACAAATATATGAAGCAATAATAATAATAATAATAATATTAGAGCAATTTTCATTTTTGTTTTTGTCATTTAGATGAGAGAACCATTGAGTGTGTAGCATCAAGGCACAGGAACACATGTACAGGTGTAAAAACAGCCCCATTAGCACTGGTCTTTAAAACAGACCACACACCTCTCGGTCAGCCAAATGCTGCAAGGCCACTGAATAAGCAAAGCCAGAAACAGCTCGACTCCGCCGAGTCTAGCAATTTGTGTAAAAGAATTCCAGCTACTGTTATATTTAGGTGTTCTCCTAAATGAATAAATAAATAACATAAAAAAAACAATAAAAATAATAATAAAATAATAATAATAATAAATGAAATAATAATAAAATAACAAAAAATAATAATAATAATAATTAAATTATTTAAAAAAATATGAGAGAAAACTACTATACTACTACATACTAAAGCTCTGTATCAGATCATTATGATGACGTACTGTATGCAGACCACTGTGGATTTTGGTGACTCATTATCATTAACATTAGCTAATAAGGTATTAAGGAATGCATTTAAGACAAAGTCAGACGAATGAGGTCAAGCAAAAAAGCTAGCACACCAGCGCTGAGATTCTGAGCTCCTGGGTTCAAATCTCGGCTCTGCTACCGGTCAGCTGGGCGCCCATAGTTGGCTAATGCCTTCATTGTATCTCCAATTTACCTCACTTGAACGTCTTTGTACCGTGGGAGGAAACCGGAGCTCTCAGAGGAAACCCATGCAGACATGAGGAAACATGCAAACTCCACACAGAAAGAACTCGGACCGCTTAAACTGGGAATTGAACCCAGGATCTTTTTGCTGTGAGGCGACAGTGCAACCCACCGAGCCACCGTGTCACTAACTAGGTGCTTAATATTAAACACATGTAGCAATGAGACACCTGAATTCAGTGGTTAAAAGGTGTGTCCCAATACGCTTGTCCATTTACCGTGTGTGTGTGTTTGTGTGCATGTGTTTATTTACTTTGTCCATTTACAAATGAAGTTTCCAGGGAATTCCCTCTCGTTGCTAACTTATTAGGTGAACACATTGTTGATGGTACTACTTCATTTGCTTTGTAATCACACGGGGTGAAATGAAATCCAATTACTCACCCAACTTGTTTCAAAACAAAACATGTTTGGGTTAGTAATGAAGTTCAATGATCGAGAACAAACTCAAACCCCCAGAGTTCAGTGAGTGACACAGCGAGCCGAATCAGGACTGATCATCTTCTGTATAATATTCTCATTCTCCTAAATACTTCAGCAGTATCTGCAGCTTCATCTTTAAAGTACAGTCATATACACCGATCAGCCGTAACATTAAAACCACCTCCTGGTTTCTACACTCACTGTCCATTGTATCAGCTCCACTTACCATATAGAAGCACTTTGTAGTTCTACAATTACTGACTGTAGTCCATCTGTTTCTCTACATACATTTTTAACCTGCTTTCACCCTGTTTCTCAATGGTCAGGACCCCCACAAGACCACCACAGAGCAGGTATTATTTAGGTGGTGGATCATTCTCAGCACTGCAGTGACACTGACATGGTGGTGGTGTGTTAGTGTGTGTTGTGCTGGTATGAGTGGATCAGACACAGCAGCGCTGCTGGAGTTTTTAAATACCGTGTCCACTCACTGTCCACTCTATTAGACACTCCTACCTAGTTGGTCCACCTTGTAGATGTAAAGTCAGAGAGGATCGCACGTCTATTGCTGCTGTTTGAGTTGGTCATCAGTGGTCACAAGACGCTGCCCATGGGGCGCTGTTGGCTGGATATATTTTTGGTAGGTGGACTATTCTCAGTCCAGCAGGGACAGTGAGGTGTTTAAAAACTCCAGCAGTGCTGCTGTGCCTGATCCACTCATACCAGCACAACACACACTAACACACCACCACCATGTCAGTGTCACTGCAGTGCAGAGAATCATCCACCACCCAAATAATACATGCTCTGTGGTGGTCCTGTTAGGGTCCAGACCATTTAAGAACAGGGTGAAAACAGGCTAAAAAAGTATGTAGTGAAATAGATGGACTACAGTCAGTAATTGTAGAACTACAAAGTGCTTCTATATGGTAAGTGGAGCTGATGAAATGGACAGTGAGTGTAGAAACAAGGAGGTGGTTTTAATGTAATGCCTGACTGGTGTATGTGACAGCACTGTGTAAAGCAAAGTACAACTATTAAAACCTAATTATTTTGCCTCAGTGACAATTTCTGTAACTGAACAACACTTCATGTATCATGTGACCATGTATTGTTTAGATACAATAGACTCATCATTTCAAGGGTTGAGATCTAAATGACTTATCCCACTCACAACCCTATTTTCCTCTGCACTCACCATGTATCAGATCTCATAAAAAGTTTGGAGGAGAAAGACTGTGAATGTGTCGGGGTGCACTGCATTCCTAAAATGCTAAATTCTGGGCATGTCTATCAAGCAGGTGTGAGTAAGTGAATGAAGAATGAGAATGGACTGACCAAACAGAAGCAGGCAAACACAAGCCAAGTTTCACATTATTATTCTGAGCAGAGGGAAGATCATCTTCAGTGCTGGCAACCCAATCACACTGCTGATGGACTTTGAGTCTCGGGGCAAAGATTGGAGCTTATTCATTTACTGCTGAAAGTCAGCCAGTCCAAAAAAAAAAGAGTAAAGAATATTTAACCTTTAGTTCAGTAAATCGGCCTCAAGGATTTAACATGCATTACAGGTGACAAAGTTTTGTGATGGTGCTGATTGGAAACTCCAGAGTGGATGATTTATTTGAGCAGATCGTGCTTTGTGAATCGGTAACAGAGAAGAGAAGCAGTGGGCAAAATTAAACTTCTAATTATATACTTAATCGCAGACATATTTATTTACTTATTTATTAGGATTTTAACGTCATGTTTGACACTTTGGTTACATTCATGACATAAACGGTAGTTACTGGTTACACAAGATTCATCAGTTCACAAGTTCAATATCAAAAACAGTCATGGACAGTTTTGTGTCTCCAGTTCACCTCACTTGCACGTCTTTGTACTGTGGGAGGAAACTGGAGCTCCCGGAGGAAACCCACACAGACACGGGGTGAACATGCAAACTCCACACAGAAAGGACCCGGACCGCTCCACCTGGAAATCAAACCCAGGACCTTCTTGCTGTGAGGCGACAGTGCTACCCACCAAGCCACCGTGCCACCTAACTGCAGTCAAAGGAATTTCAAGTCAAACTGAAATTTACAAAAGAAAGTCAGCAATCATACTGGGCTGGATATATCGCTAATCCAACTAACATTTAAACATACAACATAATGCTTACACATGACCAGTTTGCTCACTGGGCAGCTAGTAAGCATTTACTTTAGCTTCCGCCAAACAAACAGGTCCTTCAGTGAAGCAGAACGAAGATAATAAAGCATTAAAAATCCAATTACATGTTCAAAAATGATCTACATTGCATGCTGTAGCTAAACAGTGTATGTTAAACACCCTACTTAATTACTGAGTTCAGGTGTTAAAAAGCACATCGACGGGTGGCACGGTGGCTCAGTGGGTAGCACTGTCGCCTCACAGCAAAAAGGTCCTGGGTTCGATCCCCAGGTGGGGCGGTCCGGGTCCTTTCTGTGTGGACCTCCGGTTTCCTCCCACAGTACAAAGACGTGCAAGTGAGGTGAATTAGAAATACTAAATTGTCCATGACTGTGTTTGACATTAAAACTTGTGAACTGATGAATCTTGTGTATCGAGTAACTACTGTTTCTGTCATTAATGTAACCAAAGTGTGTAAAATATAACGTTAAAATCCTAATAAATAAATAAAAGCACATAGATTGCTAACAGGGATAAAAATTCAATTATAAAATAATCAAATGATTTTAACTTTGCGATAACAGTTTGTGACTGTTCTTTCCTTTGTGGTGAATACTTTTTCCTGTGTGATCTTGGTTTGGAGCAACACTGAGGGCCTGCACAGATTCCTGACTGTGCTCACTGAACCTTATCTTCTTATTCAACATCAGTGCCTAAGCTAACAAATGCACTTTTAATTAAACAGGCCAAGAAACTTTCACAGAAACACAAAAATCTAGAGAAAATTTAATTTTATACTAATGTTGATGGTTTTATAACAGGATATCAAACTAACTGTTTATTATTATTATTATTATTTGTTTTGCACTGACCTTACCTTTACTCCGAGGTAAGATTAATAATGCATATTCATTAAAGCAACTACGCAAACCAAATTCTGTATATAAAATATTAGGGGGCGGCACGATAGCTCAGTGAGTAGCACTGTTGCCTCACAGCCAGAAGGTCCTGGGTTCGATTCCCGGGTGGAGCATTTCGGATTGCATGTGCTCCCCGTGTCTGTGTGGGGTTTCCTCCGGGAGCTCCGGTTTCCTCCCACAGTCCAAAGACGTGCAAGTGAGGTAAACTTGAAGATACAAAATTGTCCATGACTGTGTTTGATATTAAACTTGAACTGATGAATCTTGCGTAACCCGGAACTAACCCGGAACCTGTCCTGTCATTAATGTAACCAAGGAGTGTAAAACATGATGGTAAAATATATAAAACATAGTTATAATTTCTAAACTTCTTTGAACACATCCAGGCTTTTCTAATTTGTTGAAAAAATTTATTATTATCCCATAAAACATTTGCAAAATTATTTTTGGGATGTTATAGAAAGCTGATTTGTTTACTAAAACCTGCTATGCAGTCAAAATATTTTTGGTGTAGCCAAGTGAGTAAAAAAAAAATGTGTTCTGTGACTAACGTTGTGCTCCATGGTGCCTCTAATAATCAGCATTATTGGATATGTTGACTATAAATAACCAGTAAAAGACAGAAAGTTAGATATATCCGAATAGGCCATGCAGACAGGATGGCTAACTAGAATATTTTGCCATAATGAATTCTGTTATGCTGGGTATGTGACCTGTAGTAAATCAGGATGTGCAGACAGGAGAAATAATAGCTATTGTTATTGTACCCATAATGTTACAGCTCAGTCAGAGGACTAATGCAGACCTAATAATTAGAAATAGATAAAGAAGATGTGCTTTACGACCACTGAACTGTGTATCTGGCTGCATGCTAAACAGTCAGACATCTAATTTATTCCACGTTTCTGTAGGACACCTGGATCATACAGCAATAAATAAAGCTTATTTTCTACTTGGGAATGAGAGAACGTGATTATATCAATATCTGCCTTCGGGCACAGAAGGTAGGACGATGTAAAGGGTTTTGGTCTTATGGCTCATTCTGGATAATCCATCATAAACTTAAATCCACACAGTGTTTTGAAATAGCATGTTTAAGAACATGATAGGAGACCAAGCCAGAATTGCATGAATGCTTTTAGTATACGCACACATCCATTACCACATAAACACGGCTTATAATCAGGAGAGAAAAGGTCAAACATGTCTAGCTTGCATAAACAGAATACATGTAAAAATCATCCCAGTGATCCTAAATAAACAGATCTTGTCATAGTCTAGCCTGTGTGTATGTGTACATGCCTTCTGTGCAGAACTGTGTGTATATGGGGGGTCAGTTTTAGAGATAGAGCATCGTTTAATTACAGACAGGACATTGTATCACCCGACTACATTGTCATGAGCTCTGATGCTGCCACCGTTCCACTACCACATAAAACAAGTTTATCTGAAATGTAATTTCAACTTGATTTACTAATCCAGATGACCTGAGGTTTTATGACCAGCTCTAATCCTGTCCTGACATAAAGATTAAGATCTCAATGCTCCAGAATAATCTAATTCTCTACAGAAGACAAAGTAAATTTGTTAAAAAGAAATAACATCTGAAAGCCACTTTCCTTTATAAATCTAAAGGTAGAAACTTTGCAGGATGTTAAAAGATCCTAAACCTTATAATATGTGATTTGTATGATAATAGCATGTTTAATTTTTGTTTAATTTAAGATCCCTCGTATATAGTAAATTAATTAGATAAGTAAATCTAGCCGAACATTTCTTCCATTGCTTGTCTTCTTTAATTAATTTTCACTGTTTTATATTGTGTGTGTATTTTTCTAGGCTTATCATGTTCTATTGTCATTAAAATTGTGTTTGTTTGATTTGTGTGTATTTGTGACACTGAAATTCTACAAACTAAAACAATTTCACCAAATTGCCTTCAGATAATATCCTATTTTGCCCATAGAACTAATGCCACATTTAATTAATATATTCCTAATCTAATTCAATAGTAACAATTTACCCTGCATTCACAAGTAGTGTCTTTATGTGAAGTTCGGAGGCTCATATGGAGATATGTATTGTGTACGGAGAGCCAATCATTGTCCATATATGTGCACGTCCAGCTGATAGCAGAGCTAAGATTTAAACATGTGACTTTGAGATGTCAGCTCTGGTGTGCTAGCGTGCTTTAACGATAATAGATACTATTTTAATCAACCCATAACACCATGCATTTGCTGGTTTCCTGGAAAGTACAAAGCACAAAACAGAATCAAATGCAACATAGGGGTGTGTAACTTTCCCTGCAGCTACTAAGAATCCAGTCCTGTACCCTGCACATCCTAGATCATCGGGCATAATTCAGGTTAGGACGCATTAATACCGCCTGAAGGCAGCTGGTCCTCCAGCCGTGGCCTGAGCGAGGCAGCCAGGGAGGTTGATGAATAAGAGAGGATGGGTGGAAGTGAACACGGCAAGAGCCTAAGCTGCTGACACAGCTCCTGTAGAGAGGAAGAATTACATCCATACATCAACACCTCCACAAGCAGGCTCACAACTCATCATGCTGGAATATACAGAGGATTTACATTCCCATTAGTTAAACGTGCTGAAACAAATCTGAAGCATCCAGGAGAGGAGTAACAGGGATTAGATAGAAGAGAAGATGCAAGAGGAACAGTTCATACACACTGGATCAAAACTGAGCAAGAACACCATAATCATCAGATTTTCTTGTGGACTTCAGGCTCCAATGGTTAATATTTTGATGTTCTCACTGTTACAAACAATGTGGACGTAGTTGCAGAAGCTGGGGGAACAAAATTAGAAACATTTGCTTTTGTCAGCCTGAGAAACAGTTTGTGAAAACAGTTTGCTTTGCTGACATCTGTCAAGTCAGTCACATTATAAACATGCCTGCTAGAGCCCAGTGTTTCATAATCACCATCCTGCACTGAGCCACCAGTGTCATGGTCCAACTATATATATATATATATATATATATATATATATATATATATATATATATATATATATATATATATACCAACCAGGCATAACATTATGACCACTGACAGGTGAAGTGAATAACACTGATTATCTCTTCATCACGGCACCTGTTAGTGGGGGGGATATATTAGGCAGCAAGTGAACATTTTATCCTCAAAGTTGATGTTAGAAGCAGGAAAAATGGGCGAGCGTGAGGATTTGAGCGAGTTTGACGAGGGCCAAATTGTGATGGCTAGATGACTGGGTCAGAGCATCTCCAAAACTGCAGCTCTTGTGGGGTGTTCCCGATCTGCAGTGGTCAGTATCTATCAAAAGTGGTCCAATGAAGGAACAGTGGTAAACCAGCGACAGGGTCATTAATGCACGTGGGGAGTGAAGGCTGGCCCGTGTGGTCCGATCCATCAGACAAGCTACTGTAGCTCAAATGGCTGAAGAAGTTAATGCTGGTTTTCTTTCCTTTTTTATAATAAATTAGCATGTTTTGGGGAAATGGAAGAAAACAGTCATACCCAGAGAAGACCCTCATTTGGAAAACATGTTAAACTCATTAATCATAGTGACCAGAATTAGGAATCAAACCCAGGTTACTAGTTATACCACTTAATTCTAATTAAAAAATTCCAAAGATATTTAATACTTAAAACGTTCAGAAGCTTGAGGGCATTTAGGGTCAGGGTGTAAATGTGTACAATCCTATACACAGCCTTCAAAAAAACCTTGATAAAAATGCTTCTCCTGGTTGGCAGTGGTTTCAGCTTGAAGTCTTTTATAGACACCAATTACTGCCTGGCTTTTTCTAATGGTGAAATCAGAAACTGAGTGAGAGAGGCCTGATGCTCTTTAGATGTTTATCTGGGTTCCTTTGTGACCTTCTGGATGAGTTTTTGATGTGCTCCTGGAGAAAATTTTGGATTCACTACTGTTCCAAGTTTTCTCCATTTGGAGATAATAGCTTTTACTGTGGTTCTCTGACTCTCTGACTGAAACGCTTTTAAACTTCATAAAGTCTTCATCTCTTTCTGAAAATCTTTCAATCTGCCATAGCAAGCTAGTGTTAGAGGATCGTCACAAATATGCAAATATTGAAAATATTAGAAATGGGGAGATACTTTTACAGCTCTGGAGATGGTGTGAATATTTTAGTAAGATCATTATGTATAAAATCTGTCAAAATGAACATCAAAATGAAGTTTTTTCAGCTAATCTAATGAACCACAATATCTCATTTTTATTGTATTTCATTTGTAAAAACAAACAAAAAAATCCAGATATATTAATAATAGCTTGTTTTCTTGTTTTGATGCTTTGTGCTACTATAATGCACATTATTAACGTTTTTAATAAGCATCCCTTGAACCACATTTCTTTTTTATACATTCCTCCAACATTTAATCAGCTTAAGTAGTTATTTATAGCTTCTGATGACGATCAGTGTTGTTGCAGCTTCGATGCCAGTAGCACATTTATGAGCTGTTGTACTGCTGAGATCATGTGACCTCATCTCTGGGATGCTAATTCACAGAGGCGGTGCAAACTTTTTTTTCTGGCTTGTCTCAGTACGTCCACTCAGCCATGTCCATGACTAACACCACATAATGTAATTATGCTTATAATTCTGCTTTACAACCAGGCCATGTTATTATCACTGCAGTGGTTTATGTGCTATACTGAATGTCTCCTATGAGGAGGCTAAAATATACACACAGTCACTGGTTAAAACAGCACATCTTATAAAATCTAACAGAGATATAAAAGTTACAGGCGCTCGGGTGACGCAGCGGTCTTTTACACTAGCCCAACGCTGCCGAGATCCGGGTTCCAATCTCAGCGGTGCTATTGGCCTGCCAGAATTCCACAAAAACATGGTTGCCTATGGCTGAAGTACTGTGATGGATTGGTGCCCTGTCCGAGGTATTCCTGCCTTGTTCTCATTGTTTCCAGGTGGAACCGGACCTGTCACGACCCTGACCAAGAGAAGGTCGTTTAAACATGTAAACTCCGACCCAGTATATTTTAAAAACTGTATTTTTGTCAGCAATGTTAAATGAAGCATTTTGTTTCTAATGAAGAAATTGTAGCCTAGTGGTTAAGGTACTGGACTAGTAATCAAAAGGTCGCTGGTTCAACCCCCACCACTGCCAGGTTGCTGCTGTTTGGCCCTTGAGCAAGGTCCTTAACCTTCAATTGCTGAGACTGTCACAGTACTGTAAGTCGCTATGAATAAAAATGTAAAATATTTTAAAATCAAATTGAGTTTTTTTTCTATTTCTAAATTTAATGCTTCATTTGTAGTAATAAAAAAAATCAACACATTTAAAGTAATGTTTACATTCAGTTAACAGCACATTACGGTAAATATTTTATTATGTGACTATTTGAGCTTTTTTTTGCCACCCTCAATGTCCATCAGTAGAATATTAACCTCTGTTTGACAGCAATGATCTGAATCCCACCAGCTGGCCGGTGGCTCCCCATGTCACGCTTAGATCCAAGCAGACCGTGTGATGCCCTGGCATGGGACCAGCTCTTGGCATTGTGGCTCCCGCTTGGATGAGTTTCCTGAGGACAGGACTAGCTACTCGCTCAGAGAAGCACAGATGGTAATGACGGCGAAGGAAAGAGGCAGTGGACCCTGATATGGCACCCCAGATAGCTTCCATTTGGGTTGACACATTGGTCAAGCCATCCAACAGGATCCTGGATCTACCAGGGAAACCAAGCCAAATGTAAAAGATTGTTAATGTAGAATCATTTGGAGCAATGACTCTTAAATAGTGACCATCAATGCCTAAAATGCCCCTAATGAAAGGCAGCCAGTCTGCCAGCAACCAGATTCTAGACCTACATGACCGACTTAAAGGTTTTAATTTCTTTTAGTAATCATTCACTAGTTAGAGATTAAATTAGTAATGAATCACTCTGGATTTAATATCATGACATCAGAAGGTAGACTGGCTGATCTTTATTGCTGTTAGATGTGAGTGAATGAGGACGTGAGTAAGATAGACTGGCACCCTGATAAGTGTATTTTTCTGCCTTGTGCCCAATGTTTCCAAGTGGTGCTTGACCTGCCATGACCCTAATCAGAATGAAGTGCTTATTAAAATGCAGAGATCAATGAAAGTGCTCATTTTGTCTTCACATTCAGAGCAGTATGATCTTGACAGATGATCTAGGATAAAAATGCTTTGGAAAAAATCATTCAAATACTTTGGAGACATTGTTCTGAGTATGTAGGAAACTGGAGGACTTACATGTGCTTTATGTTGAAGCTTTTTACTGCCAACTTTAGTGATTAGACTTCCCAGATAGTAAATATTGCTACAGAATGACTTGACTAGTTATGTCCATGACTACTGTATATTAAAGCACATAAATATAGTTTAATTTTGACAGGTTTGGCTAACGTACGTGATTAAGTAGAGCCTCCGATACAGAAATATCAATCATGCATTAATGTGACAAATGTGAGCTAGCAGGTCTGTTATTACATGATAAAAGCCTTGATGCCAATCACTATATATATATATATAATAATAACCGCTTTAAATTCTTATTAGAGATCAGCCTGAGAAACACTTGAAATACATTTAAAAAGTAATACAAATTATTATTAATTAATTATACTATAATACAAAAACCGGTCAATTCTGCTAGCTCACTACCTCTGCTACTGGGGTCCTGTCTGGGGTGTTTCCACTGCATGGTGCCCAGTAATTCCAGGGAGGACGGATCAACTACAGCAGTGTTTCTCAAACCCTGGGTCATGACCCTTGTGGGTTCCCAGACAAAAAATGGGTCGATAAATAAATAAACAAATTTTAACAGGCACATAAACACTAAATGAACTTGTACATGTACACCCCCTTGTAGAGGCTTTGTGTTACATCTTGTAAGCCACAGTGGGACCTGATTGCCACCATTTTTATTAATAAAGTATATTTCGTTTTGTGTTTCGTTTTGAAGCATCGTTTGTGTTGACTGGGCGGTGGTAAAATTCATTGACAAAATGAGGGTTGCTTAAAAAAGTTTGAAAAATTCCAGGATAAAACATTGGTAAAACAAAAAAATGAGGGGCACCCAGGTGGCGCAGCAGGATTGTCCACTAGCACATTAGCACTGAGATTCTGAACAAATCCCAGCTCTTCTACTGGTCGGCTGGGCACCATCTAGTGGGCACAATTGGCTGGGAAGTCTGCTGGCTGGGAAAAGACCTGACTAAGCCTGTGCAGAAGTGGAAGAGCCTCATGCAAATTTACCAAAGCATAGGTAAAAAAAGGGGGTTAAGGAACTGTGCATGTGTTGGAAGGGGCATGGAACAGACAAATATACCCTCCTCGAATGCAATCTGGATCCCCAGCAGTGGAAAACTAATTGGCTACACTAAATCAGGAGAAAAAGGGAGAAAATGCATAAATAAATGGAAAAAAAAACATAAACATGAAACTAAGTAAATAAATACATTTATTACAGGGTATTACACAGTCACACCTATGGGTAATCAGAATCAACCAAGAACCTATTAGCATATTTTTTGAAGTGGAAAGAAAAAGTATAAAAATGTTCTATTTTGGAGGTCACAATGTTTAATAACATTTATATCTGAGTAGAGCCGACAGACCACATACTCTCAAGCTTTGTGCTGGAAAACAGACTATGAGCATCATCAGAATAAGGAAACCATGCAGACCTACTTTGAGCCATCACCTATTTTAAATCATGCTCAGAGACCTGACGCCTCACTCAAAATAAAATAAAATCCTTCTCTCCTCTGGCTATGTATTACACGACCTGCCTACCATGTGTGAAAATCATCAACCGCCTCATAAAATAATAAGCTGGTCTAAAGGCACGCTGTGCAGACCAGCTCTCACCTGTCTCTCATTGTTCTGCTCGGAGCACTGAGTGTAATGTCGCATAGCAGACGGTCATCAGAAAATCTGGTTCTAGCATTAGTCTTTGCTAACAGGTTGCAGGAAAGCAGACGTCTAACCTTTTATATTTCTTTTTCCTTTCTGTGTGTGGTTCTAGTCAAGGACACAGAGCGCTTTAAAAGCATTCAGAAGTGCAGGTAAAAATATTCTCCAGCTGCATGCCGAACATGACAGTCCAACCAGCCTCTACAAATCAGCCATCAGTTTAACAGGGACGTGAATATGCCAGGTACTGTTTCAGCGGTTCTAGAATAGGCGCGCGGCGATTCCTACATTCAAACCGTTAGAAATAAGAGAGTTGCTAACACCCTGCCCGCAGGAGTGCTGCATAACCGGCGCAGTCGGGCTCATCTGCCCACACGGATCTTTAATATGGAGGAAATGTCTCCTGCCAGCCTGGCCACATTAACACATTCATAAAATACAGGGTACGGTTACAGCTGATGTTCCAGTCTGATATACAGACTTTCTAAAGTGGTCCAATCTGAACTAACAGGAATACTAGGACTAGTCTCAATTCAGTTAACACTGGATATAAAAGTTTTATTTCAGTAGATTTGATTCTCATGTTACCATGTGGGCATCTAAAACATAAGGTATTATTACTTTTCCTCAGCTCCTTTATTCATTTACTAACTGCTTACTTACTTAATATTACCTAGAGGCAACTGGAGCAGCCAAGCCACCTACTGGCACATTTTGTGAGGTGAGAGGAAACCCAGAGGTTTGAAAGAACTTGCTAAATTCATCACAGGTCCCCAGGATCCAGTCTAACTGCTAAACTACAGTGCTGCATCATAAAATACAGGGTTCGGTTACAGCTGATGTTCCAGTCTAATGTACATACATTCTAAAGTGGTCCAATGGGAACTAACAGGAACACTATGACTAGTCAAAATTCAGTTAACACTACATATAAATGTGTTTGAATCTAACGTTACCATTTGGGCATCTAAGACATAAGGTACTGTTAGTTTTCCTCAGATCCTTTATTCATTCATCTACACTTTATCAACCGCTTTATCCTGGGCAACACAAACTATATTACTCATTTACTTAATATTACCTAGCGGCAACTGGGGCAGCCAAGCCACCTACTGGCACATTTTGGGAGGTGGGAAGAAACCCAGCGGTTTGGGAGAACTTGCTAAACTCATCACAGGTCTCCAGGATCCAGTTTGCTTTGCAGCACCCAGTCTACCCACTAAACTACTGTGCTGCATCACATAACACAGGGTACGGTTACAGCTGATGTTTCAGTCTGATGTACATACATTCTAAAGTGGTCCAATCTGAACTGACAGGAATACTAGGACTAGTCTCAATTCAGTTAACACTAGAGATGGAACGATCGATCGATTATAAATCGATATCGGCCGTTTTTTAATCAAAATATGCTATCGGCGATATGTCCCAAATGTAGCCGATCCGATCGTGTGATGTATAAAGATGTTAAGCTTAACAGCTCGGTGGATTGATCCAGACTTTGAGCTACAAAGCAACAACCATCACATCACCATTCATCAACCATCGTACAGAAACCATGGTGAAAGCTCTTCACGACCTAAAATAACATCATTAACGTTGTGCATCATACATACAGTGGGGCCAAAAAGTATTTAGTCAGCCACTGATTGTGCAGGTTCTCCTACTTAGAAAGATGAGAGAGGTCTGTAATTTTCATCATAGGTACACTTCAACTATGAGAGACAAAATGAGGAAAAAAAATCCAGGAAATCACATTGTAGGATTTTTAAAGAATTTATTTGTAAATTATGGTGGAAAATAAGTATTTGGTCAATAACAAAAGTTCAACTCAATACTTTGTAACATAACCTTTGTTGGCAATGACAGAGGTCAAACGTTTCCTGTAAGTCTTCACCAGGTTTGCACACACTGTAGCTGGTATTTTGGCCCATTGCTCCATGCAGATCTCCTCTAGAGCAGTGATGTTTTGGGGCTGTCGCTGGGCAACACGGACTCCACAAATTTTCTCTGGGGTTGAGATCTGGAGACTGGCTAGGCCACTCCAGGACCTTGAAATGCTTTTTACGGAGCCACTCCTTCGTTGCCCGAGCGGTGTGTTTGGGATCACTGTCATGCTGGAAGACCCAGCCACGTTCCATCTTCAATGCTCTCACTGATGGAAGGAGGTTTTGGCTTAAAATCTCACGATACATGGCCTCGTTCATTCTTCCCTTAACACGGATCAGTCGTCCTGTCCCCTTTGCTGAAAAACAGCCCCAAAGCATGATGTTTCCACCCCCATGCTTCACAGTAGGTATGGTGTTTACTCAGCATTCTTCTTCCTCCAAACACGACGAGTTGAGTTTTTACCAAAAAGTTCCATTTTGGTTTCATCTGACCACATGATATTCTCCCAATCCTCTTCTGAATCATCCATATGCTCTCTGGCAAACATCAGACGGGCCTGGACATGTACTGGCTTAAGCAGGGGGACACGCCTGGCACTGCAGGATTTGAGTCCCTCTCGGCGTAGTGTGTATACTGATGGTAGCCTTTGTTACTTTGGTCCCAGCTCTCTGCAGGTCATTCATCAGGTCCCTCTGTATAGTTCTGGGATTTTTGCTCACCGTTCTCATGATCATTTTGACCCCACGGGATGAGATCTTGACCCCAAGGGAGATTATCAATGGTCTTGTATGTCTTCCATTTTCTTACAATTGTTCCCACAGTTGATTTATTCACACCAACCTGCTTGCCTATTGTAGATTCACTCTTCCCAGCCTGGTGCAGGTCTACAATTTTCTTCCTGGTGTCCTTCGACAGCTCTTTGGTCTTGTCCATGGTTGAGTTTGGAGTCTGACTGTTTGAGGCTGTGGACAGGTGTCTTTTATACAGATAACGAGGTCAAACAGGTGCCATTAATACAGGTAACGAGTGGAGGACAGAAGAGCTTCTTAAAGAAGAAGTTACAGGTCTGTGAGAGCCAGAAATCTTGCTTGTTTGTGGGTGACCAAATACTTATTTTCCACCATAATTTACAAATAAATTCTTTAAAAATCCTTTTTTTTCTCATTTTGTCTCTCATAGTTGAAGTGTACCTATGATGAAAATTACAGAGTAGGAGAACTTGCACAATCAGTGGCTGACTAAATACTTTTTGACCCCACTGTAGTTCAGGATCATCTGCTCTGACTGACAGAAAACTTTTAGCTCCACAGATGCAACGAGTCTGACTCGGTTACAGATCTGTGGTAATTGCAGTTTAATTAAGCTTTTTAATTGAGCTTTTTAATGTTTTTCATTTTATTTAAAACCACAACATTAATTAATAACAGTAAACACGGCGAGATAACTGAGAAAAGAAACTTATGTTTCGCATAAAATGAATCGACTCATGAATCACTTATATCGATACTGTGAACAGAGCGTCTCTCTTAAAGGCTCACACACACACGTCAATGCTTCTGTCAGCGGTTTATCTTCACTGTTCGTCCTATTTTTAAGGTTTTTTCAGACTGAACTGTATAACATCTAACGTGCGTGTGTGTGTGTGTGTGCGGTCAGTTAGACTAATGAGATATGTCTCCCGTGGGTGAAAAATGAATTGCTTTAGTTTTAGAAGTAAAAAATCTCGCAATGCCGCCACACCCCCTGGTCAGGCACTCGCGCCCCACAGGTTGAACTACCCACATCGGCATCAGCTATCGGCCGATCGCCGATAAAGAATCGGAGATCGAAATCGGCGTCAAAAACCCCGATCGGTACTTCTCTAGTTAACACCAGATTTATTTATTTATTAGGATTTAAACATCATGTTTTACATTCATGACAGAAACGGTAGTTACTCATTACACAAGATTCATCACTCCTGGAGGAAACCCACACAGACACGGGGAGAACATGCAAACTCCACACAGAACAGAACCAGGCCGCTCCACCTGGGAACTGAACCCAGGACTTTCGTGCTGTGAGCCCCTGTGCCACCCAGTTAACACTAGATAGATTTGATTCTAATGTTACCATGCGGGCATCTAATTCATAAGGTACTATTTGGAACAGGTCCCAATTATTATTCAGTTATTCAACTCCTTCATAACAAGCGTCTTTGGTACTTATGAGAGCAAACGTCATGCATAGCCGGTACATTGTGACATTCCATGGAAAATTGTTCTTAAACTGTTGTTGTGACGTGGGTGAACCTCAGCCCCTGCTTACTACTGGACAAATAAGCTTTTCATTAATGCTCCTTTCATACCCAGTTATAACAGCATCATGTATTAGCCACAACAGGTGCTTTAAATATTTCTATAAACTTACAGTCTTACACTGCCTATATCTTATTTTTAAATGCTTTGCCGGCATAACCATAGTAATTAGCATACCTTTACGAAAACACGTGATGTTGATGGAGTAAAACATAAATAAGATGCTTTTTATGTGCTGTTTTTAATTAAAAACCTGAAAACACAGTTAGCAGAATACTGCACTTTCATTTTATTTGCATTTTATTTATTGTTCTTTTGAAATTTGTGTATGTAGTGGGCTACACTGCTAATATCTCACAACATAAGAGCTGTAGGCAGGTGTAGCCTAGCGGTACTGGACTAGTAAGCAGAAGGCTGCTGGTTTAAACCCCACCACTGCCAGGTTACCACTGTTGGGCTCTTGAGCAAGGCCCTTAACCCTCAATTGCTTAAACTGTTTACTGTAAGTCGCTTTGGATAAAAGCATCTTCCAAATGCCAAAAATAAAATATAAACTGAAACTAATTCTACTTGTGCCACCTGTTTCAAACAAAATTAAGTGTGTGTGTGTGTGAGTGTGTGCAGATAAAGAGTTTATATAAAGTCAAGTCACTTATCCATTCCTGTACTTTTAGGCATCTCTAATGCACAAGCCCGGCTCCAGTGTGTCTGCTCTTAAAGTTACACAGGTGTGTGTGTGTGTGTGTGTGTGTGTGTGTGTGTGTGTGTTTATGTTCAGCTGCTCTCTAAAATTAGTGAACACAATCGACTCCTGCGGTTTTGAGTTACTAAATGTCAAACATTCAAATGAATTGCAACACATTGGTTTTAATATTAATACCTCTTCATTTTTATTTCAGGTTTTTTATTTTAATTATTTATAGTTTTAATTTAAAATTCTTTGTTTGTTTTGTGGGGGCGTGTTATTATTTATTCATATTATTTCGTTTTCCTCAGCTCTTTTATTTATCTTCACTAACTGCTTTACCCTGGGCAACACAAAATACCTTAATTACTCACTTACTCAGTGTTACCTAGGGGCAACTGGAGCAGCCAAGCCACCTACTGGCACATTTTGGGAGGTGGAAGAAAACCCAGAGGTTTGAGAGAACTTACTAAACTCATCACAGGTCCCCAGGATCCAATTTGCTTTGCAGCACCCAGTTTACCAGCTAAACTACCATGCTATATCTGTTATTTTAGCCATATCTATTGCTAAATTAATGTATATAAATACATGCAGTCTTAACATATGTACATTACCAATAGTCATATTGTTTATATAAATAATACTGAATTAAATGTTTATTCTTTTTAAGTGTTATCATAGGATGCTGTGATGCATCAGTTCCTCATATTTTTGCTTAGGCACATTTTATTGCTGCTACTGTGAAGCGTAAATGTCAAGACGATACACTAGCATACAGAACAGAACCGCCGAGTGTTACAGCATACTTTATATCAACAACAAATTGCTTGTCCTCAGTTGCAGTGCTCACTACAAAGTTCCAAACCTCTGGATGTTCAAAAGAAAAAGACATCCATTTGTTAATAAATAATGTCATTTTAATTAAAGATGCTGTGTCAGTAAACAGTGATGATGATACTGATACAAGCAAGTAGAGGGTGGCACGGTGGCTCGGTAGGTAGCACTGTCTCCTCACAGGAAGAAGGTCCTGGGTTTGATTCCCAGGTGTTCTCCCCACGTCTGGGTGGGTTTCCTCCGGGAGCTCCGGCTTCCTCCCACAGTCAAGAATCTTGTGTCATGAATGTAACAGAAGTGAGTAAAACATGACGTTAAAATCATAATAATTAAATAAATAAACTGGTTTTCAGTTCAGGTAACTGGTTTTCAGTTCAGAATCAGCTATGATATAACATTGTCGCCTAACATAATGAAGGATCCTTTCTGTGTGGAGTTTGCATGTTCTTTCTGTGTCTTTCTAAGTGGGTTTCCTCTGGGTGCTCCGGTTTACTCCCACAAATCTAAAGACATGCATTAAGGTGGACATGCAATAAGGCAAACTGCCCTTAATGTGAATATGTGTGGGGGTGTGTCTGCCCTGTGAGGGACTGGCAACCTTTCCTAGGTGTTTCCGGACAGCAGTGGTAAAACAGACAAGAAATAAATAAATGAATAAATGACACTGGTGTTCATTTTTATGTTGGACTGTGTCTTCTGTGTCTTTTTTTAAATTTAGAAGCATTAAAATCAAATGTATTTAGCTTCTCTTTCACGTTCTAAACCTGTTAGTGCTGGTGTAATCTGGGTTGCCAAATATGTGTTACATAAGCTCAACAAAATGCAGCCCAACAGACGCAATGTTAAACCATGCTATTTCTCTAATCAGTTCTAGCACTAACTCATGTTACCTTATGAAGGAAAAAGCGGCATATGTTGCTCCAAAATGTGTATGCACCCCTCAGCATGTAAGGCTCCTTCGCAGATGTGTGAATTATCCATTCCATTACCCATAACACATTGAGGAGTGGGGAAAAAAAACTCAGCAAGATATGCAAAATCTGCATACTGCAGTGTTTATTTTAATGTTTTGACAAAAAAAGTCCTAAATGCTGAGCTAAGTTCTAAATCTTAATCTAAGCTCTGCTATTGCTATTGGCAGGCCTGACGCCTATACGGACAAAAATTGACTGGTCCTAAGAATGGGAATGCTGGAATGGATTCCTTATGACTGCTGCAGTTACGAACATTGCTAAATGGTTCATGGTGCCTGCACAAAGACGGGGGATAATGGACTCTCCATGCATGATACGGATCTCCATAGGAACCAGCCTTGTGCAGGTGATAAAGAAGCAGTCGGCTGCAGCACACGTGTTAGAAGGGTGTGTGTGTTGGTGCTTCGGTTAGGAGTGGAGGTCAGGAGAAGAAGAAGAAGAAGGCCTTTATTGTCATATATACATATACAGATGTACAGTACAATGAAATTCTTTCTTCGCATATCCCAGCTTGTTTGGAAGCTGGGGTCAGAGCGCAGGGTCAGCCATCGTATGGCGCCCCTGGAGCAGACAGGGCTAAGGGCCCTGCTCAAGGGCTCAACAGTGGCAGCATGGTAGAGCCTGGATTCAAACTTGTAACCTTTTGATTGATAGCCCAAAGCTCTACCCACTAGGCTACCTCTGTCCTAGAAGCAGTAGAGGAAGAGGAATGTGATTGGGTAATTGGATACATATAAATTGGGAGGAAATTTAAGAACCCCCTCACCCCAACCCCCCAAGAAGAATAAATAAAAAAACAGACAAACAAGTTAAGCCAAAATGCCATTAAATACTATGTGGCCAAAAGTATGTAGACATTGACTATAGGCCTGTTGTTAGACACCTCATTCTAAAACCATGGGCACTGGTGCTAAGCAAGTAGGCCTGGCTTGACATCCCAATTCATCTCAATTTCACCAAATCTTTTAGGTTTAGCTTTTCTGGACTTCATTTAGTGGTAGAAGGGCGGCACGGTGGCTTGGTCCGTAGCACTGTCGCCTCACAGCAAGAAGGTCCTGGTCCGGGTCCTTTCTGTGTCCAGGAGCTCCGGTGGAGATACAAAATGATTGTGTTTGACATTAAACTTGACCTGATGAATCTTGTGTAACCAGTGATTATTTGTCCTGTCATGAATGTAAAACATGACATAAAAATCCTAATAAACATATAGTGGTAGAATATAGTGCATTTATATAATAAACTAGTGTTTTTCCTGTATAATAAAATTTTTAGACTGTCGACAATTTTTTGTTCCTAAGTGTTTAAGTACTATATTACAACCTTCACTAAAAATCAGGCCGATTTATGGCCTTTTAAAAAAGAAAGTGTCCCAGACTCATTTTTACTTTGCTCTCTCATGGTCAGCAGCTGGAGGCTGTGTGGATTTTATTCTATGTTCTGTTTAATATTCCTGTCTTGTGCAACTCTGCATCCCATCTCATTATACCCTCCAGTCTATTGTACCAGGTGACAGAGCTTTCTTATCCTGAGAACCGAGAGGTGACAGGCTGAACTTTATAATTACTGTATCTGACAGAAAGGCCAGGTCTGAGTCACTGAGGCTAGAAAACCTGCGATAGCTCTAAATATGCGCATGTGTATTCAGTAGTAAAGGTATGACGAAAACAGACAGGACTGCTTAAAGGTCCGGGAGGTTGTGTCAGTGGGTACCATGTTTTACCGTTACCTTCGCATTATGTATTCTGACACGTTGCCAGATCCCAAATGTTCCAGCTTATTGGCACAGATTTGCCTAGCAAATGACATTTCATTGTTTGACTAAATCGGCCAAGGCCACCTTGGATGAGGGATTTGGAAAGCACCCTTATTGAATTCAATTTAAAAAGTGCTGACAGTGCAGATGACTAAGCAGTTAAGGCGAGAAACGAGCCGCTCCCACTAATGCATGAAAACACCAGCAGGAATTCATGTAAGGCCACCCGTTATTGTCTTTTATTAATTCTAAATAAGTAAGTCAGCCAGTCAGTTTCATTTTTGTGTTTTACATTGTTTGTAATGTTACATAGACAATATGCAGAATAGAATGAACGAACGCTTGTAGTAGTCTTATATACATATACAGATGTACAGTACAATGAAATTATTTTTTTCCGCATATCCCAGCTTGTTTGGAAGCTGGGGTCAGAGCGCAGGGTCAGCCATAGTATGGCGCCCCTTAAGCAGCAGGGTTAAAAGTCTTGCTCAAGGACCCAACGGTGGGTGCATAGCAAAGCGTAGATTTAAAATGACTATCTTCTGACTGATAGCCCAAAGCTCTACCCACTAGGCCAGGGGTTTTCAACCTGTGGGTCGGCACATGGAGGGGGGGCATGTCCAAAAAGGTTGAAAACCACTGCACTAGGCTACCACTGTACCATAATGGATGTGTTTTTTAGCTATGGTAATGACCATATATAATAATTTTTCAGCCCCTTGATTAAAATACAACCAGCAAATACAGGAAGTTTGTATGCAATATTACAAACAGAAACCAATCAGAAAAGAGAGGTTCTACTGTATATCAGCTTCTTTTTTATACAGTTAGGGAACAGGGTGAAAAAGCTAGGATATGCTAAAGCTTACATAGACTGGAATAAAGACCAGTGAAAAGAATCTTAATGGAGTGACAAATTTTGGGTCCAATCATTGACAATATGTGCAAAGAACAGTTATGAAAAGATGGAAGAATAAGTGCTTGCGGCCTCCAGTGAAACATGAAAACAGTGAAACACAGTTTGGGGCTACAGTGAAACCTGGTTTGGGGCTACATTTCTGCCAGTGGTGTTGGCAACACTATTCGAATCAATTTTATCATAAAATCTGAAAATTACAAACAGGTTTTCATTTATCATGCCATATCCTCTGGAGAGCACCTGCTTGGGAATGGTTTTATTTTTCAGCATGACAACAATCCCGAACACTACTGCTAATGCTGTTAAATCATATTTGGTGAGAAAACACTGACAGTCTGCAGAGTCTTAAACTGATTATTATAGAGGAGGAATGAGATCACCTGGACAGAGAAAGAAATAAAAGACAGTCTGAATCTGAAGAGGAACTCTGAAAAGTGCTGAAGGAAACCTGATCTAATATATCACAAGACTACTTCTAAAAAAACGAGTAAAAAGTACTTCGTGCCAAGAAAGGTCACACATGGTGCAAACTTTTGCCTGTAGAAGCCATTAAGTTCTACTTCATCATGGTTATCATACACAGTTGAGTCACATTATTCTGACCAATTCCTACTTTCAACGGTGGCAGTGCATAGCTCCTGTAGGAAGCTGTGTTTTATGAGCTGGCTTGGTGGGTATATAAGGTGTGCGATAGGCTGTCTGCACACATATCCCTTGTTGCTGTCATGGGTAAAAGTACCATGGGTAAAATTGTCTTTCCAGTGGCGGATGGGATCTTCCATCAAGACAATGCAACATGTCACAGACAGAAATGTTTGACACTGGTTGGAGGAGCATGATTAAGACTTCCAAGTACTACCCTGGCCCACTAATTGCTCAGACTTGAACCCAATTAAGCATCTTTGGGACCACCTTGGTCATGTTCACTTTATGGATCCTCCACCACGGACCCTCCAGCAGCTGTGGGATGCACTGCAGTCAGCATGGCTCCAGATACCTGTAACAACCTACCAACCACCCTTATTGAGTCTCTCCCAGCTCGTCTAGCTGCTGTCCGTGCTGGACAAGACGGTTACTCTGGATATTAGCTGGTGGTCATAATAATGTGACTCGACTATATATATTGGCTTCCCGTTGCTCAACGCATTCAATTCAAAATTCTTCTATTCACTCACAAAGCTCTCCATTATCAGGCCCCATCCTACCTCACCGACCTGCTCCATCAGCACATTCCCTCCCGTAGCCTTCGCTCTTCTGAGGCTAACCTACTGTCCATACCCTCTAGGACCAAGCACCGGACCTGGGGTGACAGGGCCTTTTCCATAGCTGCTCCATCTTTATGGAATGCTCTCCCCAAACACCTACGAGATTGTCCTGACCTGTCCAAATTCAAGTCACTTCTCAAAACTCATCTATTCAATATGGCATTTAACTTGTAACAACACGAAATAAATGCTTTTATTTTTGCTATTCTTTTTAATAGTTTTTATACTTAGATCACGACAGAAATGTGAAGTCCTAGATCCTAAAACTTGTAAAGTTTTCAGTTTCCTGATTGCATGTAAATCTGTCCTGTTTCTGTCTAATTTTAAGAAATTGTTCTATATTTGTTGTTCTCTCTCATAATTTAGCTAATTTTTAATGAACTGTCTTATGCTGCTCTCTTTGTTTTTATCTTAATTATTCTTGATGTTGATGTACTATTTTGATTTTGTACTATGATTTGTATGGTGTATGTACGTATTTGTTTTGATTATTTGTCTTATGTAAAGCGTCTTTGAGTATCTTGAAAAGCGCTATATAAATAAAATGTATTATTATTATTATTATTATATATAAAACTCAGACTCCGCTTTATTGTCATTCAAACACATACATGATAGAACAAAATACAGTTACCCAGGACTCGGTGTGTGCGACATGAATGAAATAAGAATAAACATAAGTATAAAAACAGAATAAACTAAGAAACTAAAAAAAGTATTTACATTTTAAAGTATTGCACAAAGAACTGCAGCAGCTTATGTTGATCTTAAGTGCATAATTGCTAAAAGTATAGCAGCAAAACTAAGCAGCAACAAATCACAAGATGGTTAAAGTGACAGTGTGACAGTTGTGTTCAGTATATGGCAGTGTGTATAGTGTTTATTTATGGTTGTTAAAGTGTTTAATATTTATATAAGGTTGTTAGGATGTATAATGTTTATATAAGGTGCATAGACAGTATAGGGGGGGGGGGGGTGAAAAGTCAGTGTGCAGGGTGGGTGGGGTCAATTCACATCCTTTCATTGGCATTCATGTTGCTATATGGTTGACAGTTTGTGCTCAGTGGAAATGTATATTAGTGAACACATGAAAAAACTAGACAAGATGCCAAGCACTTGTATTTCAGCTTGAAGAATACTTCATATGAGTTTAGGACACTTGAGTAAGCCAGTCCAAAATAGATAAAAAGAGGTGTGAGAAAGCAAGAAACACAGAGACAGATACAGAAAAAAGCAAGTGGATAAGCAAAGCTAAGACATAAAAACCATGGTAAAAGGACAAGTGTCTGACTTCAGGCCATGTCAGAGCACACATTACACGTGTTTCTTAACCTCAGAGTCCAGGACCAAACCGTCAGGGAGTAGAGCAGATGCTCGAGGGGACACTGCGTTCCCACCTAGCAGCACAGAGCTCTTTACTTATTCACAGCAAATAGACTCGGAGCGAGAGAGGACACTGTCAAATCTTCAGAATGTGATGCGTGAGTACGAGCTCTGTGTGTCATATATACGTAATGTCTCAGAGCGTTGTAGAGTCACGCCTCAGAGCTTAGGAAATTCCCAGCGCATGTAATATTTCTACAATAAACATGGCACAGAGCAAAGTGAAGCGCTGTTCTTCATTCAGCAGCTTCCATCCAGCTGTTTCCTAAGGACTGAGGATTTTTAAAGATTTACACCTTGATAAGGGCCCTAGGAAATCATCGATGTGGAAAACTGATGGAATTACAAAATTCGATGTGTGAATTTAGAAAAAATGGCATGAACACAGAAATAAATGTAAAATTATTATGAAAACAAAACAAACAGAAATGCTTAATTTAGTTCGAATCTAGGCTCTGCAGCAGACAATAATTGGCCAACATGTCTTCTGGGTGGGATGACCAGACTAAGTGGATGGGGACTTCAAACTGTGTAAGGACCCTGGTTAGCAGACCCTGGTTAGCAGACAGAGGCGCCTGTGCAGAAAGCATGGGTGAAAAGCAGGGGTTCGCTAGGACTGAGCACGGGTCGGAGGAGGTGTAAGCAGCAACATACCCTCCTCGAATCCAATCAGGGATCTCCAGCAGAGGAAGAGTAATTGACTACGCTTAATCGGGAGAAAATGGGGAGAACAAGCATAAATAAATAGTAAAAAATGCTTAACTTTAAGTTTTCAATTAAAATAACGGTAATTGTGGTGCAGCGGTAAAATGCCAGCACACCAGAGCTGACATTTCGTCGGTTCGATATTCAGCTGTGCCATCCGGCTGGGCTGGGCGGCTAAATGAACAACTATTGGCTTGTTGTTCATACAGGGAGGGTGTGTCTCTCCGTACACAAAGCTGATCCACATATGAACTCGCCTTGTGCAGGCGAAAAGATGCAGTCGGCTACTGCACACGTGTCGGAGGGGGTGTGTGTCAGTCTCGCTCTCCTCAATCAGAAGTGAAGATCAGCATCAGTAGAGAGGAAGTGTAATGCAATCGGGTAATTGGGAGGAAAATTGCAAAAATAAAAAAATAAAAAATAATAATAATAATAAAATAACGGTGATTGATTTAACACGTCTTACACAATAACTAAACCACAATGCTGTTTAGCTTAAATACCAGCAAACAGCCAAGCTGTTAAAAAGAAATAAAGCAACTTCATAAGGCACTAGTTTTTGTGTGTGGATTGATTTTTCTAATGCTAATCTGATGTCTTTAAATTATTTATTGATTCTAGTTCAGGTAATGAAGGTGCAGCTGCTAGAGAATACGCCACACAGCATTGTGGGTCTGGAGAACCTCAGTAACTGTAAGAAGTAAGAACTTCAGTATGATTTCAGCATGTCTGCACCAGGCTCTCTGGTGTACTCTGGTTTCCTTCTACCCAAAAAGAAATCATTTAAAAAAGCTGATTGGATGCTCTGAATCGGTGAATGTGTGTGTGATCTGTTTGCTGTTTGTTTCTTTTTGTCTGGATCTTTTTTGCACTGCTAAATAAATTTTTTATTTATATAGCGCTTTTTACAATGGACATGGCCTCAAAGCACCTTTACAGAATCAAGGACCAACAGACCAAAAACCCTGCTGAGAAAGCCAAGGGCGACAGTGGCAAGGATCCTCCCTGAGTGGCCTGGAGGATAATTTGAATAAATAGGACACAAATCATACATACATAAAATTAAATTAAACTTATTTGAAGTTATAACTAGCAAAAGAATAAAATAAAATAATAAATAATAATATATAACTATTATAATTTATAATAATAAATGGCTAACAATACACATGTAAATTAACACACTAATTCCAAAAGAAAAATGAAAAATGGTTTAGATCATTTCACAGATCTCCTAGCCTTTCATCGCCACTAATATCACTTTTGTGTATTGTGTTGCAGGCATACAGTTAGGATTTTTTGTTTTTTACAACTGTCCTTACTTCTTTTTATCTGGATCTTATTTGCAATGCTCATTTTGTTTTTCTTACAAAAATGCAGTGGTACCTGTCCTACAGTGGTACCTGTTTTTCTGAGCACAGTAACAGAAAAGTGGTTGTCGTGTTGCCCAGATACAGAAATGTAAGACCTGATCATGCACAGAGCGTATTTTTGTCTCTGCTCTCTGGATGGAAAGGATACCAACCAATTCATCTCAACCAATAGGTTAAAGCAAGAGGAGCCAATGTGTTTGTTTGTTTGTTTACTAGGATTTTAACGTCATGTTTTACACTTTTGGTTACATTCATGACAGAAACGGTAGTTTATCTTCACACAAGGTTCATCAGTTCACAAGGTTATATCAAACACAGTCAAGGACAATTTAGTGTCTCCGATTCACCTCACTTGCATTTCTTTGGACTGCGGGAGGAAACCGGAGCTCCCGGAGTAAACCCACGCAGACACGGGGAGAACATGCAAACTGCACACAGAAAGGACACAGACCTGCCCCACCTGGGGATCGAACCCAGGACCTTCTTGCTGTGAGGCGACAGTGCTACCCACTTAGCCACCGTGCCGCCCGGAGCCAATGTGAGGTGATCTTGTGCATGGAAAAATGTCTTCTGTCTTAAACCAGGTTAATAGATATGTGGGTCATTCCTACAATCCGGTGCCTTTTATGTCCCCAGTACTGATCATTGTATTTATTAAGTACATTTTAAACAATACAATTTCTAAACATCTTACTGAAATAATTAACACTTTCAAATACTATACACGTTTTCTACCCCCCCCCCAAATAAAATGACTGTATACATACTGTTTTTATCTCTTAGATACCAGAGGTTTTCCCATGTCCCCAGTGCTGTACATTGTGATTTAGTGATGGATATATGAGGTTTAATCATGAAAATATCTCAGTCTTTCAATACTGTTTCAAAGGTTTTGCTTAAGTCCCTCTAAGCCTTGGATTTTTTTCTTTATGAGTTTGATTTTATTGCTGATTATAAGGGTTTTTCACACGTCCCTCAAGTTGCTGTTCACCCTGTTATTTCAATCAGCCAGCAGAGGTCGTAATGGCATTAGTTATGAGAGAGTCCCTATCCGGCTATATCCCACCCCTATCTGAACAACAGGCCAATCATTGTTCATGTGGCCGCTCAGCCTAGCCGACAGGCAGAGCTGAGATTCGATATGATGTATTTGAGATACCAGCTCTGGTGTTCAGCGTGTGTTTTACCGCTGTGCCACCTGAGCGGCTTCGAGTAATGTTTCCTAATCTACAATAATCATCACCTGCCATAAAAAAATCACTTAAAGTACATACAGCTAAAAAGCACTCGTATAATCATTACTGGGATCAAAGCAGAGCGTGACACCAGTGTAATTTATGTCAGTCTGCTGGAAAATCAAGTCTTGCATGAACTGTTCAATTACAAGTGATCAATGTTCAGCACATCTACTACTTAGTGAAGCTGTGAATCTAATGAGTCATTTGATGAATTGACTGTTACATAATGAAATACGGATTTAAATAAAAACTTTGGACTGTATCAAAAAAGTTAAGCAGGTCTTTATGTTCAGAACCATGTTTTAAGCATTATTCATAACGAGTGATTACTGACTATTATTTCTTGTGCTTTTTATATTATTCTCTAGTCGCTGTGGTGCGTTAGATGATATTGATTTTTGTTCATCGACTCGTGCACCCCTGTTCATTTAGGGTTCATTCTTTTTTGCCTGTGTAGTTAAGAGTTAGAATATCCTGCAACACTTATTATCCCTCGACCAATCCCAGACCATAATATTGCCTTGTAAATAGATTGTCAATCAGTATCGACCTGAAAAAGACTTACTGATCCATTCCTAAGAGAACTCCTACATTTCCTGCTGGAACAATTTATGCAAAGGACTGCAATCAAGCTAGTTAGCCAACGTGTTATGGACAGTGAATTTTATTATGCATTATTTTTATTTATATAAAAATGTATTAACGCGTTACTAGAATGTTCAGAAAATAAATATTAAATAAATAAATAAATGTCAGTAGTTTTAGTTATGCTGTAATAATTATGGGGTCTAAAGTTACTCTCTGCAAAACTAACATCTTACTCAATTCACATTTTTGACTACATTTTCTGTTGTTTTACCCCAAGGAGGTTCTGATGGAAACCTGTTTACCCACCCGAGGTTAAGGAATGAAGTCGAGCCTGCCCTACCGACAATGCTGCTCCTGCCAGATGTGACAGAAACCTGGCGTGTTTGCACCAGAAATGTCAAGAACTCACTACAGACTTTATTACAGACTGGACTGAATAATAACTCCAATTATTTTTTGCTAGTTTTAACTTTTAGTTCATTTTAATTTTATGTATGTATGATTTGTGTAAATCCTATTTATTCAAATTATTCTCCAGGCCACCCAAGGAGGATAGGGGCCCCTGCTGAGTCTGGTTCCTCTCAAAGTTTCTTCCTGTAATTTAAGGGAGTTTTTCCTGCCACTGTTGCCCTTGGCTTGCTCAATAGGGGTTTTTGGTCTGTTGGTCCTGGATTATGTAAAGTTGCTTTGAGACAATGTCTATTGTAAAAAGCGTTATATAAATAAATTTGACTTGACAATTTCATTTTTGCAGGACCTGCACTGAGCTTTCAATGTGTGTTCACTGATCACTGTGTTTAAGCCAAACTGGCAGTCAGCCAGTCACTTTTGTAATGAATGCAAACAGGTAATCATTTGATACTTGATGAAGGCATCTGGCACCTGGCAGTACACATAATGCAAGTGTTAACATCATCTAAATGGGGCTAAGTGCTAACATTACAGACTAAGTGCTAACATGGTCAGCTGTATAGATAAAATGTACTTGGCCCTGTGGGCAAAATGGGCACGCAATAGCCACAAAGAAAAGAAAACGAGATGCTAGATTACAAAGCTATGAATGCTTTAGATAACTAGGATCATTAAACGAATTAAGACCCCTATTAAAATGCTAGTTCTTTGTACAACATTATCCAAAGAATTTAAACCTTAAAAGGTCTGTATGAACCCTGAGATCTAAGAACCCTCAGATCTAAAACTGAACAACATTTAAGACAGGAGTGCAGAGCTACATTTTACTTTCATTAAGTTTTTTTTTTATTTCATATTCATTGATTTAGCATTTTAATGAAACATGACTAAAATTAAGCATTTGGGGATTAAAATGCCAAAGGGTCCAAAAGTTAAAAATAAAAAAAAAGGGCAATCTCAGGGCAACACAGATTTTTACTCACTTACTCTAATCACTCAGTTCATGGATGGCGAGAGAAAAGCAGAACAATTAGAAGAAATCAACAAGGACATAAAGACATACAGAGTTTTTTAAAGCTTTAGAATTGTGAACCTTTCCAGAGGAAGTGCTAAACAGACGTGACTGAATATGTGATGAGTAAGTGGGTGTATGGTGCCCTGTTCTGGGTGTATTTCCTGTTCTTTTTATATTTCTATGGATACAATTGTTTTCTTGCAATGCATTACTGGCTTACACCCAGAGTTACTGGATGGTACTAGTGGGTAGCACTGTCGCCTCACAGCAAGAAGGTCCTGGGTTCAATTCCCAGGTGGGGCAGTCCGGGTTTTTTCTGTGTGAAGTTTGCATGTTCTCCCCGTGTCTGCGTGGGTTTCCTCCGGGTGCTCCAGTTTTCTTTCCACAGTCCAAAGACGTGCAAGTGAGGTGAATTGGAGATACAAAATTGTCCATGACTGTGTTTGATATAACCTTGTGAACTGATGAATCTTGTGTAATGAGTAACTACCGTTCCTGTCATGAATGTAACCAAAGTGAAAACATGACGTTAAAATCCTAATAAACAAACAAACAAACTGGATGGTACTGGACCCACCAAGACAACGATTAAAGGTTTAAAAGATGAATGAATTGGGCAAATCACACCAGCACACCAGAGCTGACATCTCAAACTCGCCAGTTTGAATCTCGGCTCTGCTACCGACAGGCTGATCACCTACATGAACAGCGATTGGCTTGTTGTTCAGGGAGGGTGCCGGAGGGGATTCCACATAACTGATGCAATTACAACCTCTGCTGGCTGATTAATAACCTGCACAAAGACAAGAGATACTGAGGATCAGGGTGTGTCTCTCCATACACAAAGCTGATCACAAATGAACTCAGCTCGTGCAGGTGAAAAGATGAGGTCGGCTACTGCACACGTGTAGGAGGGGGTGTGTGGTAGTCACAGCTCTCCTTAGTCAGAGTGTAGATCAACATCAGTAGAGAGGAAGCGTACTGCAATCAGGGTAACTGGATATTTTGATGTTGATATTAAAATTTATTCCTAATCATAAAAGTAGCTACAGATAACAATCAGTTTCAGCTGAATTGCTCACAGTGGAACAATAAGGCTCTGTAGGACAAGCACCACCTATTTCACCTCAGTCTCACTTATTTTGAAATTCAAACTACAGTAACTACACCTAGATGGATTCTCCACAGAGAAAACATGAGCTTCTACAGAGTGCCCATTAACCACTCACTATTTTCTTCACCACTTCTTTACCCCAGACTCCTTTAAGTACCTTTTTCACTCGGTCTTCTCTCTTGTTTTGCCATTCCCACCCCATTTCCTCTTAGCTATTTCATTTTCTCTGCCACACTCTCATACAGACCCAATCGCCCAGTGGAACGCTGCTTCTTCTCCACAGGTCTCCACTTAGAGGTGATGGTGTAGCACTGCTCACGGGTCACCATTGTGCTTTGTTAACAGACTTGGGTAATGCATGACTGGTCCCGACCATGGCCAGAGCTGCAGAGTAGCAGATAAAGCTACAATGTGTTTTCTTTAGAAAAGCCCAAAATAAACGCAGGCCTGAAGCTATCACGATTTAACAGAGCAGTAGGAGAGACAACTGCAGCATTTGGGAGACAATTTAAATGCTTGAAGTTAATACAAAGCCTAAACAATTTTTAATGCTCAGATGCCACATTTACATTTTCGGCATTTAGCAGACGCCTTTATCCAAAGCGACTTACATTACAGTTACAGTACACAGTCTGAGCAACTGAGAGTTAAGGGCCTTGCTCAAGGGCCCAACAGCAGCAACCTAGCAGTGGCGGGGCTTGAACCAGCAACCTTTGGATTACCTGTCCTGTGCCTTAACCACTAGGCTACGGCTTGCCCTCTTGCCCACATGTCACAAATATTTAATCAAATGTGTCTTGAACATTAGCAATCAACTATCGGCCGGCCGGGCATGAGGGCAGGAAGGATTCCTCATTGCTGCTGGAATTGCGGCCTCTGCCGTCTGGTCTGGAGAATAACAGAGATCAGTGTGTGACTCTCAGTGTGTGATATTGATACTGATGCAGGTAGTTTGTAAGGAGAGAGCATTTTAGATGTATCATTAAATACTGTTGCTACAAACAGCAAAGCTATTAATTGTACTTTAAATGTTAGTAGCAAGGTGGTAGTGTCATTACATTTTACATAAACTACCTTCTAAATATTTAATCAGGTAAGCAGCAGAGAAATAATGAAAATACAAACTACTTTTTTACTCTACACATATTTCCATTCATTACTTTATGCACTGCAGTTTGGTTGATAAGGAAAGTCAGTAGAAGTGCATCTTTAGGGCGCCCAGGTTCCAGAGATTCTGAACTCCTCGGTTCGAAACTCGCCACTGCCACCGGTCGGCTGGCCACCATCCAGCAAGCATAACTGGCAGTGCCTGCAGCAGCTGTGTAAGGACCGTGATTAGCAGATAGAGAGGCGTCTGTGCAGAATGCATGGGAAAAAAAGGGTTCCGCTAAGGGCTGCGTGCGGGTCAGAGGAGGCGTGAGCAGCAATATACCCACCTCGACTGCAATCAGGGATCCCCCAGCAGCGGAAGACAAACTGACTAAAATAAATTGGGAGAAATGGGAGAAAATGCATAAACAAAATAGGAAATAAAAAAAGTGCATCTTTATTCTCATTATTATTATTTTCATAATCTGAGTTATTATTACCTTGCCCTGTGCTTGATGTCCAGCTAGACCATCCCACTGTTTTAATAAAGCATTAACTGCAGAGCTACAAGGCTGAACAGTTCCATTTCCATGTGTCCTGTGCACTATTCATGAAGGTCCCAAATCACTCAACACATGGAAAAAGGATGATGTAAGCTTCAGGCTGTCTCTTTTACACACAGTAGAGCGCCAGTAAAATCTTGTCATCGCTTCAGGGTCTAAACAACGTCACCCAATAAGAAAAGAAACCAAAAAAAAAGAAAAAAGAACCAAAAACAGACAGGAAACCAGGACGGTTGTGTATGGAGCTTACTAACGTCATAGAGCAGAGCAAACTTGGAGCATGTTCACTTTTTAATTAAGTTGGAATCCAAAGTTCTGAGTTTGATTTTACATGAGTTTGAGCTTTGAGATTTTATTTGAGGCTATGTTAATAATGACTAACAATTAACATTTAAATTAACATTTAAAATAACACACTATTTCCAAAGAAAAAAAAAAAGAAAAGAAATGCTGGGACATACAACTGAGACTTCAGTTAATTTCCATTTTTAAAATGTGACAGTGGAAAGTTATTAAATATGTAGTTTATCATCATTTGGTTTTAGCCTTTTATTGCCATTATTATAACTTTTCTATGCTGTGCTGCAGGCATATAATAAGGAATTAAGAGTACAATTAGATTGTAATCAATAAAATCTATAGAATTAATATGATAAATCTTTAAGTATCTCTATTTTGTAAACTGGATTTTATAAGTATTTTTAAATAAAAACAACAAACTACTGCATTCTGTTAATTTTATTTATTACTATTTTTTGAATTAACCTAATTCTAGTCCTAATTGGGTTTTGTATGAATAACTAATTTAACTATACTTAATGATTTAACAGAAACATAAAAGTAAACTTGTTATAGTTCAAATGTGCAGATAATAAATGTAAATATACTACACCAACAAGGCATAACATAACATTGAGTGAGTTTGACAAGGACCAAATTGTGATGGCTAGATGAATGGGCAGTGTGATGCTTTGGGCAATGTTTTGCTGGGAAACCTTGGGTCCTGCCATTCATGTGGATGTTACTTTGACACGTACCACCTGCATTGTTACAGACCATGTACACACTTTCATGGAAACGGTATTCCCTGATGGCTGTGGCCTCTTTCAGCAGAATAATGCACCCTGCCACAAAGCAAAAATGCTTCAGGAATGATTTGAGGAGCACAGCAACGAGTCTAAGGTGTTGACTTGGCCTCCAAATTCCCCAGATCTCAATCCAATCAAGCATCTGTGGGATGTGCTGGACAAACAAGTCCCATCCATGGAGTTAAAGGATCTGCTGCTAACATCTTGGTGCCAGACACCACAGCACACCTTCAGGGGTCTAGTGGAGTCCATGCCTTGACGGGTCAGGGCTGTTTTGGCAGCAAAAGGGGGACCAACACAATATTAGAAAGGTGGTCATAATGTTATGCCTAATCGGTGTATAGTACACTGCATAACATCTGTCTGATGTGTTGCTGGTGAATTTACGAGTCTGTAAAAATAAATCAATAACAAACAAGCTGTCATCGATCACCTTCTTTAACCTCAATATTAATGTATATTTTGGCACTTTAGATCACACAACAACCATTATATAAAAATACATTTTACAAAAGAGAAATTAGAAAAACGTTTAGGCTGGTAATAGGGTAATAAATAGTTATAATGATGGTTATAATAATGATGGAACAGACCATAACATCACATTTCTAAGCCCTAAAGAGTGTTTAAAAGAACTGAGCATTGTGTTGTGAGAAGCTGTTCTGCTGGTCAGTTGCTATTAAAAAGAGATAAGAAGATGCTAAAGAGCTAACAAAACAACTGCAGCTTCAGTATAATGCTGGCAGTGAATGCCTGAAACTCATTCCAGTACAGCAGCAGCCAAATGTACTTATCCTGATACACTGATAATTGGAACTAACTTTGTTAAATCAGAACCATAAAGAGAAAATAAATGCTTAATCTAACCAGGGGCTTAAGATGTGCAAATCTGGCAGCTGGCTGTAGGTCCAAATTCTAAACCAGACTGAATTTTAATGAACAGCTGCTGCGCTCTGCTTCCTATCAGCCTCTCTTTTGTGTTAGTGAACTACCAGAGTGGAAATCTTTCTGGGGTGACTTTTGAAACACTACTATACTTTATATACATAGCACCTATACACCGATCAGCCATAACATTAAAACCACACTGTCAATTTTAACAGCTCCACTTACCATATAGAAGCACTTTGTAGCTCTACAATGACTGACTGTAGTCCATCTGTTTCTCTACACACTTTTTTAGCCTGTTTTCACCCTGTTCTTCAATGGTCAGGACCCCCACAGAGCATGTATTATTTAGGTGGTGGATCATTCTCAGCACTGCAGTGACACTGACATGGTGGTGGTGTGTTAGTGTGTGTTGTGCTGGTATGAGTGGATAGGACACAGCAGCGCTGATGGAGTTTTTAAACACCTCACTGTCACTGCTGAACTGAGAATAAAGCATGCAAAGAAACAGATAGACTACAGTCAGTAACTGTAGAACTACAAAGTGCTTCTATATGGTAAGTGGAGCTGATAAAATGGACAGTGAGTGTAGAAACAAGGAGGTGGTCATAATGTTATGCCTAATTGGTGTTTATATATCGGGCTAGCTGTAGCCTAGTGGTTAAGGTACTACGCCAGTGACCAGAGGGTCGCTGGTTCAAGCCCCACCACTGCCAGGTTGTCACTGTTGGGCCCTTGAACAAGGCCCTTAACCCTCAATTGCTCAGACTGTACACTGTAACTGTAATGTAAGTCGCTTTGGATAAAGGCGTCCGCTAAATGCTAAAAAAAGTAAATGTAAATGTAAATATATATATGAATGTTACCTTGACATATGGACTTCTCAGCATGATGTAAGGGTAAGGTGTGTGTACACCTTACCCTTACATCATGCTGAGAAGTCCATATGTCAAGGTAACATTTGCTAAAGTAAAGCAAGTTTTACATCCTTTTACATTACCTTTTTATGTCCATGACAGGTCACCTCATATGTTTTTATTCTGGTCTAAACATCATCACAGCATTTTCACTAACTCACACCACTATTACTTTTTATTTAATAACCTCATAAAACCTTTAAAAACAACTGGCATGTCAAGCTGGGATGCACCAAGCTTAGAGAAAATCAGCAGAGACCACGGTGGAAGATGCTGGTTAAAGGGCAGCTAATTAAAAAGTATAGAGAACAGACTGAGGCTGATAAATGAGGGTTTAACTATGAAGTGGCTGAGTACCAGTAACCTCCCCTGCTAATTCAGGTCACTGAGCTCTTGAGTCAAGCTGTTTATTATGTCCAGTGAGCACTACAGGCAAAAATACTCATTTCTTTATTCTACTTCTCTCCATCTTTTGATCAGCATGTTATTGGTTAGCCTCACCAATCCTTAATGCTTATCATTGTCTGTTTTACAGGTGTTGCGGGAGGGGTGTTTAAGAGTCTCCAAAAAGGATTTTTGGCCGCTTCTTTTATATAGTGTGTATTTTTAAGCACTGTATTTCTGTTTGGCTAAGGGTGTGCTGTTTATCAATAAATGAGCAAACCCCATCAACTACAGAACAGCACAAAACTCTTAAATCTGCCCAGGCCACTCAGCATTTTTATTCCTAATGCCCATCACCTGTACCCTGTCAACCATCAGTCCAGGAATTAGGGCAGAAGTCAAGAATACATAATCTAGACCAGTCAGTGATATTTAATATGCAGTGACTTGGCCACCCTGAGCTTTTACTGGATTCATGTTAGCTCAACACACGACTGACATTAGTATTCCAATCAGACGGACAAACTGGATCCACTCAGACTCCACTGATTAGCTTTGTCTGTTAATTAGACTGGAGCATTGTGGAACGTAAGACTACAGGCAGGCAGAGTCTGTCGAGTAGGACTTATTTTGTATAAAACAAGTCATGGTGTGTGTTATCTTACTTGGGTAATAATGTTGTGCTGGTGCTGGTGCATCAACTGCCTGATTTATGCATGAATTACTAATAGGATGTGGTATGATGAACTAATAAACTTTGGACTTAAAGTTATAAGAAAACATCCATGATCTAGACTTGAAAAAGCCTGTAACTTGTATGTATTACCTGGTAGAACACTTTTTGTAGCTGCTACTTACACTTTTACAATGGTGAAAAGGAATTATATTCCGTACAAAACAGTTTTCGTCTGAGGTCATTGGATGACATGTAATAAAGCCTTTCTAGATTGGGGTTTTCATCTATTCATAAATACATAAAAGGGTCTACAGATATTTTCTGTACAAGTGGCTTCAACAATTTGTGCAGAATGTGTAATTTTAATGGACTTTCTATAGAAAAGACCTACAGACATCTTTAAACCAGGATGTATGTATGTATTTTTTATTATTTATTTATTTATTTATTGCTATTATAGACATGTCCTACAAGCGTACAGTTTCAATCACAAGTTTTTTATTTTTTATGGTTTTTTTTATGCATTTTCCCTTTTGCTCCCAATCTAGTCATACCCAATTACCCTGTTTATGTCTTTCTTCAGTAGGGACCAAAGTTACAGCAGCAATAAAGGAATGCCTCCGGCCCTCTCATCCAACAGCTAATTAATGTCTGTGTGTAGGCGTCCGACCGACCAATAGCAAAGCAAACGTAACAAAATGATGTTTTTCAACTCTAAACTTTTCTGCAGAGCTATATTAAAGTAAACTATTTTTTAAATTAAAATGTCAATAACTACCCCTATTTTACTTCAGCTGGGATGTGATGTGATATCAACACCCACCCAGAGGTGTACTCAAGGTGTGATGCAGCCATAGTGAAAACTAAAGAGCTGTCACAAAAGCTGAGAGATGTAATAATGAGGAGATCATTTCATTGCATTTGGGTCTAAGATTTCCCAGAACTTGAACATTTCTAGAGAGACCACTAGAAGTATTGTCTAAAAGTTTTAAACTTACAGTGCAGCCGCAAACCTGCAGGGCCATGAGAGAAAAAGCTCAAAGTCCTGTCTAGAGATCTTAGCAATGTCTTCAGGACAATAAAAAACTCGTATCACTGCTGCAGCAACTGACAATCTGGTGAAATTAAAGCTTGGTGATAATTGTGTTTCACTGGAGTGGCTTTTTCAGTCTCCCATAGAAAATCTTTGGTAGGACTTAGAGAAGAAAGCAGTTGCAGGATGAAAGCAATCCTCCATGACTTGAAAGCTTTTGCACACAAAAATTGGTTAAAGATTCCAAAAGAGATGAGACAGAAGTAGTTAGAGGTTATTAAGGGAAAAAGTCTGTTCCATCGAGTACTGATGCTGGGGAGTGAATAATAGTGCATACAGACATTTTTCATTCAATTCTCTACACATCACTACTAATAACCATAATACAACGTAATGTAGTGATGTAAGAAGGTGATGTTTACTATGCAATTTAATAGACTAATAATGTCTGTTTCACTAAACAACTAACTAAAAATATGCCAGGCAAATGACTGGCACAGAACCAAACCCACTTTCATAAATGACATGAAAATCCAGCAAGCATTCATAGCTCAGGCTGACATACTATCACCCGTTCAGAGATAATTTACAATTTAATATCAAAGGTTCGTATGTAAAATAGGGGCTGTGGGACGGCTGCATCATTTTACTGCTAGAGTAAGTCATCAATCACCTGTTGGGCATGCTCTCATGCTCTCATGCTCTGGTACAGTATGAATTTAAAAAGCACCCGAAACAGTCTGGCGTCCCTCCCCCCTCCCCAGCACACGTCATGACACCCAGCATCAAAGCCCCGAGTGAATGAGTGTGTGTGTGTGTGTGTGTGTGTGTGTGTGTGTGTGAGAGAAAGATTAAAGACTGAGAAATCATAAGGAGGGGAGGTTAAAAATAGGTGTGAGGGAATGTGCTGCAAAATGAATCAGTCTACTCTTGTTAACTGATGACAGGGAGAAATGTAACACCTGAGTAACCAAAATATCATCAAAGGATCCCAGTTTTTTTTCCAAATGTACTTTTTGCACAAAACATTACAACATTTGTTATCACATTACTGGCCTGTGCACTAATTAAAAAACAATATTAAAAAAAACTGTATTGTAAAAATTTATTAAGTATGTAAAATGTGTTGAACTACCACAAATAATTACCAATAAGACTTTTTAGCAATTAACAATTTATTGTGTCTACAATAAAAAAAAACAGCAAAGTGGTGTAATTCTGAATAATTAAAATGAATCAAGTTGTTTTGGCTGTTCTAATTATTTAATTTTTATTATATTTCATTATATACATATACGTATATACAGTGTATCACAAAAGTGAGTACACCCCTCACATTTCTGCAAATATTTTATTATATCTTTTCATGGGACAACACTATAGACATGAAACTTGGATATAACTTAGAGTAGTCAGTGTACAACTTGTATAGCAGTGTACATTTACTGTCTTCTGAAAATAACTCAACACACAGCCATTAATGTCTAAATAGCTGGCAACATAAGTGAGTACACCCCACAGTGAACATGTCCAAATTGTGCCCAAAGTGTCAATATTTTGTGTGACCACCATTATTATCCAGCACTGCCTTAACCCTCCTGGGCATGGAATTCACCAGAGCTGCACAGGTTGCTACTGGAATCCTCTTCCACTCCTCCATGATGACATCACGGAGCTGGTGGATGTTAGACACCTTGAACTCCTCCACCTTCCACTTGAGGATGCGCCACAGGTGCTCAATTGGGTTTAGTCCATCACCTTTACCTTCAGCTTCCTCAGCAAGGCAGTTGTCATCTTGGAGGTTGTGTTTGGGGTCGTTATCCTGTTGGAAAACTGCCATGAGGCCCAGTTTTCGAAGGGAGGGGATCATGCTCTGTTTCAGAATGTCACAGTACATGTTGGAATTCATGTTTCCCTCAATGAACTGCAGCTCCCCAGTGCCAGCAACACCCATGCAGCCCAAGACCATGATGCTACCACCACCATGCTTGACTGTAGGCAAGATACAGTTGTCTTGGTACTTCTCACCAGGGCACCGCCACACATGCTGGACACCATCTGAGCCAAACAAGTTTATCTTGGTCTCGTCAGACCACAGGGCATTCCAGTAATCTATGTTCTTGGACTGCTTGTCTTCAGCAAACTGTTTGCGGGCTTTCTTGTGCGTCAGCTTCCTTCTGGGATGACGACCATGCAGACCGAGTTGATGCAGTGTGCGGCGTATGGTCTGAGCACTGACAGGCTGACCTCCCACGTCTTCAACCTCTGCAGCAATGCTGGCAGCACTCATGTGTCTATTTTTTAAAGCCAACCTCTGGATATGACGCCGAACACGTGGACTCAACTTCTTTGGTCGACCCTGGCGAAGCCTGTTCCGAGTGGAACCTGTCCTGGAAAACCGCTGTATGACCTTGGCCACCATGCTGTAGCTCAGTTTCAGGGTGTTAGCAATCTTCTTATAGCCCAGGCCATCTTTGTGGAGAGCAACAATTCTATTTCTCACATCCTCAGAGAGTTCTTTGCCATGAGGTGCCATGTTGAATATCCAGTGGCCAGTATGAGAGAATTGTACCCAAAACACCAAATTTAACAGCCCTGCTCCCCATTTACACCTGGGACCTTGACACATGACACCAGGGAGGGACAACGACACATTTGGGCACAATTTGGACATGTTCACTGTGGGGTGTACTCACTTATGTTGCCAGCTATTTAGACATTAATGGCTGTGTGTTGAGTTATTTTCAGAAGACAGTAAATCTACACTGCTATACAAGTTGTACACTGACTACTCTAAGTTATATCCAAGTTTCATGTCTATAGTGTTGTCCCATGAAAAGATATAATGAAATATTTGCAGAAATGTGAGGGGTGTACTCACTTTTGTGATACACTGTATATACATATATAACATTAAGACCACCTTCCTAATATTGTGTTGGTCCCCCATTTGCTGCCAAAACAGCCCAGCAACTGTGATGCACTGTGTATTCTGACACCTTTCTATCAGAACCAGCATTAACTTCTTCAGCAACTTGAGCTACAGTAGCTCGTCTGTTGGATCGGACCACACGGACCAGCCTTCGCTCCCAAGTGCATCAGTGAGCCTTGGCCGACCATGACCCTGTCGCCGGTTTACCACTGTTCCTTCCTTGGACCACTTTTGATAGATATTGACCACTGCAGACCGGGAACACCCCACAAGAGCTGCAGTTTTGGAGATGCTCTGACCAAGTCGTCTAGCCATCACAATTTGGCCCTCGTCAAACTCACTCAAATCCTCACGCTTGTTCATTTTTCCTGCTTCTAACACATCAAGTTTGAGGATAAAATGTTCACTTGCTGCCTAATATATCCCACCCACTAACAGGTGCCGTGATGAAGAGATAATCAGTGTTATTGGCTTCACCTGTCAGTGGTCATAATGTATACACACGCATACAAATCCCAATTCTGGACATAAAAATTGCAACTTTGTACAATGCAATAACAAAGATTATTAATTTGTTACTTCTCTTAGACCTTTATTTAACGGAAAACCTATATGAAAAAATAAAATCTATGTGATTGTTATACACAAAAGTCAACATCATTGCATTAGTGCCTAGGGCATCAGTGAATTGTAAAGGTATATACAGCTGAATTAAGGCATATACAGCAATTTTAAAGAGATATTATATGCTGCCATCAAGGTGATGTTTTTTTTCCTGTAAAGCTTATAGTTATTTCAGAAAGACAATGCAAAGGCTTCGTGCTGCACATACTAAAACAGAGTGGCTTCGTAGACACAGACTGTGTGTGATTGACTGGCCTGCCTGCAGTCTAGATCTGTCTTGTATTGAAAATGTATGGTGCATCATGAAGAGGAGAGTCAGACAATGGCAACCACTGAATGTTGAGCAGCTGAAGGCTTATATCAAGCAAGATAAGCAAAGATTCCACTTACAAAACTGCAACAATTAGTGTCCCAAGTTCCCAAACCATTAAAAAGCCTCATTAATATGAAAGGTGATTTAAAACATGTGAAATGAAAATACTACTGTTGTGATAGATTATATCCGCCACATCTATTTTAAAATATACTGAGATTGCGATGTGTAGCGATCTAAAGACGCTATGCTATTTTTATCCTCATGATACAGTCCAGGTGGGAGTCCCAGTGCAGTCTGTAACGTCTACTTCACACAAACACACACTGTAACACCCCCACACATCCTGTAGTGCTTTAAAGCTTTGTCACATTTAGTGTAAATACTATGTGTTATGATAAGCCTCTTATCTGAGATGGTGCGTTTACATTTAAATAAACTATATGAGTGATAACGAAAACGGCCGCAACGCTGTTTCTAAGCTGACACCGAGTTTAGATCTAACATAAAGATCTGACGGCTAATTATAATCAGACATGGTGGCTGTCTGTGTGTTCTCTCCAAACTGTTATTGCATACAGATAGATGATGGAAAAAAAGGAAACAGGAGAAACTGGGATGTGTTTCCTATACTATGTTGATCTTTCTTTCTCTTTCTTTAGTACCAGACATGTACGAAGAGGACGAAAACTGTGGACTGCTGCAGTCTTAGAAAATAAATGTGTGTCCACTGGCCCATTTTTCTGTCTCAGTACTATTGAGCTTCTTCAGCAGCTGCATACAATTCAGCCTTCTACATCATCATTAGACTGAGACTGGAAGTCTTACTAACAGCCACCACCAATTAAAGCTGTTAGAAGTGAATTAAGGTCTGAGAAAGAAGACTGAGTGGGAATGGAAAACCTATAAAGCTGAAGATAAAAGCTGGATATGGCTGACCAAACATGTGACTGATGGGTAGTTATGCATTCATCACCACACGGAGGCTTTGATTGCATCATGTGACTGATGAGGCTAGCAGCTGGATGTGACTGGCTAACTTAAAAAAAGGAACTGCTTCAGTACAGTTAACATGACAGTGAGAGGGTGGACAAATTTGTACTGGAACTCTTAATTAATTCATTTGAAAGATTAAAGAAAACCAGCGTCATGCTCCGTATTTGCTTAATCGATCACGGATTTAAACAAACAGAGAATTACCATACAGGTCCAGGATGGAATAAGTGGAAACATGTTGAGTTAGCTGGAATTGAACCGCCTACGTTCTAATTCAGAGACTGATTGTTTTTAAGTGATGCCTGAAACCAGGTTCTAGAGACCGATGGAACAAAATGCTTTTCTAGCAACATATAATCAGTTAATCATAGTTATTCCAACTATTAAATGAATGGAGAATCTTTTATGACTCAGGGCTGTTTTTCTTTTACAAAGGTTTGCTCCCACAGTCCCAAAACATGCAAGTGAGGTGAATTGGAGACACAAAATTGTCTATGACTGTGTTCGATATAACCTTGTGTGATCTAAAGAACCTTGTGTAATGAGTTACTACTGTTCCTGTCATGAAGTGTAAAACATGACGTTAAAATCCTAATAAACAAACAAACAATTACTGACTGTAGTCCATCTGTTTCTCTACATACTTTTTTAACCACCTTTTACTAGGAGTAGGTTAGGTAGGAGTGTCTAATAGAGTGGACAGTAAGTGGACACGGCATTTAAAAACTCAAAGCGCTGCTGTGTCTTGTCCACTCATACCAGCACAACACACACTAACACACCACCACCGTGTTAGTGTCACTGCAGTGCTGATAATGATCCACCACCTAAATAATACCTGCTCTGTAGTGGTCCTGGGAGAGTCCTGACCATTGAAGAACAGCATGGAAGGGGGCTAACAAAGCATGCAGAGAAACAGATGGACTACAGTCAGTAATTGTAGAGCTACAAAGTGCTTCTATATGGTAAGTGGAGCTGATAAAATGGACAGTGAGTGTAGAAACAAGGACGTGGTTTTAATGTTATGGCTGATTGGTGTATTTGTACATGCAGTGAAAAATCCCAAATCTTTTAGTCATGTTCCTCCTAGTATCACTTGTGTCTGTTCCAAAACAGTTTTATTTATTTATATTTAATGAATTAAAATGATTGTATAAACAATCTTAAATTCCCTGTTCCAACTTCTGCATTTTAGCCATTAAATTAGGAATATATTAACATACATTAGCATAGATTTACAAAACATCTATAAAATCCATAAGGTAAAATACAATATCTCTCCTGAGTGTGGTTTTTAATTTAATACCTGTTAAAGAGGTTTCCAAATCACTGCCTTCTGTTTTTATTTGCATTCATTTGCATTATTTGCATATGTTTTGATTTTTGTTACACTGTAGCATATTAAATATGAAACTTTGCTTGTGATCACTGTTCATTTCCAGCACAGAAGGCAAAATGCTTCGGATTGCCAGTTCCTGCAGCGGAAAAAAAACATGCCCACATTAGGGTTGGGCGGTATGACAGTATTGCGGTATACCGCGGTATTTAAAACTGGTGACGGTATTCAAAAATGGTGACGGTATTTTTAAAATGTGAAGCGCCAAATTTCTGCTTCAGGTCTACCTTGAAAACTGAGACTTTACGACATTGGCGTATCCACAGTAAGGGAGGGGTGGGAGTGGTAGGCGGTTGGAGCTCACTGATTGGTTGTGGGGTGCTCACTGTGTAAGGTGATAACACAGAGAGACAAGTGAAAAGCCACAATGGCTAGCGTTAGCTGTGCGGTAACAAGCAGAAACTGAAAAACGGCTCGTATTTTAATTTTCCGAAATCAACATTTTTTATCAGTTCAACCGGAAATGAACACAAGCTCGTGCATGCGCGGACATGTACGTATTTACTTAATATATATTCAGTGTAAATCAATCAAGCACAAGTGTTGAGAATAAGGAGCAAACAGTAATAATAACGTTACGCCCAATCCCCTGTTCTGACTTTTGTGTCTGCCGTAGTTTTTTCTGCCCGTGTAAGAACTATTTTTTCCTAAATAAAAGCGCTATTTTAAGAAAAAAGAATGTTGTTTTCTAATGTCTCACCTGTCGTGTAATGTGAATTATAAATATATTGTCTGGCCCTTTAAGAATGTTAAGTGTACAGTACTATAGGGCGTAGGGAGCAAGTGTGTAGGGAAGATATCGGAATTTACCGTTTCCGGCTGTGCTCATGTTGTTCTGCACTGAGCTTGTGTGACATTTAAAGTAGCGTTCTCGTTAAACCACTCAAATGTTTGGACTTTGAATTATTTGACATTATTTTACATCACCGTCATTGCAACATTTACATTAATATTTTTTTGTTACGGTATAGAACTTAATTCTGTATTACAGGCATAACTACTCGTACATGTTCATACACTTTTAAGAAATAGCTATAACTATAACTATAACTTTTGAAATATATTGAACTGTTTAGCCTGCTATTATTCTGTTTTGTGTGGGCAGTGAGAGATTACAATGGCTAAATGTTATATGTTAATATGTTTAAAAGTATAATTGATACAGATGCATTTACACTCATGCGTACTTATTATAGATCAGATAGAATAAGCATGTTTGACGTTCTGATTGTTTAATTTTTTTGTAATAAAACATTGAAATATTGTGATTACACTCTAAAGTGTGTACACTATAAAGTCTGTCTGCACCCCCCCCCCTTCCACGGTAATACCGTATACCGCGGTATTTTCTGAAGACGGTATGACAGTATGAAAATCGGCAATACCGCCCAACCCTAGCCCACATCATCACTGACCCTTCAATAAAATCACTGAAGCTAAACCATTATTTATGAGCTACATTCACATGCAAGCGACATGACTGGTGTAGAAAACATCCCACACGTCCCGTCTCCAAACCGACACGTCCAAATATCCACACATTTCAGTGCACGCCGATCGCACAGCAATCACTCAGCGTCATGTATCACAGCTCTGAATAACGTATGATGCAAGTTCTCTTGAAGTGTAAACCAAGTAAATGTAGTCAGCTTAAAGGAAACAACTTAAAACAAGAGGAAAGCATGAACGCAGTCTGAGTGCATGACAAATCTCACAGAGAGTAAAAAACATCCAGTGTTAAAGCAGTCCTCATGATTCTTCAGTTCAGAAGAAGAAAAACAGAGAGGGACGACAGACAACTACAGAAACAATAAGAGAGAGAGAGAGAGAGAGAGAGAGAGAGAGAGAGAGAGAGAGAGAGAGAGAGAGAGAGAAAGGTTGAAAATAATGAATATGATAGAAAAGAAGGAAGTCACTTTCTCATATAGTAGCCTTTGAGGCCATGATGATACAAAGCTTGCTTGACTGTGAACATACATTTACATTTTCGGCATTTAGCAGACGCTCTTATCCAGAGCGACTTACTGAAGTGCTTCCATAGTAAACATTACCTTACTCTAGTTCAAGTAGACAACAGTTCAAGAACACAAATCTGCTGAAACCTGTTAGAACCAAAGGTGTTTTTTTTTTTTTGTTGCAGGAAATGAATAAGAGTGTTGGTAAGTAAGTACAAGTCAGCTTAAGTGCTCAGTAAAGAGGTGATGAAGGTTTTTAATCATCTTTTGAAGACAGCGAGAGACTCAGATGTTCGGACAGACAGAGGAAGTTCATTCCACCACTTGGGTGCCAGTACAGAGAAGAGCCTTGATGCTTGTCTTCCTCGAGTCCTGGATGGAGGATCAAGTCGAGTGAGACTAGTGGCTTGGAGGTTGCGCGGTACTGAGCGGGCTTTGATTAGACCTTGAAGGTAGCTGGGGCTGGTCCATTTTTGGCTTTGTAGGCGAGCGTCAGTGTTTTAAACTGAATGCGGGCAGCTACAGGAAGCCAGTGAAGAGAACGCAGCAATGGGGTGATGTGGCAGTGTTTAGGTTGAACATAGACACTGTCACCCTTGTTCCATTTTTATCTTTTAGTTTTTATTCATGACAAATGTACCTTTGGTAAATACTAACCTGCAATCAAAGTAATCGAGGCAAATTCACAAACATAACATAAATTGTCTGATATAACTTTCCAATGTGTCAAATAACCACATAATTTGCTGTATTTATACACAGTCGAGTCACATTATTATGACCACCAGCTAATATCCAGAGTAACCGGCGTGTGCAGCACAGACAGCAGCTAGATGGACTGGGAGAGACTCAATAAGGTCCTGGTAGGATGTTACAGGTATCTGGAGCCATTCTGACTGCAGTGCATCCCACAGCTGCTGAAGGAAGCGTGGAGGAGGATCCACAGAGCAGACACGATGATCGAGGTGGTCCCACAGATGCTCAATTGAGTTCAAGTTTGAAGAATTAGGGGGCCAGGGGACTTGGAAGTCTTAATTATGCTCTTTCAACCAATGTCTGACATTTCTATCTGTGATATGTCACATTGTCTTGATGGAAGATCCCATCCACTCCAGGGAAGACAATTTTACCCATGTTACTTTTACCCATGACAGCAACAAGGGATATGTGTGCAGACAGCCTACGCACACCTTATATACCCACCAAGCCAGCTCACGAAACATGACTTTCTTAATGAGCTATGCGCTGCCACTGTTGACAGCAGGAAGTGGTCAGAATAATGTCACTTGACTGTGTATTTATATTTTTGGACCCTGCATATTTGCATATGCTTAAAAAAATTGTGAAGAGGAAAACTGCAGAAATCTATGAAATCCTAAGAAAATCCATACGCTATGTGGCCAAATGTATAAGGACATATTATAGATTTTCATATTTGGGCTTTATGGAATATAGAATCTCCCACTCTTCACAGGTACAACGGCCTCTGGTCTGGCTGACAAATGGTCATTTCAATTCGTTCCAAATGTGCTCAGTGGGATTTAGTCAGGATCACGTTCAGGTTATTTCAGATGGGTCAGAGAACCCTGTGGAGAGAACCCTCTCCTCATGCTTTATATTATATTTATAAGATAAAGGTAGAGCTAATTATGACTCACTGCATGTAAGCTCTTATTAAACGGGCTGTCGGGTTTTATTATACAGAATGCCAGTTTTATAAAAGGTAATAGATCCGTCACCTTCCAGTCAGAATCATTACTATAATAACTAATTAATCCATGACTCACTGGAATCACTGTTCTTCTCCAACCTGAATTCAGTTTGCATTTAATGAAGGTAAAGTTATATTTTATTACCAAATGTCAAGATAATCGATCGTGCTTTTCACCCTGGCACAATGACAAACGCACAAAAAGGCCAATTAACATAATAGTTTTGCACGCACCAATCTTTGTGTTCTTATGAATATGTAGGAAAGTAAGAATAGCAACAGTGAGAGAGAGAGAGAGAGAGAGAGAGAGAGATAAAGAGAGAGCAGTTCACAGAAAGGCAGTGGACTGATTTATATATATATAAAAAGTGTAACTTCACTCATTCTTAGCTAAGAAATGACATCTTGGAGTGATTGGATATGGACTTCACTCCACTAGACCTGTTCAGTTCCCGTCAGCCTCTACATGCCGAGTACCCCCTCCCCTCTTCCACTGCCAAATAATCAATCTCTCTCTATCATTCACTGCTCCTCCACTACATTCACTGAAGAATTACTCTACCCACTGCTTTTACCTACCGCTATCAAGTTGCAGCAATTCGGAGTGCAATCCCAGGAGCAAACTTGTCTCACAAGTGGAGGGGAGTAACATCAGAAGGAGCAAACAGAGGGGAGTAACATCAGGAGGAGCAAACAGAGGGGAGTAACATCAGAAGGAGCAAACAGAGGGGAGTAACATCAGGAGGAGCAAACAGAGGGGAGTAACATCAGGAGGAGCAAACAGAGGGGAGTAACATCAGGAGGAGCAAACAGAGGGGAGTAACATCAGGAGGAGCAAACAGAGGGGAGTAACATCAGGAGGAGCAAACAGAGGGGAGTAACATCAGGAGGAGCAAACAGAGGGGAGTAACATCAGAAGGAGCAAACAGAGGGGAGTAACATCAGGAGGAGCAAACAGAGGGGAGTAACATCAGGAGGAGCAAACAGAGGGGAGTAACATCAGGAGGAGCAAACAGAGGGGAGTAACATCAGAAGGAGCAAACAGAGGGGAGTAACATCAGAAGGAGCAAACAGAGGGGAGTAACATCAGAAGGAGCAAACAGAGGGGAGTAACATCAGGAGGAGCAAACAGAGGGGAGTAACATCAGGAGGAGCAAACAGAGGGGAGTAACATCAGAAGGAGCAAACAGAGGGGAGTAACATCAGGAGGAGCAAACAGAGGGGAGTAACATCAGGAGGAGCAAACAGAGGGGAGTAACATCAGGAGGAGCAAACAGAGGGGAGTAACATCAGGAGGAGCAAACAGAGGGGAGTAACATCAGGAGGAGCAAACAGAGGGGAGTAACATCAGAAGGAGCAAACAGAGGGGAGTAACATCAGGAGGAGCAAACAGAGGGGAGTAACATCAGGAGGAGCAAACAGAGGGGAGTAACATCAGGAGGAGCAAACAGAGGGGAGTAACATCAGGAGGAGCAAACAGAGGGGAGTAACATCAGGAGGAGCAAACAGAGGGGAGTAACATCAGGAGGAGCAAACAGAGGGGAGTAACATCAGAAGGAGCAAACAGAGGGGAGTAACATCAGGAGGAGCAAACAGAGGGGAGTAACATCAGAAGGAGCAAACAGAGGGGAGTAACATCAGGAGGAGCAAACAGAGGGGAGTAACATCAGGAGGAGCAAACAGAGGGGAGTAACATCAGGAGGAGCAAACAGAGGGGAGTAACATCAGAAGGAGCAAACAGAGGGGAGTAACATCAGAAGGAGCAAACAGAGGGGAGTAACATCAGAAGGAGCAAACAGAGGGGAGTAACATCAGAAGGAGCAAACAGAGGGGAGTAACATCAGGAGGAGCAAACAGAGGGGAGTAACATCAGGAGGAGCAAACAGAGGGGAGTAACATCAGGAGGAGCAAACAGAGGGGAGTAACATCAGGAGGAGCAAACAGAGGGGAGTAACATCAGGAGGAGCAAACAGAGGGGAGTAACATCAGAAGGAGCAAACAGAGGGGAGTAACATCAGGAGGAGCAAACAGAGGGGAGTAACATCAGGAGGAGCAAACAGAGGGGAGTAACATCAGGAGGAGCAAACAGAGGGGAGTAACATCAGAAGGAGCAAACAGAGGGGAGTAACATCAGAAGGAGCAAACAGAGGGGAGTAACATCAGAAGGAGCAAACAGAGGGGAGTAACATCAGAAGGAGCAAACAGAGGGGAGTAACATCAGAAGGAGCAAACAGAGGGGAGTAACATCAGGAGGAGCAAACAGAGGGGAGTAACATCAGGAGGAGCAAACAGAGGGGAGTAACATCAGGAGGAGCAAACAGAGGGGAGTAACATCAGGAGGAGCAAACAGAGGGGAGTAACATCAGGAGGAGCAAACAGAGGGGAGTAACATCAGGAGGAGCAAACAGAGGGGAGTAACATCAGGAGGAGCAAACAGAGGGGAGTAACATCAGGAGGAGCAAACAGAGGGGAGTAACATCAGGAGGAGCAAACAGAGGGGAGTAACATCAGGAGGAGCAAACAGAGGGGAGTAACATCAGGAGGAGCAAACAGAGGGGAGTAACATCAGAAGGAGCAAACAGAGGGGAGTAACATCAGGAGGAGCAAACAGAGGGGAGTAACATCAGGAGGAGCAAACAGAGGGGAGCAAACAGAGGGGAGTAACATCAGAAGGAGCAAACAGAGGGGAGTAACATCAGGAGGAGCAAACAGAGGGGAGTAACATCAGGAGGAGCAAACAGAGGGGAGTAACATCAGGAGGAGCAAACAGAGGGGAGCAAACAGAGGGGAGTAACATCAGAAGGAGCAAACAGAGGGGAGTAACATCAGAAGGAGCAAACAGAGGGGAGTAACATCAGGAGGAGCAAACAGAGGGGAGTAACATCAGGAGGAGCAAACAGAGGGGAGTAACATCAGGAGGAGCAAACAGAGGGGAGTAACATCAGGAGGAGCAAACAGAGGGGAGTAACATCAGGAGGAGCAAACAGAGGGGAGTAACATCAGGAGGAGCAAACAGAGGGGAGTAACATCAGGAGGCGACATCATATGTACCCCCAATGTAAATGATAAACCGAACGAAATGCTGTGTAACTGGTTAAACGTTGCATGGTGAAACACTGGGACATGACCAACAATGCCATTAGACCTTTTTAACACTGGAAAGTCAAGTAAAACAGCAAAATGAGCACCCACAGATTAAATTAGTTCTGCACCCGTCTAAAGGAATTATTACCTGACAGGATTGCATTATTAAGGCGAAGGAAAACATAACATCAGAGAGAAATATTGCATAATATCATTTTCTGTCCAGGAAGATTACTACGTTCAACAAGGTAAATGGTGACAATGTTTGATTAGGACACGTCCAGGAAAATTATTTGTGAATAAATCACAATAAACAGGTAATTTGGCTCCTGGAGTCTTTGTCATTTTTAGCCCAGGAAAATTACAAGGTTCCAAATAAATGATTTTCAGCCCATTCGCACTGACCCCCTCATATCGGAGATATCATTGATAACGGCTAAATATCAGCGAGCACTATAGATGAAATAAACAATCTGCTAGCAGCAGCGGCTGAACGAGGGCGGAGGGAAAAGCTAGATGTGACTTTCAAAAGCCTCCATTTCATATCAGCACACACAGTCTCCCAGAAGATCACGCTGCGGGCCTAAGGCGCATCATTTATTTAGCATCTCTGCAATCCTGCAAAAAAGCTGAGACCCAGTAGACAAAAGCGGTGGAATTAACATGCGGTGCCTTCCATCTCACGCTACTTTTGGCTTAAGGATTTATGTAATAAAATTACGTTTATTTCCAGCAGCAGAGCGCCGCGACTCCAGGAGCTCAATCACCTTGAATAACACTTCAAAGTAACAGATAGAGAATATGTGATTCTGAAGTGGAGGCGAACCTCCGAGCTGCAGAACTCGCCCGTAATGCTGCCCAGCATGAAGCAACATCTGTCTTTACCCTCCCAAAATCCACAAACTTAATACACCAACCAACATCCAACAGCGGCAAGCAAACACGGTCCGAGTGTGTGATCACACTGACAGCAATGTGACGTGACTAAGCAGCTAAAGTTTATTTTTAACAAGAGTTGTCATTAGCAAAGTGAAGTGGGCGGAGCTAGCAACAAGCTAGAAGAGTCTGATTTAATGCAAATGAGGAGAAACGTGATGTGGTGGTGATGCTTCACTTTTTTTCCTTTGTGAAACATTAACTCTGTTTGATTTCTATCTACCATTTGTTTCCTCACTTTTTATGAAGAATGACTTACTTTTTAAATACGGGGTCTTCAAAAAGTTTCTGCACTTTTTAAACTCTATTTATTAAGAATTTCAAAAACAAATGACATCACTTTTCTACATAAACACCTTCTGATGCATTTTTCCAGCATCAGACCAACTTTTTAATGCCATCAGCAAAGTAAACTTGGTTGACTGCGTAGCCACTGATGCACCTCTGCTTTCACATCATCACCACATGAAAATCTTCTTCCCCTTAAAGCTTCTTTGAGGGCCACTCAGGTGGAGCAGCGGTAAAAACATGCTGGAACCAGAGCTGGGATCTCAAATACATTGTATCGAGTCTCGGCTCTGCCTGCCGGCTGGGATGAGCAGCCACATGAACAATGCATCGTTGTTCAGATAGGGGTGGGATATTAAAAAGCCGGATAGGGTCTCTTTCTCATAACTAATGCGATTACGACCTCTGCTGGCTGATTGATCTGGCCTGCACAGAGATGGGAAAAGAGGGATGTCAGGGTGTGTCTCTTTGTACACAGTGCTGATCCGCATTGCACTCATCAAAGTTTAGGTGACAAAATGCATACGGTTGCTGCCCATATATATACAGTGTATCACAAAAGTGAGTACACCTCTCACATTTCTGCAAATATTTCATTATATCTTTTCATGGGACAACACTATAGAAATGAAACTTGGATATAAGTTAGAGTAGTCAGTGTACAGCTTGTATAGCAGTGTAGATTTACTGTCTTCTGAAAATAACTCAACACACAGCCATTAATGTCTAAATAGCTGGCAACATAAGTGAGTACACCCCACAGTGAACATGTCCAAATTGTGCCCAAATGTGTCGTTGTCCCTCCCTGGTGTCATGTGTCAAGGTCCCAGGTGTAAATGGGGAGCAGGGCTGTTAAATTTGGTGTTTTGGGTACAATTCCCTCATACTGGCCACTGGATATTCAACATGGCACCTCATGGCAAAGAACTCTCTGAGGATGTGAGAAATAGAATTGTTGCTCTCCACAAAGATGGCCTGGGCTATAAGAAGATTGCTAACACCCTGAAACTGAGCTACAGCATGGTGGACAAGGTCATACAGCGGTTTTCCAGGACAGGTTCCACTCGGAACAGGCTTCGCCAGGGTCGACCAAAGAAGTTGAGTCCACGTGTTCGGCGTCATATCCAGAGGTTGGCTTTAAAAAATAGACACATGAGTGCTGCCAGCATTGCTGCAGAGGTTGAAGACGTGGGAGGTCAGCCTGTCAGTGCTCAGACCATACGCCGCACACTGCATCAACTCGGTCTGCATGGTCGTCATCCCAGAAGGAAGCTGACGCACAAGAAAGCCAGCAAACAGTTTGCTGAAGACAAGCAGTCCAAGAACATGGATTACTGGAATGCCCTGTGGTCTGACGAGACCAAGATAAACTTGTTTGGCTCAGATGGTGTCCAGCATGTGTGGCGGCGCCCTGGTGAGAAGTACCAAGACAACTGTATCTTGCCTACAGTCAAGCATGGTGGTGGTAGCATTATGGTCTTGGGCTGCATGAGTGTTGCTGGCACTGGGGAGCTGCAGTTCATTGAGGGAAACATGAATTCCAACATGTACTGTGACATTCTGAAACAGAGCATGATCCCTTCCCTTCGAAAACCCAATTGAGCACCTGTGGCGCATTCTCAAGTGGAAGGTGGAGGAGTTCAAGGTGTCTAACATCCACCAGCTCCGTGATGTCATCATGGAGGAGTGGAAGAGGATTCCAGTAGCAACCTGTGCAGCTCTGGTGAATTCCATGCCCAGGAGGGTTAAGGCAGTGCTGGATAATAATGGTGGTCACACAAAATATTGACACTTTGGGCACAATTTGGACATGTTCACTGTGGGGTGTACTCACTTATGTTGCCAGCCATTTAGACATTAATGGCTGTGTGTTGAGTTATTTTCAGAAGACAGTAAATCTACACTGCTATACAAGCTGTACACTGACTACTCTAAGTTATATCCAAGTTTCATTTCTATAGTGTTGTCCCATGAAAAGATATACTTAAATATCTGCAGAAATGTGAGAGGTGTACTCACTTTTGTGATACACTGTATATATAAAGCTTCTTTGAGCATCCAATCAGATGGCGCTAAATCCGGACTATAAGAATCTCTCAGCAACGACCAATTACTGCTCCTCCCTCCCAAAACTTTTTGATCCCTCATATGTTAAGACATTAAATAAAAATATTTGGACATGTTTTTGAGATGGAACTTCTTCCATGGAAAAAATCACCAGCAAAAGTATTAATGTGAAATCACTATGAAACGTCTTTAAACACAGTCCAATATAAAAGTTTGAGCACCTTGTTTATATAAACTAAGTAAAATAAACGAAAATTGCAAATGTTAACGAGCCAGATGCATTTTACAGGTATTTTGATGTAGGAAAAGCTAAATTGTGCACGTGAAGAGAAAACACTTGCTAAAAGGTACTTATTAATAGGGTTGCCATTAGGTCAGGGTCTGGGTGTGCCACAGATCTGTGAATATAAACGTTTTAAACAACAAACTAAAGATAAAACAGTGAGGTTTAATAACACGAGTAAAGCAAACAATATATCATGTACGGATCTGTCACAGAGGAAATCCAAATAAGGGCGGCATAACAAGAAGGTTCTGGGTTTGATTCCCAGGTGGAGCGGTCTGGGTCCTTTCTGTGTGGAGTTTGCATGTTCTCCCCGTGTCCGCGTGGGTTTCCTCCGGGAGCTCCGGTTTCCTCCCACAATCCAAAGACGTGCAATTGAGGTGAACTAAAAATACAAAATTGTCCATGACTGTTTGATATTACTTGGACTGATGAATCTTGTGTAAATCTTGAATGTAACCAAAGTGTGTAAAACATGACGTTAAAATTCTACTAAAATAAAATAAAATAAAAGGCAAATAACTCATGACATAACCGCCTACTAGCTACAAGCAAACAGTGATTTGGGTGAGGTGGAAAATCAACTAAAGGAAATCGATTAGTTAAGGAAACATGGCACCAGCAACCTCATCCAGGATGTTTTTCCGTGATTCCTGAACGATAGTGAGTGTCAATGGGAGCAGAAACGATGAGAAAGTGATGAAAGATCAAAACATTTTGACGCAGCGGCACAAAATGAAAACCAGAAAATGCAGTCAGTTTCATCCATCTCCAGCTCATATCATCAGTTTGCCCGTGTTCAACCCTCGGCGCAGTAGAAATGAGCGAGTAGAAAGGTTCTCTTCTGTTTTTTTAGGTCTGCAGAGAGAATCATCAACCCCAATCTGACAAAACTTAGTCTAAGCAGGGCTAGACCTGCACTTATCTAGCCATTAATGATGAAAAATTGGGTTTCCCAGCCCTACAATTCTAATTTACCTTCTGTTCACGTAAACAGGTTTCCAGCCGGGGATAAAGCTCCACTTACTCCGGCTTCAAAATTCAATCAGCCTCCTCTCCTAAGAAAAGCAAAGAAGAAGAAGAAATCAATATCTTCTTTAAAGTAATGACTGTTAATTGCTTCCTTTCTTCTGAACTGGTCATATTGTGTGCAGAGACAATAGTTCACATTACTCTTCTTACACTATCATTCTGAGTTTGTGTACATCCCAGCTTTACAATTCTATTAGCACATGAAAAAAGCAGTCAAATACACACACACACACACACACACACACACACACACACACACACACAAACACACAAACACACATATTGACTTACAGAGCCATGTTTTGCTGTTTTGCATTAATGAGGGTTCGGCTCTATTCAGTATGAGATGCAACCAATCTCCTTCACACTGAGGTGCCACCTGAGGCAGATCAAAATATGAAACAGAAACCTGCCCGGACCCATAAGGGTATCAAGGGTAATAATTCTGCTGATATAAAAAATCTAGGATTATAGAATTTTTCCAGATCACGATGTATAGAAATGCGATTCCTCACCTGGTGCTGACAGTATGGAGTACGCTGTGTGTGAGCACTGCAAATGATCTTTTTACACTTACCGAGCAATTAAAGGATCAGACACTAATGACAGTCATTGATCAATTAAACGCTACACTAATGAAATGTTCCACTGCAAGATAAATAATACTGCAATGTGATGGAAAAGAGTAGAGACGTTCACATGCATTTATAACCTGTTATTAATCGGGCCGGTTGCTCAATCAGGATGTAGTGCAGAGATCAGCTGGATTAAAGTAATCCTACAGAGGCCAATCTGAACATTTAATTCATCTGTTAAATAGAATAATAATGGGAATGTAAACTTCTGGGTCTGATTCCATTAACAGGAGCGATTAAAGCATTTTGTACATGCACACATCACCTCCACAGAAAGTCTTATAAGAGAACAAAGCTCATAGAAGATATTTTAATGATCACAAGAATCTAAGAAAGGATTAGAGTGCTAACTATTTTAATTCATCTTTGTTATTGCTGCCATTTATTCATCACTTCTGAACAGGTTAAATGGTTTTCACAATGTGGGTGTAAAACGAGGACCCACCAAAGCTCAGTCTTTTATTCATTTTATTCATTCAAGAACTTTGCTCAACAAAATATTAGATATTGTTTTAGACAAGATGAAGGATTAGTTTAGTTCTTTCACCATCTACTGTACATAAGCCTGTGAAAAGATTCAGGGAATTCAGTTTTCCTACATTTTCAAGGCTGGATCACGAAATGCAACCCAAAACTGTTATTACACAAAGAGAAAGTCATACATCAATTATATGAAGAATAGAGAACTTGGCAGCAAGTTATCAGTCACACTGCCTGCGGTTCCTAGTGGTACCATTGACTCTAATGTAGCTTTAAAACCCATCATGAGTGACTTGCATATGAGCGAAGGTATAAACTGCCATACTGGTATACACTGGGATTTTAGAGACATGCAGCCCTCTTTTCCCAGGATATCCATGAAACTGCAACAAGTAGCATCCTCAGTCCCTCATTAGTAGTAAAGGTGATGTTCTAACTTTTGTAAGTGTGTTGGAGGCATTACAATCTAAACTGGTTTACATTTGCAAAATACAGGTAGCTGGTCAGTGAAAATCGTTTTGGTTTTTTTGGGGGGAATAGGATGTGTCTAACAAGCTACTAAGTTTATTTGTCCACATATTTTACGCAATGCCGTGTCATTTCAAACCATAAACATAAAGCCTTCGGTAAAGACAAGATCACATGAGCACAGCAATTCCTATTGTGCTTGTAATGCTAAAATATAATTATTAGATTATCAAACCCCATGTACACAGTGTGAACTGGTGAGTGTCATTATTATTGGATGCAGTAGCAGTGAAACGCTAATCATCTGGTTAGCATGACCTTAAAACTAAACAACAGGAAAACAAGGCTGTATAATTTGAAATTTAATGGCTCTGTGTTTAACTTTTCGCAGGCTTTTACAGCTTAAACTTCAAGAAGAACACAGTTAGCAGACATTTATAGCTAATTTACTGTGACTACCACTCTATGAAAAAGCTTCCTGCTAGCTCTTAAAGGTGACTAATCCACAGATCGGTGCTAACAAATTGGTTGCTTTTTATAAGATTATATTACTTCTGTTCAGACTGCTGCCTTTGTAAAAATAAAGAAAACAAAATACAGATCTTATCCATAGTTACATGATGTGAATCAAACCCTCGGGCAAGATTACAGGAGGGACGAGAGTTTTTTTCCATTTCCATAAAAATTCTACAAAAAAAAAAGCATTCTACAGCTATGAAAGACTGCTGACTTCCACTGCTGATTTCAATTTCAAAAATTCTTTTTTTGAACAAATTCCTGTTGTTCAGATAGGGGAGGGGTAATAAAGCCGGATAGGATCTCTCTCTCTCATAACTAATGCGATTACGACCTCTGCTGGCTGATTGATGGCACCTGCACAGAGATGGGAAAAGAGTGCTGTCAGGGTGTGTCTCTCCGTACACAGTGCTGATCCGCATTTCACTCGTCAAAGTGTAGGTGAAAAAATGCATACGGCTGCTGCCCCCGTGTCGGAGGGGGCCTGGGTTAGCTTCGTTCTCCTCAATCAGAGCGGGGATCGACAGTGGTGGAGAGGAAGCATGACGCAATCGGGCAATTGCACGCGCTAAAACGGGGAGAAAATGCATAAACAAAATATTTCAAAAAAGTAAAATTTTTACTGATTAACTTTAATGTATGTTAGAAACAGAAACTCATTTAGAATCTGATGCCAGCAACACCCTCAAAAAGTTTGGACAAGGGCATGTTTAACACTGTGTTTCTTCACTTTCCTATTAATGAGACTTTTTAATGGTTTGGAAACTGAGGACACTAACTGTTACAGTTCTGCCAGTGAATTTTTTCTCCATTCATGCTTAAACAAGGCTGCTCGACGCTGCTGTTTAGTAAAGTCATTTTAATATTTCCCATAAATCCCCTGAGTGACTCACTATTAATACAAAATCATACAGAATTAAAATCAGCTTCAGACACGTTGACATTTCCCCGGGAGAACACACACACACACACACACACACACACACACACACACACACACACACACACACACACTCTCACCTCCACACACACTGAACACCAATTCTGAACTTTATGAGCGTTTTATAGCTGTCAAGGCCACCGTGTTTCTGATTTACAGAGGATCCTTGTGTTTGTGATGTAGTAAATCTAAAAGGTACAAAGCTTTTCACTGATGAATACACTGCCCTGAATGTAGGAGGTTAAGGCTAACACAAACATTAGTAATGCATACATTACTCTGCTTATTACACTGAAGACAGATCCACATTCATAATCACATACGTAAATGATCATGTGTTCTAAACATTAAAAGGAAGAACAGTGTTCAACAGGTGAGATTCTTTTTTGAGGATAAAAAAACTAAACAAAACTAAGATTACAGAAGATAAAGTGCATATGTAATAAAATACACCTCGAGCTTGATGATGCTGAAACAGTGAAAAATATTACTTCTTACTTTATGGGCATAAATAATTTTTCATCCATCCATCCATCTATTCATTCATCCATTTATCCATCCATAGGCAGCACGGTGGCTAAGTGTGTAGCACTGTCGCCTCACAGCAAGAAGGTCCTGGGTTCGATCCCCAGGTGGAGCGGTCCGGGTCCTTTCTGTGTGGAGTTTGCATGTTCTCCCCGTGTCCGCGTGGGTTTTCTCCGGGTGCTCCGGTTTCCTCCCACAGTCCAAAGACATGCAAGTGAGGTGAACTGGAGATACTAAATTGTCCATGACTGTGTTTGATATAACCTTGTGAACTGATTAACCTTGTGTATAAGTAACTACCGTTCCTGTCATGAATGTAACCAAAGTGTAAAAACATGACGTTAAAATCCTAATAAACAAACAAACATCCATCCATATCCACCAATTCATCCATTTGTCCATCCATCCACCCGTTCATTCATATATTTATTATACCATCCATCCATCCATGCATTCATTCATATATTCATTATACCATTCATCCATTCAATTATTCATTTATTCATTGTTTGTTTTACCACCACATTATCCTATTTAATTTGTGGGTACATTTCACCGGTCAAACAGTAGGAAACACCCTGGACAGGTTGTCATTCCATTACAGGAGTAGATAATTAGTAAAAATACATTTCTTTATAAAAAAAAAGTTTGTCCTACAGCCCAATCACAATCCCCCACCCACCCCATAAAGGTGTGTTATGCTGACCAACACGGTACAGATCATACATGTGAGGCGAGGGAAAAAATGTAACACAACTACCACTAATAACTAACATTCACACAGTGACCTGAACAATGCAGAACTACAACTGACAGGTCTGCAGAGAATCAGTTCATTAGCTGACAGAATATCAATGTCAGTCTGTTCTAACAGCAATGCTAAAACTGCATCCCTAAAAGCCAAAATGCGGGTCACCTGTCAGGAACACAGGCTTTTATTATAAAGATTAAAGCAATCTGAGGATTACGTGATATAGAGCAATTCAGAGGAACTGAATAAAAATCAGAGCAGCATGATGGTGGATGGTAGGAAATTTAGCATGGAAGGTTATGTTTAAAAGAGGTTTAATGGTTTGTTAAACTAGAATGTGCAAAAGCACCAGAGAAGTTGCAAGGATTGATCTGCTAGTCTGTGATTTCTTGTCCTGAACTGAAACAAGGATTAATTGTGTTATGGCATCAGGATTTACCCTTTATTTAGGTTTAGATTGGAATTGGACCATTTATATTATATTGATGTGACTGAAGACTTAATTTATTTTATTGATTTATTTTTATTACTTATAATAAATGGTGGCACTCAGTTTTCTTACTTTTGCTACTAAGGCTCTTCAGACTCTGTATACAGCTCTATTTCAGGCAGGTTGAAGTTATTACATTTATTAATTCATAAAACAGCTGATGCTTAAGCCATCTTAGGAAGAGATCTGCCTCTCTGCAAACTTAGTTTGCCATGATATGACAACCATAAAACCGACTCAGTGGTGCTTAAAACATCTCTTGTATGTCAATAGATCAGATTAAAAACGTGTTTAGTATATACTGATATTGTTCTAGCCACTATGACGCAGATATCAGCTTTAATACTAACATTTATCCAACCTAGTCTGTTCTATAATACACCTATCAGCCATAACATTAAAACCACCTCCTTTTTTCTACACTCATTCCACTTACCATATAGAAGCACTTTGTAGTTCTACAATTACTGACTGTAGTCCATCTGTTTCTCTACATGCTTTGTTAGCCCCCTTTCATGCTGTTCTTCAATGGTCAGGACTCTCCCAGGACCACTACAGAGTAGGTATTATTTGGGTGGTGGATCATTCTCAGCACTGCAGAGACACTGACATGGTGGTGGTGTGTTAGTGTGTGTTGTGCTGGTATGAGTGGATCAGACACAGGAGTTTTTAAACACCTCACTGTCACTGCTGGACTGAGAATAGTCCACCAACCAAAATCATCCAGCCAACAGAGCCACATAGGCAGCGTCCTGTGACCACTGATGAAGGTCTAGAAGATGACCAACTCAAACAGCAGCAATAGATGAGCGATCATCTCTGACTTTACATCTACAAGGTGGACCAACTAGGTAGGAGCGTCTAATAGAGTGAACAGTGAGTGGACACGGTATTTAAAAACTCCAGCAGCACAACACACACTAACACACCACCACCATGTCAGTGTCACTGCAGTGCTGAGAATCATCCACCACCTAAATAATACCTGCTCTGTGGTGGTCCTGTGGGAGTCCTGACCACTGAAGAACAGGGTGAAAGCAGGCTAAAAAAGTGTGTAGAGAAACAGATGGACTACAGTCAGTAATTGTAGAACTACAAAGTGCTTATATATGGTAAGTGGGGCTGATAAAATGGACAGTGATTGTAGAAACAAGGAGGTGGTTTTAATGTTATGCCTGATCAGTGTATATTGCAATACTTCAAGCTGTATTGTCACAATATCTGGCAGTTATGTGACCAAATTAAACATGTAAAAATGGAATCATCACGACCCACATCAGAATGAAGTGGTTATTAATTATACATGTAACAATGAATATCACGCAGTCGTGATAAACCTGAGGTTCAATGTGAACAGAATACATGTGACGCAAGTGTTATAAACCTCCCAGCTGGGTTATAATGTGTGAAATCACAGAGGGCGTTTCCATTCTTAATCAACACTTCAGCTATTCTGCTTCCATTCATGTAAACCCCAACTCACACCACTGCCAAAAACTGCCCACCCATTTTCTACATCGTTTTTATTGTTCTATTGATCTGTAAATCATAGATCAGCAATCATACTGTGTCTGACACTGAAATTGTTGATACGCTGATACAGCCAAATAAGTACCTGAATCAGCTGATGTTAAACTTGATGCTTATAGCTTACATGGCTTGTGTTGCAGTACCTAACAGGTCTGATTACAGAATCACTATGACTGATCATGTCTACAACTATGATTTATGCTTTAGTACTGGTTTATTACCACTAGAGATTTTGAATTGCTCATCTTTACCATATCTCATTTTACTGCAGCAAAATCAATGTAATAAAATACCCAATTCATCCCAGAACATTTGAGAAAGAGCTCAGTACAAAATGAATGATAATTGGTTGGAAAACTCATAAATGAATAATCTGCCTTGTCTAGACAACCACAGTTATAAGACCCCAGAGCAAAAGACTCAGATCTATTACTGATGGAACTAACGGTGCTTTGGCTGCTAAACTGTTGCCTGTTTTGCCTCGGAAGCAGCTCATCTTTAGGATTGATTATACATCAATAAAGTTACATTCTGGATATGCTTTTTACATTGCAGAAGCAGTTTTACACACAGATTAGATTATTTAGACAAAGATAAATGAAGAAAATGTGTTTTATTTTATTATTTTAATCTGGCAAAAGGTTAACATAAATTACAAATCTATGTTGAGTGGAGCAGAGGAAGCAAAATGTATCAGGGGATTGAATACAACCAGACTAGGAGGAAAATTGAGGTAAAATGGAAAGAAAAGAAGGAAGGAAGGATGAAAGGAAGGAAAAAAGGAAGGAAGGAAGGAAGGAAGAAGTAAAGGAAGGAAGGAAGGAAGGAAGAACTAAAGGAAGAAAGGAAGGAAGAAGTAAAGGAAGGAAGGAAGGAAGAAGTAAAGGAAGGAAGGAAGGAAGGAAGAACTAAAGGAAGAAAGGAAGGAAGAAGTAAAGGAAGGAAGGAAGGAAGAAGTAAAGGAAGGAAGGAAGGAAGAACTAAAGGAAGGAAGGAAGGAAGAAGTAAAGGAAGGGAGGAAGGAAGAACTAAAGGAAGAAAGGAAGGAAGAACTAAAGGAAGAAAGGAAGGAAGAACTAAAGGAAGGAAGGAAGGAAGAAGTAAAGGAAGGAAGGAAGGAAGGAAGGAAGGAAGGAAGGAAGAACTAAAGGAAGGAAGGAAGGAAGAACTAAAGGAAGAAATGAAGGAAGAAGTAAAGGAAGGAAGGAAGGAAGAACTAAAGGAAGGAAGGAAGGAAGAACTAAAGGAAGGAAGGAAGGAAGAAGTAAAGGAAGGGAGGAAGGAAGAACTAAAGGAAGAAAGGAAGGAAGAAGTAAAGGAAGGAAGGAAGGAAGGAAGGAAGGAAGGAAGGAAGGAAGAACTAAAGGAAGGAAGGAAGGAAGAACTAAAGGAAGAAAGGAAGGAAGAACTAAAGGAAGAAAGGAAGGAAGAAGTAAAGGAAGGAAGGAAGGAAGGAAGAAGTAAAGGAAGGAAGGAAGGAAGGAAGAACTAAAGGAAGGAAGGAAGGAAGAAGTAAAGGAAGGGAGGAAGGAAGAACTAAAGGAAGGGAGGAAGGAAGAACTAAAGGAAGAAAGGAAGGAAGAAGTAAAGGAAGGAAGGAAGGAAGAACTAAAGGAAGGAAGGAAGGAAGAACTAAAGAAAGGAAGGAAGGAAGGAAGAACTAAAGGAAGGAAGGAAGGAAGGAAGAACTAAAGGAAGGAAGGAAGGAAGAAGTAAAGGAAGGAAGGAAGGAAGAAAAGATGCAACATAACTAGTGTGGGTTTGCGATTTCCTTCCACAGTCCAAGAACATGCAGTCAGGTCAACTGAAGATACAAAATTACCCTAGGTGTGTGTGTGTGTGTGTGTGTGTGTGTGTGTGTGTGTGTGTGTGTGTGTGTGTGTTTGCCTTTTGATGGACTGGTGACCTGCACCAAGAGGGTGTTTCCTTCCTTTCGCCCAGTGAATTCTACCCACCACATCCCTGAATAGAATAAAGTGGTGGTAAAACAGACAATGAATGAATGAATGAATGAATAAATGAATGAATGAATAAATGAATGAATGAATACATGAATGAATGAATGAATAAATAAATGAGTAAATGAATGAATAAGTAAATGAATGAATAAATGAATGAATGAATGAATAAATGAATGAATGAATGAATAAATGAATAAATGAATGAATAAGTAAATGAATAAATGAATGAATAAGTAAATGAATGAATAAATGAATGAATAAATGAATAAATGAATGAATGAATGAGTAAATGAATGAATGAATGAATGAATGAATAAATGAATGAATGAATAAATGAATAAATGAATGAATAAGTAAATGAATAAATGAATGAATAAGTAAATGAATGAATAAATGAATGAATAAATGAATGAATGAATAAATGAATAAATGAATAAATGAATGAATGAATGAGTAAATGAATGAATGAATGAATAAATGAATGAATAAATGAATGAATAAATGAATAAATGAATAAATGAGTAAATGAATAAATGAATAAATGAATAAATGAATGAATAAATGAATGAATGAATAAATGAGTAACTGAATAAATGAATGAATGGTATAATTTCCATGTTTTCCTATTTAGAACACATGGGAGAAATACTTAATTTGAAGATACTTTTTTAATCCATATTAATAGTTATTGAAATAAGTAAGTCAGGGTGCAATTAACACTGGGTAGCTGTAATTTTTGTAAATTACACACACACACACACACACACACACACACACACACACCTAGGGTAATAATAGCACATAATAGAAGAAAATATCCCAAACACACTTGGTTCACTTGGTTTAGTGGTAAATCTCTCATCATTATTATTCCCTAGGCACTAAACAGTCATTAGCATTTTGTAGCATAGATCAGGCAGCACTGTGGCCTTAAAGCAAGAAGGTCCTGGGTTCAATTCCCAGGTGGAACGGTCCGGGTCCTTTCTGTGTGGAGTTTGCATGTTCTCCCCGTGTCTGTGTGGGTTTCCTCTGGGTGCTCTGGTTTCCTTCCACAGTCCAAAGACGTGCAAGTGAGGTGAATTAGAGATACAAAATTGTCCATGACTGTGTTTGACAATAAACTTGAACGGATGAATCTTGTGTAATCAGTAACTACCTGTCCTGTCAGTAATGTAACCAAAGTGTGTGAAATATGACGTTAAAATCCTAATAAAGAAATAAGTATACTGTAGCATGGACTGGGCAGCTGGTTTGTAATGTAATTTTACTCAAAGAGAAGACAGAGCTACCAGGTTCACACATGGCTGATTATTCACCTGAAGTGACCGGTTAGGTGGTCTAAATAAAAGATTATCGTTGACATCTTTCTAATTTACCGCATTTACTCAAAACCAAGTCTCAGGAACAGTCAGATCAGGCAACTTTTCCTTAGGGTTATTTTATATTAAACCAATCTAACGTGGGCATACAACTGGAACTGGTAGGATTAATACAGAATCAGGCGTTTTGTTTGTTTGCTGAGATGTGCTAAAATATGACCCGCACCGACAGCTCTTGATCCTCCTGACCCTCTGAATAAAACATTGTAGGCTACTGGATAGCATTCGTCTAAAGTTAGGAAATGCAGTGTTGTTCTGCTGCTCCCAGCTTGTGAGTCAGTCTACATTTGATACCACACTGTAATCCATACAAGCAGTACAAACTGGACTGGCCTATGGGCAAGAACGTAAGGTTGTTACAAATCAATATGGAGTGCATGCACACACTCTTACACAGCATGAGGAAACAAGGAAACGGCTCAGATAAAAGCCAGTGTGTTGAGCAGGCATGAAGGGAACCAGCTCCGACAGATCAGACCCACTTTGTGTGTTAATCTGGAGAAAAAATCCCAGAAATACGGGAGCGGCAGTGAGAGAAAAAATCTTCATCACTATTCAGATGAACCTGTGGAATTCAAACCAACTTAGCCGGGTGGTGATGAAACTGCCAGCACGAGAGACGAGTAACAGGTTGAAAAGACACTGCAGGTTTTTTACAACCAGTGCCATTTATTAATCAGCATTAAGGCCCTTTATTATTCATGGTCGTGAAAATTGCATCATAAACTGTGAAATGAATATAATATACAATTTGCTGTGGAATTCAAAAGGTTAAGGTTAAGGTTTAAGGTTAAGGCAGTCCTAGTGTAACCGAGTGTCTTTAGACTTAGCTGAGCTTATATAGACAAACTATTGGGAGCAGAATACTTTACTGGCTTGTTCTTTTGAGGCGCAGAACAGACTACAGAGAGATGATCACGTGTGTAGAGAAGCACACTTTTCCATTGATTATGGAATCCCCACAGAGACAAAATGCACTTGATTTAATTCATATTCATTCAACTTAAAAATATCTGTTCATGTTGACAGTTATTAAGTTCATGTTATTTAAAAATGTTTTTTACTAAAGTATGAAAAGCTAATCCACCAAACTTACAATAGTGTGTTGGATCAACGTAATTGTACGAGCAGTTGGCACAACTCAAAAAGACTAACGCAAAACGTTGCCTTAATTTTTTTTGTTGACCCATTGTTTTATGTTTTAGAGTGTAGTATGTAAACACATACATCAAACATCATCATCACACTACACCACAAACAATTCTGTTACACTAGCAATCCTACGGCAATTCAGTTAGCAATCGGTTAGCCAAAATGTCCAAGACGTTGAGGTCTAAAGCAGTTAAAAACACTACCCATGGAACTGTGCTTGGAAAACTCCCAACCAATTCTGTGGCTGCAGAGGGATGGGGTGTGTCAAAACACAGACGAGAATTTTCGTATTTGAGACGGAGCCTCGCACCCTCGCTGGCTGTTCTAGGTTTACATTCACATATTAAATAGGCTGTGCTGTGTATTGTAGCTTCCATTTATTCTATCGTTTAAAGTGTTATTTAATGTCTGTCGTGAAATGTGGCGCTTTTCTTTAAAAATCCATTAAATCTGTGATTTTTAAAAAGGAGGTCTGTGAAATTAAGCACATTGTGCCGTGAATTTGGTAGGACCCTTACAGGCTCTTTATAGTGATAGAATTGTCTTAGTGATTTAAACTAATCAGATCCTGTCATTATATGAGTCTGATGTATTATTATTATCATCATTATTATTATTTTATAGTATTAAATGGTAATGGCAGCATCATGCTAAAGGGTGCTTCCTAGCAGCAAGGACATGGAGACTGGTAATACAGAAACACCCTTGATACCTCCCCATGGAGAGACAGTGTAGCTCAAACAGGCATTGATACCAGCAAACACCAAAAGTATAAAGCTTCGTGTGCACAGGGGATCTGTTTTTATCCTCCGACTTAGTTTCAGTGTTTAATTATATTCATGAAGCTTGTAAAACCAGAATAAATTACTGAATTATACGTTAGATTTATTTACATTGACAGCATTTAGCATAAGCTCTGATTAAGAGTGACTTAAAGAGCTTCCTCAATAAATGTTTCCTTATTCTAGTACAAACAGACAGCGGTCTACCTGTTAAACAAAAATATAGGTAAAGCAGATTTTCTTACCCCCTAATGGCCTGCTCAACCATGTGGTTGAGCTTATTTTGAGTCTAAATACTTGGGGGAAAAATAAGCTGTATTTAAATAATCTTGTTTGGATGACATATTCATTTAAAAAATATCAGTAGATGGTTTTAAGAAAACAGCCTTTTTAACCTTTGTGTCAGCTTGAAGCCAGCAGCTGAAAACTCATCCATGAAAGCTGCATTTTTGTGATCATCTCAACTGTTAAAAAATACTGTGTGCACTAGTGAAATAATATGAATTGTTTGTTGTTGGTATAGTCCCAAAAAACTCTAATTTTAACATTATTTTCTTGGTGAGACCTATAAAGGGTAAATAGATTAATAAATAGATTAGTAACCACAAGGTTAGTTTTACTAGATAGTTAGTAAAGCAGTGGAACTTTTAAAGATGGCAGAAGGAAGCCGTTCATTCCATCACCTGAGTTCTAGTACTGAGAAGAGTCTTAAATTCTGTCTTTCTTAAGTTCTGATTGGTGGATCAAGATAAACCAAGATAAACCTGTGGTTCAAAGGCTACATGGCACAGAACAGGGTTTACTAAGGTGGCACAGCGGGATATTCCACTAGCACACTAGCGCTGAGAATCCCCGGTTCGAATCTGGGCGGGGTCTTCAAACGCTGTGCAAGGACCCTGGTTAGCAGCCTGAGGCACTGTGCAGAAGTGGATGAGCCTTGCGTGCAAATCCACAGAAGCATGGGTAAAAAAGATGGTGTTTGAGGGACTGAGAACGCGTCGGAGGGGGTGTATGGCAGGCAGATATACCCTCCTCGGATGCAATCGGGATCCCTAGCAGCAGAAGACTAATTGGCTAGGCTAAATCGGGACAAAAAGGGAGATTTTTATTGCTTTATTGGCAGGCATCACTGTTTTTACATTTACATTTTAGGCATTTAGCAGGCGCCTTTATCCAAAGTGATTTACAGTTCTGTGACAGTATACAGCCTAAGCAATTGAGGGTAAGGACCATGCTCAAGGGCCCAACAGCAGCAACCTGGCAGTGGTGGGGCTTAAACCAGCAGTCTTCTGATTACTAGTCCAGTACCTTGACCACTAAGCTACAACATCCCTGTGGTAATTGTTTTATAATTACCACAGTATTTGGCTTGTTGACTAATTGTGCACCACAAATCAGCATGTTTCCTTCATTCACAAGTTGCAGGGCTACGTTCAGTTCCCAGACTTCTCAGCAGGGGAAAGAGCATTCTCAACACAGTATCTTCAAGTTCAGATTAAAAACACACGTATCTACTTCAGCTTGTGATTAGTCTTTGTAAAACAGGAGTGTGCGGCTCCAGTCCTGAGGGTCTGGGATCTGGGCCGTCTGGCGCCGTCATGGTCTGTCCCACCTGCCGGCCTAATTTTTTATAATATAAGCAGAGCTTGGGGGTTCATGGTGATAAGATCTGTGGTGATCAGGGATGTTTGGTTTCTGCTTGTCACATATGATGACTCAGGTGGGGGAGGTGAGAGCTGATGCCCTGAGAGAGAGAGAGAGAGAGAGAGAGAGAGAGAGAGAGAGAGAGAGAGAGAGAGAGAGAGAGTCCTCATCGCTGTGGTTTCTCCTAGTGTTCTCTTTTAGTTATGCTGTAATACTGAGGGATGCCAGAGTCTTATGCTATACTCTGCAAATTGACATCTTAATATACTGTATATTATTTAGTTATATAATATTTGAACTACATCTTCTGTTTTTATACCCAGAGGTGGTTAAGATCTTCTCCCTCACCAAAGGCTGAAGCCCACAGGTTTAAGGATGCCATGCCAACATTGTCGCTCCTGCTGGACGTGATGGGAATCTGTAATGACTGCACTGTGTTTATTTAATCTAATTCTAATTCTTCCAAATATCCTCGAGATTACCTAAGGATAAATCTAGAATGGGCCCCAGTTGAGTCTGGCCCCTCTCTAGGTTTCTTTCTTGCAAATTTATGGCATTTTTTGCCATTGTTGCCCCTTGGCCTGATCTTCAGACGTGTTTGGTCCTGGAATCTGTTGCTTTGATACAACGTCCATGGTGAAAAGTGCTGTACAAATAAATCCAACTCGAACTGTCGTTTAAGCACAGCCGCAGTTATGTGTCGGAAAATACCAAGCCTCCCGGCGTCATTGATTTTAATTTTGTGCATGTGCCATGCCAGCTAAAGTAATACAGCCCGGCTCTTTCACAAAACAGAAGCACAATAGCAAGTTACCCACTGTACCATCTCAAATTACGTGCCCATAATTTTGACAAATGTGGCCAGGATGACACCGGGGAATAGCACAGAGGTCTGTACGTGGAGCCGGGAGTCTTTTAAGTGCTTCAGCGGGGCTGGTGAAAGCGGAGGAGATTTTCCTATAACATTTTCACCGGTGCTGTGCTGGTTATACTCAGCGTACCAGCTTCAAAGCACAAGCAACAATGAGGTTCATACATCTCTGTCAACAAGATATTAATCTTCTCACTCTGGATACATGGGAATTACTTTAGCAACAGCAGATGTGCATCTACAGACTATCACTGAAAACCTTTTCTGCTTAGAAAGAATTAGAAATGTGTACCGCGCATGTTTAATTAAGCTCCCAAGGACATGTTGAAGATGGACAAACAAAGAGGTTTCAGACAGATCTGGTTTGGGGCTATTTGTCCCCTTAAAAGAAAGGGTCACTGCAGATCAGTAAACAATAACTGACTTCATGTCTGATTTACATTTGACATTTTCAGCATTTATCAGACGCTTTTATCCAAAGCGTTTTAAAGTATCATGACGGTTTACAGTCTAAGCAATTGAGGGTTAAGGGTCTTGCTCAAGGGCCCAACAGTGACAACCTGGCAGTGATCATGCTTAAACGTGCAACTCTTTGATTACTAGTCCAGTACCATAACCACTAGGCTACAACGTTAACATCTGATCACCTGACTAAAACATTCCAGTCATAAAGAGCCGGAGCGGTGGTGCAGCAGTAAACTGCACAGGCCCACTAACCCACTGTGTGTTACCAACTGGAAGGTTGTGGGTTTGAATCCCGGCTCTGCCATGCAGCCACTGTTGGGCCCTTGAGCAATCCCCTAACTCTCTCAGCTCCAGGGTTGTCGTACAATGACCACCCCTGCGCTCTGACCCCAGCATTCAAACAAGCTGGGAAATGCGGAACAATGAATTTCATTGGTCGGATGGATGTCTACACATATATGATTGCCTATGTTGGCTATATTTAAACACCTATGAGAGATTTTAGATTAAAGTGTTAAACAGCGCCATCTACAATTATTTAAAAATAGACTTTCCTCCCAATCTAGTCACATGCAATTACCCAACCGCATTACGCTTCCTCTCTACTGATGCTGATCTCCACCATGGTTGAGGAGAGCCGAGACTAACACACGCCCCTTCCGACACGTGTGCAGTAGCCGACTGCATCTTTTCACCTGCACGAGTTCATATGCGGATCAGCTTTGTGTACGGAGAGACACACCCTGATCAACGCATTATCCCTCGTCTCTGTGCAGGCGCCATCAATCAGCCAGCAGAGGTGGTAATTGCATTAGGTATGAGGTTCCGTCCGGCACGCCCCTAGAACAACAGCCAATTGTTGCTCATGTAGGCGCCCAGCCTGCCGGATGACAGAGCTGAGTTCGAACTGACGAGTTTGAAATGTCAGCTCTGGTGTGCTAGCGTGTGCTAGCTGGGCCACGTGAGCCACCATGTATTTTTATTTTATACAGCCATTTTTTTTTTATAAAGCTTCATTTTTGTCTATGTGATCAGTAACAAACCTGAGTTAAGCTTAAGGTGCCAATTTTGATGCAGGGTCTTTCCTTATTGCATGACAATCTCTAAACTTCTAACTTTTTTAGAATACATTTGGCAACCAGGTCTAATTTTACTCCAGTATAATGTAACAGTTTGGGTATTTCTTTAAACCTTGGGAAATAAACCACTGTCATGCATTTTGTAGTCAGTAGAACAGAATTTTAAGGCCATGTATATAAAAAGCTAAATCATATTTAATGATGTTTTAAGGTTGATTTATACTATTAATGAACTTGAACATCCCTAGTGACCTCTACGTGATCTTTTCAGCTATAACAACAGCCACTCTTCTGAAAGGGCTTCTCACAACACTTTGAGGTATGTCTGTGATAATTTGTGCCAATTCAGTCAAAAGAGCTTTTATATGGCTGGACACTAATGTGGGTCAAAAAGGCCTCAATTGATGTTCCAGGTCTTTCCAAAGCTGATCAGTGGGGCTGAGGTCAGGGCTCTGTGCAGAACACTGGAGTTCCTTCATTTATGTCTTTATAGACTTTGCTTTGCACACAGGACCAGATTTTATGACAAATAATACAAAAGTCTGAGCCATTATAAAGGGTTCACAAGCCATTTGTTACCACTGTATTGGTATTCATGAGGTTGTTGGTGAGAGTGGTAAAATGTGCACAGTCATGAATATGTATTACATTCAGATTCCCTAGACGATTAGAAGCAGCGTGGATGAATGAATTCGCAGCTTAATTGATATCCTTAGTGTGCAGAGCTGCACCGCACATGAGTCCATCACAACGCACCAGCTTCCCTGACTCCGCTATTTTGTTTTCTTTACACCCAGAGATTAGAAAACTTCCACTAATTAGAAGCCTTTCCACTGGCGATTTACATCCGAGCAGGAATCTCGGCTCTGTATGATAACCTGTGCAAACAAACATAATCTGATGGACTCTTGGTCTAACAAAGCACCACTGGTAGCATCATTTATTATTTAGCTGTGTAAATAAATGCAATGTAAATGTTTATTTCCTCTTCCTCTGCCTCTCTCTTCATCCCATATCCTTGTCCATATTGTCAAGCGGTTATTCTTCATCCCCTGTGTTAAGAGATACCCAATCAATACCTAATTAAGAACACTGTAGTGAGCTCGCATCCCCTGCAGACATCCTGACTGGGAATTTTAAACACAAATGGTTCATAAGGGCTATTCCACATGCTTAGCGAGCCTTGTTTGGTGCTCTCTCTCGCTCTCCGCGGGGTTGAGTTACGCTTGACCTCTCTGCACCGCGGCCGCTGATGGGCTTCGTGCCTGTGGTCATTGCGAGCAGGCAGCATTGCAGTGCGTCACTGATATTTAAGTGACCTCCTCTGTCAATATGCTTGAATGATCCACCAGCTGAAAAATGTGCACGCGTACACACGCGCTCACTCGGGTCACATGGACACCATCACAGAGACACTGTATATGGACGCACGAGCCCCGCTGGGTCGCCCTCGTTAGCCTACCAAACCTGGTCTGATCTGAGAAATTGGCATGACAATGCCAGAATGCGAGACCTTAATGCACAGCACATGCTAATAAACACTTAGACATAAACTGACGCCCGGCGCCTCGGTTTACGTTTGATGTGCGGCGCAGGTTATCTGGCCTCTCACTAATTTTAGCCGCCCGTTTCAGACATGCTTGGCTTTGAAGTGGCCGCCTTGTGTGAGGACACTATCGTAAGTGTATAGAAGCTGCACACACACACACACACACACACACACCTCTACACAGAGGGAAATATCCTCTACTCGGGCTACCAGCCAAATGATTTACTGCATGTCCTGCTAGTGACAGCTCAACAAAAAAATGCTGCAATGCTGATACACAGAAATATATCAGAGGGGAACTACAGAGTGCTAAGTCCTAGTCCTGAGAGATCAGAACTATCCAGAGAGTATTTAACAGTTAATGGTGTTAATTCAGACGTGTAAATAATCCCAGCACAAGCTTCAATAAGTCAACAAAATTGAAGACATTTGTGCTGTTAAGCCAACAGGACGGCGCGGTGGCTCGGTGGATAGCACCGTCACCTCAAAGCAAGAAGGTCAAGGGTTCCGGATCCTTTCTGTGTGGAGTTTGCATGTTCTCCCCGTGTCTGTGTGGGTTTCCTCCGAGAGCTCCAGTTTTCTCCCACAGTCCAAAGACGTGCAAGTGTGGTGAATTGGAGATACAAAATTGTCCAGGACTGTGTTTGACATCTTGTGTAACCAGTAACTACCGTTCCTGTCATTAATGTAACCAAAGTGTAAAACATGAGGTTAAAATCCTAATAAATAAATAAATAAATATATAATAAATAAAGACAACAGGTAAATCAGTGTGTATTTGTTCTTGTTTACATTTACATTTATTGCATTTAGCAGATGCTTTTATTTTAAGTGACTATACAATCCAAGCAACTGAGGGTTAAGGGCCTTGCTTAAGGACACAACAGTGGCAACCTGACAGATGTGGGGCTTGAACCAGCAACCTTTCAATTGTGAGTCCAGTAACTCAACAGATGAGCTACCATTACCATTAAATATGTTAAACTGGCTTAAATATTACAGCAGTTGTGGTCTAGTGGTTAAGGTCCTGGACTAGTATTTAAAAGGTCACTGGTTCAAGCCCACTGTTAAGCCTTTGAGCAAGGACCTTAACCCTCAATTGCTTAGACAATATACTGTCACAGTACTGTAAGTAGGTGTGGATATAAGCGTCCACTAAATGCCAAAAATGCAAATGATCTACTGATGCATGCTCAATAATCCAGGTACACAAATCCACAAACTTGTGTCCAGTTCATCTGGACACAAGTTTGTTGTAGAGATACGTTTCACCACTCATCCAAGTGACTTCTTCAGTCTGAGTCTTCAGTCTGACTGAAGAAGTCACTTGGATGAGTGGTGAAACGTACCTCTACAACAAACTTGTGTCCAGATGAACTGATTCAACTTTGTGAATCTGTAATGGAAAACAAACAGTTGAACATAGTTTACACATAAAACTCTCACAGCTTAATTATCTAATGTAATAATATTCTATATTCTATATGAATGTCCTGGCAGCGGCAGCACAGTGAGGTACAACACTTTCATCAGATATTAGAGCCGGACTAAACTATCTGAGGAGCGCTGGGAGATGACGACTATCCAGAGAGAGAACGACCGACTATAAATAGTGGTGAAGCAGACATGTAAATCATTCCAGCATAAGCTCTAACATGTAAACATAAAAGTTCATGGGAATCAGTGACTTACACATGATGGCATGTCATTTACAGTCTTTTACTGTGTATACTGGAAATACGGGTGAAATATTATAAATCCTTTTTACATACACTTACACAGTGCAAACATAAAGATCTGCTTTCTAAATGAGGACTGTCCGAACAGTGTTTAAATATTAATAGTGTACAAGACAGCCAGACAGGTAAATCATCCTGGTATTAGCTCCAGGATTTAAACATAAAAGTTTAAAGGTATCAGAGCCTCTAAGTCAACAGAACGTCATTTATATTCTGTATTTACTGTAACTGAGGCTTAGAATAAACATTTATATCCTGTACTATTATTTCACTTCAATAATTAATTAATACCTCACCTACATCCTAACATTTGTCAGGTTAACAGAATAATGTGTCAGCAAAGTGTTAAGTCATGTCTTACAACTGAGCAAGGCCCTTAACCCTCAACTGCTCAATTGTAACAAAGACAAGCAAGTGAGGTGAACTGGAGATACAAAAATTGTCCATGACTGTGTTTGACTTTAAAAAGCCTTGAACTGATGAATCTTGTGTAGCCAGTAATGATCTGTCCTGTCATGAATGCAACCAAAGTGTGTAAAACATGACGTTAAAATCCTAATAAATGAAGTTTATTATAAAATATAAACACATAAAAACATGGATTTTGACTTGTAGATTTGATGTTACACATGGCTCATAACACACTTTTATTGTATCATGAAAACATCAGTCTTAACAACCACCACTACAACCACCATCAGTGATAAACTACCACCAATTTGTGTTAGCCAAGTACAGCCAAAAGTTTTTATTTTGTTTATTTTGCTGCATTTCTTTTACACAAGGACCTCAAATCACATCCTGCCTTTTAAACAAAACCCAGAATGAATAGAAGCCATTTATTTCAGGCTTTAAATCACAATGAAAACAACACAGCACTGTGCAAACACATCGAATCACATTCTTAACAGCAGCCTATGAATAATATCGCAATATCATATTTGTGGACGTAGACAGTCCTGTAAAACATAAAAGGCATAAAAGAAAAATGTGAAAGATGCGTTTCTCAGACAGGAATAGAGCATTCAATTTTAAAAAGCAACAGGACCACACAGCATCTTAAACAAATCTGAAAGCCTTGCAGTTTGTGTACTCAAACTAGATGATAAACCTCCAGCGAAAGCCAACATCTATCTGACCTTCAGAGCCACTCAAAAACAATTTAGATTTAAAACTGAGTTTTCTGAGACGGTAACTCCACCAAGGGCAAAGCAACATTCATTAATATGGAGGTGAGCGTGCATACACAAACACACAGCTCATACGGACAGATTCATGGTCGTGTGATGATACGGCGTGAGGAAGAATCTGTAATTGCGGTGTTGAGTGAATGATGGTTCTCCTTTCACAGACTGCGATGAGTTGCGTTGTAGTTGCCTACCGGCTGATTTAGAGGCCCAATCACACGCTCACGCAACCCTACGGCCCTCCAGCCTTGAGTTAGTATTGCTTTCCACTTCCACTTCACGATAAACTACAACATAGCAATGTCCTTTCCATCACTTACAGCTGTTCCATCTGTCTGCAAGAGCTGAACAATACAGGAATTCCTCACAAATCACTGTCCTGTTCGAAACCACTGGACACACTGAGGGTCACCAGCTCGACCTGCCGAGAGTTACTATAGTTTAATAGAAATGAAAAATAATAAGCAACTACAGAAAAGAAAGAAAATAAATACTAATGTTTAATATATTTACAATAATACAGTTTCCAAACTTCTAAAGGGAAAAAATCTTGTGAACAGTACTATTAGAACAGCTGAGAATACCTGCTCTGTGGTGGTCCTGTGGGGGTCCTGACCATTGAAGAACAGGGTGAAAGCAGGCTAAAAAGGTATGTAGAGAAACAGATGGACTACAGTCAGTAGTTGTAGAACTACAAAGTGCTCCTATATGGTAAGTGGAGCTGATAAAATGGACAGTGAGTGTAGAAACAAAGAGGGGGTTTTAATATTATGGCTGATCAGTGTATATTGTATTACCTCCTAAATTAAGCCTAGTAATATTTACTTAAAATTACTGCTTGTAATCTGTCGCCTCAGTGTCCACTTTATACCCTGTTATGTGTCAGGCTGTGAAACATCATGCAGATCTGGTCCTACCTACAATCTTAGCACAAAAGTGTGACAAAAAACAACCTAATGATTCTCACTAAGTGATTTTAAGTACTCTTATTGCACAATTATGTAGTATTTAATGCACCACTATTCTTTTTTTTACAGTTTAAATAACAATAAAAACCTTTTACTCAGCAATTACTAAAATCAGATTAGACATGTAGTGTATAATTAAACAAAAGTTAATCCTGTGAACAAAATACAGTTCACATCTACAGGAGTAAAGGCCAACCAGAGACAGATAGAAAAAAACAAAATTAAAATAGATTTTGTATCCTGTGTGAAGTTCATCTGTGCAGAAAATGAAAGCAGCACAAATTGCTCCTCTGAGACCAACACAGCAGACGGCTTTGAAATGCTCTGTACTTTAATGAGGTACTGAGTGCATCACAGGTACCACGTCAAGTTTTATTTCTTTAAAAATATTAATTTTTATGGCACAAACATCTTTTCTGATCACATGGGGGTGCTGCTTGTTTTAACATTGTTCACTGAATGGAGACTACAGCTCTTACTAAAAATCTTTATTTTACTCTATGCAGCAGTAATAACAGTAATGCAGTTTATTTTATTATATTGAATGCACTCACATGTCAGCATTTAGCAGACGCTTTTATCCAAAGCTACTTACAGTACTGTGACAGTATTTTTGTCTGAGCAATTGAGGGTTTAGGGCCTTGCCCAAGGGCCCAACAGTGGCAACCTGGAAGTGGTGGGGCTTGAACCAGCAACATTTTGATTACTAGTCCAGTACCTTAACCACTAGGCTACAACTGCCCCAGTTTGTATTGTATTTGTATTTAAAATGTTTACAGTTATAGATGTATGAATGCACATGGTCAAAATTAAATAGCCTGTTTCGTGACAGGGCGGCACGGTGGCTCAGTGGGTAGCACTGTCGCCTCACAGCAAGAAGGTCCTGGGTTCGATCCCCAGGCTGGACGGCCCGGGTCCTTTCTATGTGGAGTTTGCATGTTCTCCCTGTGTCTGTGTGGGTTTCCTCCGGGAGCTCCGGTTTCCTCCCGCAGTCCAAAAACATGCAGTCAGGTTAATTGGAGACACTGAATTGCCCTATAGGTAAATGTGTGTGTGTGTGTGCCCTGCGATGGACTGGCGCCCCATCCAGGGTATTACTGTGTGCCATTGAAAAGTGCTATAATAAATAAATAAAAGTGCTATAATGATACATTAGGACTAATTATGTGCTTTTTTGATATAAAAGCTCTAAGTATCACCCTGGATCTGAGATTATTCAAGACGAACTGAAAGCCATTAGACTGTTAGAAAAATGTGCTGTGGTCAGATCAGAGCCCACATTTTGTTGCTTATGGGAAAAAAACAGACATGCCTTAGACTTATACAGTGTATCACAAAAGTGAGTACACCTCTCACATTTCTGCAGATATTTAAGTATATCTTTTCATGGGACAACACTGACAAAATGACACTTTGACACAATGAAAAGTAGTCTGTGTGCAGCTTATATAACAGTGTAAATTTATTCCTCCCTCAAAATAACTCAATATACAGCCATTAATGTCTAAACCACCGGCAACAAAAGTGAGTACACCCCTTAGTGAAAGTTCCTGAAGTGTCAATATTTTGTGTGGCCACCATTATTTCCCAGAACTGCCTCAACTCTCCTGGGCATGGAGTTTACCAGAGCTTCACAGGTTGCCACTGGAATGCTTTTCCACTCCTCCATGACGACATCACGGAGCTGGCGGATATTCGAGACTTTGCGCTCCTCCACCTTCCGCTTGAGGATGCCCCAAAGATGTTCTATTGGGTTTAGGTCTGGAGACATGCTTGGCCAGTCCATCACCTTTACCCTTAGCCTCTTCAATAAAGCAGTGGTCGTCTTAGAGGTGTGTTTGGGGTCATTATCATGCTGGAACACTGCCCTGCGACCCAGTTTCCGGAGGGAGGGGATCATGCTCTGCTTCAGTATTTCACAGTACATATTGGAGTTCATGTGTCCCTCAATGAAATGTAACTCCCCAACACCTGCTGCACTCATGCAGCCCCAGACCATGGCATTCCCACCACCATGCTTGACTGTAGGCATGACACACTTATCTTTGTACTCCTCACCTGATTGCCGCCACACATGCTTGAGACCATCTGAACCAAACAAATTAATCTTGGTCTCATCAGACCATAGGACATGGTTCCAGTAATCCATGTCCTTTGTTGACATGTCTTCAGCAAACTGTTTGCGGGCTTTCTTGTGTAGAGACTTCAGAAGAGGCTTCCTTCTGGGGTGACAGCCATGCAGACCAATTTGATGTAGTGTGCGGCGTATGGTCTGAGCACTGACAGGCTGACCCCCCACCTTTTCAATCTCTGCAGCAATGCTGACAGCACTCCTGCGCCTATCTTTCAAAGACAGCAGTTGGCTGTGACGCTGAGCACGTGCACTCAGCTTCTTTGGACGACCAACGCGAGGTCTGTTCTGAGTGGACCCTGCTCTTTTAAAACGCTGGATGATCTTGGCCACTGTGCTGCAGCTCAGTGTCAGGGTGTTGGCAATCTTCTTGTAGCCTTGGCTATCTTCATGTAGCGCAACAATTCGTCTTTTAAGATCCTCAGAGAGTTCTTTGCCATGAGGTGCCATGTTGGAACTTTCAGTGACCAGTATGAGAAAGTGTGAGAGCTGTACTACTAATTTGAACACACCTGCTCCCTATGCACACCTGAGACCTAGTAACACTAACAAATCACATGACATTTTGGAGGGAAAATGACAAGCAGTGCTCAATTTGGACATTTAGAGGTGTAGTCTCTTAGGGGTGTACTCACTTTTGTTGCCGGTGGTTTAGACATTAATGGCTGTATATTGAGTTATTTTGAGGGAAGAATACATTTACACTGTTATATAAGCTGCACACAGACTACTTTTCATTGTGTCAAAGTGTCATTTTGTCAGTGTTGTCCCATGAAAAGATATACTTAAATATCTGCAGAAATGTGAGGGGTGTACTCACTTTTGTGATACACTGTACATGCCAAAGATGACAAGAACCCTCTAGACCAGCGCTTCCCAACCTTTTTTTGCACCACGGACCGGTTTCATATAAAATATAGTTTCACGGATGGGCGGGGGCAGAAAGACTTAAAATAGAATAATTATACTGCTCACAAATTTTTTGCTGCAACGAGATGCTGCTTTCACCTAGGGGTGATATGAGACGATAAACACCCGTGTGTTGGAAATAAAAGCAGTGTTTTCTTTGCTGATGTAGCAATCTCTAATTATTTATTCTTTCTGTGCGGCCCGGTAATAAATGACCGAGTAGTTGGGGACCTCTGATCTAGACAAACGTATCTATTAGAAGTTTAGAGAGTTAAAAATAATGGGAAATTATGTATTTTTTATTATTATTTTATTGTTTGAAGTGTTTTGCTGGCATCAAATCCTAAATTTGTGTAAAAATCTACTTTTTGTACTTTTGTCAGACAAAAATCACAGGTTCTTGTAATTATTGCATAAAAAAAAGTGCCAACTGGACATGTCTGGAGATGGTGTTTGTGCAGCTTATGCTGTTCTAGCAGACAGATTAAAGAGCAGAGTTCGTCTCTATAACATTCATTATGCTGTAATTAAATTAAGAAAACCCAGTGTCCTTTTAACTCCTCGCTACAGAACCAGGCCATGCCGCTGAGATACAACCTCAATCAGGCCGTGATTCTGGCACAATAAACAGTGGCATCGTTTAGGACATGATTACTAACTCTGTGTGTTGATCTAACCGACTGTGGCCCTTCAGAGACTAACTGCCCTTCTGTAATCACATGATAACTGGTCGTCCTGAGAGACGTACAACACAGGGTCCATTACACTAAACGGGCCTGAGGTTAGGGGGTAGTGACTCTCCTGCTGTCCACACTCGGACGAGTGGTTGATCTAATAGATTAAATGCTCAAAGGAATGTATGAAACAAAAGGGTGAGGTGGCCTTCAGACTACAAACGCTGCACAAATCTGCTTCTGGCCCAGGGTTCAAACTGAGGGGAAAACTAAAAAGAAAAGGACACCAGTTTCTGAAGCCAGCGGAGCACAGCATGATTGTGTTTATGATTCTGAAGAGCACGGCTGGTGTGTACTTGAAACTGTAATACATGAAGATGTTGCCATTGTGAAAAAAATGTGATTTTACCTACAAACATGCTTTAAAATCTTGTTGAAAAAGTATTTACACCCCTTGTAATTGTAAGAATAGTTGTGGTTTCATGCAACACATCACATCACTAACATTAAAATTGATCATTTTAAAATAATAAATAAATAAATAAAAATCAGTGGATCAGCTGTTTATATTAACAAATAACCAATCCCTGTGTAAGGTCTATCATTATTAAATTAAAGTCATAGTAAAGCCACATGACAGGTGAAGACGCTCCCTTTAAATTTAGTTAATATGTTTTTACAAATCATGACACTTGTTTAGTGTATTTTTAAAGATATATAAAGAGGAAACCTTTATGTTAAAAAAGTTCATTCATATACATGCACTTTCTTTTACCTCTATTTATTAAGAATGGTCAAAACAAATGACATCACTTTTCTACGTAACACCTTCCGATGATTTTTCCAGCGTCACACCAACTTGTCATCACTGATGCACCGCTGCTTTTACATCATCATCACATGAAAATCTTCTTCCCCTTAAAGCTTCTTTGAGCGTCCAAATCAGATGGAGCTAAATCCGGACTATAAGCGCCTCTCAGTCTCTCAGACACGACCGTTTACTACTCCTCCCACCCTCACCGCTTCCAACCAGTGCGGAAACTGTTTGAAGATTAGTTACACACACACACACACACACATATATATATATATATACAGTATATATATATATATGTGTGTGTGTGTGTGTATTTGCAAATTATTTACATTATAAAATACCTTGTGTATACCTTGTGGTACCAATTTTAACAATATGTCCAGTAGTCGACAAGTCATGCCAACCATTATTTACACTTGCACACAAATACTCTGTTCTAGACACTACTTCTTTGCTGTGAGTGTAATTTTGGGCGGGTATTGAGAAATTGCTTACAAGGCAAAAAAACTTGCCACATGCAAAAGTTTTCTGACGACACTGTGATTATTGGGTGTGTACGGGATGGACAGGAAGAGGAGTATAGGAACCTGGTGGATGACTTTGTTGCTTGGTGCCAGTTGAACCATCTACAGTTAAATTCATCGAAAACTAAAGAGATGGTGGTGGACTTTCGTAGATCTGGGCATCCCTTTCTGCCAGTCTCTATTAAGGAGTCTAATGTGGAGTTAGTAAGGACCTACAAGTACCTTGGACTGCAGCTGGATGATAAATTGGACTGGTCTGAAAGCACGGACATTATATACAAAAAGACACAAAGACAGCTTTATTTCCTGAGAAGGCTGGGGTCCTTCAGCATAGGTAGGACACTCCTACAGATGTTTTATCAATCTGTGGTTGCTAGCACTCTCTTTTATAGTGTGGTGTGCTGGGGAGGCAGCATTAAGAAGAGGGATGCAACACGGCTGGATAAACTGGTCAGGAAAGCTGGAAAAGTGGTCGGAATAGAGCTGGACTCACTTGTTACTGTAACAGAGAGACGGACTCTGAACAAAGTGCTTTCCATTATGGACAACCAAAACCATCCACTGTACACAACTTTTCTGCAACAGAGAAGTGTGTTTAGTGGCAGGCTACTGTCACAGAGCTGCTCTACAGACAGACTCAGGAAATCCTTTGTTCCCAGAGCCATTAGGCTCTTTAACTCTACACAGAGGGGACGGGGAGGAACTGAGGACTGAATGTAACAGAATTGTGTCACTTGTACATGTACAATAATATGTGAATGTGGGTGAGCACGTGAGTGTTCACATTTGTGGGCACTAATGTGCACATGCACTGACAGCACATCCGCACCTTATGTACATAAATCTGCACATTTTCGTACTTTTTTCTTACATTTCCTATATTGCACTGTGGTTTCACTTTATACTCTATACTTTATAATTCACTTTAAATTCTTTTTATTATTTATATCTTACAACTGTGACTAATAATCCATACTAGTCTTGCAGTGTTAACTGAAATAACACCTTCATATGTATCACATGTACCATATGTACCCTCAGGTCCTGTTTTTGTTGTGTGTTGTGGCTATACAGATACTTTTTTGTATATTGTAAATCTCTGTAGTGTGTACTATTACTTACTTTTTGACTTTGATTTATGTAACTTGCTACTGAGGCCTCAATTTCCTTCGGGATTAATAAAGTATCTATCTATCTATCTATCTATCTATCTATCTATCTATCTATCTATCTATCTATCTATCTATCTATCTATCTATCTATCTATCTATCTATCTATCTATCTATCTATCTATCTATCTATCTATCTATCTATCTATCTATCTATCTATCTATCTATCTATCTATCTATCTATCTATCTATCTATCTATCTATCTATCTAAGAGAGACACAGAAGCAGTGCATGTCCAAATGCACAACACATCAAACCTTGAGACAAATCAGCTACAACAACAGGAGATAACTTCAGCATCTACAAAATCTGACCGTACCATCCAAATTTCAACGCTGAAATGTATTAACATTTATCAGACTATGCAACATTTTTTTTAATTATTCACCAGTCCACTTTTAGAAGCCTGTGTCCACTATAGACATAGATTCCTGTATCACTGTGGTCTTCTGCAGTTGTTTCTCATTCATCTCATGGTTGGATGTGTCATGTGTCCTGAGACGGTTTTCCAATCACCATCATAAGAAAGATGTTAAAAGGTAATATTACAGTAGCCTGTGGTCAGCTCAGACCAGTTCTTTTATTTATTTTCCATAAACCACTTTATCCTGGTCAGAGCTGTGAGCTGCAGCCCTAATAAAAAGTACTGTCATAAAGTCTAACAATCAGAATACCAAAGGCTCCACGGGCGCCAGTACAAGGTTCAGCGGGGTTTCTATAATAATTATATTTCTCAGCCTTTTTAAGACCGAAGGCTGCAGGGCTGGATGGTGGAATGAGGGTCACAGGAAGAGTTCTGATTATTAATACAGAGACCATTATATTAAAAATACATCACAAGTAAAATGCAAGCAATAACAATTACATTTAAAAGGTTTAAATTTGGCGGCACGGTGGCTCAGTGGGTAGCACTGTCGCCCCCAGGAACAAGGTCCTGGGTTCGATCCCCAGGCGGGCATGTTCTCCATGTGTCTGCGTGGGTTTCCTCCGGGAGCTCCGGTTTCCTCCCACAGTCCAAAAACATGCAGTCAGGTTAATTGGAGATACTAAATTGCCCTATAGGTGAATGGGTGTGTGTATGTGTGTGTGTGTGTATATGTATTTGTGTCTGCCCTGCGATGAACTGGCGCCCCATCCAGGGTATTATTGTGTGCCTTGCGCCCATTGAAAAGCTGGAATAGGCTCCAGACAATGAGTAAGTCAGAGGTTTAAATACCCGGTATAAAAAAACCCTACAGAACAACAAAACTACATGAAGACTAACAACATGGAGGGAAAAAAACAAAAACTAAATTTCAATTCTTTGAAACGAAAGTTAACAGAAACAAGATTTAAAAAGCAGTGAGAATAAAAGTTTTCTATTTAGTTTTAGATAAACATTTTTAAACTATTTCATCAGCTTCGGAGCACATTCAGTGTAGGTGGTACTGAACTGTACAAGCCAACAAGCATTTAAGATAAAATTAGAAAAGAAAAAAAAACACCAAATAAAATTGCAGCTTTTAATGTGTAACAGGGCTGTAAAGTGAGATTATATAAGACTGGGACAAGCTCAGCTCTTACTTATTAAGTTCTAATTGACTAATTAAGACAAGGATAATGTAATCACCCAGTTGATTAGGAATTCACTCCCTTTAAGGTAAAATGTAAGGCTTAAATAACAAGCTAAGAACAAAAGGTACAGACGTGTCTCACAACACCAGACACTATTCTCTTAACCATGTCTGGCGTCTGGGTAAAATCATTAAAAAACTTGGCTATGCACTGTACAACACAGAAAGAGTTTTATTCCCAACACACACACACACACACACACACACACACACACACACACACACAACTCTGTCTTCAATGTGAGTAAACAAACTGGGTGGGTGGGTGAAATTTAGTGGGCACAACTGGCGTTGCCTGCAGTAAACAAAATTGTCCACCAAGTCTGCTGGGTGGGAAAAGACCGGACTCAGTGGGTGAGGCCTTTAAACGCTGTGCAAGGACCCTGGTCAGCAGGTCGAGGCACCTGTGCAGAACTGCGCATGCATCGGAGGGGCGTGGAGCTGGCAAATATACCCTTTTCAACAGCAGTCGGGATCCCCAGCAGCGAAAGACTAATTGGCTACGCTAAATCTGGAGAAAAAGGGAGAAAATGCATAAATCCTGGTGATTTTACTCACATGAGCGTTCCTTGGCTGCATCCCAAACAGCATCCTATATACTACAAAGTAATTACACTATTCAAAGTGCACTATTTAGACATGCAGTTTGGTACAGTGGTCAGATTAATAGTTTAATAAAGTACAGTGTAGTTCATTTCATGCATAAAGCCATACAGACTCTTTCAGAACCTGCTGGCAGTGCTGTGTCTGTATTCTGTCACATTGTTAACAGGCAGTTCTTGTATATTTATGAAACCTGCTTTAAATTATGCCTCAGAATTTCAGGAGGGTTGAGGTCAGGACTCTTTAAGCTTTAAGATTTTTTGTACCTTTAAAGTCCACCAATATCTGTTCAGTTTAAGTCATAATGCAGACAAATTGAGTTCTATGATTTTGACGTCAGGCCCACACCTCAACTGATTATCCTGTCTGACCCCATTTAATTATAAAGATGTTATTATTTCAGAAATCCACAAACCTTTTCAACCAAACACTTCAACTGTCTGAAAGATTTGAATGATGTGTGTGCTCAGGGATTTATATAAAAAATGAAATGGAGGAAAGATGGACTGTCTGCATGGAGGAAAGATTACTACATTTCAACACAAAAGATGACTGGTCTTAGACTGTTGTAATTTAACTGCAATTCCAAAATCAATCCAGTGTACCTTCTATTTCCCACATATAGGTCATAACTAGATGCCCCCAAAACAAGTTTATTTTGAGCCATTTGTGCGTTCCGGAAACGTAAGAGAGGAACGTAAAGCTAGATTGAACATCATCCAAATACGTGAATGACTAAGATACAGTTGGCTACATTAATATTTCCTTAATAACAATAATGATTATTAATAATGGATTAGGGCACCATGACATTACAGAACTTTCTACACACAACACAACTTAAATAAAAACACAACAGTCTGAACTTTTCTCTCAAGAAGTGAGTCTGTTCCAATGTTTCAGGCACTAACATTGGGCAAGAAGGACTTGATCGCAATTTTAATTCATCCCAAACTTGTTTAATGGGCTTGAGGCTAGGGCTTGGTCCAGCAGGGGCACAGTCCTGCAAAAACTGGAACATAAGGTTAAGGAGATGTGACAAAATTGTCATACCAGCACCAGTGTACCAAAAGTATTTGCTCTTTCATTTAACTGCATGATGTATTTGGTTAAAAGATGATGCAGGTTTATTCTTAAAGACTCGAACAATCACACCAAACACTGAGATTAACAGCTGTCCTCATCCATCCACCCAGATCAAACCATTCAGTTCTTACTTACGAATTCACAGAAAAATTCAACCGTCTTTTCCAATTACACATCCATTACTGGAAAGCTACTTTCTAACCCTAGTCTCTGGTGTCAGTTCTACGGCGTGTTTGAGACCGGTCATCTAGTACGGCCTGCTTAATCCTGATTTATAGAGAAAATCTCCAACAGCTGCCATCAGTCTACATCATCCCTCCTAAAGTCCAAGCGCTCCCATTCCTCCCTTTTTCTTTCTCGCCCAGGAATGCAGAGGTGAAACATGATTCAAACACCATGCATAGCAAGGGTAAATATGTGCAAATATACACCTACCTGTTATTAACATATGGTTACCTTGTAATCCAACTTATGCCCCCATATACATTCAAGACCTGAGACCTGAGAATGAGTTAAAAAACCTGGGTTGTCCCAATATCAAACACACATTTTCCTAATGAAACTAATGCAGTTCCATAGTCAATTCTTCTTTCAATCACTCCAATCTCCAGACAGACCTGTTTTATTATTATTATTATTATTACTACTATTATTATTACAATTATTATATTATTATTACAATTATTATTATTATTATTACTATTATATATTATTATTATTATTATTATTATTATACTATTATTATTATTATTATTATTATTACTATTATATATTATTATTATTATTATTATAATACTATTATTATTATTATTATTATTATTATTATTACAATATATTATTATTATTATATTAGTATTATTATTATTATTATTACTATTATCATTATTATTACTATTATTATCATTATTATTACTATTGTATATTATTATTATTACAATTATTATTATTATTATTACTATTATTATTATTACTATCATTATTATTATTATTAATTATTACTATTACTATCATTATTATTACAATTACTATTATTATTATTATTAGTAGTAGTATTATTACTATTATTATTATTACTATTATTATTATATATTATTATTATTATAATCACTATTATTATTATTACTATTATTATTATTATATATTATTATTATTATAATCACTATTACTATTATTATTACTATTATTATTATTATTATTATTACTATTATTATTACTATTATTAGTGTGTGTGTGTGTGTGTGTGTGTGTGTGCGTATCCATTATTTTAATAAAAAGTTGTAACAGAGACATGTTACCACTGTGTTACAACACCTATAAATTACACTTTTTGGTTTTGTAACTGAAAATAATTGCATATTTTTTTATTGCCATAAGACTTCAGCAGCTTAACATATTCTCCTCTTCATGTTTTACCGTACTTTTTCAATACGAGACAAATCTGGGCTGCAGGCAGGCCAGTCAAGCACATGCACTATGTTTATGAAGCCACACTGTTCTAGTGTGTGCAGAATGAGGCTGGTATTGTGTTGCTCAAATAATCATAAACATTCTGGGAAATGATGTTGCCATGTTGGTACTATAGTCCCAACATACACCTCAGTCTCAATGGTTCCTATCTTATATATCTTCCTATCTGATCATGATACCTAACCTGTTAGCAATTCACATGATTTTAACCTGAATATTTTACAGTTTGTATATGCTCTGTCCCAATTTTGTTGCAGCCATAAAATAAAAAAGGTTATTTTTTATTGCTTGTTACAGAAAGTCCCAACATTTCTAAAAAAAATTGTGTTTGTAAGTACAACCTGACTTAGACTAAGACTGGGTCTCCATGACACTAAAGCTGCTATCTACTTTCCTGCTATCTACTTTTTATGTTCAGTACCATTATCAGGCAAGTAGAAACATGGTCCATATGGACTGTTGGATGTTGCTCCTGGACGTGATTTATTGCTGTTGTTGTTGTTTTTTTTCAGGTGTTTTTATTATTTCAGAGTTATACAGTCTGGGAAGCCACAGCAACAAAGTTTGTCCTTCAAATATAAACTTTCCTGTAGGAACTGCATCAAGAATTACAAAAAAATCAATAGAAAAATCGCTGATCCAACCATTGAGGATTGTCCCTCACCGTGGTGAGAGAATCTGTAATTTAAAGCAGTTAGGAGCGCTAAAACTGAAATCTCTGCATCAGTCCCAAACTGATCTAGTCCCACAGGATCTCATTTTATCAGAAGCATTAAGTAGAAGCTTTAAGTTTGGAGCACATTACTCATTCTGTGCTTCATCTGCTGGGTAGAGCGGGAGACTCGGGTGCAGGCTGGTGATGGTGGATGGGGTACTGGAGCTCTGGATCAAGGCCAGATATTGAACAGTGTTGAGTGATGCGGAACAGTTTTTGTAACTCATTTTATCCGAAAAATCTAAGACGTAAGAAATGAAGGTTTCAAAAAGCATGCTAAACCATTTTAATGACTAAAACTTACCACAGATCAGCCTTCCTTTTTTGATTTCTAGCAAAGCTGATCACAAAACATAGGATCCCATTATTGACGTTAACTTTTTATGCCACACCACAATGCTAATATATGCATATACTGTATCTCCATAGACAAACTCTAACAGCCTAATAGGTAAGGCCCAACCTAATTCCCTGAACCAATGAGCCGTTTCAATTAGTTAATATGGAAATATGCAATTTGCTTTAAAATTCAAAATTTAAAGTTTGTGTTTAGTGATTTTTTTATTTGCAAAGTGTATCTGCACAGAGTCAAGGGATAATGCGTTAATCAGGGTGTGTCTCTCCGTACACAAAGCTGATTCTCATATGAACTTGCCTAATGCAGGTGAAAAGATGCAGTCGGCTACTGCACACGTGTCGGAGGGGGCGTGTGTCAGTCTCGCTCTCCTCAATCAGGGTGGGGATCAACATCAGTAGAGAGGAAACATAATGCATTTGGGTAAACAAAGGGGAGAAAATGCATGAACAAAAATAAAAAAATAAAAAAATAAAAATTAAAAAATCAGTGAAATCTGTAATTTTTGAAAAACAAGGTCTGTGAAATTAAGCTCATTTTCTCGTGAATTTAGTACTAAGAGGTTATATATTTTTAACAAGTAAAGTTTATGCCTTGCTACTGATGCCTTTTTAAAAGCAAGTGCTGGTATTGTGAAGCTTATCTGAGACACATTAGACCACACACATTCACATCACAGGACCTAGAGTCTTTCATGAAATGGGTTTTCATGGATGAGCAGCCGCAATACAAGAATAAAGTTCCCGGGCATAATAGCAATTATCAGCCTGTGTGATAAACACACTTTCATTAAACTTCTGGCAGTCTGACCGACAAATTGAAGTAGGAATGCTGATCCAGGGCTTTTAATAGTGAGTGAGCAAGGCGTATTGGGTTCAGTAGGGAGTAAGCTTAAGACTACAGCATGAAATGGCATTGTGTACAATCTTGTATTTCCAGCAGGGTTTCGTCATAACGTTATAAAATTTAATAGAAAGCCTTTAGCATGTAGAGTAATATAATATACACTGATCAGCCATAACACATTTTCTTTGTTTCTACACTCACTGTCCATTTTAGCAGCTCCGAAGCGCTTTGTAGTTCTACAATTACTGACTGTAGACCATCTGTTTCTCTTCATACTTTTATAGCCTGCTTTCACCCTGTTCTTCAATGGTCAGGACCCCCACAGGACCACCACAGAGTAGGTATTATTCGGGTGGTGGATGATTCTCAGCACTGCAGTGACACTGACATGGTGGTGGTGTGTTAGTGTGCGTTGTGCTGGTATGAGTGGATCAGACACAGCAGTGCTGCTGGAGTTTTTAAATACCGTGTCCACTCACTGTCCACTCTATTACACACTCCTACCTAGTTGGTACACCTTGTAGATGTAAAGTCAGAGAAGATCGCTCAGCTATTGCTGCTGTTTGCTCTTCTAAAGGAACACATAAAACACACAAACTCCCAGAACACTAGAAAACCAGCAATTCACTTACATCTGTATGTTCAGATTTGGCACTGATTAAGATTAATAATCATTAACTATAATGAAAGCCAGTGTAACTTGTTTGCTAACAAATCTAGCCAACTGGACAGCTGAATGTGACTCCACGCTTTCTAATGCGCTACAGAGGAGTTAGCTATTCTTTTTGTATCCATAGTAAAGCGCGGAAAAAGAAGAAAGAAACCAGTTGGTATTCTGCCCACACTGCTTTACTGCCACATGGAAAGGGTGGCCATAATGCGTCATAGCTTAGAAGTTTGCACATGCTCAGTATGGCGTGCAGTTTGAGTGTGAAATGGAAATTTCAAGAAACAGACTGACTGTGCTAGTGTCCAAAACACAAACTGAGCTATTTTAGTGTGGATCAAGCCACAGACCAACTGTGATAAATAAATAAATAATAATGATTATCAGAGCTTATCTTTATTAGAGATTAGAATGATAAAGAAGTCTCTTTAAATGTTTATTCAGTTTCAGGAAACCAAGAAGTGAAGCAGTTTTAATGTTTGGGATGCACAGAAACATCCATTTTCCTCATTTTAATCCACTCCAGTGTGCATTGGGTCAGACAAACTTCCTTGACTGGTTTCACCCGAGAGCTTTCAGGCTAATTGCCAGTCCATGCAATATTATGCCAGTCCCTCTTGTATCAAAATGCTACCACTATATTTTCAAATGGGCATCTTCCCAGGAGACAATTTGCAAATTATTTAATTATTTACTCTCATGTTGTTGTTACTTGGGGTGTAATGCGTTGGGAATTATCTAATAGACATGTAAGTGCTTTGAATGGCTACTGTGACATGACAGTGACTTATTACTCACTGGAGGAAGTGACTATTTGCAGGAGGGAGTGACTGCAATTAGGGCTGATGTTCATGGATTACCAGTATCTCTTTTTACCATCTTAAGATTTGAAAAATAAAATTGGTAACATTTTTGTTTTGATTACGCTTTAAAGTAAAGACTAGATGATGACTACAACTGAACTTATATAATAATAGTTATTTTATATATATATATATATATACAGGGGTTGGACAAAATAACTGAAACACCTGGTTTTAGACCACAATAATTTATTAGTATGGTGTAGGGCCTCCTTTTGCGGCCAATACAGCGTCAATTCGTCTTGGAAATGACATATACAAGTCCTGCACAGTGGTCAGAGGGATTTTAAGCCATTCTTCTTGCAGGATAGTGGCCAGGTCACTACGTGATGTTGGTGGAGGAAAACGTTTCCTGACTCGCTTCTCCAAAACACCCCAAAGTGGCTCAATAATATTTAGATCTGGTGACTGTGCAGGCCATGGGAGATGTTCAACTTCACTTTCATGTTCATCAAACCAATCTTTCACCAGTCTTGCTGTGTGTATTGGTGCATTGTCATCCTGATACACGGCAACGCCATTGGATGCACATGGTCCTCCAGAATGGTTCGGTAGTCCTTGGCAGTGACGCGCCCATCTAGCACAAGTATTGGGCCAAGGGAATGCCATGATATGGCAGCCCAAACCGTCACTGATCCACCCCCATGCTTCACTCTGGGCATGCAACAGTCTGGGTGGTACGCTTCTTTGGGGCTTCTCCACACCGTAACTCTCCCGGATGTGGGGAAAACAGTAAAGGTGGACTCATCAGAGAACAATACATGTTTCACATTGTCCACAGCCCAAGATTTGCGCTCCTTGCACCATTGAAACCGACGTTTGGCATTGGCACGAGTGACCAAAGGTTTGGCTATAGCAGCCCGGCCGTGTATATCGACCCTGTGGAGCTCCCGACGGACAGTTCTGGTGGAAACAGGAGAGTCGAGGTGCACATTTAATTCTGCCGTGATTTGGGCAGCCGTGGTTTTATGTTTTTTGGATACAATCCGGGTTAGCACCCGAACATCCCTTTCAGACAGCTTCCTCTTGCGTCCACAGTTAATCCTGTTGGATGTGGTTTGTCCTTCTTGGTGGTATGCTGACATTACCCTGGATACCGTGCAGGGCCGGCGCTAGGGGGTTGCTGAGGGGGGCATTGCCCCCCCAAATTGTGTCTTTGCCCCCCCCCAAGCAGGTGCGTAGCACCAAATTCTGGGCCTTATGCACAAGAAGTGACCGTGGGCCCCCTTCGAACCGCGGCCGCTCTTGGTGAACCAGCACTCAGTTGCGTTTGCCACGCACGTCCTGCGCTCGGTCCCGTATTCCTCCAACACGCCCCCCTCCCCTTGGTGAACCTGCGCTCGGTTGCATGTACCAGGTGCGTCTGCCGGACTGCCGATCCACATCGAGTGCTCTATCTCTACGTTTCTTTTCTCATTGTGCCCTCTGGGGCCTTCCCCCGATTTGGGGCCCTGGTGACTCTATCCCACTTTGCCCCCCACTACGACGCACCTGGGTTTTCCTGCCCCCCCAAGCAAAGCGGTCCAGAACCGGGGCTGATACCGTGGCTCTTGATACATCACAAAGACTTGCTGTCTTTGTCACAGATGCGTCAGCAAGACGTGCACCAACAATTTGTCCTCTTTTGAACTCTGGTATGTCACCCATAATGTTGTGTGCATTGCAATATTTTGAGCAAAACTGTGCTCTTACCCTGCTAATTGAACCTTCACACTCTGCTCTTACTGGTGCAATGTGCAATTAATGAAGATTGGCCACCAGACTGGTCCAATTTAGCCATGAAACCTACCACACTAAAATGACAGGTGTTTCAGTTATTTTGTCCAACCCCTGTATATATATATATATATATATATATATATATATATATATATATATATATATATATATATATATGAACAAAAATAATACATTCTGTCTTTGTAAGGTCCTATAAAAACATACATTGTGAATTTAAACGAATTATTTACTTTTTATCATTTTACAGTAGCAGAGAACTTTTAGTCTGGGTTGGGGACAATGCCAAAGTAGTAAAATACTGATGTTTAACACATTTTAAAAATGGCAATCACAATAATTCTGGTGATATATGTAAAGTAAGTTCTTTGTTTGATAATATTGTAACTCTAATGGAGAAGATTCATCTCAACATACATTACTGTTACATTTTTAACTGTCGTTATTTGTTCATAAAAAAATATATTTTTTGATAAATCACTAGACTGTGCACAGTGTTCTCGTGCTTTAAGCATGTTCTCCATGCTGCTTATGTATTTACCAATTCTATGTTAAAAACTCAGTCCTGTTACTAATATACAACCTTTTACAATCTTTCGCTTAGAAACCTTGTTTGTTTGTTTGTTTAATTAGGATTTTAATGTCATGTTTTACACTTTGGTTACATTCAGGACAGGAACGGTAGTTACTCATTACACAAGGTTCATCAGTTCACAAGGTTATATCGAACACAGTCATGGACAATTTTGTGTCTCCAATTCACCTCACTTGCACGTCTTTGGACTGTGGGAGGAAACTCACGCAGGCACAGGGAGAACATGCAAACTCCACACAGAAAGGACCCGAACAGCCCCACCTAGGGATCAAACCCAGGACCTTCTTGCTGTGAGGCGACAGTGCTACCCACGTAGCCACCGTGCCACCCCTTAGAAACCTTGTAAAATTAAACAAAGTTGCCGAAGATTGACCAATACACATTCTGAGTAGTTAAGCGTGTGCGTTATTAGATTTAGTGTTCAACAAAGATAAAAATTGAAGTTACTACATGCATATTGCACCCATTCAGTGGAACAGACAAGCGTGCCGCCAAAGAATTCGTTCACGAATTCAAGGAATTCGTAGACGCTAAAGGATACCTCCCCCAACAGGTCTTCAATTGTGATGAAACCGGCCAAAGAGGACAAACATTACGCAGGAGGAGAAAGCATTGCCAGGACACAAGCCTATGAAGGAACTCTTTTGTTCTGCGGGAATGCTAGCGGGGATTTCAAGTTAAAGCCGTTACTGGTGTATCACTCTGAGAATCCCCGAGTGTTCAAGAAAAACAATGTGATCAAGAGTAAATTGTGTGTGATGTGGAAGGCCAGTAAAAAGGCATGGGTCACGAGGATGCGTTTACGGATTGGATGATGGACGTGTTTTGCCCGAGCGTCAAAAATTTTTTGCTAGAAAATCAATTGCCACTCAAGTGCCTCCTGGTAATGGACAATGCCCCTGCTCATCCTCCAGATTTGACAGACCTAATTTCGGAGGACTACGTTTTCATCTCGGTGAAGTTCTTACCCCTTAATACCACTCCTCTCATCCAACCCATGGACCAGCAGATCATTGCCAACTTCAAAAAACTGTACACTAAAGCACTTTTTCAAAGGTGCTTTGAGGTCACCTCCGACACCGAATTGACCCTAAGAGAGTTCTGGAAGAACCACTTTCATATCCTCACCTGCATAACCCTTATTGATAAGGCTTGACAGGGGGTTACTTCCAGGACCATGAACTCTGCATGGAGAAAATTGTGGCCCGAGTGTGTCCTCGAAGAGGACTTTGAAGGGCCTGACGACCCCACGCCTGTTGTCGAATCCATTGTGTCTTTGGCGGAGTCCTTGGGGTTGGAAGTGACTGGCGAGGATGTTGAGGAGTTGGTGGACGACCACAGGGAGGAGCTAACCACTGAGGAGCTGCAAGACCTTCATCAGGAACAGCAACAGGCGGCAGCTAAGGAAGATGCTTCAGATGAGGAGGAAGAGAGAGAGGTGAATGTGCCTACGTCAATCATTAAGGAAATGTGTGCGCAGTGGAGTAATGTGAATAATTTTTTGGAGAGATATCACCCTAACAAAGCTGTTGTAAGCCGTGCATGCAGTTTCTTGAATGACGATGTGATGTCCCACTTTAGACAGATTTTGATGAGACGCCAGAAGCAGACCTCTCTGGACAGTTATTTTGTCAGACAGAGGTCCAGTGACTCTGAAGCTGGTCCTAGTGCCAAAAAACAAAGAAGGGAAGAAATAACCCCAGATAGGGCCTTGATACCTGAAGTCCTTATGGAGGGGGATTCCCCTTCAAATCAATAACCTCTCTCCTCCCTTTGCCTTCCTCGCCGCCTTCCATACGCCAACAGGACTCCTCAATAAAGGTAAATGTGATGTTAAATGTTCATTTATCCATTTCATTACTTATTTATAATCATTTCTCATTGTTTTCTGTATTTAAAACTACATTAATTCTCTATAAAATGTATTTTTTGTTAATATCTTTGCCGTTCAGGAACGCATTAATTGTATTTACTTTATTCCTTATGGTTATTATTGTTTCGGTTTTCGTATGTTTCGACTTTCGAACAGCCTGCTCGAACGGATTATCGACGAAAACCGAGGTACCACTGTATAATGATATAAAACACAGCCTTAAAAAAGACCATCTTAAATGTTTTACTCTGCATCTATTAAAAGTTCATGTCACAACCCTCAAGAAAATATTTCTTCAAATGACTTAAAGGTCACAAATATATGGAGTCTGCAAATGTAAAAAGAAATGAAACCACAAGGATGTATCTCTTATTCATAACTCAATGGCAGAGTCAGTCTCAGCAGAAAGCATGTCTCCGGAGCCGAAACATCATGTTGTTCCTCCTATTACAGCCTGACTAGATCACAGTGTGACAGTTTATGTGTGTGTGAATTCTTCTGAAATATTAAACTCCAAAAAAAACCAAACATTTCCATTTAGCCATACAGCCGATGCTACCTCACACTGCTCCTTAATGACCTATGTAAATCCCTGCCTGGTGCAACTTCATTCTTATACAGAGAGGCATTCAGATTGGGTAGAAAAAAGGGCAAAAGTAGGAATCAGAGCATTATGGGAAATAATACAGATGTCTGTAGCAAAGTCAGCTCTGTATGGATTATGCAAATAAAAGACTGAAGGCATGGATATAGGATCAGGAGCTTTGTGTGTGTGTGTGTAGGGGAGTTTGCATCCCATCAAACTGGCAACACGGTAAAACCGAGCGACTCTAATGAATGTAGCGAGGTCAGATGGATGTATTTTAAACACACAAACACTCACTCACACCTAGAAGAATTCAGAGTTGCCACTCGATCTTCTGCATTTTTTATCAGGTGAGAAAACCAGCGGTACCCTAAGGAACCTCACAAGAACATGAAAAGATCTGTCAGACTCCTTACATCCAGTACCAGAAGGTGAGAATTAAATTCAGGTCCCTGGGACCCATGCTTTACAGCACACAAGCTGTATCATCATGGCGCTGCCCTAGGGCGCACAGATCAAGATTAATAACAATGAAGCTCAGCGCCTTTGCATTTCAAACAGATAACACGCTCGTATTTGTTAGTGGAGGTTTGACAAAGTGGCACAGCTGGTATTACACAGGTCCGTGGATTTGTAGAACTGGAGTGGGTTCTTGGTGTTGATGTTTTCTTGCTGTCTTCGTAAGCTTTCTGTCTGCACTCAGTTTTTCTATTTTATTAAACACACACACACACACACACACACACACACACACACACACACACACACACACACACACACACACACACTGGGTGGACTGGCATCTCACAAATGCGCCTATTGAGTTGAAATAAGTTTTCTCAGGGTTTCTAAAACCCGTGGCAACCCTGAGCAGGATAAAATGCTTAAAAGATGAGGGACTGAATAAATGTTGAGTATGTGAAATCTAGTTACAAATTGAAAAGTTACATTTATTTGTCATTTGAAAAATAAATTTAAACACCATTTACCATACAATTACATTTTCTACATCCAGCAGACATTTTTATCCAAAGTGACTTACAATATACAGTCTAAGAAATTGAGAATTAAGGGCCTTCCTCAAGGACCCAACAGTGGCAACCTGGCAGTGTTGGGGCTTGAACCAGCGACCTCTTGATTAATAGTCCAGTACCCTAACCGCTAAGCTACAATTGTCCATAAATTGCTAAAACATTTTAAAATCCTCATTTGTAGAAAGTTTAATGTATTTATTTACTTTTTATTAAACTTCAACAATTGACAATTTTCAGTTTAGTTTTTTTTTCTACCTTAAATACACCGATCAGTCATAACATTATGACCACCTTACCAATATTGTGTTGGTCCCCATTTTGCAGCCCCATACGCAACAAACTGATGCTCTGTGTATTCTGACTCCTTTCTATCAGAACCAGCATTAACTTCTTCAGCAGTTTGAGCTACAGTAGCTCGTCTGTTGGATCGGACCACACGGGACAGCCTTCACTCCCCACGTGCATCAGTGAGCCTTGGCCGCCCATGATCCTGTCGCCGGTTTACCACTGTTCCTTTCTTGGACCTCTTTTGATAGATACTGACCACTGCAGACCGGGAACACCCCACAAGAGCTGCAGTTTTGGAGATGCTCTGTCCAAGTCGTCTAGCCGTCACAATTTGGCCCTCGTCAAACTCGCGCAGATCCTCACGCTTGTTCATTTTTCCTGCTTCTAACACATCAACTTTGAGGATAAAATGTTCACTTGCTGCCTAATATATCCCCCCCACTAACAGGTGCCGTGATGAAGAGATAATCAGTGTTATTGGCTTCACCTGTCAGTGGTCATAATGTTATGCCTGGTCGGTGTAATAGAAGTGAATAAAACAGTATTCGATTTGGATTAGAACAGCACCCAGGGTGGGTGAGGATAGGTCTAAAATCAGTCTTAATCCTCTCTCTTTCTATTCAAATCAAGCATCAGCTTTTAGAAACACATTTAAATGACTTTTTTAACCAACAGCATTAATAAAACATATTGGTTAACCAATTAATTGTTTACATTTCAATTTCTGTAGTTCTGTTTTTTCTTAGTGTCAAATAATAATAGTCATTATTGTATTATTACATAAAAAATTTCGGGGTTTAGCAGACACTTTTATCCAAAGCGACTTACAGTATACAGTCTAAGCAATTGAGGGTTAAGGGCCTTGCTCAAGGGCCCAACAGTAGCAACCTGGCAGTGGCAGGATAGATGGATGGATGGATGGATGGATGGATGGATGGATGGATGGATGGATGGATGGATGGATGGATGGATGGATACTTTATTGATCCCGAAGGAAATTAAAGAAATAAATATTTAAAGAATTAGCAACCTTATGATTACTAGTTCAACGACTGGCCTTATTATTATTGTATTACTATTATCATAACTGTGGCCAAATACAGTGCAAGCAGTTGAAGATCAAGGGCCTTGCTCAGGGGCTGAACAGTGGCAACAATCACCATTTGATTAATAGTCCAGTACCCTAACCACTAAGCTACCACTGGCCACTACCAAATCAACCAAGTCTTAGCTATAATATTTTGCCACCAGAGATAAAGCATGTTAATAATAAAGTCAGACAGATTAATGGTGTTTGTGTCTGCGCGGTCATGAGGAACAACACTGTAAATAAAACTTAACATTTAAAGTTGAGATAAAATACATAAGGTGCAATAATCTAAGCCTGCATGCAAACATTAGGCTACATGTTCCGCCTGTGGCACAAATTTATACGAGGAGCTCGGGATGAGTCAGGTTCCTGCGTGGGAAGATTTCTTCCTGCTAAGACTTAGATACAAACCCCCAGTGACTGAGGAGTGAATGAGGAGTGAGTGAGTGAGGAGAGGGGTTTGTTTTCTTTTTTTTTTAAGAGTATAGCAGCTATCTACCTACTACTTACTTATTCTGCCTGGCTGATGCTAGTGCTGGGCGGTATGACGGTACATTCGATATACCGTCTTTGATTCTGCATATCGTATGGATTTTTCTGTAACATAGTTAATACAACAGCTGTAAGCCTCAGCAGCAGCAAATCACATAATGGGTGTGTTTGAAAACCTAGTGCGCTCTCTACATAGACGCATTTTACGCCATCCTACACGCGCTCCCGAGAAGTAGGCTGTTTGAATACCTGTCGAATAAGGCACCTTAAATCTGAACGATATTTTGACTGAATAACGAAGGAGCATCTGATGCTGCCTTAACGGTGAAGACAATCCCAGCATTCAGTGCGGCACAACTTTTCTCACAGAAAAATAAAAAATATGGCGGACAGACAGAGTTATTGTGATGGCCAGACGACTGGGTCAGAGCATCTCCAAAACTGCAGCTCTTGTGGGGTGTTCCCGGTCTGCAGTGGTCAGTATCTATCAAAAGAGGTCCAAGGAAGGAACAGTGGTAAACCGGCGACAGGGTCATGGGCGGCCAAGGCACACTGATGCACGTGGGGAGCGAAGGCTGGTCCGTGTGGTCCGATCCAACAGACGAGCTACTGTAGCTCAAACTGCTGAAAAAGTTAATGCTGGTTCTGATAGAAAGGTGTCAGAATACACAGAGCATCACAGTTTGTGCATATGTGGCTGCAAAAGGGGGACCAACACAATATTAGGAAGGTGTATAAATGGTGAAATTAAAGCTTTTTATATTTTATGTACTTATGACAGTAGAATAAGCCACAGACATATAAAAAGTCCCAGACATACAAAAAAATTACTGTGATATACCATGAAACCAACAGAATCTTAAAAAATACCGCCCAGCTCTAGCTGACACCTACAGCCAACAACCTGTCTATTTACATTTGTTATTTTGGTCAACAGTCTTCACACCTAAAAGTTTCACACAAAAAAAGATCACAAAGAATCGAGATTTATTACAGCGACGGGAACATTGCCAGCAGACATTTAAAAGTAATAAATGTGTTTATGAGTCTTTTCTTGATTACCTGGCAGTCTGGAGGTGGATTTGAAGAGAAATGTAACAAAGCGTACTCTCCCTGCACCTGAGGAGCAGATGGCAGGCTGATTGAGAAGCACGATCCATCGACTGTAAAGATAAAAAATCTTGAGAATACGGCAGAAGAGATATGAACAGTTGCCGCCGTTAGCGATGCTGAGGTAATTATCTGCCCGCGGCTTTTTTACTGCAGTGGTGGAGACGCTCTCCACAGACGGTGTACATCCCAGGGCACTGCAGCCTTATCGGTTCATCATTTTTAATCAAACTCAGTCTGGCTGGAGGACTGCTCCTAGTCTTCCATGTTTCAGAAATTAAAAACAGTATCCCGAGTATTTAAGCAGAGGCAGTGTTTGTTTCTACTTCTTTTTTACTTTGACAAATTCTTACTTCATTCTTCTGGCTGGCTCGCCTACACACGCCATTGTTATAGATGAGGTCAAGTAAACAAACACATAATATAGTAAAATGATAATAATGCAGTGTACTAGCACACAAAGAAGTAGAACAAAGAACAAAGAAATAAACAGAATATTCTCTAAATGTAATAAACAACATTCTGTACTCCACAACAAGCTTTAAATGGTTGGCACATTTAAGATAGATGATTCACTTTGCCATTATCATTATTTCTTTAGTTGAAGTAGTTATCAGTGCATTAGTCAAACATTACTTTAATTTTAACTTTAATTACTTCTGAAAGAAAAGAATTAAGCATCTGCTTAAAAGTAAAAAGAGAAAATGTTAAGCCAGCTTAGTATTTAAATTAATAAATAATTATGATGTCTTTAGAAAGCTGTGCATTTTCTATTATAATAGAATAGAATATGGCGCAGCGGGATATTCCGCTAGCACACCAGCGCCGAGATTCTGAACTCCTCGGTTCGAAAATCAGCATGCTGGGTGCCATCTAGCGGGCTTAATTGACAGTGCCTGCAGCAGACACGTCTCTGCTAGGGCGGGATGACCGGACTATGTGGGTGGGATCTTCAAACGCTGTGTGAGGACCCTGACTGGCGGATAGAGCTGCCTGCGCACAGTACATGAGTGAAAAAGGGTTCAGCTAAGGGCTGCGCGCGGGTCGGAGCAGGCGTGAACTGCAATAAACCCACCTCGACTGCAATCAGGGATCCACCAGCAGCGGAGGACAAACTGACTACACTAAATTGGGAGAAAATGAGAGAAAATGCATAAATAAAATAGAAAAAAAAAATAGAATAGAAAAGAATGTCTTTATGTGTCATATTTACATCTACACGTGTACAGTACAATGAAATTCTTTACTCGCATATCCCAGCTCGTTTGGAAGCTGGGGTCAGCTCTGGAGTTCAGAGGGTTAAGGGCCTTGCTCAAGGGCCCAACGGTGGCTGCATGGCAGAGCCCGGTTTCAACCTTTCGATTGATAGCCCAAAAGCTCTACTCACTAGGCTACCTCTGCTAGCTTCTAATATGTTAGCAATGGTATAGACTACAATGGTGTGTGACCCAGTCCGTGAGGGGATTAGAGAGTGCGCAGAAGAATTGAATATATCCAAAACTGCAATGTTGCAATAGGAAAGTTTCAGCTTGAGAAGCATCATGCTGTTTAATTCATTAATTCAACGACCTTGATAATAACCAATCAGGTGAAAACAAAAATACTCGCTGAGATGGATCTGTTCTGCACCAACTAAAAATCCCTGTCCTAGATCATTTTATTAATTTATTGATTTTATTTATTTAACCAGTGATTTATAAGTGATGAACAAGTGGACAAATTTAATGTCATTGTTCCTTTACTAAATAAAAATCTGCCCAATAAGAAACCGAAACACAGCTGCAACCAGAATAAAATCTCATCACAGCACAACACAGCCCCCCCCCCCCCCCCCCCCTTCCTAAACAAACACCTACAGTCTATTAAAAAAGTATATCATTATGTGATCATTTATATGAACCATTAACTCAGTCACGCTTCTATGAAATTGGCTGATTGAATCTGGCATCCCTGTCCCTATTTCATCATGACGGTTAGAAGCTGAATCATTTCCTGTGACACCAACATTACTGCATGTCCCTCCCTGAGCAGGTCACGTCCTGCACCCACTGACCCTCAACCGAACTGATGGGAGATTTTATGTTTCCTGGAGGTCAAAGAAGCTATAAGAACCTCGGGCAGGAAAATAACAGCTCTCATCGTCCATGCCAATCACACACCTGAATTGCAGAGATGTCTCGATCTCGAAGGTAAAGACTGTTTACTAGGGTCTGAATGACACATTAAAAAACTGGTAACAGCAGCTAATAAAAGGTTTGATAAGTATTTTTTGGAAGGGATGAGGGAAAATGAAGCCCTAATAATCTTCTTTTAGAAATAGAATGCGTTTATTTATCATATACACATACACATGTGTACAGAACAACAAAATTCTTTCTTCACATATCCCAGCTTGTTAGGAAGCTGGGGTCAGAGCGCAGGGTCAGCCATTGTACGGCGCCCCTGGAGCTGACAGGATTGAGGGCCTTGCTCAAGGGCCCATCAGTGGCTGCATGGCAGAGCTGGTATTTGAACTCTCAACCTTTCAGTTGATAGCCCACAGCTCTACCCACCTAGAAAAGTCACATTTACAAATAAAATGTATTTTATTTATGCATTAATTATTTATTATTAATCTACAAATCATTTATGAATCTACGTTTTTATTTATTTATTTATTTTTATTTATTTATTTATTTTTATTTATTTATTATTTTTATTTATTTATTTACTTGTATTTATTTACTTTTATTCATTTATTTATTAACTTTTTTTTTTTTTTTTTACGTATTTATTTATTTTTATTTATTTATTTTTGTAGATTTGTGAGCGTGAATGTTAAGAAAATCAGGACTAAAATGAAAAAATGTTCTTTTCTTTTGTTTCAGTTTCTTTTACAACTATAAGGCCAATTTAAGTATATCACTGGTAATTGTAATTTTTTACATTTACAGGTTTAATGTCCATGTTAACACTCTGTCCACCACACTGACCAGTGTGAGACTGACCCATTCAGCCATTACAAAGAATTTCCTCCCTGATCCAGCATGCAATCGTTGGCATCTGTGAAGAACCCCAGCCAACATTCCTGTACACTGCTAAAACATTTAAAGTTAAAACCATGGAATGTGTGAAGTAAGGATTGAGGGGGGTGAATTGGGGTGGTGGGGTTCATAGAGAACTGCAGCAGCTGTGTGACCCCCCCCCCATTCACTTCGGTTCATGCCGAACACACGGCGGGGCATTGTGTGCAGACGCAGCAAGTGTGACATTGCTAGAAGATGAGCTGTCAGCACCCACAAATTTTCCTGATCTCACACACAGGGCATGAGATCATCAACCAAGCATGGCTGGGAGCTTCTATGGACCCTGTCTAAGTCATGCAATTGATAATCAATCATCCACCTACTGCTTGATCTACAGCTGGAGTCAAAAGTTTACATACACTTGTGAGGGCAAAGTGGGTTTTGATCATTTTTGACACTGAGTTTCTACTAGTGTCCACTGTGTGGAAATGAAATAGAACTGTGGGTCTATAGCTCACTTTTAGATAGAAAAAAGGTTGTTTAAAATTCCTTGGGGTGCCCGGGCAGCACAGCAGCACACCAGTGCTGAGATTGTGAACTCCCCGGTTCGAATCTTGGCTCTGCTACCAGTCGGCTGCAGCAGTCTGCTGTGTGGGAAAGACCAGACTAATAAGGTTGGGGTGGGGTCTTCAAATGCTGTGCTTCAAGTGCCTGTGCAGAAGTGGAGTTTAAAGTTTAAAGATCGGTAAGTGTTTCTCCATACGTGATATCTGTAGGGATTGAATGATTGCACACGTGTCGAAGAGGCCGGGGGCAGGCGAATATACCATCCTTGGCCGGGAATGGGATCCCCAGCAGCAAAGGACTAATTGTAAATAATAATAAAATAATACTAGTCCTTACTGGCTGCTGGGCTGTTATATTCACTTATCGGTCATCTCACTTGTTGGAGAACACCTCACTCCAACAGCAGAGGCATTAAAGTAGAGTCACCTGCTGCATTCAGATTTAATCACTACAAGAATGACATGAAATAATCATTTCAGGGGCCATGACATGAAATAATAATCTTAGTTTTTGCTCGCTGAGTGTAGCCCCACCCTCTGCTGGTTGCTTGTGGTCAGTTTTTGGATGTCTGTATGAATTACATCAAATCTAAAGTTTTTAATTGGATCAACACTATGCGTATAACAATGCAGTCAGATTAAAATTTGATTGGATTTATGATACTGAGTTCATGATTAATTTAGGAGAAACTGGAACACAATGGGACGTCAGGACTGAGATGAATTCATTATTCATGCAGTTGAAATTGATTGTTTGAACCTTTGTGACACACTCCTCAGAAACACATTCAGTGGAATTTAACGACTTATTATTTGATTATTATAAACTATACCTGTATAATAAAATGTGGTTGTCCCTAAGGCTATTTTAAAATTGTGGGGATCGCCAAGTACATTTTACATTTAGAGCATTTAGACTCATTTAATCAAAGTGACTTACTATGACTGAATACAATTCAAGCAACTGAGAGCTAAACACCCTGCTCAGGGGCCTAACAGTGGCAAATTGGCACCAGCAACCTTGTGATTACTAGTCCAATATCCTAATCACTGAGCTTCCACTGCCAAGTCTATAAAAATAAGCTTTTTTTCATTTTTGCAACATGTTGCTGGCTGGCTGGCTTGCAGTTTCCTTAAATAGGCTTCAGTTAGTTCAGAATGTTACAACTTGTGTTCCTGCCAGAAAAATCGTGTCTCTGTATATTATATATATACACACTGATCAGCCATAACATTAAAACCTGGTCATCTTCTAGACCTTCATCAGTGGTCACAGGACGCTGGTGGCTAAATATTTTTGGTTGGTGGACTATTCTCAGTCCAGCAGTGACACTGAGGTGTTTAAAAACTCCATCAGCGCTCCTGTGTCTGATCCACTCATACCAGCACAACACACACTAACACACCACCACCATGTCAGTGTCACTACAGTGCTGAGAATGATCCACCACCTAAATAATACCTGCTCTGTGGTGGTCCTGTGGGGGTCCTGACCATTGAAGAACAGCATGAAAGGGGGCTAACAAAGCATGTAGAGAAACAGATGGACTATGGTCAGTAATTATAGAACTACAAACTGTGGGAAGAAACCAGAGCTCCCAGAGGAAACCCACACAGACACAGGAGAACATGCAAACTCCACACAGAAAGGACCTGGATGACTCCACCTGGGAATTGAACCTAGGAACTTCCTGTGAGGCGACAGTGTTACCCACTGAGCCACCGTGCCGCCCAAATAAATAAATACATTAATGCAGAACTTCTGTTTGTCTCTAGGGTCACTTGAATGCAATCGTGTTACCACATGAGCTGGTAAAATGTTCTAATATTGCCCCTTTAACTCGATATATAGACTTTTTTTTACCAATCAAGACCTTTAACCCTCCGCGGCTTGTGGTCATAAGTATGTAACTTTGGAAAAAAGCGCCCACTAAAGGCTAAATTTTATGGTAACTTGTCTTATAATCAGAATTTAAACATTTAATTATTCAACCTGACTGGTTCATAGCTCTTGTCATGTAGTTGGTTTGATATGATTTTGAATAATTGTTGTCATTTGCTTCTTTAATAACCTTAACCACAAATAATTCCAATTTAATTATATCAGCTACTTGGATGCCATCTTTTGCCTGAAGCTATTTATACAGCTTCAGCAGAGGTCATTAGCAAGACTATGCGGCTCAACGGCCAGTCAGACGTTCGGCCATGACCCCTATAATCCCATTCACAGACTGCTGCAGATCATAAAGTAGCTTGTAAAACCCATCACTCTGACCAAACCTTCACACCGGAGGTACTGAGCTTCCTGTCTCCATCATCTGTCCTGCAGGGAAAACATTTTCAGGATGGATTGCACGTCGTGTAGGCTTCAGATCATAGCTCGGATGTATGTTTGGGTAAGTAAACATCTCTGGGAGAAATAGAGAGTCCTGGCAGTGTTTGAGCTGGAAGACTGATGCTTGGTCTCATTAGACACAGACATTAATAACCTCCACTCAGGTGGGTTCATGGACGAGTCCCACTCTGTTCTACTCTGTCCTACTCTGTCTATATGCTTAAATGGAAAAACAGCTGATGGATAGACGAGGCTGATGAGGAACTGTTGAGGGACACGGAGGGAAGATAAGTGGTCGTTGCTGCTACATGTTGTTGCTAGACGTGTGTTAGGAGGAGTTTGATGAACAACGTGTGTCTGATTGGTCTGGTTGATTTATAAGCTGCTCTGATGCTCTGCAATCACATTTAACAGGTGTTATTCCAAAGGACGAACCGAGTCTATCGTTTGTCTCATTTCTGCCTCACTCTCATACACTGACAAATTACTGACAACTGACAGCCTCTTTTTTTCTACTTCTCTATTATATTTCTCTTTTTTACAAACCAGGATGATCGGGTGATCTGCCACCGCTGCACCCCTCACTTAGTTTTACTGCAGTTTTACTGCAGGTAGTAAATGTGTGTATGTATGGTGATAATTCAGAAGAAACAAGTTCCTCTCTTTTCCACTTATTTATGTGACATTAACATCACGGATCAGCAGAAATCTTTGCTCTTCTGGATCTGATGGCTTTATTAGGAACAGATTTAAAACTGTATTTTCTTCATGTTCAGGCAGAGGTAGCTCATCAGTTAGGTTACTGTACTATTGACCAGGTTGCTGGTTGACCTTACTGGTTGACCACCCACCACTGCTAAGTTGCCATTCTTACACCAATTCTTACACCAATTAAAACCCATAACCCTCAGTGGATATATTTATATATACCCAAATAGTTTTGCTTGCTGAGGGAGTCAGTTTTCCCAGTCAGTTTCTTGTATGTCCCCTTGAACATTTAGGCTCTGTTTTAACAATGCAGTTCTGATGCACTTTGTAAAAGTACCAGCTTTAGAAACACTGATATTATTTAAATCATGATTGATGAAACTATTTGGCAGTAAAATTACAAACAGGGAAGTTGTTTTTGTGTCAGTTTGAGTCGGACTTCATGTTAAACTTTGCATGTGTGAATCTGTGTGTGTATTTGATTTTAATTATTTGATTTATTCATTTTTTTTTTTACAAACAATGACTTGATTATTTTGCAGTAGGGTATAATGTTACCTATGCTGTCAAAATCTGCTGATCATTTTATAGTAAGTTCACTAACACTGGGAAAAGCTTTAATATGTATAGTTAGCTCTTGTTATATTTATTTATTTATTTTTGTATTAGGATTTTAACGTCATGTTTTACACACTTTGGTTACATTCATTACAGGAACGACAGTTACTCACTACACAAGACTCATCAGTTTAGGTTTCACAGTCATGGACAGTTTAGTATTTCCACTTCACCTCACTTCACCTCACTGCTCATCTTTGGACTGTGGAAGGAAACCAGAGCTCCTGAAGGAAACCAACGCAGACACATGCAAACTCCACACAGAAAGGACCCGGACCACCCCACCTGGGGAACGAACCCAGAACCTAGCCACCGTGCCGCCCAGCTCTTGTTATAAACTGTCCTACTGACTCCATAAAAGCTACATTGTGAATACCAACCTGATTTGTGTTCATCTTACTGCTCTACATTACTGCCAAGTTCACTACAATGATTTTGAATTAAATAAAGCATGAAGACCTGTTGACATGAAACTCAGTGACGTGTTTTATATTGTAATGGGACGCTTTAAGTTTGTCGGGTATCGGATAAAACTAAGTAGCAAAATTATCCTAAACATGCAGAAACATGCAGTGTTTTCCTCTGATTTAAATATCACACTTCAGATTTTAAAAGGATGTGATGCACCTACTGTTAAATATTAATATTGATTTTTAAATAATGTATTATATATTGATGAGCTTGGCTGTATTACAAATAAAACACACTAAACACAGCAGAATGAGAATCTCTCGAGAGGACGTGTTATTGCATTTATGCAAAAAGTTTTAAACTGTTGAGCAATTAAGGGATCCGTTCACTCACAGCGCAACACTAAATCTATTTAAGAGCAATAAAAGTATCGGCCCTGATACTTAATATTGATATCAGTGTCAACACTGGCCTAAATCCTGAAAATGACAATGTGCCAAAGCACTGTGGGTATCACACATGCACTTCTGTGTTGCACCGAGGGTGATTGTGTACAAGCTAATGCACCTTCTGAAAGTTTTTGGGAGGTGGGGGGGTAACCAGAGAACCGGACAGACTGGAGATGAGGATTGAATCCAGGCCACATGGTCCATGTTTCTGTACAGCTTCATCTCTACCAGCTGTGCTGCTGCACTAAATTATGAATTATAAATAATCCTGCACATTTACTGTGTACCTGCTTCAGATTTCCTTTCACTTCCCCTCCCTGACATGCCATTATACACCCTCGCACTAATAATCTAAACCCGTGGAGGCCGCTATGTCTGAGGCATGCAGTTTCTATTTCCATGCTAAGAGCAGCCCTGGAGGGAGGGAGCATGGAAATGTGGCGATTAATGGCACGTAACACATCTCCTATTTTAAAACACTCTATTAATGCAGATATAGACAGAAGGAAACTTTTCCAAGCAACGCTTCATAATATTTAGCACTAGCGTTCTGCTGCAAGGCCCGGGCTTCACACTCGCTCACATGCTGCCTCTCTTACGTCTGTTGGGGTTGGAATGATGAGTCAGACGCCTCACTTGCCCTTATACACGCGGTACCCACGCTGCCTGGCGCCTGCTCACTGTTTGTGAACTCGTTCTGGTGACAGACATGATACAGACCCCCGTGTTGACGCTGAATCAGAAAAAGACAGCAGGGTCATATTAAGCAGGAGAAAATTAAAATCATCTGAGCAACAGAAACACTCACACAATTAAACAGACTTTTGGTATTTAGCTGGTGGCTACACTGCATGGGCAAAGTATGTGGGCATCAATACTAATTGTTGGTTGTGGCCACACACACTGCTAACGTGTGTAAAATTAATGATACAAATAAATTGTATGCCTCTGACTTTGTGCCAACAGTTTGGGAAAGGGCATTCCTGTTTTAGAATGATTGTGCCCATGTGCACAAATTCCTAATGTGAGGGATCTTCAAAAAGTTTCCACACTTTTAAAACTCGATTTATTAGGAATTCCAAAAACTAATGACATCACTTTTCTACATCATCACCTTCCGATGCATTTCTCTCAGCGTCGTACCAACTGTTTAATGCCATCAGCAAAAAATGTTTCTGGTTGAGCGCGTATCCACTAATGCAACACTGCTTTCACATCATCATCACATGAAAATCTTCTTCCCCTTAGAAGAAGAAGAAGAAGAAGAAGAAGAAGAAGAAGAAGAACCTTTATTGTCATTATACTTGCGTACAACGAAATTTAGTTTGACACTCTCCAAAAGATAAAAAAGAAGAAGCAAACGTATTTACATAAGCATATGGATATTTAAGCATATGGATATTTAAGCATATGGATATTTAAGAAGAAGCAAACGTATTTACATAAGCATATGGATATTTACACAATAACCAGTACAATTTAAAAGTATGGATTTCAAGATAAATAATAAAATAAATTATGGGTGAATATGAATATATAAAGTGACTGTGCTATGTGGAGATACCAGTTCAGTTTCAGAAATGATGATTAAAGCTTCTTTGAGCGTCCAAAAAGGTGCAAATCAGATGGCACTACATCCGGACTATAAGCGTCTCTCAGTCTCTCAGACAAGACCGATTACTACTCATCCCACCCTCACGCGTTTCCAACCAAAATATAAAAGAGTTGAAACTTTCCGAAGATCCCTCATATTAACGCCAATGGTTTTGAAATATAAAGTCCAATAGGCTTCAGTAAGCTCATAATAAGATGCCCAGATATTTTTGGCTATATAAAGAACACCAGGGTTTTTCAAAACACATATTTCATCAATGATTTTCACTACGACCCAGGCAACACAAACAATGCATCAAACAGAAGCACAAAATGAAATTTACTTAATTAATAAAAATGGTGGCAAACCTACAGTGGTTTACCAGATGTAAGGTAAAGCCCCCGTAAAGGGGGTATTTGTGTACAAGTTTATTTCCTTTTAATGTACCTTTAAAATGAGTTTATTTGTTATTATTTCCACCCAAGTGTCACAACCCAGGGTTTGAGAAACCTTGGTGTAGACCACCAACAAAACCAAGATCTAAGATAAAGACTTGGTGTAGACCAGCGCTACTGGTCTACACCAAATAGCACCAAGGACCGTTTTCATATAAAATATAATTTCACAGATAGGCGGGGGCGGACAGACTGAAAATAGAATAGAGTCTGTTGTAACTAGCGCCCAGGTGGCACAGTGGGATATTCCTCGGTTTGAAACTCGGGGTTGCCACCGGTCAACTTGGCGTTGTCTAGCAGGCATAATTGGCGTTGTCTGCAGCAGACACGTTTCTGCTAGGGCGGCATGCCGGACTATGTGGGTGGGGTCTTCAAACGCTGTGTAAGGACCCTGATTAGCTGACAGAGAGGCACCTGTGCAGAATGCATAGGTGAAAAAGGGTTCCGCTAAGGGCTACACATGGGTCGGAGGAGGCGTGAGCAGTAATATACCCACCTCGACTGCAATCAGGGTTTCCCTAGCAGCGAAAGACAAATTGACCATGCTAAATTGGGAGAAAATGCATAAATAAATTGGAAAAAAAAAGTCTATTGTAATAAACAGACCCTGCACGCCATGCCACCCACTGATTCTGAGGTAAGACACATTATTATCATAGGTGGGTTTGCTCCTTTTTCCTCCTAAATGGCTTTAATGTCAAGTATGAACATTTTTCAAAACTCTGGCATTAGCGGTACTTCTCACTATAAAAATAGCCGAGCATGACTGTTTTCCTTCAAGCGGACGAGGACTTTCATCCTGGCCTCTCACTGCATTACCCACAGTGCTCTATGGCCTTTAGGGAAAAAGTGATGAAGTTCATCCTGAATGAAATGGAGAAAGCATGTGGATGTGCCTGTTCATTCTTAAAACGCCCGAGCTGAAAGCTTCCACGGCGGGATCAGCGGTATATCATTCTCCTCTTTAGAGCCACAATGAAAAGTGCTTTTCGGTGCCAGAACCAAAGCCTGAACTTCAGAGCTTCAGTGAAGGAGACAGGAGGAGGACCACCCGGTCGTAACAGGCGGCAGGTCTGGAGAGATGATCAAACCAGAGGTACAGGAATTAACCAGCAGAATTATCCAGTCTAATCTCTGTCTGCTGCATCTGGAGTGTCGGTGCCGTCCGAACGCTGACAGATTCTCTCCTACAGAAAATGAATGTTGGTGCTGGTGGGTGGGTGGTGGGGGGTGTGGGTTTTTTAAATGAACATCTGCAGGTGCTCTCACTAAACATTTAAAATCATACGCATGAAGCAACTAATCAGCACCAGAAGCTGTTCCACAAACCATTTTCAAAAAAGTAGGGACAGTTAGTGAAAATGTCTTTTACAGGTGTTTTATTGAGTACAGCACAGGATACAGAATACACTCACTGAGCACTTTATTAGGTACACCTGTCCGCTACATACATCCATCAATTGTGTACCATTTATAACCAGCACCTTCCATATAGATGAACTTTGTATGTATGTAAGTTCTAATGCAGCTTTGTAATATCCATGTACAATCAAAACCACACGTCTACACTATATGGCCTAAAGTATGTGGACAACTGACTTAGTCCTTTGGCATTAGGCTAATACAGTCTCCACTCTCCTGTCTAGGGTGGCACGGTGGCTCGATGGATACTACAGCAAGAAGGTCCTGGGTTCAATCCCCAGGTGGAGCGGTTCGGGTCCTTTCTGTGTGGAGTTTGCATGTTCTCCCCGTGTCTGTGTGGGTTTCCTCCGGGAGCTCCGGTTTCCTCCCACAGTCCAAAGACGTGCAAGTGAGATGAATTGAAGATACAAAATTGTCCATGACTTGAACTGATGAATCTTGTGTAACCAGTAATTACCTGTCCTGTCACGAATGTAACCAAAGTGTGTAAAACATGTCATTAAATCCCAACAAAATAAATAAAAATATAGTATGTCTGGGGAAAATTGTGCACATTGTGTTGGATAAGAACGCCTGGCTCACAGTAATTCATCCCAAGAGGGTTTCGTTGGGTTGAAGTCAGGTCTCTGTGTCACCAATTTAAACCATGTCTTTATATGGAGTTCACTTTGCATACAGTAAAAACCATAATTAACTATTATTTTAATTAACTTTATTTCTAGAAAAGTTTGGATGTTATATAAAATGAAATAAAAACAAGAATCTGTGTTTTTTTTATTCTTTTGAAAATTAAAAACAAAAAATTTAAAAGAAATGATATTTAATGCCTTTCAAATTTCAAATCTGATGCCTGCAGTACACTCAAAAAAGATGGGACAGGGCCACGTTTATGCCTTGTTTCATTGCCATTAAAAATGACACTTTAATCCAGTGGTCCCCAACCACCGGCCGTGGAGAAAGAATAAATAATTAGAGACCGCTACAAAAGCAATTCAATTTACGATACTGTTCGGGTGTTATTGTCCCCAATCACCACTAGATGGGAGCAGCATCTTGTTGCAGCGAAAAAGCTCAAGATTTACACTGAATTTCCCTTCTAAAGTTATTCTATTTTAAATCCCCCCAACGGTCCGTGAAATTATATCTTATATGAAACTGGTCCGTGGTGCAAAAAGGTTAATCAAACTGAAAACAACATTTTTTGCCCATTTCTGCTTGATACAAGACTCAGTTGCACAACAGTCCATGGTTGCCATGTTGTACCAAAAGAAAAAAAGTACTGTGCATAAACATGCATGATGTAAAACAAAAGAGAAAGTAAAACAAACATTTAAAGCTTTACTGTTTTTTCTGTTTTAGTTGCTACCATCACGATTCAGTACGGTAACATAAATGACTCATCAAAAATCCAATCAGTCCAATAATCAATCATAGCACAGACGGTAAACTCTGTCAGAAGATGGGTGGGAAAAAATTGCAACACTTTATCATGGCTGTTAGTGCTCTAATATTTTATACTCTATTGAACAAAATAAGCTACAGTGATCAGTCCTACACCCCAGGTGTGGAAGATTAAGTCTAGGTTTAACGACTATGAATATTTAATCAGGTGGTCTGTCCGAAAATCTAGTGATCTCTCTACATAGACACATTTCATCATCCTACGCTCCTGAGAAGAAGGCATGTCTAAATTCTAAGATGCTGCCTACTGGGGCGCCTTAATTCTAAGTGATAATCTGACTGGGAGCATAACGAGGGAGCATCTGATGCTTCTTCAGTGCTAAAGGCAATCCCAGCATTCAGTGCGGCACAACTTTTCTCACAAAAAATGACAAATGTGCAAGACGGACGCGGAGCAACCAACAGAGTTCTTTTCAAATGTAAATAAATTCTGTACATGGATGGAGATGTTAGCTGGCGTGCTAAGGGTTTCCGCCTCATCCCATGGGTTTGAACAGCCTGAGGCTAACTGTGTTAGCTTAGTCAGCAAAAACTGTGGAGACGTAATTGCCATGATCGCTGTCTAAGTAGTGTGTCTAAATAACCTGCCTTGAAAGTCAATGTCTTATTAGGATCCTCTCAGTTGGTTGGTAGGCAGTAGGCAGCAAGGCAGCTCACTAGTTTTTTGAACAGACCTATAATATCCAATTTTAGTAAAGCAACTATCAGTAACTAAAAGTTTTTAATTTGCTTTGTTGTTGGCCAAAGTCATAATGACAACTAATTTTAATATACTCCCAATATATACCCCCGCCCCCACCACCACCTTCCATAGAAAACACTGATGTAGAAATTATACATAAACATATTCCACATAGTATCCACCAGTCTTCTCGTCAGTTGTTGATATAGCAGGAATGCTTGGCAGAAATGAATGCCTCCCCCCCACTGTTCAATTCATGGCTTTGGCATTGTCGTTAGCTAATGATGATACGATCCCGTTTGGACCGATAAGCGCTTTGTTTGCTCTGTGCTTGTTTTGTTGATGGTTAGTAAGTGTGACATTGCACTGTGACAGTGATAAAAGCCCCTCAGGCAGCATCCTGACAGCATTTATGCACTTAATGAATGCCTGCATGCACAGCCGTGATCCTTCAATCCCCACATCCATCACCATCTATTTCACCACGCCTGCTCTCTGTTCTCCACTACGTACATGAATGGACCTTCACTCCTCTAGGTATACACCCCGAAAAGTGCAGGCACACCCACATCACCTCATAAATAGACACACCCACACAGTGGCCACTTTATTAGAAACTCCTGTATATCTACCTGTTGGTTCATGGAATACGGTACAATCAGCAATCATGTGGCAGCGTAGACACGAGACGTGTTCACGTAAAACATCAGAAAGTGAGACATATGGACTGCTTCGAGAAGGTCAAAAACTGCTGATTTAGGATTTTTATGCACAAATATCTCCACAGAATAGTAAAAAAAACATTTCTAACCACCTAGCAATAAAAAAGCAATTCAGAACACACAAACCTGAGGCAAATTAGCTACAAGAGCAGAAGATGGGCTTTACTCCAGTCAGCTAAGAACAAAACGTTGAGTGTACAGTATTTTTATTTATTTATTTATTTATTTTATTAGAATTTTAACTTCTAGTTTTACACACTTTGGTTCAGGGATGTAACGATACACTCTACTCACGATGCGATAAGATTCACGATACTGGGTTCACGATACAATTTTTTCCCCGATTGAAGACAAATTATGACAAAGTTTCATTTTATTATTTCTCTTTAAAAAAATCTAATAAAATACTGTAAAAATAAAATAAATAATGAATACCCTTCTATTTCTGAGGTAGGTACAAACTATGCCAAACAATGCTTATTGTGTAAAAAAAACTGAAATGAAATTTTAAAACAAATCAAACATTATATAAATAAATGAATAATACAAATAAAGAAAGTATTCTCACATAAATTAATCTGGCTGGAAAATCCCTTACCTGGCAACTTTGTGAAGTGCCGTCAACCAGGCGAGGTGAATAGCGTCCCTGTTTAAAGTGAATTACGAATCATCTTAAATGAATAACCGATTCGAATCATGGCACGTGTGCACGATTTTTAACTGTTTTGTGGTGCATCGTTACATCCTTACTTTGGTTACATTAATGACAGAACAGGTTGTTACTGGTTACACAAGATTCATCAGTTCAAGTTCAATATCAAACACAGTCATGGACAATTTAGTATTTACAATTCACCTCACTTGCACGTCTTTGGACTGGGAGGAAACCGGAGCTCCTGGAGGAAACTCACGCAGGCACAGGGAGAACATGCAAAATCCACACAGAAGAGACTCAGACTACTCCACCTGGGAATTAAACCCAGGACCTTCTTGCTGTGAGGCTACAGTGCTACCCACCTAATGAGTATACAGTAGGCACATGATCACTAAAATTGGGGAAAATGCTTTGGACTGATAATTCTGCCTAGGTCAATGTTTCACAACTTACAATCACTGTAGGGAAAAATACACTATATGGACAAAAGTATTAGGACACCCCTTCTAATTACTGAATTCATGTGTTTTAGCCATGACAGTTGCTAATAGGTGTTTATATATTAAGTTAACTTATATGTTTTCAACTTTGCAGCAACAGATTACAGAAGGCATTTCCTGTTCCAGCATGATTGTGTCCCGGTGCACAAAGCAAAGTCTATAAAGACATGAACTCCAGTGTCCTGCACTGAACCTTGACCTCAGCCCTACTGAACAGCTTTGAAAAGACCTGGAACATCAGTTAAGGTTTTCTGACCAACATAAGTGCCCAGTTATACAACTGACTGAATGGGCACAAGTTCGCTCAGACGTTCTTCACATTATGTGAGAAGCCTTCTCAGAATGTTGGATGTTATAGATAAAGAGATCAACTATAAGGTCACTTCATTATTTTTATCTTTATTTAACCAGGCAAGATATTAAGACATTCATTCTAATTTACAATGACAACTTGTCAAAAGCCAAGGAGCACTGGTGGTGTAAGAGAGGGACAAAGGGAAAAGAAGAGACGTCACATATAGCAGTTATGAGTATTATTAAATACGCCTTTGATTAAATCCTTAAAAGCAACAACAGAAATGGATTTGTCTAGTTTTAGAGTTCTTTGTAAAAGGTTCCAGTCATTGGAGGTAACAAACTGAGATGATAACTGACCGACGAGTGTATTGGATTTAGGGGACGGGTACTGTCGCCTCACAGCAAGAAGGTCCTGGGTCCGCCCCAGGTGGAGTGGTCCAGGTTCTTTCTGTGTGGAGTTTGCATGTTCTCCCTGTGCCTCCGTGAGTTTCCTCCCACAGTCCAAACACGTCCAAGTGAGGTGAATTAAAGATACAAAATTGTCCATGACTGTGTGTTGACATTAAAACTTGTGAACTGATGAACCTTGTGTAATGAGGCAAGCCGTAGCCTAGTGGTTAAGGTACTGGACTAGTAATTAAAAGGTCGCTGGTTCAAGCCTCACCACTGTCAGGTTGCTGCTGTTGGGCCCTTGAGCAAGGCCCTTAACCCTCAATTGCTCAGACTGTGTACTGTAACTGTACTGTAAGTCGCTTTGGATAAAGGCGTCTGCTACATGCTGTAAATGTAAATGTAAGTGTAAATGTAATGTCATGAATGTAACCAAAGCGTAAAACATGATGTTAAAATCCTAATAAATAAATAAATATTGGATTTAGGCATTTACTTTGATATACTTTGAGGACCTTGTATTATACTTGGTCACAGACACCGGCTGCAGTAACTGAGTTAGATAAGGGGGAGAGTAACCAAGATAGAACAAGCTCATGGTCAGGTGTCCAGATACTTGTGGCCATATAGTGTTAATTTAAAATATAATCAGGAACCTTAAGCAGAACAATGCCAGGGGAGAAGTACATTATGTAATGCGTATATAACCTAACCAATGCAACAGTACATGAACCTACGGTGAGGCTCGACCATCAATGACTGACTGGTCATCACTGTTGATTTATACAGCCACCCAGTGTGAAGTGAACAGCTCTGTGAACATGTGCTACAGTAACTGTGGTCTAGACAGGCCATTAAAAGTACAGCGAAAGAACAGAAAGCTCTAAAGCTCTGAGAGCGCTGTGTACCTGTAGAGACGGTGTGTCAGGTAGAGAACGGTGGACAGAGGTGAGGACAGCAGCTTATTTCATCCACAGCTGAACAGAAATAAAGAAAATCTGACTGATTTGAAGAGAACATTGCTCTTCTATTTTTGTAACTTGCACAGACGATCATTTGCTACATTTGTCTGGGGCAGTGATATAAATTCATTTATGTCCAGTACAATGTTGAGAAAAAAGAATTGGTACCTCACCCGATTTTTTCTAATTTGTCACATTTAAATGTTTTTTCATGCAAGATAAACACAAAATTCTGCTTTTAAATGACAAATATGCACAAACAGAAGAGATTATGAACCTGATCAAGGTTCCAGTAGTTCTGGGAATAGGAGTAAGTCAATTACAGGGTACTACACGCCCATTTTATAAAGGTGAACAAGTGTGATTTATTTTCAAATTCAGGCTCATCTGTGACAGTTGAATCGTTTTCGGTACACAGAGGGAGATGCTAGCTAGCGAGTTGTGCCGCATCAGAATTTAGAATCCTCTCCACTTAGGCAGCTGCACAGGTAGGCAGTAGGCTGCAAGGCAGCTCACTAGGTTTTCGGACAGACCCTTAGATTAACTGCAGGTTTCCATACCTTTATATTCAATTACATGTAATTAAAGAGCTGCATTATAAACAGGGGCTGGTATGTTGGAGTGTGGATGTGCTTTGCAGGTCTTTATTTCTGACACCCATGTTTTAGATTGCTGGTGGCATTGGATTGCATTTTTACCCAGGGGGGGGGGGTTGATTGGGTGGCCCATGGTAAAACACACTAGCACACCAGAGCTGACATCTCAAACTCGCAAATCTCAGCTCTGCAACCACCGAGCCAGGTGGCTATACGAACAATAATTGGCTCATTTGAGGGTGGGAATGCCAGAAGGAGGATCCTCATGACTGCTGTAATTACGCCCTCTGCTGGCTGATTGATGGCGGGATATTGGAGATCGGTGAGTGACTCTCTGTGTGCAATACAGATCTCCACATGAACCCTCCTCGTGCAGGTGAAAAAGAAGTGGTTGGATACTGCACACGTGCCAGAGGGTGTGTGTGTGTGGTCAGGATTGAAGGCCATCAACAAAAAGCAATCAGATAATTTTATAGGACTAGAAATTGGAAAAAAAATGCATAATAAATTACAAAAACTAAATCTTCACTCTAAAAACAGGTATGTTCTGTACAAAAAGTACAATCTTTCTCCATATATGTTTTTCCCTAAAATACATGGGTGTCACTGTGCTCACTAGAGAACAAAATGTGTTAAAGCTGCACAGTGTAGCCACTTCCTCAGAATATATACTGCAACATTATTTTTTACCGTCTGACAGCACGTGTCCACACACTGAAAAGCCAGAACATCCTGTCCAAATGATGGACTGCCCGGAAGGTGCAAATTTCACAAAAAAATGACCAATTATGTTGGAAATACCCAGGCATTAATCTCTGCAGAACTGAATCTCATTGAGGTTTGGATGAATTTTTATAAGATTAGTTTGCTCTCAGGTTGGTTTAGACATGACACATTACACGTCACTTAAATTCATGCTGAACGCAGGAATAAACGGGGCGGCCGAATCTCTGGTGCTCACGAGGCACACAAAGTCAATAAAGTTAGCTAAAGTACTCAATAACAGCCTACACATGCTAACATCTGCATACAGCAGAGCATTGTGGGTTACTTCTCTGACAGCTCTTGCATGTAAAAGCAAGAACAAACACAATACAGAACTGGAACAGGGAATTTTGTTGTCACTTGTAGGAACTGGCGTGGTTGTTTAAATATTTGGGTGTTTGTTTGGGTAATCTGACAAATGCAGAGGCAGGTGTGAACAAACCAGCAGCCCAGGCACACAAAGCACGCCAATATTCTGCCCAGGATTTTAGTGTATTATTTCTACTTGGTCAGTGTTTAAGTGACTTAAAAGGTAACTGCACAGAGTGATCACTAGCATCCATGTAGAACATATACGTATATATACAGTGGTAGCTTGTAACTCAACGTCCCCTAAACTCAAAATCTTTGATTACCCTTAAACTTGATGTTTACCTTAAACTCAATGTGTTCACCTTTTTTTTTTTTTACATTTATTTATTGAATTTCAAATTAACAGTGAACAGCTGCTTTGTTTTGCGTTTGGCTTGAGCAGTGTGGTAAAATGTCATCAAAGTGCGAATATGAGACGAATCCGCATTTTTGTGGAATAACAGTCAAATCTAGTCTGAAAGCTCCACGTGTATCTGTGTTTATCTGGATTCTCCTCCTGTTTCACTTTTAAACTTGTGTTACAGCTTGAGGTTCTAAGAAATGGTAAGAATCAGCTTTTCAGAGAGTCTAAAATGCTTATCATTAAAAATAAAAAGCGTAATGTGACTTAATGTATTAAAAGAACAACACAGGAGCACTAAACCTCTCTTAATTATTACTGCTCATGAGTTCTCTCCTCTAAGGAAATTCTTCACTCGTTTTAGTACAATAAGTCACGTTAAGCTTTGTGCACAGGCACACTCCATATAAAAATACGGCACAGCCGGCGCAAAAGCGGTTTTGTCTCTTCTCATGTGAATGTGCACTTACTGAAAGGAATATGATCAAGCATCTCCACGATTAAAAAGCATAACAAAACAATAAAGAATTAAAGTGCAGGTTTTATTGTATTTTTGTTTTTATCGATTTCGAACTGTTTTTAAATGCATTTCAGTGTTTTCTATATTAGATTTATATTATTTTCAGTGTATAAGTGTCAAAAACAACCTCATTATTTTACATTAGCCTAAAATATATAGTTCCACAGGACTATGGAATGCATTAACAGGTTTCCTATACATCCTTATGGAAAAAAAATACCTTAAAACTTAACACCTTTTAAGGTTTAAGGTTGTTTCTTTATGCAAAATAGGTTTTAAACTTGTTTGTTTGTTTATTAGGATTTTAACGTCATGTTTTTACACTTTGGTTACATTCATGACAGGAACGGTAGTTATTCATTACACAAGGTTTATCAGTTCACAAGGTTATATCAAACACAGTTTTGGACAATTTAGTATCTTCAATTCACCTCACTTGCATGTCTTTGGACTGTGGGAGGAAACCGGAGCACCCGGAGTTAACCCACGCAGACACGGGGAGAACATGCAAACTCCACACAGAAAGGACCCGGACGGCCCCACCTGGGGTTCGAACCCAGGACCTTCTTGCTGTGAGGCGACAGTGCTACCCACTAAGCCACCGTAAGCCACCGTGCTGCCCGGTTTTAAACTTAAATAACGCAGCTTTTTTAGGGGTTTCATGAAGGCCGAGAACAAGGGGAGTATCCCGAATGGGTTAAATAAATGCACTGTATATTCATGAGTCTAACTTATGTCGGAATCACTGTGCATTCTTTATAACCAGTGCAAAATGGGAAGGTTAAACAAACTGAAAGAGTGCTTCATATTGCAATAATTACCTGACAGAATAACAAGATCAATAAACATTTTGAAAGCTTTTTAGATCTTCGTGTGATTATGAATGAGCCCAGATGCTGTTTACCAGTTCTTCTGTAATAGAACTGTAAATATGCTTCAACGCTTCTGAGAACGCTAGCAGCAGAGTTATGACACGAGTGCATCTTTATCAAACCCGCTTGTTGGCTTCCAACCTGATCTGAGCCATTAATACTGTAAAATAAAATCAAAAGCACAGACAGACGGCAGGCCGAGCTATCTTCAAGCTGGAAAATATGACCCTTCCCTTGTGTCACCTTGATGTATGACTATAAGGCTCAACACATTTAATGGGGCCATAAAAGGCGTGGTAATTCTGCCAGGCTTGGTAATAATAGCCGTACAGCGCCATCATCAACATAGTTTTGGTTTGAAGCTCACCAATCAATCCGTCCAGCGTGGCTGCACTCGTGAGCCTTGACCCCGTTGCTAAATTGATGCACTGATGCCATGTGACCTCACTACCCACGCGCTGAATGGACGGCTGCGGCAAAAATCTAACTATTCTAAGATCCTGCCAGCTGTGATAATTGAAGTGGTGCAGGCGTGACTGTGCCGGTGCCACAGAGAGTTCTGCTATTTCATGAGTGGCGTGGAAAATTATTCCGGAAATACAATATGAATCCATGCCGCAGAGGTGACAGATGCTGCAAACCCAATGCAGTGAGACTCCTATTATGTTCCGATCCTTCTGCAGTGTGATAGATCCTTCCATTCAGAGTATGTACAGAGGTATAGAGAGATGATCATAATTACTGCTACATTTTACGCCTCGTCTCATTGGGTAGGTCAGCGAGGGCCTCTTGTCCTGCATGATGGAGCTATATTTACCCCCTTAAAGTGTACCGTACTTCAGTTTGGGACGCTGTTATTCCCCACAGCGTCACGCTAACAAACTTAGACTCAGTGTTATGAAAGTGCTGGACACAAAACTTACACTCTTGCTTATGCCTTAAAGATAATAAAATCAAAGACACCGAGACTGATGAGGGACTAGACAACAAGACCATCTAGCTAAAAAGATAAGATAAGATAGATAAAATAAGCCTTTTATCATCCCACAGGGGGAGATTTGCAACATTACAGCAGCTTTCAATATATAAAGTCTTTAAAAAAAGTTGAACAAATATTGCACTGTTTTATAAAATGTATTGCACAGATTTTAAAAAGGTATTGCACAAATAATACACTAAAATACACTATTTTTGGGCACCCAGGTGGCAGCGCTGACATTCTGAACACCTCGGTTCGAATCTCGGCTCTTCCACCGGTCGGCTGGGCGCCATCTAGCGGGCACAACTGGCAGTGCCTGCAGCAGACACTAATTGGCCACCGTGTCTGATGGGTGGGATGACCGGACTAAGTTTGTGGGGTCTTCAAACCCTGTGTAAGGACCCTGATTAGCAGATAGAGGCACCTGTGCAGAAAGCATGGGCGTAAAGAAGGGGTCCGCTAGGACTGTGCATGGGTCGGAGGAGGCGTGAGCAGCAATAGCCCCTCCTCTACTGCAATCGGGGATCCCCCAGCAGCGGAAGACAGATTGACTACGCTAAATCAGGAGAAAAAGGGAGAAAATGCATAAATAACATTTAAAAAATGATACACTAAAATACACCATTTAGAGAAAAGTATTGGGACACCACTTCTTATTGAATTCATGTGTTTCAGAAACAACAGTTAATAACAGGTGTAATAAATCAATTACATAAACGAAAATCCTATGCTTCCAACTTTGCAACAACAGATTAGGGAAGGCCCTTTCCTGTTCCAGCATGACTATGCTCCCAGGGAATTTCATATCCCTGCCTCAGTTTACTGTCTGTGTAGAATTCTGCATGTGATTGGATAGCTTTCCTCTTGGTATTCTGGTTTCCTCCCACCTCCCAAAAACACATTTTACAAAGTATGTAGTCTAGTGTCTTAAAAAGTCAGAAAACACTCCAGCAGTGTAAATATGTAAGCATGTGTGTTCTGACCCGCTGGCACATAGGGTCTGTCTGAAAGTAGTCTAGAGGGTCTTTATCGTAGTCAACCCACCTTCTGCATGTTTTGGAAGAAGGAAATGTGGAAAAAAGCATGTCAGTACCTTTCAGACAGTAACAGAAATCAAGGATAGATAGCCTGATCCAAGGAGCTTACATTACATTTACATTTTCTGTATTAACCAGTGGCGGCACGGTGGGTAGCACTCTCGCCTCACAGCAAGAAGGTCCTGGGTTCTATCCCCAGGCGGGGCGGTCCGGGCCCTTTCTGTGTGGAGTTTGCATGTTCTCCCTGTGTCTGCGTGGGTTTCCTCCAGGAGCTCCAGTTTCCTCCCACAGTCCAAAAACATGCAGTCAGGTTAATTGAAGACGCTTAACTGCCCTATAAGTGAATGGGTGTGTATGTGTGTGTGTGTCTGCCCTGCGATTGACTGGCGCCCCGTCCAGGGTGTTACTGTGTGCCTTGCGCCCATTGAAAAGCTGGGATAGGCTCCAGCACCCCCTCGCGACCTTGATTGAATAAGCGGTTAAGAGAGTGAGTGAGGTATTTTATCCAAACTGACTTACAGCAATTGAGGGTTGAGGGTCTTGCTCAAGGGCCCAACAGTGGCAACCTGGCAGTGGTGGGGCCTGAACCAGCACCCTTCTGATTACTAATCCAGTACCTTAACCACTAGGCTACAACTGCCCTATAGGCGTGAATATCCATCAGCTCTGGCTGTGCTTGTTCTGAAAAACATTACCTGTCAGATGCCCCCTTTCCCAGACTCATCTGCAGTGAGGAAGCAGGTTGGGAATAACATGGTGAGCCATTACATGTCGGTCATGCTCTGCTCCAGTGGCTTCCCTCCCAGCACAGGGCAAAACAACAGCCCCCAAGACCTCGAGCAAACTGCCAACTGTCTAACTTCTCCCGCAGGCTATCAGCCTCATTAATCAAATAAAAGTCCCTTTATAATACTTAGTCACACAGAGCTGAATTACCACAACTAAGACCACACTGAACAAAGTCACTCTGGCTTTTTAAGGTTTTACTACATGTGAAGGACTACTACATAATGCACATAGTTAATAAAGCTTTTTAATCCTGTTCTAAAACCCTTAGTTTAGTTCCAGTTTACAGTGGTTCTTGTCTTTGACTGTGCAGCGGAACAAAGAACAAGGCCACTATAATTGGGATAGTAGATACATATGAACGTTTAATACGGATTGTTCTCTACATGAAAAGCTTTTTTTTTCTTCTTTTTTTAGGGAATTCTTGACACAAAGAGTATGTTTAAAAATGTCCAAATTCCCACAGACGTACACTAACATCTTATGGAAATACTGCAGCTGTTCTAGCCTTGAAGAGGGGAACAAATCCATATTAATGCACATAGCTTGGGAACGGTCAGGTTTCCACATACCTTATGGCCATATAGTTTCAATCAAATACATTTAAATTCTTACTATTATTTATTCACTACATACATGATCAGGCATAACATGATCACCATCCTAATATTGTGTTGGTCCCCCTTTTGCTGCCCCATACTCAACAAACTGTGATGCACTGTGTATTCTGACACCTTTCTATCAGAACCAGCATTAACTTCTTCAGTAATCTGAGCTACAGTAGCTCGTCCACACGGGCCAGCCTTCACTCCCCACGTGCATCAATGAGGCTTTGCCGCCGGTTTACCACTGTTCCTTCCTGCACCACTTTTGATAGATACTGACCCACAAGAGCTGCAGTTTTGGAGATGCTCTGTCCCAGTCGTCTAGCCGTCACAATTTGGCCCTCGTCAAACTCGCGCAGATCCTCACGCTTGTTCATTTTTCCTGCTTCTAACACATCAACTTTGAGGATAAAATGTTCACTTGCTGCCTAATATATCCCACCCACTAACAGGTGCCGTGATGAAGAGATAATCAGTGTTATTCACTTCACCTGTCAGTGGTCATAATCACTGGCGTTACTCTAATCTGACCACATTTTTCAGTAACAAGTAATCTAACACGTTACTATTTCCAATCCAGTAATCAGATTAAAGTTACTTATCCAAGTTACTGTGCGTTACTATTTTTGCGTCTCGGGGAGTGACGTCTGGCCTATGCGACAATTAAGTCACGAGCTGCGTCCGGAATCGCATACTTACAGAGCATGCACTAGATTGGAGGAAGTATGCACTACTCGGCCGGTAAAGAAGTACATACTTTCAGTACAGAAGTGTGCAGTATGCACACAACACCGCTACGTACTACACGTGGGGACGTGATGACGTAATATCACCATAGTTACAGACTCATTACAAACCCCACTCGCCAAAATGTTGGATATTTATCGTCTTTTTGTTATTTATTTGTCTCTAAAAATGATATTTTATTTATCTTACTTACACTTGTGAACAGAGGACTTAGTTTTCCGCGTCTTCCTTGTTTCTTATTCCGCTTCAATCGCCTACGCAGCTCCAGTTGCATTACGGCAGCTGCTGAATGTAACTAATAAAGTAACTTGTAATCTAACTTAGTTACTTTTAAAATCAAGTAATCAATAAAGTAACTAATTAACTTGTAAAATCAAGTAATCAATAAAGTAACTAAGTTACTTTTTAAAGGTAACTATGCCATCACTGGTCATAATGTTATGCTTTACCAGTTTAGCTTTTTTCTTTTTTAACCAAGTGTGCTGAAAGAGCGAATTCTTTTTTTTTTGTTTTTTGCTATCTGAGGTCTGTTCAGAGCTTTATAGACTCTCCTGTGACAAATGCTTGTGGCTTAATCTAACGAGTGCAATCAAACTAGCCCTATTTATATTGAACTGGACTAGTCACCAGCTGTATCCAATTATAGCAAGGAATTAGAAGCCGTGCAACCAAGATAAATGACATTAAGGAGCTTTATACATCACCAAATTAATAATCCGAGCTGCAGTGTCTATATTGAGACCAAACTGATTAACAAACAAAAACAGCTGCAGAGATCATCTGCTGCAAAATAATAGCTCAGGGCGACCATGAAACACACGCTCCTTACACAAGTATAAGCTTCATTTTACCTCAGCTACTAAACTAAATGATAGAAACTAATCACAGTGTACTGAATTGTGAATGTGGTGTTTTTAACATGCCCTAAGGTGGCTCGGTGGGTAGCACTGTCACCTCACAGCAAGAAGGTCCTGGGTTTGATTCCCAAGTGGAGCCATCCATGTGGAGTTTGCATGTTCTCCCCGTGTCTTGGTGGGTTTCCTCTGGGAGCTCCGGTTTCCTCCCACAGTACAAAGACCATGTGGAGTTTGCATGTTCTCCCCGTGTCTTGGTGGGTTTCCTCCGGGAGCTCCGGTTTCCTCCCGCAGTACAAAGACCATGTGGAGTTTGCATGTTCTCCCCGTGTCTTGGTGGGTTTCCTCCGGGAGCTCCGGTTTCCTCCCACAGTACAAAGACCATGTGGAGTTTGCATGTTCTCCCTGTGTCTTGGTGGGTTTCCTCTGGGAGCTCTGGTTTCTTTCCACAGTACAAAGACCATGTGGAGTTTGCATGTTCTCCCCGTGTCTTGGTGGGTTTCCTCCGGGAGCTCCGGTTTCCTTCCACAGTACAAAGACCATGTGGAGTTTGCATGTTCTCCCCGTGTCTTTGTGGGTTTCCTCTGGGAGCTCCGGTTTCTTTCCACAGTACAAAGACCATGTGGAGTTTGCATGTTCTCCCCGTGTCTTGGTGGGTTTCCTCCGGGAGCTCCGGTTTCCTTCCACAGTACAAAGACCATGTGGAGTTTGCATGTTCTCCCCGTGTCTTGGTGGGTTTCCTCCGGGAGCTCCGGTTTCCTCCCACAGTACAAAGACCATGTGGAGTTTGCATGTTCTCCCCGTGTCTTGGTGGGTTTCCTCCGGGAGCTCCGGTTTCCTTCCACAGTACAAAGACCATGTGGAGTTTGCATGTTCTCCCCGTGTCTTTGTGGGTTTCCTCTGGGAGCTCCGGTTTCTTTCCACAGTACAAAGACCATGTGGAGTTTGCATGTTCTCCCCGTGTCTTGGTGGGTTTCCTCCGGGAGCTCCGGTTTCCTTCCACAGTACAAAGACCATGTGGAGTTTGCATGTTCTCCCCGTGTCTTGGTGGGTTTCCTCCGGGAGCTCCGGTTTCCTCCCACAGTACAAAGACCATGTGGAGTTTGCATGTTCTCCCCGTGTCTTGGTGGGTTTCCTCTGGGAGCTCCGGTTTCTTTCCACAGTACAAAGACCATGTGGAGTTTGCATGTTCTCCCCGTGTCTTGGTGGGTTTCCTCTGGGAGCTCCGGTTTCCTCCCACAGTACAAAGACCATGTGGAGTTTGCATGTTCTCCCCGTGTCTTGGTGGGTTTCCTCTGGGAGCTCCGGTTTCCTCCCGCAGTACAAAGACCATGTGGAGTTTGCATGTTCTCCCCGTGTCTTGGTGGGTTTCCTCTGGGAGCTCCGGTTTCCTCCCGCAGTACAAAGACCATGTGGAGTTTGCATGTTCTCCCCGTGTCTTGGTGGGTTTCCTCCGGGAGCTCCGGTTTCCTCCCACAGTACAAAGACCATGTGGAGTTTGCATGTTCTCCCCGTGTCTTGGTGGGTTTCCTTTGGGAGTTCTGGTTTCCTTCCACAGTACAAAGACCATGTGGAGTTTGCATGTTCTCCCCGTGTCTTGGTGGGTTTCCTCTGGGAGCTCCGGTTTCTTTCCACAGTACAAAGACCATGTGGAGTTTGCATGTTCTCCTCGTGTCTTCGTGGGTTTCCTTTGGGAGCTCTGGTTTCCTCCCACAGTACAAAGACCATGTGGAGTTTGCATGTTCTCTCCTTGTCTGCATGGGTTTCCTCCGGGAGCTCCGGTTTCCTCCCACAGTACAAAGACCATGTGGAGTTTGCATGTTCTCCTCGTGTCTTGGTGGGTTTCCTTTGGGAGCTCTGGTTTCCTTCCACAGTACAAAGACCATGTGGAGTTTGCATGTTCTCTCCTTGTCTGCGTGGGTTTCCTCCGGGAGCTCCGGTTTCCTCCCACAGTACAAAGACCATGTGGAGTTTGCATGTTCTCCCCGTGTCTTGGTGGGTTTCCTCCGGGAGCTCCGGTTTCCTCCCACAGTACAAAGACCATGTGGAGTTTGCATGTTCTCCTCGTGTCTTGGTGGGTTTCCTCCGGGAGCTCCGGTTTCCTCCCACAGTACAAAGACCATGTGGAGTTTGCATGTTCTCCCCGTGTCTTGGTGGGTTTCCTCTGGGAGCTCCGGTTTCTTTCCACAGTACAAAGACCATGTGGAGTTTGCATGTTCTCCTCGTGTCTTGGTGGGTTTCCTTTGGGAGCTCTGGTTTCCTTCCACAGTACAAAGACCATGTGGATTTTGCATGTTCTCTCCTTGTCTGCGTGGGTTTCCTCCGGGAGCTCCGGTTTCCTCCCACAGTACAAAGACCATGTGGAGTTTGCATGTTCTCCTCGTGTCTTGGTGGGTTTCCTTTGGGAGCTCCGGTTTCCTTCCACAGTACAAAGACCATGTGGAGTTTGCATGTTCTCCTCGTGTCTTGGTGGGTTTCCTCCGGGAGCTCCGGTTTCCTTCCACAGTACAAAGACCATGTGGAGTTTGCATGTTCTCCCCGTGTCTTGGTGGGTTTCCTCTGGGAGCTCCGGTTTCTTTCCACAGTACAAAGACCATGTGGAGTTTGCATGTTCTCCCCGTGTCTTGGTGGGTTTACTCTGGGAGCTCCGGTTTCCTCCCACAGTACAAAGACCATGTGGAGTTTGCATGTTCTCCTCGTGTCTTGGTGGGTTTCCTTTGGGAGCTCTGGTTTCCTTCCACAGTACAAAGACCATGTGGATTTTGCATGTTCTCTCCTTGTCTGCGTGGGTTTCCTCCGGGAGCTCCGGTTTCCTCCCACAGTACAAAGACCATGTGGAGTTTGCATGTTCTCCTCGTGTCTTGGTGGGTTTCCTTTGGGAGCTCCGGTTTCCTTCCACAGTACAAAGACCATGTGGAGTTTGCATGTTCTCCTCGTGTCTTGGTGGGTTTCCTTTGGGAGCTCCGGTTTCCTTCCACAGTACAAAGACCATGTGGAGTTTGCATGTTCTCCCCGTGTCTTGGTGGGTTTACTCTGGGAGCTCCGGTTTCCTCCCACAGTACAAAGACCATGTGGAGTTTGCATGTTCTCCCTGTGTCTTGGTGGGTTTCCTCTGGGAGCTCCGGTTTCCTCCCACAGTACAAAGACGTGCAAGTGAGGTGAATTAGAGATACAAAATTGTCCCTGACTGTGTTTGACTTTAAAACAAAAGATTGAATTGATTAATCTTGTGTAACCAGTACCTAAAAAAAAATCATAATAAAATAAATCTCACAGCCCTAAATTAACACAGTTTTTACCACAACTCTGACACTCTGACAATATAATTCAAACGTATTATGTAATTAACATTTACCTATTAATTTTATAGCTTATTCGAGCGAGAAGACCAGCATTCTAAATACTGAATTTTGTTAGGAGCTCTTCTGCCCCCTAGTGGCTGTAAATCTAAATCTCCTGCAGAGGAGCAAGAAGATGCCAGTGTAATATTACAGGGTTATTGATTCAGACCCTGCCAGAGCAGTCTTGTGACAGATATGAATAAATGACCCTGGGGAACCGTGTCTGTACGCAGATATCAAATGGACTGCCACCGATTTGCCACCCGGTTTTCCAATTAACCGGAGTGCGGCGTACAGTTACAGTACAGATACAGACTGAAGCTTTTAGTATCGATTCTGTCTAAAACCACTGAAGCCAGATGAAATGAATCTGATAGATAGCACGACTCTCACACACTCATTAGAACTGGCTTTTACACCTAGGGTCATCTAAGAGCAGTCTGGCTACCTTCAGCGTGTTTAGAGAGGTGAGGGGAAACCAGAGCACCCAGAACAAACCCAAACACATGGAAAAAAATCCAAGTCCCAAGGAACCCTGTGCAATCCAGCACCCATATTACCTACAGTGCCAGCATGACACCTCGTGTCTTAAAAAATCTTATTATTAACCTTGATGATTAATCAGGATATTGGTGAGCCCAAAGGCCCAATCAGAAACACCTGGTACAAGGCTAGATTCACCCCATTTAAAATCCAGCAGTGTGTACAGTGCTAGGATGCTTGTCCCACTAATACTGGGGCAGAATAGGATTTCACATTAATGTCTGATCAAATATCCTACATACATTAGCCTGGAACTTTTTTATTAAAGTGGGCATATCTACTTACCACACAGGTAATGGACAGAAACAAATATGATTCCATACTGGCCTGTTTTATCTAACTGCTTTTAACTCTCATCATCTCTGAAATTGAGTTTCCGCAAGAAACAACACACAAGATACGACAGACATCAGTATTATACCATGTCCTTGCTTTTGTTTATGCACCTTTATTTAAGTACAAAATTCAAATGTGCCAAGTAATATTGAAATCAGAATCTAACTGCACATGTACGTACATGGGATTTATAAAGTGCCCTAGTCCCTTGACTATTTGTACACTTTTCATTTTAAATTTGAGCAATATGGATATAATTGCCGTTGTACCCATTAATCTACAGTATACCTAATTCCCCATAATGACCAAGCAAAAAACATTTTTGAATTAATTCAATAATCTTCCATTCATAAAGGTATTCAGACCCTTTGCTATGCCATTCTAAAATGCTGTCAGGTACTTGTTTGTGTCATTTTATTCTCTTGGGAATTAAAGCAGCCAAATACTGGTACACTGCTGATGATACCTCAGACTGGGGCAACAGTTTAACATTACTGGAGTAGCTTTGAGATCTGAATGTACCTGAGTGACCCAGGAAAAGCCCAGACTTAAACCCCATCAAACATCTATGAAGAGACCTGAAGACAGTTCACATACACTCATTCTGATGGTGCTTGAAAGAATGTGCCATGAAAAGTAGGGTAAACTGTCCTAATCCAGATCATACACTTCATAGCTAGTAATAAAACCTGCAGCTGTAATTGCCATCAAGCGGGCTTCTACAAGATACTGAAGATACTAAGATTTCAGGTTTGATTTTTTAGGAGAGTAAGAAAAGACAGTGGACGATACTGGGTAACAGTACTGGTTTAACACTGTGTAACAGAAATGTAAACAGTGCTGGGAAGAAAATAAATGAGATTTTAGTTATATTGGTGTAAACAAGGGTTCTGATATGAACATAAATAAGCAACTGCGTCTCAAAAATCAAGGGAAATGGTGACGGATCCTAGAAGTAGAAGTTACCAGTAAAGGTAACGTAATACTATAATAAAAAGAAAAGAAAATCTACAGTCAGTGCTTTCCTATAACCACTAGATGGAGTCAGTCACACAGAAACAAAGAAACAAGGAAACTTTCTCCAATGTCCATATCTGGAATTACTGTTGTAAAATGCTTACACTAATATACATTACCCACAAATCTTCATAAATAGAACTTCTTGATCTGCTCAGGTAATAATTATCTGGTTCTTACAGGGTTCTTTTTGCCAGTATTGAGTTAGGCAAGGCCACCTGAGAGTTGATGAGCAACCTAATAGAACATAAATAATGTTATTTCCTGATATGTAAGTATATGTACAATTAGTAAAGTCTTTAAAGAAAAAAAAGGGGCCTTCAACTGACTTTGTTTATTAGGATTTTAACATCATGTTTTACATTTTTGGTTACATTCATGACAGGAACGGTAGTTACTCATTACACAAGGTTATATCGAACACAGTCATGGACAATTTAGTGTCTCCAATTCACCTCACTTGCACGTCTTTAGACTGTGGGAGGAAACCAGAGCACCCAGAGTAAACCCACGCAGACATGGGGAGAACATGCAAGCTCCAGACAGAACTCTACCTGGGGATCAAACCCAGGACCTTCTTGCTGTGAGGCAACAGTGCTAGCCACTTAGCCACCATGCCGCCCCCTTAAATTGACTTTATTGAAATGTGTGCTCATTTATGAATGTATAGTACCAACTAATTCAAAGCAACCCTTTTATAACAGTATAAAAAAGCACAACAGAACCATGCAAGTTTATAATCGTTGTGATCACTTATTTCTTGTTTGGTATTGTAAGGTGTCAGTAATCAATATATTTCTTAATGTTGAATAGAAACAAGATAATCAAATCATGGGATTTTAGTAAGGCGTAGCAACAAGATCCTTTTATTATGGCCACAGTTAATATGAAACATACAGAATTGGATATATGCTCTTGGGGGATTCATGTACATGACTGTCCAAAAGGGATACGCTCAGCTTTATTTAAGTTAATGCTTATAAACAAGATACACATCCTAATTTGTAAAAATAAAATCTTTTTTTCAAATTGATTCCTCAAATTGAGACAGTGGTACCCTAGCAGGTTAAGCTTTGAGCTATCAATCAGAAGATCAGAATCAAAACCAGCATCTGCTATGCGGCCACCGTTAGCCCCTTAACCCAACATGCTTAACATGCTCTTAACCCTGTCTGCTCCAGGGACGCCGTACAATGGCTGACCCTGAGCTCTGACCCCAGTTTCCAAACAAGAATTTTATTGTACTGTACATGTGTATATGACAAATAAAGATGTTCTTCTTCTTCCTTCCAAATGAAGTGTTTTATCAGGTCAGGATCTTGGCTGGTCTGGCCTCTCCTGAAAACACTTAATCCTTGCCTCGCTTATTAGATATTTTAAGTCACCCTTGTTGTAGGTGAGTAAATGAATGTGTGGGTGATTTAGCCTCTAATGGACCAGTGTTTCCAGGTGACCAACTATAACCATAATCAAAATGAAGCACTTGAAATGAACGAATGATGTATTAGGGGCCAGTTACTGTACTTCACCTAACATCAGAAAATGTAAACTTTATAAATGTGTAATCAACTGTAAATGTAAGTGATGTGAAATATGTTTAGATACTTGTTCTATACTTGTCAAGTGTTAGCTATCATCACAAGCTGGTATTATCAGTCACAGCATACAAAACACTAGTCTAGTTTATGTAGTCCTAACTAATCCTGCATCTGATCTACCCCACTGTTTATTCAGTCCAGTGAATTTCCATACTGAGGTCAGTGAAGGGGCAAAGATACCCTCTGTCTCACACTGTTTTAATTCAGCACAATCATTAAAGACATGTTCTCTAATTCTTATTTAGATCTGCTGATCTCTTCAGTAATGTCTGAACTGAATCATGTGTTCTTCATTCATCTAAACACAGATCACACAGATCATTCCCAGATCTGACCTCACACAACAGCACAGTTAAATTGCACCAAGGTAAAATGTATAAGACAGGGTAAAAAAATGACATTTTAATTTGATTACATTTAGTGAAGTAAGAGAATCACCTCTTCAGAGTTTGGGAGTTGATTGATTACTACACTACAAAGTGACTCCCACAGTTGATAAGTAAGACATATTTACAGAAGAGATTGTTCCCCAGATGAACCAACTCTGAGCTGATTCTCTTTAATAAATGTAGCTGAGCTTGGTTTTCAGGCAGCATGGCTTCCATTACTGACATGTAATGAATACTGCAGCTACTTCATCAACAGGCTTTTCAGGCTAAGCAGAAACACATCGTCCTGCACCGAACCCTTAATGGAACAAACAGATTGAAACCAAGATTAGAACAAGGGTTCAGAATGAAGATTATAGGTTATAAAACCCCCAGCCAATATACAGTGAAACATGTAGACTTCAACAGCCTCGTTCACTAAAAATCCCATCATACCACTTCAAGTACTCGAGAGAAATGAACACTGAAAGTTGATTTGACAGTATAGATGTTCAACTGCTCATTGAAACACAATCACTATGTGGATGTATTTATTTATTGAACAGTATTACATGCACCAGTGTAAACAGCTATAAAAAATAGCAGTTGGCAGTTGTAGCCTTGCGTTTAAGGTACTGGACTAGTAATCAGAAGGCTGCTGGTTTAAACCCCACCACTGACAGGTTTTAACTATTGGGCCCTTGAGCAAGGCTCTTAACACTGAATTGCTTAGACTGTAAGCTGTAAGTCGCTTTGGATAAAAGCATCTGAAAATGTAAATGTAAAATAGATGTTGCTTTTGTTGAAATAATATAATATTGTAGGTTTAATTTTTTGAAATGTCTTAATTATACATTGAATAAAAACTGTAAACAGAATTTGGGGAAAAAATACAGATTTATTTACTTTAATGTAGGGTTAGTTGGCAGAGTAACAGGAACTACACAATATTTAAGCTAACAATCTTTTAAGCTTTTTTGTTTGTTTGTGTTTTTTTGTTAATGCATTTTCTCCCCTTTTTCTCCCGACTTTTTAGTGTATCCCACTGCCCAATTGCATTATGCTTCCACTCTACTGATGCTGATCTCCACTTCTGATTGAGGAGAGCGAGACTGACACACGCCCCCTCAGACACGTGTGCAGTAGCCGACTGCATCATTTCACCTGCAAGACTTTCACATGCAGATCAGCTTTTGTGCACGGAGAGCCACACCCTGATCAACACATTATCCCTCGATTCTGTGCAGGCGCCATCAATCAGACAGCAGAGGTCGCATTCGCCTCAGCCATGAGGAGTCCCTATCCAGCTCCCACCCTGTGTGAACAACAGCCAATCGTTGTTCGTGTAGGTGCCCAGCCCAGCCGGATGGCAGAGTTTTGAAGTGACGAGTTCGAAATGTCAGCTCTGGTGTGCTAGCGTGGTGTGCTGCGCCACCTGAGTGCCTTGTTTTCTTAATGTTGTGTCTGCATTTGCATCCCTAATGTAAACAGATTAACAGGTGTAAACTAAAGGCTAAACCAACAGTCTTACACTCCATGGAGGATTCACCAAAAAGGAAATTCAAGTACATTGCTGTATTTACTGTCTACTTGAAAGCTTTCCAAGGCTAATACTCCATGACATGTCTTCAACCTTTGACACTGTAAATGAAGTGGAGGATCGCATTTAACTTCCACTTAACTTTATCGATTTAAACAGCCTTTTAATGAACAGGCTGCACAATACAGAATACCAATGATACTGTAGTAAAGTCTGGTGAGGGCTTTTACGATCTGATGTATAACCAGACTAACATAAACAACATACACGTTGTAGTCTGACTGAGTCTGCACTGCTTACATGATTCTTTCCCATCATAACCAGCACATACTGGTCTCCAAAAGAGTCATATTGATTGATTACTAGGTAAAGGGATTAAATCCTGTCAAATTCATTAATCACCATAATGCAAACATGACCAAGATAAAGCTTTACAAGTCATGATCTCATTTTACCATTATAATAAGCTATTTTGCTTTCCAGGAGGAGTTGGTTAAATAAAGTGCTAGCAATAAGGAAAGCTAGCAAACAGGCAAGTTGGTTGGTTATGCAACTGCAAGTCATTCTAGGAAAGAAAGTCTGGAGCGACTTTAAAACAGACACCAGGACGTAATCAGCTCTGACTTCTCCAGCTTTTTCTCAGACATAGTTGGGTTTTTAAAGCTTTGGCATTATACAGAATTTTCCACTATATAATCAGTCAGTTGAAGCCGTTACCCTTTTAAAAATCTGAATGTCTAGGAAATGTATCTGGTATTTTTTAAACAATCCATTAGTATTTTTTTAATTTCAGGTCTATATATAAAGTTGGGCTGTTACTTGCCTATAAAACTGAATTAACACTCATACTTCATTTTTACTTATTTTCCAGTTGACTTAAAGCATTATTTTATGCATGAGATATTGATTTAGACAAAATATGCCGATGCTATTACAGATTCACAAACATTAAGTCATTAAGGTGGAATAAAGTCATCGTTCTAGTACTGCTCACTGTGTGTGATTGTCAGTTTGCCCTCTAAAAATATCTGGACTAAAAGGATCAGGCACTAATTACTGCATAATGAAATCAGTTAAAGCATGGTTAACAATTAAAGCCTCAGCTGTGTGTTTTTCCTTCTGTAAAACAGCATATTCACATTAACGACAAGCTTAATAATTAACTAATGAGTTTGTGATACCTCAGTTTCTCTAAGTGACTTACAGAGATGCTTCCTCACCACACAGTTTCTTCCTTTTTTTCAGAACAAGTAGAAAACAGCCCACAAAAACAAATCTGCTTAAACCCTGTTAGAAGATGAGTAGTTAAAACAGAAGTGTTTTTCTGACTGCAAGAGACTCAGCTGTTCAAACAGACCCTCACATTCACCTTAATGCTAGTACAGAGTCTTCCTCGAGTTCTGATGGGTGGAACAAGATGAGCCAGATTTAAAGGGTATGAGGTACAGAAAAAAAAAGGTACAGGGTTTGAAAAAAGCTTAATGGTAGGTCCGGGCTAGTCCATTTTTTAACTTTGTATGCGAGTGAATTTGATTTAAACTGAATGTTAAAGAAAGCCAGTAAAGAGGGCTCAACAGGGGGTGATGTGGTAGCGCTTGGGTTGAGTAAAAACCAGGAATGCAGCTTTCAGATGCAAAGGTCTCATGCTGGACATGGGAAGATCTGCCAGGTCTTTTACCTTCCACCATAATCTCCACTAGATCTTGTGTTGGTCATCACTTTTGTTTTTGCTGCATTTATCAGCGTGTTCTATTCCTTTGCCACCTTCTCTATATGACACACCAGCTCCTGTAGTTTTCCTGGTGATGTGACCAATAATATGATGTCATCAGCATGCCTGAGATTGCTGATGGTCTTTCCACCAATCCTGAATCCTTCAGCAAATCCTGGTAAATCCTTTCTTATCACTTGTTCTCCAAGAATGTGTGACCACACTACCTCTCAGTGAAATCCAGTACAATAAAAACAACACAGAGACTAAATAGACTAACCTATAGATGATCTTCATGAGCTAAAACACACCAAGAGGTTAAAGATTAAGCATCAATTTGATACTTAATGTTTAAAGTCTAAGCATACTACAAAAACAAACAACGCAAAGCCTTTATGAATGAATACAAAAGCATAAATAGACAGTGAGTGTTACCAGTATATCATACCAACTTGATCTGTTAGTCACAGCCCACCAAGAGTTCATAAAATTATCTGTGATTATTACAATTCTGAGCTCAAAATATCCAAAACTTTAATCACACTGGACTGTTTCGGTATCTTATTGCATTAAGAGCTTAAAAAGTTCCAGCAGTGGTGCGTGAAAGCCATAACCCTTAAAAGTTGTGGGTTCCAGGTTATGGCTCTGCCATGCAGCCACTGTTGGGCCCTTGAGCAAGGCACTTAACCCTCTTGGTTCCAGAGGTAGTGTACAATGGCTGACCCTGCACTATGACACCAGCTTCCAAATTAGCTAGGATATACAGAAAAAGCATTTCATTGTACACATGTATGTGTTTACATTTACATTTTTGGCATTTAGCAGACGCCTTTATCCAAAGCGACTTACATTACAGTTACAGTATACAGTCTGAGTAAGTGAGGGTTAAGGGCCTTGCTCAAGGGCCCAACAGCAGCAACCTGGCAGTGGTGGGGCTTAAATCAGCGGCCTTCTGATTACCAGTCCAGTACCTTAACCACTAGGCTTCGGCTTGTTCTCATGTTTTATGACATTCCATCTGCCCTAGATTAATCAAACATCTGTATTTTTTTAACCCAGGACCTTCTTGCTGACCTTCTTTCCCAATGGAAAGGTATTGTGGTAATTGTTATTGAAAATGATGTGTGTTTTTTTTAAAGTAATTAGCAAAATCTAACACTACTAAAATACACGTTGGACATGTTGGATGGATGTTGTGATTGTACGTTATTCCTAATCAGTTATTTTGACGTTTATTTTACTACTCACTCACTACTACTATAATTACATTTCCTTCCTCTTGTTCGTTAAATGACAAGTCACAGTAAATATTCCCCAAAATATTTACAGCACACAGGAAAATGAAACTACGTTTTGCATCTGATTAATTTCACAGCCATTCAGAGAATCCATTACAGAGCAGAGCTAATTCAGCTCTTAATCAGGCGTGACTGAAAATAAATGTTGTTCTGACAGATGAGAGACGGGGTTCCACACACGACCCAAACCCCACACATATCAGCACATCACTTATAGTCTGATATCATTATATATCTGATGCATACATTTACTGGTCATTTTGTGATATAAATTCACCATATAGATGCTCTTTTGTGGGTATACATTTACTGACAGATCTGATCTGTTGCTTCATAGATTTCTTTACTACTCATTATACAGCACTTATATAGGTACATTATATAGCACTTTTATAGGTACTTTTCACATTTACTGGCCTTTTTTATTAAGTAAACATCTTGTGTTAATACATGTAGTAGGTGTACAAATGGAGACTATAGTGGACTGACAATGAGGTGTCTAAAAATCCCAGCAAACTTTAACTACCATCATTACCATGTTAGTGTTATTGTAGGGATAATAATAGTCCATGATGCAATAAAAATAAAGAAAGAAATAAAAACGACTCACCTGTGGGCTTTAGCTGCACCCACAAATGTGCTCATGTTAATAAAGTGGTCAGTGTGTGTACATGCTAATACACTGATCAGCCATAACATTAAAACCACCTCCTTGTTTTTACACTCACTGTTTATTTGATCAGCTCCACTTACCATATAGAAGCACTTATACCAAGGATATTTTTGGTTGGTGGACTATCCTAAGTCCAGCAGTGACAGTGAGGTGTTTAAAAATTCCATCAGCATTGCTGTGTCTGATCCACTCATACCAGCACAACACACACTAACACACCACCACCATGTCAGTGTCACTGCAGTGCTGAGAATCATCCACCACCTAAATAATACCTGCTCTGTAGTGGTCCTGTGGGGGTCCTGACCATTGAAGAACAGGTTGAAAGGAGGTTAAAAAAGTATGTAGAGAAACAGATGGACTACAGTCAGTAATTGTAGAACTACAAAGTGCTCCTATATGGTAAATGAAGCTGATAAAATGAACAGTGGGTGTAAAAACAAGGAGCTGGTGTTAATGTTATAGCTGATCGATGTAGAGATTTTTAAAATGTACTTTCATAATACATGAAAGGAGAATGTACTTTCTTACATAAGGAGGAAATACTCTTGACAAATAATAAGAAAATTGAATATTTATGGCATCTTCGGTTTTAATATCAAAATCAAATATGAGACAGTGAATGAAGCCAATAAAATGTATGCGAGAACTTTAGATTAAAAATCCTTTTTGATGAATGATAGAAATGAAAGGCCAAAAAAAGCACAGCTGACATCATCTAACACTTTGTAAAATGAATCTAAAAACCTGCACTGTAGGAAACATTCATCTCTGGTCCATGCTGCTAAGCAAAAACTCTCCCAAGGTCGTGGTATTTGCTATATAGATGCTATATATATTTTTAAAAAGAAATATTTCTTTTACTGGCAGTGAAAAACATGACTCTACTTGTACGGGGTCATGCTGAACAGATAAAAAGGTACTAAAGAAGTTTGTAATCATTTATACTGAATCTGTCTGAAACTTAACAAAATACAAATACTCAATACTAATGATCTTGCTCAAGGCAATTTTTTAGCTCAATTAGCTGAATTTTCCTCTCTGACCGCGCCCTGCTGAACAGTGATGGATATGAAACACTTACTGATGAGGTCTAAACTTTACATTCACTTGTAAACGACACGTGTGTCATAGTGTAGTGATCTTGTAGGTTTAATTGCAGAGCAGTGGAGCGACTGGTAGACTGATGGTGCTGGTAGAGTAAACCTGAGTTAAGAGAAGGATGTGAAAATGTTTTACTTACTTCTGGATAAACAATATATCTGAACTATTTCTGCCTCTAACAAGTTAGATCGTCACCTATGGTCACTGTATGTGAGGAGTTTGTATGTTATCCCTGTATAGGTGGGTTTACCCTGGGCACTACAGTTCATCATAAATAACTCGATTGAGCAGGATCTGAAAGTCAGAGATTCACCGCAGTAATAAAAAAATCATCCCAGTAAGCCAGTAAATGCAGGAAAGCTTTAGTAAAATGAGATAAGACAAAGCCTAGAGTGTCAATCATTTTTACACTGTAATTCTACCACATAATCTAGAACTTTACATGAGAAAGTTCTTTAGATTATAACAAAAAGTGTTATAATCTTTATCCAACTCATAATAATAGGCCATTTGTGTCATTGTTGATGTTAATTAACCTGTAAAAAAGTATTGTTGCGGCCGCTCAGGTGGCGCAGCGGTAAAAAGAAACGCGCTGCAACCAGGGCTGGATTCTGAGAAGCGTCGTATCGAATCCAGCCTTGCTTTACCGGTTCGAAGCTGAGTGGCTATATGAGCAACGATTGGCCGGTTGCTCATGTGGGGGGTGGGACAAGGAACCGGATGTGGGTCTCTCTCTGTCAGAATGCGATTGCGTTCTCTGCCGGCTGATTGGACGCGCTTACACAGAGATGGGAGGGGGTGCCCTTAGGGTGTGTCTCTCCGCATGCAACGCTAGGTGGCGCCAAACTCGTCGATGTGTGGGTGGCAAAGATGCATCTGGCTGCTGCTCGTGTTTCGGAGGGGATACGGGTTAGCTTCAATCACCTCCGTCAGGGCAGGGTTCGGCATAGACAGAGAGGAAGCACGATGCTAATTGAACAATTGGATGCGCTAAAAAAGGGGAGAAAAAGGGGTAAAAATTTAAAAAAATTAAAAATTTAAAAATGTAAAAAAAGTATTGTTGCTACTACTATAAGTGGACATCCTGCTAAGATCCCACCAAGAGCACAATTTGTAAAAGAATAAGAGGTAAAATAAACAAAGGATAACAGCAAAACATTTTGAGAAGCTGCTTATGTGACCACTACAGCAGCCCCTTAACTGAAAGAGCACCACAAATAAAAAGGGACACAGTTTAAGTTCAACTATTTTATCATCAATTACTATTAGACTTTATTAAAACTGCCCTGAAAACAATATTTAGCTAATTACCCCTTTAAAGTACCCCAGGTGTGAGTGACTAGGCGGATAGGTGAATAAGGGATGTATTGGTAAGGTTTCCTGCACAGGATGTATATCTGCTTTGTCTGCAAAACAATCATTAAAAATAAAATCATAATCCTGATGGTCATACATATTTTCTATATAGCAAAAACATTTAATTAATATTAAATTACATCAGCACGGTGGCTCGGTGGGTCGCCTCAAAGCAAGAGGGTCCTGGGTTCGATCCCCAGGCGGGTCGGGCCGGGTCCTTTCTGTGCAGAGTTTGCATGTTCTCCCCGTGTCCGTGTGGATTTCCTCTGGGAGCTCCGGTTTCCTCCCACAGTCCAAAGACGTGTAGTCAGGTTAACTGGGGACACTGAATTGCCCTAAAGGTGAATGGGTGTGTGTATGTGTGTATGTGTGTGTGTGTCTGCCCTGCGATGGACTGGTGCTCTGTCCAGGGTGTTACTGTGTGCCTTGCGCCCACTGAAAAGCTGGGATAGACACCAGCACCCACGCGACCCTAATTAGATAAGCGGTTAAGAAAGTGAGTGAGTGAGTGAATTACATCATAAAGGGCAGTGAGTAAAGGGTTAACCCACAGCATGCTTCCAAAACTCACCATGGTTTGTCATATATTTAGTTTAAACCTTATTACACGAATAAAATATAACCTTTTTACTGTAAATCTGGAAGTTTTATTGACTGATGTCCATGTAATTAACAGTCAAGCTATAAATCTAACACACCATGTGTTCAAATCTGGTGTTAAATTCCTACAGTTTGAAGCTTACAGACTTTATTTCCAGTACTAAAGAAATATGCATCTAAACTTCACCCTCTCAATACTAATGAACATACATGTAAAATAACACTTTAAATGCCACCTCAAAGCTAATTTATGGGTTTCTTTTTCTGCACTTGTCCTGAAAACCTTCCGGCTTGGGTCGAACCACCAAAATCACCTCAGTAAACAAAAGCAAGACATGACACTGAGCTAAAAACTGTGAGCATTACAGATCTGAACTACACCTGCCTGAACTAGATCTGATCTGTTTCTGGAGCATTCCAAACACAGCTCCTGTACCAGTTACTGAGCTGCTGACAAAGCGCTCTGTTCTTGCCAGCGGTTCTTTGCTATAGCTATTCGAGCCTAATACAACCAGGTCAAGTCCTCTACAACTTTACTTTTTATGGTAAACAGCTTGTATAGTATGGAAACAGACTCTAGTGAAAGATAGTCTTAATAGTGTAATGCTACAATCTTACTTTAACCTTTTAATGGTCTTACTTTGAGTCTAAATACTTGGGTAAAAATAAGATATTAGGTATTTAAATAATCTTGTTTGGGCCGTATCTACTTCTTGGTTGATTTGTGTTAAACTCCAAAATATTGATAGACAGTTTTAAGAAAACAGCCTTACCAACCTATATGCCAACTTGAAGCAAGCAGCTAAAAAATCATCCAAGTTGCATCATTTTTTGATCATCTCCGCTGTTTGGTAGAGGCTCATTAAAAATACTGTGTGCACTAGTCAAAAAATATGAATTGTTTGTTGTTGATATAGTCCCAAGAACCTATGCTTGTTTTAGAAGCCAGTACATCTTCTATCACATAAATAGAATAGATAAGATGTTTATTAAAATGTGAGAAGGTCTAGAGATGCTCAGAACAAGTTAATGTTATAGTGGATATTGTTAACTGCATTATAAATGCTGTTAGCAACAGAAGACAAGAGACATTGGAGAAAGCTGACCCATCTGTGCAGTATAAATACAGTTAACAACAGAAAAAATAAAACATTATAAACAGAACAGCAAGAACTGTACAAGCAAAGCCTGGTGTCTCTGTACCCATGGCTAAATGACTCCTTTTGGAATTTTGTGAGTTGCTTTTTTCTTGTTACTTGTTTCTTTCAGTGTAACTCGAGAGGGCCGAATGCAGAAAGCAGCCTCAAAGTCCGGCCATTCTAATACCGGTCAATCATTGTGTCTTGATCACCAGCCCTAGGGGTTAACCTGCCGGCCATGAACCATTAATAGAATTCACACATGGGACTAATGAAAACAACCATTATGAATAACGACCCTCCAGGCAATCTTAGAACGTCCACTCTGAAAGCAGCATATATCAAGTACAACATGGTTTGACTAATGACTTACCGGAGAATCACTATATATTAAGTTCATTTAAAATACTTTGAGCCCTACAATGCCTGCAGGTAATAATTCAGCCAGACATAATACCCAACACGATTGATTATATGACCAAGGAAATAAGAAACAAACGCAGACAATGAAAACTGAAACCCCAGTCCAAATCAAATCAAACCAGGTATAAAGGGAGCTAACTTTTGATTCATGATGATTGTGTTGTGCTGGTATGAGTGGATCAGCAGTGCTGCTGTAGTGGTCCTGTGGGGGTCCTGACCATTAAAGAGCAGGCTAAAAAGGTATGTAGAGAAACAGATGGACTACAGTCAGTAATTGTAGAACTACAAAGTGCTTCTATATGGTAAGTGGAGCTGATAAAATGGACAGTGAGTGTAGAAACAAGGAGGTGGTTTTAATGTTATGGCTGATCGGTGTATATATGACAAATAAAGGCATTCTTATTCTTATTCTGGCTCAAAACCATTAATAAAAAGACCAAAAAAAAGTGAACCACTGAAATAATTTTGTCTGTATCAACCAGAGAAGGATTTTTATACCCTAGTTAAATTATGAACCTTCTAGTAAATGTCACCACATTAAGTTTCGGGACAGAGTTCTAAGTCTCACACTGTCCCTTCAGGTTACAGCCTCATGTATCACTGATATCGTTTTATTAAAATATGGTCTATACGGTTTTTTTGTGTTTTTTTTTGTAAAGTATAATAAAATGAAACAAAAATATTAAAAACAAGGTCAAGCAGCAAACATTGGGGGCATCAAAGCTACAGAGACGTTGACTCTCCACTGACTGAAATGACCACCAGCCAATTCAAATGTCACCTAACAATCGTAGGATGACAAAGTGACCTACCACAAAATCATCTCCTAAGGGACGGGCTGAACATGTGCAGTGCTAAAAAAAGCCCTTAATAAAGGATAAATAAAGAAGAGCCAAACTGAGCACTGCAGAAGACAATAAGGTTTGGACCTTAGAGGACTGGAGTAAAGTCATTTTCTCTGAGTAAATTTTCAGCTTGGCCCAAAATCTAATGGTTAGACAACAGAGACCTGGAGAGGCTCACATGACAGTGAAACTAGGTAAAGAATCTACAGTATAAAGATCTGGTGGCAATGCCGGACATGCATGAAAAAGAAGCTACAAAAATTCCAACAACACTACTGTGATTTTAACACACTCCACTTTTGAACACATTCTCCAGACTAGTTCAAGCTAAACAGTAAGGCTACCACAACTTAAATGAATACATTTTACAAACTGTGCAAAGCAAAAAATGAGCCACAACAAAATACCACATCAGGTTTTACTCCTGTCACTAGGGATGTATCGATACACTCTACCTATCATGCGATTCACGATACTGGGTTCACGATACGATTTGTTCTCGATTTTTTTAAACAAAATGAAATTGAAGACAAATTATGACAAAGTTTCCTTTTATTATGTCTCTTTAAAAAAATAAAATAAAATACTGTTTTTGTGCTTATCTTTTATTTATCTAAATAATGAATGTCCTTTTATTTCTGAGGCAGGTACAAACTATGCAAAACAATGCTGCACGTTTCCCTTTTTGTGTAAAAAAAAAACTGAAATGAAATAAATCCCACATTAAATAAATAAATGAATAATATAAATAAAGAAAGTGTCCTCACATAAATATACTGGAAAATTCCGAACCTAGCAACCCTGTAGTGACGTAAACCAGGCAAGGTGAATAGCGCCAGTGCCCTCTGCTGTTTAAAGTGAATATCGATTCATTATACATGTAAACCGATTTGAATCGTTACACATGTGAATCGATTTTTAACTGTCATGGTGCATCGTTACATCTCTACCTGTCACCTAAGAATAGAAATCTGAGGGTACAGTGAGTAAGAGCTAACAGAAACTAGTTGCTTAAGGTTCTTTAGGTTAAGGCTCGTGGTAGAGTAATAATGTAAGAAATGAATTTTGGTACACAATTAAAACAAAGCTTTACAATCAATAAAGATTTTAAATTCTGCCTATCAGTCATTTGTGCTAATAGATCTAATTACAGGTGAATGCTATAGGAAACATTTTACAGTGCAAAAGACACAACTTTAGCTCTTAATTCTGTTACACAAACATTTACAGTACATGTGCACAGCCGTTAAATTACCCAGTAAATTGTACAGTTGATGTAATAGATTAGACGGTAATGTACAAACCAGATAAGTGCAGGGTTAATCACGACGTGACCTCACGCTGCATGAACGGGTGAGAAGTGTGTCACGCCAGCTGCTGCAGTTTGGCTCTGTGCTGGTAAGGTTCTGTTTTTCATTTTTCTTTCGTAAGTGTAGTTACGTATTCTTATGTTCTTTATTATGTTCGCTCTGAACCACAATGCACTGCTTCAATTACTTTTTAATCGCAAAGCATGGCCTGGCTTCTTTCTTGCATGGAATCAGCATACCGGACACAATACTCATGTCAGACACAAACAACAGAAAATATAAAGATAAGAAACTTTATAAACGTGAAGCTTTAGTTGATTTCACTAAAAAACAAATACAGAAAGCTAATAAACCAACAGAAAAGTATTTAAAGCAGAACCGAATAGTCCTGGATATCCGGTATTGTACAAAATCTTAGAAACTCCTGGTTAAATTTTATGTTTGTAACACAGTAATTATCTAATTAAACCCTAACTAACAACAGGATGCAGGATTTAATGCGTAAATGTTTATTTGCCAGATATGTTTTATATACATTTTCAACATACTGGAAATGTATTTTATTTTTATTTAATTAGGATTTTAACATCATATTTTACACTTTGGTTACATTCATGACAGGACAGATAGTTACTCATTACACAAGATTCATCAGTTCAAGTTTTTAATGTAAAACACAGTCATGGCTAATTTTGTATCTCCAATTCATCTCTTTGGACTGTGGGAGGAAACCGGAGCTACTGGAGGAAACCCATGCAGACACAGGGAGAACATGCAAACACACAGAGAAAGGACCTGGTCTGCTCAACCTGGGAATCGAACCCAGGACCTTTTTGTTGTTAAGCGACTGCTATCTACTGAGCCACTGTGCCACCCTATTGAAAATTAAACTAAAAAAACAAGTACAAAAGAGATTGTACATTTAATGTAATATTAAATATAATATTACATTTAATTTTCCAGTTTAGGGTGCTCAGGTGGCGCAAATCAGCACATCAGAGCTGACATTTTGAACTCGTTGGTTCGAAACTCAGCTCTGCCATCCGGCAGGCTGGGCACCTACATGAACAATGATTGGATGTTGTTGAAGAGCAGTGTGCCGGAGGGGACCCGCGCAGAGATGAGGGGTAATGTAATCAGTGTGCGTCTTTTCATACATAAAGCTGATCCACATATGAACTCGTCTTGTGCAGGTAAATAGATGCAGTCGGATACTGCACACGTGTCGGAGGGGGCGTGTGTCAGTCTTGCTCTCCTTAATCAGAGCGGAGATTAACAGCAGTTGAGAGGATGCATAATGCAATGGGGTGATTGGATACGACTAAATTGGGAGGGAAATTAGAGGAGAAATGCAAAAACAATTCCAGTATAGAATGTTACAATAATTTTACTTAAATAAATAAAAAATGAAACCTTTAAGCAGTGTTCTAGACTGATCATTATGCTCTATACATGAGTGGGAGTTGTGAGGTTTAAATACAAGAGCTTCATATAAATCTAGCTCTCAGTAGCAGCTTCAGAAATTCCCCAGCTATCAAATTAATGCGGACTTAACCTTCAGTTTCAAAGAAAGCTAGAAAACTGTCAGTCTACTCAATCACTGCAAAAAGGCAGGTTGAAATACTCTGGACACTCGAGCGTACCTGTCCACAATTAGGAAGTCAGTTACCCTTTTAGCATGACCTCTAGAAGGATAAACCCCATCAATCTGTCCGACAGGCTGTTCAGCATGCAGAGGAGGAGGGAATTTGAAGATGTGTGAAGCCATCACTCGCAGCAAAGACAGCATGAATACTGGCCCTGCTGAAGCTCTAACAGATGGTTAAAACCTCAGATAGACTCAGGAGAGTGATGGTGAGTCTTAAGCCTTCAATCCTTTTTTACCAGCCATTGTAATCTAAGCACTTTCAGAGAGCTAAAAAAAAAAAAGCTCTTCATTATAGTATTATTCGGTCTATTAAATGTTTAAATGAGGCACAAGCTTAGATGTCATGGCTGCAAAAATCAAGAAGAAGATATAACTGGTTTACAAACAGCTGGCAGATAGATTTAAAGAGAAGCAGAAGAATAAATCAATGGACACACAAACTGCCTTTATTAATCAATTACTGAAAACTGTTACTGAACAAATTGGCCGTGTCTGAGGAAGGGAAAATCAGACAGATTCTCTTCCTGCTGCCACTGTGATAGGCGATGGTTGGGGGGGGGAGCATAGAGTCACATGGAGCATAGCATGGCTCTCCGTACAGGTGATAAAAAATGGCTGATGACTGGAAACCTGTTGGACGTGGGCCGCACAATGGTCTACGGTGCTTCTTGCCTTGGCCACAACAAAGGTCTAAGCAGCACTTTCAGGACATCTTGGGAACTGGAAATGACGAGGCTAGGAAAAAAACATGGGGGGCTCAAAAACGTTCAAAATCTAAAATTAAAAGTTTAACAAACCAAACAATTATTTAAAACAAAGCTGAAAGAAACTAAAATTAATTAGATCAAACTCATCTCTGAGAAGCAGGACTGTATTTATGAACATAAAATGAAATAATTCACAATAAAAAAGTCCAAGACAATTCTAATGTGTAATTAATGGGGTAATTCTAATGGTCTACTGGTCATGTATCACACACAGCAGCGCACTTATTAACCAAAATTGGAGAATAGAGAATTGAATAGAAAAATCAGTGAACGGTAACACTGAATAATGCGTTAATGCATGCCGTCTGAACATCTAATAAGCCACATGAGCAGAAAACCCTAATGGGTCCGTGAATAAAAAGCCTTTTTGCCAGACCACTTTGCTGGGCCGCTGGCATATCACCCAGACCAGCAGCAGACCATGGAAAGCTACTGCGGCCAGAAATATGAATGATTAAAATCTCGCTGCCTAAAAAAAAAGCCGGTTCAAAATTCTGATTTGCACTAACGGGTCTTTTTTCCACCCTACATTATCCGCTTCAGCCCTATTCAGGCTAATAAACATCAGATTAAAAAAGTTCTGGTTTTCTTGGACAAACATAAGAGCTTCTGAAGTGTTTTTACAGAGGATAAAAATGAGGAAGGGGGAGCTGATGGAAATTAGAGCTGATGCATATGGATGCTGTTAAGAAAGTACAAACCAAAAGATGGATCTGAAATTTTAGAGCAGAGACATGTTATGTTTAAAGTTGAGTCAAATAATTTGGATAAAAATGGCAGTGACCTTCTGCTCTTGCTGGTACTGAGTTGACTTTGGCTGAGAATAGAGATGTCATCTACAAGGCCACTGGTGTCATGTTAAAGACAGTAAAACTGGAAGATGGAAATGGTGCTTTCTGACTATTTACTGTACAGTTTATCGAGCCAAGGCTGTGGCAAAAAAAGTAAATGATGGAGCGACATTAAGTGTAACGACACTTTATCACCATAAATATTAGACCACTGCTCCAGGTTGTTGAGTTCACAAGACTTTCAGCATGAAAGTAGCATGTAAAGTCAGCATGACGAGGTCCATCTTACAGAGGATGAAAATGAGGAAGGGGGAGCTGATGGAAATTAGGGCTGGATGTTAGTAAAAAAAAAGATGGATCTGAAATTTTAGAGATGAGACACGTTGTGTTTAAAGTTGAGTCAAATAATTTGAAAAAAAAGGGCACTGACCTATGCCGGTACTGGTTTGACTTGAGACGTGTCATCTACATGGCCACTTATGTCATGTTAAAGACAGGGAAACTGTAAGCTGGAAATGGTGCTTTCAGTCTGAAGATGCAGTTAAATCTGGTTTGTAACGACACTTTATCACCATAAATATTAGAACACTACTCCAATTGTTGAGTTCACAAGACTTTCAGCATGAAAGTCAGCATATAAAGTCAGCATGAATATGTCCATCTTACAGAGGACACAGAGGATAAAAATAAGGAAGGGGGAGCTGATGGAAATTAGAGCTGATGCATATGGATGCTGTTAAGAAAGTACTTACCAAAAGATGGATCTGAAATTTTAGAGCAGAGACATGTTATGTTTAAAGTTGAGTCAAATAATCTGGAAAGAAAGGACAGTGACCTTCTGCTCTGCTGGTACTGAGTTGACTTTGGCTGAGAATAGAGATGTGTCATCTACAAGGCCACTGGTGTCATGTTAAAGACAGTAAAACTGTAAGATGGAAATGGTGCTTTCTGACTGTTTATCGAGCCAAGGCTGTTGCAAAAAAAGTAAATGATGGGGCGACATTACTAACGAATTAATAATCCACCTATGCACGGACATGACTTCTCTATACACAAACAAGAAAACAGCTTTCAGAGCAATGATTAAAACGCTGGGTTCAAGGTTTGTCTTACCAGGGTGAAAATACTTCACATCAGTTGCTATATCAACATTATAACAACAACGAAGCAAACTGAAAGAGGAGATTATGTAAAGTCGTCCACTTTTCTACAACAGCGAACCAGAAGTTGCACAGTGGAGTCATACCTCAGTATAACTGTCAGGTTCGGGTCAAAGAAGTACGCGTGCAGATGAGGCTAAAAGGTTTATTTACAAAATCACAATCAAAAGCCGTAGTCAAAAAACAAGCAAAGGTCGAAATCCAAACAAACATACACCAAAAGGGGAATCCAAATGACAAAGTCAAAAAAAGATGGCAAAAAGTTAAAAACCAGAAAGTATAATGATCAGTAACAACGCTCAGTACGCACTGTAAACAGAACCTTCACAATGAACTGAACAAAGCAAACAGCTTAAATAGACTAGGCACAGGTGCAAACAATCAGTAATCGGTTGAGGCTGATCTGGGATAGGTTGCCGGCTGCATGTGATAGGTCATGTGATCACCCAAGGTACCCTGGGAAATGGAGTCCCCAAGGGCTAGGCTCAGTACTGAGCCAGAGGAATGCGTGACAATAACAGTATAATGGTGCAACGGTTCATTAGCGGTGACTGGGGGCGTCACCACTTCTGTTTGTTAAAGGGAGAGCTAATGGTAATTTTACAATACTTAATTAATAAATAAACAATAAAAATGTTATATATTGCAACTGTTTCAAGTGTACTGATTCCATCATATATTCTGTCATTTTCTGGAGCCAAGCAAAGCTTACAGTACTCAAAACCTTCATTACATAGATGGTGAAATAGAACGTTTTATATTCTATACTTATGACAGCAGAATAAGCCACAGACACATAAGAAGTCTATACAAAATACATGCCTTAATTCAAGCTAAAGGCAGTCCAACAAAATATTACAGAGTACAATTCTATTTGGCCAAGAGCCACCGAAAATACAGTAATATTGCTGTAAAATTTTAAATTATTTTAATTTTTTGTACTGGCATGCCTGATGTTAAGACAGACCCTGGCAGATAAATTAGTATTTCCTTATAAAGCAGTACACATGTATCTGCTATGAAGCATTTCTGAAGCAGAAGTCCACACATCGCCCAAAGAGGAAAGCTGAACTGCACCAGGAAACCAGTCATCCAATAACACGCCACAGAAACAGCGTTCAGGAAGGAAGCCATTGTTTATGTTTCATGCCACCAACTGATTCTGTGAGGAAATGCATCTGAGCTCTGTGGAATTACGTGGGTAACTGCATGACGTTTAAGTGTTATCTGTTCTCAGATCAAACCCTTTCTATCACTTCTTCTACCACTGCACATCAACAGTAAAGTTCAGATTTTACTTTCTTTTTGCCAGACTTAATTATAGACATTCCAGTATAATAAAAAGCTTTATGATCAAAACATAAGAAATGTTGTTTGTTGATCACAGTAATGAAGATTGATTGATTAGTTTTTAACGCCATACCGACACACTGGGGTCATTTATACGGCGGTCAGTAATGAAGATACTCAGGGAATCAGTTAATAGTTTTATACTGAGCATAACTAACAGTTCACGCTCTGAGAAGGAAGAATCTGGCACCAGAATAGAATAGAACTCTTTTTGTGTCCTGAGATCTAGAAATAATGGTTACTGTGGGGAAAATGTTTCTACCACATCTGTTATTGTCATATGGTAGCCTTAAGGAGAGAGCTGTGGGTTACCAACTGAAAGATTGGCTCCAGGGCCGCCATACAATGGTTGCCCCTGTGTTCTGACCCCACCTTCCAAAGAAGGTGTGATATGTGGATAAAGAATTTCACTGTACTATACACATAATGTGTTTATGTATATATGCCAAATAAAGATGCTCCATCTACCCTAGATTATCATTATCTTATCATTAGTGGTACCAGCAGTGGTATCATTTAAACCTGTATTAATAAATCATAAGTATTAAGTATTTATTTCCAATGCATAAAGGCACAAAACCCTATTAACATGCCCAGAATTAGGACCCTACTAAATTCACAACAAAATGTGCTTAATTTCACAAACCTCGTTTTTCAAAAATCACAGATTTCACAGATTTTTAAAGAAAAGAGCCACATTTCATGACAGTCATTAAATTACACTCATAAATTAAATGATAGAATAAATGGAAGCTACAACACACAGCACAGCCTACCTTACCGACCTTAACGATTGAATGTAAACCTAGAACATCCAGCAACAGGGCAAGGCTCCATCTCAAATACGAAAATTCTCTATTCCCCCCCCCGCGTCCACAGAATTGGTAGGAAGTTTTCCAAACTCAGTTACCTTTAGCTGCTTTGGACTTCGACATCTTGGACATTTTGACTAACTGATTGCTAATTGAATTGCTGTAGGATTGCTAGGATGCCTCATAGTGCGAATTAAACAGTAGACGTGAACACTACGTGAATGAAAAATGTTAAATCGCTAACCACGGGAAATGGCTTACTGGAATAAATAAGGTAGGGCCTTACCCATAATGTTCCTCAGTAAAGTAAAAGTTATTAGATGTTATATGTTAGAAGTAAATTCATTAGAGGCCAAGGCAACATGAGGAAAAAAAAGATTCATGGTATAAGTACTTTTTCATGCAATCCTTGTTTGCTGGATCAATAGTTTAGTGCCATCATCTACAAAAGTTACCCTCATAACTAAAGCTAAAATTGTACCTCATGTCTCATACAGTGAAATTTAAATTTAGAAATAATAGGAAAACAGAAACCATTTGAAAGTCACTGCAAACAACAGATCCCAATTACTTTTAAACTCCCATGAGATGGTTAAATGTGGGTCGGCTATTGAGAACAGTATTTTTAGCTACGTGTCCTAACCCCAGGTCATGTGCTTCTCTTTATATAAATACAAACACTGCAGAGGATAAATGCTTCAGGCTTTGCAGGAATTAGATGAAAATGCATGAGGGAGTGTAGGAAACTAATGTTTTATTTGTAAATGTGTAACACTGAGTAAGAAGCAATAAATCTGAACTGTTGACCCAAGATTAATTTGCTCAACATGGTTCACAGCAGAAACAATTATCAGTGTTTCAGTGTGACATACAAAACCTTACAGCCAAACTTAGTAAAAACTCCCGAGTGGCACTATTCAAGTACATGGCACGACGAGAGACAAGATTTCTGACATATTTGATGAATCTTTAATAGACAAAGGAAAATGCAAATGCATTTAAAGCTTTAAAACCTCAAGCAACAAATCACCTAGAAATAAGGCCCTGCCTAATTCACAGCAGTGAAAAACCAATCACAAACCATGAAATTAGCAATTTCCAGTGTAATGTGCAATTTGCTTTGAAATTCAAAAGGTAAAGTTTGTGTTTAGCATTTAGACGTTTTTCATTCGCATAGCGTTCAGCTGCCTCACGTTTACGGTTTATCTGCACTATTCGGCGTCCTAGGAATCCTTCAGTAATTCAGTTAGCAATCGCTTAGTCAAAATGTCCAAGATGACGAAGTGTAACGCAGCTAAAAACACGACTCTCAACCAATTCTGTGGACACGGGGGGATGTCAAAACTCGGACAAGTATTTTCATATTGAGACGGAGCCTCGCACCGCCGCTGGATGTTTAAGGTTTACATTCAATCGTTAAGGTAGCTGTGCTGTGTATTGTTGAACTGTAGCTTCCATTTATTCTATCATTTAATTTATGAGTGTAATTTAATAACTGCGGTGAAATGTGGCTTTTTTCTTTAAACATCTGTGAAATCTGTGATCTTTGAAAAACGAAGTCCATGGAATTAAGCACATTTCCCGTTAATTTAGTAGGGCCCTACCTATAGATTATTGGTACATTTATTCATTCATTCATTTTCTTATCCACTTATCCAATCTGGGTCATGGGGGGAGGTGGAGGATGCTGGAGCCTATCCCAGCTTTTCAATGGGCGCAAGGCACACAGTAACACCCTGGACGGAACACCAGTCCATCGCAGGGCAGACATACATACACACACACATACACACACACAACCATTCACTTACAGGGCAATTCAGTGTCTCCAATTAACCTGACTGCATGTTTTTGGACTGTGGGAGGAAACCGGAGCTCCCGGAGGAAACCCACGCAGACACGGGGAGAACATGCAAACTCCACACAGAAAGGACCCGGACCGTCCCGCCTGGGGATCGAACCCGGGACCTTCTTGCTGTGAGGCGACAGTGCTACCAACCGAGTCACTGTGCCCCTTATTAGTACAGTGATACTTAATAAAATAATATGAAATAATGTAAGATAATTAGTGACATATTTGGTAGAATTCATTACAGAGTTCATTACAATGTGGTTCTGTTTTACTTTAGCTAATAGTTTCTGTTAACCACAATGCCTTTTAACAACACTGTAAACACTCACCTAGAATAAAACTCCAATTCAAGACCAAGGTTTAAATCTCTGCTGTGCTATTGCCTGGCAGGATGTCGACACAGACATGACTGGCTATATCTGGGCTACATCTGTTTCCCAGGGGAACCAGACACACAGCAACCCTGACCATACAAGACAGTGCTGCATTGAAATCACAGTCGAGACTAAGTAGACCAAGACATCTGCACACCTCAGTACTGAGTCATTAGTCTGACAATAAAAGACACTGTTATTTCTCAACAAACGTAATTAGGATATTAAAGTGTCACAGCCCAGTAATAATGAAGGACACTAGGTTTTATGTTTATTTATATAAAGCAATTAAAGCAATAAAAGCAATAAAAGTAGTCTACTGGTAGAACTACTGGCTTTCTAATGTACATTTACAGACACTGAATGATTTATTGAAATACAACAACTGTACATCACAGCTGTGTTGTTTTTCTTTGTTGTTTGAAGCTTGTTGGATGCCGGTCAGTTATGTGTTAAAAGAATTAAGCAGACTTTGCATTCCTAGCTAGTTAAGCACAGAACTAATAGGAATTCCTGTGGCTCACATCACTCCGGCTGAAACGCTAGCTCAGGTTATTAACTTTAATAGTGCTGACAGTCAGCCACCACACACTGTTTTTCTAACACGCACACACACATACAAGCACCCCCTCAAAGCTTGCAATCAAACACTTCCACAAGGAAAGGGAAATCAGGGGTTGATGTGTGTCAAAGTGCACTAAATAGTGTGGTGTGTGCTACTGACATTTTAAACCTGCACACCATTAAAATCCCATTTATTACCACCAGCAAATCATATATCAGCTGACAGTTCAACCGAGAAAAAAATCCTTTGCTTACATAGTGCATCCCATTACTGAGTAAAAAACACTTATATAAGCAAATAAGAAGTGGTTCTAGGTATACATTTACCTTTACTAACCAATCATCAAGTGTGTCCTAGTGACATCTAGGGAATATAACCCTAGACAGAATGCCAATCCAATCCACAAATGTAACCATCACATATTCCTAGGGCTGCCGCGATTGGTCAACCTAGTCGATGACGTCGACGCATTTCAATATTTTAAGTCAATGCATTGTTTTTAAAACAATGTTTCTAAATGATAATTTTAAATTTCTAAAACATTTCCATTCATATAACCATTCATATAACCATTCATATGATTTCCCTCAGCACTGCTTGTTGCGTGCAGGACCTAAGTCGTATGTGGTCCAGTCACTGGTTTGCGGCATTAAGCGCAGTCTTAAAAAATGCCGTCTGCAGCAGTCAGAGGCCGATTGTAGAGAGCTTTCAAAGAAAAGCTAAAAGTTTTCCAAGACCCAAATCATTAAAAGTTTGGGAATACTTAAAACTGGCACAAAACAAAAATGTGGTTTGTACACTGTGCAAAGCTTTAATGGTACCACAGCAGCACTAGCGCCATGTTGTAGGCCTACGTCTATATTGTTTCTTTAAACTTTTTAATCGTGGAGAACCTAGAATATCGTATTCCTTAGTGAGTTCAGTTAGGGCACATTTTACTTCTATATTGTTTCATTAAGCTTCTTAATCACGGAGATCTTGGAATCCCGTATTTCTTGGCAAGTTCAGTTAGGGTGCATTCACACGCGCCGCACACTTGCTCCGTTGGGCTCGCGATTTCTGCGGTTGCTGTGGCGATCAGAGCGTTAAAAAGCTCATATGAATGCACCTTAACGCTTGCACTTTGTTTACATCGCTTAGAATTAAGTTTAGAATTAAGTACGTTTTGAGTGAATGTGTAGGTTAGAATCTGGGCTCATTCTGTCTTTACTGTACATTGGACTTAATGAGACATGCCCACCTCTATTTTATTTCTGCTATAAGTTTAAGCACTTTCCTTTGTGTACAGAATGCCATAAACACATGCTGCACTTTGTTTAATATGCAGCACTTGAGAATTTGATTATATGGACATAAACCCTGTTTACGTTTATTTTTGTGCCATATTATTATGCCATACAGTTAAAATAAAAGAAGCTTAAATGAGATTCTGAATTAATTTTTTGGAGGAAAATTAATCATTTAGATTAATCAACTAATCAGTAAAATAGTCTATAGATTAACCGATAGAAAAATAGTTGTTAGAGGCAGCTCTAACCTTTACTAACCACTTTATCTAGTGTGTCCTGGTGGCATCTAGGGAATACATGCCGGACAGGACGCCAATCCAAAACAAAGCACCACAAATGTAACCATCACTTATTCCGTCAGTTGCAGCTAGGGAAATGATTAAATTCAGGTTCCCACGACCCTGTTGAGTACCCAATAAAGCATTTGGCTAATGTGCCGTTTTAGAAAATACCCAGCCTTTCTAAATATTACTTATATTTATCTACTATATATTCAATACCCAGTACATTCTAAACAGGGTCACAGTCCAACATCACCTGAACATTAAGTGAATTGTTGAGTGTGTGATGCTCTGCAATACACAGGCATTGGTGCACTGCGCTGGATATGCCTGCATTACACCCACTTATTCTCACTTGTGGGCATCTAGAGCATTAATTCCATTTTCAGTACGTTTAAAGTGGTACTCCCCACAGACATGCCAGCAAAAACTCACATCCAGTAACCAGAGATGAGGATTGAACCTAGGTTCACAGGACCATATAGCTGTGCACCCATATAGCACCCGTACTGCTTGCTACGCCATGGGCTGTGCAGCTGTTCTTAATATTGTGACCCGAATGCTTTCTCATGTTGTGCGTGTTAAACAATGCACTGATGAGGTAACACATGACAAGTCTGAGATTATAAAGTAAAAAGACAGAACCTCCCTGCAATAAAAGCTCTCTGCTGAGTTTAGTGACTGAGCACTAAAGCTTCATCAAATACGGTTTGTATCAGTCAGACAGACATGACTGAAGGCTCATGGGCTTTCACAAGAGCCTGTCAGAACGCCAAACCCTGACACTCCAGGAGACGCTGCCCACACACAGTGGATGAAAAGCAGTTGTACACAAGCTGAAAGGCAATTGAGACGAGGGACAGAGACTCATATTAGTGTCCAGTGGATTAACCTGATATTAAAATATGACATGTTTTTGACAGAACTCAACATAATTGAACAGTTAGGGTCATATAATAACATTCAATAGCTTGTTTACTAACATTTTAGCCACATCTACAGCTAATCGGAGTATAAAATCAAACAATCAAAACAGCCATGAAACTGTTACTGACAAATGTAAACAGTACAATAGCTCCTATTAAAAAGCTCTGCAATTTCAACATGGCATTATTATCGGATGCCAACTTCTCAATAAGTTGGTTCTCCAAATTTCTGACCTGCTAATGCTACAGTTTTGTTTTTGTGAAGCAGAAATGTCTAGAAGCAACAACAATTCAGCCACCGAATGATATGTCATTCAAGTTGAAAGAATTACAGTAAAAATTTATTTATATAAAATATATTTATTAAATAATTAATAATTGTATTTATTTTATTGCTTATTTATTGTGAATATATACAATTACATAATTTGATCATTTGGGTTTCCAAACTTTTAAATATGACTAGATTTGCTGTTTTGCTGTTTTTTTATAATATGATAATTTTAATTATTAAAATATATTATTAATACACAAAATGTGGCATGTGCAAAATTTATGGAACATTTTATATTTTATTCCTTTTCCAAGTTTTAATTTCTAATATCTTACCTATGTCTGCTGTGGGACAAAGAGAGAAACTGTTTTCTTACCTACTAAAATTAAGAATTAAGTATTAAGAGGTCGTAAAACAAAAAAATGACCAAACTTGACCAAAAAATCCTGTTCCACCTTAACAGTCCCAAGTGTAGGTTTGTCCCTGCTGCACACCCGAACTTTGCTCAAACCCACAATTTATGTTCTGTGTTTTTGTTTGTTCAAAGAAGCATGCTGTGAGCAATACATTGCAAAATGTACAATGTAAACACATTATTTAATACACACACACTTTTTTCCCTGTTAACTTTTTTCTTAGATCATCAGAGAATGTGAGCACAATGTCCGAACTTGTGCGTACAAACATCCCCGTCACAGAATAAAGCATGTTAAAGCAAAAAACCTTCTTTATTCTTACCTGTAATTAGACATAATTATTGCAGTAAAGCAGCTGTGATCAGTGGTAACTTAGAAGCTAGAAGTAATGTTTAGCCACTTGTTTAATAGCCACAGGCGGTCGGTTTTATTCATGAGTACTTTTAAGGTGAGCCCAGGCATGAAAGGAGTCGAGTGATGGTTATGGCTTGCCAGTGAATCCCTTTATGTGTCATTAGATAAAATGCATTCAGGCAGTGAAATGCTGTCCAGTGCCATGTACACTTCTGCAATATACATCATGTATTTTATAACTGTATTATATAAGATATGGTGGAATGTAGTAATTATAGGTCAGATACAATTATGTGCTGCTAGCAAAAAAATTACTATCTTATACCTTCTAAAGCTTTTTCCATTTGTACTCTCAAATTATAGCTGTCAATGGTCACAAAACAGTAAAAGTGAATATATTAACCTGTATAGTAGACACTGTTTTTTTATTTTATTTGAAGCGTTATACCAACATTTCAAAGTAACCAAACTGTCAGGGCATAACGACAAACTGGTTTAAAAAAAAAAAAGACACTTTGACCAGTATTGACCCTGATGCCAATAAAATAGGGGGCATTTAACATCAAGTTAAAGCAAGCAAGCCGTAGCTTAGTGGTTAAGGTACTGGACTAGTAACCAGAAGGTCGCTGGTTCAAGCCCCACCACTGCCAGGCTGCTGCTGTTGGGCCCTTGAGCAAGGCCCTTAACCCTCATTTGCTCAGACTGTATATTGTAACTGTACTGTAAGTCGCTTTGGATAAAGACATCTGTTAAATGCCAAAAATGTAAATGTAAAGTTACATGACATCCCTTCAGCTAGGGGAACTGAACCAGGTTTTCTGTGTGCCCCAAAAGCACCTCTATGTTTGTGCATGTTAAAAAAGTACATTTAACAAAAGCTTTAGTAAAAATAAATAAATAAATTAATACATTATAATTACATTAACAGACATATGAGAGCTTAGTTTTAAACAGGTTGTACAGTATAAAACATTTCCTAATTTATTGTGTTTCATATTGTGATTTAAATGATATTAATACAATCTATTTTAAGGTTTTTTTGCTATTTGAAATAAGAGTGCAATAAACATATTATCTTATAACAGCATAGTCTCTGTAGTCAATGTATTGACAGGTGACATAATAAACAAAACAGACCGTTTGCAGGGATGATTTGAAGCCATAAACATTCTGTACAAATGAACAGAAATTGATTCTAACTGGTCTGTTGATCACCACAGTAGAATAATTTCAGCCTAAGAAAAGCGGTCTATTTTCATCTGTAGCACAAATGAGATAGAGAAATGGTTTTATAAATAAGGCCCTACCTAATTCACTGCCATTAAAATTGTGACATACCGTGAAATTAGCCTTTTCCTGTGAAATATGCAATTTGCCATGAAATTCAAAATTTCAGGTTTGTGTTGAAGTGCCTCATGTTTGCTGGTTAATCTGCACTATGAGGCGGTCCTAGCAATCCTACAGCAATTCAGTTAGCAATCAGTTAGTCAAAATCTCCAAGGTGTCGAAGTCTAAAGCAGCTAAAAACACGACTCGGGTGAGTTTGGAAAACTACCAACCAATTCTGTGGACACGGGATGATTTGGAGCCATAAACATTCTGTACAAATTAACAGAGGGAGGAGTCAAAACACAGACAAGTATTTTTGGGATTTACAGGCAACCATTAAGGTAGTCTGTGCTGTGTATTGCAGATTCCATTTATTCTATTATTCAATTTAGGAGTGTTATTTAATGACTGCCGTAAATTGTGGCACTTTTCTGTAAAAATCTGTGAATTCTGTGATTTTTGAAAAACGAGATCCATGAAATTAAGCACATTTTCCTGTGAATTTAGTAGGACCTTATTTACAAGTATTAAGATCATGTGAAGCTTGCTGTGACCTTTATAGTCACCATATTGTAACTTTTAAGAGATTTTGGACTGACATGTTAAGACAGCGCTCTCCACAGCCGTCATTAAAACACCAGCTGGATGCTGAATATGATGGCCACAACCTCACTAACACACTTTGGGACTATTTTCCTTTCTCTGACCTGTCTGTCTCTATCTACAGCTTAACAAAGAATTTTGGTTAACAAGTAAATGACATGCACACACACACACACACACACACACACAGTGTAAGCAATTTCAGTCAAAACTGAAGCAGCACATGTCCAGTCTTCAATTCTGCTAAGTCTGGGTTTAACATCTTTGCTTAAATGATCTCATTATCCATGACGCCCTCAAATGCACCCTAACACACTTCTATACAAACTGTCAAACAGATTAGTTTCGAGCTGAAACAGAAGAGCATGGCTGCCAGACCTTTGACCCCATGAGTGTGTATCTCAGCTTTCATTGTGCAAACTCCCCTCTGTAACGACCCCCAGCACCCTTCAGAGTACGCCTGTATATTTTATAATGTGATTGAAACCTGTTATGGACTATAAAAGTCTCACTTCGTTCACTCTGATCAGGACACGCTTGTGTCCCTAATGACAGATTCCTACAGCTTTATGAGTTTCAAATATACCAGGTGGCTTATGGGTTTTAGTTATGGCCCTGTTACTCGACCTTATTGCTCATTACAAGTTCAGTTCCCTTCAAGACCTGTTTTACGGTACAGAAACCATGTACAATTTATGTCATCATAAAAGAGACAAATGAAACTTTTGCATTAAACAAAGTTGCGTCTTCATTATTCCATCATGTTTGTTTGTTTGTTTTGCTTTCCCACCCATTTCCAAAACAAGACAAAACAAACAGTCTAAATTCCATCCATGGCGGTGGTTACAGACAGTAGACATTTGATATTGTCTTAATTATAGGATACAAAACATGAACTTTGCTGCAAACCCAACAAGGAATGGCAATACAGCTTAAAACAGGATTTAATCAAGCAGTGCAAATTTCAAGACTTCAAAGTAGAGATGCACAATTGAAACTTGAGAGAATCAAAATCAGCAGATTTTATTATTATTATTATTATTATTATTATTATTATTATTATTATTACTTTAAGCTAATTTAAGGTAATTTGTCCTGTTGTGTTTGTGTTACTTAAGACAAAAATATATTAGCCGATTTGGCTGTGAATCTCAATGGTATAGAAAGAGCTTATCTCAAACAAGTCAGAATTGGTGGTAAGCACATTTAATTATATCTAATATTTTATTTATATGTTTTATATTATATTTTAAGGTCCCTAGTATCCATTTGTTTTTAATGGAAGTAGCAGGAAGGACTATTCTAGGGTGAATTCTTCTATTCATGAAGATTTGGGCTGTTGAAGCTGCAAATGAGTGGCTACTAAACATTAATGCCCATGGTTTTCAAATGGGAGGTCAAACAAGCATCTATATGCTTGAAGGTGAATGGCTTACACTACACTGACCCTGGAAGTGAAAACATAAGTGAGTGTGTGGCTGCATATGACATGATATCCAGTCCAGGGTTTGTTACCACCTTGAGCCTTACTAAAGAAGAATAAATTACCATGTCATTAGGTACTTGTTACTAGTGAGAATCTTGCTATATTATAATCCCAGTTAACCCTCCAGCATATAAACGTCTTTCTGTGAACAATACTGTTACATCTTGTTCTGCACAAGCTATCATTTGTTAATACTTACTGCAAAAAGCTACATGGAACAAATGCTCCTTCTTACAAATGTTATAATCTGTGCTGTGAGCATCCTGTCTAGTCCTCAGGCATCCCAGGTGTTCTGTGGCTGGTTTGATGTTTCATACCATTCACAACATTAATCCTAAGTAAATCATTTTGGTCAAAATAAAGTAGATCGGTCTTTATTCTTGTCAGAGCATGTGGTTTCCACAACAACAACAATGTAACAAATGTGCTGAATATATATGCACATTTGCTGAAAAATACTGGTCATGGTTCTGTGGATTTAGAAAGTATTTAGACCCTTGTTTTTTTGCACACTTTGTGTTGCAGACTCCATTTTCAGTAAACATATGCTATTTTATCCATCAATCAATGTTGTAGAAGACCCTTACACATCATTTACACACCAAGTCTTTTTCTAAATCTTTACGAGCTTTACACACCTGGATTTGGGCAGTTTATCCCGTTCTTCAGGGCAGATCATCTCAAGATTGGATGGTGAGCAACTGTGAAATGCCACATTCACGTCTCTCCAGATGTTTGATGAGGTTTTTAAGGACGTACTGAGACTTTTCCCCAAAGTCACCCAGTGTTGTTTTGTGCCACAGCTAAGGGTTTGAATGTTTTTTTCAGTTTATATTTTGAATTAACTTTTAAAGAACTCTAAAAACATTCAATTCACTTGTCATTATGATAGATTAAGTGTAGACTGATGGGAACAATGGCTCGAGGTCTGAATACTGTCTGAATCCACTGTGTAATTCTTTAGTTTAGCCTTATCCCGTACTTCTTACAGTATGTAGAGGGTTATCGACAATATCGACTACACTTTGTAATCTGTAAAACACTAAAACGCTGCTCATGTTTGAAAGCGTGTGATTACTTGGAGAAATAAAAAAACAGCCATGGAAAAACATGCGAGCAGTTCCAGTGCACGTCTGGCAACAACAGTCAGAGACAAATAAAATTCTTCAAACAGGGTGCAGGACTTAACCAGATGCCATCAACCACAAGAGAGTGTGAGACCCTCCAGTTTCTTCATTACACACACAAATACAAAAATGACTGCTCTACAGCATTTGAAACAAGTGGAAACTTTCAATCATGGTACATACTGCTGTGCTCCAAAGCATTAACTATCAGTGGCTACCAGTCAAATTTTATGGCATAATTTTTCCATTCTTTTTTTTAATAAATATGAATGAATAATAAGTAAAAGGAATAAGTAAACCTTTACCGTAAACACTAGTTCCATACTGGACAGGGCACCAGATCCATTGCAGGAAATTACATATACAATTATGGGAAATACATTAAACACAATGAAGCCAAAAGTATGTAGACACCTGAATATGAGCTTATTGGACATACCATCCTAAAACCCTAGGCAATAATATGGAGTTGCCTACATTTGTAGCTACAACAGCCTCCACTCTTTTAGGAAAGTCTTGGCTGTGAGAATGTGTGCAGTCAGATGCTGATGTTGGCTGAGAATGCCTGGCTCACAATCAGCATTCCAGTTCATTCCAAAGGTTTCAGTAGGGTTGAGATCATGGATCTGTGAACCCTACTTAAGTAACATCACACCAACATCCCCTTCGTCTTGCTGTGTGTGCAGGAGCACAGTCATACTGGAACAGAAAATGGCCTTTGCCCAACTGGTGCAAAATATTAAAATGATACACGTTAGCACTGGGTCTGACTTAAATTCTATACTCAGGGCGACACGGTGGCTCTGTGGGTAGCACTGTAGCCTCACAGCAAGAAGGTCCAGGGTTCGATTTTCAGTTGGAGCAGTCCGGGTCCTTTCTTTGTGGAGTTTGCATGTTCTCCCCGTGTCTGTGTGGGTTTTCTTTGGGTGCTCCGGGTTCCTCCCACAGTCCAAAGACGTGCAAGTGAGGTGAATTGGAGATACAAAATTGTCCATGACTGTGTTTGATATTAAACTTGAACTGATGAATCTTGTGTAACCAGTAACTACCTGTTCTGTCATGAATGTAACCAAAGTGTGTAAAATATGACGTCAAAATCCTAATAAATACATCAATTAATAAAACCTAAACTCAATCATTACCAGCATATAACATCAGTGATTAATATTAGCTCTTGTCCAAATTGCCCATAATTTTATTTCAAAATATGTTGCCATTCGTGGCAACGCGAGTGTGTATAACAACCTGTGAAAGACTGATACCTTGTTCAGAATGTATTTCTACCTGGCACGTAGTGTTTCCAAAATGAGCTAATGAACTTAAAATCCACAAATTACAAAACCTCACATTGTGGTGCAGTCAAAACATGGAAAGTGTTTGTGTTATACTTACTTAAGCATTACTGAGATAGGTTACTGAGATAGACATCACAAACAAAACATTCATGAGATCACAGTACTTAAACCTGTCAATAACCCACTGTATCATTTCAACATGTGTAAACACTGAGTCAACATTCCCTGACCACGTTAAATCCTCTGTCAGAGCAACGTCATCTAAAATGAACTGTACTGAGTACTACCAAAGTACTGACAGTATCTAATGCAAGTATGACTGGCTTAGTTATGCACCGCTCTTTTTATGCTTCAGCTTAGCCGATGCCAGTCAGCCGACAGGCCAAAACTTGTTCTAGACACACAGAGACTTTTGTCTCTGTCCAGAGCTCAGTGCACTGAACAGCCTGGCACTGCAATCATGAGCCAATCATGTCAAAGAGAGAGCAAAACTATTGATTTAACACACAGCTCTGTCATTGTTGGCTCCCAAAACAGGATCAGTGTCTGTCTGTGCAGATTCATTCAGGCCAACTGCAGATATTGTGTACGTTCCTAAACATCAGGGTGGCGGGGAGAGTAATCAGCATCGGTGAGAGGCAGAGATGCTGGAAGCAATGCAAACAGCCATGTTGATGCATTGGTCATAATTTCTGAATTAAAATATATAACAAAAGTAAAATATATTAAATATATATAACAATAATTTCCATCAGGATGAATAAAGTATCTATCCATCTATCTATCTATCTGTCTGTCTGTCTGTCTGTCTGTGTCTGTCTGTCTCTGTCTGTCTGTCTCTGTCTGTCTGTCTGTCTGTCTGTTGATCTGTCTGTCTATCTATCTAACTATCTGTATATCTGTCTGTCTATCTGTCTGTCTATCTGTATATATATACAGTGTATCACAAAAGTGAGTACACCCCTCACATTTCTGCAAATATTTCATTATATCTTTTCATGGGACAACACTATAGACATGAAACTTGGATATAACTTAGAGTAGTCAGTGTACAACTTGTATAGCAGTGTAGATTTACTGTCTTCTGAAAATAACTCAACACACAGCCATTAATGTCTAAATAGCTGGCAACATAAGTGAGTACACCCCACAGTGAACATGTCCAAATTGTGCCCAAATGTGTCGTTGTCCCTCCCTGGTGTCATGTGTCAAGGTCCCAGGTGTAAATGGGGAGCAGGGCTGTTAAATTTGGTGTTTTGGGTACAATTCTCTCATACTGGCCACTGGATATTCAACATGGCACCTCATGGCAAAGAACTCTCTGAGGATGTGAGAAATAGAATTGTTGCTCTCCACAAAGATGGCCTGGGCTATAAGAAGATTGCTAACACACTGAAACTGAGCTACAGCATGGTGGCCAAGGTCATACAGCGGTTTTCCAGGACAGGTTCCACTCGGAACAGGCTTCGCCAGGGTCGACCAAAGAAGTTGAGTCCACGTGTTCGGCGTCATATCCAGAGGTTGGCTTTAAAAAATAGACACATGAGTGCTGCCAGCATTGCTGCAGAGGTTGAAGACGTGGGAGGTCAGCCTGTCAGTGCTCAGACCATACGCCGCACACTGCATCAACTCGGTCTGCATGGTCGTCATCCCAGAAGGAAGCTGACGCACAAGAAAGCCCGCAAACAGTTTGCTGAAGACAAGCAGTCCAAGAACATGGATTACTGGAATGCCCTGTGGTCTGACGAGACCAAGATAAACTTGTTTGGCTCAGATGGTGTCCAGCATGTGTGGCAGCGCCCTGGTGAGAAGTACCAAGACAACTGTATCTTGCCTACAGTCAAGCATGGTGGTGGTAGCATCATGGTCTTGGGCTGCATGAGTGTTGCTGGCACTGGGGAGCTGCAGTTCATTGAGGGAAACATGAATTCCAACATGTACTGTGACATTCTGAAACAGAGCATGATCCTCTCCCTTCGAAAACTGGGCCTCATGGCAGTTTTCCAACAGGATAACGACCCCAAACACAACCTCCAAGATGACAACTGCCTTGCTGAGGAAGCTGAAGGTAAAGGTGATGGACTAAACCCAATTGAGCACCTGTGGCGCATCCTCAAGTGGAAGGTGGAGGAGTTCAAGGTGTCTAACATCCACCAGCTCCGTGATGTCATCATGGAGGAGTGGAAGAGGATTCCAGTAGCAACCTGTGCAGCTCTGGTGAATTCCATGCCCAGGATGGTTAAGGCAGTGCTCAATAATAATGGTGGTCACACAAAATATTGATACTTTGGGCACAATTTGGACATGTTCACTGTGGGGTGTACTCACTTATGTTGCCAGCTATTTAGACATTAATGGCTGTGTGTTGAGTTATTTTCAGAAGACAGTAAATCTACACTGCTATACAAGTTGTACACTGACTACTCTAAGTTATATCCAAGTTTTATGTCTATAGTGTTGTCCCATGAAAAGATATAATGAAATATTTGCAGAAATGTGAGGGGTGTACTCACTTTTGTGATACACTGTATATATATCGTATTTAAGACAAACACAACTTAAACAAAAATAGTTTTTTAAATTAAAATTACATTTACAGATACTGAGGAAAAGTTATATAACAGCATCTAATGCTTTGGGAACAATTAATGGTTTAGTTACTCAATTAACCAAATGTAACTGATAAGTGGGTTCAATTATACTAGTCACATTTAGACTTAGTAAATGGAACCTTTCCAGTAATGTAAAATAGGCTAAAGGGTTATCAATCAATCAATAAAGTCTAATCATTAGTCTATTAGTCCAAATCACAAGAGAAAATCTCTCCCAATAGCTCAAAGAAAACAAAATTAAGATTTTGGAATGACGTACCCAATATTATCAACTGAACCTCATTGAGATGCTTTGGTAGGACCTGCAGTTCATGTTAGTGGTAGCCTATATAGTTCATTCTTCTTTACACGAAGCCAACCTTAGCTGACAACAACAGCTCACTGGGTTTCGATCGAGCTTAGCACTGAGTCGTGGGTTTAATCACAGACTGTGCTGTTTAAAAGCAGGTTGATGGGGCAGATATAAACTATATGGCTCATCCAGCCAGCCACATGACACAGGCACAGCATAGAGCAGAGACAGACAATGGAAATTGGATTCTTGCATAAGAAGGCAAGAGGGCAATAACTTGTGGGCTAAATGTTCCAGGCAAAATATTCAACAACAAAGTGGAGTCATGAAGAGTGTTTTCTTTTCCTGCACTCCTAAACACCCTACTGTGAAATAACAAAGTATTTTAATATCCACTGTAGCTAGGATAGAGTGGAGTTTCTAAACAAAAATGCAACTTGAATACAAATAAGCTGAAACAGCAAATAAGTTACCTGAGTGCAATATACTGCAAACGTAAAATAAGCTACAGCAACAAAAACACCCTTAAACACCCTTGAAGTACCTGAACACAAAAGGAACAACTTCACATCCTTCCAAATACTGCTTACTCAACCAGAATTCAAACACATTTGAGCAATTTCTATTTTATACTAGTTAATCATGTAGTTTTTAAAAAAGTTATTCCTCTTGCCTCATACAAAACCTAAACTTTTTAGGTTTTAATAAAAATAAGGCCCACTACCACTGGGATCCAGGTTTGAAATCCCCAGCAGTGCTATCGAGTCTGCATACAAACATGACTATGGTGGATGGGAAGGAAGGGGGGTTTGGTCAGTAACAAAGAAGAAGCCAGTCCCACCATGACCCTGACCAGGATAAAGCTGTGATAAAAAGCCACATCTGGCTCAGAACCTTTCCTACTAAGTTATAGTTATACTAAGTTATACTAAGTTATACTAAGTCATTAGGCCCTCAGCAACATATTAATTAATATCACAGAATATTAATGGAATAACCTTTAAAGGTGAATGCAACGTTAATTTAAAAACATGCAAGTTCGTGATTAGGATAAGAAGGTGTGAGAAATTCAATCACCCGATATGCTGACTTGCTTTGGCTCAGATGCACACTTTCTCAACCACACCCACAACTCAACTACACACACTGAACATGCCACTACGCAAGAAAAAAATTCCTATAGGGGACTAGTACAGCATATCATATAACACCCTGTAGCCCAAATTACTTATTGATACCACCAATAAGTCTGGGGTTAAACCCCACTTTGTGGAAAGAAAAGCCTTCACTGTTTTGGACTTGTTTTTCCAAAGTATGTAAAGGCTCCTAATCAATGTTCCAATTCATCTTAAACTTTGTTATTACTAGGGCTGTCACACGATTAAAATTTTTAATCGCGATTAATCTCAATTAAAATTTTTAATCGTGTGACAGCCCTAATATATATGTATTCATCTCAATTAATCGCAAACTAATAATTAAGCAAAATTTGAACAGTTATGCACATTGTTATTGCAAGAACGTGTTTACCAATAAAACATTCATAAAATATGATAAAATTATTAAATCTAAATTCATTGTAGAAAGCACATTATCTGACAAAAGTGAGGATCTTTTCCTGTTCATGACCCTGACACTGAAAACAGGTGCACCAACCATAATGTTTTGATCTAATATAAGGCATCAATAAAGCATCAAAACACAGATATGATTATTTCATAGATCTATTAAGAAAACCCTTTAATACTGTGTTTGTGCAGAAAGAATACTGGGAAATACTGTTCTAAATTACCATTTAAACATCTATAAATACCTGAAACAGTCAAGTTAGCAAACATTATAAGTAATTGACTGTAGCTATATAAAAAAAGTGTTAATTAAAACAGTCCACGTAAACGCTTAGTCCATATAAATATCAGATACGAATGTGTTTTTAGAAAACTACAAACATCACAAATATAAATCATGTTTATAACCACGTGATAGAATAACCTGAATAAACTGTAGAGATGAAACATCACACAGAGTTTCACTTCTTACCGGAGGGGGAGGAGGCGGAGCTACACGGTTTTGATGGACAGCTCTAGCAGCCAATGGAAATACTCGTTACAAAGCTTGCGTGTTTCATTCATCTTTTCATCAACACGTAAAAAAAGTGAAAACCGCTAAAAGTAGTTTATCATCGGCCAGTTCATGCGCTTTACATCCTAATTCATCTAAAATACAGTTAATTACCACAGAGACACACATGTATGTGGCACAAACAGCCAAATAAAAATAGTTAGATTATAAATTTTAATCTTGATTAATTTTTTTATCGCGATTAAAATTTTAACGCGTTAATCGCGTTAATTAACGCGATTAACGACAGCCCTAGTTATTACTTAACCAATCAAAATGACTGATTGTTCATTTACACAAATAAGTAATCAATCGTGTAGAAGTTTTTCCCATTTTACCCGAACATGACATCACATTTACATTTTTGTCATTTAGCAGACACTTTTATCCAAAGCGACTTACAGTACTGTGACAGTGTACAGTCTAAACAATTGAGGGTTAAGGGCCTTGCTCAATGGCCCAACAGCAGCAACCTGACAGTGGTAAAGCTTGAACCAGCAACCTTCTAATTAATAGTCCAGTACCTTAACCGCTAGGCTACAGCGTCATCAGAGTGAGGTAGTGGGTTATTGATGTGTTTGAAGGTCCAAAGTAACACTAATCTAATGATACTGCAGGGTACATGGAATGCCTTTATTTGTCATTTATACACATACTCGTGTACAGTACAATGAATTGCTTTCTCCCATATTTCAGGTTCTTGGAAATCAAAAGGGTAAAGGGTCTTGGTCAAGGTCCCAACAGTGGCTGCACAGCTGGGATTTAGACCCACAACATTCTAGTTGGAAAACGCACAGCTCTACCCACTAGGCTACCTCTGTCCTGTTGCTGAAGTGTTTTAATTTTACATGGCAACCAATTTTCTTAATAGCAATATAACTGAACTCCTTAACAAATTCTACAATGAAAATAAAACTTTTATATCTCTCTCTCTCTCTCTCTCTCTCTCTCTATATATATATATATATATTAATGTGTAGTAGTTTTACTGCCTAATATAAAACTCAATAATAAAATTGATGCACATAACACTGCTGGTAAAACTAATCAATAATTCACATCAAATTAAACTTAACTTCTGAGAGATAATTAGTTTTAGCAATAAAAGGATTCGTTTGCTTACGTATTTTCCCTTTTCTATTCACCTCAGATCCACAATGCCGAGCTAAACAAAGCTTTGAGAATGTTATTTAGATAAAGTGTTAGTAAAGTTCAACTGTTACCTGGTTAAATCCTGCTGAAGAGATTCTCAGAGCTGCTGTCTGATCACACGAAGTTAAATTCACCTCAGTGTTTCACTTCCAAAGTTCAGTAAACTCTTTAAATAAACTCAAACGGTAAATTCCGCTTCAAGTGCAGCACATTCCGGATAAAAACCACCACTTGAACCTGTACTGAGATGTGTAGGTGCCGCTCAACTCACTCACTCATTCAACTGATTCACTTTCACCCACAGCTGAACCCTCCCGCTAGTGCGCCGAGATCTCACGGAAAAGAAAACGAGAATGTGTCCCAAATGACTCCTAGCTTCCTATAGAAGTGTACTTCAATGAGTATAAAACTTGATGCTTGTTGCGCCCAATGTAGTGCACTAAATAGCAAATAACAATGTATTTGAAAACAGCCGTTTCAACTGTCTACATTGAGGTAAAACTTGGCTCATTTATTAAGTTTTGCTTTCCCTAACAATCAGTAAGTAAATGTGCTGATCCTGATCAGGATAAAGCTCTTACTAAAACTGAATGAAATACATCAAAATCTTTAAGTAAGTGTTTTAGTACCTCATTCATCAATTACCTATTTATACCCATCACTGGGTAACACACACTGTTACATTTATTCACTCAGTAACTTTATTACACCTGTGGGAAATCTGGATTAGCCATTTCACATTTTGCAGTTTTTTTTGTGGAAATAAGAGAAAACAGGAATAAGCGAGGGGAAAAACAACTTCTGACAGTAACCAGAGTAAAGAATCAAGCCCAGGTCCCCAGGACCCTTGATGCTGTGTTGTGCTTACTGTACTAGTCTGCATTTTTGTTATATATTTTTAAAATGTTATAATAATTTAATTACCTAACAAATTAAAATTCAAGTTATAATAATTGTAAGAATGTATCTGATTTTAGAATTTTTTATAACCTATCATAAAATTGCAATTTCCTTTTTAAAGCCACCACAGCTGAGATCTCGAGCTTTCAAGTTTAAATCTTAGTTGTGCTATCAACCTGGCTGGGTGGCTAACAGGCACAGCAGAAAAATTGCTGCTGCAATTGTGGCTACTCCTGACTGGTCAAAGACACGTGTACAAGAGGGGGGTTGGCATAGCGTGTCTCCTTGTCATGGCTCTCTGTGAGACTCTGCCTCAGGCAGTGAAAAAGAAGCAACTGACAACTGTGCCTGCTGGGATGCATGATAGTTTGCGGCTCTCTTTGGTCAGGACAGGGGTGTGCAGCGGTAAATGTTACAATCAGTGAAATGAAAATGAATAGATTAGGAGGAAAAGAGAAATGCAACATAGAATAGAAAATAAAAAAACACATGAAGTTGTAAGAAACTAAAAAACACAGCACCAGTGTTATTCATTTGTGTTGTCTGAATGACTAGATTGGAAGAAAAAGGGAAAAACAACTGGAAATTAAAAAGACATGAAGTTATAAGAAACTACAAAACATCCACTTTGTATCAAAGGTCGATGTCCACTAAAATTCAAGTCTGTCTTTAGTCTTTCAGTTTGGCCTCATTTCCTGACATTGATATCAACCATCCGGAATCTGATTCAGAGCCCTTCATAACTATTGTTAGTGTTCCTGCTCTACGAGAACAATAGATCCAGACATGTCCTTATGTTCATGTGTTTATGAAGGACTCCTAATGACCGAGACTTGCTGCATGATGCCATTAATGTAAAGTTATTTTATAAGTGCCTTTTACTGAAGTGATGACAATCTGTTTATTTTAAAAACAGATTTTCATGAGTTGTGGTAACAGTGCGTGACATAGTTGGCAAACATTCAACCACTGTTTTCTGTCAAATAATAAACTATTAGTGCTTACATTCACTTTAAATGTACACATAATGTCTATGTACAAATAAATGAATGTACATGTTTAACAGAAATCATTCAGACAACACAAATGAATAACACTGGTGCTTTCTGCAAAGCTTTTGTTTACAATTACAGCTTTAAATCACAAGCCTTTTGCAGAATCAAGTGAAAAGAAGTTAGGCCTTAGTCGTTAGTTTGATTCCCAGGTGGAACGGTCCAGGTTCTTTCTGTGTGTAGTTTGCATGTTCGTCCTGTGTCTGTGTGGGATCCTCCAAGTGCTCTGGTTTCCTTTCACAGTCCAAAGACGTGCAGTCAGGTTAATTGGCACTAAATGTATGTGTGAATGTATGAGTGTGTGTTTGCCATGCTTTGGACTGGCAACCTGTCCAGAATGTCTCCTACGTTTTATTTAATGAATTGGACCCAGCATGACCCTGAGCAGGATAAAGTGTTGGTAAAACAAACAATGAATTAATGTAATTTTAGTCCCAGTCCTTCTTATGCTGGTTCCTACCTGATGTTTACCAGATGTCTTTATGTTTGGCATCAATGAGTCTTGGTCTCCCAATAACATCGGTTTGTAGCTTGTCAGACTGTTGGTGGGTACTCACTATGGCTGCCTTTAAGCACACTTTTCTGTTTTAGAGATACTTCAACCCAGTCATCTGGACATAACAACCCAGTCTTTCGGCCTTTATCAAAGCCATATCTGCTGCATGCAATGTGTGAAGTACGAGTAACTACCATCAGCCCATCCTTTAATATATACCTGACCATGACATGCACAAAATAGGCATTGATATACATATGGGGTGGTCCTATTGTTTTGGCTCATTAGTGTATGATAAAGTTGGCAGTCTAATGCTACAGTTAATTTGTCAATCAACCTGTGCATAGCTATCCCTGAACAATTGTAGCATCAGTTTTTAGCTCATAGACCCCCCGTTAGCTCTGGGTCAGTCACTACTTGCATTTGTAATTGCTTCCATAAAGAGCTCATTAATAGTGTCTGGCCACGAGCCTCATGGGTGTTCCTTCTGCTACCAGAACTAAATAAAAACATCCCTCTCATTATCATCAGCACCCCAGGAGTTAGAGCCACAGAGAAGATCTGTTTGTTTAGTCAATACTTTTCACCCCAATGCTTAATGAAGCTGAATCAATCTGAAATCACCCTGTTAGTTTTCTTTTAAAATGCCAGTAAATGAGATGCAGTGGTCTCAGACATTTGGCCCCCACTATACGTCAAACACCTGGTAAGAAAACTTGATTGGAATGCTGGTGGCTACTCCATAAACAGGGCATTTATGCACTGCACTTAAATGCTAATAAAGTAGCATTTAAAGGCCTCTGGGAAAGCAAACTACCCTTTTTGATGGGCTTAGCCAAGACTGCTTTATATTGTTGTGCAACATAAACACTACAGGGTATGAAGTAAAAGCCTTAGTGGCCAAACCAAGCACTAAACAAAATCATAAATATTTTATATTTTATATTTTGTATGTTTATTTTTGAGTAAATTTGGTATTTACATTTACAACATTTAGCAGAAGCTTTTATAAAAAGTAATTTAAAAATAAAACTGAAACAAAACCTCCTCAAAACTAATACACAGGTACTGTAGTCATAGTATGCCCATTGTTTAATATCTGCAGACCCAGACTTTAATCACTACCTAATATTGTTTTTCAAGAACCATCTATCTGCAAGTGTGGTTTGCTGCCAAGCTTTTAGCCTGATTACACAAGATAACACCTCCCACACATTATTTCACACCATTAATTACAAAGTACTGTAAAACAACACAATATTTTGCTATTGTGCAATTTCATGGATCAAACAAAGCAGTTCAAAAACCATAATCCTTCACAACATTCACATTACATTTCCACACGACTTCCAAAAGAAAGTGTCAGAGGGAATTTGCGTCGTTCAGTCCAAGGAGCATTTGTGCTGATTGTGGGTAATGTTAGGGCTCTGTACAGGCCACTCCACAGTAATCGTGCTGAAACAGGAATTGCCCTTCCCCAAACTGTTGCCACAAATGTAAAAGCTACAATTTATTTAAAATAATTGATTTTATACAACTTAAAGCGATCGATATGGCTAAAACACCTGAACTTAATGATTATGAAGCATAATTATAAAAACCACCAAATATTTTATGGTCATATAATGTAGCTATTTTAAAAAAAACTAAAATGACCCACTTGTGTCATTCTTGGCTAATCCACCTTCTGCAGCTACTACAGCCAGTAGTATTTTGGATAGGTCTCAGTTATAACGGAGCCTTTTCCATACGTCTATTTACAGTTAGTTTGGGGGAGGGGGTGTACAGCGTTCCGGTCACAGATTTCAATAACTAATTGACTGAAGTACTTATTTTAAATCACTTTATTATAGCCATGACATGCCATGTGTTTTAGGTCATTGTCTGACTAAAAGACACTGCACAGGTTTGGACCAAACATATTATTATTGTTGCTGTTGTTGTTGTTATTATTTTAATTGTTGTTCTATTATTATAATTGTCATTTGAGACGGCAAGACAATTTCTAGCATGATATCAAAGCTAATTTACCACCTACAAGAAGAATCAATACTACTGAAAGCTTTAAATGTTTTATAAATTAAATGGATTGATTTATTTGAAGACACTGTATAGTGCTGCTGTATAATTATCTTATTGTTAAAGATCTTTACTCTTCTGTAACAATTGAACAGTATTCAGATTGTATTCTGTATTCACGCTGCAGCATCATTAGCATGCAGACTGAGTTCAGTCGTTCTGACAGTGCTAATGACTCATCATACAGAACAGGTCTGGGGTCAGACACATGAGATTAAGTACTTAATTGTTGTGAAACGGAGGGGATTACACCTGGACCAGAGACAGGAAACAGAGCGCAATTATTTGTTCCACCTTAGGTTTACTACTGTAAACAGTAATGAGTCTCCTAATGCAAGATGTTCACTAGACTGCCAGTAACCACATCAATTAGAGATGAATTTTATAAACAATTCCAAGTCATATTCTGAAAAGTACTCAGTTGAGAATGGCAGAGCAGCTTTGGGTAGAGATCATGGGCAATAAAGGAGATTGTTTTATAATCCGATGCTGGGTTATAGACACACACACACACACACACACACACACACCACAGGCGCTTGATCAGATGGAGATCTGGGGAATTTGGAGGCTAAGTCAACACCTTGAATTCCTTGTCATGTTCATCAAACCATTTCTAAACAGTTTTTGCAGTGTGTCAGTGTGTATTATTCTGCTGAAAAATGACACGTAAGTCTGTGCTTGGTCGATATGTGTTTTTTGCCGAAACTCTCCTGATCCTGATGGTATTTTGGTCACATTTTAAGTCTACAAAATTGCAGGAGCCAATAATATCTACACAATTACTGATTACATATGCACAGATCAGACAAAACATTAGAACCACCACCTCAAACATGTGTATTGCAATGTCTACTTTAGAACAATTGTGCATGTCACAGTCAGGGATATATTACATGTTAGGCTGATAGCAGAACAGTGTTGAATGCAGCAGATATGGACATGATAAAGACCTGAGTTACTTTGATAAGAGCCAACACGTTATGACCAGACCACTGGGTTGAAGTTTTTCTGAAACAGCAATGTGTGCTCACAAGCAGCCAAAGTAAGTATCCACCAACAGTGGTCTGAGGAAGGATTAATAACAAACCACTGACAGATTACAGTGTATTCATTTTAAAACTAGTGATAAAGTGAATGAATTACAGGACTCAGGATTCAGATGTCTTGTGGATTCCATGTCTCCATGTAAACTCAAAATTGCTTGTGTGTTTCAGTAAATATTCTATACACATCATCATAATACCTTTAAAGATTAGGGGGTTAAATTGCTGGGATGCTTTGAAATAGTCTTGAATCAATTTTTCAACGTCAATGTATTTTAAAATGACACACTGTAGAGAGAGTGCTTTCGGTTTGCATTGGCCGAGAATACTGTAGAGCAAGGACAAGTGAATAGGAATGTGTGTAGGAGGGTGAAAGCACAAGCACTTCAATTTAGACACCATCTAATCAAAACCACACTTGTATTGTGTTTTAAAATATCCCAGTTCTCCAGACAGTGTCCTTGGACTTTTGTGGCAATTATGAAGAGAAAATAAAAGAGAAAATAAAACTTCTATATCAAACACAAAACATTATACGTATATCAAGGTTCTTTATTACTACGATGTACTGAGACTGTATTTGGTGGTGGGCGTTTGGGGGACGAAATCTTTTGTTTTCTTGTGTTTGGTGAGTTTTGTGAGTTAAACGACAGTCCTCATTTTGTTTCACCTTCTTTAGTCGATCTCACTCACTCACTTTCTTAACCGCTTATCCAATCAGGGTTGCGGGGGGTGCTGGAACCTATCCCAGCTTTTCATTGGGTGCAAGGCACACAGTAACACCCTGGACGGGGCGCCAGTCCATTGCAGGGCAGATACACATACATACACACACACACACACACACACACACACACACACACACACAATTAACCTGACTGCATGTTTTTGAACTGTGGGAGGAAACTGGAGCTCCTGGAGGAAACCCGGGAAAGGACCCAGACTGCCCTACCTGGGGATCGAACCCAGGACCTTCTTGCTGTGAGGTGACAGTGCTACCCACTTAGCCACCATGCCGCCCTTTGGTCAATCTGTATTCAATAAATTCAGTTGTAACTGGCAAAAATACACTTTTTTTTACTTAGGAGCATCATTATTTTCTTGATTTGGGAAATGTCTCTGTATATCATGCCAGGTCATCATATAGTATGCATAATAACACACGTGCACTAATTCACATGCCATAGCCACATTCTAATTAACAATTAGTAATTAAATCCTATAGCAAGGTAATTATTTACAGAATAACTTTCAAGAATATTAATCTATCTAGTTTGGAAGCATAAGCCATTGTGATTCAATTTCACCTGCTTTGATGCTAAAGAAAGTGACAACATGTGCACTGGAAAGGCAAAAGAATCACAAACGTTCGATTGCAGTTGTTACTGGGAGGCACAACCAGTCATTAGGTTTGGAAGAGAGGGGGCAATTACTTGTGTTCCTTGCTGCAGTGTAACACACAAACCTTGCTTAGGACATACCTATAGCCTCCCTGGCCCTTTCACTGGTATTATCAGTAATGAGCTTCCTCCCATTTTAATGGCTCCCCTGGCACTAGAGCATTAACATAAAATGTCATGTAATTGGTTTAATTACCTGTAATCAGGCAAAAGACATTAATCTCAAATCAGCAGCCCTCCAACCCCAGTGTGTTTATTGTTCTAGCTGCTGAGACTTCCCGGTAACTCAAGGGAACTCAGGTGTAAGTCGCTCGATACCTCTCTGTCTACTGATGAATGTGGCTAAAGATCTTAAATAACGTGTATTTTCAGTGCCTGTTACATTACTCATCCAGCTTAACAAACGTAACAGGCGCCAGTAAGGTCCTCACTATGATTAATGCATTAAAGCAAATTGACAAATCACAGTAAATCAATGCTTGTTGTATGATGGCTCAGTTCACTGGCTCACTCTTACCTCATACTGTATATTAAACTTGTGAAAGGGTAACTGAATGTAGCACGGGTACATGTGGGAGAGATTTATTGCTGTAATTCTGAAATGTGTACACAGATTGACTTGGCCATTGCACCAAATGATGTGTTAAGCTCCCATCTGTCAATGTAAAAAACACCTAGTGCCAAACCACTAATGCGCCATATCCACTTCAACAAAATGCTACAGAAACGTTTATATAAGATTTGTTACAGAATCCTAAAGTATTTATTTATATTAAAGATTATACAGAAATACAAGGACATGCTTTGTATTTTATGGTAATTAAAATAATTGGCAATAAAATGATGGCATCTAAAAAGGTAAATTTGCTCCAACAGTTGGTACTGCAGTCCTACTGCTGGCTCCAGCCGGTCCTCCAGTTTTGGCACAGGGATAAAATCAAGAATTCTGTGCAGTATTAATGATAACATCTGTGTCATTTTTTATTGTGATAGATTGAATATATTTGGCAAATTAATTATTTATTAAATCGGGACAGTCTTGTCACCATTTGCAGCCAGCACCCCAGTACTGTTACCTGCCCTGTTCTCAGGCAAGTAATCGCATCCTGCTAGCTGGTACAGTATTACTTCTTGAAAAACCCCTAATCAAATTGAACCACAATAATGCTAAAATGTCATTCTTACTACAAACACTGCCTGCCTCGAGTCCAGATCTGACTACCATTAAAAATATATAATATATTAGTCCAGATCTGATTACCATTAAAAATATATTAAAAACTATCAAATAAAATAGAATAATCAAATAAAAATGGATAAAGCTACAGTTGATGACCTCAGTTACCAAATAATTATTACCAAATGATTAATGAGGTAATGTTATTAAAATAAATTGTTATGAAATGCAGTAGTACAGTCCCAATAATTTTTTTTTTTACCATTGATTTTTAAAGAATAACAGGATTTAAGTCTGGATTTGGATTTACAGTAGAGCTTTGTGTCACTTCCAATCCCCCCTGCACCATTAACTTCTAATCCTAATTATTTCACCATATTTCTGAGTGGACTGACAGAGTGCTCTGGTTCCAGACTAATCTGAACTTAAACCTGGTACTTAAAAGGTGCTAAAAGCTGCAGCAGCAATTCTTGTTTAAACTACCACACATTTACTACTCCGGTGCCCACTGGGATGTACTCTCAGCTGGTGAAATGACTTCTTAAATCATTTCAGTCATAATAAATTACATGCTTAGCTTACTGCAGTTCTGTCTGTTTTTAACGTTTAGCTGTTTGTGAACAACGGTGGCCTGTTTCTCACAGTTATACCCCTGTATAAAAAACATAAAGTATTCACACCTCTAAAGTATTTATCATTTCAAACTTGTCTCAGGCAGCACATTTCAAATATTTTTAACAGTTGATTCCAAAGAAATAGAAAAAAGTCCTATATCAGTTGGCTTAATTAAATTATGGAATTTAAAAACAATCCATGACCTGGTTTGTTTGTTTGTTTATTAGGATTTTAACGTCACGTTTCACACTTTTGGTTACATTCATGACAGGAAACAGTAGTTACTCACCACACAAGGCTCACCAGTTCACATCGAACACAGCCATGGACATTTCCATATCTCCAATTCACCTCACTTGCATGTCTTTGGACTGTGGGAGGAAACTGGAGCACCCGGAGGAAACCCACGCAGACATGGGGAGAACATGCAAACTCCACACAGAAAGTACCCGGACCGCCCCACCTGGGGATCGAACCCAGGACCTTCTTGCTGTGAGGTGACAGTGATATCCACTTAGCCCCCCATAAACTGGTAATTGTAAAAAGTAAGACATTTGTGGATCAACAGTTTTCAATTCAATTTAGTTACATTACTTCAAAGGTATAAATACAAATACAATTTCTGCAAAGTTTAGGATATTAAAAAATGTGATTTGGTCATTTTTGTACCTTTGTATAACTTTATTTATTAAATTGAGAAGATGCAGCTTTTACCTGTGTAGCTCAAGGTCCTTAAAAACACAGTTTTCTGAGTTTTGTTTTCAGAAAACTTGACTCTTACTCACAGCCCTGACCCCAATCCCATTCAACAGCTGTGAGATTAGGTTAAACTAACCGGGAGCCAGGTCTCATCTTTCAACACCCAACAATGACAGAACTCTCTAATGCTTTTATAGCTGAATAGAAAGTCATTTCCTGCTGTCGTATTGGAAAATCTAGTGAAGAGCCCTTCCAGAAAACTGAAGGCTGTTATAACAGCAAGGGGTGTTGAATCAATCTATATTAATCTCCCTGTTTGGGTAGAGCACAGTGGCACAGCTGATGAGTTGGTGTTGCACAGTGAGATGGGACCTGGAACCTGTGTTTGATTCCCACCTCAGTTCATTGTATGTAAGGATTTCCCCATGTTCCCTCAATGTCCATGTCCCAACAAAAACATGTCAAGCTTGTCCCAGCTTTCACAGTACTTCAGGCAGGACTAGACTACTGCAAATTACACATGACTGAACAATAAACAGGAGAAAACAAGAACCAGACATGACACTAATGATACGAGCCATTTGAATAATGATCCATTTTACACCAGTAAACTATTGATTTAGGAAAACTAGCTTTGCCTTGAGGCGTGAGTCTACAAAGCTGTCGAAAAGAACAGGCTTGAGTAGTCAGATGGCACCACAGTCTAATTTGCTAGCCCACCACTGCAGAGCATGTGCTCTTGAGTTTCAATCCTAGCGGTTGGGGTTGGTGTAATCTGCAAGGGAATGGCCAGGGAGTTGGAAATTAGGAAACAACTCATCTGTAAGATTAAGTTGAAAACTAACCTAAAGAAGAAGAACAGGCTTACAATCCAGTATGCTGTGTGCATATATACAAGATACATAAACCTTAACATGCAGAATGTGTTAAAGACAGAAAGATGAGGGACATCTGTTGAGAGAAAACACATCTGGGAGATTAGCTCAACATCTGCATTGGAGAAGTACAGTGCTGGAATATGAAGGTGGAAGAATTCACAGCCTAGGTTTATTAATCTTACCACAAGGAAGGACATGACAGAAGTATTATAAAGCTGTCTCCTGCCTCACTGGTGCAGTAAAACCTGCATAACTCAAGACATGATAACATGGGTGTCCAACAGGCACATCCGGGGCTTAGCCTTTACCCTCATTTAATGGTACTGCACTTGGCTGAGTTTCTCTTTCTTTTTGTATCTTCTTTTTTTTTCATCCTCTTAGTATATTCAAAACTGGAGCATCTACTTGGACATCTGCAGTAATGATGTTTCTATATACAGCAACTTTTTACCATTAAAAAAAAGCATTTTTCCAGCTCGTACACCAATTATACAACAAGCCAGTAGCTTTCACACATCTACATATTTGACTGTTCCAGTCCACATTATCTAAACTAAAGCATGACTAATTAGCACAACTTCACCTAAAAACACCAGCATCACCACAGATCATTGTACACTTTGGTGTATTCTTGCCTTAGGCCAGATGTTCCAAGTGGCACTGGACCCACCATGAACCTGGAGGATAAAAAGGTTAGTAAAATAAATAACGTTTTAAAGCAGAACACTTGTAAGTCCATTTTAACTTAACTTGCTTTATATTTTCATTTAACTTCAATTGCTTTATATTTTAGCTCCTCACAGATGTGTTTATTTCATCCTTGCTTTTTCACTCCCCAACACATGGATCTCTTAATGAGAGAAATAAAACACAAATATCACAAATTAAAACTTTTGAACTTTTATATCGTTTAGATATAAAAAAAAAAACCCCTAAAGCAACAGTTGATTGGGGAGTTTTTAAAGGCAAACTTTAATAAATGTTAAAGAGCTCCAGATTTTATCAGTTAGCTTAAACCACTGTAAACATATCATGATTAAAACCAAATAAACACATTTGATGTCTTTAAGAACCATCTCTTAAAAAAGTGAACCACCTTCATACCATCTGTATAGTGAAGTAATGGTAAACATTTACTTGTTTGGATGCTGAGTGGAGTGAGGCCAAGGGAACCCACAACAAAGTAAGGAACAATGTAGCACAAACACAGCATGCAACTTTTTTGCATAATACACTAAGAGACTGAGTGTAAGATTAGGATTAATTCCTCACACTGATTACTGTTTGGTAGAGGGATGTTAAACTGGAATTAGCATCACACGACATCGTTGTGTACACCATATAATGTACATTTTAGTAACACAATTGGGTTGATTTGATTTGACATTACGTCCTTTTCAAACATGCACAGTAATCAACACATTCAAGTTTATTTTCATTTAAAGAAAATGCAGTTCAGTCTACGTGGCATCTTCAACTTTTTATAATACTTAAACACAAATTCACATAACACAATGAACAAATGTGATCAACAATTCTGCTTTACAATCTGGTCTGCTGGACCAAGACACCCATAAAAATTTCCTTATGGAAAAATGATTAATTGCTCAGTGTTGGCCTGTGTGATGCAAAATAGCCTGAAAATACATGTGCTGACCTAAATTGCTGACCTAAATGTGTTTTATATGTATTTGCTTATGCCTGCACTGCCCACAATGGACCTCATTCCTGAACGTTCATGTAGGTGTCACAGGTGTACCTGGACCCATTTCTACAAGTTGTCCCAAGCCCATTAAAATGGGTTTTGGATTTGCTGGTGTGTTTTCGGGTGTGTTATGTGCTAACCAATGTGTATTTTAGTCATTTACATTTCCTCATTTTAGTCAAAGTGAACAACAGTTGAGACAGGATGTAACCAGAGCAACTAATAATTCAATGCCTTGCTCAGAGGCCCAACGTTGCAGCTTGACACGTTAACTTTCCTGTCAGTAGTTGTATATTTATTTTTATTTTCCACAACCACTGCTTAATTATTATTATGACACCATACGCTCACTCATTTACTCACTCATTTACACAAAGGCACAATGTAGAGCAGAATTCATCTTCTGCATGTTTTTAGACGTGGGAGGAAAGAACAGAAGAACATACCAAACTCTTTACAGTAATTAAAAATGGGTTTGAACCCAGGTCTCTGGGATCCTGGCACTGCCCATGATATACTAATATAGAATAACATTTACAAGACTTAGAATCCAAGATTCAAATTTGCATTAAATATAACAATCATGGTATTTTCCATAAGTAAATGAGAATGTACCAATGTACCGATCCTTTCTCCATTAGTTAGCACATAAGACACCCGAAAACAGGCCAGCAAATTCATACCCATTTCAATGGGCTTGGGATAACTCATTTAAATTGGTCCAGGTACACCTGTGACACCCACACAAACATTCAGGAATGAGGCCCATTGTAGGCAGTGCAGGCATAAGCAAACACATATAAAACACATTTAGGTCAGCAATTTAGGTCAGTACGTGTAATTTTAAGGCTATTTTGTATCACACAGGCCAACACTGAGCAATTAATCATTTTTCCATAAGGAAATTCTTATGGGTGCATCGGTCCAGCTTACACTGGATGTATACAGTATACAGGTCATTGGCAGAATTGTTGGCTTGTTGGATTTGTGTTGAAGTTCATGAAACCACACTTGGAAAAAAGAACATTTTATCTTAAAGAAAGTTTAAGATGATTTAAATTGAACTGAATTGAATGTACAAACCGCACAATTTCTACTCTTAAAGTGTTATTTCATGGCCCATTTTTCAAGGTGCTACACATTTTCTTCAAGTTTACACACACATGAGGAATACCTTGGTTTTATCAGATGTGTTTCTCCTGTGGAGAAGACAGCCCAAGAGTCTTGTACAGGAATCCAATGCCCTGTAAAACCGATCTTCCTGATCAGAAGGTCATTCTCTCAGTTAAACCTGATCTGCATCACAGACCCATGAAACAATGAGGATTCCTGTAAAATGAGGTAGGTGGGTTAGTAAAACTGCTAACAACATGAATGCTTGAGTGTTATATCCACCTTGGGAGCAGCAAATAAATAATGCCAACATTTGGGTTGTAGTTAGGGGTAGATTGGAGACGTTGATATATGAGAGGTTGAGGGCGAGTGAAGAGGGGGGATTTTAACTATCCCCTAGGGGGTCAAAAGATCTGAGGGTGACCAGTCTTTTAACTGGGGAAAACTCCTTATTGATCATTAATTTTCAAATAAAACTCTGTAGTTGTCACTGGCAAATCAGTTTAAGATGCCATATCTATTGCAGCACATACACTCACCAAGAACTTTATTAGATACACCTCTCTGGTACATATATTTATTGAATCATTTAGGAGATACACCCACCATACATATAAACTTTTTGGGTACACAATTACTAACTGTAACCCATTTAATATTCTGTATACTTTGGCACCCAGTACCCCATTTATCAATCAAAATGGACCCCCATGAGACTCAGAATCAGACAGTATTTGGGTGGTGGACCATTCCCCGCACTGCAGTGACACCAGTGTGAACACTTTAGTGTCATGTTGTATGTTAGACTGGTATGAGTGTAGCAGGTGCAGGAGTATTGTTGGATATTTTAAAACATCAATGTCAATGCTGAGAGGAGAAAAGTGATCTAAATGAAAATATACATCCTGTGATTAGAAGTGCCCACTGATAAAAGACTAAAGGAAGATGCATGAACAAATAGCTCCTGTCTCTAACTGCACACCTACACTGAGTTTCAAAAGGGTGTGTGTAATAAAGTGGCCAGTAAGCACACTGTATTAACATCCTAACAAAGTTGCTGCACCTGATGCACATTGTCATGATGTTAGTGTCACTGCATCTCTGAGAATTGTCTACCATCCAAATTTTATCTGGTCTGGCCAGTGAGGGTCATATGGGTTCCCTTTCATTTGATTAATTGGGTAAACGGGGTTACAATTTGGACAGAATAACAGATGGGCTACAGTAAACAATTGTATATGTGCCAAGTTCATCCATCACAGAAAGGTGTATGTAATAAAGTGTCATTTAGTAAAGGTCACATTAGGTCTTATTAAATTGTGCTATGTTTTTTTAAATAATTGCATATTTTATCTAAACCAACAACCAAGATAGAGTTTTTCTACCTGGTAAAAAAAAAACACTAGACCACTTTTTAGTTTATCTGTGTAGAAAAAAGAGACAGTCCCTGAAGCCGAGCCATCTGGAAATGGTGAGTACACTCTGGCAGCAAAGTCAAGGTAATCACACGCTGTAAACATACAGTAGGACATATCCAGGCAATGATGAGCTGCTTTTGCCGGTGAAAGGACACCACTGAGGACTGTGCCTCTATTTCAGATTGGTGTATAAATATCTGCCAGCACCAGCTGGCATCTTTTGGCTTTCTCCAACTGTTAGATCATCTCTCACATGAGGGTGTGGAGCTATCTTCAGCACTATTAAGACATGGCACACTGAGTGAGATCTGCAAGCTATGGACAAAGAGAAAAATACTCTTGCATACTTAATGCATACTTTTATACATTTGAAGGCAGACCTGAAATCAAATGAAAAATATTTGTAATTTAGCTGCATGTGATTCGACTGCATGAAGTGGATTCAGCATGTGGGCAATTCGTGAACCAAGACACATGGCAGTGAAGTCTGTATTTCTCTGCAAAACCCTCAAAAATGAGGGTGACCATCAGATTGTTGGTCATCCTGTTCCAAAACCATGAGCTGATGGAGTTGTGTCCTCTTTGTAGCTAAAACATCATCCATTTTAAGGAAAGGCTTTCTGCATTGTTTGGAAGTGGCTGTGGGAATTTGTGCATACTCAACATGGTATTTGAGAGGTCAGGTACTCAAGATTGTCAAGAGGACACGGTCCAATCAACATTCAAGTTCATCTTACAGACGTTTATAAGGACTGAGGTCAGGGCTTTGTGCAGGACACTGGACAGGTTACTCCACACCAATCTAATCAAAATATGCTTTTTTAAAAAGCTGGTTTAAGGGTCCTTCCTCAAACTGTTGCCACACAGTTTAATGCATATCAACACATGAACGTAGTAATTAAAAGGAAAGTTTACATACCTTTGGCCATATAGTATACACCAAAATAATTAAAGCTACAATTCCGTCTTCTGCTTAAAATAAAATACATTGCAGTAATGGCTCTAAATCTACTGCACTGTTGTCTTCAAGGAGAAAGTTAAAATATAAGATTTTCTCTATTCAGAACAACAAGACTAACTTATTTTCCTCCAATAATTGAATACATGGCCTGCTTCTGTGTTGACCCTCTCTTTCTGATAAGCGCACTACACTGATCATTAATTGTAAGTCCCTGATAAAAACAATGCTTCAGTTAAACCCAGCAAAACAACTGACAGTGGTGCTACAGGCATGGTTCATGAGTCCTGAATTTCAATAACAGGCTTATTATTCAGGAAAAGCTACAAAAAGCCACTTAAAGACACACATGAGAAAGCTACTATGTGAAAAAACATGTTGCATAACTATTATTTAAATATTAAATCTGTTGTACAGGCAGTGCTTTAGTTTTTAAAATTCACTATTAATTATACTGACATTTACGTTTTCTTTAGAATATAATTTTTTAGGTCACATAAAGTATTTGTAATTAAGGCAGATACAATAGTTGATTCAGTGATTAAAATTAATTTAAATTTAATGGTTCAGCAACTTGGGTGGCACGGTGGCTCGGTGGGTCGCCTCACAGCAAAAAGGTCCTGGGTTCGATCCCAAGGCAGAGTTTGCATGTTCTCCTCGTGTCTGCGTGGGTTTCCTCCGGGAGCTTCGGTTTCCTCCCACAGTCCAAAAACATGCAGTCAGGTTGATTGGAGACACTGAATTGCCCAATAGGTAAATGGGTGTGTGTGTATATGTGTGGCGCCCCGTCCAGGGTGTTACTGTGTGCCTTGCGCCCATTGAAAAGCTGGGATAGGCTCTAGCACCACGCGACCCTAATTGGATAAGCAGTTAAGAAAGTGAGTGAGTGATTCAGCAACTCATCCAGAGTCAAAAAAATCCTAAAATTCCCCCCAAGCCAAGTTCAGATTTCATGACTACACAGTATGAAAGAGACTAGAGACTGCATGACTGTCACTCTGCACAAAGCGAGATCCATAAAGACATTGTTTTAAATATGACACACAAGTCAATGAAAATTCCTCACAAAGATAGAAATACAATTTTAATGCTGCTTTATGTGCTGTGATAGCTCATTACCCCTCAAATTCATTTTCATCACCACACCTCAGCTATTTACTTTCTCATTTTCTATTATGTTTTTTTTCTGCATGAAAGTTTTTATTCTTTTTGTCTTCATCCTCTGAGTATAATCTGAATATCTGATGTGACTGGTTTATAGTAGTAGAGACATTAATGTCACCTTTAAGAATAATTACATGCATCACAACCAAATTGTTTCGTAATAAGTTCTACAAGTGTCTTTGTTGTGTATACAAATAAAATATGGAATGGCATTAAATCCATATAATCAGAATTAGCCAACTGAACAGTTAAACCTTTAAAACCAATAGTTTTAATCATAGGTTTCTTTATAGTGTGTGTGTTCTTAAAGCTGTATATGCTCAATGGCAGCCCATTATTTCTCCAGTTCATTTTCACCTTTTTTCGCCTTTACTTCTCTCCTTTTTTGTTTCAGACTAGGTGTTAATGTGGTGATATAAAAACAAGGGTGTTAATAGCACTAATAGATGTGTGTTTGTGTTTACCTGCACAGGGGGATGCAAAAAATAATGAAATGTGATCCCAGTGGCAATCTTGCAATCACAGAGAGCAGATAACTGATTTGTAAGAGCCAAATCTAATGATTTAGTGTTCTCATCACCACTTAAGAGGCGGCCGTCTTAGATGCTTCATCTAAGACGATAGTCTTAGATAGTCACCAGGGATAGTCACCATTTATTTTGGGAGCTTTTACAAAGCTAATAGCTTACAAATTCATTTAAATGATGAACTATCTCATTCACTCACTCACTTTCTTAACCGCTTATCTAATCAGGTCGCGGAGGAGCCTATCCCAGCTTTTCAATGGGCGCAAGGCATACAGTAACACCCTGGACGGGGCACCAGTCCATCGCAGGGCAGACACGCAGACACACACACACACACACACACACACACACACCCATTCACCTATAGGGCAATTCAGTGTCTCCAATTAACCTGACTGCATGTTTTTGGACTCTGGGAGAAAACCCACACAGACACGGGGAGAACATGCAAACTCTGCACAGAAAGAACCCAGGACCTTCTTCCTGTGAGGCGACGGTGCTATCCACTTAGCCACCGTGCCGCCGGTGACCGTGCCGATGAATTATCTGTTAGTATTTATGTTTGTCCCTTTAATTAGCATGTCTTTGACTAATGTTTCAAGTTCAAGTTTCAAGTGTTTGACTAATGTAATGACATTCCAAATAATATGAAATATATAAAACTCTATTAAAAAGTCAGTAGCTCCAATTAAAATGTCAATAAAATTGTTATTATAAAACGGATAGTTCCGGTCCTAAAATCTGATTGGCTGAGCCGCGTTCGAAGCCGTTGTAAAATCCCCGATAAACGCACACCTAGGACCACCTCACATCATTCCATATTACTACGCCACTGAATCGAAAAAGTTAATGTTATTTTCGCCCTCATGTTGCCTAGCAACACTGTTAATCGAACTATTTTGCGTCGCGGAAGAATGCTTTATTGTAAGTTTATACACGATAAATACATTTATGAATTAAACATTGTTGTATTTATTATATTTTTTGTTGACCGCCGTTTTATAAAAGCAATAAGCCACTCGAGACCGTGCATTACTGTTAAGATTTTAGCACGGGGAAAGAAGTTTTAGGCACTCCGCTTCGCGTCGTGCCAAAAACGTCATCCCCGTGCTAAAATCCCAGTAATGCACGGCCTCTCGTGGCTTATTGCTTTAATATCTTCGAACAGTCATTGTTTACTAGCACAAATCACAAAACCAGTAAGTGCCATGACAACAATCTAGTGACGTCTGCTGGTAAAGTCTTGATATTGCATGACATTTTGGTCATTTTGCAAATTTCTGCAAGAAAATAACATTTCTGTAAGACACCTGATTCTGTAATAATAATAATAATAATACATTTTATTTATATAGCGCTTTTCAAGATACTCAAAGACGCTTTACATAAGACAAATAATCAAAACAAATACGTACATACACCATACAAATCATAGTACAAAATCAAAATAGTACATCAACATCAAGAATAATTAAGATAAAAACAAAGAGAGCAGCATAAGACAGTTCATTAAAAATTAGCTAAATTATGAGAGAGAACAACAAATATAGAACAATTTCTTAAAATTAGACAGAAACAGGACAGATTTACATGCAATCAGGAAACTGAAAACTTTACAAGTTTTAGGATCTAGGACTTCACATTTCTGTCGTGATCTAAGTATAAAAACTATTAAAAAGAATAGCAAAAATAAAAGCATTTATTTCGTGTTGTTACAAGTTAAATGCCATATTGAATAGATGAGTTTTGAGAAGTGACTTGAATTTGGACAGGTCAGGACAATCTCGTAGGTGTTTGGGGAGAGCATTCCATAAAGATGGAGCAGCTATGGAAAAGGCCCTGTCACCCCAGGTCCGGTGCTTGGTCCTAGAGGGTATGGACAGTAGGTTAGCCTCAGAAGAGCGAAGGCTACGGGAGGGAATGTGCTGATGGAGCAGGTCGGTGAGGTAGGATGGGGCCTGATTATGGAGAGCTTTGTGAGTGAATAGAAGAATTTTGAATTGAATGCGTTGAGCAACGGGAAGCCAATGAAGTTTTTGTAGAACAGGTGTAATATGATCACGGGAGCGAGTATGAGTAAGGAGGCGAGCAGCTGAATTCTGGATATACTGTAGTTTTATTTCATTTCATTTTCATCTATTGCTTCCTCCTGAACAGGGCTTTAACCACCAGCCCCCCCCCCCCCCCCCATCCCCCCCAGACATAGCTAATCATGTCTGTGTAGGCGTCCAGTCAATCAGATTTAAACTGGTTCTCAGAGGTGGTGGGCTAGACTGCTGCACCACTTAAGTGCCTGATTCTGCAGTGAAGTCTTAATTCTGCCAAAAAACAGACTTTAGGATCTACAATTGCATGGCAGTTCCTGATGATGAGGCTATACATTTTGTCACATCTGTAAACGTAATACCCTGATGGCTTTGCTGCTGCTGTCAAAGATAAAGCTTTAAATTTTGTGCCAATTCAAATATTTAATCTCCAATTACCGCAGACTAACAGTCTAAACCAGATGGAGTAAAAGAGATGAATGGACTTATCGCCCATCTGCCTTCGACAGCTAAAGATACAATAACAGAGAAGTTGTTCTGAGGTCAGACACAATACACACCTCTCTCACCATACACACTAAACACACCACACACACACTTGGGGGAATTTAACCCATGTGTTTTGCGACATATGGAAACTGTTAGCAAATATGTCGATTATACTTGAACCATGAACTTTCGGAGAGACTAGAGTTTCATTGCCTTCACTTTCTTGCTCTTTCTGTCTCTTACACGCTCTCTCTGTCTGTATGTATGTACAGATGTATTCTCATGGTGCAATTTGAGTACATGTAACATACAAAGCCAATTACAGGATAAACCTGCACTCTCAACCTTGCTCAAAGAGCCAGAGGACATGGTCCGTGAGGCCCACTGACCATTCCTGCCCTAAGTCCTAAGGTCCTCCTTGAAATGCACACTTCTGTGAGGATGTCAGAGGTGTAAGTGCTCCTAAAGTTGCAGAATTGAAAGCAGAATTTTTGTCAGTGTGCTGGGTGAAAAAAGGCTTTGTATGATTATGAAGAAGGGCAGGAAAAACACACTGGGTCTGGCCAAAAACCTAGTGAGCTCTTTACATACACAGCATTCTACACACGCTCCAGAGAAGAGGGCTGTCCGAATTCTTACATACCTTAAAATGCTGCCTACTAAGGTGCCTTATTTTAAAGCTATAAACTGACTGAATAACAAGGGAGCATCCGATGCTTGCTTAGCAGCGAAGGCAATCCCAGCATTCAGTGCCTCACAACTTTTCTCGCCTTCTTTTCAAATGTAAATAAATTCTTATTGATTTTTAATCTGTACAAAGGTGCATAAGTGTCATTTATTTGCAAATTTGAGCCTGTCAGTGACAATTTCACCATTTTCAGTACACAGTGGGAGATGTTAGCTGGCGTGCTAAAGGGTTGTGTCATCTCAGTGCTGACTGGAATTGTAAAAAGCACACCACTATTAGACTCTGGAGCACATCATTTTGCTTAATCATCTGGTGGTCAAATGGACAATACCGGTGAAGTGTGGTGGACAAGAGTGGCATGACAAATGCTCATGGGGGAGACCTGTGAGCACCCTATTGAAGAAAATAAAAAACACAAACACACCCCACTTGCATACATAAGCAGGCATTTCCAAACAAAGTGTGTGAAGCTGTTACTATGTAATAGGACAGAGACAGAGTCAAAAAACAGACACATACATGAACAGTGTCAAAGGAATCATTTCATATCCAATATTTTGCTACAAATGTAACCCTATATAGTTTTGAAGAAGGTATGGTTAAAAAATAAACAGAAAAGCCTCTGCTTCTCATCATGTGGATAATATAGACCTCAGCTGCTGACAGTGCACTTTCAGTAATAAATTATGCAATCAGTTGAAAGTGCTTGCTATAATCTCAGGAGGAAGCGCTTCTTACAGCATTCAGTGATGTCAATAAATCATTACTTGATGACACATGAATATGTCGACAGTGATTATCCTCATTCCTGACTCTAGCTTGTTTGTATTTTATACAGCGTTAAAAAAGGGACTAAATTGGGTTTTTAGGTACAGGCATGTCACTAGGGCGGTGCCCTCAAGGGCACAAGGGGAACCTATACATTGTATGTAATGAAATTGGAGTACAAAATACAGACATAGATATTTGGGTTGTAACTGAAATGTAACTATAAATTACACACATTACTAACTGGTGCACAAAACCATTCTTATTGTCCTGCAGTCCCCATGGACAAATAGCTGTGTGACTTTTACTGTGGCACAATTGAATGTCCTTTCCAGAAAGTCGGTCTGTTCTATTTTCTGCCTGCCAGGGCTCAAAGGTCAACAGAAAGTGCAGTTTTAAGGAAGAAATTATGGGTCCAAGAACACTGTCCATATATTGGTAGAGCATAAGCTTATAGAACAGGATCTCTAGGCTTTAAAACATAAAGTTGCAATGCTCAATAGCAATTCCAGATAAGAACAGTTTGTTAAGGGCAGGTTTGCTTTTTGTAGCCAATAAGTTAACAGCATCAGTTTTTATTTGCAATAGCAAGTCTTGGCCAGTGTGGTGTAAAACACATTGAACTTAGTAGTAAAAATGTGTTTTATTTAGTAATAAATTGTGCTTCTTTATTCTAATGCACTATACACTGGGTTTGGTAAAAAACCAAAAACAACACCACAGTTGTGTACCATAGTGCAGTTGAGAAGAAGAAACAATCTTGAACAGTTTTGAGAAATCTTAATGCTACAGAATACAATGACATTGTAGGTTCCTTATGCTACTAACACAGCTCTGAGCCATTCAGCCTTGGACTCCACCATACCTCTGAATGTCTCCTGTGGTGTCTGACACCAAGATCTTAGCAGCAGATCCTTTAAGTCCATTAAGTCATGACATTGTGCCTCCACGAACAGTACTTGTTTGTCCATCACACCCCACTGACACTTGATTGATCTGAGATCTAAAGAATTTAGAGACCATGTTAACATCTTGAGCTCTTCCTTCCTGAAACCTTTCCTGAAGAGGCCTCTGGTATTAGGAATAGTTACCATGAAGGGTTATACTTGGCAATGTACTGTAGCAGAAGAAGTTTTGGTAAGTACTAACCACAGCATGCTGGAAACTTCTCACAAGTCCTGCTATTTTGGAGATGCTCTGACATAGTTTTTCAGCCATCAAAATTTGGCTCTTGTGAAAGTGGCTCAGATTCTTACGCTTGCTCATTTTTCCTGTTTTCAATGTACCAACTTCAAGATCTGACTGATCACTTGCTGCCTAATATGAATCAAAAGTATTTATTTTACCTGTCTGTGGTTTCAATGTTGTGGCAGTACATATGTGCTTTTTTGAGGTCCCATTTTTCTTTTGCCCATCGTGCCCTGTCATGGGTGTATATACTGTATTTCACAGTGGAAATCTTGAACTGCACCATTTTTGTGGACCTTATATACAGTGTATCACAAAAGTGAGTACACCCCTCACATTTCTGCAAATATTTTATTATATCTTTTCATGGGACAACACTATAGAAATAAAACTTGGATATAACTTAGAGTAGTCAGTGTACAACTTGTATAGCAGTGTAGATTTACTGTCTTCTGAAAATAACTCAACACACAGCCATTAATGTCTAAATGGCTGGCAACATAAGTGAGTACACCCCACAGTGAACATGTCCAAATTGTGCCCAAAGTGTCAATATTTTGTGTGACCACCATTATTATCCAGCACTGCCTTAACCCTCCTGGGCATGGAATTCACCAGAGCTGCACAGGTTGCTACTGGAATCCTCTTCCACTCCTCCATGATGACATCATGGAGCTGGTGGATGTTAGACACCTTGAACTCCTCCACCTTCCACTTGAGGATGCGCCACAGGTGCTCAATTGGGTTTAGTCCATCACCTTTACCTTCAGCTTCCTCAGCAAGGCAGTTGTCATCTTGGAGGTTGTGTTTGGGGTCGTTATCCTGTTGGAAAACTGCCATGAGGTCCAGTTTTCGAAGGGAGGGGATCATGCTCTGTTTCAGAATGTCACAGTACATGTTGGAATTCATGTTTCCCTCAATGAACTGCAGCTCCCCAGTGCCAGCAACACTCATGCAGCCCAAGACCATGATGCTACCACCACCATGCTTGACTGTAGGCAAGATACAGTTGTCTTGGTACTTCTCACCAGGGCGCCGCCACACATGCTGGACACCATCTGAGCCAAACAAGTTTATCTTGGTCTAGTCAGACCACAGGGCATTCCAGTAATCCATGTTCTTGTACTGCCTGTCTTCAGCAAACTGTTTGCAAGCTTTCTTGTGCGTCAGCTTCCTTCTGGGATGACGACCATGCAGACCGAGTTGATGCAGTGTGCGGCGTATGGTCTGAGCACTGACAGGCTGACCTCCCACGTCTTCAACCTCTGCAGCAATGCTGGCAGCACTCATGTGTCTATTTTTTAAAGCCAACCTCTGGATATGACGCCGAACACGTGGACTCGACTTCTTTGGTCGACCCTGGCGAAGTCTGTTCCGAGTGGAACCTGTCCTGGAAAACCGCTGTATGACCTTGGCCACCATGCTGTAGCTCAGTTTCAGGGTGTTAGCAATCTTCTTATAGCCCAGGCCATCTTTGTGGAGAGCAACAATTCTATTTCTCACATCCTCAGAGAGTTCTTTGCCATGAGGTGCCATGTTGAATATCCAGTGGCCAGTATGAGAGAATTATACCCAAAACACCAAATTTAACAGCCCTGCTCCCCATTTACACCTGGGACCTTCACACATGACACCAGGGAGGGACAACGACACATTTGGGCACAATTTGGACATGTTCACTGTGGGGTGTACTCACTTATGTTGCCAGCTATTTAGACATTAATGGCTGTGTGTTGAGTTATTTTCAGAAGACAGTAAATCTACACTGCTATACAAGCTGTACACTGACTACTCTAAGTTATATCCAAGTTTCATGTCTATAGTGTTGTCCCATGAAAAGATATAATGAAATATTTGCAGAAATGTGAGGGGTGTACTCACTTTTGTGATACACTGTACATAATGTGTTATTTATTATTAGTTGTCACATAAATGAAAACATCATGGCTTACAAGAATTTGCATTCAGGTCCAGAATTTACCAAAGATTTAGCTTGGGGCTTTAGTCCGTAAGTGAGATTTTAATTAAAGGAAAGTGTATTTGCTGAAAGCAGATCGGCATCTCTGTTAAATAAGCAAGCAGTAGAAAGATAAAGCATTTTAAGACAGGCCAAGCCTGAAGCTCATATTTAACTTCTTCTTTCTCATTTGATCTGTACAGAGATAGATTAGGTCTTATTGGAAACATATGAGCAGCGGCAGGCTTGGGTGACTTAAACAAACAGGCCTTCAAGCGCCCGTGTATAGTTGATTAAACTTCTCTTTGACATTTAGTGACATTAAACTGGCATTAAAGAAAAGACAGAAAAACTGTTTGGTGAAACGTATTCTCAGGCAGTACAGCGGAATGGAAAAACAGCCTATTTAAATCAAACAAATAAACAAACCAACAAATAACCCCAAAACAGTTATTCAATTAAAAGTATTGTAACTGCAGGTGGAAGTTCACTTTGGACTGGTTCATTGCAGAGAACCACAGTGTAACTGTGAACAAAGGACGGTTAAATTAGTTTGATTTAACATTGAGTTATCATTTAATTATTTGTCTGTGTTGTACTAACCATTTCATCCCAGTTCCCAGCTGGAATAGAAGCTGTTTAAAGCAGCCGGCCATGCCAAAGGGAAAAACATGCACAACTCTTTACAGATCGCAATCAGAGCCAAAGATCAATCCCATGGTCCAGGTTGGTATGTGGTACCCATTGTAGAACTTTAGCCCAATTAATCAGACCACAATAAAGTTGCGCAAAAACAGACAGTGAATGAATGAATGAATGAATTAGAGATACCACATTTTTATAACTCATTTAATAATCCTACATTTTCATCCCTTGCCAACTACCAGATATATTATTAATGACTTTATTAATACCAAGGTCATGGATATTAACATCAAGGCCCAGAGTGTATATCTGCCTTTTATACTAGACCCACCACGACTCTGATGAGGACGAAGAGGTCATTGTAAATGAACAATTGTAATGGTTTGTTTTTCTAGCGTTTTAAAACAAATGACTGGAAAATATTGGTTCCCCAATGTCCTCTACTAATATTGGACTGACATGCGGTTCCGTAAAGCATTTCCCAAACTAATATTAGTGGAGTGGTTGCAGGGGTGTTGTTTATAAGTTTAGACAGCAGGCAGTCTAGTTAATGATTATTCAGTGGTTTGTTGTGATTGCTTTTTTGAGTGGTACCAGCAATGCATAATAACCTCTCACAGCCTGCATAAAGTCTGTGTCTAAATTTGGACTTTTCCCTTGGTATAGCTTGAATGTAACAATGCTTTAAAGCAATAACTATAAGTATTATTACCGTATTATTGCCTGTCTATTTGTGTGTTTGTGCTGCTTGCCGTACTGAGAGTGGTATTTAGGACATGATGCGTGCTGGTCACTTTATATCAGTCAGTGAAAAAGTATATATATATATAAATGAGTGGATGAGTGGTATGAGTGGATCAGACACAGCAGCGCTGCTGGAGTTTTTAAATTTGTCCACTCACTGTTCACTCTATTAGACACTCCTACCTAGTTGGTCCACCTTGTAGATGTAAAGTCAGAGACGATTGCTCATCTATTGCTGCTGTTTGAGTTGGTCGTCTTCTAGACCTTCATCAGTGGTCACAGGACGCTGCCCACAGGGTGCTGTTGACTGGATGTTTTTGGTTGGTGGACTATTCTCAGTCCAGCAGTGGCAGTGAGGTGTTTAAAAACTCCAGCAGTGCTGCTGTGTCTAATCCACTCATACCAGCACAAAACACACTAACACACCACCACCATGTCAGTGTCACTGCAGTGCTGAGAATGACCCACCACCTAAATAATACCTGCTCTGTGGTGGTCCTGTGGGGGTCCTGACCATTGAAGAACAAAAGGTATGTAGAGAAACAGATGGACTTCAGTCAGTAATTGTAGAACTACAAAGTGCTTCTATGTGGTAAGTGGAGCTGATAAAAGGGACAGTGTGTGTAGAAACAAGGAGGTGGTCATAATGTTATGGCTCATCGGTGTATATATACAGTATATATACAGTGTATCACAAAAGTGAGTACACCCCTCACATTTCTGCAGATATTTAAGTATATCTTTTCATGGGACAACACTGACAAAATGACACTTAGACACAATGAAAAGTAGTCTGTGTGCAGCTTATATAACAGTGTAAATTTATTCTTCCCTCAAAATAACTCAATATACAGCCATTTATGTCTAAACCACCTGCAACAAAAGTGAGTACACCCCTAAGAGACTACACCCCTAAATGTCCAAATTGAGCACTGCTTGTCATTTTCCCTCCAAAATGTCATGTGATTTGTTAGTGTTACTAGGTCTCAGGTGTGCATAGGGAGCAGGTGTGTTCAATTTAGTAGTACAGCTCTCACACTCTCTCATACTGGTCACTGAAAGTTCCAACATGGCACCTCATGGCAAAGAACTCTCTGAGGATCTTAAAAGACGAATTGTTGCGCTACATGAAGATGGCCAAGGCTACAAGAAGATTGCCAACACCCTGAAACTGAGCTGCAGCACAGTGGCCAAGATCATCCAGCGTTTTAAAAGAGCAGGGTCCACTCAGAACAGACCTCGCGTTGGTCGTCCAAAGAAGCTGAGTGCACGTGCTCAGCGTCACATCCAACTGCTGTCTTTGAAAGATAGGCGCAGGAGTGCTGTCAGCATTGCTGCAGAGATTGAAAAGGTGGGGGGTCAGCCTGTCAGTGCTCAGACCATACACCGCACACTACATCAAATTGGTCTGCATGGCTGTCACCCCAGAAGGAAGCCTCTTCTGAAGTCTCTACACAAGAAAGCCCGCAAACAGTTTGCTGAAGACATGTCAACAAAGGACATGGATTACTGGAACCATGTCCTATGGTCTGATGAGACCAAGATTAATTTGTGTGTGTCATGCCTACAGTCAAGCATGGTGGTGGGAATGCCATGGTCTGGGGCTGCATGAGTGCAGCAGGTGTTGGGGAGTTACATTTCATTGAGGGACACATGAACTCCAATATGTACTGTGAAATACTGAAGCAGAGCATGATCCCCTCCCTCCGGAAACTGGGTCGCAGGGCAGTGTTCCAGCATGATAATGACCCCAAACACACCTCTAAGACGACCACTGCTTTATTGAAGAGGCTGAGGGTAAAGGTGATGGACTGGCCAAGCATGTCTCCAGACCTAAACCCAATAGAACATCTTTGGGGCATCCTCAAGCGGAAGGTGGAGGAGCGCAAAGTCTCGAATATCCGCCAGCTCTGTGATGTCGTCATGGAGGAGTGGAAAAGCATTTCAGTGGCAATCTGTGAAGCTCTGGTAAACTCCATGCCCAGGAGAGTTAAGGCAGTTCTGGGAAATAATGGTGGCCACACAAAATATTGACACTTCAGGAACTTTCACTAAGGGGTGTACTCACTTTTGTTGCCGGTGGTTTAGACATTAATGGCTGTATATTGAGTTATTTTGAGGGAAGAATAAATTTACACTGTTATATAAGCTGCACACAGACTACTTTTCATTGTGTCAAAGTGTCATTTTGTCAGTGTTGTCCCATGAAAAGATATACTTAAATATCTGCAGAAATGTGAGGGGTGTACTCACTTTTGTGATACACTGTATATATACACACACACACACACTTGTGTGAATATACAATTACTGACTGTACCCATGTGTTGCTGATCACCCCCTCTGCCCCATCTATAACTAAGAAGAGAATCTTTGTGTTGTAGTTTGTGTTGTACTGGAACAAGAGTATTAGGTATAGCAGGTGCAGTTGTGTTGTTAGGATTTGGAAACACCTTAACGCCAATGCTATGACAGAAATTGTGCTTTAACTAAACAATATAAAACCCACAGCGGCCTCTATTCAGAAACAGCTACAGTGTCTAACTGTACATGTACATTTGTGCTAATATTGTATGTGTCCAAAAAAAAGGCCAGCAACATACAAAAAATTGCAGTGCTGAGAATGCCACCACCCAAATCTGTTCAGCAGTGATGCTGTTAGAGTCTTTTAGCTGAGTGGATGGATGGGGTTGAGTGGATCACAAGCTGCTGATTATACAGAACAGGCAAACAACAGTCAATATTTTTATACCCAGAAAAGGCATCAATTTAACCATAATTTGGCAAGTACATGTAGATCTTGTTACCCTACAGAGGTTGTGCTTGACAGAAGTTCAGGAACAGCATGTTCATTCCCTGAGGGGGAACATGAGTAAGGTTCTGTTTGAAAGGTAGCTGTCATATTCATGTATGTGTGTGGTTGTGTGATTGTGCAGGAAACCTTCAGAAGATTCAAAGGAAAAGACATTTGAGCTCAATGTGTGGTCACACCTGAAGGTACACTCAATCCCTCCACTAACCTTTGACCTTAAACTCTGCATGGAGAAACAAAACATAGAAACATAATTCATCTCTTCTCATTTTTCATTTGCTTCTACTGGTGAGGGTCACAGTTCATGTGGCAGACATGATTTTTTTCAAGTAGTACATATTTCTAAATGTCTAAATGACCTCACATTGTTCCTTTAAATTTCTTTAAAACGTGGAGTTTTCTGACCTGAGCATATGTTTCTGCTGACTTGGGATGAGCTTGAGCTTAGAGAACTGACGTATGGCTTTTTCTTTGCATAATATAGTTTCAGGATGCATTTCTTGAGGCAGAATGCCAACTGGTTTAAGTGACAAAATACTCCTGAGCAGATGTGGCCATATTTCTCAGCAGTGGTAGATTTATAAGTAGCATAAGAGTTTCTCCTTCAGTTCTGTCTGAGAGCTTGAAGGTCACACATTGAACAGTAGTTGCCGGACTTGCCCTACACGGACTACAAAGAGATTTCTTAGAATTCCCTGAATCTGGTAGATGGTAAAAAAGATTTAGCATTGAGAAAATGTTTTGTGAACTGAGGAAGATTGAAATTTCTGAGAAAGATTGGAACAAAGTGGTAAGAAAATGACCCATATTTGCTTTCACTGACTGAGCCTTCTTTTATATCTGGTGATGATCCCCTCACCTGTTAGCAATTCACTGTTTATTGTTGAATGTTATGGAATGGTGTTAGTTGAATAATCTAAAATACTCTTATTTCGCCCCTGTCTGAATATAATACCTGCAAACTGTTTAAAGTGACAAAATGCAATACAGTTGGTCAGTTAGTCCATTAATGCATTTGTTTGTCAGTTACCTATAAGGGGTTAAGAGAATTAACAAATCACAGATTCTTGTTTCTGTAATGTAATGTTTCCTCCACATGTTTTGAGGGGTAAGATGAAAGGTGGAGTATCCCTAAGCAAACAAACATGTAAACAGGAAGATTTTAAACTTGTCACAGACAGGGCAGTGACAAAAAGTGAAGGGTGAAGCGGTCCACCTGCTGTAGTAAATCCCTTTTCAAAATGTACATCATTATTTATTATATTGTGTTTATGCTTTCATAAATTGTCTGTTTTATCAGCTCCACTTACCATATAGAAGCACTTTGTAGTTCTACAATTACTGACTGTAGTCCATCTGTTTCTCTACATACTTTTATAACCTCCTTTCACCCTGTTCTTCAATGGTTATGACCCCCACAGGACCACCACAGAACAGGTATTATTTAGGTGGTGGATGATTCTCAGCACTGCAGTGACACTGACATGGTGGTGGTGTGTTAGTGTGTGTTTTGCTGGTATGAGTGGATCAGACACAGCAGCGCTGCTGGAGTTTTTAAATACCGTGTCCACTTACCGTCCACTCTATTAGACACTCCTACCTAGTTGATCCACCTTGTAGATGTAAAGTTAGAGATGATCGCTCATCTATTGCTGCTGTTTGAGTTGGTCATCTTCTAGAGCTTCATCAGTGGTCACAGGACGCTGCCCACGTGGTGCTGTTGGCTGAATATTTTTGGCTGGTGGACTATTCTCAGTCCAGCAGTGACAGTGAGGTGTTTAAAAACTCCATCAGCATTGCTGTGTCTGATCCACTCATACCAGCACGACACACACTAACACACCACCACCATGTCAGTGTCACTGCAGTGCTGAGAATGATCCACCACCCAAATAATACCTGCTCTGTAGTGGTCCTGTGGGGGTCCTGACCATTGAAAAACAGCATGAAAGGGGGCTAACAAAGCATGCAGAGAAACAGATGGACTACAGTCAGTAATTGTAGAACTACAGAGTGCTTCCATATGGTAAGTGGTGCTGATGAAATGGACAGTGAGTGTAGAAACAAGGAGGTGGTTTTAATGTTATGGCTGATTGGTGTATATTCAGGTGAAATTTGCCACTTTTTGGCTTAATATATAAAACAGTCTGGGATCTATTATTATGATTTATCACATCAAAATGACTCCAGACAGAGACAAGTGAAAGTCTTAAAAGTTCATTATGCTAATTATTTTAACCATTAGCAAATGGCTGAATATCTCGACAGGGGAGGAAAGATAACAGATGAGCTCATGGAAACTAGAACACAATAATGACCGAAGGGATCAAAGAAGACATGACATCTATAGGAAAGTTAAAGAGCAGACATGTAATGTGGAGCTCAGAGCTTTATGGTGTAAACCTATTCTCCCATGAGTACTGTAACTGCTGGGAGGTGAAATTTTTTTGTACCTCTACCACCGAGATCTTTTTTATATTTCTCTATGGAGCAATAAGATCTCATCATATATATTCCTATATTTATTTTGTCTTGTGGTTTCACCTTTTCTCTTTGGCATGACATAATTTTTTGGAATCTGACTATCTGTTAATAATGTTATGGACTGTATATAGTAAATTCTGGACTTTTGTCTGTGAACACAGAGGCAATAATAACCAAAAGAAAACCAAAATGCTTTTAGAAAATGCTAATTATTTTCTGTCCCTCCATCCATTTAAGCTACCTGACTGTATAGATACTTTTAGCAAAACCTCTAGGCTAATTTTATAATTTAGAATTTAGAGTAGCAAATAGTAATCACAATGTATTAGGACTAATATATTACATTTTGACCATCATTGCTCTCGATGTAAAGTAATAAAAATAACTACAGTTATACTCTTAACCCTGCAGCAGTCCTGTTAGTGTCTGTTAGTCTGCTATACAAATAACACATTATAATGACAACGTTATTGAGCCTTTGCTATCCTCCACACCCAGGTGATAAGTGTTATCTGTTTGTGCACTGTAGAGAATTGATTTTCACCTGCTGTACACATTAATCTACACGACAGCAACGTGAATCATTTTAGATTTTTTTTGCAATTTGCTATCCATCAAAATGAAAATAATGACAACCAAACAAATTCATCCCTCAAAAACACTAACTTTGACAGGGTTCTCAATCATTTCGAACTTAAGCAGTTACAACAGAGTGTTTTTTTAATAAATGCTAGTTTTTTTATGCCTTAGTCATTTTATGATATTGTTTAAAAATGAATAAATGTTAATTTTTTTTGATATTCAAATAAATCAATAGATCAAATAAATAGTTTGTGATGAGTGCATTATGTATAATGTATATTTTTAAAAGAAGTACAAGTATTTTGCATATTTAGTCAGACTGTTAGGGCCCTTAAGTGTTCTACTATTTACAAGACAATTAACTGCAGGCCAAATGATGTCCTTTTTAATGTGATATTTTTCCACAATCACATGTACTAAACCCAAGGAGAAAACCAGTCTACATGTCATTGTTCATCTGACATTTGTAAAAAGCTCCAGTAATCTCCAGTCTTTTTGGAATAATGAAAACTGAAGCATAACAGTAAATTCTATTTCATATTTAGAACTTTATACCAACAGTAAAACTTGGTTTAATGGTGTGGGACCGTCTCAGGGCCTGAATGAGATACTGATATTGATAAAACAATAAATACTACTTTATTTTAGAAAACTGATTTTACAAGGTTCTCAAAGACATGGTTTAATGAGATTAGTGTGTAACTCCTACTGACCTGCGCAGAGCTCTGGTCTAAAACCCATTTAATACCTTTGGGAGTGCACCTTACAAATTCTACTTTGACTGAATGGACATAAATTCCCAATGACACACCACAAAGCATGGAGGCTATTATAGCTGCAAAGAGAGAGAAAAAAGAGGCTTTATATTAACATAAGTAATGTAAGTAACAAAAGTAACATATGTACCTTGTTACTGTATTTGTACTTTACATCCGTATTTCTTTACTTTCACTATTTTTCACCTGATTATCAAAATGTAATAATTGTATTACATAAAAATCATGACCATAATTTTAAACATATTTTCCTCATAAATAGGACAGTTATACTCTTAACCCTGCAGAAGTCCTGTTAGTCTCTTAGCTTCTAAAACGTTATGCTAATCCAGTTACACATACATATAACACGCAATGCTTATTAGACCTTTGCTATCCTCCACACCCAGAATTGATTTTACCCATCAATCAAGTAAGTCTAATTCATACAGATAAGTCTACAGTACATACAGATTATAGTAAGTAATGCTTTAACTTCATTAAAAGTTTCATATTCATATAAAAGATATGTAATTCATTTTATTATTATTAAAAAAACCTTCAAGTGTATATATTCAGTAAAGTTTGTTTGAATGTAATAACATACTACAGTATAACACAAACATGGCATGTTTTTTCCCCTTAATTAACACCTTGTGGTCAGTGAGAAATGTTGGACCGACATCTGTTAGCCCTGAGGTTATCATAAGACATGAAAACATCTAAAATAAAAATTAAGACCCAGTAAAGAAGAAAGTTTACTTTGCTAATGTGAGAGGTTTATTTCTCTGAACTGTGAAGAAAGCTGTCAGTTATGTCTAAACATTATAACACAAAGCAATCAAAACTGTGGCATGGCCTTTGTGCTTGTCACTTTGTGTTGAGAAGGTCATGGATTGTCCATCTAAGGTACCCTTGAAATACAAAAACTTAAAATAACTACAAATGATAAATAATTAATGTAAATGACCTTAGAACTTCAAGAAGCTTTGATATTTAGGCACACTGTAAAAAATAAACATTTTTTTACAGGTTTTCCCAGTACATTTTTACAGTTTTTTCCTGTATTTATAAAAGACAGAATTTTTTTGTAAAATTACAAGAATAAACTGTATATTGAAAAGTGTCATGTGATTTACCATAAAAAATCTGTATAAATGAAATACATAAAAAATCTGTTTTTTAACAGTTTTTAGATGACACTTTTAACAAAACTAACTGTAAAAATAAAGTAATCTTCATTGACAAAAATAGCAGAATCTTCTGTAATTTTCAAAAAAAAAACTTTTGTTATACCGATATATCACTGTCAAATAAATAAAAATACTGTTAATAATGCATTTAAAAATGTACAATTGCAAAAAAAATATGTGAGCAAAGAAAGAAATATTTAGTAATTTTGCATTTCTTAACCACTACTTTATATACATAAATTGGAAAAACAAAGGTATTGCCTACCTTATTAGACAGGCAACAATACAATTTAAACAGATTTTAACTTTTACTTTATTTATGCATTTGTATTAATTTAAAGATTGAATTGTTAAATAAGTGCATTTATACAAACTGTGTAAAACCATAGTCAAATTTAAAACGTTATTAACTGTGATTTATTCTCACATTTATAATATTTAAATCAAGCATAATTTACCCATCCCCACATTCACAGGAAAAATGTATTACAGTTCATCTGTGCAACATGTTGGGTGCACATTCCAACCAGAGCACCACAGATATAAATGATGCTCTAATTTACCAGTTACACACTTTTGAGTGCCTGTTGGTTTTGCATAAAGAATATATGCTGGTGTGACACAAATCAATTACATTTTAGATTTAAACATGACTGCATTGTGTTTATTAGTTAACTTAACTTAGTTGCTTTATTTCCCTGGAACTACTTCATGCAATAAGTTTATCAGGTGAAACCGGATATGACGCACCGGGGATTACGCAATACATCGTGAAGGCACATTGTGTTTCAATGGCATCTCAGGTAATGTGAAGCTTTACAAAATCTTTTTCCATATGTCTAATTGCATGCTAATCATGATGTTTATCTTATTATATTGTTTAATATAGCTCTTTAGTTGAATAATATTCAAGTTTTATTGCTGTACATGCTTTATTTGTTTAAAAATGCTAACGCTAATTCACGCGTGCTAATGCTAACGCCGGACCTGCTTATAGTGATTTATTTATTAACATCTTTTCAGAGTTTCTGTGAATAATATTAAAGTCTTGAGGCAGATTTTAATAGATTGCCGTTGGCTGACTGTATATTAAGTCCGGTTGCGCTGTGTGATAACGTTGCATTGCCGTGGTGCTAGCTAGTGCTAAGCTAGTCAAGTTCAACAGCCAGTATTCTCAACTTGTGGCAGTAAGATTCTTTCCCGAAAGGTAAACATGGCTTAAATTACTTAATGCAGAAGTATATTAGAAGAAGGTAGAAAATAAAAAGATGTGTAATATTTGCGGTGCCAGTGCATTAAAAAACATGGACACAACCTAGCTAGCTAAGATGTGAGCAGGCAGCTCGAGCCTGAGGGGAACTTCATGCTTTTCGTTTGGCGCTCATGTTCTGCACAAACTTAAAAACAGAAGTGATTCTGTAACGTTAGTATCATTACAAACCTGAGTTTTGTGACTGTTATCCTCGAAAGCACGTAAATGTGAACAGTATTGGATAATCAATGAATTTGTAATGTTAAAGTCTTTACTATAGAAATAATATTTTAGTTATTTACAACAAAATAATTGATGTCTTGTATCTTCTGTTTACAGATGGTTGGAAATGTGTAGTTGCAGTTGGACTGACCTTTTACTGGTAATTTTTTTTCTACATTTTATGCTAAATTGAAGAATATTGAGCTACTTTTGACTGAACACAGTTAAGTTTAGATTAAGTGAAGAAGAAAAAATGTGGAAATTCTTATTATTTATTCTGTTTGGTTCTTTTACTTACTTTTTAGTTTTATGTATTTTATGTCTATTTTCTTATTTAAGCTGGTAATTTCTTTATAAATATTTGTCTTGCTGATTTTGATTTCCTTTAGTTTTCTTTAGTAATTTTTTATTTATATATAATTTTAATAGTATCCAATTTCATCTACAATTTAGGATTCCTCCAATCACGCAATACCATCAGCGCTAGGAGGGTGAAGGTAAGCACAAGTTTCCTCTGAGTTGTTACAGCAACCACCCCATCTTTTCGGGCCAGTGTACGTCTGAGTTAAAATATAAGTTGAAGTGAGATGTCAGATATGTAAGTCCTAAATGGAAATTTGTGTACTGTTAAGTTCAAGAAAGTGATTTTCCCCCTCTCTTCCATTGTAGGATGGTGATATGGCTGCAACTGAACGGGTGATCGGGAGACTGTTCTGGGGATCTATGTGACTAGAGTTGAGGGAGCTGAAGCCATGGACCCACCTGCCAATACTGGAGTGGTATTAGACGGTGGTGTGGTTCTAGAAGACCTGGGCAGTGTGTTCCTTGCCTTTGCAGTTCGGGCTGATTTATGCCTTATATATTTATAACCTTATGATTTAGAACTTGAGTTACCCTCCTACATTCAGATACACTTTTGATGTACTCCAAAAACTGTTTCTGGAACTAGATGCTAACAAACTGTCTCATAAAGCTATTCAGTGAGATGTAGTCCATACTGAGTATTACACTTGTGATGTACTGTTTATCGAATTCCACTGTGGTTGCACTTTCTGAAAACTTTAATGTTGGCACTGACTTTTGTACATAATTCAGATTTGTTCAGAAGTGTTTCATGCCCATGTTTTGTAGACATTTCACTTAACTGTATGCTGCTTTGTTAAACATTTTCCATTTAAATGAATTCTGATTGCACTTATTGTATGCTGTATTGTGTTAGACATCTGATTTTTACACTGATCAGCCATAACATTAAAACCTCCTTGTTTCTACACTTACTGTTTATTTGTGTGAAAATTATTTGGGTCACAAATAGCTGAACTGTGGTGGATTTTGATCCATTTTGAAGCTGAAATTAACAAAAGCTATTTATATACTGCATTTATAAAGTTCTATATATGTTCTAAAGTTTTATGTAACATGTAACAGACAAATCTTAACCTACTTAAAATTTTTGTATTTTGTATATTTTTTTAAATGAAGAATAACAATTTAAAAATACAGTTAACTTATGTTTTAGAGAAAGAAAATGCTTTTATTTTGACAGTTTATTAATGTATTTAGATAATAAAAAAAGACAATTTAACAGATATTTTTTGCAATACCTCTGACAGTTAATTTAAAATTGGGCTTTTGCTAAGTAAAATTACATGGGTTTTTTTTGTTTTATATGCAAATATTTTGTGAAAACAGTAGTAATTATCTGTACTTAAACTGTTCTTTATCATTTATAAAGATAATTATTCTGTTTTTTTAGAGGTGTATGACACTGTTCTAACAATTAATATATGTTGAAAGTAGAAGATTTCATGAAATTATAGGACAATTTCCTGTAAAATTACAGTGATAGATGTTAATTATGGTAAATATAATTACCGTTTTTTTACAGTTTATCTCTGTTTTAAATTTTACAGTTTTTTTCCTGTTTTTTTACAGACATTCTCTGGCGCCCCTGCTGCCAGAAAAATACCGTTTTTTTACGCTTTTTTTTTTTTACAGTGCAGCTTTGTGGATAGAAAAATAAAGAAGGAGAGAGTTGAAGGGAGGGGAAAGGAAATATAAAAAGAAGAGGTTAGATTTAATTGCAATGTGTTTTCACTTCACTGCTGGGTGGCACTGGGGGAAGGAGTTGATGAAAAGGTTTTTCAGGAAAAAATAAAGGGAGAGATTGGGCTTTTAAAACAGAATTAACTGTGGTTCAGTGAGTTGCTCCATATGTGCTCTTTGTCTCAGAGGTTTACAAATCCTGTTCCAAAAATGTAAATAAAAAATAAAAGGTTTCATCTTTATAAAAAGTAATAAAGTGATTTTTTGTATACTGACACTAAGGCAGGGGTGGCAGGTATGGCAAATCTGTTTTTGTTACAAAATTACTTTCTAAGGATATATTTTTTATTTTTTACCAACAAATATTAATTGCTTATAAAAAAATCGCATTTTACTCATCTTTAACAGGGGTGCCAATAATTGTGAAGTGGACCAAAGCCTGTGTGGCACTTTTTTGTAATGTGTTGCAGGCATCAAATTATAAATGATCTTATGCACAAAGAGTTGCACATCACCTAGCTAACCCTTCCTACTGTGAAACATGGTGGTGCCAGCATCATATTAAACAACAAGGACAGTGAGACTGGTAAAGCTTTTTTACCAGTCTCCAGAGGGCCCTCAAACTCAGACTGGTGCTAAAGTTCACCTTTCTACAGCCAAAACCAGACTGAAGTATATTCAGGACAAATCTCTAAATCTTTGTCCAATAAACATCTGTGGAAAGACCTGAGGATGGTGAGTCACAGTTGTTTGCCATCCAATCTGATAGAGCTTGAGAGGATCTGCCATGATTCAGTCATGCAAACACTGTACAGACATATTCAAGAAGACTTGCAGCTGTAAATGCTGCCAACAGGGCAGAAAAGTATTAAATAAAGAGTCTGAATAATTTAATGAATTGCAATGTTAGATTTTTAAGTAATTTTAACTCTTTAAAATATGTTTTCACTTTGTAGTTAAGGGTGATTAAGTTTAGATTGATGGGTAAAAATGGCAATTATGTCAATTCTAATTATACAAGGTCACAACACAACAAAGTGTGCAAAACGTCACCGGGTCTGAATACTTTCTAAATCCATTGTAGATAATTGTACTCATCATTTGCAAACCAGACATGACCTAAGCAGACAACGTTTGTAGCAGTAAATGCAACTTAATTTCATTTGAATGCAGACTGAATCATCAGACAAGCTACAGGTCTGGTTTAGCTGTTACTGAGTGTCTGTTTCTAGTCATTCAGTAGTGGTTTGGAGGTTTACTGCAGGCTTGCTTACGTCAGAGCTGTTGTTCCTCTGGGTTAATAACTGGTTTTAAGCACATTATCCTGTAGGTTCATGAAGGTTTTAGGGACAGTTGTCATATACCATGCTCTTCCTCAGTGTGTGAAATTGTGTCAATATAAAAAAAGAACAAGCTTGACCTCAGTGATCGATGAAGCACAATGTCCCACCGGTCTAGATATTGTTTTGAAAAAACACACTGGTGAGAGAGATCTATCAAAAAGAATAAAAGCAATATAGGTAACTGTCTTGGCTTGACAGTCTTTCAGAAGATGACATATTTATTGTTAGTATAGTGATAGTATGGGGGGGGGGCAGTCCATCAGGCAGACACATATACATACACACACCCATTCACCTATAGGGCAATTCACTGTCTCCAATTAACCTGACTGCATGTCTTTGGACTGCGGGAGGAAACCGGAGCACCTGGAGTAAACCCACGCAGACACGTGGAGAACATGCAAACTCTGCACAGATAGGACCTGGACCGCCCCACCTGGGGATCAAACCCAGGAGCTTCTTGCTGTGAGGCGACAGTGCTACCCACTTTATACCCAATCTATTTCTATTCCAGCAAGCATTATATTCCAGCACATGCAACAAATCACACAGATTACACGCATAGCTGACATTGTCAAAAGCATTAGAGAAGCAGCAAACTGAAGAGCAAAACCCTGGACAGGACACCAATCCATCGTGGGCTAATAAAATTATGAAATGTTAAAACAACTTTCAATTAATACTTGTATTTTTTAACTCATAAGTTATAGTTATAATTTAATCTGTATCTCAGGATCCTGACCCCAAAAATAAAAACAACAGGACTTTCAGCTAAGTACAACCAGGACATGTGTTTGGTTTAAGCTTAATTACATCAGAAGGATTCTCTTTAACACTGCAATACTTTCCCCTATTCTGTGGTTGTTCTAGGGCACTGCTTGTTTATATCCTGTCATGTACAAAGTGTAAACATAATCAAAGTGTCAGGACAAAGACATGGCTAATGTGAAAAAAATTGAAACTGTCCCCACACTCGGTTTCCACTGAGAATATAGTAAGTTAACTATGGATACAAAAAGCAGCCAAGTAACCACTTCATGGTGGCAGGAGTATCTCTTCTTGTGCATACGCACAGGAAACCAAACATCGTTTAAACCAATAAAACTGTTATAGATATGGTGCGGCAAGACAATACATAAATGCTTTGTCAATACTTCAAGAGTTTGTTCTTGCATTGTGTGCCAGAGGCCGTGTAGTAGCTCTAAAACAGGGCTTTTAAAGGCTAATTTTACTTGGTATTGAAGGAGATGCTCACCATTAAATTTTCCATTTAAATGACTTAAAAAGAACACTATGTTATTCAATAGAGTTTAAGAGATCAAAACCTAATAGTTGACTTAATGGCAGGAAAGTGAAACCTTTTCCAGAACCCAGACCACACAAGGTTTGGATGGTACTAGAGCAAAGGAATGGACAGCCAGGCAGACGCTTATATTGCTTATATTAAAAATTACCCAGTTTCTGCTTGAAAACTGATAAATACACCGACGAGGCATGACATTATGACCACTGACAGGTGAAGTGAATAACACTGATTATCTCTTCATGATGGCACTTGTTAGGCAGCAAGTGAACACTTTATCCTCGAAGTTGATGTGTTAGAAGCAGGAAAAATGGGCCAAATTGTGATGGCTAGACGACTTGGTCAGAGCATCTCCAAAACTGCAGCTCTTGTGGGGTGTTCCCGGTCTGCAGTGGTCAGTATCTATCAAAAGTGGTCCACGGAAGGAAAAGTGGTAAACCGGCAACTGGGTCATGGGCGGCCAAGACTCATTGATGCACGTGGGGAGCGAAGGCTGGCCCGTGTGGTCCGATCCAATAGACGAGCTACTGTAGGTACTGGTTCTGATAGAAAGGTGTCAGAATACACAGTGCATCACAGTTTGTGCGTATGGGGCAGCAAAAGAGGGACCAACACAATATTAGGAAGGTGGTCATCATGTTATGCCTGATCGGTGTAAATTGGTCACCTGAAAACATGTACAGTCATGTGCACCACGTTAAACCCTTTCAGCTCCATCCACTAAAATCTAGGATTTTGCATGTTCCTAGGCATATCTCTCTAGCATTGTAGTTTTACTGGGTGTGTTTATTTAGTCTATGAATATAATTAGTAATCACTTATTTACAAAATTTAATGTCATTTTCATCAATTGCTTTATACTGCCAGTGATTCCCACTGGGCACAAGGAAAGAATACCTTGGCCAGGGAGCCAATTAATCGCAGAGCTTTGACCATCTCCTCTCAGACTTTTCCAATAATGTCTGTGTAGCTGCTTGCCGGCTAATACTTTATTTTTTTTATTATTATTCTAGCCTTCTGCAAAGATAATTTTATTTGCAAGAGGCCTGACATTGGAATCCTGGTTCTTATTGATTACACTAGTTCAGAATTGATTTTTGCCCTGCCCGCAACCTCCTCTCAAACATTTTTTAAAACCAATATATGCCCAGGGATTTTGTTTCACCAAACCCTGTTTATCATAAACAATGTCTTGATTTGCTTTCTCCTTTTCTTTATCTGTCAACTTAGAATTTAGAATTTAGAAGCGGCAGCTGGCCCTCGCTCCAGCTCCATCTTCTCCCAGTGCTCGAGCATGATGTATTACATTAAGGTCTTACTAAAAATAGCTCACCTGCAGCGGCCATTCTCGTTGCTCTGTCTTTTCTGCTCACGTATTACACTCTTTTGATGTCTCTGTTTCTCTTGAGCCCACCCCCCTTCCTTCCCAAAAAATACTAAATAAAAAAACGAGGACAGAAGCAGGGGTTGTCAGCTCATTTTTCAGTGAGGGTGCTGTTAATAATCTAGGCCAATTTTTCAGGTTCTTAACATCACAGTGTGCATTAGGGCTGCACGTGCGTGGCCAGAGGACGCTGTACATGCTGTACAGAATCTTTAAACATTGTAGTGCTGCAAACACACCAACACAGAGACCTGACTTAAAGTCACCACGATGCCACTGGCCTGGTCGGGCAAACAATAGACATAACTGCCAGGGTTAATATGGTGAATATTGGAATTGCAATGGGAAATTGGAATTTACTTCATTGTTTTTCACAGCTGTTTTTTTTATTTAAACTTCATCTACTGTCCCAGGAGTTCTGGTAAAGACAAACCACCAAACCACAAAAAAACTAAGTTTAAAAACAGTGAATTGAATTCACTTTTTAATTATCTGGCTATCCTCATGGTGCTCCATAATACATCATTTTAATTTCATTTCATTTTGAGGTTTTACCACCGCTTCATCCTGATCAGGGTTTTAATGGGTGCGTTTTCCAGGAAAACTGGAAGACTGGGCAGAATGCAGTAACATAATGTCTGTATGGGGATTCGAACCCTTGATACCAGTGGTAGTGAGCTACTCTTGAATACTGAGTGTGCCTATAAAATTACAACAAACTGTAACTAGGTGACTAAAAATATTCATCTTCTTGAGCTTGTACAGAATCTTTAAATATTGTAGTGCTGCAAACACACCAGCATAGAGATCTGACTTTAAGTCACCACAATGCCACTGGCTTGCTCGGGCACACAATAGACATAACTGTAAAGTAGTTAAATGTCTCAGTGAGGGCATGTGTTAGCCTTCGGATCCCCTCTGCCAGCGTTGGTAAGGTGAATATAGAAATTGCATCTGGGAATTGGAAATTACTTAATTTCTTCCACAGCTGTTTTTTTTTCATTCAAATTCATCTACCGTCCCAGGAGTTCTGGTAAAGACAAACAACCAAAACAAACAAGAAAAAAACACAGAGTTTAATAAAAAGCGAAGTGAATTCTTGCTATCCGCATGGTGCTCTATAATAGATTATAATACAATTTCATTTCATTTTTATGTTTGACCACCGCTTCATCCTGATCAGGATTTCAATGGGTGCATTTCTTTTTCATGGAAATCACTGGGCAAGATGCAGTAACACACCCCAGAGAGAATGCCAATCCATTGCTGGGCCTTGGTCATCTGTGCCCTCTAAAAGACAGAAAATCATGTCTGTATGTAGATGGCCAAGACCAATAGATTCGAACCCTGGGTACCAGTGGTAGCGAGCTACTCTTGAATAATGAGTGCTCCTATAAAATAACAACAAACTGTAACTAGGAGGCTAAAAATCTTCATCTTCTTGAGCTTTGTTTCTTTAAAGTTTCTTTACTTAGGTTAAAAGTACCCCAGGCCCAACTCGCAACATTCTAAGTTCAACAGAGTTCACTGATACATTGTCCACAAAGAAGAGTTTTTAGGTATAATTTTAGAATTATGAAGGCTTCACTTTCTCAAAACATAATTTGAGTTGCAATTGTCATTTCACTTATTCATGTTATTTTCCGGTAAAAATTATACCTGTAAATGAGGGACCAAATGCCAATTGTAAATATTTGCCTTGTTAAAATACTGCTATACCGAAATCATTTTAAATGACCATGAAAAACATACTTATTTGATGATGTAATGAATTTAAATGTACATGTCTACCCATTCCGCCAAATCTTGTTCACTACAATCAATAGTGGTTATGCCTATTATGACAAATAAACAGACAAATGCTTAATCAGCATCTTTAACAATAATAACCATGAACAACAACCAGACAATTCCAGCATATCCAGCTTTCTGAAACGACAATAGTTATTTAATTCCTTTTTTGAAATCATTGAGGCAACTGCACTGATGTGATCACTCCTTATGTTGTACTTCATTGATCTGATCTATGCCTTGCCACAATTTAACTGCAGGGGTCTCTATACACTTTCTTGGTAGTCAAACTGTGGGCTCTTATAGATCCAGGCATGTGCCTTTCCAAACTATGTCCGATCGATTCAAATTGCAACTTGGAGTTGGACTCCAACTGAGATCTAGCCACATCAAGTATAATTACAGCTATGGGATGTGCCTGACTACAACTTGGAGTGGCACTGAATAGTTTTGTGAAGAAGAGATCATAGTTTCTCATTTTCAATAAATTTTTAAGAAACTTAAAAGGCTTCTTTTATTTTTACTCTTTTACTTCATCACATGGGTGATCAAGTGAAGATTATTGGGTAAAAATCTAAATCAAATCAAATCAAATCAAAACAAGGTTTATTTGTCACATACATGGTCACACACTGTACAACTGGCAGTGAAATGCTTTAGTGACTGCTCCGCCACAGTAATTACAAAAACTACAAAATAGTTAAAAAATATATTATACAAAAAATATAGAATGTTTTTAAAAGTAAGAATCTAGAAACATTAGAACAATTAACAATATAATTAAAAAGAGCAATTTAAAGTAAAGTGAACATTAGAAAAATTAACAATATAATTACAAAGGGCAATTTAAAGTGAACAAGTGTGTAAAGTAAAGTGACAAGTAGTGCAGAACAATGTTACATAATGCTATACAGATGTGATAATTACTAAATAAACAAATACTAATCTATACATATACATACATATACATATAAAACAGTATACACGCATATACTTATATACACATACATATGTCCACATATATACACATACATATACATATAAATTAGATTGTGCAAGTTGTGTAAATTGGTCCTAAATGCTATTTTCGTTGAGGACTCGAATAGCTTGTGGGAAAAAGCTCCTCCTCATCCTCTCCGTTTTGGCTTTTAGAGCACGAAAACGCTTCCCAGACCGTAACAAAGAAAACAGTCCATTACTGGGATGACTGCGGTCCAAAATGTCAATTATATCTATTTAAAATCAAATGTACAACACAATCAAGTGGGCAAAAAGGTAGGGTCTGACACACACTCCTCTTTTATTCATGTCTTAGTGGAGTGGTAATGGCAGTGCAGAAGAAGTTGAATGGTGGGAACAGTATTCTGAATGTTGGGGCTTTAGGACTTGTGAAATGGTATGTCACCATCCAAATAACACAACTACCTACGAAATCCCATCAAGTTCATGGAGGCCACCTGTTCTGCCCCAGAGCCTCCCTGCAGCAGATGTATAAGAATTAGTGAGCAACAATTCAACTGGAGCTTCCAGATTCTACATAATAAGCTTTTAATGAAAGCAGTCTGAAATACAGCTCCTTCAACCGAACTCATTACAAGTCCTGTCAAATACAATATGAGGCTCTATTTTCCTGACCCAGGATTCACTGTTCCAGGTTTAAACTCCCAGACAGCACCACAATAACCTCTAATTACAGAAACCAAAAATATGGTGGCACAATATAACACAGAGGATCAAAGGGTTGGTGGCAATCCTACAAATAAATGGTTAACCTAAATATATTTGCTATTTATATATAGATATACAGTATATCAGCCTCCTAGGGTACTTAATTGTTGCCACCTGTCACTGTAAAGTATTTACCATGTGTCCACATGCCAGTAGGTGAATTTGTTGTTCTAAATTACCTTTAGGTTTAACTGTGTGGATGGCAAGGGAAGTAATTCCTAGCAATGGATTGGCACTGTATCCAGAGTGTATTGTTTGCCTAAATGCATGCAGAGACCGTTTTCACCAGGTTTTGTTAATTTTAGCCACGCCCTTTGCTAACAGGCTAACAACCATGCACTTTCTAAAGACTCGCAGGAGAATGGGTTTTACTGAAGAGCTGAGTGACTTTCAATGTGGCAATGTCATCTGATAAGTTCTTCAGTAGCTTGTTTACCCTACTACAATGTGTTTTTTCATTAATTTATCAGAGTATTTTTTTTTCTCTCTGTTTTTCATCCATTAAACTCACCCTTTTCTCCCAGGCTAAATTTAACCCTAACACACAACAGTAGTTCATTATGTCAACCCAAAACAAATATATACATATATAATTTATTATTTTGTAAAATTTTTTAACAACCACTATAGCAAAACTACACTGGACACTGACCCCCCCCCCCCCCCCCCCCCCAGAAACAGGCAATATTAATAATATGTATTATTATTTTTATTATTTTTTTATATTATTATTTTATATTATTATTTATTATATTATTTTACTACTGTTTATCCCGATCAGGACCGTGGTAGTTCTGGTTAACGGGTGCCTTGGCCATGTAGCCAATAATGTGTGTGTGTCCCATGCCCAACCAGGCAATGACACAGGGATTTGAACCCTGAATTCCAGCAGTGGTAGCTAGTGGAATTTACAACTGCATCGTCAAAACCCCCAGTAATTATAATAACAACAACAAAAAAACTATTGTCATTATTATTCTTATTAATATTATAACAGACTATTTGCTTTGCTTCATTGACCACTGGTTTTTTTTTTAATCATATGTTTGATATTCCTCATATGAGGCACTGTGTCTTTATTTTTGGAAACCAAATTTCCCTTCACCATTAGATATTCTCCTGAGCAAATTAAACTTTAATAAAAATCCAATATTCAATAAGAATACTGCACAGCAATAGAATGGCTCTGTTGGTGAAATACTAAAAGAGAGATCTCTAGATAAACGTTATCAGCCTCAAATTCTGCTCCCTATGTTCTGTGATAAGATGACCATTGTCCCCCTATGAGAAGCCCTTAAAATGTCATAAAAAGAAAAGATAAACCCATCAAAGGCTTATTTTTAGCTCTTATGCTATTTGTGGTAGTATTCTTAGTCTGTCAGATGCAGGTGTCCTTTTCCGGCCAAGCAGTAGACTCGAGCAAAGCTCTCTGTGGTGCTGCAGAATTGAATATGATAAGGGCTTTTGTCACTGGGAGCTAGATGGCTTTCGTTCTGACCTCCATTTGAAGATCAAAGCATCCTTTAAAACCTGTTAAAAGAAATCCATAAAGCCTCTCTAAAGATAACAGCATTACCTGCGGTCATCAATTTAAAGCTTCAGTCATATTTTCATGATTTTCATGATTTTCATGATTTTCATGATGTTTTCACAGTTGAAAGACATGCAGTCAGGCTAATTGTAGATACTAAATTGCCTAGGTGTGTGTGTGTGTGTGTGTGTGTGTGTGTATGTGTGTGTTTGCCCTAAGATGGACTGGCGACCTGTCTGGGGTGTTAACTGCCTTTCGCCCAGTGAATTGGACCCACTGTGACCCTTAATAAGATAAAGCGGTTGTAAAACAGACAATGAATTGATTTAAAATTTACATGGAATCATATGAAAGAACCCATGACCACGTAAACAAGTGTAAAAAGTTCCTTGATGTCATTTAGCTTTGCTGCATAATTTCTCCTTTAATAACGTCTCTGTGCCCATACACACTCTTCAAAAAACATTTTTCTGTATATATGTACACACACACACAGAGTATATATATACTGTATATATATACAGTGTATCACAAAAGTAAGTACACCCCTCACATTTCTGCAGATATTTAAGTATATCTTTTCATGGGACAACACTGACAAAATGACACTTTGACACAATGAAAAGTAGTCTGTGTGCAGCTTATATAACAGTGTAAATTTATTCTTCCCTCAAAATAACTCAATATACAGCCATTAATGTCTAAACCACCGGCAACAAAAGTGAGTACACCCCTAAGAGACTACACCCCTAAATGTCCAAATTGAGCACTGCTTGTCATTTTCCCTCCAAAATGTCATGTGATTTGTTAGTGTTACTAGGTCTCAGGTGTGCATAGGGAGCAGGTGTGTTCAATTTAGTAGTACAGCTCTCACACTCTCTCATACTGGTCACTGAAAGTTCCAACATGGCACCTCATGGCAAAGAACTCTCTGAAGATCTTAAAAGACGAATTGTTGCGCTACATGAAGATGGCCAAGGCTACAAGAAGATTGCCAACACCCTGAAACTGAGCTGCAGCACAGTGGCCAAGATCATCCAGCGTTTTAAAAGAGCAGGGTCCACTCAGAACAGACCTCGCGTTGGTCGTCCAAAGAAGCTGAGTGCACGTGCTCAGCGTCACATCCAACTGCTGTCTTTGAAAGATAGGTGCAGGAGTGCTGTCAGCATTGCTGCAGAGATTGAAAAGGTGGGGGGTCAGCCTGTCAGTGCTCGGACCATACGCCGCACACTACATCAAATTGGTCTGCATGGCTGTCACCCCAGAAGGAAGCCTCTTCTGAAGTCTCTACACAAGAAAGCCCGCAAACAGTTTGCTGAAGACATGTCAACAAAGGACATGGATTACTGGAACCATGTCCTATGGTCTGATGAGACCAAGATTAATTTGTTTGGTTCAGATGGTCTCAAGCATGTGTGGCGGCAATCAGGTGAGGAGTACAAAGATAAGTGTGTCATGCCTACAGTCAAGCATGGTGGTGGGAATGCCATGGTCTGGGGCTGCATGGGTGCAGCAGGTGTTGGGGAGTTACATTTCATTGAGGGACACATGAACTCCAATATGTACTGTGAAATACTGAAGCAGAGCATGATCCCCTCCCTCCGGAAACTGGGTCGCAGGGCAGTGTTCCAGCATGATAATGACCCCAAACACACCTCTAAGACGACCACTGCTTTATTGAAGAGGCTGAGGGTAAAGGTGATGGACTGGCCAAGCATGTCTCCAGACCTAAACCCAATAGAACATCTTTGGGGCATCCTCAAGCGGAAGGTGGAGGAGCGCAAAGTCTCGAATATCTGCCAGCTCAGTGATGTCGTCATGGAGGAGTGGAAAAGCATTCCAGTGGCAACCTGTGAAGCTCTGGTAAACTCCATGCCCAGGAGAGTTAAGGCAGTTTTGGGAAATAATGGTGGCCACACAAAATATGGACACTTCAGGAACTTTCACTAAGGGGTGTACTCACTTTTGTTGCCGGTGGTTTAGACATTAATGGCTGTATATTGAGTTATTTTGAGGGAAGAATAAATTTACACTGTTATATAAGCTGCACACAGACTACTTTTCATTGTGTCAAAGTGTCATTTTGTCAGTGTTGTCCCATGAAAAGATATACTTAAATATCTGCAGAAATGTGAGGGGTGTACTCACTTTTGTGATACACTGTATATATTTTTTTTTTTTTCTTTTTTTCTTTTTTTTTGGACACAAAATTAGTCAGGATGACTAGATAATACAGAAAGCACCATGAATCATAAGCTGCAGGAACATGGGTGACACTGTCCAGTCAGTCTTTAAATCATCATGGGCATGTAAGTCTGTAATTGCTGCTTTATATTATCAAGGTTATGTATGGCTGTAACTGCTGCTGTACATCACAATGGGCATGTAAATCTAACTGCTGCTTTAAATCAAGGTAAGCTGATTGTGTCATATGATGAATTTACAATATAAAGTCATAAAAATACTAAAGGAAGGAAGGCTTGCTCAGCAAACATACAGAATATGCTGCACCAAAAACTTTGTAGTGTTAGATTTTACATTGTACAACAAGCAGGAATTATAATCTAAACTAGCTGATCAGCAGACTGGCATCACAAAGTGCCACTTAACAATGTTAACATTGTTAACATTATGTTATCTTTCCTTTCCAGATTTTCCTTCTGCTGCATGCCATATACTTTAAAACATTCTAAATTCTGCTATCCCAAAGAAAATGTGTCAGCTATATTAAGCTCTCAGAAACACTATATTGGGATATTCCACTTTGTGTGGTATTCTTTTATATTGCATTTTTGTAGCTCCATTTATCTGTCCTGCTCATCAAAATATAGCTATTTACTGTCTGGCATCAGGGGTTCAATATTTGATCATATTCTATTCTGCAACAGGAGTGCTTGTGTAAGGATGGTATTTTTAGGGCTTCTGGCTGTACTTCCATCCAAACCAGTCTGACAGATGTCCACTGTCCACTGCCATGCACATGTCACAAAAATGACAAAACTGAATGTACTTGACACTAAGCAATCTTCATCTGTTTTGTTTCTGAACACTGCAAATCAAACAACTTCATCTTTTTCATTTTCAAAGCTATTTATGATCACTAAGAGTGTGGCAGGAGAGAAATTGAACAGAATGGTTGATGCTGGCAGAGCTAAAGTAGTTCTTTGTACACACAAAAGACCAAGTGTGTCATTTGTTATACATGCAGTAATGCCATGGTAGAAGGACTGTTACATTGCTGGGTGCCAGTCTGTCGCAGTGAGAACCCGACACTAATGCTTCATGCCTGTTAGATAATTACGAGTTTAAAAAAAAGCTACATTAACAAAGATTAGTCCAAGCCTGGAGACAGAACTCCATTAACCTTACATTACTGTTAGAAAGGTTTTTAGAAAGGTTTTGGGTGAGTGCACTGGCACATAAATAAGTGTAATATAATGACTTTAAGGTGCACTTATGCAGTAGCTTTTTTCATGCAGGCACAACAGGGGTAATAATTTACAGGGGTAATACTGGCATATTGCTAATTTGGTGGGCCATAGGACTAATATCCTATTTTAATCAACTTGCTATTTTCATATTTAAAAATAAATCTATCTGCTCCATTTAACATTTATATTACAAGTAACAACCATCAGCCCAACATTTAATCTATCCCTGGCCATCACATCCACAACTGTTATAAAATAGGCGATCCTTATGTTTTGGCTAATTAGTGTGATTATCTTATAGGCTAGATGTACAATGCAGATAAACTGCCTTTAGCCTAAAAGTTGCCCCCCCGTTCCTCATATATCAGTTGAAAGGACCCTATTGGAACCCCGCTGACCAGATGATATTTGAGTGGTGAACCATTCTCAGCACTGCAATGACACTAGCATGCTACTTTTATAGTGTAACAGATGCTGCAGTGTTGTTGGGATTAAACATTAAATAATATGTAAACCTACTGGTCTCCTTATAGAAACTCAAACCCTGTTCACCCAGAGACTGGAGCTATTTACTTTTTCATTCACAATGTGTGTTAGTCTTCCTCTAGCCTTTTATAAGTGGACATTTTCTCTCTTTTTTGGCATTTCCCCCCCAATTTTCCTCCCAATCTAGTCGTGCCCAATTACCCTGAATGCATTATGCTTCCTCTCTACTGCTGCAGACCTCCGCGCCCGATGGAGGAGAGCCGCAACTGACACATGATCTCTCCGACACGTGTGCAGTACCGACTGCATCTTTTCACTTGCACGAGGTGAGTTCATATATGGATCAGCTTTGTGTACAGAGACCCGGCACCCTGTCTACGAACAGGCCAATCATTGTTCGTCTAGGCACCCAGCCTGCCGGTAGCACAGCTGAGATTTAAACTCAAGTTCAATTTATTTTACTTTTAACTGTACATTTTGACAAATAGATGGTTAAAGTTTAATCACTTGATCTTGAATGGGTCTCACACTTATTAAGAAATGTTTTTGTTTTCCACTGTTTTCCAGGCCAGTTGTAGCCTAGCAGTTAAGGTACTAGACTAGTAATCGAAAGGTCACTGGTTCAAGCCCCACCGCTGCTAGGTTGCCACTTTTGGGACTTGAGTAAGGCTCTTAATCCCCAATTGCTTAGACGGTATTCTGTCTAGCCAAATATGCTTATTCTGCTAAATGCCAAATATATATACAGTGTATCACAAAAGTGAGTACACCCCTCACATTTCTGCAAATATTTCATTATATCTTTTCATGGGACAACACTATAGACATGAAACTTGGATATAACTTAGAGTAGTCAGTGTACAACTTGTATAGCAGTGTAGATTTACTGTCTTCTGAAAATAACTCAACACACAGCCATTAATGTCTAAATAGCTGGCAACATAAGTGAGTACACCCCACAGTGAACATGTCCAAATTGTGCCCAAAGTGTCAATATTTTGTGTGACCACCATTATTATCCAGCACTGCCTTAACCCTCCTGGGCATGGAATTCACCAGAGCTGCACAGGTTGCTACTGGAATCCTCTTCCACTCCTCCATGATGACATCACGGAGCTGGTGGATGTTAGACACCTTGAACTCCTCCACCTTCCACTTGAGGATGCGCCACAGGTGCTCAATTGGGTTTAGTCCATCACCTTTACCTTCAGCTTCCTCAGCAAGGCAGTTGTCATCTTGGAGGTTGTGTTTGGGGTCGTTATCCTGTTGGAAAACTGCCATGAGGGCCAGTTTTCGAAGAGAGGGGATCATGCTCTGTTTCAGAATGTCACAGTACATGTTGGAATTCATGTTTCCCTCAATGAACTGCAGCTCCCCAGTGCCAGCAACACTCATGCAGCCCAAGACCATGATGCTACCACCACCATGCTTGACTGTAGGCAAGATACAGTTGTCTTGGTACTTCTCACCAGGGCGCCACCACACATGCTGGACACCATCTGAGCCAAACAAGTTTATCTTGGTCTCGTCAGACCACAGGGCATTCCAGTAATCCATGTTCTTGGACTGCTTGTCTTCAGCAAACTGTTTGCGGGCTTTCTTGTGCGTCAGCTTCCTTCTGGGATGACGACCATGCAGACCGAGTTGATGCAGTGTGCGGCGTATGGTCTGAGCACTGACAGGCTGACCTCCCATGTCTTCAACCTCTGCAGCAATGCTGGCAGCACTCATGTGTCTATTTTTTAAAGCCAACCTCTGGATATGACGCCGAACACGTGGACTCAACTTCTTTGGTCGACCCTGGCGAAGCCTGTTCCGAGTGGAACCTGTCCTGGAAAACCGCTGTATGACCTTGGCCACCATGCTGTAGCTCAGTTTCAGGGTGTTAGCAATCTTCTTATAGCCCAGGCCATCTTTGTGGAAAGCAACAATTCTATTTCTCACATCCTCAGAGAGTTCTTTGCCATGAGGTGCCATGTTGAATATCCAGTGGCCAGTATGAGAGAATTGTACCCAAAACACCAAATTTAACAGCCCTGCTCCCCATTTACACCTGGGACCTTGACACATGACACCAGGGAGGGACAACGACACATTTGGGCACAATTTGGACATGTTCACTGTGGGGTGTACTCACTTATGTTGCCAGCTATTTAGACATTAATGGCTGTGTGTTGAGTTATTTTCAGAAGACAGTAAATCTACACTGCTATACAAGCTGTACACTGACTACTCTAAGTTATATCCAAGTTTCATGTCTATAGTGTTGTCCCATGAAAAGATATAATGAAATATTTACAGAAATGTGAGGGGTGTACTCACTTTTGTGATACACTGTATGTTATTAGGACTTGGTAATGACTTGGACTTGGCTCCCTTTAGACCTGGTCTGGAAGTGATCTTAGCTATTTATGGTCTTGTATTCATGGACTTGAATTCAAAAAGACTGGTTTTCACTGCAGCCCAAAGCCACTTTATAAAAGAACTTTACCTCCATTACTAAAAGTGCATCTTCTAGATGATGGTGTTTGGCTTTGTCAGAATAACAAGTACAGCACTGATCTTTCTGTGCCCTTTTCTCTCTTTAATAAGATAAAGATCAAGGATGATAGGGTTCCCTACCCAAATAGCTGATAGCCTATCTGCATAAATTCCAATCAATTTGCATATTTCTCATGCCTGGAAAGCTTAGCTGATAAGTGAGGTTTTATAATAGAAGGAAATCATAACTAGGAAAGGGGAACTGCAAATGCGCCGTGAACAAAAGCCTGCAGGCCTGAGCAGATCCGCAAGAAGAACTGATTACAAATAGCAGGAAACAAACATCCTATATCCCATATTTATATCCATAAACTCTGGAAAAAACTAATCCATGCAATTAGGTCACAGTTAACAGGTAAATGATTTCCTCTTCTTTTTTTGCTCATTATTTAATTTGCTAAATAAACTGATTTGCAAACGATACAAATAAGTTTCTTGTTTCCATGGTAGCAATAAAAACAGACACAGAAATATTAATTGTGTCTTTGTGTGGCGCTGTGGTAACATGTCAAGGACTGTCATTTAGTTTCATCTGAAAATATGGATTTGTTTTTATTTATTTATTTGCAATAGCATCTCTGTCAATGCAAGGACAACACATGTTCACTACTACTTCCTTTGGGTCTTTTAAAGTAACCAATCTTTTTGTGGCTCGTTTCATGAGATTAAATGGAGCACCATGAAAAGCAGTGTTGCATTTTTTAAGTGTGGTTAAGCTACGTACTAGTCCTAAGGGTGGCACAGTGATATTGTTGGTGCCATACAGCTACATGATCAATCTCTCTCCAGAATGTGGTCCTTGCTTTCACCCCTGCATTTCTAGGTTAGACATACAGTACGTATATCCACCATTACCATGACCAGAATAACACAGTTACTCCAGATAGACCCTAAAGTGTCTCTGAACTTGTGATTTAAAACCATTAAAGCTAATCTTCAGGACAGGCGTCTACACAGATATGTTTTGTCTATGTCTAGATGGGAATGTTTTATTATTTTCATACACTGATCAGCCATAACATTAAAACCACCTCCTTGTTTCTACACTCACTGTCCATTTCATCAACACCACTTACCATATAGGAGCACTTTGTAGTTCTACAATTACTGACTGTAGTCCATCTGTTTCTCTGCATGCTTTGTTAGCCCCCTTTCATGCTGTTCTTCAATGGTCAGGACTGTCCCAGGACCACTACAGAGCAGGTATTATTTGGGTCACGGGTCATTCTTAGCACTGCAGTGGCAATGACATGGTGGTGGTGTGTTAGCGTGTGTTGTGCTGGTATGAGTGGATAAAACACAGCAACGCTGATGGAGTTTTTAAACACCTCACTGTCACTGCTGGACTGGGAATAGTCCACCAGCCAAAAATATCCAGCCAACAGTGCCCCATGGGCAGCATCCTGTGACCACTGATGAAGCTCTAGAAGATGACCAACTCAAACAGCAGCAATAGATGAGCGATCGTCTCTGACTTTACATCTACAAGGTGGACCAACTAAGTAGGAGTGTCTAATAGAGTGGACAGTGAGTGGACACGGTATTTAAAAACTCCAGCAGCGCTTCTGTGTCTGATCCACTCATACCAGCACAACACACACTAACACACCACCACCATGTCAGTGTCACTGCAGTGCTGAGAATGACCCGTGACCCAAATAATACCTGCTCTGTAGTGGTCCTGGGACAGTCCTGACCATTGAAGAACAGCATGAAAGGGGGCTAACAAAGCATGCAGAGAAACAGATGGACTACAGTCAGTAATTGTAGAACTACAAAGTGCTTCTATATGATAAGTGGAGCTGATAAAATGGACAGTGAATGTAGAAACAAGAATAATGATATGGCTGATTAGTGTATATACACACAGTGGGATATTCACAGAACATGGAAAAACTAAAAAGAAATGCTGTTTTTGTGTTACCCAAAAACCACAATATCTGAAGCTCAGGTAAGCTAATGCCTTTTTCCACTGTCTGGGGCAGTAATGGCAGCCATTTCTCACATTAGCTCATGGTTCATTTCCACATTACTGAACTATTACAATTGAATCCAACATCTGTGAGAAAGAAAGACTGAGTTATGATGTTCCTAAACACTCCTATTTGTTTATAAATAACAGCTGAATAATATTTTTTTCATGCTATTTTATTCACCTTGTTTTTGTGAACTTGTAGTGCATGAAAGTAGTTTATGTATCTCACCACATACAGTATATGCTTACAAGGCTAAAACCAAAATTGTTGGTTTGAAGGAATTGATTTCTTTTTTTATTTTAGCACAGGAATATTTCTTCTAAATCTCTGAACTGCAATCGATCTATTGTCATCACAGTCATAATAAACTGTCAGGCTTCTTCAAACCTATTGATTTTATTCAAGTACAACATAAGATCAGTTATTAAGGCAAAATTTCTTCAGACTTCTGGTAACTTTATGACCATAAAACAAGAGGAAAAGTATCGTATCCATACAAAAGGTGTGCATTCACACTCAATACATTTAATTTACTCTGCTCTATACCTTACAACCAAACAACTGATCTAATTTGCCATCTGGATTTGCATACCTACACATTACTCAGCTTGAAACAACAGCACAACTGCTGCCGGTTGTTCTTTCTATCTCTGGGCACTGCTGGGAGGATGAATATGAAGAAGAGATTTAATGCTTAATGACCGTGCTGTTGTTGTACCACAAATGATCAGCTGGCACATCCTTCTTTTCTGCAGTCACTGTGGAGCCTAGTGCTGCACTGCAGCCAGACTGAACACATCCTGGATAAATGAGGGGAAGCTTTTTCACTTCAGCACAGCTGGATGCACAACATAGGGGGCATTGCTTGCTTTGCCAAGTTGTTTCATAGCTTTGGAGCTTCGGAGACTGGTGGAGTAGAATGTACTTGTGTAACATGGAAAGGTATCTAAGTTTCAGATTTGCAGCCTAACATGCCAAAATATACAATTAAAGGTAGGTTATGTCAGCACAACTGCCAGACTGCCTTTAGTTTGCCCTACTACATGTGATTAACCTTATATCTGCTCTAAGCTTAAATCTCAGTACTCGGTGCACAGATGGAGCACCTTCAATTCTTGGCAGCACATCTGGTTTGGCTGCTTTGGGAAAGATAGTAGAAAATAGTAGCTCCTCAGGTCATTGTGACCTATTGTGTTCTACATTGCCATGCATTGGCATCAAACACTCAATCCTGACAGAAGACTTGTCTACTGGCATAAAATCATTAACTTCATAAGAGCCAGGGCTTTTGCCTTTTAAAGAGGTTTTGGCAGGAATTAGGAGCAAAATGTAAATTTTTTTTTACCCCACAGAGGTTTTCTGTCTTTCCAGAGAACAAATCTTAAAGCTCTTGATTGAACTTCAGGCAAAAGTTTTTCTTTTTTAAGAGAAACAGAAAGTCTTAATATCATCTTGACAGCGAGGAAGAGGTTTGACATTGAGAGGTTTAGCTTAGCTTACTTGGCAGATATTTTTGGCCATCTAAATTAGATAATCATTCTATTCAAGGCCCTGCAGTAACCATTATTGATGCAGCTGAGACACTACAAGCTTTTCTGGCCAAGCTGCCAGTGTAGAAAAGAAAAGTGGAGTCAGACAACTATGCAAACTTCTTAATGTTAGAAGATGTGCTCCTGCAAGATGGAATCAAGGAATCAAGCATGACAAAGTCCTGTCAGTTTGTCTGACGGCAGAAATCTACAGACATCTGGATACACTGCAGAGGAGAACTGTCAAGTCTCTGTCTGCCTAAAATATTTTAATATATGATATATATTATATCATATTTACTCATAATTTGTAAATCAACAATTTAACGTGCACTGAGCCACTGTGACTCTCTTGTAGTAAACATATTTTATTAAAACATAAAGAAACAGCAAAGAAAAGGTAATGCAAGGCAAGCTGTAACTGTGGATAGTGATAAATCACATGTTAGTTACAATGCTATGTCATTACAGTCCTCTGTTGAACATGATATTGAATAACAGTATCTAAGAAGGTAGGCTGTTGGACAGTCGTAAGAGTGGTTTAGCATGACTGATCTAGTGTTATGTTTTTTATGGTCACATTTCCTTTATTTTCTTTACTCTTTGTAGTAACAGCTTAATCCCTGTCGGGGTCTGGTGCCACCAGAAAACCCGGAACAGCTAGAGGCAATTCTTAGCTAGGGGCAGTTTGCTTTCTGCATGTTGGAGCTAAGTACCCAGAGAAAACACAAACAGATATGAGAAGAATAATCAAACTGCTAACAGACATTGACAGAAGAAGGTGAAACATTATTTCCTAGAATTTATATGATTGTGAGGCACGCATTATATTATTATCTGTGCCACCATGCTGTCCTGGTACTTACTTAAGAAAATGGTCATACCTCAAAGCACAAAGTTTAAATTATGCAGATGAATGTACATATTTACTTTGCAAACAAACAGATAGGAAAGACTCTCTGACAGAGTAGTGGCACATCAAGCTTAATAACCCTTTAACATGCCATAATTATCTGTCAGTCATCCAGTAAGACATCCATGACAGACAGTTCAATTGTAATCTGCAGACACCACAATTGGCTATAATTAATTTCTTACAATTTGCAGAACTGGTTAATATTAAAAGGCTTGTCATGGTTTTTATCCAAATCTTTCTATGCTAATTACTGTTAGCATAGAAAATGCTGTAAAAATCCTTAAATAAACACTATTTTCATTTATGCTGACATCTTACTTCAAAACCATGGGCATAGTTTTGATTGGATTGACGCCCTGCATGTCCAGGATAACATAGTTGATGAAATAAATAAGTATTTTAAAAGGCATTCTCGCATGATCCATAATTTCTTAGTTGAGATTTAAGCTATGACAATGCAACTATGAAAACTCTTTGAATGTCTGTGTTTTATAATCCTTCTTTATGCATAAGCCCCCATAAATGTAATATTTTGTCATGTCTGTACTCTACATTAATCAACCTTATTAATGTAGTATTTAAATAATACATATTGGACCTCCAGACACTGAAGATGTAAAGCAACCATATATACCTGTTATTACAAGATATTTACAGAAGGAATTTAATTTAATCTGGGCTTGGAACCAGCACTAGAGTGTTCAGCCTCTGCCTTAGACATAGCCAATCATGTCTAACAATAACATCAATATGTGTTGCACAAATAATACATACAGTGTTTTGATCTAGTAAGTCTTTTTTTTATCCACATTCCCTTTCTTACATTTTCCACTGTTCACCTCACTGATCCCAAACACATTTTTGGTTTATCTTAATAGACCCCATAGTTGGCATAGCATAAAAAATTTTAATTGCTGGTTATTTGTTGAAAACATTCTGACTTTGTGCTTTTGAGGCAGCATGCATATTACAGCTGAAGATTTTAGAAAGTAAGGCCACACCCATGTTTTGTACAAGGCATGTAAATGACCTGTTTCACACACATGAGCTCACAAATATTATTGGAAGGCTAGGGTTGCTCAGATTGATAAGACTTACATTTTCACCCAGAAAGCAAATCTAATTATACTTGCTCTGAATATTGCCCTAATTAGGTGGTAAAATGTCTATATATAACCAAATTAATAATCTGTGGTTAAATGATTCCCTTCGGCTGCTCATGTTAGAGGTCATTCGTCCACATATTTGATTTGGCACAGTTTTTATACCGGGTGCCCTAACTGACACAACCCTCCTATTTATCCAGACTTGGGAACAGCACTAAGGGTGCACTGATGTCATAAATGCAGTATGAAAAAACACCTCTACAGAAAATATGCAAACAAATCTAACAGGGTAGAATTCATTCTGTGTGGTGTTTGCGTGTTCTCCCTTAAACAGACAATGAATTAAACATTTAAATACATTTTTGTCCAAAATGGTTTTATATTTAAAAAAACATATATACTTAAGAAGGACATTTATTTAAAAGTTAATTCATTTGAAAATAAACTATTCCAGAACAATCATGCAGTTCAAAGGAGGTAAATGTTGAAAACACAGACATGGATATGCATGCTGTGTAAATATATATTAATTGCTCTGCAGGGACTGTGCCAAGTTGAACAACAGTGTGGGTTTATACACTGAGTAGTCGACTCAGAACGCTATGCATCACTTGCCACCAACCTGCTGAATTATACAGGAAGGATGATGGGTGGGTGGAGGACTGCTATAGGCTAGGCTCAAAATAACCTTCATGCCTTAGTGCCACATTTTCAGTAGTCTATTAACAGCATATGCCATGCATAAGAAAGTACAGACCGAGTAAGAATTGGATAACGGCGTGTGATTAGGATTTATGATTAAGTGGTTGATTGCTTTTTTTATCCATATAAACAATAATATGATTCTGGAGATTCACCACCATGTTTTTGCTGAGCATTTATTTTAGTCTGTAACTTTTTACTATCTGTAACTAATACTTAATGATTTTAATGAATATTAAATGTTACAGCATACATGATCAACCATAACATTATGACCACCTCCTTGTTTCTACACTTCCACACATTTCTACTGTCCATTTTATCAGCTCCACTTACCATATAGAAGCACTTTGTAGTTCTACAGTTACTGACTGTAGTCCATCTGTTTCTCTACATACTTTTTTAGCCTACTTTAACCCTGTTCTTCAATGGTCAGGACCCCCACAGGACCACTACAGAGCAAGTATTATTTCGGTGGTGGATCATTCTCAGCCCTGCAGTGACACTGACATGGTGGTGGTGTGTTAGTGTGTGTTGTGCTGGTATGACTGGATAAGACACAGCAATGCTGATGGAGTTTTCTAACACCGCACTGTCACTGCTGGACCCGTGGGCAGCGTCCTGTGACCAGTGATGAAGGTCTAGAAGATGACAATCTTAAACAGCAGCAATAGATGAGCGATTGTCTCTGACTTTACATCTACAAGGTGAACCAACTAGGTAGGAGTGTGTAATATAGTGGACAGTCAGTAATTGTAGAACTACAAAGTAAGTGGAGCTGATAAAATGGACAGTGAGTGTAGAAACAAGGAGGTGGTCATAATGTTATGCCTGATCGGTGTAAGCTTGGGCTTGATTAGCTTGTATACATGTTCATATAGTTTTATTCATATGAATTTAAACTAAAGCTAATTACATTGTTCTTATTTCCATATTAACATGGTCAGGCTCATTTTGGCATAGCTAAAATAGAGCCAAGTATGTTTAAAGGTGATTGATTTTAAAAATAGGACTGGACATTTAGTCATTTTCTCATGCACTTTGTAAAAAGTCCACAAGTTCTAATTACACCTCAGTTATAAATTATTCAAATTAGATGTCTGACAGTCGTGAATCTGACCAAGCACCCTTTTGCAGTGGAGAAATGGAAGAAAAACTGGTGAGCAGACAATGCAGTGACAGCTGTATGAAATATGGGACCAAGATTGATACATAAAGTTTTGTTAGCCTTGGAAGTGAACAGCTAAAAAGGTTAATGCAAGAAGAAGAAGAAGCACTTCCATACTCCATTGTTGATATGGTGTTCTTGGAATTATACTTGCAACCCATTTTTTTAATTTATTTTTTATTACTTTTATTCACTATCAATGTCTAAAACTCAGTAACAAATGTGATTATTGGTAAAAAATGGAAATAAAAATCCAGGTTACAAAGTACATTGATGCAACCAATTTTGTGTGTCCATTTGCTTGTGCCTTACAGCAAGAAGGTCCTGGGTTCAATCCCCTAGGTGGGGTGGTCTGGGTCTTTTCTGTGTGGATTTTGCATGTTCTCCCCGTGTCTACTTAGGTTTCCTCCGGGAGCTCCGGTTTCCTCCCACAGTCCAAAGACATGCAAGTGAGGTGAATTGGAGATACAAAATTGTCCATGACTGTGTTTGACATTAAACTTGTGAACTGATGAAACAAGTACCTGTTCTGTCATGAGTGTAATCAAAGTGTGTAAGACATGACGTTAAAATCCTAATAAATAAATAAATAATTTGCTTGATTTCAAGTCCTGTGGTGGTTCTAGGGGGGGGGGGGGGCAGTGGGGGCCAGTGCCCCTGTGACAACCAGCTTGGCCCCCCCTACGGCCCCCCTAGGAATACAGTATATGTAACTCAAATTGAATATGAAAAAGAAAAGGACTGAATAAATGACATTTAAGCAGAGCAAATACCTTAAATGGTGATTCTTTGTTGATCTGTTTACATCAAACTCAAGAAAATGTAGACTGAAAATATAATGAATAAATAAAATGTTGAATTCTATTGAATATCGACTGTTTCCTCTTAATGCCCACAATGCACATTTGGGCAGAAAGTAATTGGCCCCTCTATGGTCTAGAACTGCCACTGTTCAAGTAATTTCAAGCAATGGGTAAAAATGGATATGTATTTAAATCGTATTAGACGTGGGAAACGATGCTTTATTGTGGACTACTAGTGCAGTGCAAGTGCCTAGGCTTTATCACCTGTGCGCAAGCTGTAGGGAACTCCAGTACACACACACACACACACACACATGCACACACACACACACACACACACACTGGGAGAGGGGGGTGCGATAGTGTCTGCTTCTGTATAGGAGAGGTGAAAACGGATCTCATTGGTTCTCTGCCTTATCTGAAGGAATCCAACTCATTCGTCCTTCAGGATCAGAAGAGAAGGTGGATCACACAAGGACATGAGGGGCTAAATGACAAACTCTCACCTTTGCATGTTCTCCCCTGTCTGTGTGGGTTTCCTCCAGGAGCTCCGGTTTCCTCCCACAGTCCAAAGACATGCACGTGAGGTGAACTGGAGCTACTAAATTGTCCATGACTGTGATTGACATTAAACTTGTGAACTGATGAAACAAGTAACAGGTACCTGTTCTGTCATGTGTGTAACCAAAGTGTGTAAGACATGACGTTAAAATCTTAATAAATAAATAAACGATTTGCTTGATTTCAAGTCGTTTCAAGCACTGAGAAAGAAAAAAAAAAAGCCGAATCCATCCATTCAAATCGTATGACCTGTAAAACGTATTATGTAGTATGGACTACTAGTGGAGTGTATGTGCCTAGGCTTTATCACCTGTGCGCAAGCTGTAGGGAACTCCAGTACACACACACACACACACACACACACACACACACACACACACTGGGAGAGGGGGGGTGCGATAGTGTCTGCTTCTGTATAGGAGAGGTGAAAACGGATCTCATTGGTTCTCTGCCTTATCTGAAGGAATCCAACTCATTCGTCCTTCAGGATCAGAAGAGAAGGTGGATCACACAAGGACATGAGGGGCTAAATGACAAACTCTCACCTGAATGCTGCTTGCAGGCGCTTGGTTGGGACCGGTTTGGTTTGCAGTGAGCGCAACTTTGAGTTGTTCAGCGGGAAAAACACGCATCTTAAAAGGAGCCTTCAGTGTTTTCCGAGCTTCTGAAAACTAGAAGGACATTTTTTATAAAAGGATACACGGCGATCATTTATTATGACCAGCTAAAACAACCGCTTTCGACTAAATGTGTGTCTGCTGAGAGGAAATGAGGATTTTTGCGCATTTTTGCGCATGGAGCTGCATGAATCGCACAGGATCTCTCCTCTTAGATCTAAATGTGTTGCACGGGAATGTGAACGTGTGTTAGATATGAGTAAATAATACTCAACAGGCTGCACATTGTGTTGTTATTAACACAGGTGGTTAATGAGCTTTTAATGCTGACATCTAACTTTTACACTATGGATTCAGGAAAATCCTTCAGTTGTCAGGAGAGCGTTTCTGCCGGGACTTTATACAGGTCCTGGGTTGTAATCAGCCTTATCTGACGCTGTGCACTGCACTGTTATTGAAATTTGGACTTTTAATGTTGTTGTTTTCATGTTGTGACATAAGGTGAAGCCTTTGGAACAGCTTTTAGTCGTTTAGCTGGTTGAGCACATACCCGGTGGCTCTTATGGGAATTAAACACTCCTCCCGCTGTTTGCTCCTAAGGAGGAAAATGGCGGAGTCGGACAACCCTGAGGTAAGTACTCCAAAATACAAATATTTATTCATTTGTTTGTTTTCACCACATGGCAGACTGATATAATAATGCTTACTGCTTAGGTTATTTTACGTAGATATTGATATAGATATTTAAAGCGTTTAAAGTGTTTTTTTATCCAATGTGTGCTATAAGTTAGCCTTCTTACCTCAGGTTCTCACTCACCACACAACCGAGTCTATCTACAGACTTAAATTAATGTCACCAAATCCTAAATGTACATTTATAATAATACATACTGTTACTATCAAAGTAAAATAGTCAAGTTAGGCCAAGTTTTATTGAGTAAACGGTTCCTTTTTGCGCGCTTGCTGTTGGAGCGCGAGCGCTGTCCTTGGTCCTGCCCACGCGCAGCTTCTCTCACGTGCATCTCTTTACACCTTAGTGGGTAGCACTGTCGCCTCACAGCAAGGTCCTGGGTTCGATCCCCTGGTGGGGCGGTCTGGGTCCTTTCTGTGTGGAGTTTGCATGTTCTCCCCGTGTCTGTGTGGGTTTCCTCCGCGTGCTCCGGTTTCCTGCCACAGTCCAAAGACGTGCAAGTGAGGTGAATTGGGGATACTAAATTATCCATGACTGTGTTGATGCATGCTCAATAATCCAGGTACACAAATCCACAAAGTTGAATCAGTTCATCTGGGCACAAGTTTGTTGTAGAGATACGTTTCGCCACTCAATCCGAGTGACTTCTTCAGTCTGAGCTGGTGGTGGAGATGAAACTTGTTCAGATGAACTGTTTCAACTTTGTGGATATACATGACTGTGTTTGACATTGAACTTGTGAACTGATGAATCTTGTGTAACCAGTAACTACCGTTTCTGTCATGAATGTAACCGAGGTGTGTAAAACATGACCTTAAAATCCTAATAAACTTAATATCATTCATTCAATTATTCATTTACTCATTTTCAGTAACTGCTTCCTCCTGATCAGAGTCGTGGTTGGTTTGGTGCCACCAGAATACACTGGGCACGGAGCAGGAATACTCTATAAAAAACTATTCGTCCAGGCACAAAAGGAGAACATGCAAAACTCCTAACAGAAAAGCGTCCTGGGTCCACGGGTTGTTGCCGATACACCAGCAAAGCTATTACGCTGCTCGCTACTGGTCCACTTTTGAGAGCTTTTGAGAGCAACCTTGGTCATCAGTCGCCAGACCTTCTAGTATAACTTCAGCTTACAACCTCACAAAAGCTTTCTTGAAAAAAATTAATTAAAAAGAAAAAAGGGTCCCCTAACTAGTTTGTTTGTTTGTTTATTGGGATTTTAACGTCATGTTTTACACTTTTGTTTACATTCATGACAGGAAACGGTAGTTACTCATTACACAAGATTCATCAGTTCACAAGTTTATATCGAACACAGTCATGGACAATTTTGTATCTCCAATTTACCTCACTTGGATTGTGGGAGGAAACCGGAGCTCCCAGAGGAAACCCACGCAGACACGTGGAGAACATGCAAACTCCACACAGTACGGACCCAGACCGCCCCACCAGGGGATCGAACCCAGGACCTTCTTGCTGTGAGGCGACAGTGCTACCCATTTAGCCACCATGCCGCACGGTCCCCTAATTAGAAAACCTCATTAGTACTTTCTATTGTGTTGGTATTATTGGTGTTGGAACATTGATATTGTCCGAAACAGTATTTTCTCAGCATGGATCACAAAATCGCCCCATAGCTGTTTAAACTAACTAATGGAACCTCTTCATTTTATGTTGAATTAGTCCATGGCTAGCACAGATAGAAGAGGAATGCACCCAATATAAATATTTTTCCCATAATTCTGTTGAGATTGTTAATCCTGTCTAGAGGGGCAGAATTTAATGAATGATGTAAAAAAGTAAAACTAAGCCTTTTAAAGTATGTGGTGGCAACACATCCAAAATATTCAATCAATAATATTTTTAATATTAATTTACTATTATCGCTTTTTATCTGCACATGTCAGTGTGCTTTCAGTGCTGGTCCCAAGCCCACATAAAACAAGAAGGGCTGCATCAGGAAGAGCATCTGGCATAAATACTGTGCCAAGTCTGGTACGCAGACCAGTATGATAAGCTGCTGCGGCACTTAGAAAAAAACAGGAGCAGGAGCATTTGCCATTTGAAAATGGTCGTTAAAATGTTTAATACAATTTTATTATTAATTTTTTTTAATTAACAATCAATGTTATTAATTGTTTTGAATTCACCCACACAAGAGTCCTAAAGACTAGGTTAGTTTCCTTTCCTATTAACCCAACCCAACCTTGGACTCACAGTTTGAATCAAATTACTAGCAGTTTTAGTCACTGCACTTACTTTGTGCCCAGCCTTTGTTGAGGTGTGATTAGTATGTAAGGACACATTCATTTATAAAGCACTTTTTTCAAGATACATTACAAAGTGCTTCACAATAATAAAAATAAAATAAAATGTAATAAAAAAACATAATACAAATTAACACATCACCCACAAAACATAAAAGCTAAACATCTCAATCCACAAAGGCTAATACATACAAATGGTTGGGTACCACATTTCAAGTCCTTATTCCCACTTACCTTTAAGCCAAAATCTTCCGTCAGATTTTCTTTTTATTTTAATCCTGTCAGTAAAAAGTGACCCAAGGGCATCTTAAGTGCTTTGAAACAATGTTTTTTAACACGTGTTGTTATATGTACAAAGATAGCATTTGTCTTGACTTGAATCTGCAATTCAAACCCACTTAGCAAATACCTCGACTAAAAATAGAATGTGAAATAGGATTTGTCAGTTGGCTAGAAGAAGAAGGACATTTGTTGTCCTTTCCAGCCTCTGTTAGATATTATCTTGACACATTGATGCCTCTTGATTCAGCCAGTTACCCTGTTGCGTTTACTCGTTATCTTAAATCCCCTGACTATGTGATTGCTCACACATGGTTGAATAAATACCCCCCCCCCCCCCCCCCCCCACACACATATATTCACACTGCTAAATCCACCTACATACCCAAACATACCCAGCAGAATCTCCCACAGACATCATGTGATTGTCAGACTGTTCTTTTCATTATTATACAGCAAGACAGAATGGCAGCAAGCAGTTTCCATATATAACTGAACCCAAGCTGATCAGAAAATGTTTTTCGTACGGTGTAAATCCATGTTATGCTATGTATTCAGACATGAGCACAAGTCTGGCTAGATAGTGGTATGAAAAGTTCAAGGTTACAAGTGCACTTTTAAATAGAATGGTCACTTTCTTTGGGAAGATTGGCATTTTCTCCTCATATTATTATTTCTCAAGGTACTCCAGGTAGTGGATGTATTATTCAGGGAAACAGAAGCTTGTCATATGTTTTGCTTTGTTTACCGACTGCAGCCTCTCCAGCCTTCCTGTGGATGGTGTGTGTTTAAACACTTTTCCACTGTAACACACACTGCTATACACCCTGTCTGTGGAGAAAGATTCTTTAACCTGAAAAATATAGTTATCTTAAAAATTGGTTTAAACTTAATGTTGTATAGATTGTGGTGCCCTAGGACATAACAAGTAGGTCATGAAGGACAACTTTTCTATGCCTTTTCTAAATATAGCCCATGAATACAACAGTAATCTGTCTTCTTTCTCCCTTGTTCTCTTTCTGTTCCCTGTTGACCATCACAGCAACAGCCCTTGAGCGCAGCAACGTCCCAGTCAATGCAGCCTTCTCCTCTGCCTAAACCAGTGCCATCAGTCAATCATGGTCCTCGACCCACACACAACTCACACATACCTCACTCGGGTTCCCTGTCTAACTGCCCCGGTCGAGGCAAAATGGCCAAGTTCCTCAATCCAGAAGAGATGACCTCCAGAGACTACTACTTTGACTCCTATGCTCACTTTGGTATCCATGAGGTAAAATGGACTTTCCCCAGTCAATATTTACATTGAAGAGTTCATTATTTTGAGCTATTTAATAATGCTTGACAGGAGCTACAGTGTTGCTGCATTTAAATGCCTGATTTAATCTTCTGATTTAAACATGTTTCTGGTCATTGTCGGCAAATAACTGTTTTATACATGTATGTAGCAACAGACTTCGTTAAAGGTGCTGATTCTAGAGCTGGGTGTATGCATTCGCCTATTAACCATGCATGTACAGTGTATCACAAAAGTGAGTACACCCCTCACATTTCTGCAAACATTTCATTATATCTTTTCATGGGACAACACTATAGACATGAAACTTGGATATAACTTAGAGTAGTCAGTGTACAGCTTGTATAGCAGTGTAGATTTACTGTCTTCTGAAAATAACTCAACACACAGCCATTAATGTCTAAATAGCTGGCAACATAAGTGAGTACACCCCACAGTGAACATGTCCAAATTGTGCCCAAATGTGTCGTTGTCCCTCCCTGGTGTCATGTGTCAAGGTCCCAGGTGTAAATGGGGAGCAGGGCTGTTAAATTTGGTGTTTTGGGTACAATTCTCTCATACTGGCCACTGGATATTCAACATGGCACCTCATGGCAAAGAACTCTCTGAGGATGTGAGAAATAGAATTGTTGCTCTCCACAAAGATGGCCTGGGCTATAAGAAGATTGCTAACACCCTGAAATTGAGCTACAGCATGGTGGCCAAGGTCATACAGCGGTTTTCCAGGACAGGTTCCACTCGGAACAGGCTTCGCCAGGGTCGACCAAAGAAGTTGAGTCCACTTGTTCGGCGTCATATCCAGAGGTTGGCTTTAAAAAATAGACACATGAGTGCTGCCAGCATTGCTGCAGAGGTTGAAGACGTGGGAGGTCAGCCTGTCAGTGCTCAGACCTTACGCCGCACACTGCATCAACTCGGTCTGCATGGTCGTCATCCCAGAAGGAAGCTGACGCACAAGAAAGCCCGCAAACAGTTTGCTGAAGACAAGCAGTCCAAGAACATGGATTACTGGAATGCCCTGTGGTCTGACGAGACCAAGATAAACTTGTTTGGCTCAGATGGTGTCCAGCATGTGTGGCGGCGCCCTGGTGAGAAGTACCAAGACAACTGTATCTTGCCTACAGTCAAGCATGGTGGTGGTAGCATCATGGTCTTGGGCTGCATGAGTGCTGCTGGCACTGGGGAGCTGCAGTTCATTGAGGGAAACATGAATTCCAACATGTACTGTGACATATTGAAACAGAGCATGATCCCCTCCCTTCGAAAACTGGGCCTCATGGCAGTTTTCCAACAGGATAACGACCCCAAACACAACCTCCAAGATGACAACTGCCTTGCTGAGGAAGCTGAAGGTAAAGGTGATGGACTAAACCCAATTGAGCACCTGTGGCGCATCCTCAAGTGGAAGGTGGAGGAGTTCAAGGTGTCTAACATCCACCAGCTCCGTGATGTCATCATGGAGGAGTGGAAGAGGATTCCAGTAGCAACCTGTGCAGCTCTGGTGAATTCCATGCCCAGGAGGGTTAAGGCAGTGCTGGATAATAATGGTGGTCACACAAAATATTGACACTTTGGGCACAATTTGGACATGTTCACTGTGGGGTGTACTCACTTATGTTGCCAGCCATTTAGACATTAATGGCTGTGTGTTGAGTTATTTTCAGAAGACAGTAAATCTACACTGCTATACAAGCTGTACACTGACTACTCTAACTTATATCCAAGTTTTATTTCTATAGTGTTGTCCCATGAAAAGATATAATAAAATATTTGCAGAAATGTGAGGGGTGTACTCACTTTTGTGATACACTGTATGTCTTTAGGAAGTCTGTGGGAATAGCCTTGCTTATTTTCAACACTGTTTAAAACTGCCTTTTATTAAGACCCTCACCACACATCAGATCTTATTAGAGATGCTAGCTGGCCTCATAAGGCTACTAAAACAGTTCAGGAGAATATTAAAAAAGACAGAATAGATAATGCCAAGCCCAGTGAGTTTAAAAATGGTTTTGTAGCTTAGGGATTCCTGTGAGACTTGCAGGAGTTTTATTTTTAGCATATAGGGCAGACATTGTCCTTATCACTCTGTTCCTTAATATGATTATGTGCTATTTTATATTCGATGAGGAAGCGTCAAGGAAGATCTCAATCAAACTGTTCCTCGGAAAAATGGTTCACTTTACCATAGATTCAAATCCATGCTGACAGATGTGTGAAATTACTATGGTAAAGCTTTAAAGTTAAGAAAATTGCATTTTTGTTACTTTCTCAATCCCATCAAGAAATATAAATTATATTTTATACAGAAAAAAACCAAAGTGAGAACATACAAACTCCACACAGAAAGGACACTGGCCATCCGGCTGGGGAATCAAACCCAGGCCCAGGTTTTTTGCTGTGAGGTGACAGCACTACCCACTGTACCCACATGCTGTCATAAAACGAGAGTTGTTTTTTAAAGTTAATTTATTATTTTCTAGGCAGTGGGTTGTGGGAACACTGGTAGCAAGGCAGGAATACTTGACAAGGTGCCAGTCTATCACAGGAAAATACACTTTTTTCAAACCTACTGTTGTCTAGTTGTACAGTAGCCAATACATGGTTTGAATGTGTGGGAGAAAATCTACATACCAAACTCCACACAAGAAGGCTGGGAGTGAACCCAAGTAACTGGAGCTGCTATGTCATTTGTGTAACCTTAAACATAAAATAATATATAATTATTTTCAATTTTTTTAAATGACCCTGACTAGGATGAAGCAGTTAATCAAACAATGAGTGAATGAATAAATGAATAAAAGAATAAATAATATCACCGTGTCATGAATTTACAGGATGTAAACTATAGGAGCTGCTTAAAACATTACATTAATTACCTTCACTGTGTTGTGTTGTAGGAAATGCTGAAAGATGAAGTCAGGACAATGACCTACAGAAACTCCATGTACCACAACAAACACGTCTTTAAGGACAAGATTGTGCTGGATGTAGGGAGTGGCACTGGCATCCTGTCCATGTTCGCTGCCAAGGCTGGTGCCAAGCATGTCTATGGGGTAAGTGGGCTGGCACTTGATGGACCTGCAGTTTCCCACCATGTGGGCACAGTGCTCTGGTACTGAAATAGCATCATCTGAGGAGTGAGCACTTACTACCTCTGCTACTGTTTGGGCGCACTCTGACTGCATTGGGAGGCTCAGATGTACCTGACACTCACAGCTCAGATTATGTGGGTGTCAGCTGAGGCAGTGCTCTTCTAGGCCGGTGCCATGCATGAGCTGTAATTGAGTTCATCTGATTTGCACCTCTCTGCTCTGATTCAGTTGCACTGGGGTAATTAGCACCTCCCTAAAGGGCATCCTAAGTGCTAAATGCCAGAGAGCTGAGTGTGTAAAGACACAAAGAGTGGGTGTACGCTTGTTACAAATGCCTACACTATTCTTCAAAATGGAAGGTAAAACCAAGTGGCTCACACTTATTTTGGGTACTTTGAATATGCATTAAATGTGCTGAAAAAACATGCACTGCTAGAAGATTTTTCAATATTTTAACAAAAGCTTTATCAGCATTTTTGCAATGCACAAAATGACGAAATAAATGTCAATGAAACACTCAAAACTTTAGCTTCTTCTAGACGTCTCATTTATTTATTATTGCGTTAGATTACACTTGCTGCTTTTTTTTTTCTTTTTGACACAGTTAAAGACAAAAGTTTTACATGACTGTATTACACACTGTCTTTATATACTGTACATCAGGGAGGCTTGGTGGGTATTACTCTTGTCTTACAGCGAGAAGGTCCTGGGTTTAATTCCCAGGTGGCGCGGTCTGATTCTTTTCTGTGTGGAGTTTGCATGTTATTATAAACATAAATTTACTGCTTTTAGATTTTTGCCATCAACTGGATAATGAGTTTTCTGTTCAGCATGACTGTGTCCCTGCAAACAAAGTGAGGCCAATAAAGACATGATTTAATGAGTTTGGGATTAACTGTAAATGTTGATGACCTACTCATTTAACAATATTTTGATCCTTCAAATACACTTTTGTTGGAATGAGCATACATATTTCTACAGACTCCCTCCAAAATCACATTAAAAGCATTCCCAGAATATGAGGGTGAGTGGAGGCACCTCCATGATTTTGCTAATGGTTTGGAATGGAATGTCCAATAAGCCCAAGGTCAGATGTGCACATAGTTTTGGCCATACAGTATATCATGTTAGCACAGGAAAAACTGTCACACGATGCTGTGAGGGAATTATGCGCAGATAGAATATGAGTGAGACTGTCCGTGATTGAGCAAGCTTTACACTGCCATAGACTTACAGGCCACCATTCAAACCTGCTCCAAAATCTGTAATTTAAAGTTTGACTTCAGTTTGTTTCTGAATACGTGGCCACTTTTGGGTCCCTGAGCAAGGCCCTTAACCCTCAATTGCTCAAAATCCTGTTCAGTCATATCTGTAAGTCGCTTTGGATAAAAGCGTCTGCTAAAAGCCGAAAATGTAAATGACAGACTTGTGTTAGTGGGTAATCTCTATAGCACAGATGACAGTTTTGGGTTTCCTTTAGAAAGTGGGCTTGAATGGGGAATGTATAGACAGTCACCATGTGCAAATAATGCTAGTCATTTTTTATTCATTTAATTTTTATCAGACGTTTTATCAGGGTCACCGCAGGTCCAGGTCCAGTGTAAAAGGCACAAATACCTTTGACATTTCCTCAAACACACACCCACACTGTCTTTGTAGATCCAGCTGAATGTCAGTGGTGGTGGGCTTGCTGTTAAGCCATCAAAGTGCCTGGGTGCTAGTTTAAGTTGTAATATATGGTATGAAAAATGCCTACACTTTGATCTTGAATGCAAAAACAAACAAGCAAACAGTTAGTTACAGATTTCAAAGGGAAAAATTAAATCTGACAACTGCTACTAGCAATGCAGCTGTGGTCGATTTTCTTTTACACATGGTCCTGAGAGGCAAAAATGAGCACCAAACATCTTTAATTGCCCTAGCATTAGTTCATTAAATAGATAGTGTAAAAAGGTGCACGTTTACACTTTTGTTGTTGAATTGTGCAGATAGCATCAGTCTAGCACTAAAAATGTGCATTTCTTTTTCCATATACCTATTAATGTGTTTACTTGGCATCTGCATTGGCACTTTAGATGCCAATATTAAATATAACCCAAAGAGTTAGAGAGTAAAAGAAATACAAGATATTTAAACAAGGCTACAGATCACTGCAAACAGTATAAGTTAAACGTTATGTAATTTTGCATACTCTAGGTACCTCTGTTCTTACTAATGAAGAGACATATTTACTGTAGAATTTGTTGGATGTGTGTTACTTAGAATCATGACCTTTGAGCTGCTGACATAAATAATAGAACTGGGGAGGGCTCTGACTTTACTGTGCCAGTCGAGAGATGTAAGAAGCACCAGGTAATTTAAAGCTTATATGTAAAAAAATTCTGCACTGGATGCACCAATTTTGTATTAAGTTACAGCAGTCTGGTTGCGATGCCAGCATGAGCGGGAAAGGATTATTAAGAGCTTGGCATGTATCTTCATGCATGGAGGACTGTCCGAGGGCTTGCCTCTAGCCCTTCTCGATCAACATGGGGGTGGCAATTGCAATAGAAAATAGAGTATAACTACATTGGTAGGAAATAAAACAAGTTGTTTTACTGAGTGATAAAAGTTGGATCTCTATAGCATTTTATCAAAGTAGTAATTTTGGTCAAAATATAAAATATATATATATATATATATGCATCCCTAATCTTGCAGGCTAAATATGATTTTTTTCCTACCTTCCCTTATCCTTCTCTCTGTGTTCTAATTAAAGCCAAGATACACCATTCTCATTAATGCCCTAATAAACCATAAACCTTATGGAGCAAAAAACAGCACAAATAAACTTAGTTTAAAAAAGATCATTGGATAGGTCATTGAAGCAAATCATGGAAGCAAAGCATTGTGGATTTTTGGGGTTTATTTACTCAAACCTTGCAGTATCGTTGCCATCTGGTTTTCTCTGTCAGTGGCATATTTTAGGTAGGAGGAAAAAAAAAATGGAGTAAGAACAAACTGATGGACTAATAATGAACAACTGTGGTTCTGTTTATTCAGTGTTTTTTTTTAATGATTTCAGATTGAATGCTCCAGTATATCAGAGTACTCTGAAAAGATCATCAAAGCCAATCATCTGGACAATGGTAAGTGCATATTTAGTTTATTCTTTTATAAGTTTTATAACAATATTGTGTAGAAAATAGATTTTTAACTTATGTTGGGAGAAAAGGACACACTTCAAACTCCCCCTGACTCTTAATTGACTGCCTATACATTTACCCATCATTCCCTTTTCTCCTGTGTGATGAATCCTCACACCCACCTCCTCCAGATTATCTCCACAGCTCTTCACATTTTTGTTTTCCTAAATATATAAATAAAAAGAAGAGGTGGGGTTGGGTAGCTGCCCAGAACAACAAAAAAGCCACTTCCCTCTCCCTTCCTTTACAGTCTCATTATTACGCTTTATTTACTATAGTTGAAGGTGTGGCCTACTCTTGTAAAAATTAATTTAACGTTGTGGCATAGACTCCTAATTTGTTGTTCGTGGTTATGATTGACTATAGCTGGTTAGTTTTTTTCTGTGCTATGAACAGGGCTAGTTTGACTGAGCCAAAATAGTACAGTTGGGAGGTCTAGAAAATAAAAAAATCTTATCATCAAATCTTAAAAAACAGATTATAGTTTTATTAGAGTCAAAAATGTCCCCTAAAGTCATTTGTATGCATTTTTAGGTTCCAGGATCAAAAGTACATGGAGTACAGTGTTTTACAGCAGCTCAGGAAAGAAACTTAAACTGTCACTTTACGTAAATTTCCTCAATTTCCTTCGCGATTAATAAAGTATCTATCTATCTATCTATCTATCTATCTATCTATCTATCTATCTATCTATCTATCTATCTATCTATCTATCTATCTATCTATCTATCTATCTAAATTCATCCAAATGGTCAGGTGTAATCCAAAAAAACATCAAAAACTGTCTACCATAGTTGAGAAGCTGCTAGAATCCAAGTGACAACTTCACCATGTGTGTTGAGGCTGATGAGCGAGAAAGAAGCACCTGCTCCAGAATGGATGTCTTAACGCTTATGTAGGCCAGCTGGTTAAACAAGTGGAACTAAGTCTTGCTTGTGCTTGATTTTTACGAAAACCTGTAGCAACAAAGGCTTTTTGTGGATTAGATTGGGCACCCCAGCTTTTCATGATTCAAGGGCACATGCCATTCATGTTTGAGAGTATGGGTAAAATAGAAGAGAGAATCTGAAATGTGTATTAAGGAAAGACATTTAAAAACTTTTCTTTTACAAGTTAAATAGTTGGAGTGGTACTGCAGTGTGGCAGGATGCTGGGAAGGGTACAGAACGCTTCAGGTTTCTTGCCAACAAGGAATCTTATTATCAAAGCAAATTCAATGACTCCCAAAGGAAAGTGATCAAAGGCCGGGCATTAAATGTGCACACACACAAACACACACAAACACACAAACACAGAGTAATGAGTGTATGTTTATTAAGGCTCAAAGTGGAGGCTCATAAATTATGAACTACATTCTGCTCAGTGTTTCTGTGCTCTGCTGGTTGCATTTATGTGTCTGATGAGCTGCATTTGGTGCTTTTTTTGCAGTTATTACCATTTTTAACGGGAAGGTAGAGGAGACAGAACTGCCAGTGGAGCAGGTGGATATCATTATTTCAGAATGGATGGGCTATTGCCTTTTCTATGAGTCCATGCTCAATACAGTCATCTATGCTAGAGACAAGTGGCTGGTAAGTATGCACATTACTTCTTTTTTTGCAATACACACATGATGCCTTTTAGTTAGGTGGTCAAATAAGGTGGTCAAGGAGGGTCAAACAGTGCCAAAAACACTGCCAGGAGTTTCTCACATTTCCTTTGTCACTTGCATTCAGATAAATTAATGTTTTTCTTAATGCATAAATGATGCCCTGCAAATACTAAAAGACTTAAAACTACAAGCTTATTGTAATTGTAATTTCTGTGGCAATAAATATAACATAATGAGTTGTTATTAATGATGTACATGTGGTTATTAAAGGAGTTTCGGCCTGTTAAAACCAGCAGTTTTTTGGTTTAATCCAGTTGTTTTGTGGTAAAACTGTGCACCAATCTGTGGTGTTTTTTTATCATACTAAAATATACATATACATACATATGTTGTGAAATATTGTGCTCTAATCTTCCCTTTATATTTTTGTTTTACAGAAACCTGGTGGTCTGATGTTTCCAGATCGAGCTGCTCTCTATGTAGTGGCTATTGAAGACAGACAGTACAAAGACTTCAAAATACACTGTGAGTGTTTCCACAAACTGAAAAGTGGTTGAGAATAAAAAAGAAGAGACAAAGAGACACAGAGAAATACATTTTAATTATTAATTAGTAATTAGAGTGTGTATCTGAAGGTAATGTGTATGATATTACTGCAACTTAGCCAGTGTGACCATTAGTATCACAGTGAAGGCAGGTGTCATAGGCAAAAATCTCTCTCTCTCTCTCTCTCTCTCTCTCTCTCTCTCTCTCTCTCTCTCTCTCTCTCTCTCTCTCTCTCTCTCTCTCTCTCTCTCTCTCTCTCTCTCTCTTTCACACACATACACACACACACTCACATGGGTGGAGTTTGCTCAGTAGGCTGTGCTAGGACACAACCACACAACCCTTACTGAAAAGGGAGGGGGTCATCCTCCTCATTTAATGTTTTTTTTTTTATTATTCACTCATAATGTGTCCAGAATAAGAGAGTTTTATTTTGGTTCTCTGTGAGATGTTTGATTTGGTCGAGGATCCTATTCTTTACTGTCCCTGTCCTACTTTTTATTGGCCACCTTTCACATCCATAAAAAACATCACAGAAGATCTTAGTCCAGACGGTTCTGAGGGTAGTCAAAAACTGCCCCCCTAGCCAAATGTTTTTGTGATACTACTTCCTACCAACATCATCTCTTTCTACCAGCTTTGCCCCACAGGCAAAAACAGGACATGCTGTTGCTTATCATATTGTAATGCGAGTTGTACCATCTGCATCAATAATTGCATGAGAAAAATGGCAACAGCTGGTGCAGCTGTTTCACCAGGTGGCAATTACAGACCAACTGTGATCCACACTACACCAAGATAGAGTAAACTGTGTTTTAACACTATTAAAAATTTTAATGATTACGAGACAGTAGGGGAAGTGATATTCAAAAATACACTACACAATGTAAAAGCGTAACAGACAGTAGGCTCCAAAATTATTGGTCACCTTGGTGGATAGTTAGTTGGTTAAAAAGCTCAATTTTACTTTTATTTTTTCACAGTTATTATTCGTTACTTTTACTGTTTTAGGAGATAAAACTCAACCAATACCATGCGTCACAGTTTTATCCAGCCTCGGCAATAACAAAAAGTAACTAAAGCATACTCTCATTTACATTTTACTTTATGAGTGTTTATGTAACTTAACGAGGTCAACCATGACTACCTGTTTCATTTGGGTATGTTTATAGTAGGTGACACAGACATCAAATTCCCTTACTCATAATACTCATATTGCCTTGAGGATTAGACATAAACCAGGCAACGGTATGAACCTGTCTGTGAGAGAATAGGAAGTGTCATAATATGCCAAAAAGTCCAAGAGTTGAGAGTGAAAAAATCCTCCAGGCTTCTTAAGAGTATATTCAGCAGTGTTATGTGGTTACAGACAGGTGAATATCAGTCCTTACTCTGATCTAATGTCTTGAACTACCCACATTATTCTTTCCAGTAAGCTGATTTTAACTGCTGTTTGAAAGGAGTCTGTATGGCTTTACGTGTCTCAGAGAAAACTCATTAGCCTTTACTTGTCAGGATTGAACTAAAAGTTGGTTTAAAAAAAGGAAGATAATGGGGTAAAATCAAAAAGAGAAAGGAGTGACTTCTACATTGGGTTGCTGCTGAGATAAATACCACTTTACAGGCACTGAAACTACAATCACCCTGAGATAATGGTTGTTTTGCCAAATCAATAATACAAGCTCAGCTCAATCTTGCAATATTGATCACTGTAATTCAAACTTAAGTTCATAAATAATGACCCTGTGTCTTCTTTACTAAAAAGGTATAACCTCATGGGGTTGTTGTCTGTATCTTCTGTACTTCATTAGCTTTTTACTTGACCACTATTACAATGCATTGGTAGCATGTGTGATTTCAACAGAATGTGACAATAATTTTGACATTTTCCAGTACTGAGAAGAGAGGACACTCTCACTCTCACAATTTAAGAATAATAAAAAATAGAATGACTTTTGTGTGATCCTTTCAGCTATAACAACTGCCACTTTTCTGAGAAGCCTTCCCACAAAACTGTATGTTTGTGGGAATTTGTGCCCATTTAGTCAGAAGAACATTTATATAACTGGGCACTGATGTTGGTCAAGAAAACACATGCATTATAAATTTAGAAGAGATGCCCCAATACTTTTGACCATATAGTGAACCTTTATTTAAAGAATTCACAAAGAAACATGCTTTTAAATAAACTAATATTGACTGCTATAATAATTGCACCCATTGTGTTTTGGGTAGACAGAGTTTGACAGAGTTTGGGTATATATACTTGTAATATAAGTAATCTTATCAGTATGTGTTGTGTATCTACAGGGTGGGAGAATGTATACGGCTTTGACATGACGTGCATTAGAAATGTAGCAATGAGAGAGCCATTGGTGGACACCGTGGATCCAAAGCAAGTGGTGACCAACTCTTGCCTTATCAAAGTGAGCCATTCTAATGTTTTACATTCAAATGCAATTAAACACATTACATTGTGTGTGTGCTCCTTCTATAGCCACTTTATAAATACATCACTGACTCGCTTGTGGTTGTATGTTTTTGAAAGTAGTTAAACATTTGTATAATTGTGATAGGTGTGATTAAACTCTGCATTTCTATATTTTGCTGATCATTAGTTCAGTAACGAAGCAAAGCTATTGTTTAATGATTCATGGAAAGGAAATCTCATTTCACAGTGCTGCACTGGATAATGGACTAGAAGAGATGATGATTGGCTTGATCAGATTCATTTGTATGCATGTATGAGGGCTCGCAGAAATTTAAAGAGCTGTACAAAATAACCTAGAGTCAGCCCTAGTGGTGCAGGTACCCTTATAAAGTTGGCTGCTTACACAGACATGACTGGCTGTGTCCTGTGATAGACTGGTACACTATTCAGGTATTCCTGCCTTGTGCCTAGTGTTTTGTGCCTGGATCCATTGCAACCCTGACCAAAATAAAACAGCTATGAATAGTAGCTGGGATGACTAGAGGCAATTTTATTTAAAGACCCAAAAAACCCTATAAGAACTAATGTTATCCTGGACTGCATGATGTATCAGGAGATTGGAAATAAAAACTGGTCTGCTTTTAGCTATGTCAGGTAGGTGCTGTGGCCAAAGCCTTGTTATGGATCTGGATAATGATACATGGAGAAGCTCGAATATATAGGACAGAGACCTATTTTAAAAGCACTGAACCTTATTTACCTGCCAAACACATTTAGTTTCATTGCTAAACAACTGAGATACAAGATAAGATGGTGCAACTGTCGTCTATCTTCATGTTTTTACTCATCATGGTTTACAAAATATGCAGATCTTCTAGCACCCAACCTGTACACATGCATGAATATAAATTTTTATTAGCCCCTTTATCCTGGTTATGTGGTTGAGGGTTCACTGTGCCACACAGAAACACCCTAAATAGGCTGCCAATTAATCACAGGGTGACACTTTTTTATTTTATCCAAATTAGCCAATTTTTTTCACGTTTTTGGGAAGCAGTGGGAAAACTATCTTAGGAAAGCTGACGAAACCCATGCAGACACAGGGAGAAACTTCTTACCGAGGAGCTTAAGTTCCATGTTGGTGTGTGGCACCCAGCCAATCAGCTGTAAATGTTGCCCTAAAAATGCTATTGATTGCACCTTGCTGTAAACATTTAAAATGCATCGAATCTTAAATCAGTTGAAGTAAACACAAGAAGCAGTTACATGATGAGAAAACTCGTTTGTTATGTGTTTAAGTAACTGAACTGATAGTGGGTGTTTTGGAAAACATTGTTAGTTTGAACTAAAATGACCTTGTATTTCTGGATTTATCTAAACATACTTATAGTGTGATTTAAAAAATCCTGAATATTTAATACCTACCAAGGCCATTCTGTTTCCCTCTCTCTTTTTCTCTCAGACACACACACAGAACAAATTGGTTTATGCAGTGATTGATGCTGATTTCCAAAGTTTGCAGTGTGTAATTGGCTAGCACTATGGCATAGCAATCTCTTCTTCTGTTTTTCTATAAGACACGTTGTACTGGGGCAAATCTGCACCAACCAGACAATCCGTATACCGCAGTAGTTCAGCTTGAGTGGTGAAAAAGAACAGTCTGTTTACTATTTTGCGTGAGCCACACTGATGAGACGAGGATTGCCATTGTGTAGCCTGTTAATGGGACCTGATTGAGTTTTCTAAAATGTTTGTGTCCATGCACAGAGTGTCTAATCCATGCCAAGAATCCAGTAAGAGCACCATAATGGCATTACTGCAACATTACCATGCTGGTATTTTAAAAAGAGGTGTCATATTCTATAATGGCCATCTAACAGATTTTGCAGTACGCTAAACAATAAAAGTTATTAAGATAGGTCCTACACACACACACACACACACACACACACACACACACACACACACACACAATTTTGCTGCCACAGTATGTCAACACCTGCTTTTAATCAGCATATCGATTTATTACAAAGAAGTCAGGACTGAATGCTCATAAGTTGTGTTTTCTACATCAAACCTAGTAAACCATTTATTATATTGATCCATACACATTTATACATGAGCCTTGTTATAGTGAAATGAGAACTGCTGCCACAATATTAAACACACAAAATATAAACATTCCAGACTGCTTTTTCTGCTGTAACATTATGAGTTCCCATTATTAAACTAAGGTGCCCAGCATACAGCATAAATGCCCCAATTTTTCCTTTTCCACTAGACAGTTTGATAGATGTATCTGTCAGCCTTTCGAGTGATGATGCATGATATATAACTCTGAAGAATATGTTTGCATTACACCAATCCACTTGACATTTGAAATTGTGCAGCTGCTAAACCATGGAAGCAGCTCCTGCTCAACAGTATAGTGATGCAGTATTGATTTTTAGTTCTAAGCTTCCATTATGTGAACTAATTGAAATAAAAGTGCTGCTTTGTTCTTCTAGGAGGTGGACATCTACACAGTAAAGCCAGAGGACCTGTCCTTTACCTCATCCTTTAGCCTGCAGGTCCAGAGGAATGACTATGTCCACGGACTTGTCACCTACTTTAAAATTGAATTCACCAAGTGTCATAAAAAGACAAGTTTTTCTACAGGTGGGTAGTGTAATTTGCTTTTTTAGGTTCAGTACACTGTACTGAAAAGCTACTAGAGCACTGGGATGTTTATCTAACCGTGTACTGAAGAGTAGTCAGAGATAAACAGTAGTCACTATGTAGATGCCTAATGGCTTTGTGCCCTTTGGCAGTGCCAGGCAGAAACTACAAGTTCAGCTTCATTTCTCATTAACAACAGGGAAGAAATAATAGTGTTGTGAAACACTACAGTGGTTTATTTTTTCAGCATACACAGCAGACAGTATATTATAAATACATATTATTTGTATTGCTGTATTGAGTAACAAGTAGAAGTCACTCTGGATAAAAACGTCTGCTAAATGTCACACATGAAAACGTAACAGATACTGTACATACTAGCTTAAATGTATTGTATTTTTTTTAATGAAGTGTGACTGCCATCTTGTGGTCGTGCATGCCACAACATGATGATCAATTTTCAATTCTGTAACACTCTTTAGGCCCCTCATTTCACTTTTGATTAAAAGCCCAAACGTGTGTGGCCACCCCTCCTAATTATTGAGGTCAGGTTGCTAACAGGTAAACATAATTAATTGTTTTTAATGATATGCTTGTGTGTGGAGAAGGCTCCTTCCTGTTTTAGCACAATGTGAAGTCTATCAAGACATGGTTTTATGAGTTTGGTGTAAACCAACAGTGACCTGCACATAACCCTAACCTCAAACCTGAATGAACTTAATTCTTTCATCTTAGAAGACAATCATTAGTTAATAAACCCCTTTCCCAACATTTGCTATTTCAAAGGTCTTGGAATTCAAGGCTACAAACACAGACAAGCTTCAGCTACAACAAGTTAATACCAGTGTTTAAAACCACCAGTAATGCTACTGTGCTTGATTTACTCATACTTGTGCATTTATAGGCTTTATGATTAAGAAGCAGCCCTAATTTAATTGACTTATACATTAATCATAAAGCCTCATAAACCTTGAGCAGTTAGATGTTTTAAAATAGAATATGTTTAGGAAAAGCTGTTATAATAATATTAGATCTCTAAAATAATCTTTAGAGCAAGATCTCAGGATGAGCTCAAATCTGTTTACAGCAAGAGAGAAGTTGAGCTTGCTCCACTTAGCCTGCTACAACTACAAAATAATAACACAATGAACAGACCTGAAGGTGTACAGGGCCTAATTTCTGTTTGTGTTTTGTGTTTTATAGCACCCGATGCACCCTACACTCACTGGAAGCAGACAGTCTTTTACCTAGAAGAGTATCTGACTGTAAAGAAGGGTGAGGAGATTGTGGGCACTGTCACCATGAGGCCTAATGAAAAGAATGCAGTGAGTACATAGCTCTACAGTCTGAAATTTTCAACCCACAGTAATCAAATCTTCACATAATACTGCTTATCTTAACACCTACTGCTAGTCTGTATGGCCTAAAGCTGGGTGCTATGATTAAACCATTGGGAACTCAACACCGACCTGTAATTTGCTTCAGCTGTGATGTTTTATATAAACACCACCCAGAGATTCATGTCTACCTAATGAAGTTTACACTGTTAATGTAAATTGTTCTATAGAACTTAGGTGTGAAGCAAAAGACCTAGAACATGCTCTTGTGTCTCACCTAGCCTTGTCTTAGGCATAATATTTTCAAATGTAAGCATTAGAGGGTGGGTGGGTCTTCATTAGCTGAATTGTGGAAGTTGCATGTTTAATGAATGAAAGAGGAATGCATTCGTAAATATAGCTGGTTATGTGGGAGCACTTTGAACAGCTGTTGTATATTTAATTTTATGATAGTTCCAAAATATAATTTTAATAACTAGGATATTTTTACTAGAATATTTTGGCTATTCTTGTCTAGAAACAGACAAAACAACCATTTGCATCCAACAGTGGCTCTCTGTAAGTCATAGAATTTGAATGTAAATGATAAGAACTTTGCTGTTGCTGTGCATTTAATATCCCAATACTAAAATTTCTTCATTTTTTACCCTTGTACAGCGTGATCTGGACTTCACTTTCGAGCTGGATTTTAAGGGACAGTTGAGTGAGGCTGCCATCTTTCATGACTATAAGATGCGCTAAATATCCTATAGGGAAAGAAGAAAGTGCCTGCACACCAGCAGAGGAAATGGCACTTCCCTACTTGCAGTGCGAGTGCTCTAAAAGCCAGCTGAGAGCTTGACAACCAGTCCAAGAATCCGCTTATCTCTGAGAGATGGGCAGTTATTTTTGAAGCCGAGTGCCTCTCTGAGCAATAGGAGCCTTGTCATGGCCAAGAACAATAGTTTGTTGCACTAGTTCAACAATGCAACTCTGAATGTTTTCAAGCTTAAGAATGTTACTAATGAATGTGAAGAACCAGTTTACAGTTTCCTTTCGGTTGACCATTACAGATTATTGAATGAGCCTGAAGTCCTAAGAGGCCCAGGAGCTAGCTAATGTTATTGTTCTTTAGTTTAAGGTGAATTCAAGCCAGTAAATTAGACCATAATTCTACTGCACTACAATAGAGCATTTTATCTGATTAAGGCAGGCACATAAGGAATGAACACTCAGTTTATAAGGTTTATTTTTCATAGACTGCAGACAGTTTCCTACAGTATATATAATTAGGATTCAATAATTAATTAAAATGAATATCAGATAGGGAAAGCACAACTGTTAACTTGTGTTTATGTATTCTGTGAAATATGTTGTACGGTCATATCTTTTTTTTCTCTTAAATATGTCAGTATTTATGTTCTGATGAATATATTATTACTCATTTAGTACCAACAGAGCAGAGAAAGAAAACATGTCCTCCTGGAGTAATTCGGCAGTGACTCTTTACAGTACTATCTGTGTTGATCACCTGTGCTCTTACTGACATCACTAAGGTAAAGGACCTTTTATTCTGCTTTAATCCAAAGACATTTTTAAGTTTTACATTTTAAATTATCCAACATTATGTTAACTTTGTTCACCAAGCCATGATAATGCAGTAATGAAGAAAATATTTGAAATAAGGAATATGGTGTATTTTGCTCATGAATGTAGGCCTGTCACAATTGTAAATTCTACCCCACTAAACTGGCATACAATTTTTCACGATGCAGATTTTAATTGTCTTTTCTGACTGTTATTACCATAACAGTTTTGGTTGTTTGTTCGGTATTGTGTGTGACTGTTGGATTAGAACACTGAGGTTGAATTAGCGCATTTTAAATCTCTAAAACATTTTAAACCAGTATTTTAGTCCAAATTTTGGAAAAGTAGTTTGGTATTGTGCAGTAAGTAATTTAGTCTTGTGCAGTTTTGAATATACCATTTGACAACATGAAAAGGCCATTAATACTATACCTGGTGTTTACAATACACAGAACTGAAGGATTTTAAGTGAACTGTGGTTCTCTCAATTACAATGATCAATCACTAATTATAACTGTCAATTAGGCAGTTGTGTAACAGTTGTGACAGGCCGACCTAAATAATGTATTAAGTGAGTGATAAAAAAGCATGCATTATGGAAAAAGTGTTATAATGTAATTAGTAATTTAATGGAATAGAATCGAAATCCAGAGGTGGTAATGATTATACTGTCAAAAACATTAAATCAGATTTTTAAAGGATTTGTGTTACCACTTTGGAAGGACTCCTAATCAAAATCAGTCAAATGCTTGAAAGGTTTGTGTGCTACACAATTTTGCGTATACACTTAACACATCAGTTTGTAATTAGAACATGCAGATCTGGCTGGGGCTCAGTAAACTTGCCTAGTAACTTACCAGAATGAAGTGCTAATTGACAACGAATGAATGAATGTTGAGTTATTTATATAAGCTTTTAGTCTTAGAGCAGCTAAAACTTGCCAGTCATCTATTTCTTTGTTATTTTTTTACTCATCTTCAATAACTGCTTTATCCGGCTTCAAAAAATCTGGTTTCTAAAGTCAAAGGTGCAATCTTGTGACTGAGACTTTTGAAATTCAGAGTGCATCAGAAGACCTGATGGGTTTACTATTGAAAACTCAAGACAATTTGCAAAGAACAGCAGACCAAAACTGAACCCCAATGCTGAAAAAAGCTAATTATTAAGCTGTAACTGGCAACAATTTCCAGTCAAAGTGAGAGTTTATTTTTGGACGAAGTACGAGTTCTAATTACTCACTTACAAGAAAAAAAAGAGATAATCAATTAGTGAATTTTGATAATCTCTAATTTACTTCTTTTCTGTATCATGTGTGTAAAAACTGAGTACATGTATTTAGGCGGTAGCTATTAAAAAGTTTAAAACCACTCCCTTTTGTCATTTTAGCAAAGCTACAAAAGGCTGAATATCATGTCTTGTGCTGGAATATTGAACACAGTAGGTTTAGAGAAAAATGGTAAGAAATCAGTGTTGAAACACACCTGACTCTGAGAAAGACTGCATAACAAAATGAGGCAAACTAGCACGATCAGAATATGTGTTTTTTTGTTTTTTTTAAATAAAGTGGAATTCTCAGGTCTGGGATTTACAAGCACGTCCCGTGTAAGAGCTGGTCTTGACCACAAGGTGGTGACAAAAGTACCGCATACAGACATCGTTGTACTGACACCAAATTGACTCGGTTTAACTTAATGTGAAGTAAAAGGAAAGGAAAATATTAGCATTTTCATATTAAAATATGTAAAATACCTCATTAGACATTTTTCCAAAAGTGGCCCAAAATTTTAATCTTTTCAAGAAGAACTAAAATTTTTATCCATCAGTTTATAAATATAATTAATCTTTATTTAATTTAGTTCAACGTATTGAAACAATCAAGTTCTATTTGAACATTTATACCCTCCATGCACTCATGTACTCCTTGAATCCAAGGTTTTGTCTTTCTCCTGCTCTGGACACACCTCGTTTAGCTTATCAGTAAATAATAATGTCTTCATGTGTTTAAAGCAGGAAAAAGACTGAAATATCCAGTACCACTGAAAACTTGTTTAAATATATAAATGTCACACACAACCACTGCCAGTATTAAAATATGAACAGGGTAACCAGAGGCCTAACAGTGTGATATTCATAGTCATACACTTCACAAAGACACAGGATACACATTATATAACCAGGCACGCAGAATGGAGTGTGACAATGATTAAAAATAAAAACAGATAGGGCCCTGTATTAAGATTGTGAGCTCCCGTTGTGATTTGTTTCATGGCCTTGAATGCATTTTAAGTTATAAACAAAAATAGGTCATTTAATCCTTATTAAATATTATATTAATATTTTCCTTGACAGACAAAATCAAAAACACGTGTAATAAAAATAGCTGCACCACAGAGAAACATGACAAGCTTTGTGCCTTTGCTAAGATTTGGCAGTGGTGTTCACATGAATGAGCAGAATCAGAGAAAACATAGCTGCACCAAAGTGAAAACACAAAACAGCTGTAGTTTTGGCAGTGATGTTCACCGGATGACAATAAGTACAAATAAAGTTGTATCAAGAGAAAACATGAACAGCTATAAACTCTGTGTAAAATTTGGCAGGAGTGTGAACACTGTATTAAATCATTCGCACAAAGTTAGTGCGTTCAGGCCACATATCAAACATTTAACACGATTCACAAACATCCAGACACAAATCCTGTTTCTCAAAAAGAACCTTTACAATAAAAGTGAATTATGGTATTTCCTCTTAACTCTTTATCTCTGACATATAAATAAAACATGATTGTGCTTTTTTTAAGAATTACAGAAAGGAACATAATTTTATTTCCCTGTTGAATAAATTCCAGTTTGGCGTCAAATATTAAAAGTGCTGTAAACAACATATGCCTGAATTTGAGTTGTTATATCCAAAATTAACACATTTATAATTCTTTTCTTAATGGTTGCCATTTAGTGGTTTGCTGAACTGTTTTATTAGCAACCTTAATTCAAGAAATAAATTTCATACTCACGTCCTCAATAGACATTTCTGATCATTTAGAAAACAATGGAATGATATTTAAAAACTTAAATTCAGACTTGCACCTTGCACATTTCGGCTATAGGGAAGTCATGCATCCAGCATAATTGCTTTTAGCATGATTGGTGCACAGTTAAGCCACCAAAACCTTTTAGTGCAAAATTCAGACTGCTCACCCCCTCCCCTCTTCAACTCCCATCTTTTATAATCATAACACTGCTCATATGGCAACGTGGTTCTGTTTAAAAGTAAAAGAACATCCCTTATAGAAATGCATCTAAAAATGTCAGAAGATGTAAAAGCCGGTACAGGTGGGGAGAACTGAGTAACACATCAACAGGATGTGCGTATAAAGCTCTCTGTTAGCAGCAGGATTTCTTTCTTGATGGGTTGTCAAATAGGGAGACCGTCTTCTCTTTTTCTCTGTCCTCTTGTTCCTTTAAAATCCTAAAAGAAAGACAAAAAGTAGATTTTTAACTGAGCATTTAAAAGATAATGCCAACAAAACACCCAGTTTTGAATTTGAGACATTTAGAGAGATACACTGTATATAGCCATGTTTATTGGACATCCCATTCCAAAACTATAAGCATATAAGGTATGGGTGATTACACATACAGTGTATCACAAAAGTGAGTACACCCCTCACATTTCTGCAGATATTTAAGTATATCTTTTCATGGGACAACACTGACAAAATGACACTTTGACACAATGAAAAGTAGTCTGTGTGAAGCTTATATAACAGTGTAAATTTATTCTTCCCTCAAAATAACTCAATATACAGCCATTAATGTCTAAACCACCGGCAACAAAAGTGAGTACACCCCTAAGAGACTACACCCCTAAATGTCCAAATTGAGCACTGCTTGTCATTTTCCCTCCAAAATGTCATGTGACTCGTTAGTGTTACTAGGTCTCAGGTGTGCATAGGGAGCAGGTGTGTTCAATTTAGTAGTACAGCTCTCACACTCTCTCATACTGGTCACTGAAAGTTCCAACATGGCACCTCATGGCAAAGAACTCTCTGAGGATCTTAAAAGACGAATTTGTTGCGCTACATGAAGATGGCCAAGGCTACAAGAAGATTGCCAACACCCTGAAACTGAGCTGCAGCACAGTGGCCAAGATCATCCAGCGTTTTAAAAGAGCAGGGTCCACTCAAAACAGACCTCGCGTTGGTCGTCCAAAGAAGCTGAGTGCACGTGCTTAGCGTCACATCCAACTGCTGTCTTTGAAAGATAGGCGCAGGAGTGCTGTCAGCATTGCTGCAGAGATTGAAAAGGTGGGGGGTCAGCCTGTCAGTGCTCAGACCATACGCCGCACACTACATCAAATTGGTCTGCATGGCTGTCACCCCAGAAGGAAGCCTCTTCTGAAGTCTCTACACAAGAAAGCCCGCAAACAGTTTGCTGAAGACATGTCAACAAAGGACATGGATTACTGGAACCATGTCCTATGGTCTGATGAGACCAAGATTAATTTGTTTGGTTCAGATGGTCTCAAGCATGTGTGGCGGCAATCAGGTGAGGAGTACAAAGATAAGTGTGTCATGCCTACAGTCAAGCATGGTGGTGGGGATGCCATGGTCTGGGGCTGCATGAGTGCAGCAGGTGTTGGGGAGTTACATTTCATTGAGGGACACATGAACTCCAATATGTACTGTGAAATACCGAGCAGAGCATGATCCCCTCCCTCCGGAAACTGGGTCGCAGGGCAGTGTTCCAGCATGATAATGACCCCAAACACACCTCTAAGACGACCACTGCTTTATTGAAGAGGCTGAGGGTAAAGGTGATGGACTGGCCAAGCATGTCTCCAGACCTAAACTCAATAGAACATCTTTGGGGCATCCTCAAGCGGAAGGTGGAGGAGCGCAAAGTCTCGAACATCCGCCAGCTCCGTGATGTCGTCATGGAGGAGTGGAAAAGCATTCCAGTGGCAACCTGTGAAGCTCTGGTAAACTCCATGCCCAGGAGAGTTAAGGCAGTTCTGGGAAATAATGGTGGCCACACAAAATATTGACACTTCAGGAACTTTCACTAAGGGGTGTACTCACTTTTGTTGCCGGTGGTTTAGACATTAATGGCTGTATATTGAGTTATTTTGAGGGAAGAATAAATTTACACTGTTATATAAGCTGCACACAGACTACTTTTCATTGTGTCAAAGTGTCATTTTGTCAGTGTTGTCCCATGAAAAGATATACTTAAATATCTGCAGAAATGTGAGGGGTGTACTCACTTTTGTGATACACTGTACATTAGGCTATTACATTTAATAGGTATTACATAAACCGGTATTATATTTATTAACAGTTATTTATTTTTATTAACATTCTTCAGTAAATATTTTACAACTGACAAGCAGTACACGGTCTGCTAACACTAACCATAAGAGGTAAACATAAAAGACACATTTGTTTATTAAGTATTCTATGTGATCCCCTTCCCTGTTAATGAAACTGTAACATACCTTGCCAAATGCACCATGGATTCAATAACATTGTGGCCTGAAAACGCGCTGCACTCAAAGAAAATCAGTTGAGATTCCTGCAAAAAAATACAAAACAAAACATAATCAGTTTATTTAAATACATTCACTAGAATATGATTACAGACTAGAACATTTATTGCATTTACTTCTCCCTTCATTTCATCAAAGTCCTTAAAAAAACACGTTCAAGAGCTTTTATGAAATCAAAAGCACTCAAAACATCACAGACAGAAGGAACTGAATAAATTTGAGGATGAGAGCGAGGCTGACATGCCTGAATGGAATACTTAATAAAGAGATAAAGGGATTTCTGCTCTTCATTATACATTTTTACTTAAACACTTATACACTGAATGAGAGCTCTTAAGACTGGTAAAGCCTGTATCACTCACTCACCTTAGCTAATTTCTCTCCCTCTCTAAAGTGGATTTCTCTCTGACCCTCCAAATCTGTCTTGTTCCCCAGTAACATGACAGGAAGGTCCTCTCCGGCGCCTTCCTACAAGGAAAAAATATGTAATTCATTACAGAGAAAATCATTACATATAAAATGAAAGAAAAGGAAAATTTAGAGAATGCATAATTGGATGTGAAGTTAGTCAACAGTTTGGGGTGCCTGTTTTTAAATTCCTGGATTGAGTTTTGGTTTACCTGTACGTTGGCCAGCCATGACTTCACTGCTCTAAATGTTTGCTCATTAGTGATGTCGTACATGACCACCACGGCATCTGCCTTGCGGAAAAACTGCTTCGTAATGCTGCGATACCTGCCAGGGCATAAAACAGAAAATAAAACAGAAACTTAGGAATGACTGTTCCTTACACATAAGTGATTGGTTTGATGTAAATATTAAATTTTTATGATTAATTAGCGGTGCTCAGGTGGAACAGCAGTAAATTACACTAGCCCAGGGTTTTTCCAACTATTTTTTAAGTGACCCACATTTTGTCCATGATTTTTACATGACCTAGGCAACACAAAAAATTTATCTTATTCCCTCCACAGGGGAAGGCGTTCGCATACAAGTTTAGTTTATGTACCTGTTAAAATCCATGTGTTTAATTATTATTATTTTTCTCTGTGACCCATTTTTTGACCCGGGATTTAAAAACCCTGTGCGAGCCCATAACCGATGGAATCAAGGGTTCAAATTCTCAGTGGTTTCTCTTAGCAGGTCGGGTGTCTACACACAGGATGATTGGATTAGTCTCAGAAGAAATGATAATGAATTGCCATCCAGTCTGAAATGTGTTTCTGCATTGCGGTTAATGATTCTGGTGAAAACAGACCCAGAAAAAAAGAAACCGCACCCAGAGAGATTACTAGTGCCCTCGCTCACCTTTCCTGTCCTGCTGTGTCCCACATCTGCAGCGCCACCTGGCTGCTGTCCACTGTAAGGGTCTTCACACTGTAATCAATACCTTGATGCAAATAATAATAAAACAAAATAAAGGTAAAGATAACTTTGATGGTTGCCTCATATTGCTGTTACTAGAACAGTCAAAGAACGTTTCTCTCTTTTCATCCTCCTCATCTTTTGAAGCTTTCCCCCTTCCTGTGGCTTAAGAACACATCAATGAGCATGTGAGGAGTTCACTTCAAGAGAAAAGGGCAGACAGTAGTATTTATATACTTCAACAGGGAATAAGCTTCCTCATGTAAAAGGCCACCATGGGTTGTGTCAACATACAAATAAAGTAAATATGGCATTCTAATAATGGTTTTAAAAAAGATTTTTGTTTAAAAGTGGACACTCATCCAAAATAATAAATTCATGTTTTTTACTCACTGCTAACTCACTGGTTCAAAAAAATCATAATAAATAAATAACTTCTAGTCGGACTAGTTTATAATGTGTAAAATTCAATGCAATAATTTGACAGCACTTCCACAGTCTTCAATATTATAAGTTTGCATGAAGGATTGATGTTGTGCCTGTTTATCTTTATATAACATGTTTGCAAATCCAGTAACACCTTCCAATTATTCAGGGAAACGTGCTTTTAAAATTGCTCGTCTGTTAAGCTGCTTTTGAAGATGACGACGCCATGCAGATCTGACATCACAGATCACAGCTGAATACATTAGCTTTAAAGACGTGCTGAAAAAATGCTGTGGGAAAATATGGAAAAGCTCTTTTTCACTGTTCAGTGTTTTTGATGTGAGAAACGTTCGTCAGAATTTGCAAGCTACTGAAACACCTTAAAAGAGCTGACTCAAACACACACGAACATACACACAGATAGAGAGAAACACACATGTACATGTACACACACACACACACACAGAGGACATACAGATGGGTGAAAACTGACCAACAGTAGCTGAGGTTCCTGGGTAGAAGCAGTTATCACAGAAGCGGCGCAGCAGCGAGGTCTTGCCAACACTGGAGTTGCCTACCAGAACAATCTTAAACAGACGATCTGGCCCAGAATTCCCTCCTTCTTTCTAAACAAAGAAGTTAAAAAGAAACTTAAATAGACCTGTACTAAGGATAACGATATCAGTATTTCAGGACTTGTTTAAAATAAAGCTGAATGGCCTCAAACATCTTTGGCGTAAAATGAAAACGACTGACCTAGTGGAATGTCAAGTTTGGTAAGATAGAAGAAAAAGATAAAAATAAAACAAAATAACCCCTTTGTTTCTATTTATTTGCTGAACTAAACATATTGTGGAAAGTAATATAATATAATGTAATATTTAATATAATAAATATATGAAAATATTTACCCAATAATCTAAATTTGTCTTTGTGTCATAACATATTTAATCTAATTTTTAATCTAATGGCTATTTGTATTAAAGTGGCATTTAACATTGTAGCTCATTCTTTTTCCAAGTAACAGTGACATCAGCCAATTACCTTTTCTAGCAAGGTGAGTCACATGACATTTATGCCTCAGGTTACTGGCTTATTATAAATTAATGCGCAGAACGTGAAATTGAGCATGAATGCACTCTTGGCACAATGTATGTTGCTGTGAAAATAATTATTTTGTTGTTTTTATCATTCTTATCATTCATCTAGTCTTTAACCTGTCAATAAAGAAGTTTTAGCCACATTATAATTGCCTTCTCACCAGCTGGGCAGTCTCTTTGCCCACAGGTTGCCTTCTGGGTGAGGTGGGAGTGTGAGTGACCCTGCTCTCTGCAGGAGGAGTAGACTTTGGGATTGGAGTGCTGACAGAAGGGTAAATATTGTTCATCTGAAGGTCGATGCCTTCCTCCAGGTCCTCCTCCTGCTCACTCCAGTCCATAAGCTCAGTCTGAAAATCCCTCTGCAGGAGCTGAGGACAGTGATCCTCCTCAATAGAGATGATCCTCGGTAAATGAGGTCTGGGAGAAGGAGGCTGGTGGTCTGCTTGGTCTTCTGGTCCCAGAACCAAACCTTGCCCTTTTATACCCACTGTGATCTTTCTTTTAAAATGTGGTGGTACCTCCTGCTCATCATCACTAAAGAAAACATAAAACAGTAGATATATAGGAATCTAGCAGGTACATACAACAAAGAATATAGCTGCACAATTTCAGTTAAAACAAAATTGCTGACATTTTTCCACTGCCAGAGGCTGCTGCCATTTTAACAAGTAGATGTTTGTGCTGCTATAGTTGCCTTAGAATACTCTACATCTTGCTTAGTCATAAAAATACCAATGACAGTATGGACTTACTCGTGGTGCTTTAGGCTGGACCCCAGTAGATTTATTTACATTTTACTCCATACAGGGACATTCTAGCAGAATTAGGCATATGAATATTGGTATATAGGATTAGCAGAACCCGTCTGCACAGAGCCTGACCCCATCCAATATATTTAATAATAATTAAATTAGCATGATTGGGCTTATATAGTTCAACATGAGTCTCCAACCTCATTTATGTTCAGGTAAATCACTGCAGTTTTATTCTAAAATCAAGTGGAATGGCTTTTCTGAAGAATCAAAGCTGTTATTGCAGCACATACAGACATTAACAGCCCGATAGCACTGCTGAGATTTGAACCTACTGAGATTCAAACCTGGATTTAAATGGTGGTGGGCTTGCGTAATAGACCACTGTGCCACCAATACAATCAATACATTTTTGTTAAACATGAATCAACATAATGTTTATTAAATTAGAAGCCAATTTAAGTCAAAAGTGTAGACACAATCCAACTAAACTGATCAAAATTGACTTAGTATTTTAATGCTTAAAAGTACCAAAAATGTTAGATGTGTGTGCACAATTAAACTATGAAAAAAATAAATATTTAAATACAGTAGTTAGGACATAATTAAAGCATTTGATTTAATAACACAGAGCCAATAAAATATGATACCTAACATTAGCCAATTAGCTAATGAATCACAAAGATTTTAAAGCAAGTTTATGAACAAGTGGCAGTTTTCATAAATGCAGTTTTCATAAACACGGACCTTTTTGTATAAAGGACTTACCTTCTAAATGATTGTTTTCTGTTTGTGTATTTATTAGCAATAGCCCCTGATCTCTCTGTCCATGATAACATTGCAGAGTTCTTTGGTTTCTAGGAAACAAAATCGTAGTACGTAAGCTTTCTACTTTGTAAGCACTTCAGAAATTTTGAAAACATCAATTTGCGAAGCCAAAACCCCGTCTAAAACAAAAATTCTGATTAACTTACCTGATAGGTCACATCCTGCTCATCTCGTAAATATTTGTTCATTTCCCTAAAAAACAGCATGTTAAGTAGCTCTTCAGTATTTAGATTTGTAAAAGATAAAATGATTTGACTGTATTTGTGCTAAAGTTCTTGCCTTAGTAAATCAAGTTGTTTGAGTAAACTTGCTCTTTCTCTTTGCAAACTCTCTGTTACTCTGTACACCTCCCTAAAAAACAGCAAAAAACATCAAACATTAAACAAGTGGGAAAAAAAAAATATCAAGAATACTTGGAGGCAATTTACTGCCATCAGTATACACTTAAGGTATACACTTTACAAACATTAATATTATTATTATCATTATTATTACTTCTATTATTATTATTAAGTGCTGTCAAGTCGATTCCAGCTCTGACTTAAAAGATCCATATCTGTTAGTGAAGAAAGGTATCGGATATCATGTTTGTGGTACGTTGGCAGGGCTTTCTAATTTCTTGTTAGTGCTGGTATGACTGCACCCATTAAAAAGTGCATAGAACAAATGTCTTTTGGCAAGTATGTGAAGAAAATCCAAATTTATTAGATGAATAGTCAGATGTAATCCAGAAACTTTTAAAATACAAGTCTGTCATGAATTAAAAGCTGCTAAGACATGGGGAAGAAAAGGCCCATACTCCTACTCCTGTTTTCCTTTACCATTTGATCAAAAGATCTTTACCATGTAAAAAAAACAGTTGCATAAATGAATAAAATTAATGTACTTGTATGTGAATGTATGTGTAGGGGATGTGATACGATATGTGAACAGGGTGTATAAAGCATGGAAATGTTCTCACATCTCTCGATGTTCTTGCAGACGGGAGGCCTGTTCCTGCAGCAGATCCAGCTGCTCCTGGGCTATGCCTAACTCCTGAGTAGTATGCTCCAGGTCATGTGATAGCTCTTCATTATACTGCTTTAGTTTCATATTTTCCACTGCTGTTTCCCTTTGCTCGCTGTGTAGCTCCCGACACTGCTCTTCTAACTGGTACAGACCCACCAACACACACAGGTATAATGGTTTTTACTGTCTTCATGACTTGCTTTCACAGAAGTGTGTATTATGTAATCTATACAATGCAAATGCAAACTCTTCTACTTACCTTAACACCAAAAAACAAATTAAAATATTTAGATTTACAAGTAAAAGCAAGTACTTAACTGTCTATCTGGAATGCAGACAGACATTACTATTACTATCAAGTGTTTGGAACTGTACTGCAGAAATGAAACACCTTTATTCCAAAGACATTTCCTTAACTGTTGCTTTGATGTTGAAGGAATGTAGATGTGATGTGGTGACTTATAAGCCACAGCATATGGTTTACATCATATTCATACTCATAAATCCATTTAATGGCCCCCTCTATCTTGCAGATGGGGCACTGTTATGCTGGAAGAGACTTAACTTTTTTGTATTCATTTTCACTGACTCTTCACAGTAACATTTTATACGAACCATGCAGGAGCTTCATCTGACTTTACTCATCAGTAGTTTAAGGACCAAGACCAATTAATCATGTTAAACCAGGTGTAGCTTATATCCGATTTGTATAAAACCTGCATCCCTGTGTCTTTATTTGTATAAAAATGAGTACAACTGCTCTAAATAGGACAAGTGAACCCAGACCACGTTGTAAATCTATGTGGAAGAATATGCACTACTGTCACACCATTTATTTGTATTGTCTTCCTTTTCTCGTGTGTCTCTATTTAATTAAACTGTTCCCCTTTGTTTCTTGGTCACCCATAATTCGAAGGCTAAAGATATCAACATGGTAAGCCAAGCCCCAGTCATGGGAAACAGAAAATGCACCCTCCTTCCATTCTATATTTCATTTATCAGGTGTTGGTGGGGTGTGTGTTAGTTATGGCCCTCCACAGTCAGGCTAGGGGGAGTTTACTCAACTCCTTTAAGTAATAAACTTTTGTAAACAAAACACTGAATGCAACTCCAACAGAACCTGATTGGAGTTACTGAGTGCTGTCATGAGTAAGATGGCTAAAGAATTGTGTGCAAGACCCATGTTGATAAGAAAAGCGTATATACTGGTGCCAAGCACTGTTTTGCTTCCAAAAATAGACTGTGATAGAAATACATGCCATCTCAAGAGCAGCAGTGGCACTGTCATCCTACTGAGGTAGAAACAACACTTAGATTTAATGTAGTGTAGAATAAAGATTGCAATGGCAAACAAAACACTGAAGAATCTGCTTTTATTTGAATATATATATATATATAAAAAATCATTTCATAAAAAGGGAGTTTAAAACACTAGCTGCTAGTGCTACACACTTTCACTAAACTCTACTGGCACATAAGAATGCAGATGTTTTTTAAATGATGCCAACAGTAAGAATGAGTTTGGTCTCTTCCTTATTTGCATTAACATGATGGAGATATTACAATATTTTTAAATGACTGGAGTGAGCAAGGGTTTTATTTTGTAACTCAACATTTTGTAAGTCATTGCAGTTCTCTTTTCAATTTTGGATTCCAGCTCCTAGCCAAAACAGCTCGTGACATGGGAACCTTCTTCAGTTAGACGTATTTCAGTCAGTCTTGAAGATCAATACAGGAATGCATGCAGTTACGACTCAACAAACATGAACGAATTTGTATTAAACCTAAATCCAAATCACTTTATATGTTTACTTATACATATAAATCTTGGTGTCTAAATCAAAGTAAAATAACCGCTCACCCTTTTCTGTTTGTTTGTTAGCAGTTCAAGCTCTCGCTCTTTGCTTACAAGCTGATCCTCCAGCTCCTGACTCCGGATCATGAACCTCTCAGAATCCTGTACAACCAATTGTACTATTATGTAGTGGCTTATACGGTTCAAATTTATTATATAATACAAATCATTCTATAAGTTTATATTAGTTCAGAACAAATGTATACACAATGTGTTTTTCGAATACCTGAATGGATTACTGTACTTCACCTGTAAAAGGATCCGGTCTTTCTCATTTTTGATCTGCTGTTCCATTTCCTCATAAAGTCGCTGGATTTCATCATCATGGGAAGCTGCTTTTCTGTACAAAACAAATAACAGAAATTGGAATATAAAAAAGTTTACACACATAAGAATAAATAGTTTGTCTAATAAATGTGATGCTCATTGAAAACCATTAATACTCGTGAGAACCATGTACCAAAAACTAATTACATTTGCAGGAATTAAATTGTTATTACTTTATTATCACTTTTTTTCTGTCTTTTGCATCTATAAGGTATTGATAATCTAAAGACAGTGCCATCTATGCACATGGTACTAACCGTTAGTTATGAGTGCTGTGACCAAGCAAAATTTGTTTGCAATTGGTACCTTTTGCACTAAGTGGAGAATTACATTTTCCAAACAGGTCTAGTTTGTGTTAAATACCTTTTTTTCTGTAATACAAATTGGAATTTGTGTTGACTACAATGAAGCATCACAAATATAAAAAAACACATTAAATCAGTAGGGGACATGTGTTTTTCCACTGCACTGTATTTAGTAATCAAGCAGTTATATACTGTGGAATACCTTTTCAGAGCAGTCTCCATTTCTCTCTTTTCCTGGTTTGCCTCTCTAATCTGATAAGTGACCCTGGCCAGAAATTCTTCAAAGTTCGACAGTAGACGAGGCTCGTCCGTGCGTAGCTGAGCCCAAAGACTGCGAACTTCTGCTGGACTAAAGCATACGTGAAAGAATAATAAGTCACTGCACAATATACAGCAAAAACAGGTCAGGTTTAAATTTGTTATTATGCTTTAAAATAAAATCATGCATCCACAGTGGAGGTATAAATAATCACTCAGGCTTCTGTAGCAAGCTTAAAGCCCAGATATGAAGTAAATAATTCTACACTGACAGACAAACACACAGTCTTAGACAACAGTTTGAACACTCATGATCAAATTCCATGTTTTGTTTTGGTTTTTGTTCCTAATGGAAACACTGCACATTAATGCACAGCTACTGTTCATCATATTTAACCATTAAAAAGTAGCTGAAGTAGAAGAAGACCATACTCAAATTATTTTTATATTATATTTAGATTTTATTTAATACACTTGCTAGAAAACCACCAATCTCTGAATCACAAAGCTAAATTTAATAATAAGGAGGGGTGTTAAAATACTTTTGGCTATACCATGCCTTGGCATTTGCGTGGCATTTGACCAGAGGGAAGTAAACTATTTCATCAGACTGTATGCACAGAAGCATGTAATTCAAAATGTCAGCTCTTGTCTGGAAGATCACCATAAGCCAATAGAATGTATTTATCAACCTGATGTCCCCCACCATGACGTTACTGCAGTGTGGTAAATAGAAAACCAGTCATGCGACATATGAGCAACATCGATCTTTCATAATCTCAAAGATGAGTGGGGCCTATTTTTCAAATATATAAAACTGAAAGGTTTAATCAGACAGAACCTCCTTAGGGACAGTGTAGTTTCGGACTGGGATCGATCACAGTATTGGACATTTCAGCCTGTGTTCCTCAGAACCCATGCACATTTATGGAGAAAAGGAGGGTGACATTTGCCCAACATTAGTGACAATTTATGCTAGATGGACATTAGGCAAATTCAAACAGTTCTGTCATCTTGTTTATGCTGAAGTTAAACTCACTTCTCAAAGACATTGCTGGCACCTAGGTTTTCCATCAGCATGCAGAAGTGTTTTTCCTCGTCATCTTCACTCTTACTGAGTTTCTCCTCCCACTGACTTTGATAGAGCATCTCAAAACTCTGCACCGAGGTCCCGTCTCCAGATGCAGGTGAAGGAGCTGCTGCTTCTCCAGCTGCCGGACCAAATATAAACTCACCTGCACCAAAACAGCACAGTGCATCAACTCATAAATCTAGATCTAGATCATTTCCTTGCCCTAAATTAAAAAAAAGAAATATGGACAAGGCTTTGTTTTTAAAACTAGATGCACACACAAACAACGTTCTGTATCAGTAGTGGTTAATTACAACGAACAATCATTTAAATGTGTCTTAAGATAAAAAAGAGAATGTCCTCCTGAGATCTGTTTAGTAGCAATGCATAATGAGTTGAAAACTGACAAATTATACAAAATTACATTAAAAGACAAAGCCTGATACTGTTATACCTTTTTATAACCCAAAACATTATTAGATTTAATTAAAAATCAAAGACCCACTGAAGCCAGAGGAGAACTCTTCTAGGGTGAGGTATCCATTTCCATCAGCGTCCAGAGAATCAAACACATTTTCCAGGTCCTCAGCACTCAGGGGCAACTCTGCAAGCAGCCTCTGAAACACAACCCAGGATATTAGCACCAGAACCATCAGAACCCATCATCGCACTTATTAAGTCACAGCAAAAGCGTGAGGTGTATGACTAATCAGCACAAAGACAGTTTGAGAAATATGGAAAGTAGAGAGTGCATTGTAGCATTTGTAATAAAACATTTTAATACCCACCATTACCATTACCAAAAACCATTCACACCCACTTCACTCCCTGGAGGTGTTTCGACAGAGCACCTTCAGTCACAGACTGATTCCTCCTAAATGCAGGACTGAACGTTACAGAAAATCCTTTCTTATAACTGCTATCAGACTGTTTAACAGTTCACAATAATTCAAATAAATCATTTATAAGAAATACTTACTTCTGTATGCTATGCATGCACCATAAAAAGTTTACATGTATATAGTACCATACTGTACATCTTATTGCTTGTTTTTGCACTGTAAGTTAATGTTGTATGTATACAAGAAGTTGTTGTTGACTGTTGTCTGAGCTGCTGTAACAAAGAAATTTCCTGCAAAGGATCAATAAAGAATCTATCTATCTATCTAATACAATTTATACTATTATTTTGAATATTAATTTACTGGGGTGAACAATTGAGCAACAAAGACAAAATTTTATAAAGTGACCATTCCTTTTAAACTTGGGAAAACTGCAATTAGTCAGGCTCATTATACATCATTTTATTTTGGCACTCACTCGGGTGGTGCAGCGGCCTATTACATTAACCACCTTAGGTTGTATCTTAGCAGTGCTATCGGCCGGCCGCGCCTCTACACAGACATGATAGGTTATGACTATGCCCTGGTGAAACTACAGCGACCCTGACCATTGACAAATATTACCCTTCATATGTAATGAACGAATTGTTTCAGTGTTAATTCTTACTAATCAGGAATTAATGATGATCTGTAGTTTTCAAATTGATATTAAAATTACCTGTAGATTAAACAAATGTTTACAAAGACAGGCTACTAAACATTGGCCAACTGACAATGCTTCATGAACAGCTGGAAGATGTTTTGGAGTTCTACACCCTAAGAACAAACAGAGCTTATCGGGCTTAGGTGTGGCCAAAAGTCAGGAGGCTATTCTGCTGTGTAGTTTTAAAGTGCCAGTTACTAACACTTTGGTTCGGGTGTGAAAATGGGGTGTGAAGTAGTAAGCACAAAATGTATAGCTTGCTTTCCTTAAGGGGAAATTGCATCCCTGTAATAATGACTTACTGTTTAGAACTAGCTCTTATTTCTTCTTTAATATACGTACAATAAAAAGGTTAACAAATAAAATAAATCAATACATTATAAAAATAAATAATCACATTACATACATGTGAGAGGGGCTCAAGATTGCTGTTACTTTATTATGAGAACTGTTCTGCCTAAAATGCCACCAGCTCATAAATCATTTTTATGGAATAATTTCATTTTATTAGATATCTTCAACCCAAGACTGAATTGTAATCGTTGATCTTACATTAAACTCTATAAATACTATCCATCATATTACAACCAGGTTCTTAACTAAGACTTTTATCTGTACATTTGCATAAATGGTATTAAGCAGATGCTTTAGATACAAAGTGAATTGAATATAATGCTAGCAATTAAAGGTTATGGGCCTTGCTTAGGGGCCTAACAGTGGTCCTGGCGGTGGTAGGAATTAAACCAGTGACCTGAGTATCAGTTCAGTGCCTTAACCGCAGAGCTACACTGCACTGGTTCAAACTGCTGAGTCTTTTGCTCTTGTGAAATGAAGACTAAAGACCCAACAATTCACAAACAACTAACAAATACAAATAAATACTTACCTTGCCCTTCACTTTAAATAAATTAAAATGGTTTAATAAAAAATAAAAAGCACTTTTGCAAGTCATTTTGGATAACATTTGGATGTGTAGGGCAAGCCGTAGCCTAGTGGTTAAGGCACAGGACTAGTAATCCAAAGTTTGCTGGTTCAAGCCCCACCACTGCCAGGTTGCTGCTGTTGGGCACTTGAGCAAGGCCCTTAACCCTCAATTGCTCAGACTGTATAATGTAACTGTAATGTAAGTCGCTTTGGATAAAGGCGTCTGCTAAATGCTGAAAATGTCAATGAAAATGTAAATGTAAACATTTACTGTATGAAGGCATCCACACTGTACACTAAATGAACTGTGATTTTACAATAGGTGAACATTAAAATCGAACCTGAACTAAAGCATCAATGAGTCCTTCTGTGTAAAACTTTGTTTTAAAGGAAGTTCCAAATAAAAAGTTGATTTAATAAATATATGTTTTGGATTCAAGCCGAATTATTTTATTACCACAGAACTGTTACAGTAAAAAGTTGGTATGACACATCTATATGAATTTTTCATGTAATTCTTCAGACAGATATAGTTAAAAAAGGAGTCTCCTTTTTATCCTAAATACAGCCCCTGATCTTCAAATAACATACATAACAACAAATAACAAACATAAATAATTAACAAATATTTTTCCTGTCTTATGGAGCAATGCTATACAACTCCATAACCCCCAAACCCCCCAAAAAACTAATTATTAGATGCTCTACCACCTGCAGTCTTTGTGAGCATGTTGATATTTGATAGATTATGCAGGAAAGATTTTCACTTGCTGCACATTTGACTAATAAAGCTTTAACCTGAATAAAGATGAGAAGCTGATTATCATGACATTAGATCAAATCTGCTATAGCATTTTAAAAGGGTAAAAAAAGCTTTAGAGCGTGGGCCGGTGAGTGCATCATCAAAGAGAACAGCACAAATGCATGGAAATCAAAGAGGCCGTGCAATCTACACAATAATGCAACTGATGGAGTGGTCTCACAAAGCTTTCGCTCGTGTCTCCACTTTAACAGTAGCTGCCAAACTGCATCAGAGGTTTCGGAATAATCAGCGTGCATGTGTAGACTACATCCTTCACACATCAACAACCAGTATCTGATCTGCATGTAAAGTATCCTCATTCAACTGCTTTTAGTGCCAGATAATCTGTACTTTGTAAAACAACGTGCTGTAGAGACGAGATTCAGCTATTTACACTAACTGTAAGCAATCAAACACTTTAGAGCTCATTTCATGTAATCTCATTGTATAATAATCAATTTACCCATTCACACCACAAAATAATGTGTTTTTTACTTTTCATTTCATTTCATTTTCACCAACCGTTTAATCCTGGCCAGGGTGTAAGCTCATCTAGTTTCACCAGGTAATGCTGGATGCTAGACAGGAATATCAAGGTTAGAGCACCAATCCATTACAGGGCTTCTGCCATAAGACAATGCCAATCACGTCTGTCTAGATGACCGGCCAGCCGATAGAATCAAACCCGGATTTTAGAGGTGACTGGCTAGTGTAACAGACAGCTGCGCCATCCAACAGCTTATAATGTATTTAAATAGTTTATTTACTTGGTGAAATGGTCTCAAATCGATTAGCTAAAAGTTTGCAATTTTAGAAAAAATTATTTCAACAATCAGTGTATTCATTTGTTTTTATAATTTTGTATCTTCAGTAAGAGATTTATCCTTGTCAAAATTTTAATGGCTGTGGAACCAATCCAGGAAACACTGGGCAGAATCAGGGAATGAATAGATGAAGCTGTCACTCATTCTCGCTTAAGGCAAATTTGAAGCAGACAATCTATCTACTGGAATATTAACTTGAGAGGAAGGTAAGAAAGTTGAGAGGAAAGTAGACTAACCAGGACCTAGAGGAACCTGGGAAGGACATGATAAAAGCACTATTAAAACTTAGACAACATCCATTTCACAACATCTTAGTCTAATAAACCTGAGGATGCCAAAATTATGTTATCAAACAGTAAATCTTATCTAGTGAAAGCACCTGCTTTTCTTTTTATCTTCTGTAAGTGAATTATTCTTATTATTTAAGTGCCTTAATAAACAATGTAAACCTGTTACTAAAATATTCTGGCATATAAATTAGTTATCTTTGATAAAAGTATATACTAACATTAATTTAATACTTTAGAACTGATGTTGCTGCCCCAGTGTTTATTACATAGTAAATCGTGTAACATGGATCTTACCTGCATGTCTCGCTGAGTAACAAATCCTTTGTCCTCGATGTCACAGATCTGAAAAAACTCCTGACTCTTCTCCAGAACTGTGCTGCTGTCGCTCTGACTTTCATATGTGCTGGACTTTTCTTTTAAGTCCTTTCCTCTGCGCAGGGATGCCCGGCTCACCTTAGAGTCACAGGTGCCGTTGAAAGCTGCCATAGTGTCTTTGCAAGTCTATGTATGTGCGTGACTCCTCTGTGTTCTTCTCTACATGGGTCAGCTCTAGATGCAGAGAGTTTAGAGAACACAACGCTTTTGAGTTTCAACATCACATCGCCTTTTAGAAATCGCTGCTGCCCGCCATCACTTAGCAACAGCCTCTTAAATTAGTCACTAAAGCTGTAGAGATGTGCAGAGGTAGCAGGAAAGAACTAAAGAACCCTTTGCAAGCTCTTCTATATTGTTAAATGACATGTTTCACAAATAGGCAAATACATACACAAAACTCACTTCAACAATATTTGGGTGAGTATTTAAAATGCTAAAAAAAGAGACAAAGAGTAATGATTTGTAAATCACTTTGTTTTACCTCATCAACTTTGTTTCTAACTTTGTTAATTTAAGTTCTGCAACTGATACCTGAATTACTTGGAAGTTATTTGATACGTCTTTTGACAAAGTTTTGAATGTGTCTAAGCAAATTTGTGTCCATTTAGTCAAAAAAGCATTCGTAAGTTCAGGCACTAATGTTGGACGAGAAGGTCTGGCTTGCAATTACAATTTATCTCAAAGGTGTTTGATGGGGTTGAGGTCAGGGCTCTACGCGAGTCAGTGACGTTCTTCCCCACCCACTCATCAAACCACTTACTGGACCTTACTTTGGGCACATTCATACTGGAAGAGGAACGGGCCATTCTGAACAACCTGAACTCAATAATAATGAGAGGTGTCCACATACTTTTGATTATATGGTGTAAATCCAGCATTATACAAAAAGGTGTCATTCATTTCACGCCCCTTACTTATTTTGTGGCATTATACAAACATAGCACAGCACAATGCACACACCCATGGTGCACAGCTATACTACGTTTGGTAGAGCAAGTCTGATGAAAGCATCACTGTTTTCATTGTAAATTGCATTACCTAGGCCAGCCATTCACAAAAAAGCTAGAACTAAACAATACCAATCTGGTGAACCAGATCTAAAAGTATTTTAATTCTTTGTGCTTGGCTTACAGCCTTTATCTCTCTTGTTGACTTTAAACACAATGTTGCTTTCAGTAATGATCTGTTTGTGAACAGAAGAACTCAGTGAAGAACCCGGAACACAGGGCTAAACTCTGTTTGTATCCGAGACCAGTGAAAGGTGCTTTCAAATGCCTCTGCAAGTTGTACTCATTTGGCACGGATAGCTGTTGTTTGTCGAGAGCAAACCTGTACCATTGTGTCCACTCACTGTTACGATTAATTCTCTTTTGTAAAGGCTGTGACGTTCGGAAAACAAACTGTGACCAAGATACCTCCAGCATGCTCGACATTAAAGTGAGACAGTGCAAAAAAAAAGGAATTTACTCCATATGGTTTTCTCAGTTTTTTACATGTCACACTAAATGTTTACAGAAAAGAAACCCCAAAACAGTTTTAAACTAGTCGTTAATATTAAAATTTCATTCATTTAAGTAATGTTTTATTGAACTATTACATTTGGCTAACTGGTTAAAAGAGTAACTAAGAGAGCAACCACTTTTTCCACATAAACACAACTGTTGTTGGGTAACTTTTTCCCTCAATAAATACAATAATCATTGAAATACTCAACTTTGTTTACTCAGGTTGCCTTTGTCTTAAATCAGTTTTGTATTTTTACAGTTAGCTAGAAAGAACCAAATGGCTGGTAAAAGTTTACCCACCCAAGGGTGTGATCAGGCCTGCAGGTTACTAATAGCCCCAGGATTATATGCTCACAAGATTCCTGCACAGCTCAAACACAGCTTACACAATCATACTGACTAATTATATTGACACTGTGCCTTTATTTCATCATTAATTCATCATTAATACACAAAGACCACCACAGGACACAAGATATTATATTGGTGGTGTACCATTTTCTAGAAGGTAGAAAAACTGCTACAGTAAAGTGTTGTTGTTTTCAATGCTGAATGCTGGGTTAAGAACAATCTAAAGGTAGTCAATAAAAGATCTGTCACACTTATTACACAATTGCCTAATTGTAATGATTTGAGCTGATTTGATGGTTTACTAATAATTACATTATTTATATAGCAATTCATCTTCCATCATATATAGAACCCATTTGGTATAACAATATAAAACAGAAAAATGTAACTGTTGCATACAGTCAATAAAAGTTTTCTCTCAATCACAATTATTATGACAATTACTGAGCTGAAATTTTTGATCATGACAGGCTGTTAACAATGGAGTCCAGAAACTGACCACTGATAAAAAGTGGAATAACAGTGGTCGTTCATGGAAACATAGCTGTAAAGTAGCATAACTGTACTAGTTTACAAATGCAACAAATAGTGCCGGTAAAAAAAAGATTTTGTAGATTAGATTCAGTGTAGTTTTAACATAAGCTTGACAGTGTTAACATGCACAGTTTATTAAAAACACGATTTTAAAGGCTTAAAAAAATTCTTATTATTTAAAATTCTTTTCTAGGACATGTTATAAGGCTACATGACTTACACAGCTTACATTTCAAAAGTCATGTTTGTGTACATTCAGCCCCCATGTTTGCCTGGCATGCCAATGAACCAAACACTGAGGAGTCCAGCCTTCATTATCATGTTCTACATCACCACTATGTACCATATATCCAACGTCACATCTACAAAGTGCACTAATAGTGTATCTATTAAAATGGTCAATTATTGTAAGTGCAAGCTGGGTGCGTCAAACAGATGAGCACCTTAAACTAACATTTACAAAAGAAAACAACAAACAAAATTATTATAAAATAAAGGTCAACACTGGAAGAATCATAACACATTTAAAAACGTGGATATACTAAATAAATAAACGCATTATTATTTATTTCCCGTATGAAAAATTCCATCGCTCCAATAGGCTGCGTCCCAAATGCCTTCCTAAGGACACGAAGGACACTACATAGGAAGTGCAAGTGATTCAAGTCTTACCCGACAAAGTGCACTTACACAAGCAGAAGACAACAATTTGGGCACAATAATACGGACGCAGCCTTCTTGAACTCTGTCGTACTTTAAACCCCTTTCTTTGAGCAGTAAACTTAGGAAACGGTAAATAAACCTGTCCCAATAACTTATCGTGAATTTAAAGTAAATTAAAAAGCTTACCTTGTTTAAAATCCCAAGTTTGAACACAGTTAAGTCATGTCTCCACACCTGTTCGATGAACGCCTCAGCAAACAAAGCAAAATAACTCCACATTTAACGAATTCATAACAGCCAGCAGGGTTAGTTTTGGTTGTTTAAATTAATTCGTGCTGTTTAATTGTACTTCTGGCATGTTTAGCCCGGACAGTTCACTTTTCTGTCGCTAAACTAGTGTTTTCAGTTTTACTAACTGCTGAGGTACTAAGGTGGGCGGGGCCAGTGTTTTGCGTGCTTCGCCCGTTGCCGTGTAGCGATTAGTAAACCACCATGTAACCTGTTCTGTTCCATGTGGTCAGCAATACTATTACAACATCCTGACCTGTTGTAGTAGCCTCTGAGGCATGGGTTTATACACTTAGTGTCCAAATTATTACTTACACCTAATTTGTCAGGATTTTTTGGCTCATATTTTTCACAGTGGGTCAGGCGCCAATCCATAGCAGGGCTTCTGACATCTCCTCCTCAGACATTGTCAATCATGTGTAGAGCCCGGCCAGCCGACAGCATTCTTTGCTACCAGCCCGCTGAGCCAGCTGGGAACAAATTTCAACCATGTAGTTTAATGCTGTTTAATGAGAACATATCTAACTGTTAACTGTATTTATTTTTTCTGTTAGAAAGACCTATGACCCTTCCTAAATACTTTAGATTACTCTCACTTCACAGAAATGCAGAAGGTGGATTGACAGATCTTAATCTCCCCAATGTGTAATTTATTAAGTGATTAAGTAGGCTGTGATTAAGTAGGTGTGTGCAGAACGAAGGGAATACTAAATATGATAAGATAAGATAGACGTTATTGTCATTGTAGACATTGTCATTGTTTGGTAGCTCTTCAGTGAGACCAGCAGCAATAATAAAATAAAAATAACATAAAAAATAATAAAATATATAAAAAAGTACATAAAATATATAACTCGGTACAGCACAAAATAAGCTAGAATTTTAAGAAATATAAGTATTTACATTGTGAAACAATATGGACATACGCATACATGTGGTTGAATAGTGCAAACAGAACAGTGTAAAAATCATCACATTCAAATATATATGAAAAAATAGTGAAAAATAATGTGCTTGATATAGCGCTCAGTGTGGCACAGCCATCTATTAGCTAGCCCACTGATCTGGGTTTGAATTTCAGTGGTGTTCTTGACAATCATGTCTGAGTATGTCTGTAAGAGGCAATGGAAAATAAAATGAAATGTGCTTGACAGTGTAAAATAAAATGTGGTTGATTGTGTTGGAAGAAATGTTGCTGACGGAAAATGTCACTGCCTACAGATCAAATGTAGACATTTGGGTTGGTCTGGGTTGGTGACCTTGTGTGCTCACACTTGTTAGCTTTTAGAAAATGATTAATCCATCCTATAGTTTTTGGGTGGTATGAACTTGCTGAAATATGTTTTGGGTAGCACTATTCATTCTCAAGATGTCTGGCAGAATCAGTCATATTCAAACAGTATTTCATTCATTTTTAACATGCTGGGTGAAATTGTTTCCACCTGTGGTTACACTTACAGTCAATTTTAGTGGTCTTTAACACATCATTCCTTACTAAGCTGTGGGTTTACTTCCAGCTCTAACACCTAGCAGAGGAAACTCTGAAGGTGGGCAGAATGTCTGTATAACTGGGCTCAAGAGACCCAATTTAACAACCTAAGAGCAAAAGCCAAAGAGCAATGGAGAGATATTGCAGTTGTAGGCCAGACCACATAAGTAGAGAGATGGGAAAAGACTGACATCACACATTGGAGCGGTAATATTAAATGTCTGAATGGGTTTAAAACACATCACCACAATGAAGCAACAACTGAAGCTGAATGCATTATTAAATTAAAAAATATGTATGTAATGAGATTTATTTTTTTCACACTAGAATTATTATTATTATTACTATTATTATTATTACTGTTGTTGTCTTTATCTGTAGACTACAAGGATACTGCTGCATCCTTTACTGTTTACCACGCCAACCTCTTCTCAATCTATGGTAAAGTTAGTGGTTCCTTACTTTCCTTTTAAGGGCCCTTGAGTCTCCCTGTTTTTCGGTCGAGTTTTTCCATTTGCATATCAAAGGTTATTGAGTTTTATTTCTACCAATCCTAAATGCTCTATCATCTTCCTCCAGTCCTGCTTCTCTCATTATACTGTATATTCAGCATACAGGCTGGACACATAATACACGAGAACAGCATATTAGTGAGGTGGTGGTTGCCCCTATTTTATTCATGGATTCAAAAGACCTGACTTTAGATTCTCTCCTGCTGTCACTGTCTCTGGATAATTTGGCTCAGAGTAGGTTTCTTTTGGACAGTCTGGTTTCCTCCCACCTCCTAAAAATATGTATAAGGTGAATTGAATGACTAAAAGAGAGAAAGGGGGAATAAATGAATGCATTAATTCTGTGCCTTTATTTTTTAATAAGGAGTGGTGTAGAAGTTTTCCAGTGTTAGTAACCCAGATTCACTTCTGACCTCTATTTACCTTTTAAAAACATATCTGAAGGTAAGCTGGGTCTATGTAATTGGCCTTAGTTGTAAATAAGAGAAATATAAGCTCATGAGCATGGATGATCTATGCCATGAATTAGCATCCCATTAGGATAACTTCCTGCCCTGCAGCTCAGGGTTTCCAGGAGTTCAATTTTCTTGTTATTTCTACATATTTTATTTTCCATTATTTAAAAAAAAGATTGACACAGTGGTGCAGGAAAATATATTGCTGTCACACACTGTAAATCACCCTCTGTGTCAGTGTGAGTTAATTACACTGTGTAGTGTGATGCCCATATGATGGACTGGCAACCTTGTCATTTCTTGCCATAGAAAATTCAGGGTTGACAAAAAGGGGCAATGAACCCTAAATATAAAGCCAAACGAATCCATTACTGTGTCTAGTAAAGTGATAAATGTGAACAGAAAATTGCAGAGTATTAATGCAAAACTTAACACGAATATTCTGATCAAATAGATCAAAATATGCAACAATTTAAACACGCTTTTGAAGTGCTGATGGAAAAGTTGTGATAGGAGACAAGTTTGTAATTTGGAGGCAAGATTTAAAACCACTGCATTAAAAAAGCTCATGTTTATGTTTTAAACTACTGAATTCACGTGTCAATAAAATTAAACCAAAATTAATGTATACAAAACGTACATTTAAGGACTACCTTAATTTTACTGAATATTCTAAGATTTTATTTGTTCAGCCTTTTATATGAATTTTGCTTTATGTATAAGCTTGTACTAACAGCAGAGTTCCACTTGATGGCACACTCTTCTTTGAAATACAATCTTCTTTGTCTGGCTGTCTCATGTCCTGGAGTGTATTGTGGTTTTGAGTAGAGGGGAACCATCAGGGCCTTCTAGCCCCTTAGGGAGGCCCTGCGATATTCCAAATATAATATAATATCATAAAACATAATATAATATAATCAGTTCTAATACATAATGCAATATGATCACCTCTAATTATTATTATCTACTCATAATTTGACAATCAATATTTTAGCAAATACAAATGTAAACAAATATACAGTACATACCTGCCCATTTAATTTGTGTTGGAATGTGAAGGGTTAAATTAAAGAAGCTTGCCCTCTGCTGGGGGTGGAAAAATGACAGGCCATCCAGAGTCATTTAATTTAATTAGATAGTAATTTTACATGGCAGTAAAATTGACCAATCACATCAATTTTTGATTACTACATTATTATCACAGGATTATGACAAGAGCCACCTGCTGTGTGGAAATAAGTGTAACAGAATTTTTACGGACATATTTGACATATACAAATAAGTGTAACACAAGTTTCAGTATAGTTAAGTACACACCAGTAATTATGGCTGTTGTTATATTCAGTCAATAAATATATGAGGTCAAAATACTATGAGAATAAAATCGAAATATTATGGCCAAAGGGTGTGCAACAGGGCGACAGCAATTAACCCCCTCCTGGTAAAATAAGTGACATTGAGGATACTTCAGATCAAAATTAAAATGTGACAGTGGCCCAAAACACCGTCATAGTACACAGTAAGCTAAAGTGTTTTTTCCCTTAGACAGTTTGTAGATGAGGGGGATATAAGTAGGATATAAGCAGAAGACCGAGGTTTATAAGTCATGGTTCACTACTGGTTTTGAGATACTCCTGCACTGCATGTTGTGATGCCTTTCTTGCTCCCAACACATGTAATTCAGTCTGTCAGCTAATTATTGGTCTGACTGGCGTCAGAGTTATAAACACAGATCCAAAATACTGAATGCAAGTAACATCTGTTTGTACTTAAATATGTGTAACATTTTGTTTAAAAAAGATTTCACAAACTTTAAAGTTTTGTATCTATTCTAATGTACATGTTTATTATATTTATATTTGATAGAAAGTATATTTAAACACTGTAGTGTATTTCTGTCAGCGCATGTAACAAAACTTTGTAGTTTAGGAAGGTTTTACAACATTTACCCAATCCCTAATTGTCCAGGTCATGCTAAATACACACCCAATTTTCAGGCTCATTTCCAAATTAGATTGGCTTGCCAGATTTCCCTAGATAAAAAAGGCAAATCTGCCACTGCTGCCTGTCAAAGGTCTAAATGGTTTAAGATTACCCAGTTTAAATAAGGCTGTTAGTGATTTATCTGGCAGACAGTAAAAGCCATACATACATTGAACCTTTCTTTGTATGGTTTGTAATGGGAAAATAGTCATCAAACGTATGCAACATTCACCACTGGTCTCTCTTTGAGGAACATATGGTTTTCATTGCAGTCTTGCCACAGCATACCTGTTAAAAGACCCCCAGATATTTCAAAGACATTCAGACCCAGTGTTTACTGAAAGGATGTCAAAGAGATATTTGATTATATGTTAAAATACCATGTAAATAAAAACATTAAAATAGGATATATCTTGACAGCAAGGAACTGATAGAAACAGCTGCAAAATCTGTCTGAAAATGTCTGTCATAAATTAGACATTTAAACCAAGGAACACTACCTACAATCACGCATGGTGACAGTGGTGATATTACGCTCTGAGGCTTTTACATGGCAGAACGTGGACAAGGTTCTGGTGGACACTTTTTATTTTTTCATCTGTTGAAGGTGTGGCACAAAAAACAAAACAAGTCCAGCCTTTTTATGTCTTACCATGAGAAAACAGTGAGACAGAGGGACAGTGGTAGCCTAGTGTGTACACTGTAAAAAATCCTTGTTTGGTTATGTTCTGAGAATGTAAAAATACATGTTGGCACAACATGAATTATGGAAATAGTTGGTCCAAAAACAAAAAATGTGTTGTGCCATCAGCTGTAGTAGTTTTACTCTTCAACTTAAAATGTTAGGTTCAGTAAACGAGTACAACTGTTTTCACTCAACATTTCAAGTCCAATGAAAAAAAAACTGAATTGGGTGAACAACAGTGGGAATGAGGAAACTTCTGCGCATGCGCTCTAGAGGGACGTCTTTGCGCCAGTTTTTATGGAGAGAAGAGGACTTTCAAACAACCGTTTTATATTAATGAGGAGATTTCAAACAGTAAGTATCTTAACATCATTACATCTTATTCACGAACTGAAACTGAACTGAGAGCTGCACAGAGGACGTTTCCATCATTTTAATGTTTTTAAACGTAACTCCACATGCCACCACTACCTCTTTTACTTTGGTCTGAATATTAAATAACTATAGACTGAGTCTGTTCAGCTGTGATAAAACACCGTATCAAACTAGTGATAAAGTTACTGAATCTTTCCACCACTAGCCGAGTCTATTAAGGAACCGACTCTTACACTGTTAGCGAACCGACTCTTGGTCCGTTACTCTGCATTTTACTAAAACATTTTGGAAGCCTGTTGAGTTACTGCATTGTAAATAACGTTAAAGCAACTGGATGCTGCTGTCAGATGCTTCTTCATCCACATACGTGTGTGAAACAGTGACTTCGCTTTTATAAACGTTAACAAACCGTGGTGTATAGATATTTTTATAACATCAATTATAAATGTATCAGTTAAAAATATATAAATACATCAGTTAAAAACATAAAAATATATCTGTTAAAAATATAAAAATATATCGGTTACAAATATATATATATATATATATATATATATATACATATATATATATATATATATATATATATATATATATATGTATCAGTTAAAATATTTATAAAAATATCACTTAAAAAATGAAAATATCAGTTTATATATATATATATATATATATATATATATATATATATATATATATATATATATATATATATATATATAAATATATCAGTTAAAAATATGAATATAACATCTAAAAGTATATATAAAAATACCAGTTAAAAAATATATAAATATATCAGTTAAATTATATAAATATATACGTTAAAAATATATAAATATATCAGTTAAAAATATATTAATGTATCAGTTAAAAAATATGTAAATATATCAGTTAATTATATTTGAGATACAATTTCAAGCTTTGAAAAAAAGAGTTGCTAATAACCTGACATTATGATTTTACTTTTAATTTAAAGTCAACTAAAATTTAATCTTAGCTCTTTGATTTTTATTGTTATTAAAAGAAATCTACTTTCCACACAACAATTCCACTTCATAATGATAGTACACCATCTGTAGATGTCACTCAGTTAATATCAAGCAATTCTGATGTGTCATTTCTAAATAAAGGCCTTTATATTGTCAAATTTCCATTATTTTAGCTCTAGACTGTTATTAAAAATAATTTTCTAGTTTCCACAAAACAATTCCACTTCATAATGTTAGTACACCATCTGTAGATTTCACTCAGTTAATATCAAGCAATTCTGATATATCATTTTTAAATAAAGACCTTTATATTGTAAAATTTCCATTATTTTAATTCTAGACTGTTATTAAAAAGAATTCTCTAGTTTCCACAAAACAATTCCACTTCATAATGTTAGTACACCATCTGTAGATTTCACTCAGTTAATATCAAGCAATTCTGATGTGTCATTTTTAAATAAAGGACTTTATATTGTCAAATTTCCATTAATTTAATTCTAGACTGTTATTAAAAAGAATTCTCTAGTTTCCACAAAACAATTCCACTTCATAATGATAGTGCACAATCTGTAGATTTTACTCAGTTAATATCAAGCAATTCTGATGTGTCATTTTTAAATAAAGGACTTTATATTGTCAAATTTCCATTATTTTAATTCTAGACTGTTATTAAAAAGAATTCTCTAGTTTCCACAAAACAATTCCACTTCATAATGATAGTACACAATCTGTAGATTTTACTCAGTTAATATCAAGCAATTCTGATGTGTCATTTTTAAATAAAGGACTTTATATTGTCAAATTTCAATTAGTTTAAATCTAGACTGTTATTACAAAAGAATTTTGTAGTTTCCACAAAACAATTCCACTTCATAATGATAGTACACAATCTGTAGATTTCACTCAGTTAATATCAAGCAATTCTGATTTGTCATTTTTAAATAAAAACCTTTATATTGTCAAATTTCCATTATTTTAATTCTAGACTGTTATTAAAAAGAATTCTCTAGTTTCCACAAAACAATTCCACTTCATAATGATGGTACACCATCTGTAGATGTCACTCAGTTAATATCAAGCAATTCTGATATATCATTTTTAAATAAAGGCCTTTATTTTGTCAAATTTCTATTATTTTAACTCTAGACTGTAATTAAAACGATTTCTCTAGTTTCCACAAAACAATTCTACTTCATAATGATAGTGCACAATCTGTAGATGTCACTCAGTTAATATCAACACATTCTGATGTATCATTTTTAAATAAAGGCCTTTATATTGTCAAATTTCCATTATTTTAACTCTATGCTGTTATTAAAAAGAATTCTCTAGTTTCCACTAAATAATTTCACTTCATAATGATAGTGCACAATCTGTAGATGTCACTCAGTTATTATCAAGAAATTCTGATTTGTCATTTTAAAATAAAGGTTTTTTTATTGTCAAATTTCAACTTTTTTAATTCTAGACTGTTATTGAAAAGAATTCTCTAGTTTCCACAAAACAATTCCACTTCATAATGATAGTACACCATCTGTAGATGTCACTCATTTAATATCAAGCAATTCTAATGTATCATTTTTAAATAAAGGCCTTTATATTGTCAAATTTCCATTATTTTAACTCTAGACTGTTATTAAAAAGAATTCTCTAGTTTCCACAGAACAATTCCACTTCATAATGATAGTGCACTATTTTTAGATGTCACTTAGTTAATATCAAGCAATTCTGATGTGTCATTTCTAAATAAAGGCTTTTATATTTTCAAATTTCCATTATTTTAAATCTAGACTGTTATTAAAAAAAATTCTCTATTTTCTACAAAACAATTCCACTTCATAATGATAGTACACCATCTGTAGATGTCACTCAGTTTCTTTCAAGCAATTCTGATGTATTATTTTTAAATAAAGGCACCATCTACAGATGGTGTACTATCATTATGAAGTGGAATTGTTCTGTGGAAACTAGAGAATTTCTTCTAATAACAGTCTATATCGAAAATATTGGAAATTTGACAATATAAAGGCTTTTTTTTAGAAATGACACATCAGTATTGCTGTCAGGTTATTACCAACTCTTTTTTTCAAAGCTTGAAATTGTATCCCTAATACAGTTTGCAGGAAGAAATGGGTCTATTTATTTTTTCATTTTTAACTTATATTTTTATATACAGTGTATCACAAAAGTGAGTACACCCCTCACATTTCTGCAGATATTTAAGTATATCTTTTCATGGGACAACACTGACAAAATGACACTTTGACACAATGAAAAGTAGTCTGTGTGCAGCTTATATAACAGTGTAAATTGATTCTTCTCTCAAAAAAACTCAATATACAGCCATTAATGTCTAAACCACCGGCAACAAAAGTGAGTACACCCCTTAGTGAAAGTTCCTGAAGTGTCAATATTTTGTGTGGCCACCATTATTTTCCAGAACTGCCTTAACTCTCCTGGGAATGGAGTTTACCAGAGCTTCACAGGTTGCCACTGGAATGCTTTTCCACTCCTCCATGACGACATCACGGAGCTGGCGGATATTCGAGACTTTGCGCTCCTCCACCTTCCGCTTGAGGATGCCCCAAAGATGTTCTATTGGGTTTAGGTCTGGAGACATGCTTGGCCAGCCCATCACCTTTACCCTCAGCCTCTTCAATAAAGCAGTGGTCGTCTTAGAGGTGTGTTTGGGGTCATTATCATGCTGGAACACTGCCCTGCGACCCAGTTTCCGGAGGGAAGGGATCATGCTCTGCTTCAGTATTTCACAGTACATATTGGAGTTCATGTGTCCCTCAATGAAATGTAACTCCCCAACACCTGCTGCACTCATGCAGCCCCAGACCATGGCATTCCCACCACCATGCTTGACTGTAGGCATGACACACTTATCTTTGTACTCCTCACCTGATTGCCACCACACATGCTTGAGACAATCTGAACCAAACAAATTAATCTTGGTCTCATCAGACCATAGGACATGGTTCCAGTAATCCATGTCCTTTGTTGACATGTCTTCAGCAAACTGTTTGCGGGCTTTCTTGTGTAGAGACTTCAGAAGAGGCTTCCTTCTGGGGTGACAGCCATGTAGACCAATTTGATGTAGTGTGCAGCGTATGGTCTGAGCACTGACAGGCTGACCCCCCACCTTTTCAATCTCTGCAGCAATGCTGACAGCACTCCTGCGCCTATCTTTCAAAGACAGCAGTTGGCTGTGACGCTGAGCACGTGCACTCAGCTTCTTTGGACGACCAACGCGAGGTCTGTTCTGAGTGGACCCTGCTCTTTTAAAACGCTGGATGATCTTGGCCACTGTGCTGCAGCTCAGTTTCAGGGTGTTGGCAATCTTCTTGTAGCCTTGGCCATCTTCATGTAGCACAACAATTCGTCTTTTAAGATCCTCAGAGAGTTCTTTGCCATGAGGTGCCATGTTGGAACTTTCAGTGACCAGTATGAGAGAGTGTGAGAGCTGTACTACTAAATTGAACACACCTGCTCCTTATGCACACCTGAGACCTAGTAACACTAACAAATCACATGACATTTTGGAGGGAAAATGACAAGCAGTGCTCAATTTGGACATTTAGGGGTGTAGTCTCTTAGGGGTGTACTCACTTTTGTTGCCGGTGGTTTAGACATTAATGGCTGTATATTGAGTTATTTTGAGGGAAGAATAAATTTACACTGTTATATAAGCTGCACACAGACTACTTTTCATTGTGTCAAAGTGTCATTTTGTCAGTGTTGTCCCATGAAAAGATATACTTAAATATCTGCAGAAATGTGAGGGGTGTACTCACTTTTGTGATACACTGTATATTTTTTAACTGATACATTAATATATTTTTAACTGATTTAGTTCTGTTTTTTAACTGATATATTTATATATTTTAACTGATACATTTATATATATTTTAACTGATATATTTCTACAGTATATTTATAACTGATGTAGTCATGTTGAAGTGACTTTTTTTTTATCAGTTTTACCATACACTATTACCGTAATGTTTAGTTTATGCACATCCTTCGAAACAATGTGGGGGCTGATTTGACTGAGCATTTCGAAGTGGAGGCTTGCTTGACCGCAGTCATTTTATTAGCATGTCAGTGCTTGTGTTACTATGCAATTTCTTACACATAAATTGGGCTCTGATATTATTATGTGTTCCAGAGTATACAGAAGTATTACAGGACCACAAAGAACATGAAAACGTGGATTCTTGAAGTGGTGAAGGAGAGTGCTGTTTTATCAAGATCACTGTCCAGTGCAGTCAATGTTGCAGTTGTAATTGAAGAAGAAGTAGTAATGGACAACCTGCCCCACTAATGCCTTCAAGACACCAAACCATCGAAACTGGTTTTTATTCCACCTTAAAAATTAGCAATTACATTTAGGTGCTAAGTTGACTTGTAATTTGTATTTGCCCTTGCACCTTAAAAACTACATTAAGGCTCTACTTACATTTTCTAATATAAATTGTTTCAATTACACACTATAACATGTATAACTTGTAATTAGTTTGATGCTTGTGAATGCTGAATGTTTAATAAAAATGTATTGTTTATATGATACATGCAAATAAAATGTATTTGTTAAGAATTTACATTAGCTATGCAGTGTTCACTTATTCAGTATATTTTGCATGTACTTTGATACTAATTATTAATTAATTGGACTAAACAAATGTAGTTTGTGTTTTTCCTTCTCTTTTACTTACAATAAAAAGATGTGTTATTTGAGTGATATGATATACAACAGCACATCCAAAACCGCAAGGCTTAACGCAGACCCAAACCCCATTTTGATGCTTGCTCCTTACTAGTAATGTATTTTTCTTTTACTGAAACTATGGGGTCTCAAACATAGGAAACCATTAGAAAAGTTTATTCCTTAGAGTTGACCACCATATTGCTGGACCTTAAAGCATTATTTATTACTTCAGGAAATACATTTCCCCCGTTCCAGAGTTCCGTGGTGGTGTACTACTCTAGCTGACACTTGCAAATAGTGATATTAGGCTTAAGTGTGACTGCTTGGCTATGGAAACACAATCCATGAAGCTTCTGGTGAATGGATTTGTACTGAAGTTGCTCTCCTAGGCTGAAAGCAACAGACTTCTGTTACTCTATACATGCTGCTACTACTTTTTAAAGCTTGTGTGGCTTACATCTTTGTGAGTAAGTTGTTGTTGCTTCTAGACTAGACAACATTTTACCAGTGCAGCACTGTTAATGTCAGTTTTCACAATCATTACATTATTTTGGATTATTAAGCACTGGGATCACTATTCTTGTGGGTATTGAGAAAGCTCATTTCATGATACTGTAGTAAACTAAAGAAAACTTTACTGACTCAGATTAAAAAGCAGAAAGGGATTTTACTCTTTGACTGACAAAGTGATATATTTCACCACATGTGCCTTTTTTCATTTTTTCCATTGTCTAACCCATGGACTTAGGTGTTTGCCAGATGTGTTAAAACATACTGCAACTGAGTGTTGAAAGACACTGTTAATGTTATAAGCTGTAAAAAACTGCCCTGGAAGAATTACAATATGTAAAACAAGGCTTAATAAGTGTTCAATGTGATAGCTCCACATGGGATGACAGCGTACAATGTGTTTATTATTTTCTTAATTAATTTATGACCAAACAGATACCAACAGATTGTAGTAATTGCTTGTTTATGTAATATTTGAACTGACTAGTGGGTTAATGATGTAAGTAGTTGATTAATGGTGGCCAGTCAATCAAATTTACACAGCCTGTTTCAATTATGTCACTTTTTAGCTCTGCTTCATGTGGTGTTGCCTTGGATTAAACTGTAAATTTTAAACTGAGTTTGCTCACATCTTTATAACACTCTCACCCACTTTTAAACCAAAATCCATTTTTCCTGATGTGTTTTGTTTTATCTCAATCTGTTCTGTAAACATACTTTTTTATAGTATGTTGCACAATGCAGTGTCCAACATGGCTATATGTTGGGCTTTTTTTTATATTCTGCCCTATAAACAGTATGTAGAAGCTTAATTTGCAAACATAATGTTGTATTTTACTTCTAAACTGATGATATGCAATTACACTTACACCAGCCAGGCATAACATTATGAGCACTGACAGGTGAAGCCAATAACACTGATTATCTCTTCATCACGGCACCTGTTAGTGGGGGGGATATATTCGGTAGCAAGTGAACATTTTATCCTCAAAGTTGATGTGTTAGAAGCAGGAAAAATGAACAAGCGTGAGGATTTGAGCGAGTTTGACAAGGGCCAAATTGTGACGGCTAGACGACTTGGTCAGAGCAGCTCCAAAATTGCAGCTCTTTTGGGGTGTTCCCGGTCTGCAGTGGTCAGTATCTATCCAAAATGGGTCAAGGAAGGAACAGTGGTAAACCGGCAACAGGGTCATGGGCGGCCAAGGCTCATTGATGCACGTGGGGAGCGAAGGCTGTCCCGTGTGGTCCAATCCAACAGACGAGCTACTGTAGCTCAAATTGCTGAAGAAGTTAATGCTGGTTCTGATAGAAAGGTGTCAGACTCCATGCCTCGACGGGTCAGGGCTGTTTTGGCAACAAAAGGGGGACCAACACAATATTAGCAAGGTGGTCATAATGTTATGCCTTATCGGTGTATGTTGGCTCGTTATGACAGCACAGAAGAAGAGTGTGTTTTAAACTGTAAAATAGTAATAATTGAACAATATTCAGAAAAAAGAATGAAAAATCTAGAATCTAGATCTAGATAAATAGTATCTAGAATACAGAAATATTTTCATGAAAATTAGTGCTTACAAAACTAATAACCACAATTTTTAAACATTAAACAGTTTAAAATATCACATTTAAATGTAATTAAATAAATAATGTGAAGCTTAAATTGTTATTCAATTTAATATAGAAATGTTCTTTTTTTTTTTTCTTTGAACAATTTTGTTCTCAAAAAAATCATTCAGCTTTTTAATTTTGCATACCAGCCTTCCTGCTGTCTGAGTGAATATCTCTAAAGGACAGAAGGTGGTTGTTTAATGGAAAATTAGGTCTTTTTATGTTTTTTGTTTTTCAAACAGGCTGAACACCCATAAAGCCTCATTAAACCATGCAAGGACAAGGCCACACAAGTTTGCAGGCAAATGTTTGGAGACTGTCACTGTGGTTTGGGTGACTGAAACTTTAATATGTATTTTGGAACACCTATTTCTGATAGGCATGGTGGCTGAAATTGACCACAAGCAAACCAACTTTGCTTTCTTTAACTTTACCACCCAGGTCTGTGCTGACTGGGCATGACTGGCATCCTGGGTGGCTTCTTGTTGTATGTACTATCAGAAACCATGATTAAACCCAGAGACTGTGTAATGGTTCTGTGGCGTTTGTGGGACTTACCACTCTTCCCTGACGTCACAGGCCTTACAGAGCAGTACAGAGCTAGGCCTTTAATACTAGGCCAGCTCGTTAGGGTGGACGACCTGCAGCTGCGGCTCCCTTATTTAAGGGTACGCCGCCTGGCTGCAGGTGTCGCACCTTTTGTCTTGTTTGCTCCTTTTGTTTTGGGCACTGCGGTGTCCGTGGGGACTGCTGACGGCTCCCCCACGCTTCTTTTGTAGTTTTAGAGGTACCCCCGGTGGCATTAGGCCATCAGGGTGTGTAGACTGCAAGGTTGAGGTAATTAGCTTTTCTTTTACCTTCTTAGAAGTAGCGTGGTGCGATGTCGTGCAGTCCTCGTACTGTTTTTATTTTGCCCGTTAGCATTTAGCATTAGCGGGTGAAGCCAGCCCCGTGACACGGCGCTGGTCCTCTCACCGCTAATGTCTACCTAGCTGATCTAGCTGTGGTATTCGGCAGCCGGTGGGTGGCGTCTCGGTAAGACACTCGGTTGGTCTGCCAGCACCCCCGGTTCGAATCCGCACTAGGAGCTTGTTACTCAGTTGTCATAACAGAGTGGCTCTAGCTGCGGCGGATGACGGAGCCCTCTGTTTCCCCCGAACTTCGCCAGTGGCGATTTCGGGGTTTTCGGTAGCTTAAAATAATTAATCTGGGATTCTGCAACCGCTGGATGGCGACACCGCTAAGTGCGCGGCTGTCCTGCCAGCCTCCCCGGTTCGAATCCGCACCCTTTTGTGTGCTTTAACAGATTGGCTCTAGCTGCGGCTGATGAAGGAGCCGTCTGTTACCCCGAACTGCGCCTGAGGCGATTTCGGGGCTTTGTAGCAAAACATTTAGTCTGGGATTCTGCAACCGCTGGGTGGCGACACCGCCAAGCGCGTGGCCGTACTGCCAGTTCACCCGGTTCGAATCTGCACCCTTTTCGTGTGCTTTAACAGATTGGCTCTAGCTGCGGCTGATAACGGAGCCGTCTGTTACCTCGAACTGCGCCTGAGGCGATTTCGAGGCTTTGTAGCTAAAACTAATTGTAGCGCCTTAAGCGCATGTAGTCATCTGCTTTCCCCCGCTGCAGCAGCGCGCTGGTTACGCGCCCGGCTCTCACCCGAGCGGCCGGGGTTCGCGCCCAGCGTCTTTTAGTTTTCTTCTTTTCTTTTTGTTGCTGCCTGCATTCCCCAGTTGAAGTCCATCGGGGTTCCTTATGTTTGTTTTTGAGTTCTGTCTTGTGTGTGATGTTCTGTGTTTTTCTGTTAATAAATAAACTTTTATTTATTTAAACCTCCGCGTTTGAGTCCTTTCTCTCCCACGTGACAGACTGGTTATGTTTAAATCTGGGAAGGTTAAATCTGTCAGTTGTGTGTACAGATTAAAATCTTTCTTGGAATTTTGAGCCCAGCAAACATAGAGGAGACCTTGTTCAAATTGTGAAGCTTGGTGTGGTCTGGGAGAGAGTGTAGATTTGTAGAACATCACAGAAATGCTGCTTTCATTAGAATCCAAGATAATTGTTTTGTATGTTACTATAAACTTTAACTTTAAAGTTTAAACTTATGCCACAAAATACATTTTCAAAGACCATGCTCAGGCTTAAATAACTTCTCACTGATCACAAACAAAACCTCCTGGTATGTGGCCATGGTATAAGTAAGTAAGTGTCTTAATCTATTGTAAATACTGACATGTCACTATTACAGTATTGTAGCCTTACATAATATTGATAATCTTAAAGCCTACTGATTGTCTGTATGGCCAAACATGTACAAACTTTTAGCTGTTTGCAATAAACCAATAAAACAAGAAGAATTTAAATCGCTTAACACAACTAATATGACAAGTGGTTTCCCCAGATTCAAGACTGAGACTATAGTAGTTATTATATGTGGCATTTTGTGTTGAAATTAGAGAAACCAATTTATATGTTAGTTCTTGATCTTTTGAAATTGTAATTCTGAGTAGTGTTGACTTATGTACCTGTGGTCTGTTAGTGTCATGTTTTCCTGTTTTGAGTCTCCTTATCCTGGTTGTAGTTCCCAGTGTAGTTCCTGTCATTTGTTCCTGTTTCTGTTCTAAGTGCTCTGTCCTGTCAAATCCTGGCAACAGATAGATTGGAGTGAATAATTGTATACAAGTGTGCCGTATACACGTGTATGGTAGGTGAGCCTGAAAAAAATATGTATGTACACTGTATATACTACAACCCAGGTCTGAATAATGTGGTTCCTCAGGATAAATGAATGAAATCTTGTGTATTCAGGAGCTCCTCTGTGAGAGATCGATTGTATTTGCACATCCTCAAGCGAAGTGAATCTCCTGGGTAGTGCAATTGTTCACCGTCGTATTTGACCTTTTTAGCAGTTTCAGAGAAGAGCACAGAAAGGACTTATAAATCATGATGAAGACCAGCGATTAAGCTGCAGCCGGCATATGATGGACTTAGCGAAGAAAATTGATTCTGTGAAAGATTCTCATTGCATTAAAGATTAACACAGTAAATAATGATGAATAGTTATACCTATATTTAAACCCTATAACCTAGTGTTCTGTTTTTTGTAAAAAAAAAATATATATATTATTAATAATAATAATAATAATACAGTGTGGAAAAGGTGCTGAAGCACTTTCAGGTACCTACTGGAAAATATTATGTGGCTTTTAAGAGATTGTAGATCATTACTTCAGATTTTTTGTTGATATAAAACTTTTGTGTTAAACTAAATGATAAATCCAGTTGAATTTAGTAGTGTAAATGTCACAACTTTTATCATATTGCATCTAAGATAAAACGTTAGAAGTGAATTAGAATGAATAAATTATCCCACACTTATGCAGATTTGAATGCAGACAAGTTAACTATATTACTTTCAAGTCAAATTTCAAAAACATGAATACACTGAGGCTGGTCTTAACCAACAACACCCACGTGCAGTTAAACTCATGAGTGCACGTAGGTCAAGCAACAGCACACCCTCATCTGAGATACTCACATGTTCTGAGGTTAAAGCTTGTTGAAAAAAAGTGGACTATTTTAGAAACACGTTTTCTGGCAGCTGGTGCCTCAACTCCCTTTGGAAACAAATCAGAGAAGAGATCCAGTATTGCTGGAAAACATACCTTGGACATAAGCTTCACCACCTGCTTGTTTATCTCCCATAGTGCCAAAAAGCATATAAACCATGAGAGAGAAAGCACATAAGCCAAGTTAGTGGAGAATCTGATACACTGATTCAGCTTTATCATAGTGAGTGTGATTTAGGATGTCAAGCACCTCTCAGTAATGTTTAGAGCATTTAGAGCTTTTTCCCAGTGACCATTGGGTTCTTTCTTACCTCTTCTGACTTTTCTTGCCTTGGCGGGCAACAATAGGAAGGTTTAAAATTGTGCCAAGCTTCTTATATTTCAAAATTGTTAAGTGTACTAGGAACAATCAAAGATCAAATATGTTGCTTTATATTGTTGAATTGTTGTTTTCTTTTGTGCCTGAGCTATGCCTTGCCACAAATTGATCTCAGACACCCACAGACAGTGGAACGTCTTCTGTTTCTCAATCCAGTGTAAACTGTGGGCTCTGACAGACCCATCTGTGCACCTTTCCAGCTATGCCAAATCAATTTAAATAGTGAAAGGTGGAATTGAGTTCTACATCTGAAGAATAATTAAAGCAAGTTGGTTGCACCTGACCTCAATTTGGAGTGTCACAGCAAATAAAATCAAATTAAAGCTCTGTTCATAGATTTATATATATATATATATATATATATATATATATATATATATATATATATATATGTATATATACAGTATATATTACACAATTGTACTTATCATAGTTATTATACGATTTACACATACAATTTAGTGTACATGTTTTAATAGATAAAGTACATGTACTTTAAATCATGACTAATGTTTCACTACTGAGGTTACAGGTTTTTACCTGTAAAAAAAAGACAGCCAAAATCTGTCAGCCAATTAAAAATACATTAAATAAATTAAGTAAATAAAAAATATTTGTATAGAAATGATGTGCCTGTTTGTATCTCATGTAATGTATGTATGTATGTAATGCCAAGTAAAGAGTAAAACAAAACTTTATTTTTAAACATGAAAAGATGGTTTAATCAGAAGAATGCACAAATTAAAGCTGTAACAAAAAACAGGTTTATCATGCCAAACGATGCTTAATAAGATGAGTCTAAATTGTTCCACAAATGTTCCCAATTAACTGGGTAGCTCACATGAGTCAGCTAATTGGAACAATAGATTCTGAACTTGTGCCTTGTGGTGACAGCATTACGACCACAGATCTTGGATTGAATTATTTATCGTACATTCTGAGTGCCAAGAAAATTTTTGTTTGCCAAGACATTTACTCGCCATGAATCATCATGCCTGTAGGGAGGGGTGGAGAAGAAACCAATTATGTTCTGCTACCAAACAAGCCAATAGTGTTTATGATATAATAATCTTTAATGAATAGATTTTAATGCAAATTAAACTAATATTACAAATGTGTTAGGAAGTGGAATTAAAACATTGAAGACACAAAAACTGAAGACACATTGTGCATGGCAGCTTAAAAATATGTGACTTACATCCCACTTTCTACTCTTATTATAGTTATCTAGGCCATCTGAGCATTTGAGAGTTGACATAAAGAGAACTTTAAAGAAAAATGAGAGTTATTTTCTGCTTTAATTCATACAGTAGTGTGTTGCTTGGAGATTAGAAAACAAAGCCACATGAAACATTACCAAGCAGTCCTTGTTTAAAAGGGTTCTCAAAAAAGCAATAATACAATGTAATTTTTGTTTTAACATTATTTTGCATTATGGAAATAACGCTGTCAAAACAAAGACATGGACATTGAATTGATTGGTCATAGTTTGGAGAAGCACATATCTGGTTTTATAAGGACCCACAATTTACACTGAGGAAAAAAAAACAAGAACAAAGAAACTGTCCAAGGAACTGTCTGTGGATCTTCAATATCAAACTGTGGCAAGACATGGATCAGGGCAAGAATATAAAACTATATCTGACTTTGAGCATTCCCAGGACCATATTAGCATCAATAATTTTGAAATGAACAAGGCGTGGAGCATTAAACCCTACTAGACTTCACAGTCTGGCTAAATTCAGGCATTAATGGAGGTGAGAAAGACTGACTGGTCACTGTGCAGAGAGGACAAAACCTGTTGGATAGACAATTATCTCTGTAGCACTCCATATATCAATGGAAAGACGGAAGTAACTGTAAAGACAAAAGACAGCCTGATTGAAGTTAAATGGCATGTAAAGGACTTTGGCACCATGAGGGAAAAAGGTTCTCTGATGAGCTAATAAAATGAAAAAGACCTAAAGACGGCAGTTGCTCTCCATCTAACTTTGAGAAAATCTGCCATAAGGAATGGGATAAACTGCCCAAATCCACATATTTGTAGATATATCTTTAAGAACACTTTCAGCTGTAATTGCTGCCAAAGAGGCCTTTACAAAAGCACTGACTAAAGTATCTCATTACGTTTGTGAATAAGAAATATACAGTTCACTGACCACTATGATGCTAAAACAAGAAAGGACCTTTCCCAAACTGTTTCAGATTTAGTAACCTACCAATTAGTGAAACAATAATTCATCACCCCAAGACTTTTGCTTTTTAAGAGTCCAGTCATGATAAGCTTATCACCACTCCAGCCAATAAACATGGGGATTATGGTGATGTTTCTTGCTACACAATTTTTGTGTCACTTGAACTTGCATGACTTGCATCTGTTTGCAACATGTTGCACCTAACTGGAAGGGGTATCCACATACTTTTGGCCTAGTGTTCTAAAAATAGTTCTCATGTGTTTAGCAAAAACCGTTCAAGAGCATGTGAGCCTATTAGCTAAACATCAGCCATGTGCATTGCTGTTCTGTTTTACAGTGATTAAATATCGAACATCTGGATTTTTGACAGCTTTAACATCTGCACAGCCCACACAATTTCTTTGTATTAAATTTTACACTGATCAAAACTGTACGCATCCATACATGGTCATAAATACAGTACCATACAAAGGATATTTATATCCATCAGCACTTACATGATTGCTTTAATCATAAGAATCCCCAGACCTAATCATGCTGAAAAAATGAATCTCAAAAGAATCTTACCCTTTTAGAGAAATTGTTGTGCCTTATTACAGTATGTGATCAACAATAGATACCCAGAAATGGTCAAAACTATGTGGACATCTGAGCATGAGCTTGTTGGAAATCCGATTCCAAAACCAATTTTAGATCTATAACAGCCTCCATTCATTTAAACAGGCTTTTAACAAATTTATCTATGGGAACTGGTACCCATTCACACATAATATCAGTAAAGGGTTGTAGGTAAGGGCAGTGGAGTTCCTTTACACCATTCTGGCAGTAGAATAGCTTGCAGTGACATGCTTGGTGACGGATACTGTCATATAATAACTATTTTCTAGTTTCTGTTGTTCTTATAAAGTGGAAACCTTTAGAAACAACAACAGATTAACCATAAAACTATACACATAAACTCACTGATTGGAAATACTAACTGTTTAGGCATGTATAGAATAAAAACTGCTGTGTTCCAAACTGCCCTGAAAGCAATGCCAAGATAAGAACTGTTCATTAGGAATCAAGGATTATGTTTTGATTCTAGCACTGTCAGACCTAAGCTTAAAATCAATTTTAAAGTCCTGGCTGAAGTGGTATTGAGCAAGGACCTACAGGACTCTGAAACAGTGGGACATCTTGTGTGAAACGATTTTACTTTGTCAGAACTATTGTTAATCAAACTGCTGGTTTTAGTGTTTAATTAAGGGAAAAAAAATGTTGAGGGTTTTTGGGCCTTCTTAGTTCAATTACTTCAACCTCTAAGTTGAAATCTAATCTATTAAGTATACAATGACATTCTGACAGTGTGTGCTTTAGTCTTTGTCAAAGGCAGGTGTTATGACCATGCACAAATCAAGAAAGTGTTGATTTTGGTGTAAAAAGTCTTATCATTTTGAATGTGATGTTTCAGTTTGACTGTGCATACATGCTGTTCTATGTTGGACACAACCAATTCTATTTTTCCCCAGTACGTTCTGAACATTGGCTCTCACCGTGTGCTGTCTAGCAGTAAGATCAAAGCACAGGACAGATCTCAGCCGTGTGCTGAAAGTAAAATATCCAAACCCAGCACTATTACACAAATGCTCACCAGGACACAAGATCAGTCTGCAAGGTAAAGGGAGACATTTATTTCCTTCATGTGAACTAAGGATGTTATTAATGTTACTCAACAGAAGAAAAGAGGTAAAAAGTGCTGAGAGATCCTTCTTTTAACAGAATACCTTTAAGTGGTGGGTGAAGAAAAATGTTTTAAAACGTTATAAACAGTTTATAACATTATAAAAACACTGCTCACTTGCCCCTCTCACATGTCTTGCTAAAACTAACTCATGTTCCTGTGACTTTTTGCAAAGATCTTACAGGTTAATGTGGGAATATGCTGACTCATAAGATCCTTAGCAGACCTTTTATGAATGTGGCATAGCAAGAAAAACACTAAATGTGCAGTGCATGGGTAATCCAGCACCAGAATAGGAAAACACTGAACTATACCAGTATGGTGCTGTAATGGAAAAAGCAGAGCTATTTGGGCAGCACTGAAGTATTCAGTGGTTTTTCCTGTTGTTTTTTCTTAGTGCCAGACAAGTTTGGGCTAAACTGCATCCATTTCCCCCTTGCCTTAGGGCCTGAATTGTCTAACAGATATTTATTATTAAATTTTAATATTTAAAATTACTACTTAGCTTACTAAAGAACAGAACGTTTTAGCAAAATGCAAGGAAATGCAATAAAAGTCTTTACAAACAGAGCTGTTTTTTGATGCATGTGTTATAAGCAGTTGCTTATACTTTTTTATATTTTAAAAAATTTAATATTGTTGTTATATTGTTTGGCAATAGAGAACAATATTGGGAGATGCACTGGGGATCTGGAAGATATTAAGTCTCTATGACAAGTTGAGTTCATGATGTGTCTGGTGCTATAAAGAAAATTTTACATTCTATTAAGAACAAAATCAGTGACAAATTTCTTTTTGGCAGTTTTTTTTGCCCAAGTGAAAACTTAGCAGGTGACTAGCATTAAGTTGTTTCCATTTGTCAACAAAAGGAACAGTAAACTAATGATCTGTTCTCAATGTTACCAGTTCTTTTTTAGTTCCTTCCGGACATGGCACTTACATGCAGTTGCATAGTTTTAATTGACAGAAAGAGACTCGTTACAATGGGTAGGTTTGACGGTAAAATGTCAAGTACATTTCAAACAGTATAATTAAATCATATTTTATAAAGTTTCACTTTTAATGAACACTCGGTTTGGGTATAAAAAACTGAAGATGCCTTCATGTCCTCCAGTCGGTTAGAAATGCTTTGACATGAAACATGTCATGAGCTTTTTTGGCTGTATATCAAACCAAAACTACACTGAATATATTGTCAAATAGGTGCTCTGACCCTATATAGTATACAGTATGTGATTTTAGATAAATCCAATTTAGCAGCTAGTAATACCAGTAGGCACCTGGAGTTTGCTTTATCCTGGTCAGGGATGGGGTGGGTCTTATTTATTGGACAAAAGGCAGGAATTACCTTGGACAGGTCACCAGTTAATCACTGGACAGACACACACACATGCATTAGGGCAATTTCAAACCTTTCAGAGATCCAGCATTTCGAACAAATCATTATGCTTATTATATTTGTTATATTATATTTAATTGAAGCACTTCATGGTTTTGTTGTATCAAACTTGTTAAAGCATCATTTTATTTTTACATAACTAAATAATATGAACAGAGGGGCAAGTTTTAGTATGTTGCTTTGGGGTGGCACTGTTTTGGTGGGTAGCACTGTCGCCTAACAGCAAGAAGGTCCTGGGTTCGATCCCCAGGTTGGGCGGTCTGGGTCCTTTCTGTGTGGAGTTTGCATGTTCTCCCCGTGTCTGCGTAAGTTTACTCCAGGAGCTCCGGTTTCCTCCCACAATCCAAAGACAAAGAAATGAAAGTGAGGTGAATTGGAGTTACAAAATTGTCCATGTCTGTGTTCGATATAACCTTGTGAACTAATGAATCTTGTGTAATGAGTAACTACCATTCCTGCCATGAATGTAACCAAAGTGTAAAACATGACGTTAAAATCCTAATAAACAAACAAACAGTATGTTGCCTTGGGCCCCCAAAGGTTCAAAAATAGCCCAGTCTACTCACAATATGAAAATGTCTTGACAAATTTCAAAATGTAAAATAATTAGAACATTTTCCAGGCCGCAATCTTAAGCTTTTTTGTATCCTTTTTAGACTTTCTACACTTATTTAACCAATGTATGTCTCATGGGTGTTCCACTTTGTACCTGTCAAAAATTAACTAGCCTTTCCAGCACTTTTGGGTTGATATATTGCACAGTTCTGTGTTCCAGTGTTTTAGTCAGTGTTTATAGTTACAGGAGCTGGTTGAGTAAATAAAGGGATTAGCACAGATGATGGTTCTGCCTTACATCAGGGCTACACTGTTGGAAACCTGCAACGCTGAACTTGGAGCCTCTTATCCTGATGAAGAGATCAATCAGCTGCTTCTTCCCCTCACAGGAGCTCGGAGTGGGGCTGGCTCTGTATGTACAGCCAGATAAAGCTAGAGAGTGCCAGAGAAAACTAAAGCAATAGGTAGATATGCAAACATTTGGCCATTTTACGAAACTTAAGGGGTGAAGCTTAGATTTCATCATCACTCAAATCAGCACATACTTCAGAGGTGGGATTTCTATGTACAAAAAAGGACCTGCTCTAAAAGGATGCCAATTTGACATTGGTAAAATATAAATATATATTACTACTGGAGTGTGTTACTGCATTGCACCCAGTGATTCTGTGGAATCTAGACCCACAGCAACATAAAAATAAAATGAAACATGAAATTTACTTAAATTTAATATACATATCTAAATGGTGCCCAAAATTTGATGTGCTCAGTGGGACAGATTAACAGAGTGTTAATTTGCTCCAGGTGGAAGTACTTCTATATATCACAGGTTTTTCCCTCTCAGATTTACCAGCTCTGTTTGTCAACCTGATTTTCTCTGTAACTCAGTAATGCTGGGGGGCGAGGTGCAGTTCAGTTACTTTGGCCTGCCTGCTCTTCCAGAGATAATTTAGTCTTTATTAAAGTCACTCAGGTCTTTATACTGCCCATATCTGCTGCATTTAACATTAAGTACATTGGGTAGTTTAGAGCGCGGCTCTAATGTTTTGGCTCATTAGTTTATACTACAAGTGAAAACAATAGAAAGTGGACAGGAACACATAAAAAAGAAATACAAAGATTACTCACTGAAAAACACAGTGTAATTATTGATAATCAGTGGCTTTAAAAAGGATTGTAGGGCATATGCAATGAGTCCAGATGGATTAGACAAAATCCTTCCTCAGTCTAGACTGCATATTGCACAGATGTATGGTTTTAAATGCTATAGCCACAAAAAGAAATCCTGATGCCTTTTTAATCACAGTGTCTGTAATCACTCCTAAACACAGTTGACTAAATCACCCACAGATCCCTTCAGCGAGTCACTGAAAGTTTATTTCTTTGTTGCCAAATCGCACTGTGTTCCTAAGCACACCCGTGTGTCTTAGCTAGATGTGTTTAAAGACATCATGTAAGCCACCTTCAAAGGATTTCCATGATGCAGTGTGTATATGTTAAGGTTTGTTTAGTTTTTGCTAAATTTCAGACTGTCACAGAAGATAAAACACTGTTAGGATGGCTTTTTTTTTATTAAGTATTGTTTTGAACTGGTTTATTTATTCTAGTCTGTACTTGGATTGATTTTTGTGTGTGAAGGTAGATTGGATGGGCAGGCTAGAACTAGCCTCTGTTTATTCAAGGCAAAGTTAATATTTTATACAACAAAATATATTATTAATTAGAAAATGCCTTTATATGCCAGTGTATGTCATAACATGAAATGTTGTTCATTGAAATGCATAAACATTTTGCCCCAGGCAATGCATTAGGAAGGTGCGCTGCTGTGCTTGTTGTTTTCAGCAAGAAAAAGCTACCTGATATTTTTAGAGATGACAACAAAAATATTGTGCTTTAAAACCTGAAAAACTGTAAAACAATCTTATTTTATTTATTAATAGTAGATTCTTGCGTAACAAATTTGCATATAATTCTGGATGCCAGACAGTAACCTGAGTCCCACCAGGAGTGGGTGCCAGCCTCAATACGCCCTGAGGACCTTGGCTTGATGCTTGCCTCCGGTCACTGTCTGTGAGGATTTTCACCAGCTCTCCGTGTGTCTGCATGTGTTTCCTCTCACCTGCCAAAAACATGCAAAATATGGCAAAACTGGCTGATCTAAATTGCCAAAACAGGCAAGTGTTTGTTTCCCAACAATTTATTTACACATTCTGCTTTAGCCTGTGACTTTCCTTCCTATGTGGAGTTTGCATGTTCTCTCCATGTCTACGTGGGTTTACTCTGGGCGCTCCGGTTTCCTCCCACAGTCCAAAGACGTGCAAGTGAGGTAAATTGGAGATAGAAAAATTGTCCATGACTGTGTTTGACATTAAACTTGAACTGATGAATCTTGTGTAACAAGAATGTAACCAAAGTGTGTAAAACATGATATTAAAATCCTAATAAATAAATAAATAGTCTGGAACTTTCACACAGATTCACAAGCAATACAGTGGGGAAAATAAGTATTTGATCCCCTGCTGATTTTGTAAGTTTACCCCCTTACAAAGCTGAGAGCACAGTCACCAAGAAAACCATTAGTAGCACACTTCGCCGTAATGGATTGAGATCCTGCAGTGCCCGCAAAGTCCCTTTGCTCAAGAAGGCTCATGTACAGGCCCGTCTGAAGTTTGCCAATGAACACCTGAATGATTCAGAGAAAGCTTGGGAGAATGTGATATGGTCAGATGAGACCAAAATTGAGCTCTTTGGCATCAACTCCACTCGCCGTGTTTGGAGGCAGAGAAATGCCCGGTGGGGATGGTGTTCTTGGGGTCATATCCAGCATTTCTCTGCTCCCAGCTCCCTTGAGATCATTGACAAGCTCCTCCCGTGTAATTCTGGGCTGACCTCACCTTTCTCAGAATCATTCTTACCCCACCAGGTGAGATCTTGCATGGAGCTCCAGAGTGAGGGTGATTGACTGTGATCTTGTATTTCTTCCATTTTCGAATGATCGCACCAACAGTGGTCTCTTTCTCACCAAGCTTCTTGCTGATGGTCTTGTAGCCCATTCCAGCCTTGTGCAGGTCTACAATCTTGTCCCTGACGTCCTTTGATAGCTCTTTGGTCTTGCCCATGGTGGTCGAGAGATTTGAACGGAAGAAACTGATTCTGTGACAGGAGTCTTTTATACAGGGACAGGACTAATTTGTGTGCCTTTTGTGCTCATAACCGGTCTGTGGAGGGTCAGAATTCTTGCTGGTTGGTAGGGGATCAAATACTTATTTCCCTTAATTAAATACAAATTAATTTATAACTTTTATTTAATGTTTTTTTTCTGGATTTTTTGTTGATATTCTGTCTCTCTCTGTTAAAATAAACCTTTCATAAAAATTATAGACTGTTCATATCTTTGTAAGGGGGTAAACTTACAAAATCAGCAGGGGATCAAATACTTATTTTCCTCACTGTATATGTCCCCGTCCTTATGTCTTTTGTCCATAATCTTTGTCGGATCTCACTTGTTTTTATGACTTAATAGATTTAAATTCCACAGACACAATTCTCAATTTTCTGGAAACACTCCTAAGAGATTAAAGGCTGTTAAAGCTACAAATGGAGCAGAAAGATGATTTACACGAGTTATACACGAGTGTATATAATGTGTATGGTTTTTCAATACAGTGCAGAATAAGCTCTGTATTTCAATCTGTCTGTTGTCCAAATACTTTTGGGCGTATAGTGAACATCTAATTTGTGTTCTCATGAGCAAATGGAAACTCTATGCAGCTTCCTATCTGCCGAGTGCAGAGACCACCCCTGATTAAGCACATCACTTTGTAAGGGTTTGAATCTCTCAGTCTTCGTTATGTATATCATTCTTAACTAATTGCTGTGCTGAGTGGATTCCTAATTCTTATTTGTACCGGGCCAACTCTCATCAATTTTATGTTTGATTATTAACAGAGTTAGACTCGCCTGATCCCTCAATTATATACTACTTTACACAATCAGGAAGAATTATATATAAATGAGTTTTAAGCTGCAAGAGGTAAGTGGCTGGAGACCAACACTAAGGAAACATGATAGGGCTTCCAAACCTTTTGCCAAAAATATGTAGCTATGAATATAGGAAGAGAGGAGAAATCAGTCACTTATTTAAAATGTATATGCATATCTTACATTGTTTTGTAATTTAAAAAAGTAAAAGTATTAAATAATACTACTGTATTAGGACATATTTTAATGTATAGAAATCTGTACATTGCTTTATGACTCCCATAAGCAAGGAAAAACATTTGGAAGCCATTCTTGTTTGGGATGCATTGAGAGGCCTGCTTGCAATAATTCCACAGATGTTGCTACACATGCGGATCACTGATGCTGTATATCAAATCCAGAATCGTTCCCTGTAGGCTGCGGTTAATCGAATCCTGATCCGGGAAAGATTCTTAACAATGGATTCAAAATGTGTTTGTCTCCAGTGCGCTTTGAAAGTCTGATGTCACTTTTGTTATAAAGCCTAGAGCTAGACACTTAGTATGGGTATTTTGAACACCATGTTTACACATGAACATGAAAGTGTTGATGCACTTCTTTGTTCTGGCTGTTAGTGTTTATTACAAACTCAGGTATAATGGTGGTGCTGTATTTTATTGCACAATGCTTCTGGGAAAATGTGATTTAAATAAATGTGTTGAGCTTTGTTTGGAGGAAAAGTGTAGTTTATAGCAACAGTGTTTACCAATGCTGTTGTCTCTTACTTTTAAAAAATAAACATAGTAGCAAATGGCAAATGCAGCAGGGCAACAATTTAGTAAATCAACAACAACAGTACAACTTTATGCCTGCAACACACACAAAAAATAAGAGGAGGCAAACGTTTATAGATTACTCAAGTAACACCATTTTGAAACTTTCTATGTTAAGCAGTTGAATTAGACCAGGTGAGGGAATCATGATGAGTTCAAAAAGAACAATCCTCAATGCAACGGCTTTCACCATCTACTAAACATAATATTGTGAAAAGATGCAGATAATCACTCACTCACTCACTGTCTTAACCGCTCATCCAATTAGGGTTTCGGGGCCCCCAGCTTCCAGGATTACCCCAGCTTTTCAATGGGCGCAAGGCACACAGTAACACCCTGGATGGGGCACCAGTCCATCGCAGGGCAGACACACACACACACACACCTATAGGGTAATTCAGTGTTTCCAATTAACCTGACTGCATGTTTTTGGACTGTGGGAGGAAACCAGAGCTCCCAGAGGATACCCACACAGACATGGGGAGAACATGCAAACTCCTCACAGAAAGGACCCAGACCGCCCCGCCTGAGGATCGAACCCAGGACCTTCTTGCTGTGAGGTGACAGTGCTACCCACTGAGCCACCGTGCCGCCTTCAGATAATCAATACATGTGAAAATCCCTCTTTGTACATTTGTCAGTTAAATAATTTTTTGCAGAATGTCCAAACTTTAAAAGTGAGGATTACTTTAATTTACTTCACTAGATTTACCTTGTTATTTTTCCCTTATTACTTTTAAGTAATGTATTTAAAAGTGTAATTTGAGGTGAGAATTCTTTTAATGTTACTTAAATAAATAATTTTACTGTGAAAATCTGTAATAGGGACCTTGCAAAAATTCCAAGCATGTAACAAACAGCTTTGTTCCCTTGCAGGGATTTTTCAACATTTAATAAACAACTTTTGCAACCTAGCGAAAAAAAAAACAACTCAAAAAATCACCGGTCGTCTGCTTAGATTTGCATAAAGTCTGTTCCTTCGCCTTAGGCTATGCTCAACTGTGCTCCAACCATCAAGCACTGAATGGATAAATCAGAGCTCCCCAGAATAAATCATCAGATGTTGTGTAGCAAAAGTGCAAGTTAACCCTGATACAATTATCTGCATAAAGGTAGAAACAGTTCTCATAACAAACCATGTGATGCCCTTATGATCTTTTTAAATAAATGTTTTTCTTTTACCAAACCTATCCTCTCCGCTGTAGCAGGGTAAAAGCAAATTAGCATGTCAGACTTCATTAACCTGTGTCGTTGTTTACAAAGAAAACATCGAAAGTAATTTAATAACGAGTTGTTGCTTAAATTATCATTTACACATTAAAAGCAAAACTAGGACTAGCATACAGGGTGCTTGTGTGACACCATTTTCCAGGTCTGTTTCCTTATACTTGATATTCCTCACCAAAATGTATATATCACGTTAGCCCTCTGGGTGACTCCCCTTTCAAACTGGGAATTTTTTCCACAGCTTTATATGCAGGTCATAAACACTTACTGCCTACCTGAACCTCCTGTTTGCTCAGTCATGCTGGGAGGAAAACAGAGGCTCTTCATCTTAGTGAAGCTGCTTTATTCTGGTATGGCTTGCCCTGTGAAGAGACAGGGACACTGCTGGGCTGAGGGTCAGGGAAACAATCCAGAGGAGTTTAAGTAAAATAATTGTTTTATTAGCTGTATGTTTTGGTATTGTTGTAAAGTTTTAACCATATTTTTTTTTTTACCTAAAATACTTCAAGTACTTACACTGAATTCAAATAAATATACACTATGCAAATAGGGACTCATAAATATGAAAAAATATGTGAAAAAAAGAAATGCAATGATTGGAGGAAACGTATTCAGACACCACACATACATACCAGATGTTGGTACACAGCTACAGTAAAAAAAAATTAGAATTAATTATCTGATCTTTAAATTTCCAAGGTTAGAAGATTTAACAGTTGGTGCTGGACCAAGCAAGCTGTCTTAAATTCCTTTTAAAAATCCAGTCATAAGTTAGTATTTTTTGCTTTATCTGACCAAAATATATTCTTTTACATATTTTCTGATTTGTAAATGTTTGATTTGTAAATGATTGTGGCATATTTTAACCATGTAATTGCTGTTTTGTAGGTCATTCTAGTGTCGTATCTAAATGCAGCAGAGTTGCACTAGTACTGTATAAGCTAGGAATGTTATTCTGTTACAGTCTTAATACTACAGTCAGATTTAAACACCACATTTGTTTTGATTTTACAAGATTAAATCCAAGCCTATGGTGCCTAACTAAACATTGCAGAAGTGCTACAAAGACTAAAGCTAGTAACCAGATCTTTAGGATTATAAATAGATAACTGCTTCAGATGAACAAAAAGTAAATCAAACACAGCCTTCTTATGGTAAACATTTAAAACTCAAACAGCTTGGGAAGGTATGTTAGTAATAAGACATTTGGGCAAAGCATTCACCTCTATTAATAAATAAAACCCACAGCATAAAATAAAGGCTTATGTTTTATCCGTGTTCCCAGGAAATGAGGTCACAGATAGTGTTAGTTAATTATGCATGCTTGAATACGGACAATGTCCTTGCCAGCTGAAGTTCTTATTTCTCTCCCCATCTTTGTGCGTGTTGGAACACGGTGCACATACTAAATAAGCCGATTAATAAATCCATACTCACAAGAGAAACACAATACCTGCTGATTTATCACAAGAAATGCCATGCTAGAAAGCATTGTCTCATAGACGTTCCTCTTTTAAAAGCAATAGCTTTGTTACCAATTGTTGAAATTCACTGTCCCAGAAGACTGGTGTCATTATAGCTGCACAGTGACGGCTTGTACTTCAGAGCAATATCCTCTGGCAGCTAATTATCAGTCTTTAGATCTTAATGGACTTTTTGTGAAGAAAGCAACACAATCAATTTTGCTTAAACATGGCTCCTTTCAAAAATCCAATTTGCTCAGGACTTCACAATAACGCTTCAGGTGCCATCATATACCCAGTAAATTGAAAACAGAGATAAAAATAGTTCTGCCAGCATAGCATTAGCATCTGCTTTGAAACACAGTGGTAGGAAGTGGGGTCATGAATTGGGCAAGCTTTCTACTGAGCTTTCTAGTGTTGTCAAGAACCACATAAAACTTTTCCTACACTATCATCATCATCATGCTTATTTTATAACTGGATGCACCATGCAGGTTTTCTGGTGGGGCATTGTTCCGGGACTATGGTGCAGGATGGGTGTAGGTAGATAAAGGACCTGTTTAAACAGGAATAGATTTACATAGGAAGATGGGTTAGAGCAAGCATTAGGGATTCTGGTTCATCATATATACAGGGAATTATTGCGTAGGAGAAAACTGGACATTGAAAAGAACCAACTTCATCACCAACAAAACACAACAAGCAAAACTTAAAATATAAACATAGATGGTAACAGATATTGTCATTTAATATTGATACTGCATTTAAAATTGTTATTAAATAAATTGCTTTTGTGCAACTCTTATACAAAATATACAGTGTATCACACACTGAATAACAACAGTTGTTAGACAGTTTGCTTTTTTAGTATATGCATCCATTTATGTTTATTATTAAAAGAATGCCACCCAAAGACAATAGGAAACAGTCAATCAATCAGTCAGTTAGTTGGTAACCAATGTCTTTTCTTGACAAGCCTGCAAAAATCCAGACGCAGGTTCATTCAATAAGAGTGCCGTGAAAAAAAAGTGGTCCATATGTATCAGAGCTCATATTGCACAATCTGGCAACCTACCAACCACAGCCAAAGCCTATAAACATGTCTTTCATTCAATGTATACATGAGTAAGTCAAACAAATGTAGAAGTGACAAACAACAATCAGCATGACTGATCAACCCACTGATTGAAATCAGAAAATACAACACAATCATATGATTAGATTAGAATTGTTTATCACAATAAGTAATTGTCGATTTCCTGCATGAATTAAATTTGCTTCCACGTCTGGCAACACAAATGTGTAAAAACTTCCACTATAGCACTAAAGGCATAAAAAGTTTTGACTAATTAATGTTAGGGTTAAAATTAGGCATGGATCCCATTCCTTTTCTCATTATTTCATTAGTCTCATTAGTCAGGTCACTGTTGCTTGTTTACATTTTGAATGAAGTTAGGTTCCCCATGTTCACTGCTGAAGGTAATGCAATACAAAAAGCATGACTTTTCCTGTAACTAAGTGCAATAAAGGACAGTTAGGATTTTTATCACTACATTACAGGTGGGTGGGTGGCTTGCACAGCTGATAGAGATGGTGCAACACAGCAGCATGGATTGTTGGACTGGCATTTGACCCTAGCCGGAGTTTCACAAGTTCTCATTGTGTCTGTGTGGGCTTATTCTGGGTCCCCCGTTTTTTCGCTCATTCCCAAAACACACAGAAGGTAATCTGGCTGCTCCAAACTGACCCTTGGTGTGAATAAGTGACTGAATGTGAGTTGCCTTGTGATTGATTGACACAACAGTTGATTTATTGATTTGTGTTGTACCCATTTTTCATAAGGTTATGTGTTTATATGTGAAACACATGAGAAATAACATTGTCATTTTTATGTTCAAGGGTTTTTAAAGGGGGTTTGAAATTCAATTTATTTACCATACAATTCATTGTTCATTGCATCTGAGTTCCACTTCAATTTCAGGCTATTGTGTCATTTTCTAGGATTGTGTGATTGATTAATTGATTGATTGTGAAGTTAGAAAATTAAACATTGTGATCCAGACATCCACAAGAAGTTACTGTACCTTTAAAAAATTCAAGGATGCTTTAAAACCTATTGTATACTTTGTTCAAAATCTCAGTTTTCTGACATCCGCTTATATATATAACTTTTTCCTGACTCTTCATGCTTTTAATGTTCATGTTTTTCTTCCTAGTTTATGAGTTTCCGAAACTAGTGTTTGATTCTGTCACGATGACGTTGTGCAGGAGCTTGCTCTTGTGGGCATGAATGGAACTCTAAAGACCAAGTCTCCCGCTTCCTTTGAGCTCCATAAGTCATCCCTGACATGTTTAAGCACAGCAGTTCATTAGGGTATAAAATCGCTCCCTGAGGGAGGGAGGTCTCTTATCTCCGAACAGCCCCCTTCAGCATCTCAGCCTGAAGCTAAATCTTTTCCTCTAAGCACAGAGTGATATAAGGCACAAACTGAGAGTGAGAACACAGCCAGTGCTGGTTAGGTCAGTGCCTGAGAGGAGTTCATGTGTCAGTGCACTGCGATCAAGTCCAGATGCCGGGAGATCTACGGCTGCTCGACGGTGGCTCAGTAATGTGAACATGTGGGATAAGAGCTTGCAGAGAGGATCTTGCTGCTTCTCCTGACATGGAGGTCTGTGCCTCATTGTAATGACCTTTTTCATGCACAGTTTGAGAAGCTGCTGGGAGGAAGGACACACATGCTGGTTGTAGTGTCAGTACTACAACTCTAAAAATAAGAACAAATAAGCATTAAGATACACTATAGCATAAGGTTAAAGGTAGGCGAACACTTGACCATGAGCTTGTTGGGCATCTTAATTCAAAACATGAGGTTGAGGTTGCTGCCCTGTGCATGTCACAGAAGTTTCTCCACACCAAACATGTCAAACCATGTCTTTCTGGACCTTACTTTGTGCATAGGAGTGGACCTAGGGACAGCAGTAGCCTAGTGAGTAGAGCTTTGGCCTTTCAGTCGGAAGGTTGTGGGTCCAAATACTGGCTCTGCTAAGCAAACATTTGTTGTGTCCTTGAGCAAGGCCCTTAACCCTTTTGGCTCCAGGGGTGCTGTACAATGACCCCGGCTTTGAAACAGTAGCTGGGATGCATAGGAAAATTTTTTATTGCACTGCACAAGTATATAAGTGAAACAAATCATTCCTATGTAATGATTTTTTACACCTGTTAGCAATGGGCGTAGCTGGAATGCTCTTTTTGGAATGTTCTGATATAAATAAAGAATGATTATGTGCTGGAAAATTCTTCACAAAATCTTCCAGTTCTGTTAGGAACAATGCATGTTGGGATCAACTTTTCAGTTTGCACTCCGAAAAATCTATTCATTGTTTAATTATGTTTATCTAGGATGGGGCTGTTATGATTCTGAAATTTGTAAAAAAAAAAAAAATATATATGGTGCACCTTTTATACATATCAATATTTACTGGCTGTTATATATATATATATATATATATATATATATATATATATATATATATATATATATATATATATATATATCAGCCAGCAGAGTCATGGGAGAGACTCCCCATCCGGCTTAGTCCCGCCCATATCTGAACAACAAGTCAATCGGTGTTCATGTGGCTGCTCAGCCTTAGCCAGTAGGCAGAGATGAGATTCGATACGATGTATTCGAGATCCCAGCTCTGGTTCCAGCATGTGTTTTTACTGCTGCGCCGTCTGAGGGGCCTTTACTGGCTGTTTTTAAGACATGCAAAGCAATTCTTGGATAATAATTTTCACCAGATGGGTAACTATACTATTATGTTTATGTACAGTTGGTAGCAGATATTGTGGGTTTAATTTTTTCATATGCTGAGAATGTGTTAATATTAATTAATTAATAATTAGGTTTTTTCATAGCTTAAGGTTCCAGATTTTGTTATATACAGTGTATCACAAAAGTGAGTACACCCCTCACATTTATGCAGATATTTAAGTATATCTTTTCATGGGACAACACTGACAAAATGACACTTTGACACAATGAAAAGTAGTCTGTGTGCAGCTTATATAACAGTGTAAATTTATTCTTCCCTCAAAATAACTCAATATACAGCCATTAATGTCTAAACCACCGGCAACAAAAGTGAGTACACCCCTAAGAGACTACACCCCTAAATGTCCAAATTGAGCACTGCTTGTCATTTTCCCTCCAAAATGTCATGTGATTTGTTAGTGTTACTAGGTCTCAGGTGTGCATAGGGAGCAGGTGTGTTCAATTTAGTAGTACAGCTCTCACACTCTCTCATACTGGTCACTGAAAGTTCCAACATGGCACCTCATGGCAAAGAACTCTCTGAGGATCTTAAAAGACGAATTGTTGCGCTACATGAAGATGGCCAAGGCTACAAGAAGATTGCCAACACCCTGAAACTGAGCTGCAGCACAGTGGCCAAGATCATCCAGCGTTTTAAAAGAGCAGGGTCCACTCAGAACAGACCTTGCGTTGGTCGTCCAAAGAAGCTGAGTGCACGTGCTCAGCGTCACATCCAACTGCTGTCTTTGAAAGATAGGCGCAGGAGTGCTGTCAGCATTGCTGCAGAGATTGAAAAGGTGGGGGGTCAGCCTGTCAGTGCTCAGACCATACGCCGCACACTACATCAAATTGGTCTGCATGGCTGTCACCCCAGAAAGAAGCCTCTTCTGAAGTCTCTACACAAGAAAGCCCGCAAACAGTTTGCTGAAGACATGTCAACAAAGGACATGGATTACTGGAACCATGTCCTATGGTCTGATGAGACCAAGATTAATTTGTTTGGTTCAGATGGTCTCAAGCATGTGTGGCGGCAATCAGGTGAGGAGTACAAAGATAAGTGTGTCATGCCTACAGTCAAGCATGGTGGTGGGAATGCCATGGTCTGGGGCTGCATGAGTGCAGCAGGTGTTGGGGAGTTACATTTCATTGAGGGACACATGAACTCCAATATGTACTGTGAAATACTGAAGCAGAGCATGATCCCCTCCCTCCGGAAACTGGGTCGCAGGGCAGTGTTCCAGCATGATAATGACCCCAAACACACCTCTAAGACGACCACTGCTTTATTGAAGAGGCTGAGGGTAAAGGTGATGGACTGGCCAAGCATGTCTCCAGACCTAAACCCAATAGAACATCTTTGGGGCATCCTCAAGCGGAAGGTGGAGGAGCGCAAAGTCTCGAATATCCGCCAGCTCCGGGATGTCGTCATGGAGGAGTGGAAAAGCATTCCAGTGGCAACCTGTGAAGCTCTGGTAAACTCCATGCCCAGGAGAGTTAAGGCAGTTCTGGGAAATAATGGTGGCCACACAAAATATTGACACTTCAGGAACTTTCACTAAGGGGTGTACTCACTTTTGTTGCCGGTGGTTTAGACATTAATGGCTGTATATTGAGTTATTTTGAGGGAAGAATAAATTTACACTGTTATATAAGCTGCACACAGACTACTTTTCATTGTGTCAAAGTGTCATTTTGTCAGTGTTGTCCCATGAAAAGATATACTTAAATATCTGCAGAAATGTGAGGGGTGTACTCACTTTTGTGATACACTGTAGTTACACTATATGAGCAAAAGTATTGGGACTCCCCTTCTAACTATTAAAGTGATGTGTTTCAACCACATTTAATAAATCAATTACATGAAATAATGCTTCCAACTTTGCAGCAACAGTTTAGGTAGGACCCTTTCCTGTCCCCCTGTGCACAAAGCAAGATCTACAAAGACATTAAGAAAAGCTTAGTTTAGAGAAACTCCAGTGGCTCCAGTATGTGGATCGTGGCTATCCACCAAGGACTTGTCTCTGACCAGAAACTAGGTCCCAGATACATTGGACCTTTGAACATCTTGAGAAGCATCAATCCTCTCGCCTACAACTTTCCAGTGTGATGCAGATGAATTCTATGTTTAACATTAAACCCATGTATCGCAGACTGGTACCTTGAAGTCAATTTTCCTCTTCATCCAGTCTCACCCAACATGTTGTTTGTCCTTGATTTAGACTGGTGAAATGCTGTGGATAAGATGAGCTTAAAGAATCGTTATTGAGTAATACAGTGTGAAATTGTCTGAGTTATTATCAATATTACCTGACAGAGAATTTAATTAAGTATTCATTGCTGGTACTCAGCCCTTCCTAAGGCCCATAATGAGAAAATATTGATAGACTTTGGGAAAAGCAAATCAATGTTCTAGTATAGTGAAAATCATTCTAGTAATCAAAACATACAATGGTGGCCAAAGCCTGAGACCAATAGTGAAGATGTTTTTATTTTGCTATCATTTTATTGTCATTGATTAGCATTTATAAAATTGAATCCTTGAAAAATAAATACATTTCTGTATTTGGAACTTCTGACAAGCAAGTTAGACCATGACCATGTGAGTTGCAGTATTTACTATTACAATAGTATACTGAATTATATTTGTTTAATTATAGTATTATAGTATAATGCTATAGTATTATTATAGTTTTTTTTAGTATTATTATCATACTATAATATAGTATATTGTAGTATAGTATGTTATATTAGTATAATTATAGTATTTATAGTATTTTTGTGCCAAACAAATAAGAAGAATCTCATTAATGCTGGCCATTTAGCTTCAGATAAATGAGCATAAAGGTCTCACAAAGGTCAGTTCAGTTTTGTAATTATTTTTGTGACTGTTGCTGTGACATTTTGCCACTAATATGTAAAGCCTTTGTCTATTTCTGACAATGGAATTAAATGATATTAAAAACTCATTTAAAGATGCTAAAAAGCATGTCTAGGCTGTATCTGTTTTTCTTTCAAAAGACAGTCACTTTGTCTTCTGATTCTCTGGTGCAGTGGTCTGTGTTGTGTGTGTATATAGGGTAATTGCATGGCTGGCAGTGGGCAGGGCGGTTGTGTAATCAGTAGTTAAGCACAGTGAGAACCCAGCGCAGTCATAATGAAAGGAGGAAGCGTGAGGCTAATTGCGCCCTGGCAGGCGAGCTCCTCATCAGCCTGGCCTTTATGATGAATGGGTGGAGCAGGCCGGAGCCAGTCGACCCACCGCCTCAGAGTGTGGGGCAATACGAATAACACTGCGCTGATGAGATTAAGCAATTCAAGATGTGTGCGTGTTCATTTAAGGCACAAGCAGAGGGATCTTGTTCCATTTCCCCCATTGTTTTGGACTGACGTGCGACCCACTCAGAAACTCTGAGTATACAACCACTCACTAGATTTGTCCACAGTAAACAGAATTTGACTATTCTCTTTGTTGTCTTGTGTGCCACATTGCAGTAAACAAGCCAAATTATTTCCTGTAAAGCCGACGTGTGTGGAAAAAGCAAAGGGTACGGGATATTGTGAAAGAGTGTCTGTGAGACAAAAACAAAGCTATGATGGGAAAGAATGCTCTTTAACCTACATGCATGAACCCCATTTTCAAAAAACTGTTGGGACATTTTGTAAAACACAATAAAAAGAAGAATCTGTGATTTGTTAATTCTCTGGAATCTTTATTTGACTGATGAAAGTAGAAAAAAAAAAGATTTCCATTGTTTTTACTGATCCACTTTATTCTCTTTCTTTCTTCTAAGATTAAGGAGATTAACACATCACAGATTTTTCTTTTTACTGTGTTTTAGAAACAGGGTTTGTACAAGTATCAGAGAGAATAGACATTTTGAGCAGAACAGGCTGGAGAATGTGTTCAAATCCCAGTCAGTGATCCCAGGAGAAAAACATTTCACACACTTTGTTCAAAAAAGGAGAGGGACTAAAAAAAGAAAAACATGTTTCCACTTTTCTAGCCAAACATGACAGGACAAGGAGGAAGATCCAAATGAAAATACTGTTAGAATCCAGGTCACATTTATTTTAATAGCTTTTCCATACCTGAACACTCATTCATTACACCTCTGGATTAAAACCAGTCACAGACAGATTTCTAAACCAGCATCTCTTTCTGGTTAAGCCAACACATATTTTAGATTTTTCTTCCCTGAGCCCTTGATTTTATTAAAGGTTGAGTGCGCAAAAACAAATGCAAATCTAAGCAGTATCTTTTAAATCAGCTGTTTTGCGAGGTTTTTGTAAACAATTTCAGGCATTTCCAAGCAAGGATACAAAGTGCCTGGACAACGCAAAGAGTAAATAGAAACTGTTTGCCTGAAACAAATGTTGAAAATGGTGACTGTGTGTGTGAAAAAGGTCAAATCTAATGTGTATTTTCATTGCAGGCATTGTGTCATAAAGAAAAATCTAAATAAATATATCACAGATCAGACCCTATTCATACTGTCAAGCTGTAATTTCAACATTGCAACATGTGGACTTCAATTTAGTTCTCATATCTCAAGAATAAATAAAGCGAACGGGATGCTCCTGACCTAATTTGGACCTGGTTTCACATAGTTTTACTTCATCACGGGTGATTAGGTGTAGATCGCTGGGTACAATGACAATTTAATCTATTTAAAATCAAAAACAGCACAATGAAGTGTGCAAAAAATCTACCTGTTTTATACAGATATGCGTGCAATATACTGTATGTATCTTTGGGTCTAAGTGCCCAAAATTTTGCCCAATTGATAGTGTATATTACAGTAATAAAGAAGCTGAAAGTTTTTTATGGGTGTATCTATAGCAGTAGCAGTATCAGTGTCTGTGTGTGTGTGTTTAAGAAGAATAGAAAATACAGATGCCATTTATTGGCATATTTAGGATTCAGCCCGCAGCTCCAGTCTGAAAGGTGAGCAGCACCATTGTGTCGTGCTGATAACACACATTGGTTCCAGAACAGAAGCCACAATTACCATTTCAATACGGGCACAGGAGATTACAGCACTGCATCCGTGACTAAAATTTTGTATCCGCTATAAAAAGGGAGCAGTAAATCAATTAAAGCATTAACACTTTTCTACATCTGTATTAATTCTTCTAAAAATATGTACTAATATTTTTATAATGATATTATAGTCCTGCAGGGTATTTAATCACATAAACATGTTTAGTTGACTTTTGTCAATCTGCAATATAAATAATTTGTTATTCAGAGCAGTCAAGTAATCAAAGTCAATTTCTCACTGCACAAAGGATTTTTCTACCTTGTTAGGCATAATGAACTTGGATTCATTTTTCAATTTTTGTAGGTTTTGACAAATGCACTTTAGTAGCAAGGTGCGACCTTACTATAAATGTACTATAGCTGCATTCATCCAGGTAGCACATTGGTGCATCTAGTCGATTATTTCTTTATTACATTAATACATTATTTTAACTGTCCTGGGTTTGAGCCTTGCTTTTGTTTATTGTCTATTATTTTTTTCTGTGTCTGTATACGTTTTTCTTTACATATTTATAAAGACATCCAAAAGATTAATTCTATGCATTGAATTGCCTCTGGGTGTGAATAAGCGAGTTAATAAATGTGTAAGTGTGCATTATTCTGAGATATTTTGGTTACCCTTTTTAGCCCCATGTTTTCCAGTTGGCACAAAACCCATTGTGACCTTTGTCAAAATCAACATGTTAGTGAGAATAAATAAATGAATTTTTATATATATTATTTATTTATTTTTATATATTATTTATTTATTTATAAACTGTTAATTAAACTGTTTAATGTAATGGTGTTTTAAATGCTATATTGGTTTATATTTTAATTACAATATAAAATGTATATTTTATATGAACTCATTAAGTTGTTAATTGAGGGGGTTGGATAAATCCCTTCTATAAGAACCTGCCTGTTTGCAACAGTCACATTTTGTAAAAAAAAAAAAAAAAGTTCAAATGCTGTTTTTTCACAAAAAGCGGTAAAAACACATGCTAGCACACCAGAGCTGGGATCTCGAATACATCGTATCAAATGGCCTGTTGTTCATATAGGGTGGGGCACTAAACCCAATAGGGACTCTCTGATGACTGATGCAACTACGACCTCTGCTGGCTGGTTGATAGCGCCTGCACGGGACGGGGAAGGAGTGCGTTGATCAGGGTGTGTCTCTCCATACACAGAGATGATCTGCAGCTGATCTCGTCTATAGGTGACAAAATGCACACAGCTGCTTCCCACGTGTCGGAGGGGGCGTGGGTTCGCTTCGTTCTTCTCAAATCAGAGCAGGGGTCGGCATTAGTGGAGAGGAAGCGTGACGCAATCGGGCAATTGGATGCACTAAAAAAAAGTCGGGAGAAAAAGGGGAGAAAATGCATAAACAAAAAATGTATATACTGATACATACTGATACTAATACTGATTCTACTTTCAGAGCTGGTTAGCCAAATGGCAAAGGAACAATCCAAGTCCTTTCAGGATTTTCAAGTTTAACTGCTGTCTCTACCAGTTGCCTTTTAAGCTAGCAGAAAAAAATAAAACAATTAACTTAAGATCTGTCTCTGAGTCAAGTCTTAATCAAGGTAATGGGAACAGGATATCCTAATGACCACCACATTAAAAGTTATATATTTGGACTTGTATTTACGCAAATAAATGTAATAACAATTAAATCTCAGATGGCAGGCTGACCAAATCTAGCTTTAGCTTATGAACATTCTATGAAAAGTCAGACCTAACTATAAGGTCTGAAAGGTGCTTTGGGACATGTGACCCTGATCAGGATGATGTGCTTACTGAAGATGAATGATTTTTTTTTCTTTTGGCTTTTCTTTTTCTTTTCTTTTTGCTGGAGCCTATCCCAGCTTTTCAATGGGTACAAGGCACACAGTAATACCCTGGACGGGGCGCCAGTCCATCGCAGGGCAGACACGCACACACCCATTCACCTATAGGGCAATTCAGTGTCTCCAATTTACCTGACTGCATGTTTTTGGACTGTGGGAGGAAACCGGAGCTCCCAGAGGAAACCCACGCAGACACAGGCAGAACATGCAAACTTTGCACAGAAAGGACCCGGGCCGCCCCGCCTGGGAATCGAACCCAGGACCTTCTTGCTGTGAGGTGACAGTGCTACCCACTTAGCCACCATGCCTCCCCCATTTAGTAATACCTAAGTAACTGCCATGTTTGCAGTTGTGGGCAGAAAAGCTGAGGTAGCAGATTGATCTTAGAGGTGTATCTATGACATGACTAATAACATGAATGTAAACAATCCAGACCAGACCTTATTGTGGCATTAAAGTAATGAGGGTGCCACAAAGCTCCACGGTCCTACAGACCTGGGTTTAAACATTGCCTCCAGTCACTGTCTGTAGATAGTTTTGCAAGTGTTCACGGTCCATGTAGTAACTCAGTAGCCAAGCTTTTCAGGATTATGATTAAGGCTTTTATAACAAAAAAATGTTATTTCATGGTGTTCTCCAAATATTTTTACCTTATTTGTAATTGAATAGTGCATCTTAAAGCTTTATACTTATAATAGCAGTCACACTTTTGCCCTAGGCAATTTTCCCATTACAGAAGCATTACTCGTTCAGGCTGTGCCATGCTACTGCTGTAACCCTATAGCTACCCTTATCTGCTTCTGCAGTTCTGATGTGAAACCGAGGGCAAACACATATGGCTTTCATTACGTGTGGCCTTGACCCATAGCCAGACAGGATGGTTTCATTGTGGAAGAGTGGATAAAGTTCCAGATTCTGCCATTCGCTACAGTCACGCATGCCACCACTGTCATGCCATCTCTTTCATCCACAAATGAGCTCTGTCTACCCTCTTTTTTATTTTCGTCACACCATTTTTTATGAGTGAGACAGAAATGGTGTTTAACAGCTTTGTTTATGTTTTTACAGTGTCGAAGGTCTGAGCAATTTGGTCCAGCGTGTTAGAAATCTGGTTTCTTTATAGGATCAGACAAGTGGTCAAAGCTTACTTTGAGTCTAAATGCTTGGGTAAAAATAAGCTGTATTAAAATAATCTTGTTTGTGATGCATCTACTCCTTGGTTGACGTGTTATACTCAAAAATATTGGTAGATTACATTGTGGTATTAGGAAAACAGCCTTTCTAACCTATATGTCAACTTGAAGCCACTTTTTGTGATCATCTTAACTGTTTGGTAGAGGCTTATTAAAATACTGTGTGCACTAGTAAAAAACATATGAATTGTTTGTTGTTGGTTTAGTCCCAAGAAACTAAGAAGAAATGCAAATATATATTTTTTAAACATTATTTTCTTGGTGAGACTATTAAAGGGTTAGGCATGCCTACAATGTTAGATTTGATGCGGTTTGTGTATGTTTTTCTTGTGCAGCCAGGCATCTGGGTTATAAAAAAGAGATTGTGTTATAAAGGGCTGTCCAAACAATATCAATCACAATCATTTTCTTTTTGTCCCTTAATGTCTGCTGGCTGATATGGCTTTATAAAAACTAGTTCCAAACGGACAAGTAGATTTGAGCTCATATTTAGTACTAAAACAGGGACCATGGAGACTGTTTGACCACCAGACAGTATTATGACCAGTTTGATATATTTTACATTTAGGCTTTGAGTACGACACCCTTCGAAATTTCTGTAAAGCCGTAGGGTTTTTGCTTATGGGTGGCCATTATTTTTGATAAAGTGCTTGGCTGTCAGAAGATTTTCTTAGGATTTAATCTTACTGTTTTGGACCACAGCATGTTCTTATCATGACTCTGTTTCTCTGCTACAGTAGCAATGATAAGCACATATACTTTTACAGCTGGACTTTTAAGGCAAAGGGTTTTAAAACAAATACAATCCCCATGTCCAAAAAAGTTGGGACACTTTCTAAAATGCAATAAAAACTTAAATCTGTAATTGAAATCTGCTTGAACTTTTATTTAACAGACAAAATGATAAAGAAATGATTTTCTGTGTTTATAATAATAAACTTTACTCTATTTGTTAAATATAAGCAAATTTAGAAATTGATACCTGAAACACACTCATAAAAGTTTTGACAGGGGCATGTTCACTACTGGATTACATAACCTTTTCTTTTAATTATACTTTTTAATTGTTTGGTAAATGAAGACACTAACTGTTGCAGTGTTGCGAGTGAAATTGTTGCTCATTCTTGCTGTATACAAGATTTAAACTGGAACAGTCTATGGTTACCATTGTCTGATTCTCCTCTTTATGATGCACAATACATTTTCAATAAGAGACATATAGTTTTCAATAAAGACTAATAGTTTTCAAAAGACTCCTGAGCCCAAAGTAGTCCTGTTTAAAAGCCGCATGTGTGGACCCAAACTTTTTTCTTTAAAATTAATAAAATAATCAAAACAAGTAATATTATAATGTCCAAAAAGACCAAAATAAAATATGCAAAGTGGGAACCAAAAGTTTGAGACAACAAGTGAACAATCCTCTGTTTTGCAGCTGACTCAAATTCATTGTTTTTCTATAAAAAAAAAAACCTTTTTAAAAGCATTATTTGGGATTAATCTTTGAAAAAAGCTTACATGAAAAGGCGCTGAACTAATGCACATCAACCTTTCTTCCCTCCTTCTGTTGATCAGATGCATGGTCATTATTTTAAAAAACTTTTCACTCAAATTATGCTGATTATATGAAGTGTAATGAAAAGCATTGTAGTAAAGTAATAAAAATACCAGCAAACATAAGCACTTACACCAGTGGTCTCAGACTTTTCACCCCGACTGTACATTCACATTACAGTGCACACAAACGCAGTCTTTCATTGTGACAGTGACTTGATGTTGGCACCTCACAGCAGGACGAAAGAGAGAGCAAGACACATGACAGAGAAACAAAGAGACAGAAAGACAAAGAGTCAGAGAAACAAAAAGACAGAGAACGAAAAAAAGAGACTTCTTTCATTATTATGCAGGTCATGGTTCTGTCTTATTAAAATTCAAACAGTAGAACTAGCCTTAACACTGCTGCCCGTACACAATAAATAAACGGTAGAAAGTACAGCACTTTTAGTATTTTAGGCTTGATTACTAATATAAATCTAAGTTAAACCTAATAATTTAAGTATGTGCATACTATAAAAAATAAATAGAATAATGTAAGAAAAAAAATTTATAAACTCAAATAATGTGGTAACAAACTTCAGTCATATAGCAAAGTAAAGATTCTACGTTCACATAGTTTCTCCTATACTGTAATTCTCTCAGAATGACTCTCAGGAGGGTGATTTGTAAGTCACTGTTTGTAGGGGCAATTCACTACAGGGCTAACGCTGCACTGCACCTGATTTGATAGATTTATGAGCAACAAAACCAACTTTTACGAAGTGCAAGGCACTTTGAAATCATTTCCTACTGCAGTGATTTACTGTTTTGCTATTACTGTGGCAAAGCTAGACATATCTCTTTTACTTTCTCTGTCTCTTGCACTCTCGCTGACTCAATTTCACTTACTCTTCAAATAACATAAAGGATCCCAGTGAGTGCTGACTGACCAAAATGCTTATATGCAGCAATTACTTAGCCAGACCTTGAGTGGGCCTCCTTATTACAGATAAGCATTTGTAGTTACACTCAGTCTAAAGGGGGTCAATATTTAAATACAATGTACAGTGAATGTACAGTTATATGTTGGGACTTATGTTCACTTGTTAAATTAAAAAGAAAAGCCAGATATATAAGCCAACAATATAACTGAGTAAAACACTGAATTTGTTTTTGTTTTGCTTCCTTGTGAATTAAACTTAAAGGGTTTATAAAACTGTAATATAAATGTTACATCTAATTTAGATTATGTTAATTTATATTATATTATATTTACTAAAATTATAATTTTATAATTATAATAGTGTTTTAATATTATATTTTATTTGCAATATTTAATTTTCATTTTACCACTGCTGTATTCTGGTCAGGGTTGCAGTGGGTTCACTTTCCTTGAAAACACTGGGTGCAAGGCAAGAACACGCCCTAGACATGGCACCAATCCATCATGGGGCTTCAGTCATACACAAATGGAAAATTATTTACCTAGACCACTGGAGTTAATGTACTGAGAGGTTCTTTTATTATAATTTTTTTATAATTATAATAAGCTTTGCACTGTTTGCACATATTGCCTTAAGCATTAAGAAGAACATTAACTTCAATTTAATGAATATTGTATTTAATTAATTTACCTAGTTGTTATTTTCATTATTTTTCATGTGGCTCTGCCCATAGGCACAACACTGATTTAATAACATACATACTGCACAGGAGTGGGAATAATATTCAGGTGAAAATGTACAACACATTTTAAAAAAGTATGCATGTAAACAGCATGTAATAAAAGCATGCAGAACGAACTCGGACCCGGGGTAAGTTTGTCTTTATTGGCTGTTTTATTAGCACATAATAGCTTGCCAAAGGCTGTTTGGAAACTAACTCTAATACTAGTAAACAAATGTAAACAGCAGGTTTGTAGCTCACATGTTTTTTCTACTAATTACCTTGTCATTAAAAGACAAGAACACATGGTGGAAAATCAGCAAAGATTAGGTACAATTAGGTAATATGCAATGCCTGCCAATAACCCCATTTATTCATCCCCTAATTTCCTACTTCCTCCTTTATCCGAATTCAAAACACATCCTACCTACTGCAGATAATATAAAACTTATGTCATATTATTCATCAGTGTTATTTTAAGAGGGAATTGCAGAATTGTGGAAAAGTACATATAAAATGATGCAATGTAATCTAATGTATTATAAATGCCCACCTTTAACAAGATAACACAAAACAGACATGCAGCAGTGGTTCTAGGGAACCCCAGTGCATCTGGCAACCCTGTTTTAAAAGCCCTGAGCATTTCTTGAAACCTTCTTTAATATTTCCAACCACGCTTTTGGACATGGCAAACACTGTTTCACTTTTATTCCGCCAATCCATCATTAGATCGTGTAGATTTTGCATGCAACAGAGCTGGGATGCAGCCTGCATAAACAATATTTGCCTGTTCATGAATGTGAGCTCTCATGGCTTAAATATCACCAGAGAACAAGTCAAGAATGGAGAATTAGATACATTTTTGTAAAATACATCTTGTTCTGTGGCTGTAACATTAGAAGAAAAATCAGTACATGAAGTAAAAGTGAATAATGGTGCTGCGTGTCCCTATAATACAATAATTAATTAATTGGTGGCTACAGTCTTGGAAATATAATCACTTGGGTTTGTATGGAACTAAAAAGTATGTACTGTTCATAAAACAAAATTACAACAGTGCAAGAAAAGACATAAGAACTGAACCAGATTGTAGTCCTACCTCTGGACATTATATATTTAAGATTTAAATTAATTAAAGTTGGAGATTTGTTTTGCTTGTATTGTTGTATAAACCATTTTAGAATGGCTTGTTTTCATGTTTTATGTATAGACAAAGATATTTTTTATAAATTCATCTCAAGAGATGTTTATTATTTTTCTTTTTATTTGATTATGTATTAAGAAAATATTCTCCTACATATAAAGTTGCAGTAAAGAATTTTTCTTATTATTTTACTTGATGATACCATGCAAATCATTTTTTTTCTGTCAACTGTTACTGAGTAAAAAAATATCAAAACAGTTTTATGCAATATTAGTCTGTTTTAATTTAGCATAACAGGGTTTAAAATCTTTGAAATCAAGAAATTCCATTACATCAATAACGTCTAGCTAAAAGTCTTTTGAAGTCCTTCAAACCTCTTTGTTCTCTGCAGGATGGCAGAAAGCTTTTACGTGTTGTTTATAGATCAGACTGATCTTAAAATTCAGGGCACATACATTCCTCCCTTCCCCCTCCCACATCATTACCTTCCTACACCTGCTGGTAATGTCAGGGCCATTCAGTATTGAACCACTTTTCTCTTCATCTCTCATTGTCTTTCTGTCTCTGTTTCTCTCCAGACTCCCTCCTAAAGCTTTAGCGGTAATTAAAATCAGAATGTGTGTAGAGTACTTCACATTTCACTTCATCTCATTTAAAGACATCCGCTGAATAAAGAACACACATTGACGTGGTCATTTTACAGTTAGATTTTTTAGGCTGTTGTAGATTAAAATGTATTTATTTTTGTGTTGAATAATGCAGGAAAGCGTAGGTACACGCTGCATGTTGTGTGTTCCGTACAGTACAGATTTATATTTATTTACTTGTCTTGCTCACATTGTTTAGGTCTGCTTGTCACCTTGGAATGGACACAATCAATACAAAGTAATTTTATACAAATGATAAAATGTTTAATAAGATAAAGACCTCTGATATAGTGAAAGAGGTCTCACTCAAGATTCAAGATGCCCCAGTCCAAGAACCCAGTCCCCATTTAATCAGAAATTCTGGAAAAACATGTTAGACAGTGATCTCTACCACCATCATTAAAACCTTAATTAAGGGTTTATGCTTTGGAAACATGATGTTCCATTTCATAGCATGTTGATTTTTCCATTTCCTCTTTCCACTTTACTACACTTATTAGGTAATGAGCTTAGACAGTGGCCAGTTGATGTGAAGGCACATTTTCCATGATTACACCATCACAAGATGCATGTCGATATAAATTAAATCCTATAATTGGTCTGTTTTTCTTTCAGTTTAAATAAAGGTCTGGTTACAGGACGCTGCCCACGGGACGCTGTTGGCTGGATATTTTCGGTTGGTGGACTATTCTCAGTCCAGCAGTGACAGTGAGGTGTTTGAGTGACTGCTGTGTCTGATCCACTCATACCAGCACAACACACACTAACACACCATCACCATGTCAGTGTCACTGCAGTGCTGAGAATGACCCACCGCCTAAATAATACCTACCCTGTAGTGGTCCTGGGAGAGTCCTGACCATTGAAGAACAGCATGAAAGGGGGGTAACAAAGCATGCAGAGAAACATATGGACTACAGTCAGTAATTGTAGAACTACAAAGTGCTTCTATATGGTAAGTGGAGCTGATAAAATGGACAGTGAGTGTAGAAACAAGGAGGTGGTTTTAATGTTATGGTTGATCGGTGTATATAACAATTTATATAACAGCCAGATGTGATGTATTGATGAAGTCTTTCTCCAAACATAATAGAAATTAGTCAATTCTATGTGGTTATAAACATTCATCTGGAATCATTATATTGTCTTTACACTGTCCTAAATGACAGCAGAGTAAGTAATTATACCTCGTATTCAGTTACTAAATGCACAATGTGTGTGTGTGATCCTGTGAACCCTATGTCCTGTTGTCTGCCAGGAGAGGATGCACAACCACTTTTTAAAAATTGGTTCCTTTGAAGTGTTCTTCCTCATCCTGCCTTAAGGAGTATTTGTAATAGGTTTCCATCCTCAGCTTCCTTCCTGTGTTATTATAACATAACCTCAGTTAACGGAGCTTGTGTCAATATTTCTTGTGAAAAACTTGTCAGAAATGAAAAATAAATGTAGCCACATTGTTTTTCTGCCCTAAACTTACCCATAGTGCAAATAAAACAGCTCCTGCCTTTGCTGTGATCTTTTGAAGATTTTAATATAGAAATATTACCCTCCACAGGTTATGATGAACTGAGCAGGATTGGTGTTTTCCACATTCCTACTTCAGTAAATTCCTAGACAGCTGTTTCTTGGACAGCCACTTATTTCCAGAGTAAATGCACTAGTGTTGTTTTAGGACTGTGTGCATAGCTCTCTACAAGTGTCCACTGTACGTGTGTATTGAGTTGCAAAAGGCAGAAATCCTGCTTCTTTAAAGAATGAGTCAGCTTTCTGCCAGATGCATTAAAATAAATCAGCTGGGATTCCCATCACACGCCTTTAGGTTTCAGAGTGGCACGAAATGTACCGCAACCTTATGCTTCTGAATCTTTCACAGCAGGAACTGTCATTAAGTATCCAGCACCAGAAACAGTTCAGCAGCCTCTTTCTGTACTTCTATTTCAGGATTTGGCCATAACGCAAACAATGCTTTTTTTAAGCTTAATGAATAAATCCTTTTTTTTTCTGTCAGGTGGTTGTTATAAGACACTGTTCCTGCAAACATACAATAAAAGTTCATACAATGTAAGTGTATATAATGACATAATTGGATATTGCAGGGGCGGCACAGTGGCTCGGTGGGTAGCACTGTCGCCTCACAGTTAACCGCTTATCCAATAAGGGTCGTGGAAGGGGGTGTTGGAGCCTATCCTAGCTTTTCAGTGGGCGCAAGGCACACAGTAACACTCTGGACAGGGCGCCAGTCCATCGCAGGGCAGACACACTCACATACAAACACCCATTCACCTATAGGGCAATTCAGTGTCTCCAGTTAACCTGGCTGCATGTTTTTGGACTGTGGGAGGAAACCAGAGCTCCTGGAGGAAACCCACGCAGACACGGGGAGAACATGCAAACTCCGCACAGACAGGACCCGGTTAACCCCCCTGGGGATCGAACCCAGGACCTTCTTGCTGTGAGGCGACAGTGCTACCCACCCAGCCACCGTGCCGCCCACATTGGCAGTTTGACATAAAATATTATGCTTGGACCCTGCCTCTAGTTAAGGCAATATTTTATAGCAAAAAAAACTATTATTTATGGAAAACAAACTTATTATTTTGCTTATTTAAAAAACACAATTCTTTATATTTGTGGTAGTAATTCAGTAGTAATTTAGCAGGAACATTTATTATTATTACTATTATTATTTCATTTTATTTTATTTGTTTTATTTTTGCATTGGCATGTATGCTGGTTGACCAGTTCAGCTCATTTCATAACTCCTAAGTGTCAGTCTTTGCACCCCTGAAAGACAGCGACCCCATTATATCTGTTTTGTTGCTGACTGTGAAAATTGTTTTTAAAAATGGACAAAATTAAAGAATAAATTAGTTTAAAATAAGGTTAAAATAGGACAGTCTGGTCATAGGATGTCTAGAATTTAATCCAAATACACTCTTTAAACAGAAGTTCAATAAACTCTTTGAGGCTCTTGTTTCTATACGGAAACTCTTTTATTTTGTGCCAGACAAAACGTATTCATAGATCATGTATTTAAAAAAAATTGTCTAAATACACACCAGAAAGTGGAAGTTTTGATTAAAAAATGTTTTATTCATGAAGCAAGGCCAGGAAGGGCAGAAATATTACAAGCTGCATGAGATATTAATGAAGCATTATGCTGTTGCTAATGCTAATACAATGATCCCAGTGTTCTTGTTATCATTACAAGAGGTCTATGGAGTGTAGAGGTACCTAATGAATCACAAACAAATACATCCTTTAAGTAAAAAGTTTGTATATACAGCTCCCGTGGGCAAAAGTTAAAATTTTTAAAAAACATATTATTACTTTGCTCTGAGAGTTTGATAATGTGTCTTTCATTTAGGTAAAGAATAAAGCATGTCAGGTCGCACTGTCATATAGGAAAATAATCAACAATGTGGTAATGATACTATTCTTTCAACAAATACACACTCCACAGTTCTGTTTTCCACTGGTAAAGTGCCAACAATTACGTCCTTTAAAAAAAACTCATTAAATATTTTATTTCTTTGTTATTACATGTGATTTTGTAAAATGTCCGTAATAGAAGTCAGCTTCAACTTTCACTTTTTATGTTGCAGCTAAACAGCTAATCTATTGACATCATTCTTTCCTTATTATTTTCCTGTCAGACGTATCAGTCTGTAGCTAGTTTGACTGAGCCCTTTAAAAAGTACATGGAACAGTATTATTTTTACCAAACCCCATACTGTCATCCTATGTTAAAAGGATTTCTTTCTGGATCGTCAGATGTAATCCAAGAACCACTAAAATCAGGTCTGCTATTAATCTGAAGCTGCTGGAATATGAGTTATACTGTAGACAGTCAGGGAAGCTTTACAAAGATATTCTTGCATGATGGAAGCGTTATCTAAAATTGGCACCTTAAAGTTTGATTGAAGTTTGTTGATCACACTGACTTTTAAAGGTGGGGTCATCACTAAAGGTGTGGCTCTTCACACTGCATCAAAGTAGATCCCAAGTAAAAAGACATGTCAGCAATGTACAGCATTAGGTTTTAAATAATACTTTCAAAAAAACTAAATCGGTCAGAGTAACCGAAATGTATTGTTAGAAGATGTTAAAGACAGTGATTAAAGGTTCAGATAAAGTTCTTAAGGTCCCAGGCACAGATTTAAATTTACATTACATACTAACTTATTTTAAATATATAGATGGAATTCATCAACTTTTTTTTATGTAAGGAACAATCTGTGTATGGCTCAGAACCTTGTCATCATAAAAAGAAAAACAGACAGATAATGTAAAACATCTAATTCCCCTGATTGTTGTTGCTTGTGTTCCACATGTACGACTTTTCATCATCTCTCTGTGAATATTCAGGCCTCGCAGGTTCTTCACCTTTCTGGAAACAACCTTGACCTCTCCTGATGTGTAGCAAATGTGTTCAGGTGGAGGTAGTGAAGCAGAAAATACAGATTCTTTGAGCTTTATGGGCATGAAACACATTAGCTTGGTTCAAATAATGAAGAGTGACTGGGGTGAATGTTGCCCAAACCAGGAACACACCCTCTCCTAGTCACAGACCTTCTTCTCTTCTATGAATGAGGCTTCAAAAGCCAAATTCATGGTCATGCTTTTATGGCTGGAAAATTTATTTTAAAGTTATTTATCCGTGACTCATCCAGTCCGGGTTTTGTCAAATTGCATTGGGGGTTTGATTTGAAAACTTAATTTAATATTTCATTGTCAAGCTTGATGCTTTTAACACAAGTTTTTGTAGGCTGTGATGAGAGATGAGACCCAGATGTGGGGAGAGAATGTAGAAATCTAAAACAGTTAATGTTAATCAGTAGAGATTTACTTTTTAAAATATTAAAACTATTTGTTGCTAAAGTATTTTCGCTATGCAGAAAGACAACCATGTATCTGCAAAAGCATATCCTGCTAGCTAACTACATGTCATGCATGTTGTTAACATTTAGTGTTATTATAAATAATATCAAATTAAATTGGACCAACTTCAAAAGTTTTTTTTGTATATTTAAATATGAAAAAGTTTATAACTTTATGCTGGTACAGACTGAGTGAACAGCAGCTCTAGTACTAGACTTTTGGCATTTACATAGACACAATTCCTGCTGAGCACCACTATTCTACACCTTGTATGCCTTCTGCTGGCTTAGTTGAGTCAATGGACCTGAATTCTGATTCTCAGACCTGTTTCCTATTCATTTGTCAGTAAAGTAGAATATTTAGGCTCAGCATTTTCTAGTTGAGTACTGAGCGAGGTCTTTGTTAGTTTACCATCATGTGTATGATCTGTTTGTATTTCTGAGCCTGATTTTTGCATCTTTCTTTGTTTTGTTTGCTTGAGCTATCTCTGGTAACAGATTTATCGTCTGTGTTTTGGATGCCCCCTGTAACTTTTTCCAGTTTTGACCTTAGCTTGTTTTTCCCCTGAGTTTCAAACTGCTTTCTGTTTAACTAAAGCCCTTCACTGTTACTTTAAATCACAAGCATCTGATTTGTTTACTCAAATAGCCAAATCTATTGCTTTCTTTAAAAAAAAGTAAATGTGGGGACAAAATTATAGTTTCATCATGGACTCTATAACGTTGCAGATATGTTTTGTTTATCCCTAGATTAGCACTTAAATTAGTTCTAGACACTCCAATAATGTGTACAGGTAAATACATCTGCTTGGTCAAAATGTACATTTAAAGACTACAATTACCTTAAACTTAAGTGCAGTTTAAACCAGATAATCCACATTCTGCATATTTTTTGGTAAACTGTAAAATATTGGACAAATTACAGCCAAATGATCAGTCTAGATGTTAAACAATCTTTAATGACAACCTCTATTAAATAATGAGGTGGAGCAGTAGAGCGGAAAATTCTGTTGAGAACATTTGAATACAGTACATACACTAAAGTATGTGGACACCTGATGACAGATTTGTTGGCTATCCTGATGGCTAATAATGGGTATTAATATGGAGACTCTACTCTTCTGGGAATTTGTAATGTGTTTATGGGACTTTGTGCTTATTTAGTCAAAAGTGTCTTTGTGAAGTTAGGCAATGATGTTTAATCAGAAGGTCTGACCCACAGTTAATATTCTGATTTATTCAGAATGCTCTGGGTTTGAGGTCAAGACTCTGTAGGTCTGCTACATACATTGTTTTCACCAATATTAAAACATATTATTGTTTTTATATGATTTGATATATGCTAGCACTCTGTAAGGGGTGTCCACATACTTTCGGCCATGTTTTATTTAAAAATATACATGAAGAGAACAAAAACAATATTCATAAATTGATTTAGTTTTTTCATTACACGTTTAGAACATAAATGTGTAGAAGACAATCCATCTTAGAAAGAAATAACTCTTGGCACACCTTCCCTCCACTGAGTTAAATGGGAACTATAAAAGTGCATTTTTAATTAAATAGAAAGCATTTTTTTCACTGAACCTACTTGTAAAACAAGGTCTTTAATTTCCTCTCTGCTGGATTGAACATTGTCACACTTTTCTTTAAAGGTCACCTCAGTCTGTACTATGGGCAATTTCAATACTCTGTTTTGCTCTAGGGGGCCAGATGCATAGCTAGTGCTGACATTAGTTAAGTCTGGAAGAAAAGGCCCCTATACTTCATCTTACCAAATTGTTTCTGAATATGTTTATTGATATTTAGTATATTTTAAAAAATACACTAATCTGTAAATCCATTCTGTATGATTAAATAGTCACCAAGCTAATAGATTTTCTACACGACTTCCATTGTTACACTGTTAGCAGCTCAGCTGCCACAAAACCAACAGCACTTGAGAGAAATACAACTTGAACAAGTGTTATAAATGGCTGTACCGCTGCCCCATTCCCATGATGATAAATATCCTGCTCTTACTACAAACCCGATCTATCCATCAGTGACCAGTCCACCCCATTACCACTTCGAACCTGAAATGAGAAAATGATTTAACATCTAGTACAGATCTGCTGAGGGGACTGTTTTCAACTGCGTGCATTTGACTAATGGAATAACAGCTTAGTTTGTAGCTGTTCACCATGATAGAAATAGAAATCACCAAGTCAACCATGAATGTGTTTACTAATGTGTTACTAACTGGTAATTTCATGTTTTTTTTTTATCTGGATAGCAATGTTGTAGGTACACTGTCTATGACCTGTCCTGATTTCTATAGAATTATGAACTGTAACTACACTTGAGAAACATTAAGCCACACAATATTTTTACCCATTTTACAGTGAGGTGAATTCACCTTACTGGTAATGCACAATGAGTTATCTACCTGAATTGATTATTTAGTGTCTGTTTTATTTTAACTGTAGGCCAAGAAACTGCCCAATGGTCAACTAAACAAGCTCAACTGACAAGCCATAATTGCAGAGCACATGACCTGTGTGAAGAACTGTAAAAAAAAAAAGATATTCTGTTATCAAAATGTATATACAGTTTGCAAACCTGTCCATACACTTGTTAGACAGCTCATTCCAAAAACATTAGTATTACTAAGGAGTTGGCCTTCTCCCCTCTCCACTTTTCTAAACTTCTGGAGTGTGTACTTATACAAAAACCAGGTTCAGCTTGTCATTTTTATCTCTATGAAGAATTTAGTGATAAAATGATTTGTAGTTTACACAGAGCTGGCAAATCTGCAAGGAAGAAACTGTGATGGTGATGGTGAAACCTTTCCACCTGTAGTGAATTAATGCTCAATGAGGCGCAGGTAGAGGAACTGACACGTCAATTATCTGCACTTCCATGCCCTATCTGCCGGCCATATTTGGAAAGGCAGATGGACATTCAGTAGCCAAGCCACCCCACTGATCTTCACGGAGGATGGGCTCATTACACAGTATATGTTTTTCATGCTCCAAACACACCGAATTGCACTTATCTGATAAATATAGCTCATCTGGGTTAAACTGGGTATGCTAACAGGAAAGCAAACATTACAATATGCAAAGCAACAGTACTCCAGTCTCAGGACAAAGATAAATAACTCCAAGAGACCAAATGAAATCATTGTGGTTGCTACAGGTTATGCACTCTTCCTACTCACCCCTGTATTCTGTTTGCTTTATTACTGCTGATGCTAAATTTATCACTGGCTCTGGCCATAAAAAAACCTTAGTGCTTTCTGTCATGTCTGTGGTTCTCCAGCCTGACTTTCATACAGCAGTCAGTTAGACCCCAAACGTCAGAAATTATAGCACTCAAATCACACTCACTACCACTGCCTCCTGGATGGATAAAATAAGGACCTTGCTCTGAAACAGGATGTGTCACGGTGTATTTGCCTGAGTGAGCACATGATTTCAGTTGGAGCTGGTGCAATCACATCGGTGTGAGGCTGGTTGAAAGTGGCAACGTTTACTGCTTTTAGAAAAAGCGAGACGACAAACAGTGTTACAATTCTCAGAGTACAAGTGAAGAGCAGATGAAGCAGAGCTCAGCCAAGTTCATCCTCACTGTTTAGCTTGTATGTAGTAAATATTATATATTTAAGACATACACTATATGCCCAAAATATGATATGTAAACACCTGACCATTACCTTGTTGGATAGCCTATTCCAAAACCATGGGCATTCATTTAAAGTTGCACACTTTTATGAGTATAACAGCCTTAACTCCTAACAGAAGGCTAAAACTTTGTCTGTGGAATTTCTTTTGCCCACCAAATCAAAAGAGCATTTGTGAGGTCAGCTACTGATGTTTTACTAAAAGTTCTGGCTCACAATTGACATTCCATTTCATCCCAAAGGTGATTGGTGCGGTTAAGCTCAGGGTTCTGCGCAGGCCACTGGAGTTCCTGCACACTGCACACCATGTCTTTCCATTGGCACAGTCATGCTGGAATGTGAAAAGGTCATTCCCAAACTGTTGCCACAAAGTTGGAAGCATTGGATGCATCATAACTGATTTACACATGGTAGCAGTTGGTGTGGCTGAAACACCTAAACTTAATAAATAGAAGAAGTGTCCACATTTTTTGGGCATAAAGTGTATTGTCTTGTGTATTGTGGTATATGTTGTTGAAAAAATAACAGTATTAGGTTAGAGTTTCATGTCTTCACAACTTTATTTAAAAATTATATAAAGTTGTAAAGACATTTATTTAAAAACTATAGGCTTTAGTACATTCTCATGTCTAAATTAATGTGTTCGATATTTTATATAAACTGCATGAATCAAATCCCTTTAATGACTTACAGTAATAAGTAGAAATGCTCACACTAACAATATTAGACAAAATGATTATAATATATTCTAAGAAAACCCCTACATAACAGCAAGAAGTCATACAGTGCTTTATTAGATTAGACAATACTGACCGAGTATTTTGAGAGCGCTTCTCAGGTCTCTTGTGGACTTTCCGCTTCATCTCACCCTCACATGCATCCAGTTTGGGTTTAGGTCAACGAACTGGCAGTTGCAAAAGCATGAAGCAAAGCATATATTGTACTTACCAGCTGTAAACAATAGAGCATTTTCTGTGCACTACAGCCTTTAAGGACAATGTGAACCTGAACAACCTGAAATGTGTTTCACTACAGGAGGACTTCACAAATGGATGGCTTACAGTAAAGCCTAGCCATGGGCTTATTGTGATCACTTTAATTAATTCCGCAAATACATTACATCATTGTGTCCCGCTGCCCTGTGAATGGCTACATCGAGGCAGACTTCCTCAGCACACTGCTTCATTCTTCTTGCTATTGAAAAACCATTGCATTAATATTCACTGAACCATAGTGCATTCTTTCTCTCTGTAGCAACTTCAGGACTGATTCTCTTGCTTTTTTTCTCCTCGCCACTTTTTCTCCTCAATCTCTTTTTTTCAACATACGTGCTGAGTGAAACTAAAAACATACAATCAACAAAAAGCAAATGTGATTTACGTTACAGTTTAAGTTAATACACATGTAAATGCTAAAACGTACTATATATTGCATATTGATTTGTTTTGAAAAATGATCAGACCAGACTTTTGTTTTGTTTGGTTTGTCTGACATGTGTTCTATTTGCCAGTCTAACATTAGGTGGGAAAGTGATAATGTTTTATGTTGTGTTTAGTTGGTCTTAATCATCTGTCCTTTCACCTGTATGATTTGGGCAATTTTGTGTAATACTATACTTATTTGCATATCAAATGAGAAAGGGCCAAAACACGAACACTTGGTTATTTGACTGCAGGGCGAATTATGCAAATTGTATTTAAACAACAGACCGTACACGTACACACTTTCATATAAGGTCATGTCAATGCCAGAGGATGTTCACATTTACAGTGGAATTTACTACAAGGTAAGGTTATATCTATGTTTGGGAAAATGCCTACTGCTGTTACTTCACTTCAAAAAACTTTTTAAGTGCAGCTTAAAATGTTGTACCTTTTAGAACTGATACTTGAGGTTCTGTCTACCTTCTAAAACAAACTAGTAAGTGGATTATCTACTCTAAACTGGCCCTTGGTGGATGTGTATAGTGTATTTCTGACTTGTGCCAAGGGTTTAGGGTGTCAGACCAACCAGGAACATAACCAGAATGAATCAGGTATTGAGATAATGTTCATATTTTTTGTTTTAATAGTATTTATTATACAGCCTTAATTTAAAACTAGATTCCCAGACCACTTCCCAATCGCTTCACAGAACGCCCTTACTTAATTATTTCACTTAATTATTTGGGGTTTGTAAATATAAATCACTTTTGGTGGTGGTCTTTTGGGGATTTGCCAAGAGTATTGACATGAAACTGTGGTTATTTATACATATTAAGAAATGTTTATCTTATGGTTAAAGCTAAATGGCTGTGTTCACATAAAACACTAAATGTAATCACATACTAGATGGTACATAGGGTTAGAGTTTGTTTGTTTGTTTATTAGGATTTTTACGTCATGTTTACACTTTTGGTTACATTCATGACAGGAACGGTAGTTACTCATTACACAAGGTTTATCAGTTCACAAGGTTACATCGAACACAGTCATGGACAATTTTGTCTCTCCAATTCACCTCACTTGCATGTTTTTGGACTGTGGGAGGAAACTGGAGCTCCCGCAGTAAACCCACACGGACACGAGAAGAACATGCAAACTCCACACAGAAAGGACCCGGACCGCCCCACCTGGGGATCGAACCCAGGACCTTCTTGCTGTGAGGCGACAGTGCTACCCACTTAGCCACGGTGCCGCCCCTAGGGTTAGAGTACAAACAATACCATGTGTAGTTACTAGTTACTAGTTTATTAGTTTACATAGATATTTTAAATGATTTAAAGACTGTGTTTAAGAGCAAAAGCATTGCAATCAATGTTTTCCATAGCTGGTACTGATTCTTGTGTTTTAAATTGTAGTTTATGATTTTGTACTTTTATTACATGGTAATAAAGGAACAGAACAAAAAGCATATCGTTTCTGAAACAACAGAGCTCCCAAAATAGTTTCTGACACAATACAATACAATGTTTTAAAAAGTGCAACTCCACTACCAACCGGTTACTTTTGCCAGGTTTTCCAGAACTGTAAAAAAAACCCACATTTAATGTTGCATTTTAAACAGCTCCCTCTAATGACCTGGACATGGACACCAGAACATTTTTTCAGAAAGAGTAAGCTAAGGTATATAAATTCACACACATTTATCCTAGCTTTGATGACTAGTAAAGATGAGAGGTTTGGTTTAGGTGATCACACTGGTTTGGTGAAATCAGGGCTTCTGTCTTTAATTCAGCCGGGGAGAGACGTGCGGGGGAGGGGTTGTGCGCATGCGCACCTCACAGCGCGACCACACGCGGCTCGGTTGCGACGTTTATTGAGCGTCCACCATGCAGCAGCGCACAAACAGTGCGGGTGCGAGGAGACACATCTGTCCTTACACGCGTCTCATCCTGTGGATCCGACCTGTCCGTTTTCTTATCATTAACATGGGCTAAGAGCGGCACCGCGGGATTATTCAGTCAGCCATGGGGACTCGGATTTACTGTATGCTTTACACATACACAGACGGAGCGATCTAAGAGAAAGAGGGGTTTACACCCCGGGTACCTTCGTTTCTTTCACTCGCTGGGCTGGTTGGAGAGATGATTGCAGATTTGGTTTGCAGCGCCGTGGCTCTGGTCCTGTACATCAACACACTGGGCGCCGATTTCTGCTACGATGACAGGTACACATAATATGGCATGAATGGGGCTTACTACAGGATCTGAATACTGTACAAAAACGACACTATCGCAGCATGGCATATTGTGCCAAGTATTGCGGTTTGTTTTGTTTAAACTGTCCGACCTGGTTGATCTCTCGGTTTCTGATTGAATGCTTTAATGTCTTTAATATCTCAGTGATAGTGATGTTTAATTACATCCTTTCACTCTTGCTTCGTGGACATCCTTTGACAACTGCTGTGCATCCCTAACAGTGGCTTTTGTTTAGTGTATAAACTACTTGTACGGATCCTGTACATTTACCCCAACTTTGCCCATTTACTATTGTACTGTGGGCAACATGTGCCAAGTAGAGCTTTATGCATACATAATGTTTAGACTACTACTCGGTGGCTTGGTGGGTAGCACTGTCGCCTCACAGCAAGAAGGTCCTGGGTTTAATCCCCAGGTGGAACAGTCCGGGTCCTTTCTGTTTGGAGTTTGTATGTTCTCCCCGTGTCTGCGTGGGTTTCCTCCGGGTGCTCCGGTTTCCTCCTACAGTCCAAAGACATGCAAGTGAGGTGAATTGGAGATACTGTTCTAAATTGTCCGTGATTAAACTTGTGAACTGATGAATCTTGTGTGATATGTAACTACCGTTTCTGTCATGAACAAGTAACCAAAGTGTAAAACATGACGTTAAAATCCTAATAAATAAAAAAACAAACTACTACACTGATGGATCACTCGCTTTTCAATAGTGTGTACCAGATTATTACTGTTTTCTCTGGTTTTATGATCCAGTGTTAGATTTTGGGAATCTAGTGCCATGCTGTGCAGATGTTCCCACTCCATGCTCTCTGGCTGATCGTTAGGTTTTATTTTATGCTGAATGATCACACACATTTTTAAGGATGAGGCATTATTACTGTACATTAATCCTGACTGTGCCCGGTCAGTCGGATCTATTTTTCTATTAATGCATTAAACGCATTAAAGCATTATCGATTGCTGACCGACGTTAGCCTCATCAGATCGATCATGTCCCAGCCACAAGTCGAGACTGAATTTACTAATTTACTCCATGCAACAGAAACGGCGTGTAATACGAGATTATGATTTGATTTGTTCGCATTGTTTCATGTGCCCGGCACCTTGGATATCAGACTGTTCCTGATTTAACACAATCCCACATTGATCGAAACGGTCTGCACTTTTAGTGGGTAGAAGCTGCGCGAATTTCACATCTGTACTAAAGCTGCATTCAACAGTGTAAACACGGGAAATCTGCAATTTACTGATTATAACAGTTTAGAAGCCGTAAAGAAGCTCGATCTCAGTAAATCATTTTCACCTACTCATTCAGTCAATCATCCTTGGTTCATTTTTACTATCCTTTTCTACCTGGTGAGGGTTGTGGAGTCCAACACCCTGGACAGCATCACATACTCACACTGGAGGCAGGTTTAAGCAGATAATCCACCTTTACTTTAAAATAATAATAGTAATTATAGTAATCACACTTAATTTAAATAATTAAATTGACCAAATATATACAATTTAGAGTTTCTACAAGTTGTAGTGTACAGTTTTTATTTATTTTCTAATTTTCTAAAAGCTGTTTTTCCTAGTATATTAAATTGAGCAATAAGCAGTAAGAAAAATCAACATTTGTCCAAAGATGTCCAAACTTTTTTATTATCATTATTATTATTATCTTTTTAAATAAAAGAGATGAGTTTTGGGTTGACTGGTTACAATTTTTGGTCCGCTCTCAGTACTGCAAAAAAATGGTCAGTTATGGTTTGTGATGATTCACCATATGCTACCAATATGCTGTATCAATGATTTTCAGCCTTTTTCCATCTGGGCAGCAACAGGCTGCAAAATAAGCCTATCTTGCAGGCTACACATATGCATTATTGTATTGAAAAACAGCCTTACTGCATAGAAGCATGGACTGCATCTCTGTGTCACAGGATGCAAACGGCCATAAGGTGTAGGCTAAGAACCACCAAGGTTGGCATTTTTTAAAATGCTAAAGTATTCCTTAAATTATATGGTTTAGTTTTGCATTTGGAAGAAAAAGTTTGAGGAATGAGGTGGTGGTATAAATGAGGACTGCAGGTTATTTAGCAATTTAGCTTACATTTAAATCAATGGGTAATTAGATTTATAGGGTCAAATCTAGAAATTGGGAAGCATGATGGTGAAGCAGGTAGATTTGGTGTACACAACTTACAGATTTTGTTGGGACATAGTATGACATGTTGTTTTATTATTGTGTGGTGTTCCAGCAAGTACTAAGCAGGTGTGTGCAGGCTACACAGCATACAGTGAGTCCTGGGCAGCAATGTCTGCAAGAGATTTGGTCTGTTCTCTTTGTGACAACGTGGACTTAAAATGCGCAGAATTTGTATTTGTGTGTGTGTGTGTGTGTGTGTGTGCCCTGTAAAGGATTTGAGTCCTGGTTATGGTCTGTTCCTGCCCTGCACCCACTGTTTTGTGGCGCCTGACCCATTATGATCCTTATACTTATTTCATGCCATGCATACTGTTATCTGTAACAGAATCACCACTGCTGGTAAGATTTTGTAGATTTAACTGGGTCTAGGATGTTATTTTTTCCTCTGATTTGCCTCCATTTGCAATCGCTTTAGATTTTACACTTGTGGCTTTAGGCACTCAGGTGGTGCAGCGGTCTGTTATGCTAGCCCACCACCGCTGAGATCTGGGTTCCGTCCAGGCATCCACACAGACATCACTGGCCAAGGCCCTCCGATGGATTGGCTCCATAGCTGTGGTTTTCCTGCCTTGCGTCCAGTGTTTCCCGGTGAAACCGGACCTGCCGCACCCTGACCAGGATAAAGTGGTTGATGAAAATAAAGTGGAAAAAGAAAAAACTCATGGTTTTAAGTGGTACTTTTATTGTAATAAATGTGTTAATTTTTTTTCTTTTTACCCACTTCAAAACAGCAGTCATTCAAGAAAAAATCTTAGCATTAACTGGTGAGACTTACAGCATCACATTGAGTATAAAATACACCACTGAGTTGTATATAATAAAGCCTTCATGCTTTGTTAAATAGAAAACTGTAACATGATGAATAGAACAGTAATGTATAACAGTTTATTACAAGTGCTAACTAAACATGCTAATAAAAACAAAGATGTGGCAGTTGACACTGCAGTTTTTTGTGTGACCCAGCAGATTTTGTTATCTTTTGAGAAAACTCAGTTTTTTTTAGTTTTTATTAAATAAACAAGACTAAATATTAAACCTTATTTGTTATGCAATGTATTTAAATTTAATAGACAATGCCTAAAATGTCCATGTCTAGGGGGAAGGCCATAAAAAGGCCTTATCTGGAGTGTTATTATTGCTGGATTTTAGGTCTCCCACATTTCCAGTATTTTGTATACACAAAGAAAAGTTTGCATTATAAGTATCCTATACTGATGTATTCCTGAGTACTGAGTATTTTTGATGTGTATTAAGAAGTTTATTAATTTCCATATTTGACTTTTTTAAATAAAAGGCTGTATTCAGGCCTGAAATTAGCGGACTTTTTGAAATGTTTTGAAATGTAATCTTCAGTTTTTGAGCCTCACCTACAGTACACTGTAGAAGGGGGGTTGTCCCACAGGTCAGTTGTGGCCAACATTACACAGCTTAGCCTAGTTATTCTTTCATTTATGCTGAGAAGGAGCAGATGTGGTGTTGTAGGTATAGAGAGGCTGTTCTGATGCTTGATACATGTGCGAGTGGGACTCATTTAAAAGCTCCACCACTTTCAGAGCTCCACAGGCTCCGGTGTACCGCGTTACAATTAAATCTAGTGTTAGATTTAACTAAACAGAACCTTTTTCAGATAACCAGCCACATAGCTGCTTTATTAAAAATAGGAGGTTATGAGAGAGCCGTATGAGCGCTGTGGATAGTGAGATATGATTTTTGGTATTGAGACAGGAAACATGATACGTAGCTGATGATGTGATCAGAGTAATGTACAAAACAATACATGATTTATAAAAAGCTCACAATAAAAGGCCTGTAAAATATCAGATTCAGAAATACTTGTAACGAATGTTGTGGTGTTAGAGAAGTGCTAGAGAAGGACTGTGACACTCAAGGACATACATCTTCCTAATTTTAAACCATTAAACCCCAGTGTTGCTTTGGGCTCAGTGTGGCACGGCTCAATGTGCTCAAATGTCTCTTCCTATTAAAGGTCTCTTTTTTTGTTTTAGCCGCTCCTGTATTTAGGGGTTGCTACAGCACATCTGTTCCGCATACTAGACTTGGCACTAGATTTTACACCTGATGCCTTTTCTGACCCAGCCCTCCAATTTATCCAGGCTTGGGACTGGCACAGAGAGTGCACTGACAAGCGCACCTCCCAATGCCACACAAAGACTTAAATAAAATAATTTTAAAGATACTCCAGTGACCTGAATAAAGATCTGACCTCAACCCCACTGAACAGTTCTGGAATAAACTGGAACATCAGTTAAGGCTTTCTTAACCACTGTCAAGGCCATACAAATGCTCTTTTGACTGAATGGGCACAAATTTCCACAGACATGCTTCAAAGCTTTGAGAGAGGCCTTCTTAGAGGAGTGGCTGATGTTATAGCTGAAAATATCACATAGAGGTCACTTTATTTTAATACCATTTCTTGTTAATATGGGATGTCCAACAAGCTCATGGTCAGTTGTCCAAATGCTTTTGGCCATATAGTGTGTGTATGATCAAATGTATTATTAACTCTGTTGCTTCTTAACCTCACTAGGATGCTGTACTCTGTTAACATCTGTTATTGGAGTTTGGTCAGCATCTTCAGACTACACTAGACATTTGTACTTAATGTAAATTAAAAGTGTTTTTTATCTGTCTTCATCGTAGTGCGAGTTTGAAGATGCGGAATGTGCTACAGCTACACTAGACATTTGTATTAAAATGTAAATTAGTAGTGTTTTCTATCTGTCTTCATCTAAGTGTGATGTGCTACAGCTTTTGCACTCTAGTGTGTAATGTATAGTCTATAGTGTGAGTTTTCTCCTTCATGCACTGTGAGCAAATCAACATTTCTGTGTAAAAAAAAATTTATGCGTCCATTTGCACATTTATTGTAGTTTTTTTTTTTTTTTTTTACTGCTGAGTGCTAGATTAAATCTACATTTTACACAGCTCTGCATCTATACTGGTAACTTCTGTAATGTCACATTATCTGCTCCCTTATGTTCTTCAAAAACAATTTAGTGTATTGTAATATTTTTTCCTATCATACAGAGACCTAGAATTTGGTTTCATGGCATCACTACTGACCTACTATTGCATATGTTTTGACAGGCAGTTCAAATCTAATTTCTAGCATATCTGACCTGAGTTGGATAAAGTTTCTGCAATTTGAAATACTAAAACCCACATAAGGTCTGACTCTGTATGTGGTTTAAAATAATATAAAACATGCCCCTCAGTCTAACCAGTCAAATCAGATTTCATATGGAGTAATTTTGGTGACTTCTACACAATGACACTTTTTTTAAATAATCACAAATGTCTTCAATTAGAAGTAGTCGTATACGATTTAACTATACAGATTTAACCTGCAAATCAACCATTTAAAAAACAAGAGGATATCACTTAATATTATTAGAGCTTGACAAATATTTGTGACTACTGAGTGGTGGCTCACAGTGAAAACAGACAGTGATCTGGAGAGAAAGAGTAAGACACTGTATAACCATTTATTTAAAATGTGTACACGTTAATTATAGCTGTGTCGTGGCTCATATACTGACAGAAATATACCAAAATGCCAAAATAACCTTTAATGATCTGCTCTTTGGCCCTGGGTCCTTTGTCTTTAGCAGCCCTTTCTATTTATTTTATCTCTCCTTTTACACCAGGGCTGAAACCTCTTACAGGCAGTGTGAGTCATATTTTACAGCTTTTCATATTAGGCCAAGATGGACGACTGAGGGGATACGTCGGGGATACGTCCCAGAACTGATAATGCATTTTCTCTGCTACCTGCTCTGCCATAAATCTGTCCACAAATCTGATGAGTGGTTTCATCTGAGGACTCAGACGAGGTTTTACTGGAGTGAAGGATGTGGTAGATGTTATTCTGGACCAGGTTGGCCTTGACTCAGTTCTGTTTTTTTAGAATGCAGGATTTGCTTCACAGCACTAGTGAAGCATATTACTAAATATGTGTGTACTTCTTATATGTATACTTAAATTCTTAGGTGGTGCATTCATATGGTCATGTATGCAATTAAATGGTTAAAATTCTTGGCATTACACTGAAGAGCATAAACATTAGAACCGCCCATCTAATATGCTGTCAAAGTGGCTCTGAACCACCAACACATGGACTCCATAAGACATTTCATGGAGTCTTGTGTTATCTTGTACCAGATGGTCCCTCTGTATGTTGTAAGTTGGATTGTCCTATAGCTCTGCATGCCCTTTGTAGGTGCTTGTGATGGTGGACAGGGCACAGACTTTTTGACTGTTCTGTATCTGCGCAGTTTGCAATTTGTGACTTGTCCATCCTCTGACGGAACAGTTAAACCATACAAAAAAACCCCAAACAAACAAACAAACAAACAAAAATGATAGCTTGAATTTTTTTCACTCTAATGCTGTAAAGTTTCCACCAGGATGAGCTTGTGTACACTGGAAATAGACTTGTGTGTGTGGTGAGCTCATTTTCTGGAATATGGCTGTACTGTCCTCATGCACCGGGACTGCGGTCATGGTGAGATCCAGGGCGGCAACACAGACTCAACCCAGAGCATCTCTACCACCACTATCACCCTGTAATTTTCCTTCTGAAAAAGCAGGAAAGAGAGAGAGAGAGAGAGAGAGAGAGAGATCTTCTCTAATCCTCTAACGGCTGTGTCCAGATGGTCATGTTTTGCAAAGCATTGTGGGTTTGTGTTTTTTCCGCCCTGCTCTATATTTTGTGTGAGACTGCATAATGGGGTGTATGATCGATAGACTTAATACAGTTGTCAGCATTCCTGAAGATTTAAGAGTATATGTAGATGTAGGAAGACAAAGAGCTGCTCATGCACATGTTCCAGATTTTTGGACAAATGTTAAGGAGTCTGTTTAATGTCAGTTATTTTTCTTGTTTAGTTGTTGAGCTTTTGAATAATATTTGGGGAGATGTGATCATCACAATCATTGAAAACCACGTCATTAGGTTCAGTCCAGGTAACAGCCCTCTGTTTTTTTATTCATTTTGAAAACTGAGTACTCAGTTCTGAGTTTGGGGTGTGTAATGGAGAGGTGGATTTGCTTCAGTGCCAGAAGTGGTGTGTGCATTCAAACATTCAGAGAATGCCAGTGATCACCCCAAGTATTCTGAACCAGTGGAGAAGAAATCCTGAACCTTGCCTTTACTGTATCTGTGCATATAACATGTAGCTGTTTCAGTACCATTCTGTAAACATTCTGTATAAATGTTTAGTCTTATAATGAGTCATGAAAGCTCAAAATAATACTGATTATATGTTTTAAGTAAAAAATGTCTATTTCAGCCATTTCTAGACAACTTCAGGTTCCTAACTACATCCATTCTAACCTGAGAAAAACAGCTTGTTCCTTGTTTGCTTCTTTGTTCCTTATGCTAAAGGAAAATCTGGCTGATTCCACCAAAATATTTCTACTATGATTTAGAAGCTCCGGGAACATAAGCATCATGATCGACAGTCAAGCAGGTGGTATATCACTACAAACTTAGAGACTCCTGTAGTCTTAGGGCTACTTTAGACTAAATCAGCACCTTGAAACTAGCTTCAGGTTTGTTGCTCATAACATAAGCAACAAAAAAACCTTCTGGGCAGAGATGTGTGTGTTATTTATTTCATTTCATTTTCATCAACAACTATTTCCTGGTCTGAGTCACAGGAAGTTCTATTACATCTGGAAACACTGGGCAATGCAGGAATACAATGGACATGGCACCAGTCCAGTGAAGGGCTTCCGCCATCCTCCCATCCTCAGACTTAGCCAACTGCCGACCGGTCACTAACAAGTGAAAAAGAATTCTGCACCACCTAAAAACGTTAAACATTGGTTGAACTCTGGTACCAGTCTGCTAAATAAAGTGGCCAAAGATCCAAACAGAATTGTCCTAGAAACTTGTTGATGACTGTCTAAAGCACCTGAGTAATGGGAAGAGCATTAAGCGACATACAACCAACAGATGTGCTGTATGTATATTTTTTGACCCAGCAAATTTTGTCTTTAAAAAGAAGCCTACATTCCTTTTCTTAACAGCACAAAAAATGGTAAAAGTTTCTACTCATCTGAGTTTGTTTCTTTTGGTGTGTACAGAATCTATGAGGTCTTTGTTACTATTCCACCTGCTTCCCCCAGAGTCGCATTCCACTCTTTATTCTGGGTCAGTGGTTCCCTCAGAAACCATAAACACATGTCCACTGTAAAGAAAGGGTGTAAGACAGCATTGCTAGATCATCATGAGTAATTGAATTAGCGGATAAGCAGCATGTGTATGACCTGCTTGAGCTAAACTGTGTCCTTGCCATTCAGCCGTATGAGTCTGTAATCTCTACAAACATCTAAAGATCTCATCATTTTATGGTACAATTATGGTAAATGTGAATCAATCAATACAATTGTAGCAGGGTATTACTGATAAAAATGCTTAGGACAGGTCTAATATCAAAGAAACTTAGATAAATAATGCTAGGTCCAGTAGCCAGTCCAAAACATGTCTAGACATGTTTTAAAATTGTGAGCATGCCTGATTTATTGATTTATTTTTTTCAGTCGTACTCTGTGATGTGAAGGCCGCCTCTGACCAGCATGCCTTCATTACTGAGGTAGCGCTCTCTCAGAGTTTGAGGAGATTTGATGACTTGTATCACGTTCCACAGGGAGTAAATGGGTTCTGTGATTGCCGGTGCACATGATTGCCATTCAGGGTGCCCACTCGGCTCTCAAAGGAGCTGCTGTTCACAGATGATGGCCTTTCAGAGGACGTCAAATTACACAGGGCAGGACAGGCCTTGATGGTGACTGGGAGAGGACACAAATATACCATATGCATTGCTGATTTAAAATGCACAGCAGTCAACAGTAGACGAGACTAACTCAACAGAACAAAAGTAGGAAACAGTGCCAGTTTTTTTCTCTTTTGTGTTTTTGATCATGGTTTAATTTAACCAACAGATCTGTCCAAATGTATTATTTTTGGAAATCCCTCTTATTAATACATCTAAATCAAGTAATGTGTGCTACCAGGACTTAAGATGAATCCTCTTTGGATCACTTGCAGAAGTATGGCTTAAATGTTTAGTTTGAGCTTATGAGTATAACTGTAAGGATCAGCAGGATTACAGATTTAATAAAATAAAACATTAGATACTTTGTAAATCCAGTGAATCTTGGCAGGGCAGACAGACCAACCTAACTAACTAGAGTAGTGCATTAAAGGGCGTACGCTTTTAGGGGAATGTCTGGAAGGAGGCCTTGCAGTAAGAGTTTGGTGTCACATTTCAAATGGTTTTGTTTCATTTCAGTCAGTAGCTAATGACTGTGGACACAGGCTTTGATTTAGGCTAATGTGTGCTGATGGATCTTTGGCCCATTCCTGGTTTATCCTCTCTTAATCTTAACAGGATTATATCTCATACAGAATCTAATTTAATTCTGTGTGTATGAAATTTGGCAGATGTGAGTGTGGTTTATGTGCCAGTAGGTGACATTAAAGAAAGACCTTAACAGTGAGAAAGATTTAACATGTGCCCATGCTGTCATTACACAGGGTTTGTCAATATATACAAAATGCAAACTAGAAAATATAGTTGGCAAGAGTTAATTAAGATTGAAAAATCTGAAGTGCAAAGAAACACTTAAATACCATTAACAAAGATGAGTTTCTGCATTTGCATAGAAATCCAGTGGTGTTAACCTGAGTCACGTTTTGTTAATGACCTTTCTTCAGTGATTCTTGAAGGGCCTGTTATTATATTCAAAACACTTTTAAGTATGTCTTTCACCTGCCTTTTTTATTTTTGGTTTGCTCAATGCCAGCTGCATCAGCTCCAAAGCTCTTGTGTTTTTCATTCTTTTCTATTGTCTTGGCATTATTTCTGAAAGGTTCCGCCATAAACGTTGTTCCTTCAGGAATATTTAGGAATATAACGTGTACATACCACAAAGCCTTGTAAAAGATTCTAAACTTTGTCACAGTGAAAGCTCATCCAAGAAAGCTCAGTTCAGCTTCAGTCTTCAATTTTAATAACCCTTTATCTTGTTTATTTTAGATTCTGAAAAGCCTCAGACACACCTAAGCTAATCATGGAATATGAGCAGCCTCATTTTCATCCCACCACAGTACAAGGTCACACCTTTGAGAACATGTTGGATTCATTTAAATTGACAAACAAGTCTATTATGATGGTAAATATTATTGGCTTTAAAGATACAAGTCCAGATTTGGGTGTGTCTGTGTGGCACAACAGTCTAATGCACTAACCCATCACCATGGACTGCTGTACAGACACAATTGTCTGTCTGAGTAAGGAGTCAAGTTTCAGGCAGAAGTAGTACAGCAATATTACAGCATGTTTATCTGTGCATGTTAAAGCTTTCTATAGGAATCCTCAGCTGGCTAATAAAAAAGTGTTTAATGGTTTCACACGTGCATACTGAATGAAATAGGGAACTGGGAATAACTGAAGAAAAACATTCACCTGACTGTTGTCTTCCTAAAGTGTGGTAGTGTTGTTTTCCGCTTGAACGTGATATGAAAAAGACAAAATGTGGTCAACTGGAATTGGTTTATAGCAATTGATTTAAGTAGAGAGACCTTAAACCAAAAGATTACTTGGTTGACTTACCTTTTATTTGCACACTGAACACAATTCTGATAAAAAAGCCACAACTTTTATATCAGTGTTATAGTTTTTCAGTTATCTACTGTCCAATCATAGAAGCAATTAAGCAAACTGTAGTCTAGTTTTGTTTGTGCAAGACACACCATATGGCCAAAAGTAATTATTCATTTCAGGTGTTTTAGATACACCGATTGCTTACAGGTATATAAAGTCAGTACTTCAACTTCGTGGCAGCAGTTTCTTTTCTGTTATGGCCGTGCCCCTGTGGTCAAGCAAGGTTCATAAAGACATGTACGTTGAATTTGGAGGAACTCCACTGTCCTGTAGAGAGCCCTGATCTCAAACCTATTAAATTTCTTTGGGATGAATTGAAACCTCTATTGCCCCTTGCTTATGTCAGTGTGACTGTGGGACTTTGTGCCAATTCAGTCAAAAGAGCAGAATCTTGTAATGACCTTTCCAGAAGTGTGGTGGCTGAAATTCATATGAGAGGGAAAACTCCAGCTCATGGTCACATGTTCAGATACTTTTAACCATGTTGCACTTTGCAGTCATTCTAAAACTATAGGCTAAATGCCTAATCCAAGTCTATAATCCAAATCTATAAATGCATAGACGCTGTTATTGTTAACTTCATTCCTGATTTTTTTTCTGCTTCTTGTTCTTCATTTCTGGTTGTTACAGCTGGAATGGGTGTATTAGGCAGCAGCTGTGGGGCAGCATGTGTGGTATGCTGGCTCTGTTTTTTTAGCTGATGCTTACCTCAGACCTGGATGCCTGTAGCATGGCATCATTCACAAGTCTTACACCATCACTTATTATGAATCCATAACACAGTTGTCTTCTTTGGATATGCACAAGTTGACACCACTCCAGATGGGAAGTTCTAATTCTGTTTTTTTCTGTGTTAAGGCTATGATACCCTCTATCTTATTTTCGAAAGGATTTTATGATTAAAGGCTTTGCACACAGGGAGAAACAGACATGTCCTTGACATCTTCTTTTTTGACATTCTTTTTTGAGAGCATTGCTCATTTTGATCTGAGAGGAATTCGTGGGAGGCTTTTTTTGTTCTTGAACTCGTGCACTTGTGGGTTTCATGCTTCAAGAGTAGTGGTGCCCTTTATCTTTACAGCCTTTTGATTCTTGACACATTTTAAAGATAACTGAAGTAAACAGGATGCACTTGACCACAATTTGGAGTGCTAGAGCAAAGATACTTTTGAGATTTCAGCTTTTGATTTTTAATTAATTAATTTTTTTAAAATCTTTATTTGCTTAGTCATTATGGGCGAATATGTGTATAGTAGTGGATAAAATATATTGATTATACACTGATCAGCCATAACATAAAAAAACACCTCCTTGTTTCTACACTCACTGTCCATTTTATCAGCTCCACTTACCATATAGAAGCACTTTGTAGTTCTACAATTACTGACTGTCATCCATCTGTTTCTGTACATACCTTTTAAGCCTGCTTTCACCCTGTTCTTTAATGGTCAGGACCCCCACAGGACCACCACAGAGCAGGTATTATTTGAGTGGTGGCTCATTCTCAGCACTGCAGTGACACTGACATGGTGGTGGTGTGTTAGTGTGTGTTGTGCTGGTATGAGTGGATCAGACACAGCAGCGCTGCTGGAGTTTTTAAACACCTCACTGTCCCTGCTGAACTAAGAATAGTCCACCAACCAAAAATATATCCAGCCAACAGCGCCCCGTGGGCAGCGTCCTGTGACCACTGATGAATATCTCAAAGATGACCAACTCAAAGAGCAGTAGTAGATGAGCGATCGTCTCTGACTTTACATCTATAAGATGATAAACTGATATACATTCATATTCGTTTTTCTTAAATAGATGTGTAATTTTAAGGTCTATTTCACAAAACTCAAATTCTCATCCTTTGCTCCATCTCAAATTACAATTGGTTTAAAATTGCATTATTGGCTGGAATGTTGCTCTCTACAGACTATACTGTAGAGACTTCACAGATGACAAATGCTCATTTCTGAAAGGAGTCTGGGGGCTGGATCCAGTCATTTGAATGTCCACAGTGACACGGAAACACTGATGAAATTTGATCAAAATGCAGCGGTGTGTGAGTTCAGCCGTGCGAATTTGTAATATAATATTGCTATTACATCACGCCATCATATACAGTGTATCACAAAAGTGAGTACACCCCTCACATTTTTGCAGATATTTAAGTATATCTTTTCATGGGACAACACTGACAAAATGACACTTTGACACAATGAAAAGTAGTCTGTGTGCAGCTTATATAACAGTGTAAATTTATTCTTCCCTCAAAATAACTCAATATACAGCCATTAATGTCTAAACCACCAGCAACAAAAGTGAGTACACCCCTTAGTGAAAGTTCCTGAAGTGTCAATATTTTGTGTGGCCACCATTATTTCCCAGAACTGCCTTAACTCTCCTGGGCATGGAGTTTACCAGAGCTTCACAGGTTGCCACTGGAATGCTTTTCCACTCCTCCATGACGACATCACGGAGCCGGCGGATATTCGAGACTTTGCGTTCCTCCACCTTCCGCTTGAGGATGCCCCAAAGATGTTCTATTGGGTTTAGGTCTGGAAACATGCTTGGCCAGTCCATCACCTTTACCCTCAGCCTCTTCAATAAAGCAGTGGTCGTCTTAGAGGTGTGTTTGGGGTCATTATCATGCTGGAACACTGCCCTGCGACCCAGTTTCCGGAGGGAGGGGATCATGCTCTTCTCAGTATTTCACAGTACATATTGGAGTTCATGTGTCCCTCAATGAAATGTAACTCCCCAACACCTGCTGCACTCATGCAGCCCCAGACCATGGCATTCCCACCACCATGCTTGACTGTAGGCATGACACACTTATCTTTGTACTCCTCACCTGATTGCCGCCACACATGCTTGAGACCATCTGAACCAAACAAAATAATCTTGGTCTCATCAGACCATAGGACATGGTTCCAGTAATCCATGTCCTTTGTTGACATGTCTTCAGCAAACTGTTTGCGAGCTTTCTTGTGTAGAGACTTCAGAAGAGGCTTCCTTCTGGGGTGACAGCCATGCAGACCAATTTGATGTAGTGTGCGGCGTATGGTCTGAGCACTGACAGGCTGACCCCCCACCTTTTCAATCTCTGCAGCAATGCTGACAGCACTCCTGCGCCTATCTTTCAAAGACAGCAGCTGGATGTGACGCTGAGCACGTGCACTCAGCTTCTTTGGACGACCAACACGAGGTCTGTTCTGAGTGGACCCTGCTCTTTTAAAACGCTGGATGATCTTGGCCACTGTGCTGCAGCTCAGTTTCAGGGTGTTGGCAATCTTCTTGTAGCCTTGGCCATCTTCATGTAGCGCAACAATTCGTCTTTTAAGATCCTCAGAGAGTTCTTTGCCATGAGGTGCCATGTTGGAACTTTCAGTGACCAGTATGAGAGAGTGTGAGAGCTGTACTACTAAATTGAACACACCTGCTCCCTATGCACACCTGAGACCTAGTAACACTAACAAATCACATGACATTTTGGAGGGAAAATGACAAGCAGTGCTCAATTTGGACATTTAGGGGTGTAGTCTCTTAGGGGTGTACTCACTTTTGTTGCCGATGGTTTAGACATTAATGGCTGTATATTGAGTTATTTTGAGGGAAGAATAAATTTACACTGTTATATAAACTGCACACAGACTACTTTTCATTGTGTCAAAGTGTCATTTTGTCAGTGTTGTCCCATGAAAAGATATACTTAAATATCTGCAGAAATGTGAGGGGTGTACTCACTTTTGTGATACACTGTAGCACTTTAACACATGTTAAGTGAAAAGAACGTCAGTGACCAGACTGGTAATTTTTCACTACTATAGGCATGCTATTCCAGCAGATCTGAGAAAAGGTAATTGACACTACTATGGTACTGTCATTGCAGTGCAAATGACGTATGTCTGGTCAGTAGGGGTTCCTTTCCATTGGGGAATAGGGTAAAGAAGATAGACAGTGTATAGAGCAACAGATGGGTTCCAGTCAGTAATTGTCTACACAAAAAGTGCATCTATATTGTAAGTTTAGCTCATAATTGTATTTTTCCAAATGTAAGTATATGCTTACGTAAACTCTGTTTACATAGAGGCTACACTTGGCTTACAGGCCCACTATCAAATATGTGAAGTCATTAGTAATCAGTAATAATCCAAAATCGTTCTGTGACTCTGCAGACATTACTCCATCTGGCTTTATCACATAATCACTATACCCTTGACCTAACTGTTAAAATGATTGATTTCGTTATTATTAATAAACATCTGTAGAACAAACAAATTTAGATTAATGGCCTTTGGTTTTGCAGTAGAGTTCACATAGACGTAAAACATAATAGGAGAGCCTGGGAAAGCATGCATACAGGCCACGACTAGGGCTTTTTAAACAAAGTTTACTTTTCTATTATACATTATATGGCCAAAATATGTGGACATCTGATAATAAGCTTGATGGTCATACGGTTTTAAAACCATAAGCAATAGCTGTTTCACAAGATTATGGAGTGTGTTTGTGACTCACAATCAACATCCAACTTTATCCCAAAAGTCCTCAGTGAGGTTGAGGTAAGGGCTCTGTGCCTCTATACCAAACTCATTTAACTAAGATCAAATCAATTTTGTCACCACAAGACCTGGAAAAGGTAATTCATGCACTTATTTCATGTCACCTAGACTACTGTAACAGTTTGTATATGGGTATAAGTAAGTCCTCATTAGCTCGGTTACAGCTAGTCCAAAATGCAGCGGCACGTCTGCTCACAGGTACAAAGAAGTTTGACCACATTACCCCGGTCCTGGCATCTCTCCATTGGCTTCCTGTAAGCTACAGGATCCAATTTAAAGTTCTTCTGTTTGTTTTTAAGTCCTTATATGGATTGGCACCATCTTACATAAGAGACTTGCTCCATTTCTATTGTTCTCCTAGATCTCTTAGGTCATCCGATCAATTGCTCTTGGCTGTGCCACGGTCACGGTCAAAGCTCAAAGGTGATCGAGCCTTTGCAGTTGCTGCTCCGAGGTTGTGGAACAGTCTACCTTTGGACATTAGGGCCGCTTCCTCCATTTCTGTTTTTAAATCTAGACTAAAAACGCACTTCTACCAACTAGCATTTCCTGGATGAGTGTCATGGTCTGCGTTTCTGTTGTTCTACTGTTTTATACTTTGTGTTGCTTTTTATATGTGTGTTTTATGTTTCAACATGTACAGCACTTTGGTTGTAAATGTGCTTTATAAATAAATTACTTACTTTATTACTTACTAACTGTCCTTACAGGCCACAGTTGGAAACAAATGTACTTAATATAATGATTTAAACACCTTTTGGTAATTGCTGAATATTTTATTAGGAGGAATGTCAATTTATTTTGGCTTTATTGTGTAATTAAAATATAAGTTTCATAGTTAAGTAGTCAAAATAGTAGGCAAATTAGTTAGTGATGATTTAATCCAAATGTACAGTGAATATTTTGTCCAGTTGTCAATTATAAACTGAGAATTTTAGATAAAGATTCTGAAGATTCTTGATAGCAGGGCTTTGGTTAAATTTTTATGGATGAGATGTGGGATCAAGACATTTACAACCAGTCAAAGTCAAAATCCTCCCCAGTGCTGCTTCACTGTTAATTTCATTTCCATTTAGTAAAGGTCAAATATGTAAACACAAACACATTCCCAATCAAACGACATGTGGTTTATTAAAGAGAGTGCTTTCTTAAGTACTATCCTGCCAGAAATATCCAAATCTGCCTGCTCTTTCCATTTAGAGCTTACAGTGTGTTGAATATGAGCCCCTGCAGACCAACCATCACAGATATGAAGATTTATGAGCGAGAAGATGGCAGATATAATATCTTCTCATGATCTTCAATGCTTGGTTACTCCCAGAAGGTTTGGACCAATTATAGTTCACCAGCCAGCTGTCTGGTGGTGTAAACATCCTGACTAATTAGAACCGGTTTAAATGAAGCGGACCTGCTGAAACACATTTCAGCAATATTTGCTTATCTGAGAGCGACTGCTAGAGTTTGAGGCCCCCAGAATTCTCATTCGAAAGTTCTCGTTCTCTTAAAACAAAGAATCGCTTATGAACTTGGAGGCTGCGGTCATACTGCCTGATCAACGCTCATTTAGCTATAGTTTCTGGGGTCTCTAATGAGGGTTGGCTGCCACTCTCTTTGATCGGCCCGTTTGATTACAGCAGCCTGAGATCCAGATTTGTTTGGCGGGATGGTCATTTGGCGGCTCTTGCAAGGTTTTTGTGAGAGAGAAAATCTCTGCAGCTGGTGTAGAAATGAACTCTTGTAAACTCAAGTTCATCATGATGTGCCATTTCCCCCCTCACCGCTGGAATCCCTGAACTGGATTATTAACAATTATCGGTATTAAGAAAAACACAAGAGTGCATTTTTCCGAAATGAGATTTGCCTTTCAGTTTTTGACAGTCGTTAGTAATCAGTGATCATTTAAAATGTTTTTTTTTATCTTTAGACATTATGTCTAACTTAATTGCTCAATCAGCATTACCTTAATGAAAAAAAAGATTGTTTTCTAAAAGCATGCAATGTCTGACCCATCATTGTAAACACAGGACACAAATCATCTTGAATCACCCTATTAGATGTGGTCACTATGCAGATGTTCGTTCTAGAATGTGTAGGCAGATGGTTTTATATCAGGACTTAAAAAATCTATATACATAAAAAGGAACTGAAAAGCATGTATCACTAATATGAGTGAGAATTAATAGTCATGAGAATTTTTAGGGACTAAATAAACGACTAAATACTGCATGTTTTGGGGAAATTATGGATTTTTTTATTGTGTTTCTCTGCATACTTTTTTTTAGCCTGCTTTCACCCTGTTCTTCAATGGTCAGGACCCCACAGGACCACCACAGAGCCGGTAATATTTAGGTGGTGGATGATTCTCAGCACTGCATTGACAAGGACATGGTGGTGGTGTGTTAGTGTGTGTTGTGCTGGCATGAGTGGATCAGACACAGCAGCGCTGCTGGAGTTTTTAAATATTGTGTCCACTCACTGTCCACTTTATTAGACGCTCCTACCTAGTTGGTCCACCTTGTAGATGTAAAGTCAGAGATGATCGCTCATCTATTGCTGTTTGAGTTGGTCATCTTCTAGACCTTCATCCGTGGTCACAGGACGCTGCCCACAGCACAACACACACTAACACACCACCACCATGTCAGTGTCACTGCAGTGCTGAGAATCATCCACCACCTAAATAATACCTGCTCTGTAGTGGTTCTGGGAGAGTTTTGACCATTGAAGAACAGCATGAAAGGGGGCTAACAAAACATGCAGAGAAACAGTCAGTACTACAGTCAGTAATTGTAGAACTTCAAAGTGCTTCTATATGGTAAGTGGAGCTGATAAAATGGACAGTGTGTGTAGAAAAAAGGAGGTGGTTTTAATGTTATGGCTGATCAGTGTATATGAGAGCTAATTACATTTATTCATGACAGTCAGTATGTGCACACATAAATGTAATATAATGAATATATTTACTTGCTATATTAAATCACCTATAGCAGAGAAACACAGATTCAGATGCAGTTTAAAACATCATTTATTTAAAGTAATTAATGTATTACATCTGTTAGCAACTGAACTAGAACTTAAGAATTAGTGCTTATGAAGGATGTCCACACACTTGGGTAAATATATGAAACAATTAAATGTAATTTGTAAAGGAAATTGACTGCTCTACTAACCACACTTTGTATAACAGAGACGTGTGTTGTGTGTGAGTAAACAGGCTAGGTGATTGATACTAGGTGTCAGAAGGAACAGATGAATTGGTGGGCAGTAGGCCCAGTATTTTGGTTGCTTGCCTGCTAAATGTGCATTTAATTGCACGGTAATGGCTTGACATATGAAACGACTAATCCAGCAATCAGCCGTTTGGTGGAAAAAGTAATCAAATCTTGTGTTCAGATCAGAAGGGCAGTTCACCACCAATTAAAACGTTAATTCAAAATATAAAACAGGAGCATTGTCATCCTTTGGAATTCATCAGACATTTTTCACCACGGGTCATGGGTTGTGTAGTTTAAAAAGACATTAGTGAAAGTATTCTTTTCATGCAGTCTCATGACCTTGAATTCTTGAATTCTTTGTCCCGGGTGCATCCATCCCATGCTCTGTTGATGTCATCTCTGTGAAAGTGCCAGCTTTTAGTTTACGCTGGAGAATGGCATTCAGGCCTTAACAATTTTAAGTGCCAGCATTGAGACTCTTGTAGGAGAGAAACACTGAGGCTTTAGAATGAGATAGTTTCAATTGCAAATTACAATGCCTCTCACACAGGACATCTTCTTCTGTTAGGGCTGAATTTGTCACGGTCACTGCTGTTCCTCCCAGCTTATTTTTCACTCACTGGAGCAGATTCATGTTGATGAATGTTGCACTAGTTGCACAGCCCTGCTAGTCAGTATTATCTATCTGTCTATCAGTCTGTTTGTCTGTATAGTTTTTAAAGTTACAAGATCCAATCTATAGCTGAAAAAACGTGGTAGAAAAAAGGTAGAAGTAAGTCAGTAAGTTTTTTTTTACAAGGTTAGTGTTTACTTAACTACATAAGTAGGTAGTTTTAAGGACAGCATGGGACTGGTTGGACAGCCAGGGGAAGTTCCCACTACCTGGGTGCCACTTCAAAAATAGACTTGGTGCTCATCTTTCTTAAGTCTTCAAGTATACATAGTTTGATAGTGCACGTGGTAAGCCCTGCGTTACCTACAGTAGCAAAGTCTTTAGATGAAAAGGGACTGAATGAGCACCTGAGTGGCCTACATCAGGGTTTTTTAAACTGTTTTTCAAGCGACCCACACTGTCCATGATTTTTTTATGCAACCCAGGCAACACAAATAATGTATCTTACTCTCTCTGTAAAATCTGATCCCATTGTGATTTACAAGATGTAATATAAAGACTCCACAAGTGGGTGTTCGCATTTATTTAATAATATTTTTTTTCTCTGTGATCCATTTATTACGCCACACAACCCACCTAAGGGTCGTGACTCAGGGTTTGATAAACCCTGGCCTACTTGTAGAGTATATCTACTAAAGATGAGTTTTTGAGAAGTGCACCCAGGACCTGCTGGTTGATTTAGTACACAGAAGCACTGACTGTTTTAGGTTCAAGCTTGCAGTGAACATAATGAATAAAACCTCTGTAGATGAGTCAGAGAAAACCCTAAACTTCTGCTGTGATTTACATCCGTGCCCTCTGGATCAGTGTAATTACATTTAGAGCTCAACCAGCACTGGATGCATCCATTTGATCATTGCTGCAGGGCTGGACGTCAGACAGAAACAAGGCTCAGATACAAGTCTAATATGTTGTGCAATCATGTTACTAATTTAGTGACTGGGCATAACATGAAACGTCAGAAAACTCTGAACATTTCATTTCACTCTGCTGACCTGACCTTTAGCTGCCGATATGAAGCATTGTGGCCTCCCTTTTTATCAAAATCTATTACAACTTTAAACCAGACTGATATTTGAGGTCTGTTATTGTTTTCAAATACTCTGTGAGCTCATGTGGCTGAATGATAAGAGCAGTGGTTGAGATCTGGGGGTTAAAAGCCTTGGAGGGACATGTATCAGTGCACTAATAGTGTTGGTCCTGAGTGAGTCTGGATAAATAAGTGGGTTGCAATAGGATCGACATCCACTCTTCCAGATCAAATATGCAGATGAATGATCCACTGTAATGACCCCTAATATGGAAGCTGCCAAAAGGAATCATTCACTCACTGATTGTAAATACACTGTACAGCCAAAAGTATGTGGACACTCTTCTTTATTATTAAGTTACTGTGTTTTACCGGCTTACGGGTTAATTATATAAAATAAATCGTATTCTTCCAACTTTTCAGCAAGACTTTGGGGAAGGTCCTGTCTCAAAATGACTGTAGTGTACCCGTGTAGACGATTTGAGGTCCATAAAGGCATGGTTTGGTGTGAAAGAAATCCAGAGTCGGTTCTGCACAAAGCTCTAAATCCCACCCTATTAAACTCATTTGGGATGAATTTGAACGTTGATTGCGAGCCATTAGTGCCTGACCTCAAAAATGCTCTATAGATTATTATATAGATTATAAAATTATATAGACATTTCTGTGAAAAGCCTTAACATGACTACATAAGTTTGGTTATAGGACGTATAAATAGAAGTGTTGGCTCTATTAAAGGAGGATAGAGGTTCGCTTAAAATTTAAAACTAGGCTTCCTAGCATGTTAAACCTCTTTTTTTCCTTTGTGTGTGTGTGTGTGTGTGTGTGTATGAAAATATACTATGTCTGGAGACTTAAAAGATTTTCCAACTGCCACCAGTCCAGCTGGCGAAATAAAATAAAAAAATTGCCATGCTTAAATCCAGGACCTGCTGGCAGTTTTGACTTGTGTGCCACTGTCATATGGCAAAAAAAATATTTTTATTTCATTAGCTAAATGTTTTGATGCCTTTGTTCTATGCATTATAATATCTGTCTTTTATACAGAAGGTGTCCAGAATGGAAGCAGTGTCAAAAATCCTCAGTAGACGAGGTTAGTGTTTTACAAGGCATAACTGATTGGCCTTGGCGAGAAAAACGAGCCATTCTGACAGGTGTTGTAAAGGGCAGTGCCGACTTCCTCTCCGGGGCTTGTTTGGAGAGAGCGGCTGAATTTATTAAGACCCTATACAAGCATTTCCAGCTGTGGAAGCAGAACGTGAACTGACAAGCCCCTTTTATGAAAGCCTCGCAGGCTCTTATGAATTCCCCAGTTACCATCAGAGTGCTTCATACACAATCCTTCAAACTGTAAAAGAAAATCTTATCAAACCTGAAAGAAAATCATGTTTGATTTATCTGTCCTCTATTCTTGTATTGATGCTTGATATTTATATTTTCTTCACTTCAGAGCTCAGGTCTCTGCTGGGTTATACTTTTATATTTGTAAAATTAGAAGAATTTGTAGTCTGTATGAGTATGACAGAGATTACGACATAGAATTGATTAAAATTTTAATACAAGGACTTAAATACAGGGGATCTTATTGATTATTGAGCAACTGTATTTATAATTAAATTAAATTAAAACTTATTTGGGGGATTCTGCCAACTGCCATTTAGTTTAGCTTCTAAAAACTGTAACTCATATGCTCTCAGTTATGTATAGCTGGTAGTCCTGGCATTTCAGAACTTGATCCTGACCAGCACAAGCAGTGTTCTTGATTCATACAATACCAAGACAATAGAACTCCAGCATTTAACCAGGGTTATAATGATGCAAACAAAGCTAGTGCATAGTAATTGACTTGACATGAATCTTGTATGTGAGAATAATGACACAAATAGTTTTATAGTATGTCTCTATCATGCGTGCAACTTTTTGCATGACCTGGCAATAAAAGTGAACAGCCAGCTTGGTTTCTTAGAGGATGCCAGTATTAGATCAGTAACATTTTTGGCCATGATTCTGTGCTCTAATATAGGAATAACATTAAAATTGTACCCAACAGAATGGAAGTATATATTTAATAACCTGTTGTTTCTTTCCAAGCTTTTTTGCTCCAGTTTCTCCAGACTTGTCTCATAGCCTAGTGTAATCATCTCTCGTGGAAGAATTTCTGTTCATTATTTGATGTCCGGATCTATTCTTTAAACCATTAGATGTGTAAATGTGCATTGTTTTTGTTCTCTGAAATCAGATGGTTTGCATGTGGCTGGTTGTTTGTTCTGGTCACTGCTGGTCTGATCATTAGTGGGAGATGAAGACAAGCTCCCCTAGCTGAAAACCTGGCTAGTGGCCAGTGGTGCTCTGGCAATTTTTCTGTTTGTGCTTTTTTGCTTTGTATTGATGAAAGGAGATCACCACGGCTGACCTCAATCAGCACTACGGTCCAGACTTTAATCCATTGTATTATGGATTTCCTAACTGTAAGCGATGAATCGGTAGGATGGGGCTGATTTGTTCATGTCCACTTCTCTGGTTTTTGCTCTGATTGTACTGTGTGACTAATTCAGAGGCCACCGGTGGGACGAGGAACTGAAGCACATTCTGGGCTTTAACCCACTTTAATAGAGGTTGGCTTGCCTCAGGCTAGTCATCATCTGGCACATCTTCAGACGGCGTTTCTTAAAGAGATAAAAGCACATAAATGGTGGCACACAAGTGCCCTGTTTGTCCAACACACCAGCAGCTGTATTGAGGAGAGTGTTGATTAGAAGTGATTTCAGCACATTTTTCAAGAATGTTTATAGAGACAAAGCTAGTCAGTCTGAAGTCATCGTTCACATCTGTTGAACTCACGCTACCACAGGTTTCTAATTTTATGCTTTTTCTCTCATTTTCTCTTATGTTCTGCAATGCTGTGCGGCCCATTATCACATCCCACCTCTTCAAAACAGGTAATACAACTGACTCTATATATTTTTGACCTACACATTACACAGTGTATATGAATACCTAACCATTAGCGTGTTACACATCATATTCAAATCCTTGGGCAGTGATATGGAGTTGCCTCTCAACTGAAACAAAGGCTTTTCACAAGATTTTTGAGCTTGTCTGTGGGAATTTGTGCTGATTCATAAAAAAAAAACTTGCTAGTTCAGGCACTGTTGGAGAATGGGTCAGTGGGGTTCAGTTGCAGGACTCCATGCAAGCCACTGGGGTTCCTCCATCCCAAAAATCAAATCACACTTTGCTGAATTAAATTGCCAGTCAGTTTTGCCCTGATGCATTTACATCCGTAAAGCCATGTCCATATAGATCTCGCTTTGGACACAGGGGCACAGTCAACAGACCTTTGCCAAGCTGTTGCTACTAAATTAAGAGCATGTAATTTATTTAGATTAACAATAAGGAGGGATATTTATATACTTTTGCCCATATAGTGCCATATAGTTTTACACACACCCACACAGCACTAAAATGTAGCAACACTAGCTTAGGGACTGTAATCAAGTCATAATTACTTTTATTTACTAGTGAAAAATACAGTTTCATGCCAGTACTTTAAAGCTGCACAGCAAGTTTATACACTATTAAATTAAATTAAATTATAAATAACACTATTAAATAACATTATAAATAACACTATTAAATGACATTATAGCAAATCTGATTGTATCAGGGCAAAAGTGACTGGCAGTCCTATTTAGCCAAGTGCTGGTTATTGTACATGATTTGGGCAGTGTTGGCTGAGCTGTTAAGGTACTGGACTATTGACCAGAAAGTCGCTGGTACAACCCCACCACCACAATTACAGTTGCCAGTGTAACTGTAGTACACTTGAGCTAGGCCATAACAATTCAATTACATTGTATTTGGTCACAACTGTAAGTCGTTTTGGATAACAGTGTCTGCTAAATGCCACAAGTTATAGTGTAACTCAATTAAATCTGACCTTTTGTACGAAGTAATTAACAAAGTGTCATAAAATGTGGTATAATCTCAAAGGTGACCAACATGGTTGAGGTCAGGAGCACAGTCATCCTGGAACAGGAACGCACCTTTCCCAAACTGTTGCTACAAAGTTAAAAGCATGTAATTTATTCTATAAAATTGATTTTGTGTTAGCAATAAATGTGGCAGAAACAACTGTGTGTAACAGTTTAATGAGGGCTGTCCAGTTTTTGTCTTAAACTGCCTGTTTATATATGTCGAAGAAATAGTTCAGCACAGAAAAACGATAAGTTGTGTTTATCTTGGTAATAACACATTCTTTGGACTGAAACCATCACTCTGGGTTGTCATGTCTTTCACCACGACTAGTTTCTGCTCTTTATACGTTTATTATTCCTATGCCTTGTCTGTCTGCTATTACTTTTTCATCTGTCCGGATCTGCAGTTCCCAAAGGAGCTTAGCATGTTGTTCTCTCCTACTCTCTGTGGTCTTTTCTATTTGTACTAGGAAGTATCCCATATTCCTTACAGATGTTTTATAAACAATCCCTGTCAATTGGTTGTGTATGCTGTCCTTGGCTGCATCTTAATGCCTGATATTACACACTTTCTGAACATTATCTACGCAAACAATACGGTTGCAAAGAAGTTAGGTTAGCTAACTACCCTAATCTGTTTTTCATCACAGAGTTTTTCTTTTTTGGGAAGTACAGCAGACCAACATGTGGGGTTTATCTAATTGCAATGGGTGACGCATGCATTTTGTTTCTTTTAGTATCTGAACATGTGACTGTAAGGTTTTCTATAAGTGCTGTACTAAACCAGTGTGCTAATGGTGTCTAATACTGCTGAATCCCATTTTAGCACAACACCCACTTAATTATAATGGCACTATGTGATATCTACAGCTCACTTTCTCAGTTTAAATATCAACTGTTAGCTGTTGGACTCCTAACTTTGACAATGCTTTATTAGTCATATAATTATATAATTAACATCCCTAATAGAGAACATTGACTTTCCTTTATCCATGAGAAGTTTGAACTTTTGGATTTTCTTTATGTGTGAGTGTCTAAATAAATAAGCTCGCCAATCACTTCACTTTCTTGCAGTGGTAAGCAGTTTAAATCTTCTGTTGTTATGCACCGAGACCACGCTTACATGGCAGCTCAGCTTCCCAGCCATAAGCCTCTCAGCCAAGAGAAGGTTTGCTCAATTGCACTGACACTTATCAAATCATAAAATCCCATATACATATATTTCCCTTGGCTTTACAAATTCTGAACGTCCAGGGAGTTAGGGAGGAGGGTGAAAAAGAATGCTTTACTTTGCACCTCGTAAAGTCTGAAGGAGGTTTATCCCAAGCTTGAGACCACTCATCCTTCTTGAGTGTTATTTGAAGTAGTTTAAAATGAGCCAAGCATACTAATCTTTCTCACACATATTCCTCTCATGTCGGGAAGCAGGGGCAGATGTTTGCTCTGGATGAAATATGATACTGTGTAGCTCTTATCTCAGGCCTTTGCCCTATCTACACCTTACTTTTACAGCTTTATTGATTTAGTGTATCAGAATAACCATGGTCTGGGTAGTGTACGCCAAAACAATGTCATTAATACAGTGCACATATTCATCTCAGTTTATCATTCAAACGTTTACTTATTTAATTACTGACCTACTCCCTCACTGCTAGAGATGATGTAGAGCAGCCAGTCCACCTCCTGCATGTTTTTGGATGGTGGAAACAGGAAAGTGAAATATCCAAAGTAAATCCCAACTGAAATGCAGTAATTATTAAAAACATATGCATTTACTGGCCACTTCATTGCCCATTTATGTAATTGTAATAATCACCCATTTATGCACCAAGCAGCAGCACTGTGCAAAAAATATAAGGACAGGGTAAAGACCTGGTAAAATAATATGTCAGAATTGGGAAATATTTTATCTCAGTGTCATTCTGTGGCATGGTGCAAGAAAAGCTGGTTTGAGCAGCTGCTAATTTTGGTGTCATGGTGTTAGAAATATTACCTTGGTACACATACCATACCCCAAAACCAGTCAAACATAATTTGAATGTTGTAATACTAGAATTTTGGGGCAGCATGGTGGCTCAGTGGGTAGCACTGTTGCCTCACAGCAAGATGGTCCTGAGTTCAATTCCCAGGTGTAGCGGTTTAAGTCCTTTCTGTGTGGATTTTGCATGTTTTCCCTGTATCTGTGTGGGTTTCCTTTGGGAGCTCTGGTTTCCTCCCACACACAATCCAAAGACATTCAAGTGAGGTGAATTGGAGATACAAAATTGTCCATGACTGTGTTTGACTATAAAAGACTTGAACTGATGAATCTTGTGTAACCACTAACAACTACCTGTCCTGTCATGAATGTAACCAAAGTGTGTAAAACATGACGTTAAAATCCTAATAAATAAATTAAAATTATTTTGCAGCCTGATTCTGCAGCTGGTGAATCAGCAGCAAATACGATGCAATTAAATTAATTACATTATATTATATTAATTATATAAATTATATTAAAAATATTTAAAATACTGCATGTTCAAAATATTTTACATTTGTTGCCTTTTAAAAATAAAGCATCTTAAAAAACATTTTCTGTACAAATTTGAAGTGTGTTAAGCATCCTGGTCAAGGGCCCAGCAGTGGCAGCATTTGTAGTGTTGGGGCATAAACCCATAATTCTCCGATCGAAAAACCATTACTTTACCCATTGCTCCCCCATTGCTCCACCTCTGCCCAAGATGGGTGGTGGTTCAGACAGACTGGACTGGAGTGATTGTTTGATTTTATATCAGCGGTTTGTCTGCTGGTCCGTTTGCCCCCCACCCCAGACACTAGACATTCCTGGTTGAGAACATAGGTTGTACACTATTGGTACAAAAAGCTGTTGAAGACTTCGGCCCTTTTGACCCCCGCTGGTTTTAATAGCATGGATTTGGCACTAAGTAAACAGTAAGATGCAGGACACTGTGTGCTTAAATTATTCACATTCAGCCACAAATCCAAGATGTTGGTGAGAGTCTGCAGCCGGCGAGCCGAATATGTGTTCTGTGTGAGGGCTTTAACCCACTTTGCGTGAGCTGAATATTTAATCAGAGCTGAGAGTGAGAATTGCACTCAGCAGAGCTGGAGGAGTGGTTAAGTCTGTCTCAGTCTTTTATTCTCTGTTTTTTACTGCCTGATTGAATTATTCAGCAGAGACATGGGTGACCCCCCCCCACCCCAACACACACACACACACACACACACACACACACACACATACAGATGCTGAAGTGGTGATTAGATTCATCAGGATTACAAAAGGATAGTACCCATGGTCTCATTCAACAGGTTTCTTAGCAGAAATGAAGGGTTAACCCTTCACACTCCTCATTTAAACACAGTCTAAGTAATTGTCTGTTGTGGTCCCATGCTGCAATATCTCTGATTCATCATGTCATAATGTTTATTACATTTACTAACAACTACTTATATTTATTTACCCATATTTGTTCACCTTTACTTGCTTTGTGTGCTGCATTCTAATTTTCTAGGTGTATATAAAATTAGTTTGATCTCAGTCCATGCTTCAACTTTTGAAAGCATTACTCTGCAGTGTGACCACAGTATTAGACCAAGCTAGACATAGCCTGGTTCAGTATATATTTCGTGTAATACTTGCATTTTAGAGGCACACATGGCTGTGACAGGTGTACAGTGTGCAGCCTAATTCTAAATCCAAAGATAAATGCTTAGGGTTGGTCTTTTAATTCCCTGGACAACTAACTACGCATTTTTGTACTTCCTAGTTGCTTTAGAACCAAATAACAGAAGTATGTGTATGTGTACTTATTATGGTTCAAAGGGAAAAAAACAACAATTAGTTAATAAATGCAACCACAGAATGCCCCATAATCAATATATACACTGTTATGGTTATTGTGGTATTTATATTGTTCATGTCACTTAGTGTTTTTGCCCATAATGACATTGCTTATGGTGTAGGTATGTTTACTATACTTTATATATAAATATACAGTATATGTTCGTATATTCTGTCAAAATTAGTGCGGTTGTATTCAGAGAAATAATCTATGCATCATTTAAGAAATTAATTGTAACACTTTTATTACGGACAATTCATGATATAATAACTATAATGTACAGTAGATATGTGCTTGATATTGCAGAAACTGAGCTGACATTATATTGAAGTCATTATTTAGAATAGCCTTAATAATTAATGATGTTTTTTAAATCCTTGAGGTGTTGTATGGCTCTTCTCTGTTATATACTTAGTGAATTACTCACTGTTGTTAAATAAAATGTGAGGTTTCAGCACTAGGGTTCCAGTGTTGAAGAATATAATTTTATTTATGTGCTACCTGTCCACTTTACACTAGACCTGCAGTAAATTTTTACTATTTCTCCAGAGTGAACAATTCATTAAGGACTAAGACTAGAGACTATAACCCTATTATGTTGTCTTGTATGCTTATTTTGTACTCAGACCTGGATAGCTTTCTGGACTAGAAAATGCCCAGATTGCTGGCATACTGCAATAGTATATTGTGTATGTATAGAGAATTAATTTGATTTTGATTTTTAACATTGGATCCCTCTGAAACAGACCTTGGTGCTGTAATTCAGTGCTGTATAAAGGCTGTAAGTAATTGCTGTGTAGAAGGAGAGAGATTTGTGTTATAATCTGCTCTGGAAAGGTCTCATTGCTATAATCCAATGCACTGCAGAGACTATGTATAATTACTGTGAACTGAGAGAAGGAGAGAGATTTGTGGCATGATCTCTGGAAAGGCCTCAGTGCTCCGGGTAATTATTATGGGCAGAGAAAAAATTGCCACGATTATTGCCCTCTGAAGGAGTGAATACGATTCTAATACATACAGGGGTTGGACAAAATAACTGAAACACCTGGTTTTAGACCACAATAATTTATTAGTATGGTGTAGGGCCTCCTTTTGCGGCCAATACAGCGTCAATTCGTCTTGGAAATGACATATACAAGTCCTGCACAGTGGTCAGAGGGATTTTAAGCCATTCTTCTTGCAGGATAGTGGCCAGGTCACTACGTGATGCTGGTGGAGGAAAACGTTTCCTGACTCGCTTCTCCAAAACACCCCAAAGTGGCTCAATAATATTTAGATCTGGTGACTGTGCAGGCCATGGGAGATGTTCAACTTCACTTTCATGTTCATCAAACCAATCTTTCACCAGTCTTGCTGTGTGTATTGGTGCATTGTCATCCTGATACACGGCACCGCCATTGGATGCACATGGTCCTCCAGAATGGTTCGGTAGTCCTTGGCAGTGACGCGCCCATCTAGCACAAGTATTGGGCCAAGGGAATGCCATGATATTGCAGCCCAAACCATCACTGATCCACCCCCATGCTTCACTCTGGGCATGCAACAGTCTGGGTGGTACGCTTCTTTGGGGCTTCTCCACACCGTAACTCTCCCGGATGTGGGGAAAACAGTAAAGGTGGACTCATCAGAGAACAATACATGTTTCACATTGTCCACAGCCCAAGATTTGCGCTCCTTGCACCATTGAAACCGACGTTTGGCATCGGCACGAGTGACCAAAGGTTTGGCTATAGCAGCCCGGCCGTGTATATTGACCCTGTGGAGCTCCCGACGGACAGTTCTGGTGGAAACAGGAGAGTTGAGGTGCACATTTAATTCTGCCGTGATTTGGGCAGCCGTGGTTTTATGTTTTTTGGATACAATCCGGGTTAGCACCCGAACATCCCTTTCAGACAGCTTCCTCTTGCGTCCACAGTTAATCCTGTTGGATGTGGTTTGTCCTTCTTGGTGGTATGCTGACATTACCCTGGATACCGTGGCTCTTGATACATCACAAAGACTTGCTGTCTTGGTCACAGATGCGCCAGCAAGACGTGCACCAACAATTTGTCCTCTTTTGAACTCTGGTATGTCACCCATAATGTTGTGTGCATTGCAATATTTTGAGCAAAACTGTGCTCTTACCCTGCTAATTGAACCTTCACACTCTGCTCTTACTGGTGCAATGTGCAATTAATGAAGATTGGCCACCAGACTGGTCCAATTTAGCCATGAAACCTCCCACACTAAAATGACAGGTGTTTCAGTTATTTTGTCCAACCCCTGTATATACATTCCTTACGTCCTTGACACTTTTCTAGAAAGTTGCTTTGCTCTGCACATAACATCATTTTTATCCCACCTCCTTTTTGACTGACACTTGCCAAGAGCAAGCACTGAGATAGAACACCCTTCCTCCAATTTGTTTTTCACATTATGTGCAGTTTTTGAAGACCCTTTTGAACCTTTGCTCATCTACTAGGTTTATACATGTTATCATTTGCTGACTACATATACAGTGTATCACAAAAGTGAGTACACCCCTCACATTTCTGCAGATATTTAAGTATATCTTTTCATGGGACAACACTGACAAAATGACACTTTGACACAATGAAAAGTAGTCTGTGTGCAGCTTATATAACAGTGTAAATTTATTCTTACCTCAAAATAACTCAATATACAGCCATTAATGTCTAAACCACCGGCAACAAAAGTGAGTACACCCCTAAGAGACTACACCCCTAAATGTCCAAATTGAGCACTGCTTGTCATTTTCCCTCCAAAATGTCATGTGACTCGTTAGTGTTACTAGGTCTCAGGTGTGCATAGGGAGCAGGTGTGTTCAATTTAGTAGTACAGCTCTCACACTCTCTCATACTGGTCACTGAAAGTTCCAACATGGCACCTCATGGCAAAGAACTCTCTGAGGATCTTAAAAGACGAATTGTTGCGCTACATGAAGATGGCCAAGGCTACAAGAAGATTGCCAACACCATGAAACTGAGCTGCAGCACAGTGGCCAAGATCATCCAGCGTTTTAAAAGAGCAGGGTCCACTCAGAACAGACCTCGCGTTGGTCGTCCAAAGAAGCTGAGTGCACGTGCTCAGCGTCACATCCAACTGCTGTCTTTGAAAGATAGGCGCAGGAGTGCTGTCAGCATTGCTGCAGAGATTGAAAAGGTGGGGGGTCAGCCTGTCAGTGCTCAGACCATACGCCGCACACTACATCAAATTGGTCTGCATGGCTGTCACCCCAGAAGGAAGCCTCTTCTGAAGTCTCTACACAAGAAAGCCCGCAAACAGTTTGCTGAAGACATGTCAACAAAGGACATGGATTACTGGAACCATGTCCTATGGTCTGATGAGACCAAGATTAATTTGTTTGGTTCAGATGGCCTCAAGCATGTGTGGCGGCAATCAGGTGAGGAGTACAAAGATAAGTGTGTCATGCCTACAGTCAAGCATGGTGGTGGGAATGCCATGGTCTGGGGCTGCATGAGTGCAGCAGGTGTTGGGGAGTTACATTTCATTGAGGGACACATGAACTCCAATATGTACTGTGAAATACTGAAGCAGAGCATGATCTCCTCCCTCTGGAAACTGGGTCGCAGGGCAGTGTTCCAGCATGATAATGACCCCAAACACACCTCTAAGATGACCACTGCTTTATTGAAGAGGCTGAGGGTAAAGGTGATGGACTGGCCAAGCATGTCTCCAGAGCTAAACCCAATAGAACATCTTTGGGGCATCCTTAAGCGGAAGATGGAGGAGCGCAAAGTCTCGAATATCCGCCAGCTCCGTGATGTCGTCATGGAGGAGTGGAAAAGCATTCCAGTGGCAACCTGTGAAGCTCTGGTAAACTCCATGCCCAGGAGAGTTAAGGCAGTTCTGGGAAATAATGGTGGCCACACAAAATATTGACACTTCAGGAACTTTCACTAAGGGGTGTACTCACTTTTGTTGCCGGTGGTTTAGACATTAATGGCTGTATATTGAGTTATTTTGAGGGAAGAATAAATTTACACTGTTATATAAGCTGCACACAGACTACTTTTCATTGTGTCAAAGTGTCATTTTGTCAGTGTTGTCCCATGAAAAGATATACTTAAATATCTGCAGAAATGTGAGGGGTGTACTCACTTTTGTGATACACTGTACATATGTATACAGATACATATTATTTATTGCTGATTACATTTTCAAAGCTAAAATTTGCTTTTAGTCTGTTACATTTACATTTGGCCAGTGTTATTTCCTTTTTGTGGCTAAATTGTATGTGTTTATTTGCTAGGGTCATTATGAAGAATCGGATTGTCTTTATTTTAAGCCCTTCATTGAAAAAATGAAGTTATTTGAAATCCTAAATGAGTAAATTAAATCTAAAACATAACAATTCAATATGAAATTTATATGATTGCCTTGTCTTACAGATTTTACCTACCATATCCATATGCACATGTATTGAAATGCAAAACTAACATATTACACATGAGACATTTCACCTGCAGAGGCAGAATTTTAATTTTAATGGACATGTATTCTGTCATGGACATGATTAGTATCTGTGATTAATCGTAAATGTTACCCGATTGACTGTATGATATTAGCCAATTGGTTCATTTATTTCTTTATTTATGTTTAACAAAACACATGTTGATAAACTGCCGTATATCTGTAAGATGTATATTAATACTATACCTTGGAATAATGTTCTGTGATCTTTCCCAATTATACTGAGCTTTTGTAGGTTGTGAGACACTTTATAAGTCACCGTAATGGAATTAGCCCAATGGTGTCGAACACATGTCTGTAAATAGTTCTTTAGTATTAAATAGAAATCTCTATTTAAAACTCCTGCTGCAGGATGTTCAATTATAACAATTCATTACATTCTACTGATGGTTAGTCAAATGTAGTCAAGATGCCATTGAATAAAATCTGTAACTGGGTTGTGTTTATAGAGGTAATAAAATGTGTGGTTGCTCTGCAGTGACTCTTTAATCCTAATGTGTAATATGTGCTTGACACGGAGTGTTGTTCTCACACAGGAGGTCCAGCTTTTTATTACCAGCTTTTTGTGTTTAATTTGCGTCCTTATTTGATGCACTTCACTCTGTGATATCCGACCGCGTCGATTTACAACCATGGATGCCTGTGGGATGATTCTGCTTGGTTCCCAGTTGTGCTCCAGACCTCTTCCCAGCCTGGGGTTTTAACAAAGCCGCTGTTAACAGGTGGTCCTTTGGACAGTCGAACACAAAACACATGTACATAAGCAACTTTTACTGTCCCAAATTCTGCCATTTTATGCTCGCTTTGTGTTTTTACTCACACCTTCTGTTCGACACAGCCGGGCTTTGCTTGAACTACAACACACTCAGAAACACTGAAAATAAAATGAAACATAAAAAGGTTCATGTAGTCGGTCAAACATCTGCTGAATCATGCTATCAGATTTAGCCGGTGTTTTTGGGCAAGCCATTTGTTTTGCATTCCTTTATTACAGCGTCTCGTAGCTACAGCACAGCTGGAAAGTGAGGTGCCATAAAAAGCTATTAATTGCTTCCAGTAGGTTCTCGTTTAGCTTCTCTGCATTCATGAAATTGCTCTGTAAAATATTGTCTGGATTGAAACGTGTATACTTTAACCTTCGGCTCATTTTACATAACATATGCTGCGATTTGTTTTATAAACATCTGTACAGGAAGGACAAAACAATACATCAATCAAACAATCCCAATAATCTTACTCTGACTGCATTTCTTAAACAATTCTGTTATTTCAGGTTTTCCAGATATTCTCAGTTTAAATCTGTTATTAAGAATAATAAATATTGACTAGTGCACTTTAAAGGCAACAGCTCTGAATGTCGTGACTGCGTGTGACAGTGTGTCAAACATGTACAAACATCAGCATGGAGAAACTCAACACAAGTCAAAGGTAACTGACAGCATAGCCATTATACAGGATAGTTGTTAAATGGTCCAAAAGTGCAGCCCCCAAAATTACCACAAAGTTAAATCAGTACATTTATGGCGCAGACTAAGAAAAATAAATTTTGAACCCCACATTGAGTACTTTGACATGCAAAGATGTATAGCTGGGTGTGAAAAACACAAAACCTGAAACCTGGAACCTTGTCCAAAAAGCTATATGATCTAATGATCGATAATGTTCTAGGCAGCATCTTGAGAAAAGCATCAATTCGATGCTTCCAATTTATGTTGCATTCATACTGTTGACAGAATATGGGTGGGGAAACACATTTGTCCCAGCACAGTGTCCACAGCTCTTTATGTACAGATGCCAAACAGCCTTTTACTTCCCCCTTATTAAACTGTAAAATCTTTACCAATTTTATATGAGTTACTAAAATCACATTCAGTGGCATTTACTTTTTTAGTCTTTTGGAATAAACATAGCACAAACTCAAGAGACCGAAATCCCAGTTCCATTTGGCAAGAGCATTAAGACATGAAAAAATGCTCTAATTTTATTCATAGAAACATGTTACAGAAGTAAACAAAGCCCATCAGTGTAATATCTGGTATTTTTGTCACTGTGTAGCTGGCTGCCCTGGGACAGAATAGAAGAGAAAATAAAACAGTTGACCGAAGTGCTCTTTTTTTTTCAGGCTACACCAGTGGATGACTTGGAGGAGCAATCATTGTTGAAAGCCTATGAATAAATTCTGTCTAGTGCTTTAGGTCACTGTGCCACTTCTGTCACATCCTCTTTTTAGCTTTTTACCAGTCAAGTGGTGTTGGATGGAGGAAGGGCAGCCAGTTTATCATTGCTTGTCCTGTCCTCTTTTCAGATCCCACCATTCCCAGTGGGCTCCGTCTTGGCCTAGGATTGACCCTACTGACTGGGCCTGTTTCTAGTACTCAAATCAACAAAAACGATGTGTGGGAGAGGCACGTTTTATTTACTATTGATGCTGCTTTATTTTAAAAGGACATACCCTGTCTTTATGTTTACTTTTTAAAAAGTAACAAATTGCTTTGCATTTTTAATAAGTTCTAGTAACTAGTTCAGAAAAGCTGCATTTTGCTGATTTCCTTTCTTTTAAAAAATATTATTTAAATATTGATTTATGCAGTATATAAAACAGTTAATGGCATGCCTTGCCTATTATTAGACAAAATTTCATTTGGTATGTTTACTATCATACAGGTTATAATGATGCAGAATGTTTAACAGGAATTCTGTCTTAATTCTGTCTTCTCTAATCTGACCTGTTGAACACCACTCTTGGCATCTTCCACCGATAGTAATCTGCTTGACCTCAGGACCTTTTGTTAGTTATGTACGAGTGATCTTCAAAAAGTTTCCGCACTTTTATATTTTGGTTGGAAGCGGTGAGGGTGGAAGGAGTAGTAATTGGTCGTGTCCGAGAGAGACAGAGAGACGCTTATAGTCCGGATTTAGCTCCATCTGATTTCCACCTTTTTGGACGCTCAAAGAAGCTTTAAGGGGAAGAAGCTTTTAATGTGATAAAAGCAGCGGTGCAGTGGCTGCACGCTCAGCCAAACACTTTTTTTGTTGATGCCATTAAAAAGTTGGTACGACGCTGGGAAAAATGCATCAGAAGGTGATGATGTAGAAAAGCGATGTCATTTGTTTTTGAAATTCTTAATAAATAGTAAAAAAAAGTGCAGAAACTTTTTGAAGAACCCTCGTATGTGGGGGCATCTGTTACTGTCAACTTGCATGATTAAAACCTTCAACCTTCACTAAACAAGATTACTGTTGAAATTATCAATGGTTAGACAGATCAAATAGACCTCTGATAGCCTTGTCTAAGTGTGTTAAGATCATCCTAGTAGAAAGAGATTACTACAGCATCAGTTCTGCACCGTACTGACTGATAAAGATAACGGTTAAGAACGTTCTTGGAGTGAACTCTACATTGTTTGAATACACTTGTCTTGGATGTTTTTTTTTCCAATGTTTGGGTGTTTTATTTCACTTAGAACAAGTTTATTCTAATTTGCAGTTTCTAAATGAACTGTTTATTTAAGCAGTAGAACTCTAGAGGAAGTGAGTTATCGGGAAAAACATCACGGCTGTGATTCAGTTGTAGGCATGAGCTGAAGGAGAAATGTATACCCTTTAGGTCTGGATTAAATTAAGCCTTGCTGGAATCAATAAGCCTAATTGGCTTATCAGTTAAACGGGGTGAACTGGTTTATTGAGTTACTGTGGTGGCAAATGAGTTTTCACAAGGGTGATATTGGATAACTGTTTGTTAAATAAATAAAATTGTGTTTTAGAAAATGTTTAGTTTTGAGTTCTTTTTTCTAAAGGAACTTTTTTGGTTTAATGATATAAAATAATTGTTTGTCTAAAATATGCAGTAGGGCAGTCATGCACTATTATTATTATTATTATTATTATTATTGTTATTGTTATTGTTATTATTATTATCATTATTATTATTATTATAATTATCATCATCATTATTATTATTATTATCATTATTATTATTATTATAATTATTATCATCATCATTATTATTATTATCATTATTATTATTATTGTTATCATTGTTATTATCATTATTATCATCATCATTATTATTATTGTTATCATTATTATTATTATTATAATTATTATCATCATTATTATTATTGTTATTATTATTATTATTATCATTATTATTATTATTATTATTATTATTATAATTTTTTGTTCTTTTTTATACAGAAATTCACCTTGCACAATATACAATTTTGTGTATAAAATATGCAGTAATAGTCACACACTTATTATTAATAATATTATTTATTATTATTATTATTATATATATTTTTTTTATTATTATTTTTTTTTTAAACAGAAATTCACATTGTGCAATATACAATTTGGTGTATAAAATATTCAGTAATACAGTCACACTTATAATTATTATTATTATTATTATTAATTATTATTAATTATTATTATTATTTTTATTTATATTTATTTTTTTATTTTGTATTTATTTATTTATTTTTTCACAGAAATTGACCTTGTGCAATATACAATTTGGCGCCTATATGTGCAATTTGCATATGAGCACGGGGGAATATTTTTGTATTATTTTATAATACAGTGGACTTTTTATTAGTACAACAGATGTATTCCATGTTTTAACCATGATTTGTGGCAGTAGAAATTCCAGTAAACTGTTTAGCTGTTTTTACTCAGCCAGGTTTCTCCTGATTTAAGACTCTGATGGAAGGATTGTGAACCGCTGATTTTTATCTTGGCTACCTGTATTGCCTGGGACTAGCGGTTGAGTTGATTCATGCTTTTGCTGCCACAAAAATAAAGCACAGCTCAATCAGTGGTAAAATCCAGCAGGCATCATTCCATGCTTGGGGGCCAGTTGAAGTGAATGTGTGTTCCCACTTTTGATTACAGAAATGGTAATTTATTCTGAATAGGATTTGATTTAAAAGTACGTGAACTTTGGATTGATAATCATATCACGGTGGAGGCCAGCTTTAAAGAATGTGTTGGATCTCATTTAAAGCAGCGAAGGTTTGGACGTCTGTGTTGTATATGCCACATGAAACAGCATAGTCCCGTGGCTCACACTTGTAATGATTCCAGACACACGAACACACACACATCTGTCAGCACTGGTAACAGGCTGCTGACATGAGTGTGTGTGTGGTTTACGTGCACTGAAGTCTGTCACACTACAGGAAACTGTGAACAGTGCTAATAGAAAGATGTGTTTCATTCATTCATTCATTCATTCATTTGTTTATTCATTTTTACTGTTTTGCATTTGGATGAGTCTGGTGCCACCTGGAAACACAAGGCACAAGTCTTGAATACATTCTTAGTGCACTAAAAGAGTAGCCATGCTAGTTGATGCAGGAAATCCCTACTTCTCACAGAAAGAACCTGGAGGTTAGGACTGAACCCATGTTTAAAAAATAATATAAATAACCTCTAATAAGCAATTTCAATAAGTGCTAACAAACCTCTGACACCTTTTTTGTGGAATCTTCATCCATTCGTGTGCAAAATCTTCCAGTTCATTCAGGTTTAAAGGCAACTGCTTTTTTATTTCCCACCAGATTTTCTGTGGGATTTAAATCTGGAGACTGAGAAGCTCATTCCAGGATGTTCCAGGACTGAGTTCTTAACCAAGTTTTGGTTCACTTGGAAGTGTGTTTGGGATCAGTGTCTTGCTGTAAAGTCCAATTATCGTCAAGATTCAATGTTTAAACAATGCAAAGTTAAAACGATGCACAGTGATTTAAAGACTTTTAGAGATTTTTATTTGTCATGTCTAAAAATCTATTGTTGTTGAATGTCATGAGTAGTTATGATTATCTAAAATGAATACTTTTACCTTAAATAATAGCATTTAGGTAGCAATGTAATAAATGTTACAGGCCTGGCAAAGATGGACATCACAGTATCCCCAGGATTTCATTACAAAGATAATTTCTATTCATTATTAGTATTTTTTAATAAGAAAAGGAGTCAAGATCTTGTAAAATAACATTACAAGAATAATAATGAAATTTTAAGGTAACTGTACAGACTTAATGCTTGTTTCAGGCTTCTGTGTAGTTTAGTGTCCAGTATCTGGACAGCTCATCAATTTAAGGTCCACATGTCAATCCTAAACAAATGATGTAAGAACAAGCGTGATGTCTCTGCCCTCTTCACCTTCCTGTCTGCATGACCCACATCTCCTCCCGAATAAACACAAACACACACACACACACACACAGAGTGGTGAGAAGACTTCCTGTCTGTGCTCTGTGACCTGGCTGCAGGGAGAGGCCGGATAGGGAGGAAATACTGGATGAAGCGTGTTAGCACAGCTGTCAGGATGCTTCAGAACAGGCAGTTTGAGCTTTTGATCTTAAGGTGATGCGTTCCAGTCTGTTCTCTTTTTAAATGAGCAACGAGAGAATTCCTAGAAGAAATTCTGTTGGGAATGTATTTTGTAAGCATATCTGCTAAATAAGTGTTTTTTTTTTTTAACTATTAAGATATTTTAGATTTTAGCAAACACTTATTCTGGTACATTTTCTCTCATGTTCACATTGGTTCTTAAACAGATCACAAGTGTGTATGCACCAATCTGAATAATTTCCATCTGGACCCTAGTCAAGTATACTTTAGATATAGAGCAGGTGTAGCCTAGCGGTACTGGACTAGTAATCAAAAGGTCGCTGGTTTAAGCCCCACCCCTGCCAGGTTGCCACCGTTGGCCCTTGAGCGAGGCCCTTAACCCTCAATTGCTTAGACAACATACCGTCACAGTACTGAAAGTCGCATTGGATAAAAGCATCTGCTAAATGCAGAAAATGTAAATGTAAGGTATATGTATCCATTTGCCATTTTATGACTTCATCCTGTAAAATGAGGAGACATATATTTTTATTTACCTCTACTGCTGCAGACCTCGACTCCTGACCGAGGATGGCTGTAACTGGCACATGCCTTATCTGACCAGGTGCCATCGATCAGCCAACAGAGGCCGTGTTTGCAGCAGTTATGAGGAATCCCTGCAGCCTACCCTCCCCCAGACAAGTCAGTTATTGTTCGTATAGGCGCCCGGTTGGCCATTAGCAGAGCTGAGATTCAAATTCGCAAGTAGGTGTGGTAAAGTGGCAGTATTTAAGTGTTTATGTAACCAGCTTACTTACATATTTCTTAGATTTTTTTTATGCATGATACATGGCGTAAACTAGTAGAGGGTGACTCAGGGCAACATGGGTTCTGGAGTTCATGTCTTCTTCACATTTTGCTGAAGTGTCTTTTCACTCAGTTATTTAAATCCTCATTGATCTAATAATCTTAAGCATAATTTTACTGGTGTGTGATATGAGGCAGATTATATGATAGTCTGCACACCATTTTTTGGTATCAGGATATAAACTGACCTCTTCCAGCCTGCTGGCCATCTTGAACTATTTCCATCGTGATGATACTGATTCCTGTTTTTTTTTTAGTAATTATCTCAAGTCCTGTCCATCATTAAAGTTTTAAAGACTCCAGAAAATCTTTCAGACATACTAAATATTATTTTTTATCTGAGCTGTCTGTCTGAACATAGCCTGTTCCTTTTGTTAATTAGTCCCATTTGTGTGTGAGGAGTGGAATTTCTCACTGGACAGCCACAGAGACAATGTAAACATCTTAATGACCCGCTGAGAGACTTAACAATATTCATGTGGGCCCTTGTGTGGACATTCATGTGGGCATTTTGTGTTTTGTCTGGAAAATGCTTTATTCTGTGTGAATTTGTTGTAAAATAATGAATTAACCAGCATGCTCTCTGCAAAAAAAAGAAAAGGCTTTTAAAGCTTTCTGTACCCACACTTGTGACCAGATTCTCTTATTCTTTGTCTTCTTTTTTCTTTCCATCTCACACCTGTCAGCATTCTTTGTCCTTGTTGCTTATGTGGTTTAAGTGCCTGTGCACTCAATAGCTCTCTCTCTGCTAATGAATGGGCTTAAGCCGGTTTAAGTGGACATTTTTTAAGCCGCAGGGTCTGCTTTTTTCTTTTGAGGCACTAAGGGTGTGACGAAATTAGCTTTAGTAATAATGGAACACACATGGGCCACGCTAGTTTATCACAGCGCCTAGAACCACCTTGTAATCTTTCTCTACCAGTCTTCGTTCTTTATTATCTTTGGAGAGCCACAGTTGTTTCTTTATGTGATTATTCACAAACACGTGATTAAGACCTGGAGAGGCCTACAGGTCACAGTGTCAGGCACCAACTGTGAAATTTGGTGGAGGGTTGGTTGTACTATAATAATAATAATAATATTTAATAATGAATGTAGGTTTCGAGTTGGTGGTCAAAAGGAGGTCTTTAAACAAACTCATTTCCATACTGGACAATGCATCACACCCCCTCCATGACCTTCTAGTCAGACAGTGGAGCACCTTCAGTCACAGACTCATTTAGCTCCGCTGTAAGAAGGAACGATACAGGAAATCATTTGTACCAACAGCGATCTCACTGTATAACTCATCTCCACTGTGCCGGGACATCATTGCACACTGAGTCAATACCAAGACTATCAGGACAGACTCATGAAGCATGATCTGTCACTCTGTTTATGTCATTGCACATCTATGGATATTTAATGCACAGGACACTTTTGTAATTTTATAATCTATCTATTTTAGGAATTAAAACTGCTGTTACCCTAAAAATAATCAGAAACTGAAAACAAATGTAAAACTACAATAAAAATAAGAACTTATGACATTTGTAAAGCGATCACAACTCTCCTGCTTGCACATCTGCTCCAAAACAGCTGCAGATTGGAAAGGTTTATTTATTCCAGATTGTCTAAAGAAGGATTAGCATTTGGTGACTAAATCACTCTTAGTATTTTCTGTATTTTAAAATCTGATGAGCGTAACCATTTCTCACCAGTACATGTTTTCCTTTAGCGGTTAAACATCCGTGATCCTCAAACAGAATTTTCTTTCTGTCAAGATTCCCACGTTCATTATTTGAAAGAGCGTTTGAAGGCGATGTTTACGGCTAAGGTTTAATCATTGGTTAAATGATGGCGCTTTTGTGGCACTGTGCTTGACATGTTTCTCCAATCCACTGCACCCTCGTTGCAACCACAAAAATGCATAATTAGGGTCATGGAGCCGAAATCTGGAGCTTTATTTACAATGCCACATGGACAGAAAAAGACTCGACATAAACATGTCTTCTATTCTTCTGAGTTATATATACACATTTCGCTTTTATTCTTCTAGTATGAAATACGTCGTGCTCATAAATCTTTATCTATGTGAAGTGCTTATAATTGTGCATTTCTGGTTTAAACGAGACTCTATTTGATGTGTCACCCACATGTTGGAGACGTTTTCTCTGCCTGTTGGGTTTGGTAATGGTAGAGGCCGGACCAGGGTAATTTCTTAAACTGCTGCAGGACTGGGGACCCAGTACAAAATACTATTTAACCTTTATGAAAAATACAGATGTGAATTGGTGTATTTTAGTGAAAATATATTAAAGGGTTAAAATTATGATTTTTTTTTTAAGACCTTGTGAAATGTTTTATGACTTTTTAAACTCGTAGTAATATGAATGAACCTTTGTGAAGCCACAGTCACACTAGAAACTTGTAATTTGTGACTTTTTGTGAAACAGGCGTGACAAAGTGTGGATCACTGATAGAGAATTTGACTAGTTTGTTGTACTGAGCTGACCTTAATACTGTACTGAGCTGAACCAAAGTGAAATACATTACACATTAATGTTTTTCTATTGGAAATTTAACTTTGGACACTTAAATTTTGGTAATTTTAGCTAATGCGATACTAACTGTGAATCTTACCTTGTTTTTATGTAATTATTAATTGTTGGCTTTAAAGTATTGTATAAAGCTTTCATGTGACTTCTCTATACACTGTAGGACATACTGTAATGCAAAGCTTCTCTCAGAGGTCAACTTATTTGTGCTTTTCATGATGTGAATTCATTTGTGCAAGATCACAAGTTCAATTTAACGAAGTAAAATTGCTAATGATGGTGAATTTGCAATACATTTAAACATGTGATAAAAGTAGTGTTACTGTGGATTTAATGTGTTATATCTTCTGGGAAAACTCCAACAGCTTCTCATTCATGTGATTAAGACTTTGGGTCTAAGTTAAATGAAATGTACTTAAGCATTAGGCTCTTGCCAAACAGGAAATGCTCTGTAAGGCAGGAGGGAAAACATCAAGGACCACTATATTTGATGAAAATGGTTTCCTTCTGGATAGTGGTTCATGTCCAAAAGGAAATACAATCTTTTAAGAGTACATTTAGGCCTTTTGAGTGGAATATGACATTATTATTGTTATTATTATTATTATTATTATTAATATATAATGTAGTTTTGCTTTATATCCATGGATGCATATACATTTAGTCTAAACCTGCTTTACTTTGTATTTAATAATTTTAGCACAACCTTAATTATAATTGTAACTGATCTGTTTGCAGATGTAAGCAGTTATTTAGTTGCCAACATCCAGGTCAATGCTAGCGTAATTTACTGCAACGCCACCCAAGCATCTATTATTATTATTATATAAGAAGTCATTTTGGAAAAAAGAAGTTAAATAAACTTACTCACTGACTTTAGGAAGCTAAACATTGCTCATCTTGACTATTTGAATTGATTCTAGCTCTTGGGTTTTTGATCTCTTATTGTCATTCTTTAATTTTGACTTTTTGCTATTTTCTGACTGTAAATTCCAAATATTGCTTTAGATTTTGATTCCTTGATTCTGGCACTGATTTTAACTGCATGATTGTAGTTTTTCACTTTCTGATCCTGACTTTTTAATTTAGCCATTTTAATTATTATTCTATTTCCTCCTCTTCAATTTTTTTCCTCTTCTGATTCTTTGAATTTTTGCATGTTTGATTACCAACATATTTGATTCTGCCTTTTTCAGCTTTAATTGATTAATGACAAATATACAGCAAATAATGTAATTAGTTAAATAAAACTTAAATGTGTAAAAATGACAAAATTTAAACATTTTATCTTCTATCTGACACTCATATATTATTTAAAAGCGTAGACGTCAACAATTTACTGCATGCATTTTTTATCAGTCTGATAACTGCTACTTCAGAGGGTAACTGGATTTTATTTACTTTCAATCCAACAAATCTTGGACTTTTCCCCCTCAGATCAGTTGTGCGCTATATATTACATTTGGTTGCAGTTTTCACATGCAGTGCAGGAATATGTCATTACATTGGGGATTTGATAAGGATTGTTGTGTGTAGCGTACCATGGAACCCATCTGTTCCTCAGGGATTTGAATCAGGCTACAAGTCTGGAGCTCATTATGCAGATGGTGAAGATGGTAAAGATTTGGGCACATCAATCTAAAGCAGTGAGGAGGATGAGTGTCTGTAAATAGAAAACTGTAGCCTGCGGTTGATGGGGTTCCCCTATGTGTGGTCAGCTGTAAGCATGCATATACTGGCTCAGGAAGCTCAGCTTTATTAAAACCGTATGATCAGTTTATTCCCCTTTAAAAAGTGCAGTGAGAAAGTTTGTTTCCAAATTCATTGCTAAGTTCTCAGAGAGTCTGTACATACATACAACAGTGGTTATGTTTTTGGTTCATACTGTTGTTTAGTAGATGTAAAAGAAGTTTGGTGTCTTATTGTGTATTCCTCCAAGCAATGGAAAATAATCAGTTGCAAAATCAAAAGGTTGTAAAGCACAACTGCTTACTCTCATGGTAGTGTGGTTTCTGCAAGTTAAAGACTATAAAGTCAGAAATGCGTAAATGAGCTCCTTTACAAAGATTCAAATTGACACCATGTGCAAAACAAAGGGTTTAAAAAATACTTAAGTGGCACTTGTGTTTATTTCTGAGTTTTTATGGATTTACTTTCCTTCCTCATGTCACGCAACAGCAACACAATTACTTTAGCATCATTTAAATGAATGTCAAGTTGTAAGTGGGAAAACAGACCTTTATTTTTAAAATTAACCAAAATCCTTGTGTGTATAATGTATATGTAGATATATACAAATATACGTATATAATTCTTATGAGTAATTAGGTTATTTGAATGCCTATTGGTGAGCCACAATTAAAGTGTAGAATTGGCTTTCATTTTTAGTTCTTGCTTTAAGCACTTACCATATTGTAAGTTGTAAACTGTACCATATTTTTACTTGGTGCCAAAAATAGTTAAAAAGCTGTTACAAAAACAAGTATTCAACCGCTTGTTTAATATATTTTTAATTAATATGTCCACTTTAAATTTACACACATATATTGACCTTGTACTTTTAAATCTGACCAAAAATGCATACATTTATAAGCAAGCAGAAATATGTTAAAAATAAAGCAATTAAAGTTTGCACACAAGCCAAACCAGCTTATTACTTTTGGAAAAAGAAGCATTGTATATGCACATGATCCCAAAAACATTATACCCACACTATATGAGTATGGACGTGGGAGCATCAAGATACATGAGGCTGATTTTCTGCACATGACACTTGGACATTATACATTAAACATCAATTAAGCAATGTACCAATACATATTAAAAGATAATCTAGGTAATCTTTTGACTAGAATCCCATAGACAATATTTAATAGAAAACATTTTGAAATTGAACATTTAAAAGTCCATTAGTCCATTCAGTCATTCATAATTTTGCAGAATGGTAGACAAATTGCCAAGAGAAATGAGGCAACAATGATCCACAATGCTGCAAAAAGCTAATTATTTTTACCTTATATCTTATTGTATTGTTGTATTATTTCTTTTATAATCAGGTTTACAAGAGGTACAAGAGTAAATTACATTGTGTGTATTTAGATGAGATATATTGGCCTGGATACATATTAAATAATGTGACAATATACTTTTAATCATTTTATATAAACTCAAATCTCAAATGTTGATCCAGCTTTGAACATATCTTTAGCTATTCCCAGTGTAGATTTTTACAGTGAACCAGTGGAGTCTACACTCACTTTGAGAGAACTTTCCATGAGGACCTCCCATGTCCCTTCCATTAAGAGTCAGATGTTGCCTCGATCTCTGGTCACCATGCATGCCCGGCAGCATATGTAGATTCAATTGGGAACTGGACCCCTAATAGCAAGTGTATAAATTATGCCTTTGAAAGAAAAGCATCTGCGCTGGCAGCACTGGTGTGATTGTTTCTAATGATATCACTGTATGCTGTGCTGTGAAGGATCCCCTGCGAGCTGTCATAATTAATGTGAACATGCTTCAGGCTCCAGCTAGCTTATTAACAAAGACGGTATTACACAGTATCAACCTTAAGGAAAGCAAAAATAATATTTGCCAAGGTCCTCAAAACGAACGTGTTAATTAGAACATTTACATTCCCCGTTCCAGTTATTTGCACCCCTGGTAAGGATGATTAAACAGGAATTTGAAGAAATGCACCTTTTATAGAATTAGCATAATCTCACAGTGAAAATGAGAAAAATCTCTAATTGTTGTAAATGTATCCTGTATCGAGAAATAATTATTTGTAACACAACCACATGTCACAGTTTTTAGCATTTTCTTGCATTTAATACATTATTTGCCAATAAAACAGCATTTAGTCTTTGTATTAAACATCTTATACGGTTGGAGTATACAGAGCAGGGAATTTGAGATCAGGGTCTTCCAGGGTCCTAGGCTCTCTCTTGGGCACTTTGCTCTGTATCTTGCTTGTTCTCTATGGGGCTGAGGTGACTGAGATGGCCATGGAAGAGACTTTACTTAAAGGTTGGATTTTTCTCATTGTTTAGTGTGAGATTAAGATAATTCACCAAAAGGGGGAGTTCAAATAACCCCTTTTACTTATCTTTACCAGGGGTGCAAAAATTGTAAATGTGATAGATAAGAACATGACAAGGGGTGAAGCTGAAGAAATGTCAAGCCCCTCAAAGTCAACCTCAGTTTTTGTTAGCATTTATTTTTTTGTCCTCTTTATGTCTGTCATTTTCATGGCGGAGTTAACAGAGGGTTATTATTTTTCTTTCCCTATTTCCTTTTCACTCAAAATGCAAATTGTGTGTCCAGAGATGAAGATACACTTTTAGGAGAATGAAAAAAAACAGTGAATTCCATCTTTAAGTCATTCAGGAGCAATTTCATTCCCAGAATTGATTTGCAAGCTTGGCTCAGGTGGTGATGGATTGAACAGTGCTTGGAGACGGGGATGCCTAATCAGAATCCAATCCAGCACATCAGAAGTACGAGCAGTAGTCAGGATACATGAGAAGACCCTGTTTCACTTCATCTAGTTCTGGAAACAGTGAAAACGACCAGTAAGCAGATTTAGATGTCCTGTTGTATTTGGTACTGTGGGTGTGTGGGTTACTGTAGCTCGGCTTCATTAATATTTCAGTAAAGATGTTTTGCTGTGGTAAATGTTGATCAATTGCTATTTACTCTACTGAATGTTACACTCTTAACTGCTGTGAGTCTTGGCTAAACTGTGCTTTGCTATAGTCTGGCGCAGCCTGTTTATGCCTCATAAATAATCTCTGAGCCTCATGCGAGAAGCCATTCTAACCCACAAGTGCAGAACATCCGCCACGTGGCTTTGAGCTGGAGTCTGTGCATGTTCAGTGGAAAGAACGACGCCAAATAAAGCAAGTTAAAAACACAAACTAAAAAGTTGTTATGCTCCAAATATTTTAGTGTTGTGTGGAAAAGCACTGATGTGACTAGACCTTGAATGTGAGCTAAAGACTAATGAATTAATATTTTATCTAATTGGATATTGAAATCTAGGTAGTTATCAACATACCAAACTCTCTGAGGTTGCTACCCATATAAAACCCTTTGTTTGGGTTGCCAGATTTAAATCAGTGGCTAAACCAAACATATCATGTAGTCTTAGATGCTTCATTTACCCATAGACTTCAACCAAACTAAAATGTATTCTTGTGTTTTATTGATCTGCCAGACACCCCATTTTAAAGGCTCAAAATTTCCACAGTCCATCACATTTATTTTTTAGTAGTAGTATTTTAATTTTAGCTTAAAAGTTTTATTTAAGCTGCTCAGGTGGCGCAGCGGTAAAAACACACGCTGGTACACCAAAGCTGAGATCTCAAATACATCGTATCGAGTCTCAGCTCTGCCTGCCGGCTGGGCTGAGCAACCACATGAACAACAGTTGGCCTGTTGTTCAGATAGGGGTGGGATATTAAAAAGCCAGATAGGGATTCCCTTATAATTAATGGAATTACGACCTCTGTTGGCTGATCTTGATGGTGCCTGCACAGAAAGAACAAAAGTGATCATTTGAGTACATCAATTAAAATACTGTGGTTTACACATTTAAGTTCAGATTTATCAAAGTAAAAAATGATTTATTGGGGTTTGTGTATGAGTTCTTGTGTTTTTCCTTTAGATTTAATGCCAGTTCTGGTCCTGAACATCACATGTAGCCTAGCATTTAGTCAATTTTGTCTTAGAACCTTTGATAACATCAAAGTGTAAAAATTGCTCAAGCTATTAAAACTGGTATTTCTTTGTTTTAAGTAGTTTTATTTGTCTAGAACTCCATATAAACAGAAAAATAAAAAATCCCCATTTACATCTCTAATGAGCTCATGTGGGGTCTTAACCCTCAGATTAAAAACCTCTGATGTAACCTGACTTTGTCATTTTAAAACGTGACACCAACACATCAGAATCATGGGTTCTAAAACAAATCTGGACCACCGAGCTTACACCAGCATATTTTATCTGACACTGCAGATCTAGTCACATCTTTGTTTGTAAAAGCTGTATTCCTCCCCAGCAGATCCCTGGATCTGCGTTCCCATCTCTGTGCCACATGTTCGTCTCAGCCAGACCGCCGCATTCATCAGTCCTGTTCTTATTATTCAGCTGTCTGCTTTGCCGCTTGACTCTGAATGATAAAGCAGCCTTCTGTTGGTCAGGAGAAGCTTTTAAACCTTAAACTGGACAGACTGCTGACCCTCTGTGTGTCTCTGCACAGAAAAAGAAGAAGCTCCAACCCTCCAACCCAAGCAGGAACAAAGTCTAACTGATTTATTGCCCCCTGGCCAAAGGCAGCTGAGCATGACAAAAGAGTTCCTTTTGTGCGGGGGGCAGTGCGTGGGCTATCCTTTTAGAGGGGGTCATTCCAGAATAACAAAAAGGTTCAGTGAATGTGAAGAGGATTCTCAGAGCATAAAAAATTTAGCAGATTAAGCTAATTGATTGGATCTATCACATTTGCTTTTAGGTGTGGAGGATAAGCAGCCATCAATGTGGATCATTTGTGAAGTGCATGTGAAGCGAGTAATTGGATTTTATGAAAGCGGTTCAGTTTTGTTTGCATTGGTCATAGTATGAATGGCTTATTAAGCCTGTATTTCAGAAGCTTAGACTTACTGAACCACTGTAGGTTAAAAACAAGATTGAGACCAAACGCCGAGGCAGATAACTGATATAATTACAGTATTAGACTTAAAGTTATGCACTGAAACTTTTATGAAACTGTGAATAACAATAACATTTTATATGAGTTTATGTAAGTTTTCTTTCGATTTTTATTCATTTGTCCGTTTAATCCTGATCAAGCCCATTGGTCCACTCTTCTACCTTCCATCATAATAATGGTGTGTTTGTCATCACTTTTGTTTTTGCTGCATTTATCAGTATATTCTATTCCTTTGCCACCTTCTCGATATGACGAACCAGCTCTTGTAGCCTCCTTGTAGCACTTTTAAGCAGACATTGTGAGATGTTACATCCTTGTCAGACTCCATTTCTTACTCTGAACCGTTCAGATGTGTGATTGGGGATTATGGCAATAAGAAATATGTAATTAAATAATAATAATAAAATTCTACATAACACAGTTGCATGGTTTTGAAGGTATTCATAAACTACCAGCTACATATGAATGTATTGCCCCAATTTCTGTGGGCTACTTTCTGCCTCATGCTGATCACCTTCCCATCATTTTCCCCTTTTTTGAAGACCAACTGATACTTAAACCATTTTAAAAATTACTTTGGTGAATGCACAGTCACAGAACAGTGACTGAAGTAAAATGTTAGTACTTTAAATGAACGATAAAGGCTGCTCAGTTTCCACATGCGAGACTACTAAAGATATTTGTTTTATTCATTTTATAATTTGTTTTATTTTCCTGGGCTGATTGGTCTCCAGTTGGTATGCATACCAACAGCCCAGAGTAAAGCAGAGGAGGAGAGAGAGACGTGTTCATCAATCATGCCTGTGGCTTCTCTACTGAAATGTTAATGATGCAACCGAGTTACAACCTGCAGCAACATTCCTCACTAATACACATAACTCATATTACAGTGCTGAAGGGAACAGCTTTTTATCCTGCAAGTATGACAACCATTTAGCCAAAAAAACGTACCTAACTTGTCCTGTGTAATGTAATATAACCACGAAGCATGTGGAGGAAAAGCAGCTTGAGGAGCAGAATGTAGAATTAATGTGGTGATTGTTTGATACTGGATGATAGTGTGGTGTAGTAGTGGATGAACACTGAGCATATCTCATATTTCTTTGTTTACTGTGATGAAGATGAAGATCTTTGAGTAGACTTATAGTAGCATGACAACAGACGACTGCACTGAACTGGATGCATTAGCTGCGGCACCTTTATTTTTTTTCCACAGAGATTTAGTTTAAGTAATGACTTAAAAGCTTTGCACACTTCTCCCTTGAGATATGACATAGTCTAATAAAAATAAAGTGATGTTCTCAGGCTTGCTTTAATTTATTTTAGACTTAATGTAGAAATGCTTTCTTTTTGTCGTCAGCCTATTGCTGTCACGTTGATTCTTTCCCATTAAAATGGATTTCTACATATATAAATAATGGAGCAGGTGCTAGTTTATAAGTAGTGTGGTGCGCTAATTATATTGCAAATGTAATATAGTCCTTGATATATTTTTATTCAGTTCTCTGCTACCTCCATGCCCTCTTCCAAAAGCTTGGTAATGTTGTTTTCATTGCACTGAGATGAGCAACATCCAGCCACGACAATGCTAATTTCATGGTAGCAGGAGCTGGTTTGTACTTAGTACAAAGCTCCTGACCCGTCCTTTGTGTGTGTTGGTGTGTGTTTGCATTGGCTTAAGGGCTGGTTGACGTTTCTCTTACTCTCTCCATTTCAAAATTTGTTACACCCAGAGGCTGACATTTTGACTAATTACCTGCCAAACCCATAGATCACCTTTGAAGCAAGAAACAAATCGACTTTTCCTTATCTGAGAATGCATTTCTGGTTCAGTTCTGTTAACTGTCGTCAATGCACTGAGACCTTTTCCATACGGGTCACAACAGGAAATACGTTTATTTCCTCTAAAACATTAGACATGCTTTTTCCTTCTTAAATAAATTGTACTTATCCTCAATGCATGATGAGTTGCTAGCTGTGTGCTATCTCCTTAGGTACACTATTCTATCAAATTCTATGATTTTTATATCAAATGCTGATGCTTTTTCATTTCTAATAAGGAAACCTGTCATGTTATGTGAAGTGAATATAATAGGCAGACTGTTTAGTATCACTATTTAAAACCACTCTAGTAAAAGTAGAATTATTTAAGAAATTATATGGCAAAAGTAATTTTTAACATTTCTTAATCATTTTTTATTATATATTTTGTTTATGCCTTTTCTCCCCTTTTTCTCCTGACTTTTTAGCGTGTCTAATTGCCTGATTGCGTCATGCTTCCTTTCCACTAATGCCGACCCTCGCTCTGATTTGAGGAGCAGCCGTGGGCAACACGTGGGCAGCAGCCGTATGCAGCCGTATGCATTTTGTCACCCACACTAGGCGAGTGCATATATGTGAATCAGCCTTGTGTACAGAGAGACACACCCTGATCTGCACTCTTTCCCCATCTCTGTGCAGGCGCTGTCAATCAGCCAGCAGAGGTCGTAGTTGCATCAGTCGTGAAGAGTCCCTATCCGGCTTACTACCCCACCCCTATATGAACAACAGGCCGATCGTTGTTCATGTGGCCGGTCAGCCCAGCCGGATGACAAAGCTGAGATTCGATACGATGTATTCGAGATCCCAGCTCTGGTGTGCTAGCATGTGTTTTTACCGCTGCGCCACCTGATCAGCCTTAATCATTATTATTATTAACATCATTATCATAAATTACCAAAACTGAAGAAAGTAAATCGGTTATTTAAAGTAATGTAAAGTTATGCAACTTACAAAGGACTAAAGTAACTGTAAAAGTGAAGATTGTGCTATTTAACAATCCAATTACTAATGGTACAATTTCCTAAAATTTGAGTAAATGTACTGATACATAAAAGCTTTGATGAAAAGGTACTATTGCATAAATAGAATGAAATAAAAGGTAGAATAAAATATTAATTTCAATAGTTGCCTTTAGTTTGATCTTAAATGTAAATGAAGTTGACATTTTGTAGCCTGTATAAAAGTATTCAACCTGTTTGTGGACTGGACGAATCCTTTCTACCTCAAGAACCCTACTGTGGAAGGCAACCACATACTGCCCTTATAACAGAACTCATGAATACTCAGGTGTAATAACCATGTTCTGTTTGTATAATGGAGTGCCTGTGCTTAAAAATGCTTGGAATTTTCAAAGCTTTTGTCTATTTTACATGAATCAAGCAGCAGTAGTCAGGGGTTCTTCACAGGCACCACTGGTGAGAGCAAAGTTTTCTGTTATCGACCCGCAGGCATTCTCACGGGAAGAAACTGTAGACAAAAGCTCATGCAGCAAAACCAAGTGACCAGAGCTGAGTGCCTCTCGGTTGGTATTAACTAAGTATGACTGTGGCTCTTTCAGAAGCTGCAGCTGAGTGTTGACCCATGGTTGACAAGAGGGAAAAACAGTACATAAGTGCCAGTGCTTCTCATGATTTGCTATGATGGCACACTTAGAATACCATCATGTAGTGCTCAGAGAGTATTTCTGTGGTCAAGCCATTGGTGCATTTCACCCAGTGTATCACATCATTACATCAACTGTACCTGCTAATATTCATGTAACCATCAAAATTTTAATATTCTCTCACCACAGATGCTTAGCTCTACAGAATTTGATGTGTCTATGACAGATTAATAAAATATAATGGAAAATATTAGAAAATATGATTGTAACTAAATATAATACAAAAATTAAAAACGTAATACAAATAAACTTGGATAAGTAGTTAACATCAAGAAGCAAAGTTCTGGAATATGAATAGAGGCTTGGAGGTCTATGAAGAAATGTGCAAACAAACCCAAAGAAAACAATTATTTGTAAACTGTCTTTAATAGGCCTTTATTTCCAAACAGCATGAATAAGATATATGTGATCATTTTTTTGTATATGCACTACTTTTTCACAGGTAAATAAGTAACAGTTCATGCCCACATGGGTGGGTATAAAAAAGCATTAGCTAAAGACTCTCAAGCAACAATTCATTTAGCTCTACCTGAGCCAATAGTTCAACAGTCCTGAACATTTCTCATTATACTATTTAAAAAAAAAAAAAGGGATTTTACAATCTAAAGTCCATCACATTTTATTAAGATAGAAAAATCCAGATAAATCTCTGTGTTTGAAGGGTAAGGCTGAAAACCAACACTGAAAGCCTGTAACCTCTGATCCCCACACAGCAATGCATTAAGAACCAGCATGATTTGTAATGAATCCGTCAGTAAAAACATTTTTTTGCTGCATCTGCAAATACAAGTTAAGATTCTTCTACTGTATGCAAAGCGTAAGCAATACATCACCAAAATCCAGAAAAGCAGCTGATGTCTTTGGGCTCAAGCCCGTCTGAGATGAACTCATGCAAAATGAAAACCTGCTATGGTCTGACGAGTCCACCTGTTCAATTGCTTTTGGAAATAACAGAGGTTGTCTTTTATAGGCCAAAAAGTACAATTTCCAAAATTAGCGTCTGTTATGGTATGGTTACAGTATGGGGGTGGGTAGGTATCAACAGCACTGGTAAATTTCACGTCTGTGAAGGCACCGTTAATGATGAGGTTTTGCATGAGTTTGAAGCAGCATATGCACCTTTTTCAGGGACATCCCTGCTTTTTTTAGTAAGCCAATGCCAAGCCACATTCTGCATGTGTTACAACATTCTATGTCTAAGAACTATGATTTATCACAGTCGTAAACATGTTAGTATTTCAAAATACAACAAAGTAAATATTAAATGTCTTGGTTTTGTGCTATTGTTAAGTGAATACAGGTTAAAATGAAATTGGAAATCATTGCTGTCTGTTTACATTTAGATTTTCCTTATTGTCCCATATTTTTAGAACTGGGGTTGTACATCTATATTACAAGTGCCAGTAAAATGAAGTGATATTGCAGTTTGTATGCCTTGCTAAGGTATGGACGTGGTGTCTAAATAGAGTACCAGACTAATTCTTTAAGATTTGTGACAGACTGACAAACCCAGGTAGATGTAAATGGCAGCTGGTGTTCTTACCACACAACTGCTATTGTCTACAATGTCTAAATAAAACACTTAGCACCAATGGTTATGAGAATAATACTGAAGAATATTAATGTTTCAGGGTTTTACAGTTACCATGACTACCTAGGTTAAACTGTTGTGATGCTGTGATTGACTGATGAAGATAAAGCTCAGTTTTGTCCAGCAAGATTAGGAATACGGGTGTAGTTGCCTGTGAAGTGAGGGTAGCCAGTGGAGGGTCACTTATTATTCCTACATTATATGTGCATATTGTGTACCCATTAGACCAACATTAACCTAATTAGAATGAAATCACAGATTTGGCTCCCTTGGGCTTTGATGGATGCTGCTAACAATGAACCATAATGACAGTCGCTGCCGGGTGAAAGAATATATTTTAGGAAATGCAAGCTTTGCAGAAATCCTTTCTCAGATTCTGGCAGGGCTTCATTTTTCTGTCTGTTGAAAACATAATGCATTGATGTTATTTGCCAGACACATTTTATGGTTTCTTTTGTTTTTAGCTCATTTCTTTGTTTTGCATGTAGTCAGGAAGTGGTTGTCTAAAACACTGAGGTTGTCAATTACCATTTACACCACTATGGGTTTGTGTGTCCACCACAGAGCAGGCTGCATTTGGTCTGGGGAAAGTGGGCTCCATTACAGCAGTAATATCTGGACATCGCTCTTCATTTCCACAAGGGCAGCTCAGCAGAAATGACTGTGTCAGTCATGATGTGTGTAGAGTGATAAGTAAACAGGTTTAGATAGGAGCACTGACTTGATCCGGGGTGGCAGAGACGGTTTTGTGTTTTTTTGTGTTGATCCAGTCGGTCCCCTCAGAGGCTGGAGGTGTGCGGTCACACCAAGAATGTTCTCCCGACTGGAAAAGGAATCAGTACAGCTATGTGCTGCTTGATGGTTTTCTTTATTTCTTATTTTCCCTTCTCGTGTTTCCAATACCACACGAATCTGCTTTTAAAAATCTGTGACTGACTGACAAATGACACTGCACTGTTTTTGTTGTATAAGCAGCAGCACTGTGTGTGTTTCCATGCAAGTATTTCAAATATTATTGAATTTCTGACATGAATAGAAGTGATGAAGTATTTTTTTCCAGTACAGAACAAGCACCACTGATATAAATGTGTGTTCCAAAATGTCTTTTTTAGCTTATTAATTTATTATTATGATCACTGTACCATTATATTTACATTATTGTCAAGAAGTGAAAATAATTGGTAACTGCTTTGTTTTTTTACTACATCTATATATGCTTTAAGACGACATTGAACTCTTCAACAATCTGCTCAACTGTTGCCTTAATGTCCTCTGGCATCGGTACATTTTAGCATCCCAACAACTTGTCGGTCGTCCCATGGGTGGGACCTTCGGTGGCGTGTACTCAACACGGCTGCCTGTGAGTCCGCTTTGCTGTTTCAGATACACTTCAACCCAGTCGTCTGGCCGTAATGAAAGACTGGTTGCTTATGGAAGTCCCTTATGCGTATGTGTTGTATGAGTAACTACCATCAGCCTGACAGACCCTGACTTTGAAATGCACATTTGTTACAAAACTGACATGCACATTTTAGGGTGTGGTCCTCAAGTCTTGGCTGATTTTAGTCTTATAGGATTGTGGAACCTGACAGTTATTTGTGGTCATCATGATTAATCACATTTAGCTTAAATAATTGTGATGAGGTGATTTGTAACAAGCCTTTTTTCAGAATAGCAACTGCTAAGCTTGGCTTTTGTTTTAGCCTGGGTCTGGTAGTGGTTTTGGTTATTTCTAGCCTGCGGCAGGGAGTCCATCACAGACACGGTTAATGCAAAACCTGCTTCTCTATAGCACTTTAGAAGGCAAGATGAAGATTTAATTTGACAAATGGTTTATAGAAATGAAATGGTCAATAGTTGAATAAACAAAGAGGGGGATAAGGACGCCTGCCAAAGGAGGGGTAGACTGATTTTACATTGTGCAGGGAATGTTAATGATGTGTTTGATGAAAGATCATTCGTTTTCATGAAGCTTTTGCTTACTTAGCTCAGTCTCTCTCTGTATTGTTCGATTTTTCCTGCAAACGCTGCTAAAACTCTGCATTTTTTTCTTACCCTTGACCTGAGGTGCTCTGACAGAATAGTTTTCTTTGACAGTGTGATGAACAGTATGCTGGTATCCCTTCATCTGTTCCTGGAAGTGGCAGGTGGATACAATTCATACTGGCAGCAAAACGGGGCAGCATGCCAGCTAGATGCATCTGATTAAACTCTGAAGCGACACTGCTGCTAGAAATAAAATACACTGATTTTTTACTTTATTATTTATTCAAAACAAATGTAATTGTTATTTAGGCAATAACATCAGAGAATACATTATTTAAACAGAAGACATTATTAGAATAATTAGAAATCATCAGACGAGAGTTTTCTTATTCAGATTAGGAGCAATTTAGAGCTGCCAGTTCACCTTTTGTTTTGGGACAGACTTATTAAGAATGAGTTTTTGTTACCTAAAATTTATTAATTCTATAAAGTATGAAGTCTGAACTGACAAAGTGCTTCATTTTGCATCAAATGCCAAAGACTTTATGGTTTTTTATTATTAAAAAGCAACACATCTACAACATTGCCTCTTTTTACTTATCATATTATTTACTTTTTACCTATTAAATCAATTTCATACTTATAATTTATTTTACTTTATCATAGCGGTTATAATATAAAATACAAATCATTATAAGTAATGCTTTTATTTGTTTATTATGTTAAATTAAAGATTTTGAACGTCCACCAAAGCAGTCACTCACTCACTCACTTTCTTAACCGCTTATCCAATTAGGGTCGCCGGGGGGTGCTGGAGCCTATCCCAGCTTTTCAATGGGCACAAGGCACACAGTAACACCCTGGATGGGGTGCCAGTCCATTGCAGGGCACACACACATACACACACACATACACATATACACACACCCATTCACCTATAGGGCAATTCAGTGTCTCCAATTAACCTGACTGCATGTTTTTGGACTGTGGGAGGAAACCCACACAGGACCTTCTTGCTGTGAGGCAACAGTGCTACCCACCGAGCTACCGTGCCGCCCCCAAAGAAGTCAAGTGGAAATAAATAAAATGCTTTAAAAATGCACATTTGCATAATTACGTATGTACAGTATATTGTATCTTTGGTTCACCATGCAGCGAGGAGTTAAAAATAAATCAAGAATTAACAAATCAGCTCTTCGGTTGTATAATAAGGCATTATAAAAGATATATTGGTACTATTTTAATTCCTTGTATCTGTTCTTTCTCTCTCTCTTGTTTTTTGTTCTGTTCCTCTATTTGTCTCTGTCATGGGCTTGCTGTCTGGGTGTGCATCTGTTGTTTTTCTGCCCCTATCTTAATTGCCTGTGGTAATTACGAGTGCCGTGGGGACTGATTGCAGCGTGGCACAGAAAGTGTGCTATCACACACGCCTTGTTCTAGATTTTAATTACAGGCTTGTATGTTTTAGCACACACCACTAAAGGAGACTAATGACGACGGCTAGTTTTCCCACTGTGTGCCCACAGTCACCTTGTGTAAGGGCACGGGGTTAGTGTAGAACTCACTGTGAGACATCACGTCAAAGGTCAGTGAAGACTGGTGAAGATGAATGATAAAGTGTGTGCATGTGTGTGTGGTTAGTAGTTGGCGCAGCCAGAGCAGACAGCATGGACCCCAGTGGGTGTTCGTGGCGTTTAGAGCATCCATCGAGTGGCATCACTTTCTGTTCTGCCCTGCAGCTTTTGCCCTTTCGTCATGGCTTCTATACTGAGCAGATATTCCCCATGTTGTGCTGTGCTGCCCACTGGGAAGACAGACAGATCTCTCTTTATATCCCTCACCCGTTCCGTCTGCTCGTTTTTTAATTGCCTTGTTTCCTTTTTCCTCCTCAGCTCCGTCCTCCCTCAGTACCCTCCTGGTCAGTGCTAGTTTGATTGACTGAGCTTTGCTCCGGGTTCAGCCATGCTATATTATGCCAGCATAGAAATCCCTGTCTTTGTGCTCACCTCTAGTTCTTTTTGCTTAAGGGTGTGGTGCATGTCCTCAATCACCGAGCACCCGTGGGAGGAGGCTGACTCTGTTGTGTGCCCTTTGCTTTGTTCCTGAAATTGTACCTGGTAAAAGATGCACAATTCCCAAGCATAATGGCATGAATTTTAAAGGAGAGTGCAGAACAAATTAGTGGTGTGAATGTGTAATTGAGTACTTGGTTCAGCATTGATGCTGCCTTCATTCCCAGTCATTCCAGTTTAACTGAATGGTGTTGAATGGATTTGAGGGCAGTGATGTGCTCAGGTTAAATTCTTTCAGACAATCCTTGGACAAACATTTCTTTAGGTACCTCGCATTGTGCACAGGCTAAACACAAAAGCATCATATCTTACAGAGCGCTTTCTGTTTACCTTTTTATATAGAGATTTTTGTTGTTATTTAAATATATTATATGTAATAAGGGCCAATAATTATTTTTTTCTTTTTTCGATATTTAAATATAAGTAAAAAACAGAAGAAATATATTAAATATAAAGTATGTACAGCCTTCTGTCCTCTGACCTTCTCTTAGGACCAGAGGACTATTAATGATGCACTAATTCATTATCTGGCACTTCTGCTCCTATTAAACCTGTTATAATGCGGTCATTAAGCATTTCATTGATTTTACTTCACACTACATTGCGTTATCCTTCAGCTGTAATGAAGATGTCAGATTTGTCTGGTGTAATAGATGTGGCCCTGCCACCTTCCACCACTATCCTTCATTCTGTTTCCTGGTTTTATGTGCTGCTCGAGCTCGAAGGTGAGACCAGGGCACAGGTGATAAAGACGAATAACCTTTAGAAATCTGGATAGCTCAGTACCCGCACTGTCACCGTTCAGTACCCACACCTTCATCCTTCCATTACTAAAGCCACACACAATTATTCTGCATTTCACACTCCTCTGGCAGGAATGGGAGGTTCATGGCTGTGCTATCAGTGATCTGCCAGGCTGACTTGTCAGCTCAGAGAGGTTTGCAGGGTGATAAATGTCCATGGCTGTCCACTCTGGGTTTTTTACACTTTAACTGAGAAAAAGGTGTGCTGACTGAGATCCTGTGGTTTTCCCCTTAACACAATGGTCACGCACAGAGGATTTTTTAGCTGTCATATCACCACAGTTTTTTACACATTGACAGAATTTAATGGAATCCAGTTTAAGTTTTTATGTTTTGTTTACTATTTTGTGATGGATGTCTTTTATACTGTATCATATATGTTGTTAAGCTGTATAACTGTAGAATTCATTCAGAAATACAAATATTTTTTTTATTTCAATGTATAAAAATAGATTTTTCATAAAGGTAGGTGTGTAAGAATACAAATAAGTTGCATAAACCGTTTCTTTTTTTAAAGACATACTGGTGACCAAAGGGATTCCAGCCTTTTGAATCCTGGAATAACCAACCAAGTCCTAGATCCAAAGCTGTTGCCTAATCTGGTATTGTTTAGTCTTTCTTTCAGCAGAACAGCTGGTTCTCAAATAAATACAAATAGTAAATATGAATTTATATACTTATTAAATATTTCATTTTATTTGTACTAACATTTTGAGAGCACAATTTTTACTGAATACAATTTAAGCAAATGAGGGTTTAGGGCCTTGCTCAGGGGCCCAACAGTGGCATTTTTTGGTGGGGGTTGGGCATGAACCAACAATCTTCTGATTACTAGTCCAGTACTTTACCACTAAGCTACCACTGCCCTATTTACTATATAAATAGTAATTAGAAAAACTTACTTTCCATATATTGGCAGTTAAATTACAACTACCAACCTGAGAGCTAAAGGCAAGCATGGGGGATTCTCTGAAACACAAAGCATTTTTGGATAAAGGCTCATCCAATATTATTGGGCAGCTGAACACACTTAGAGGACGCTGCTTACTAATCCCTACGCCACACCTGACCTCAAATGTGCCTGAGGTGGCTATTGATGGATGTAAATAATGCATTTATTTTATGATTGAGAAAAAATGCCATTTCTCCCACCTGAAAAGCAGGTTAGCTGTGATTTTGGAACAATGATTAAAACTAGTAAACTAGTCAATTCTAGTAAAGGAAAAGTGATTTTTAAAAGAAGAAGAAGGCCTTTATATGTCATATATACATATACACGTGTACAGTACAATGAAATTCTTTCTCTGCATATCCCAGCCTGTTTGGAAGCTGGGGTCAGAGCGCAGGGTCAGCCTTTATACAGCACCTCTGGAGCAGACAGACTTAAGGGTCTTGCTCAGGAGCCCAACAGAGACTGCATAGCAGAGCCTGGATCTGAACCAAAAATTGATAGCCCTAAGCTCTACCCACCAGACTACCACTTAATATCCTGATGATATGATCAAAGCTTTAATGTTGTGCTGTGCATCTGCTCAGAAAGTGTGGTTTTTTTTTTTCCATTTTACTGGGACAGTATGTAATATTCAGGAAAGCTGACTTTTTGGCAATAATTTTACCCTTCATTGATTGCTCTCTCTCTCTCTCTCTTTTCTTCCACAGCCGTGCAATCAAAACCAACCAGGACCTGCTTCCTGAAACACCATGGACAAACGTGTTCTACAACGATTTCTGGGGCACCTTGCTCACCCACAGTGGAAGTCACAAGTCCTATCGTCCGTTTTGCACGCTCTCCTTCCGTCTCAACTATGCTGTGGGTGGACTGGAACCATGGGGCTACCACCTGACCAATGTGACACTGCACTGTGCAGTCACAGCCCTCTTCACCCACCTGGCACGACTGCTCCTGGGTACAGGCTGCTGGAGACTGTTAGCGGGGCTGCTCTTCGCCTCACATCCTGTCCACACTGAAGCCGTGGCGGGCATCGTGGGACGGGCAGACGTGGGTGCCGCGCTGTTTTTCCTTCTGGCTTTATGGTGCTACGTGGGCCACTGTGTGCAGCGGAAAGAAGGGGCACAGCATAAGTGCTGGGCATGGTTTGTGGGGAGCCTGGTGTGCTCTGCCTGCAGCATGCTGTGGAAGGAGCAGGGGATCACAGTGCTGGCAGTGGCAGCTGTTTACGATGTGTTTGTGTTCCACCGAATGAAGGTACAGCAGCTCCCAGGAATCTTCTATAAGGTAAACACAAAATCACGTTTATCCAGGGTCGGCTTTGTTTTTTTTTTCCTGACACATGAAAATGATTTCCTCTTCCTCCTCCTCTCTGAACGAATGCTCAGTGACCCACTGCTAGAAAGCTGATATCTCTGTACAGAGCCGCTGGGCGTGTATGTATGTGTATTTGCTTTTCATTACGATGACATTTGCAAAACTTGAGTGTATTCAGCTGGGAGATCTACAAGTGAACTGGGATTTTTCATTCATATGTGGGCTATAAAAATATACATAAACAGAAATAAATAAATAAACGTTTTGTACTCGATTTGTTAGCACAAAAATAAATCTGACAAAACACAATTTAAAACAGCGGCAACAGAAATCCGTTCGCAGTACATAAATGTTTTTGGACTGATGAGAAAAGGCACTAAAAGATTTAATTTTGTTCTGTTTAATCATAAATAGATCATGTTTGGCTGGTTGGTGGAACAGCAGGTAGTGTGGATGCCCAACAATTGAAAAGTTACATCCCCATAAGAGAGCTGCAACAGCTTATCTAGCAGGGTCATGTTTTTTTCTTTTGTTTTGTTTTTCTTTCCGTTAAAGGTCATGGATGCAAATTGCTCATCACAATTAAACAAATTTGTTTTATATTAGATCATAAAATTACTTTTTAATATTAGACAAAGACCCAAGTTCCCATTTATTGAGGGGAAAATGCTGTACAGCCCTTCCTGGCCCTGTGTGAAAAAGTAATTGCTCCCATAGCTACTTAATCAACCAGTTAACTAAACTTAATTCACAGTTGGGTTGAATTTACTAGCCACACCCAAGCTGATTACTCACAGATCTGTTGAATGTTCTGACTGTCTGATGATGTGAGGCAGGTTAGAAGGTCGCAGAAAAACGGCACACGATGCCACATTTTGAAGATGCAAGGTGATAAATGTATACCTGTAGATTTATTTATTTATTTGGATTTTAACGTCATGTTTTACACTTTGGTTACATTCATGACAGAAACAGTAGTTACTCGTTACCCAAGATTCATCAGTTCACAAGTTTAATGTCAAACACAGTCGTGGACAATTTTGTATCTTTAATTCACCTCACTTGTATGTCTTTGGAATGTGGGAGGAAACCGGAGCTCCCAGAGGAAACCCACACAGACACAGGGAGAACATGCAAACTCCACAGAAAATGGACCGGGACCACACCACCTGGGGAGGCGACAGTGCTACCCACTTAGCCACCGTGCCGCCCCAATCAACCAATTAACTAACTTTATTTTACAACTGGGTAAAATTCACTAGACACATCGAGGCATGATTACTGACAGACATGTTCAATCTTCTGACTGCCTAAGGATGTGAACCAGGTAAGAAGGTCTCAAAAAAGCAGCACATTATGCCACATTTTTAAGTTACTCATGCAAGGTTATTCCTCCAAATGTGACAGAAGTACACCTGTAGAATTATTTTATTGAATTGTTCATTGTCAATAAGCACGAATCGTGTATAACCTGTAACTACCTGTCCTGTCATGCATGTAACATAAATCATGACTTTAAAATCCTAATAACTAAAAAACAAACTTACAACGTTTTACTTTCATCGTGAATTCATAGCCGGGCAGAATGCCTTAATTGTAAGCTTCACTGAACCATGATACTGTTATTATTTACACAGTTTGATGAGTGATTTTTCTCATTAAACGTAGCGTTTAATGAACCCACAATCATTTCAGCATTTCCAAAGTAATCAAGCTAATAAATTTGAGTCTGGCTTAATAATGTTCTGTAATTGTTTAACTGCTCTTTTAATGCGTACAAAGTGCTGAAGATAGATGATCCTCTTAGGACAACCAGCAATGCTAAAGTATTTTCTTTACATGAGAAAGCGATTAGTGCAGCGATCTATCATAAGTTTAAAAGAGTGTGTGCATGGGTGTGTGTACTCTGCAGAGAAACTGAGGGAGGGGAAATAGCTGAAACTCACTGAAATCAATGGACAGAAATAAATTTTATATAGCAGTACAATTCTCTTTTCAAGCATCTGACCATCAGGGCTTGTCAGAAGCACTTAACATCCGCCCATGAGACACGGTGACTTTGCCGAACCCCAGTCAGTGAGCACAAATTAAGTAAGACATGTGCACAGCCTTGACTTGAGGTTATGAGTGCCTTGGGATGTGGTGATGCAGTTTCATGTTTGCACATGGAAGCTAAATCTGGTGCGTGTTTGCGTGCACATGTGGACGTGCACTCGTACATCTGTGGATCTAACTCTTCCTAAATTTACAATTGTCTGCTGAAGGCTATGTGTAGACAGATCTAATTAACTGCAGTTCTGTTGCTTCAATATATTTTGTACAAAAAATGTAAATATATTTAAATAATATGTTTTTTTATATTATGTATGTTAAAATGAGTGCACTACCAATTATGGTACCTTTCTGTTGCCACTTTATTAAAGTATTTTGTAATGTAGAATTTAAAAAAGCCCAGTTTATTAAAATTAATTTACCTACTTCTAAGCTACAAGATTAAAAATACTTTACATTTTTTTTATTCCTTTTGTCTCGTATACAAACTTACTACCAAACTCACTGGATATTCGCATCCTCACAGTAACCAAGCCAACTAAACACAATTTATGCAAAAACTAAAAAGACATGATGGTATTGTATTTCAGGGCAGCAATAACTGCGTATAAGTTTACAAGTGCATACAATTGCTGATTACTTTATTTGTGCTTTACCAGGAATCACTTTTTATAATGCATAGCAAGGCAGGCAAAATATTATCATACACAAACTAGGGTCAAAACCAGGAGAGTAAAATACATGGAACATGAAAATAGCTTGAAAACAACATGAATACGAATCAGGATCACCAATCGAAAATGCAAACTAGGAAAACGTATAGAAATGGTATAGAAATGCTTTGTACGCACATTTAACGGCAAAACTTGACCAGAAAATGAGGTATTTATACAAATGCTAATTACAAATACAATGAGAAACAAGTGTGCACAGTAAACAAACAGACTTGGTGGAGACAGGGCGTGGGAAACAGACATCGAAACCAAACAAGATGCACATGGTAATAGGAGACCGGGGCTTCTAATACACTAGCAAGCTGATGTATTATTTATAAATAGTAATTCTTGAGAAAAAAAATGGAATATTGACTCATGTAGCACCACAGTTTGTTTATTAGTTTATAATCAGATTACCTGTAAACTTGTTGGTGTTTGTGGAAATTTGTAATTATTTAGTTAGCTTGCAAGCAATATCCAGTTCATCCCAATGACACTGACAGGGGTACCAATGTCACTGACAGGAGTGCCGATGTCTTTTAGCACATTTGTGTGGTAAATTTCAGGCTGTTAGCACCAAGACAGAAGAAAATCAAAGTCATCTACTGACATCTTGGAGCTGAGTATAAAAAAAGCCGCCAGAATTATCACATAAATGTAAGTACCGCAATAAATGAATCATCACTGACACTGACAACCTGAAGTGTAAAACTGACACACCAGCTCTTTCTGCTCACAGGATGAAGCTGGTGGGGAAACACATTAAACATGATGTGATCAAAGCCTAACTCAGAACACTGAGGTGCAAAGGCATCTCTGTCAGCAGCTGGAAATCGCTTTTCTATCTCTCTTCACCATATTTACCATGCTATATGTCTAGTAGTTTGTTTGAAGTGGGATAACTCCTGTCACTGAGGACTTCATTAGCTTGTCCCATCTGTTTAGTCTGCGGACTGACATTTGTGAGGGCTGTAACTCGACAAGCTTATACAGAAGAATTAGAGCCAAATGTTGCTTCTCATCGTCTATTACAAGGAAAAAGATTTAAAAATGGGGGCAGACGTTCACATATGTCATAAAATTATTAAATCCTGCTGTATATTTGCAGGATTTTATATCTTTTATATTTCATTCCCAGCTATCAGGTCTTACAACAATGTGTAATATATTACTTAAATCTACATTTACATATCCTATAGTGCAATACAAAAAGTGCCATATGTAATATATTATTCATATTTTCATGTGTATAATATATTTACGATAATATAAGTACATCACTTTTACATCACAGTACAATCCTTTTAGTGTAAATAACTGTTTTTTACCTTTCTTTCATACTGCTGTAACAAGTAAATTTCCTCAAGTGTATCTCATCTCATCTTATATGTAACTGACGACAATAAATATTCAGCATTTTATTATAATAGTTATCAATAATTAAGAAAAGTTGTATTAATTATTATGCTTCATTTAAAGCTTAGAACTTGTTATTTAAAACACTGTTATTCCCATTTTTTTTCTTCTTTCTTTGCTCCCATTAAGGGTCAATATAGCGGATTGTTTTTTCTCCATCTTCCTTGTCCTGAACATCCTCCTCTGTAACACCAACCACCTTCATGTCCTCCTTCACTACATCCATAAACCTCCTCCTTACATTACATTTAATTAATCGGGCGGCATTGTGGCTCAGTGGGTAGCACTGTCACCTCACAGCAAGAAGGTACTGGGTTTGATCCCCAAGTGGGGCGGTCCAGGTCCTTTCTGTTTGGAGTTTGCATGTTCTCCCTGTGTCCAAAGACGTGCGAGTGAGGTGAATTGGAGGTACAAAATTGTCCATGACTCTGTTTCACATTAAACTTGTGAACTGATGAATCTTGTGTAATGAGTAATTACCGTTTCTGTCATGAATGTAACCAAAGTGTGTAAAACATGTTAAAATCCTAATAAACAAATACATTTATTTAATCTAAGTGGCAGTTAGATTCCAGTGACACTGCTTGACTTTGATTGTAGGGTTTAAAATAGGTACTATTAATAGGGCTTGCTGGAATTGGGTTTAATAAGCTTCTTTGGCTTACTTTTTTTAATTATTTCGTAAACTGGTTGACTTAGCAACCAAAGGTTCAATTACTTTTTTCATTTGGCTTTTCTTCCTTTGGGATGAATTGGAATGCTGTTTATAAATGGGAACAAATGTCCACTCTCTACAATCTTGTAGAAAGCCGTCTCAGAATTGTAAAGGCTATTATACCTGGAAATAAATACGGTGAGATTACGCTGTATGGCATTGCCATGCTTTTTAAGTTGGGGTCATTAGCAAGCTCATGGTCATGTGTCTACAAATACACATGTACAGGTCAGTCGTCAATGTTTGCAAACCTTTGATTTCTGCTGTATATCATATACATGTGCATTGTACAGTGCTTGTACTGCATGGTACCACAGCTGATCCAGATAGAAACATGAGATATAATAGAATAATTACTATGAAACTAGTGATACGTCGTGTTCAGGATATAACATTTACCCATTTACTGTTGGACCAAACGGCACAGGCGGATTAATCTTACTGAAACCTTCTTGTGTCTATTTCCTCAGGATCAATGGGAGCTAAGCAACCCAGGCAAGCATTTCCAGGGATTAGCTAAATGTCACTACGCCAAGTGTCACCAAGCTACTCACTGCTCCACTGAGTGGTTCCTTACATTTAAATTTTCTTTACAGAATCAGACACGCTAATCAGCTTTATTTTCCACGTTTGAAAAGAATGTGTGCTTGGCTGGAGGACGCTGCATTACTCTAACTGCTCCTTTAGCATTTTGTACTCTGTACTTCTGTACTCATTTTATTGGGTATGCGTGCCTGATCCAGTGGATAGCTGTGAAATCAATCAGAAGGAAAAAGAAAAAAAGCCATGTTGGTGTTTTTTTTTTAGGTTTGTACATGTAAAATGTGTAGCATTGGTATGTTAGTGGTGGTGCCACCCATGCTTCTTACAAATCCAGACTAAACCCAACATAATTTGTTCCCAGTTTGTCCATGTAGGTATTCAGATGCAAATGTTCTTTGTGTGTGCCGGTGTTAAATGGACACTTCTCCATTTTTCACACCTCCGCTTTCTCCTCTGCATAATGATAGCCTGACAACCACGCTAGCCTTTTTTGCCTTTTTACTGTGGCTTTGCTGACCAGTATATGCTCAATTGTAATGCACTGATTAATGTAAATGTATTCTATAAAGTTAGTGTCCCACAGCTTTATGTTTTGCCCTCTTTACATGAGCACAGATGTTAAGATAAACTCTGATCTACTGGTTTGCTGTGTTAACAGGATCTTGTGGTCAGTGTATTTTAGGAGAAAAAGCAGAGTATGCATATCTACAGCTGTAGGGATCTTTTTACGGCAGCCGCGGTTGAGCTATCAAAAGCTTTTGGTCATTGCTTACCAATTAAAAACAATTTCTGTCAACCAAAGTCACTTCCTGCTACTTTTGACACATACAGAGGATTAGTTTAATGTACAGCCTGGATAATGCATTACATTGCTTTACTCTGGTTTTTTTTTAAGCAGAGCAGCAGCTGGACCCTGTGGTTCTTTCACTGTGGTGATACCATGCTAAATGTGAATGCATAGGGGAGATGATTCTGCTGGTTGGTCAGACTAGGACCCAAGACCGCCTTTTTTTTTCAAACTGGTGTGTATTCACTCAAAACATACACCGATTAGGCATAACATTATGACCACCTCCTTGTTTCTACAATCAATGTCCATTTTATCAGCTCCACTTACCATATAGAAGCACTTTATAGTTCTACAATTACTGACTGTAGTCCATCTGTTTCTCTGCATACTTTGTTAGCCCCCTTTCATACTGTTCCTCAATGGTCAGGACCACCACAGAGCATGTATTATTTAGGTGGTGGGTCATTCTCAGCACTGCAGTTACAATGACCTGGTGGTGGTGTGTTAGTGTGTGTTGTGCTGGTATGAGTGGATCAGACACAGCGGTGCTGCTGGAGTTTTTAAATACCGTGTCCACTCTATTAGACACACCAACACCTAGTTGGTCCACCTTGTAGATGTAGAGTCAGAGACGATCGCTCATCTATTGCTGCTGTTTGAGTTGGTCATCTTGGAGACCTTTATCAGTGGTCACAGGACGCTGCCCACGGGGCGCTGTTGGCTGGATGTTTTTGGTTGGTGGATTCTCAGTCCAGCAGTGACAGTGAGGTGTTTAAAAACTCCATCAGCGCTGCTGTGTCTGATCCACTCATACCAGCACAACACACACTAACACACCACCACCATGTCAGTGTCACTGCAGTGCTGAGAATGATCCACCACCCAAATAATACCTGCTCTGTAGTGGTCCTGTGGGGGTCCTGACCATTGAGGAACAGTATGAAAGGGGGCTAACAAAGCATGCAGAGAAACAGATGGACTACAGTCAGTATTTGGAGAACTACAAAGTGCTTCTATATGGTAAGTGGAGCTGATAAAATGGACAGTGAGTGTAGACACAAGGAGGTGGAGGTAATGTTATGGCTGATCAGTATATATACAGTGTATCACAAAAGTGAGTACACCCCTCACATTTCTGCAAATATTTCATTATATCTTTTCATGGGACAACACTATAGACATGAAACTTGGATATAACTTAGAGTAGTCAGTGTACAACTTGTATAGCAGTGTAGATTTACTGTCTTCTGAAAATAACTCAACACACAGCCATTAATGTCTAAATGGCTGGCAACATAAGTGAGTACACCCCACAGTGAACATGTCCAAATTGTGCCCAAAGTGTCAATATTTTTTGTGACCACCATTATTATCCAGCACTGCCTTAACCCTCCTGGGCATGGAATTCACCAGAGCTGCACAGGTTGCTACTGGAATCCTCTTCCACTCCTCCATGATGACATCACGGAGCTGGTGGATGTTAGACACCTTGAACTCCTCCACCTTCCACTTGAGGATGCGCCACAGGTGCTCAATTGGGTTTAGTCCATCACCTTTACCTTCAGCTTCCTCAGCAAGGCAGTTGTCATCTTGGAGGTTGTGTTTGGGGTCGTTATCCTGTTGGAAAACTGCCATGAGGCCCAGTTTTCGAAGGGAGGGGATCATGCTCTGTTTCAGAATGTCACAGTACATGTTGGAATTCATGTTTCCCTCAATGAACTTCAGCTCCCCAGTGCCAGCAGCACTCATGCAGCCCAAGACCATGATGCTACCACCACCATGCTTGACTGTAGGCAAGATACAGTTGTTTTGGTACTTCTCACCAGGGCGCCGCCACACATGCTGGACACCATCTGAGCCAAACAAGTTTATCTTGGTCTCGTCAGACCACAGGGCATTCCAGTAATCCATGTTCTTGGACTGCTTGTTTTCAGCAAACTGTTTACTGGCTTTCTTGTGCGTCATCTTCCTTCTGGGACGACGACCATGCAGACCGAGTTGATGCAGTGTGCGGTGTATTGTCTGAGCACTGACAGGCTGACCTCCCACGTCTTCAACCTCTGCAGCAATGCTGGCAGCACTCATGTGTCTATTTTTTAAAGTCAACCTCTGGATATGACGCCGAACACGTGGACTCAACTTCTTTGGTCGACCCTGGCGAAGCCTGTTCCGAGTGGAACCTGTCCTGGAAAACCGCTGTATGACCTTGGCCACCATGCTGTAGCTCAGTTTCAGGGTGTTAGCGATCTTCTTATAGCCCAGGCCATCTTTGTGGAGAGCAACAATTCTATTTCTCACATCCTCAAAGAGTTCTTTGCCATGAGGTGCCATGTTGAATATCCAGTGCCCAGTATGAGAGAATTGTACCCAAAACACCAAATTTAACAGCCCTGCTCCCCATTTACACCTGGGACCTTGACACATGACACCAGGGAGGGACAACGACACATTTGGGCACAATTTGGACACAATTTGGACATGTTCACTGTGGGGTGTACTCACTTATGTTGCCAGCTATTTAGACATTAATGGCTGTGTGTTGAGTTATTTTCAGAAGACAGTAAATCTACACTGCTATACAAGCTGTACACTGACTACTCTAAGTTATATCCAAGTTTCATGTCTATAGTGTTGTCCCATGAAAAGATATAATGAAATATTTGCAGAAATGTGAGGGGTGTACTCACTTTTGTGATACACTGTATATATATATATATTAGCTCGTCTGTTGGATCAGACCACACAGGGGCCAGCCTTCTCTCCCCACGTGCATTAATGACCATGTTGCCGCTTTACCTCTATTCCTTCCTTGGACCACTTTTGATAGATACTGACCACTGCAAACCGGGAACACCCTTTAAGAGCTGCAGTTTTGGAGATGATCTGACCCAGTCATCTAGCCATCACAATTTGGCCCTTGTCAAACTCGCTCAAATCCTTACACTTGCCCATTTTTTCTGCTTCTAACATCAACTTTGAGGATAAAATGTTCAAGTAATAAGTAATAGCTGAATAAATCATCTGTAAGGTGTTACTGTCACATGTTGTATGTAACCTTGATGCAAAACAGCATTTACATACATTTACATTATAACTCATATTAACAACTCTCATTATATAATGATCAGTATAATTAATATCATCTCTTTGAATGACTGTCACTACAGAAAAAGTGAATAGAGGTCAGCTTATAATAACAGAGTAATAGTAGTCATAATTGTAGACATAATGTTTATCTACGTGTTGTGTGTTACTGTTATTTTCTTTGCTAAGAAAATTGTAATTGGCAGCATTCTGTATTTGTTTGTTAGCTTGTTGTTATGCTCATTTAAACTCATTTTCTCATGTTCTCATGTTCATTTTCTGTGTGGAACTGGTTAATAGGCCCATTTTCAATAATAGACTCTAAATTCAGGTAGACGTAATGCAGCTTGACGAGCACACGTTGCTTTTCAGGATGACTTTACAATCAGTGTTTACTAGCACAGAGCAGTAAAATGCTTTTCTGCAGGACTTGGCAATTCTTCTGTTTTTCCACACTGCTACAAAAACATTGTTGGTTTGCTATTAAAGGTGAAGTTTAATGATGAGCGCTGCACGAAAAGTTGTTTATTTAAATAAACATTTATGGAAAAGATTTCTTACAGACCTTTAAAATGTAAGATCTTTATCACATATTTATTTAGGGTCTAACATTAAAAATAAATGAAATTGATATTTGTTTCACTGGAAGATGCATGTGTTGAATTTCCTCACATTGATGCAGAAGCATGGCTTTAGGCTGTGCTATTTACTTTTATATAAAGATCTATAAAGGAGACGTCATGTTTTTCCTGAAGATTGCGGTAAGGATCTGTATCCCGGGCATATTTTAACAATTTTCTGTTGGAGGTCATGTTTTTGCCTGTTGTTTTGTAGCCCTTTTTACTTATTAGCTACAGATCCCCAAGCAATTCCACATGAGACGTCTTCTCATAACTGCAAATGTTCACTTAGTGAATGTGAGGTGGGAGAGGAAGTCGTTTGGGATGCTGCCTGAGTCTGCAGTTCCTGCTGTAATCATTATTCAGTAATTACTGCATAATATTGAGCAGCCAAATCACCTACTCTCACATTTTGCATATAAATCGAATGGAGAGTTTAAATGACCAAATACTGGACAGCACATGAGTAATTTCAGCACTGTTGAGTTTATGATTTCTGTACAATGTTTGGGATTTTGGGATTAGATATTCATTGATTTAACATAGTGTATGGTATATCAGCTTCATACTTTTTTGCACATGAAAATGGCCAAATGTTGGCTCAGTAATCAAGCATCTGTACAATCAAGCATCAACATGTGGTTAACAAATAGTTCGATTAAGGAAAATATTTGTGTCTAACTTCAACTTAGAACAGATTTTGAAATTGTACAGCATTGTTTGCAATTTAAATCTCCCTAATAAATATCCATCACTGAAGTATTTCTTGGGATTTGCAGCCAGTAACCTTAAGTCAACTGTGCCGGAAACAAGCCAACAAGAAATAGGATACGTGGTTGATGGATTAAAATCTGTAATGTGTATGTTATGTAATGAAATCAGTGTAGAATCAATCAGTTGTTTCTCTGCTGAGTAGAAACATCCTGATCCAACTGATTCAACTTTGTGGATTTGTGTACCTGGATTATTGAGCATGCATCAACAGATCCTGATCCAGTTTTTTTTATTTTTGGCACAACATTGATAACAAGTTATTGGCTAATACTGGTACTGATCCAAAAATGTCACATTCATAGCAAATGACTTGACTTTGCAGGCAGGTTAGTGCTAAATATTTTATTTTTGTATCTAAAAGGAAAATCGTTACAAGTTCTCTTTGGTTATTTAACAATTCAGCAGTAAATAGAGAGATAATCACAGGGTTGTGCTTTGGAAAACCCATTCATCATTATAGCTCATCCTCCGTCCAGGTCTATCTATATGATCCATTTCTTTATGCATACACATCAGTACTACCTTAACAAGTACAGCAGCTTAAGCATGATTAATGACTGCTGGGTGGATTATCAGATAATTGGACGTACTCGTTTCCATCCCCTCTGATTATACATGTGAAAACAGAGCTATTTATGCTAATGGACACAAAAAGGATTGATGATATTCTGCAGCTGTTTTATCTACACACTACAGCCTCCCTTACTTTCTGTTGCTTTTAGCACATTTGATAAATGAATGTTGGATCCTGATATATGGAGTGCAATTTGCAAGGGTTAAAGCTGTGACCCTTTCTTTCATTCTGCATACACTCTCAAAATGGAAGTGCTAGAATGGCTTTTTTTTCTACAGGGTTGGTACCTTCAAAGGTATTTTTAGGACACTTATTTATTTATTAGGATTTTACCATCATGTTTTACACACTTTGGTTACATAAATGACAGGACCGGTAGTTACTGGTTACTCAAGATTCATCAGTTCAAGTCTTGAATGTTAAACACAATCCTGGACAATTTTGTATCTCTAATTCACCTCACTTGCAAGTCTTTGGACTGTGGGAGGAAACCGGAGCTCACAGAGAAACCCACTAAGACACGGGGAGAACATGCAAACTCCACACAAAAAGGATCCAGGCCGCTCCACCTGGGGATCGAACCCAGGACCCACCAAGCCACTGTGCCTTTAGGACACGTATGAATGCATATTTATACTTAGTATGCATTAGTTGTGTTGAATTTGTCTATGCAGACCCCATGTAAAAATATTTTGAGACTTGTTTATGAATGTTCATGTGCATGTAAAGGTACAAAACAGTTCATTTAGTTGGTAATAAGACAGTTTAAACCATGTTGTGTATAATCTGTGTTGTTGGCGTATCCTTTTTAAACATTGGCTTCGGCCAATTATGATAACGGACAAGCAGCGATCGGTATCAGAGTCAGCATTGATTGTTTATGCTAACCAGCAAACAGCAGTTGATATCGACCTTGCAAAGCACTGATTCGTCTATCTCTACTAGTAAACTTTCTTTCTCAGTTCATTAGAATTCATATTATTTACATTGATGTGACAATAAATGACCATGATTTCTTATATGAAAGTAAAACGAAGCATGATTCCTGTTTAAGATTCTGATTAAGCCACCATGTAATTAAATTTATTCAGACATGTTTACATAGCTCATTAAAATAAAAGCTGAGCCGCATAAAGACAAACTTTAACATATCTGTGATTCCCATCAGTTTACCAACTTGAGGGAAACATTTATATGGCTGCATATTTCCTATAAAAGCAATTCAACAGTTCTAAAGCCACATTTCTTTTAAACAATAAAGGCTTAAGATGCATCAGGCTTTAAACAAATCACTTCCATGACAGTCCTGGAAACTGCAGTGAGCACATCTGGGAATATCTGCATTTTGTCTTTTTTTAAGATCTTTGTTATATGGAAGATTGCTCCTCTAACTAACCATCATGCTGTAAGTACAGACGCCGAGGCTGTAGGGACAATTGAGACGATTAGCATCAGACATCCAAGAAAAAGACTCATTATTAAAATATGTTCCCCTCCCTATTTTTGCCTTTTTTTCTTTATTTTTTTCACAGAATCATCTCAGACAGAAGGCGCTGTCTTATCTACCCCCCCTCCCCCCCACCCTATTCTATTCTCTCTTATACACAGATTCTGCAGCACATGGTTTGAATTTACAGTTTGTGCTTTTGGATCATAAAACATGGTCTTTATTTTCTTTCCATCGCTGGCTTTTCGGTTATCTCACAGTCCAAGAGGTTATCAGTATTATTTAGTGGACAGTAATGATGCTTCCTGTTGATTTCATTATTATGTCTGAACTAGAACAACAATATGTATTTATTATAATATATAAATGTTAAAAGTTAGGGTTATAAAGACAGATTTTTTTTTTATAATTTTTTAGTGCATGTCAAGCTAACAGGAACTAGGGTCTATTCCATAAGCCCACCACAGCTGAGATCCCGGTTTGAATCTTAATTAGGGGGGTGTCCAGGGTATTCTGACTTATGATGGTAACTAATATTTAAAATACTTTTATGGAATAATCCGAGGTAAAAGTGGTTAAAATGATCAATGTTTTCTTCCTAACTGTGGTTGACATTTTCAAAAAAGGTTTCAACAGTGCAGCAAATTAACATTTTTTGTGTAGATAATTACCTAAATAGGGCGGCACGGTGGCTTAGTGGGTAGCACTGTTGCCTCACAGCAAGAAGGTCCTGGGTTCGATCCCCAGACGGGGCGGTCTGGGTCCTTTCTGTGCAGAATTTGCATGTTCTCCCCGTGTCTGCGTGGGTTTCCTCCAGGAGCTCTGCCCTGGATGAACTGGCGCCCCGTCCAGGGTGTTACTGTGTGCCTTGTGCCCATTGAAAAGCTGGGATAGGCTCCAGCATCCCCCCGCCCCCTTCCATGACCTTAATTGGATAAGCAGATAACAAAATGAATGAATGAATGAACAATTACCCTAAATAAAAATAAAATTTACTACAATGACAGCTTTGAAAAAGCACATGCTAGCCCTACACTTTCAGACAGGTGGCTGTAATTGAATAGGCGAAGCGGGTGAGGATTGTCAAACAAAATCTAAAGCGAAACAAAATCAAACCAAATAATTAACAATGAATATAAAAGTGATTAAAAAGTTAAAATATGTTTAAAAATGAACAATCATTAAATGCTTAAATTACTTAATGCTTTTTAGTTAATTTTTTTAGCTTAAATTACTTAATGCATTTCTAACTACCAAGCTGACATCTGAGTTGCTAAGTGGAATCACGGCTTAGTTCTCTCCTGCATTTGCACATTGTCAATTCACATTTCTTACTAATGTGCTGCTTAATCTTGCATTATTTAAATCTTCTGGGTAATGTGTTTTGATCTTGGCAAAGGCTTAATTCTAGTCAGTGCTGCCAGTATTGGATTGGGCTTTGAATGTGCTGGACTTTTAAAACCCCATGCAGAAGTCATTCTGGTTGGGGAAATAAAATCATTATTAAAAGTGCAAACATGGCGTTTTTCATTTTAGTCTTTAGAAAGCCAGCATCAGCATCTTTTTTCATTATACTGAAGTGAGGACCCTGGCTAAATCCACATTACCAAAGGAGTAACACACAAGAAGAAGGATTTTCTCTGGTAACACTCAATAAATTTTTGCTATTAACTTTATCAAGTTCATTTGAAATAGATGTTTCTTTTTAATTTCTCCACCTTGGTGGTTAGGCTACTTCTTTTTGCTTGACACTGATACATAGTCACAGGTATTTCCCTTGGCTACCCTGAAAAGAGCAGTGTATAAGTAGAATAATGACCGTGAAATAACTTCTGACTGTCTCTGATATAGACGCGGCTGCTAACCACGGCTGAGCAGGCTGCTGGATGGAGAGTAGTTTAGAGAAAAAGCAAACTGGTTGCCAATGTAGCTTCATTTCAGACTTTTGATCTGCCATATGCTTTGCATATTACCTATGTGAATCGTGAATGTTCCACTTTATTTTGTTGATGTAAGGTTTTATACTCCATGGTTTGGGTTAAACGGATATTATTCATTTATTCATCACATATTTTTGGCTGGTCACCTTGAATGGAACTGAACTGAACAATTGCTCTCTTGAAAACACTATGCAGGATTTTTGCTCATTATTGAACTTGGCCCTGGACATGGTCATTGATGACAGATCTGGCAAAGTTTAAATATTCTACATAACATTTATTTCATCTTCAAGACTGACTATTCTACCTAGTCAAAGCTTTGAATTGAAGACAATTTAGGGTAACTGTATGTCGAGACACAATGATCATTAAGTCATTTAAACTTTCTTGTATTAATACTTGTGTGATTTCTATATTTCCAGCTCCGATCACTTGCTACAGGTGAATTTAGTGACTGAAGTTCAAATGAGGATCAAAGGAGCATCACGTGATTGAAATCCAATTATGTCTTGCAATTTTAAGAAGGTGTCATTAATCTTGTCCAGTCCATTCCTGAAGTTCTGTGTTGAATGCCGTCAGATGCTATGATTTGTTTTTCAGTTTTATTGTGTTGTTTCAATGCAAACAAGCAGTACATTATTACAGCAACTCACATTATTAATTTGGTGGTGCAGACACTTATCCACAACTTATTTCACAAGTCGTTTTACTCATTTGCCCATATAAACAGGGCTGATTTGCCTGCACCTAGTCTAAGCCACAAACATTAAAATACAGAAGTCTAGACAGATCTCAGAAAGAAGATCATAGATGTATTCTCGAGATGTTCTGTTCAAACAGTGACAACCTGCCAGTGACACTGTAGCACTGGATTACCTTAAAATATTTACCACTGCCGCAAATCATCAACCAAGTATTGATTCTTGGACAAAATTGGGTGTTCCAGCATCAAATGACCCAAAACACTCGTCAAAACTGTTTTATTATAACTAAATCAGGCCTATTACGCTTACGTAATAGCCCTCTCAAAGCTCTGACCTCAACCCTGTTGAGAATATGCGGTTAAAGTTTGGTTGAACTGTTTAAATTCTGCCAAGTTAAGTGGTCAAAGAGCCAACAAGAGTTGTTCCAGAAGCTTGTTATTGACTTTAAGAAGCAGTTTACTGAGATAGAAAAGAGCTCACACTCATATAACAAAATATTAGATGTGCTGTATGTATATTTCTGACCCAACAGATTATTACAATTTATTTGCTTTTAACAAATTACGTAGTGGTTTAATCATAAGAAATAACTGGTACGTTACATTCCAAGCTGTGTTCTAATGTGATTAACATGCAATAATAATAATAAAAACATTACAGAGTTTCTAAGCTGTTACTAAAGAACTGGTTCCTTAATTGCTAGTTTTACGAGGATATCATTTGGTTGTGAGAGTTGCCAGTATAAATTCATTTGATGAAGATAAGCTAAGTCCTGCATAATTGCCTGTAATTTAGCGTGAGGTAATTGTTGGCATGTAGTTCTGTGCCGCAGCCATTGTTGATTTTGTTGTTATGGTTCATGGACAATTCGCCCAGTAAATTTAAAGACTGTTCAGTTGCATTCAGGCTCTAAAAAATCTAAAGCCATTTTCTCAGTCATTCTCAAGCCCTAAATGCTGTACGTGTGTAAATTCAGTGCCAATCGTCTTTTAATGTGAGTGTAAGTAAGTGTATATACAAAAGCTCTGTGCCAGCCAGCATTAGAGCTGCTTTTGACGTGAGTGTGTTCACTATAGCTAAGCCCATTCCTCGAGTAAAAGCTTCTGATTAAACATTCTGTAAGCCCTTGTATTTATTTTATGTAGCTTATCTCAGACTTTGCACTAATAAATGTCACTGTTTATCACTGACTAATTCCCTGCCATATCTGCTCTTTGTCTGGCTTAGATTTGTGCAGGCTTTTGCCAGAGATTTGCTGAGGTGCTGGAGGTGTTTGCTAATATTTAAAGATTTAGCTCAGGGAGATAAGTCTGACTTTTTAGTTGCTGAGGGTTAAACTCACTGATCCACCCTGTTTCTCTGTATTTTCAAGAATTAGAACCTGATTGCAACATTGAAGACATATCCTCAATAGCCACAAACTGTAGTAACATGAGCACATATTGCTGTGCAGTTTAATCTACTGTTGGTGCACTCTGTGGCCAAAAGTGGATGGAAGATAAAGTATCTTAATCCATCAATTACTAAGACGTAAAAATGAATTTAAAAAAATAGTCTCACACAAGTCACTGACAACAAACAAACATATTGAGCCCTTCTAGCCCAAATAAAACAAGACAGAATGCAACAGGAAAGTAAAACTGAAGGTTGATAACGAATTAGGACCTCTGCTGGCTGGTTGATGGTGTCGAGGAATAATGCGTTGATCAGAGTCTGGCTCTCCGTGTACAAAGCTGATCTGCAGGTGAAAAGATGCAGGTGAAAAAATGCAGTTGGCTACTGCTCACGTGTCAGAGGGGGCGTGTGACAGTCTCGCTCTCCTCAATCAGGGCGGGGGTCAGCACCAGTGGAGAGGAAGCATAACACAATAGGGTAAAAACTGGACGAAAATGCATAAAAAAGTCAACGAGTTTGGTTTAGACCTTATTCTCTTTAACAAAGCTTTTCATTGCACACCACACACTTCTGTTTACATTTATTTCAATCTGTCCTCCATGACTGTTCCATAGACCAGAGCACTGTGGGAATAGTTCAGCGTTTATGAAGTTCCATTATAGCTGCATGTTCATTTCAGAAGCCTCGTTAAGATAATAAGCACACTCAGACCTTGGGTTAATTACCCGACATGGCTTTAATACTATCGCTACCTTTACTTAATAACTTAATGTTCACATAAACAGCCTGAATGAAAGCTTCTGAGATGCTGAAAATGAAACGATTGACTCCAGTGTATGATGCTGAAAAAAGTATGTTTCTAAATGTAACATTTGCAAAAGTTTGCACAGTGTGCATTTTTAACAGGTGTTTCTTCTTTTTCTGTCACCTCTGTTAAAATCATTTTTACTCAAATATTACGGAAAAGCTATAGCATCTGTCTCAATAGGCCATCAGTGGCAGGATGATTAAGTTGTGCTGAAATGCCATCAACACATTCATAGGATACCACCTTTTCTATAAATCTGTCCATTAAATTCTGGCAGGATCACTGAAAGTATTTTTTTATTGTCATCTTAAAATTCAGAACGGTCAAGTGCTAAAACCTGTATAAATTTTATATGTAAAGATCATCTGTCCCTGGGTGCAACTCTCACTGCCAAGTTTCCAACCTCACTTCACATCAGTAGACAACCAAAATTGAATTCAAAGTGAATGTATTAAAAATAGGCTTAGCATTGAATTCAGATCTCGCTGCAGTATTAAAGCATATTTTCATATCATATCTGTATCATATGACTTTATCTGACAATTATATGATACAATATTATACAATCAATCCAAATGTATTGTCCTTTTAGTGAACAGAAGAATTCGTGCAAAGTCAGACCCTGTAAGACCTTAAGTTTCAAACTGACTCTGGGTGTAAGAACTGACTGTCAGAAGCTTTATTTATTTAGTTACCACGACTAAAATACTGAGCATGAATCTAAGATCAGCATGTAGTTGTGTAAAGCACACCACTGCTCACCTGAATGCATAGTGCCAAGTATAGTGATAAAGGAAACACTGGTCTGGGAGTATTTTTAAGGTTTGGGCTCCCAAACCATTAGTTTACTGAAGGGAATTACTAATACTACAGTACACAGTAGTTTTATAGAGAATTTTCTGCCTGAAGAAAACTGCATGCTTTCAGCTTTGTGGTCGCAGTATGGGGAATGCATTTTTCCTTTGGGATAACTATGCCCCAGATACATGTACAGAATAAAGTCCATGAAGAAATAGTTTATAGCCTTACACACACTTTTAATATCTAATGCATTTGTTGCTAATCCACAGCAGACAGGTTCCAAAATGTAGTGAAAGGATTTTCCAGAAATGTGGCAGAAACAAGTCTATTGTTCTGGATATTCCCTTTTTTTTCTTTTAAATGAATACTGTAAGAAGATGAATTAATTCTGTGGTGGTGCTGAATTACACATTCTTAATGGCCCTTAGTAACTTATTTTTGAAATTTTGTTCCAGATGAGTTGAAGCAGAACTTTGCCAGCTGTACAGTATTCTGTTCTCTTTTGAATTTTGATCAATCCACTTTCGACCTACAGCGAATGAAAGAAAATAAAAAAAGAAAAAACATTTGCCCCCTGTTTCTAATTGTTCTATTTTGCACTTCATCTCTAAAGACATTATCCTCACATGGTTGCTTCATAAAAGCTAAATTGTTTCATTTTAAAACTGATTGAGGCCGAATTACAAAAAGACTGAAAAGGGGGATGAAAGGGCCTCTTTCCCTCCTACTGGGTTATGCTAAACCACTTATTTCAAGCTAAACTGGATTATAGACAAAAGGGACAGTGCTTGAATTCCTCAGCAGGCCCCAAGAGGCTGTTGTGGCAGGGCTCCTTCGCACCCCTCGCTGTGCCCATAATTGAAGTTGTGTTTTCAAGAGTTTGTCATTCAGAACGGCGGCCTCATCTCATCGGAGATGCACCAGTTTGGTTACTCGGGAGATGGGTTTGACTGACATTTGGACTCCACCCCAGACACCAGGCACCCCGGCATCCTGGCTGTACCCTGGACAAATGGTGGCATTATCAAATTTTTTAAGTGTCTGTCACTTTTGGGAAGTGTGTGTTTAAGTGTACAGTGAGAACATTGCGTGCCAGGTCATTGTTAAAGAAGCGCTGTTAGTGTTTGATACTGTTCAGCGGTTTCTTTAGCTTAGACACATAACTCGTGAGTTGTAAGCACACATATGGATGTGGTTAAAAAGCAGAGGTCCTCTCAGCATCAGAGGCCAGGCAGACTGGAAATGACACATTTACTCATTCCGTGGTCATGCGGTGTATCGGCAAGATGCCAACAGGTTCTAATGTTGTCATAAAGTCAGATTTTTGCATGATTCTTACAATTTAGGCAACTCATAGATTACAAACTGTTGCATTACCCCCTCCAACATTGTTTGTACCCACCAAATTGATTAGTAAAATTTAAATTTAAAATCTGCCTATCTTACTCATTAATATCTGCTGCTATATAAACCCTATGCTTTTAACTGTATATCAAAATAAGTTTTTTTACCTCACTTAGTACCATGTACTGGCCAACACTTCTCTTGTCTTTGGTCCCGTCCCCCTCAGTTTCTTTAGATTAGACAATGTCTCCTGTATTTATTGCACTTCTGTTTTATGTTGCACCCTGGTCTTGGAGGAACATAGTTACATTTCAGTATGTACTTGTATACAGCTGAAATGACAATAAAGCTTCTCTTGAACTCCCTAAGATTATCTCCCTTATGTACCTTATAAGACTCAAGAACAGGATGTATAGCTAGTTTTTTTCTTTCAGTATAGGGGGCGAGCACATCCAAACAAAGCTACCTGTGGCTGAATCTCAAATGCTGTTCTAATGGGAATATTGTGCACATTGTAGGTTTTAATATCCTAACACAGTGAGGAGAAAGAACGATTCCATTTTTGTTTGCTATTTTAGATATTTTAGCTCATACATTCACTTAAAAATTGTCCACAATGTATTTGTATGTGAGTATAAGCGTTAACAAAGATATGTGTTAAGAAAAGAATAAAAAGTATTCAGACACCACAAAGAATTTTGCATTATTGTGGTTATTTTTGACCCGTTGTCTTTACGTTCTCTTGAATAAATGAGTAGATCAATTCTTGTTTATATTTCAGTATATAATTAACCTACTGTATGTGTTAAATGCCCAAAAGACTCACTTTTGTGGTTATGAAGGAACTATTTAATGAAAATATCTGGGGAAATCTAGTCTGGCAACATCTTTGAGTTACACAAGTGTAAGTTGTTTATACCTGGTTTTTGGAGGCGAACATAATTACATGTAAAACCATTTGTAGCTGTTTGTCCTAATTGGACGGTGGTAGCCTAGTGGGTAGAGCTTTGGGCTATCAATCGAAAGGTTGTTTGAATCCCAGTTCTGCCATGCAGTCATTGTTGGGCCCTTGAGCAAGGCCTTTAGCCCTCTCTGCGCCTGGGGCGCCATACAATTTTGTTGTACTGTACACATGTACGTATATGTATATATGACAAACAGAGGCATTCTATTCTATTCTGTTATTTTCTGTTCTAATCTTGGTAAATTAAACTAAATAGCTAAACAGGGAACTTTCACTGTTTATTTTGGGCAGACTTTCCACGTTTTGTGCAATAGTTGCCTGAAAACAGCACAAAAACCTTAATAATTTTTACCTTGCTACAAGATTTATTATCTAAAACTAGCGTATTTTTACAAGGATAAGTATATTTTTTGGTAAAAGTATTCATACTTAGTGTTCTTGGCCACATTCGCTGCACTACTGCCGATATGTCAGCAGCACACATCAAATCCCATAATTCCATCCAGAATTTTGGTTTGCATTGATGTACCTTTTAAGCCTCTAGGCTTATATCTATTATGTGACTATTCAACTTGATTCAACACTGAATTCCTTTTCAAACACTAAACACACACATATATATGCACACATACACACATGTACAAATTGAAATCCTAGTATCTGTAGGCTAAACATCGTGAGCATGGTGTTATATCCCTGCTGGGCCCCCTGAGCCGATGTGATCCCAGACCTGTAGTCTCCTCATAAATCTGCCAAGCATCTTGAGCGGCATGCGAGTATTAACACAGCCTCATGACCCTGCTGGCACTACGACATAGTGCTTTCCACACTCTCACATGCCGAGACCACCGGTGAAATAAGCTGTTGTGGGTTTTTGGTGAAAAGAATGACCAGATTAGTAGGGCCACCTGACCTATTCATGTGAGGTTCAGATTAGTTATTTAAAGGGTGTTGGGTAAACACAATGGTAATATGGATTACAACTACACACAACTATGTAGATTTACAAAATCTATTTTATAAGCCATGGTGTCCAGGACTAATGGTATTTTACCAATCCTTACTTTATATCACTTACTTACTTTCTATACCGCTTATCTTAATTAGGGTCACAGGGGAGGGGGGGATCTGTTTGGTGCTGGAGCCTATCCCAGCTCTCAATGGGTCACACAGAAACACCCTAGACACGGCGCCAGTCCATGGCAGGGCAGACATACACACATTCCCACCTTAACACACACACATCTAAGGACAATTTAGTATCTCCAGTTAACCTGACTGCATGTCTTTGGACTGTAGGACGAGATGGGAGCACCTGTAGGGCAGGAGTCTAGTGCACATAAAGCTGCATCATTACTGTATGTACAGGATGGCTTGGTGGCTCTGTGGGTAGCACTGTTGCCTCACAGCAAGAAGGTCCTGGGTTCGATTCTCAGGTGGGGTGGTCCAGGTCCTTTCTGTGTGGGGTTTGCATGTTCTCCCCGTGTCTGTGTGGGTTTCCTCTGGGAGCTTCGGTTTCCTCCCACAGTCCAAAGACGTGCAAGTGAGGTGAATTGGAGATGCAAAATTGTTCATGACATTAAATTTGAACTGATGAACCTTGTGTAACCAGTGATTATCTGTCCTGTCATGAATGTAACCAAAGTGTGTAAAACATGACAAGAAGATCATAATTAATAAATAATTACAGTATATAATTGATCCAGCAGAAATTCAGATCGTAATAAAGACATGAAAGAAATTCCTTACAGTTCTTTTGGATAAAATTGTAGGTATTAGTTATTCAAACACAGAAATAGAACAGTTGCAAAAATCATTAGAAATTTAAAGACTAGCCGCTCAGGTGGCACAGCGGTAAAATATGCTAGCTCACAAGAGCTGAGATTTCGAATACATCGTATCGCATCTCAGCTCTGCCATGCGGCTAGGCTGGGTGGCTATATGAACAACGTTTGGCCTGTTGTTCATACAGGGTTAGGGAGCCGGATAGGGACCCATAACTGATGCAATACTGACCTTTGCTGGCTGGCTCATGGCGTCTGCACAGAGTAGAGGAATAATGCTGATCAGGGTGTGGCTCTCCGTGCACACGGCTGATTGCATATGAACTTGGCTGGAGCAGGTAAAAAAATGCAGTCGGCTACTGCTCACGTATCGGAGGGGACGTGTGTCAGTTCGCTCTCCTCAATCAGGGACAGGGGTCAGCACCAGTAGAGAGGAAGTATAATGCAATTGGGTAAAAATTGGACACGCTAAAAATCGGGAGAAAATGCATAAAAAAAGAAAGAAATGTAAAGACTGTCAAACATGTCGTGTTTAAGTAGTTGTAAATTCCTGACATTCTGACTTGTATAAAAATGCTGTTTGTGAATACTGCCTGCAGCCACCAGATAAAAAGTAATTATGCACAACACAGTTGCACAAAATCCAACCTTCTCTGAACTTCTGTAACTTTTGCAATTGCAGTAAAACATTTTTGATCGAGTCTACATGGAAAGTTTCCTAGTGAATTTTCTTTCCTCAGTGGAATTTGGGCTCGCAGGGCATGTCTTTACCCTATCTGATCTTCTTTGTTTGTGGACCTGTGGAGCATTAGAGGATAATCATGCTCTCAGTATTACTTATATAGTCGAACATGATTTCCCGAGGCCAGGTCAGTCTTTGAAGTCTGAGCAGTGCAGTAAGTGGAGCCATTCCCGTCGCATGCCGTTGCTACAGAAAGGATTTCATTAAAGAAAATCCATCCAACATTTGGATTTATGTAATTGGTAAGAATGCGTCCTCAATGTGGATGTACAGGTACTAATTCTAAACCAATCAGCACAGATACTTAACATATACATTGCGATCCTCAAATACACCGGGTGGTTATTGGATACTGCTAAAAAAACACAGCAGAATGATGGTTCCAGTTTAAACCTACATAATGCTGCTTCTAATGATTCTCTAATTAGTTCCTCTCCAGAGGGGCTTACACATTCCATACCATGTGTGTTTTATCTGTGTGTGTCTTTACCACTAAGCTGTCATTATACTTAGCACTTATGCTTACCTACTTGTCTGTGTAGTTTCTGTGCATCTGGAGGATTAAAACCGACCTCCTCTAGGGAGCAGGTCAGGGACGAAACGTTTCTGGCTGGCAGGTTTCTGTGTCAACCTATAACCTTAGCCATTTCATGTTATTTTGGGACGCATATTTGTTACTGCAGAGTAGCCTGGAGATGTCCTACAAATGTGGACATTCACTGTCAGATCATCTCTAGAATTCTCTGCCATTGTTTTTACAAGCTGTGTCTCAGGTCATATACGTTATTTACTATATAAGGAGACTGTTATTAACTCTGGTTTGTGAGCTTTTAATAAAGGGATATATTATCACTGATCACAAAATGGAAGTAGTGACTGGTCAGCTGGACGCTCCCTAGCAGGTGCAGTTGGCAGTTTAGTGGACATAATTGGCCACTGAAGTCTGCTGGGTGGGAAAAGACCGGACTGGAAAGGGAGTGAGGTCTTTGATGCTGTGTAAGGACCCTTGCCTGGTTAGCGAAACCTGCTTGCCAAGTATGGGCAAATAAGAGGGAGTCAGTGGACTGCACATGCATCAGAGGGATCATGTGTCAGGCACATATACCCTTCTCGGATGCGACCAGGGTCTCCAGCAGCGAAAGACAAATTGGCTACGCTAAACTGGGAGGAAAGGGGATAAAATGAATAAATAAAATAGCAAAAAATCAGAAGTAATGGCTTGTCCAAGAGCTCTATGACAGTGTGGAGCTTGCTTGAGTGTAGACAGTGCTACCTGTGTTCTAGCAGCTTCTAGTTTTTGACAGACTTGTTTTTATGTGCCACTTGGCTACATCTGACCATCTGGACATAATTTTGAGTTTCCATTTTGACCTTGGCTAAGAGACCACTTTTCCATTTACTTTGTAACGGGTACAGTCAAACTAGCCTTATTTATGTGGGCACAAAGAAGTCTCCAGTCTTTCAATCATAATGCCACCAAATTAATAATCTGACGTGCTCTTTTGTATTTTTAAGTCAGCAGATTGTTTAACAGCTTTTAGAAACTCAAAGTAAAAGCAGCGTCAGCACGAGAGCTATTTATCAGGAGTTGTATAGATTGGAATTTCCTGGCCAAGCATCTGCACACAGCCTACATTAAGCACAGACAATGCCAAGCATGGGTGTGTATAGATTGGTGTAATTGCCATTGGACTCTGCATGACTATACCCCTGAGTCCAGGGTAAAAAATACCCACACAGATACATTAACTCAACCTTATTCAGCATTTCTGAAATGAATCAGAATGCAGCCTATGAGCCAGCGCTCATGCTCACTGATGCTCTTTTGGCTAAGCAGACCTAAATTCTGGTTATGTCTCAAAATCTAATCTTAATAAAAGCTGTAGAGGCTGAGATTACAGCAATGGGAACCATGTTTAAATTATTCTCTTGGTTTTATTACATCGTTTGGGTGTCAGTTCTTTAAAGACTTTTAATGATGAAGTGTATTAGGGAGGAAACTGTAGCTGTAAGTGTTACAGTATAGGATGACAAATCTATCTGATTTAGTTTGTTGTATAAATGTATTTAACTGCCAGATTGCTTTAAAATGATCCAAATAATTTAATTGGTGTATTACAATTATTGTTGTAAGCTGAAATAGTCACTTTCAGGTACACTTGACATTCTTTATTACAAATATACTAACTAAATCCTTATACCCCTCTTAATTGTATGGTTCAGGTGTTTTAGGCACACAGCTCTAACTTTAGCCTCAATGTATACCTTTGGAATTAATTGGAATTTGTTTTAAGAGCCAAAGAAATGTTTTAACGAATGGTTGCAAATTTTAGACACCCTTAGTAGTCGGGTGTACACATACTTTCAGCCACATATTGTATATTATGTATTTATAGTTTGTCTGGTGCCACAAGGAAACACTGGGTGCAAGTGGTGGAGTACAATTTTGAGAGTTTATTGCAGGGCAACACAAACATACCCATTAATTTAAGGCTTAAGCATTCAATCTACTATCTGCATATTTTATGAGGTTGGAGAAAACTCACACAGTTACAGGTAAAGCATGCAAAACTCATGAAAGATGGTTACTTGGTACCAAATCTGAACTCTGGCCTAAAGGACCCATGATGCTGTGTGACACATATACTGTGCAACTTCTGTTTTTAATTGTTCATCAACATTTTTGTATTTATTAATTTAATTTTAAATTTTAAAGTTTAAACTTTGTTGGTTGATTGTCTCATGCATATGAAATATGTTTTGTCCATGCAGTTGCATGCTGCTGATTGAAATGTATTCTCAGTAATAGACAGACACACATAATTAATTGATAAAACATTAGTAGTGAAGGTCCTTTGCTCCACTGTCACTCCATTTATATAAAGCATTAACTGTGTTAGAGGGCTGGAAGCTGAGGCTTCTGCCAAAGGGAAGATGTTTACTACCACTGTGCTGGATTAGGTACCGTGATTAGATGAGGAGAGAGTGGACTCTTTAGGAGATTCCCCCTGAGAGGGCTGTCCTGTCATCGCCGGGTAAAACAGAGATGACAAAAGGAGGAAGGAAATCAATACTGCGGCACTGCTACTGAGCTGGAGGAGGAAAGTCCTCCTCACTCCTCCTCACTCACGGCGCTGCAGCCAACATATTCATCAAACTGATGGAGAAATTGGTGTTCAGTAGTGGTGCGGAAGAGGTTATACATATAAAGTGTTCATTATGAGGCAAATTAGACTCTTTATCTATGTGTAATCATTGTTGTTTGTTACTGAATTAAATAAACCACTAAGAATTGAATGTAACTTCGGGTTTTAATAGTAAATTCGCACTAGTGCTACTAATACTAGATTTAAATAGTCTCAGCAACTCAGCGTTGCCTCCGGTCGGCTGGGCGCCATCTAGCAGGCATAATTGGCAGTGCCCGCAGCAGATACTAATTGGCCACTGTATCTGCAGGGTGGGGGCCGGACTGTGTGTGGGTGGGTGGGTCTTCATATGCTGTGTAAGGACCCTGATTGGAAGAAGAGACGCCTGTGCAGAGTGCATGGGCAAGAAGAGGAGGGCTGTACACGTGTCGGAAGAGGCGTGTACAGCAACGTGCTCTCCTCGGATGCAATCTGGTATCTCTCAGCAGCGGAAGACAAATTGACTGTTCTACATCTTAGAGGGAGAAAAATGGGGAGAAAATGCATTAAAAAAATAGTATCAGCAACAACCAACCGCCCAAAAGTTAGACCTGCATGAATTTTTGTTTGTTTTGTTGCATTAATTTAAACAAATTATATTTGTTTTATCCTGTTATACCAGGGCGGCACGGTGGCTAAGTGGGTAGCACTGTCGCCTCACAGCAAGAATGTCCTGGGTTTGATCCACAGGTGGGGCGGTCCAGGTCCTTTCTGTGTGGAGTTTGCATGTTCTCCCCATGTCTGTGTGGGTTTCCTCTGGGAGCTCCGGTTTCCTCCCACAGTCCAAAGACATGCAAGTGAGGTGAATTGGAGACACTAAATTGTTCATGACTGTGTTCGCTATAACCTTGTGAATTGATGAACCTTGTGTAATGAGTAACTACCGTTCCTGTCATGAATGTAACCGAAAGAGTAAAACATGACGTTAAAATCCTAATAAACAAACAAACAAATTCTATTATACCAACACATGTAACCAGTTATTCATGTTTTACTTTTCACCAGTTTATGGCTATGATTTTAACTGTAATAAATTGAATAAAATGATATGATTTTTAACAGTGATCACATACTTGCCCAGAAATAAAATTGGCTTAAGTTAGATCACATTTTGAATGATGTCAGAGCGTGGTATTGTGAATAGATCATGGTTGTACATTATGCATGATTATGTTTCATATTTTCCTTCAGTTTTACATTAAAGCTCTAGTCAGATTTCATGTCTGGTCCTAAACCAACCAGAAAACTACTTTGGCTCTTTAAATATTTTTTCTCATCCTTTTTCTAGATTCTGATCTCTTCTGGATTCAGACTCTAACTGCTCTCTTTCTGTTTTTCAGAAGAAGAACTTGCATCTGCTGCTGAGTGTGTTCCTGCTGGGTTCCTGGGGCGTCTTCCTGCTGGCCTGCCGTATTTACTGGATGGGCAACAAACCTCCAAACTTCTCCAACTCTGACAACCCTGCAGCAGACTGCCCATGTTTTCTAACCCGGGCACTAACATTTTTCTACCTGCCAGCCATGAATGTATGGCTTCTTCTTTGCCCAGATATGCTGAGCTTCGATTGGTCCATGGACGCACTGCCTCTACTAAGGACCATCACCGATTGGAGGAACCTCCACACAGTGGCATTCTACTCTATACTTTTAGCACTGGCATGGTTTGGGTTTTACAGTCACCCAAGCAAGGTGAAGGAGATGAATGGAAAAGCTCATGATGCAAATGGAAAATCCAGCACAAATGGACACGTTTATCATTCAGACTATGAACATTCGATTCCAGATTCAGACTCTGTTCAGACAAATGGAAATGGAAGCAAAAAGCACTATGTAGCTAGGACTTCACTGCCCACCACTGAAAATGTAGTGGTGTTCTCATTAGGCTTGTTGGCCATCCCTTTCCTCCCTGCCACAAACTTGTTTTTTTACGTAGGCTTTGTGGTGGCAGAGCGGGTTCTCTACATCCCCAGCATGGGCTTTTGTTTACTGGTGGCAGTGGGGATGAGGGCACTCTGGATAAGAATGAGGACAAACTCATCCAGGACTCTGGTGCTCGCCTGCGGTGCTTCTCTGGTGCTACTTTTTGGAGTTAAGACATTTTTAAGGAACCAGGACTGGCACAATGAGGAAATGCTGTACAAGTCAGGGATAGCTGTAAACCCTGCTAAAGGTCAGTTGCAAATACTGTCCACTTTAACGTATGGTTTCACTCCAGAAATTGGTTGATGTAACTACTTTATGCCTTATAGTGTACAAAATCATCTGTTACAGTTCCTCAGCAATACTATATTTTACTCATTTCTTGTCTTTGTTTAGCCTGGGGAAACCTAGGAAATGTCCTGAAGAACCAGGAGAAGATAGCAGAGGCTGAGCAAGCCTACAGGAACGCCCTGTACTACCGAAGGAACATGGCTGACATGCTGTATAACCTGTAAGTGAGAATGCATTCTTTATAAAGCAGGACATGTTGGTCAGGTTGACTAAAGCAAACTTTCTGTATCTATATTGGTCAAACTTTCTCTGTATCGGCACCCTCATTAATCATTTAGCTCTGAGCTGCTGGGACTATTCAGCTTTACTGTGAACCCTTTCTTTGAATTTTATACCACACTCTAGTTAAGGTCTTGTAGCATACAAACTAGTGAAAATGTAGTGATGACCCCCAGGTGAACGTCTCCTTTCACTTTTAAAAAGTGATTACCTTATTTATCTTTTAAGCCTTATTACATTTACAGGCTATCAGAGTACACACCTGCTTGTCTATTGTTATATACAGTATAATATTATTGTATAATACATTATTTTAACAGGGATGAACTTGCACTGTAATAAACTGTACTCTGTTCACCAGTCGGATACTGGGACATTTTTAACCTAAAACGATGTTCATCAACTGCCAGTGGTTGATTGTTGCTCATAGATCTTTATCTTGGTCAGGGTCATGACAGGTCCATTTCAATAGGAAACACTGGGCGCAAGTCAGGAATACCCTGGACAGGGTGCCATCAATCTTAAGGCTTTGGCCAACACAACTAAGGTTCAAACCCAGATCTCAGTGGTGGTGGGTTAGCATAACAGACCACTGGACTTAATAGTTTATCATTTTTTAATATTACTAAACTGAAAAATGTTTTTCGGCACAATGAAACCAAAGCTAGACTTGCTGCAGCTGTGAGCACAAAAAACCAACTGAGCTTGAATGCAGCCAATAATAAGTAGCACTGAATTGTGTTTTTCCTCTCACTTTTAGGGGTTTGCTCCTACAGGAGAATAACAGGTTCTCGGATGCTCTCCACTACTACAAGCTTGCCATCGGGAGCCGGCCAACTCTTGCTTGTAAGTGCACTTATTTTCATTGACAATTTCAAATCCTTTAGCTGTGTGGGTGTATCTGAGTGTGCTGGCTGTTCATTACTGCAGTTTTATTGAATAAATGAATTAGACACCCAGATACTAGCTGACTCAGCTTGGATACTAGCTCCAATTCCACAATATCAATATTGAATCAATACCTGATTTGGTCAAATGATTAGTGGTTTGCATCATGCAATTAAATGAAGTTGATTTTAGCTATTAGTATATTGTTTGTTTTAAACTGTTTCCATGCTTAATGCAGTGCAAAGATGTGACAGTTTTAGGCTAGACCAAATTGGTTTATGTGTTCATGATTGGAGTACAGTTATGACATACACCAACAGAAGAGCACATGTTCAGGTTTGGTGGCTCTGTCCTGCTATAGGGGTCATTTGCTGGCTTTCTTTGGATTCACTTGTTCTCTTTAAGAAAAGTGTAACTTCAAATTAATGCAAAGTTATTTAGACTGACAATCTCATGCGTTTAATAAAATCATGACCAGGATGGCAGTGCCCCCATCCACAGGACACGAGGTCACTAATTTTTAGAATAATAAAAAGGATGTAAATTAAATGCTGTGCTCTTTATAGCTATTGGATCTTGACACACCTTTGAGAGATTTTAGACAAACCTGTTAGAAATGGTTTTTAATCACCATCATGCCGATGAGAAACCCTTAATGTTTTTGAGATAATTCAACACAGTGCCATATCAAACTAACTGCTATCAGAGTCACTCAGGTCTTTATATCCATCAGTATTTGCTGCATTCAACACATGTACAACAAGGAACTACTAACATTTAATATATCACTGATCGTGACATGCACAATAGGTACTTTGCAATGCAATTTAAGTTTGTTCTGTTTAAACTTTGAGTTGAAGTATAAATTATTTTTTGACTTTCTAAGCACTTTTTAACTGTTGTTAAAACACTATCTGTGTGTGTTGACTTTAGATTTGGTTTAGTTTCCAAGTTCCTCTTTGGTTAAAAAAAATGACATGCTGCAATTTTAAACATCACACAGTGATATATGCAGTCGTGCCACCTGTAATGTTTTACTAAAAGTTCCCATTGCAGACCTTATGGTGATTAATTGGGAAATTAGGGAGGTAAAAGAGATAAGAATTGATTAGCTTTCTTAAAGAGAATAGACTTGTTTATCTAATCTGCTGTTTAAAATGGCTATTAAGCCGTGCAAATAAATACTCTAATTCAGAGGCAGTTCATCAAGGCTGGCGCATCTTAGCCTGCCAATACTTCTGCTCATTCTTACATTTGACTTAGCCCCCCTAAGTGTCGAATATGTATTGGCACCCCACAGACAAGTTGCCAATTTATCTGCCTAAATCAGCCTCAGACCTTCCTCAAGCCCCAAAGAGCCTAATTATCCTCAGCCTGCACAGTAATGAACAGTGAACTTTCACACCTTTTTTCATTTCAATTTCACTGCATTTATCAGAAGCTTTTATCCTAAGCAAATCACAGTTGTTAACTGTAACAATTAGGGGTTAAGGGACTTTATCAAGGGCTCAACATTGACTATCTGACAGATTTGGGGCTTGAATCAGCAACCTTTCATTCTAGTCTAGTACTCTAACCACTTACCACTTTTCCCTTTTTGTTTTTCTCAGCTGCCTACCTGAACACAGGAATCATCCTCATGAACCAGGGGCGCTTAGACGAGGCCAAGCGCACTTTTCATACCTGTGCTGACATTCCTGATGAAAACCTGAAGGATCCTCATGCACACAAGAGCTCTGTCACCAGCTGCCTCTATAACTTAGGCAAGCTGCTGCATGAACAGGGCCACCAGGAGGTAAGCTGCCCTGTTTTCCATAAAGGCGTGTGTAGTTCCTTCTCCAAAGCTTTGTGTTTAATTAATGGAAGCCCTTTGTAGTAACCTGAAGGGGGTCCTTCAAACATGCTGAGTCTTTCCGCTAGTGGCAGGTGTAAATGTGCGCCTGGCTGCTTCAACCATGTTGGAGGGGGTTTGTGCTGGCTTCTTAATTTGATTTGATTTCTTAAACTCCATTGGGGTCCCTGTTGCAGTTTGTTCTGACTGGACATGGTTAGGAAAGGCACACACCGTGGTGTATAAGCACATAGAATTTACACTGCATTGTCAGGACAAAGACCAAGCCATTCCAGGTTTTTGTGATTAAATTCTGGCTGATCATAGATCAGGGCAAGATTAAAGAAAATGTAAGCTTAGAAAGTCCTGTGCAGAGATAGGAGAAACTGTTAGACAGACAACCATCTCTGCAGCACTTTATAAATCAGGCCTTTAAGGCAGAGAAGTCATTTGGAAGGCACTGTTGAGTGAAAGGCATAGACAGACACGTCAAAACTCTGGCAACCCAAGAAAAATCGTGCTCTCGTCTGATAAGATGCGAGCAGAACAACAGCCATATTTTTTTTACCTTGGTTATACAATCCTTACAGGGAAACTTAGTGTTGATACCATCATGTTATGGGGACGCTTTTCAGAAATTGTGAGAAATAAAGGACAGATGAATACAGCCAAATACAGAAACATACCTGAAGGAAACCCCCTCCCCTGAACATGCGGACCCAGACCCAGGCGTCAGTTCATCTTTCAACATGCCAGTCACATATAGCAGCAGCGTACAGTCAAAACAACCCTGGGTGCCTTCGCAGCAAGTCTCTGCATAACCATAACAACATAGATGTAGGCTGCAGTAAAAACATCACTGGTCTAATTTTATTTGCTTTCACATTTTTTATGTTACCATGTTTTATTATTAAAACAATAATGGCTAACAAAAATGCTCCTAATTTTGGTCATCACAGAGAGATTGGGATCATCTTGACTGTGTAGAGGATGAATGAGTTGCCTGCTTGTATTATATGTAGGTGTTTTTGTCACAGGAAGCTATTTCTGCGTACAAAGAAGCCATACAGAAAATGCCACGTCAGTTTGCTCCTCAGAGTCTCTACAACATGATGGGTGAGTGTGTTTGTGCAGTCTAATTACTTTGTGCTAAACAGTTTATCATATTTAATTAATAAAATCACTTATTGTTATAAAGACAGGTTTAAAACCTGGATTCATAGCATTATTAATTCATACAATACCTTTTTATTTGCCAAAAATCTGAGGATCCACTGTGATTGGCTCAAGTTTGTATAAGGCATTGCTTTTAATCTAAAACATTTTTGGAAATAATTAAAATTAAATTAATATAAAATTCAGTATAATGAAAACTTGATCCAACAACTATGGGTGTAATAAGCATCACATATAATCACTAGTATAGTCGAGGATTTTGGGCAGTTTATCCCATTCTTCATAAAAGCTCCAGTCACGCTCTGTTAGACTGGAGGATGAGCATCAGTTAACTGCCATTTTCAGGTCTCTACACAGATATTGAGTGATATTTAAGCTTTGGCTAAGCCACTCAGTGTCATTGAGAGACTTGCTACAGGTCATTGCTAAGGGTCACTGTCATAAACTATCACCTCACTTTGGAGGGGGTTTTCTTTAAGGAAAATCTTGTGTTTGGCTGCATTTTTCAATTTTCAGTCCCCATTTCTTTGTTACTGAGAAGCATTCCTATAGCGTGATGCTTCCACCACCATGTTTTACTGTACAGGTGGTAGAGATGGATTAGCCGGGTGATGTTCTTTCATTTGTCAGACATAGTGCTTGCTGTGCTTACCGAAGAGTTTGACGTAAAAATGGCAATGATATGCATTGTATTAATTATTTTTAGTGTGTCAGATAGCGCTATTATAAGTATAGTAAAAGTTATTTCTCACTTAGTCTATAATACAGATCTGAAACACAAAACCAGAAAATCTCGAAGACATTAAACATAAACTATATGGGCAAAAGAATGTAAATATCCAATTATTAGCTTGTTGAACGTCTAATTTAAAACCATGGCCATTAATATTGTTGAATATCTTTGTGGCAATAACAGCCACCACTCTTTCAGAAAGACTTTCCACAGAATTTTGGAGTGTTTGTGGGAATTTCTCCTCATTCAGTCAAAAAAGAATTTGCACAATCAGATACTGATTTTGGACAAGATGTTGTGGCTCACAATGATGTTCTAATTTATTCCAAAGATAACTAATCAGGATAGGTTTAGGTCTTTGTGTTGGCCACTTGGGTTCCTTAATACAAACCTTGCCAATTAGAGGTCTTTATGGACCTCTAACTTTTACTATATAATTTTGGCTTCCTCCATCTGCCTCTGTCAGGCAAAAATCCAGAGCCAGAAGCGCTCCACTGTAAATATGACTGCAAGAAGATTGACTTAACTGCTTATTGGAACTTAGATTTTCCACCTATGTATGCTGAGGTTGATAATAAATGTCTCTCTTGTTCATATGATAAATTTGTCTTGGGGTAGATATTGATATATTTCATCTTTGTATGTCTTCTCTGCAGCTCAGTTCTTGATTACATTACTCATATGGATGTAGAAAAGTGGTCCAGGATGGCTTGAATTTTAGTGTTAATCAGGCTTATATTTTATTTTTTAGTCTCTGAGCTGTGCAGTGGAATACGTTTTCACCACAAGCGTACACACACCTTTCAGCACTATACAATTTGTGTCAGTTTTAATTGATTCTGAGTATAACTCTCCTGCCATAGAACTGAAGCAGAACTTTATTTACTTGCTCCCATAAGGGACACTGTGACTGCATGAAGCCAAAACCATCCACCCTTGCCAATCCTAATGGCATGTATTTAAATATATTGCAAGGTGTGTAAAGAGGGCATTAAATGTGCCGCCTGCAACAACAAATATAAATACATAAGTCATTTATATTTAATCATTTAATTTAGCCAGATGGTTTTTCATTTATGAATTTGAAATGATGTTGAAGTGTACCAGTGTGTTTCATGAAAGAGTGAAAGCTTATAAAGGTTTGCTAAATTAAATCCACTCTCTGGTAAATTGGCTGTAGAGAAATAAGAATCAGCTATTTAATCCAAAGAAGCAGTTAACTTTTTAGTTTAAGCAATTGCAATTTGTTCCAATATTGTCCAATAAAGAATAAATAATGTCTATCTGCTGCAGGTTGTAACAAAAAACCTCTGTGTTTAAAAATAAATGAAATAAAATAATTTGAAGGATGAAGTCAGTCATGTCTATTCCAGACCATTACACCGAGGTCAGTGATAAGAAAAGCCACACAGAAAATCAACCATCACCTTAAATCCTTGTACTTTTTATTTCCTTCTTGCTGTTCCAGGTTAAATTTGATCTGATTGATGGTGGTGGTGTGTTGTTTTAAGTAGTTGTTGTTTTAAGTACGTTGTTTACTCTTAATTATTTATGAATGGGCTTAGACTTTGTGAAATTATCACAGTTAATGATTAGGAAAACTCAATCACAATGCATCACAACTTACCTTAAATATATGAATACACTAACATCTTTTTCCACATTGTAATACATTTGCAGTCCAGGGTAGACTATAAATTGAATATATAATTATTGTATATTTTCAAAATTTTTATTCATATACATTCAAGGGAAATGTTAACTGCTGGAGAAATAAACAGTGACAAACTTTCAAAATATTATATTAGATTAAATATTATGACTTGATACAGATAAAACAAATAGAAAGATAAATCCAAATTTTAAAACTTGTATTATTTGATAACATTACTTGCCATTAAAATGGACAAGACGTTGTGGCTCACAATGATGTTCTAATTTATTCCAAAGATGACTAATCAGGATAAGTTTAGGTCTTTGTGTTGGCCACTTGGGTTCCTTAGTACAAACCTCGACAATTAGAGGTCTTTATGGACCTCTAACTTTTACTATATAATTTTGGCGTTCTCCATCTGCCTCTGTAAGGCAAAAATCCAGAGCCAGAAGCGCTCCACTGTAAATATGACTGCAAGAAGATTGACTCCACTTTCTGGTAAATTGGCTGTAGAGAAATAAGTATCAACTATATTATTCGAAGAGGCAGTTAACTTTTTAGTTTAAGTAAGAGCAATTTGTTCCAATATTGTACAATAAAGAATAAATAATGTTAATCTGCTGCAGGTTGTAACAAAAATTTGTTGCTTCTATATTCAAAAACAAATTAAATAAAACAAATGGCCATGAATACAATTTGACCACCTATACTGATTACTACATTTGGTCTTGCTGATTTTTTTAACAACCTTGTATTATTTGATAACATTACTCGCCATTAAAATGATCGACACTGTGAACACCCTGATATGACTTAAATTGACTTACAGAATACATGGCTATAAAAAATAATGCAGCAGCTATCTTGTTTAGGGAACCGGTTTAAAGGAACAGATTATGTTTCACAGTCAGACTGATTTGTTTTGGGACGACAGGGGATTTTACTCTGTATTACTGGATGACTGGATGTTATAAGATCTTGTAATAAAATAAACGGGGGGAGGGTGGGTGCTTCCATAACCCTTGACCTGACGACCTGACTTCTGTCTGCATCTATTACAGGAGAGGCCTACATAAGGCTTAACAAGCTCACAGAGGCTGAGTACTGGTACAGAGAGTCTCTCCGGGCCAAACCAGACCATATACCAGCACACCTGACCTACGGCAAGCTTCTGGCCATGACGGTAAGTAGAGTTACCATGACAAAGTCCACATTTACAATTCCTAGATCCCTTAGCGAAATCAGAGTAAAACAAACAGGCAGTGGTAGCAGATGGTACTCTGAATCACTGTGGTACTGGAGGGGGACACACTCTGGCCCTGTCTCCTCTCATTTCCATTCTAGCCAAGTACCTCACACTCCGAACCAACCACCCTTTCATACAGAAAAGAACAGCACTCATATTGGTTTACCATTTACAAATCTAAGCAGACAGGTAGTCCCGATTTTTAAATGCATATTTAGTCTGATCTGGCAGCAGTAGCCACGTGTAATTTAACTCAAAGAAAAGAATAATCTCAAGCTGTCTGTATTGTTTAAAAGCAAAAAGATATATGTTCTGTGGGTCAGAGATGAAGAAATGACACTGTACATATTATTTGTTTCATTCTTGATGAGAAACATTTGGTTATAACGTTCAGTCTGATTCAGTCTGTGCAGGTTCCATAAGGTTACAACAACAGAACAGCAGGACTGTAGATCTGTTAGTGTCCTATTATGGGCAGCTCTTAGTACTGTATTTGATAATAACATCACTAGTTTTGCTGAATGATTTATAATCTAGCGGTCAGCATTGTCCTGAAGAGTTAGTGTCTTTTAATTACCCCTATAATGTATCACAGCTAATCATTTTTCCACCGCACGGCTAAGTGGAACATAGAGTTCTAGTTTTTGACCACTTTTAATCAACTTACAAAACTAAACCACTACATATTGGACTGTTCTAAGTGTGCTGTAAAGCATATGGGTAAAATTTAATATTATTTTAAATGTCAAAACAGTCATCATTATGTTTTTTCTTGCTGTTTAGAATTGCTGACACTTAAATAATGTCTGTATACCAAAGCTTAAACACTCAAAATTAATTGTTATCGTTGTTCAGTCTACTGTATAAAGCAACAGAATTGCCAACTTTTTTACCTAAAGACCAAGTAAAATAATGCTCCTGACTCTCGGCCATGTAGGGCTACTGCTTTCAAAGTGTTAAGACTTTCTGTGTGTCTTAGAATAATAAAGTAAACACGTCTCTGGTTCACCTTTTGAGAGCTCTTGCTTATTATATAAGAAAATGAGTTACGATCAGCAACAAGCAGAGTAACATTCAGTCCTGATGGTGTCAAAACAATGGAACTGGAATCTTAAAATGTAGACTGTTCACAATAAATAAAGCACATATTTGTTTTTTCCAATTGTTTCTGTGCACTCTAAAGTGGAAAAGTCACAAAGAGTGGGCAATAAACTTTTTAAAAGATGCCAGCAAACAAGCAAGATGAGTTCAGTAGAGTCTAAAAGGATTAAAAACTAAACATACACTGAACTGAGATGAAAAACCCAGAGGAGTGAAGAAATGCTGTCTTATCTTAACAGCTTTGCACTCATTTGGAATAAGGATGAAATTCAGACCCTGCAGCATGGTGTATTTGCAGACAGCTGGTTATGGAGAGGTTGAGTTATGTGGGGGTGGCACACACAGTTCAAGTATAAACAATGCCACCTCAGGGCTGGAGAAGGATCTGAGAAATGATGTGAGACTGTTCAGCGATTCGATAAATAAGTGAAAAATAAAGTGAGTAACCTCTGTTGGAGACTAAACTATGGGATAACAATCATGCATCAGAATTGTGGTTTCTTCTTAAAATATTGTTGTTTAAGGAAAAATAAAGTGGTTTTCATCTGTTTTTACTTAAGTTGACAATAGATTTATCTAGGCTCACCACAGGATTTTAGAGTGTGTAGGTGCCTGTACAGACAAAAGAGCATGTGTAAGGTTTGGCATTGATGTTAGAAGAGGAGGCTTGGCTAGCACTGGACGTTCCAGTTTGTACCAAAGATGTTTCATTTGCTTATTGTCATGGCTCTCTGCACGGTATTGGAGTTCCTTCACACAAAATTGAATCTAGTCTTTATGGACTTTGCTTTGTGCAGATGGGTACAGTTAAGTATGAACAAGAAAGGACCATCTTCAAAGTCTTGATTTTAGACGTGTTAGCAAAGGGTGTGGCTAAACTCCTTAATAATTAGAACAGGGGTTCACATACTTTTGGTTATATAGTGTATATTGTCCAGTATTAGAGGATCATGGTTATTTTGTAATATCGTGATAGACTTTGGGAGAATGTTATATTCTATAAGACTGATCAACTTGTTGACTTTGAGAAGACCAGGCTTTGATCCTTGTCTCCTGTCTCTCATCATCTCTTTACTCGTCCTAAAAAAATCATTCAGCTTTGAGTTTTTCTCACATTTCAAAAACATGAGGTCAATTACCCCCAAACAACATGGTGAACTGAGCACTGTAACTTGCCCCTATGTGTGTGTAAGTAAGTGAATAAGTTAGTGTGTGTTCTGAAAGGCTGTTTAGTCTCCAGGTCCTGCACCGTGTGTTTACTGGTGCTACCAGTGCCATCACAATCCTGATAAATTAAAATTCACTTTTAGCTTGTGATATTAATCATCAAAATGGATCTTCTATTTTGGCAAAACTTACAACCTTTACCACTTAGACACATAAACAAGCACACAAACCAGAATGTGTTTGTCCTTTCAAATTTCTCATGTCTGGGCGTCATCTAGAAGCAGGGGGTGGTAAGATATGGGCAGTCAGGGGTGATACAGGTTGATGGGATGAAAATCAATGCTTTCCCCTGCTGAGCTGACCTGCTTGACCTTTTACTATCTGACACCAGGTGGTCATGGAGTCGAAGCCCAGGGGTGTGAGAAGGCTTTTCAACCATGTTATTGAATTCTGTCATTTCCTCAGCTAATCACACTCAGACTCTTTCATAAACACCTCAGAGAGGACAGAACAGCGGCTTGTCTGTTGTCTGTCTGATGTCACGCTCAGATTAAAGGGTCAGCGGAAACCAAGAGGGGAGATCATGCACTGAGAGGAAAAAAGGCTAGACAGGATATTGCTTTAGAGTGATAACCTGAGCATGAACACATGCTGTAAAGAGATGGAAATTAGTAACCTTAGACACAAGCTTACAGGCTTTATTGTTTCCTTTTGTATTTATTTCTTATAGACCTATATGGCATATATACTTTTATTTAAAAATAGAGCTGGAAACTGAAATATGCACTACCTGTGCAAACATCTTTAAATCAATGAACTTTAAATTAATTTGTGTTTGTTATACATCTCACAAAAAACTATAGGCATTAATATCTCTTTGCTGCCATATGACATATAGTATGTCTGATATATTTTACTAATCTCTAAAGGCTTATTTTAGAAAACACACAGATCATCATTTATTTCTCAACAAACTCACCAGTTTGCCCTGTAATTATGATTTGTGTTGTTCTCCTGGCATCAACCAAACTAGCTAATTACTTATTTATTACTTTATTTATACTTTATTTAAACTTATCTATTGAATGCATTTTCACTGAGACAAAATTCAGGTACTAAGCTTAACAACACTCAAGCCAATGCTTGGCACTGCACATAGTCTGGGCTGGTTAGTTAAGCTTGACCTAGTAATTAAGGCTTAATGTGTCACTGCTGAGCTGTTGTTGAACCTAGATATGTCTACTCTAAAATTACATTGCAATTAACCAAGGCCATTTTAGCAAGTCTAAAATAGTATGAAATGACTGGATGGTATAGGTTACATCCTTTGACTTTACCACACTAAAAGTTACTATGCAGTATGATCTATTCTACTGCCAGTGCTTGTCAATGAAAGTTACATGACTGTGGGGTTTTAAACACCTGGTACAGTGTGTTTGACTGAAATGGCAAAATCCACATATTAGAAGGGGCGTTCACATACTTTTGGTACTGTAGCTTCAGTTTATGTGCTTCCCTAATGTGAACCATGTGCAGTACACTGATTTACACTTGTCCTCCTGATTTAAGTCCATGCTCTGTAGAGACAAGCATGCATGTCTAATAATAAACAGTACATCTCAAAGATAAAGGAAATGCATAAAACTGATTTAGCATTGCACACAGCTGGACTGAGATTTAAACTCTCTTTATATAATGTAAATTCGAATAAATCACTTTTTTCTGCCTGCTCTATAGCTAAACTCTTGCATTATTTATCAGCAGAGGTGTGAAAGCATGGCATTATAATGCAGATGACCATGAAATCTATTTCATACATCAGTGGGTTTTAAGAGTTTAATAAATACAAAGTGTTATTTTATTACCTTCACATTCATTCTCTATATGGCCAAAAATGTGAACACCATCCTCCTGCATATTGAGTGATTTCCACCATACCCATTGCTAAAATAAACAAAATGATTTATCTGTGTGGCAACAGTTCCTGGGAAGATTCCTGTTTTAGTGTGATTGACATGGTTTGATGAGTTTAGTGTCAGTCTTCTACACAGAGCCCTGACCTCAACCCCATCAAACCTCAACCTACCTGATTTAAAAAATGCTCCTTTAACTAAATGGGCACATATTTCCCCAGACACAATCCAAAACGTAGTGGAAAGTCTTTCCAGAAAAGTGAAGTCCATTTCATAAAAATGACGTTATAATTATTTTGGAACAGGATGTTCACCATGCTCATGGTCAGGTTTCTACATGATTTTGGCCATATTGTGTGTAACACACTCTTATCTTACTGTGTGTAACACACTCTTATCTTACTGTGTGTAACACACTCATATCAGTATGTTTAAACAAATGTACATTCAAATAAATGAGCATTACAGTTATTACAGTTATCACCTTTAATTTTTTTATGTTTTAGGGTCAGAAAGCAGAAGCAGAGAAGTATTTTGTAAAGGCCATTCAACTTGATCCCACTAAAGGAAACTGCTACATGCATTATGGTAAGTACTGCTGTTTTATTTCAGGTGAGGTTCAAACTAAACTACAGGAATTTTTTTTAATAAGGAAAGGGGAATTAGGGGTTTAATCACCTGTGTCAAATTGGTTTTGCTTGCTGCCTGCAACTGTGAAATGTGCTCGCTTGCATGGCTGCATGGCTGGTATTAAATGATATAGTGTCAACATGCATCATCTTTCATTTAAACCTGTGTCATCTAAAAAGTGCTATTACAAAGAAAAAGTTCTTCGTCGGTGTTAAAGTAGTTATTTTAACCAATTCTACTTGTAGATTCCTGACTACATTGTATAAAGGAAAGTCCTGACCTAGGCCCTGTGGCTGTCACTTTGTATTTTTTTTCCATTGAGCTCTGATTCATGTTCAGTGCCTTGGAGACTTGTTCTACAAATCTGTGCTTCCCTATAATTAGATCAGAGTGCTTTGCCCTTTTTATTTTACATAATGCACACTCTTCTAGATTTTGTGATCTCATTTTTTCCCCCAAATTTAAAATTTGTACCATCTAGCATTGAATCATGCTTGAATTTACTTACAAGCATTCACATCAGCCAGCTTTTAGAAAACACGGTTCTGTCCAAGAGCTTGATGGCTTTGTACATGACGGAGGGGCATGTGCAAATCTGCTGTCCCCTTCTGCCAGAATTGAGTACAATAGATCAGTTTTACATGATGGAGTGGTTGACAGTGCGTGAGGCTGGGTGGTATAGGAGGAATCGTGTCTAAATTTTACAAAATCTAACAATATCACTTTCCCATATCTAGTTTGGCTTCAGATGAAGCATTTTGGAGAACAGACTGAGCGACTATCACAGCTCAGTCAGCTAACAGTGCTGACATCCCTTCACACAGCTGAGCTGCCAAGATTCTTGTATGGCTATTAAATGTCAAAAATAGCATGTCCCACAGTCAAACAAATAATTCCTTATGTTTTTTTTTTATTATTATTCAGTAATATGTGAGCTATATGTTTCCAGCATGGATCTTAATGCAACTTGACTAATTTTTTCCAAGAGATTCATTTCTGACACCTTCCTCCAGCATGCTGAGTAGCTGAAGATACAGTATTTCTCCTTTTAGCCCTGATATGTTTTAAAAAGTGGGGCCAGATCAATGATGGTGGTAGACTACTAATATTCTCTTTAGAACACTTGTATTGGGTCAGGTTTCCTCCAGAGCTTTTTGGGGAAATGCCTGGTTTGGCATGAGTTTGGTGCTTTGGAACAGCTTCCAAAAGCCGTCACAGCATTTATTCCAGTTGAATTCTGGCTCTTAACATTCCGAATCAGTCTTTCCCTGAGTAAATCAGCTCCCAAAACTTAAGGGATCATTAGTACACGTTATACCACTTTTCCACCAGACAATGTGGTTCACCACAGCACAGTTACTAATCTGTGATCCCGCAATTTGTCATCATTTCCATTGTCAAGTGAACTGTGCGTACCGTATCTAAATACCTATGCTAAATCGTGTTAGCCCACTTGTCTGCCAAGATTACTAAAAATGGGGTAAATGGTGGAGCTAGATACAGTGCAGACCTCTTCAAATAGCTGGGATCACTTTTCTACCAGACTGTTCGGCTGCCAGATCTTTCCTTCTTCTGCTGGCTTTAGGAGACAATATCACAAGTCATAAAATTCATTGTACAGGATTATTTTTTATTTGCCCACAGTAATATTTAGTAGTTGTTAATATTGAACTTGGATTTAGATTTTGTTAGCTACAGAGTTTCTTGATGTGCACACAGTGAATATTCCAAAATAGTATATATATATATATATATATATATATATATATATATATATATATATATATATTAGGGCTGTCGAAGTTAACGCGATAATAACGCATTAACGCAATCTCAATTTAACGCGATTAAAAAAAATAGTGCCGTTAACACACTAATTACATTACGAGATTTTTTCACTTCTAAAACTAAAGCAATTCATTTTTCACCCACGGGAGACAGATTGAATTATTCTCACTGACCACACTCACACGCACGTTTAATGTTATTTAGTTCCGTTTGACAAAAAAACCCCTTAAAAATAGAGCTAACAGTGAAGATAACCGGTTACAAAAGCAGCGACCGCTGTTTGTGTTCAATACTCTGTTCACAGTGTCGATACAAGTGATTCAGGAATCGATTCATTGTAAGCGCAGCGTAAGTTTCTTTTCTCAGTCATCTCTCCGTGTTTACTGTTATGATGAATGATGCGGTTGTAAATAAACACCAAATACTACAGAACATTCTGTGTGACTCGCTTACCTTATAAAGCTCAGGCTTAATTATACTGGTTATTACCACAGAGCGGGAGTCGACTCAGAGTCGTTTACGATTTACCGAGGTGAACCACGAACGTGCTGATAGAATCGGCTCAGATGGGATCGGACTGTATTATCTTTTTAAAGTAAATATTTCAATCAGCAGAATCGCATCGCATGTATGATGTGCACAACGTTAATGACGTGCGTTTATTAATGAACGTTTACGTTAGCTTGTCAGAAGCTTTCTCAATGATGTCTGTGCGGTGTTTTTTTTTTTACAATTAGTGATGGCAAGCAACTGTTCCACTGCACTATTTTACACTAAAAACTACACTATTCCATAATGCTCCAGATTGCATCATTCTAAATAGGTATCGGTATCGGCGAGTACAAAAATACTTGTACTCGTACTCGGTTGGGAAAAAATGGTATCGATGCATCCCTAGTGAAAACACACTCACTTCGTGTAGAAACGTCCATCAAACCATCGTCACGATAAAACCACAGAAAAGTCTACAGTTACAATAACTGCGCATCTGACATTTATACGAAGTCAAGGGTCTCTGCTAGATAGTATTACTGCCTAATATGTGAGTGAATAAAACTCCCTTAGAGTTTTCTCTTGTCCCAGCAGTTTTTAACATCAGTACATTTAGCATAAAATATGTTCACCATTTTAATTGTAACATTTCACTTAAAAATCCTTGTTTTCTATAACATTTACACAGATTTTTTTTAATGCGATTAATCGCGATTAACTATGTAAAATTCTGAGATTAATCGCGATTAAAATTTGTAATCGTTTGACAGCCCTAATATATATATATATATATATATATATATATATATATACAGTATATATATATATATATATATATTTGTATCCAGAGTATAGATGTGTTTGTTATATCTTGGCAGTGCTCTGAAAGTGTGGGGTTTCGTTGGCCCCAAATACAAGTGTGTGTTGTATTTTACTCTGGTGACTCATCACATATTGAAGCACTTTTGACTTGATTGATATCTGTTCTGATCACAAAGATAAAATACACATTAAAATAACTCAAAAACAAAATCCCTAAAATAGTGCTTCATTTAAAACACACATTGGAATATTGGCATTAATTGATTATTGTTATTATTATTTGGTACTCATGTAGTGTGGCAGTAAATAAAGTAAATTATAACTATACTAATTATACTGGGGTCCGAAGGGTTGGAATCGGTTGGTCAGGCATCTACATACCAATATGATTGTCTATGTCGGGAGGGGGGTAAAGGGGTTGCCAAGGCCCCTGGCCAGGGTGTGTTACTGCATTGATCCCAGTGATTTCGGGGAAACAAGACCCACTGTGACTTTGACCAGAATAAGGCATTGGTAAAACATAAATATGAAATCAAATCATTATCATACTGTATTTGTAATCAGGAGTCATAGATAAGTATTTTATATCATAGTTATTTAGGCTCTTTTGAATCACCTCAGAATGTCCTTAAATACACCTGATTTCAAATAAATTTAATTTAATTTGGTACCCCATTACCAATTACCCCACTTTCATAGCAAAAATATGCAGGTGTGAGTCAGTGAGTGAGTAGATGAGAGGTAAAAATTTGGCACCTTAATTTGGCAATTGTTTCCACCTTACACCCACATTAAAGAATGTAGTAAAAATGAATAATAAATATAACACACATGATCAATTAGTGGCTCACTAATGTTCATCACTAACCACTTCTATTCCCACTTTCACTGGAACCATTATACAGTGGAACGGGTATTCAGGATTCACCTCTCAAAGCTAATGGTATAAACTTGCCCTGTAGATAGGTATGATAAACTGTGTAACACGTCGCTCTCTCTCTCACACTTTTCCTCAGGTCAGTTCTTGATGGAGGAATCCAGACTTTTAGAGGCGGCTGAGATGGCACAGAAGGCTGCTCAGCTTGACAGCGAGGAGTTTGATGTGGTTTTCAGTGCTGCACATATGCTCAGGTAGGACCCCAAGCTGAGATTTACTCTGAGACGTGTGTGAGAATCATAAACAATATCAAGGTCACTCCAGGATTCTCAAGGACTCTGGATGATTAATAGAATAAGGTGGACAGCGGGTATCAGCAAACGTATTTACAGGTCAAACTCAGCATCTTGTGCAGTTTGGGATTTCGGTGATAATCATTAGCACAGTTTCACAGCATCAGTAACACTCCTGCTGGGATGAGAATCTTTTTACTGCTGCACAGGCACAAATGTTTTCCAAGTAAAGAAAATCCCATATGTTCTCAAGTTCTACCTTAGGACCTAAAGCATTTGGAAGAATGGATAAACACTTTGTTTGAAAAGTTATAGCCAAGAAAAGAAAGGAAGCATTGTTATATACTCCACACTAAAATACTAAAAGCTTTGCCAGATTAGGACACCACTGGCACTGGTGCTATCTTAACTTTTTATTAATTATATTGAATAGTGTTTGGGACACAGCCTGTAGTTTGAAAGATGTCTGAGTTATGCATTGTTAACTATATTTTCCAGTAGCAAGGTGGAAGTGCTGTTTCTTTAACTACAAAGTAAGCAGTTAAACTATTTTATAGACTGAGGGGCTGAGCTGTGCTTTATTGTTTCATCTTGGTGCACAAATATTGAAGCATTTGGTTTTAATCAAATCCACAATTGCAGATTTTTTTTTTTCAGGTGTTTTACATCAGTAACATTGTGTGTTCTTGTTTTACAACTGTTCGTTTGCCATAGGGGATGTTAGAAAATGTATTTACAATTGGTTATACGTTTATACTTTTCACTAATTTTCAAGTGCCCTTCAGAATTAGGAAATGTGCTTTTTATAAGCCAGATCTATGTCTATGTTATTAATATGTTGTGTATTCCCTGTCAGTTGTCCTGTTAATTAAAGGGCCAAATAAATAAGTTGTTTCCTGAGAAGTCAGAATTAGCGATTTGGATCTTACCAAACACTCGTGACAGTACAATTCTGTTTCATAAAAGTGCAGCAGCATTTTGTTTCCACAGACGGCACAACATGAGCTTTCTATTACTACCTCCACTTTATTACTTATCCCCCGAGTTTGGCATTCAAAAACCTCCTGCTGTTTTGAATGTTCCAGTCTTTTAGAAGTTCTTTTCTGACCTTCAGAATCACTTTTAAAACCATTAACCAAGTATTAGACTCTTTTTTACACATGCTTTAAAAATACACTATATGGCCACAGGTATGTTTAGATCTTTTGTAATAAGTGAGTTCACATGTTTCACCAAACGTATTGCAAACAGGTGTATTAAAATCAATTATATAATATAACTTCCAACTCTGTTAGCATGCAAACCCCAATCTGTAAAAATGTGGGTTGTTAAGTTGTAGAGGAACTCTAGGCCTGCAGAGACCTTGCATAGAAGTTCCCACATGCATACTCCAAAGTATTGTGAACATTCTTTCTGAAAGAATACTGGTTTTTATAGGTGCAAAGTGGTGTCAACTTCTCATGGTCAGGTGTCTCACACTTTTGTCTATATAATATACCTACATCCATTTGTCTGAAATAGCTTTCTCACATTGTGTTATGTTTTGTAATATTTAGTAATTAATTATTTTGAATGAGCTATTAGGCTGTGGTAGGTTGTAGCATCCACAGTTTTGCTGGTAATTGCAGTCCTGGGCTCTGTCTCCTGCTGGTTGCTAGCATGTGGTCGGGCTCGCTCAGAGCTCGTGTTCTTTAGATGTTTGTCTTGGACTGCAGCATGGAAGACTCTCAGCTTGGAGTGAGAGAGGGTAGGGAGGTATACAGAGGGCTTCAAATGTGCAGCTCTCTCTTATTGCTCTCAGGGGCTCTGCTTCTCAGACAGGTTTGCTTCCTCACTATACGTTTCCTCAGTCCTTTTTAAACAAGTTCTGGATATTCGAACATCCAGTGAGGCTGAAGGAAAAAAAAACAGGACTCTTGAGTTTCAGAGGAGAGTTTTTTCCTGACAATGCCACTCAGATCTAAAGAGTCGGCTTGTTGTCGAATGATTAATTAGTGTGCATAACTTGCTTGGTCAATAATTTACTGATTTTTGCAGTGGCAGTAAATCAGTTGTCCAGTCAAACGATAGAACCTCATTAGCATTGATATTAACATGGTAAAATCTTAGAAATCTTAAAACACAAGGCTGAGAACCTGTATAACTATGTAATTGTTGAGTATTTGCCAAACACATTTCTTCATTTGCCTCTTAAGAAATTTGGACACATGACGACAAGTTTGTTGGACATACTATACCAACAAGAAATAGTATTAAAATAGGATGACAACTACTCCTTTAAGAAGTCTGTGTCTTTTAACAGTTGTTGGGGCTGAAAAATATGAATTTATAAATAAAAAGGGGTGTCCCAACACTTTTGTCCATGTAATATTTATAGTTGTTTATCTGATAAATACTTTAATAGTAAATTACTGAAGTATTCAGACTTACTTTATGTGGTTCATAGGTTTCGGGAGGGATTTTTTAAATTTGTTTTACTAACCACTACTGGTCCTGTTTAATGTCCCAGTGGGTCCAGTGGCACCTGGAAAGCTTTAGGCACAGAGCGGAAATAGACTTTTAAGAGGTTCGCCACAGGGCATCATACATGTACATGCTCAAACAAACACACACACATACGGCTATGTTAAAGTTAACAGTCCACCTTCATGTTTCTGGAGTGCCTGGAGGAAACCAAGACGGACATAGGTAGAACCTGCCAAACTACTGACCAGAGGAAAAATAGAAGCCAGGTCCCTTATGACCTATGTTGTGTGGTTCATACATTGGCTGCACCACCGTGCTTCCCTAAACAACATATTGTTATTAACAATATTTTAATTTTCACTTAATAAGTGCATACAAGGAAGCTTAGAAGAACTGGTAACTGGGGGGACCAGTGGGATCAAAATTAGATTAGTTTGGATTAGATCAGATTACATTAGATTATGGCTGGACAGAGGAATGTCTATAACTGACAGTAAAACTGTGACTTCTAGTTCATGGAGGTCCACTAATGTTCACTGAGGTCTGTTTATGTACACACACGAAACCCAGTTTATAGAGATCCGCTTACAAACACACACTGCCGTCATTTCCTTCAATTTCTGTCATTAATCACTCTCAGTATCATGTTTATCCTAATTACATAGCTGTGGTCTTTATGTTAACCTCATCCCATCTTCAGAATATTTCCTCACTGGTAAAAACATGCCTGTAGTTGGATTATCAGATGTATTTATTTATTAGGATTTTAGACACTATGGTTACATTCATGACAGGAACGGTAGTTACTCGTTACACAAGATTCATCAGTTCACAAGTTTGATGTCAAACACAGTCATGGACAATTTTGTATCTCCAGATAACCTGACTGCATGTCTTTGGACTGTGGGAGGAAGCCGGAGAACATGCAAACTCCTCACAGAAAAGACCAGGCCGCCCCACCTGGGGATCAAAGCCAGGGCCTTCTTGCTGTGAGGTGACAGTGCTACCCACTGAGCCACCGTGCCGCCCTATCAGATGTAAATTGAAACTAGATTTGATTGAGTAATTTGGTGATGTATTTCCTTGGCCCATTTTCTTGTGGCCAGTGCTTCATGGTGTCCCCAGATAAACCGTAACCATGATCTGAATGAAATGTTACTAAAGACAAACTAATTAATGATTAAGAATGCACTGAAGTGAATAAGTGACTAAGATGTTTCCAGAAACTTTCCGTGGTTGGTGAAGTTCAGGGTAAGGACACTGCAGCCTACTTAAACCACAGAACATCCTTCATAAAGTGAACTAATAAAACTTTTTGACCTATATTTGCAGTGTTTCACTGGCCAGAAAATGAATGATGGATATACTGGTCCAAACTTAGTACCTGAAGGTGAAACTTAACAGCCATACAAATAAAAGTTTTGCAACTTGGCTTTTCTTGCCTTCACTCTCAGAGAACTCCTTAAGATTGTTTGAGAAGAGTTTACCAGGTCATTCACTTAAAGAATTTGAACACATAGCTTTTATTTATTTAGTGAGATAAAGTTAGATTAAAACGTTTTTTTAATATTAGTATGTTTTATTGTTTCTATTCATTTATGCTCCCTGGAATCTCATTGTTCTCACTTAAAAACTCATTCTTTTAAAACCACTTACTTGCTGAAGTGATACTTGCTTTGCATTTTAAAGAGAAGAATTTAATGAAGCCGGTCGACACTAATGCTAGCGACACTAATGGGCAGACCCTCTTTCTTCCATTAAAATGAGTCATTTAACATTGACCTCTTTATTATAATTACTCATTATACTGCAGCCATTATTACCTGTCACTGTGTCCAGAACTTTACTACCAGATGATACATTTTGCTGTAACTGGATAGATGATTTGGTAATAAATTCTGTAACTTTTCAGAGAAGAGGATTAAATTAATGCATTTTTAAAAAGAAATATGAGCATATTGATAAGACTGCCTTAAATTAGATTTTATAGTAGAAACTGTACACATGAATCATCTGGGACTTGCAGATTTAATATATATATATATACATTATTATTATATAATTATGAAATATTGCTTTGGCAAAAGGTCACTGACCCTTGGTTATTTTATTACAACAATCCCTGTCCTAGGTTGTATCTGCAAGCTATGCAATAACTGTTAATCCGGTAGCAAGCAGAAGTCTGTTACTAGCCCTTTTAGGACCCTTAATTATATAACTTTATTTTTAGCTATTTTCATGGCATTATTAACAGTGCCACCCAGGGCCTCAACTGAATATTATACATTCTTCTAATTATTTAAAACACTGGGCTGTACCAGAAAAGAATTCAGCTAAGAAGTTATTTTATCTAAAATGCTTTAGCACACTTTGCTTTGTAAGCACACATAACCACCAAGGCCACTAATTTAATAAAAGTTAATAACATTTTTCTGTAAATTTAATTTTTTATTTTCTTTACTTTTTTAGACAAGCCAGCCTCAACGATGCAGCGGAGAGGTTTTACAAACAAGCCGCCAGCCTAAGACCTGACGTAAGTAGCAACTGATTCGCCCTACTGTTCTATACGTGCATCATTATACATGTTCACTCTGTACAGACTTGTCTGAATAAACCCTCTGGCCAATTATGCAAATCACTGCTCTGATTATAAAGCTTAATTATGCTTCATCAATCATGGAATCAATAGAGTAAAATCTCCGTTTGGCACACTTAATGCTAAAAGAATGAGTACTAGTCAGTCGTGTTTGAAATGTATAGATTCATTTAAGGTTCTTTATTATAAATCTTTATTTTATTTCAAATTTTCATGGCATGGGTTGAAACAAAAACTGTCACAAGTAATAAAGTCAGTTTATCTGGTTAATAAGATCATTCAAACGGCTGCAAATTATTTGTCTCACATCTGCTTGATATAAATCCTGTACGCCATGCACACAGTTTTTGTTATGCAGAATATAGCGTTTATAAGTACTGAGACCGTGTTGCCCTGGTGAGCTGACCTGCTCATCTGTGCTCTTCAGCTAAGCTTGACTCCATAACAGCTGGTTCTGCTGAGCTTATCTGATCCTCCCAACATCTGGAGCTGCTGTTGTGTCTGCATTGCTTAGAGGGAGGAATTGATAAAGGAGTGGAGTGAGAGGTGGATAAAGGAGGGGTGTGTGGGTGAGAGGAGACCTGTTTGAACCTTTGATTGAGCAATACTAAAGTCATTCTGAAACATTAGCATGTTGGTGTAGGAGTAACATTACATTTACTGACCGTATGTAAATGAATTAAGCAAAAACTCATTAATGATTTTTATTGCATTTTGCTGGTAAAGTCACTGCTTTCTTCTCAAAGATTTCCAGCTCCTTATGGGCTAAAGTTTTACCAAGGCAGGATCAAACATGGATGTGTATTTCATAAATCAGCCTTTATCTCCCAAAGGCAGAGATCAAGCAGTGTTCCAAACTGTACCCCACTGTACTAAATAGAATATATAATATGTGTGTTATCAATAGTATAGTTACACACTGTTTAGAACATAGAATGCAATTTGGGACACAGCCAAGATGTGTACACTTGTAAAACATAGATATAAGATTACAAGATAATAACCAGATGCTGTAGGAATATAATCTTCATACATAAGGTAAAGGTAAATAATGCTTTTATTTAAATTACATTTGGGCCCAGTCATCATAATTAAATATTGTAAAGAAGTATGCAGCCACCTCCATGAAACTGAACTCTAGGATTTAGTTATGAAGCTAAGCATTGTGCTTCTACCAGTAAAAAATGATGCAAAATACAGCAATGCATTAAAACACCTCAAAGTTACCTGAATCAAATGGTAAGCCAATTTTTAAAACATTTATTTCGAACATTAAGTTTGCTTTTGTTGAACGCAATCATGTTGACGCTGCAGTAACTTTATAAATAGTAACTTTATGAGTTTTATAACAGATATTAAGCAATTAACATAATAGTATGTTTATTCCTACCAAAGAAACAAAAGTACTTTTATATAACTTACTGGGTGTTAAACTGTTCAGTAAATACATGAGCTCAGTAAATGTACTGTAATATGAATTGGCTGTATGAAGTGTGTTGCTTATGAACAGTTAATGCCAAAGCTACAGTTAGTTGGTCCCCAGATCTTATTTTATGGTTTGACCTCTTATTGTAAGGTTGCATACAGAGGTAATTTATTGCTTAATGCCCCACCAAATCACCACTTTTCTTCATATTTCCATGTCAAATGCCTGGCGGCTGGCCTAAAATTGTCTGCTAAACTAACCTTTGAGGTCCAATTCTCCCGAGTGTTGCAGAATATACTGCCGTCTTTCCTCTGAGACACCGAAAGAAGCATAAACTCGCTCCAGTAATGAGTTTAAGATTAAACCGCAGTCACTCTCTTACAATTAAATGTATTAGATGCAGTGTGAGCCGGGAGCTTTGTTCACGCCAGCTTAGCCTTTATTTTGGCCATAGCCCCCATAGTAAATGTGTTTTCTTATGAACATATAGGGAACTGATGGGCCCTCTACAGTATACAGAGATTATGTCAGACACATTTGATCTATTTACCTATTATAACCCCTTTTTGCTGACAGAATCGCTGCTCTAAACATATTGTTCCCATTGAAATCTGCACGCATCTGACCTTGATACAGCAAAAACAGATGATAAGTGGCCAGGAAGATGATGGACTGTGAAATAACAGTATGTCTTAGACTTAATTTATGTACTCGAGCTAGTATATTATGAGGCCTTTGGATATGTTTGTGCAACCCAAGATTGCTTAACAGCAGAATAATACTGGATAATATAGGGTCATTTTGAAGTTAAATTTAGGTTTGTGCTTTATGTCTAATTATAAATCTATAAGCTTCTGAAATCCATCTACACATTTGGGTGGTGCAGTTCTCGTACTGAGTTTGAGTTTAAATCCCAGGTGCTGCTATCAACCTGGCAGTGCATCCAAACAGGCACACCTGGCTGTGCCAGAAAAAGAGAAATCAACTGGGCTTGATTGCTGCTGTTCAGTAGCAGCCCCTGCTGCCTGGTCAAGGCACCTGCTTTACTGGAGGGGTATTTAAAGAGTTCATACCATGTCTATCTGAACAGTAATTAGATTGAAAAGAAAATGGGAAAAATACAAAAACAAGAACTACCACCCTGCCAAAGGAGTATTTGCACCCTGTGCCCTATTGTTCACATATTCCACACCCACCTGATCAGGATAAAGTGGTATGTAAAGTGAATGTATGAAAAATGTCCTTCAGAATTTACTACCAACAATGAATTGTGATTTGTAAGACATCTTGTTTTCTTTCACCTTTAGTACCCTGCTGCATTAATGAACCTTGGTGCTATCCTTCATCTGAATGGCAAACTTCAAGAGGCTGAGGCCAATTACCTGAGAGCCCTGCACCTCAAACCTGACGATGGCATCACCCAGTCCAACCTGCGCAAGCTGTGGAATATCATGGAAAAACAAGGACTGAGGACAATGGCCCCTTGAATCAAACACACACTGACCTACCAGTACTCAATTAACATGAAGCTCAGTGGAAAAAATACCCTCACGTTGAGGTGATCCACAGCCTGAGCATCTCAACACCAACTGTATCCAGAATAACTGGGACTTTTCACAGTCGGTATGTCTGAAAACTTGGCTGAGATTTTTTTTTACAAACTCACTTTCCTAGACTTTTGGTCTACATGGGATTCAACAGGAGCACATACCTTGAAGTGGACTGTTGGAACATACTTGAAGTTTCTTGGTATTTTGCTTAATAAAATTATGGTTAATGGTATTTAAAAGGTTATACCAGAAGAAGAGCAAATTAATGAAGTAAGGAATAAAAAAACTTTAAGATGTGTTGCAAGACAGTTAAAGCATTTTGCTGTCACATTTTTGGGATTCCAGTAATTGAGATTATTATTATTAGTTTATGAAATCTTTAAGGACACTTCCCTTCATCTGAATCTCGCCTCCTGTAATAGTATTCTGTTCTCATTGCCATAGAACACACACGAATCTCTCCCGTGTCATATTACACACAGTATTTTAATTGAATTTTAATGAACACTGTCTTCACTATTACATGCTTCTTAACAGTTCTAGGAACTGTGGTTTAGCATGTACTTCCCCCAAAACACAAAAAGAAAGTCACTGTTTGAGTGTCAGAGAACAAATAATGTCAGAGGTGCTATTTCAAAGTCATCCAAAAAGGCTAGTGCTGCTCTGACCAACAGAAAAGATCAGAAATGTCATTCTTCTGACCAAAAAGCAGGACCAGTTATGCTGCTTGGGCTCCTTCTATTATGTCATGACTTAGATTTACAAACTCCATAGGACAGGGCAAACTTTACAGATTTCACAGATAACTGACTCAGGTGGAATAAGGCTCAGCACTAAACGCAAGATCAGAGATGAAGATTTTTATGGATTGCACCAATGCTATTTCAACTCTAATATTGAGGCTTATTCCTGCTATACTGCATATGTCTGATATTGATCTGATTCCTAACAGTAAATAAGCCAATCCTCTGCAAGCTATGGTTGATTAGTAGTGCAAAGTTAAATTGGGAACAGGATTTAAGACAAGTTGTGCCATGCAATTACTTGGATGGAGTTTGTCGTAGCAGTCACAATTCTATTAAATCATATCATAAAATCACAGTGATCAAAATGAAGTGTAGAAATTGAATATAAGCTCTTTGTGGTACTTTAGGCAAACTAGTGTCATATGGTGATCAGCTTTTACCTTGCAATTACAGTGTTTTGCAGAAATCAACACATCTTTAAATGAAGGTTTAATAAGCTAAAAACAAATGTTGTACTGGAGCTTTAAAACACTTGCAGTTTGGACCTTGGCTTTTTGAAGTACAGTATGTTAAAACTGTCTTTAAACCTGGGTGCACTGCCAGGTAACCTATTTCTGGTGCAACTAAAAAACAATGGTCTGTGGTTTGCTTCAACTAAACTTAGGTGTGAACTCTGATGTGTGAATGGAAACCACTTATAAGGCCGGGATTCGGTTAATGTGATCAAAATTTGTGCATTTTTTGTCACATTTGTCTTGTGTTACAGCTGTGATCAGCAGATTTATTACAAAGACCAAATATACCTTACATGTTATTTGATAAAAGAGGATGACTCCTTAATATATGGAGCAAGGAAGGCTAAAAAATTTACTCTTGAAAAAAGAAATTCATTATTTTTGTAAGTAAGCATTTTGGTTTTATGGAGGAGCTTCACCCAGACAGTTGATCAGTGGCAAGCATTTTTTTTTCTCACAAGATTCCCAGTACATTACACTTGCCATAAGTTACAAGATCAAGCTAGGCTTTGGATTGACTGTGTCTGTGTTAACATGTACACATCGCTGCCATTCATCAAACTAACACAGATCTAATCCTGAGCATGGACCTAAGTATTTAGCCCAACGCAAAAACAACGTTAAATGTCTTTATTTAATGCATTGGTAAGAGATTAAGTCTCTTTCCAATGATTCCATGATTAATGCAAAGCTTAAAATGTTTGGAAAGCTGTTTTTGCTTATGAAGGGAAATCATAAGAAAGAATGTGTACAGAAATTGTATAGATGGGATGTTACTTGGACCACGTTGTTCCTGTATGCAGAATCTTGAATGTTACACATGGCATTATACAATTTATTTAAAATGATTTAACTACTTCAACCCAAAGCTTAGTTGATACATGTACTAAGTGCACCAGTCATCTTTGCTTCAGGAACAATAGGTGATGACTGCAGTTACTCAAATTAGTTCCAATTAGTAGTTTTGATTTGTTCAGAGTGATTCATTTCATACATTAATGGAATTTTAATTATGTCTGTTTCCACCTTATACCAACACAAATGAACATCTTGGACTTAGGATCTAAAAGTTTTTACTTAATGGAATATTAAGTATGAGACCCATGGCAGAACCTGGAGCTCATACATTAACAACCTGCCATTACTCCTCTCTTTCTGAAGTACAACTGTAATGGTTTAACTAAAGACATTTCCTCCCTTGATCTGCCAGAACAAAGCCTGTGTTGCCCGTCTGAGCCAAATGTTTTGAGGAAAAATACATAACATCAGTATTAAATAAAAGGCAGTTGAACCTTTTGGCTCCTACTACAAATCCATGCTTTTTCAGATTGTCTTTTACTATGTTCCACAAAGAACTGTAGCTGACCAGTAAATTCAGATGTGAAGTCTGGTAACCAAATATAAACCCATTGCACTCATCTAACAACGAACAGCCATAGATTTGTGAGGGATTGTCATTTATTGTCATTGTGTTTTTGTGATAAGTCATACTGAATTTATGTATAAATTTAAACTAATATATGTCGTTGTGTAACTAGAGACTAGTTTTAGCTTCACATCAGGTTTTGCAAATCAGTTGAGCCAGAAATCCAGACTCTCGTTCCCATTTTTCTCTATTTTTTTATTCAGGTGTTAATATTTGTACATATTGTGTCTGAATATATCACTTGTAATCATGATTCGTGTACTGTAGTCAAACCTACCACTAGCTCATGGTCCTATTAAATGATTCACAACATGAAGAATTCTGAAAATATTTTTGGAGACGTTTTCTCTGTATTTGGTTCTATTGTTCGATGTTTAGCAGATTTAATTTATTTCCTTTGTTATTTTGTCTTGTAAAAAAATAATAAAAATAAACCAGCTGGCACTGAATTTTATGTCAACCATGCACTTGAAACTGGTTTTTGCATTCTTTCTTGTTAAGCTACAATTTAGAATAAATTGTTACATAATACAAAAGAACGTCTTTGTTTTATCCCTTCATAGCATTCCACCAAATAGTTACAGCGACAGTCAGAGTTAGTCTGCGTTTACAAGGACATAAGAGGCATCTGTTAAAAATATTAAAAATATTTGTTACTAAATTGTTCACTTGTTTTTGTTTCAAAACTCATTCCAAACCACATATTTGATAGCATAACAACACAATGCTTTTGACATACATTCATTATGCTAATATCTGCTTTTAAATGCAGTTGGTTTACTGTATCCTCGATATACTGGATACATTAGGTAAAATTCGAATGTACTGTATATTTATTCTGTGTTTTTTTTATTTGGTTATAATTCATTCTTTGTATTTTGGTCTCAAACAATGGGCTTAATTAGCATTTACAGCTTTTAGTTAAGTTTTCTTCTAAAGTTTAAAAAAGTACCCAAAAAGGTAACTTTTGGTGCTCAGCTGGCACAGCGGTAAAACACGCTAGCACACCAGAGCTAAGATTTCAAACACATCATTTCGAATCTCACCTCTGCCATCCGGCTGGGCTGGGCGGCTATATGAACAATGATTGGCTGTTGTTCACACAGGGTGAGAGCTGGACAGGTATTCCTCATAACTGATGCAATTATGACCTCTACTGGCTGATTGATGGCGCCTGCACAGAGTCAAGGAATAATGCTGATCAGGGTGTGGCTCTCCGTACACAAAGCTGATCCGCATATGAACTCGCCTTGTGCAGGTAAAAAGACGCAGTCGGTACTGCACACGTGTCGGAGGGGGGCGTGTGTCAGTCTCGCTCTCTTCAATCACCAGTGGAGGTTAGCATCGGTAGAGGTGAAGCATAATGCAATCAGGATAATTGAATACAACTACATTAGGGAGAAAATTGGGGGAAAATTGCAAAAAAAAAAAAAAGGTTTTACTGAATGATTAGATTTATTTTGATGCATTACCAGGCACTGGTGCACTTGATCTATACATTGCCGTCATTGTCATTATTGATCTTTTTTGCATAGTAAATATTCAATATTATAAGATATTTCTGACTTGTACCAGTATAAAGCTAACTACTCATTGTTTAAAAAAAAATCTCCAAACATTTCTAAAGCAAATTCATTTTAAAAAATGAGTTTTCCCGCTCTTCCAAGGACTGCATGAACCTGGAGTATGTGGTAGTAGTCTTTATTAGATGTAAAATAAATTTTTTTGAATTTATAAAATTATGTCATAAACTGGGATCAAACTAATACCTGGTACAGATGGAAAATTTGATATATTGTGTAAATATTCCCACATGTCTAAGTGCCTTTCAACATGTACTGTACATCTGGCAGGAGTGCTCTGCCCCTCCTCTACATGAACACCCTGCTGACATGCAGAAGCTCAGAGCTGTGTGATGTTTCTCAGATGTTCCACTCTGTTCTCTCTTACAGCTGATTAAGCCGTGGGGACGATTGATTCAAATGTGCAAGAAATTGGGATGTTCTGCAATCTAGCCTCCATTCAAAACCTAGTAGAGTACAATGTGTTAAAGGGGTATTTAGTTAATATTTAAACAATGTGCATTGTGTTTAATCAATATACTGTACACCTAACAAAACACTAACCTAAAAGGAAAAAAATGAGTTTTACTTAAATACTTATACCACTATTAACTGTTCCACATTCTTTGATTTAATGTAATGCATTACTTTGGTAACTATGTACACAGGCCATCCTTTACACAGTATCCATTAAAAACAGTACACAGAATAAATCAATAGCAAGGATTATAAAGGTTTTAGGATTCAAAACATATGAGGCATCCAATCTGGGGCAAGAAGAGATCTGGAGAGAGATACCAAACCTACTAAAAGACATTAAACATACTTCTGAGCTCAGTTTAGTTGTGGAGAAAAGATCAAATTTGTTGTGGCTTTAGATCAAATGGCTGCTGAGAAACTAACTACTGAGATGGTCTGATGTGACTGAATGTAACTCACTGTAGCTCAGGATAAAAGAATTATCCTATTTAAATAGTTAATGAAATTAATAAATAAATAAATTTAGATGTTGATAATTTTTTTAAGTCTTTAACCAGGTCAGGGTTGTTGTGGGTTTCAGTAGGAAACACTGGACGCCAATCCATCGCTGGGCTTTGAAAACCACCCACAGCCGCAAACCTAGCCAATCAAGCATTTATTTGTATGGAGAATAAGCCAAAAAAAATACTAGTTTATTATTGTCATTTTAGTTTTTAATCATTTTTAAAAATTGGCTTTGGTCTGATGTATTGTTGGGAGATAGTAATAGTACTTGTTAGCTGGTTAAATTTGTTGTATTAAACTCTCAAATTATAGTAGAGAAAAGTAGTTCAATGTTATTTCTGAATCAATGAAAAGAGGACGAACACTATTTGGCTTAATTGTTGCCACATCACTTCCTGTTTTGCACAAGAGGTTTGGTAGGCTGGTGAGCACCTGCAAATGAGTTTATCTTTGTCATTTTTAATTATTTACAGTCTAATCTTGATCATTTGACTGGTCTATTGTTTTCTTTTCTTCATGTTGTGCATTTAAAAACTATTTAAATTATTAGTTTATGAATAATTAAAAATATCTGGTTTAGGTGGCCTGCATCAGTAAGGAGCTAATTATCAAGTGTTTCCACATTACATTTCTTCTCATTATTTCCTGATTCAGAAAGGATTACATGGCTAATAAATAAGGTAAGTGATCTACGTATTTGTACTGTATGTTTCATTTAAGTCTTTCTACAACTATGTGTTGTTAATAATCAGAGCTAAATAAAAGCTAGCAGGCCCTTGTTTGTCTGCACTCTTAATCTTAGTTGTACCTGCTGTTGTGGTAAAATGTTTTTCTGATATTTACCTGTGCATGTGATTCATTTTTTACCTGACCTCATTTTTATGTAGTTTACTTTTACTGTACTTGTATACATATTTTGCTTTAACAATATTCTGTAACAGTTTGGAATGGATAAAACCAGTCGTTGTAAAAGTAGAATTTCCTTACTTACTATAAAGCCACACTGTTGTAATGTGCAGAATTGTCCTGCTAACAGAAGCAGTATTGTCCCTAAAATCCAAATAAGCAGCAATGGGGGTGATCCTTTTCCTTTGTGTTGTCTGTTCACAGACTTTCATTTTTTATGTCACTTTAAGTTGGCTGCAATTATAGAAGTTGATAGATGGCTTTTGGTTTGCGTACTAGACTCTTAATGTGCATTTGTAGGTGCAGTGATGAATATATACTTATATTCACTGATCATGGAAACCTTTGCTGAAGGTAATCCAAATTACTTTGAATATGTGATTGTTATGCTTGTTATGTTAGTGACTTGATTTTAATAATGTTTATATTTTTTCTGCAAGTATAGATCAGTGTTGAGTAAATCAGCGCTTGTAGATGGAGCTTTGTATAAAGAAAACATGCTTTTCAGTCATTAATATTGTGAGCAGCAACAAAATGCAAACAGAGAGTTGATTTAAGCTTTTAGACAGATGAATGAGTCTTTCTTTTCTCCTTACCTGAGTAATAAAAATTTCCATGAGTACTTTTACATCACTGTACCATATTTACACCATTTCTCACATGAGATACAGCACAGTATTATTTATCGCATGCCTAATGCGAAAAAGCCCCAGCAATAGGTTGCACAAGCATCATTATCACATGGTGATTTATGTTTTCATAAGGGAGACTCTGAAAGAGTTTATAACCGCTGTTGTTCCTTTTAGAAACTACAGGAAATCATTCTTTGGCATCTCCATGCACATGTAGGGCAATATCAGGCAGAAATTGTGTTATACGCTGAATTTGTATTCATTAAAATGGTTTGCAAGAACAGCAGTGATTTTTTTTAAGCACTAAGTTGAAATCTGTATAAACCATTTGTTTATTTGATACATGAAGCTTAAAATGAGGGTAAATCCAAAAGCCCTAAGGTAAAAAAACAATATACCATTTATATACACCAGTATTTAAAAAGGACACAAAAATACTAGTATTAAACAGCCTTCAGTTTAACCCCTTTCATACCAAAATAGTTTTTATTGCATACTTTTGAAAGTCAGAGTTAAAACCCTACATGAAGTTAATACTCTTTGTACCATTCAGACTTTGTCAAGTCAACTTATAGGCCAGAACTGTATCAGCAATTTGAAAAAAGTTCATTAATACTTATTAATAATTATATAAGTCTAGTCATCAGCATTTGATCATTCTGAAAGCTGTTTGTATGTATTGTGCACTGAGACACAATGAGAATTGCTGGTCTCTCAACATAGGGCCAGTTCCTGATTTCTTCTATTTGTGTCTTTACAACGCTGTGAAGGAAATTTTTGGCCCACTCTTCTTTCCGGAATTGTTTTAATTCAGCTGCATTAGAGAGTTTAAGGTCTTGCCACAGCATCTCAGTGGTGTTTAAGTCAAGTCAGATGGGATTCAAGCACTCCAAAACTTAAATGTTTCCTTCTTTTGAGGCATTCAGAGGTAGATTTGCTTGAGTGCTTGGAGTGCATAATTGTTCTGCTGCATAACCCCAGCTGAGCTTGAACTATGTCAGAAACTACAGTAATAGGCTTTCTTCTACATGATTTTCTGATATACAGCAGAATTTATAGTTCCATCAAGACACATCATTCAGGTCATGCAAAAGCAAAGCAGCTGCAGACTATTATGCTACCACCACCATGTTTAGCTGTTTGCATGATGCTCTTATTGTAAAATTTGACTTTATGCCAAATGTAACGGGATCAGTGTATTCCAAAAATTTACATCTTTTACATCTTTTTCCACAGAGTATTATGCCAAAAGTCTATTTTTTTCCAAATGCAATATGAGCCTTTGTGTTCTTTTTGGTAAGCAGTGGTGGGCACTGTGAAAATCTCCCATGGATTTAATTTCAGCGCAGTGTCTTTCTTATTGTGCAATCAGGTACATTGACCTTAATTGAGGCAAGAGAGACTTGCAGTGTTTTAGATATTTGACTGGGTTCTTTTGTGACCTCCTGAATGAGGTGCTGATGTATTCTTGGTGAAATATTGGTTGGCTGGCCATTCCTGGAAAGGTTCACTACTGTTCAAAGTTTTCTCCATTTTGTTATATGTAATTACTAGATAAGGGGATGTAACACCATGGTACATGTGCTTCTGTCCCAATTTTTTTTTGTGTTGCAGGCATTACATTCTAAATTTGTACATATTTTCAACTTACAAGCATTGTATTTACAAGTAAATACATATAAGTTGGTCACTAAAACATTGAAAATCTTCTGTTTGTAATATAAATTATTAGTAATATAAATTAATATTTCAAAAGTATATTGATAGGCAAAAAAGATCAGCCTAGCAGCTGTAGATTTAAATGCACTGCTTGAGGGTATTAAGTGGAAAATTAATGGTGGTGACATGTAAATTCTGTACAAAATGTGCCTCGTAAAAGGGGATGTGGTCCATGCAGTGTTTAACCCATGTCACTTCTCTACTGTCTGTTTTAAATATCACCCTTTAAAAGAAACAAAGGATAATCTTCTGTGTGTAAATGACTTTCAATCTCCTTTTAATGCCATCTACCATATGCCTGCCTGTGTGGCTTTGCAGGGTATAATCAGACTGGGTGTGAAATGAGGAGTGAGTAACATAAACCAGACGTAAGTTGTCCCAAAATGCTTCTCTTCAAAGAATTATAGGTAACAACCGGCCTGCCAAGAGCAGAGTGGTTTCTAAAAATAGTATAATCAGGAGACATACCAGGCTGAAAAAAATCCTATGAGGATGGCAAGCCTATCACCATCTCCACTCGCTCCCTCAGCTCACTTTTACCTTTTGTTTTTTTACCTTTAAACTTTTAAATGCTCATTTTACATTAAAAGGGAACATTTTAACAATGCTGCAGTGTTTGGCTGCAATAATTAGTTCCTCAAGTCTTATCAGTCTTCATGTTGCTGAGAATCATCCCCATAGCATAATGCTGCCACCACCATGTTTCACTATATATATGTTATTAGCCAGGTGGGGCAGCACGATGGCTAAGTGGGTAGCACTGTCGCCTCACAGCAAGAAGGTCCTGGGTTCAATACCCAGGTGGGGAGGTCCGGGTCCTTTTTGTGTAGAGTTTGCATGTTCTCCCCGTGTCATCTCATCGGCCAGAGAATTTTTCCTTTCCATGCTGTTTAGCAAACTCTAATCTGGCTGTCATGCCTTTTACTCAACAGTCTCTTCTGTCTTCTAAATCGGCAGTAAAATATGAAGTATTGGTTGTCCAGGATGCATTTCTGCATAGGACTTGTGGAGCTCTTTAATGAATTCATATACACATGCGGTCTGACCTCACAAATATTTGTGAAACAATGGGTTGCTCTAAAGAACTCACTGAATTCAATCAATAGTAGAATGCCATGGTTGCAACAAGTCAGTATGTGATTTTTTTTTCCCCCTTCTGGATATTCCACAATCAACTGTGATTGCTAGGGAGGCATTTATGAACCACAGTAATTCAGCCACAAAGTGGCAGACCACAAAGAGCTGGGTCGCCAAGTGCTGAGGCACATAGTGCATAAAATTGTTCCAACATGATTGGGACATGGTTTGAAGTTTGGTGTGGAGGAACTTCAGTGACCTTAACCCCAGTTGAACACATTTGAGATTACTGGAATGCAGATTGCAAGCCAGACTCTCTCTAGCTTTATTTAATTTGTGACAGTGGCATAAAGCAATTCAATTTTGGTAAATCCTTAATTCAGCTATGCAGCTGCTTGGGAAAGACACAGTCTGTATAATGATCTTCTCAGTCATATGGTAGAAAAAGTTTTTAATAGTTTTCTTAAATAAAGAAACGTTCCAGTGAGCTGCACATAAACCAAATCAGAACAGTGACCAAAAAAGTACATACTGTGCATTTACCTTAATCTTTATTAAGCCCAATTTAGCGTGTGCTATAATCAATGCTGACATCTTTCTGGAGCGTTATCTAAAACATTATCTTAGCAATCATAATACACATCATTTTCAGAAAGTTTGATAAAATGTAATAAAAACAAGAACCTGTAAGTTGTTATTTTTCATTAACTTTCATTTAACTGACAAAAAATACAAAGAAAAGATTTAAATGATAAATACTGATCTTTTAGTATACTGGTCTCTTGTAGAATTAAAGTACTACAAGAACCTTAACCTTCCTGTCTTTCTGCATTCATTTTGTGATTAATATACATATCATGGCAAATACAGCATTTACTAGCATGTCATTCTAAGTTTACTACTGTGATTAATCCAAAGTAATGTCCTGTTTGAAATACAGTATAGTTTACTGTAAAAGCCTTTTTGGTTTGACATGCCAACAGAGTCCACATTATAGATCTGTCTTATTTGACCTACACTAACTTCACATTGTGGTGATAGAAACAAACTATAACTGGTAAAATTAGCCATTTGTACCTTAGCAATGTGATTGTGAATAAATGTCTTAATGATGCAGTGTCTACATTGTGTAATTTGTTTTTAGGCTAACACAACAGTTGAAACTGCAAGTTTACTTTCAATCATTTCACTAGGACGAAGGTAAAAATAATGTAATATAATATATTTTTAAAAATGCACCTCAATAGCACGGTGGTTTGGTGGGTAGCACTGTCGCCTCACAGCAAGAAGGTCCTGGGTTCGAACCCCAAGCGGGGAGGTCCGGGTCCTTTCTGTGTGGAGTTTGCATGTTCTCCCCGTGTCTGCGTGGGTTTCCTCCGGGTGCTCCGGTTTCCTCCCACAGTCCAAAACTATGCAGTCAGGTTAATTGGAGACACTGAATTGCCCTATAGGTGAATGTGTGTGTGTGTGTGTGTGTGTGTGTGTGTGTGTCTGCCCTCCGGTGGACTGGCGCCTCGTTCAGGGTGTTGCTGTGTGCCTTGCACCCATTGAAAAGCTGGAATAGGCTCCAGCACCCCAGTGACCCTAATTGGATAAGCAGTTAATAAAGTGAGAGAGTGAGTAAGTGAATGAGTAAGTAAAAAACGAATACATCTGCAATTATCAAATCATTTCTTTTAATAATTTTGTTTAGTACAGCTACAGTTTTTAAATCTATCTAACCTGTAATACTATAAATTGGATTAACTAAACTATGAGCAAACTCTAAAACTCTAAAAGACTTAAGCCATTAAACATTAAGAGACTGTTTCATGATAGTGTGAGTTGCTTAATCTGATGTCTATGCCCAAACCTCCAGCATTGCCAGTTCTCAGTTTTAGATCTGCACCATATTTATTTTGCTGGTCTCTTATGGGGTAAAAAATGCACAACACAGATCTAATTTTGGCACAGAAAGTGACTTTATGAAAATGTGTGCTGTGTATGCATTCTATCAGAGTTCATGTCTTAACTGTCCAAAGCTTCAGAACTCATTAGCTCCAGATTCACTAAAAACTTATTTTCAGATTAGGCTCCTTAAGAAACCAGCATGTTAAAAACACTATCGTCTTGACAGGGTGAGAACTAGCTAGGTCACGGTCTGCTGAGCCAAGCTACTCATGTCAGAACAAGGTAAGACAATCCTCTTTAGTATAAGCTCTGTCGTGCCTACGCACCAACCCAGTGGTGTCCCATTTCCATCACTTGCATTTTTCCCCTTCTAAGTGTCCATACCTATTAGCAATAGTCTCCGGCCCTTTTCTTTGTGCTGTGGTAGTGTTCGTGCCATAGGGATTACTGTAGTTCTGGCTTCTGCTCCTGGCAACCCTTCAGATTTGCATGATTGATGAATGTGGTGGTTGGCTGGGATGGGATGTCTGGTCTAATGGTTCCCGAAGGAGCACACTAAGGTACTGCTCCAGCGATGCAAATGAATAATGAGCTTTTTTGGCTGAACCCTGGGGGTCCAATGGGAGACTGGCATAACCCTGTGGTAGTGAAGCGGTTTTGTCTCTCTGAAAGATAAATATACATAATGAGTAATGAGTAGAGGAAGGAGCCAGGTACGAGTGCACTCAGCAGGATCTGCAGTGTAAAATTCAAGACATACTAACCACGCTGTGTGTAGCTAGCAGTTATCAAAATTTATAGAGATGGGCAGTGTGAAGTGTCCTGGCTAAGGCTCAAGATACACATGCATATGCCAAAGCATTAAAACCAGTTCATTTTGTAACACCTGTGCATGCCGATGTCAGGGATAGATAAATTTTGGGCTAATGGTAGTTACATGTAGTATTTGTGTTGAATGCTACAGATATGGGCAGGTCTGAGTAGTAAGGGCCAAATTGTTATTGCCAAAAGACTTGATTGTAGTATCTTGATTGTAGACAGCAGTGGTGAGAACCCACTGACAGTGGTCTAATAAAGGGCAAGCCAAAAATTAATTGGTGCCAAAACACAGGAAAGCTATGGATTTAGGAACTGACCAACAGAAGGGCTAGCATGGCTCATATTGCAGATAATCTAATACTGGTGATGAAATGAAAGTGTCACATGGATCATCAAACACTTCTGTGTTATAGGGTTGCGTTTCACATGCCAATAATAGTGGCCATGCTTCCAACTTCTGTCCACCTTCAAAAGTGCCTTCAGTGGGCACACAAGCATTTAAACTGTACATTGGATCAATAAAGGAAGCTTGACTGATCAGATGAATCCTGTTTTGATGGCCTGGCATGTGTGCATCGATTACATGTCGAAGAGATGGCACCAGGCAGCTGTGTAGGAAGATCCTTCTTCAAGTGTAAAGAAATTGAAGGACCTGCTGGCAATGCCCTGGCACCAGAAATCCAAATCCACTTCATTCAAAGCAACTCACAGTATACAGTCTAAGCAACTGAGGGTTAAGGGCTTAGCTTAAGGGCCCAACAGTGGCAACTTGTTAGTGGAAGGGTTTGAACCAGCCACTAGTTGTAACTACTAGGCTACAACTGCCCCTCCTATAAATGCTATAGGACTTCTTTAGATGTTCTCTGAAGTTCATGTCTTGGCTGGTCAGAGCTGTTTAATTGGGTGATCCTAATGTTTTGGCTCAGTGGTGTACATTTGAAAACTGATTTAAAGTTTGTCCAACTTCAGCAATCCCCAGATACAAAAGGAAGGAAAAAAATAATGTGATATGTGGGATATACAGTATTTCTGTTGCTTTAGATCTTACGTCCATTCTGTCTGGTTGTTCGCCAAGCCCTGAGAGAATTTACTTTTTTAGACCAACTGTAAAGCATCAGAATTGAAGGGGATGAATGATAAGCATCTGCAGCAAGCAGATTTTTATGGTCCTTCATGCAGCATGTGATCTTTCAGTGCTCGGCTGACAACCTGCTGATTACATTTAACAGATGGGTGAGTGTGTACAAGATAAACAGAGCACATTAGGACGCCATTCACATGCCGGTATCCCTCTGAGCTGCCTTTTTAAAAATACAAGCTATCTGATAGAACAACAGCTTATTTTTGATGTACCAGCAGGGACTAATTAGGAAGTGCTGAAATACAGGCGCTGTCATTTTGTAATGGACCCCTATGGATGAGTGGAAACCAACACAGAACACACACCTTCTCTGTTCATAAATCTTTGTTTTTAATTCTGAGGGATCATGTCTACTTTTAATGTATTTCATGTGAGATTAAATTAGTTAAATACAAGTGACAGCTGATTTAGCAATTTACATACATGTATGAGACAATGTGTTTGTGTATACAATTAGAATTGAGGTTGCAGTGGGATATTCCGCTAGCACATCAGTGCCGAGATTCAGACATCAGTGCATAATTGGTAGTGCCTGCGGGATGACCGGACTATGTGGGTGGAGTCTTCAAACGCTGTGTGGGACCCTGACTGGCAGATAGAGAGGCACCTGTGCAGAATGCATGGGTGAAAAAGGGTTCCGCTAAGGGCTGCGCGCAGGTCGGAAGAGGCGTGAGCAGCAATATGCCCACCTTGACTGCAATCAGGGATCCACCAGCAGCGGAAGATAAATCGACTACGCTAAATTGGGAGAAAATGTATAAATAAAATAGAAAAAAAGTAGAATTGAGTTTGGCTAAAAACTGACCTAGTAACGGTGTCCACATAATTTTGGCCAAATAGTACTTATTAACTTTAAAATAATTTGTTACATACTTATACATTAATTAAAACTTTTTAAAATCTTTTAAACTGTAGCTGCACCTCAGTTTCAATCCTTCTCTCAGGTTTACTTCTGATCATTATCAGATTGCATAATGATTCAGCTCCAAGACTAAAAGAAACATAGGCCAGTTCTTCCCAAAAAGGTCTAGTGCTGTGGTCTTCCAATCATTTGGTGAGGATTTATGTTCCAAAGATTCTCTTATTTGTTAACATATATTTTTCCATTATATTTACAGTATGTTGCTGTAAATTTACAAGAGGATAGCTGTGGGTAGAGATGAGCCAACAATTCCAATGACATCCTTAATACTACTGTAGAATCTACAGGCTCTTATACATGTTCACTATATTTGAGGTAAAGCTGGGGACAATTACCATTTTCATGTGAACACAAGCATGCTTTAATCAACCTAATGTTTTGCTGTTGGCACATCTAATGCTTGATAGCTCTCTGGTTGCATGTGTCCATGTGAAAACATTTATCTTTCAAAACATCACTGGAGGTGAGATCATGCAGATCTGCTTCATATCTGAGTACTGCCCGCTTTTTGACATTAACGACTTTGTCAAACTTTTCACAAAACACTAAAGAACTTTTATCATTCAAAAAACATCAATAAGGTGCAATGTTTTTCCAGATTTTAGTATAAAGCTAAATAAATATATCCATATGCAGTATAAATCATTTAAGATCATTTAAATAAAATGATAATATTTATTATATTTTATGAAATAAAATAATAATATTTTTATACTATATAATTTTATATAATATTAGTCAAATTTAGTTGGTCATGGATAGAATTAATTGTAACCAATATTTGTTTAAAGTGGATCCAGTTACTTGTGATGACTGCTGTTTGCTCCATTACTCTGTGAGAAAATAACTGACCATGTAGACGTTGGCTGGTGCAGCATGTGCTCCATTACATCAGTGTGACAGATATGTTCTGAATGTTCTTAGACTCGCTGTGTTGCAGTGTTCATGATTTACTTTTGACTTCTTTAAATAGACAAAATGACAAAAACAGGCCGACAACACAGTGTTTCTTTACCACAAATCGGATGATGTGTTCTCAGCTGAGTTACTGTGCAAATAAATTCAGCACAGGTTCCAGATACTTGCGGGTTTTAAGAACAGATCTGGTTTAACCTGCACAGTGTGTGTTTACTAGAATGGCCGAACACCAGATCAAGGCAGGTAGCCGACTGGAAGTGTGCAGCCAACAAATACAAGCTGCTATGAACTTATACATAAGAGAATACATTTATTCTTTATACAGTACTCATAAAAGCATTTCAACTGAGTCATTTATATTTCAGTATTTAATCAGTTTAAGAAAATGCAGCTATCTTTAAAAGAATAAACTGTCTATTTAAAAAAAAAAAAAAAAAAAGCCTGACTGAGCCTTCACTGTGCTGTGGGTGTTGCTGTCTTTGTAATCAGACAGAAATGGATTGTAGTGCCTATAATTAAATTGGGCAACTGTTGTGCCTTTTTATAATTCGGTTGTCAATGTTAATTTCAAAATATTAACTTCCCCTCACTGCATAATAAACATCTATAAACCACAGATGACCATGCAAATGCACTTTATTATAATGCCTACTGATTACAACAATAATTAGGGACATTTTTATGCTTGTTCTAATTTTTTAGAGCAATGACTGTTCTAAATAATTGCATTTTAAATGACTGATCACTTACCGCGACATAAGGTAATCATTTGTTTAATTTGAGCTAAACAGCTATGGCTCTGACACCTGAAAGGAAGTATTAAACAAACATGAAAGGCGGGTTTGATCTTTTACATCAAAGGCCTCAGGTTTGTGTGAACCTAAGCAGAACCTAAGTTCACCTACACATTCAGGGGCTTGTTATCGCTGGATAAGATCAAAAAGTTTTACAGTATAAAGTCTAATCATACAATATTTTGTTGATGTTAAGGGCAGCATCGTGGCACAGCTGGTAGAGTGGGTGTCACACAGCGCTAGAGTCTGGGAACCTGGGTTTGATCCTCAACTCTGCTCACTGTGTATGAATGTATGTATGTGTGAATTTCCTCTGAAAACAAGAAATAGCTTTAAGAAGTTGCCCCTGTGGGGTTGTGTGAGTAAATGATGTCCTGTGATGTCTTGGGTGCATGGTAGAAATACTCCATGGACAGACCACCAGTGTTTCCACATGGAGCTGCGATCCAAATCAAAATGAAGCAAGCAGTTAAGAGGAATAAATGTATTCATTTGTAAAACCCTTTCTAACAGAGAAAGTAAGCTTCAAACTTCTTTAATTTCTCACATTAGGACTTATCTACGTCATGCCAAAGCATCTCACTTAGCTTTGAATTTTCTCACTATTTAATTTACTTCATCAACTAATTTGCCAATTTGTTGTTTTCATCTGCTAAATGTATTTAAACAAATGCTACATGTTTTTTTGTAACTGTAAAGTCTGTCCTGAAGTAGCATTTAGCTCAGTCATGATGCTCCCTTCACCATGCTTTACACATAGGAAAATGTTTTTAAAATGTGTTTTGAAACACCTTGGTCTTTAGAAATACTTTTGTACCTTTTTTTAGCTTTATGCATCCTTGCAATTTAACTTCTGAGGTCCATAAACTTTTTAAAGGGTGTGGTTCACATAAACTGATCTACCATGGGGGTATATGTATATAGAACAGGCCAACGCTACAATCTACATCTTTTGTCTTGTAATATTAATTAGACACCAAATGTGTTAAATGGCATTGACTATAAGAAGTACAGTTGTTTTTGTGTTAACTTGAAGCAAGTGTGTGTCTAGTTGTAAATTGGATGATAATACAAATCAGTCCCAAAAGAAGTTCGTTATTCTTTTTTAACTGCACATTCACTTGAAGAGCGTTTCTGCAGTGTGCTCTCTGCAAAATGTGGATGGAAAGTGAAAAACATGGTTTATTCTAAAATACAGATGCATGTTTAATCATGTTTATTCTTTAGACATGCCCTAATAGATACTGCTTGTTTGTATGTAATGTTGCTACAACTGTCTGAGTTTGTAGCTTGTATACAGTTTTTCCTCAGTCATGTACACTCACCATAAATTATCATTCAGTGTGCTGTAGTATTACCTCAAGGGTTACTAAAATACGCAAGTAAATACTACATCAACACTAAAGGAACCATGAGCAGGACATCTGGGCTGTAATGGCCATTTTTTCTCCATTAATCCAAACGGCCAAAGGTCACGTGAGACACCATGATTATTCAGTGGTGTAAACACACTTCTACATGTGTACCATTTGTTTCTAACTACAGCCAAACAGGAGACAGGGAGTCTTGTACCTGTAACCTTGTACGTCATTTATAAATTAGTTGCCAAGGTCTTTTTAGCAAATCTGATCAATTTTACAAGCCAGTTACTTTAGTTCAAGTAAAATGTTTGTATACGTGTGTCATTCTTAGTTTGTTAAAACCTTTTTTATTATAAATCAACCATTGGTGGCTTAGAAAACTATGAACCTGCTTTGCAGTTGAGCCCTGGGAAATTGTTTTGATTTGGCCTAAAAAGGTACGTAGGAGAAATTGTGCAAGATGGAAATGCCTGGATTTTAAATGTTACTACTAAGCTTGTATTAAAGGGGTTGAATTGGTCATCAAACTAAAAAAAACATTTGCACAACACTCGTTTGCATTGCTTTGGCCACACATTTAAATAAAACATTCTAGAACTACAATCTATATTTTAGTGAACTGAAGAATAGTAGGTTTCCTCCGGGAGCTCCGGTTTCCTCCCACGTTCCAAAAACATGCAGTCAGGTTAATTGGAGACACTGAATTGCCCTATAGGTGAATGGGTGTGTGTATGTGTGTGTGTGTCTGCCCTGCAATGACTGGCGCCTCATCCAGGGTGTTACTGTCTGCCTTGCACCCATTGAAAAGCTGGGATAGGCTCCAGCACCCAACAGCCCCCCCCCCCCCCCCCTCCCCACTACCATAATTGGATAAGCGGTTAAGACAGTGAGTGAGTGAAGAATAGTAAAAGTATTTTTTTTAATCTTTTTTATTTGTATGCCGTACAGTGTTTATGGAGTGTTTATTGTATATTCATATGAAGCGTCCTCTGAGTTCCCATGATCGCTCTCCTGTTTTATCACATCAGTAAAAACCCTGTCTGGTCATGATACTTCCTTCTATCTCTGGTCAGATAGTTTCACGAGTCATAATTCTTCATATTAAAGATGCGTGACGCTGTGAATGTATAAACAAACGTCTGCTTTTACCATCGTACACAGCTGCACAGGATACAAGACCACTAGATGGGTGTTTAAAAATTAATGCGGCTTATCGTTTGAGAGTCTCAGCCCGCAGGGGACCCATGTTTCTTTCTATTACTGAATACCAAGAGCATTCAGTTGTGTATTTCGTAGCTACAGTTTTACAAGAACAACCATATCTAACGCGACCCACAAGAACACCCTTTGGTTTAGGATGTCTGTGTTCATGGGAAAATATTTATTTTCTCATGGATACATGTATTTAATCATCTACAGACTATAACTCTATGTATTTATGTGATTTTAAATAAAATAAAAGCCTGAGTAACATGGTGTACACATACACAGTATGTTTATGGCTGTTATAGTTGTGGTGAGTTGTAATGTTCACCATCTGCATATAAATTAAAAACCATGGATGACTGAAAGAGATGAGTAGTTGTCCTTTTTGATTAACTTTAAATTGCAATAAGAAAATAATCATTCTCCCGTGATGCAGACCCACACCCTGACCAAGCAGTGTGGCAGATTTTTATGCGCTTCCTTTGTGGTAGGCACAGTGGCCCATCGTTTCTGCTTACCTGCTAAAAACAGGGTCTCACAAAAATCAGTACAGCATATGGAGAGTCACGCATTACAGTAATGATCCCTATATTTTGACCAGCCAGCAAAGACCACAACTGACACAGCAATGCAGAACCCCCTCGACCACAAGTTTATTGTAAAACTTTCTTTAACAATTGTTGCTTTTTGGATGAGTTCTACTCAGAATTTCAATGATTTTAGCAAAAGAAACTCATGCCTGGTTAAAGGGATCATAAATCTTCATGGATCTGGCACTATCATCACCTCCAACATTAAATTTAAACTTGGCACAGCTGAAAGACCTCAAGAAGCAAAAAGCAAACCTCCGTTTTGTATGTGTTTTTTGTAGCTGGTCATAGCAACAACAGATTTCTTATGTAGGCCAGTCCAGTTTTTACCTAAATCAAATGTATAAATTAATGATTACATTACTTTAATTAAATTTGCTGTTACAAGAACTAATCTTACTATAAAGCAGTGATTTCTTGAAATTTTGTCTAAGAATGAAATGAAGCTTATTTAAATCAAATGTGTTTTAGTATTGAGCTAATTCTTATACAATATAAAAAAAATATTTGTGTAACTGTAGCATAAGGGGAGCATAGTTGTATCTGATAGAGAGGTTTCCACCCAGCAACGTTTCTAAGGTCTTGTTTTACATGATCACAATGGGTGTGTTCAAAAACCTAGTGAGCTGCCTTGCATCAGTTTTCGCTTACTAAGCTAACACAGCTAGCCTCATGGCTAACAAGGCTCTAGGATGTCAACTAACATCTCCCACCGTGTACCAAAAATGGTTAAATTCACTGACAAGCTCGAATTTGCAAATAATTGACACTTATGCAAGTGCAAGTTTATACAAATTAAAAATCAATAACAATTTATTTACATTCGTTTCTCAGCACCGTCTGCCATATTTTTTAAATTTTGTGAGAAAAGTTGTGCTGCACTGAATGCTGGGATTGCCTTCACCGTTAAGGCAGCATCGAATGCTCCCTTGTTATTCTGTCAAAATACTGTTCAGATTTAAGGTGACTTAGTAGACAGCATTTTAAGGCATCTAGGAATTCGAACAGCCTACTTCTCGGGAGCGTGTGTAGGATGACGCAAAATGCTGTCTATGTAGAGAGCTCCCTAGGTTTTCGAACACAGCCCATGTCTCTTAATTGGTTTTGTCCAGAGCCTACAGTTTAACACAGTGTAGAGTGTATTCCCACCTTGCCCTGAGTGTTAAAGTAACATCTGAACCCCAAGCAGGATGAAGCATTTAGTAACAATTAATGAATAAACTGTGGCCTTGTAGGTTTGACCCTCCTCCAAATTATAAAGTTTATTTATTATAGCCATATATATAGCATTTTATTTTACATTTAATTCTAAATTTATTCTTATATTCAGTTCTCTTCAGTACCACTTTATATTTTGCACCATTTTCAGGATGGTCGGATTTGACGCTAGCTTGACTGTGGCCAGAAACACCCATGTTACAGCAGCTTTTTCATGGTACACATTTACACACATACACAGCTAAAACCACTGTCCAAAAAGTTTTGTAGAGGCAGAGCTCATAATACGGATGGCTATCAAAAACAGACTGCATCCTAGACTGCACTCCATCATACTGACAATTTTTCAAATTAGTTTTCTCCCACTGTCATTCATAAATGCTATTCAGTACATAGGATGTGGTTCAGGCTGTAAAAGAAAACTTTTGTGTTTGTACAGATTACAGATTATCTGTCTAAAAAGAAGCCTGTTTTTTTAGCTATACACAATATGACAAAACATATGGGGTCACCTGACCTTAAGTTAGCTGGACATCCTATTTCAAATCCATGGCCAATATATGGAGTTGCTCAGAAGCCATCACTCTTCTGAGAAGGCTTTCCACAAGAATTTGTGCCCATTTATTCAAAAGGGCATTTGTGAGGTCAGGCACTGGCTTGCAATTAACATTCCAGTTCTTCCCAAATGTGATCAGTCAGGTTAAGGGCAATGGTCTGTGCAGGCCACAAGAGTTCTTTCATACCAAATTTATCAAACCATGTCTTCATGGAGCTCACTTTGTGCATGGGGCCCAGTCATGCTGAAACAGGAAAGGGCTTTTTTGTGGAAACAAAAAATTGTGCCACAGATTTGTTTTATATAATTGTTAGTAGTTGGTGTGGCTGAAATGCCCAAAGTTTTGACACTTCAGTGTGTCTAATAAGTCATTAGATAAGATTCTACTACTATATTTTCTAAACATTATTTTTATAGACTTAAATTATGCATTTAGGATGTTTTGCTCCTTCCATTGTTAAACTGGGAGGGTTTCACAGTGCTCCTGAATGCATCATTCATTAACAGGTTTTGAAAATGCTTTCCTAGATCTGTATTCTTGTTATAAAGTTGTCAAACCCTGTGAGACTAAATCACCACACCGTGCTAAACCCTGGCTTTCAGGACTGTAGTTGGGCACAGTCAAGTTAAATTAATGACACTTTCCTGTAAAAGTTTTACCCAGAACTGACATGAAATGACTTCTGCACAACATCAGCCACAGAATGAAACAGCCTGGCTTTAAGTGCTATAATGCTTCTCTTGGTTAACAACACACCCACTAGGGATTTTAGGACTGAGAGGTATGGAAAGGTAAACACACTCAAAAGGTCTTGACTTTTAGTCACGTTTAGTTTGGACAGAAATGCACCTTAATGAATGACAGTGATATTTTACTGGTCTTTAGCCACCCACACACTGACTCACATATTTGCCAACTACTTTGCAAACCTTCCTGCTGTAATTACAGAATAATATTGTATGTATACTTTTCATTAAAAAAAATAAATCAGTATAAAACAGTGACAGTTTTACTACACTGAAAAAGTAACATTGGATGTGCAGCAGGTAGCAATACAGCCCACAATATAGTGAATATAAAAAATGACTATGGGCAATAGTTATAGTCAAATCATTACATACACTTGTATTTCATCAGTTTTGGATTGGAAGACTTTTAAGACTTTGTCTTAAAATTTGAGTTCCTTTACAAATTTATTGTGGGTTTTAAAAAACACATTGTCTTGGCCTGCATGGCCTCTAAATTTCTTGTTTATTGAGATCATGATTGACTATAGCTTATGACTTCTCTATGTTAATGTGAATAGGGCTTGTTGGATCGATTAATTATAAATCTCAATGTTTGTTTTATTATATAACATTTTAAACATTATATTAAAAACATTGAAATATTATTGGTTCTGATTTGATCTTAGCCCATGAGCCCTTCGGCAGTGGTGTGCACACATCCATCTAATTTGCAGTCTGTGCCTTACTACTCTCAAACCTACATCTGTGAGTTCCAGCAAAGTAAAGCTGCAGCCAGAAGCTTTGAAACCTAACTTGGTTTTGGCAGGATTAGGTTACTCTTGTTTAATGACTGTTTCTTGGATTTCATGCTTCTGTTTGGCAGGGTTGCCATGGTTCGGAGTATTTTCGCATGACTGACATGGTTGCATCCATATTTTATTACTTTCTTCTTCAGTTATGGTTTTATCCTAAATGTATTAGTGTAATTCAAGTGTCACATACATTATTATCTTACATACATAAATGACGACTGAAGGGTCAAGACATTGATTCATTTTAATTTTGGACTATGTTGTAAAGGCAGTGATGATTTTCTATAGAAACATTTTGCCATTCTTTTTCACAGTTTCAAATACTACATTGTGACTGAGATAACTGGCTCTTGGTTTTTGGCCTGTGAATAACAAAATAATTTGCTGGGAAACAAGTTTTCCTTTTCGACCTAATGGTCAAAGAGTCCAAGGACTCCAAGGAGGAAAAGTAGTTTAAATCAAAACCTACAAAAATAGATGGCCCTGTACAGAATAATGGCTAAATGCCCAATAGTACTGCCACAAAAAATAATCACAGAAGTAAATGAGCACCTCTATGACAGTCTCAATAAAAACTCTACTTGAATCATATTTCCTAAAAAGTATTTGTGTTTGGTGGAAAACTGAATGGATTATTTTAACCAAAATGGTTTATTTTAACCAGACTGCTGCCAAATGACTGGTGGAACAAGTGACTAGTGAAAAACATTAAAACCCATAATAGCTAATAATGGACAGTATTTAGGACAGTAATAGCTGTCCTAAATCTGGAATGTATGTAGTGCACCACATGCCCAACAGAACATCAGCTGAAATGTAAATATATTGGCAGAAACATCACTTAATGTAATGGTAACCCTAACCCTAACCCTGAATGTAACTAAAGTGTAAAACATGACGTTAAAATCCTAATAAACAAACAAACAAACTTCTGTTTTTGTGTTCCTCTTTTACTATATAATACATTTCTCAATACTGCAATTCACACTTGGGTCAAATCACTGCCTAGTCACAAGAATCTGCCATTCTGTACAGTACAAATCCTAATATTTAAAACCTTAAATGACTTCTTATTGAAAGATTTAACTAACCATGTCTTTGTACTTTCTTGGTTTCAAATCACTCTTCGGTGAACTGAGACTGCTGTGTTTGTAAAAACAGCTTCTACATTAGTGGTAGTGTAGTCAAGCTGGGACAGATATCATGTTATGATTGGCTCAGTTGGAGTTAAAAAATTATAATAATCGTAGTTTTAACAAGTAAATATGATCCGATTTATTTTAGATTTTGCTCGTATTTTCTAAATTGGACTGTGGATAAAATGTACCAGCTCAGCAGGTTAAATGCCAATTATAACAAGACTCATTTATACCAGAAAAATATATCATACTTAGACTCAAAACTGTGATGCCAAATGTAACAGTAGGTCAAATGTTGCATGACCGCTACTTCTCAGTTTTACCCTGTACTGGGATTTTTGCTCTTTTGATTTGGTCAGCAAAATATGTTGGTTTTGGAGGTGCTTACTTAATATAATCTTTGGTGAATTTGCTAATGATGTGAAGTATTTATTTAAGTCCTGTGGCACATCTAGTGTGGTCATTTCTGAGAGAGTCCAGATCCACCACCTTAAATAGAATGAATAAATTATGCAAAAGTAAAAGCTTTTTCAGCATGCTGTAGGGTCAGTATTTACCTATGAGCCCTTTTGAGCTAAGTTTGCATATACACAGACCCAGTAGCCATGTGTTTTTGTTGAAAATGTAATTTAATAAAAATATAGAAATGTATATTAAAAAAAACAGGGGTCAGACATGTTTTGTGTTATAATCTTAGAATAATCTTGGGACTATGCACCAATCAGAAATAAGCATAAAATTACTGACTGTGAATAACATTGAATAACATCTTGTCACATTGGCACCCGTCAAGGATTGGTACATATATATATGGGCCAGCGTGAGAATCTAAGTGATTTAGCAAAACTGTGTCTTCAGTTGTAGAAACCAGAAGTGTGTGTACATAGATCTGTCACCTTACAGTCTTGGGGTTTTGAATTAGATCACCACCTCTTGTTATGCTAGTTCACTTTTCTCATGACTTTCAACACTGTAAGTCAGGTGTCTCCCTGGGTGTGGGTAGTCTCACCATGTGCATTGTTCCCAGTGTGCACTTAAGACCTACTCTGAGCAGGATAAAATATTTACTGAAGATAAATGAAGTAATGATTAATAAAAACTATAATGATGACAGGGATTCAGACTTTAGCCTCTAAGATTCTAAAAACCTCCACCAATTTCAGATTGTGCCGCCACACAATAACATTTGATGAATGTTTTAAAATCTCCAGTGTGCTTCTAAGCTTCTTTTGGTGAAGACAGAGCTTTCAACAACCATTTAATCAAACAAAGAGGAATAATCCAACAGCTCATCCAGCTCCAAAAAGTCGAGCTGTTGAAATACTTGACCAGAATCACTGAGGTAAAATAAAACACTGTGTTACACACTGGTTGGAAAGATAATGGGGTAGTGTAAATGATGATTAGAGATCTGATATTGTACATGATTTTACAGACATTCAAGCTCCTACAAGATGTATGATAAATTATGCAATTCCTTTTTACAACTGGATTAGAAGTTCATATAAAATGTATCGGGTCTGCTAGTGCTAGTTCTTACGGGAAGGTTTGAAGGCTGTGACTCAGACATAGAGAAACATTTTCCACACCAGTCACGAACATATTTCATTCTAAACACAGTGAACAACACACTACCCACTCATCACACCTGTCACTGACAACAGTAATGGTTTATGGTTACGGGTTACTGGAACATACGTTTGTGTGGCTCGACTAATTGCCTTCGGTTTTTTTCTTTTATGAAATTTCAGCAAATTGTGCTGATTTTAGTTCTAATTATAACTTTGTTTCATTGGGTGCTTTTTCCTAGTAAAACATTAAGTAATGGGTGCATCAATCATCATTATGAGTAAAGCACTACAGTATGTTTTCGATGGTAAATGCACTAAAAACACTATCTGATTTAAGTGTTTCTAATAAAAAAAAATCATTTACTCTTCAAAAGCATTAGGAACAAATACAGAACCATCAGAACTGATATATAACATAATGACCAAAAGTATGTGGATACTTTTGCCCATAATCCCCATGATTACTGGGTTCAGGTTTGTATTTGGACACTTTTGGCCAGAAACCCTATAATTGTTGGGTTTAGGTTTTTCAGCCACATCCATTTCTAATAGTGTTCAAAATTAATTATAAAATAAATAACACACTTCCAACTTTTAGCCATGAATGAATATTAGCCTGGTAATAACATGCATAGTGCCTGTTTTTTGCAATAGTGCTTGCTGCTCTCTCCAAAGATTTTCTTTAACAACTCCAGCAGTGGCTTGTATCCAGACATTATGCCATACAGCCTGATTCATGGCGATCTCCAGAGGTAGCCGCCAACAGGCTCTTGCATCTCTGCACAGGAGTTCTGGAGTCTTACTTCCACGACCAAGGCTATTCTTGCCTGTATGCCCAATTTGACCAACTCTAGGAAGGTTCAAGTCTCTGCCAAGCTTATACTGTTTTGTAATTATTGAGGCCACTGTGGTCCTGGGAACACTCTAAACTAGATATTGTTTTGTATCTTTGTTCTAATTTCTGTCTTGCCACAATTTGATCATGAAGATCCAGAGACAGTTCTTTAACTTCATGGTGTCCTGACAATGCAGTGTAAATTGTGAGCCAGGTGTGTTCATTTCAATACTACATCCAGTCAATTTAAATTGCAACAGGTGGACACCAATTGAGTTGTAGACACTCAAGTGAATCTAGATCTCAATATTTTAAGCAACATGATGCATCTAATTTGATTACAACTTGGAGTGCCACAGCAAAAGAGTCTAAATACTTTTGTGAATATGAGATTTTAGTTTTTGATTTTTAATTAAAATACTGTTAATGTGACACTGTTATGTACAAAACACAGTAAGTCCAGTAAAATTAAAAAGCTAAACTAAGCTTGAAAACAAACCTGCACCAAAGCACAATCCTAAGCAGCCTTTAATATTATCAGCTTTCTTATATTATTTCATCAACATTATAATGCAGATTGATTTAAGTTAAATTATCCAGGCTTGTTTTGTAATCTTACTCATAGAACAGCCCACTCTATGTTCATCAAGCCACAATAAGATACGTTTTCTACCAACAGAGGTAATTCAGTAAAGTTTTCAAACCTTATGAGTGACCATCCATACCAGTGCTAAATGAGGTGAAACTCAGTGTTACAAAAACTGCAAAAAACTGCAAAAATGTCTATAACTAATTTATTTATATTTTCATTTATTTGTCGTCTTTTATCACAGCTTTATCCATTTTCAGGGTTGCGTTGGGTCTGACTCACTGGGCAAATGGTAGAAAACACCCCAAACAGATCGCCACGTTCATCACAGGGCAAATACACACACATTCACACACACAGGGTGATTTTCATAGCTCAAGTTAACCTGACTGCATGTCTTTGGACTTGTGGAAGAGAGTAGCACTGTCACCTTACAGCAAGGAGGTCATGAGTTCGATCCCCAGGTGGGGCGGTCCGGGTCCTTTCTGTGTGGAGTTTGCATGTTCTCCCCGTGTCTGCGTGGGTTTCCTCTGGAGCTCCGGTTTCCCCCCACAGTCCAAAGACATGCAAGTGAGGTGAACTGGAGAAACTAAACTGTCCATGACTGTGTTTGATATAAACTTGTGAAATGAGTAACTGCCGTTTCTGTCATGAATGTAACCAAAGAGTGTGAAACATGAGGTTAAAGTCCTAATAAAACAAACAAACTTGTGGGAAAAAAAAAAAAACTCTACACAGAAAGAAACCAAACCCAGGCCCTTTTAAGGCGACAATGCTACCCACTGCATCACATTCAGTAAAGTATATTAATTTGGGTCTTATTTAGACCACACTTTAAAGTTAATCCAAATAATTCACACACCTGCAACTTGATGCCTAGCTGTTGCTTTGAAGTAATATAAGATAAATCCTAACCTGTCCACTGCAAATGAAATGACCTCATTTTTAGTAAGAGTCAAACCAGAGATAACTAGACTGCACATACAAGAGCAAGGTCATTGGTTAGGTAGAATATTTTCGAGTCTTTGATCTGTATGTGTACACATGGTGCATATAAAAGCGCTGAAACTCTTCTTATCTCCTGCAGCGTTTACTTTTCTCATTTTGGGTTTAGGTTCCTTATTATTACACTGATTAATTACAAGTATTTCACCGTACATGTTCATGTGTTTGTAATTCTTCTAACATGTAAGAATTTGCCTGTAGGGTCTGCAATTAATATTCTCATGCTTTTTGAGCTAATGCCAAGTTCCTACTATATGAGCTTTACATGAAGTTCAGGACAGAAATAACCATTATTAGTTTCAGTAATGTAAACTAATCCAAGTATATGATCAGTATGTAATGAACATATTTTATTAGAATGGAGATTAAGATAATATTAATTAATATAAGAGTCCATGTGCCAGGCTTGCTAACTACGTGAACTTTGCTAATGTTCCAAGTAGCTGTTAAATCAAGGTTTTCTTATCAAGTTAGTTTATTTGGTAAGGGACCTTTCTTAAAAAGAATTGGAACAAAAGTAATGACTTTGGACCGCAGCCTCGCAGCCACATTGACTTTCACTTTACAGTGACCACTAAAGGCACCACTGAGTCTGGCAACCACAGAAAGAAAAACCTGAATATTTGGGCTTTGAATATGATACACTAATGAAGAATAAATGTAACCAAAGAGCAGAAGTAATGGAGCTCAGTGGGAATGTAACAGTAAAGAAAAGCTATAAAGTGGTATGATGATAATGGTTTTAGCATTTATTTGTATTGTTACACATGATGTACTAAAATGTTTTAAAATGTCAAAAAAGCATTTATTTAGTAAGACCCTCCTTACACTTGGTCATTTTTATAAATTTGTGGCTAAAAGCTTATCTGCATTTCATTCAGATAACAAGCATTTACACTTACATGAGTTGGGTGTCTCAGTGGCTTCTGGTTTCCTCCCACAGTACAAAGACGTACAAGTGAGGTTAACTGGAGATACAAAATTGTTTTTAATTGTTTTTTAGTCTTGCTCTCCTTAATCAGGGCGGGATCAGCATCAGTAAAGAGGAAGCCTCATGCAATTGGTTAATTGGACTAGCTAAAAAGGCAGGAGAAAAGGGGGAGAAAATGCATAAACAAAAAAAAAGATTTTAATAAAAAACAAAATCCCAATACTAATTATGGTGAAGGATCTGTAATGTTTTAAGCTGTTTGTGTTTCTCCAAAAAAAAAAAAACACATGTGCATGAAGAGAACATGCCAAACACCTTACAGGTGAAGTTTAAGCCCTGATCCCATGACTGTGGTTACATGCTTGTGGGTACCCAAAGGCATTTTGATGACAAAATCGCATAACCTCTCATATCTACAGAAATATTCTGGTAAAATCTGCCAGAGAGAGCTGAACTCATTCACATGACTGACTGGACATATGGATGCTAGAGAAGTAATCCTATTGTTTTTGACAGTTTTGTATGCAGTGATTTGTCTCTGGGTGTAATTTTTTCTCACTAGAACATCTGGAATAAAACAGCATGATTTGTTGTTTAGAAATACTTTAAATACTTAAAGTTTGAGAAGGTATTGCTTAATGTTCTATGCAGTATTTTAAAGATTTTTGCACTTGACAACCAAGGATTTTGGAGCAGTGTAGATAAATCAAAAGGGCAGTATATTAAAACAAACTTAGAAGACGTATCACAGTTTTTCTATTTTTTTTCTGTTCCCTCCAGCTGTATAGATTCTCATACACACCTGTAATATTTTTGTTTAATTATACTTTCATGTAGATTTAACACTTGTATGAGAAATGTCCTCAGAAGGCATCATAACATCTGAAATAAAAGGTCAAACAGTGGACAAGCTATATATCAGTTGTCCATATGGTGGTTTAACCATTTACAACATTAATTATTTACTTTGGAAACATTTGTAACAATATATACCATTTATAAGTGCACCTGTTACTGCCTAAGCTGAATTATGTAAGTCCTGCATGCCATTTACTTTACCGAGGGCTACGCCAGTAGTATTCTGTCTATATAGATGAAGAATGGTTCCCCTTTTGAGTCTGGTTTTTATCAAGCCTTTTTTACATTATGATTTTTAGTTAGGAATTTCTTGTCATTGGTGTCTTTGGCATTTAGGTCTTGTCTTACATATCTGCTTAATGACAATGTATTTTATTAAATGTGCTATTCAAATAAAACTAAAGTAAATTAAATAAAATGTTGTGACCAGTGACCTTACTTTACAGGCTCAGAATGTTTGAGACACAATGTTAAGCTCAATTTTATAGTGCATTAGTCTAAAGAATTATGCAGAATGTTACCTAATAAGTTACTAACTTATTTATTTTTAATCTACCAATATACTCTGGTCAGGTGTGCACTGGTGCTGTTTGACAGGGAAGCGCTGGGTGCAAGGCTAGAATACCCTGGACAGGGCACCAATCCATCACAGGGCTTTAGCCAAATACCCAAAAGACTTAAGTAGTATTTATGCAAAGTTAAATGTATTAAAAGATGTAAATGTTTGATATAAAACATAAACTAATGTCTGAGTGTTCGAAATTTTGTAAAATATCCTGTCTAGGGTGAGTAACTGCCTTTGCTCAGGGATTCCGCAAACCGAACAGCGATTGGCTGTTGTTCATACAGGGTGAGAACTGGAGCCAGGACCTCATAATTGATGCAATTACGACCTCTGCTGGCTGTTTGATGGCGCCTGCACAGAGTAAAGGAATAATGCATTGATCAGGGTGTGTCTCTCCATACACAAAGCTAATCTGCATATGAACTCACCTTGTGCAGGTAAAAAGATGCAGTCGGCTACTGCGCATGTGTTGGAGGGGTCGTGTGTCAGTCTCGCTCTCCTCAACCAGGGCGGGATTGGCATCAGTGTAGAGGAAGCATAAGGCAATTGAGTATTTGGACACGCTAAAAGTCGGGAGAAAAAGGAGGAGAAAATGCATAAACAAAAAATTTTTGCCTTGCACCCAGTGCTTCCCTGTCAAACCGCTTCAGTGCACACCTGACCAGGGTAAATTGGTTGATTAAAAATAAATAAATAAATGAGTTAGTGCAATTAGCTGCTGTAAGTCTTCTCAGTCTGGAAGTAAAGTCATATGAAAGTGTAATGTCTTATTTATTTGTATATAATGTCGGATATGTTCCTATAAAAATGTTGTAATAAAGCATTAGAATGTCTTCTGTATATTTGTATCCCTTTCAGCTCTTATAATATTTTTCTGTATCATTGTCCAGCTGACCTCATGTTAGCCTGTAAAGTTAAGCAATAAACACTTCATAAACTGTCACACAAGTCTCAAGCCATCATTCTAAAGTGGGATGCTACAATGATCACACAATATTTCTTTGCACAGGCACGAACACGAATGAGTGAGCAAAGCAACAACATCGCCAAGCCTTGCAGAGAGAAAATCCCAAAAAGCTTAGACTGTGGATTCATCATAAATAAGCCTCATAGATTTACTAACAGCAGACAGAGAGATAGTGCTACACCATGCTGCCAGCAAAAAACATTTCACATAGCTGATATTTAGAACTCTTGAGATGTAAACTGTAAGAATCTCCTGTCATCCTGTCCATTATGATCAGCTGAGCGCATCATCTGGACCGAAACCCTGAACCGCAGTCCATGTATAGCAAACAGTCCTGGTCCAGGGGCAGGAAGATAATAAAGAACCCCAGACATCCAAACAATGGACTCTTCTCTGTTGCAGTCAGGGAAACGATTTTGCTCCATGAAGGCCAACACAGAGGATGAAGAGGAGATTCTGACTCTTAACCAGAATAGTAACTAGGACTGCTTCAGTACATAGTGCACACGGGACCTTTATCTGGACATATTTATTTAATTTGCACAGCATTATGTTGCACTTTACTTATTGCACATTTAGATTACAATCACGTTACATGTTTACAGTGCATTTAATTATTAAAATCTTTTTTTATATTCATGTATATTTGGTGTCCTTTATTATTATTCTACCTTGCTGATCACATGACCGGACAGTTTGCAAAGCATTTCACTGCTAGTTGTACAGTGTATGACTATAAACTTTGATTTGATCAAGTTCAAGAGTTAAGATTAAGATACAATAAAGAATGTAGACACCCTTTTTAATCAGCGTATGTAACTGTTGCATCTATAAATCTATAAAATTAAGCATGAAGTAATGCACTTGCCATGGACAATACTGGCAGTGGATTTTTAAACTTAAAGCTTAGTCACTAACAAAGTATAGTGCCAACACCCTATCAAGATCTTAAAATGAATATTTAATGCAATAACTGAGTGGCATTCACTGAGTGGCAATTAATCGTAGTGACAGGATTAGTTAATACATTTGATGTTTAATGTCACTGTAATTCAGTATTGAAATTAAAAGGCTGAAGAGAGAGATTCCTTATTTCATTGTTAGTACACGTCTGCCCTCTAGTGGTCATATAAAGGTTCTGAGTCTGTCAAGCAACATTTCATTCCTCACCCTGTTTTAAATCAGAGGTGGGAGGTCATAAAGTGTAAGTACTTTGAACCTTTCTTCCTTCCTTTAATGCGTGCATAATTTTGCCTTTTTATCACAATTTGCATTAACAAAGGCTACTGCTTTTTAATCAGACAGGAAATGAAGTAAAAGCAACTATATTTTTAGTGTCTTCCAGAATCCCTCACAACTGGAAAAACTCATTTGAAAAAAAAATGGGAGAAAATGATTGAGTGGATGTGTTCCAACTTTGTTAATTCAAAACATCAGATGTTTGTTTTTAACCTGGAGTTGATTCTTCTTGCACCTTTGAGTTGTTTATTGTTAAAAAACAGTGTGGATGCTCCACGATATCTCATGCATTTCCTGTCTAGATGTTTTATCTTGACTTTGTTAATCTTACTTGTTAACTTTACTGTGTGTAAACCCACGCCCTTACTCATTGACCTCACTTGCGTAAACAGTGTGTTTGTTCAACATGGTTTATCTTTTTTTAAGTATGGATAGTCTCTGCATCAGATTGATGGAGAAACCTGTCTGCAAATCATATCAGTTATATTGGTTCCTTTTAATAAATAATGGATATTTAATTATTTATTTATTCAATTTTGCATTATTGGTTTATTGCATTATTGGTGCATAACTGGTTTGGTCTGGCATTACCTTAAAATTTGGTGCAATGCAGGAGAATGCCTTGGACAGGGTGCCAATCCACAATAGCCCATGACTGAATTTCACTGACTAATTTTTATTGATAAAATGGGTTTATTTTTTTTACATATCATGGATGATAATAATAGTATATCATTATTGGTGAAAAATGTTTTTGTAAACAAAGATACTGCAATTATAAAGGTAGTTAGATTTTTTATTGGATAGTTTAAAAAACTTGCAGCATCAAATTTATCATTTTTTTATTTAACAGTTTTCTAATAAAGACATTATGTATAATGTTGAAGGTGCTTCTTCATGTTTACTGTATATCTTAGGCATGATTAACTAAAAGGTCACAATGATCTAGGAGTTCTACTTGACTTGTTCTAATATTGCCTAGCCATGTCAAACAGATGTGTTGATCTTAAACCGTTTAGCAGTCTGGAAATGTTTTCAGAAGGTCTTTTTCCCCAGACTGTATTCAAAACCAAACTCTAGCACAATAAGTCACATTTAATTTATTTAATATAATAAAGTCCAAACAAAGTGATAAGAATAAACTGACTATGTAAGTGTATGAAATAAGATATGTTCTGTATTACCACTGATAACAGAATTTATTTCCAGCTAGATGTTCTAGATTGTGAACCAGGACAGAAAACATGAGAAAACGGTTCTGATCATTTATCAAGATAAAAGTAATAAATTACAAACTTGAACCAGAACAGTGTGGAGTGCAGCCAGAGAACTTACAACCTCAAACTAGTTCTTTAATAATGTTTCTTTTTTAATATTTCCACTTTTTTATCCCGGTTAATCACAGTGTCACAGCCAAAACCTCCTTACGTAACAGACCAAACAAAACGTACTTATGACCAGCATAAAAATAGGAAATAATAATCTGCATAATAATGTATCAGTCCAAACTGATAAAACACAAATAATTTTTATGTATTTTTAATATTATTGATTTCCAGTCTAGAAAATAAGTGAACCTATTGTGACTTCTTCAAAAGTAAGATCCAGTTGTATTAGTCATTTTCATCAACAACTTTATTCTGGTCAAGGCTGCGGTGTTTCCATTTCCACCGGGGAACACTTGGAAACACTTTGTGCCATAAAGGCACAAATACTTGTTGTAGAAAAGTCTTACATTTCAATATTTCATTTTTATTTTCATAAAAAAGTATAATGAAGTATAATGAACACATTAAAATCTCAGGCAGCTGCCTCAGAACATAAGTAGGTTTAGAGCTTATAGATGCTGCATTTAGTGCCTCCAAACAAGCAAATTACATCATATATAAGCAAAGCATAACATTCATACAAATTAAAGTGCCACTCCTACTATGATCTGTGTGTCATTTTTGCCCGGCTCGTCCTGGTTCTTTAGAATTTCGGATGTGTTATTTTGTGGCCTTGCTTTATGTGAGGGGCAAAATGGTACATATTTAAAACAGGAGTAAGAAGAGACACAGGAAGTGATACCACAGGGAAGTCCATACACATCTTCACTTTCTACAGTGCTGTCAGACTCGTCTTTATGAGCCTTGTTCCATTCAGTTATGCCTCGCTCATGTTTTGTCCCTGCAGGAGAAATAAGAAGACGAAAGCTGTGCTTATCTTACTGAATTAGGTTGATTTATGTAGCATGTGGCATGTTTATTTATCCAATTTAGAAATAACTGGTGGGCAGATGACTGGCATTTTATTACTCATAATGATTTTCAGTGGCAATAATATAGAGTTAATCTCACCAGGGATTGTGTTGTCAAGTATAAAGCCAAAGAATCCTCCCACAAACATGCTGGTCGTTAAAAGAACCTGGAGCACCTGATCCAACTCCAAAATACCTGAAACATGGTAATATGTGTACATAAATAAGGTTAGGATTAACAGGAATTACGAAATAAAGTACTTACTGCTGTGAATAAGTGTTAATAAGTGATCTTTCTACAAAGACATTGTAGTATTTTTACAAAAAAAGGTTTTTCATTTGCTGGTGTGTAGTTGATGACACACTGACATTCTTAGTGTGCTAATCACACTGAACTTTAGATTCCAAGTTTTAAAATTTAAAGGGACAGCTCTGTTAGTTCTTCCTTAACACAAGTTAAGCAGTAAAAAAAAGCTTCCTCTCCAAAACCAGCACCCCAAAGCTCGACTGAAGATGTTGCAGGGGCATCTATTAGGCATTTAGCCTTTAAACTAGTGGCTTTGTTAAGCATTGACTGTAGACCATTTCATCCAGATTCATAATTTATGGCAAACCTGTTTTTGTGGTTCTTAATTTTGCAGAAGGCCAGATAAACAAATGTCCGATCATCTTTGGGTGTTCTTTCTCATCTTAGCAAGAAAACACTGTATTATGTACTTATTAATAGATTTAGTTAATTTAGCCCAGTTTAAATAAGCACAATGAAGTCACCTACTATAATCAGTTATACTATTAAGAAATTAGATGTCTATGCAACAAAGGTAAATTACATTCTATAACTTTATACACCATCAAATTAATGTAAATGTTTGTTTTGTTTTATTAGGATTTTAACGTCATGTTTTACACTTTGGTTACATTCATGACAGGAACGGTAGTTACTCAATACACAAGATTCATCAGTTCACAAGGTTATATCAAACACAGTCATGGACAATTTTGTGTCTCCAATTCACCTCACTTGCACGCCTTTGGACTGTGGGAGGAAACCGGAGCACCCAGAGTAAACCCACGCAGACACTGGGAGAACAAGCAAACTCCACACAGTTACTCTGACTTAGTCCATACTGTCCTTTAATAAGTGTTCAATATTTAAGCTGTAACCTATTCTAGTCTGTGTCTAGTCTTAGGTAGTGTTGCTTTGTGTGTTTAATCATAACTCTCATAATGATTACACTATAATGTATCACTAGTGAAGATACCTGTAGCTACAGTGGAGGGATTTTTTATAATCCAGTTTGGAATAGCAAGCCCCGTGAACATAGAAAATCCAAAGATGAAGATGTTACGAGAGGAGTTCATATCTGAATACTGTGAAAGTAAAAAAGATCAAATCAAACACAGTTTTTGTTCTGTTTTGTTTGTTTTATTTTTGTCTTAATGCAGAATGTTCATAATATTTTCCTACCTGTAGATTAGCAATACCAGCTGCAGTTATGACACCAAACATAACTAAGAACATTCCTCCCATGACTGGTGTTGGGATTGTTGTAAATATAGCACCAATTTTTCCAAACATTCCCATTATAATCATAATGACACCACTGGCAACAATCACCATGCGGCTGCCAACCTGCAAACATTATTCAGTTTCACTCAGTTATTTCTGAGACATGTAATGCTTTAATGATTAAAAGGTAATTTTGGTCTTCTTACCTTAGTGATGCCCAGTGCACCTACATTCTCGCTGTAGGAGGTGGTCCCATTGCCTGTACCCCAAGCCCCTGCTAACAGACAGCCCAGACCTTCGATACCAATCCCTCTGTTGATTGCATGCCTGGGTGGGGGTGGCGCACCAGCTAACCTAGCACAGGCAACGTAGTCACCCACTGATTCAATCATTGAAGCTATGACTCCTGCGAAGATTCCTAACACTCCTGCAAGGCTTATGGTTGGTAAACCCCACTGGCCTGAATAAAGAAACACATTTTAATATTAAAAAATATTACAATTTCCTGTGACAGTGTTTGACTTTGTACTTAAACTGAAGTATAATTTGTAACCTGTTTTGAAGGGCAATGTAGGGTGAAAACAAGTAAATAAAAACACAAATAGGACATGGGGAAAAGCAGCAGTCAAACAGAAGTATCCCAGCAGTACTTTCACCCAGAACTGACGAGACTAGCCACTTGGGCTAAGGTGAGGGAAAGTAGAACACTATAGACACTTGGGCCCAACTATTAAGGTGAGGGAGAAAAATGATGTGACTGACTGAACAGAAAGTTTTCTTTATGTAGAAAAGCATTACAAACATTGTGGTTCCATACCTGGATATGGAAACCTGAACCAAGGTGCACTATTTATTACATCTCCTTTAATGTCAGTGCGAGCGAGATAGCCGTACTGCTCCGGATTGGAAGGCAGGACATTATAGGTAGTCAGCAGGTAGCAGATTAGCCATGAAACAGTGATTCCCAAGAGGATCTGTAAAACAATTTCAAACACAAAATGATTTATGTAGCCCTCCAATAAAGCCTGATGTTTAGAATCATGAATAACGCAGCCATGTGCTTACTGGAAGAATCTGAAAGATATTAATTCTGGAGATGTGAAATTTCTTGGTCCTGTTGTAGGTGGGAATGGGGATGGCAATGTGGCGAAGATATTGAGAGAACAGCACAATCAAGAATGTTGTCCTGAAAAGGTAACACAAATGTCACATCCAGATGTTATTAAACGTCTTACAACACGTTAAATTTCCCACTGTCAGTGGAGCTAAACCATTTACACTAATAGATACCCACATGGCTGAGATGCCCCAGTGGTTTCCTGCACTCGTGCCAGCAGAATCAAACAAGGAAAGGCCAATCAGAGAGATGGTGGGAGCAATAGTCAGAGGACCAATAAACTGCATAATCAGACCAATAAGACCAGTGAATCCCACCAACACTTGGAACAGGGAGCCCACCATGATAGAACCCTGAACCTGTCGAGGAAACAAAACAAGAACTTTTAAATTGTACTTGGCAATTTAATCAATCTTTTCAGTCCTCAAGCCAAAAATTATCACTCACTACTTGCATGCGACTCTGCCAGACTTGAATAAACTCGGGTGAAGATGTGTTGACCAGGCTGGCATTCTGTGTCCAGGCCGGACAAGTCCATTCTGGCATGGACAGCAAGGCTGTTGTGGGTGCAAGAAGAGTAAAAGTCCCACCTTGAAGAATAGGCAACCTGTTATAATAAGAGAAGAGTTGTATTTATCTATGACCAATTAAATTCTTAGTTCAAGTTCTTAGTTCAACCAATGTTAAGGATTCTCTTTCATCACCATCTTAATCTTAATTCAATATACCCTCCTGTGCTTTTTAATCAAACACTCAATATTTACTGTTTGTCTCTACCATAACCTTATCTATAAACACAGTTTATTGCCACCTTTAATTTCCGAAGCAGAACTATAACCACTCCACCACCCATTACACTGCATGCCAGTGTTTTCTTAATTGAAATTATTCTTATTATGGTGCATGATGTCTTCATTTTAGATAGTAATAGTAATAGTAGGTTTATATTAAAAAGCTAAATGACTTGAAACCTGTATTAATTATATACTGTATATTCACAGTTTGCATCTAAAGGAAATCATATTAAGATTTAGTAAATATATATTATTAAACATACAATATTTGTATGCAATAACATTTTAATTTATTTTTTAAAAGTCCATATGTGTTGATTTCTTGTTCACTTTAAAAATTAAAGTGTGTAATTTAGCCAGGGATGCACAAACTTTAGCATATACTTGTTAAAACTGGTGCATTTTTAAGTTAAAATTAAAATGGCTTTAATAACTATAATTTGTTTGCTGATCTCAGATTTGTTTTGTAAAGATAATGAAAACCTGTGGAATGTGCATATAAAACATCCTAATATTCCAGGCTTCTAAATTCCTCTCTAATCCTGTTATCATCTCTGATTTCTGCTGGTCAGTAGATAGTAGTCGTGGTCAGTGGATAATACATTTACGGTAGTCTCACTCAAACAGACCAGGAGCATTACACAAGTATTTGAGCTCTTTGTATAGAAACTTACTGCTGTGTTTACTGAACTTAAGGTCCTCAGGCAAATGTATACTGCATTACCTTAAAATCTACCAGTCACATCTTAACTGTGCTATCAGATCTAATTAGATCAGTTTATATAATAGACTAATTACACATGCAACGTTAAAACCCAGCTTTATCTTCTTTACCACCTATGATATGTTGTAGATCAAGGTTCATGTTATGTTGCCACATGCTTTATTTCACAAACTTTATGTACATTTTGTTGTGGTTCACATATGGTTCATAGTTTGCATTCATTAGAATATAACTTTACCTGAAATAACTCATGACTGAGCATAACAGTGAAACTTTAAGGGCCTTGCTCAGAGGTCCAGCAGTTGTGGTTTTACTTGTATGTCACAATACTCTGATATTGCAAATTGCCACTATTGTTTTTGTTATCTGGTATACAACCCATTCATATATTCACTTCAAATGTACATACAATGTTTTTTTTTACTTTATGCATATGCAAATTAGCAAATACAAATAAAATATACACAAATAAATGTGTATAAAAACTGAATGTGTAAGAAAACTTAAAGATATAGGCTACCTGATGCCAAAGATAACCTGTAATAAAGTGCAAATCCCAGAAACAAAGAAGATGGTGCTGATCAGGAGACCCTGAGTGAGTCCATCATGCTGCAGACAAAGACCCTGAGAGAGGATCAGCGGGATGGCAATGATTCCACCAAATGCAGTCAGACAGTGCTAAGAGACAGACAGAATGACACAATTCAGTATTGCATACAATTATACAATCAGTATTACCTATGTATTTAAGTTTATTTGATGTACATTTTTAAGTCTGAACATTAAGAACTGAAATGTACACACAAAATAATGATTTGTTTTCTGTTTAATGAAGAACAAAGTTTCATTAAGGCACATGCTTTAACTATCTAATTACTAAAAAGTCATTCACTTCCTCTTAGGAAAGGAATGTAGGGAAGAAAAATCCCTGAACTGAAATCCCTGAAAGGTTGGCAGTTTCAAAGAAAGATTACACTGACCTGAATTCCTAGGATGATGCAGAGGTACCATGGTGGCACATCTGTTACACAATAAGTTGGTTTGTTTCTGTCTGTCTCCTCTGATAAGTCTGCATCCTGCTCACCAGATATGGTACAGAAACTATTGACCATCTTGTCAACCTAAAAAGTAAACATTACCAGCAAAAGAATGTTTGTGGTGAGGGATTAACTAGCATAGCATTTCATGTAGTAAAACAGTGATCAAGAAGAAAAGAACAAGAACGGTAGTGAGTGGCAAAATAGTGGTAGTTTAGAGGTTTGGGTACTGGAATAGTTATCAGAAGGTTGTCAGTTCAACTGCTCACAGTCAATCAACCTCATAAGAAGCTTAAAAATCACTACTTGGCTGTGGCTGTGTCACACATGTTCCAACAGATCCTTATTCAAGGCAATTCTGTTTTGGTGGTTCTTGGACTATTAAACTTAAATTTATGAAAGGTCATTTGGACAAAGAAGTGTGTTTATCAATTGTTTAGTCAAAAAGAGATCAGAAATCAAGGCAATGTAGGTCTGTATGTAAACATAAAGAGACATTGTGAATAATAGTTTAAATTGTTTCAGATGTAGCAAACCAGTCAATACATTGTTGTTCCCTTACAAGATATTTGGTAATAATTTATTAGGTGGTGTCTTTTTAATTCTGTTAATCATCACTGGCATGGTAATGTTTATATTGTTGTTGTCCTGCTCATGTGTGTAATAGAATCACGGCAGTGTAAAACTAAATATAATAGTAAATTAGAACTGACAAATTTTACTTTTAAATGTGGTTGATTTATATATTCTTTGTCAAAAACGTATCTTGGCCACACATAAGCAATAACAGTTTATATCATATTTTTTTTGTTTGGTATGAACTAAAAGAGTGTTTCTTTAAACCATGCAGCACCACATGATATGTCGTAAACACAGCATAAAAGTTAATGTTCATTCTCATTATTTAAACTTGTCTCACAAGTAAACACTACTAAAAATACTTACAGCAAAGCCATAGCTGTCACTTCTATCCTTTTCTGGAGCCATGAGTCCAGTAAATTCCTGAGACAGAGGTCTCAATCTGTAAACTTCACCTTCCAAAAAAAGGTAAGCAAAAGGCAAAGTCAAAGTGAGAACATAAAGAGCAGCAGCAGAAGTAAGAGGAGAGAATGTGAATGAGTGGAAGTAGAAGGAGGGCAGAGTAGCATTAGACAGGCACCGTGGCTCCTGCTCAAGCTGATTATTAATGAAAGAAGACTTGTTAGTTAGATGATCATGTGAACTCCATTCACCATAGCAGCTGACTAGCAAACTCCTGCACTTTTACAAACCCCATTTCCAGAAAAGTTGGTACATTTTGTAAAATGCAATAAAATCAAGTATGTGTGGTTTGTTAAATCTTCTGAACATTTTTAACTGACTAAAATTCAATACGAAATAATCTGTAAATATAAACAAATTTAGAATTTGATGCCTGCAACACACTCACAAAATTGGAGAAGAAGCATGTTACATAATTTTTCCTATTAATTAAGCTTTTCAGACAGATCTGGACTGCAGGCAGGTCAGTCAAGCATGGGCACACTTTTGTAGTGAATACTAAATTAAGTCTGGGATTGCCACTAATTGCCACTTCTACAATATAGATCTTAAATTTACCATATCTTTAAAATTTATTTGCTGAAGCTCTAAAACTTGCAGGATGTGAATACATTTAAATGTTAAAACTAGCATGCCGTTTTTACTGCAACCAGATGAGTGAGCAGTCATTTTCAAATTGCATAAAAATGGATGATATGAGGCCACTCAGGTGGCGCAGCGGTAAAAAGAGACGCGCTGCAACCAGGGCTGGATTCTGAGAACGTGGTATCGAATCCAGCTTTGCTTTACCGGTTCGAAGCTGAGTGGCTATATGAGCAACGATTGGCCGGTTGCTCATATGGGGGGTGGGACAAAGAACCGGATGCGGGTCTCTCTCTGTCAGAATGCGATTACGTTCTCTGCCGGCTGGTTGGAGGCGCTTGCACAGAGATGAGAGAGGGTGCCCTTAGGGTGTGTCTCTCCGCATGCAACGCTGGGTGGCGCCAAACTCGTCAATGTGTGGGTGGCAAAGATGCATCTGGCTGCTGCTCGTGTTTCGGAGGGGATACGGGTTAGCTTCAATCACCAGCAGGGATAGACAGAGAGGCATAGACAGAGAGGAAGCACGATGCTAACTGAACAATTGGATGCGCTAAAAAGGGGAGAAAAAGGGGTAAAAAAATAAAAATAAAAATAAAACAGATGGATGACATAAACTTTCTCTTTATGGACAAAGAATATCATTATAAAGAGGCAATGATGTTATGAACAAACAGTATTAACTGTTTGCAGTTTGGTGTGTGTAAGCAGACAGCTGTGTGTGTGGGTGCAATACGGAAACAGTTTACTTTGTTTTTAAATTTCAAATATAATAAAGTGTGCATAGTACACACACACCAAAGTCTATTACTGGCTATTTCATAAATTACTGTTTTTCAGTAGGGTGCAGCAAACTAAAAAATTTAAGTCCTTGGAACTAAAAAAAATGTTCTTTCATATACCACTTTATGAGCCAGGTTTTTGACAGCATGTCAGAAGTTGAAGTGTAATAAATAAAGGAAATGCTCTAAATGAAGAAATGGGTACTAAATAAAGAAATACTCTAAATTACCCCCTACCAATAATTAATGAATGAATTCATGTAAATATACCTGCCATACATTTAATTTAATAATTTCAGATATGATTATTTGGAAAACCATGCAAATTTAAAAATTAGTTCTGCTTTTTTACAGTATATAAAAAAACAGAGCTCTGGTTAAGCTTCAATCACATGACTCATATTAAGGCCACGCTCAAGCACAAATCTGTTCATTCATTCGTAGCTACTTTTAGAATTGCACAAGCATTCTCACATGCATTCATACACTTTCATTTACTGTAATTACATTTGAAGTTAAAGGTTTGCATACAGCCATAAAGAGCATGACAGTCTGGGAAATTGTTTTTTTTTCTGTGATTAAATAATATAGGCATAAAAGTCTTATAAATTCAAGTTCTTTATAGTTTTTTGCAGCCTTGAAATAAAGTAAAATATTATTAAAGTTAGTTTAAGGATGGTTTTGTGAACCACTTCTGCATTAATTACTTTTTTATAAAGAATGTGAGTTCATACATTGTGAGATTTAAGGCATTTAATACAGCAATTTAGCTTATTAACCTGGATATGAGAACATTGGACTTTGTCAGTTTTTACAGATTTTATCTGTGCCCTATCAGAAGAGCCCCCGGCTAAAAGAAAACTCAAGGATGTAAGCTGTTCAGTAACCAGACCTTCCAGTGACGCTGTAGATGGCAGCATGATGTCAGAAATATAAGGACATCTCTGATTTTAGTCTTGTTCAGACTTTACAAATTTAACGGGATCAGCTCGGCTCATTGTAAAAACATATTAACCCTCTACAGCACAGCGTTGCCCTCAGGCAACAGAAAGTTTTCTTAAGCTCCATGTCCAGTGCCTGTTTTTTTTAATTATTGCAATCAACCAGAATGGTCAAAAAAATATCAAAAAACAATCTTATAAAGTTTGAGATTCACCATCAAGCATCATTTTAAGGTGGGACTGCCTTTTCTGACACATGGTCACAGAAGCACATGGTATCAGAAAAACATGAGATTTTTTGCTTTATTAATCTCATTTAAAATAACTTGGACTGTAAATAAAAAATATGTGCATGTGTGTGAAGGTGTAAAGAAGTCTTCTGTCGGGTTTTATGAAGTTTTTTGTTTTTTTGCATGTTTAGAAATTAGTTTTTTCTTGTCGTTGCCTCAGGGCAACGTTGTGCATTAAGGGGTACTTTTCAAGGATGTTTTTGCTGACTATGTTTTAGGATGTTATCATGTATTATCACATGTATTTGTGTACAGTATAAGCTCCAAATTCAAATGTGTTTTCTTCTCATTTAAATTAACTTTTTTCCTGCTTTTTGATAAAAAATGGACATAAACGTGTTTTATGGAAGACAGGATCGCCATGTTAGGCCAATGCCATCTGATAGTGAAGACAGTGAGATAGACAGCAATGACAATGAGGAGGAGTGGAGTGTAGAAAAAGGTTTGAGCAATAATGAAAATATAGGGTTTTAATTTCGTACAGCAGACAACATACAAAAGGAAGTTGAGGAATATTGGAGCAACATCAAGCTGTGGCATTAATTGTTTTATTATTGTGTTTTTGTTGGTATTGGAAATATACTCTAGACACCAGTGAGGAAGAGAACAAAGAAGACAATTTGTCAGAAGATGACAGTAGTTTTTCCTAAATCCCTTGATGGAAAACACACCTTTGCCTCTACAGTACTCCCTGAATGGCTACACATTTCTCCATCAGCCAGTGAAATGTTGGCATGTATACAGATAGAATTGTGCTAACAATGGCATAATAAGAAGTGACCTCATGTATCTTTATGCCTTTAAGTCCCAATTTGCACATAGTTTGTGCAATTACAAATAAGGTGTCAGGAAGAGAGAGCGACCCAGTGGTGGGATTTCCCAACAGTATTAGGAGAAGAGGGAGAAGCAGTGGCCCACAGCACCTATCCCTAACCAACATATCAGACTGGACAATATCTTACACTGGCCAATAATGTGTGACAATAAATAAAGATGCAGGGTTCCTGGGTTCACAAGAATGCCCAAAATGATATGCAAAAAGTGTAACGTACCACATCACAGCAGAGAAGAACTTCACTCTTAGTGCATGACACAACACACTACATAATACAAACCTATAAGATTCCTTTATTGATCCCCATGGGGGAAATTCGAGAAATACCCATGTACAAAAAAATACACGTTTCTAGTGCTTCTTTCTTTCCTTTTTAATTGTTTGTTGAGATTTTTAAAAAGATTTTCTGATTTAGTACTGCACTCTGAGTAGTTAATTATGATCTGTTTATTCATCATTTTCTCTGAGAATCTGTACCATTGTTGCACAACGTTGCCCTTAGGCAACAAAAAAATTTTTTTTTGATGGGGGGGGTCAATAAAATAAAAATATATATTTTATCAATAAAATGTCCCAAAATAAACCTAGAAATAATGTGGAATAATTTTTTTCATGTAGCACCAAAATGCGTGCTGTAGAGGGTTAATGGTGTTCTTTCAGTGTACACGTTGTAAATTTAGTGCATAGTAATAGCAACTAAATGTAGTCTTGTTTTTCAGTATGAGTTGCTGGGATTTTTTTAGGAAAATGGTTCATTGTAATTATTTATCTAGTAATTATTTATTTATTAAGATTTTATCGTCATGTTTTACACACCCAGACCACATTCATCACAGAAACGGTAGCCACTCGCCACACAAGATTCATCAGTTCACAAGTTTAATGTCAAACACAATCACGGGCTATTTTGTATCTCCAATTCACCTCACTTGCACGTCTTTGGACTGTGGGAGGAAACCGGAGCTCCCGGAGAAAACCCACGCAGACACGGGGAGAACATGCAAACTCCACACAGAAAGGACCTGGACCACTCCTGTGGATCGAACCCAGGACCTTCTTGCTGTGAGCCAGCGTGCCACCCAACTTCTTGTAATTAACAGTAACCACTACTTCAAATAACCCAAAAACAAAAATAAATAATTTTTTTTTGTTTAAATCATTGATTAAAGCAATTTAAAGTAAAAAGAACTAATACCATATATATAGCTTATTTTCTATTTGTTATTTTAATATGTAAATGAAAGTGTTAAAAGATTAAGGGATCTACCCAGGGGGCACCAGTTACAGCTTGACCATGGTGAAGCTTGGATGAGCAATCTTTGCTAATCCAGTAAATTCAGATTTTACGTAAATCAAATAGTCTCTGGACAAGTGCACTTCACAAGATGTGCTTTGAAACTTGAGAAAAAAGTAGCAGGATGACCTGAAATAAGCAGGAAAAGCAGTAATACACAAAAAAAAAAAAAAAAAAAAAAAAAACTGCATGGTAAGTGTAGAGATGTCAAAACTGCACATATACATTTAGACAAATCAAAACAATAATCAGGTGAAACAACAATGGGACTTAAACTTCTGAAGGACTTTTGTGAGTGAAATTGTGAGTCCATCAGAGGGACCTTGTCACCTTGGGGACTTGACAGTTTGCCAAGAGGAAATGGGATGCTGTAGGAGAACCTTAGCAGTTTATGCCTAATTGCCCAGCAATTTGACTGATTTATAGCAGTTATACAGCTTATAAAGAATGACAGTAATCAGTTACAGTTACTGCTACTTAAGGAGGTGCCCAGTGTCACTGGATGGCGTTTGACCCACCGCAACCCTGACCATTATGAAGTAGTTAGTGAAAATACAAAATTAAATGTCGTTTTGTGTAATATATCTTGCTTAATCTGATTTCCAGTCCAGTACCTTAACCACTGAGCCATGAGTGAGTGACCAATGGGCAACAATAGATGCAATCTAACAACAGGGTGCAGGTGACGTCACGTGTCGGTGTACCCAAGCCCTCCCACCGTGCGCTGTAGAGGCGCAGCGCCGGTATTCATGTCATTTAGGGGAATCAGACATAGTTAGAACATTTGCATTCTTTTATTGACGAGGGTTTATTTGAACATGTCATGTTTAGGACCCTTGCTAGTTTAGCTTGTCTGATAGAGCAGAGGCTCAGATTTGGAGCGGGTGGAGGGAGCCGCAGTGGACATCCCCGCCTGTCTGATTCGGCTTGTGGCGCACTGAGCGGAGAGGACCTGGGGGGGGGAGCGGATCTGAATCTGAACCTGTCTGTAAGGACTTAGAAAACAGCGAGGCTGATTGAGCAGAAGCGGGAAGTGATGGCGGCGGGTGGAGGATGTGCGGACAGTGCAGACGAGTACCGGGCTGAGGTGGAGCGGTTGAACCGGGAGCTGGCTGAGGCGAACCGGGAGAAGATCCGGGCGGCGGAGTGCGGCCTCGCTGTGCTGGAGGAGAACCAGTGTCTGAAACAGCAGTGCGCAGAACTGGAGGCTGAACAGAAGGCTCTCAGGAGAGAACTGGAACAGCTGCAAGAGGTACCAGCACTAATACTAATTAAAACACAATAGCAATGGGTTTTATTCATTCATAGCCAGGTTGACACTGTTAAGCTCCTGAGCAAGGCCCTTAACCTTCGATGGCTTGGGTTGTGTTGTCACAATTGTAGGTCACTTGTTTAATGCAGTAAATTTTTATTCTTTAATATTTAGTAACCATCCTGGGCAAATGAAGGAAATATACCCAGGACAGGGCACCAGAACATTGTAGGGCAGCCTTTACTCACACCCTTGTGGCAATTTTAAGTATTCAATTCACCTGTTGACATATATTGGGGGGGAAGGGGGGCAAGGTGGCTCAGTGGGTAGCACCGTCACCTCACAGCAAGAAGGTTCGATCCTCAGGTGGGGAGGTCCAGGTCCTCTCTGTGTGGAGTTTGCATGTTCTTCCCGTGTCTGCGTGGGTTTCCTCCGGGAGCTCCGGTTTCCTTCCACAGTCCAAAGATGTGCAAGTGAGGTGAATTGGAGATACAAAATTGTCTCTTACTGTGTTTCTGTCATGAACTTAACCAAAGTGTGTAAAACATGACGTTAAAATCCTAATAAATAAATAAACATATATTGGGAGGTGGGAAGAAACCAGTGTACTCTCACCAAACCCATACAGACATAGAGAGAACATGACAAACTTCTCAGGAGGGTTCAGTTCAGATATATCTTTATGACTATGGAGCTTTTCATCCATTTGTTGTTTTTAAGTTGCTTTACCCTAGTCAGTCATGGTGAATTATAAATGTACCCGGACCCAAACCAAGGTGGAAATACACCCTGGGGGGCAGGGTGCAGGGCAACACACCCAACTATTACTAGGTGTTTTGAAAGTTGGGGGACTTAAAAACATATGCAGACACAGGCAGAACATACCAAACTACTGACAGTCAATGAACAGAGGTGGGTCAACTGTCTTCTGTTTGAGAAAACTTGCTTTTACATCAGCTTGGTTCATAGGGAACTTAAGTTTCGTTTTTTTTATTCATTTACTGGGTTTGTGAAAACCCTTGTCATTCCTCTACAACATTATAGTTATTTTAAACATTGGCATGCTATAAATTTCTGTCTGCAGTATTGACTTATTTGGTTAGTATTTACTGAGTGAACAGTGGTCAATCTTTGTGTGAACACATAAAGATGAACATACAGATCTTGTTAATCCTTTTATAATGGAACAGCCCCAGGTTCCAAATGATTTGTCCTTGTTTATAAATTGCTGATCTCTTTTTGCTGCAGTTGAAATTTAGGTTGTGTGTAAGAAGCCAAGCAGTCTCTCCTGTAGGCATGTGTATTGATTACTGATCTAAGATGAACTGTAAGACTGCAAGCTCAGGAGCAGAAATAAGGAGGGAGTGGGTGTGCGTTCAGTGTGGTAAACAGAACACAAAATTCTGCAGAGTGTCAGTTTGGGGTGGAGGTGGAAATAAGAAATACTGCAGCATTTTTAACCTCTAATAACTGTAACTGTCAAATACGGTGAGGGGAGACATGAATACAGTCACGTTTGATTTTGGTTAATATACGTCCAGGGCATGTCTGCTTATACTGTCACACAACGACTTTGTAAATCTGAACAAAAAAGTACAAACCCCATTTCTGGAAAAGCTGGGACATTCTGTAAAATGCATTTATACCAAGATTCTGTGATTTGTTCATCCTCTTGAATTTTTATTTACCTGTCAAAAGTAGAAAGAAAATAATTACAATTAGATTATACAAGATTTGGACTGCAGACAGGCCAGTCAGGCACACATACTTGCATTGGAGCGTTTGCAGACTTATGCCTGGCATTGTCTTGGTGAAATAACCAGGGACTTCCCAGAAAGAGAAGCAGCCATGATGGGAGACTATGTTTCTCTAAAATCCCACTATATGCTGGTACCCTTGCATATTTGCAAGTCAACATATAAAAAAAAACCCCACACAAATAAAGAAAATAAACAAAGCAGAATTATCATAAAAACAAGTGCAGAATTAAGACTGCTATGATGTGTGAACTTTTGAGTTTTACTGTTAGTGTTGACCAGTGTACATTGAAGGCTATTGATGTATACACTGATGGGCCAAATCATTAGGACTACCCTAATAATATGCTGTCAGAACAGCTCAGACAAGGCGCCCAGGTGGCGCAGTGGGATATTCTGCTAGCACACCAGCGTCGAGATTCTGAACTCCTCGGTCGACTGGGCACCATCTAGCGGGCATAACTGGCAGTGCCTGCAGGGAGGGATGACCGGAATATGTGGGCGGGGTCTTCAAACGCTGTGTAAGGACCCTGATTGGCGGATAGAGGTGCCTGTTTAGAGTGCATGGGTTACATTAAGGGCTGCACGCGGGTCGGAGGCGGCGTGAGCAGCAATATACCCATTTAAAATAAAGACCATTTTAATACAGAACAATTACCCACCTTAAAATATAATGTAATTTTACTTTGTACTTTGTTTTAATACCTGAGAGTATTCATTAATACATTATTGCCCAGACACATGAATGGATTTATGGTTGCTATTTCGTAAGTAAGACAAAAAGTGACCTCCAGTCATCCGAGAAAGCAATACTTACTGTTCTTTATACACCAAGGATCTCCGTCTGGTTAGGGTTTTGGTTTATTAGGGTCATTTCCTCCCATAATGTCCTCTCTCTGTTGATTTGATATAGAACTTAGCCCTTGGGTTTGTCTAATAACATTGTTACTGAAAAGTGGAGGCATCCATTAGGTCTTCTTTTTAGCAGCCCAGTGTATTTCCCTGATTTACTGTAAGCTTGACCTCATCTGTGTTTATTACTCCGGCTGCTGAGCCAGAGAGACAGAAAGTAATAAAAATAAGTAGATGGGTTCCTCCACTGACCTGTATGTAACGAAATGACAGATGACATGACGTGTTTTTCAGTGTTCCTGAAAGCCAAGTTTTTTTACAACTGACATTTCACTATGACCTATCTATGCACAGTTAAGGTTAAAAGTTTATATACACATGTAAGGAACATATAAGTTATGCCAGGTTTTTAATTATTTCAGCTTTTTTTGAACATGCTTTCATAAGAGCTTGAATTTTAATGGCAGCTTTATTTTATAGTGTAAAAAAATGGAAAGACATATTTACACATAATGTACATCTGTGTGTTCAGTACAGACTCCAACTGTAACAGTTACAAACTGTGATGGAAATAAACTGTGAAATACAGTAACTCTGGTGTAATTAGTTAGTGATACCAGCCGATAGGCTGAATAATCATCAGAACATCTTTTGCTAATGTTTTTTTTTTGTTAATGTATTATTGTGGCTTTTTGTGGTTTGCTCTTGATCTGTAGTTCCCACAGAGCAGACATGTTTATTAAACCCCACCCTAAACTTCAGGTCTCCTGAGAGTCTGAATAAACAAAGCCTCACCACATTCAATCCTGCACTTTACTGTTCATCACCAATTCCTGGAACATATATAACAATATCAACAATATAACAAAATAACAAAATAACAAAATCAATAGCAATAACAAGACTATGATGCCTATGCCTTGTTCATTTTCTTCATTATGGTGACTGGCTTTACAGATTTGTGAAAACTTTGTGTGAATCTGTTTTGTTTATATTTATGTGTAGTCTGGTCAGTAACCTGTATTGAAGGTTTGGGGTTTTGTGCTGGTTGTGTCTGGTATGTTTGTACTGTGTTACAGTAACTGGTACAGCGTATTTTGGGGTTTTGTGCTGGTTGTGTCTGGTATGTTTGTACTGTGTTACAGTAACTGGTACAGCGTATTTTGGGGTTTTGTGCTGGTTGTGTCTGGTATGTTTGTACTGTGTTACAGTAACTGGTACAGCGTATTTTGGGGTTTTGTGCTGGTTGTGTCTGGTATGTTTGTACTGTGTTACAGTAACTGGTACAGCATATTTTGGGTTTGTTTGTACTGTGTTATAATAACTTGTATAGGTTTTCTTTGTGTCTGGGCTGCTGTATGTTCTGTGTCTGTGTTTGCCCCTAGTGATGATAATGTCAAGTCGCATTGTTCACTCTGTCATCGTTATGCATACGATGCTTTTGTAAAAAAATTGTCTGTTAAAATGGGATGTCTGCCATCATTTTGGGAAAATAATTGAACCAATGTGTGTACTTCCACCCATAATTGATTAATAGAGCATTTTTTTAAGCTTTATAAATGAGACCGCTCCAGTCATACACAATCGCATGTGATGATGAGCATATACTGAATGCAGGGTTAGTGATGTAAAGGTTTTATATAAACTCTGAGTCAGCATTTCTCAGACATGGTCTATCATCCTTACTGTTAGACAGTTAAATGTATTTATTTATTTTATCTTGTGCATCATGTTATTAAGGACAGTATGACTTATGTACATCATTCCAAGCGGGCAGAAAATTAATGGGCTGTTTTTTTGTTTGTTTGCTATTATCTCTCTCTCTCTTTCTCTTTCCGGTTTCTCTTTCTGTCACTCATCATTTACCTCTGCAGTAACATGTAATGACACTCATGTCCTGTTGTCAAATATCTCTATATTAGTCTGATTTTACAGTTGTATACAAGGTGCACCTAACCAGGCCAGTGTTATTACTACATTTTAATGATCATTTTTATAGTCTTGTGTTTATGTATCTCAATAATGTGTTAAATTCAGTTGAGCATGTGGATGCCTTTATAACAGGAAAGTTACTTCAGTTCATGAACTGTACCACTGTTGGCTCATCTGCTGAGTATATATTAAATAAGTGTATATGATAGATAGGCAGGGTAAGGTGGTGGCTTGTGGGTGTGTGCCAGTTAAACTTACATTCTTCTGTAAATAACAGGAAGCAGATGGAAAAACCATCTGCCTCCTATATTTTCAATCCAAGATCTGGTCTCTGGTTATATTTGGAGCCCTGCCCAGCTGGGATGCAGAGCATCCTTAGAAAACTACAGGCGCATTGCCTTTTCCTTACAATAGGAGATTATTCATGCTGGAACTGAATTAATTTAAGCTTTGTATCCATTTGGCTTTTGTCTCACCACCCTTACAATCGCCCCTTCCCCAGGGTACAGAAGTCACAGTGATGGAAAAAGCATAGTTACATGTCATTGTTACTTCTGATTGTTTGTGGTTTTTGTGTGGTTGATGGACTCCTCAGCTTCTTAAAAGAGTTTTGCATCAATTGTACACTTTATTAGGTTTGTAAAAATGAAGTTTAATTTAGTATCTTTATAATGTTATAATAGTGGTATACAGGTGGCATAAAAGACTTTTCTAAACCAACTCAATATCAATCAGTTTTAGTCTAATAGAGTGCCTTAACAAAGAAATCACTTTAACAAGTGACCACAGCCTGGAATCTGTATCAACTTGACTAAACTGTTATTCGTAACTGTTAGTTATGAATTATAAGCTACACATTTCAGCAGTCTCTTTACAATGCTAGCTTATGTGTTATTCACTGCCAATTTTCTCTCATGCATTCTTTCAAAGCAAAAATAGTAAGCATGATAAATGACCTCCAGTGGACTCCAGTCTTGCAGCATCAGCATACGGTGTATACTACAGTCTGTGTGCTTTTACAACACTCCCAGGTACTCAGCTAATAGCTGCTGATAAAGTGCTGTATGCAGTTCAGCAGCAGAGGAATTGTATTCCAGAAACCATCAATTAGGCAATAAATAATGCATTGTAGTAAAAATAACTTGGAGACTATTGTATGGGGACATGTGCATTTCTTATAAAGTGCTGATCAGGTTGTAAAGCAACCAAAGTCTTCATACATGCTTTTACTTTCTACGGAAATGGATGGTTATGCAGTAACAATTTGTTTATTTATTTATTTATTATAGTGTATTTTTAGCTTTATGTGTTATTTGTGAATTATACGTTTACATTTATTTGGAAGACCAAATTTGGTCCTGTGTCTGCACTAGAATGTCTTCTTCACCTGTCTGAGTTGCTGGTAATATTACATATTACAACCATAAAAGTTATTTATGGCATCTATATTGTATTAGATTTACATTTGCTGTTATTCATTTACTTATTAAATAATTCATAGTCAGGCTGGGTAAAAATGTTTAAAATCCCAGCCAGTCATCTGGTATAATTTAACTATTTTAATTAACTTTGTAATAACATGAAGCACCATTCCATAATAGTTCAATGTAGTATTGGGGCAAATTTGCAGGTTAATGCAAAAACCTTGTTTTATATAATTAGAATTAAAAACCATAAGACAGTAAAAGAAACCATTAAGTACCCTGTATAAGAAATCCAGATTCTATAGCTATGCATATTGAAACGCAAATCCACTGCAGTTATGACCTCGACTGAAAAATATCCAGTATCAACACACAAATACCCAACATCAATCTTGTGCTGACATCCCCACAGTAACTAAGCCAACTGTTTGCAAGCTTCTGATTCTAGCCTCTATTACAAACCCCATGATGATGGAAAAACTAGGATGACTTTAGGACCTTTTATACTGTATATTGATTAAAATGATTGGTGTTAGCAGATACAGCATAGTGTGTAGCGAACAACGTGAGACAAGGTCTTGCATAGAAAAGCAAAATAATAGAGAGAATGTGTAGTGTATGACTATGTATCTTCTCACTGTCCACAACTCTCGCAGCTGCCATTGTACCACTATTGATTTTGTCCCTCATATCATATTATTTTCATCATTTTTCCCGGTAAGATACGTATTGATTTTCTTGTTGGATGTAAGGCCTGCAGAGCTCTCCACTATTTATCCCCAATATAAAATACCACAGAGCAATAAAGGCTGATCAGAGAGTAGCATTATTACTCACTATTAACAGAATCATCTGTTAATTATTTATCAGACTTTGTCTGTGTCATGTGGAAGAAGCTTTTTTCCAGTCAGAAAACATGACTTCACCCGGGAGAAGGATATTGGCAAAAAAAAAAAACAGATTTAAGGTGATGGATTGGCATCCTGTCCAGGTTGTCCTCGCACATGTTCTTAATGTCCTTATAGACAGATCTAGATCCAAACTTATACTTTGTGCTTTGCTCTGCCTGTTTATAGTTGCTGTAGTTTTGCAATTAAGGATGGACACTTTATTCATGGCACACCGGATGTGGACGCTGTGAAAACCTGTGTCAGGAGAATGGGAACACTGGTTTTATTGATCAGAGCAAGAAGGTGAAATATTATCTCTTTTACCTTTAAGTGTACCTTCACCGGTCAGACCTCTCTGCAGGTGAGGACACTGAATGCTGCCAATAGTGCTTCTTCAGGAGTATGATACAATGATACATTGTTTATAGATCCTCTTAAAACTGATATTTAATATTCATAACCAAAACCATAACCTTGCCAAAATGGTGTATGTGTGAATTTATTGGAAGTTTTTAGTATTTCACTCTCATTATTTCTGGTGCATAGCTTTACCTCATGCTTCAGTAGTAAGTTTATAATTGTTCTGGTACGAAACAAAAACAATTTATTGTTATTATACTGTCCACTGCTAACCAAACCATATCAAATAATGCCATCCAGGGTTTTGATATTTCTTTAAACTTCAGAAATTAATTTTTATGGTTAAAGTCTTCAGTGTCATTTTTAATTTAGTTGTTCTTGTTATTGAATTCTGCTTTATGGATCCAGCCTCTCAGATAAATAAATTTTTTTGTATCCTGCAGGCATTTGGTCAGGCATACTCCAACCAGCGTAAGGTGGCAGAGGATGGCGAGATGAACGAAGAGACGCTTCTACGGGAATCTGCTTCCAAAGAAGCATTCTACATGAGTCGTCTGCTGGAGTTACAGACAGAGCTCAATGTGTGCCGCTCAGTTGCTTCCAATTCACGGGCAGAGAATGAACGTCTTAACCTGCAGATCCAGGAACTAAGAGAGGTCAGTACGTAACTGAAAATACTATTATTTATAGTTATGTTTAAAACATTCATTACTTATGTTGTAGCTGTTACCTTTAGGCCTTCACTGGGGTCATCCAAAGTGCAGGCATATGTGTTAGTGTGGCTGTCTGTGTCAGCAGTCATCATAGGGCAGAGGTGGTGCAAAGGTCAGAGACTTTCATCCATTGTTGAGGCCAAATCCATAAGAGGAATATAGGGAATGTCCTGCGGTCAGCATAAAGACACATTACTCACATCTGTTAAACAAATGAGAGAGGAATGTTCATTTAGAATTTCATATACAATGCACAAACATCTGTATGAGCTGAAACAGTTTATTAGAGAGTTGTGAGGTAAAAGTAGGTAAAGAATTCTTTTCTGTTTATTGTTTCTATGTAATTTTGTAGAAATTAATTTGACTGTTTTGGTGATATTGGCTGATCTTTGTTGGTCATGTTGACATTTGGTCTTGCTGACATTAATTTAGAATCAATGGTTTTCCTATGAATAATAGAAGAGCAATCTATATATATAGATATATAGCTGAATAAATTTTTTTGTATTTTTTGTCTCATACTGTCACATACTGTCTCAACTTACTAAGTCTGAGGTTTGTATTTAGTTGTATGTGATTTGGGACACATTCTGCTTAGAAAGTAACACCAAACTTGGCTTCTGGCTCTGAAATTAAAGCATGGAACAAATAAATAATTGGTGATGAAAAAGAAAGCATAGTTGTGTTTAGTTTAAACCATTTCTGGACCAGTACTGTGATGCATGGCTGCCTTTTCAATAATATGTGGAAGTGTGTTTAATTCTACCTCTATGGGCATTGTCGCATTGTTGCATTGGGGTCAGGTCCAGAATGACACCACTGCACTGCTCCTGACCTCGATGTGTGAAGCCCTCGATTGTTAGAGCTACAATAGGACCTGTTGGATTATAATTGGTCTGTAATCCTCTGGCCTTTACACCAGGACATGAGATGAATAAAGCTGTACAGTGAGAGAGCAAGTGGGGTTTTGTGAAACTTAATGAATGTTTGACTTGAAAATCAGTCAATACTCATAGCTCAGCCCACTGTGGACATCTGTGGGTTTATAAGGTATGCAGACATCTTGAATTTTTGTACACTTGACAGGTTTATTTTAAATGGATATAATTGCAGAGTTTTTACCAGTTAATTAGTACTTAATCACATATAATGACAAATTAAAACACTTTTTTATTAAATACATTTCAAAAATTGAAATCTCTTATTTGTAAATGTATTTAGATGCTTTATTCTATACTATGTAGAAACAATCTTGTCTCTACAAGCTTTACACACCTGGATTTGGGCAGTTTATCCTTTTTTCATGACAGATTCTCTCAAGCTCCTATAGATTGGATGGCATGTGTCATGTTCAGGTCTGGGCTTTGACTGGGGCATTTAATGTCCCCAGGCCGTTCCAGTGTTGTTTTGACTGTATGCTTTGGGTCTTTGTTTTTTAGAAAGATGTTACACTAGACACTGTGAAGGACGTTTTCTTTAAATATGTTCCTGTATGTTCCTGAGAAGCACCATGATACTGCCATGTTTCACCAGAAGGATGGTATTAGCCAGGGGTGTGCAGTGCTTATTTTTCTGCCAGATGTAGTGCTTGTTGTTCAAGCCAAAAAGTTACATTTTTGTTTCATCACACCAGAGAATCTGTTTAATAATGTTGTCAAACTTCAAACGGGCTGTGGGACGCCTTTTACTTTTTACTCAAGAGTGACTTCTGCCTTGCCACTGTGCAATAAAAAAACCAATTTAAATTGTAACAAGTGGACTTTGGTTAAGTTCTAGACACATGTTAAGGTAATTAAAGCAAACAGGATGCACATGACCAGAGTTTGAATTGCCAGAGCAAAGATCAAATTAAGTGTAGATTGATGGGTAAAAATGGCAACGATACTCAGATTCATGACAGAAAGTGTAAAAGTCAAGGGGTCTAAATACTTTCTGAATCCACTGTATGTGTAGCACTGGATGAATAAAGTCAGCTGGATGATAACAGAGCCGAATCTCTCTCTCTCTCTCTCTCTCTCTCTCTCTCTCTCTCTCTCTCTCTCTCTCTCTCAGAAAGTGACTCAGGCAGGAGCAACATCATTACATCTGTTAATCTGTTTATTGTTCAGCTTCATTTATTGTCAGAAAGCATTCAGCTACAAATTCATGCAGTTGAACTGTTGCTATAAAAATGACTAAAAATGAGACTAAATATCACGCTGGCGATCGGATTTCATTATCATGCGTGTAAATGCATTTAGTGAAGGATGTATTTTTGTCCTTGCCAGAGAGTCTCAGTGTCTCTACAGGACCTGGCCAAACTGCTACCTCTGCACCAGATATTCACTGGTGTCTGCATCAGCATTTCTGTCTGTGAGCTCCTTCACTCAGCACTGGGGTCAGCAGTGATTTAAAAATGCTGGAGTGGTTTTACTGAGGTAACTGATGCTCTCCAAGTTCAGGTTTTACTCCAAGAAGTCCTGTGTAGAGACTCAACATTGTTGGGCACTGAACAAAACGACTGTCAGTTTTCAAGGAAGGAAGGGCAGTTACTTAAAGTAGTGGCACTAGTGGTGGATCCAAAGAGCATAGCATTTTCTTCCATATGTGTTAAAGTTCTCTGTTGAAATCTCGGCTCTGCTACCGGTCGACTGGGCGCCCTCTAGCAGACATAATTGGCTGGTGCCTGCAGCAGACAAAATTGGCTTCCAGTCTGCTGGGTGGGGTTATCAAGACCGGACTAAGGAGTGTGGTTATCAACGCTGTGTAAGGACCTTGGTTGCCCATGGCTCCTGTACAGAAAGTGGAGGAACGCAGAGAACGGGGCGTGGCTCTCTGTACTTGAAGCCGACCTCACACGCAAATCCACCGAAGTATGGGTGAATAAGAGGGGATTGGTATCACAGGTTGGAGAGAGTGTGTCAGGTGAATATACACTCTTCTTGTAGTCCCCAGCAGCGGATTGGCTACGCTAAATTGGGAGAAGGGTCAAAATGCATAAAAAGAAAATAATACAAAGCATGGGTGTAGTGTATATAGTATAGGATTTAAAAATGTTGAGAGAAAAAGATATAGCCTTTTCTTTATTTTACTGCTGTACTGCTGAGGTGCATCAGAAAAGTAAAGTGTTTTTTTAATATAAAATATTTTGTTAATTGTTTTGTCAATGTTTTATCATTAGAACACAATTGTAGTTTATTGTGTGCTCTTATTAGAACTGCATGTTTAATAATGAACTGTATGCTTTTTTTGTTTCAAACACAGCTGCATTTTTCTGTAACATAAATATATAAATAATGTTGTATATCATATACAGTGCATTCAGCCATTCATCATTAATTAATTGGTAAGTCACATACTGTGTTATTTGGTTCACTGGCTCAGATTTATGTGTCTAGCTTCTGTGAGCTTGTAAATATGGCTACTCTCATACATTCCAGCACCTCTAAGCAAACCCCATTGGAATATATGCTGATGCTAACCTTCCTCCATGTGACAGAATAACAAATTACTGTTTTTTTTTTTTTTTATGTTTGTTGTAGAGTAATGAGATGCTGGATCTGCAGAGGAGCAGATTGAGAGAGGAGATTAAGGAGTATAAGTTTAGAGAAGCCAGACTGCTGCAGGATTACACAGAGCTGGAGGAGGAGAACATCACGCTGCAGAAACTTGTGTCTACACTTAAACAGAATCAGGTGAACACACCTGAACACACTCACAAATGCTCATACACACTCAGAAAAACACACTGTGAAGAATTTTTCTTTCCTTGATTTAATTTTGTTGCCAGGCTCAAAATCCGAACCACTGTATAGTGAAATCGTATTCTTAATATTGTAATGTAAGCACAGTTTGAACACAGTTTATTCATCACGGGTTATTTTGTGTTAAATAGGCTTGTTATAGTATTTAGTTTCACTGTAAATGTTTGCATGTGTCACTTATTTTGTACACATTATGAGAAGAACCAATTAACTGGAAAAAAAAAAAAACAATAATGCTTAGAAGGTAAAAGAGGAAGAACACAGCCAGCTACAACATGAATAATCAGTTGTAGTCTAGTTGTAGCCTAGCGGTTAAGGTACTGGGCTAGTAAGCAAAAGGTTACTGGTTCAAGCCCCACCACTGCTAGGTTGCTGCTGTTGGGCCTTTGTGCAATATTGTGCAAGACCCTTAACCCTAAACTGCTCAGACTGTGTATTATCACTGTAATGTAAGTCGCTTTGGATACAAGGCGTCTGCTAAATGCTGAAAATGTAAATGTGTAAAATGAATAGATAGATGCAATTAGAAGAACCATGAACAAGCTATAAAAATGCTTCAAGACCCAAACAGAAGACTTTCTATATAACACCATTATTACAGATGTAAAAATAGACTTGATAATAATAATAATAAGCATGTAGAAAAAATTATTAAAAATTATTATTATTAAAATCTAATATACAATATTTAAGTTCTTGAACATGCGAGGGAGTGTGTATCATGGTTGTTCTTGACAACACACAACCTTGATTGTTTTATTGCTTTAATACAACAGTTTGTAAAAGAAGAAAATACAATTAATTAGCATTTTTAAATATGTCTTTATTATAAGTAATTTATTCCACCATAAATATAGTTTCTAAAATTTATTTAAATAAATATTATAAATCTTGTTTTGCCTTAGATGATAATAATAATACTTTCTTACACCACCCGAAACATTTGAAAACTACTAAATGTAAATCACAATTAAAGTTAATTTGCTGAATTTAACATAAATAATAAAGCATTAAAAATCTGCCATAGGTTTTGCACATATTAGATTTTTATACTAATGTTACATTCAGTTAATTAACCTAGTCTGCCATTAAATGTGTGCAGATGTTTGTTCCATATAGAGGGTGTTTTACTTACAATGATTTACACGTTTTAGGATTTTGGCATTTCATCCAAAGTGGCTTACAACTGTGAACTTTACATTACCATTTTTGGTATTTAGCAGACGCTTTTATCCTGTTTACTGTTACAGTGCCGTGACAGTGTACTGTCTAAGCAATTGAAGGTTAAGAGCCTTGCTCAAGGGCCCAACAGTGGCAACCTGGCAGTGGTGCGGCTTGAACCAGCGACCTTTTGATTACTAGCCCAGTACCTAAACCACTAGGCTACAACTGCCCTGTGACTAAATACAATTAGAACAACTAAGGCTTAGGTAGGTTAACTAAGATTAGTTTAACTGTTCTTTAAATATGTGAACAGCATTGCCTTTGCAAGATTATTTTAGGCTTTTCATTTTAAATGTATTTTTTTCTTTTTGCTGACTGCAATAATGATGTTGCTTTGATCAGATAACATCAAAAGTTTTGCACTGCAGCTTTAAAATGTTTCAACTGAGATAATTATTTCTTCAGGGCAAAAAGTATTGCTTATTATTTATACCACAGCAATTAACTAACAATAAAACATTGTCTTTTTATCCACTTTTATATTTATAATTAATGTAAATTTACCAATCACCAAAGTACACATACAAATATAAAATCTTTGGTAACCTTTCATTCTTCTCTCCAACTTCTTCTCTTCACAGGTGGAGTATGAGGGATTAAAACATGAAATAAAGGTTCTGGAGGAGGAGACGGTGTTGCTGAACAGTCAGCTGGAGGACGCGTTGCGGTTGAAAGACATCTCTGAGGGCCAGTTGGAGGAGGCACTGAATGCTCTGAAGAGTGAGCGGGAGCAGAAGAACAATCTGAGGAAAGAGCTAGCCCACCATAATAGTCTCACAGACTGTGTATATGGAGCAAGCACACAAATATCCATCTCTGTAGTGGAGGGATTTAAGTTTGCAGAGGAGCAAACCAATATCGGCACATCAGCTTCGGGTTCCAGTATCAATAATGAGGACAGTAACAAGTGTAATGGCTGTAACGGTCATGCGCCCAAGATTAATGGTGAATACCACCGAGCTGGTGGAAGGAAGGGAGAGGTGCTTCACCCTGTGTCAGATTTGTTCAGTGAACTCAACCTGTCCGAGATCCAGAAGCTTAAACAGCAGCTTATACAGGTTAGTCACAAGTGCAAGATTTAATGAGCTTAATTGCATTTTGGTTTTTCTTCCAGCATACACTGATCAGCCATAATATTAAAACCACTTCTACAGGGGTTGGACAATGAAACTGAAACACCTGTCATTTTAGTGTGGGAGGTTTCATGGCTAAATTGGACCAGTCTGGTGGCCAATCTTCATTAATTGCACATTGCACCAGTAAGAGCAGAGTGTGAAGGTTCAATTAGCAGGGTAAGAGCACAGTTTTGCTCAAAATATTGCAATGCACACAACATTATGGGTGACATACCAGAGTTCAAAAGAGGACAAATTGTTGGTGCACGTCTTGCTGGCGCATCTGTGACCAAGACAGCAAGTCTTTGTGATGTATCAAGAGCCACGGTATCCAGGGTAATGTCAGCATACCACCAAGAAGGACAAACCACATCCAACAGGATTAACTGTGGACGCAAGAGGAAGCTGTCTGAAAGGGATGTTCGGGTGCTAACCCGGATTGTATCCAAAAAACATAAAACCACGGCTGCCCAAATCACGGCAGAATTAAATGTGCACCTCAACTCTCCTGTTTCCACCAGAACTGTCCGTCGGGAGCTCCACAGGGTCAATATACACGGCCGGGCTGCTATAGCCAAACCTTTGGTCACTCGTGCCAATGCCAAACGTCGGTTTCAATGGTGCAAGGAGCGCAAATCTTGGGCTGTGGACAATGTGAAACATGTATTGTCCTCTGATGAGTCCACCTTTACTGTTTTCCCCACATCCGGGAGAGTTACGGTGTGGAGAAGCCCCAAAGAAGCGTACCACCCAGACTGTTGCATGCATCACGAAGAGTGAAGCATGGGGGTGGATCAGTGATGGTTTGGGCTGCCATATCATGGCATTCCCTTGGCCCAATACTTGTGCTAGATGGGCGCGTCACTGCCAAGGACTACCAAACCATTCTGGAGGACCATGTGCATCCAATGGCGGTGCCGTGTATCAGGATGACAATGCACCAATACACACAGCAAGACTGGTGAAAGATTGGTTTGATGAACATGAAAGTGAAGTTGAACATCTCCCATGGCCTGCACAGTCACCAGATCTAAATATTATTGAGCCACTTTGGGGTGTTTTGGAGAAGCGAGTCAGGAAACGTTTTCCTCCACCAGCATCACGTAGTGACCTGGCCACTATCCTGCAAGAAGAATGGCTTAAAATCCCTCTGACCACTGTGCAGGACTTGTATATGTCATTTCCAAGACGAATTGACGCTGTATTGGCCGCAAAAGGAGGCCCTACACCATACTAATAAATTATTGTGGTCTAAAACCAGGTGTTTCAGTTATTTTGTCCAACCCCTGTACATTCGCTGTTCATTTTATCAGGTCCATTTACCATATAGAAGCACTTTAAAGTTCTACAATTACTGACTGTAGTCCATCTGTTTCTCTACATACTTTTTTAACCTGCTTTCACCCTGTTCTTCAATGGTCAGGACCCCCACAGGACCACCACAGAGCAGGTATTATTTAGGTGGTGGATGATTCTCAGCACTGCAGTGACACTGACATGGTGGTGGTGTGTTAGTGTGTGTTGTGCTGGTATGAGTGGATCAGACACAGCAGCGCTGCTGGAGTTTTTAAATACCGTGTCCACTCACTGTCCATTCTATTAGACACTCCTACCTGGTTGGTCCACCTTGTAGATGTAAAGTCAGAGACGATCGCACATCTATTGCTGCTGTTTGAGTTGATCATCTTCTAGACCTTCATCAGTGGTCACAGGACGCTGCCCATGGGGCGCTGTTGGCTGGATATTTTTGGTTGGTGGACTATTGTCAGTCCAGCAGTGACAGTGAGGTGTTTAAAAACTCCATTAGCGCTGCTGTGTCTGATCCACTCATACCAGCACAACACACACTAACACACCACCACCATGTCAGTGTCACTGCAGTGCTGAAAATGATCCACCACCTGAATAATACCTGCTCTGTGGTGGTCCTGGGAGAGACCTGACCATTGAAGAACAGCATGAAAGGGGGCTAACAAAGCATGCAGAGAAACAGATGAACTACAGTCAGTATTTGTAGAACTACAAAATGCTCCAAATGGTAAGTGGAGCTGATAAAATGGACAGTGTGTGTAAAAACAAGGAGGTGGTTTTAATGTTATGGCTGATCAGTGTATGGTTTTTTTATGCTGGGTCTTCTCCAGAGAGTGACCCAACACCTTCAAGCATTAAGCAGTGGAAATGCTGCTGACTACTACAGTATGATAAGTGATCAAAAAACATTTTCTCACAGTTTAGGCTTTCAGGGAGAGACAATTTTGGTTATAAAAATGGCATTTTTTAAATCTAGGAACTACATTTGTATCTTTTTCTCTTCTAGGTGGAGCGAGAAAAGGCCACGCTTCTCAATAACCTGCACGAGTCCCAGACGCAGCTGCAGCACACACAGGGGGCGCTAACAGAGCAACACAAGCACGTGATCTCTCTCACAGAACGCATCAATTCTTTAAAGCGTTTTTGTAGCAACAAGGAACTGGACGCTGCAGAAACTGAGAAAGGGGTCGCCACCTCAAACGGCTGCCGTGAGTACGAGGTTGACATAAAGGGCATGGAGATCCTGGAGTGTAAGTATAAAGTGGCTGTCACAGAGGTCATCGACCTGAAAGCTGAGCTGAAGGCCCTGAAGGAGAAGTATAACCAGTCCGTGGAGAACCAATCAGAAGAGCTCAGCCAGAGTGAAGGGAAACTGCAGTCACTTTATGAGCACGCGACATCACTGGAGAGGGAGTGTCGGGATAGCCGTGAGCGAAATGCCAGCTTAGAGGCGGAGCTGCGTCGGGCATCATCCATGGCCATTGACAATCAAGGTACACTGAACGCTGCCCAGGATGAGCTGGTTACCTTCAGCGAAGAGCTCGCCCAGCTTTACCATCATGTATGCCTATGCAATAATGAGACGCCCAATCGTGTCATGCTGGACTACTACCGCCAGAGTCGCATTACACGAAGTGGCAGCATTAAGGGCTCTGATGATCCACGAGCATTGCTGTCACCCCGTCTTGCCCGTCGGCTTGCTGCCATTAACTCGGATGCATCCAGAAGCCCTCATGGTTCACCTCAAAAAGAGGCTTTGCTTGAAGTAAGTGGAGCAGACACAGTAAACCAGCAGAGTCCCTGCAGGTCCCCATTTGGTTCCCCAATTCACAGCACTTCAACATCTTCTTCACTTATAATAGAGGCAGGTGGAGATCTTCGCAAGGAGCCTTTGAACATTTACAACCTGAATGCCATTATTAGGGATCAGATCAAGCACTTGCAGAAGGCTGTAGACCGCTCGCTTCAACTGTCCAGACAGAGGGCTGCTGCCCGAGAGCTGGCACCGATCTTCGACAAGGACAAAGAGGCCTGCATGGAGGAGATCCTGAAGCTCAAGTCCCTCCTGAGCAGCAAGAGAGAACAGATTGCCACTCTGCGTCTTGTTCTCAAGGCCAACAAACAGGTAGGAATATATAAAATCAATCAACTTAATCTGCTTATTATTTGTATTTTAGACTTTTTTAAAATATGATGCTAGATATTTTATTCTAAATAAAATTTTAAAAATCTAAAATTTTTGACTAAAGTAGCAACATTTTACTGCAATAACAAATTTGTAATGATTTGCATTGGGTCATTTCAAACAGGGGCAGCACAGTGGCCCTGTGGGTAGCACTGTCGCCTCACAGTAAAAAGGACCTGGGTTCGATCCCCAGGTGCAGCGATCTGGGTCCTTTCTCTGTGGAGTTGTTCTCCCCGTGTTCACGTGGGTTTCCTCTGGAAGCTCCAGTTTCCTCCCACAGTCCAAAGACGTGCAAATGAGGTGAATTGGAGATACAAAATTGGCCATGACTGTGTTTGACATTTAAAAAAACCCTGAACTGATGAATCTTGTGTAACCAGTAACTATCGTTCCTGTCATGAATGTAACCAAAGTGCATAAAACATGATGTTAAAATCTTAACGGGGGAAGAGATGTGAAGGAAATTGGGAGGAGGTGGGTGTGAGAAATCATCAAGAAGGAACGAAGGGAATGATGGGCAGTCAATTACGAGTTGGGAGGAGTTATTCCACAACTTCATTTATCATGCAGTACACAAGCCTGCAGGAATCTGCACTTACGTTTCTCCACTTATTAGTCCACGTCAGTTCAACTTATGATTGTAATGCTGGACAAAGTTTGACAAAAGTCATTTGGTTAGGCAATAGGTACAAAAACGGGGGCTTATATATAGCAAAGGTCTTAGTGGTTCATTAAAAATGTTTGTTCTTGGTTTCTCACCAGGCTGCTGAGGGTGCATTAACTAACCTGAAGAGTAAGTATGACAATGAAAAAGCTATGGTCACAGAGACAATGACGAAGCTAAGGAATGAACTAAAGGCTCTGAAAGAAGATGCCGCCACTTTCTCCTCGCTAAGGGCAATGTTTGCCACCAGGTATGCTCTATCAGTTTTAAATCCCTTTCTTCTAGTTCAGTTAAGGCTAAAAGTCTAAACGTATTTATTAAAATTATTTTAATATTTTAATTCATATGTGCAGGTGTGATGAGTATGTTACACAGCTGGATGAGATGCAGAGACAGCTGGCAGCAGCCGAGGATGAAAAGAAGACTCTAAATTCTCTGCTCCGCATGGCCATCCAGCAGAAATTGTCCCTCACGCAGCGTTTAGAAGATCTGGAGTTTGATCACGAGCAGTCACATCGTGGTCGTGGAATAAAGATGCCCAAGATAAAGAGCAGCCCTCAAAAAGTAAGACGCAAACTGGTGTTTTTATAACCCTAATGTACTACTCAAACCATTCATTTCTTTTTTTTTAATGATGCGTCCACCACTGCTGGCAGCCCAGCCGCCCAAGTCCTCTTGGTCAGCAGTAGAGTCAGGAGATCATTTGAACTTAATGATGAATGTGGCTTAGAAATTAGATAATTGTTTCCAAACCATTTTACCACATTAGAGAACAGACTGGTTCCCACTGGCAAGTGCTAAATGCTGCAAATGTAAATGTACATAAGTGGGTCCTGAGGTTTGGGTTTGATCTTCGCCTTGAATGGGATGATTTCATACTTTAAGCCGAACAGTACTGTGTAGGTCTCTTGAGTTCCAAGATGAGTAGCACATAGGTCAACAGGCGCTATCTAGTGGTCAGTTAGCATAAGTACAGAGCAAAACAAGACCCAATCTGCTTAGCATGAATAATAAATGGCCCAGTATTTGTACCAAATATAAAATTTAAGATTTTTATGATCGTATGTGTTTCAGATCTTCTTGTATATAAACACAGACGTGACAAAATAGCACTACATACATATTTACATATTGCACCAGCACAGAGGATTTGATTATTTCAGTGCATTCAGATTTCACAGAGATTTTCTGCTACTAAAGCTACAACATATGGGAATGCAATATGTGCATCTTGCAGAGTCAGGACATGAGCTCACAATTACCCATTACCCATCTCCCTACAGACCAAAAAAATGGTCCAGTGTATGCTGTAGGTCATTAATCATAATGGACCAGAGGCCACGGGCCAAGGAAGCATTAGACTAAAGTTCTGGTCAGTGATGCTCCTTAGAAGTTCTGCATTAAATCAGCAATATTGTTTTTTGAAGATAATCAGGTCTTGACTCAGCTACGTCATTTGGTCAGGTGATTTGAATGAATGTTTAAATTTGCTGACGTTTGCAGTTTTATGTACATCACTATAAAATCCTTTTAAAATCCTTTTCCATGTGTTTAGTTGAAATAATGTCAGATCAGTATTTTAGTTGGCTAGATTGTTGTGGTGCAGTAATATTACGTGCCCTGTCATGTGTATGACCTGTATGACTCACAGTGCTGGTGGAAGGATGAAAACCAGTCAGATCCTCCTTTGTGTTCCACGTATCAGGTTTCACCACAGGCCTCCATAACTAAAAAAAAATTAAGAAAATAGCATACCTTTTGGGATGTGGATTAAAAAACGTTCAAGCTCTCAGACCTGTTTAAGCTTGTTCAGATCTGCACTAGGATAAACAAAACATTTGTTTCTATTTCTCTGGTGAAATCATTAACACAGACCTTCAATTTTTCAATGTACTATTTTCTATTTTGTATTTCCTCCCCATTTCTCCAAATTTATCGTAAGCAGGCTTAGTGGCTAATTTTGTCTGCTACATGCACTGCCAGTTGTGCCTGCATATGGGCGCTCAGCCGGCCGGTAGCAGAGCTGAGATTCGAACTTGGGGAATTTAAAATCCCAGCGCTGGTGTGCTAGTGGAATATCCCGCAACGCCACCTGGGCGACTCTTTAATGCACTTTTGAAGTAATTTTTTATTTACTTTTAAATCTTCAAAAAGTTTACAGATAATGTCTCCCACTCATATAATTTCTTTGTTGTTTACAATATTTTTTACTCTGATTATAACCTAGAATTAATTGGTAATTTAAAATTAAAGTTTAATTGCCACATTTTTGACAGAGGCTAGAAAAGTTAACAGTTTTGCAACATGTGTAAATTTCTAGCTTGCAACATTCAGATTGCAGATAAAAGGTTAATATGCGTAAATGTTATTATGTCATAAATATTGTCTTGTATTCTTTTGACAACTTACATATTAAAACAAATAGTTTTAAAAATTACTTTTACCTTTTAAACAAACATAATATTAAATATGAACATAATAAATATTGTTTGTTGTTTTTGTGTAATATGTTCTGTTGGATCTTCTCAGTTTCTCCATCAAAATTCTTGTATTTCATTGTAACATAATAAATCTTGTGGTCTGTCCACTGGCCATTTACCTTATTATTAGCATCTCTGATTTCTTGCTGCTTTGTCATGTTTAAATCATCACCCAATCCATTCAGCCTGTTAGTGTTATGACTTCAGCACATTAAACAAATAAACATCATTTATTCTTCCTAATCACTGGAAACATATCAAACTATAGTTTATACACATTATTTAATATGTGCATGACTCTAAACTAAATAACCTCTCATTCACTGACATCATTCATTCCTGCTGTGTTTGTGTGTGTCATAGTGTGCATGTGTGTCACTAACCCTGACTGTCACTCCTGTATATCTGTCTAATTTATCAGTCTCTTGTAGATTGTCAGCAGCCTACTGCCTCAGTACCGCCACTCTCCCCACAAATAAGGCGCACAAGAACGTCCATGGGACGCAGGTAACCTGTTCTCTAGAGAAACTATAACTACTGATAAAAAAACTACTGTGTAGATGATTTGCATTTTATCATAATATTAAAAGTTATTAACAGTTATGCTTGAACACCCCACCACACACACACACACACACACATACTGTACATACATAATATGTACTATTTACAAGTGCTTTAGTTCTTTAAGTAACATATCCTCTACAGAGAACAAGCTTCTGCCTACTGTTTAATCACATTTTGCAAAAAAAAAAAAAAAAAAAGCATTCATTGTCTGTTTTATCACCAATTTATCCTGGTCAGCGTCGCAGTGGGTCTGATTCATTATGCAAAAGGAAGAAAAATCCCTGTATAATAAATTTATTTATTTTGTTTGTTTTCTTTTTTCCTCTTTAAGGTCTAGTATTGTGATAACACTTCAAGAAGACCAGCTACAAGACGCCATCTCCAGACTCCCCTGTGACCCTTTTAAATGTTTGGCAACCCGCACCCATCTACCTGGCCCTTAGCACCCACCCCGACTTTTCCTGTGGCCTGGACCACTCCAAACTGAACAACCAGTTACATGCCTTTTAAACATCAAGTCAGGTGCTTCAGTTTTAACGTTATACAGACTCACCCAGTTTTTAACCTACCTTGTGGATTCTGGACTAAGGTGCACTAATTTATTCTTGCTGAAAAACAGGTAAACACTTGAAGGATGAAAACTGTTGCCCAGACTAGCTTGAAATTTATTTATTTATTTATTTCATTATTTATCTGTTTTTGTTTTTATGTGTGTATTTATTTGCTACTACTACAAATTTTTTTTTTTTTTAACCAGTGGTGAATTTTTGATGTGAAAGTCACATTTACCTTTTTTCAACATCAGCTCATTAATGAAGTAAAATACCGTTTTTAATTCTAACTGTAGAATATTAACCTAAGAGGGGGAGTAAAATTATTTGCTGATCTAGGTGAAATTGTAAGAGGTAAAAAACCTGTTGTGTTGGCAATGCTTTAAATAAGCTAGGAGTGTGTTACAGGTGGACGAAGACCATATATCAAGACCATTGATATAAAATTAATATTGAAAAGATTTAGATTTAAATTTTAGTTCTGAGCTGCTTCCAGGTCGACTGGACTTGATTGAAATGACAGTATGTAAATGTAATTCTCAACATGTTTGGAAACAACTGTAAGCTTCATTCAATTGGTTAAATGACAATGAATTTAAGCAATGCCTTTGTGTTAAATTTTATATATATTTTTATGGAATTATTTTTATTAATTTCTGCTTTGAATTTTAAGATGAGTGAGATATGGAAGGTAAGTTTAAATGTTAATGTACTGTACAAGTTATGTGACAGCAATAGTAAATGTTTGTCAGAGTGCGGCCTGATCCTGCTTTGTGGATACAACCAGAAACATGGTTGTTAGTACCAAGAACCACCTGCAATTATCTACATTATTGTGTATATTCCTTATGCTGTCTGATCTTTATTCAAGTCATAATAAAAACTTATACGTTCTGTACATATTTTGTTATGACTTAGATGATCAGACCATATTTTAGGAATAATTAATGCAGCTAGATTATTACAAAGGGTTTACATTTGTATTTCTTTTGTAGTTCTTAAGAAGTTTTCTTTGCTGCTATCAATACAACCTTGCAAAGCTTTTGCTTTATGTTTAACCACATGGATCATTAGGGGTGTTCTATTTCTCCTTAATCTCTCTGCTTTTTCTCACTCTTTTCTCTGTCTATATACCCATGACTTAAGCACAAACAAGGTAGTCTGTAAGAATAATGGTATTAACAATTTGGTATAATTATGTGTCAGATTTACCACCAGGACAATTTTAGATACTTTACAGATAGTGTATCAGAAAGTGTGAATGAACTATGCGCTTTCTCTTAGATAATCTGAGAAACCTTTGTGGAAGTGAAACAGTGGTGTGTTTCCCACAAAAGACGTAGTTGGATTAATAATCTTATTGAGAAGATTCTTTAAGTCTTCCTGGTACTTTTTGTACCACGTCTCTTAGTTTACATGAAAATATGAGAAGACATTGAGATGATTGTCTTCTGTTTGTGGTTGTTTGATGTACACAGATCATGACTGATAAGAATTAAAGTGATATGCACTGACTAGGACAATCACCTCCTTGTTACTGGTGAAAGCATTGTTGTGACAGCAGGAAATGATTTAAACAAATTTTGTGTATATATATTCATGTATGAATAGTATTGTAATTCATGTCTTTGTTCATGAAATAAAATCTGAACTTAATATTCTTTTCTGCATGTTGTTAAATACAAAATAATATTGGTATGACATGAGTGTACAGTCCATATTTTGTGATTTCTTTTTTTATTAGTTAGAGCCATTGGTAGTTAAGTGCCAAAAATACACCCTGGACAGAGTGCCAAGCTACCACCAGGCAGTAACGTAAAGGCCATTTACTTTACATTTTCAGCATTTAGCAGACACTTGTGTCCAAAGGTACTTACAGTTATGACAGTATGTTGTCTAAGCATTTGAGGGTTAAGGGCCCAACATCTGCATCCTGGCAGTGGTGAGGCTTGAACTGGATCAGTACCTCAACCACTAAGCTACAACTTATTCATTACTTGCTCATTCATTCGCACTTATGGGCATTTTAGAGCAGCCAGTGTACCTTCTGTATATTTTGGAAGGTAACCCCAGTATGTTATTACAAGCAGATGAACAGTAATTGTATACAGTATTAAAATATGTGGTATAAGTTTGTTGCCAACGTGTACAAGTCAATTCCGACTTCTGGCGATCATTTGGGAGTCGATGGGGTGGGAGTCGATTCCGAGAAGAATCATTTCTCTCAGATACTCGCTTTAAAAAAAAGAGTCGATTCGAAATCTTAGAATCAATTTTACAAATCTGAGAATCATTTCATGGTCGCCAAGTGTAAGTTTGAAATATTGTGTATTTAAGGACGTTGATGTTTTGAGATCCGTATAGGGTTCTACACTATGTTTTGGATATGGTTTGTTTACAGAAAACATTTTTGGCACCTCAGAGCAAAGTGGAACGGCTGGACCAATCATGAGTAAGGAAGAGTGAAGTGGGCGGGGTTTAGTGCAGTTCAGGTAATCAGAGCAGTTGAGTCTGACTGAGAGCGTTTATTTACACAGTGTTCTGCACAATGGGAACTACAGCGGGGCGGAATAAAACACCGAGGTGGATATAATGTTATGTTATCCCTTTTTTCTCTGGTGAGGACTTAAAAGCGTTTCTAAATGTATAAACTGTGAGAAGAGGGCATGGGGGACTTCAGGAGAACCGCATTCAGGAGGAAAACGAAGAGTGGAGGATCAGGCGAACAAACCGAACACACAGGTGAGCTGAGTGTACACTCCAGATAATACAGTCTTAAAACTTGTACTTAAAGCTTTAACAGCTCTGCAAATATACAAGTGTTAAATCTCATTCCGGTTAGTTAACTAAAATGACCAGTGTCTAAACTCTTAAAAGTCTCAGTTTATACCAGCACTACAGAAACACCAGTGTCTAAACTCTTACAGGTGAGTTTATAACTATACTGCAAAAATACCTGTTTTTTATTGTTTTCAGGGTGGACTAAAATCAAGTGTGATTGTGTTCAGTTGGTTAAATGGGCTGCAAATTTTGCCAATATCTTTTAATTAAGGTTGTACTCAGTATACATAACCCAAGGGCAGTTGTAGCCTAGCGGTTAAGGTACTGGAGTAGTAATCGAAAGGTCGCTGGTTCAAGCCCCACCACTGCTAGGTCGTCACTGTTGGGCCCTTGAGCAAGGCCCTTAACCCTCAATTGCTTGGACAATATACTGTCATGGTACTTTAAGTCGCTTTGGATAAAAAAAAGCATCTGCTAAATGTTGTAAATGTACATTGGGGCGATATGGCCCCCAAAATATTCAAATATGCTTAAAATGTTGCCCCAATATGTTGATGTAAAAATGATAAATAAACATATTCCACTTACTAGCTTTATTGTTCCCATCAGTTGTTGATATGGCAGAATAGTTTTAGATTGGCATGAACCCCCCACACCCTGTAGATTGCCCCCTTCCCATGTTTTATTATATTAACTAAGCATCATTAGCTCACAGCAACCTTCACTATTCTAAAACACTTCAAGTTTCGGATAAACAAGTCGTAAAGTTTTATTAATAAAAAACAGTATAATATAGCAAACATGGCTGTGGCAATGTAGAATAGTAACATGAACATAAATACTGTAGTATATACTATAATGCCAATAGTAAATAATATAGATGCTTCTGGATAAAGGATAACAGAAGTGTAGTTACTAATGGATGATAAGCAGTTTTCTAAAATTGTACTGTAACATAATAAAAACATCAAAGTTATTTTAATAAAAATGTACCTAAATTAAAATCAAGCATAAATCTATTGGAAATGTTGTAAAGTTAATCCTTACCGTCCATACAGATGAATTACATTGAGCAAATTCCTTAATGGAGTTACCAAGGGACCTTCAATAGTTAACATATTTTACTATGGAAAATTGCTTTTTTTACATAAGTTCCAAATATATAATAAGTTTTGTTTGAAGGTTCAAAACAATTCCAAGCAGTTCAGTTGCACCAGGAGGGAGCATGTACTTTTCTACACTGTTGTATTTCAGTTTTCTGTTGGGGCTTCATATTGTAAAGATAAAAAATATATCACTTAACATTGCTGAACAAATGTAACGTTTGTCAGCCGTAGAACAGTAGAACATGTCTCTAGGCTGAGTCAGGATGGCTGGCAACCCTTGTGTGGGTAAGGAATCCTAACAATGCCAACAAATTCTGCTTCTTGAATTGCAAGGGAAGTCTTTGTCATGTCACAGTAAGGGTTTTCCTGTGTGTTTAATCATACTGAAGATTAGTTATTAACACATTATAGTACAGTGCAGCACTAGGCAGGCGTGTGTGTTTAAGGAGTGAGGTGTTTAGCAATCTCTGACCATTGTGAACTTGAGTCAGCATGAACAAAACAAGTCATTCCCTTGTGTTATTGCTGAAGTAAAACATAAGCCTTGAAGTCATATATAGTCTAAGATAATTTAATGTTAGATGTGTATAAACATTAGTAGTAAGAACTCCTTGTCTGCACCAAAACAACAACAAAAATGTCCCCAGTTCAGTAGCATATTTAAGCCAGGCCTTTAGTTAATGTCTCTCTAGTTATTACACTTGGGACACAAGGGAGAAGCGAGCAATTCTCAAAATGACTTTTTGTATATAAACAGTGCAGTCTGTTAGCAAAATGAACAAGTGACGACTCCCTAACAGAATCATCACTGATATTTTAGTTTAGTCTGGTCTGTGAAACCAGCTTTTAATGTTTTAAGAATTTACCTAATGGCTCATGGTGACTTATGTTCAGTTTGATTGGATTAGCACAACATCCAGTACACTTCTCTGCGGGCATCTTGGCAGCAATGTCTTACACCAACAGTTTATGACCCCCAATGTCATCGCTTTGCTTTCAGCTAATGACATTCCCAGAGCTGCTTTTATAGTTGGTCAGTTGGTCAGTGGATCTAATGTACAAGTTTGTCCATAAGCATGATCATGTCTGATTTCTCACTGAAAACCAGCTACACTCAGGAAAACTTCTGCAGCATTAGCCAGCCTCTCTTTGCTAATACTCAGACAATGAAAGTGATTGTGGTACTAAAAAGAAAGATCAAGGCCTTCTGGGATTGTTGCCAAGCATGAATTAGGAGTTTTGTTTGTGGTATCACCAGCGGTACTGACTGCAGCACTAAGACTTGTCCTGTGGGAGAAAAGCTAATGGACTCTTCTGATTAGGGTGGAGTTTGTCTTGGTGTATTCAGATAAAGTCTTGACTTTGCTGGATAGTTTGCCTTTATACATTTAAAATATTTATTGATGGTCTGAGTTACAATTCTCAAGGTTAGAACAGACTGATGTAATGAAAGTCTCTTTAACCTGCCCTACTCAGGATACATGATTCAGTTTGTGCTGATGTCAGAGCAATGCAGAAACTGCAGAAATAACCGTACACCTTAAAGGTGAAGTTGCTCAGGATTGGTTTTTCCGTCAGGATATGAGAGATATGGAAGCAGGAGGCCGTGCTCGGCGTGTGGTCACATGCCCTGACTTGTAATAATATGTAATCAGATAGGGTGTGAGACTGGATTGCAGACTAATTCCAATCCACATACTTCACTGTTCCAAGCTCAGGGAATTCTTCCCGTCAGTGCTGTTTAGGTTACCTTGTAATTTTACCTTGGTTCTAATAAGTGTAGTGTTTGTTGGTTTTATTGTGACCCAGTTTTAAGGAATAAAGTGATTTATTTACTTTTTATTATATGATTGTAGCCAAACAAAGCACCAAAACCAAATCCAGTTAGCTTCCAAATTGTTTTCATTCTAGATAAGCCACGTCTTTCTGGTTAATATTGTAGATTTCAATAGAATATAAAAATATACCATTTAATCAAGAAAAATGATTTCATCATAGTACAGATAAAAGCACAAATATCTCTACAATTTCTTAGTTAGTTACAAAATAACTAAACATAGGTTCTATTTAAATGGCACTTTTTAAAAGTTCACCTGAGTTTTTAGGAACTCTTGTGCAGTCATCCATGACTTCCTGTTGAACTGTGGTATTAATAATGACATTTGATGTTTGTTACCTCAAGGTAATTTCTCAAAAAGTGTGTTGACCTTTAGAAGTCATTTACTGTCTCTAAACTAAATTAATAAATGATAATAATTAAGTTTATAAACACTAGTGCTGGGATAAAGAGAGCAAATGTGTTTTTTTGACCCACTCAGCAGTTTCCAATCTGATCATGGCTTTTCTTCTTTTCATGGAATCAGTTTAATTCAACCAAAGGTTACATATTATTTTGCTAAATGCGTTTTTTGGCGTTACATTAAACCAATTAACAACAATATTTTAACAAAGGTGTTAAATCTAAATGTCTCATTTTTAATAGATAGACTTGTTTATTTTAATCTGCATACATGGTGCTGAAATCAGCTTCCCTCCTTGCTGCTGTAACCTGCTGTAAAAAGAACAGAACAGATTTTTAAGAGAGAATCTGCAGAACAGGAACTTCTCTACGGCTCGGGTGCTCGATTATTTTCCAGGTTTGCTGCCATAAATGTCAGTTTAAACTAATCAGTGTTGTGTCCGTCCCTTACAATCAATTTTGACTGCAGTTTTAAACAAATGCTTAAAACTTCAAGATCCTTAAATATAATAATACATACATAATTTTGTGTAAATGTATAAATAATATTACATCACATTGTATTGTATATAACAGTATTATATATTACATATATAACAGATCTTTTGGTCTGTCTAGAGTAGCAAATGATTTATTCTAAAATGCATGTTAGAGCTACATAGTTTTATTATACCAGAAAATGTGAAGTTAATAAATTGATTAATTACATTTTATTTAATCTAACCTTAGCATTGTTGCATTTTTTTAATATGGGGCAGTGGTAACTCAGTGGTTAAGGTACTGGACTAGTAATCATAAGTTTGCCGGTTCGAGCCCCACCATTGCCAAGTTGTCACTGTTGGGCTTCTGAGCAAGACTCTTAACCTCAATTGCTCTAATTGTATATAGTGATAATTGTAAGCGTCTGCTAAATGCCGTAAATGAAATATCCTACTGAGTTCCAGTGACCTTTCTGACCAACCCAATTTAAGAAGCACTGATTTATTTACCACTACAGCTACACATGCTCAGAAGGTTCTTTTTTTCTTAGTGCCACATAAAGCCAGAAGATGGTGCCATCACACCAACCATTACTGCTTGATGCACGTCACAGTGATTCATTCTTCATTAAGACAAACAGTTCTTTGTATTCCAATCAGACATATTCTTATTTCATCTGCTTAGCAGCTGTCGCAGTGCTTCCTGTGTTTCCATAAACTACATTATATTGCACAGTCATTAAACTGAGCAGTATTTGTCAAAAATATTTCAGGGTATGTCAAATCAGACAAATCAACAGAGTGCAAATGCCTGTTTCATACAATTAAAGCCAAAATGCTTTATTATGTTACATGAAATACAAGTGTTTTTGATGGAGAAACGTCTAACAGAGCTGTAAACATACAAGCACTCCTGTTCATTAGCAGTCATACACAAGGTGTGTCAATCATCTTCTAGTCTTTTGTCACTGGACGCTCTTATCAACAGATTTGTTGCCATTTTAAAGCTCTGTGACCCAGTAAGCGTCCTTTCCCCAGTTACATCTTGCTGTGGCACTTCCTCTGGAGAAACCTGGCCTGGATTCAGCTGTTTTTGGAACACTGCTTACAAGTGGTGTTTCCTGGGTTTTCCTTGAGCTTCCTGCTACTGTTTTTCAAAGCAGGCGTTCAGGACATGTAGAAATCTTGAAGCGAATGGCACACTTTCTAGCACTTACTGCTTCAGTACTGCAACTTCATACTAGGATCAAGCTGGTAAGCAGGATCTCTGGGATTTATGTTCCACACAGACAGATTAAAACCACGTCTTGTCTACAGGATGGTCTTCAGTTCAACATTTCTCGAAGGGACACAGTGGTGACAAAACAACGGATCATTTTGGGAGTAGAACAAATCCAGCATCACCTCCTTCGAGAAACTGGAAATAAGGAGCATTTTAGTGAAGCCCTGACAGGATACTTGATATCACTGTCTTACGAAGGAGGATCACCTTTCATTTTTTAATGTATTATTAAAGTAACTTATGAATCATACAGGAGCTCTGAGTGTAGAGGAAAAGGGGAGGTGATTGTACTGAGGAAATGGAAGTATGTGGGATATTTTAGGTCCCTATTCTTCTTCAGGAAGGCATTAGAATTGTTCTTTCTTAAACATTTTCCACTCTCATTGTTAGCAATGAAGAAATTGTTAGGAAAAAACTTTCTTCTGCTCTACAGTTTTTAAATACTTGTTTTATTGATGATTCTGCTGTAGACCGGTGATGGATTGCCTGGGTTCTGGCTTCAGAAGGTCTCATCTGCACCGGACTGCCTCTGGTAGGTGATGATGGCCAACAACTACATGAATGATAGTAAATTTTATCATGAACTTATCATGAACATAAATCATATATTGGAATATTATCAAGAAGAGGCAGGCACGGTACAAGGTCTGCCGCTTCAACTTCCATAGCAGCAAGTTCAATCTTCTGTTAGAACTAAAGCTATCCTAAAGATCTTAATAAATCAGTAATGGGCAGTGGATTAAGAAAAATGAGACGCCGGCGAAAGTATTGGTTTTGCAGAACTAAAGGTAAAGATCTTTTTCTGTCTCTGCTTTTAATCCAGTATGTCTGATATTGTGAAATGAGCACAGGTTGTTAAACTGATTTCTTTTTGACAACTGTAACTGATCTACAAAACAGTTTGTAACTGCTTAAAATGTTTCTGACTCCACCACACTCTGACTTCTTTGTGTCTTGGAACGTTAGCCAATTTTTTAATGGGCAAACTTAACTGGCAAGCTAATTTCACTGTTTAGCACCATACACAAATCTTTTTTTTTTTTTAATATATATACTGTATATACTGTATATAAATATTTTTTTTTTTTTTTATGTTGTTTTGTTTAAGATTTGTGTATGGTGAAAACAGCTTTTAGTGCTCATTTTATTGGAAAAGTGGCTTCCTATGTAAATATATCACAATAAGTCACAATATCTATAACCAGGGAGTAATAGATTCAAACTTTTGTTTCAGAAAGCAATTTTGTCTATATTATATTGGGTTTTTAAATAGCAAAACAAAAACACACGCTTTTTTCCTGAGAAGTTAAGTGCAATTACAGATTGATGTTGGTCACGTGCAAGTACAGGAACAGGCCAATTTAAGTATAAAAACTCTAAGAATGCAGTAGTGCATGATTATGTTTTGCACATGACCATGAATAAATGTTTGTGCTTATAGGAGCAAAATAATTAAGATAAAGCTCCACCAAAAAAGCTGTTGACTTATGTTATACTTATTGTTGCGTTTAGTTAGTTCTATTCTAATGCACTTCAGAGGCTCATCATAGAGCTTTACCAGTCAAACAGTTATGGTGTTTCATTGGTGATTTATTTAATAATAGCTAAACCTTTTTAGAATGTATGTAGATAACATTAGCACACAGCAAACATGCTAGCAGCTAGAGCCTAATTACACAATTTATTGAATGTATTGAATTCTGAATAATTTATGTAAAAGAATCTGGTAGAGGGTTTTGTTGTAGTACTCAAATATAAAAATATTCCAGATTAACTGATTTTACTTGCACATAGAAACAAGTGGAGTGTTTGGTATTGGTCTCTCAGGTTACATAATTACAGTCATAGGAATTTATTTAAGTGTGTTAAAATATACCTAATTTACTACAGGTAACATTTGTTTCTATAAACAAAGAGGAGAATTTTCCAGACTTTTTTTTTTATGAATGTAAACCTGGATGCAGGACAGTAAGAATATTGAAGCCTTTGAACTTCCGTTGCTGGTGAAGGCTTTGAAAAGTATTCTGGACGGCTTCTCAACAAAATCAAACCAAGCCTTCCACTTAAAGCCCAGAAAACAAAACTAAATGTCTTTTATTTGGACACATAATGAGAAGGACCAGTTTACTGGGAAAGACAATTATTTGAAAGTCAGAAGGAAAAGTCAGATTGGCCAGTTTGATGGTGTGTATGTGACAGGGGTCACAAGAGAACAATTGAAAATATACAATTGAAACGTTAGAATTTGGAAAAAAAAAAAAGAGGGAATACAACAACCAAAACACTAAAATATAGCAAACAGTCCCAAAATAATGTAATTTTGCTGGAGTAAATGCTATACCACTGAGGACTGTATGGCCAAATGTGTGTTGACAGCTCTTCCAATTATAAATGTGGATTGCGATGCATCTGACATCAGTGCCTGAATTTACAAATGTTCTTTTTGACCACAAGGGCACAATGCCCACAGACCCACTGCAAAATATTGTGGAAATCCCTGAGGTTGTTATAGCACCATTTTATTGATGTTTAATGTATTTAGGTTGCTAGTATCATTTTTTAATCAGCTTTGCCAGCGTGGGACTGAATCAGTGGCACACAACTGCAAATTACATTACTTGATCGTAATTCTTGCTGTTACAGTCCTCATCCTCATCACCCTCACATCCCTGCCCTCTCACCACAAAACTGATCTGAATGGATTGCAGTCCTTCAGTTCTGTGTCGTGATCTGATTTGTGGAGTGTAAATTGCTCTAAATACCAGATGCCTGACCTATGTTATAAACCAGCCTTTAAGCCCCATTAGACCTTTGTAAGAGAAGCTTGTGATCAAACAGATCTGGCTTTTGTCCAGCTGCCACTGTTGGTGTGTGATGAGTGTGTCCAGCTGCCATGGGGCCCCAAGAGTCCATAGTGTCCGGTTGTGGGTGGACGTTTCTGTAGGCGGAGAGGCAACCAATCTGCTAGAGCATGTCAGTGAATCACAAAGCCCTGCTAGATTGTATTAATAGTAATTACATCCACGTCCACACTCCACCATACCAATCAATGGAAAGAGCCCACCAAAGGAGCACAGCTGACAGGTTATTTGGGGGGGTGGGCCATTCTTTGCTTAGCATAGAAAATGAAATGACAGGGGCAAGTTAGTGTCTGAGGCTCTGGTACAGTGTGTTGGGCATCAGTCAGTGGAGGTAATTGTTTGATTTTGTACATTTTACTCACTATTTTGGACTGAGAACTTTATACTATTTAAGAATCACCATCTCTAATCCATTTCTAATCTAAACAGAAATATGTTTATTATATTTACATTATGAACAACATAAATGTTACAACATTGAGATTTCAAACAAGTTGTTGTTATTTGTTTACGATATGATATGGATATTTTGCATCATGCTTTAGTATAAGGGTAGAACTATAAGTTTATCATCCTATAGAAAACTACACTACTGCTGTCAGGAACAGCTTTATAATACAGACTGCCTCTCTATTCATTGTGATTAGCATGTTTAAATAGCACTTGTAATAAACTGTTAGGTTACCAGCATTGTGTAAAACCATTGTTTAATGTTTAAAAAATTTCATCCTCATGTATGTATTCATTTACTATTTTTTTCTGAATGGTGGTTGATTACACACTGGTGTTTGTTTTTGCTGCTCTTTAACCTGTGTTATTGCACATATGTGATTCAGTTTAGTAATGGCTCATTAGAGTGTTTAATTGAGATCAATTCCATGAGAATGATGTAGGTAGGCGACCAGTTTAGGTGGCCTGGAGTGGCTCTGACTGCGCCCTCCCTATGGAACCCTCCCCCACAAGTTCCTCATCCATGTGCATCCCCCATCCTTTCTCTTTCTGTCCCCACCCTGCCAGCTTGTGTCACATGGTCTGAGGAAACACGCCAGTTAAAGGTGTCAAGCTTATTTGTTGCTGTATCTAAAGTAGACACTATAGGCTACAAGTAGCCGATAAAGAAAACGGTTGAATAGGTCTGTGGAGACAGATAGCCATTCATCCATCTCGACCGTTCTCTATATCCATCGCTCTGTGATTCCTCCCTCCTCTTCCTGTGCCGAACAGGGTGCAGAGGAGATGCTCGGGTTTCCTTCTGGAGCATAATAGGACTGATTGTTCATGCGACACACACTTGCTGGCACTCGGAGAATGAGAGATTGATGCCAGTGCTGTTTCCCTGCCATATGCTTTCTCTCCTCTGGAATGCAATTTTAATGGGTAGCGGAGTAAAAACAGGGGGAGAGGGGTCTCAGGCTGGAGAGGGCACACGAGGGAAAAGAGGAGTAGAGAAGCTTGCTAGCAAGTGAGGGGGAGAAGGCGAAGGAAGGAGGATGCAGTGAGAGCAGCAGTTAGAAGCAGCGAGGACAAGGGAGAGATCGCAGTGAGGCTTTCCGCTCCAGCATGACTCCGGATATATACATCAGCTCATTCACGTACAGCTGTTGTCTGAATTAGAAGAATCATAAGAGGTGGGTTTGTCTAGATCTTGGTCTATGGTTGAGTGTCTGTGGTTGGGGGTCTGTAATTGGGAGCTGGTACCTCTGTTGCATGCCATTCCGCTTTTCTCTATCTATCACGGATTTGATGAAACCAGACCAACTGTATCTGGATGGTGGATGTCTCATGTGATTCAGTTTGATGACAAAAGGTGGACGGGTTGAAATCACCACACATGTAACAGGCAGACGAGCTGTCATGCTAGCAGCATTTTGCATGTGGTGAAAACTGTCATTCAGAGGAAAAATAATAGTAATAAGAAGAAGAATAAGCACACTACATCTTTAATGTTGGATTAGATTTAGTCTAATGTTGAGTGATTGTATGAGTGTATATGTGAGACAGAGATGGAGGCTACATTAATCTTTATGGTGGCAGCCACACTCCATGTCTCTCATTAAAGTGCAAAACCACACACTCGGGTGGGTACACGCTTTAACTGGCATGTCCATGTGGACCCACAGACACAGCCAAAGAATGTGATTTAAATAATCGTCTTTATTAAATGTTTGAAAGAGAAGCCAGAAGAAAGGTAGTGCAATAAAGTTTTTTTTCACACTGTGCAAAATGAGTTTTCATAATATAATCAAAGACAACATCAATTACTGACCAGTTTTGGACAACCTACCTGAATTTCAAACTGGTTACCATGCACTATGTACATTACAGTGTTCTGAATAATCAAGTTTTATGACTGTGTCAAGTTTTCATCTAGACTGAGAACATTGTACATCCAACAGAAGTGCATTTGTTATATTTACATCATGAAAACAGAACTGTTTCAACATTACAACATTACAGAAGCTGTTGAGTGTTAGCATGGAGTCTGGCTGTATGTTAGACTCTGCACATGTGGATCTGTGTGGAACTTTATTTGTTTACGATATGATCTGGATATTTTGCATCATAAAGGTAGAACTACTGCTGTCAGGAAAAGCTTTAGTATATAATACAGTTGTAGCCTAGAGTTTAAGGTACTGGTTCAAGCCCCACCACTGCCAGGTTATCAGTGTTGGGCCCTTGAGCAAGGCCCTTAACCCTCAATTGCTTAGACAATATACTGTCACAATACTGTAAGTACTGCTTTGAATAAAGGCATCTGCTAAATGTAAATGTAATATACAGACTGCTGCTTTATTCTATATTTTCTATTTTTTGTGATTAGCATGTTTATCCTGTTTTATGACTTTATGGTTTGGAGACAGTGGCATTGACAAAAAGACAGGAGAAAGAACTGGAAGTGGCAGAAATGAAGATGTTGAGGATCTCCTTGGGAGTGACAAGGATGGATAAGGTTAGGAATGAGATAATCAGAGGTACAGCACAGGTTAAACAACTAGGAGATAAAGTTAGAGAGGCCAGACTGAGATGGTTTGGACATGTCCAGAGGAGGGACAGCGGGTATATTGGTAGAAGGATGTTAGATATGCAGCTGCCAGGAAAAAGACAAAGAGGAAGGCCAAAGAGGAGGTATATGGATGCAGTTAGAGAGGACATGGAAGTAGTTGGGGTGAGGAAAGAGGACGCAGTGGACAGAGTGAGATGGAGGAGGATGACTCGCTGTGGCAACCCCTGAAAAGGGAAAAGCCGAAAGAAGAAGAAGAAGAAGATCCTGTTTTATGACTGTGTCAAGTTTTTTTATCTATTAACACTGACTTCATGGTCAGCCCTGTGTCCTAACACTGTCAGATGACAGGACTGATCTAATTACTGTTACACTCATGCATGGACTTTCCATTGACCTCCTCTTTTCATTAAATTGCGGCAGTCAGTTTAATAATGCACTAAATCTGGGTGGTCCGTAAAGTAGATAATTTCTCAATTAAAAAAAGAAAACAGGAAATATCATGAATGTAGGCACTGCTTATGTATTTATTATGTTAATAGCTGTGTTAATAGTGTTTAAAAGAGGTAAAAAGCAGAAGGAAAAGCAAAACCATTAAACAGGAAGCATTTAGAGAAAGAAACAACTGCAAACAAGGTTTCCCAACATTCTCTCTCTCTCTCTCTCTCTCTCTCTCTCTCTCTCTCTCTCTCTCTCTCTCGTTCTTTGCATTATTTCTTGTTGGTCTTTTCCTTTGCAAATGTGTCTGTTTTTATGGTTTTTATGCTCATGCCCATTTAGAAACCTTTCTGCACATGCACAGATTTTTAGGAGGGCAGGAGCTCATCTAATATGCGTAATATATTTTCAAACAACACAAACAATAAGTAATTAAGTAATTTGTTTAAAACAATCAATACTCATAAGTAATTTTTTTATTTTGAATTGTGTTTTAGAGTCCATGTGTAGATTGAAATGTTTAAATGTTTAATGTATCACCACCACTAAGATCCTACTTTAAATCTCAGCTGTGCTACTGACCAGCCAGGCTCCCACATACAAGCACGATCAGCTGTGCCTGTACGGTAGAGAAGACCAAAAATGTATTGATTATACTATATACTTAGATATTCTAAGACCGCTCCAGGATTTTTTTGGCTGTATATTTTCGGTCATTGTCGTGTTGAAAGGTGAACCGCCACCACAGTGTGGTTTGTATGCTCTCTGGAGAAAGATTTCTCTATGGATATTCCAGTATTTGGCGGCAGTTCTTAAAGGTCTCAGAGTCCTCGCCACTGAGAGGCACTCTATATCATAATGCTTCCAGCACCTTGTTTTGCTAAAGAGATGTTATTAGCCAGGTTTTAGTTAGTTTGGTTTTTGGTTCTATATGTAGTGCTAGCTGTTCTGCCCAAGAATACAATTTTCATTTCATCAGACTAGTGACTCTTTTGGTCATGTCACTCAGCCACTCAGTCAAGTGTCTGATTTATAAAGTGCTGTAGAGATGGTTGTCCTTCCAACAGGTCTTTCCATCTCTGCACAGGACCTTTAGAGCTTTTATAGAGTCACTTTGTGTTTAGCTGCATCCCTGACCAAGTCACTTTTTGTCCGGATGCCCAATTTGGCCAGATGGTCAATTGCAAGAAAGTTTAAGGTTCTGCCAATCTTCTTCCATTTCAACTTCGTTGAGGCCACTGTCATCCTAGCATGTGTTTAATTTCTTCATAGCCATACTGTTGTCCTGACATCTGTTAAACAGACTTTGGTTTATTGCATTTTACAAAATGTTGAACTTTTTTGAAAATGCTTTTTATAATAATGGCCATGTCATGTATAAACATACGACTAAAAATTAAAAACTGAAAGGCTGCACAGTATGTCTGTCTTTCAAGCATGCAACTAATTATGCGTCATGCATTTCAGTGGTGTTCACACATGCACATTTGAAACTTGCTTACACACACACATTCAGCCTTTCTCAAAAACATGCACACGAATATAACTGCAAACAGTAAGACTGTTGTGCTGGAAATTGGGCAATCAATATAGCGCTTATTTTCTGTTCCTGTCCCCCTTCACATTCTTACACCCACACACTCCAACTCTCAACTCTCGCCACGTTTTGTTTGTTGATTATCCTAAAAAGGGAATCGCTGATTAGATTCTTAAACTTTAATAACCTTCATCTGCATAAAACAGGTTTGTTTAACCTCACATCTTTAGTTTAGCCAATTTCATTCACTGCAGTTTATGCAAAACCTCAAAAGCATGAAACTACGTTATTTAAGTTATTATTTAACTACATTATGTACGTAAAGTTTGGGTTTTGTGATTCTGTGGAAGATCTGGTTTACACGAGTCAACATCTTACATTTACAGTCTAAATATTTCAATGGGTCTGATCTTATACCTTACACAGAGATCCCACTTCGAATCTCAGCTGTGCTACTGACCAGCCTGGCTCCCACATACAAATATTTCAATGGGTCTGATCTTATACCAGTGCAGTTTTTTAAAGGTATCGGTCCTAACTCCAGTACTTGGTATCTGATCATGCAGTTCTCACATTAAAAAGAGTGTACAGGATATTGCAGCATTACGTCTTAGGCAATGTAACGTGATGATTAGTCTGTGCAGGTTTCTGTTGAGCATATAAAACTTTTATTAAATTATTAAAATAATATTTTCATATTAGCTGATATGTCCAATATGTGTTACAGTTATTAAGTATAAAATGATCAAATTAGTCAGATTTTCTTTATTACAACTACTAAATTCTCTATGTGAACTTCACTGTTGTTCTAGCAATATAACAACAGTATGACTTTAATAATAGTTTGCTGCTATTAAATGAATCACGTAATGTTACATAAGTCTTTGCAATACCTTAAACAGAAATTATAGCTAAACTAATTATTATTAATACAAGTGTATTTTACTAGATGTAAGTGATGGATTGTACATTTGCTACGTCCTACCTACTTACTTATATGTATTTATAATTGTTCTTATTTTCTTCTTGTTCAGCTACTGGAAGCCACTAATTTTCCTTGGGATAAAGAAAGTATCTGTCTATCTGTCTATCTATCTATCTATCTATCTATCTATCTATCTATCTATCTATCTATCTATCTATCTATCTATCTATCTATCTATCTATCTATCTATCTATCTATCTATCCATCCATCCATCCGTGTGTCTATCTTTTATCTATCTTTTTATTTATAGCTTTCCTTTAATACTGACACTTTAACACTAGCAATAGGAGGAGGAAACATAATAATAGCAACTATATACCCACAGCCTAAGTGTTAAAGTGTTGCTGCACTGTGGTGTACAGCTGAATGCAGGGTAATATTTCACAAGGTAGACTTTTCCTCCTGTCACTCGTTCTCACTGACGCTAAAACATCGATATGAGCAAGATAGGAAAACAGAGGCTCAAACAGAGACAAAGCAGAGCAGGTACTTCAGTCCTTTCAATCTCAAGTTTATTTAGTAGTTTAGTAGCAGAAGTTGTTTGCAGAAGGAAGAGCATTGGGTGTATGACACTGCTGTAGGTGCTAGGTTGACTTAATAGCTGAATCGGATGTATGCAGGATGTGATACTTTACAGAAGCCGTTGGTTTACTTATAGAATCATTCGTGTTGCACTAGTTGTTTATTAGTCTGTACCTTACACCAGCATATTTGAACCGTAAGTATTGTAGCTGTTGTGGGTGCTATCTTAACTTAATTGATAAGATTTATTAAATAATTATTATTAATGCGAGTAAAGAATAAAGAGTTAGCATGAGATTTTTTTTGCTAGATATCAGGGATTTTTTAACTTTTTTAACTCTAACAGTTTTATTTTAGTATCAAGAAGCTTTTTAAATTTCTTGGTTATTACTTACAGATTATTAGTTTTACACATATTGTGGTACTTCTGTTTTGCTAATGTGTGTTTTATTCAACTCCTGTCATATTTACATTACTGCACAGCCAGTAATAATAATTTTACTTATTCATTAACATGTATTTATCATGGATGTCATTTATAACCAATGGGTGGCACAGTGGCTCGGTGGGTAGCACTGTTGCCCTCCAGCGAAAAGGTCCTGGAGCAACCCGGGTCCTTTCTGTTTGGAGTTTGCATGTTCTTCCTGTGTCCACTTGGGTTTCCCCCCACAGTCCAAAGACATGCAGTTGATGGTGGCATACAGTATGTCTCTCAATATACACCATTCATTCAATATGCTGTGTTAAGAGACAATGGTACTGTGTTAAGTGACAACGAATATCCAAAGTACTTTTGAACCCATATGGCTGTAGCATGATTGTTTCTTATGCTTTGCGGTCTGAAGGCTCAAACATCATGCACAGCAGTAGTTTCCAGCCTTGTCCTATACTGACCTGAGATTTATCCAGGTATCCTGATAGTTGGTAGAAACCTAAATTGTTAACAGTTTTTGTTCTTTTTTAACTGACATAGTACTACACACGCCAAGGGGCAATTTAGTGTTGCCAAATTACCTCCTAATGATGCAAAACACGACATTACACACGGGTTACTGTTCAATTAGTAAAACCTTATTTTATTTAACTGAGGATTAACGTTATCAAAGAGGCATGTTAATCCTGATTGATCATTACTTATCATCAATTCAATATTAACCCTAAATTAATCTTTGAAATCCCAAAACTGCCTTGGTATACATGTCTCTTACAAGTGTATGTGTGGTTGTTTGTGCAGTTGTGTGCGTACGTGTGGAGTTGTGGGTGGGTGGTTGTTGTGCAGTTGTGTGTGTGTGTGTCTATGTGGAGTTATGTGTGCCTGTGTAATTTTTAATCTAATAAAGGTTTTAATTCAGACAATAAATTGATATGTGAGTTTGATGGCTCTCTGAGCAGCTTGAGTCTGATATCAGAGCAGAATTAATTAGTGGTTGGATTTCTCAATGGATCACTTATTTTGCACAAAATGCTTCATGGGCTTTGCACATGCTTTGTTTATGCAGGAGTCTTTATTACTACACATATTAGATTTAACTCCCACAATCCCACCGGTTTTGACCTCATCTGTCCCCCCCATTCTTTTTTTAATTCTTAACCTTTAGTCTCAGTCTCCAACAGTAAACTAGCAAGTTATGATAATATAGTAATAAATGATATCACTATATGGTATTTTTTTGACAATGTTTATTTATATCTTTGATTTATATTTTGCAAGGGATTATGGGAACAAGTGCAAGTCAGTATGATGCATGTATTGCTGGGTTTATGCCATAACTGCCAATTCATGCCAATGTATAAAGCCTTTACATTGGTTGCGTGGGCAGCACGGTGGCTCAGTGGGGTAGCACTGTCGCCTCACAGCAAGAAGGTTCGATCCCCAGATGGAGGGATCCGGGTCCTTTCTGTGTTGTTTGCATGTTCTCCCCGTGTCTGTGTGGGTTTTTTCCTGGAGCTCCGGTTTCCTCCCATAGTCCAAGACGTGCAAGTGAGGCGAACTGGAGATACAAAATTGTCCATGACTGTGTTTGAACTTAAACTTGTGAACTGATGAATCTTGTGTTACGAATAACCGTTTCTGTCATGAATGTAAACAAAGTGTAAAACATGACGTTAAAATCCTAATAAATAAATACATTGGTGGTGTGGAATCTGGAATACAATGGAATTAGGATTGTGTACGTGGCTATTTCAGTGGTATTTTATACCACTTTGATTGCTGCTAAATTGTGCCTCTGTGTGGAGTTCCTAAATATCTGTTTATCTCTACATTATTCCTGTTCCCGTCCCTGATTTTTATTAATACCTGGTAATAAAGTTTTTATTCTTTGTAAATATCAAAAGCTGCATCGGTTTTATTATCATTAGGCAAACATGTACAAGGAATTCTTGTGCAATCAATACATTAACATAAATAATTTTGTGTTTTTGAATTATGTGTATTCTGGTCTTATTGTTGATAGATTTGGGTATATTTGACACTACATTTGTGTTTATAGAAATAATTCTAGTGTATTTTTTCTAAGCAGTCACGTATCTGTACATATGAACAGATGCTGTTGGTGCTGCTGTACTTTACTGCTCCTATGTGCATAGTAATGAGTGACAGGTACAAATGCTTTATTATCCTGGAGTTCATGGGAACTTCCTTTGTGCCGTGACTCCACAGAAGCAAGAGACGGCCAGGTTGTTATGAGAAAGTCCAGTGTCCAGTGTTAAGAGCCTTTACATTGGTGTTGTGTTAAAAATGAAAACTGGGAAATTAGGGCAAAGCCAACCTCTTCATTTCACCTGCATGCCTCTGGTCTACACAGGGATCAATATAGCGTACAGAGCCAAGCACTTCTCTCCATTCGTCAGCATCTCTGCACAGGCGGCGTTGACCAGCCAGCAGAGGCTACAGTTGCAGCAGCAATGAAGTATCCCTTTGCAGGCCAGCATTGGGGCTCGGTGGGTAGCACTGTCGCCTCACAGCAAGAAGGTCCTGGGTTTGATCCCTAGGTGGGGCGGTCCGGGTCCTTTCTGTGTGGAGTTTGCATGTTCTCCCCGTGTCTGCGTGGGTTTCCTCTGGAAGCTCCGGTTTCCTCCCAAAGACATGCATTGAGGTTAATTGGAGATACAAAATTGTCCATGATTGTTTTTGACATTAACCTTGTGAACTGATGAATCTTGTGTAATGAGTAACGATCGTTTCTGTCATGAATGTAACCAAAGTGTGTAATACATGATGTTAAAATCCTAATAAATAAATAGAATCCCTTTGCCCGTCCTCTCTCAGACACAGCCAATCATCTCTGTGTAGGCAGACATGTACAGAAATAACGATTTACATATTTGATGTCACACCAGTGTTGTGGAAATACCCCGATATATATAACCTGATATGTCCAAATCATGTGGACACTCATCCTATTGCTTTTTGCCATATTGTGTGTTCTCCTCAAATGTTTAGGTTTGAACAGTTTGCATTACAGACTAACCATAAAACACTGATGCATAAATGATCCTCATTTCTTTTAGGTTCTGTAGTTGTAACATTTTGACCCAAAATAAGCAATAATGAAATGTTTGTCTGTTACAGAAAAAGCAAGCAAAGACAGCTGCTTTCCCACCAAAAACCTTGATGAAGAAGAGGCTTGTGTAGGGGTGAAGATCGCTGAGACAAAAGGTAAAAATAAACATTTTATCTCATTATCTCTCTACCTACTTTTCCTGTTCCTGTCCCTGACTTTATTTACCTGTTAATAAAGTCTGTATTATTTTTAAATATTAAAAGCATCCTGACTGTGAACACCTACATCTTTTTTATTCCTATTGCACAGGTGATTCTAGTGCAAGACATTTATAGAGGCTGTTAAATATGTAATATTGACTTTAATTTACTCTTGTGATAGACAGCGCTCTGGTATATTTCTTCTTTAATTATTCTGGTCTACTTCTTTCTGAAAGCAGTCACAAATCTCCCTAAGAGATAAGTATGATGCTGTACATTACTGCCCCTACATGCACAGAAAAGAACGATGGGTACAAAGGCTTTACAGTCCTTCAGTCCGTGGGAATTTCCTCTGTGCCATACCACTATAGAAGCCAAAGTGAATTGCTCAGTTGTTATGGCATGCAAAGGCTGGCATGGAATCATTATACACTAACTCATTAACATGCTGTAGAGCTGATTCTAATTTTAGTGGCTTATTTAAATGCAAGATTTTGTGGGCTGATTATTTCTGCAACGTTACTAGCCATGTAAATACAATTAAATATGCATTTTATAGCAGTCATTACAGATTGCAGTCTTGACATTCTCTTTAGATCATTTAAAATGTGGATAAAATCAGATTTTTTTGTAAAATAGCTAGAAGATTTGAATAAAATACATTTATGTAATGTAATTTCTTCATGCACATTATCTTTTTATTGGACACTTAATTTAATATGATTAAATACTGACCTGTATTATTATTGTTTGTTTGATTTATGTTTGTTAAATTATCTAAATGAGGTAATAATGTATCCAGTAGGGATGTAACGATACACTCTACCCACGATGCGATTTACGTTACTGGGTTCATGATACAATTTTTTCCAAATTTTTTAAACAAAATTAAATTGAAGACAAATTATCACAAAGTTTCCTTTTATTATTTCTCTTTAAATATAATAAAATAATTTATTTGTGCTTATCTTTTATGTATCTAAATAATAAATGCCCTTTTATTTCTGAGACAGGTACAAACTATGCAAAACAATGCTGCACATTTTCTTTTTAGTGTAAAAAAAAAACTGAAATGAAATAAATCCCACATTAAATAAATAAATGAATAATACAAATAAAGAAAGTATCCTCACATAAATAAATAGGGCTGGAAAATTCCGGACCTGGCAACCCTGTGGTGACGTAAACCAGGTGAGGAGAATAGCGCCAGTGCCCTCTGCTGTTTAAAGTGAATATCGATTCATTATACATGTAAACTGATTTGAATCGTTACACATGTGAATCAATTTCTTGTGGTGCATTATTACATCCCCAGCATCCAGCAACATATAGTGCTGAATGTTATAACAGAGCCACTCTTAGTATCACATACTATAACAACAAAATAAAAAGACACATTGTTTTGCTTATTGGAAAAATGCAGTCCTCTGCAGATGCTATAGGCACATCGGCTTGCACATTTTACACACGTTTTTCTAAATATATGGCCTTAGGAATTTTGTAGCATTAAAGCCTTAAGTTACCATTGCATAAGGTCATTTGTAGTTGTGATTCATCTCAACACCCAGACTACACACTCCTGAGCCTTCATACTGCAAAGGCCAGTATTACAATAAGGTAAAAAATAGCATATTGTGCAGCCCTGTGTTACAGCCTTGTGTTATTTGAAAACTGTTTTAACAAGGTGTGGTCATGCGTACCCTTGTGGTTTTCAATTATTTTTAGTTTGCAAAAGTCTGGTTTCCCCTCGGTCTAAACACATGCTTTATTAATTTCCTAGTTTATAAGAAGCTCATGGAAGAGATTAAAGCAAGAGATTAAAGAGTTCAACAGTTATGCAAACTAAATATAAAAATGAAACAGTTAATGTTTCATGCATGAAAGTCTTGGCACTGTGATAGTCACTAGTTGGTCGTAGTTTCTTTTTGCGGCTTCTAGTAACCTGCGAACAGTTCATGTATTCGTTATTTAGGATTTTTTTAACTCTTCTCTGCAGATGTTTCGAGTCATTTTATTTTGCATACACTGCATGCTTTAAATAGTTCCTTTGGTTATTTAGAAGTATTTGTAGTGATTTTGAGGTGTACTTTGAGCACTGTTTAGTACTCCATTCCTCCCTCTATTAACACAAGACCTACACTACCACACAATCCCAGTGTATAATAGATCTACAATAGATCCTTGTTATTTAGATGCACTTTTGGTGAAAGCAGTCAGTGAGTTTGACTGTTGTGTCACAACATACTTAAAATACCACAGATTTATTTAGATGTGGTTTTGCATACTTTAGAAGTTGATGTTGACCATAGTAATAAAATTAAAAGTAAGGATCACCTTTTAATGATCTTTTAGATGTGGATCTGGTCTCTTTGTGCAGTTATTGTGCACATTAAGATATTATACGGGTATACCAGTAACCTTAATGTGTGAGGGGTCAAGGCCCAGACCTCAGTCAGATTGATTATGTTGCTATTGCTATTCAGAGCAGTTCTATTATGCAAAGTTTTCTGATGCAGATGTGCACAACTGTTACCTAGAGACAAATCCCACTGTAATTGTAGCCACTGATGGTTTAACCAGGTATTGACCTAAAAGGCTGAATACTTCATCAACCAACAAATTACTGTGTTTTTGTTTAATTATTGTAGTCATAAGTAAGCATACATTACAGGAATTTAATGATGATGTGCGACACTTTATGTGATCTGTTGTTTTTGCTTTGTGTATAATCACTGTGGTTGTAAAATTTAACTCGATGGAGAAGGCCCAGTAATTCTCACAGGAAATATTAAAAATAGATCAGCATAAAGGAACTGAAACAATAAACTGAATACTGTCCTGTACAGAGAGTTACTGAACATTAATGCTCCTAGCAGCAAATGAACGTTATGGTGTTTTGACAGATTTTAATGATGCATCATATAATACACTTTACATAAAACATCATGAATTAGACATGCATTCTTTTGAGGTTTGTGTGATATATCATTACACCACCATAATATTTAGGAATGTTTATGTCGCATATCAGTTACATATTGAAATATGCAGGTATGAACCACTGAAATATTTGAAAGCCTCGGTCTAGCCAGTAGCCACATATGGGTGTGAAGCCTGGACACTGAAGACAGAGAAGGAGAGACGTATCCAGGCTTTTTAGAACCTGCATCATGCATTAGAAGTGCATCAGAAAAGTTCAAAATCTTATGGAGGAAGATAATGACCACAGCAGGTTTACTAGATAGGCTTGCTCGACTTGCCTCGCTCGACTTGATCCTCCACCCAGGACTAAAGGAAGACAAGCATCAAGGCTCTTCTCTGTTCTAGCACCCAAGTGGTGGAATGAACTTCCTCTGTCCGAACATCTGAGTCTCTTGCTGTCTTTAAAAAACGATTAAAAACCCACCTTTTTACTAAGCACTTAGTAAAACTTATTTGAACTGACTTGTACTTATTTACTAACATTTTTCCATTTCCAGAAAAAAAACAACCACTTTGGTTCTAACAGGTTTCAGCAGATTTGTGTTCTTCGACTGTTGTTTACTTAAACTTGAGAAATGAAATGTTTACTATGGAAGCACTTCTGTAAGTCGCTCTGGATAAGAGCGTCTGCTAAATGCAGAAAATGTAAATGTACTAGATAATAGTTTAATAATACAGTGAGACAATTTGGTAATAAGTAGCAAAAGAGGAAGTTGCTTTGTTGACATGAGTCACATTGGTGTATTATTGTCTGAACAAACAGTAAGAATAAAAGGAAAGACAAACGCAAAACCATTTTTTTCTGTGTTAAATTAGATATTGTCAAATTAACAGCATAAAGAATGTGCTAAGCCCTTAGCTGGTCTGTAAATAAAAGCCATTCTTGGCTAATTTTGTGTTTATCTGTGTTTGCAGGATCATCACTTAGATTAGTGTAACTTTTTTGACTTTTAAGCTTTTTTATCGTTCTGCAGGTCACTCCTGAGCCTTTGTTTCTTTTCTATGCTTTCAGTGAGTAACACTGGTCATTTTTGTCCCACTGTGTTATCCAAGGTTTTGCAATGTTTATGACGCAATTAGTTTTCACCATCTTCATGTGATAGCAGAGTCAGAGAATACAATTGTAGCATTTTTCTGTTGACAGTCAATCTTCTTATCTTTTTATTCTTTATTCAAAATGGAATGTGCTTTGTAACATCAGCCCTAATTGCATGAATAACTGGCTCTTGAGTCACAGTGATTTAGAGCGATGTGTTTATTACGTGACTGAAAGATGTCGTCATCTGCTGTGCATGTATGTAATGCGAGAGCAGTTGTTAACTCCTGTGTGAATCATTATTTTCTGATTCTAATAATCATAATAAGTTCAACTGAGCCATTGGCAGTGGACACAGAACATGCAGAACAGATATGAATGCTCAATACTTCAGTGTGTGAAGCTTCACAGAAGGAGGAGCTGTTCACCCGGTGACTGACTGCTGTTCTCTTACAGTCAGACTCAGTTGTGTTGAAGTGCAGAAGGGTTGTTGATAGTGCTCATCAGGATTTCTTTCATTTCTTGGATTGTATTGTATAAAGACCTAAGGGTGAGTTTAATCTGACCTTTGTTGTTCCAGTCCTTTTTATTTTATATCGCAGAGCCGTTGAATAGAGCAACTGCTGCTGAAATTGTCTGTTGATGCATGCTCAATAATCCAGGTACACAAATCCACAAAGTTCAATCAGTTCATCTGGACACAAGTTTGTTGTAGAGATACGTTTCTTCACTCAATCCGAATGACTTCTTCAGTCTGCTGCTGCTGAAATTCTTTTGCTAACCATTTGCTTCTGTGTTTACCCTGAAGTTTTACAGTTGGTGTACCGTTTCTTACACATGAGAAGGTCCCTTTTTCAGTCAGGTTATAATATAGATTTTTGTAGTATGGAAATGTTTATTCTATTGTTTTGTGTGTATTTCTGAAAGCTGCTCAGTACATCTTTATAGATATTTCTATAAGCGAATCAATACATCTTTTAAAGCTGATCAGTACACCATAGTAGGTATTTCTATATATCTAAAATCTGGTCATTTCATATTGGCTATCCATATGCTATCCTATAGGATTTATAAAGAACGAAAATGGATAAATACACAATCACTAAATATCAGGACAGAAGAGGACAGAGTCTCTATTTTTGCTTTAACTAAAAAGCAGCCAAACCTGTTCTCATGTCTTTCCAATGTAGCAGAATATAAACTTTTGAAGTCTAGCTAAAACTCTTGAGAACATCTCTACAACTAAAAATTCTTAATTTGATCAGGTTATATCATTGCTGCTGCTTTTTTTAAAGTCATCTTTTCTTACACACAAGATTTATTTACTTCATTTGCCAACTTTGCTATTTGTTCAGCAGTGAGGTCATTTCCTTCTTTACAGAGATAAGGTAGGTGTTGTCAGGGGTCCCACGCTTTGAGTTTAGAACTTATGCTCCAGCTGCTTTAGTTAAACCTCATTCCAAGACTAAAGGCGGTCTTGCGAAATACCAACTCACACTTCTACAGTGTATCGGTGGTGTTCTGCTTTAGAATTAATTGGTAGATTGGTGATGGTAGTAGTTTTTAGTTTCTGATTAAATTTAATGCAGTAAAATTAAGCTTTACTAGTAAAAATTGACATTCCTTCTAAGTTTTTCTGTAAATCATAAATTTTTGTGTTTTAGAAAATCAGACAATGTTTTGTAGCCAATAAGTTTGTGTGTACTAAATCAGGGTTTTTCACATTATGTCCATGATTTTTAATGCGACCCAGGCAACACAAACAATGCATCAAAACAAAACACAAAACAAAATGTACTAAATTAATGAACATGGTGGCAGTCTGGTCCCACTGTGGTTTACAAGATGTAACGTAAAGCCTCCACATGGGGGTGTTCATGGACAACTTTTCGTGTTAATGTGACTGTTAAAATTTTTTTTTTTTTTTTTTTTTTCATTTATTATTATTTTCCTCTGTGACTTTTTTTTTTACATGGGCGACCCAGGGTTTGAAAAATCCTGTACTAAATGTTCTGAGAAATACTGAAATCTGAAACATGTAGAAAAACTGTTAAACAAAATTAAAAATGCTCCCATATTTATGGATCACTACAGCAGATCGTTCGGGCACAGTTTTTACCTCAGATGACCTTCGTGATTCAACTCTCCTTTCTTTATCTAAACTAGGGACCGGCACTGACAAGTGCATCTAATGACTGTAGGGCCTCTACAATTGCTTTCTTTAAATCCCACCAGAGATTGTCTGTGGGATCTGTCTTAAAGTTCAATTTTACCACCAAAAGCATAACATTTTAAAAGCACAAGAAATGTGTTCGTATTTATGTAAATCTGTGATGCCAGACAAACAATCAAGCAGAAAAATGTCCCCTCATCATCACTATAATAAGCCTCACCTTTCTTGCACCAGACCACTCTGTTCCAGAAAACAGTCTGATTAGGACACAGAACACTGCGTCCCATCTGATTAATTCTAGTGTGTCCTCATTTGTGCTTCTAAACAGATGCTCAATAATTGCTGGTTATTTTATAAAATAAAAATCTGTGATACAGCTTCAAAAACCAGATCCAGGATGAACAAGGTGTAAGAATGATATGCACTAAATGTCATGTCAAAATAACATTAGTGAGGTGCTTGTTTGGTATACAGTAGTGTTGTAGGTATGATGAAAGCTTTGACTGGTGGATTGCGCTACGTTCTTGTTGAGGCCGGGCGCATGCTGCTGCTTACCGCGATGTTTAGCCTTTCACATGATATACAGCAAAACCACGTTTAGCTGGCTGCGCCACTGAGCACCAAGCTTTAAAAACAGTACACAGGATTGACTGACGTTACTCACAGTGTATTCACATCACAGATTTCCAAAAAATAAAAATGCATTTTAGTGTAAAATAAGGAAGCTCTACAATGGTTGTCATTTGGAGATGTGAGAAGATATGAACCCATTATGCTGGGTCTTTAAACTTTTGGCAACCTTCTGATTACTAGTCCAGTACCGTAACCACTTTGGTTACATTCATGACAGGACGGGTAGTTAGTGGATACACAAGATTCATCAGTTCAAGTTTTAATGTCGAACACAATCATGGACAATTTTGTATCTCTAACTCACCTCACTTGCACGTCTTTGGACTGTGATAGGAAACCAGAGCTCCCGGAGGAAACCCACGCAGACACTGGGAGAACATGCAAACTCCACACTGAAAGAACCCGGACCGCTCCACCTCGGAATCAAATCAGGAACCTTTTTGCTGTGAGGTGACAGCGCTACCCACCGAGCCAACACTTGAATAAATAACAGTGTTGAAAATGAACAGCGTATAGTGTGCATATACATGTGCGTATTGATGTATTGGACCATAGGCCACCCATGCAAAGTCAACAGCTTTACGTCACTACAGCCAATCAGGTGATGTTAAAGTAGAGAAGAGCATTACAGGAAGACAGTTAAGTGATGGGAAATAGAGCCATAGTACAGTCAGAATGAAACTCACTACATCTTTGTTCCTTTTCCTTGTTCCGCATCGCTTCTCAGTTTTATTTCGACTTTCTTGGACTGAACCATAAGAGGCAGGACATAGTTGCTATGGTAACCTGATTAGAAGCAGACCATGCCCTGAATTTACCCTTACACATGCACTATGCTCAGAAAGCCGGCATTCCGTTTACACCTGACGTTACGGTAAGATGGATTCATGAGGAAGTTCTGTTTGAGGAAGTATTAATCCTAAAGCTTTTGCGGTGTAAATTTGATTTGATTTAATCTTCGGTGCAGGTCACGTACTTACTGACAGTAAGTGTAGCTGTAGAAGTCATGTGAGTATGAGGTATTAAATCAAATGCAAATGATTTGTAAAACTGTCTGGGAAAGTAATGCTGTATAATGGGGTTACACAATACCAGCTAAAGAATGAACAGCCTTGTTTTGTGCAGCCATGTTTATAGTCACATTACTCTCATCTACACTGAACTTCACACTTCATCACATTCATGTATCAACTCCAACCACAGGTTAAAAGAAGTAATTCTGTTAGACACTGACATTCACCTCCCACCGCTTGCTAAGTTCCCTAAACTCAGTACTGTATGATCAGACATGAAGTATGGTTTACTGATAGAAGGATGTGCAGTAAAGAGAGAGATCAGGAATTCTGGAGAACTACATTTTTGGGCTGGCTAAGCACACAATTTGCTTTAACAACGTACTAGGTTTTTATATGACTGTCAAAATTCTCCTCTAACCCCTTTAATGGTCTGTTTAACCACTTGGTTGAGCTTATTTTTAGTCTAAATATTTGGGTAAAAATAAGCTGTATTTAAATAATCTTTTTTGGGCCGTATCTACTCCTTGGTTGACACATGTTAAACTCGAAAATATTGGTAGATGATTTGGTAGATTACAGCCTTTCTAACCCTTATGTCAACTTCAGTCTAGCAGCTGAAAAATCATCCATAAAAGTTGTATCATTTTTGTGATCATCTCAACTGTCTCTCAGGCTTATTAAAAATACTGTGTGCACTGCTAAAAAAAATATTGATTGTTTGTTGTTGGTTTAGTCCCAAGAACTAAGAACTGCAAAAATATATATATTCTTGGTGAGACCATTAAAGGGTTAAAATCATCTTTCATTGCAATGCAAGCACCTTCATCATCTTTTTGGAAACCAGTGGTTGGCTTTGTGTTGTCATCCAGGTTTAGATTTTTACTGATGGAGTAAAATTCTTCTTCTATTATAATAATAACAATAATTAGAAAAAGTCTCATATCAGGTACTGCTTATTTAGTTTACATTGGCTATTCTAAGTCCCACATATGACCTCCAATATGGCCTAAATGGCCTGATCTCCAAAAGCTATGTAGCCCATGATTTTGTTAAGCTGATGCAGTTCATGTTTTACCATATGTACTCCTTATTATCATTTTAAATCTGTATATGTGAACCACTTTGAGATTTTGGCTAAGTAAAAAGTGCTATATAAATAAACAATATATTGTTACTGCTGCAGGAACTGGCAGTCTTAACCATGTGACTGGCACTCACAGAAAGAACAAGACATTTTGAGCAGGAATGTTAGTTCTCTGTGGTGAAATTGAACCTGAGAGTCAAGTCACCCAGGCATTATTCACTTGTTAATATAATCACATATTTGCTAATAAAACGAACTGGCTGTTTGGTAAGAGGGCCAGCCTGTTTTAGCTCAGAACCGTGGGAGCGATCTGTGCTTTTTTGTGAGAGCCGTGGTTTTCCCTGGTTAAAACTTGGCACTATTAATAACCGTCGGCCATTTACTATTTTCCATTAACTGTTCTCAGATTAGAAAGATACAAGCTATTTACATTCCTTTAGTCTTGATTTCTCAACCCTGTCCTTTCAGCCAATGACTGTCCATATATTTACTCTTGTCCAGCTTTAAACATTCTTGCTCCATTTCAACAAGAATGGTTTTCCTTTTATTTATGGTATTTAATGTTCCGTTGTTGTGAGCACATCACAGTTATTCAATCAAGGAGTTGCAGCACTTATTCCGAAATGTTTTTAAGTGGAAGGAATTTCTCCCTTAGACACAGAGGTAATCCTTATTGAATAACAAGTCATCAAAACTGATATAAAAATGATAAGTGTGTATTATAACAAGTGTGGTTTGGTTTTCAATTCACATTCATTGTAAACATGTGCAAACTGCTCTGTTGTACTTAATATCTGTTTTCAAATTGCATAAAGAAATTAGAATTTCCACCTTGTAAGTGCTGCTAATAGGCCTAAATCTTATGTTTAGCTTAAACTTACAAAGCACTGTACCAAGCGTCTGCTGAAGTGGTGTAAAGCATATTGCTGTTGTACTGTGGAACATCTACATTTAGCAGGTGCTCTTATCCAGAGCAACATAAAGTCCTTTGTTTTTCTGATTTTCTTACTCCAGTACAAATAGGCAGCAGTCAAAGTATGCAAGTCTGCTAAAGCTCTGTTAGAAAATATAGAAAATATGGACAGAATAACAGGAGTTTTGTTAAGAGCCATTGGTAAGTTTAATTTAATGAAAAATTGGTTTTAATCTTCTTCGCATTTACATTTTCAGCATTGCATTTAGTAGATGTTCTTATCCATAGTGACTTACAGTTGTGACAGAATACAGTTCCAGCAATTAAAGATTATGGGCCTTGCTCAGGGGCCCAACAGTGTAAACATGGCAGTGGTCAAAATTTAAACCGTAGACCTTCTAATCAGTACCTCAGTCCAGTACCTTATCCACTAATCTACCTCTGTCCTTTTAAAGACTGTAGGAGACTTTATTGTCTGAACAGACAGAGGAACTTGAAACCTAACATCATATTGGTTTGACTGTACCAGTTTCAAGGTCTTTTTTTAAATTGTCACGAAGGATGTAAGAAGTTTAACATACCCTAAAGCTCTTGTTTTGATTGTGAACACACAAAACATGTACACATTGTAGCATTGGGAAAAGAATGCTTACTTTATGAATGAAGAATGTGGTAGAACCTGTGTTGTCACAACTCTGAGAGAATTCTGTTATTAGATCGTAAGATGTAAGCACAGGAGAACAACACTCTTGTTACAATTACATTACTAGCAGGTTCTTTAACTTCTGTATGTTGGGACTTGGATCATTCTACCACTGGCAAATACATAAAGTAGAATGCATATACTCATTCGTTCACCTACTCTACAACTCTACTTTTAATTCCAGTGATTAATCTTATCCACTTCTGTGTCTCTTTCGATCAGAGCCTGTCAGTGGGTCTACCAATCAAGCGTCTCAGAGAGAAAAGCGGCATCAGGGATGCAGAACCAGTAGCCAGAGATCTACTGGTATAAATGGCAGAAATTCAGGCCGTCGGCTCCCTCAGCATTCCAAACCAAAAGGTAAAAACAACACACATGTCCACATTATTACATTTTTAATACAAATCACATGCTGCACTTAACACCTTAAAACTACAACACTGACGGGTCAGACTAAAACTGTGGGAACTATGCTATATGGAGAAGTATTGGGACGCACCTTCCAATGATTGAATTCATGTGTGTCTGCCATAACAGTTGCTAACAGGTGCAATAGATCAAATATTTAAAAGAAATTACATGCTTACAACTTTGAGGCAACAGTTCAGGGAAGGCTCTTTCCTGTTCCAGCATTACTGTACCCCTGTGCACAGTATGTTCATATATCTGTTCATGTTTCCTTCTGTGATGTGTAGTACCCCTTAGGAGCAGCCCAACATCTTAATGGTTCCACCTTCATACCTCACTGTAGGCATGGAGTCCATGAGGAAGTATATGCAAACATTATGAACCGAAAACAAGAAAGTTTTCTTTATTAATTTTATTTCATCATTGTTTGATTTGCTTAAATGTCTGTATTCAAATCATGGAACTGCATCACTGTACTTCTATTTTAGTGAGAAGGTTTAGCATGTGGAGTAGGAACGATGATGGTAGTGACTGTTGGGATGTTTAAGATGTTTGCATGGCTTTTTTTCTTAATGTTTGCACATTTTAACAGTGGGTATGGTTGCTCTAGGGGTGTTTAAATACTTTTGGCAATGTTGTGTAGTTTTTACTATGCAGAATAGGTGCTAATAGTTCCTGCATACTCTTATTTGTAGAAGTGAAATGAAGTGGGAGTAAAATTATTGCTTTCTTAATTATTGAGTTTTGTTACTTGACCTTTAATCCAGTCAGTAGTTAGGGATTTGTGGTGGTCACTTGACAGCTGGAGAATGCTGAAATTTATAGCAGCCAGAGCGAGATGGTTTCCATGAAGGTCTGCTGTGTTTGTGTTTAATTTTCAGTTTGAACTTGATTAATCATTATGGAGAGATAAGATAGAAAACAATCAACTTCTTTTATAGCATTGAGACTTCCCTACAGGTTCAGTTACTAACACACTGTTTTAAATGCACTGCCTGAGGACTGGATTATCAGGTTTAGTTCCCATAATAATAATAAAGCTTGTTAAAGTCTTAATAACATGATAACCAGTTAATTGACTGGAGGGTGAAATTACTTCAAGAAGAAATAGTAGTAGATTATTATTATTATAATCTGTTATTATTTGTGAAACAACATTTATGATAATTAATCGCTGCCTTCTGGTCAGCAGTGTGTATCATCTTTACTACAACACCTGTGCATTTGTACTGGCTGCAAAAAGAGATAGATGAGAGAAGCTTGTATGTAAATCCATGTTATAAAGTTTAAAAAAGCTACATTTATAAAGTTATTTTATATCTATTTTTATATCTATTACTGATGCAATAATGACCTCTGCTGGCTGATTGATAGTGTCTGCACAGAGACGGGAGATAATGAGGATCAGGGTGTGGCTCTTCATACACAAAGCTCATCCACATATGAACTTGTGTATGGCTCGTGCAGGTGAAAAGTTGCATTCGGCGACTGCACACTTGTAGGAGGGGGTGTGTGTTAGTCACAGCTCACTTCAGTTAGGAGTGGAGGTCAGCATCAGTAAAGAGGAAGAGTAATGCAATCTGCTTATTGGATACGACTAGATTGAGAGGAAAATTGTAGCACTGGCATGGAATTCTTCCAGCCACGGACAAATCGGAGAGCTGGAACAATCATCTTCAGGTTGATTATGTTGCATTAGCTACAGAGTTATACAATAATCACAATAAACAGAATATTGTTGTTAGATGACACCAAAGTCTGCACAAACTCCAACGTTTAGTACTCTACCACTAAAGCAGCTGAAATCTGATTAGCTAGAGACATTTTACTTGTGTTATCTAGGTACTTTTCTTAGATTAGAGTAGAGTAGTGATTAGCCCACCAGATTGTAGCAACCTGGATTTCTGGTTTTCCAGCTGCCTAGTGAGAGCGCTGACTGAGACTTTCTGCCAAAACTGGAGTTATCTAGTTAACCAAGCAGCCTGCCTACAGCCTGTAATACACACACCCTAAGGGCACTCTTCCTCATCTCTGTGCAGGCACCTCTAATCAGCCGGCAGAGGTCGTAATCGCATTCTGACAGAGAGAGACCCACATCCGGCTCTTTGTCCCACCCCCCAACTGAGCAACTGGCCAATCGTTGCTCATACAGCCACTCAGCCTCAAACCGGTAAGGCAGAGCTGGATTTGATACGATGTACTCAGAATCCAGCTGTGGTTGCAGCGTGTCTTTTTTACCGCTGCGCCACCTGAGCGGCACATAATTGTATATTTTTAAACAGTAGGCTATTATCAAATTATTGATATAATGCTGTTCAATATTGTGCAATGCAGTGTATAATAATACAATGCTGTGCAATGTTGTGCAATATTGAAATTGCACTTGAAATTACACAATAGAAGCTGTCACACTAGGTTGCTCTGCCGCTCTGCATCCTAAAAAAAGACTGGATTTAATTAGCTGCATAAAAATAGCTAGCTTGATTACATAGTAAGCATGCTAATGGCCTGGAGCACTTTATCTGTCTAGCTTAAAATTAATGATTTTTTAATGAACAAACAAGGAAAGTCTGTAAAAGTGCAACAAAGTGAATCTGAAGTGCAGCATTGTTTTTGTTTTTTGTTTTTTATTTCAAAGAAAGAAAGTTTTTTGTGAACTTTGGGAACAGTAAGGTGGATCCATGCAATATCTGTTTGCAGTCAGTAAAAATGCGCTGGTGCGTTGGTAAAGAATTTGGTGTAGAGGACACACTCATTACATCAGAAAGGTGTGATTAGTTCAATTAAATGAAACACTTTAATGAATGATTCCCGGGAAATCACAAACATCATGTGTTTAGCAATTACTGTATTTTTTTTTATTGGTGCAGCTGATTTATGTAGGAAATATGAATTATACAGAATATTATACAGTACCTGGTACTTGATGCATTGCTCATTTATTGCTTCATGATTTTTGGAGGAACGCAGTTACTCATTACAGTTCATTGGTCAGCCCTTATCTGTTTGTACCCAGTGACCAACACAGAACCACCAGTGATCATTATTTTTTGGGTGGTGGCTTTATCATCACAGTAGTGACGCTCTGTCATTTCTGTATTCTTTAATCCCGCACTTTAGTGCCTCCTAAACCAGCAAACCTCCAGACTCCGGTGACAGAGCTGTGTAAGCCGCTGGCCAGGAGCTCACCCTTTAGCTCCAGAATGGAGGAGGGAGGTGGAGGCGGCGAAGGAAAGGGTCGAGTGTCTGACCTCATCAATCGCTTTGAAGATAACAGGTACACATTTGGGTACACAGCAGGTACACAGCCTGTTTTTAAAGCTTATTATAAAGATAATGAACACAAATAAAACTAATCTATCTTCATAACACAAATTTGTTTTTATGGAGGATATTTTTGAGATATGTATGGTGGGCAAATTTGATTATTCTTATTTATTAAATGTAAGGTCCTATTATTTGAAGTGAATGCCTAAATATTGGCTAAATAATTTCAGTAATATGCATTATTATTTTGGAATATGGGAAATTTGCCTCAACTATTTTAAATAAAGAAAATCACCCATAATAAAGTAAAAACTTGGTGTTTTTTGAGTTTTTTCATATTCACAAAAGTATTCAGACCCTTCATGTCATACTTTGTGGAAGTATCTGTGAACAGCCATTTTCTTGTTCAAGGGGGTCTAAGGCTTTGACTGAGCCACCTGGACATTCAGAGATTTGACCCAGTGCCACTCCAGTGTTGTTTTGGCTGTATGCTTTGGGTCATTGTTGCACTGAAATCTGACCTGTTGCTCTAATCTCAGAATCACTAAGAATCACCCTTTTAGTATAATGCTGGCCATACAGCCACCTCTAGGAAGGTTTGAGGTTGTGCCATGCTTTTTGTTTTCATAATCATGGAAGCCACTGTAGCCCTGGGAACAGTCAAAACCTTAGCTATTGTTTTATGTGCTCACTCTGATCTATACCTTGCGACACATAGACAGTTGCTTGGATCTAATGGCTTGTTTTTTTCTTCTGACGATGCAGTGTAAATTGTTGCTCTTTTTAGACACGTGTGCCTTTTCAAGATATGTTCAGTCAATTTAAATGGTAACAGCAGAGGGTTTTGTGAATACTTTTGTGAATAAGAGAAAAATCATATTCATTTGATAACAAATCCACAAGTAAAGCAAGCAAAAAGTCAAGGGTTCTGATTTTTTTACATTTACAATATGAACAGCATGAATTACCACTAAGATCATGTTTATACAGAAAGACTTTATCAAGAAGTTGAAGTTGACTCCCATTTACAACGGAAAGGGTGTTAAAGGAACTGAAATGGATAAGACAGCTACTGACCAGCTGCTGGTAGAAAATGAGGCTGAAGGCTGAAATAAAATGCAGAATTATTAATGTACAGATGATTAACCATAAACATAAGATTGAATTGTTCATATAGTCAGTCTATATAATATGCTGCCAGAAGAGCCTGATTTAGTTTAGTCTGCTGCACCCTGCTGGTGAAGTTTAGGCAACAACATTCATGTTAACAGCCCTTGAAATTACCAGTCTGTCATATTGGCACAACTTTACGTGAAAGGTACACACAATGGGCATTCGTTACAGATTTATAAACAATACATGGGTTTTTTAAGCAGCTAAAGTAGTTAATAAAAAGTGTAAGTGCAGTAGGGCATAGAAGAAAAATAAAAACAAATCATTAAGAAGGGCACTAGATCTCTTTTTTTGAAAGATATACATCTGTACAGTTCTACAATTGTACAACTTTAAGTCCATGTGCCAGAACTAAAGTAATGCATTTTCATTTAATAACACTGCCTCAATGCACTGTGTAACATACAATGGAGGAAAGACAAGTCATCCACTTCATATATTTAATATACTTCCAGTATAAATACACACATAATGTCCTTAAAAATGTCCTTTAGAATGTGTTAATACAGGGGACTTCTCTTGCACAATAAATGAATAACATCAGTACTTAGTCTCAAAGTCTGTGTTGGCGATTACGGCTTTGAGAAGTCTACAGTAAGACATAATTTGCTTTCTGCAGCATTATAGTTCAATTTTGGCCAATCATTTTTTAGAGGGATCCATCTGATAGACTTTAAGTTTCTAAATCCTAAATAAAAATTTAATAAAATGATTAAAACATTTAATCCTCTATCTGTCTTGTTTTAATTTGACTTTATGATGAAAATGGCTTAAGAGTTCAAGAGAGGCTTTATTGTCATTTCAGCTATATGCAAGTACATATTGAAACGAAACAACGTTTCTCCAGGACCAGGGTGCAACATAGAATTAAAAGTGCAAGACAATACAATATACACAAAAACAACACTCTAGCAGGGCAGACATCTAACAGACTGGCTTGCTGGAAAGAAGGCATCAGAAGACAGCGCTACACTAAAGTCTCTGAGAATTTCAGTATGAATCATTGTACTGCTGACATTTATTTATAAAGATTAAGTGACTGTATGTCTGTGTCACAACTTGTGAGACTAAAATAGCTGAATCAATTAGTTAAAGGCATGTCAATATGTTTTAAATATGAAATGTATTTGTAGTCGTTGTGTGCTAGACTTTAGTACATACACACAGTTCTGGCTCTGATATGAAAACTCAAAATTCAGTAATGTTATACAGGTTAGGCTGGTATTTTTAGTATGTACAATTAAATGTTAGGCATGATATATAAGCAATAGAGGTGGTGTTTAAATCCTTATCATAAGAAAGAGTTAGCTATGTATGTATGTATGCAAATGATGTGGTTTAAAGCAGCAAAGCTCACACACTCTGTCCTCGTATGCATGTTGTCCTAAACTTACCCTGGCAGCCTGAGGTATTCAAACACAGATGGTTTTTCCAGACATACTCACACATGGGTAAATGATCAAAATTCTATTGGATATTCTGCCCCACACAAGCTTAAAATAATAGCTACTGTATAAATACACACTCATATATACGTACATCCTGTTTGTGCTGCAGGTCTGATAACGTTGCTCTATTTCAGTTGTGTAGGAGGCAAGATCTTTATTGTACCGCTGGCCTAAATAGATTCTGTGGTGGGCCTTGAGACAGACAATGAAAACAGTAATGCACAAGTGGTAGCTGAGGGGTCCTAAGAAGGCAGTTTAAGAAGGTGTACATCATGATGAGCATGTTGGAACAAGTTACATTTAAAGACAGAAAAGTCATCTTTAGTGTTTGTGGTCTTATTAGATAGTTTGTATAGTTTGCAAAAGGATTTTAAATAAAGCTCATATGATTACAAATCTACAAATATTAGGAACACTACTGCTAGGTGTTTACCTCTGGGTAAAGGTAGGCTGCCTGAAGCTATATACCCATGTCTTGCCACAACTTAATGCGCCCAGTGTATTTTTACAGTGTCATGTGTGTATGAAACTGTACACCTAAAAACCTCCAAAACTGGCACCTTTTCTACTTCAATAAAGCAGATTAGAAAAAAAATTTCCACCTCACTTTTACTTCATTTGTGCAGACCTAGCATTGCCCTCTTACTTGTTCCAAACCAGTACTAGCTGTTCTCCTGCTTTTTACAGTTTGGTTAGTTAGAGGGCCTCTGCCCTCTCGGCAATTTGGATGGGAACTGGCATGAGTCCAAAAGTGAACAGCAGCATTTTTACCACATCATGGATTTAGCCAGCACCACCTTCTTTGCCCATACATGTACACATTAGTCTTTTCTGAAACTTTATCTAAGCTTACTTGCTTTATATATGCTGTGATAATGCACATTAGGGTCATTATACCACAAATGTATATCTGTAGGAACTGTGCAGTGATCTGGTGTGGTGTAATGTACTGTACCACCCTCAGGTTTCTGCCACCCGCCCTGTACAGGAAAGGATTGTCTGCAGGTGGGCCACAGACTGGAAGCAGCTGGAAAGTGTACAGGATGTGTGGTTATGTGGGGGCTGTTAAAAGTGTACTCAGTGTTGCTTACTGCTTCATTAGTCCTGGTTTTTAAAAAAACTCCTATAAGCAGTAGAACTTTATCAAATGTTCACATACACTTGTACGGGACATGCATGTTATGGCAGTTTTGGAATTTTAATAATTTTTTTGCAACTATTCTTTCAGAGATTTTAACTGTTTTTTAACCAGCCAAATTGCTTATTAGGCTTTTTGTTTTACTATAGGTGGTGGCGTCACTGGTCTCTTGACAAAATCAGGAGAACACCAAGCTGTTACTATACGCTGAATCCAAGAAATCCCAACAAAACAATGTATTACAAGCACATTTTTAAAAGCTATTTGGGTTGCATCTGACCATATATACAAATTACTACCTTAGCATCATGTGACTGTTTGGCTTTTCTATTCAACTTTGGCAAGAGCGGACTATTTTATGTATTAGCCCAATTATATTAATATTAATTAATAGGTATAGAAATACTTGGGCTTTAATCACAGTTCAAAGTCAAAAGTTTCATGAACTTGTCCTGCAATTAAACAAAATTATCGGGACGCACACTTCTTTGTTTCAAAAATCAATCACAAATTTAAGTATTTCTTTAGTTTATAGTGGGTATTTCTAAGAAAATCTGCTGTCAAACAATACATAGACATAGATAGTGACTTCTAATTACTAATTTAGTGGTGTAGTTCTGTTATTTAATTTATTGGCATGACCTTAATAACTCATTAGTGATTGTAAATGACTTATTTGTGCTTATTTTAGTAGGACTACTTTAACTACACTCATTAGACTGAGCCCTAAACAGTACAACAGGAAAAATATGTACATACTGTATCCTGGAAAGCAGATGATTTTAACAAGTCAAGAAGTGACTACTTGATTTATTTGATTACTTTAAACTGAGAATAATTTGGTCTGAATGATCAGCTGTAATCCAGTAGCCAGAATTGAAAACTTCTGGAACACACTGTTTACAGTCAAGTGAGCTTTTACATCAGCATGGGCTTAGAGGCTGCTGTTTAAGAAGGAAATTCTTTTTAATTGTACTACTTGTGGCTTATTCTAATGTGTAGAGTTACAAACAAGTCACCAACTTTGGAATTAAGAGGCCATGTACAAACCCATAATATTATATAATATTATATATTATAAACTTATAGAATAACTCAAATTAATATGAGTTACACAAATGTGGTTACACGCATGTTCCTTACAGGTGTATGTAAAGATTTAACTTAAACTGTAGTTTTTATCTGTGTGTGTTGTATTTTGGCATGTGTTATGAACTAGGGCTTTCTCTTGAGACAGTGCAGCAGTGCCTATCCTCACTTCCTCTGCCTTCCCTCCTTTTCCTCCATCACTTCCCTAACCTGCATGGTCTCACATCCTCTGCTAACACCCAAACACGCATGCTTGGGTACGCGCGCACACACACACACACACACACACTCACTGTGCTGCCCTACATCGTAGAGGAAGTTTGTGCACTGGTGTATTTTTAACTCTAACACATTTTCTCACTTGCTCTTGCTAGATTTCTTACTAGCTACACAAGTGAGCCACTGTTTGCTGTTAGTAGAGGAGATATTTCACTGCTTGCTGATAAAGAAAATCTTTTGCTACCTCTGACCTAGGTTCTTTCTCTCTCTCTCTCTCTCTCTCTTTCTCTCTCTCTCTCTCTCTCTCTCTCTCTCTCTCTCTCTCTCTCTCTCTCTCTCTCTTACAGAGACACTAACGGCAGGAAAGAGGGTTCGCCTCAGAAGACTAACAGACCTGTTAAGAGCAGCCCGTTACACAAGATCTGCCAGAAACAGCCACAAGACACCAACACAGACAGCACTGGCATTGCCAGTCATGCACACATGCCGTCTGCCAATGGGGTGTTAGGTCAAATGGACAAAGACAGGGAAGACAACAGGGCTGCAAGATCTGCCAGCCAGCCAGTACTGAATGGAGATATAGGTGAACAGAGTGTAGACGGGGACCCGGAGGGGTCTGTCTGTGTCACTGAGGCACCGGGGGAAGAGGACCGGAGCAGCAAAGAGAAGACGAAGAATGAGGCCGATAAAGAGGACAGGAGTATGGAACACAAGGTGAGTGTGTGTTTAATGTTTTTAGAATATGCCACTTTTTTAAACATGAACAGGCAGGGGCTTATTAAAAGTAATAACTTACTTGCAAAATCACTATAGTAGTTGTACTGTGGTACATTACATAGTTTCTCTATGGTGCATAACGCTGACTTTGGTAACTGTATGATCAAACTATAGTCAATATTCTATAGTCTTTTTGTTTTTAATATGTTAATAAAAGCATAATAATAAAGTAGTTTAACTGTTTAATTGCGTGTTATGGTCAGTTTGGTTACTGTGTAAACCACAGTACTTTTCTACTGTATGGACACTATGGTTACTGTACGTGAAACCATGATGGTATGGTGGTTCATGATCACTTTTAGTTATACTACAGTGATTATAAAACAGTGTTTCATGGTCACTATGGTTACTATATGTTAAAACATACAGTGCCACAGTGGTTTTACTATTGTGTTTTATCGTCACTCTAGTAACCATATGGTAAGCCTTACTGCTTTACTAAAACACGTCATGGTAACAATCTTAACCCATCATACCTCAGAGATTGAGCAACAGTGGTATATAGTTCCTATGGTTTATATTCTGGTTACTATGATTATGTTACACTTTGCTGCCACGGTGGTTTTACCATCCATCACAATGATAACTGTAGTACAATTTAGCCATCATGCTACAGTAAGTTTACTATGGTTAATGGTAACAATGGTTACTCTATGTTAAACCTAATATAATAACCTTACTACAGTAATTTAGTTGAAGTTATTTAGTTAGAAGTTGTTGCATCAACTTCTTTTAAGCTGAATATAAATGACTACAAACCTGAAACAGATTCATAATTGTAAACTGGCCAGGATGTAAGGCAGCAAAGCAGCCCGAACAGATGATGCTTTCTCCATTATGCTTCACATCTGGATTAAGACTTTGTTGTTGGTGTGCAGTGCAGAATTTCCCTCCGGGACCCCAGAATTCTCCCAGAAGCATTGTAGAACGTTAAGACGGTTTGGTGAAAACTCAAAATGCATCTATGCTTTTTAAGAGTAGTGCTGTCCGTCCATCAACACCATTCTTGTTTGGTGTTTTTTGTTCAGTGGACAAACACCAAGTTTAGAAATGTCTTTCGCTATAAACTTTTGGTTTCTCACCACCCATTTTAGCATTTCACAGCTCAATGCCAAAAGTAGCAAATCTCCTATATTTATTAACTGTTTGTCTTATAGTGATTTTGGTGAGATTTGGTGAACATTGAGGTATACTTTTGTATTATTTCCCAGTTTGTGCACATCTAAAGTTCTTAGTGCACCTATATTACCTACACTTTTATTCTCATCTTATTTATGGAAAACCTGCCTAACTAACCCAGATGTTTAAATACTCATTTCAGTCTGGTGTGTTCAGTTAAGAAGTGGAATGCTTATTAGATGCACCAGCTTCTGCAACGGTGCCATTTTTTCCTTTGTTAAGATAACTGTGGTTACTGTATGTTGAAATGTGATTTTAGAATGCTACCTTTAAGGGTTTTTTGGTTTTGTTTTGCATTTGATGCAGGTTGTGTCTGCACATGGGTAATGAGGGACTCATTTATTTGACATGTTCTGCCCATACTAAAGTCTTTATGCTTTCATGCTCTCCAGTTGGTGCTAACTTTAGAGCCTTAATCATTAAATTGCCTTCATTTTTTTCTTCAGAAAACCTTTTTCGATCTGGTAACAATACATATCAGTCATAATTTCTTGCTTCCTGGACCATTACAATGTCATTTATTGCAATTATTGTGAATGTCAGTGTAGCAAAGTTTGCAAATATTATTTGTTGCTTTTATTTAGTTATAAACTTATATACTTTCTATTCTTGTTGTAACGGATTGGTTATATAGTAACAGAGTAGTTTTCACCATGATACTTAGTGTTTTATCATTAAGCAGAAATATGGACTGTTACAACAGCATTTCACACATTTCTGTGGAATGTGAAATAATATACCAAGGTATTGTCAGCTCAAACTATAGCACCACATCACAACACTGGGTAATTCCACCATGCAGCTATGTTCTACCTTACTAAACTACCATTGTAAAATATTGTAGTGTTTATAGAGATGTAATATCAAAACATTTGTGCTTTAAATCTATGGTTACAGTAAAAAAAAAATTCACCGAAAGATTTAACCAAATAAGTGATCCCCTTTTTACCACTTAACAGCGAGTTAATTCTCTCACATCAATGATTTCTTGTTTAATAATCACTTCTATTAAAAGATAAAACAAGAGAACAGAACCCACCTTTTCATGAACCAGTAGTATGTATTATAATCACATTTTATTTATTACAAAGGCTCTTATGTAATAATAATGAAACTGTCATGTAATAATTTGTAATATTTAAAGTTTACCTTCCTGTTTTTACCATCAACTTTGCTAGCGTTGCAAATCTGCAGTCTGACTTTCAGCTTGTTCTCCCCCTATCTACTTAACGTCTTTCAACTCCAGTCCCTTCTTTAATGTCTATTCTTGTTTCCCCTTGTATGAACAGTAATAGTAAAGGTCATGTTTTTTACCAGTGTTGTTGGTTTGGACTACTTGTCTACTTAAAAGTGCTGAAACCACAATGCTTAGACTTTCTGCACCAGGAGGTTTAGTTCCAATTTGCTGGCACTTGCTCTCTACCACACTTCATTTAAGTACAGTTGGTTTGTTGATGTGTTTAGGGGAGAGTAAACTGACTCTGTCTTTGACCTTTCAAGTATTCCGCTAAGCTCAGACATCCTCAGCATGCAGATTAATTACTGCATTACTTGCTTAGTCTGTGTTGACAGGTACATTTCAGCCTGCTCTGCAGGGTTATGTCCTTTATCTGCTCTTACACGTGTGATTCAGGTCCAGAAGGAATTGATCATTATTAAATTATATAATTTAGAATTAAACTTTTTTGCCCCCAATTATATATTTTTATATTTTCTATAGTTTTTATATTGCACAAAACTGCACCTTTTTTAAAATTACAATGTAAATTGCACATGCTAAATGTTTACAATGTTTTCTATGTTTACAGGTATGAATGTGTGTGTTAGAGAGTGTGAGCTGTGTGAATAAGATTGTCTTTACTGTATTTTTTCGTGCACTGCAAGCATCTGTGTAACCAAAAACAAATTCCTTGTATGTGTGAGCATACTTGACCAATAAAGCCCGATTCTGATTCTGATTCTGATTCTGATTCTGATTAACCCCTAAGTATGCAATCATTCTGGTTGAGGAGGGCTGCAGATTAGCACATCTTTTACAATATATAGTGTGCCAACAGCTGCTTTAAACAATGTATTGCTCTGCTGCTTGTGCTGGAGACCTGACTAGTCTATATGCATTGTTGTTGCAGACGCAAGAAGCCCCCCCGACCTTTCCTCTATAAGACATGGCCATTTGTCTTGTGTCCAACCAGACTTGAGGCCTAGACTTAAACCTGGGTATCCCAGTGGGTTACCACATTAGACCACTGCACCACCTAAGCACCAGTTTTTACCATTTTGACTATTCTGCTAACTGTAGCCATTTTGGTTTTGTTTGAATATATGACACCTGAAACTGCAAACGTTACGTTTGATTGCATACAAGCAATCAGTTGATGTACCACAAGCTTTAGCTGTTGAAGAATAAGGCTTAAAAACTAATTTTATGGAAAAAATTGGGACAAGCATTTTGCAAAATGTTCATATTGCATTACAAGTAGGATGTACAGCAATGTCTAATGCATCTTAAATTCTGATGTTACTATTTTGGTGAATGAATTGAATGTCCAGTCACGTGACATCTTTTAAGTAAAAACACCAGGTTCACTTGATCTACCTCTTAAAAAAGGAAATGTGACAGAGATGTGTCAGATGTTTAGAGCAATCACAAAGTCTCAAGTTGTTGTGTGAATATTGAAATCCTGTATGGTACAGAAGGGTCAGCTCTTGTACTGCTTGAGCCATAAGGATTAAGGGTTTTGCTTAAGGGTTTGGTTGATAGCCAGAGCTGTATCTCTGAGCCACCACTGTCCCTAACAATAATTAAAAGGCATTAATGACTCACTAAATCTAACTAATAAAACTATTCATTTTATGGGTCCAAATTATAACTACTTAAATTTTTCAGGAGACCAACGAGCAGAAGCTTTACAAGATAGCAAATGAGCTTCTCCAGACAGAGAAGGCCTATGTTGCACGACTTAATTTATTAGATGGGGTAAGTGTGCCCGTACATGTTGCTGCACTTGCACAATTCACATGTAATGCATTTTCCCAGTTATTAGATTTAATGAGTTTAATAGCTAGGGTACATTGCTTTTATGACTTAACTAGCAATGATGATCTGAATGAGCTTTAGATGATCTAGCATACAAAAACGAGACTAAAAATAACTTGGCCCTGTTGTGCAGGTGTTCTGTACTAAGCTGATGGATGAGGCAGGGAAAGGCACGTTCCCTGTCGAGGTGGTGAAGAACATTTTCTCTAATATTTCCTCCATCAACACCTTCCACAGCCAGTTTCTCCTTCCAGATTTGGAGAAACGCATGGGAAAATGGTAAGAGCTTTATTCTTTACTGAAGTCAGATCACTTCTCCTGAAATAATCTCATTCTAATGATTGTGTTACTCAATGACTTACACCATTCATTACACCAAGGATGGTGGCGAATTATTACAAAAGTCAATAATGGAAAGGGGGTCAAGAGGGAGCCTGAAGGACACAAATCTTCAAAAAATAATAATAGTTTGGGTAAACTTTGTTAGGTGTCCAAAGACTGTTGCCTTATGTATGTGTGCGATGATGGTGGCTGGGATGACAGTGGTAGCTCAGCGGTTAAGGTACTGGACTAGTAATCAATAGCTTGCCTGTTCAAGCCCCACATCTTCAGGTTGCCACTTTTTGGTCCCTGAGCATAATTCTAAATCGCTTTGGATAAAAGTGTTTGCTAAATACCACAAATGTAAATGCAAATTGAGGCATAGCAAATAAATTAAAATGCAAGTACATTTTTGTGTATTAAAAGAAAACTATTGTTTTTGTAGTTATAAAAAAAATCCCTTACTGTTCTGTAGAAGATCTATATTGTTTTATAGATATTTATAGAACGTAAAGGGGAAGTTTGACATTAAGGGTATTAAAATGTTTAATGTGTTTATTTAAGCAATGTCTTGCTTGAACAGCTTGTCAGGTTCCACAAATAGGAATTTTTTCTCAGCATTATAGAATGACTTTTATAAAACGGATAGTTCCGGTCCTAAAATCTGATTGGCTGAGCCGCGTTCGAAGCCGTTGTAAAATCCCCGATAAACGCACACCTATGACCACCTCACATCATTCCATATTAATACGCCACTGAATAGAAAAAATTAATGTTATTTTCGCCCTCATGTTGCCTAGCAACACTGTTAATCGAACTATTTTGCGTCGCGGAAGAATGCTTTATTGTAAGTTTATACACAATAAATACATTTATGAATTAAACATTGTTGTATTTATTATATTTTATGTTGACCGCTGTTTTATAAAAGCAATAAGCCACTCGAGACCGTGCATTACTGTTATGATTTTAGCACGGGGAAAGAAGTTTTAGGCACTCCGCTTCGCGTCGTGCCAAAAACGTCATCCCCGTGCTAAAATCACAGTAATGCACGGCCTCTCGTGGCTTATTGCTTTAATATAATCTCTAAAGCTGAATTTGGTCACTGGTCAGTTGTGATTTCCTGTTATCTTTAATTATTATTTAACAGTCTACTGTGCCTCCACAGGGAGTCAACACCTCGTATCGGGGACATACTACAGAAACTCACCCCCTTCCTAAAGATGTATGCAGAGTACGTGAGGAACTTTGATCACGCCATGGAACTACTGAAACAGTGGACAGATCGATCACCTCAGTTCAAGTCCATCGTTCAAGACATCCAGGTTAGAGGGGCAGTGATGGTTTTGTGTGGTTATTTTCTATTTCAGTCTGTCATGGGGCAAAAGTGCAAGATATAAACACATACAGAGATGGTCAGGAGCTTTAGGTAATGGTTATTAGTGCCATACTAACTGATTTAAGTCTGTCAGAAATTGCTAATCTGGATTTTTTGAGCACAACACTGTTTACATAGAATGTGTAAAAAAACATCTAGTGAGCAGCAGTCAGTAAATAGAAGAAATCCAATGGCTTTACCTGTGTCAAAAAGAGCGTTTGCCAGTCTGCAGCCCTCTTTGGCCTGCTTGTATGTTGTGTGTGAGACAGAGGTTGACAGTGTCGTGGGGGAATTGGGCATGTCTAAATTAATTTTAAAAATGTATATGCTTTAAAATATTCGCTGGATGTATAAATAATTTGGATTTTAGTGACACAATGACTGGAAATGGTCAAAAGCTGTTCTAGCAAGCAATCTGAATACCTTACTCACTAAAGTGTACTGTATAATGTTTTTTTTCTCTAATGCACATAAAATCAGCCTTGTACTGGTTGTTTTGTTCTAATACCAAGTGTGCTTCTTTATCATTAACACTAGCCAGTTGTTTATTGTTCTTTCTGGTCCTGAGTTCAGAAGCAGGACGTCTGTGGGAGTCTAACACTGCAGCACCACATGCTGGAGCCTGTGCAAAGAGTACCAAGATATGAGATGCTCCTCAAAGACTACCTGAAGAAGCTCCCTCAGGACCACGTGGACTGTCGGGATGCCGAGAGTGAGTCCTAAAAAACTCGTCCTTGTCATTTTCTTGTAGTGTTACATATTAAGATGTAATAAAATAAACCTTTTATAAGAAGTATTCTGCGACTCATCTATGTTTCTATGTGTCGACATTTGCTTTTTACGTTTTGAGAAAATTATTTTTCTCATTCTAGAGTCTTTGGAGATTATTGCAACAGCAGCCACACACTCCAACACTGCAATTCGCAAATCTGTGAGTGCCTTTATTGCTCTCTCCACTTTTCAGAAAAGTCTCAAACCTAGTTTTACCATGGAAAACGACTGTCTTAAAATAACAATAAAAACATCTTAGAAATTGGATATTTTTTCTGATGCTTATTTTTTGTAAGACAGTTTTAATGGTTTTATCATACAGTAATTAATATATATCTTAAAATTGTAATTTGTCTGTGTTTAAGAGATTTTTACATGCCAAGATAATTTGCAAGCCTGAATGCTTTTGTAAATAAGAGGTTTTTAATTTGAATTTTGAAATAATTAAAAAATGCTCACACAATAAATTGTGCAAACCGGCAAGGGGTCAGGATACTTTCTGATTCACTTTATAAGATAATGTGCAACAAAAATGTAAATAAGGAAGAATTTAAGGGTCTGCAAAAATGCCTGGAAAAAACATTTTCCTAAAAGGATGACAAAACAAAACATCTTGCACAGAAAGAAAACATTCGTGTTTAGATCAAATCGATACCATATGCTTGTTGCTGTACTCACGTATTCATCATGTTGTTTCTGACAGGAGAACTTGAAGAAACTTCTGGAGATCTATGAGATGCTGGGTGGGGAAGAGGACATAGTCAATGCATCCAATGAGTTCATAAAGGAGGGCCACATTCTTAAACTGGCAGCCAGGAACACCTCATCCATGGACAGATATCTCTTTCTGGTGAGCTCAACTCAACTTCTGTGCTGGATTCAATCATTATTATTATAGTGCAGCTATCAACAGTACTGAGATGCTCATACTTCCAGTCCAGGCACTTGTTTCTGATTATTATATCTAATATTTAATGACACAATAATGCAAAATTATGATGGAAGTTCCAAACAGCCTCAGCAGAATGAGGTCACTTTTCTACTTACCAGATGCCACAATGGGTGGAGGAATACAGTCAGCATAGAGTAATCCTCCATATGTGATAAAGCTCTGTTAGGAATCTGCTCCAGTGGCTTCAGTGTCGGCAGGCACATGTGCTAGTAATAAGTAATTGGAAATTATCAAATTGAAAGGAAAAGGGGGTAATAATAATAACAAATAGTCCTAACCAAGGCACGGTGGCTCAGTGAGTATCTCTGTCGCCTCACAGCAAGAAGGTCCTGTGTTCGATCCCCAGGTGGGGCGGTCTGGGTCCTTTCTGTGTGGAGTTTGCATGTTCTCCCTGTGTCTGTGTGGGTTTCCTCCCACAGTCCAAAAACATGCAGTCAAGTTAATTGGAGACACTGAATTGCCCTATAGGTGAATGGGTGTGTGTGTGTGTGTCTGCCCTGCTATGGACTGGCGCCCCATCCAGGGTGTTACTGTGTGCCTTGCGCCCATTGAAAAGCTGGGATAGGCTCCAGCACCCCCCTGTGACCCTAATTGGATAAGCGGTTAAGACAGTGAGTGAGTCCTAACCAAGTTATTCACAGTTATTAGGACCTCTAATTTTTGCATCATTTCCAGAGTAGTAACACTGAGTTGTCTCATAGTTTTGGTCATATAGAGTTTATAAAGTGATGAGCCAAAACTGTGCACTGCAATGCCTATTTCATAACAATCAGGGTTATTTTAAATGTTGGGCTGATGGTAGCAGATATGGGCAGCCACAAAAACCTGAATGACTTTGATGGGGCCAAATTGTTATAACCAGACAACTGGGTTAAAGTGCCTTTATAAACTCACTGATGTTGGCAGACATAAAAGCTGTGGTCTCTAGTACGGACCAACAGAAGGGCTGTTGTGGCTTAGATTGCAGGTCATTTTAATGCTGGTGATGAAGTGAATGTGTCACTACACCATGTATGACACAGTACCCATGCTAACTCCTATCCACTGTTGAAAGCACCTATAATGAGCAGGCAGGTAGGCATCGAAACTGAATATCGACACAATAAAACAATGTTTATTGTTCCAACAAGTCTTTCTCCAAGATCATGTGGATGGCTGCATTTACCTGTGGAAGAGATGTCACCACATCTCAACATGCAAAATTGAAAGACTTGCTAATAATGCCCTAGAATCAGATACCACAGGACTCTTTCAGATGTGATGGCTGGTCATAATGTTTTGGCATATTGATGTATTTTTTTTCTCTATGTGGTTTTCTCACATCTGTGTGTTTATCTCTTTGCCTTCAGTTCAACAGCATGCTGCTGTACTGTGTCCCCAAATTCAGTCTAGTGGGGCAGAAGTTCACAGTACGTACACGAATTGGCATTGATGGGATGAAGGTGATGGAGACATATAACGAGGATTATCCTCATACCTTCCAAGTGTCTGGAAAGGAACGAACCCTCGAGCTGCAGGCCAGGTACACCTCACTTTAGCCTAACTCAAATAAATCAAACAATTGTTTAAATAAATTCTAAACTGTTCTCTTGATTGTTTTCTGTCCAGCTCTGAGCAGGATAAAGAGGACTGGATAAAGGTAATGAGATCTCACAGTTTTCATCTTTTTTTTATTCTTTACATCCCTTTAAACAGCGATGTTCTTTGCCTTTTAGGCTTTCCAGAAAATAATCGAGATCTTTCAACAAAAGAACGAGACCTTCAAAATGGCTGCTAAAGAAATGGAGGAAGTATCGGTGAGTAGCATGGCATCTACTGGAAAGTTAAGCTAATAAATTAAGTTAAGATAATAAACTTGGAAATCTCAGTACCGAAGCTTTATGATGATTTATTTATAAGATTTTGTGTGTCACTCAGATATCAGATCTGGGAAAGCGAGCGCCACGCTGGATTCGGGATAATGAAGTGACCATGTGTATGAAGTGTAAAGAACCCTTTAACGCTCTCACTCGGAGGAGACATCACTGTCGAGCCTGTGGTTATGTAAGTAGCACAGTGCTGTAACTTTGATTCATTTAGTTTTACTCACCAATTCATCCAAGCACACAAACTAGTATCCTCAGTTCTCAAGCATCCTGGACAAGATGGATCCCAATCCATCAATGCAACCCACCTTCCTCAGAAGCAGACAATAATTTTTGTATGTAGATGCCTGACCAGCCCACAACACCGCTGTGGATTTGAACTCTGGATCCCAGCAGTAGTGGGCTGGCAAAATTAACCACTGAGTGCCCTACCAAACGATTTAAAAGTGTTATAAAAAGGGAAGGTAACAGTGGGAAACATGGCAATGTCTCAACATTTTTGACTGTGTTGCAGACATCAAATTCTAAATTTGGTTAGATTTACAAAATACAATTAAGTTTTACAGTAAAAACATTGGACATTTTTATTTTATTACTGTCAGTTAAATTATGCGAGATTCTTGATTTTATTGTATTTTACAAAATATCTTAACTTTTCTGCAAATGGGTTTGTGGTTAATTTGAAGCTTCAGTTAATTAATTATCATGTTTGAACATGTAACAGCTGTCACTAAACTATTATAATCTTGGTCTCTGTGGCTACTTGAGGCTCTGTAAAAGGACCTGGGTTGAAACCTTGTCATTGCTTACTGTCAATGAGTTTGGCATGGCCTTCCTGTGGCTATGCTAAATTGCCTCTTGGTGCTGTGTGAATATACGTTTATGCCTTTGGCCGGGTGTCTCCCAGTGAAGAGAGGGGCTCTATTTGTTTTGATTTAAGTTAACCTCTGGAGTTTCTGGCCAAACCTTTAAAGGAGTACATGTGTCGTTTTATGTTTTTATTTTAGGTGGTGTGCTGGAAGTGCTCAGAATATAAAGCTCCTCTGGAATATGATGGCAGCAAGATGAATAAAGTTTGTCGTGATTGCTACTCCATCCTAACAGGGCATACTGAAGAGACAGAGGGCAAAAAGAAGGGCATTCTGGAGGTAAGCTCATCATTGTATTTAACTGTAAAAATATGAACTTTTATATATGAATTAACATTTTAATTTTAATTGTAAACCAGAAATAGAAACTGATATTTTATAAACTTGAAATATACCATAAATTGTCCATCCCTCAGACATAGCCAAACATGTCTGTATGTAGTCGTCTGACCATCCGATAGCACATCTGGGGATTCGAACCCTGGATCCCTGCGGTAGTGAGCTAAAATCATTTACTGTTTTGACCCTCTTTCACTATTTATAATGCTGTTTAAAAAAATCCCTACGTTCATCAGCATTACATGTGTATTTTATATAGATATTCTCATTACTAGACTTAAGTACTTATTAAGACCTTGTGCTAAAATGTGAGAATAAATATTGTCATTTAGAGCAAATCACAAATCAATATTCTGTATTATAACCCTGATTTTCAATCACAGACTTTAAAATTGACTGTATGCCACTCCAGGCAAAACAAATTCTAGCTGCTCTGCTTTGTGTGATGGCTTGTGACCATTCGTCTTCCTTTTGATCACAATAGCTGCAATAGTTGTGAGACGAATGCCTGATTATCTTTTAAAAAATAATGAACAATAAATTACTGCCTGGTCCTGTTATCTACACAGTTGAGTGTCTAAAGTCAGTTTAAAAACCACAACTTCATTTACTGTTCTGCTTCCTCTTGATCAAGTTTCAGTTTAAGCTAAAGCTTCTGTCTCTGGCACTTGAACTGTGATTAAACCGTGTGTGTGTGTGTTGTTTTCAGATTGAAGCAGCGCAGTTCTGTGGCAGCAGTATAATGTGTGGCTTCCTGCAGTACTGTGAGAAGAATAAACCATGGCAGAAAGTCTGGTGTGTTATTCCTCAGAAGGAGGCTTTAGTGCTTTATCTGTATGGAGCTCCTCAGGTGAGTGCATCATCGTCTCAGGATATTTTCAGCTCATTTACGTTCCATTATGGACACATACAGTTAATGCAAGTGAAAACTTTACTTCCTGATTTTAAAGTTTAGTCAGGGGGTTTTAGAGAAACGTTACTGATGACTCATAAGAGAAGAAAACTTCTGCTTTCGTTCCTGAATACCACAGCAAAGCTTCAAAAAAAGAAAGTCACATTTTAGTCTTTAACTGTTCTGCATGTTTAAGTGTTCTGCATGTTTAAGTGTTCTGCATGTTTAAGTGTTCTGCATGTGTCCTCAAAGTAAATTCAAAGAGATTTAAAAACAGTTTAAAACCAAAAAATAATTTAATAAATTAAAGTAATACGTTGGATACGTTGCCCAATTAAGTTGTAGAGTCAAAATAGTAAACATATTAATGACCTGGTAAAGGGAGAGCACCCACCGATATGTGACCACTGTAATACACAAATAACCATTGAACATTTATTGACAAAGTACACAAAATATAACATAGAACGTCAAAGACTTGCAATAACAAATACAGTGGTTAAAATTGTCTACAAAACCAAAACAGAGACTCAGAGAAAATCTAGAACTTCTAGAACTAAACACAGAAAGGACACTAGACAAAGAACATTAATAAATAACCTGTACAAAATCTAGGTACCTATCTTGCCATGAGAATGACCAATGTGTAAACATGGCGTTAAAAAAACAAACAATAAACATAATAATGTTTTATTTGATTTTATCATTTTATTAAAATATAGGCCCACAACAACCTTATGCCATTTTTTTTCATAAGCAAATTAAGACAATAGTCACAATAATTTATATGAAATTTTTATTGTTTATTGAAAATAACTATAATTAATATGGAATTACTTACCACTTGGTCGGTAAGTGCTGCACCACTGGTAGCTGTGATGATTTCTGAGCAGACCATGAACAATGACCTGAACCAAGTCATGTTACCTAATAATACCAGACAAGACTTTTGATAAATGATAACTTAATTGGGTGAAAACCTTTAATCATGTCTCCTACAGGATGTTAAATATATTGTACCTCCTGGTGCACAGGGTTAAAAACTTCATAATAATAACAAAAGCTCGGCCTACCTGTCGCGCAAAATGGTTCAGAATGGTTAGGAGTTTGAGTTCCCTCTGGTGTTATTAAACCACAGTTAATGAATCTTTGCAGTGTATATAGGGACTTGGTTCTCATGAAAGAATGTCTGCACCATAAGGACCCTGTGTATTATCTTACAGTTGTTGTCCATGCAAAACAATAATTTGACCTCTACATGACATGTTGAATTTGTTTTAAATCTAATATACAGCAGACAGTAACAAATGTTTAGCCATAGTATTGCTAGGAAAAAAAAACAAATACAGTTTATAGGATATAATATGTACTTAGTATAAGTATCAAAGTCCAAATGGTTTCCACACCAGTAACTCATCTCTCTGATGTCTCTCTGCAGGACGTGAAGGCGCAGTCCACAATCCCTCTGCTGGGTTACTCTGTGGAAGATGCTCCCCGTACAGCAGACCCTCCAGCCAGTTTCCGTCTGTCCCAGTCGAAGTCGGTGCACAGCTTTGCAGCTGAGACAGAGGAGCTGAAGCAGCGCTGGCTCAAAGTTATTCGTGTGTGTGTGACCGGGGAGATACCCGAATGCCCTCCGCCACCTGATGCCCACGTGCCAGAGATCAGTCGAGCGCTGAGTTCAGACAGCGTGTAAAGAAAGAGGAAGCGCACAGCATCGTCTGTGCCACCTCAGGCCTCAGAGAAAGTCATAAAGATACACCACCAGAGACTCCATGTGAGCAAACCATGAGCTTGGTGAATGAACCTCAGCCACAGACAGGGCTGAGAAAAATACACCCATGCTGGATTCAACAATTATAAGGCTATCCAAAAAAAAGGCTCAACTTGCAGTCCAAAGTGATGGCATGCATACACAAGTGCTATTCAAAGTCATCGGTGCTCCAGGATGGTTGGTTAAGGTGTTATGGATATAGAGACTGAATTTCTTATACACAACTCTCTTAGTCTCAGCCACTGCAGTATAATCACTGCAAGCAGTACTATGATAGCGCAGTATGGTAAATGTATTGTATATATTGTAGCAATCCACTTAGATGTATATATATACGCCCTCACTGTCTCTTTTATAAAGATGTGAAGTGAAAGCAGGCCTCTCTTCAACACTGATTAAACGTCTGAGATTAAATTCAGGCCATATCAGCAGCCATGGAAGAGAGATTATTGTTCTTCCTACAATCCTTTGTTCATAAGGACAACAAATGACATTCTATTACTGATGAACTCGCAATAAAATTATTGTATGTTGCTACACGTGAAGAGCACTTCAGCAGGAGTCATGATGCTACATTAGAAAACCATCATTTACAAACTCATTCCACCCCAGCACGTCCATCACTCAGCCTATAATATGGATCTACAGACTGAAACTCATCTGCCCTTAGTCTGAACTTTTCTAATTAAAGGACACCTTTGAAACCACAGCACTGCCAATAATGTGCTGTGGTGTGCTGTGCTGTGTTTAATCTGCATCCTCCTTTTAAAACCTGGAAAACGGATGCCCTGCTGGCACATAGAATGCAGAGAATCAAAATGTCCTGGAATTTTCCAATCCAGTTTGTTTTCTAATGTTTTGAGATGTTATAGAGGTCTGAGTATTAATCGATGCTGCTATTAACCCATCAAAATCATCAATGACTAACAAACGAAGGCACGGCACTACCCAAGCTTGGACATCTGTAAGCTCATGGATACAAAATACTTCAGATAGTGCTTTTTTAAGCTAGTTCGATTGCATTATGACATCCCTTTTCAGCTAGCATGTACTAGCAATCACTATTCTAGGATGTTAACTAAATTGTGCAGACAACTGGGCTTGCTAACTCAGTATTTTCTGCTTCCAAGTATCTAAGAAAATACCACCAGAATTGGTGATTCCTTCTGGAAAAGTCAGGATGGTGTGGGACGGGACGGTGTCTTTAACCCTGATACAGACGTATCAACATTATGTCTGTTCCAAAGCAAATACTTCAGTCATTTTAATTGTGAGCATAACGGAGAAGTGCTACTTTAGTTTTGTTGATGGTGTAAACAACAGACACATGTGGATCATACATCTATTAATAAGCTTTCGTAAATGTATTCATTTTAAACAGAACAAGCTAAATATGAGGTTTTGAAAGCATCTGTGTTGTGCATTGTTGGTAAACATGACACAAACACACAGAATAAAACATCACTAGGTTCATTGTTCAATCTAATCCAACACTGACTCATAGCATTTTCCAAATACCATTATCAGTATTGAATCAATACATCCAAAAAAACTGTATTTTTTAAATATATATATAAATATTTTAGTCCATCGTTAGCTACGTTCACACTGCAAGTAAAAGACGCTTCCTGTAGTCTAGCACAGGAAGGATTTTTAAATCCTGTGTCTACCCACATTAGCACTGTACCAATTTTTGATGTCTGTTGGGCATTTTCATTGAGAGTATGTGCCACATACACCATGTAGTGTGGGTGCTGCACAGCTTGAGTGTCCTGTTAGCATATGTTTGTACCTCACCTTCACTCAGTCTGAGGAACTTGGCATGTTCTCCTCATGTCAAAGTGGGTTACCTCTGAGTACTCCAAATTTCACCTATCATACAAAATTAGCCAGTAGGTGTACTGGCCGCTTTTCTGGATGGATAAGCGCCTCTTGTTCATGGGTGGGCTGCTAAACCACTGCGATCAGAATAAAGCATTTAGTGAAAACGAATGAATATTTGGTTCAGTAATCCGACAATCCAAATTTAATCCGCATCCGTTAAATCCAAATTAATGTGACTTTTATGTCCTTTAATCTCAGCATTTGTTATCATGTTTCTCTGGCCTGTGTGAAGAGTTCAGTAGAACAAACCTTTCAGTGTCAAATAATCATTATAAAATCATATGATAATCCCAGCCAAATAATCAGATTTGATTAGTAAATATGAATTGAGCTCTCAGGATCTTACAGTGTGGACGTAGCTTCTGTACACGTGGCCACGTTTAGCATCTTCAAGCACAGACTGTATGTTGTTTTTCTGAACGTTGAAGGTGTTTCAAGGTGTATGTCTGGTTAACTTTTAAGTTAACGCTACTGATGAGTGTCTTAAACGAGACATTCTGTGCGGGCAGCACAATCGAGGACGAACAGGCCCATAAGCCAGGAGCGACATGTAAATGTTTTATGAAATATTGTAATTATTTGTTATTTAAAGTAATTTATAATTGATAAACATGATTTTGAAAAACAGCACAATGTAAACGTTTCTTGGTATTTTGCCCTCCAAGTGTTCTGTTTATTTTCCAAACGTCATTATCCTCAATTGCTCTTCTACTTTTCTTGGTTATTCTCATGATATTGAAATCTGAATAAAATGATCAATATTTTATTAAAAGTATTGCATTAAGGATGACAGTCACAACTGAATTCAGTGAAATGCACAGAGACAAATCCTAGAACTAGAAGTTCTGTTTATTATCATCTAGTATTTCAGGTACAGAGTGCATGTGTGCACATACCATCACCAGTATGATGATGATTCTTACAGAAAACCTACAGTGGATTTAGAAAGTATTCAGACCCCTGGACTGTTTGTGGACTTTGTGTTGTGTGTTTGATTTTAAAGCTATTTTTAATCATCATTCTACACTTAATCACCCCGTAATAATGAAGTAGAAACATGATTTCAAAGGTTTTTTTTTATTATTTAAAAAAACAAAAAATAATTATACATTTGCAAAACGTATTCAAACCCCTTGCTGCTTTCATTATTTTTAAAATGAGTCTAGGATTCAATTGCCATCCATCTGAGGCTGTTTGCATTCATTGGACATATTTTGAAAACTTCCTAAAACACTTTTTCACTTTATCATGCTGGGTGATTAAGTGTAGATTGATGGTTAAAAGTGTGTTGTGGATTTGATTTTGAATGGATATAATTGCCAACACGTAAACAACGTAAAGGGGCTGAATATTTTTGGAATTCACTGTACATTTCCTGTAGTGCCCGTTCCTATTATCTGAATGCAGGCCTCTTGTTTAGCAGAGATTTCCTACAGCACTAAGTAAAAATATCTCGAGCCTAGTTCTAGCTTTATTTTTTATCCTGAATCTAAACTGCACTTTACTGTTTTCTATAAAGTGTACATTGTAAAAGAATAAACTCTGAGGACTATGAATCATGGCTTGGTAAATTATTTATGTTTTAAATTAATTACCCAAAACCTGTTTTAATAGTATATTTTTATACTTGAATAGTTGTTTGATGTTGTTTCACAAATTCATGGCATTAAGCGGTGCAACAGAAAATATGTCCCCCACACAAACGCCAGTGTTCAATAAGTTTAAATCTGATAACTGTAAAGGTCCGAACACATCAATTACAACTTTTTTGCAGTGACCCCTTGTGCCTTGTAAATGAGGCTACTGGCATTGTGCATAGATCAGAATAGAAATGTTCCATTATATTAATTAGTTAGAATAACTGAAATAATTTGCTAAAAAATGTCCCCATTGTATTTGAGCCCACATTTCTTTAAGTTTGTAGAATGTATCATAACAAGGATTAAAGAAATGCAGGAAATGATTCACATCTCAAGACGAGGAACCTGGGTTTGCCCTTCTCATTTCAGCATGAGGGTAAAAATTGGCAGTGATAGTCACAATACAAACCAAATAAAAAGTTAGATTTATAATTAATCAGCTTTAGAAAACTAATAAATTCAGTAAAATTGGGGAAAATGCTGTTTGACAAAGATCATCGTCAAGATCCATTTTAAAGTATTTAGACTGATGAATTATCACTATTTAATGACAGTTTATAAAATGCAGTGCTGTCTGTGTCTTAAAGGGTGTGGTCAGTGTGGTGCCGTCTAATTTCAGATGAAAAATAGCTTGCTGCTATGGCATGCTTAGACATAGCATAAGTGCTAATCCACAGCAAGAATGCTAAACTGCAATTTTAGCTGTAATTTTGGTCTTGGCAGCTTCGTATGTGCAGTTTGACTTTAATGTTTACCAGATGAGACTTCTTTTAATTTAGTCAGGTTGAGTCCTTCTTGCAGTTTACATAAAACTCAGAATTAATTACTATTTGACACGGCCATACTAATAATTGGTGAACAATGCAGATGCAGTAACTAAGAATAAATTCCAGCTCATCCGAACAGGCAGTTAAAACAAAAAAATAATGAGACTTAAGGAAATCTGATCGTTTGTACAAAGGAATGAATTTCAGTTCATTTAATTGTTTTAATTAAATTTTAATTAATTTAATCTCAGATCAGCTCTATTGCTTTGGAAGAAAGCTCATCTAAACTCGTTTAACATGTTCCTGTATTGTCGTTTTTAAAAACTCAAATTTTCAGTTGTTTTCAAATTACATCTAAGAGAAATATTTATATATTGACAACATTGTTGCCTCAAATCTTAACTCAGATCAACATGTAATTAATAAAATGTAATTTCTGTGTAAAACATGAAGTTAAGATCCTAATAAATAAAATTAAATGTAATTTTAGTTTGAAATAAGACTCCGACCTTCTCTATAACTTCAAACAAATATGGAGAGCTCCACAGAATGAAAAGCACCCAGACAAAACACACACACACAAAACTATTTGGGCATTTTATTCATTTCAAAATAGAAAATAGTAATAACCAAACATTAAACATGAAAATTTTAAGCTGGCGTTTAACACTAGACATCAGATCAGGTTTCAGTTCCAGAGCTGAAGCGTCATGTGTAGATTCTCCTCTCTCTCATGGAGAACTGTATCCTGTGAATGATTTACTTCAGCGTTACTCCAGGAGCCAAGAACAACGGGGCAGTGCAGGATGCACAATGTGTGTCTAACTTTTGGCGTGGCGCACCAGGCCACGGATCCTGCGTGTCAGAGCCTGGATGAAGGTGTGGTGCGAGTGGCGTTTGCTGTAGAGCCCCTCCACATCTAGCAATTTCCTCTGTAAGTTCTCAGAGAAGTTACTCGCCACATCACTCTGCAACTAAACACAAACATAAAAATCAGTACATGCAAAACCACACCTACACACTGTTAATAAGGACTGATAGTGACATGTGGCTTGTACCTGCTCCAGATCCTGCTGGGTGACTCTGGACAGGCTCACTCCTGCACCCCCACTGACATCTATATGAAGAAAATTGTCAAGACAGTGAAGCTTAGGATCATTCTTGCATTATATTAAACAAATAAACAGATAACTGAACCATTAAACTTCTCACCTCATTTTAATGTTTACCTGAGTATTATAATTTTATAAAATGTGAGTAAATTTGCATCAAAAACATTCAGAGATCAGAAAAGTCTCTACCATGCTTGAAAAGGGATAAAATTTATTATTTATGCTACACCTAAGTAATCCAAGCTAATTTCACATAACAACCCCACCAACCCCCCTTCCCCCAAAAGAGAAAACCCAAACTCTATTGTACGAACACATCTAAAACAATCCAGAATCATTTATTTCTTTACTTTAAGGTTACTTAAAAGATTCATCTTGTGATATTATATAGACACCTTTGTTGCAAAGCTTGACACTAATTTAAGACACCCCCCCCCCCACACACACACACACACACACCCTTGTATACAGTCAATCATATCAGTGTAGACTCCCGACAGGCCAAGTCAGCTAGTGTAATAGATGCACCGCACAAGTGCTGAAAAAGCTTTGAAATGTATAAAGGCTTAATCCTAATAATGCAGAAAACTTATACACAAGTGCTTCTTATTTAAAAACTGTACATGCAAGTAAACCTTTGGGTTTAGTGGTAGGAGGAAAGTGTAGGTTTTGTACCTCTGAATCCAGGCAGCAGGGTGTCTTTGGGATCACTGGGAGTGCAGTAGAGGAGGTAGTACTCCAGGTGGCGCCAGATCACAAACAGACACATCTCAATGATATCTTGGAAGAACAAGGGGTCAAGAAAAGCCAAAGACTTCAGTGGAGGGACTGTACAGTGATATTACTCAGCAGTGAGAGGAGTGGGTGTGGGAGAATGTAATGCTGTTTCAGCCACAACCCTTACCAACACACACAACATAAAGGCATTCTTTTTAAACTACCAGAACTATCCATATCCACCCCCCCCCCCCCCACCCCCCCCTCCCCTTGCTTATTCCTTATGCTCATCACTCCTCAGGTGTGTAAGGATACAGGAGCAGAGTGCCAGCAGCTTTGCACGGTTGTTGATGAGCTGAACTAGACGGCGTTTGGCCATCAGGCTCTTCTGCACTGATGGGATCTTCTCCACCCCACCTGATCCTGAGACAAGACCCTGGCACAGCTACACACAAAGCAATTCTGGTTGTTTATTCTCACAAAACATACTGACATCAATAAAGAGAGATATTTTAGGTCAATGACAGTAGCTTAATGTGGTATTAAAGTAAATAAACAGTTCACATTCACATATTCTACTAAAAACCACTTTGAATTTTATAAATAACATAAGAAAGTTATTTCACATGACATGGGTGGACAAAATGCTTTCTGTTCGGATTGTACCTCTTTGAGCTCTTCCGGTGGGAGCTGCTCAAGCCTCTCCAGCTTGCTCAGGCTTTGTCTGTGACTGTCATGATATGTGAAGAAATCAGTCGTGATGTTCCTAAGCAGAAGCAGGACCAGACCCAGACTTGGAGCCCGAGAGCCAGAGGGCACTGCTACATCTAAGCCACATAAAAAAACAGGACTGTAGAACAAAAAGAGCTAATTTAGTACATTGTGTGTGCACTGGGTGAAAGACACAGACCGACCTGTTGGCTCGCTGGCTGATGGCCTGAAGAGGCAGGTACTGAACTGGGCATCAGCTGAGCTTTGCAGGAGCAGTGCCTGACAATACTCCATGATGTTTGCACAGATCTGACAACACAAAAAATAAACATACAATTTAAGTGTGGGAATGTACAGCAGGTAAAAATTTTTTATATAAGTGGTTTACTGTGTATTCACCTGCTGCATGGCAAGCTTCATCTCCTCTTTCTTTTCTGCAGAGTCACCAGGAGCAACACTACCCTCAATCTGCTTAAGATAGCGATTACGCTCAGTTCCAGCCAAACGTACCAGCAAGGACAAGCTGTGTCGCTTTAAAAGAAATAAAAGAAATATTGGCATTCACCTGTTTTAACACACATTTTAAACATAAGAAATCCTGTAGAAATGAAGCAAATGCAAGATCTACAACATGGGTCTGCATTTTTTATCCAAAAAAGTTTATCATGTCAAAATCATTAAGGTCCAGTTATACTGTGACATAATAACATTCATTTAATCATTACAAATAAAATATTTTAAGCTTTTTTTAGGGCTAATTGAATTGTTAGACAATATTACAACAGGGCAAACAACAATCAGGTGCTATCGGCCATCTGGGTGCCTTCATAGACATGATTTGCTGTGTCTGAGAGAGGGCAGCACTATTTTCATTAATATAGGTCGAAGGCATCTGCACGGAGGTAGTGAATAATGGAAAGCAGTGTGTGACTGGTCATGCAGGTGAAAAGAATCAGTTACTATTACAAATGTGACGAAACAGGCATGTTAGATGTAATAAGCCCTTGAAGAGTCATTATTGCTGCTTGAAAGACACATGGAAAAATGCCTATGAATAACCAGACTTATTCATCTGATAACCAAAACTGATCTGTACCTGGAATCTGGCGACATGTCCCTGGACCTCCAGAACCGCTGCACTGCTAACATCCTGACCCAAATCCAGAGCACCTGACATGAAAACACGTGTTTATGTAACATCTTCATACACAGACAGAAGAGTAGAGTGATGTGTGGTTCTGTAAGTACCTGGCAGAGCAGTTTTGCTGATGATTCCTGTGAGAAGTGACAGCTCCTGTAAGGACCCCATGCTCACGTCCTGACTGCGCAGGATCGACTGAATGGTGTCCGAGTACAAAATCAGCCAGTGCAGCACCTACACATGGATGAAAAAAAGCTTGAATTGACACTGCTTAATGCTAAACATATGAACAAACCTGTAGTGTACTGTATTAACGGTACCTGTGCTGCCCCCTGTTGGTGGTGTGTAGTAGTGGAGGTAAGGATGACTTGGAAGAGTCTGAGAGCTGGTAGTAGGATCTGTCGGTATCGTTCCAGAGGGCTGGGAATGAACCCAGACGGGTCTCTCTGTGCAAACACTCTAGAAAGAGAGTGGGTACAGTAGAAAAGTTATACTGTATACTTATCATGCATAAAAACTGCACCCAAAAAACTATGGAAGCAGCCAAAAAGGGGAAAAGTGTGAGATTATAAGAATATTACATTTTTTAACCAGAGCAAGTCTATAAATCATGTGGTTTAAAGGCTATTGCCTAAAGTTCAAAATTACTTATTAATAATACCTGTGTGAGTCGTTCTCGGGCAGCATGTGGAAGACCTGGCACTCACCCAGCTGAGCTACCAGCCCACAAGACAGCAGCTCCGTAGCTCCCTGTGCCGTCTTAGCCACCCGGGTCAGCAATGCCTGTATAAGAAATCAAGAATTTATGAACATCAAAAGCAGCGTCGTCTCCAAGCTAACAAAATAAACTAAGAGCAGTAAAGTGTTTTCTTACCATCTTGGATTCATAGATGTATAAAGGCTTGAGCAATGGTGGTTGGGGTACAAGCAGCGTCTGAAGAGCAACATCATCCTGCCTCAGGCTCTCCACCAGAACACGAAGGTAGCCACTATTACACAGATAGACCAGCCACTGGCTCTGCCTGTCTATAGACAACACCCGGTCCAGCACTGCCAGAGCCAACATCTGAGGTAAAGAGGACACGAAACAGCATTTAACATTTCATAAATATACCAAGATTAATATTTAATGTGAATCTATATATACATACATTTTTTCATTTAGAAAAAGAACAGTAAAGCATTGTACCTACCCTGCCTATCTCATGCCCATCACAGGCATCACGGCACACCACCTCCATCAGAGCAGTACCGTAACTATCAATGATGGCGAGGTTCTCTCTCTGCAGCTTAGAGAAGCCGTCCTCGGGTGCAGTAAGTCGCTCCCACATAGACTGTCCTAAAAACCAGTAACGTTGATTTTATTTTTATTTGGTTTTTTTATTTTCCATTTTGGTGTTGTGGTATGGAATGCCAACTTTGCCAAATGGAGCTCAGCTCAGGTCAGGTCTATTACACCCGTTGTTGTTTTTTTAAACCCTGTATTACACTATCCCACTACCGCTGAGATCAGCGTTCAAATCTCAGTGGTGCGACTGGGCGTCTTCATTTACATTTAGAGCATTTAGCAGACGTTTTTGTGTGCATGGACTACCTGTCTGCAGGGTGTCAGGCTCTTCTGGTTTCTGAGCAATTTGCAGGTAATAGAGCAGAGCGCCATACAAGTGAGCCCGTAAACGCTGGAAACCTCCACCTACAAATTCATAATTTTAAAAAATGCAAATTTTAAGGCCCCTTGTATACAAATAACTCATGAATATAAACATTTATTTATTATTAACATCATTAATGAATGATTCCTTTCAGCTGCTTAGAGGTCAGCACTAATAAAGCGGTCAGCAGGTGTATGGGGTAGCTTACACACCTGTGCACAAGATAAAGTCCAGCAGCTTCCTCAGTATAAGGTGCAGTGCTGAGTTAGCAATAGAGGCAAACCCTGATGAAGAGCCACCCTCCAGACCGGCCCCTTGCTGCTGCTCAGAAAGCACCGATTGGCTGAGGTGTGCTGACAAGGTGAAAACTGCCCCGGCAACAATCGGCATCAACTCAACAGCAGCATCTTCAGATAAAACCTGTGATGGAACAGCAGTACTGGAGTAAATAAATCTTCAGTGCAAACACACACTGGAATGGAATTCACGTCAGTAAATCATCACAGTACTTTATCATGCAGGTCAAGCAGCAGGTCTCTGATGATGAGCTGTCTCTGATCGGCTGGGATGAGCTCGGCAGGACAGGCAGTGAGGATGGTCTCAACCAAGCTCCGCCAGCTCTGCAGGACATGCCGCTTAGCGCTCAGGCTGCGTCGAACCCGGTTCCTCTCCACTACCTGCTGCAGGATGGAGTTCACCTCCTGACACGGCGACAAAGATCATTAGATCTTAACACGCATACAAACTGCCTTGCCTTGCTATGTAACTCTGAATATCAAAAACACTTACCTCCATCAGCAGAGGTCTTTGTCCAATAGCAGCCATCCCTTGCAGAGCATTGATTTCTGCAACCAAGACTCTGTGCAGCAACTGGTAATCCAACAGAAGAGAAAAAATTAAAACCAAATTATTTATTTTCACAAGCATTAGAGCTGCAGCAGTAGGATCCACTAGGCTACAACTATCAGCCAGTTAAGCGTCTATACAGGCATGATTAGCTATGGTTGTATTGCTAAGAGAATGTTCGGATCTCTTTTTTTCTGTTTATTTGCATTCTGTCCCAAATATTAAGGTCCATATTTTGGAAGATTTACTGTTTAATATACTACTGTACATTTTTACATAAGTGGACACAAGTCTGGGAATCAGTCACAAGGTCATATAGTCAAGCATACAGGCAGAATAAGACACTGAGCTCAGTGGCTTTTACTGTGGCACTGTCATATGATGCCACTGTTCCAACCTTAAATGCTGCCACAGTCAAATGTACATTATATGCATCAGGGAGCAAAAACAGCCAGGTCATACAGCAGCACCTCGCACAAGCAAAACAGGACAACCTACAACCAGATTTTTTGCATGCATGAATGCACAGCATTGTGGAGGCACAAACCTTGACGTTGCAGACGGTGTGTCCCTGTTCGTTGACATGCTCACAGTTGGTGATGACCTGCTCGATCTGAGCACGCTCAAAGAAGTCAAGCTGCAGTTGCTCAGGCACCTCCTGACTGAAGTCTATGGCATCCAGAACACTCAAAAGTTTTCTGCGAACTGTTCACACAGACAAAACGTACAATGTTTTTTTTAATGTTTTGTGACATGAAAACAGGGTCTATTCATGAAGGCTGGTTTAAATGTAACAACGCACCTTTAGACACTGTGTCAAAGTGCAGGAAGCTACTAAGTGATCTACTTTCCTCCTCCATACCCATCTCTCCATCTACAAAAGCACAAAACAGATACACATCAGTGAATGTTTCAAATATTAAATCTAGGTCCTACAGTTTGTTAAAAGGATTGTCCAAAATGATTTAGCAGAAATAAAACCCCATCAAATAATACAACCCCAAATCAGTCAGGACAGCATGGAAAATGCAAATAAAAAAATGTAGTATTTTTTACATTAACTTTAATTTCATAGTATTGGGATACTATAAAGGATAAGTGAGGTCTGTCAACCATACCTCAGACAGCAATTTAGGACAGGGTGACAAGGTTGTGTGTGCGCACGTGTGCGTTTTACCTGCATGCTGCAGGTTTGGCTGGTCATCTAAAAGCAGGTTGAGCAATCTCTGAGTATGTGAGCGCTGCCGGTTTAGTGAGGTCACTCTAAGCTCTATAGCACAGGTCTTCATTAACCAGGACATCTGATTCAAGGCAGCAATCTCATTCCCTAAAAGATCAAAAGAAAAATTTAACCAGAACCACAGTAGAGCTGTAAAATGACTGACTGACGGACTGAAGGCACCAACCTGGCCTATTAAATGGTAAGTGCTTCAAGTGAGAAAACAGGAAGTCCTGACTGGTCCTCAGGTACCGCATTGTTGGCCCAGAGGTGTCTGAACACGCACACAGCTGGTAGATCACCTGAAGTACAAAGAGAAGAAATATTACACTAGTACAACCAATTAACACTTTGACAAGATCGTTACTGACGTGGCTTTAACGCTTTTGCATAACAGTATCACACTGTAGGTGACATTTTCTTTGACAAAAACGTTAGGTTGTACCTGATAGCAGAGCTCTGCTAAGTATGGAGCTTGCTGGATGATTATAGGTCCAGAACGACTCTCACTGCCTCGCTGCAGCAAACTTAGAATTGCATGCAGGCAACTCCGCGGACAGCCTAGAACTCCTAATGTAAAACAGAAAGAATCAACAAATGAATTGTTTATCAATGTCGAACCCCAAACTATAAAAGGTTCAAATGGTTTAAATGCTGACCTGGGTCCTGCAGATTGGTGGAGGAGACTGGTTTCTTGACCTCATAGCCCAACAGGTAGAGACCAAGGTTAGGAGCATTAAGCTCCAGAGAGGTGATCAGAAGGTTCAAGATGTGGATCTGTGTCTCATGTCGGATCCTGGCCACACGCTTTTCTGGGTCAGAATCTGTGAGAGAGATATTACATTAAGTGCACTGAATTATCACTATCTGTTCTAAATAGAAGCACTGTTTATGTAAGTATTCTTATCTAGACGTACCTTCAGTCTTCTCCACACCCTCCTGAGCCTCATCATTGTCCAGACACTCCACAAAACCAGCCATGAGCTTCTCACTCACTGCCTGCTTATGCAACATAATTGTGTTAGTCCTGATCAGAACCTTTTTTGTATAATGGAAAAAATAAATAAATAATTAAATACACAATATAATCAAGTCACTCACTGAATCACTGATAAAGTCTCCAACCAGTCTAGCCTGAATGTTGGGATAGCGTGCAATATGTCTCAGAATCTTGGCACTCAAAAATGCAGCCTCAGAATTTGAACTGCCGTGGTACAGGTACCTGTTGTGGAGAGGAAGGACAGTGATCGAGGTTTCTGAACATGCATTGTCTAAATCACAACACTGTAGAAATAGCAAGAATATTTCAAATAATAGGACTAAATATTTGACATAATAACAAGAATTCTAATCATACAAGGACGAAACTACTCAGTTATGTCACTTCTATTCAGATCTATTACATTCTTAATGTGTAATACATGTTTATGTTATCAGCAGGCCTTAATGCTTATATAACCTCCAGAAATTCCCAAAAAGTTAGGACAGTAAATAAAATGCAATCAAGGTGTTTTCGCCACTCTCAAAAACAGCTTGAGGAGGCTGAGGACATTTTCTATCCCAGGTCCCCCACAGGGCACTGCATCTAGAAATGCAGATTTAATTTCTTCTAAAAAAGGAGAAAGCCATGAATCAATTCTATATCAAAACACTGCAGGGGTCTCTGAACCTGAGATCTCGTGGCCAGAGAATGAGAGTGACTCATTAGGGTCCTGGTAGGGTCATAGGTATCTGGAGCCATGCTGACTGCAGTGTATCCCACAGCTGCTGAAGGGGGCGTGGAGGAGGATGCATAGAGCAAACACAACAATCGAGCTGGTCCCACAGATGCCTAATTCAGTTCAAAACTGGAGAATAAGGGGGCCAGGATAGTACTTGGTCATGCTCTTCCAATCAATGTCGGACATTTCTAGCCATGTGACATATCGCACTGTCTTGCTGGAAGATCCCATCCAGCCCTGGGAAGACAACCTTATACACCCACCAAGCCAGCTAATGAAACATGTTTTCTTTTATTATGTGTTATGAGTTATGTGTTATAGTGGTAATAATAATGTGACTGTGTATATGTACAGCAAATAAATGAATTAGCAATTAGCAATCAAATTACCCATCACTACTTAAGAACAAAATAGTTGGTGCATGAAAAAGTGAAAAACCCACCTGGCAATGTTAACAATGTGATCAGCACGTCTGCTCTGTGCACTAACACCCTGCAGTAACTGCTCCAGTGGGGAGGCCAGCATAGAGGTCTGACTCTCTCTGAGCAGGTCCATAAAGAGCACCTCCTTCTGCAGGGCCAGATCCAGCAGACTCAGACAATGCATCACTGCTGACTCCAAATGCTTCTTACCTGCACAAACACAAACTCCGTTCATCCACATGGCTCTACACATTTAGCTCAAAATCTAATACCCCATTCTACAGATCTTAAAGAAGTCAAAGTGTTTTGGGTATAAAGGAAATAACACCACACTAAATAATTAGAAAGTGTGACGGCATCAACTGACCAGCAAAGGGAGCGTAAGTGTCTAGCTGGCGTACACTCTCCTCCAGCAGGCTGAGGCACAGAGACAGCATGGGGGAGTCATTCAGCAGGTGAAACATCAGCTCGTGGCCCGGGGGTTTATGGGCCGGAACCTGCTGTCCCTGGAGCTCAACTGTCTCCTGTAAGAAGTCAGCCGACTGAGGCTCGTAGTCCTGCAGCAGCTTGTGAAAGACCTCCAACACTGCATCAGCTACCTCCCACTGCAGAAAGAGTAAAACATGTTTACATTTTCGACATTTAGCAGACGCCTTTATTCAAAGCGACGTATACACACAGTTATAGTATACAGTCTGAGCAATTGAGGGTTAAGGGCCTTGCTCAAAGGCCCAACAGCAGCAACCTAGCAGTGGTGGGGTTTAAACCAGTGACCTCCTGGTTACTAGTCCAGTACCCTAACCACTAGGCTACGGCTTGCCCGTACATTTAAGGTAAAATAGGGTAGAGCAGTTAAAGTTGCAGTAAATGATAAAGTACCTTCTCAGCTGGGTGACGGTAAGCTCTCGTTGGAAAGGGAAGGAAAACACCATCGCGCAGGAAGGTGAGGTAAGGCTGAAATCCTGGTGCTCTAAGCCCCGCCCCTAGATTAACAGGAAGTGAACTCTCCACTAGAGTGCTGATCAGCTGGCAGAAGGCTCGGGTCAGAGGGTACTCCTCACAGCTTGATTCGATTTCATTCAACTCCATCTGTACAGGAGAAACATCTGTAACTACCATATAAATGCATTCAGCTTTATCTACAACAGCTGGGTCGCGACCCACCCACGGGTCTGTTTTACTCTTTCTGGGCCAAAAAAATGGGTCGCAGATTAAAACCATAATAAATGAATAAAAAATAAACCTATTTTAACAGGCACATAAAAAAAAAATTGTACACAAACTCCCCCTTGTGGAGGCTTTACATTACACATTGTAAACTACAGTGGGACCAGATTGCCACCATTTCATTAATTAAGTATAATTTGTTTTGTTTTGAATGTTTAGCTAGCTTTACACACACACACACACACACACACACACACACACTATATGGCCAAAGGTATTTGAACACCTGACCATGTGCTTGTTAGATGTCTCACAAAACTTTGAAGTATGTCTGTGGGAACTTGTGTCCAATCATTCAAAAGACCATTTGTATGGTTGAACACTGATATTGGTCAAGGAAGCCTTAACTGATGTTCCAGTTCATTCCAAAGCTGTTCAGTGGGGCTGAGGTCAGGGCTCAGTTCAGGAGAAAATTTCAATCATAATTCATATTTGTATAGATTAATATTGATAACTGACCTCTATGCCGGCAGCTTGTCTCTGTCCAGGGGCTTTCACAGTCTGCAGGACCTGAGAGACCAAAAAGATACTTATTAATAATAATAAATATAAACACCAGGCCTCTACATTAGTCATGTTAACATTCAAATATGAATGAATCCCTACTGTATTTCAATTCACACTGTAGCATCTAACTACCTGTGCGTACTCCAGCGACTGCCAGAGGGAAGCAGCAATCTCGGGAGACTTGCCAAAAGCAGCAAGAGCGTGAAGGAGCTGAGCTTTCAGTACTGGCGGCACACTGCACTGGAGTAAACCCAGCATCACCACCACAGGAGTCCACTGAGGGTGTTCACATAGTGCCAGTCGGGCATTCTCACTCTAAAACACACACACACACACACAATAATGCCAATGGTCTGGTATAAACAAAGCTTTACATGAGACACTGTGCATTACGTATAAATCAGCACATTAGAGCTTAGGAGAATGGTTGTAAAGAGGTTTGCGGTACCCAGGTGATGATGGTGGTAAGTAGCTGCAGGAAGGCAGTCAGGCCCTCCAGCTCTTTCTGAGTGATGCCTCTCATAGGTGGATGGCGATACTGAGTGGTGTCTGCACTGGGAAAGTCCCGCCTCAGGTTCTCATGATATAGCATGAGGGAATGAAACAAGTGCTCCCACGAAACTGGACAGCCTGATACTCCCCCCTGCAATTTCTCTCCTAGGACACACAAACAGACAAATTTGATGGACAATTCAATACAGTTTGACAATCTGGGAATGGGGTGCAGACAGAAAGTGGGTTGGGGTGATATTTACCATGAGGAGCTCCGTTGGTTTTGAGTAGACTGAAGCAGTAGTGAGAGCACTGAGGACCGTTAGCAAGCCCCTTTAGCATTCGCAAATAAGGAATATACAGAGTACCAGGAAGCAGGTCCCCCATTTGACGGACAAACTTGGAGAGAACCACCTGAACACCAAAAATACATTATTTTAATTATTAGACAATATGGCCAAACACCAACAGCTGACCATGAGCTGGTTGGACATCTCATTCATGTCTGAAAGCTTACAGTCAGGTGTGTGTACAGGAATTTTTCTGTACATTACTAGTTGTTGTAATTTGCAATTTTAGCTCAATACAGGTTAATAGCAATACATTAGAGACTTAAAAATACATACTGATTAAAGTCAGCAATTGCTTGATCATATAATATATAAAAATGCATCATCATACTTCATCTTCCTATCGATGGCTCCTATAGGAGCATCACAGCAGTGACTATACTGCAGACCCCACCCACATAGTCCGGTCATCCTGCCCTAGCAGAAACGTATCTGCTGCCACCTGGGCGCCTATACTGCAGAATTTTTAACCTAGTGGCACAAAATTTGCCTCTAGTGAATGTTAATGCTATGCTTTTTAAGACCTCCAATCTTGAAAAAGCAAAGAATAAATTTACGATATTAGATTTTTGTCTAAATATCAGTTGGTGATGGACTGAAAAGAGGCTCAACTGAACACGTGGAGCTTGGAAAAAAAGACACACCATTTAACTCGGTTTAAAAGTTCTAGTACTAAGCCCAAAACGTGCACACACACACACCAAAGCATTCACACATCTGCACACACACACACACACCTGTCTGTGAGGAGGTCTCTGCAGGGTGACGCCCAAAAAGGATCCAGTAAGAGAGGTGTGCTGCAGGGATTCTGAAGGGCACCAGAACTCCAGCGCTAACTCCAAACCATGCGAGTCCTTGCTGTAAAACTCACCAATCTGTGGCAATCACATATAAGCACATCAATATGAACTTAAAACAAGGCACCAAGCATTACCTATTAAGAAAAGGAGGGAAGAAGAACTTATACCAGTATCATGAGGTGTTCCAGGTCCTTCCTCAGAGAAGATGGAGGCTCGCTGCCCATCTGCATGGCCATGTGTATTAGCCGGGAATCCTCATCAGCACGGTTGCGCAGTTGTTTCACCTGTAAATAAATGTTTAAGTAAAAATTTCCATTTATGCTTCAGCCTGATCATTTTCCAGGTGTAGTTTTTGGGCAGTATTGGGACACGTCTTTTAAATTTTTAACTGATGTTTTTCCACCACAACAACTGCTAATTGCACCTACCTTCATGGGCATAAGAGCTAGGAAGTCAATGATAAGTGCATGAAGTCGCCGGGTGTAGAATTCCTCCTGACGGAAGCTTTCACTTGCCAGAACGCCCTCCGTCAAAAACAGGAAGACGCCTGCCAGAAGTGCCTGGTCAGCCAGAGTTTCATCTGCCTCAGTAAATTCCACCAGACCTGAAAAGGACACATTAAAACCACCAGATAGATGAAACAGCAGTACAAAGTACAGGATACAAACATAATACAAGCCCTGCTAGTCACGTTCTATCCTAAATGAAAAGCGCTTGACTTTTAATCAGTTTAATCAGCATGGTCAATACAGTGTACCTGTTTTTATCATTTTAGCATTTCATTTTATATCAAAAACATGCAATGCTTTAGTTTTGTATTTATTCACTGAGGTTAACAGTTATTTTTTCACATTTCAGGCTGCCAGGATCCACCAAAAAATGGAAACTCTAAAACAGTATACAAAAAGCACTTCTGTTTGGATTGTAAACCACCCACCACCCACTACAATGCCTATTCCATAACAATAGTGCATGGCACAGTGGGGTTATACTAAATGTTGGGCTGATGGTAGTAACTTGTAGAAGACATGTTAAATGCAGCAGGTATGATCCTTATACCCGAGTTACTCTAATAAGAGTCAAATTATTATGACCATGTGACTGGGCTTAAGTTCACTATATAGACAAAAGAACTGGACCCCCCTTCTATTTTTTTTTAATTCATGAGTTTAATCCAAGAAGTACTTACGTGTAATAAATCAATTATATAATGGACATTATATGCTTCCAACTTGGCAGCAACAGTTCAGGGAAGGCTCTTTCATGTTCCAGCAGTTCCCTTTTTTACTATATGGATAAAGGTATTTAGACACCTGACCACTAGTTGTTGGATATCCCATTTCAAAAACAAGTGATATTAAAATAGCTCTTTTGATGTTTGTCTCAATTGATGTTCCAGTTCATTCCAAATTTGTTCAGTGGGACTAAATAGGGGACTAAATAGGGAATAGGGACAGCAGACCTCTATGTCGTCATCTTGTTTTTATAGACCTCAGTTTGTTGGAAGAATACAGTTTAATTTATTCAATTGATTTATTACACCTTGTTGTACACACAATTTTAATACACTAACAAATATTATTAAAAACTATTATTTCAGTTTTTTACAAACTATTAATAGCAGGAATATCACTGAATATTTTCAGATAGCACGAATGGAGAGTAACATGAGAAGTGTGCTTTTGGTACCTGCACCCTGAGGGAACTGTGACAGCGCTCTGAGTGAAAGCGCCCAAGCCAGCCTCGCCACTGCCTGCAGTCCAGGCAGCTTCCACACCTTGTCCTCCATCACCTTATTGTGCACCGCAAAAACATACTGCCTGTCTGTCAACAGAGGCAGAGTCTGCAGCAGATCTGGCACACACACAAAAACAAAAATGTAAGCAAGAACTGAACATCAAAAGCCATTTTCATCTACAATTTAATCCTTCATATTCCAACATAAATTGAATAAGGATTTATTTGCTTAGATTTGTATTTGTTGTTTAAGTTTTGAGTAGATCAAATAAAATTAGAACGGTTCATTTTTAAATTAGCTGGCCATGACGGTTCCCCTTCATGTACAGTAAACTACAGTGATATCACCCATCACACAATCATGTTACGAGATTTCTAGCACATTTCTTAACATCCATAACAGATACACAGCATTGTTTCATGTTGACAGTTTATCAGACACAGTATTATATGTACCATCTCTGTCTTCTGTGCCTTGTTCCAGAAAGCTGACATCAAAGCAATAAAGCAGCGCCATAACCAGTGCCAGATTCACGCTATCCAATGAGCCATCGGCTTCCACCGTCACTGTCTCTAGATGGCTGATCAGGGCGAGTGTATCATCTTTATTAAGAGGCGACTGGCACGTCCACGCAAACAGACACTCAGCGAGAGACTGTCGACATTCTTTAATGAGGTCAGAGACCTGCAGAAGACAAGCAAGCAGCAACATAGCAAGTTAGACTAAAATACTGAAGCACTTCTTCACATTTTAAAACACGTTTTGTCACTATAGTGTCTTGTAGCTAGGCATTTTCGCATAGTAGTCATGACAGAGATCTCGCCTACTTCTGAACCTTGCACCTGTAAGTGCAGAATTAAATTACAGTAGAACAAACTTTTGTTTATATATTTATTTATTTTTATGAGGGCGCTCAGGTGGCACAGAGGTCCAGATTCAAATCTCAACAGTGGTGCTATCGTCTACCTGGGCGTCTACACAGACATGATTGGCTATATTGTCTACTCATTGTAAAGTCTGATGGCAGAGGGTAAAAAAGACCTCACATCTTTGGCACAGTGGGTTCTGTAAGCTGGTGTTTGTTAAACTCAATGCCATCAGTTGAAAAAAAAGCTAATGTATGAGGTGAGCAGGTGGTCAAGGTCATTTTCCTCTCACCACTGTCCTGTGTTTCTCCCTTATACTGATTCCACATCACAATTATTGCACCCCTCCTCCATCATTTAGTAGTGCAACTTTTTGCGGGAGGGATCTCCTTTCTTAGTGCAGGTTTTGGGATGGAGTGACAAAAGAGAGTCATTTCCCTCTCACCTCTTTCCGGTGTTTCTCATTGCCAAGTCCTCGCTCCTTCTGCAGCTTCTCAAACTCCTGAGTGACGCTGATTTCCGACAAAAGACTTAAAATTTGCTTAGTCAAACCCTGAGCCATTAACTCATCTGTGAAGCGTGTCGTGAGATTAACCAAATCCACACTAAGGAGAAAATGAGAAATCATCATGGTAAAAACTACTGATTAATACAGACAACAACAGGAATATTAAGACACATTTAGACAGGACCGGTTTTGAGGTTCCCTGTTATGATCTACAATCCAAGGAGGCAGAGAGGTTGAATGCTTTCGCCAGAGTATTGCCTTCTGACTGGTCAGGTTCTGAACAGACACAATTGGGTGTCTCTAACAAAGGAAAGGCCAGGTGTTCCAGCTGCTAAAGGAACTACTGCTGCCTGGTCAACATGGCACCAGAAGCAGCAGAGATATACAGAGAGATCAGGGTTTCTATATACATTAAAGCAAAGTAAAAATATGCATGCTCGCAGCTCCTCTCAGCCAGCAAGGCAGTTGGGCAACAGCAAGGGGCTCCAGAGTACAATAAAAGTTGGATAGCCTTAAACAGGGCAATGCAAATGAAAGACAATAAAGAAGAATAAAAAGAAACCATACCTCAAGTCCAGGGTGAAGGTCTTGCCATGACGTGACTGGATGAGGGAGCGGAGAGAGTTGGAAATACAGCGCTTGCCATCCCAGTAGAGCAGAACAGCCACCAGACCTCTCGTCAATCCAGGGAAATAAGGCTGCTGGTGCTCTCCTTGTAACCAGTGGAGTAAAGCGTTTAAGGCTCACAATACAAACTGTGTAAAACATACTAAAGCTAAACATTTACTCTGTGCAACAGATTACAATTTGTATATTTATTTGCACATAGAGACTTGCACTGCTTATTGCACTGTTATTGCTAGGGACATGAGTACTTGTGTGCGTTTACCTGCCAGCAACAGTTCCAGCGCAGCAAGTTCTCCAACATCAAAAAGATCACTGAGAAGGAAGGCCTCTGTGAGGAGCTGCTCCGGCAGAAGTCGAGCACCTTGCTGGCCCTGAATAGCAATGCCCTCTGTGCTGGCTTTCCTTACTTTGTCTCTCTGCTCTGCACTCTTCGGCTATTTATTGTTAGAAACACAAATGTAAATGTATTACATTTATAAGAGCGTGTTTTAATAATTGCAATCAGCATTAAAAGACAATCATTGGCATCTTTGGTAAATAAAATAAATCGGTTTGTGGTTATTTATTGAACACAAAAAAAAACAACTCCATAGTAAAGAATCTCTAATTAGTCTTCTAGGCTTTTTTTTCCAGGTGCTCCTTTTTAGCTCAAGAATTATGTCAGGTGACTGATCATTTAAACACAAATGGATCAAGCTCTTTTACATCAAGGATGGATCAAGAATTCCTGTGAGCCTTAGCAGCTCCTGCCTCTAAAAACAGACTTACAGCCCAGATATGACATTTTTCTGACATTACTAGAACTTTAGTTTCGTGTTTTAAAAATGATTCTACACACGTACTATAATTAGGCTTTAAAATAGTATAACTTAATAAGCCTGAAATAGTCAAGAATCATTCATTACTTACTGGATTTTTGAACAGAGACAAAAAATAAGGCTTGTTTTTCTTCAGTTGTACATCCAGAAGATGAACACTTTCTGACTGCCTTCTCCATATTGCCCCATCCACAGTTTCATACAACTCTTTCAGAGGACCCCACAGACTGGCTCCTTAAAGAAAAAAAGAAAACAATCAACAATAAAATCAAATTCATTTAAGGTGATCAAAGTCATCAAGAAGCATACACAAACATACTGATGATTATTTAACTGAAATAATAAAACAGCCCAAGGATGGACCTATAGCCAACGAACAACGTACAACTTCCTACACAATTAAGTGAATGCACTGAAATACCCTTACGTAGTGATGGTTATGTAGTCTCAGGCATTATGCCAGTAATTACATGAAGTTCACTACAACTTGTATATCCTCTATTATAACCATATTTATACCAGGACCATTTTAATTCTGCTGGCTGTTCAAACAAAAATAAAAATAACTTTTTTATTGTGACAATGTCTATTCGAGAAATGTAGCACAGTTGTAGCCTAATAGTTAAGGTACTGGACTAGTAAGCAGAAGTTTGCTGGTTCAAACCCCACCACTACCAGGTTGTCACTGTTGGGCCCTTGAGCAAGGCCCTTAACCCTCAATTGCTTAGACTGCAAGTCGCTTTGGATAAAAGCATCTGCTAAATGCCAAAAAAATGTAAATGTAGAAATGCAGCGACTAGAATACAAAATAGTTGAGGTGTCACTGGGATATTAGTTACTGCTACAACAGTGTGGCTGCTCTGGTCTCAGCTTAATGGTTGAGTTCAACTTCTTGTCATGGACACTAAACGTCTCTTAATGTTTGTGTGTGTGTGTGTGTGTGTGTGTGTGTGTGTGTGTGTGTGTGTGTGTGTGTGTGTGTGTGTGTGTGTGTGTGTGTGATGCTGACAACAGAAGGAGTAAAATCCTGTCATGTTTAATAACACACACACACACACCACACCTGGTACGCTGGTGTTGCGCCAAAAACAGCACACAAACACTGCGCTAATGTAAACAATAGATGACATGACATTCACATACTGCACATAACTTTAGTTCACATCTCACACACGCTACTGAACTTTTAAACACTTAATAAACCCAGAGCAGATCTGACATCACAAGTTCACATGTTAGCTACACACACCAGCTAATGCTAATGCTAACACAACACACACTCTACAAACACTTCACATCGTATCAGCTTCCTTTCTATTAAATTACTTGCAAAATAAATATAACATCGCATTAAAAGTTACAAACAAATGTACCAAACACACAAACTAGTTAATTAGCTACAAGAACGCTGGAATTATCGTGATTTACCTGAATTTACCGCCATCTGCGCCGCCATGTCTGATTAGCGGTGCGGCAGTACAGGGCAGTCCGGGGTAATGCCGGAGTAAAACTTACAAACACTTTCACTTTCTAACCTGAAATCATCTCAAGTTTATCATCTGAGGTTCCTTTCTTTTTTATATACAACTGTGCTTAACTCTATTTTTATTACACGTTCCATTCATATGTTGCTAGTACCACATGTGCACCAAATAACGAGTATTGAATTGGACTTTCCATCAGGCGATTAACACAAAGTCCCGGGTGGACATTTATTAAATATGCGACTGTATAACAAACTGTAAAAAATTTGAACGCAATAGTTTGCTAAAAAAAAAAACAAATAACGCCAATGTTTAATTCATCTTTTTGACCATTAATTAAGTTGTACTGGATTTTCCGAGTCCCACAGTACACCCTGAACAGGGCGCCAATCTATATTACATTGCTCTATTATTCCATCATTCACACACACAAACATACTGATGCACATCAAAGGATAATTTAAAGGAGATGGGAGGAATAAACCTAGAAAAAACATAAGTGAACATGCCAAACTTCTACTTTTTCAACTGAGCTTACCTTGTTTTTTTATTTGAAGAAACAGTATACAGTGTATTTAATATAAATGAACATATAGCCAAAAATATGCTTTAACATTAGTACAACAATAACTGGTATATGTTCAATACCAATAAAAAAAAAATTAAAAAAAACAGATTAATTACAAATCATTTAAGAAACCTTGTTCCAGTAGCATCACATATAAAATAAAACAAACAATAAAATAAAACCCTCCCTAAAAATGCGTTATATTTATATAAATCTAAGGTGCTTTAAGGCAGTTAATAATCTACAAAATCTATATATATATACAGATGGTAACTTAAGTGTAACCCACATTACATACTACAACTCTTATACTGACACTTTTACCCTTTATTACATAATAAAAAACAGATTTTTATTCATAACTTTAATAGCTTTTAAAATATTCATCAAATTGCTCCAAAACAAGTTTTATTTTATCAAGTTTAACCCACATAGATACTACAACTCTTATACTGACACTTTTACCTGGTGGACTATTCTCAGTAAAAAGAAGATTAATTAGATAAAAAGATTTACACTAAATTAATCTTTTTTTTCCCCCGTAGCTTTTTAATGTGACATATATCCTACATTTGTCTGAACAGTTTATAATCCTAAACTAACGTGTATGCACAAAACAAAAATGCTTCACTTTACATGTAGGGTTGCAACTAACGATTATTTTCCTAATCAATCTGGTGATTATGTTTTTGATTAATTGATTAGTTGGATTATTTAAAATACAAAAACAGAAACAATATTTACAAAAAAAACAATATTTAAATAAATATTAAAACATCCACAACACTAGTATGATTTCCCTTCTTAATTTTGTTTAATCAAGCTGGCTGTTTAATTATTTTATGGCATATTAAATACCGCCATGTACCTAATGAAATATGCTATTTCATGATTTTCACTGTAAAATCACACATACGAATAATTCAACCATTAAAAAAGAGCCACAGACACCTCTTGCACATTGAAGACTTAAATTAAATTAAATTAAATTAAATTAAAGACTGCAACATAACTTTAAGGAAGCTTTGTATTTTAGCTGCCCAGAATGACTTGGTTACAGTGTAAAATGTTTTACATGTACTGATAAATATGCAGAAATACTTAAAAAATCTCTTTGTTTACTTTGCAGGTGGAGAATGCAGAGACGTCCTGAATTACTACCTAACTATTAGATTTTTCTCCTTTTTCTATTTATTCATTTACATTAGAATTTATATATATTTTTTCCATTTTCCATTGATTAATTTAAATTAATTGCTTGATAATAATAATAATAATAATAACATATAATAAATACAATACAACTGATTTTACCTCAGTTTATAATGGATAGAAAAATTGAGGGATTGTTCTTTTTTCCTTTTTCTTTCATTCAATTGAATTTGATTGATGATGATAAAACATGTTTTAAAATAAATATGTTTGCATTGATTTTGCCTCCGTTTATGTCAGTATTATCACATGAATTGTTTATTAGACCATCATAGCGGATGTTATCAGAGTGATTCAGATATTTTTTTGAATGAATGGTAATGTCTGAGGGGGTTGGGGGGGTTCAAGACTGTAGTATATTAGAATTGTATTTGGTGATATATAACTGTAAATTAGTTAACGGGTAAATACTTCATGACTATATAAGATAATGAGGGTAGAATTACTAAGTAAATGCACATGAATGTGTGTGTGTGTGTGTGTGTGTGTGTGTGTGTGTGTGTGGACAATAAATGTGCAGAGTTAAACAGATTCTCTCTCTGCCTGCAATCTCCTTCATCCAATATATCACAGAGACAGAGGGATTAACATTGTCTTGGATTAACATTATCTGCAGTTATGTTAAAAGTATGTTAAAGTAACATTTAAAAATGTTTTTGGGTTTGTTCTTTAACTTGTATTAAATGTCTTGAGAATATTAAGAAAACTGACAAAAAACTGACAAAATAACGTTGAAAGAACGTTCTAATAAAACATTCATACAACCAAAATGGAACGTTAAGGGAACGTTCAGAGGACTTTATTTAAAATGTTCTTAGAACATTCCAAGACAACGTTCCCAGAACGTTAAATTATGGTTGCAAATGAGGTTTAGGTAACGTTCTATGAACGTTTTCATAACTTAAAAAAAACTTTCTGAGAACATCAAGAAAACTGGACAAAATAACGTTGAGGGAACATTCCAATGCAACATTCCCACAACCAAAATGGAACGTTTGGGGAACGTTCTCAGAATGTAATTTTGTTAGCTGGGAATATAATTAGGTTAATTATATATGTGCTTACCTTGTTTGCACATTCATTGGGCACTTTATAAACCACAACAGCCAGATACAGTGAAGGATAACAGTCTGAAGCCACTAGAGAAAATGCTTCTTTTTTGCTTTTTCATTTACAACTATATATTATTCGTAGTAGTATTAAGTGATTGGGTGGCATAGCGGTAAATTGCCACAACCGCTGGAATCCACGGTCCGAATTCAGTACTGTTGGTCAGTTGGGTGTATACATACAGAAATACACAGTCGAGTCATATTATAATGACCACCAGCTAATATCCAGAGTAACTGACATGTGCAACACAGACAGCAGCTAGACGGGCTGGTAGTGACTCAATAAGGTCCTAGTAGGTTGTTACAGGTATCTGGAGCCATTCTGACTGCAGTGCATCCCACAGCTGCTGGAGGGGGCAGAGGGGAAGATCCACAGAGTGACCACGACGATCAAGGTCGTCCCACAGATGTTCAATTGTCTGGGGAATGAGGGGGCCAGGGTAGTACTTGGACGTCTTGGTCATGCTCTTCCAACCAATGTGTGACATTTCTAGCCATGTGACATCTCGCACTGGGCAAGCAGTAGCCTAGTGGTAATGTACTGGAATAGAAACCAGAAGGTCGCTGGTTCAAGCCCCACCACTGCCAGGTTGCTGCTGTTGGGTCCTTGAGCAAGGCCCTTAACCCTTAATTGCTCAGACTGTATCCTGTAATGTAAGTCGCTTTGGATAAAGGCGTCTGCAAAATGCCGAAAATGTAAATGTCTTTCTGGAAGATCCCATCCGACCCAGGGAAGACTATTTAACCCATGGTACTTTTACCCAACGAGAGATGTATGTGCATATATGTGTTTATCGCACACCTTATATACCCACCGAGCCAGCTCACGAAACATGAAATATCATCCAGCTGTAACAAAACAAGGAAAACTCTCAGAAAACATGAACAGATAAAAAGATTGTAACATGCTCACATTTGATATTGTGAAGAAGAGAAGCATTTATGGCCGTCATGTGCATTTCATTAGTTATAAAAAACAACAACATATATTTTACTTCCTCTGTTAGATACAATCACATTGTGTTGATCACATGTACAACATAAACACCAAGCCCAAAGTTGTACTGTTCATCTATGCCTTGTTCAACTTTTTATCTGCCATGTTTATACTGTATATTCATGAAAGTATATTACTTGGCAATTGTTTCCTAAATTATGGGAATGCAGCATAACAGATGTACAACAGTATGAAGTTCATTTCTAAATTGTGTAAAAATGAGCCTGAACAACACCATATGGGAAATCTATAATTTAATTCAGGAAAGTGTTCAGTGTGCATTCAACACCAATTTAAAAATAAAGCTGCTACAGTAATTTATTATTTGAGGCTTGAAAACAGTTAGCAAGTTGGGGCAAGTAAGGTTTATGAACAAGGATGGGTTAAGGTTAGCCACTACTAACCTTAGGAAAACTATGCGAACTAAAAGTATATTTGTAAGTTAAAGAGCAACATTTTTCTACGTTTGCTAAGAATTACCATCTACAGTTTATAACATGAAAAGATTTAACAAATGAGACAAAATCTCTGAAAAAATAGTAAATGGCTTAGAGGTACTTCAGAAAACCCTTGCCAGTAAAGACAGTTTGTCACTGTATAAACTAGCATAAAGATTAGATTACTGTGTCACCTTAATCCAAGTAAGTAAGCTCATCATTTGATGGCTCCACATGTCTATGAACTATATGAAGTATAAAATGATTTCTTAAAATAGTGTTACTTATCAAGCTTACAATAAAATTTTAATAAAAGCCAATTTTTAAAAGATTTCATGGATTTACCAAAATGTCATGATTTCTGATAAACCTTCAGCATTTTATACAACACACAGTCTTGAAGTTTTAGCAACACCTGGAAACAAGGCAAAAATAGACCAGGACATGGCAACAATGACAACATGCAAAAAGCCACTACCCCACTTCTTACCCACTTACACCTGGGGCAATTTTGGATAACCAATCCACTTAGGGCATGTTTTTGGAAAATAAATAAGGAAACCAAAAATGACCAGAGGAAACTCAAGCAGACACAGATACAACATGCATATTTCCTATAGGCAGAGACCAAAGGCAGGTATCGAACCCCAGGACTTTGAAATGCACTTTTCCCCCCAAAACTTAGAGCGTGGTAAAATAATAAACAACAATTTCAATCATTATCATGACAAAATAACATTTATTAAAAGATGGTTTTCAAATATAAAGGAAACATGACCAGTTGATTATTGGCTCAAATGCATGTAAATTAGGAAACAATACTGAACTAGCAAACAAATGCTTTTCTTACTCTAGCTTACTGCACTCAAAAACTGCTATTCACGTTCATGAAAAATGTATACATAAAACCAACAAAACTAGATCTAGTATTGCTTAATTGAGAGAGTGCACAAATATTGGGAATAAAATAACAAAAGCAAGCTCTGTACATCACACACAAACGCTGAAACAATGAACATACTGATAGTAATTAATATTGATTTTTTTCTTTAACATATTTTTTTCTCTTTTTGTTTGATCAACGGAATGCCTCGTGAGAATTTCTCACAATTCAAAGGCAAAACTGAACAGAGATATTTATTTTGGCTTACCAAAGCCATCCAGTGTCCCATTTTAAACTTGTAAAAATAAAAAAATAAATGTAAAAATTCTTTTGAGTGTTTTTTTTCAAAAATAATAGTAAGAAAGAAAAAAAAAAAAACTATTGCAAAAACTCTGGGTAGGTTCTGTAAATCTTGCCATGCAAGTTCAGCCTCAGTGAAGTGACGGCTGCATGTTTGTGTGCACATTTGTTCTTTCAACCTACTCGTCTGCTGCACATGTTCAGGGAGAAGTGGTTAAGCAAATACTGGTCGTGCCTACAAACAGGCAAAAGGAACATACGTGGTCACTTATTTCACATGAACACAGGGAGAAAAAAACACTAGGAAATTCCCACAAAATGCAGTCCAGTTGCCATGTCATGTGCCATGGACTCATCCACAAGCAATGAAAAGGCGTCTAGGTGGTTCTCTCCTGCTCATCCACCTCCTGTTTGGTTCTTCTTAGATTGCTTTTCATTTTGACAAATTCAGGTGTGTTCTCCTGCTCCTCCTCCATCTTCTGCTGCTCTAGTTCCAGCTACAGACAAAGAGAAACACTTAGAATTAATTATTTCATTCATTCACTTACTACCGCTTTATCCTGGTCATAGTAAAATGGAAACATCCCGAACAGATTGACAGTCCATCACAGGTTATTATACTATCACAAACATGATTGTGTGTGTGTGTGTGTGTGTGTGTGTTTACCTGTTCAAGTTTCTGTTGTCTCTTCATGAGCTCGATCTCAAAGTCTGAGGGCTTCTTGAGAGCCTCTTGTTCTGCCATTTGAGTTTTTAACACTTGGTCTCTCTTCCTCTTCTCCATCACCTTCTGCAGCTCTGGTTTGTTCTGTGGAGCCAGACCCCTACAAGAAAAGATAGAGTAATTAGAAAACACACTTAGACACACAAACATCGTGTTTGTGTAAAAATCTTTAAAACAGTAGTGTAAAAATTGTGTAAAAGCATTTACAATCTGTAATACTGTAGCTGGGTGTCCAGACTTTAGCACAATTACAGTTTTATATATTTTTTCTCAGATATATAGTAACTGTGCCTGTAACCTGTGTTTGTGGCAAATGTTATGTTTACTTTTTGAAAACATCAATTATCTAAATAAAATTACTATAATCAAATAATACAGATAATCAAACCCAGATCTGCAGGTCAACATCTCTCACCTCAGTATAACCAAAGCACAATATGAAGCAAAACTACCATCAACTTTGTGATCCACATATGCCACCCCCTGACTCCGGATTTGCAGAACCCGAGGGAGTCAATAATCTATTTTAAACTGTCATAATGTAAAAAGAACTTTGCCTAACATAACTAAAAACACACATTTTTAAGGCCATGTTAACAAAATGACATTGGGTAACATAAGCTTGTATTTGTGAAGCTGTAAGAAAAAATAAAGGATGTCTACAAACTGCATAACATATAATCCTTGATGCCAAGACTGCCATTGATCCGTGTCACTATGGCAACTCTGTTCCAGCAATCACTTAATTCATTATAGGTTACATAATATAAAGATCAAAATGCCCTTATATAATACTGAACTGCCACATGCAGCAAACTGTGATTGTGTGGCTGCATGACACTGAGAGAGAGAGGACCAGAGAGCAAAACAGAGACAGAGAGAGAAAGAGAGACAGACAGAAAGAGAGAGAGACAGACCGGGAGACACAGAGGTTTAATTAATTACAGAGGATCAGACTAGTATCAGAGCAAACAAAGATGTAACATTTCAATGACAATACGGCAGCTTTACTACACCAAGAATCTCCCAGTTATTTTATTTCATGGTCAGGGTCACAACAAATTCTGTTCCACCAGGAAACACTGGGCGCAAGGCAGGAATACCTTGGACAGAGAGCCAATCCACTTCAATCCACTTGGCTTCAGCCATCCTCACCCCAAGACATAACCAAATCATGTCAGTGTAGATGCCCGACCAGCTGATTGCACAGCGATTCGAACCTGGATCTCAGATCTCATAAAGCAACATAAAACATTTTAATGTTTTTCTTTGTTTTCCTGGCTCTCGAGTGATATATTTAGCATTTGAGATAGAGTGTGTGGTTGTTGTGGCAGGTATAACATGAGTATAAGAACGGTATTCAATGCAGAACTGGATGAAGAAAACAATCCACATTCTGTTTTCCCTAAAATAACTTTGATCATCATTAGTTGCAGCACTGAGAGTGCATGATACTACTACAGAACAAGTCAGTGCTGCTAAATCAGGCAACACCAAACACTATGTATGCCTAAATTAGGGCAGACTGAAGTCCTAATTTACTAAGAACCTAAATAATAAGTACTAATTTGTATGTAAAGCCAAAAAACTTCTCAGTAAGCATGTGCAGGGAAAGAGCAAGCAAATGACACCCAAGTAAATGGAAACTATGTTTTGCATAAGCTGATTGTTCTGGGTTCGGGGCAGCATTGGGAGGTCAGTGCACTCTCAATGCTGGTCCCATGCCCAGATAAAATTAATTAGAGTTGTGTCAGGCATCCCAGCATTAAAACTGTGCCAACTCAGTTAAATCAAAATGATCCGCAGTGGCGACCCCTAAATACGGGAGCAGCCGGAAAAAAAAAATGCAGGTGCACAAGTTTATTTGTTGGACTTTATTTTAAGAAAACTCATTACAATTTCTATTTCCTTGTCCTTAGAAATGTTGATAGTTTGGAGAGATCACTACATCCACAATAACTGATCCCATGGTTCAAAAGCAAATCAGCTTAGTACTTGTCATTCTGTTGTATTATCTGATACACAAACACTAACTACTTGAAATGACTTCCAGACTCATTAAATCTCAATGTCGCTAAATAAATGACTGTTTTTTTTTTACCTGGGAATGCAAAGTAGTCTGCATACTCATTAAGAAAAAAAGGGACATGTTTGTTCCCAAGTCAGAGGGCACGATCGACTACAAGACTGTCAGCGAATTAGCTTGCACATTATTGTACCATCAGTAAATTTTTACGCATACAAAACAATTTTTAACCAGGTTTTAAAACTCTACAGTGTATAATGATAAGAAGGTAAACATAGTGCAATTATGTAAGGACAAAGATCATCACAACAATGTGAAAATGACCTGTTGTGGATCATTAAAATTTCCCGTCTGGTTATATGATGTTATAAAATATGTCGTCTAACTACCCCCACAGAACTGTGCATTTTGAGACATACAGCAATTAAGAAGTCTCATATCAATACTAAACACTTTTCATAACTATACCTCCGCTTATATATTAAAGAACATCCAGACATAATTACATTTCACTGGTACATTTAGCTGACAGATGATCAAGTTTATACAAGCTGCATGGACTAAAATAGTGATAGAGCTTTCAGACTGTTGTCGGTGAACCAAAAGTTTGAATGTCAGATGTCAAATGTCAATTTTGCTGTTGTCTGGGGCTTAAGGTCAGAGAAAGCATAACCAGCTCTGCTTTCTCTCAGAGGGCATGTGTTAGCTTATGTATACACAATAGGTAAGTTATCACTCTCGTCTAATCATATGCAGGTGTCTTATAATATTACAAAATCATTATAAGGCTATTTAATTCAATTGGAATTCATTTGGAAGGCCAAATCAGGTCCAGAATCCCCACCCCAAGAGATAACCAATCATATCAGACGCCCAACCATCTGATAGCACAGAGATTCGAACCTGGATTCTTTTGAGCTAGCGTAATAGACTGCTGCAGCTCCCAAGCACGGCAGTGCTCACTATAAGGCTACAGCACCAAAATTACTAAAATCACTGTTTAATTCAATTGGAATTCATTTGGAAAGCCAAATCAGGTCCAGGATGTTTGAAATTTAATTAATAATTCTTATCACCTGACTGTCACTGTCAGCTAAAAGATAACTTCAGCTCTAGTAAATAATCAAAGCCAACAAGGAGTGGGTAGTTGACTCTCCTTAAATGATAGCTGCCCCCATTGTTAAAGTTCTAGTGCACATAAAAGTGGCCTTAAAGTGCCTGTCCTTTCATACAGCTGCTGATTACACAACTGTGCAGACTGAGAGAATATTCGGTACTAGAGGGAACAGGAAAGACCTTTATTACATAAACATCTGCAGCCCACTCCAATCTGTGATTTAATCCAACACAAAGCAAAATCTGCCTCCATCATTCTCATCCCACTGCCGAGGCAGAAACTCTCTTTTATAATACACACATAAATAGGAGAGAAGAGAAGAAAAAAACACAAAAAAAGGAGGGAGAGAAGAGAAGCAAGTGAGGCTGACTGGGTTTTCATCCAGCAGTGATGCTTGTAGGGATGCAGAGCACTGAACCGTTACATAAGCATACGGATTATGACGTGAGAAAGAGAGAATGAGGCTAATAGGAACACATTTTAGCCTTTTTCATAATTTTATTTCTGTGCTGAAGCAGTACATGCATCCATTCAGCTCAAAGGATTGAATTTGGAAGAATAGAAACGATACGTCAATGGATACGCAGCAGAAGTTACACACCATCAGACTTGTGATGCATGCCCGCATCGTGGGAGGCCCATTCAAATTAAAGTGACCTGCATGCAGTTTACGCCACAGAGGTTGCCATGTATTTTACAAGTGCTGCTTAGAGAAAATGAGTACTTTCGTTAAACCAGGCTGTCTTTGTTGAATCTTATGAATCAGTACTACTATAATACCAACAGCATAAAAGCATATACATATATTTTATGTAGTTTGGTGTTGGACTGTTGAATACAACTGGTCACTGCATTTATCATTTTTAAAAATGTCATTTTAATTGTCAGGATCGCGGCGGGTCCTGTTCCACCAAAAAACACTGGGCGCAAGGAATACCCTGGGCATCAATCCATCACGGGGCTTCAGCAACCCCCCAGTCTTTCCAGACAGAGCCAAGCACGTATATGCAGACGCCTGGTCGGCCGACAGCACTGCTGTGATTCGAACCCGGATGCAGTGGTAAATTAATGGTTTGAATCTCCAGCTGTGCAATCTAGGCGGTTGGCATGTACATACTGACATGATTGGATATGCCTGGGGATAGGGGGTGCAATGCATTGGCATTCTGTCTGGGCTGTGTTTCTGGGAAAGCTGGACCTACCATGACCCTGACCCAGATAAACTGGTGGTGAAACGAAGATGAAATGAAACACACACACACGATGTAACATGTACAATGAATCTAATGCTGCCGTTAAGTGTTATTCCAAAACTTTGAGTGTCTTATACATTATACCAAACATTAATTTAATTTAGCTTTTCTCCCCCAAAGTTTTCACCTTTAATCAATAGTATCCTGGTGTTGCTGTAATACTAATGATAATAAATGATACCATGAACACACCGAGATAAGTAGAAAGTACATAGTGCAGTTAATAGATTAAAAACAGATGTAAAAGGTAAAACACATTCCTAAAGCAACTCTGAAAGAATGAGAATCAATCTCCAGCATAATACAAAAGAGGGAAGTTTGAAGTGTGTGAAGCTTTACCTCTTTTGATTCATTAGAAGTTCTCGATGGAGGTCTTGGTGGTTTCTGGAGGTCATCACTGGGTTGATGAGTTTTTTGGGCTTGACAAGCTCATCACAGTCGCCATCGATGTAGTCCGGCTCAGCCATAACGCTCCGCACACGAGGCAGCAAAACCTCCGGAAACTCCGACTGGTCCAGTCCTGACAGAGGAAGAAAGAAAAGGATCAGATCACAGATTTGGGTTCTTGAACTAGAATCTGCCCATTTTACAAATAACACTCAGAAACAAGCATCTTAATGGGGTAGGAACTAGGGTTGCTCCATACCAAATCTGATACAGAATGACTAAAAACATTTTAAATCAATACTAATTTGATATGTGGCGCAGTGGTAAATTACACTGCCTCACTACCGCTTGGATCCAGGGTTAAATCCCCAGCGGTCCTATCAGATGGTCAGGCGTCTACATACAAACATGATCGACTATTGATTGGCGTCCTGTCTGTAGTGTGTTATTACATTGTGCCCAGGGATTCCAGGAAAACCAGACCCACCACAACACTGGCCAGGATAAAGCACTGGTAAATCATGCAAGTTAAAGAATGAATAATAACATCTAATACATCTTTACAGTAACCAATTCACTACAATAAAATATATCCAGCATTTTGGTCCAGTGTCAGTCCAGATACTGATCCTTTGCTACTTAGTCTTTTGAGGAAAATAACTGTGCAAGAACATAATAAAGTGTTAACTGAACACCTGTTACACATGGAGATCACATTTACATTCTTTGTACCTGTACTTTCATTTAAGATGTTTTTCAATTTGAATTATCTTGGAATAAAATCTTGGCAGTGGTAGTTCAAAGGTTTCGTTACTGGTCTAGTGATCAAAAAGTCACTGGTTCAAGCCCTACCACTACCAAGTTTCCACTGATGGACCCCTGAGCAAAGCTCTTAACCCTCACCTGCCATATTGTATTCAGTAACAATTGTACATCTCTTTGAATAAAAGCATTTGTTAAATGCCATAAAAGTAAATCCAGATTGGAGTTTCTCACCTGGCAGCACTGGGAACACTGCGTACCTGAACATGGTTGCCATGTCTCACAGAGCACAGAGAGCTCAGATAAGTACAGGAGAGAGAATAAAGCGGCTCTCTCTCGATCAGCAGCTGAGTGAATTATTCCAGCTTTTATTACTCACTCAGTCCAACACAACCAGGCTGAGTACCCGCCTCCATCCTCCAGCAACAACACACAGGGTTGCCAGATTGCTCAGTTTGCAGTGTTAAATTTATAACACACAAAACCAAAATTCTAATAAAAATAAATAAATAAACATATCGTGTTTAAACTCTTGTTAAAGTTGGGACATTTTGTAAAATGTAATAAAAAAAAAAGAATTTGAGATTCGCTGATTTTCTTGAACCTTTAACAGACGAAACCACAGCAAAAGATTGAGTGTTTAACTGACCAACTTAATAGTATTTTGTAAATATAAACAGATTTATAACTGATATCTGTAAGACAATCGAAAAAGGTTTACCTCTGTGTTAGCAGCTGCAGTTTTGTGAATATAGAATAATAGAATAATCAAATCTGACTCATATCTGTACAGTAACCAATTCACTACAATTAAATAATATACGGCAGTTTGGTCTAGTATCCGCCCAGATACTGATCCTTTGGTAGATACTTGATCTTTTGAGGTAAAGAATTGTATGTAAAAGTGACATAATTTAAGAACATAAAGTGTTAACTGACCACCTGTTACACATGGACAGAGCATTTACAATCCTTTGACTTGGGCTTTAATTAATTTTTTTCAATTTTAATTATTACATAGAAACGTCTAAAATATGTAAAATAAAAAAAAAAATAAAAAAAAAAAATAAAAAAAAAAATACACATTTTACTTTTCATTTCATTTTCATCAACAACACCTTTATCCTGATCAGGGTCATGGCCGATCTGATTCCACCAGGAAACACCGAGTAAAAGGCTGGAACACCTTAGACAGGGCGCCAGTTTAAAAATAGACACAATACAACCCTCACAAGGAAGTGAAGAATAAAATAACACATAACTACAACTTTGTTTTTGATTAGTGAGTGGATATGAGACAGTATGAGTAAAGCTGGAGCTGTTTTCAAGCAAAATGAAAGTCAGTCCAGGTAATGGGTCGGAATCCCCTTTATGAAAGAAAAGCAACAATCTTAAATGTGGCTCCCATTTGGCTTTAAATGTGTACTGAACCACATGGGTTTAAATATCACTGCCAACTCTGGAGAAATGAGAGGTGTAGTGTAAGACTGTAAGAAGCAACCCTAATGCACTTGTCTCTTGGTCAGTGTGTGGGGCTCGACTGTAATGAGTCATGATCTAATACTGATCCACACGCACAAAAAACCCACTCAAGATTCATCAGACTACACAGCAAAGACTTGCACAGGAAGGACAATCGATCCCTATCTTAATGTCCTTGCATGCCCAAACACTGTCCTCATCCTCACCCTGCATATTCCAACATTCATCAACAATGCTGCCACCCAATCCCTGCAAGCCCCACCAGAACCCTACTGCATAAAGACATTATACTTAGTCTCAATATAAACCTAATTTAGGCATCTAAATCAACATGCATTAAAGTGTTTATCAGTTCATTACTCCTCTACAAAGTTTTGAATGAAAGTGCCCACCAAAACTAAATTGCATTGAATAGTACATGTGCATTGTTGAAGGGTAAACTGTTATGTATTGTTTTTAGTTGTTTTAAGGCATGCTTATGAAGGGTAAACTGTTCAACAAAAAATTTAAACAAAAATATTTCAGTAGGATCCAACAAGCCATGTTTTGGCTGTAGTATTATAAACAAGGCAACCTACTTTGTGTGATGTGTGTGTGTGTGTGTGTGTGTGTGTGTGTGTGTGTGTGTGGTGAAAATGCTTGCAGGACTTTACTCCAGTACTTTCAAAGTCCAGGTTAAAATGTAAATCTCTTATCTGCGGTGCTTTTACTCATCGTGTGAATTACAACCCACTTCTAAACATGTGACATTCCACACTTTATACATTTACAAGCTCTACAGATCAGATCAATTACACAGTTTGTGTCTGTACAAGAGACTGGGACGAAGTATGGAGTGAGAGGTGCCCAAAACATTACACATTTTTTTTCGATAATAAATTATTTAATTATAACTATTCATAGAAAATGCTAATTAAAACAAAGTACTTCTTTTTCTTTAGTTGTTTGGCAAAACCTCCAGACAGCCTCTGTATTGCCCCCTCTATTTACATAAAATGGATCGGTTCGCCCTCAAACCAGGCATGATTGTTACCTAAGTGAACCAGTGAGAAGATTTACATTTACATTTTCAGCATTTAGCAGACACTTTTATCCAAAGCGACTTACGGTACTGACAGTATATGTACAGTCTAAGCAATTGGGGTTAAGAGCCTTGCTCAAGGAGCCAACAGTGGCAACCTGGCAGTGGTGGGGTTTGAACCAGCAATCTTCTGATTACTAGTCCAGTCCTTAACCAGCTGCCCTTGAAGAGGAGCAAAACAGAAAGAAATGAAACTAAAATGGAAGTGAAAGGAATTTTACTATTAAAAATACATTTACACTGTAAAACTAGCAGTCTTGCACCGAATAGTAATTTCCACTGTATGTTCCATGCATGTCTACACATTTGAGCTATTTTCAGAATTGGTGCAGCTTGGGGTGGCAGGGCTTAATATAATAGTCTTTTAATGGGCCTAAAATCCTTGACAGTACCCCTGACAAGACATATGACTGTGCATAAAGTGACAAAGTGCTGGTCAGTGTTCCATCACTTAGATGTAGTTTCAGACTTTGTCCACTAGATGGAGTAAAAACACCGGCTGGTTAAACCTTAACTAGTTCCTATCAACTCCTATCAATTCTGTCAGGGAAGCCTCCTCCTCAAGTTGCGCTTGCTGCCAAACATCACAAATAAGAGCCATTTATATTATCTCTCCTATCAGACATTTAATCCTGCTTTACAGAGATGACCTGGTGCTGCTGTCACCTACTGCACATGGCCTACAAGAGCACTTGAACTTGGCTGAGACACAGAGACCAGTTCACTCTAGGTAGCATCATACTAGATCACACAAGGCAATATACATCATGTACCTCAGCCTCATGATTACTGGAGGTTTCAGTACCATTGAAAGAAATGGCCAATATGCAATTAAAGGAAACTTTTTGAAACTTGTTATTCCATCTTAATCTGGTTCAGATTACTTGGTGGCATAATCCATTGTGCTACAGTGCATATAAAAAGTATACACATCCCTGATACTAGATGAATCATTCAGAACTTCTTTCACCTTCAGTGAGACCTGTAGTCTGTACAATTCAATTAAAAACATGTTTTGTTCCAAAATCGTCTGATATTTTTAACTGTTTATAATTTCCATCCACCTACAGAACAGGTTCAGTGTTGAAAAGTCAGTCTTGCTATTGAATAGGGCAGAATCAGAAACTCCGGGCTACTCAGAGGGGAAACACTGTGCACCCAGTGCAGGACAGGTGAAGTTTAAACTGAGTTGTACTTTCTTCTTTACTGTCTAAAGTGGTTTAAAAAAAAAACTCATTCAATACTGACCCAGAATTTATAAATACATGTCAATTAAAAAACTGAATGAGGACATAAACAGGTCAGTTGTAGTCTAGCGTTTAAGGTACTGGACTAGTAATCAAAAGGTCACTAGTTCAAGCCCCACTACTGCCAGGTTGCCACTGGTGGGCCCTTGAGCAAGGCCCTTAACCCTCAATTGCTTAGACTGTATATGGTCACAGTACTGTAAGTCGCTTTGGATAAAAGTAAATGCCAAAAATCTAAATATACATCGACTTCTTGATAATGCTTTGAACGCTACTCGGAAGGAAAGTTAAAGCCACTGAAATCTTTTTGTATTCTTCTCCTAACTTGTGCATTTTCATAACATTTTTACAAAAAACACCTTTCCACTACTAGTAGAGGAATACTCAAGGCACAACTAGAGGATTTTATTTTGATTTTATTTTAAAACCACTACAGCTGATGTCAGGTGTGAGCCAGCTAGTGTGGTGTGAGATCTGGAAGGTGATTGGTTGTACCTGAGCAAGTGTATAGTTGTTACTCTAATGACCTGGTTACCAAACTCTGTATTTTACTAATTAAAATATAATAATTTATCAGATTTTAAATTGTAATTTTTACTTTGATGATGAGGGTTATAGTGTGTAAATGCAGCTGGTAAAAGTTAGACTTTATTTTTATTTCTATGGTACGATGTAACAAAAGACGAGGACTTTGATGGGGTATGATGATTTTCTATATGCACTATATATTAATTATTGTAATAATAACTACTATTACAGGAGGAGACAAAATATACAAAAGAAAGCTACTCACATAAACAAGCATAAATCAGCAAAGATTCCATAAAAGAACAAGACTTGATGTTTATGGCACCGCCAGTCCCTTGTAATTATAGATGTTTCGTCTTTTTAAGATGGTAAGTGCATGTGGGGGTGTGAATGCTTGTTAAACATAGTCATTAAGCACACTAAAAGTGTTAAGACGTCAGTTTGGTCAAAACTTGCTGTCATGTAATTAAACGATGCATCTACACACACACACACACACACACACACACACACACACACACACACAGGTGAGGAAAAAAGTCACTCTTGCCTTTTTTAAGCTCTTGCTGTTGGTTTTGTGGTTAAACAAGCACGACGGAAGTTAAAAATCAAACATTTGTTTAAACTGTTTTGCTTAATTCCCTGTAGCATTTATGCCAAGATAAGACCTGCTGCGACAATGACCAGGATAAAACGGTTGATAAAAAGTAAATACATTTTTAAAAAAAATTTAAAAACAGCCTTGATATCATCAGGCCTTTTCTGATCTGAAACGTGACCATACTACTCCATATTAATATAACTTTTATTATATTAAAGCCAGTTAAACAACTTGTAAAGGTTAAACAGTCACAATATACAGGTCCTTCTCAAAAAATTAGCATATTGTGATAAAGTTCATTATTTTCCATAATGTAATGATAAAAATTAAACTTTCATATATTTTAGATTCATTGCACACCAACTGAAATATTTCAGGTCTTTTATTGTTTTAATACTGATGATTTTGGCATACAGCTCATGAAAACCCAAAATTCCTATCTCAAAAAATTTGCATATCATGAAAAGGTTCTCTAAACGAGCTATTAACCTAATCATCTGAATCAACGAATTAACTCTAAACACCTGCAAAAGATTCCTGAGGTTTTTAAAAACTCCCAGCCTGGTTCATTACTCAAAACTGCAATCATGGGTAAGACTGCCGACCTGACTGCTGTCCAGAAGGCCATCATTGACACCCTCAAGCAAGAGGGTAAGACACAGAAAGAAATTTCTGAACGAATAGGCTGTTCCCAGAGTGCTGTATCAAGGCACCTCAGTGGGAAGTCTGTGGGAAGGAAAAAGTGTGGCAGAAAACGCTGCACAACGAGAAGAGGTGACCGGACCCTGAGGAAGATTGTGGAGAAGGGCCGATTCCAGACCTTGGGGGACCTGCGGAAGCAGTGGACTGAGTCTGGAGTAGAAACATCCAGAGCCACCGTGCACAGGCGTGTGCAGGAAATGGGCTACAGGTGCCACATTCCCCAGGTCAAGCCACTTTTGAACCAGAAACAGCAGCACTGGACTGTTGCTCAGTGGTCCAAAGTACTGTTTTCGGATGAAAGCAAATTTTGCATGTCATTCGGAAATCAAGGTGCCAGAGTCTGGAGGAAGACTGGGGAGAAGGAAATGCCAAAATGCCTGAAGTCCAGTGTCAAGTACCCACAGTCAGTGATGGTCTGAGGTGCCATGTCAGCTGCTGGTGTTGGTCCACTGTGTTTTATCAAGGGCAGGGTCAATGCAGCTAGCTATCAGGAGATTTTGGAGCACTTCATGCTTCCATCTGCTGAAAAGCTTTATGGAGATGAAGATTTCATTTTTCAGCACGACCTGGCACCTGCTCACAGTGCCAAAACCACTGGTGAATGGTTTACTGACCATGGTATTACTGTGCTCAATTGGCCTGCCAACTCTCCTGACCTGAACCCCATAGAGAATCTGTGGGATATTGTGAAGAGAAAGTTGAGAGACACAAGACCCAACACTCTGGATGAGCTTAAGGCCGCTATCGAAGCATCCTGGGCCTCCATAACACCTCAGCAGTGCCACAGGCTGATTGCCTCCATGCCACGCCGCATTGAAGCAGTCATTTCTGCAAAAGGATTCCCGACCAAGTATTGAGTGCATAACTGAACATAATTATTTGAAGGTTGACTTTTTTTGTATTAAAAACACTTTTCTTTTATTGGTCGGATGAAATATGCTAATTTTTTGAGATAGGAATTTTGGGTTTTCATGAGCTGTATGCCAAAATCATCAGTATTAAAACAATAAAAGACCTGAAATATTTCAGTTGGTGTGCAATGAATCTAAAATATATGAAAGTTTAATTTTTATCATTACATTATGGAAAATAATGAACTTTATCACAATATGCTAATTTTTTGAGAAGGACCTGTATGCTTTTTCCATATTGCACAGCTTAAATCAACACATTTGGATTTTATGACCTGTAATATCAACACGCCAAACAAGGAAACCTGGAAAACCGTGTCATTTATCATCAACAGCTTCCTCCAGAGTCATGTACTCAACTAACACACGTCACACATTACCACCAGGTCCCAATAACAGGAAACAGACAGACAATCCTGAAAGATATAAAGCTTTTTTGTCCTTGCTGGTTAATTCCCTTTGCTGAGACAATCATGGACAAAGTGATCAAGGGTGAACAGGAGCAGCTGGCAGTCTATTGCACCATCTGACCCTTTGTCATTATCGCTGGACATACTTTTGACTCAGCAGGAAGTAAATGACCCGTTCCTTTCCTTCAAACCCCTTTTACTGGTTCCATCCGTCTGTCACTCTCACTTGTTTTACGGACCACCAGTTTCCTACACACGTGTCTATATGTTTGTCACGTCACACTCTTAACCTGGGTCATTAAGAGGGCGGTTTTAACACTAACAGTGCCAGCTTGAACAAGTCTTCTCTTAAGATCCCTCCAAAAAACCTACAAGCACCTCCCCCTCAGATAGCATCCATCCTCCCAAATCCTCCCCACCCATCTGCAATCCTCGTTCCTCCTTTTTATTCACTCAATTTACCACCCAGTTCACTCAAGTCTCTGAATTTGTATATAGTATTACTAAAAACAAATTTAATTATATACATACATACACCGATCAGCCATAACATTAAAACCACCTCCTTGTTTCTACACTCACTGTCAATGTTATCAGCTCCACTTACCATACAGAAGCACTTTGTAGTTCTACAATTACTGACTGTAGTCCATCTGTTTCTCTACATACTGTTTTAACCTGCTTTCACCCTGTTCTTTAATGGTCAGGACCACCACAGGACCACCACAGAGCAGGTATTATTTAGGTGGTGGATGATTCTCAGCACTGCAGTGACACTGACATGGTGGTGGTGTGTTAGTGTGTGTTGTGCTGGTATGAGTGGATCAGAGTTTTTAAATACTGTGTCCACTCACTGTCCACTCTATTAGACACTCCTACCTAGTTGGTCCACCTTGTAGATGTAAAGTCAGAGACGATCGCTCATCTATTGCTGCTGTTTGAGTTGGTCATCTTCTAGACCTTCATCAGTTGTCACAGGACGCTGCCCATGGGGCGCTGTTGGCTGGATATTTTTGGTTGGTGGACTATGCTCAGTCCAGCAGTGATGGTAAGGTGTTTAAAAACTTCATCAGCTCTGCTGTGTCTGATCCACTCATACCAGCACAACACCCGCTGAGAATGACCCACCACCCAAATAATACCTATTCTGTGGTGGTCCTGTGGGAGTCCTGACCTTTAAATAACAGCATGAAAGGGATGTTATTTACACAAACACACACACACACACAAATAATTCATATTATTGACACTATATACAAACAGACTTTCCTGCAATACTAAAATACAATAAACAATGTTCATCACTTACAGTGCATCAATTACATTCACAAGTACACTTACTGTCACATCCACAAGGACATGTGAACAAGCATATACAATTACCGAATATACAGAATACCCCAAATAACTACTGGTGTTTTTATTACAGCTTTTTGTGTGTTTCTGTGTTGCTCCAAAACATGACATCACTCCTTAAACATGAACATGTTACAGCATGCACGAGTCTGGGAACACAGTGTCTCTAGAGAGCGCAGCAAAGAGCCTAAACGAGGAACCAAACCGAGGAAGGAATAAAAGCAACATACATACGTACATCAATCTGCACTCCCCAGATACTCCAAATCAGAAAGAAATCGTGTTTAAAGACAGTAACCTCTTTATGAAAGAACAACGAGTCCTGATACTGATTTAGTATGACATACTCTGATAAATTAGTATTTATATTTGGTCCATGATACAAGGTCTACACTGACCTAAGCAATGTTCAAAATGTGACTGTAAAGGTAATGACTTTACTTAGATGTTTACTCATTCTTGACCAATATCACAGTTGTAGCCTAGTGGTTAAAGTACTGGACTAGTAATCCAAAGGTCGCTGGTTCAAGCCCCACCACTGCCAGGTTGCCACTGTTGGGCCCTTGAGCAAGGCCCTTAACCCTCAGTTGCTTAGACTGTATACTGTCACAGAACTGTAAGTCGCTTTGGATAAAAGTGTCTGCTAAATGCCTAAAATGTAAATGTAAATTAGGGAAACTAAAAATACATTTTGGACTCTATAAACTGATCTCTCAGAAATTCTTGTGTCTTTAGATACAAACATGTCATACACATCTCATAGTGCTCATTGTAAACATAGAAAAACTGTTAAGGAAGCAATAGTGCAGGGTCATGTCCCAAAAAATCGAGTTATCTTTAGGTTTGTTCTAATTGATTAGATATGAAGTCACTAGGTCTTGGCAAAGAACTAATCAGTTGTTTGCTGATACTATATAAAGCATCCAGAGCTCCAGTTTTTACATTGTTATGCCAATCTGAGATGCATTATTCCTCCTCCACATTACACTTTGAGCAACTTAAGACTTGAGCTTAAACCCAAGCCCAGTAACACCAGAACGGCGCTAAGCATCGCCTGATATTCATCGATTTTTGCCCAAACAAACCCATCATCACTGAGAATAATCTTGATTTCATCTGATCTGCCGGTATATCTACAAAAAGCTAACACCAAAGAAACTCAGTCATGATAGACCAGGCTGATCCTACACGTGTGTGATGCTGTCTGCCACCCTGTCTGAAATGTTATTTGGTTCCTGAGATGTAAGAGCCAGGACATTACAAAGTTACCTTTATGACAAAAGTGCAGACTTAGCATTACTTCCACAGTCATTTGCTAAGCTGCACCCATTCTCACATTCATGTTTAAAGTCTCGTTTCACACCAGCAAGGACACATTTAGTCATTTTAGGGCCCTAAGCAAAATACAGGAATGCAGACATTCTTTACCACATGTTGTACAGGCACGTTAAGGGAAAACCATGATAAATACATGTCTGCTTAGCCTTTTCTGGCCTCTTTCCTAAGTGAAAAAGGTCGGATTTGATGTGTGCCTTATTACACATTTTTTGCTTTTCTACATTTCTCTACAGTAGTGGAGCACAGTGGCATGCTGCTTGACCCTGATCAGTATGAAGCAGTTGATAAAGGTGAATAAATGCATACTCCACCTGAATTACTTAAACTGTTGTTTGACTACTTTTTCTTTGTCTAAACTTTAGTCTGTTGCTTGACTGCTTGTCTTGCTCATACTAGTCTGTCTGCATTATAATAACAGAGATCATTGCAACCCATTCAGTGTGTTGAAGCGAGGATCATACACCGGCTGTGGTTACACTGAGGTTACCTAAAAGAACAGGTGCAAAAGCAAATGCATATATTGAAACCAGATGGCAGTCACAAACACATGACTAACTCGATCGTAACTTGACACAATGCAGAACTGTAGCATTTAAGTTTATCCTCAGTACAACACAATAATTCTATAATTATTTCTCCTTAATCGACTTTAAGCTTTCCTGCTGTTACTCCACTATGCTAATGACTTAAATGAACCATTTTGAATACGTCAGTCCTCATTGGCTTCTTTTTACATAGCAGCCATTGTGAAGATCGTTACAAATTTGTTTTAGACCCCTGTGCCAGACCTTAGCCCCTGGAATGTTCTTACACTTCCCCTGTATAGGGGAACACCACACACTACACATCCCCTGTATAGTAAATTAGTCTATGACAAGAGAAGCATATAAAGATGCAGTTAGTACCAGACTTAAGGAAAACCAATATGAAGGATCATTCTAGGCCACTAGAACAGCTTTTATGCACCTTGGTCGAGATCTCAGAAGTCTGTAATACTGCAATGGTAATGATCTAACACATCTGTACAAAAGTCTTTGGTGGTCAGTTGGGATTAGATTTGATGACACTGAAGGCCATAGTATTTGATTTGCATCATCAGACATTGACACACACTTATCGTTTCAATTATGACAATTCACAATTATTTATCTATACACAGATGCCACTTTAGCTGCCTTTTTTTAGTCGCCAGTTCAACCACAGTCTTTCTGACTGAAGCTCCTGCCACTCTTACTCCAATAACAAAGTCACTTAATGATGATGATTATTACTGTTATTGCACCGATAGTTCACAGGGCAGGACATTCTCTCCCACTATATACAAACATGGAATGATGGTTTAACCTAACAGGACAGTAACCTCATAAATGTTATCAAGACTCAGAAATTCATGGAGTGCAGCGTTGTTTGCATTTGTGTAAATCCAGGAGCAACATCTGAATAGACTGAATAGCATTGAAACCAACGACCCAGTCGATTTACGTCATGGCGCAGGAATGTGATGAACCTGCAGAGACTGTCTATTGTGCTATACACAGCAGCGCAAACAGCAGTCCTGTCAGAGGTGAGCAAACAAAGACTCACAAATACACACATCAATGAGGGTTGTGGTGTAGATTACATTAGAATCTTTACAGACCTAAATAAACATTATTAGTCTATTACATCCAACTTTCCACTGCCTTAATGCACAAATTCCACTGCCTTAAATGAAAATAGCAAATCTTCTATTTCTTCGAGTTACTACCGAGTTCTTACCAGTTAAGCATTACCAACTTTCCAATGGATCCCATTAAAATAGATAAAATATCCCACTATGTTTATATATTCATGCTTTGATGCCATTTTTCTATTAATATTTCTGCAACGCTTCACACCAACAAAACTTTCTCATTAAGACCAAAGAATTGTTTTTTGATAAATCTTAGCCATCATTAAAGATTATTAACATGACCACAGGGAACTCGGTGCCCTGTTATGGTAGCCCAACACCGCTGAGATTCGAACATTGGTTATCGACCAGCCGAGCGACAACACAGACATGATTGGCCAAAGCCCTGTGATGTATTGCATATCATGTCCAGAATATTCCTGCCTTGCGTCCAGTGTTTCTTTGTGGAACAGGACCTGTCATGACTACAGCAGTCAATGCAAATGAACCAAAACCCAATCAGCAAACATGTCAGCAAACACGGCCACACATCATTTATCAGTGACAGTTCTTGATTTACAGCTACAAAAAGCAGATCAACCAGCATAACATGTAAATCAGACGTAACGTACTTTCTCAAAGAGGCCAGAAAACATTCCATTCCAGGGAGAGTTGGGAAAGCTTGCAGCCAGCAATAAACCTGCGTCAGGATCAACACACAGCAGTTTGTGTGACGTGCTGCCTCGCCATGAGGCTTTTGTTCCACTGTTCACAAGGTCTGTACCACTGTGTTCAAAGCTTTAAAACACTTTTAAATATAAAGGTCAGGGGTTACAGCAACTGCTTAGAAAGGGTCAGGTGTGAGTAAGAGTATGTATGTCCACTGTAGCAGCTGTGACTTGTAGAACAAAGACCGCAGTATAGCCAACATACAGATTCTACTCAGCTGTGCACAGCAACTGCTGGGTCACATGTGAAGCTTTAGGGTCTATATGAGCTGCTCATGTGCATCAATGATGGAAGAAAAAGATGTCCAGTAAGCAACAAGATGTTTACTTCATTTTTACCAACCGCTTTGTCCGGGTTAGGGTTGTGACAGGTCTGGTTTCACTGGGAAACACTGGATACAAGGTAGGAATACCCCAGACAGGGCACCAATACATCAGAGGGCTTAAGCCATCAGACCCCATACATCATTCAGACCAACCAAGCCAGTGTAAATTACCGGTCAGTTGATAGCACCGCAATGACTTCAGGTTTGGTGAAGAGCTACTGTGGCTAAAACTGCAGATAATTTTAATACTGACGATGACGTTAATGTCTCACAACACACAGTGCATCAAAACCTTCCGTGTACGGGATAGCATTGTATCAGGCTTGTCAAAATGCCTATGCTAAAGGTGGATTCACATAAGAAACAGCAAAACCGCGAGCCTCGGCGCAAGTCGTCGCTTTGCTTAGCGCTTGGCTTGAGCAGTGCCGTCAAACGTCATCAATATGCACCAAGAAACGAATATGCATTTGTGAAATAACCGTCAAATTCACTCTGAAATCGTCCACATGTATATATGCTTACTTGAATTTTTCTCCTGTTTCACTTTTAAACTTGTGTTATAGCTCGGGGTTCTGAGAGCTGAGAAATTGTGAGAATCAGCTTTTACGAGAGTCTAAAATGTTTACTGTCAAAAAAGCTTAACATGGTTTAATGAACTAAAAGAACGACACAGGAACACTAAACTTCTCTAAACTTCTTATTGCTGGTTATATTGTCTCCACTAACTGAATTCCTTGGTCTTTGTTTTAATACAGTAAGTCACGTTAAGCTTTGTTCGTACTGCCTGCGTCGCTTTTACTACGTCATATCAAACAGTTCGACTCATTGGAGGGGCTTTGAAAAGTTCAGCAGCAAACTGGGTCACTCCTGTCCACCACTGACAATACCTACAATGGGCACTCAGACATCAGAACTGGACATGGCATCGTGTGGATTGTTTACCTGTGAAACAGATGGCACCAGTTTGCACTAAAAGTTGATGCATCTCCAACATACTAAAGTTGAAGGACTGTCTGGTAGCAAGACTCCTCCAATGTTAGCAACAAAGATATCTGCGAATTAATTACTAAGTGGACGTCCCACACATAATATACACTTCACTCCACAGTACTACAGCCTCATGTTCACATATACGCAGAATACTTGTGTAAGTCTAATGGCTCAAACGCGGAATGATTTAAATAACATGAATCATTGCATTACCACAACCCAAATCTTCTTAATCTCACTTCCTTTTTTCACAGCTGAAACTATTATTTATTTGCAAAGAGATGATCTCCGGCTAATACAGAGCAGATTAAAAAGCCTTCTGTCAGTCTGGATTTGACCATATTAGACACTGTGCACGTCCTGTAGGAATCCTGTAATACTTCATGTAGAACGTGATCTCCCCCGCCTTCGTGTTTTTTTCCTCTGCTTTTCTCCGGCCCCTCACAGCGGTGGTCCCGGAGTGGGCACAGGCTTGCACTTCTTTGTTTGGAGAAAAACAAAAACAAAAACAACCAAGCTAGCAACACTACTGGTGAAATATTGAAAATTCATAGTAAATTCGACACGTTTAAGGTTTGGGAATTATTCATATTTGAACAAAAATAATCTCCTGCTGCTTTTTAAAGCTCTTGGAAGAACAGATTAGCTTTTGGCATGCAGATGTCTGACAGATGTAAACATTTCCCTTTAACTATTAGAGGTGCTTATGGTGGTGCTTTTTCTTTCCATATTATTTCATTTTTATGTTTTACCACTGCTTTATCCTGGTCAGGGTCACAGTGGGTTTCATTTCCAAAGAATGAACCCCTACCCAAACACAGCCAATCATGTCTGTATGTAGACGCCCAGATAATAGCACCGCTGATTCCAAACCGGGTGGCACGGTGGCTAGGTGGGTAGCACCTCACAGCAAGAAGGTTGGATCCCCAGGCGGGGCGGTCCGGGTCCTTTCTGTGCGGAGTTTGCATGTTCTCCCCGTGTCTGCGTTGGTTTCCTCCCACAGTCCAAAAACATGCAGTCAGGTTAATTGGAGACACTGAATTGCCCTATAGGTGAATGGGTGTGTGTATATGTGTGTGTGTATGTGTGTCTGCACTGTGATGGACTGGCGCCCTGTCCAGGGTGTTACTGTGTGCCTTGTGCCCATTGAAAAGCTGGGAAAGGCTCCAGCAACCCCGACCCTAATTGGATAAGCGGTTAGGAAAGTGAGTGAGTGATTCCAAACCTGGATCCCCGAGGTAGTGTGGAGTTTTTTAATTATGCGAATGTTAGTCTGGTGACCTGATTAAGGTCTTCCATCGACGTGTCAGGGGAACTATAATACTGCCAAGGCTTGGATATGTGAATGAGAAAATCAAATTTGTTCTCCAACAATGCAAACATAATTCTTATTTATTCCAATTCCAAAACCCATGGATGCTGAGGCCACAACACAAACTCATGGAAACCAGAAAGATAGAATAGAAACAAACTCCTTGTGCTTTACAACACACAGAGATACACAATCATACTTTTATATCAGAAAGAAGTAGATGCTGTATGTTTTTTGATTGTCTGCTTGGATTTTTATGCCACGTTTAACACGTTTGTGTCATTTTATGGCATGATCAGTATTATGTTTGAGTCTGCTTATTGTACCTTGTCTTTATATGCATGATTTTTGTAGTCACATCACCTAAAATTATCACTTTAGTTTATAAGTACCAAACATGCAGAAAAAGAGTGAGAATGTAAGAGAGAATTGAACACTGAACCACAAGAGGAAGCAGGAAATACATGAACATACAGAGGCATCAAAGTTCTGACACCAGTGTGAACTGCATAAAAAAGCAACAGTGCTATAAAGCAAACGTTATTCTAAATAGGTTTTCGGACATCCGTTCAGATCTAAAAATGTTTTTTGAACGTAGTTCTGAAATGTGCATATCATCCATGGCAATGTGGGCGGCTTGGTGCCACACAGCTTGTGGTGTGGGCGAGTGTAAATAAGTGATGGACTATAGACTCTGCCACCCAGTTTTAAAGGTATAGACTTACCACAAACCTGACCAAAAAAAAGCAGTTACTGGAGGTTAATAAACACGTGACTTTGCGTCCTCAGTCTGAACAGTCACACAGGAATTCATCGGACTGTTTGTTCTAGTTTCATGGCGGTGAGAATCCATGTCAGGTGTGGAAAAACTTTGCATATGTGGGTCAGTTCAGGAGCAGCACCTGTTTAGATTCTAGAACAGGCCACATTACACTGAGCAGTGGCAGAGCTGGGATTCAAAACCGCAACCTTCCGATTGATAGCCTAAAGCTCTACCCACTAGGCTACCACTGTTACCAATGACAAATTAGATATTAGAATTACAGTGTTTTACTTTTAGCTACATAAAAACTGCCAACACACATATTTAAGCAAACATATTGATTAAAATGAATTCCACTTCAGTCTTAATGTACACAATTATAGTAACAGACAAACTGTTCTGTTTACTTAGCAAGTACACACAGATCTACAGTCAGACTTCCGCATCTCCAGAATGTGCAGTATGGACAGAATCCAGTGAGAACCGCAGCAGTGTGCTGACTCACCGGAGTGTTTGTGTTGGGAGCTGGGAGTATGAAGCAAGGATTCCCCACCCATCACAGACTCATGGGCACAGCTAAAGCACCATCCTACCCATTACCCTAAAAAGTGCCAGCCTTTCAAATGTTTTATTAGCCCTTTCACACGCAAAGGTCATTTAAATACCAGGTTACCTTTACCAGTAATGGCCCGGCTTTGCATTTTCCACTCATGCATGCCTGACACTACAATTTAACAGGTTGTTCCTCTTTACATATAAAAGACACGGTACACCTGCTCTAATGAAGAAAAAAACAAAAAACAAAAGCTTACATACAATATACTCATTTATTGTAACAAAAATGTTACATTCTGTAAAACAAAAAACGTATGGTGCTCTGGAAATACATTACTTTTATTGGAAACCCTAAAGCTAAACTCTTCAAATGAATATGTACATACACATTTCAATGTACACTTACTGCAGCTATTTGTACAAATGACAAACTTGAAAGTGTTAACATAGCTGGTTGAGCTAGTTGACGAAGTCAGCAAAGTTGGCAAAGTCTGTAACACGACAATGTTTGAAGAGAATAAGTAGCAAATGCACACAAGTAGTGAAGCATTGAGGTGCCAGAAAATTAGGAGTCGAGCACTGAGGAATTCACTTAATTACTGCCTTTTTACTTGATTTTTTTTTTAGAAGAAACTATTTACTGCTTTTAATGTACCAAAATGTGAAATTAAATGAGGTCTTATTGTACTGTACTATACTGTTTTAAGTTTTAGTGCAGGAACATCCAGGAACTGACTGTTGTTCTCTTAAATAAATAACCATGCTAAAAAGGGCAGCACGGTGGCTAAGTGGGTAGCACTGTCGCCTCACAGAAAGAATGTCCTGGTCCTTTCTGTGTGGAGTTTGCATGTTCTCCCCGTGTCTGCGTGGGTTTACTCCGGGAGCTCCGGTTTCCTCCCACAGTCCAAAGAGAAGCAAGTGAGGTGAATTGGAGATACAAAATTGTCCATGACTGTGTTTGATATAACCTTGTGAACTGATAAATCTTGTGTTACGAGTAACTACCGTTTCTGTCATGAATGTAACCAAAAGTGTGTAAAACATGACCTTAAAATCCTAATAAACAAACAAACATACTAAATAGTGTGTACAATCTGTACACTAGCAATGGTGCCAAACAAACTACAGTAAGTAGGGTTTGTGGATTGAGGTGCAGCTAATGCAAACATTGTTTGCATTCACTCATTGTTGTCGTGTTACATACTAATCACCGTTAATTATTTGGTAAGTTGGAAATACAAGCTGTATTTATTAAATATGCAATAAAACTCATTAAATGTGTGCTAATAAATGAATTATCCACACTGATACTAAAACTGTCGATCAGAGACAACAAAGTCTAGTTTTCTGCATCTACGTTTGGTCCAAACACACAACTGATATGAAGGTGCAGAGTATCCAAAAAGCTAAACCGAAGTGATGTTATGGCAGAGTAAAATAGAAAAAAAGGTAATTTTAAAGACATGAGACAAAGCTGATGTGCACACAGGGCTACAAGTGTAGAAACCACCTAAAGGCATATGTGGAAATTGGCATGCTGGTAAATACGTCATATGACAAGAGTTCTTGAGTATTGAGACACTTAAGTAAACACCAAATACCTGTACAGTTTGTTTGTTTATTAGAATTTTAACGTCATGTTTTACACTTTGGTTACATTCATGACAGAAACGGTAGTTATTTGTTACACAAGGTTCATCAGTTCACAAAGTTAATGTCACACACAGTCATGGACAATTTTGTATCTCCAATTCACCTCACTTGCATGTCTTTGGACTGTGGGAGGAAACCGGAGCTCCTGGAGGAAACCCACACAAACACGGGGAGAACTTGCAAACTCCACATAGAAAGACCCGAACTGCCCCACCTGGGGATCGAACCCAGGACCTTCTTTCTGTGAGGCGACAAATACCAGTACAGGTGGAGGGTAAGTTAACACCTGTGTAGATCTGAATTATTTCATTTGGCTGCTCCCGTTACGGTTCACCACAGTGGAATACTCATCATTTATTTTGGCACAGTTTTGAAGCCGCATGCCCTTCCTGACACAACCCTCCTATTTTTCCAGGCTTGGGACTGGCACTAAAGGTGCACCGATGTTCCCCCTCTCCCCCCAATGGCCAAGTTCACATAATGCCATGGACATTCTGTATTTGAGAGTCCAGTTTGGGATTTGAACCCCCAGAACTTAAGCACTGCCGTTACCAGCTGTGTGGCTCATACTATTGAGCCACATGAGCTCACTCTATGTAGATATAATGTGCATGTATTATTAACACAGTGTTTTAATTACTATAGACACCATTACCATAGCCATCCAAACTGTTAACTTTAATAATTCCAAGATAAAAGTGCACACCTAAAAGAAAACCCTTCTTTTCTTTCACAATGAGACCTAACAGAGCTAACTGTATAAGTGACCATTTACTGAGTCATAATACTAGTGTATCACACAAGCTGTTTCTAAGTGAGTCAGAAACCACATCATCTCACCCACTGTGGTAAGGCAAGCAAAAAGCATGGTATGACTAAAAACAGATAGTTTATATGACAATGTAAGTTACATTAAACACTTCTATTATGTAAAAGGAAAATAATCCCAAATCAGTGATCTGTCATATTCAGGACTTGAGATTGCACAAAGATGATCAATTTTCCCACCCACTCCCAACTTCCCACAGGAAAGAAAACGACATGGCTTACTCATTCACATTTCCATTTTCTTTTTTCTTTTTTTGTATTGAGTCAAGCACACAAAGAAAAAAAAAGGACGAAATAGACACAAGAGGGGAAAAAATAGAAGGGGGGTGGAGAACTAGTTCAAAGATCACAAAACAGATGTAAGGCATTCTGCAAAAAACTCTCCAAATAACAAACACATGTGGATCTACCCCTCCCTACTCTCAGTGTCACTCTGGCTACATGTGCGCACACTGTGCTGCTGTCTTACACACTATGACAACACCGCTGCAGACGACAGTACTATCACAGTCACATGATGACTTTATAAGCACTCAGATTTTACTCTACAATTATTTTCTTTTACTTTTCTGAACCGGACCTTTAGCTGAGAACAGCAGTAGTTTTTATTCTCTGGAATCTAGTAAAGTTTCAAGTATCTAAGACGACAAACAAAAACACTGACCACACACACTTACTGTCATACTTTGCAGATGACTTGACATGGTGTGAATCACAAACAGCAGGACAATACATCAGACTAAAATCTCAGCACAACTTTCTGGGAACAGCACGGTCAGTACTATTATATGAAGCAAGGTATTAAAAGTACATCCAAACATGGACTGGTCCAACAATTATGATAGAGTTATGAGTTGTTTAAATTCCATTTTAAACTCAGACCTCAAGCCTCTGACCCCTACTGACATTCTGGCATTAACTAATCTTGTTTTCTGCAGTTCTGTAATGGAATACATTAAATGTGTAATGGGTGGCAGCTTTAGAAAGTTTGTGTTATTATTATAAAACTGTGCTGGTCAGCATAACACAAGTTGAAAATATGAAAACTGTCAGTGGATGGAACTGAAAAACGTTAAAGCCAGCCAGTATTGGCCTCATTACCAATAATTATTTGTATTTACAATATGTTATTAAAAGCTTTTTCCACTTTTGAGGTATACCTTGTTGTTCAAGTTTGTTTAGCTGTATGTTAAGGAAGCACTGTGATGCAGCAGGTAGTTTGTGTGATACAGCTCTGATATGTGTCTATGCAAGACACTGTAAAAATGTACTTTTTAACATCCTTACACCATGCTAACTAATATTGTCCAGTCTAACCTTGACAGTTATGTTTTCTATATTGGTGGAAGTGCTATTGACCTTGTAAACTGCATAACAATGGCCAGCTGTGATCTAAAAACAGACCTAAAATAAAGTTTAAGGAAATTAGAATTTAGAGGTTGTTTTAATGACTGTGATCCTTCTAAATAGCTATTAAAATAGTTGCTGTATCTCTGTAGTACAGACAACACAACACAGTATATTAGCACTCAAAAATTGCACCATTTTTTGACTGATGTTGATGCTAAATCAAAAATGGTACTTTATGAATTTATATACTTCTTATATCTTTACATTTATAGCAAATGTAGTAATTTGTAAGTAAGTGAATGCCCAGGTGTGTGTTGCCCTGTGATGGATTGGCACTCTGTCCAGTGTCTAGTTCTGCCTAGCACCAAAGCCACTGCAAATGTAACCATAATGTATTTATTTATAAGAATTTTAACGTCATGTTTTACACACTTTGGTTACATTCATTACAGAAACGGTATTTACTTTACATTTAAGTTTAACGTCAACACAGTTATGGACAATTTAGTGTCTTCAGTTAACCTGACTGCACGTCTTTGGACTGTGGAAGGAAACCGGAGCTCCCGGAGGAAACCCACGCAGACACGGGGAGAACATGCAAACTCCACACGGAAAGGAGTCAGACCGCCCCACCGGGGGATCGAACCCAGAACCTTCTTGCTGTGAGGCGACAGTGCTACCCACCAAGCCACGATGCTACCCCCACTGCAAATTTAACCAGAATAAAGCTGTTATGAATAAACTGATGTATATGTGGTTAGATTGGTTGCATAATCTGATATTTTCAGTGTAAAGTTTGGAATGTGAATTAAGAAAAAAGGTACATATCTTGATGAACATAAGAGTTTGTGTATGTAAATATCATGCATGTGTGGAATTATTTCAAAGACAAATAACACCACAATGACTGACTAATAGAGATTAGTAATACAGATTAGTACTCAAGCATAGTTAATATTAAATTGGCTAATGTATCAGGCTAAAGGTTCATTTAAAGCATCTGGTTTAAAAGGCAAACCTGTGATTTGACTAATCCAAAGCTTGAACATCATCCAGTGAAACCACAACAATGTAGCAACAATAGCAACAATAGCAAACGCTGGTAAAGACTTCAAACAACCAAACCACTCACACTTAACTCTTCTTTACAAGCTTTGCTTCATTGTTCCAGTCACAAACACACACAAAAAAATACAAAACCAAAACAAAAGACTGTTCCGCTGTTTGTATTTCCACTGTCCCGGTACAAACTCGTTAAGCAGCAGCAGCAACATCACTCACCATGGTCAGCATAATAAAAGTGACTTTAAACCTACCTTAAATCAACTTTAAATCACAGCTAGTGTTGAGGAGGGAGGAGAAGGTGCTGGCGCCGGAGGAACATGGGTTTGTTTGGGGTTTTTCTCAGGCACTTCAGCGCTCTAGGTGTGTCTGCTGTCAGTAAATGAACAGTTGAGGAGAGGAGGAGAACCATACAGAATATAAATGCACAGTGGGGGGTGGGGTGTGTGTGGAGGGGGGGGGGGTCAGTCCGTGATTGCGTCATACGCTCCGCCCATTTGTTTCAAAGCAGGGAAACCCATGAGTGAACTGGGCGTGGTACAGCGGACAGTGGGCGGAGTCTATACTGCTGAAACACACACACACACACACACACACACACACACACACAAACAAAGCCCACTTCCGAAACCTCAAAAAGGAAGAGTGTGTACGGTTATATGTGTGAACTACACCCCAAAACAGAGTACGCTACTAGAGTACTAAACAATATAGATACTGTATATATATATATATATATATATATATATATATATATATATATATATATATATATATATATATATATATATATATGTGTGTGTGTGTATATATATAGATATATAGATAGATAGATAGATAGATAGATAGATAGATAGATAGATAGATAGATAGATAGATATAGATATATACATATAGATTAGATGTGTGTGTGTATATACAGTATATATGTGTGTATATATATATATATATATATATATATATATATATATATATATATATGTGTGTGTGTGTGTGTAGATAGATAGATAGATAGATAGATAGATAGATAGATAGATAGATAGATAGATAGATAGAGATATATACATATAGATTAGATGTGTGTGTGTGTGTATATATATATACACACACATTGCGCCCATTGAAAAGCTGGGTTACCCCCCCCCCCCACACACACACGACCTTGATTGGATAATTCTTTGGATAACTCAAAGAAAGTGAGTGTATTTTTTGTAATTACTAATGTTGTCGAGCAGTCACAAAAGCATTTGATTTTGATTTGATTTGATTCTGTAGGTGGTACATCCTGTAATGTATGTAACCTCACAGTGATGTGATTCTCCAGAGCGTCATAAGTGAATTATGAACAAGGTGACTGGGGAACAGTATGTGTCAGGCTTCCCGTAAACAGCATGAGGAGAAAGAGAGCGAGAGAGAGAGAGAGAGAGAGAGAGAGTGAGAGAGAGAGAGAGAGAGAGAGAGTGTGTGTGTGTGTGTGTGTGTGAGAGAGAGAGAGAGAGAGAGAGATTTTAAACATACACTAGTCTAGCTGCACAATTTGGCCAAAAATATATAGACACCCTTTCTAACTATTACCTTCATATGTTTCAGTCATGCTCATAACTAACAGAACAGGTTTGTAAGATCAGTTATTTTAAACTCTCTGTTTTAAGCTTTGTGGCAACTTTTGGGGAAGCCCCATTTCTGTTTAAGCATGAATGTTTCTTTTGCATAAAGCAAAGAACAGCAAATGGTAGGGGCAGTGGTAGCCTAGTGGGTAGAGCTTTAGACTATCAACTGAAAGGTTGAGTGCTCAAATCCCAGCTCTGCCATGCAGTCACTTTTGGGTTCTTGAGCGACGCCCTGCCTGCTCCAGTGGCGCCGTACAATGGATGACCCAAATAAAGGCATTCTTCTTCTAAATGGCAGCTGGGGTACAGCTACAAAAAGTAAACATGCATAACTTTAATAAGCCCATCACAGTAATGTTAATGTAATAGGCCAAAGTACAGTAATGTTACAGGATATCAAGGTGTTTTATAAACTATTTTATCTCCAGAGGGGTGTGCACATGTGTGCTTCAGCTCTTATTAAAGGAAACAGATGTGTGCTCCATAAGGGGATTTGGGGAGGGTCTCATGGTGGGGTTTGCTGAGAAAGAGGCAATCCCCAGACATTATGTCAGTATTTAAGAATCCTAATGACGGGAAATTCGAGGTCAAAACAACTAAATCTCTAATCTATAGAATTTCCATTTTAACCACGAGTGATCTCAGTCACCAAAGTCATCTTCTCAGTGTCAGTCATCTTCTCTACAGATGTTTTGTTTTTGTACAAATGACCCTCACTTATTTAAGAAAAAGGCTTTTCATATATTCCCCTGTTAAAACTGTGGGGTTGTGCATTACAGTAAACGTCGCTTTGGCCTTAAACAGGAAATTACAGTTATCTGTAACCATGGCAATTCTTTTAACTTCCTCTTTTACAAACTTGTTTGCAAGTAAAGGTAAAAAAACATTTTAAAAAGAAGATATATGCCACTCCGTCAAGTGTCTGGACACCATTTATTTGTAGGTTTGGCTATTTAAGGCCTTTTAATAACAAGTCGGTACATAAAATCAAACTCACAGCTATGAAATCTGCATAGAACATAACTGTCAGTAGAACAGGTTATACTGATCAGCTTAGTGGCTTTTAATGTAACATTGTTACAGGATGTCTTACTTTTACTCAACTCTTTCACAAAATCAGTTTGCAGATGCCACGCTGGAGTTGCCTTGTTGTGCAAATGTAAGTGCTGTTGCTGTTATTGCTGTTTATGTGGAGAAATTCCAGCATCAAACTGTAACAGCTCATTCATGCAGTAGAATGCAAAAAATGTCGTCTTTGGTTTCAAACTGCCCCTGAAAGACATATTAGCACATTAACCCTTTATTGGAAGCTTCGTGGATTGGGTTTCCCTACCCCTTGCACCAACTTTAGATTGTTATAAACATTTTAAGTTTTGACTGAGATGGTTTAAAGGACACCAGCAGTGGACTCTGAAAGTACAGACACACCCTGTTTTAATAAATCTTCACTTTGTGGCAAATCTGTGTTAAGCAGATTGCAGTAAAACACAACAGAACACCAAGCAATACAGACAAATAGATGGTTTACTGAATTTGGCTCCACAGAGCCCTTACCCTGACCCCATTTAACAAATTTGGGTTGAGCTGGAATGCAGACTACATGCCAGACCTCAGCGGCTGGCCTCACTTGCGGCGGAATAAAAGCAAATGCTTCCAAAACTTTAAAATCTAGTTAAAATCTACTCATATGAACCATAATGCAAAGCTTGTAGTCATGGCTCCAATGACATTACAACTGTCAGTGTGTTGTCAAAGCTAATTGTTGAGAGAAAGGCATCATGAATAACTAGACAAACAGTGAATACACAGTTTCTCCGTTGACCTATTTCTGTAGAACGGGGGACCCATTACACAAATGAGATCATGTTGGAAAACTCATTTTCAGCGCAGTTATTTTGAGAGAACTATAAAATATAAGCAGCAATGATAAGCAGCAACATGTAGATAATTATAAAATCTTACCCCAAACTGTTAAATACGAATTTATAGAGGGATTTCTATACAGTTACTGTGTTAATGGATTCTAAATGCCCTGAAGTGATGTGAAGGAAATAGGGCAGTTACACCCCCCCCCCCCCCCCCCTTAAAAACCATGCAGTCTGTTTAGCATGTAGATTTTGTTCTTAAATTGCATCTAAGTTTTTATATGCTTGAGTCTGGCATGAAAGCGGTGTTATGTTTTCTATTGTAAACAAATGAACGTTCACTGTAATACCTCTGCTAACAATGTAAATCTGCTGTTAGTATGTTAATGGAATATCAGAAGCATTTATAAGCTGTTTATAGAGGGGGAGGGTAATATGACATAAGCCTGTTGACGATACTGTATACACATATCGACTGTTGCTTGAAACAAATCAATATTAACACCATGAGGACTTTCCATGTGCGTTTATTAGCCACACACATTAACATTATAAAAATGAACACAAAACAAATCAAAGCTTTAAATCTTGATAATTTAACCAAAGGGAAAAACTGTCTGCTGACCACAGATTGTTCACCTTCTTTCCATTCAAACAATCAATAACAAATCAATACTCATTTACTTTCTGGGCAGAATGTGTATATCCAGTATGCACAGGTCTCAGATGGTACGTGTTAATCACCTTTTGTTTAGGCTGAATCATCATCAGCTGGAAAAGACATTTTAAACACAACTAATCCCTGTTCCTGAGTCCAACCTCTCTGTCATACTATTATTGACATATCCAACACCCCCACTCTACTGCCTCGTGTCATACTACTTCTGTCACAGACAGGGAGAAGAGGAGGAGAAATAAAAAAATAAAAAAACACAGGAAAAAAGAGCTAGTGTGACTCTGACTTTGCTAATACAATAGGCCATATTGAATAGGACTAACAGACATGTGACAGGAGCTGCAGTGCTACTAAATAACCTCACTGTGACCTCCAGCTGATCTCATCACACTGTTGATTACAAGGTTGCATCTGTAGCCAATGATTAGATTAAGACTTAGTACATAAAATGTCATTTTCAGGTGTCAAATGCCTATTATCATATAAAGACATTATTTTTGTCGCTCACCTTTGTGCATTAAATTTAAGAGTTCATGGTACACAGCTGATAAATAGAATAAAAGGGATAAAGCCAACAGTTCTGTCCAAAGTCACATTCAATCAGTTGGCCATGTCTGAAAGAAGGAAGTTCAGATGAAGTTTCTCTTCGATGCTGATGCAAAAACGCAGCCTCTGCTGTCTGGTTGAAGCATTTGCACAAGTGGTGAAAAGTACAGCTGTGAGAATCCACTGCTGGCTGGTGTAAAGCAACAGTCAGCAACTGCACATGTGTTGGAGGGGGTTGGAGCTAGTCTGCCACTCTCCTCGTCCAGTGTGAGGAAGGTGTAAGATGCAGAGGAATTAAAACAGAGAATTGGAAACAACCAGATTGGAAGAAATAAGCATGAAAAGATTACATATTAACAATTACGCTATGCTGTCTGCAATTCTTCGACCGTTCCTTCGAATCGTTCGACCTCCTCGCTGTGAGGCGACAGTGCTACCCACCGAGCCACCGTGCTGCCCTGTTTTACTTTAGCTGTGATTAAATCAGATTCCAAATACAATGACGATGCAATACAAGTTTTTATTTATTTTACTATTGCACTTTTAAACTCTGTCTGAGGTAGAACATCATGGAATTTATTGGCATAAATTAAACTGTCTGCATCTATTTCATCAGTACAGAACGAGACATCAGCAAATGCTTGTCTGCCAACTTTCCTTTCCATTCCAGACTCATTTGATTTGGAAACTCCACTGCTTATTTTATTTTGAGTAAGTAATTCTACAGTGCTGTGAAAAAGTCTTTCCAAAATTCTTTTATTTTTGCTAGTTTGTAACATTTAAACGTTTCAGACCTTTTTTTTTTTTTACTAATTATAAATTAAAGACACAAGTAAACACAAATGCAGCTTTTAAAGGATCATTATATTCATTGAGGATAAAGATTAATTTAAAACCTATATCACACATGTAAAACGTAATTGTCCCTTAAAACTAATAATGTAATAACGGTTTTGCCACTCTTGGCTGTAACAACTGCAATCAAACTTGTGATAACTTTTACACCACAATAGAGAAATTTTAGCCAACTCTTGTTTGTTTGTAGAATGTTTAACTTATAGGGTTTCCAAGCATGAACTGCCTGCTTAAGGTCTTAATAAGAAGCATCTCATCAGGATTCAGGTCAGGATTTTGACTCATCCACTTTAAAACTCCTAGTTTCAGAGCCATTAAAAGGCAGACTTTCGTGTGCCTTCTTAACAATCAAACTATGCTTGAGCTTTAGGTCACGGACTGACGAGACACTTTTTCCTCATGATTTTCTGATAGAAAGCAGAATTCGTGGTTCCATCAATTCTGACACACTGGTCTTGTTATGGTCGAGGTAGCAAAGCTGCCCCAGACCATCACACCATCACCATGTTTGACTGTTGGTATGATGTTTGTGTAGTAAAATGCAGTGTCCTGTTGTGACCGTTTCCAGACTGGTAGATTTAAATACTTGTTTGCATTTGTATTTTAATGTCTTTAGAGATTCACATTGCCAGACAGACAAACAGATTCAACAGGTCGGGCAGTAATCATGCCTGGGAGTTGCTAGTGAAATCAAACCCAACTGTCAAATGAATTTGACAATGAACTGGTTGATTTAGTAGCTAAGTGGGTGATTGTTTTTTTTATATAGGGTCAGGTGGGATGAACAATATTTTTCCTTCAGTAAATGAATCATTAATTTAAAAAACATTTTGTGTTGACTTGGGTCTTTATTTAATAATAATAATAGTTTTATGATCTGATACATGTAAGTGTGATACATATGCAAAAATAGAAGAAATTAAAAAGCAGCCAAATACTTTTCATGGATGTTGCTGTTTTAATGTAGCATTGAACAATTTTATGATGCTATTTTTCCTGTGATTACACACTGCCCAGCTACGTGGAGGTCCAGTTTTCCTTTTCCTTCCATTTTTATTCTCATAAACTGGTCCTTGGTCCTATGAGGATATTTTACAGTGTTGTAAACCAAAGACATGCCTAAACCTTCCATCACTCTGGAATAATCATTATTAAACACTATAGACCGTTTACCAAGAGAGCTTTTATTTAACATTCACTCAATCATTTCACAGTGGTGTGGAGCCTAAACCGAATCACTGCTGCAAGGCAAAAATACTGCGCATCATGAGCAGAGCAATTTAGAGCAACTTTGAGGTAGGAGGAATACCCATAGGAAACCAATCAGAAAACCAAACTCCTTACAGATAGTGAAGGGAGGTGAAGATCTAACCCAGCTGGGACACTGATTAGTAATGCATGTTTCTGCTTGTTTCTGTATGAGGGGTCATCCAAAAGCTTTGTTTTTCTAAACCACTTATTAATAAAGAAATAACATATATCACATTATTCTACAAACTCACATTTATGTGAACAAGTTTAAAGGAACAGCTTAAAACTTATTTTAGGCATTTGAAGCTTTTTATAGTTTTCATATGTGCATATAAAAAGAACTTGAAAAGTGTAGTTCATTTAATTGAAATCATATAAAATATGTTCTAATTTTTGAAAATCCTGAAGGAAAGGGCAAAAAAATAGTAAAAAAGTGTCATTTTTTCTGTCCTTCTGGCATTTTTACTGCAGACTTACTGTCTGTATTTTTCTTCTCTGTGGCTTTTCTGTACTTTTTCTATTATTATTATCATTATTATTATTATTTTGTACCACAGCCAAAAAGGACTTGGTATGTATTTTAAAATATAATTTGCAGGGTACTGCATCATAAAGTAAAGCTCAATCTCTGTGGTGCAGTGACAAGATCAAAAATGCCTACAAATACATTGACATTCACACACACATTTGGGGCTTGCATATCTTTGAACTTATGGGAGGAAACCAGAGCGCCTGGAGGAAATCCACGCAGAACATGCAAACTCCACACAGAAAGGACCCTGGCTGCCTGGCTGGGGATTTAAACCCAGACCCTTCTTGCTGTTATGCAACAGCACTACCCTCTGCGCCACTGTGTCGCCCTGTGTTTAATCAGAATGATCTAATTATATAGTCAGTTAGTCAGTGTGGACAGAACTACTATACACAATTAACTTGGGTCTGTCTGTTCTGTCTCTACAGTATACAGTACTGGATGACGTAGCTGATTAAGGTGAATAGTATCGTATTTACAGTGAATATGTAGCTCTGTTAAATTTAAGACAGCATTCAGTCTTAAATCAGGGTTGAATCGAGGCTGTATCTGTCACTTACACTGAGTCTGTTGTGATTTAAACTCACACAAAGCTTTCTCCTCAGTACCCGCCGAGCACTTAGCCTAATGGAGCTGAGTAAAATGAATGGAGAAAGTGATGCAGAGAATCATTCTGCATTCAAGAGGAGATGCAGAGTGATGTAATAATGTTTGATACAATGTAAAAGGCAATCAATCAGGTCTTAAAATTGATCACAGACATTAGAGCCTGCAGGCATGTTGAGGAAACAAGAGGTGGAAAGTTCAACAAAAATGTACCACACAGGAAATAACAGCGAGAGTCTCAAACATACCACATACACACAGCTGTTCAGAGTGTACCAGGTCAACTTGTAAACATATACCTGCAAGAAGTCTACATCTTTATTTTAATGATTATACGTAGAGATATACACTGCATGGTCAAAAGTATGTGGACGCTCCTCTCTATTAATGAGTTTTAGGAGCAATGTCAGCAATGAGCCAGCCAGGCCGTCTTGTCAAACATCAGCGCCTGACCTCACAAGTTTTTGGAAAGCCTTCACAGAAGAGTGAGCCGCATGGAAGGGGTTTGGGGTGCAACTTCATATTAATGCCAATGGTTTTGGAATGGGATGTTCAATCTTGTATCTGGAGCACAACAATGGGGCGAACCTGGGATATGTACCATGTCTGCAAATGTTTGATTAGAACAAATGATGCTTTTTAAAAAATGAACCTTTGAAACAACCACAATGCACTCATGAAAGGGTACATGGAACAGTGGTCTTTACCCAAATTCAAACTGTCACTGATGAAATTCACACTGGTATGATTTGAATTTTAGGGAGCTGGAACATGGGTGACAATGTTCACTATCCAAGAATGAAGCCCAAGTGTTGAGGATTACCTGGACAAAAACCAGGATAAAAGCTTTTCATTAAAGGTATCAAAGGTTGTAAATCAACTCTCAGGTCCCTAAATGATTTTTTCCTTCAGCTGGGAGTTCTAAATAACATTTCTATTTCTATTCTGAAATTTCTACTACTTTAATAACCAGTCTGATTTAAAAAACTTCTAAAGTCTAAGGTGTTAAATATAAGTGAGGTTTGTAAGTGGGTAATGTGAGTAAATAAAGTAAAAGATAGAGGTTGGCTTTCGGTCACAGATCCAGGGTTCATCGTGCATCTGGGAAAGTGGCTTTAAAGTAATCAGATCATCTATCACACTGCCTCATCAGTTTAAAAGCATAAAGCAAGATACAAGATAAACAGACCTAAAGTTTTAATTCCAGACTAAAGTCATTTCATATAGAAATTATCTAACAAAATGATATTTTTTCTCTGTTTTAGCATATGGCCAAAACTATGTGGACACCTCCAATTATAACACTGTTTTAGCAACATCAGTTGTTATCCAACGTGTAAACAATTGTTAACAGAGTTAAAAGAATAAAGTTTATTTTATAACTCTGGGACAACAGACTGGGACAACAGTTTAGGCAAGTTTCCTGTCCCAGCATGACCACACCACTGTGCACAAAGTTTGATGTGAAGGAACTTCAGACGTCTGTACATTGCCTTGAACTTACCCCTGATTAATGTATTGGATGGATTGAATTGGAACATTAATTTCTTGTCCAGCATTATTGCCTGATGTCACAGATGCTCATTTATTATAATGGGCACAAACAGAGACTTTCCAGAGTTTTGTTAAAAGCCTTTGAGAAGCAGAGGCTATTACAGCCATTAAGAGGATGCATGATCTATTTTAATGATCTTAGTTTTAGGATTGGATGACAAACCAGCTTATGGCCAGGTTAACATATTTTTGGCCATATAGTGTGTGTGTCTGTCTTTGCAATGGTCGAAATAAGCTCAATGAGCTTTTATTTGATCTTTTAATTTGTCATCTGCCTCTAGTTGATGTAAGTAAGAGATGCCAGAGGCCAATCCCAGGCATTACTAAAGCAAAAGAACTCATAAAAAGAAAGAGACAGAGATAAAGGAAGATACAGAGACAGAAATGTGGAGACAGATGTAAAGAGAGCTCTGTGTTATATCCCTAAATTAACTCCATAATGGGACTAAGGAACAAAAAAAGGCTTGTTTTTTGAGTTGGATAACTACACTTCATAGAGCAACACACGCAAAGCTACGCTTAAATATGCCACGGCCTGAATTATGCTGGGGATCCCAATTTTGGATCGTATGCACTTATATTTTCCACTAACACAGCGCCAGCACCGCTCTTTTTCCACTGTGTCTGTTTTCTCAATGGAGGAAAAGGAGGAGAGGAAACCCATGTTTTTTCCTGATAACTGCTCGTCCACTCCATGAAGTGTCCAGCTAGTGAGAGTACAAGTGTGTGCGTGTGTGTGTGTGTTTGTTTATCCATACCTGATAACGGTCCATATTCTGGCTCTGTATAATCTGTGCAGTCTGACTGCACTTCCTGGAGAGGACACTCCTGTTCCTGGAACAGATATCAGATACAATAAGCACATCTTTTATGGTTTTCTTCCCCCATTTCATTTCATTTTCATCAACCGCTTTATAACTGTTAAACACTGGACAGGGCAACAATCCATGCAAGATGTTAAAAATGCATAAAAGCCTTAAAAGCTAAGCAGGACAAACAAACAAAGTCCAGAATCACACAAATTTTTAAAAATCATCTATAGGAACTTTAGTATCAGAGGATAAACTTCCAAAAGTCATTTATTAAGCTTAAGCAATCACAAGAACTATACTATACTTATTCTAAAGAAAGGGTAACAATACCTTTCTGAGAAATTACTTACATAAAAATTAAAATAACCCAAAAACCCAGTGTGTTCCAGTTTATCACTCTCAAGTTAATATTTTAATTAACATACATAAGAAACATATTTTGTAGCATTAAAATGACTATAATGAGTATTATTTCCAAGAAATATTTCCAACTGGTATAGACAAAGGCACTTGCTGTTGTAGATAAGCTTTCTGAACACAATACTGCTTCCTGTGAGACTCCGTCTTGTGACTGCATATATCAGAGGGAGAGCATGATAGTCCGGGGCTCTCTTCATTCAGGTAACATAGTAACAGTAAGTAAGTTGGATAAAGTTGATTTGACAGTTATTTCATTTCATTCTCATATTTTATCACAGCTTCATCCTGGGCCGAGACAATGTTCCACTAAAAGCATGTCAAATTAGCACCAGTGCTATTTTTGTAGAATAGTATGCAGTTTAAAATGCAGTATCTTTAATTTTACTAAGAAACAATGATATTTTGTTTGTGATTGTGACCTGCTGAATAGAATAGACTGAATAGACTGCTGTACCACTGTGCACTGGATTAAGCAAATATTAACAGAATTACAATCAAAAATGTCTCCAGTTTTGTCGCAATACTGTATCCCAAACACAAAAACTGCTCTTCTCACACATTTTAAACAAAGCAGCTGTGTAAATAAAGTATTTCAGTCTGTTACAATGAGTAAGACAATCAGATCCTGATGGGACTGCTCAGTGCTAGTGCACACATTTATCCTACTGCTGTAAAAATAATTTAGCCAAGTAACAGCCCATTAGAGACAAAGATGTTGGAGCTTGGTGAGGTAAAGAACAACACTTTCCTCATCCAGATTTTTTTTTTTTTTACAAATAGCACAGTAATAATAACAATAATAAGAATGACATAGCCGTAGTAATGGAGAGAAACTTCCAAGAGAAACTAAGTGTGTGCATGTGTGTGTTTGTGTGGAGAGAGAGAGAGAGAGAGAGAGAGAGAGAGAGAGAGAGAGAGAGAGAGAAATAGCTTTTCAGAAATGCTTTCCAAACCTCAGACTTCCCTACAGTGTAGCCAACAAGGAAAGGAGGAGAAAATCCCAGTAACATTGTTGTTAAGCATGGTGATGATTCAGAGGCCCACAGCCGAATGGGAGGCACATAAGCCTTAGAGAGGGCAAAACAATAAAGCACTCCCCCTGTTGTTTGGAGAATGCAAAATCTGGAAACGGCATTTCGACACAACAACAGTTCTAAGAGGTTTTAGAGTTAACAAACATATTTATTTTACTATTGAACATAGGATGGTGGTAGCCTAGTGGCTAGAGTTTTGGGCTATCAATTGAAAGGTTGAGAGTTCGAATCCCGAATGAGGTCCTTAACCCTCTCGGCTCCAGGGGCGCCGTACAATGGCTGACCCTGCGCTCTGACCCCAGCTTACAAACAAGCTGGGATATGCGAAGAAAATTTTTTGTTATACTGTACTCGTGTATATGTATATATGGCAAATAAAGCCATTCTTCTTCTATTTAGTCCAGCATGCATACTTCTACTAGTACCTACAGTATTCTTACCTGTGGTGATCTGATGATAGACGGTCGTGGTATATGCGGATACTTTGCATCTTCAGCTGGACTTTTCTCTTGTGAAGGATGTTCGGAAAATCCCTCAGAGCTGACAGAGCAGTGCTGGACGTCCTGCTGATCTTCTGCTGCTAGCTCTTTGGACCGACTTCGACTCGTTTTAATTCTCTTTGAGCTGCAGCTATGTTCAGGTTGGTGTTGGGGTTCTGTGGGACCAGCAGCTCCAGGCTGAGTAAGAATGGCCAGGCTGGTGTTGGGATCTGGCTGGGTTCTGGAGTCTGCTGGGAGAGCAGGTTCTGCAGAAACATCTGCAGGTGCTCCGAAACATTGTTGCAATGAGAAGCATGGAAGACCATGCATCACAGCAAAAGTTTACAGCACCACTCAAATCAGAAAGCACTTAAAACCACACCCATGTGTTTCCAGTGAAGAATGCGATGAGAGCTTCTGTTTCCTCATGGAATCCCTGTGCATTTGCCAAATTTCACATTTCACACTGATGCTTAATCTTCTGACTTTAGTGAGATCAAAATCCGAAGGCCAGTGGAGCTGGTACAGACCTTTTCTTCTGACATTGAGGTTTCTGGGGGACTGAGCCCATTTCTCAAATTTCCAGAAAAATTTTCATTTTTTACTATGATAAATTAAAAATGCTAATATTAAAAGATTAAATTAAAAAGCTATCTTGTCCTTTAACTAATTATTCATATGCTATATGCCACAAATCTTCCCAAAAAACAAATTTATAGATGGTTTTACTTCTTTATGCTGATACAGAAAACATATTTATATCCAATAAAAGTGAAAGTTCCAGAGGTCATGATAAGAGTCTTCCATCCTGGTGGCATGATTGTTTCCTGAAAATGTGAGTCCTTGCTGTTCCGATATAATTTCTGGTTTCAAACTTCAGGAACTTCTACGTCAAGGTACATCCACAAATGTTCAGTCTGCATCTCAGTCGTTCTCCTTCTTGCTACTCATCATTATCTCCTGCTGTCCAAGAGCTGGTTTGGGAGCACTTAGAGAGCTGTAACGTTTTGTGATCAGGTAGTCCCCCTTGCCAAAACTAGCCTGTATTGTTCATCTGTAGCCGTAGCTCAGTGACTGTGGGGTTGGTAAGGTGTCAGGTTCCTGAGCCATGGTAAGCGATAGCCCCCACGTGAAGCCTAGCCATGCCAGCAGAGAAGTCAGAGGCAAAGCCTTATCAGACTCATTGTGCAGCAAACCATAAAGACAAATGCTGAAAACAAAACAACAGGGTCAACTGATCTGGAGGTACTGATGGTGAAATATTCATGTGTTTGGATGAAGAACATGCTAAACAGATTTAGATGACATTGTACAAATGTAAAAAAAAAAAAGTAAAACATGTAGAAATACTTTGATTTCTTGTAATGCTCATAGAACATGGTTGTTCTAATTTTCTTTTTATTAAACAAAAACATTGTCTAAACTAACAACACATAAACAGTGTATCTCCCATGTCCTTATTCAACACAACAATATTGTTTTAAATAGTCCAGGCTTGACAATGTTTGTAAACCCTTTTATTATGAAAGTTCTAAGCCTTAGGTCATGTACCTTTATTCTTTATCTTTTTTATTCTTAATAAAAATCTGAATGAATTGTTTCCACATTAATTGAAAGCTGTCCAGGGCCTGTGGCAATGAGGCAGCATAAACCATGATGCTCTCTTCACCATGCTTTACAGTTGAGATTGCATTGGTGTGCAATGCTTTTTCTAGTCTGGACTCTGGATGGTTATAGTGTGCTCAGTGAAGACGTGATGTTGTATGTATGATGTTTTTAAGCACAATGTGTTTTGTCTGTTGTTATAACAGGTAAAGATAAAAAAAATAATGAATGTAAAAATAAAGGCACTTTTTTGTTGATGGAGAATCTAAGAAGCAACAAACCAATAAAAAATGAACATTATATTAAAGCCATTGTGTTTGCAGTGTTGATAAGTGCATTTATGTACCATGATTATATTTACAGATTGGGAAACTTTGGTGTGATGAATGTATGTGCACTTCCCTAACACTTTACAAATTGTACAAATTGAAGAGTGGAAAGCTAATAAAACATTGATGGACTCTTTTATCCGAAGATGTAAACAGGACTTCGGTTTCCACTGAACAAAAGTGCACCAGCACACCATATGTGCACAGCAGAAACATGAGCTTATGAGCTGTATACGATATACATAGCACTAACTGATACATGTATTAAATGCTTATTAGGACTATAATGTATTAGAACTTGGAATAATCCAAAGACTCTGTCATTGCAAGCAATGATGGGTTGTAGCTCATCAGTAAAAAGAACATTTCTCAATACAAAACTGCAAAAAATGTAGGTTTAAGATGGTGGTCTTTCACCATCTACCAAACTAAATATTGTGAAAAAGATGCCGGTAATCTGGAGAAATTTCAGTCCACGTAGGGCAAAGCTGAAAATGACTTTTAAATGTTTGTGACCTCCGAGTCCTCAGATGGCACTGCATGAAAAACAGCCATACTGTACTACTGTGATAAATATTGCCTCATCGGCTCGGGAGTACTTTGGAAATTATTCTCACTTAACACAGTAGTGTGAAAAAGTATTTGCCCCTTACCAATTTCTTCTGTGTTTTGTCAGTTATATGTCTCAGATCTATAAACTGCTTTCATTCTTAGTCAAAGACCCAAGTAAACACAAAATGCTTGTTTTTCAATGATGATTTCATTTACTGAAGGGAAAAAGCTGCTCAGTCCTCAGCAATTACCCTCTTAGCTACTAAATTAACCAGCACAAGCTGCACATGTCACGCTCTAAAAAGATTCAAACACAGATGCAAAACAAAGTTACTGAAGTCTGAATAAGGTTACAAAGTCTTGCTAAGGCCCTGAGATGCGGGCAAACTACAGAGAGAGCCATTATCTATAAATGGAGAACATTTGGAACAGTGGTGAACCTTCCCAGAAGTGACCAGCCTACCAAAATTTGACCAAGAACTTATTGACAACTCATCCAGGCGGTCACAAAAGAACTGCAGGCCTTACTTGTCCCAGTTAAGGTCAATGTACTCAGGTGGTACAGAGGTCTATATGAATAGGTATGTCTGGTGGGGGGTGGATGGCGATGGATTGGTGCCCTGTCTGGGGTGTTCCTGCTTTGCTCTCAGTGTTTTCTGGTGGAACTGGACCCGCTGCGACCCTGAGCAGGATAAAGCAGTTGATGAAAATGAGATAAAAAATAATTACAATCTGAGCTTGCATATTAAAATTAAAGATTCAGTTTTAGCTGATGGCTGAATTTTCAGAGCATATAGACAGTAAAGTAGAAACAATCAGATTTACCCATTCACGTGTATTTACCATTTTCCTCAAGCAACAAAAGAGATTTTTATAATTGGCTATTAAATAAAACACTGTCATAATTGTAAACACAAGAAAGTTTAATCAAACAACAAAAAACACAAGCAGAACTTCAACATATAAACAACCAAATATAATTCAGATGCTGTAGAGTAACAAAACTTCATTAAACTCAACAATCAAAGTCAGTTCTTTGCTTTAATACAGGATTTGGATACGTTTTGGAGAACAATAGCACATCGCTGATCTCCAAATAAGTTAGCGAGAGGTGAAGGTCAGTTCCACAGGCTGAGCTTGTATGGAACGTAACACTGCTTACAAAAAATGAAATACAGTTTTCTGCTAACACACATGATCTGAATACAGCAAACCAGCAAACAGTGAAGTGTTCCGTCAACTAATGACAATCTGATTAAGAGAAGTAAAAAAAAACATACTGCAAAGTAAAACACCGCAAGGTCTGTAAAAGCTACTTTACTGGAAGTACAGCATGTTAAGAGACTGAACCAGGCTGCTAACATAAAACTGGAAAAGACTTAAACCAAATCAAACAATTTCTTTTTTGTAATAAATATTTCATTTAATACTATTCTTTAACAACGCTTTTCATTTTCAGCCTTGTTTAGTAAAAAAATCCAGAAAAATGTTAGTGTATTAAAATAGTACTTTAAATATCCTACACATTTAAAAGAATTAGATTCACACAATTTTCCGCTTGGCCCAAATGAACTTCATCAGTCCAGACACTTTCCAGTTTCCAGTGTTTGCGCATAATTTCTGCAATAAAGCTACAAAGCTAATGTAGCCTACAGGTAACAGCAGCATGCCTCACTTAGTTTATTCAAATTAAACCTAAACTACATATTTAAAAGAAAGATTTGCCATTTAGCAGATGGCCTAATTGCCACATATTGTATAAGGACAATGAGAAAAACCAGCTTGACCTATTCCAGCATCTCAAACATCTACAAAAAAGCAACTCTGGTAAACCATCTATTCAACAACTGTCTTGTCGTAAACTAAGTTTCAGCAAACAAACCAAATGAACAAAAACTCGAAGCGGAAATAATAATAATAAAGTTAATCAAACACATTTACGCATAACGCATTGCAGAGGTCCAAATAAGTTAGCAAGAGGTGAGGGTCAGTTCCACAAGCTGAGCTTGCTTGGAATTTTTATAGACATGTAAAGGCCAGTTTGCTAGTGTTTTACATTGAGCTACTACAGCAGTTATGTCGGTTGTCCTTCATGTTTGTACAGCACCCATCTTACTCCAGCATGTGTGACAGTTTGAGGCTAATTCAAGAAACAGAATCATAATGCTTGTAAAAAACACAAAAGAAATGAACTCAACCAGACACTAAAACGCCTGGTACAGTAATGTGGCTTGTATAATGAAGCAAGTATATAATACTACAGAATTGAGAGAAGTGGGTCTAATACTCTATAAGCTTAATATTTAGAACAAGCGTACCCAATATAAATAGAATTAAAGCTGGGCTGTTTTGATGAACTGGTCTGTGAGCAACAGGAGTCTGAAGAACAAAGGGAGGTTTAGGCCTACTAAGGTGCATTTTTTCTGCAACGGTCCACTGTGTTTAAGTTGATGCCCAGCCAGGTCAGTGGCACCGCTGCACTACTCAATCCCACCACAAAGAACTTCAGTTCTCGTGAGGTGTTTGTTGCATTGGTTTTGCTGCCACTGTAATACACAGAGCAGAGAAATGCTCTTTATAATAAGAAGACAGCAGAGCTAACTACACTGTCCTAGACTCTTAGTCACTAATGGCTAAAGAGCCTTCAGGGTTTAAACTTGCAGTGTTGAAACAATCAGTCACTTCTGTGTTAACTGTGGTTGTTAGTGACCAGTCAGTTCACAGAAAAAGAGACAGGAGAAAATGCTGCACGGATTCTAAATCACATGATCGATGCATTAGGGCTATTTCACTTAGAAAATCCCCAAAACATTTTAAATATACTCATGCAAATGTGAACTAATACATCAGATTAAATAAAAACAAAACAACCAAAATTAAATCTAAAAAAAAAAACATTTGTTCTGTTTGATTTTTTTTTTAAATATGTAAAATACCATAAATATACAGTTTGTGATTAATCATGGATGAGGACCCAAGTTTGTTTTGCTCCCGAACACAGTGCAGAAAATGGTAAGAGAGGCAAAATATTGGAGAGTTACAAAAAAAAGCATCTTGGGTTCAGAGTCTCAAAACTACCATCAGAAGCCACCTACACGCCAACAGATCATTCCTGCCATCTAACCACAAACTTAAAGGCCTAAAGTTTGAAAACGCTACTTTAAAAATAACACTTTTTTTTTTAATAGTACACTAACTAACCAAAAGTTGCATTTTTAATAAGCCTCATCTTTAAAAAAAAAAAAAAAAATCACCACTGGGGGTGCCAATCGCTAAAAATGGGACTAAATATTTAGAACATGATTTTTTAAGATCCTTAATGTTCTACATAGACATAATTGGCCATGTTTTGGATTGGTGAACAGTGATTCAGATTGAAACCAGACTCACCGCAGCCCTGATAAAAAGAAAGTAGCTGATTAAAATGTAAAGATAAAATGAAATGAGTTGAACTGATTGGTGGAAAATCATTTAAATACAAAGAAGAAAAAAAAAACCCAAAACAAATCTACTTACAGACACACCTTTGTCAAGAGAATGGTCTTAATAGTCTTAAAGCATGTGTGGTGGTCAGGATTTGGCTGTCGTCAAACTGGTCATCACAGAAACACCATAATAGTTCATTGCTACCAGAGATTCTAGGTTGCCATGACATCTCAGTAATTGATGTAAATACTGTTAAGTGTAAAAAACAGACTAAAAAGATCCAAGTCCAGTACTGAATCAAAGACAGTGCTCTTCTTTAATAGGAATACAGTGCTTAGGTTCAGAACTGCGCTGTTCATTCATCTGAAAAGCCCAAAAAATATTAATGGGCCCAAATAATGAAGCACTTTGTCAGACCCTGATGTTCAAATACAATGTTTAACAGACAGCAGGCAAAGCTTTCGCCATCAGTAAAATAGTCACGTCAGAATATTTCTTCATCCAGCATCTTTCTCTTTGTGCTCCGCACTTAAAAACACTTCCACAGGAAGTACTGTAAAGTATTGCTGTAAGGGGTAGCTGGAGGAAGCCGGTCTCAGCTGTGGTAGCCCGTTGGGGCAGCTTGCTTCTGTGAAAGGCGCATGAGCTCCTCACGGATTGCTTTGATGAGTGAGGCGGATGAGTGGCTGGGGGGTATGGAATCCTCAGGAGGGGCGGATGGAGAGTAGCCTAGACCCACTGTGTCTAGGTGGACAGGGGGTGCAGACGGCTCCCTTAACCCATTCCTGGAGTTCTGGAACACAGAGACAGGGGGAAACTCGAAAATCTGGATATAAAAAAAGAATGAGAAGAAATAGAAGAAAGAGAAAGAACAATGTTGCATAACAGAAAGAAAAGTAGATTTGTAAGTGGCAAATTTTAGAACAAACATGAAAAAGCAGGAAGAGCTAAAAGCAAAACAGTGAAAGTGTACAGTAAAGGAAAGTGATACTCACTGGATCTCTGTTAGCGGGTCTAAAGTCTTCTTCATGATAAGGTCCCAAGTTTAAGGCTGCAGGCTGCCTGCTGTCACCCACACGGCTTGAAACTCCTACCTGGGATATGTGATGTAAATGAACACCTATGTAGACAGACGAGTAAACAAACCACAGCCATAAATCTGCAGCCATGTGGAACAGTCATATTTGGCTTTTGTAATGTTGGGAATCAAAAGTAAAAATTAAATAAAAGCCCAAACACCACAAGGTGAGCAAATCCTGTCATATCATCTGCTGATTGTTTGCGTTAGGCTCTTTCACCAGAACAAAAAAAGTCCAGTGTGTTTTGTTCATCTTGCTGAAAACACAGCATCCCACTCCTATCCTAAATCAATCACTTAGTGACCTACATATACAGCCACATGTCTTTCTTTTTCTTCTTCTTTATTTGGCTGCTCCTATTATGAGAACAGTCACAGCTGGGTGTATATTTTGTGATATTACTGGTTCAAATTCTCTGTAACTGCAAAGTTTTTCCTCCAACCATTTGCTTAAAAAATGCCATAACTGTCTGTACCAAGCAGAGAGAAAAATGAAGAGGAAATGACTTGTATACAAATATTGCTAGTTAATTGGCGCCTGTAGCTTTCATGGACTTTCATGATATTGCAGTTGTTAATGTTGCAATAAATTTCGTTTTTCTTTAACCAAAACATTGTAGATTTATCTCATGTAAATCACCAGGCTGGCCTTCAATAAGGATTTAGTTTAGAGCTGGACGCAAGATTAACACAAAAACTGAGATTAAAAGTAATTTATTTGAGAACAAATTCATTAAGGCTTGTGGTTATACTGTAACTAGTACCTGTAGTACCTGTAGTGCTCCCTACTGGTCGAGGCCTGGCAGAAGATGGTAATTCATCACTATAGCCCCCTCTGCTGTTATAAAGTGCTTCTGGCTGCAGCTGCTCTCCACCTACTCCTTCGCCTTGGGGGTAACACGACCCAAAACCCTGTCTGCAATTACAGTTGGGCAGAATTATTAAATGCATGATTACAGTGTAAACTGTTTAACAGTTAATAATAAGGTGTCAATTGGCAAAATCACACATTAATAAAAATATTTAATAACACATTTAAACAGATTTTTGTGATCTCCTGACCTGTCATACAACCTGACCTGGTAAACCAAAAACTGAGTGCAAGAAAGAGAAGAACACTGGAAGTGACTGAATTAATAGTTTAACTGCACTGTACTGAATTAAGCTGGGCTGTGCAAGAAAATATTTTTGTACTGTTTCCTTAATGGCAAAAAAAAAAGATTTAAAGTCAAACTGCCCCCTAGTGGACGGTGCATTAACTCCTTACATCACACAAAGCTACAAAGTTAAATTCACATTGAAATTATATTCTGTACATGTGCACATTTATGTATGGGGACAACTCCACGTTATTAATCATATGTTCACATATTCAGGCCACATTCAGGACACTCAGGCTTAACTTAGACATAACCATATTGTTGTAATATAAATGTTAGCTTTAGTACACAAACTGGGTGTGACTGTTTAATATTAGAGCTCACCTGTGCAGTAAGCCTTGTACTGTTGAAGGTGGCAGACCTAACTCAGGATATCTCTAAAAAAGACACACACACAATTTTAAAAACAAGATAAAAATATTTAAACCCACATTTTACAAGCATAGCCAGTGTGCATTTACTCAGCCACAGCTACTTCAGCTCTTAATAAAGAACAGTAATGTCTGTACCCCAGAGAAAGGGCTGAGAGCAGGGTATGAGGGTCCGCAAGGTCCTGGGCCATGTGCTGGAGGACTGGAGGAAGATGCATTCCCGCCTCTAACCCCAAGCCCAGGCAAAGTGATGCCTGCATTGGGCCCCAGTGAGGAAGGGGACACCAGGGCAAAAGCATCATCGAGCAGTGAATGCATTTGCTGCCGGGCTTCCTCTATAGAAGGCTGAGGGGGCAGGTAGGGTGGAGGAGGGGCGATGTGGCCTGGGGGTGAACTCAGGAAGACGTCGTCAGTTGGGGAAGGACTTTGAGTGTCAGGGCCCTGGTCAGGATCGGACTGAAAAAGACAGAGATGAGACATTAAACTTTTGTAATCATGGTCTACAAACTTCACAAAGACAAATGAGGAAATCAGAAGACGAACCACAAACGCGATGTTGTTAACTCCAGGATATTTCTTATATGTGCCATCGCTGTCAGTGGTGATGAGTCTGTCTCTGTCAGCATCTGTCAGATCTCCATTTATCTGCTGCTTCTTTTTCTGCCTTGGAGAACGCTTTTCTCTGCTACAGCCACACATACACACACACAGATACACTTAATAAGCCTAGTAGCTTAACATCATTCATTCAGTACTGTGTAATGATATTTTTAGTCTGGGTGAGCTGGGTTTGGCACCATCCAGAAACACAGGGCACAAGGTAAAACCACACACTTACTACTGTACACACTCACTCACCTACACCCTGCACCTAATGAGCACCCGCTACCTGCTAGAGCTCTGTACCAAGCCACCGCAGTAAACTGTTTTCATTTCATTTTCATGTTTTACCAGCGACGTTTCAATTAAATTGTTTTAATTAAAATGTTTTGCACCGTCTATAAATGGCTTAACATGTTCATTCCTTGTGTCAGTGTTAACTCCTTTTTTTCTCCCATCTGCCAAAATCATGCAGAAGGCAGACTGGCTACTCTACAGTATACTGTCCTAGATGCAAATAAGTGAGTGAGTGAATGTATTGCAAAATTTTGCCTTGAACCCAGTGTTTTTGGGTGGCACTGGTCCCACTGCTACTATAATCGACAGAAAAAAGAACCACTTTCTGCTCCACTGCAGTGTAAATGTACTGAAATGTATTGTGGGATAAATAATGAGCCAAACGCTTTCTAACCTTTTCCTGGGCTCAGTGTGGAGAGGGGACATGCGACTGTCCGGGTTTAAAATCTTATCAATCTGCATCTGAGCTTTCTGGTAGATACGGTCCTGCTCTCTGGCGTCACCCAGGCCATCCATCAGATCATCCATGGTGGGAAAGTCATAGTGGCCTTTCCTTTTTGCTCTAAGACGAATCTTATTGCGATGGTGCTCGATCTCAGACTTTTGCCTTAGAGCAACCTGAATCTAATAAGACAGAGAACCAGAAAACATGAAATCATTTATTTCAGATCTTAAATGGACTTCCAACAGATATAGACAACCTGAAAGAATGCAAAAGGATATAAACTAATAATTTATTATAGGAGAACAATTTTAAAACTCCAACTGCCCATGTGTGAAGCATGAATCCCTCCTAAACCTAATTCTGCTTGTGCCCCCTTCAGCAGCAACAACTAAAACCAAACACTTTCAATAACTGAAGACCAGTCTTTCACATGACTGTGAAGGGATTCTGGTCCACTCCACTTTGCAGAATCGCTTGAATTCAGCCACATGTAAAGCTGTCAAGCATAAAGTGTTTAAGGTCCCGTCACCACATCTTAATGTGGTTTAAGAACGGATGTAACTTTCTGTCTTCTAAGCCATTCAGAGGTTAAGTATGTGTGTCAGGTACGACCCTCCTCAGTCAGGGTAGTGATCTGCAGCAGTAGAGAAGATACAGCTGAGTCATTGGATATGGATAGATTGGGAAACCTTTTTACTGTATTGCTTTAGTGTAAAACTACAGAGAAACAGCTCTGGTAGGCCTCTCGTCTGCCAGTTTTTAATTGTATTTGTATTAATGAATTAAGCAAATATCCTCACGCGTTCATTATAAGTAGGTTTTAGAGTTAATGGGATTTTCACTTTCTTCTAAAAACAAGGGACCTTTTGTAACTCCTACAATTCTTGTATATGCACCAATGAGGTACAGTAGATACTAGATTGAAAAACACAAGACAACAGACTGGAGGACAGAAATCCCTTTACTGTTTTATCTGGCATTAGTGACAGTGATTAGAGTTTTGGTAAGGGTGGTTAAATTTTTAGCTCACCTCTTTGTTCATCTTGGCGTTCTCTGCAGCCTTGTCGGTGGGTGCAGTGTTTGGTAATGGCAGAGCTGGCATGGGCTGCATAGCAATTAGCTGAATCTTGCTGGAGAGGCGCTTATTGGCACCATCTGCTGAGCGGGACATCCGGTCCACATGCTGAAAAATGGATGCTGATGATGCCTGATCATTTGGTGGAGGAGGACCTGCAGATCATAAAGTTTAATTTTAATGCTGCTATTTTGAAATGAGTAATATCATCCGTAAATTAATAAATATTCTCTCAATATATTGATTTTACATGTCTACATTATTTCATCCTTTACAAATTCAGGGAACATTTACGTAACTGTGTATAAATATTTGGTTTTGTTCTGATGTCTACATATTGCAAGTAGTTTTAACACCAGCAGAGAGCAGCATCTGCTAAATATTATTAAAAGTGACTTCCAATTCTATTTGTTTGAGCAGAAATGAAAGAGCTCAGTGTTCAGACAGCTACTGTATGTTAGGTTACAAAATTCATGATAAGGCAACACTACATAGTAAATAAACTCTAAATAAAATACAACTGCGATTATGTATCTGACTACGGTTTTATACAAATAGGCGAAAAAATCGAAATGACACAAAACATATTTAAAAATGTGATTAAAATGATTACATTAGAAAGAATGAATAGAAGGATCACACTTTACTACTTGGAACTAGACTAAATCTATGTTACAGACCACAGATGCTCTTACCAATCTTATTTCTCCCTGAAAGCAACAACAATAGAGAGAAATGTGAGAGTGTGAGAAAAAGAATCATTCATGTAGGGTTGTCACGCTAACTGCAATTTTGAGATATCGCGGTATAGACCAGCCAACCGCAGGGCATGCCAAGCAACCGCATCACCGCGATATTCAAGTTTTTTCTTTCTTTCTTTCTAATCTTTTTTTGTTTTTTTTTGTTGCAGGTCCATCTTGTTTTACGCTTACAATCGGGCGTAATAAATGTTAAATAAATTCATAATGAAAATGAGCTAAGAGCGACATTTTCCTGCCAACTGTTTGCATGCGTTGCTGCTGAGTTTCAGGCTTTGTGTTTTAAAATGTAAACAATCGCAACATGAATTATAGGCAAGTTTATTAATGATCAAATTGAGTTCACACTCAATAAAATACTTGTAATTTAGACTATATTTAAACAGCCTTGGCGTACTAAAGCACTTAATGACGGTTAATATGGCATTGCAGCCTGCAAATATTCTCTTTCTGGCTTGCTGGAATGATTTAAATGAATTTTTTCGTTGAATAAAAATGTATTGAAACGAATAATAACTTAAAATGTAGTATATATTGTTATGTTAATTATACCTACTAAATAGATAGTTAATAGTGGCGCGATAACCAGGCTAGATTTGCTTTGCTCTGTAAAGTCGCACGCAGGATCAGTACACGTGTATTAGTGTAACATCGGTAACACCGGGAACATCACTACCCCACTCAGATCCTCTCTAAAACACATCAGGTGAACATGTTGGTTCTTCTAGCGCGCATGATAACGCAGGTTTAAACTCTTACAGACTTTATTATTAATTCTATTTTTTTTTTTACCATATTTTGATTAGATGTGCATTTAAAATATTTAGCCTGAACTCTTTTTTTTTTCGTTTCACAGTGTATATCTAGCCTAGGCTAGAAGCTTAATTTAAAGCTTTTTTTAATAGAGAAAAGACGCCGCATCCCTGCTCTGTTCTGTATTTAACATTAAACACGCATTTCATTGGTCTTAAAGCCGTCTCATCTTTGTCATTATAAAGCAATAAAATACCGAATCATAGCCTAACAATAAAGCTTGTTTATATAGCTCTAAAATCCAGATTAATTAAGTAATTTTCAAAAAACTTAATAAAAAATATTAAGACAGGCTGAATATCGCAAGGGGAAATTCTTTCACCGCGACAGCCCTACATTCATGTCTATTATGGTGGATATTAGCTAGAAAGAATAGAAAAATCATACATCCTAAATACATCCTAATTTACACGATGTATACATAAAGTAGATAAAATGCTGGCTAAGTAATGTATTGCATGATATAGGATTACTCAAATCAATTTTAAGTTAAGTGTAAATAAGTAGCAGTGTTTCATCAAATGACATCAATTAGAATTAAACAATGAGTTCAAATTTGCTTGCAATATTCTAGGCACTCAGTAAAACAGTCCATACGACAGTATTGGGGGTCTTATCCATTTATAAACGCATACAATACAATTTGTTGAAGCTAGCATGGCATAATGCATTTTATTACTGCCACTATGATACAGTCAAATGGTTGATTTTGACCAATCACAGACAGGGAAGTAGAAAAATAAATCACAGTCACAATAATTGACTAGCTCTAGATTACACGTGGAGTGTTGCCCCTGATCTGCATATTTTAATGATTTTTCTTCTCCCGAAATGCCTATTTCGACTAAATAAGTTAATTAAAAAGCCTAAAGTGTTTGTGCTAGAGGAATGTCCAACTTTGACTCGAATTAGAGAAAGCTTATCATTGCATTATCTACTGTGTTTTAGAGTATTTTAGCAATACTTGGAAGGTTATGTGAGTAAATCTGGGCAAACTGTAACCTAATAGTAATCAGAAGGTCGCTGGTTCAAGCCTCACAACTGCCAGGTTGCTGCTGTTGGGCCCTTGAGCAAGGCTCTTAACCCTTAATTGATCAGACTGAATACTGTAACTATAATAAAAGTCACTTTGGATAAAAGCGTCTGCTAAATGCCAAAAATTTAAATGTTAATCTGACTGGGCACAGAACTTAATTTTTACTATTGACAACAATGGCACAAAATTTCATACTAGGGCTGTCGCGCTAACCGCAATTTTGAAATATCGCGGTATAGACCAGCCAACCGCAGGGCATGCTGGACAACCGCAACACCGCGATATTCACGTTTTTTCTTTCTTTCTTCTCCTTTTTTTTATTGTTGCAGGTCCATCTTGTTTTATACGCTTACATTCGGGCGTAATAAATGTTAAATAAATTCATAATGAAAATGAGCTATAGGAGCGACATTTTCCCGCAACCTGTTCTCATGCGTCGCTGCTGAGTGTCAGGCTTTGTGTTTTAAAATGTAAACAATCGCAACAGGAATTATAGGCAAGTTTATTAATGATTAAATTGAGTTCACACTCAATAAATACTTGTAATTTAGACGACATTTAAACAGCCATGGCGAACTAAAACACTTAATGACGGTTAATATGGCATTGCAGCCTGCAGATTCTCTCTTGCTGGCTTGCTGGAATGATTAAAATGCATTTTTTCGTTGAATAAAAATTTATTGAAACGAATAATAACTTGAAATGTAGTATATATTGTTATATTAATTATAGCTACTAAATAGATGGTTAATAGTGGCGCGATAACCAGGCTAGACTTTCTCTGATCTCTAAAGTCGCATGCAGGTTCAGTACATCTACAGTGTATTAATGCAGCGAGCACCATCAGAGAGGGTTTTAGTGCCGAGGGGAACATCGCTACCCCACTCAGATCCTCTCTAAAACACATCAGGTGAACATGTTGGTTCGTCTAGCGCGCATGATAACGCAGGTTTAAACTCTTACAGACTTTATTCTTTATTCTATTTTTTTACCATATTTTGATTAGATGTGCATTTAAAATATTTAGCCTAAACACTTTTTTTTTCGTTTCACAGTGTATATCTAACCTAGGCTAGAAGCTAATTTAAACCTTTTTTAATAGAGAAACGACGCGCATCCCTGCTCTGTTCTGTATTTAACAATAAACACGCATTTCATTGGTCTTAAAGCCGTCTCATCTTTGTCATTATAAAGCAATAATATATCGAATCATAGCCTAACAATAAAGCTTGTTTATATAGCTCTAAAATCCAGATCAATTAAGTAATTTTCAAAAACAACAAAAAAATGGCGATATAACCGCATACCGCGATATTGAGACAGTCTGAACACCGCAAGGGGAAATTCTGTCACCGCGACAGCCCTATTTCATACATCTGTATAAACAGACGTTTCTGGCACATATTATGACTGAAGAACAATGAAGAAGGGTGTTTGTTTTTAAAAATTTTAAAAATGAATATTTTCTTTTAGTTTTTGCGTCATTATGAAATCTCAGTAGCCACATGCTACAGTATGTGATCATAAAACTCATGGAAAGTGGGGAAGGTTAACTTGCCATTCAGTCCATTAGTGGCTGCCTTGTGAGGTTGCTTGGAGTCAGTGGATGGTCCAGAGTGTCTTGAAATCTCTTTAGGAGACTCCATCTCAGTGAAGGGCTCACTTCCAACCGAATCACCATCTGATGGGGAGATCCTTACAAACACAACGCAATATTTTAGCTCGAGAGTAGTGTGTTGAAGACATGTTCTCACTAGTGATCCATAAATGTGCAGTTATTAAATAAAGGGTATGCTGATACAGGAAGGTTGGAAGCATATCATTTATTTAATTGATTTTCATTTTCTTTGTGTACTTTTGACCATATAATTTTGAATGACATATACTTTTATCTTTTTGTTCTTCATTAAGACTAGTAACACGCTACCAACATCTACATGATGTAATCTGATGACTTTTCTGTTCTTTCAGCTGATCCCGTATTTAGGGGTCACCACAGTGGATCATTCTGGTACAGATCAATGACTTGGCACAGTTTTTATGCCGGATGCAGTTCTTGATGTCAACCTCCTAATTTTATTCATGCTTCGGACTACCACCGATAAGCCCACAGGTAGGTGAATGACTACGTTGTTTAGCCTCCCCACCCCCTCTCAGACATAACCACTTGTGCTTTTATGACAGAAGCCATGTTTGCAGGTACTCTGCTCTGTGACAGCTAAAGATTTGTGTGGTGGGAATCATTCTAGCCTGAGCCTCATGCCATTAGAGTGATGGCTGAGCTATTGATCTGTGGGCTAGAGAGAAAACCCAGACTGATATGGATTTACAGAAACCTCACTATTGAATATGAATGAACACATGGTATTTTATTATAAGGATCATTTTATAAGTGCTTATTTTATATACGTATATTACGTATATATTAAGACTATTATTTATGATCGATTTTACTTTTCATATAGCATGTACTTTCGAAATACCTCCTTTTATATACATATACACTTATTGTGGATTGTTTGTAGTCTGAATATCGTGTAAAACATTTTACTTGTAGTTGGCCCTGCCTCATCTTCAAAATGTGTTTGTATTAACAAAATACAATGAAGCTGTGCAGCCAAAACATTAAATATCATTTCTTTCTGTCAGTTAAAATAGATGGTACATAATGCATCAGGCACCTCCTGTAATGTCTGTTTTAAGCACATTTGTACATTTTATTACATTATTTCTGGATTTAATGATTTACTAAATGGAAATATATTGATAACTTTGTAAAGATAAATATTAGGATTAGTAAATTAAAGATTGTATTGCTTACTGTCCAGGCCTCTGCTGCCTGTTACGGGAAGTCTTGGTGGAGGAACCTTTGGATTTGGGCGTGGAAGCTTCTGCATTGTCGTTGGTGCCTGGCTCTTTGGTTGGTGCTGGCAGTGGTAACGGTTCTTGGATCACCATGAGATTGTCCTTACTGTGTTGGCCCAGGTGCAGCTTAGCAAAGTCAAAGCCCTTCACACTGGGAGCCTGCAGCTGGGGAGAGGAATAAAGGCAGGAATTCATGTGGATGGATGAAAATAACAGAAACGTTTAGATAAAAAAAAAAGTGAGAGTGAGAAAAAGGAATGAAATGCATGGATCTTAAAATAGCACTGAGAGGAGTGGTGATGTTTAATGCATTACAGACTGTAGAAGTGTAATATAATAAATAGCTATAATAGATCTAATCAATCGAGATCATTTAGCTTCTTACATTTGGCTATTGTGTTTGACCAATGTGTAAGTGTAGGACTGAGTATTGGCTGAGCAGACAGCGTGAAGTCATGAATAAAGTGATCTGGCATGCCTGCCTGCCTGCCTGTCTCCATTATGATTAGGAACCTTGTAGACAAAACAAATAATGTTTTTTTTGTTGGTTTAAAATCACCAAATTCTTAACCTTCCAACCTTGCACATGATGGTGAGAATGTGGCAGACATTGGGTTAGAAAACATGCTTTAACAACAGAATTAATATTTGTAGGTTCTGCATTGTGTGCAAAACATCCATTCATAAGCGAACCAGATCAATGAAAATAGGAAATACTGAAAATAATGAATAAAGCTGAATAAAAAAAGCTATAAATAAGCTGTTACTTTTTATAATGCAGTTTACTGACCAGCTTTTACTTTGAAAAGTCCTCATCTGTAAATCCTATGGAAGCACCTGCTTTACCTTTTGACTGATTCTCTTTTAGTAAGTAAGTAAGTAAAGTTTATTTATATAGCGCTTTTCTAGGACCAAGCCACAAAGTGCTTTACAATGCGGTCAAGTATAATACAATAAAAACACAAACATTAATAATCATAAAAGCTACACAGTGACATAAAAACATTAATACAATAGCACAAATAAAAATTGTAAATGCACTTTAACTACACATACATACATATATATACACACAAATACATACACAAACATACACATACATTTAAATGCACAAACACTCATCAAGAAAACAACATACTACAACACTACAAACAGGGAGGGCTACATGGGATCCAAAAGAAAAAAAAGAAGAGATTGTTGAGTGGCAGGATGTATTTTCCACATTTTCTATTATGAACTACCAGTGCACTGTCACCTACAGGGGAACGATTTCTCTCCTGCTAACATCTACCTCCTTTTTGTTTTCCTCTTCTTCTTCTTCATCATCCTCCTCTTCTTCTTCCTCCTCACTACACCCTATTCCTAAAAGCTTTCCACTCTTAACTGGGGTCATTGACGTCTGGACAGAGGTTATGGATTTCTGAACTGAAGTGCTGGACTAAATAGGGATTGCAAGTGAAAATGAGGTAAGATACAGATGAAGGGGGTGAGGAGACAGATCAATGACATGCCATAATTGAAGAAGTGAATGAAGTAAGAGAAAGTATAAACATCAACCACAGTAAAAGTTTGTGGTAAAATTATTACCTAATTCAATTCTTCATCATTTAGAGAACTTGGGAAGTTGACACTTGGAACATGAACAGCAGCAGGTACATTATTAAGATCTAAACTCAGTTAAAGAACTGTACTCATGGGAAGGTCACTGGTTTACACCCCTGCACCGTCAAGGTGCCAGTGTTGGGCAAGGCCCTTAACCCTTAACTGTTTGCATGGTGTTCTGTCACTTTTGATGTAGAAGGACAGCAAAGGATGATGTATGGACGTAATGTATGAAACACAGTGACTTTGGTATGTAAAATGTATTGTTTGAACAAATGAACATATAAAACACCAATTAAACTACCTACATTAAATCCAACCGAATAAACCCAGGCTAGCTTAGCCCCTCTCACAATGATCAAGCCTATTTTACAAAGAGGAACAAAAGTTTTCTGAAGTGACTGGGCTTACTTTTAACCTGATCCCAAACATTCAAAAATAACTTGAAGATTGGACTGGCACTGAGCAGCTCAAATCAGTGCCACTGACACGAGATTAGCATGCCGAAAATTCGCAGGAGGCAGACGGAGACACGCAGGAAGGAGTCTTCTAGCTGATTAGCTGTTTGACTTTTAGAAATGCAACCCAGCAGATGTGACAGCCAACAATGATAACAATGCAACAAATGCTTTTTCTAACAACCCAAAAGGAAAACAGCACACATGAGCCTGAGACACAAGCTGTAACAGAAATGAGTCTCTCACCTTCTGCCTCTGCTGGATGGTGCTCATGGTGTCTGGCTGAAACTCCAGTTTATCTGTACGGCACAGTTTCCAGTACAGTATGCTAATGATGATTACCACCACCAGCACGGGCACCACCACTCCTACTATGATCCACGTGTTGGTCTTCTCAGTCTCAGAGGGAGATGATGTCTGCTTCTCGAAAGCTGCACACAGAAACAAAAGGCAGAGCGCAGGAGTCAGATGCAGCTCAGGTCTCATATTAAACAATTCTGGAATGATGTGCAGATCTTTAGATGTTTTTTTTAAAGTGACTGAGCAGAAAATGTGTCTGAGGTCTAAGGGTTTGAGGGCCGAAGGAATTCCTCACTGCTGCTGCTGGTCAAACAGATGGTAAATAATGGAGATCAGTGCAAGACTCACTACACAATACCATGTGAAGCCGCCTTGTGCAGTTTAAAATAAGTGGTTGTCTACTGCACATGTCAAAAGGGGTGTTAGGTACGTCACTGTTCGTTTAGGGCAGGGTCTATAGTGATATTTTTGCGTAAATGGTTATGACTAGTTCGGCAGATAGTTGTAGTTTTTGAGTAGTGTATACTATGGTTTATCAGTGTAATGGGAAGACGTTTCTTGAGCAAAATAATACTTTTTTTATAATATAAATTATTAAGGCGCTACCTAATTCACAGCCACAGTCTTTTTTTTAATCCGCGTAGCGTTCAAATGCCTCACGTTTACTGGTTAATGTCCTAGCAATCCTACAGCAATTCAGTTAGCAATCGGTTGGTCAAAACGTTCAAGATGTTGAAGTGTAAAGCAGCTAAAAGCGGTTTGGAAAACTACCAACCAATTCTGTGGACGCAGAAGGGGGTGTGTCAAAACACAGACAAGTATTTTCATCTTTGAGACAGAACACCGCACCGTCGCTGGATGTTCTAGGTTTACATTTAACCATTAAGGTTGGCTGTGCTGTGTATTGTAGCTTTCATTTATTCTATCATTTAATTTATGTATTCTTCACATATTCTTGTTAATGTAGTAGGGTTCCATAAATTATTTATAGGGCTGTCGAAGTTAACGCGATAATAACGAGAAAAAAATATTGTGCCATTAACGCAAATTCTATTTGGCCCTGCGAGTCATCCGTAGTTCATGTGGAGACTTGACCGTGCACGGCATCTCTCATTGAGACAGCGTTTCTCGAAGTGTCACCGTTTGTTTCATTTGCGGTTTGTTATCATAATGTAACCGAGCGTCGTAGTGATGCACTCGCTTAATAAAGAAATTAATACACGCTATATTCACAAGTTGTCGGGAGCAGAACACTTTTATTAACTTCTTCTGTTACGGTACCGAGAGTCCTCGCGTTAGCCAAGCATGCTCTTACATGAACTATGGAAGCCCCAAAGGGTCAAAACACACTCACTTCGTGTAGAAACGTCCATCGAACCATCGTCACGATACAACCACAGAAAAGTCTGTTACAATGACTACGCCTTATCCCACCTAAAGCACCGCTGATCTACAATTTTTACCTACAATCTGACATCTATACGAAGTCGAGGGTCTCTGCTGGATAGTATTACTGCCTAGTATGTGAGTGAATAAAACAACCGTACAGTTTTCTCTTGTCCCAGCAGTTTTTAACATAAGTACATTTAGCATAAAATGTGTTCACCATTTTAATGGTAACATTTCACTTAAAAATCCTTGTTTTCTATAACATTTACACAGATTTTTTTTATGCGATTAATTGCGATTAACTATATGAAATTCTGAGATTAATCGCGATTCAAAATTTTAATCGTTTGACAGCCCTAATTATTTATAATGAATAATATTAGCATTATATGGGAACTTTAAGCAGTGTTTAAAAAGAGGGAATGAACCTATTTTTTGCTGTAAGTGAATCAGCTCAAATCTGCCAGAAAAACAATTCCAAATAAACCAGCCAACATGTGTAGATGTGTTCGTTAAACCTTTCACTTTGATGTTCACAGTGTGGAAAACTTAATTGTTTATTGAACAGATACTACAGCCAAGAGGCAGTGAGTAATGCCAGACTTGAGAACTAGTCATAAGTATTTGATTAAAAGCAACTGAGAAACGACGTCCAACAGGGAGCTTAAAGCTCGGTCTCTTCCATGTCCACATTTCTTCAGCATGAGAGAGCGGTGTGTGTAGTGGCTGTAAGGTAAACACTCACGCTGAGCCAGAATCCCCTGGACGCGATATCCCAGCAAAATAGCAGCGTGCTGTACATCCAGCCTGTTGAGTAGGTTAGCAGTGGTGACGGCAGGCAGCCTCTCACCGTTGGCATCTTCGACAAAGTAGATTATCTCCAGAGGGTTATCAGGCCCTTCCAGACGGGTGGTCTGCACAATCTGTGTCCCACCACACACACAACATGTTAAATATATCATCATTTAAGTACATCTGTATTTGTGTGTGTAATAAACCTAGAGATAAAACATATAAACAGCTTCAAACTTCTTTCACATAGTTTCTACACATTCAGTATATGTAGTTTGCTGATTTGCTGATTTATTAGTACATTTATAACAGGTACTGTTGGTGGACAAAATAACATAAACACTGACCAAAGTATTTTTATCTAATAAATCGTGAGCTAGTAAACAGGTCCACACTTCTGCCATCTAAACAGCTGCCATTTTTTTTCAGTGTTCTGCTCCAAGTCCTAAAGGGTTTAACCCGGCTGGACGGACAATAGCATGCTGAGACCCGGATCTCTGCGGGTGTAAGCTAGTGTAACAGACAACTGCAGCACCCAAGTGCTGGTTTAAGCATTCATCATGATTTTTTTAGTCCTTTAATAGATTAAGAAAATGAGATATTAACAGCCTGCACTCTAAAACATCTAATAAAGTTTCTTTGACGTGATGTTGAAGTACGATCATTCGGGAGGCTGTTGGAAGTACTTGACTAGATGCTGGTGCTTGTTAAATGACTCTTAAATTATTTTAGCAGTATGTGTGGGGGCATTATCTTCTAGAAATTTGGAAACAATTAGGAGAAAGTATTTGGCCATTTTGTCTTTTAAAATATTCATACATTTGCTAGCTCTTAAACAGCCTGGCAAAGCAGTCAATAAACCTAATGATTTCCTCAAGATGGCTACCAGTATTCTATGGCAGTAAGTGGCAGAAGAGTTACAGGCCATAATGTGGGCCAAAATTCTCTAAACATACATCCAGATGTCGGAAATATGGTAAAAGTAAGTCATATTGAAAAAGTTGACTCATGAGCAACCTTCTATGCTCATTTAAACATTTGACTAATTTTGTTGCCGTTCATTAAAATAAATGAAATCATATTTGAGCAATTTAGATTTGATAAAAAACTCTTTCAGTCTCAGGTCATCATGTATTTATTATATATTAGCATGTGTATTACACTTTGAGATTATACCATTTGTACATCGATGTCCAAGTTGCATTTGAACAGTGTATTAATAAAAATCTTAACAGTTCTAAAACACGCAGGATTGACAAGAACAGCAGCATTTTGGAGACGTCATTGGGGAATTGCTTGAAAACCAGGCCAATATTGACCAGTTTCTTGATTTGAAAAAGGACTCTCCCAGTGTGTATGCCCCATTCAACAGTTCAAATCTGTCAGTGGAACAGATGTATTATAAGAATGACTTCATCCTCCTAAAAAGGGGTGTTCAATAATTGATCAGTTATCAGTTATTCAGACTGTAAGGAGAGAACAGGGGAGAAGTAAGTAGCTCCTCAGTCTCTGAATGAATAGAAGCTGTTGCTATAGTTACTAGGGGACTAAAATGGGGATGAGCAGAGTGGAGCAGGTGTTAAAGGAAGCCACAGAAAGGGATCCATTAAGAAGCCAAAGACGCTGAGGACATCCACAGCAGGAATTCCAAATGAGGCTCCGAATTCTTTTCATGTTCCTCTATAAACACCTACATACATGCACCAAGCGATCTAGATAATCCAGTTGCCCCAGTTAAAATTCATTTAATGAAGTGGTCATCGGTGACTTTTGTGATGTTACCTGCAAGCTGTTGTTGCCCACACTGGTGGCTCTTTTAAAGCGCTGTCCTGTAGCCAGTCCCTCCCTGAGCAGCAGAGCGAACCGCCTTTCCATCGTAGCCTGGAAAACTCTATCGCTTACACGGTGCTCCATCATGCCCAGTAACACTAAACAGGAAATAAAACAAAGAAATAAGGGCCCCGTTTTCATGATTGGAACCCTAATGACATAATAATAATGAAATAATAGTAATTGCAATCTTGATTCTGGAACTTTTGTAGGTCGTTTTGTGATTTTATTTACCGATTTTTAGGTTCTTTTTAGTAGCCTTAACTAAATTAATTGGTTATATTTTTCTAATTAAAATCATTGAGTAAGTTGTATGCAGTAAATATACGTATGTGTGTTAAATCTAGCAAATAAATAAAAACAAATGGGTGTCCAAACAAACACAATTGGCTGTGTTTGAGGAAGGGAGGGCTGGACAGGGTCTGCTTTTTTGCCGCTGCAATAAGTGATCTACAGGACTGGTTTGGGTGCCTGCGTGGGTGTAGTGGAGACACATGGATGCGTCTCTATGTGATGCGGCTCTCTGTGTGCAAACCCAACAGTGGCAGGCTACAATCGAGTTATAATGGAGAACTGGAAATGATGCTAAGAATAAGAGCTATTGGGGACTTTTTAAATGTCATTACTTTGAAAAGAGCAACTGTCAACAATGAAACATCATGGATCTAATCTCACTCTTCTGGAAACAGGGTTTGTAAATATAAATATAGTAAAGCTTAGTGTACAGACCTGTTTTTACCCAAGAGGAGCGTAGCAGATGAGTACTGTTCAACTCAGGATAGTGAAAGGCTGTTTACAAAGAAATGCATTATTATTCTCACATTAAACACCATACTGTGATCAGTGCAGTGAATGACTAGACTTACGCTCTGCGATTTGCTGAACAGGGTAGCCCAGGTAGTAGCTAAACTCCACCACACTGAGCAGTCGCAGGAGAGAGCTGACTTCTGACCCCAGTATGTAACCAAGAGAATCCTGCACAACAAAAGTGATGTCCACCGACCCCCTCGGCCTCTGTGATGATGATACAGGGCTCAAAGTAATGTTCAATATCTGAAACACATTAAAGACTTTATTTATCCACTGAACATGAAAACATGAGGGTAAAAAAATACAATCACTGCAAACTGCTGCTCCAAAATCAGCACCCCAAAGCTTTGTGAAGCAGCATAACGTGCCAGTTTGTTTTTCTCCTCTCAACCTTGTCAAGAGTCCAATGCTTTCGCATTGGACATTAGTCCATGTGATGTATGTGCAAATATACAAGTCTAAAAATAGAGGTTCATACATGCACAGTGAAGTTTGTAGACTTTCTTGAGCGATGGCGCACTTCAGCAAAAGCAAAGGTCAGGCCATTTTCTACGTGGTCGATGAATGTACACACATGTATGTCTATGTGGTTGGGCACAAACTGGAGCACTGCCAAAAGAAAGCACACAATAAACGATTAATAAGCATCAGATTATAAATATTAGCTTTTATGTTCTATACAGGGTGGTGAACAAGTATACTTCTAGTACAATGTTTACAAAAACAAAGTCAAAAGTCATATAGTACATGAGTCATCCGCATAAAACACAAATAATGATGCAATTACAACGTCTTAGACACAATTAGGAACAGAAAAGCAGTGATTAGGTTGCTAACCAGAGTGGATGTGGTACTGCAGGTCTGGTACAGGACTGATGGGGGACACACTGAGCATGGAATCAGAAGTATGCATAAACCGTCTTAGAGCGTTCATGACTGAGATTGCTGTGTAGACAACAGGACCAGACACGGCCCGAAACACAAAGTCTGGAGGGGCTTTCACTACCTACACTCACACACACACACACACACACACACACACACACACGCAAAAGACAAAGTTAAAACACTAATTAATGCTATATTGCTATATTACCAAAGAAATAAGCATTTATAACTTTTCTGGAGAGCTAGATTTAGCTTCAAATAAAGTCTTTTATCAGTTGAATGATACCGCAAATGAACAAAGATAATGAATGATGTAGTATTATAGAGTCAAAAAACATTGGGACTTCAATAAGCACGTTTCAGCATTGCTTCAGCAATGACGTGTTATATAAACACCACTTAGAGATTTATTGTTCAAAATGTGTTGCAACCTTGGTGAAAATGAAGGAGCTGAAAGAGAAGATTATTTAGTTGCACCAAAAGGCCAGATTTCCAGGACCTTGAACAATCCTAGAGACACCACTGGAGGGTTCATATCTTATGAGACAGCAGCAAACATGCCTGGCCATGGAAGAAAGTCCAAAAGTCCAAAAGAAGTCTGGGACAAATGTGTCAGTGGCAACCATATCACTTAACAACTCTTGACCAAGAAGCTCATGAAGGGTCAACTGGAATACACCAGGAGGAATTTGGATAAGACTGCAGAGTTCTGGGACACAGTTGGAAAAAAAAAAACTGGAACTGTTTGGCCATATGGATCAGCAGTTTGTCTGGCACAAGAAAGACAAGTCTTATGACTAAAAGAATACTATCATCATGGTCAAGCATTGAGGTGGGTAAGTGATAATGTGGGTATGTTTTTCTGCTGCAGGAACTGGCAAGCTTAACTGTGTGACTCATCGTGGATTCACAGAAATACCAAGACATTTTGAGGATGAACGTTCTGCCTTCTGTGGTACAACTGAACCTTGGTGACACTTGGACTTTGTAGGAAGAAACTGATCCCAAGCACAGGTCCAAGTCAACCAAAGCTTGGTTAAAGAATCAGTCCTGGAGTATCCTGTAGTGCCCTTGTCAGTCTTCAAATCCCACACACAATCTTTTGAGAGATTTGTAGAAAGCCACTGCAGCATGAAAGCCATTAAACCTCAATGAGCTGGAAGCTTTTGTGTGTGAAGAATGGGTAAAGATTCCCCAAGAGAGGTGTCAGAAGCTTCTTAGCACTTACTGAAATCACTTATTAGAGGTTATAAGGCAAAAGGATGTTCCACCATTTACTGAGACTGGGGTGAAAAACAGTGCACATGGACATTTATCAAGGGAACTAGGTGTATGTCAAATTATATTCTCAAAATTGCTGTTATATAACAATAAATGTTCTTTATCTGTTAACTAAGACTTTTATTTAAGCCTATAGAAATCTCAACAAGTTCAGGGGTTTGAATATTTCTGATTGCAGTTGTATACTGCATACCATTTCAAGGGTTTTACTTAAGATACCATGATGAGTGGATATCAATACTCATCATCCACTGTAATTCTAAATGAGCTGATTTTTAATCAGTTACAAAGAAACTGTTATCTGTGTTTATGTGAGGGGGCAATTTTACCCAGTCTCTCTCCTAGTTGATTACATGACAAAGAGAGATAAAAGTCAGACAGGAAAAGCTTGTGTGTGTTTGAAAGAACATCTAAAATCTGACATGGAATTAAGGGAGTCATTACAAAAAAGTTCACACGCTTTTGTCAAAGCTTAAACAGTCATCAGACTAAATCATACAATAATTTTATGCAGGTTAAAAGAAGTGGTCAGCGAGCGCAGGTCTCGGAGGAGGCGTGTGTTAGTCACGGCACTTTTTGGTCATGAGTGCAGTGGAATCAAACCCAGGCCCTTGTTGCTGTTATCGTACCCATAACTTTGTTTTAGTACTGATATTGACCTGTAATTATTAAGCTCTATGACCTCTGACATACCTGCAGTTCAACCGATCGATTGAATTCAGCTTTGAGGATTTCTCTGACTTTGGCTTTAGCATAGCCTGCTGTCAAGCCAGCTGGAAAACCTGGGAAAAATAAATAAGGCATTAGAACACAAAGATACCTTCTATCAATTGATTATGTATTTATAAGCATATCTGCAGCATTGTGGTTAAATTTGGCCTCATTCCTTCCGGCTAAAGTTGGAAGATTTTCTAGGCCATGCAGGCACCTTGCTGGAATCATATATGCAACATTTATTTTCCCAAACATAGCGAGCTGAAATATAGCTAAAAGGTTCGACGACACTGTCAGTCACGTCTATGTAGATGCCTTGCCGGATGATAGCATTCACTAATATCTAGGTTTGAATCTACTGTAACACACTGCAATGTCGCTTGAGTGCCACTGTATTTAACATCAAAAATTGAATAAAAAATAAGTACTGTAATACTTGTTTTCCCACAGTGTATGTGACAGACTACACAGATAACACATTTATGTCTATCAGCTGCCTATTTCTAACTTGTTAAAAACAAGTGAGATTTATTAATCACAAAGAAACTATTCATGTCTACACAAAAACAATCTATATCTATCCATGTCAACAAAAAAACACCCACACGGAACTACAACTAAATTAAGAGGTCCCCCCACTCCACAGTTGTGCTCTGGTGGTCTAGAAACATGTATATAAATACACTTAAGAGATGTTTTTAAGCTAAGACTACATATGATTTCTCTGCTTCAAATGAATGAAACCTAACAAGAAAGCAGCAAAGAGCACACTGACTTACCAACTCGAACTAAGTAGGTATCAGGCTTAGTGGTGATGTTGCAGATGTACTGCCGGACGGTAGTAGTCTCAAGGATGGGTGTTTGGGTTGTGACTAAAAGGGTTGTGGGTAGACTACCTGTGTCAGGGGAGACAGTGATAATTGATGGAGTAGCCACTGTTGTCTCATTATTTAGATCTGAAGTGGAGTTGGTCCTGAAATCACTGATTGTTGTCATTTCATCATTGGTAACTTCTGAGAAAGGACTCTCTGTTACACCTTGGTCAGCCATCTCAGTCACAGGCAGAATGGAGGCGTTGTGTGTCGATTCAGTGGGAAATGCAGATGCACTTGGAGTGTGAGTGAACACATGACTAATGAGTGTAGGAGTAGGGAAAGAGGTCTCAGGCAAAGTGGACTTGATAAACCAGTCGATGTCTGAGGCAGATTGTGACACGACATCGGCTTCCTCCGACACCGCTGGTGGGATAAACATTGATGTGGCTCCAGGAGTTGAAACAGATTCAGTGCTAATCAGGGCAGGAGTTGAGGCCGTATTCCATGGTGAAGTTGACAGGTCCATGGAAGACGTTAGCACAGATACAAACTCAAACGGGAGTGTGGAATTTGCTAAACTAGGTCGAACTCCTGACAGATCCAATACAGTAGTGTTGAAGAGATCAAACCCTGAGATGTCTGTTGAAGATTCTTCAGGCCATGAGTTGTCCATATGTTGTAGATCCTCTCCATACATTACTGTCGGCATGTGATCTGAATTAACACTGAAGGTGCTGGTGATGCTTAGTGAATTGAGAGAGGTGTGAGTGGAGGGGGCCTGGTTGCCGCTTTCTTTTGGCAAGCCTTCATCACCCTTTGTTAGCTGAATGGTGTAGTACTCCAGGCTATTCATATCAGGCAAAAGAACATCACTGGGTTCAATGGTAACACTGTCATGCCAGGTGGAATCTAAGGTCTCATTGGCTACACTGCTCTGGTTTAGTGAGGCTGAATTTGTTGGAAGAATCGATGCTAAATGTGCCGTTGTTGGATGAATGGTTGAGTAAATGTTTGGAATACTGGTTAACGTAGGGCTTACGGGTAAGGCCGGGGATCCCGCTGTCATTACTTCTTGAGAAGTGGTCTTGGTGGGAAGAGTACTAGTCACACTGGGAGTACCTGTCGAATTATGGGTTATATTGGAAATCCCGTTAGCAAATATGGTGACCTCTGCATTAGGAAACGCACTGGTGGGAGTGGGAGAAAGGTACCTGGTGCTCACTGGAATCACTACTCTTGAGGGAAAAGATGTATCATAGAATTCTGAGTTTGAGGCCTCGAAGTCATACATCTCAGACGGAAGATTGGTGACCAAAGAATAATCATCTCCCTCAGTTCCCAAGTAGGCCATTGTTTCTAAATAGTCACCAGAACCATACTCAACATCCATGGTGTTTGTTGGAAAGAAGTCCTCTGGTGGGCCCATAGTTGGCTCCACAAAATATGATGTTGCATGAAGGGTTCCAAAAATAGCATGACTTGGATTTAGGGTGTAACCATCTGGATATGCATCATTTTGTATGTTTAAGTTTTGACTAGGGAATAATGGATTAAAAGGTTTCATTTGATTTCCAGGGTTGATTAATTCTGTTTGTAATTTTGGGGCTGTAAAATATGGTTCTTCAGAAGCATCAGGTCCAGCTGAAAGCAGAGAGGAAAAGATGTTAAAAGCTGATGCAGAATAATTGGGTACAGTCTGTGAGAGCTGGATGCTTGACGCAACAGCTCCCCGGACAGATGAAGACAGCACATTATAAAGGAGAGGAGGTTTCACATCCTGTGACAGTGTTGAGGAAAAGTTATTTTCATCTGCCTTACCTGACTGGGAATGACTTATTGCAGAGCCAGACAGAGGCTCTGGACTATGGATGTAACTCAGTGGTGGGGTACTTGCTGAACCATACACACTGTGGTCATCTGATAAATGTTTGGCTGGTTCAGTGTTGGGCAAGATAGTAAAAGTCCTATAGATGTCACTTGACTGTGCCAAGGCTTTGAAGAAAGAAGATGGTAAGGCAGAAGGTGAAGCTTGGTATTGTGGCACTTCCTCCAGGGATTGCTTTGTCATGTTGGAGGCCAACAACGTCCAGTCTATAAAAAACAAGAAACGAACGAGAATCCATATTGGCAACTTGTTAAGATTATGCCTCTTTAACAGTAAAACGAAATGACAAATAATGGCATGATATTATTATAGCACCCCATAATCCTTCAAACAATATGTACAGATATGTGTGAGGTACTTAAATCACCTTTGCAAAAACAATAAACAACTATTTATTTACTCTTACCCACTTTTACCTGCAGCCCTGTTGTTTAGTTATAACGCATGTTATATTACATAGCTCAGAATGTCTCACAAGTCCACTTGGCTGACAGCTGTTTGGGCCAACATTTCAATAATTAAAAGTAGAGGCTTGAAACAGAGTTACTAAGTGCAGTATCAGTTTTCCTGGTTTCTATTCTGGGTTGTGTTATAATTTTCCATTAGCAAAGGCTTTTCGATGTAAGTAATGGTAGTAGTAGAAAAGCTGGCAGTGTATGAGCTGTGTGTAAGTGTTGGAGCTGTGCACTAATGCAACACACACGGCAAACTTTGTGCCACCCTTGGTTTGATTTTTCAAGGACTTTTAAAACCACTGGTTTACAGGATGCTTATGGTCATGATATACAGTGTGTTTGAAAGAAAATCACCTTCAGCTATAGTAAATTAGAACATGAACTAATGACCAACGTACGCCTGTGTGACAGAAAGAAAGCAAGAGCAACATCATGACTATGGGAATGAGCACAGCTCTACCACCTGTTACTGTAACATAAGCATGTCATGCACTACTGCTACTGCATCGTAACTGAGTCCTTCATGTAATGTTTTCATGTGCTGAAGATCAGAAACACTATGACAGGCATCAAACTGTGGAACTTCTGTATCATTAAACCAATAATGTCTATGTTTTAGGTTCCTATGTGTTTTAATAACAATTACTAAATATTGTTTTACCAATGAGTAACAAACCATAAATTATTTTTTTTTATTCTTTATTAATAAACTGTTACCATTATTATTTTATGTGCTGTCATTTTACTGATATTTACTGATATTAAAAAGTCATTAAGGCATAAGTCTGACCAACATACGGATAGTTTTAGACATAGGATTGTTGTCAATTATGTTTAAATATAACCAATTTTCTGCTTATTATTTATCTAGATGTAAGAATTTCTCTCTCCCTCCCGCCTCTGGATGAAATGGCAGAGACGTGAGAAGAGATCAATCTCACATAAATGATTCAGTTGAGAAGACACAAATGTAATTTGTTCCTCCCCGTACTCCTGTCCAGCACTGAACCCAATAATATAACCCAATATAAGAAGGTTAAGGTCCGTCTAAAGGCAAAGCAATCCAATCGTCTCACTTATACCTATAATCAATTCCAAATTTTACTAGCCATTTCTCCTCAAAATAATTTGGAAAAAAAACCCTTATAGTCCAAACTAATGCATACAGACCCCAACGTTTGTAGAATAACACAAACGGCTAACACAATGTTTGTATTTAAGCCTGATCTGGGTCGCAGTCTTGAAATATTTCAGTAAAATCTGGAACAGCAATCTGGTTAGAATAGATTTTTTAAATATAATTATTTCATGTTCTTTAATAGATAGATAGATAGATAGATAGATAGATAGATAGATAGATAGATAGATAGATAGATAGATAGATAGATAGATAGATAGATAGATAGATAGATAGATAGATAGATAGATAGATAGATAGATAGATAGATAGATAGATAGATAGATAGATAGATAATATTAATATATAGTTTATAACTATAGCTATTTCCATGTATGGAATTTTGACGGTTGCTATTTTAAATTAATGTTTATGATATTTAAACAGCAGTTAAATGTCAGCTATTCTTGGTTGGTGGTTGTGGACCCATGTTGCTATGTGGTACCCACTCTACAAGCTGCAACACTGTGCCATCCAAAGAATCAGTATCAACACCACAAATGCTAACATTGCATGTTCCTCAAAGGGCATTGTTTCTTTAATTTGGAACAGGATTACAATCCAACTGAGCAACAAAGGACCCTTTGTCTCATTAGTGCCTAGTTTAAAATGCATTTATGGGATCTGTCTAATAGTCCAGCACCAACACAGTGAAAATTGTGTAAACCTCCTGAGCTGTCATTATCAACTCTGGGTTATAAAGTGAAATCACACAAAAAGCAAGTCTGTAGCCAAAATCTCCTGCTGGAAACCTGAGATACCAATTACGGACCCCACTTAAATGATGTCATTTCCCCTTAATTTGCCTCCCTCCTTTTTAAAAAGTCTCATTTGTTGTTGGTGTGATGGGAAGAAAACAATCTATGTTTCTGTTTTTGTCTTATGTAAACACATCTCTCCCTAGGTAGCAAACTGTGCTCACAGAACAATCGAGAGGTGTCTGATTTTGTGGCTTTGTATTGTTATAAAGTGAGATTCAGGAATGGCATATAGGCAATTTAGTCATGTGCAGTCTATGATTGTAAGGAAATGTTTAACATTCAGCTGCATCTGGTTCACTGAAGTATTGAACGCTTATGAAAATGGGATTCTGACTTCCAGTGAACTTTGTCTTACAGGCTTGTACACTTAAATGCAGAGCAAGCAAAACAGCCTGCCACACATCACTTGTCATTTGCAGATTAAAGGCATGTAGGCTTGGGTTCAACCTTTACCACCATGTACAAGGAAAAGCTACAGAAATATTCATGGACATGTAGACTCGGATTTCCTTGCTGACCTTAAATGGTCGGGTGCAAAACCAAGAAACATGACAAATTTTGAGTGATTTTCTTTAACGCTGACCAGAACTTTGTTGACTTTTCAGTGCCTAAGTGCAAAGAACAAACAACACTTCTTACATGTGTACAGATAGTGCCACCCCGAAAAACAAATCAAACAGGCTGTAAATATTTGTTATAGCTTATCCTTTGGGTTTTAATTAAAAACATAATTAACAATAATAACTAACAACTGTAAGTTCTTTATAAATGTATTTTCCCAGTCATAGTTTGTTTACCTGAGCAATTAGAAACACATATAAGGGCAGCAACAAATTCCTGTTTCACTGTGGTATCTACACTGATCAGCCATAACATTAAAACCACCTCCTGGTTTCTACACACACTGTCCATTTTATCAGCTCCACTTACCATATAAAAGCACTTTGTAGTTCTACAATTACTGACTGTAGTCCATTTATTTCTCTACATACTTTTTTAACCTGCTTTCACCCTGTTCTTCAATGGTCAGGACCCCTACATGACCACTACAGAGCAGGTATTATTTAGGTGGTGGATCATTCTCAGCACTGCAATGACACTGACATGGTGGTGGTGTGTTAGTGTGTGTTGTGCTGGTATGAGTGGATCAGACACAGTAGTGCTGCTGGAGTTTTTAAACACCGTGTCCACTTACTGTCCACTCTATTAGACACTCCTACCTAGTTGGTCCACCTTGTAGATGTAAAGTCAGAGACGATCGCTCATCTATTGCTGCTGTTTGAGTCGGTCATCTTCTAGACCTTCATCAGTGGTCACAGGACGCTGCCCACGGGGCGCTGTTGGCTGGATATTTTTGGTTTGTGGACTATTCTCAGTCCAGCAGTGACACTGAGGTGTTTAAAAACTCCAGCAGCATTGCTGTGTCTGATCCACTCATGCCAGCACAACACACACTAACACATCACCACCATGTCAGTGTCACTGCAGTGCTGAGAATGATCCACCACCTAAATAATACCTGCTCTGTGCTGGTCCTGACCATTAAAGAACAGGGTGAAAACAGGCTAAAAAAGTATTTAGAGAAACAGATGGACTACAGTCAGTAATTGTAGAACTACAAAGTGCTTCTACATGATAAGTGGAGCTGATAAAATGGACAGTGAGTGTAGAAACAAGGAGGTGGTCATAATGTTATGCCTCATCGGTGTATATGACAAGGTTTAATTCTTGTACTCATTAATGAACAATCAGAGAATACATCAATGATTTGTGACCAAATATTGAGCTGCAATCAGTAATTGACTACAAAACAAAAAAAACTAAGTTTTCACTATTAGGGCAATAATTTCATTGTTTATTAAGATTTTAACGTCATGTTTTACACACTTTGGTTACATTCATGACAGGACAGGTAGTTACTGGTTGCACAAGATTCATCAGATCACGATTTAATGTCAAACACAGTCACGGACAATTTTGTATCTTCAATTTACTTCACTTGCTTGTTTTTGGACTGTGGGTGGAAACCAGAGCTCCTGGTTAACTATTTACATCCCTATCACAAAGTTTAATTTTTGTCCTGGAATTGGAAAACAACATCAGAAAAGTGTTTCCATACTCTGTGATCTTGTTTGGCAAAAGAACATGAATTTAGGACAAGATTTGTAATTAGGTGACTGAAGCTCGCAGTACGATTACAGCATGTCAGGCACAACATTACTTATCCTGGCTGCTTCTGTTGATCTAAGATTTCATGACTGAGGTCATGTCTGGCACACGGTAAACGTTCTCTCCTCCTGTGTGTAATGAAGCACAAGAGGAGCAGAGAAAGACAGCGAAGGCTAAAGTAAACAGATGTCTGATAGATGGGTGAAAATAAAGAGAGGGTGAGAAGGTGAAGAACTGATGAGGAAGGAGAGGCAGGTTTATGTTGGAATATTCTCCTTAGCACAAGCCCACAACATAGTTGGTGTATTGTGTAATTCACAGGAGAACGCTCCAGTTCTCTGTGTGTTAGCCCCACTCCCTCAGCTTTCATTAAACGACAGGAAGGCTGGGACTGTAATAGGAGAGGCCCTGAAGACCATGTCACTCTGCAGTTTCTCGGCAGCCACCACTTCTGCAGTGGTTCTCCACTTCGGCCATCCTATGCCATCTTAAAGCCTACATGCACTTTAATAATCTGTTCAAAAACTTATTCTACAATTAATAATTCAACAGTATTTTTTTTTTTTACATATACAGCAATTTGGACATTTGACATTCTATCCCGTACTATAAAAAACAGTAAATAAACTGTTATACTTATACTTATAAAATATACTGGTGGATTAGCAGTAAATAAACTTAAAAAGAGCCTCACAGTAAAGATAAACCGGAGCAGCGCGCGCGTGTGTGTGTGTGTGTGTGTGTGTGTGTGTGTTTGTGCCTTTAGAAGAGACGCTTTGTTCACAGTATCGCTATAAGTGATTCATTGATTCATGAGTCGATTCGTTTTTATGTGAAGCGTAAGTTTCTCTTCTCAGTTATCTCTCCGTGTTTACTGTTATTAATTAAATGTCGTGGTTTTAAATAAACACCAGCTACTACAGAACATTTTGTGTGACTCTCTTACATTAAAAAGCTTCATTAAACTGCTATTACCACAGATCTGTAACCGAGTCAGACTCGTTCCGTCTAAGGAGCTAAAAGTTCAGCAGATGATCCTGAACTAACGAATTTGGTAATGAATAAACTTTTGCCTCTGATTGGCTCTGTAACGTCTTCTGTTCTCATCTACATCACAAGTAAGAACCGCTTACGATTTACCAAAGTGAACCAGGAGTTTATATAACGTGCTGATAGAATCCACTCAGATGTGACCGGGTTGAATTATCTTTTTAAAGTAAATATTACAATCAGCAAAATTACATCGTAAGAGCTTTCACGATGGTTTCTGTACGATGGTTGATGAATGGTGATGTGATGGTTGGCGCTTCGTAGCTCAAAGTCTGGATCAATCCACTGAGCTGTTAACTTAACTTGGTCTTTATATATCACACGATCGGATCGGCTACTTTTAGGAAATATCGCCGATAGCATATTTTGATTAAAAATCGGCCGATACCGATTCATAGCCGATCGATCGTCCCATCTCTACCCTTTACACTAAGACCCTAACAGTAACCATCATCAAATGAGACCAGCAAACTAGTAATTTAGTAAAATGACATTAAAGTACACATCATTAGATTAGATTAGATTAGATTAGATTCAACTTTATTGTCATTACACATGTACAAGTACAAGGCAACGAAATTCATTCATCTTTAACAACTGCTTCATCCTGATCAGGCTTACTGTGGAAATAACACACTCAACCACTCAACACTCTAAAATAGTAAAAACTTTTTCTTTTTTCTTGTAGTCAATTACTGATTGCAGCTCAATATTTGGTCACAAATCATTGATGTATTCTCTGATTGTTCATTAATGAGTAAAAGAATTAAACCTTGTCATATACACCTTGTTTCTACACTCACTGTCCATTTTATCAGCTCCACTTATCATATAGAAGCACTCTGTAGTTCTACGATTACTGACTGTAGTCCAACACTCAACCAGGACCCTGGTAATTGGTAATGTGTGGCCAGTTTGCCTGCTGTGCCACCATGCTGCCCTGCTGTCTATGATCAAAAATGACACATTAAAATCATAAAAGAGAAGCTGTTTTGTGCCAGTATGGAGTCTGACAGCATGTTAAACTCACATGCAACTCACAACTGCACACGTGGATCTGTATGTAGCACTTTTCTTTTACAAAACTGATTTGGACAATTTATAATCTATAAAAGTAAAACTCTGCTTATTAACGTATAACTACAGTAATGTTTCCTAACTACTACACTACACTACGGTAGTGTGTACTAACTACGACACTAATTAAACTAGTAAACTGAAGTTCAGGATTGTCTTTTATAAGGTGATGGAACACTAAAAGCTTGTTAGTTAAGGTTCATCATTGCCTAATGACTATAGTCTGTAATCTGTAGTCAGATTGCCAAAATGTGCATCCCTAACAATAATAATGTAAGCGATAATATTTTTCTTAATTAGGAGGCGGTGGGTCCAGCCATCCTTGAAAAAATAGATGCGGGGCAGCAATACACTTTGGGAACCAGTTTATTGCAAGTCAGCACACACTTCCACTCAACCATGACGCTACGCAGCACCCCTACTACCAGCTGTGCCACAATGCTGGCCTATAAAATAACATAAAATGCTTAATTCAACAGGTAAGACAAACTGTTAATCGCTATTTCTTTGGGTAAGTTACTTATGCATAAAAATCTAGCACAGTGATTTATTTAGGACAGGGCATCCCTTATTTGGAGAATCTAATCGTGTTTCTATAAATGTAACCTGGTTATCATCTGTTGACAAAGTGCTTTGTATTCATGACAATCTGCACAGTATGACGAGCAATACGATGTCTGTCTGTTCCACTGAATTCTTCATCAAGCTGTCTTTTCTGATCTTCCACCATCTGGACTAAGTAAGTCAGCCCAAACACATACAAAAGCATACAGTAGCACATCCAATGCAGACCAGCACCAGTGCCAACCTTCTGTCTCAAGCCTGTTACCTCATGCAGGGTTTATTCTGGCTCATGTAAACTGCCACATGTCTGCCACAGAGTTCAACCACTAAAGCACTTGCTTCAGATAAGATTTACATATCTCATAGGAACAATGCTATCATAGTAAGGGGTTATAGGGTGGGACGATACCACTGTTTTACATGTAACATTACACAAGCAGCTGGAAAAATAAAGAATGAATGTGATTTATTATATTGATAATTAGATTTTTTTTATTATTATGTACTTGTAGGGCTATATTAAAGGCAAACTAGCACACATCAACTCTTACAGACAGCTTTAATGTATACAGAAGACCAAGCTATTGTCTCCATATTTCTCCACCACCTGTGCCTCAAACCGGCAGTACCGAGTCCTGTTGATGTCACAAAAAGATTCACCATCCAGCCTTCCCTCCCTCAGACACAATACATTTTCTACTGAGAGTCTGGTCAGGTACAAGGACGACTTGGCACAGGTACGACTGCCATGTTTTGAGATTATGCAATAACAACCATTCATATTCATATCTAAACCAGTGGCCCTTCTCCAGTTAGACCAGTCCTAACACACATGATAAACAATGACTTGAACACGTAATGACTGAAGGGTCACCTAGTGGAATTCTCTTGAGGCTCTGAGCTCAGATAAAAATAACAACAAAGTGTCTGTGTTACTGCTTTGGCAGCAGCATGGAGACAGTGTTATCTTTGCCTCAAAGGCCTCAACTCACATTGCCCTGCTTTCAGCAGGGTTGATTACACACTAAAAGTGACCACACTAATCCATCAGGGTAGCAACTAACATATACTCAACAAAACATATTAATAAGAAAGATTTATGGCCACGATGGTGTCGTGGATATTGGGTCAAACAGGTGACCGACACCATCACATGACTGATCATGGATCAACGAAAGACAGCCAACAATTGCCAAGGATTCTGATAGAAGGTCAAAATGGATTTGCCAATCATTGCTGTATGTTCCTTTCATTTTTATCAACAACTTCATCCTGGTCAGGGTCGCAGCGGGCCTGGTTCCACTAAAAAAAAAAAAACACTGTGTGCATAGCAGGAATACCCTGTATGTGTAGACTCCTGGCCAGACAAATACACTGCTGAGATTCTAACCCAGATCTCAAAGTGATGGTGAGGAGCATAACAGATCGCTGCTCCACCCGAGCACTTTCGCTAATGAATATCATGTTCAGTGTATCACAGACAGAACGTCTGTAACTGCTAATTAAAGGCCAAACACCAGCTTACACAATTAATAAACATCTAATTCATTCAAAGTGGAGCTCCTGCTTGATTCTGCATTAGTGTGAGCAGAAACAATCTAACAAAATCTTTGGTAACACCTGCCAACTCCTTTAGCCCCCGGGGAAGTGCGATCACTTGCTCAGCTCAGCTCTTACGCCTCCAAGCACTGGACTGGGAAATGATTCAAACTGCCACTGTAAACTAAAATCAACAGGAACACACACCCTCAGCCAAGTGGGATCCATGACATCTCAGAATGGAATTAGGATGCTACAGTCATTTCATTAAAACGGACGTTCCTCCCTCCACCGATACCCCCCTCACACAACCCTGATGTTTTTAGACTGAAATCGTACACGTAATTATTTTTTAGCTTTGTGTTGGCTGTGAAGTATCAGTTACATATATTTCATTAGGATCCGTCACATTCCCATATATTATATAATAACTTTAATTTTAATGTCAGCTAAAATCAGTGAAAGCACTCACAACAGAAGCACTTTCATTGCTTCTTACTCAGTTTAATGATTTTAATAGCATGTCCTGGCCAAAAAAATAAATTGGCATTTTAATCAGATGGTAAAGAGGCTTTTAGAGAAAGATGTTTGACTTTTTTCTAGTGCAGTCTTGGGTACATTTTAAGTCCATATTTCTAGAGCTTTAGGTATTAGGCTAGGTAGTCCTAACCTTTGATAACGTTCTAGCCTGAGTTAACACTTCCTGCATGTTCTCTGACCGATGCTATGGAGCTCGACAATGGCATTTTTGTGTTTACATTCAACAGTCAGCGTATACATGACTGACATTCATTGTGATTTACGCTAAGACTCCTTCATAAACTTGGCCAAGAAATGTGCCAGCTCCAGGATAGGATGGCAGCAGTATGCAGAAGTAGAGTATAGTTTATAGAACCAAAGTATTAAAAGATAAAAGGTTTTAATATTAAGCACACAGTTTGCAAGAAAGATGATCCAAAACCATCAAATAGTGAATCAAGATACACAATGATACAACTGAATTAGCTAGATTTCCAAACAATGAATAATTGTTTCGATGGCTGCAAGAGCAAATCCATCACAGGGATTATTTTACTAAGCACTTTAAGGTAACAAAGTACAAATAATCCCAGACTATAATAATGTTAGAGTTTGCTGTTTAGTAAAATTAAAAAGAAATGTCATTGTGTCCTGTAGTGCATCAGCTTCACATTAATTTCCCCATAAAACCTATTTTAATCATTACTGATGAGCAAGGCCAAACAATCTACATTTTACTGTTTAACATGAGTATTGTTGCTGGAGTTGCTACAAAATATTTTACTGTTATTTTCTTTATTTTAGTAATAGGCTTATTTGGAAATTTATTAATGTCTATTTCTTATATGCTTTTGTATACTAAATAATTTGTCAGAATTATTAGTTTCAACCCATTTTAAGGATCTCCACACTATTACAAATCGTCATGGTTTATTTCTCCTAAACGTGTGTTTGGTTTGGTGAACAACTGATCATGATCTTATCTGACTGCATGATTTTCCCCTTCTAAGCACCTTCTTTAATAATTCCTTTCAAGTACATTTTAAGTGTTTTATGAGACCTCAAGAAGTCGAACTAAAACCACAGGGAAAACTGATAGTAATTTGTACAAAAGGCTTTTACATTAATATTTCTATTTTACCATGGAGATATTAATATTAATGATCCCTCAACCCCCCACTAAGCTAGATCCTGAACAGCTGTTTGCTAGGAACAGAGCTCCTCAGTGTCATCAGCCACAGAACAAGACCTCAGTAAAAGCTGATTTTAGTGTTCCACAATTGCATCGGAGTATAGTAGCAAAATAAGGCTAGTAAACCTTTGTCACTTTTGTTTTATTTACCACCGCTTTGTCTTGGTTATGGTTGCGGTGGCTTTGGTTTTTCCGGAATCTGGGCGCAATGCAGTAACACACCAGTCAGGACACCAACCTGTTGTGAGCCCATGACCATCACATTGCCAATGCATATATGTAGACGCTCGACCAATAGCACTATTGGGGACTGGAACCCTGCTATGACCTGGATGACAGAGATGTTGAATGGTTGCACATCAGTTGATCATTTACAGCACTGTATCCAATAATCATGTTCTGGACATACTTCTTGATGTTTGTTTGTTTCTTTGTTTATTAGGATTTTAACGTCATGTTTCACACTTTGGTTACATTCAGGACAGGAACGGTAGTTACTCAGTACACAAGGTTCATCAGTTCACAAGGTCAAATCGAACACAGTCATGGACAATTTAGTGTCTCCAATTCACCTCACTTGCACGTCTTTGGACTGTGGGAGGAAACCGGAGCACCCAGAGGAAACCCACGTGGACATGGGGAGAACATGCAAACCGGGACCGGCCCACCTGGGGTTTGAACCCAGGACCTTCTTGCTGTGAGGCGACAGTGCTACCCACTTAGCTACCCATGACCCATGACCATCACATCACAATAGCACTATTGGGGACTGGAACCCTGGATCCCAGCAATAATGAGCTAGCATTTTCACCTCTGTGCCACCCGAGTGTCCGAGACTTATGTCTAAACATGTGAATTTTGATTAATAGCTCAAATTACTTTAGAACCTAGTTGGCACTAATCTACTTCATGTAGATTACACAAAGCCCAAAAGCCATATAATGACCAGCTAGTTGTGCATCAGTGTTAGATTGTTCTCCAGCTTTCTACAGTTTTACTCAACAGATAGTCATAACAGTGTACTATATAAGGAAAAGTACAGAAACAGGTTTTATTATTGCTGCAAAAGCACCACACTGGTTCTAGTAAACCTTTATACAGCAAATCAGCACAAAACTAGTCAGTGTGGCAGATTTAGCACTAATTCCCCTGTTTTGCATTATTTCATGTGACAAACATACACCTTGTTGCTAATATTTCCTAATCTGGCTAAACTGAGACATACAAACTGACTACAAATGTAAACAGGTGGTCAAAATATTTTGGACACCATCCAGATGCATGACATATAAAACGATCCGATGTAAATTGACAAATGTATTGACAAATTTACACAGACCCCAAAACAAGCCTAAAGTTTATTTCAGTATATTTTACACGTTAATGCAGCTGAAAAAAATGTTTAAGCAACTTACCTTGAGCGGGATTTGCAGTAGTCATGGAGACCAATGTTATCAAGCACAAAGAGAGCATGTGCCATCCTTGGTTGAGCACAGTGGCCTGGCAGTGCTCAGGTAGAGGTGGTGCATGCATCACAGCCTTCATTCAACAACTACGCACAGAAAAGTTACATGAGAACACAGGATAGAGCAGAGCTTCCTTTTATTTATTTCTTCATTTATTTTAGTAACTGCATAACATAATGATGGGAACGGTGTGCTCGGAGCCTATTCCAGACACACGGGGTACACATCCACCTACACTTAGGGTCCTTTTACCTGGTACCTGGTCATGTTTTTTGTTTTTATTAGGATTTTAACGTCATGTTTTACACTTTGGTTACATTCAGGACAGGAACGGTAGTTACTCAGTACACAAGGTTCATCAGTTCACAAGATTACATCCAACACAGTCATGGACAATTTTGTATCTCCAGTTCACCTCACTTGCACGTCTTTGGACTGTGGGAGGAAACCGGAGCACCCGGTGTAAACCCACGCGGACACGAGGAGAACATGCAAACTCCACGCAGAAAGGACCCAGACCGCCCCACCCGGGGATCGAACCCAGGCCACTTAGCCACCGTGCTGCCCTACCTGGTCATGTAAACATGGCTTTTACTTGTTGGATGTGAATTAGTCATGCAAAAAAGTCACTTAATCTAATAACCCAATCAGGAGATGGATGTACCACTGTGCCAACACTGTTAATTAACTGCACCCCTGCGTCAGGCACTATGTGCAAACTCTTTTTGCCAACCGAGTATTCTCTTTAGAGATGGACCGATCGGGGTTTTTGGCACCGATTCCGATCTCCTTTCAGGGACATCGGCCGATAGCCGATTCCGATTCGGGGGGGGTGGGGGGGGGGGGGGGTGTTTGGATTAGCAGTAAATAAACTTAAAAAGAGCCTCACAGTGAAGATAAACCGGAGCAGCGCGCGCGTGTGTGTGTGTGTGTGTTTGTGCCTTTAGAAGAGACGCTTTGTTCACAGTATCGCTATAAGTGATTCATTGATTCATGAGTTGATTCATTTTTATGTGAAGCGTAAGTTTCTCTTCTCAGTTATCTCTCCGTGTTTACTGTTATTAATTAAATGTCGTGGTTTTAAATAAACACCAGCTACTACAGAACATTTTGTGTGACTCTCTTACATTAAAAAGCTTCATTAAACTGCTATTACCACAGATCTGTAACCGAGTCAGACTCGTTCCGTCTAAGGAGCTAAAAGTTCAGCAGATGATCCTGAACTAACGAATTTGATAATGAATAAACTTTTGCCTCTGATTGGCTCTGTAACGTCTTCTGTTCTCATCTACATCACAAGTAAGAACCGCTCACGATTTACCAAAGTGAACCAGGAGTTTATATAACGTGCTGATAGAATCCACTCAGATGTGACCGGGTCGAATTATCTTTTTAAAGTAAATATTACAATCAGCAAAATTACATCGTAAGAGCTTTCACGATGGTTTCTGTACGATGGTTGATGAATGGTGATGTGATGGTTGGTGCTTCGTAGCTCAAAGTCTGGATCAATCCACTGAGCTGTTAACTTAACGTGATCTTTATATATCACACGATCGGATCGGCTACTTTTAGGAAATATCGCCGATCGCATATTTTGATTAAAAATCGGCCGATACCGATTCGTAGCCGATCGATCGTCCCATCTCTAATTCTCTTCACTCTTTTCTTCAGCTTAACCCACAGGTTTTGGTTCCTGTCTGCCCTGTCCATCTTTCGGTACAAAGAGTGCAGTCAATTTGCTTTTAATGAAATCCACTGGGTGATGTCCAGGTGTCATTTTGTTTGCTTGAAGAATACAATGTTTTATATCTGCTTTATCCTGGTCAGGGTAGCAGTGAGTCTGATTCATTGGGCAAAAGCCAGGAACACCCCACAAAGGCTGCCAGTCCATCACAGGCCAGACACACACAAGAATCCAACACAGGTGCTTCTTGATACAGTTCACAGCTTTATTCCTGTTTCCAACTTTTATTCTAGAGTTGTCCATCAATGTATCAATGTAGACATGAAGACTGTCAACGCGGCCCCAGAAGACATCCTAGATCGCACCAGATGGAGAAGACTGTGCACAAGAGCGGACCCTGCACTGCGGGATTAACGCCAGGACAGAGATCCTAGAGTTGTCCAACTTTATTTTCCTCCGTCTGATTTGCAACTTTGGCATTCCAGTCATTCATAAACAGTAAGTCATCTTGTTTGCAGGTCTGGTCAATTCCAGTTTGGATTTCATCATAATTCTTTTTAATTTCGTCTTGGCTGGATCTGTTGTTGGGCCATAAACCTGGATGACAGAGATGTTGAATGGTTGCACATCAGTTGATCATTTACAGCACTGTATCCAATAATCATGTTCTGGACATACTTCTTGATGTTTGTTTGTTTATTAGGATTTTAACGTCATGTTTCACACTTTGGTTACATTCAGGACAGGAACGGTAGTTACTCAGTACACAAGGTTCATCAGTTCACAAGGTTATATCGAACACAGTCCTGGACAATTTAGTGTCTCCAATTCACCTCACTTGCACGTCTTTGGACTGTGGGAGGAAACCGGAGCACCCGGAGAAAACCCACGCGGACATGGGGAGAACATGCAAACTTCACACAAAAAAGGACCTTCTTGCTATGAGGCGACAGTGCTACCCACTTAGCCACCATGCCGCCCCATACTTCTTGATGATGAAGGGCGCTTCATTTCTTACTTATGACCCAAGTAATAGTCAATGTGTTCTTCTGATTGAAAGTGTCCTAATCCTGGTATTTTAGTTCACCGATTCCAAGTTGGCTTGCCATGATTCATACTTCGAACAATTAAGGTTCCAATTGCGACTTTTTCTTCATATCACCAAGCTGCTTCATGCTAACAGGCTGTATGTACTCTGAGGACTTCTCCAAGTCTTTCTCAGCAACAGGTTGAGAGCTTGAGTCTTGAGGGTCCCATCTTCTGGCACTATGTCGTTCTTGTCCATTTAGTTTTCTAGGTATTGTACAGAAGGGTTTACAGTTGCCCTCCACCGCGGGGTTGAGTTGATGTCATTGTCACCTAAGTGACCATTCACCTCTGGTATCGCCCAGTGTTGCTGCTGTCCAGTTTGGGTGCTCTGTTTAAATACGCAGCTACATTATTAAGTGCACCAGTTATATATATATATATATATATATATATATATATATATACAGTATATATATATATATATATATATATATATATATATATATATATATATATAAATAAGTAAGCGCGAGTGAATCGCACGTGAGCGCGACAGTGCTGTTTTCTTTGTTGCTTATTTAGCACGCGCTTTATATGAGCTCGCGCAGAAACGACCGTTACAAGAGCTTAATTAATTCAAATTTAAATCGCCCAACGGTTACTTAGGCAGCTAACCGTTACTCAGTCACACTGCGGAACGGCCGAGAAGTTTAACTCGATAACCAGGTAACGTTACAGTTCGGGAGTGGGCGTCGATTGGCTCATTAACCACGGTTTACTTTTAATTTAGTGAACATATTTGTGCTGAAATGTGAATAATAATCGACACGACGCTACTTGGAAGTGCTAATACATGAATCCTGCATGAACAACGGTGTCATGTTTCGGTAGGATGCTCTGAATAACCGACCCTGGAACTGACGTAAGTTAGAATAATAATAAGCTCGAAATAAAGTCGATTATTGCGTGTTCATTTTATTCATGCCAAAGTCGGATATTTTAGCCAACTGCCTTAAACGCAACACATCTTCGTAAGCTTTGCTAACGTTACCTCACACAAGCCTTACCTTACAAAGCGCTTAACTAACGTTCACGAAATATCCGCACGACTCGAGGGATTCCATGCTCAATCGCAGTTCAGCTGCAGGTGTAATAAAGTTTTCCTCCCCTCATTAGTGTACATAACGGAACGCTTTCATGGGAACGAGCCTGATTCCTTCACACTCGTTCGGCACCTTCGCTCCTCCAGTAGAGCCGCTAGTCCTCGGTGTTATACTGACTCCTCCCCCTCCACGTCTCAATATAAGGAGCCGTGAGCAAATCTGGATTTCTATTGGTTACATCAGCCGTCAATCAGCGAGTGGTTCGGCTAACCCACCTACTGGCGTCTGTGGTTTCACGGCAACGTTTATAGTTTGGATGAGGAGTATTTAACCCATCACTGCTACCATTACGTCAACCCCACTACACTCCATGAATGGTTTTAGCATTTCCACATGACGTCGCATAAGCAAATCCTAAAGCTTTTTTAATTTACCCAGACTGTGCCACATAAAACCACAGCACTGGGGACGTATATTTCTTCGTTCCTCTGGTGTCCGTGTGGGTTTCCTACTGGTACTCTGGTTACCTCGCACATGCCAGGTAGGTTTGATCATTGCTTCTTATCACTGTCTGTAAGAGGTCGGAATGGTTTGGAAACACACACACACACACACACACACACACACACACACGTGTGTTCATGCATTACACCCAGTCTTACTAAAAAATAAATAACATAACATTATAATATAGAGAACAATGAGTGCCATCAGGTAAACAGTTAAATAGAGTAATAACTGTTGAGACATTTTGTAAAATACAGTACAACAAAAGAAAAACAATATTACTAATGTTTCACTGATCGACTTCTGCCAGAGGGATTGTAGTGCAGATTTAACTTTGTATTACTAATACTTTAGAAAAAAAACCAACAGAATTCGTATTTTCTAAATCTTGGTATTGGCATTTTTGTTCAATATGGTTAATATGGTCCACATCCTTAATTTTATGATATATCTGCTATTGTATCATAAACTACACTGCTTTAATAGAGAATTAAGGGAACACTTAAATCATCCATTGGATCTCAATGAACGAAAAAGATGAAAGCTGAAAATATTTACTAATTTAAACTGTAATTTGTTGAGAACAAAATGACATAACGATGGTCAAAGGAAACCAAACTCAACCCACTAAGGCCTGGATTCAAATCCACACAGAAAATCAAATAAAAATGAACCAACTCTATTGACTTTAAATGTACTGTATATTACAACCCCTGGCAAAAATTATGGAATCACCACTCTTGGAAGATGTTCTGTCAATTGTTTAATTTTGTAGAAAAAAAATAAATCACAGACATGCCACAAAACTATCATTTTTCAAAATGTCAACCTTCTGGCATTAAGAAACAATAAAAAAAAGAAACAAATATAATAGTTGTGGTCAGTCACAATTGCTTTTTTTAGATCAAGTAGAGGAAAAAAATATGGAATCACTCAAATCTGAGGAAAAAATTATGGAATCACTCTGTAATTTGCAGTTTAAAAACAAAACATCTGCAGCAGATTAGATTTGCTAATTATTCTTCAGTTTAAAAAGAGTGCTTACACCTCGGAGAGCTGTTGCACAAAGCAGATTGTCATGAATCATGGTTCCAACACAAGATATGTCAGTTGAAACAAATGAGAGGATTATAAAACTCCTTCAAGAAGATAAATCATTGTGGAATGTCGCAAAAGATGTTGGTTGTTCCCAGTAAGCTGTGTTTAAAATCTGGACCAAGTACAAACAAAATGGGAAGGTTGTAAAAGGGAAGCATACTGGTAGACCAAGTAAGACATCAAAGCATCAAGATAGAAAACTTAAAGCAATATGTCTTGAAAACAGAAAATGCACAACAAAACAAATGAGAAACAAGTGGCCGGAAAGTGGAGTCAATGTCTGTGACTGAACTGTAAGAAATCACCTAAAAGAAATAGGATTTACATACAGAAAAGCCAAACAAAAGCCATCATTAACACCTAAAAAGAAAAGAACAAGGTTAAAGTAGGCTAAAGAAAAGCATACTTGTTAATTTCCACAGTTGTTGATGATATGGGCCTGCATGTCGGGTAAAGGCACAGGGGAGATGGTCTTCAATAAATGCCAAAGTCCACATTGAAATTTTGGACGCTTTTCTTATTCCATCAGTTGAAAGGATGTTTGGTGATGATGACTTCATTTTTCAAGATGATAATGCATCTTGCCATAGAGCAAAGGACGTGAAAACTTTCCTTCAAGAAAACATATAATGTCAATGGCATGGCCTGCAAATAGTCCGGATCTCAATCCATTTGAAAATCTCTGGTGGAAATTGAAGAAAATGGTCAATGACAAGGTTCCAACCTGCAAAGCTGATCTGGCAACAGCAAGAGACAGTTGAAGGCAGATTGATGAAGAATACTGTTTGTCATTAGTTAACTCCATGCCTCATAGAGTTTAAACCATTATAAAAGCCAGAGGTGGTGCAACAAAGTAATAATGGTGCAGTGTTTTCTAATGATTCCATAATTTTTTCCTCAGATTTGAGTGATTCCATATTTTTTTCCTCTACTTGATCTAAAAAAAAGCAATTGTGACTGACCACAACTATTATATTTGTTTCTTTTTTATTGTTTCTTAATGCCAGAGGGTTGACAGTTTGAGAAATGATAGTTTTGTGGCATGTCTGTGATTTCTTTTTTTTCTACAAAATTAAACAATTGAAAGAACATCTTCCAAGAGTGGTGATTCCATAATTTTTGCCAGGGGTTGTAAATGTTCAATATAAAATTGAATGGTTAAATTTCTTTGCTCAGCATTTTGCATGAACCGTAAAGAAACATCTGACCAAATAGGTAAAATCAAGCATATACCTACATTGGTTTAGTGATTGAAGGATATTGTAGTATTTTATAATTTTTTTTGCTCCAATTCCTCATAAAAATCCTAAAGTGGCAAGAATTGCAGGAATTCACTGAGCTCACGTCGCCCTCTTCTGGTAACAAAAGACAAGGACACTAGAGCGGTGTTAAAATACAGCATAACGCAAAAATAACTCCGGTATCATCAAATATTTTGTGACATTGTTGTTTAACAATTTCTCGTACCTTCGCTTGCAAACACTGGATGTTGTTTACAGACTACAGGATCAGCCTAAAATTCTTTAAAGAAGACTGATAACATAGCAGTTCCAACATTTTCTGTATTTGGGATGCACTAAAAGGAACTTGGAACGTTAGTATTATAATACAGTTAATACAGTTTTGCCCCCTAGATGTATGTATGAGTCTGACAGCCTCATGGACCTGTGTAAGCCATATCAACAGAAGAGCCATGCAAATAAACACACAACAGCTCTTTATTTCTACTGTCACAGAGCTGTAAAAGTAGATTGGTACATTGTCTGCCTTATTATTTGTAAGGGAAATGCATGATTACATAGAAATACAACGTACACCACATAAACAGTGTACATTATGGAATAAAAGGTTTGTAGTGTGCACTGAAAAAACTCCCCAAGTAAATAAAAGTGCACTGACTAACAAAACAAAACACTAATGCTGTAAAACATAGAAAAATGATAAAAGAGACCAAAAGACAGAGATTAATGGTGTGACTTAACAGTTTAATGTAAATCCAAGACGAAGTGTGATTACATTTCTACACATATACAATATGCATATGTGAGCATACAAATTTTCATTAATAACTCGATTCACCTTGGAGACCGAAAAAATGATCAAAAGTAACAGTGAATAACAAGCTATAACATAGTTCACCACAATGCGAGCCCCGTCTCACCCTACAGTTAGTAAATATAGCAATTAAAATAACTTTAATCTTCTATAATCCAGATGTTTGTCCATAAATGTACACTGCTCTTGTTAGTTGTTGAAGCCTATTATAAATTCACTCAATTTTTCTACAACGAAAATTAGGAGAAGCACACAACATTTCAATGGTAACACAAGCGCTTAGTAGCTAATACCTAAAACTTTTAGGAGTCAAATCATTCTTCTTACTATCAATAATATATTCATTTTAACATTCTAAAAAGCCAGTAAAATATGAATGTTCATAACATAATAATATTAGTCTAAGGTATAGGGTACACATAGCATTACACTAACAGATTGAAATGAGACTTGACACATCTTTATACCCTTAAAAGAACAACAAAATAAAAAGGAGACAAATAAAAGTAATATATATAGAAATACTGCTGCACACAATAGCTTTGACAATAACTAATGAGATACACCATTGAAAAACAATACAGTAATAGACAAAAAAAACTCGGATCAGGTCTGATGCTTCTAGAGGTCTTGATATGTTTTAGAAAATATTTTAGTTTCTATTTTACTGTTGTTTATTGTTGGTAAGCAAGTATAAAAATGTTCATGTTATAGAGAAATGCACAAAAGCTACAGACCATCACAGCAACAAAATATTACTGGGTGATTTGTGTCATGTCATTACCATTGTCTGGCTGATCGATTTGGGTTTGATAAACAGCATCTGCAGTGTCTTTGAAATAAGAACCTACTGTAGTTAGTACACCTTACTGTAAATCACCATCAAACTGAACTGTTAGTAAATGCAGGGGCCATTTAGGGTTGTTTAAAAAGGTTTAAGTCCATTATGAATCTTACCAAGGTTTAGGTTAAACATTTCTGGTTTGATTTACTTATACTGTACGGAAAACAAACAAATTCTATTTGACCTCCTAGCACATTTTCACATATTCTGACCCACACCAGAAAGACAAAAATGAGTCTTAAACATATACACTTAACAAAATGACTTTAAGACTGTGACAATGCTGCTTCTGTATCACTTAAATAAAATGATAAAACACTTGTCAGCGTCAAGATTCTTCAGCAGTGTGTGCTTTACAAAGTATTCTTCGGGTGATAAATAGGAAACCACGATTGGAAACTGCCAAGATGAGAATAAGCAGATATTTACTCCAAACATACAATTTGCAGATTTGATATAATAAAAAAAAATCCTGTTTATTGCAACGGAATTTTTTAAATCTATTTATCTATTAAATAAATCTTATAAAATTTTAATTTTCCAACAAAAAAGGCTCAGAGGTGTGCTAATTTGTTTCAAGTGTTTTCAGCCCACAAAAATCTAAGAATTGGTCAGTTGGCAATTAATGCACTTTTAATGATAACCAACACTTTGTCTTGTTTTGAGCTGGCAATCTGGCACAAGAAATGTCATATAAACTGGGAGAAATTTCTATACAGAGTATCACATAGAATTCTGGTTCTGGTTTTGAAAATGAATTACCAAAAGGCATGTATGAAAATATCTAATAACTACAGAGTTTTTTTATTTTAAATAGTTAAGTATAAAAAGGATGTTTTTCTTTCCAGGCATAACATTTTGGTCATTTAAGGTCACTACATTTATACTAGTGCTAAGAGTCAGTTTAGGGATTTAGGGATTTTGATTTTATTGGGTCTAAAGACGTAAAGCTAAACAAAAGTTGATCAAAAGCAGAGCTTAATTCAAGTTAACAATTTTTAGAAAATTCCAAACATAATAGTGAATCAAGTTTCACTCAAACTTATTGCATATTAAGAAAATGTACAGAGTAACAGTAAAAAGTACAATTAACTTCTAGTTATATACAAGACATTTAGTCTTACATTGTACATTCCTTTTTGTGCTAATGACCAATTTGTTAACAATATCTTATTTCGGTCATTAAGGAGCACTGATACATCTTTGCTTACTGATTTACATATTTACTACATTACAATAAAGCTAAAAAAACAAGATGTACTTTAAAATAAAGACGACAGGATAAAGCCCTGCTTTCATGAAAACACAGAGATAATTTCATACAGAAATTATCTGTCCATTCATTGTAGCACAAAAGACTAAACACAATAACATCTACGACACGATGTACATGCTGATTTATTAATAATGTCTACTCTTGTTTAAATAAGTACCTGTTGTGTGTATGTCATATGCTCTAATGTTGGACCCCCACATGCCACCAGACGAACTTTAATGTGCCTTAGGATAGACTTTACAAGTCTCTGGTGTTGTGCTAAAGTGATGGAACATCATTCTTCTAAAATATAATTTCTTTGTTATTGTGAAGATGGTGGTGAATAGTGCTAACACATCAGTGCAAAATTAGGTTTTTAGGAGATCTTTCGACTGCCTATAAAGCATTTAGTGACCCCTCATGCCCTGGAAGCACTGTCATCCTGGCAAAGACTATTTATGTCAGGAAAATATTTTTATATTAATAAGGTGATCAGAATAACATTGTATTGATTTGCAGTAACCCAAGTGAAACCAAACTATGACAGAAAAATGCCCATCACATGATGAACAACAGAGACACCAGACCTCCTCACTGCAGGGAAAACCTTAATGACCTTATCTGACCATATTTCTTAACTGTACATCATCTTATTTTTGCAGCACTTTTGCATTTTTAACTTAATTAAATATATTCCTCTTCCCACCTAAATGAAAAACAAAGGTGAACTGGGACTGCTTAGTATTTTATACATGACATAAAGCATGAATGATGTTAATTGCTGTATGACGCAGTAAACCTGTCTGGAAGCAACCCACACTGATTATAGTTCTCCTCTGTTTATTAGATTTTCCAGATATATTGTCACCTATCACTTACTTCAATGGACAATTTGACACATCAAAATACACCGAATGTCTTAGGTGGGAGAAACTTAAAATGTTAAATGATAACTGAAGACTAGAGACAATACAAAGATAAAATGACTCTTGGAATGTTACTGCAGGCGAGCCACTCCCTAGTGTTAAAGCCTTTATATATAACTAACTGAGTAAAATTCCTAAGCAGTCAGAACCAGAATCGTGTGGCCTTTCTGTGAATGTTAAAGACATTATTTGCACAATTTTAACCTGCAATTATTGAAATTTACTGTAGAAACTGTAGAAAGTTTGTCTACTTGCTGGTGCCACATAAAATCAGCCACACTTTAGTTGTAGTTTTGGCAAAAGCATTCGCTATTCATGACCATTAGTATTTGGCCCTGCTGTTTGGTGGGGCTGGCATTTCTCCTTAAACAACCATGTGACACTATCCAATCTTGTGCTTATGTAAATGGAAAAGTAGAAAACAGACATTTTATTTTTTCATCTTTACAATGGAAGAGTGGAAGTAATAAGCTGACTTGCTTTTGTAGTCCACAACAATGCAGCATGACATACAAAACAGTTTTCCCTACTTTGATATAATTGGCCCTTTCTGAAAAAAACTTCGAATGTTTGTTTTCATTTGCATTATTCTAGGTTTAGTGACATGCTTCAAATGCCCAGACAAAATTGGGAGTCCTGCAAATACAGAGGATTGGTTGAAAATGTTTGCTCTTTGCACAGGTACAAGCCTCCTGACAATACTAAAATTAGCTTAATTAATAAAAATAATTAAACTAAAACTTACACAAATAATGAATAAACACTTCTGACAATCTAAAAAGTACAAGTACATAACATACATGTATCAAAGCATACTAAAAAGCCTTAATGTAAAATAACACAACTCCAAATACTACGACATGACACAAAATAGACATGTGATCTCATTGAATAAAATCTCTAATTTATTGGCTAATAAACCGACCTGCATTCACATAAGCAGTAATTACAAAACACTGGCCCACAAATTCTGTGCCTTATTCACTTTACTGTTACCTCATAACATGAGCTCTGTGTTTAGACAAAGAGAAAAAAATATAATTTTGGCAGCCTGACTCTTCCAGATGTACACTACAGAGCCTAGATTTAGTTCATGCTGACTATTATAGCCTTTTAAAGCACATAAAACCAGCACAGATCTATCCAAACCTGTTCAGAAACCCTTTGGATTATAAAATAGTGTGTTTTTACACTGTGTCTCCTGTGGAACACTATAGCACAGCCTCCTCCAGGTCCTGCCAACATGCTCAAAGCCAACATGCTATTCTCATAGGACGTGGAATTTAGTCCGCCTCTCCTCTGATCCTACGATTTCCATGCACATCCATCCAGTGCCGACCCATCTTTTAGCACCTTAATCGGTCCTGTTCCTGACTCAAACCTCTCGCTTACCCTCCCAGGTTTACTGTTTCAACATCATTTCCACTCTCCGAGGCCATTCAGTGCTGTTCACTCTGCAAACACAGATACACTTCTGACCTCTCCTCGAAATGCCTGATGTGCTAAATCCAGACATAAAACAGTTACACTCCCTTAGCAAATAAGATTCTTTGTAATCAAACCCAGAAAGCCATCTTCATGACTGTTTAATCTAATAACACAGGTCTTTAACACATGTAATGAAAAAGTTATTCTATTAATGTCAAGGTCAATCATCTTTCATGATAATCAAGCAAAGCATCAGTGCAACTGGATAGCTATCAAGGTTCCTAAGACACAGCTATGATACACAGTAAACATACTTTACATAATACAGTAACAAGTGTTACTTTGCTATATGGCAACTTTGGTTTATTACCCCAGGCTAAAATCTATTTTTTATGTGAATTAACCTCATGCGAGCAAAACAAGAAGTACTGTTGTACAAGACGGCTTTGTGTACAGTGATACAGAGTTATATTAAGTTTGGGCTGCTTGAGTCAAATCACAAGTTTTGCTGATTTGCTAATTAAAAAGAAGTTTATGCTGTCTCTGCAAGAATCATTAAGTATTTCTGCAAATTTTAATGCACAACTTTATTTAAAAATAATTCTATTTATGAAATTTTACATATTAAAATAATAATACAACATTGGACCTTGGGCTTTTTTACTCTAGGCTTCTGCCTAAGAAGCAAAGAATTAAAAATAAATGACTTAAAATATCTATAAATGTAATATCAAGTGTCTATATTGTCCAGAACATATGGAAATTATGGGGATCTTTTAAGAATGAAGTGAAATCAGAATCAAAGACATCTGGGGACAGTGAAATTAAAATAAGAAATCCCAAACTTTTGCACAGGCCATATTTACAGTTATATTCCTTTTCTGTGTTAATCATTATGCTTTAAAATGTGCAGAAATTTATAATGTGTCATTTAATTGCAATTGCAAAATTAGAAAAACAACAATATGTGATTCAACAAACTTTCACATGCAGCTGTAGCTATTAATCACAGCTAGGACTATGCACACACCTGGAAGTTAAAAAAGAACACCTCAAACAAAGATGTTCAACCTAGATGTCAAACTAGACTCTTAAACTAGTTCCTGTATTTTCTAGAGTGTTTTCAGGCGAGTAAACTCTTGTTATCTGTGTAAGGCACTACAAGGGAACAACAGTAAATCTAAGACCATGAAGAACTTAAGGATCACATACAGGTGTACAGGAAGGTGTACCACACACATGACTGCACAAACGCACACAGACCATAATGTTGTACATGCTTGTTATTAGAATCACTTTGTGCAATCACATTAAAGAAGGATTAAATTCTATTGGTATCAGAAAGGATCTTCATAAAATAAATGAGTGCAGTCTGCTACATTCTAAAAAGAATGCTTAGCTAATATTTTCCTAAATGTGAACACAAACAGACAAGTCTATAAATACACTAGAAAGGTTTTTTTTTCTTTGTCGTCATATTTCCAGAAAATTCCTCTAGCTGTTGTTGGGAGAGGACGGTGGAGTATGTGATTTGGAAACATTTAAGACGCAAGTTCAAGGCCATCGTTATTTTTTTTACTTTGTAGAGCAGCAAATATCCGTATTACACCAAATCCAACGTTCTCGTCCATCATGTGACCGAGTCCGAGTCAGTACATTATTTTTAAAACCAAAAAAAGAAGTCTTGGGTTAACAAAACTCTTGGTCGCTTTTCCAAAATGCCAGCAGATATGACCATGCTGTGAACAAAACTGCAATACAGTTGCAAACAAATAATCATTTTTGCTTTGAGGATCACAAGAAACCAAATTAAACAAAACAAAACTGGCCTTTTCTTGACGTAAAGCAAACTCATATGCAAACGAGGCTCCTTTAAAACTCCTGTATTTCCTTGTAGAGTACTTTTCTTCCTTTTTATCAGCATATTCATCTTCAAGTTTAAGCGTGACAGGGAAATGGTTTGGGGATCTTTAGGCTTGAGCACATCTCTCTGTCCCAGTCCATAAGGGGGCAGACAGGAAGCAGCATTGGGCTTAGCTCCAGTGTTTTCAGCTCTAGAGGTACGGGTATTGGTTCACCTTGGTGGGGCTCAAAGGATATCCAGTGTAGACGGTGGAGACGGGCGAAGCACTGATGTACGTCTGGTGGGCAAACTGGGGCTGGTACTGACCATGATGCAGCGTGGGTGAAGGCAGCACACGGTGACCCATGCTGACAGGCACCTGATGCACAATGCCTGGTGGGTAGCCAGCGTGCTGGACAGAGTGGTGGGCTGAACCCTGAGATGTCACCAGATGTGCCACAGTGCCTGTGGAGCCCAGTGCGGCAGGGGTCGTGTACGTGTAAAGGTGGGGTTGGCCCGATAGGTGAGTGGGAGCTAGGTGTGGGTGCATGTTGGTGCTGTGAGAGGGACTGTTGTGATGAAAAGAGTATGGAGCTTGGGCAGCCATGGTGGGAGCGATATAGGCCTGTTGTCGTCTGTGCCCTCCGTTTCTCTCTACCGCCATGTGCTGTTGGGCCTGGAAAAGAGGAAGTAGTATAGAGCTTGAACCAATCACCCATAGCCCACAAAGCATCATATATACAGTTATCACCCAACCTCATCTTACAAGGTATTATTATGTATAGAATTGAAAGAAACTATAAAACAAGAGGTCTTGTTCTGGAATAGAAAGAATATTTATTGAGTAATACAAGCAATCCTAATAAGTTGACATAATTGTGGGTTTAAATAAAAAACATCCTAGTTCTCTTGATAAATGACTATGTGCACTATTATTTAAACCCCAGCCTTAGTACTTGATGGAACATCCTTCGATAACTTCTAATGAGCTTTTTTCTGAAACATCTGGAAAACATCTGGCCTTTGGGTGCAATTAAATGATGTTCGCAAGACACCCTGACCACATAAATCTTTAGATGGTGTTTATATAACATCAGAGCTAAAGCAAATTAAGGGTGGTTCCCAATGGTTTAATCATGTTGTTACCCAACTTTAGATCACACAGATTATTTTACACACAGGTTTTAAGATCAGTAATATTACGTAGGGGTTTAATATTTGTGACTTGGCAAAAACCAAAATCTAGCTCTGCATAAACGTTTCTGAAATCCTTCTGTATGTGTGGGTGGGGAGGGTGTTGGGTAAAGCACAATAATAAAGCAAATTAGGACAAAAAGTACACATAAGCTGCTATTTTTCTCACCTGACTGAGATTAAGTGGGTGTTGCTGGAAAGGGTGTGGTCCAGAACGCTGCTGCCGATACATCCCAGCTCCAGGAATTCCCCCTGGTAACTGATTGTTAACAGACAGCCCTCCATTGGAGGATTTTAATCTGTAGGCAGGATTCTGGTAGTTTAAGGTATCTGTAGTGACAGAAGTGTCAAAAATCTTGTAATTCGCATAACAGGGAGAAATCATTTTTTTCAAATATATAGCTGCTGTGTAAAGCGAATAGTATTTAACTATCTAAATGTATAATTTTTTGATGAATAACAGAGATATTTTAACACTGTTTATTACATGCAGCCTTTAGAAGTAGTGCAACCATTTTATAGGGAAAACAACATTAATGAATGTTAAACAGCACTCAAAATCTTTATAATAGATTTTATTATATTTAATGATGTGATTTAATGTATCCGCTTACTGGCTACAGCAGTAGGTTATACAAAACATCTGTTAGCTGCTACCTTAACTGCTGACATTTTGAGATGTGGTTAAAGCCTCACCTGGTAAAAGTCGGTCACACTCACTCAGGTTCTCACTGGCCTGGCTCTTCAGAGGAGGGATGATAATGGTGCGAGAGTTTCCATTGCTGTAGTTATCCATCACTGCGACCTTAGAGTCATAGTTGTTAGCGTTAGGGCCAACGGTCCGAGACTTGACACCATAGGGACTGTTATTGCTAAAGTCGGAGTCTGGGGAGTCGTGTACCGTCACACAGCTGATGACGTTCTTGCGCTGCTTGGATGACGTGCTGTGCGGAGGTGAACGTAAAAGGAAAAAAAAAATCCATGTTATTTTACAAATTACACTATAATTATCCTGTAAGGCATACGAGTGATTTGCTCCCTTCTGCTGACCTGGTGTTGCTGGGCTGCTTGTGCTCGTCCTCCTCGTCTGTGTCGCTGCTGATGGTGATGATGCTGACAGCTGGGCTTGGGGTATCCGGGATGACGATAGTCTGGCGAGGGGGTTTCTGTTGGTTCTGTTGTCCATGGTGGTCTCGTGTTGTGCTGGAGGCCTGCTCTTCACCCCACCCTCCTCCTACTCCTGTGCAAGCCTGGGGAGGGGCGCACGGAGCAGATGGGCCGTTCTGGACCACAGCGCAGCGTGGAGGTGTGTTCTCCTTTACACGCTTAGAGCGCTGAGGGGAAAACACCGCCTGAGACGAGGACACCTCATACGCTGGCACGTTCCTTAAAAAAACATTGAGTTTTTAACCTCCTTATCAGATATAGAAATTTTGCAAAAACATTTTAACAAATGAGACTCATGAGTTCATGAGACTCTTACTGACCTGTGGTTCATCTGGTGGGGCTTACTCTTTTTGGAAGAGGAGTTATTATTTGACGGCTGCCTCATCACATGGGCCACACCCACATTTAAAGGCTGCTGGGATGGCAGTGACATATGACCAGCAAGCAAGGCTGGTTGCTGCATGATAGGATTGTAATGGCTTCCATGGGGGTGAGAATTCCTGCAAGAAATTAAAGCAACGTTTATGTGGCCGTAGCCTTTCGAGGCAACAGTAAATACTGAGCAAGGACAATACACACTTTCATAGTTTTCATCATTTTTATTCTCTTTTCTATGTGTTGATATTTTAAATATACTGTTGCTAGAGATGTTTTTGAATTAAATTTGCAGTAATTTTGCTTAGAGTGATGTCAAACAAGGAAACCCTGTTAATAATGAATCTATCATTTAAACATTCCCAGTCTCTGTTTTTAGATTTTAATAATTCCTCCTAGCCTCAAGTATTCTTTTCTTTCTTTTTCTTTGCCATGTTTCACATAATTTAATTAATGCCAATTCCCCTGTTGCAATTCTCTTGTCGCTTGTACCACCCCCACAATGGCCAGGGAAATTTGACACTATTACCAGTTGTGGGCTGCATTATTTCACCTGCCAGTGGCAGTCTTCCAGAGAACCGGAACATGTTTCCACTATCTTTTGGTTAATCTGAGATGAGTTTGGGCCCTGAGAACTCAGTGGCATTTCTGCATAAAACTCATGTATAGCTTTCTGTTTGCATAACTAAATCTTGCTCTTTTTTTGATGTAGCTACAGACCGCACTAAGTGACAAACAAGTTTCTGAAGTAGTCCTGAGCTCATGTGACTATATTTATTGCAATAGCATGATTGTTTCTCATTCAATGCTGTCAGATGGCTTGCAGGTCTTGCACATTTACCAATCGTTTCTTCAAAGATTTCTTCAAATTCCCTGAATCCTTTTACAATATCATGTACAGTTATATTTTGTCAGTGATGACATCTTAAGCAAAACTTTGGATTGATTGAAACTTACACATGACAAAGACTTATATCTAGATAAGAATGTAAATAATAAATATATTATAAATAAATCCAGTAAAAATAAACTAAAATGTAAAAATGTTAGACTAAAAATACTTTTATCCTTTAAATCCTAGGGGCAGTTGTAGCCTAGTGGTAAAGGTACTGGACTAGTAATCAAAAGATCGCTGGTTCAAGCCCCACCACTGCCATGTTGCCACTGTTGGGCCCTTGAGCAAGGCCCTTAACCCTTACATGCTTAGAAAATATGCTATCACGGTACTGTGAGTCGCTTTGGATAAAATGCCGAAAATGTAAATCCTGCTATAGAGGTTTTGATCAGTAGAGGGCAGCAGTGTGTGTGAGACGCTGAGTGGACTAACAGTGGAGCGATGGCTCTCAGTGGGGAGATCTGTGGCTCTGCAGTGCGAGTGCGACACTCCTGCAGGCGGCCTCACCGAAGACAATGGAGCCGTCAGGGCTGGGCCGAAGCCTCCCAGCTCCTGTTCTCACGACATCAGCAAACCCACATCAGCCTGAGCTGGCTGCCCACACAGCAACATGAGCCAGCTGCAAACCACAGCCTTCTAGTTAACTTAGTGACCTGCACTGCCCGGAGAACCACTCAGGAACTTAAAAAGATTCTTAATGCAACATTCAGCACAAATTCTCCAGAAGTGCTGAACATAATATGATGTGATTCTGACTACCAGATTGAAACTAAAACTGTACTTCAGTGTGGATGCATAATTCATGTGCAAATCCTGCTGCTAGACTGAGTACACAGCTTCCTCAAACGTTTAACTTGCTCATTCATCAAAGTCAAAAAGCCATGAAACATTACGCCTTCCCCAGTGAATTAACGGGAATATTTAAAGGTGCAAATAATTATCAACATGTCTGTGACAGGACACAGAGAGGTGCACATTTTTAAGGTATTCGTAATAACCTGCAGGGAAATGAGAAATAAAAATAACGCATATCAGGATTTTTTTTTTTACAGACATGGAATCATTTTTACAGATTAAACATGGTCCTTTTTTTGGTTAAATTTTTTAAGTAGTTTTCATAATCCCTGCAATATTTACATTTTAAAGGAGCTCATTTTAGTTTAAGATTAAAAAATACATTAGTAAATTAAAAGACAGTAGCTGCTTTATGTGTCTTTCAAAACAATCACTAAAAAATACGTCATTCGTTTCAGGGTATGATGGAAATGTGGATTATAAATCTAAGGGGAAACATGATTTTTATCAACATGGATTTTACATGGATTTGTCTGTTTGGACCAGATGGGAAAACATGACATTTCAGATTCTTAAACTGTTTTTCAGTCATAATCTGCAGGTAATACAGCAAAGGCAAAGGGGTGTTTTAGAGCCAAACCTTAAGCTTGTACTTTTGTAGTAGAATTCAGAGACCTGGCAACCTAATCCTGAAATATCTTTTAGTTAATGCATGCTTTATTTGTTTATTAATACTTCAGCAGTTTTAGGTCATGTATAATCACTCTATCTTATAGTAGTTATCTTTAACAATGCATACATTTTTATTAACAAGCCATACATCTCAAACTTCATCTTTCTACACTATAGTACAGCAATGATGAGTCACAATACAAAGTAATATAATATGTGGCTTACCACACAGCAGGCAAATCAAGCATTATAGGAAAATTTTGTATTGTAATGTAGACAAATGGAGTTGCACAAATTGGTAAATGCATACTCAAATATATTAAATAAAATAAAACAATAGTGGGATTAAAAACTTTGAGCTAAGATTAAGCTAATGGTAAAACTAAAAGACTTTTGGCTGCAAGGCAAAACAAACAAAAAGACAACATCTTATTTCTTAAATCCCCAAACATGTGTTGATGTGCAGATGTTAGTTTAAATGACCAACGTGGGAGAATGAGGCACATTCTCCTGCATGCATTTTTTATTTAAAGTTATGAAAAAGTCATGGATTTGTTTGACTGTGTAAATGCAGGAGTGACTCAGGGACAGGTTTACCTCCAGTTGGTTAAAGGCTGAGAGCTGCTCATGGACTCTGGAATGACAGTGGCATGCTGTACAGACGTGTGGGTGAGCTGCTGCCATGCCGAGGGCAGCAGGATCTGTTGGGTACCAGAAGGCCAGGCCTGCTGCAGGATGAAAATAGACAGAAAGGTATATAAGGTTCATGGTGTAAAGCACTGCACTGCAGGTGGTAAACAAGTGTGTGAGTGTAGAATGACCAATCCTTAAAACATGGCAAAGACTCAACAATTGAACACCCACTGATTTAGATTAAGAAGGACAAAGCTATTTGCAGCATGACCGCTGGTAACTGTGCCAAAAAAGTACAAATGAGCTACCAAATGGGTCAAACGATGCAGTGACTGAGAAAGCAACACCAAAACATTTTTGCCTTTTTCTCTTAATCTAGTTATATCCAATTAACCAGCTGTATCTTTCTTCTACTGCTGCAAACCCCTACCCTGACCGAGGAGGGCTGTACCTAACAAACACTGTCTCCGATATATGTAGTACTCAACCACTTCTTTTCACCAGCAGGAGTTGGGTTCACACAGTAATCAGTGTCATATATCAGATTAATGCACCGATTCTCTGTGCAGCCGCCATCAACTAGCCAGCAGAGGTCGCAATTGCATCCCTCCCTCAGACACAGTCAATCACCTGTGTAGTTGCCTGGATGGCCGATAGCAGAACTGAGATTTGAACTTCACAACTCGTGATTTCACCAACACTTTTTCACTTAGTTGTTCTAAAAAAACTATTTAAACTCTTTACCACTGCACCTTCGGGCGTGTTCGTCAGTCACCTCTTTTTTTTTTCTTTTTTTTCTTTTTCTTTTTCTCCCCCTTTAGTGCATCCAATTGTTCAATTTGCATCGTGCTTCCTCTCTGTCTATGCCGAACCCTGCCCTGACCGAGGAGATCGAAGCTAACCCATATCCCCTCTGAAACATGGGCAGCAGCCGGACGCATTTTTGCCACCCACACATTGATGAGTGTGGCGCCACCTAGCGTTGCAACCGGAGAGACACACCCTAAGGGCACTCTTCCTCATCTCTGTGCAGGCGCCTCTAATCAGCCGGCAGAGGTCGTAATCACATTCTGACAGAGAGAGACCCGCATCCGGTTCTTTGTCCCACCCCCCAACTGAGCAACCGGCCAATCGTTGCTCATACAGCCACTCAGCTTCGAACCGGTGAAGCAGAGCTGGATTCGATACGAGGTACTCAGAATCCAGCCCTGGTTGCAGCGTGTCTTTTTACCGCTGCGCCACCTGAGCGGCGTCAGTCACCTCTTTCAAAAAACAGCTAAAGACCCATCTTTTTCTGACTGCTTTTCCTGATTTTTTATTTTAATTTGCTTATGTTTTGTTTGATTACTATATATTTGACCTTTATTTTAATCTGATTGTTGTCTGTTATTTTTATTTCTTTGTTTATGTTGATTAATGTCTGTGCTGTTTTAGACCTGTAGTTGTTGTAGAGTTTCCTGAAAGGCACTTAAAAATAAAATTTTATTATTATTATTATTATTAAAAACATGCTCAAGATAAATTATTCACAGCACAAACCACACAGTCCTCTTTTATCCACTGCCTGTAAAAACTCATTTTGCGGGTAGTGAATTAAATTGCACTGCCTGACAAAAATGAAACAACTTAGTAAGCAAAACAAGCACCTGCTTTATAAAGGACAAAAAGCCACTGTGGAATAACAAAAAGCTTTTGTCACCTACATTTTAACTTCACTCTCTTTCCTTGGCACCGATATCTTTGAGATTCATATTAAGCCTGGAAAAACTAAGCATGCCAAGACATAAAGATAAGACCCGGTCTTAATAAAGACACGTAGCATCTCCCAGGCAGTGCGCTGATGGGTCAGACATTTTCCAAATCAGCTCAGGATTTAATTAAATTCAGGGGCCTCCATTCATTGCTTTGTGAGGAGCTGCTCTGTATGGCTGGCATGCAGAGAGTGCCAGGCATAATTTGCTCAGAAACGTGGCAAGCAAAGAAGTGTCCGCAGCCCTAATGGCTTAATGTAGCTCTACTGATTAGCAGTTTAATGTACGAGTAATGAATTGTTCCTTTAATACCGTTCGCACATCTATTTTGCCATGCATTCGGTATGAGCTAAAGCATTCGGCTCAAGCAAAGGGGGCCTACCCCAAAAACAGCAGGGGACCATTATGATTAGGCTTAGCGACAGACCAAACATACCAAACAAGGGCCTTAGAAATGAAAAAGGTTCAGTTATGTTTGGCTATTAGTAGAGCACATTGGGAGGTCATTGGTAGTGCATAGCCCTTATTCTACTTACGTTTTAATATAATATTCTCAATGCTTTTTTACTGAGGGGCCTAAATTGCCTGGGTTTTTAATGGCACCTTCTATCTAGTTTGCTGTTAGTGCTGCTGAGAATTTTGTTTAAGGCAAAGGTTCAAGTAAAAGGAAAGAGTCATTAATATTGCTAATTTATTTCTTTCAAAACAGTACCAGACTCAAGCTGAGAAACATGACACTACATGAAAGAAAATGTCTTCTTTAGTTAGGTTAGTTATGTTTTCCCTGTGGTTTTGTGTGTAAGGAGGTGGTTTTAGCACATTTAGAAGCTTTCCGGGTCCAGCTAGAGGTGGTGGCAGTCGAACGCTTGCCACCCAGTGTGATCTTAATCCCCCTTTTATTATACTGTATACAAGGCTGTAGCTGCAGCGAAATAAGATATTAAACCTGTAGAGCACTAATAGGCACTAACAAGATTTAACCATTCAAAACTGTAGCCTTGTGGTTAAGGTACCGGACTAGTAATTGAAAGGTTGCTGGTTCAAGCTTCACCAGCTTGAGCAAGGCCCTTGACCCTCAATTGCTTAGACTGTATGCTGTCACAGTACTGTAAGTCTCTTTGGATAAAAGCGTCTGCTTAATGCTGAAAATGTAAAATAAATTAAGTGAACTTAATTTCAATCCTTTTGTATGGTCGCTGTACACACACTGACACAAATCATTATGTCTATACTAGACAGTATCTCCCTGCAGCTCCTTGCCTAAATTCCAGGCCTCCCTTCTCTCATTCACGCTAAGGCTTTGTAATATTTCTGTCCACGCTGGACCGCTAACCCAGATAAGCGTCCTTCTTTATGCAGAAGCATCTTTTTACACACCCTCATTTTTAACATGGTTGCAGTGTCGTCCTCGCTGGGTGAAAGGCCTTTTTCACTCCCAGAGGCTCTGAATGTGTTGGTCCTCCTTTCCCAATTGTTCCCACATTTTCTGCATTCCTGATCCAGATAAAGACCAGGGCAGACTGGGGCCTTCTGAGTCCAGCCTTCTATCCATACACACCAACATGTCTTTCCCTTAAAACATCAGCTTATTTATTGTAATCCCAGTAAAACCATGGGTATTAACATGGAATCTCATATCTAAAATAGCCTTCACTCTTCTAGAAAGGTATTTCAGAGTGTGTCTGTGGGAATTTGTGGCTTGCAATGAACATTCCAATTCATGCCAAATGTGATAAAAGGGACTAAGGGCTCCATTCAATCTTAACCATGTCTTTATGGACCTCTCTTGGTACTTGGCATCATAATGTAACAGAAAAGGTCATCACTGATCATTTATTTTACATTATTGATTTTTTAAGGGGGCACCAGGGCTTCAGGTTTGTTGACACAGTGACACTGCTGGCCCTTCAACCATCCAATTCTGCCCCTACTAATAACACTAAGGAGCATGTAGCTTAGTTGTTGCTTTTTAAAAAGTACACTATATGGCCAAAAGTATTTGGGCACCTTACCATGAGCTTGTTGGACAATTTAAAAAAGCAAATGGTAATAAAATTAAGTGACATCTGTGTGTTTTTTAAGCTATAAAACAGCCTTTCTTCTGAGATAGCTTTTCTCAAGAATCTGTGTCCATACACTGATGTTGCTCAAGAAAGCTCAAGAAAACAATTGTTCTGGTTCATTCCAAAGCTGTTCAGTGAGGCACAGTAAAGCTTGAAAGGGCCTTCCCTGGACTGTTGCTGCCACGTCAGAAGCATATAATTGCCTTTATATAATAGATTTATTACACGTGTTTGCAATTGTTTTGGTCAAAACACATACATTTAAAAATTAGAAGTGGTGTCCCAATACTTCTAGGTATTTTGTCTAATTTGGGCACTCTGCACTACTTTTGTAACACTGCTACCGCCTTCATCCCTCACAGTTGATTAGAAAGGAAGTACCAGTTCTTTGTTCTTTTATTATTTAATAAAGACATTTCAAAAAGGTAAATTATGAAGAGAAGTGATAACACATTTTTATAAGCTTTGTAGAGGTGAATTACTGCTTGTTAGGCTTTTTGTTAGAAAATCTCATCATCATCATTACAGAACGCATTACTAAAACATCTCAGATTCCACCTCTAGAAGTTAAAGCCAAACATCATCAGTCCACTGCAGGTCCTGCCTTGTGATCCCTGAGGGTAAAAACTCAGTCAGCATTCATAGATCTCGCCGAAAGCTAGCCTCCGTCATGACCATCAGACCATAACTAGCTCCCACTCCAGGGAATAAAAAACAAGAGCCTCAGCAGACACAGAACCTGCCTGGTAAAACAAGCTGAGACCAGCTTCTGAGACTTACATGCTCAAAGCTATTATATAAACGTCAGAGGAGGTGAACTGCTGAAAGCCCGTCTGAGTTTTTTGAAAAGCTACAGGGTTAAATTAGTTTGGGAAGTTTTCTTTGTGATGCTGAGGTTACCTGTGTGAGAAGGCCAGGTTGAATCTGCAGGGGTTGACCACCAGGGGCCTGGGTAACTATGGGAACAGCATTATCCATCCGCACCGAGTAGCCACTGTGTTTGGAGGGGGAAGCCTGCAACCCTGAGGACACAAAACAGCCAACACCGTTTTTTTAAAACCAGTTTTTATGTTTTATACTGTAAGGCTGTAAGGTAGCCGTGGGCACCTAGTGATTACACAGAAGAGTCTGCTAATTACTGGTGATACTCATGTACACAGCTGATGTATATATAAAAAAACAAAACAATGTAAATCAAATGCTTTTCAACAATATATGGCCAAAATATGTGGATGCCCCTCTTAATTATTGAGTTAAGGTGTTTCTGCCACACACATTGCTAACATAAGGCTTTTACAGTTTTGGAAAAAGCACTTGCCTGTTCCAGCATGACTGTGCCCCTATGCCCAAAGCAAAATTCATAAAGACATGGGTCAGTTAGTTTGGTGTGAAGGAGCTCCAGTGGCCTACATAGAGCTGTGACACCTTTGGAATGAATTGGATCATCGACTGCAACCAGACCCTCTTGTCCATAATAAGTTATTGACCTCACAAACGCTCTTTAGACAAAGACACCTTTTAAGGGTGTTATAGACACAAAAGGGCAGGGCACAGGCATTTAATGCTCAAGGAATAGGATCACCAACAAGATATTGGTCAGGTGTCTGCAAAGTTTCTGACATGTAGCGTATTTGTACCTTGTACTTGTGTCACAGATTTGATTTCAATGAATTGCAATTTGTTCCTCCTTGGACCACGAGCTATGAGTATTCATTATGCCTTTAATCATTATGCCATTAATCAGAATGGACACACAGTGCCATAATACTACATAATTGAGAAGAATAAAATATATTTCAGAAAACAACAGACTGTACTGCAGACCTTAAGCAGCTTTATTCATATTAAGTAAAACATTTTTTATTGAAATAAAACTCTTACCTTGGAAGGTGGGCGGGCAGACAATCAGAGCTTGCTGGAAGGGGTCGGGCCGAGTGGCACAGAGCTGTGGGGCAGCCGGCTGTAGGGGCATGGTCCTAGGTGCCACGGCAGCCATGGGTGCTGCGGAAGGCTGGTAGAGTGCAGATTGGTAGTTTAGTATTGAGACATCGGGATTGACAAGTGAAAGGGTGGCACTTGTGGAGGAGGAAGCCAGGTTGGTGGCCTAAAGGAACCGATGGAACCAACATACAAACAAAGAAAGACAAACAAACAAAAGTATGAGCAGTGGGTGTTCAGGGGGTATGGGGAAGGGGGGGGGGTGGTATGGATTCGAGCAGCAATGAGGGAAGCAAGACAAAGTATTAAATCATAAATTATAAAAATGCTTTGATTATAATAAGAGTTAAAGGGGTTTTATTGATGAAGCACATAAAGGATGTTTTAAAATGTAAAAAAATGCAACTTGTGATGCTGATAATTAAAACAATGTGCATTTCTAAACTTGCATTTTGGTGTAAATGTGCTAAATTGACTATTAATTGAAAATGTAAGCTTTAATAAGTTCAAAACATTTCCAATACTCATGGCCAGCACTTTTTGACGTCGGTACCAATTGCACTAGAGGATAAATTCTGAATTAAAGACAAGCACGTCATCAAAAAACATTACACTGCAAGCATCCTGTCATTCTGGTGATCATTAGTAATTCATTATGAATCCACTATTTTGCTTGGCTGAGGCCCAAAATACATTCACGACTCTGTACTGGACTTTCTCCCCAGTGTCTATTTTAAATGTATTTGCTTTGTGCACCAGGTATCATTTTAGCTTATGTTTGGGTCATGTACTCTCTTTCACTGCTATTAAAATTTTATGTGTTCCTAATAATACCCTGGTGTAATTGGTCAAATACTTATCTTGTCTTTAAAAGATATTTAGCATGCACAACTACCTTTGGAAATCTGTGCTTAATTTGTCAAGATCAAACCAGTCAAAAAGGTTTGTTTTTGTTCATATTTTATGTGTGTACATAGTAGATTTAGACAGTATTCAAAACCTTTGACTTTTTCCACATTTACCGCATTATCATTTTACCCATTGATCTACACTTAATCACTCACAGTGACAAAGTACACCAAACATAATGACCACTGACAGGTGAAGTGAATAACACTGATTATCTCTTCATCACGGCACCTGTTAGTGGGTGGGATATATTAGGCAGCAAGTGAACATTTTATCCTCAAAGTTGACGTGTTAAAAGCAGGAAAAATGAAGCACAAAGATTTGAGCGAGTTTGACAGGGGCCAAATTGTGACGGCTAGACAACTGGGTCAGAGCATCTCCAAAAGTGCAGCTCTTGTGGGGTGTTCCCGGTCTGCAGTGGTCCAAGGAAGGAACAGTGGTAAACCGGCGACATGGTCATGGGCGGCCAAGGCTCATTGATGCACGTGGGGAGTGTAGCTCAAATTGCTGAAGAAGTTAATGCTGGTTCTGATAGCAGGGCTGTTTTGGCAGCAAATGGGGGACCAACACAATATTAGGAAGATGGTCATAATGTTATGCCTGATCGGTGTAATAACGTTTCACAATTTTTTTGAAAGCTAATGAAAAATTCCATTCACAAAATTTATCTGATCTTTTATTTACTACTTTGTAGCAGCTTCTTTGGCAGCAGTTACAGCTGCAAGTCTTGGATAATTTGCTACTAGCTTTGCACATCTGGCTTTGGGCAGTTCTTCCCATTCTTCATGACAGGTCCTCTTAAGCTCTGAGACTGGATGGCAAGCATCTGTGAACTGCCATCTTAAAGACTCACCAAAAATGTCCAATAGGGTTTGAATCTGGACCGGCTGAGCCAGACAAGGTCATTCAAAGACTTGTACCAGTGCCACTCCAGTGTTGTTCTGTCTGTTTGAAATCAGCTGATTCATTTTTATATTCAGTTATTTCTCCCTCTACTAATAATGTTTGGATATTTTACAACGCTATGTAATAATCATACACAGAGCATCTGCTGTTCTATAAAATGCCGTATTGACCGCTGACCTTGGAGGTGGGAGACAGAGGAAGAGAATGTGTCAATCAATACTCTAGTGTTACATTTGATGCTAGCACATTGAACTAGCCCAGTGTCATTAGCAGCTAATAATAATTCCTCTTTACTCTGCACTGTAATTAGTCATACCCACACACATCTGAGCACTGAGTGTTCAGCAACAAGCTCTTCAAATAGCTCAGTCTGCTCCTCATTCCTCTACAGAGCACTTTGTTCTGTCTGATTCAGAAATATTTCACATGCTGTTTCATTTTTATTCATCTAGGCTTTCACAGTTAGTACATTTGTTTTAGTTCAGGAGTTATTCCAGGTCAGCATCTAAAGCCTTTTTCACTCATTTACACTGGAATTTACCAGCAGTTTACTGGGTAGGCATTTTGTGTGAACACATCAGGTAGACTGACACAGATAATTCTGGAGACAAGACCTGGTACAATTTTTGGGTATTTACCAGGTCAGATCATGTGAAAACAAAACAAGAGTCCGTTTTTTTTTCTTATAAATAAGGTCAAGATGGTGGCTGGTTATTAATTGGCCATTAGAAGTGGTTGTTGATGATGCCACTTGATTACAGAACCAACAGTCATCGCTAAATTGATGAAAGATACGTATATACATCAATAATAATAAATATGTTTGTAATTGATTACCTAATTGTACATTGGACTGATAAAAAGGTATTTGAGAATCGTTATAAGGCTGTGACAAGACTAACAGAAACTTTTTTCTAAATAAAATTCTATCCAACATGATAATTGAATCTGTACATATATTAGCTCTACTTTTATTTACATAATAATGCAACACTATCATGGTTAGAATCAATAGGGCTTTTAATCAGAGCAAAGCGGCACTTAAAAAACTAGATTAATAATAATAATTATAAAAAATAATAATAGTAATAAATAAGCTTAAACAAAGAGCTAAGTGGCTCTTTATAATAAAACTATAATACAGTGCTTTGGTTACAATAATACTTGACTGCACAATACACATAAAAATGCCAAAAGAAAATGCCTGCACCATGCGACCCTTAGAATATTGCTACAGTCGCAGCCAATTCAGATGCGCACAACATAATCCACAGAAACAACAAAAAAAAATTATAAAAAAGCCCTTGATTTACATTTTTAAATAGTTCAGCCTTATTTACTTAAATTTAGTGTTAAGGCAATCCTGTTTCACTTCATGCCATTGCTCGTAATTACAGCCTTTTCATTAGAGCCTGCATGGGGGGAAATCTGAGCGGCACATTTCATTTTTCATTCTCTCTGTTTAGCTCGGCCGGCGATCACCAGGGGAGAGAGTTAATCAATACGCCACTGTGGCATTCATCAAACAAAATAAATACTTCATCTGGCAGCCTGCTAATACAACCTGTACTAGGCCTCAGACACACTCGCAATCACATACGTCACACGCTTCACCCCCAGCAAGTACACTCAGGACAGAGAGTAAACAGTGATGGAGAGGGGGAGAGGTATCTGTTCTGTTTATGTACAAATTTTCATCACATTTTCTCATATCACACATATTATATTAAGCAATGCATTCAATACGTTACTCTGAATTTCTCACACATACTGTACACACACACTTAGTTGTACACACTTAGTATACAATAAACAATTGTTGAAAGCTTGGACATTTTGTAGTTTATGCAGTGTGATAAGGTAAACAAGTCACTAACAGTTAGTCATCATAAAATAAATAAGATAAAAACCATGTATGAGAAAATATCCTTTATTTACAGATGGTGAGGGTTAGTTTTTTGCCCGCAGGTTGTAGAAACAGAAAAATAGATCTATAAAAAATTGTGGTATTTATTATTTTAGAGAACAGACACTTACCTGGCTGTGCACAGTGTTGAGTTGGTTGTTGAAAGTCATGGTGAGATTGGTGGAAGTGCTGGGAGCTACATGAGTTATAAACGGAGTTTTGCTCTGGCTGACGGCATCGTACACGTTCACACGCCGCTTACAGATCTCCATGTTCTGGAAGCAGGATTTGACACTAAAGGAAATGATGAAGAAATAAGTGTTCATATTAACTTGTACATCACAAAGCAAATATGACCATTCATAACCATTCATTAATCTATAAAAAGAGTTGGAGGGGGCTGGGCCATGAGGAGGGTGAGGGGTCCTAACTTCACCTAGAAACACTGGGTGCCAGGCAGAAAAGCAGCTTGGACAGAGCGTCAATGTATTGCAGGGCATTACAGTGTAACCTGTCATGTTTTACACACTTTGGGTACATTCATGACAGGACAGGTAGTTACTGGTTACATAAGATTCATCAGTTCAAGTTTTTTTAATGTCAAACACAGTCATGGACAATTTTGTATCTTCAGTTCACTTCACTTGCACGTCTTTGGACTGTGGGAGGAAACCTGAGCTCCCGGAGGAAACCCACACAGACACATGGAGAACATGCAAACTCCACACAGAAAGGACCTGGACCGCTCAACCTGGGTATCAAACCCAGGACCTTCTTGCTGTGAGGCAATAGTGCTACCCACCGAGCCACTGTGCTACCACTTGGGGTAATTGAAAGCACTAATCTGCTTTTATAACAGGGGTGGGGGTGGTGTGACACCCACACTACCTGTTGTCCCATCCTTATATAGTAAAACAGAGAGTGAATCAGTTTAATTAATAATGCAAACATGATTGCCTATGTTGGGGGGTCGTTCTTCCAACGCTATGTGTGTGTAGTGTCTGTTGAAAGCTCACTGTGTGCTGTGGGGGAAGTCCAGCAGGTGTGTCATGGTAACAAAGGGATGGTTGAGTGTCTCAACAGGCGTGATCCTTTTATCTGCATCGATGGTCAGCATTTTGGTCAGCAAGTCAATGAATTCTCTCCGGTCTGATTTCTCCGCCAGCATGTCGCTGCCTTCCAGGTCTGTGCTCACGTTCACCTGCACGTGACAGACAGAGAATCAAGTTTAGACCCGACACCAGGATTTAATAATCCAGCCGTTAACACTCGGCTCACAACCAAGTGCTTGGGATCAGATGAGCCACAGGTGTTCTATTCAAAGACAAATTCCTTCAGCATTGATCCAAAAGAAAAGAAGAAGGTTTTGTGGGCCTAGCATAAAATTCCTACTCTGGAACTGGAAAGATACTTAAGAACATTGTTATAGTGTAACAAATGTGCTTCATAAAAAGGTGAATGAGTTTCATGTTAAAATATTTTTAACAGCTGTGTAGGGCACATTTTCTTCACTGTTTCAATATCTGAAAGAGGGGCAGGAATTTAACCAGTAAGTCAAACACACAGATACGTTATCAACTTGTCACCGGCCTCGGGAAAATATGGGTAACCTTGCACCTTTGTGATATTTCTAAATATTTGCATTATTATAAATGACTCTTCACAGAGACACTGGAATGTGTCTGGCGCCAGGACTAAGATCCTTATCAGCTGAAAGCAGTCAAAATAAACAATGATAAATAATTCTACTAATTAAAAACAGTAGATTTTAGTAACACCTACAATGTGTCTAAAAATTAAAATGCCAGGTTTACGTCATGCAAAATTATACCAATAATTGTCGAGATTATAGGTCACATCAAAGGAGGAAAAGGGTCTAAAATTATGTATCTTTGTCTCATTATTTATATAACAAAACCTGGTATTGTATCAGGGGTGTGTGGACTTTTATATCCACTGTAGTGTTCATGGAGCATGTAATGTGCTGTTTAAAATGATAAAGCTTTGAAAGGCTTTCTTTTATTTAGTAATCTATTTAGTGCTGATCCAGTGCTCCAAAAGAATTCCTGCCTGAATCTAAAAGCTGAGGAACGCTACTGGAGGGCAGAAAAGTGAGAAAAAAGTTAATATGTTTAGTAGGAATCTCTTCAATAGCACTGGTATTAAACTCTGACCACACCCCTCAAGGCCATCTAATAAACTGCTAGTCACTTCACTTTTGCCTCCCCTGCCCTCCTATTAACCCGAGCATGATAAAGAAACTTTCAACACACATCTCATCTCATATAATCAGCCTGACCTGTGTGCTGAATGAGGTACGATTGGGAAAACACACGGAAGGGAGTAAAAATATGCCGAAGCAACACTCACATTTCATTTTACATAAATACTGTACAGCATAATGGACAGCGAGTCCTCAGAGTAAACTGTCCCATCAGAAACAATCACGTCTGTATGTTCAAACTCAACCAGCACCAGATGCGTCCTTCAGGTAGGAATGTCTTGACACGGCTAACGTTACAAGATCAAACAGAGCACACTTTCCTTGACACTCTTACATGAGTGAATGCTACTTACTGGGCAAATGTTCACAATAAACTTTAATCACACGTTTTAACATATAAATACGCCACTGGGAATTACACTTTGGGTTAGTGAGAGGATTTGGATAGGACTTGGCATTTTAATCCATGCCTTTGGTCGTTGTTTGTGTGAAGCTTGACTTGTGGCCTGGTTATGCCGTGTTGCTCCTACATGTAAATGTGTGATGATTTGAAGCAGCCCCGGTTCTGGACTGCTTTGCTTGGGGGGGCAAAGACACAATTTGGGGGGGCAATGCCCCCCTCAGCCCCCCCTAGCCCCGGTTCTGGACTGCTTTGCTTGGGGGGGCAAAGACACAATTTGGGGGGGCAATGCCCCCCTCAGCCCCCCCCTAGCGCCGGCCCTGATTTGAAGGAATATGTTTGATGTTTATTAATAGAAGATTTTAAAAATGCAGAGTGGAATAGTAAAGCATTGCTAGTTCTCATAGGATGGTTAACGTAATGTAGTGTAAGCGTGAGGCAGTTGTAGCCTAGCAGATAAGGTACTGGACTAGTACCTAGTAATCAGAAGGTCACTGGTTCAGGCCCCACCACTGCCAGTCTGACACTGTTGGACCTTTGACCCTCAATTGCTTAGATTGTGTACTGTCACAGTAATGTAAGGAAAAATTAGTCCACTAAATGCCAAAAATATAAATGTAACGGACATCAGAAAATTATTATTATAACACGATTATGAACAATATTTTTTGCTGATTATTATTTATGGTTGCCTTGGGGAGGAAATACAGCATCATCATATTTCTGCTCCACTGAAACATAACTGTTAAAAAGGGCTCAATTCATTTTCAGTTAATGTTTTTCATAAACTCAAATGCATTAGTGTCTTTAAATGATATTATTATTCTAATTTATTCAGATAACAATCAACCACTGACTGGCACTGCAGACCATCACAGAATAAAGTGGATCCCTGTATAATGTGCATCATGCCAATCTAGAGATCATCTTGGCATTATATTGGCATGTGCCAGTCAATGCAGAGACAGGCTAAGGACAAGCATGACTTTCAAATGTTTTTTTACCTCTGGTTGCTCTGTTAACCATGTGCTTATACCAGATGTCCTTTGCTCAATATATCTCAGTATTTCCTGTCATTCTGTGGATGGAGAGCAGGCTCAGCTCTTCCACTTCCTGGGCAGTTATCCCAGCATTTAGGCCCTCAGCAGTCATCCATAACACAAACCACGTACATATCCCAAACATCTCACTACTCATTCATCCAAACCAAAACCTGAATCACCCTGTAATATCAACATTTTGTCTTTTAAATGTAAGCTCGGGCTTCGCCTTTATTCGTCTGTCCGTCTGGAGTCAGTAACCCAGGGGAGCTTTTGTCACTTGCTGTACAGAACAGAGCTGGAAATTTCCATCTAAGCACCGGCTCACTACAGATATAAGCTACAGAACATAATGTCAGAGGTTCTGACCTGAGAGAAGATAATGTGCTGTAACTGCACGGTTCTCAGAGCTCACATGTATGCTGACCATCCGTTATGTCAATTTCAGGAATTTATTTGATTTCATGGTCAAATGGCTCAGGGTCAAGCCAGGGGGGTGGGGGTGGGGGTGGGGGTGGGGGGGGGGGGGGGGGGGGTTTGTGAGGCTTGTATTACTGTTGGAAAATCATAAATTGCACTGAGAAGTCTGGGTAAAGATTAAGAGTTAATTGAACAAGCTGAGATTGGCTATGGATTTGGCTTGACGTAGCCAATTACAGTCTCTTGTAATATGCTTGGACTGGCTCTGATACAGATTTATCAGCTTGAGACATATATTGTATTTTACTGTTTGACTGATCTGAAAAATGGATATTTAAATAACAATTTTTTTTAAGATTTTGTTTGTGCTTACCTGTGCCATGTCATCCAAGCAGTTAAAGATGTATTTGCGGGCTTCCTTAGACTTAATGCCGGTCTCTCCCTCATGATCCTCTGGTGTCTGTGAAGGTAGGAAGCATCAGTCAACATGTACTTCTGAATGTTTTTTTAATGTTGATCAAAACCTATATAAGATAACTCAGCACTGCTACCGGCCGACTGGGCGTCCCCTAGTGGGCATAATTGGCAGTGCCTGCAGCAGACAAAAATTGGCCATTGAGTCTGCCGGGTAAGAAAAGACCGGACTGAAGAAAAGACCGGGTCTTCAACGCTGTGCAAGGACCCTGTTTAGTAGCCCGAGGAGCCTGTACACAAATTCTGGCCTCATGCACGAACTCACCAGGTTTGGGCGAATAAGAAGGGGTTGGTGGACTGTGCACGCATCGGGGAGCGTAAGTCAGGTAAATGTACCCTCCTCGGACACAACCGAAGTCTCCAGCAGAGGACAAATTGTCCACGTTTAATATAAACACATTTTTTTTGTTTTTAAGATTTTTATGTCAGATAAGGTGTTGCCTCGGACGTAACAAAAAGTCAGACATAAAGCTGATGTGTCACAATGTTGATTTTGACACAAGCTAATGATTGAACAGCAGGGTTGAATACATAGATTTAATCCCTTTTTAATGTTTCCAGCACAGTGTGAGATCGATACACGTCCACTCAGCTAAGCGGATTTTGCTGCTGCACTGAAACCTGTTCGATACTGGAATAGTCTGTTTTCACTCAAACTCTCAACTTCTGATGTACTTCTGATTGCATTAAGAAGCCTATACAGTCATAATGTGGAGGGTATATGGGGGTTTGGGTTTGGTGGGTATTTGGTGGGAGGATCGACAGTGACCAGGATCCTCTTCTTATCCATTTGCCAAATGATCTTACACTAAATCCACTCTGCTTCCATTAGGACGCGGGCAAGTTTGCCAACAGCTATATGAGCATCAGTGTGTAAGTCCTGGGTTTAGGAAGAGATAACAGGACAGGACATTGTTTCGAGCCCGTCCAAAAACAAACAACTACAGCAGAACAATCACTAATCGTGAGAATTGGGTTTGAGAATTTGGGAATGTGAATAGTGTGTGGGACTAAAGGTGTAAGCGTACCTTCAATCTCCAGAGTGGATAGGTGGACTCTGGGTCCCTGTTGAAGAACCTGGTAGTTTTGGTGCCAGCGCTCAGTAGATATTCTGCTGGTAAGCCTTGTGTTTGTGAAATGTAGCGAATCTGTGGAAAAGGACAAAAATATCTTAATAAAAGCATTTTAACTTAACATTCTTAACATTCAGTATTAATAGTTTTCTAGTTTTTTCTCTTACAAATAAAGCGAGTTTGTCTCTCAATCTAATATTACCCGTAAAAACTGAGGTAAAGGCAGGATTTTATGCTGTGATTGTATACCTTTTTTTAGTTAGTGGTATAAACACACCCCACTGGCACTGCATTCTCCAAAATGTGAACATCACTAACTGCATTCCTAAACCACTAGCTTTAGTAACCCCCAACACTTGACTGGCCAATAGAGCCACTTGTGGATTCAAACCCTTGATCCCAGCATCTGAGAACATTTGTACAAAATACCTTTTAATTTATTTCTATTCATAATTAATAAAATGTTAACAAAAATTTCTCTTGCTGTGATCCTTTTAATATTATTGCAATTACTATGAAATGTTCGAAATAGGTTTAAGATTGATACCAACCCGACAGATCTCAAATCAAGGCACCTGGCACACTCAATTTACAACACATGATTAGGTTTCCAGTTTTTAGTCCACAAACAGGTTTGTATTAAGTTCAGTTATAAACTATAAGTTAAATTGTTAACAAATAAGTGACCCTGTAGGGTGAGAGGCCACAATAAGCCACTACAGCAGCTTTAATAAGCCTTGGCATTAATTCTGCAGGTCTCTGGAATTGTATTTAAGGTAGGCAACATTAAATAAATACCCCTAATCTGTGTTTTGATGGTGGGGGATCACACTCTCTAACATTTTGCTAAATAAATTCTTGCACACGTTTAACTGGGTCATGATTTTGTGAATTTAAAGGTTGTGCCATTTGATTGACTTTATTTTTATACTCATCAAACTGTTTAATAACTTCTTGAGCTCTGTAGAAAGGAGCTTTGTCATCCTGGGACAAAGACTCACATCAGAAAGAAAGCTTCAAATTTAGCTTTTCTGAATTGCATTGTGGGGCTTGGCCATGTTGTAAAATGCTGATTTGTTGTGAAGTCATTTTAGTTCTAGTGTTGCAAGTGTTTCGACCATTGGCTGACATTACCAATAAACTCAGACAGAATCTACATCAGGAAAGTCCATGTCATCATCTCAGTTCCAACTTCTACCCAAAATCCCCAACATAATAGTTTTAGAAACAGTTACCAGTAAACAGTTTCAGAAGAGAATATCACTACCAGGTTTATTTTGTTCCAACCCGAGAGCTGCAATTACACTAAATGGCATTCATCCACTTGAAAGACATCTAAATGCAGGAGCCTGACAGATGGATACATTCACAATAATCATCTGTCCTCATTCTGTATTTGCTCAGCCAATCAGTGCCTCTTATCCTGATCCTCAACCCACTCCGCTCCTGAAACCCTGATCACAGTGTTGGCTTAATTTACACCGTGGGAAATAAAATTAGAATTTTTCAAACTTGTGGATGATTTTATCTCTTTGAATTTAAAGTTTTGATTAGAAACCGGCTCAATATGTGGTATTAACCAAAATACCTCCCACCAGCACTTTCAGGCTGAAGAATTAAAGTAATGTCCAGAGGTAAATGTTTACCAAAAACTTGAACCCTCCACTTTCATTCCAGCTTGCTTTTGTGTTTTAAGAGAAGACCTCGCTCAGGAGCTGTGGATTAATTGGGCTGCTTGTGGCATGTGTCCAGCACTCCTGAGTAATCTGGGCAAGATGAAAGTCTCAGAGCCAAGCAGACCCAACCCCACTGAACTGTGAAAAACCTGTGGGAACGGCAGCCACGCTAGGGCTTTGTTTTGTTTTCTCTCCCTGGAGCGCACGCAGTAATTGAGTGATGTTTTTATGGTCATTTACTGAGTGGGAACCTTCGCTGCAGGCTCAAACTCCACAGCAGATGCCCAACAGGAAATACCATTTCTCACTTACTTATAAACATTTTAATGCATGATGAATTCACGCATTTTTAAACAACAACCTGTCCACAGATGATCTGCACAATAGAACAGAATTAACTAGCTAGAATTAAGGACAAACATGATATCTGGCCATTTAAAGTAAATTTAAAGACTGTGGTGTTAAATTATGATTTTTTACTGGTAAATTTTAGTACTGTTATTACAATGACGCAACAACTGCTAACGTTGGCTCAGCTTACAAAATACTTTGTAACAGTACTACAAAAGTACATGACAATTTTTTATATGTCCCCTTTATTAAATGAACTGACATGTTACAAGAATTGACTTCAACATTAAAGGCAGAGAAAAAAAGAAGACGGAATTAATCTGGCATGAAAGAATCTCATTTTCTTACTTAATATCTCATCCATCTTTTAGATTTTGTTTAAATTTGCAACAGATACGGGAAAGATCCTGGCGTCAGTTTATTATTCTTTATCAGTCAAATCAGCACACACTTTAATAAATGCAGGCTGAAGCTTTTGAAAAGGCCCAGCAGTACCCTGACCGTAAGACCACTGAAATCCTCATGCACTCAAGCTCAAGCTGACTTAGCAAGGTGTCCAAACATTTGAACCGGCCACAATTTCTCTTTTTTTCCCTATTTATTTATGCATTTTCTCCCCTTTTCTCCTGATTAAGCATAGTCAAGCTGTCTTCCACTGCTGAGGATCCCTGATTGCATTCGAGGAGGGTATATAGCTGCTCACACCTCCTCCGACCCAGTCCTAGCGAACCCCTTCTTTTCACTCATGCTTTCTGCACAGTGTTTGAAAACCCCGTCCACTTTAGTTCTGTCATCCCACCCAGAAGACACGATAGCCAATTACTGTCTGCTGCAGGCACTGCCAATTGTTCAGAATCTTGGCGCTGGTGTGCTAGCGGAATATCCTGCTGCGAATTTCTCTTTTTTTAATTAAAGTAATAATAGTGCATTACATTGGTAAATTTTGTAAATAATTTCTACTAAAGGATTGTTTTATGAAAGCAATTGAATTTAAAAGAAATCCCACAAATTATATAAAAGCAAAATGATTCCACCATATGATTCGTGGAACAAATGTGCTCAAAATTCAAGTCATAAATTAGAAGTGAAATTTCTGATTTGCCTGACAATCTTGTCTGAACACTCAAATGCATTTGTTGGGGCGTGGTCACAGATGAAAAACCTTTATTTCAGGAAAACCTTTAAAACATATTATAGCTTTTTCTTCTCTACCAAGAAATGACTAAACAACCAGCGTTCTGTCACTGTGCAGAATACGTTTGCTGATTTTCTTACTTGATCATACTCGGATGCACCAGGGTACAGCGGCCAGCCCAGGAAAAGCTCTGCGATGACACAGCCCAGGGACCACATGTCTATAGCCTCACAGAAAGGCAGGCCAAGGATGATCTCTGGTGCTCTGGAACACAATCACACAGAAGCAGAAGGTCAGTAAAGGACACAAACACAAAGAGCAGCCAGGCTTTTACTAACCAGGATTTACATTTTCAACAGAACAGCCACTCAAAACAAATCATTAGTGGCTTATTTGTCCATCACTGGATTGAAAAGTTTGTATAGCGAGTGTGCAATTACCATAAACATGTTTACTATTACAGAGCTCAGGTGGGGCAGGGGTCTGTTATGAAAGAGCACCACCACTGAGATCCGGGTTCGAATGTCAGTAGATCAGATTGGAAAATCTGTAATCTGATCTGTTACCAGTTCATGATGTAAGGCCAGTATCTGCCCTGATATCAATACTTGACATCAAATTTAGACACCCCTACAGGTCATTCCCACTTAAAGAACATTACGACCAGTTATGCTCCCCTGAACTAGTGTGGACTGATAGCTATGTGCATGTAGTTGGAATGTGTGTCTGTATTGTTTGTTGGGTGGAATGGAGGCCTGGGTTCTGTATAGAATGCAGGGGCAGCTGTAGCCTCGTGGTTAAGGTACTGGACTAGTAATCAAATGGCCGCTGGTTCAAACCCCACCACTGCCAGGTTTACACTGTTGGCCCTTGAGCAAGGCCCTTGATCCTCAATTGCTTAGACAACATACTGTCACAGTACTGTAAGTCACTTTGGATAAAAGTGTCTGCTAAATGCCAAAAATGTAAATGTATATGAATGCCTTTTGTACTCACTCCAAAAACAGACCAGTATTTGGACTGGCTAATTCAAGCTGACAGTAAGAGTAAATGCATGAGCGTCCTGCAATGGATTGGTACCCTGTCCATACCCTGATAAACCACTTACTTAAAAAACATCTCTTTATTCATTAATTTTCATGTTGTACCACTGCTTTATCCTGGTCAGAGTCGAGGTGGGTGCTGTTTTCTCAGAATCACTAAGTGCAATGCAGTAACAAACCATGGGCAGGATAACCATCCATCAAGGAGCTCTCAATCATAGTCAATCATGTCTGTATGTAGACGCCCGATCTGCTGAGAGCACTGCTGGGGATTTGAATCCTGGACCCCCACCAGTAATGGGCGAGCGCAATTTACCACTGCGCCACCAAAACGCCTCTGTTAAAAATTATTGTTCATGGTAATTAGGCCCATTCTAGATTTTATTAGCAGAGATACGGTGGAAAATGATTCTGAATATTTATGTCCACTTCCGTGCTGACTTCAAATAACTGCAGTAACACGAAATTGATGCAATGAAACTTAAATCCAGCATCTGTCACCTAGGAAACACAAACCCTTGTACTTCATATATGTATACAGTACACAACAATGATAAATGTTAGGGCACTTCATTTCCACAGATCTAATGTTTTCATGTAAATTACAACCACTTCTCAGGCGATGCGCTGGAGCCCAGCAAATTCATTCGGAAAACCCTATGGGGGGCGAGTTTTGAGTTGAGGTGAATTTCCACTCAGTCGCATGCACTCTCTCCGGGGCACCACGCTGGTAGGAGAGACGCCGGGAGACTGTGTGAGACACAGAGCCACTAGGAACAGCTGGGTACCAATCCATCACTACTCTCTCAGTGCAAATCCATAGCGCATAAAATATATGATGAGCCGGAGCATGAGCTTAGGGTTAGAACAGTGATTGTAAAAAGAATGCTGGAGGAACATGCTGTTCTGAGACAGGAAGTGCATAACGAATCAGCCAACCCATCACCATTGTTCAGCACCAGCCGAGCATACACCCACGGTCTGGGTCAAAGCGGCCGGACATTCTGCTACCACATATTCAAACTGTGGTCCGTCCTCTAATCTTCTCTTACTTCTACTCCATCTGCAGCGACTGGCATATGCAAAACTGGCCAGCAGCTGCTAATGTAGCGCTTCTGGTGAGTGTGAGCTCACACATGCATCTGCACAACATGATTTTACTCCAGGCTATTGCCCAAAATGCAGAAATGATTAGTGGAATGTTCACTGCTCCACATTAGAGCCCTGTGTTCTCCTGGCTCTCCCTCCTTCATACAAACACACCCGTCAAACAGCAGAACATTATAAAGTAGTTAATGGAACACATTTGCATTGGGTGATGTGATGTTTTCCAAATTTTCCATTAAATTTAACGTTTTACTTTCAAAATCCCGATGTCAGTGAATATGTGAGTGTCAGTATGTTACAAATGCAATCACACAAACAAAACACAGAGTGCTCTCAGATTCCTAGTTCTGGATTTTCTGGTCTCATCAAGCATAGAGGTAAATCTCTACCTAATTCACGGCCGTGAAAATCATGTCACGAACCGTGAAATGAGCCGTTCCATGCGTAATTTGCTGTGAAATTCAAAATTTTAGGTTTGTGTTTAGTGATTTAACATTTTTCATTTGTGTAGCGTATGTAATATGAAGCGCAATATGAGGCTGTCATTGCAATCATACAGCATCTTAATTAAGTTAGAGTAAGACTTTTCTGTGGTGTAGTGTACTGAAAATTTTTGATTTATGTGTTTACATATTGAGTGCATTTTGTCTCTTCGTGGATTCCATAATCAATAGAAAAGTGTGCTTCTCTACACACGTGATCATCTCTCTGTAGTCTGTGCTGCACCTCAAAAGAACAAGCCAGTAAAGTAATATGCTCCCGATAGTTCGTCTATGTACAGTTTATTTCTTATTTTATAAACTCAGTACACTCTAAAGACGCTCGGTTACACTCGCAGTCGATTAGACAAAATGTGCAAGATGTCAAAGTCTAAAGCAGCTAAAAACATGACTCGGGTAACTGAGTTTGGAATACTCCAACCAATACTGGGGAAGGTGGTCAACACACAGACATCATTCAGTTTTTGAAAAACGAGGTCCGTGAAATGAAGCAAATTTTCCTGTGAATTTAGGAGAAGATCAGTGTTATGTTGGAAACAGAACTTGCATAATGACTAAAAGCAGAAATACAAACAACTACAACAAATATTTTATTTATTTCTATTTTATTTTCATATTTTACAGCCCCTTTACCCTGGTCAGGGTTTCGGTAGCTCTGGTTTCCCAGTATTACAAAGTGCAATGCAGTAACACACCCCGGACAGGATGTCGATCAATCGTGGGTCCTTCTGAATGTACTGTAGAAGCCTATTGGGCTGATCCCTGGATTTCAGCAGGAGCGGGTGAGCACAATAAACAACTGCGCCACCCGAGCGCCACACTATAAGTATATTTTTGTTACAAACTGGGCTTAAAGAATAATTTTTCAGGAAATTTATTCTCATATTGGGGTAATTTATGGTCACATTCATGGTAAGATTGAGCTTAATTTTTTCCAAGACCTGTTTACAAATGTCTAACAAGGGTGCCAATAATTCTGGTGCTGACTGTATCCACACACACACAGACACACACACACAGCTGCTATTCAAAGCTCTGACATCACGCTCTTTGGGCATGTCAGGATGCATCCATCACAACTGACCTTCAGTACAGAACGCTACACACTCGTCTCTTAATGCCATGTGGACTCCTAAATAAGCCTCAGAGTTATTCATTCAATCATTTTCCCAACTGTGAGCCTGGTCAGGGTCCAAAGACGGTCTGAAAACACTTGGCACAGGGCAGGAATACACCCTGAATAGGACAAAATTGACGCAGAGCATCACACCCTTACAATAAGTAATACACTGATTTTAAAAGGAGATGGAGGGGCACCAATCTTGCCTTAATTAGAATTGAAAACTAAATATCTTAATTCTACACACAGAGCCTGGCGGAACGAGTCCAGATTGCCCGGTACACGGTGAGACAGAGAAATCTCCCATTTTACCAGGCTGGATTTTTATTTCTCAGGTTTCTCTAGTTCACACATCTTCCTGCCTCTCTTTTTCTCAGATAAAAGCCATCTTTATCTTTTCTGAGCTCTGTGTACCTGTATCCTGTCTCTCTTTCCCCCTGAGATCAAGTTTAATATTTATGGCATCACAGCCAGGCGAAGCATCTAAGGTCAAAGCATCCTGGGTGCCTTTTCAATAAACAATGTGAAGTGGACAGAGCATGGACATGTCCAATCTACACACCCACTACAGTTTGAAGAAATGAATCTAAAGTGAGGGGTGCACAACATGAAAGTGAGAGGGACAGACGGATGGGGAGGGGAACCAGTGAGGCTCATAAGGAAGGGAGGGATCCAGACACAGCTTGAGATGATCCCAAAGCGGGAAATACGGGCTCGTCCACTAGTCCCCCTGATGAAAGCGATTTATAAATTTCTCTGAGTGCAGGAGACGAGCTGTCTCTGTAAAACGCACCAGCCGACTTTCGTGAGGGACCTCGGAGATCCTTCTGTCATGGGCACGCTCTTTCATTTCAAGGTCTCGAGAGAGCACAACACACCCAGGAAAATGCTGACAATGCTGACACCTTCTTAGCTCCTTCTCTTCTGTCATTATTATTCCCGGAATAGCAAAAAAGAGACGGAGTAAAAGAAGATGATGACCACTTCTTCAAGAGGCCACTTCTTCAAATGGAAAAAAACAAAACAATTTAAACTTAAAAATATGAGCATTGCTTATTAAAAAAAAAAAAGTGAAATATAACACGCTAGTCCACCAGGCCTGAGATCTGGAGCTCAATCAGCCATAACATTAAAACCACCTCCTTGTTTCTACACTCACTGTCCATTTTATCAGCTCCACTTACCAAATAGAAGCACTTTGTAGTTCTACAATTACTGACTGTAGTCCATCTGTTTCTCTACATACCTTTTTAGCCTGTTTTCACCCTGTTCTTCAATGGTCAGGACCCCCACAGGACCACCACAGAGCAGATATTATTTAGGTGGTGGATGATTCTCAGCCCTGCAGTGACACTGACATGGTGGTGGTGTGTTAGTGTGTGTTGTGCTGGTATGAGTAGATCAGACAGCAGCGCTGCTGAAGTTTTTAAACACCGTGTCCACTTACTGTCCACTCTATTAGACACTCCTACCTAGTTGGTCCACCTTGTAGATGTAAAGTCAGAGATGATCGCTCATCTATTCCAGCTGTTTGAGTTGATCATCTTCTAGACCTTTATTAGTGGTCACGGGGCGCTGCCCACAAGGCGCTGTTGGCTGGATATTTTTGGTTGGTGGACTATTCTCAGTCCAGCATTGACAGTGAGGTGTTTAAAAACTCCATCAGCGCCGCTGTGTCTTATCCACTCATACCAGCACAACACACACTAACACACCACCACCTTGTCAGTGTCACTGCAGTGCTGAGAATGATCCACCAACCAAATAATACCTGCTCTGTGGGGGTCCTGGGAGAGTTCTGAGCATTGAAGAACAGGGTGAAAGAGGGCTAACAAAGCATGCAGAGAAACAGATGGACTACAGTCAGTAATTGTAGAACCACAAAGTGCTTCTATATGGTAAGTGGAGCTGATGAAATGGACAGTGAGTGTAGAAACAATGAGGTGGTTTTAATGTTATGGCTGATCGATGTATGCGTCCAACTTTGCAGCAACAGACATACTTCTTCGTCTAAGTCTTGTAAAAAGCCTTCTCAGAAGAATCACGCAGAGGTCAGTCTATTTTAATACTACTTGTTTTTTTAAGTAGATGTCCAACCAGCTCACGATCAGGTGTCCAAATACTTTTGGTTACAGAATGTATGTTTGTCACAGAACAACACAAAAGACAGGATTGTACGTGCACCAACCTACATTCTAACATTCCTCCTCCTCTCTAATTGCTTTTTCTGTGTGTCAGTCAGGAACAGGAGAAGACGGGGTGGCGTAAGGCCACGTTCAGCCCATAGATCACACGGGCGTACATTAGCCCTACTAACAAAACAAAGAAAAGCAGGCAGGCAGGCAGGCTGGCAGTCTCCGCACTGTAATCACTTCTTCCTCTGCTCCTCATTATTCCCCCCACACTACCACACAGACTTATTCATAACACATCCATTACACACCCCCACACCGGGTCACACACGTACAGTATACAGTATGAGAAAACTAGAGAAAAAGGGAAACAGGTGACATTCAGAGGAACAGACAGTGGTACATAAAGCCGTCTGTCTGTATCTATCATGTTGTTAACATTACTTTGGGTCCCCACAATTGAACATTAAATAAAACTATTTCATCAACTGCTTAATCATGGTCCAAGTCGTGGCAGATCCAGTAGTGGCAGACTGGGTGCCAATCCATCCAAAAATGGTCAGCTTCTTTGACACACACTGTCAGACTGGTCAGCTGTGTACAGACTGTTAGAGATGCTGATAGGAAAATCCAGTGTTTGAGAAATCGTTAAACGTTGGTCTGGAACCTGTTTGCAGGAGCGTAAGTGGAAGTTTTTTATGGCTCCAGCTCTTTTTGGAGCAAAGGGCACTTGACTCGAAGGTGTCAGAGCAATAAAGGAGGGGCACAGCAGATGTGTGTGTGTAAAGTAAAGTTTAAAGCTGGTGCGACCTCCCGGAGGCTACCTGGAGCCCCCCATCCTACTGCATAGTACTTGTGCCCTACTATCCTCTCTATCTTAAATATCCAGACTCCCAGCTCTACAGCCATGTGTTCTCTTTTACAAGCATCACACAGCACAGACGCCTGTCATAACAGGTCTGGTTTTACCCACAGCACAGCCATCCAGTGTGCAGCCCTCCGTACCGAGCCGACAGTACCAGCCTGCGAGATTAATCTGTGACTGAAGCTTGGTGCTGTGCTGACATCAGCCTGACAAGCAGAGACGGGGGGAGTCTGGAGGCTGAGCGACTCACCTTCCTCCTCACAGTGGCGCCCGACTGCCAGGGAGCCTCCAGGGGGCAGCGCCAGCCTTAAACTTTACTTTACAGAAACACACACACACACACACACACACACACAGCTTTGCCCCTCCTTTAGTGCTCTGACACTTTATCACACAGAATTTACAGTTTCTTTTGAGTTTTTTGTTCAAGGTAACATGTTTATGTTCAATTATGAAGCCATTATATTTCTTATTCTTACACCTAGTCAACATGACGGGGTGGAGATGGTTAACTTAATGGATGAAAGAATACTGAAAAAATTAAAATGTTAAATCCAGTTCATCCAAAAGAGTTTAATGGGATTGAGGCCAGAGCTCTGTGTGCTGACCACTGTAGTTCCGCTACATCAAACCCATCGAACCATGCCTTTATGGACTTTGCTTTGTGCACAGGGGTACAGTCATGCTGGAACTGGTTTTATACACCTGCTAGCAATGGATGTGGCTGAAAGTAATTCCAATGAACTCAGTAATTAGAAGGAGTGTCCACATACTTTTGCCAAGTTGTTTAAATAAATGGTCTATAGAGATGAGAATATAGCAGTGATAGAGCTAATCTCTGGGATGCACATAAACATACATCTACAGGAATAATGGACCTAAAGTACAGAATTTGTACTGTGTGTAGGGCCATAAATGACTTGTGTGTTGCAGGTTGAGAGCTTGAACGCCGTGTTTACTGCTATTTTACTGATGTTACCTGTATGTAGTGCTAGTACAGTGGACAAGTATGTAAGATGAGCATGTTATATCGTATCCAGTCTACAGAAGCATATTACTCTGTGCTCTGTGATTTATAGAGCTGCCCAAAGCAGGTACCAAGCTCACGGCTCAGAGTGTGTATGTGCATGTACGTGTGTGTGTGTGTGTGTGTGTGTGTGTTGATTGTGCTAAAGCTGTAGAAGCCACAGTGGCATAAGAAAAGCAACACTGATGAGGGCAGCATGGGGCTCAGGGGAAGTATGTCATCATAACCCCCTACGCATTAGCATCCAATACCCTGAGTATCACATGTTCCCTGATTCTGCTCTGGAGATGAATCATGTGGGCTCTCTTTACACCTGAATAATCTATAACACTCTACCAAGCGCACACACACGTTCGCACAATACACACCTCTTACTCCTTACTTATCCATCCATGAATTACTCCCCCTCGCTGTCTCATACGACCTCTCATACTTTGTCTTTCTCTCTTTTCTCTTGCTTTCCTTTAATTCAAGTCCCCCATACTTCATCTGTAGCCTTCCAGCTGGTATCTGGTTCTTATATACCCCCTTCATCAACCTCTTTGTAAGACCTGCACAGATTTAATCAGATTGCGAGTGTGTCATGCTGCCCAGAGCTGCTTCTGTGTTCAGAGGGATATGAGAAGATGAGCTGGAGCTATAAGACTCTAAGACTTGTGACTCCCTAAGCTCATTCTTCTTCAGTCACCACTAATACAAGAGGGGCTTCGGGTAGTTTGTCTTCAAACGTACATAAGAACCGCATACATGATATAAAAATAAAGGAACTGGAAGAATGCAGTGGACTAATTATGTTAGAAGAATGAGACACAAAATCAGTAATGTCACAGACATTCTACAGTGTGGTCTGTGTGGGCTCACAATCAGAACTTCTGAGGTCGCTCTCTGATCCAAATACATCACTGGAAAGTCTGCGTACCTTAAAACTGAGATAAGATACCAGATACCATTCCACAAAGAATCCATTTTCCTCCAAGCATTTGAAGAAGCAAAAACAGTAACATCCCAACCTGCCATGCCCACATTGGCCAGCAGGCTGAGGAAATAGGAAGTGGGGGGTAAATATGGAGTTCTGAATGGAGTTCTCTCTAAACTACACATTAAAGCATTCTCTAGACCTCATTAGTGTTATTGCTGCACTTGAGGAAAATCATATTTGGGACTTCAATGCTCGATCCTTTGACTTCCTGTCTCGTCTGCTTGCTCACATTCTTTGGTTTTGAGGTCTCCCATGGTTGGCAAGGCAGCTTTTTTGGTTTAAGCTGCTACTGGTTTTCTGAGTTCCCCTGTCTTGTTCCTCTAGTAAGTGTTTGGATTTTAACTCGCACTGCCTGCATAGCCGGCAAAGTTGCACCCAAGTGCTCTTTTGTTTTGGCTGAAGTTCTTTTTCATTCCCAACTTTTACTTTTAATTATGTAGCGTGGAGTGCAGCGTTACTGCCCCCGTAACACGGTCGCCTTCTTTTCTTCTATTGTTCTTGAATCCTGCTTCATCCTTATTAAAAACCCCTTTTTTATCATTAGGTAAACAAAGAAGCAGCTATTACGCTAAAGTCTGTCCAAGCACCGAGCTATTTACAAGCTAGATTTGACTAAACTTGCAGCAAAGCACAGCATGTAACCACTTTTATAAACCAAATTATTTATCTGTAATTGCAACTTCACACAACATAATGGGTTTCCTGGAAGGAATAATAGAAAGCAGATTAGTTTTCAGATGAAATCATTTGTTTTCTCTTTCTTCAATTTGTAACAAAAATCCGCAATTTCAGGTTTAAAGAAGAATCATTTAGAGCTTTTTCATTTGAAGGTTTTCTGTTGTAAATAAAACCGGAGATGTCTCTTTCTGCAACACAACTGATATGTTGATGAATCAAGGTGTTTGCACCAGTTATTTACAATACCAGAAGTACTGTAATATTTCCCAGATACATAATAACAGCACTCCAGTCCACTTGGAGAAAAGCATTTGTCCATATTTCATGTCCATACTGTCCATAAGCATTTGTCCAAATTCATGATTATTAGTGGAGGAAATGTGACAAAAGGAAATGCATTTTACCCCCTTTTTCTTCCAATTTAGTAGGGATGTAACAACGCACCACAAGACAGTTAAAAATCGGTGCACATGTGCCATGATTCGAATCGGTTATTCATTTAGGATGATTCAATATTCACTTTAAACAGCAGAGGGCACTGGCGGTATTCACCTTGCCTGGTTAACAGCACTTACAAAGTTGCCAGGTAGGGGATTTTCCAGCCAAATTTATTTGTATTATTCATTTATTTATATAATGTTGGATTTTTTTTTTACACAATAAGCATTATTTGGCATAGTTTGTACCTACTCCAGAAATAAATGGGCGTTCATTATTTAGATAAATAAATACAGTGTTTTATTTTTTTAAAGAGAAATAATAAAAGGAAACTGTTATAATTTGTCTTCAATTTTCTTTTGTTTAAAAAAATCAGGAAAAAAACATACCGTGAATCGTATCGCATCGTGGGTAGAGTGTATTGTTACATCCCTACAATTTAGGGATGTGTAGCCTACAATTTAGTGTAACCAATCCATTGCTGGGGACCCCGACGGCATCCAGAGAGTGTTAATTTGCCTGTCACATACTCCCTCCGATGTGTGCGCAGTCCACCAATCCCTTCTTATTCACCCATACTTCTGTGGATTTGCACGTTAGGTCGGCTTCATGTACAGAGAAACACTAAGAAGACCCACACCTGCAGTACAAACAGTACACATCAATAAAACATATTCCCTCCTGCGTTCTGTTTCTTTATTCAGCTATTTAAAAACACTAACAACCAACCACGAGCAATTAATAACATAAAATCACAGTAAGACAAACAGAATTAAAGCTGCCGCTCAGCTTGAGCGGCTCCTAACAGTGCAGAGCATATGCACACAGTACTCATGTTCAGCCCCTTAATGTGACCATTCATCCCAACCTGCAGTCCTGCACGGTTCTCCTGCACGTCTCCATGAATGTGAAGCAACTTCTTCATTAATAATCGGTCAGAACGACAGGTGATTACTTCAGCTCTTTGTATGCACCCTGCAGCCAGGCACAGCTATAGGTGCAGTAAATCACCTCTTCAAAACAATGGCTCAGTGTCACTTTTTTTTTTTCTTCGCACACCAGTAAGCGATTATTCTGCTCCTGCTTGTTCTTGCCATCATTAAAAACGAGGACACACAGTGTCACTGATGCTGCTTCAGTGAGTGAGTATGTGTGTTAAACGTCAGGTCCATATGGTGCTTATAAAATAATATAGCTATTGTATTCCAGCCTAGTGCTCCACTAACATTACAAATATTAAGAAATAAAATTTTATGGTAGGGTAGCATTCGCAAAGACTTTAAGACTTGCACTGTAAAACAATTTCCAAGCCACTTTTTGTTGTGTACTGTGTACAGATGTTAAAGAGAAAGAGAGAGACAGTATGTGTGAAGTAAAGTGGGGGGGGGGGGGTGATAAATAAATGTGTGGCAAACAAAGTAGCCACATCTGTCCGTTAAGTCAGGGGTTTTTCAATCTTGGGTTGCGACCCTTGTGTGGATCGAGAGGCAAAAATGGGTTGCAGAGAAAAATAATAATGATTAAATAAACAAATATTAACACGCACATAAACACGAAATGAACTTGTACAGACACCCAGGTGGCACAGCGGGATATTCTGCTAGGAGATTCTGAATTCCTGAGTTTGAAACTCGGCGTTGCCATCAGCCGGCTGGGCGCCATCTAGCAGGGATGACCGGATTATGTGGGCGGGGTCTTCAAATGCTGTGTAAGGACCCTGATTGGTGGATAGAGACGCCTGTGCAGAGTGCATGGGTGGAAAAGGGTTTTGTTAAGGGCTGCACGTGGGTCGGAGGAGGCGTGAGGAGCAATATACCCTCCTCAACTGCAAAAAATCAGGGATCCCCAGCAGCGGAAGACAAATTGACTACATTAAATTGGGAGAAAATGCATAAAAATGTAATAATAAGAAATGAACTTGTACATGAATGCTCCCTTGTGGAGGCTTTAGGTTACATCTTGTAAACCACAGTGGGACCAGATTACCACCATTTGTATAAATTAAGTATATTAAGCTGTAAAAATAATCAAACATGGGTGGCTTGAAAAAAAGTTTGAAAAACGCTGCACTAACAAAGTCAAGATGCATCTGACCACCTCATCAACACCAACACAAGCTCACACGTGTACAGTGCTGACAGATGATGTGTAATCGAGGGCTGCACAGGTGTTCCACAGCGAAGCATTAGACACACCCAGTCACGCTCTGTGACGCGTGCATATGGCAGATATGCAACATAACTGGCTTTACCTCTTAGACTCTGCAAACACCTGGCTAGCACAGGAGAGAAAAACCACATTTATCAGATAAACAAGCCCATACAACAAAAGGGCAAAGTAATAATCTTCTATAACCTCTGACGACACTCCGCCTCAGCTGAACCCAAATGTGGCTGAGCTGAAAATCTCTGTCTGAGCTGAAAATCTTCCAAAGCTATCTGAAGGACGAATATTAAATTATAAAAAAAGTCTTTAGTTGCAGTCATCGCTACTCAAGGAGGTGCAGCAAGGTAGAAGGTTCAAGGGAAACGTATTCTATTATATGGAATTAGTTTATCCAAGTCAGGGTTGCAGTAATACCAGAGCCTACATAAAACTGTGTATAGGTCCTCAATCCATGTCAGGGCGTCACACACTTGTTTACTTAGTTACTCACACTAAGTAGCAATTAAAAAATACCTAGTGAGTACCTGCCTTCAGATCAGTCAAGACTGCTTTCTAAAAAAGTGAAAGAGCTTGCATGGCTCTGTCATGATGCTTATTGAGATCCTATTAAAATGATTAAGGATTTAAACATTTTAAGGCCCCTCAGTGGAACCTGCAAAGCCTTAAGTAAATTAAACCAAAAAAAACAACGGACTAAAATAAAACCACAATGCTGCGAAATGCTAATTATTCCCTACTGCAGATGTCTTGAAGCTGTCACTCTCAACAACAGCCTTCTCACTAGGAACTAGAATTATTATTCATTTATTTAAGCATATTTTTGTTTATGTCTATGCGTACATACTCTGCGTACTACAAGTCAATGGATATGTTCACCCTAAAACTCTAAATATTTATTTATTTCATTAGGATTTTATCAATATATCAAACACAGTTATGAACAATTTTGTATCTCCAATTCACCTCACTTGCACGTCTGTGGGAGGAAACCGGAGCTCCTGGAAAAAACCCACGAAAACTCCACACAGAAAGGACCCGGACCGCTCCACCTGGGATTCGAACCCAGGACCGTGACTGTGAGGCGACAGTGCTACCCACTGAACCACTGTGCCGCCCCTTAACTCTATATTTACAGTGGGGCCAAAAAGTATTTAGTCAGCCACTGATTGTGCAAGTTCTCCTACTTAGAAAGATGAGAGAGGTCTGTAATTTTCATCATAGGTACACTTGAACTATGAGAGACAAAATGAGAAAAAAAATCCAGGAAATCACCTTGTAGGATTTTTAAAGAATTTATTTGTAAATTATGGTGGAAAATAAGTATTTGGTCAATAACAAACAAGCAAGATATCTGGCTCTCACAGACCTGTAACTTCTTCTTTAAGAAGCTCTTCTGTCCTCCACTCATTACCTGTATTAATGGCACCTGTTTGACCTCGTTATCTGTATAAAAGACACCTGTCCACAGCCTCAAACAGTCAACCATGGCCAAGACCAAAGAGCTGTCGAAGGACACCAGGAAGAAAATTGTAGACCTGCACCAGGCTGGGAAGAGTGAATCTACAATAGGCAAGCAGGTTGGTGTGAATAAATCAACTGTGGGAGCAATTGTAAGAAAATGGAAGACATACAAGACCATTGATAATCTCCCTCGACCTGCAGAGAGCTGGGACCAAAGTAACAAAGGCTACCATCAGTAACACACTACGCCGAGAGGGCCTCAAATCCTGCAGTGCCAGGCGTGTCCCCCTGCTTAAGCCAGTACATGTCCAGGCCCGTCTGAAGTTTGCCAGAGAGCATATGGATGATCCAGAAGAGGATTGGGAGAATATCATGTGGTCAGATGAAACCAAAATTGAACTTTTTGGTAAAAACTCAACTCGTCGTGTTTGGAGGAAGAAGAAGAACCCAAGAACACCATACCTACTGTGAAGCATGGGGGTGGAAACATCATGCTTTGGGGCTGTTTTTCTGCAAAGGGGACAGGACGACTGATCCGTGTTAAGGGAAGAATGAACGGGGCCGTGTATCGTGAGATTTTAAGCCAAAACCTCCTTCCATCAGTGAGAGCATTGAAGATGGAACGTGGCTGGGTCTTCCAGCATGACAATGATCCTAAACACACCGCTCGGGCAATGAAGGAGTGGCTCCGTAAAAAGCATTTCAAGGTCCTGGAGTGGCCTAGCCAGTCTCCAGACCTCAACCCCAGAGAAAATTTGTGGAGTCCGTGTTGCCCCAAAACATCACTGCTCTAGAGGAGATCTGCATGGAGGAATGGGCCAAAATACCAGCTACAGTGTGTGCAAACCTGGTGAAGACTTACAGGAAACGTTTGACCTCTGTCATTGCCAACAAAGGTTATGTTACAAAGTATTGAGTTGAACTTTTGTTATTGACCAAATACTTATTTTCCACCATAATTTACAAATAAATTCTTTAAAAATCCTACAATGTGATTTCCTGGATTTTTTTTTCTCATTTCGTCTCTCATAGTTGAAGTGTACCTATGATGAGAATTACAGACCTCTCTCATCTTTCTAAGTAGGAGAACCTGCACAATCAGTGGCTGACTAAATACTTTTTGGCCCCACTGTATCACTTTGTATTAAATCCTTAATACCTACTCATTGCACATTCACAATCAATAACGATACTGGGCAATACACACCCACACAAGATAAACCTGGGGTGATGTCACTGACATGTTGCTTGCTAGTGTGAAAGCAGGATAAGAGACTGAATGAACAGACAATGACAAAGCCCAGCCGGAAGGGTATACATACACACACACACACACACACACACACACACACACACACACACACACATAGTTACTGATGTGGAAGGTTTCTACAGTGGAAGAGCAAATGCAGCTGTAACTGTGTCCACTACAAACACATGATGAGAGATAACACTTCATTTAAATGTAGAACATTCCATGCTTACAACAACACTGTTAAAGACAGAACGGGCTGGAAATTAGTGAATAATCTGTGAAGCATAAAAATATTCCAACTTATTACTGGGAAAAGAACTGATATCAGCTTCAGATTTATTTCCAAATGACTGTCATCGCCATGACTTCGTCAAACAAGCGTCATAATACAACGAATCATCAAACAGACAAGCCAAGAACATGATGATAGGGAAACAAATGATGCATATATACTATCCAGCTGTCTCACATCTTCACTCGCATTTACCGATACTCTCACTTCTGTCTCTCTCTTTCAATTCATCTCTCAATTACACCCTCACTATCTCTCCTGCTCTCTCACTATCTCTCTCTTCAGAAATGATGAAAGCTTCTCAAGAAATGAAACTCATTCAGAGAATGGTACTGGCTGGTGCGGGCACACCCGCCTGCTCTTGTCATACCCACATGCCTCATCCAAATGATAATCAGAGGATAACGTGAGGACAGTTGTGCGTTGGTGTCAGGGGAAATGACCAGTAGGTTTTCAGCAGTGGTGAGACACTGTGTCTCCAGAACTCAAACCTACAGACAGGACAGGACAGGCCAGGACGCCAGTTCAACCACAGTCAGATAAAAGAATAAAAATAGGTTGGTAGAGAGGACAAGCTCAACATCAAAGGAGGATTTGACCAATAAAGCTACACTTAAAATCCAGCTAAAACAATGAATTTATGGCACAAGCATTCCAATTAAAGAACAAAAGGAAAAATCCACTTTTATCTTTCAATCGTATAGATACTTTGATAATGCCCATAAGCATAAATTAAACTGTAGATATTTTATACAAAATAAAAGCCAGTTGTTTTAATTTTATTAGTGTTACTTTTTAACCTTTAATTACCACACACCTTTCCCCTTTTATCTATAGCACAGAGACGTAGATCAAGAATACAGAGACAGAATCTGTCGAGAATCTGTAGAGTCACATAGGCAGCCACATTTGTAGCACAGAGACGTTAATTAAGTGTATAAGTCAGAGCTGTAGCACAAAGACAGATTAAGATCGACAGAGAGGCCTTGCACAGAGACATGGATTAAGATTAAGACAGAGCACTAGCACAGGGACAGATAACAAGTGACAGTATGAAAGCTGTTGGAACAAAAAGAGTAATGCGGAGTGATGCAGAGCTGTAGCACAAAAACATGAACTGAGAGTCAGACAGAGATGCAGCACAGAGACACATTAAAAGTCAAACAGATGTAGCACAGAGACACATAGGGAGAGTAAATAAGAGATGTAGCACAGAGACACATTAAAAGTCAAACAGATGTAGCACAGAGACACATTAAAAGTCAAACAGATGTAGCACAGAGACACATTAAAAGTCAAACAGATGTAGCACAGAGACACATTGGAAGTCTAAATAAAGCAACTGTGGCACTGAAACACTAAGTCAAACAGATGTAGCACAGAGACACAACACAGATTGAAAGTCACAGAGACACACATTAGGAAAGTAAAACAGACAAATTAGGAGTGACAGTAAGAAAGCTGTTGCACAGAGACACATTAAAGAGTAAGAGCACAAAAAGCAGATTAAGAACAAGAGTGAAAGCTGTAGCACAGAGACACGGATATAGAGTGAACGTTCAGCTGTTGACCCTTTTGCAAAATAGTTCAGATAAATGGACAAATAAAAGACAGACAGAGGGGGCAGATAGAGAGAGAGAGGGCACACTGACCCCAACACAGGATGTGAGATCATAATGCAGCTGCCAAGAGCACAGCTGCATCTCCTCTCTGTATGTTACCTCTCCCAATTCCTCCATCCCTCAGTTTTCATCTCTGCCCTCCACCTCACTCCATCCCTTCATTACTACACCCCTCTCTCAATATCTACCCTCTACCTCACTCCATCCCTTCATTACTACACCCCTCTCTTAATATCTACCTTCTACCTCACTCCATCCCTTCATTACTACACCCCTCTCTTAATATCTACCTTCTACCTCACTCCATCCCTTCATTACTACACCCCTCTCTCAATATCTACCCTCTACCTCACTCCATCCCTTCATTACTACACCCCTCTCTCAATATCTACCCTCTACCTCACTCCATCCCTTCATTACTACACCCCTCTCTAAATATCTACCCTCTACCTCACTCCATCCCTTCATTACTACACCCCTCTCTAAATATCTACCTTCTACCTCACTCCATCCCTTCATTACTACACCCCTCTCTTAATATCTACCCTCTACCTCACTCCATCCCTTCATTACTACACCTCTCTCTCAATATCTACCTTCTACCTCACTCCATCCCTTCATTACTACACCCCTCTCTAAATATCTACCTTCTACCTCACTCCATCCCTTCATTACTACACCCCTCTCTTAATATCTACCCTCTACCTCACTCCATCCCTTCATTACTACACCCCTCTCTTAATATCTACCTTCTACCTCACTCCATCCCTTCATTACTACACCCCTCTCTTAATATCTACCTTCTACCTCACTCCATCCCTTCATTACTACACCCCTCTCTCAATATCTACCTTCTACCTCACTCCATCCCTTCATTACTACACCCCTCTCTAAATATCTACCTTCTACCTCACTCCATCCCTTCATTACTACACCCTTCTCTTAATATCTACCCTCTACCTCACTCCATCCCTTCATTACTACACCCCTCTCTTAATATCTACCTTCTACCTCACTCCATCCCTTCATTACTACACCCCTCTCTTAATATCTACCTTCTACCTCACTCCATCCCTTCATTACTACACCCCTCTCTCAATATCTACCCTCTACCTCACTCTATCTCTTCACTGCTACACCCCTCTCTCAATATCTACCTTCTACCTCACTCCATCCCTTCATTACTACACCCCTCTCTTAATATCTACCCTCTACCTCACTCCATCCCTTCATTACTACACACCTCTCTTAATATCTACCTTCTACCTCACTCCATCCCTTCATTACTACACCCCTCTCTCAATATCTACCCTCTACCTCACTCCATCCCTTCATTACTACACCCCTCTCTCAATATCTACCCTCTACCTCACTCCATCCCTTCATTACTACACCCCTCTCTCAATATCTACCCTCTACCTCACTCCATCCCTTCATTACTACACCCCTCTCTTAATATCTACCCTCTACCTCACTCCATCCCTTCATTACTACACCCCTCTCTCAATATCTACCCTCTACCTCACTCCATCCCTTCATTACTACACCCCTCTTTTAATATCTACCCTCTACCTCACTCCATCCCTTCATTACTACACCCCTCTCTCAATATCTACCCTCTACCTCACTCCATCCCTTCATTACTACACCCCTCTCTTAATATCTACCCTCTACCTCACTCCATCCCTTCATTACTACACCCCTCTCTCAATATCTACCCTCTACCTCACTCCATCCCTTCATTACTACACCCCTCTCTCAATATCTACCCTCTACCTCACTCCATCCCTTCATTACTACACCCCTCTCTCAATATCTACCCTCTACCTCACTCCATCCCTTCATTACTACACCCCTCTCTCAATATCTACCCTCTACCTCACTCCATCCCTTCATTACTACACCCCTCTCTTAATATCTACCCTCTACCTCACTCCATCCCTTCATTACTACACCCCTCTCTCAATATCTACCCTCTACCTCACTCCATCCCTTCATTACTACACCCCTCTCTCAATCTCTGCCCTCCACCTGTTTCAATACCTACACCACAACATCCTTTCGTCTTCATGTCTGCACACCAACTCATGTTAACTCATCCCTTCTACGTTGCTCCTACCCTTCATCACTGAACTCCCCTTTCATCTCTGCCCTAGACCCCTCCATTTCTTTATTCCCTTCTCTCTATCACTGTCTTCATCTCACTCGATCCCTTCATCCCTCCATCTCCATCTCTGCCCTTCACTTCAATCAATTCTCAGATTTTTCACTCTACATTTTTTGCCCTCCCCCCGACCACATCACTTAATCCTTTCCTCTGCATCTCTGTCCTCTACCTCACTCCATCCCACCCTCCAGCTCCATCCATCTCCAGCTCTCCCTCTCTCTCTCTCACCAGCTGTGGAGCAGCTCTGTCACAAAGGCTGGGCAGAGAACAGAAGCATTCACATCTTTCGCAGCGCTCCCCCTCTTCTCTGTATTCTCCATTCTCTGAGGGCATCTGTCTCTACATTCAGCAATAAAGCCATTCCCTGGCTCATAAATTTAAGATGGCAGTAGCCCACAGCTGGCATGCTTTGCCCTTAAAGACTTTCCTAAAAACACACAGCACCAGCACTTCTATCAGGTTGCAGGATGGTTTATATTTGCAAACAGTTGTATGAATCAACATTTACCCAAAATCCTTATTACTTTTAGGATCCAGTACTTCAAAAACATGGAATATTTATACAGTTTTACTTCCTTTCAGTTTCTACCACCACAGGGAAACTAAACAGGTTTATATCACATCAACCGTGGGAGCTGAAATATGTGATGTGTGGTACATTTTCAGAGGAAATGAAAAAGCATGTCATAATGGAAAACTGTAACGTTTCTGATTCATTTTTAGTTTTTTTTTAACCGTAATGTTTCCTGAGAGGAACCGTGGCTAAACAGGCAGTGCTGGTTTCAAACAGTTCCAGAGATTGTACCTGTGCTTCTTTTATTACCCCAAATCATGTCAGTAGGTGTGTCGGCTGTTTAAAATTGCCTACAGCAAAAGTAGGTAGGTGGGTGTGTAAAAACGACTTTTATTTCCTAACTACCTAATGTTTACATTGACGACCATTTGAGATGTTTTTTCTACTCTGTCCTGTTTTCTACTTTGTGCTTAGTGTTACCTAGAAGGGCTTTACATTTACTGTATGAAATTTAATGTCATTCAATAATGTATTTTAACTTTTTTTTCTATTTTATTTCTGCATTTTCTCCCAATTTAGTGTAGTCAATTTGTCTTTCGCTGCTGGGGGATCCCTGATTGCAGTCGAGGAGGGTATATTGCTGCTCACGCCTCCTCCGACCCACGCGCAGCCCTTAGCGAAACCCTTTTTCACCTATGCTCTCCGCACAGGTGCCTCTCTATCTGCCAATCAGGGTCCTTACACAGCGTTTGAAGACCCCACCCACATAGTCCGGTCATCCCACCCTAGCTGAACCGTGTCTGCTGCAGGCACTGATAATAATGCCCGTTAGATGGCACCCAGCCGACTGGTGGCATTGTCGAGTTTCGAACTGAGGAGTTTAGAATCTCGGCACTGGTGTGCTAGTGTAAAAGTCGTGCTGCTGGTAACAGCAGTGCCTGAGACCTAAAGGTTCGAATCCCAGGCTGGGCTCACAAATAAAGACGATGCATGGTGTTACTTGACTCTAGTCTTTGTGAGGACACACGTCAGCACACCCTTAGTGCTGATCCCAAACCCAGATCTATAGAAGGGCTGCGTCAGGAAGAGCATCCAACATAAAAACTGTGCCAAATCAAATACAGAAACATGATTTGCTGTGGCGACGCCTAATGGGAGCAGCTGAAAAAAATCATTCACAGCAGAAGCTCCTGAGGATGCGTGTTTGATGTTCTCCAGGAACTCTGGTTTCCTCCCATCTTCTAAAACACGGAGACGAATCGGCTGCTCTAACCTTCCACGATGTGTGAATTAGTGAATTAGAAAATGGGTAAGCACGTGTTGCTCTACAATGGACTGTTGGTTTTCTGGAGCCACCATGACCCCAACCAGGATGAACGAATGAACAGTATTTGAGCAGTGAAATGATTTCTGACAGTCGTGACACATCAGCCCATTTTACCCTCCCTGCCAGACGCCTGCTTTTCTAATTGAGCGTAGACGTCCCAATCATAGGAGGATCATTTACACAGCTATCAATCAGCACTCAGCCACTCACTCTCGACGGTATAATAAGTCAGATTGATTACTTTGCATGGTTCTTTAGATGAAATAAGATCCCTGTTACCCCCCCCCCCCCCCCACACACACACACACCACTCATGCTCTCCTCCTTCACCTCTGCAGTTAGAAATCACACCCCTGTCTCAAACAGAACCCCAGTCGTTCTTCTATTACACAGCGTCTCTTCGTTCTGTCCTCCAGCTGCTAACATTCTCTCCCTCTTACCCTGAAATCTCTTCTCTCTTCTCAGTCACTCTTCACCCCGCTCGGTGAGCTGAAAACGCTGAGTATGCATGCATGTGTTCAGTCGTGAGGGAATTTAGGAGCTACCTAGAGCACCACACGCTCTGTAAAATACAGTATTATACCCGCTCTTCTGCTACCCTAGCCACTCTCCCATCTTAACATCACGAGGGCTGTCATGATAACCACGGCAGCATCAAACTGAAGGTTATAAATCAGCTTGTTATGGTGTCACGGTTAGTTTGGGTGTCCTGACAGTCACCACACTGTCAGCTTTTAAAAATCCCAGCTGCATGTCATGGAAATTCATTTCAGCCTCCAACTGTAGCTATTATTATTATTTATTAGGATTTTAATGTTTACATTCATGACAGGAATGGTAGTTACAGTTTACACAAGATTCATCAGTTTTAATATCAAACACAGTCACAGATAATTTAGTATCTCCAGTTCACCTCACTTGTACGTCTTTGGACTGTGGGAGGAAACCTGAGCTCCCGGAGGAAACCCACACAGACACTGGGAGAACATGCAAACTCCACACAGAAGGACCCAGACCGCTCCACCTGGGAATCAAACCCAGGACCTTCTTGCTGTGAGGCGACAGTGCTACCCACAGAGCCACTGTCCCCAACTGTAGTTTAAAGTATATTTTAGCAATCTTGGAATTTTACTAGTTTATAAAACTCTTCTTTTTCTATGACTAAATAAAGCAATAAGCCACGAGAGGCCATGCATTACTGTGATTTTAGCACGGGGATGACGTTTTTGGCACGACGCGAAGCGGAGTGCCTAAAACTTCTTTCCCGTGCTAAAATCATAGCAGTAACGCACGGTCTCGAGTGGCTTATTGCTTTTATAAAACGGCGGTCAACATAAAATACAATAAATACAACAATGTTTAATTCATAAATGTATTTATTGTGTATAAACTTACAATAAAGCATTCTTCCGCGACGCAAAATAGTTCGATTAACAGTGTTGCTAGGCAACATGAGGGCGAAAATAACATTAACTTTTTCGATTCAGTGGCGTAGTAATATGGAATGATGTGAGGTGGTCCTAGGTGTGCGTTTATTGGGGATTTTACAACGGCTTCGAACGCGGCTCAGCCAATCAGATTTTAGGACCGGAACTATCCGTTTTATAATCATCATCGTTTTGTTCTACACCCATTAACATCTCAGTTTCCATAGCAACATGATACACATTTGTTATGATTTTTCCCCACCCATTTTTCCCACTTAGTTTAATGGCTCATTCCCTAATGTTTAGTTTCCTCTGATTAGAAGCACTGAGGAATCCCCCACTGAACAGACACAACCAATCGTGTCTTCATAGCGCCCGGCTGGTCAGTAGCACAGCTGGGATTCTAACAGCACATTACACCACTGCACCATCCGAGTGCAAAAAGGTTTATTGTGGGTAATTAATTAATAACAATAAACTACAGCTCGTGACTTCTCTTTGCCCACATACATAGGGCTAGTTTGACCGCACTCCGTACTTTTATATTTTGGTTGGTTTGAGGGCGGGAGAAGTAGTAATTGGTCACATCTGAGAGACTGAGAGATGCTTATAGTCCGGATTTAGCATCATCTGATTTCCACCTTTTTGGATGCTCAAAGAAGCTTTAAAAGGAAGAAGATTTTCATGTGATGAGAATGTGAAAGCAGCGCTGCATCAGTGGGTACACACTCAACCAAAAACATATTTTGCTGATGGCATTAAAAAGTTGGTACGACGCTGGAAAAAATGCATCGGGAGGTGACTAAGTAGAAAAGTAATAAAGTAAAAAAAAGAAGTGCTGTGTGTGTCGACAGATAGATAGATAGATAGATAGATAGATAGATAGATAGATAGATAGATAGATAGATAGATGTATATATAATATATATAATATATATATGTATATATATATATATATATATATATATATATATATATATATATATATATACGTATATACTGTATATATACATTAAAAAATGTTTTTAAAAAAAATCAGCACCTTAAATATTATATGAGGTTTGTATGAGGCTGATCAAGAGTACAAGTCCTGATTGCAGACTGCAGCATGCATAATGAGTTCTGTAGTGTTTTTGCATGAAAGCAATAATGCACTGCAAACAGACAGATGTAATCAGTGTGCAGGACTGTAGCTTTGCTTAACAACCTCACACCTCATGCAAAACCACCTTCTATTTTATCACGTCAATCAAAACTAAAGCCAGAATGTCACGGATAATGTTGTTTTGTTGTTTTCGTGTGTGTATATGTGTGTTTTTGTGCATGCTGGCTTATTAAAACGCCATGTTTACATGAACTAATCTTGGACTGGTTCTGATGAGATTCAAACCCAGATCCAGCGGTGGTGGGCTGCGCCACTCGAGCGGCTGCTCCCCCACATGCCATTCTCAATTAATATCACATAACAGGTCCTTCAGTGTTGTATAGAAGAAGAGCAACTCATTACAGCCTTCCTTTCCTTTTACTTTGAAATATAGATCAGGAAGCGCAGCATCAACCAGTGAGGGATTCATTTAAAAACTTCAACTTCTCTTTTCTGTAGCTCAGTTTTCATTATCAGTCTGCACATAATTCAATCCATAAAACTAAAATGCTGCAGACGTATCATTTTGCTGTCGGCAATTTTTGCGGCTGGCAGCTCATTTTCCATTAAATTGACTTTTTGTGATTAAAAAAAAGCTTTGTTTAATGACTTCATTTCCTAGAAAAGGCTGCAGGAATTTTTTGCTTTTTTAAAACGAGTGTTTGAGGTGTTTTCATCAATAATTTTCTACCGGGTTTTTTACAAGGTGCAACACAAAACTGTTCATCTTAGAGTGGGAGGGTCGCTAGTTCAAATTTTTCCATCACCTATTAATCACACACTTGACAATCGTGACCAAGCACCAGATATATTCACAAAATACGAGCCCGAGTCAAGTCACGAGTCTTTAGGCTAAAGTCCGAGTCAAGTCACAAGTCAATATAATCTACACAAAATATATATTGGAAGTGTAGTGTAGAAATAATCAAATAATATGTAAGTTCAGACAAAAAACAACAGATTAGCAACTGTATTTTGCCGTTTTACTTCGTGCCTTCACTGTCCTAGTCATTGTGAAAATGAATGTAATTTCTGTAACAAGAAGGTTCCAGTTAAAAGCACGTGATAAATCCCAAACAGAGCAAATAAAATCATAACCACTGCTTACCTTAGCTTATGTTCTTCCAGATGCTACTAAATTTATAACCGTATGTCCCATTAGGAATAGAATCCGTTATTTTGTAAATGTGCGCTTATAATGAAAAACCTCCAGACTTTTCCCAGTTGTGAAGTAAAACACGAACTCGTAAGAAAGCCAATCAAGTGTTTCATTGACACGTTATCTGTGTGACGCAAACTGAATAAATGCAAATGACAGCATTTCTTACTAAAAATTAAAATCAGAAGGTCTGGTTCAGAAAGCGCTCTTTCAACCTTTAGCGCCAATTCTGTAGGAGCGTTCCATTCACCCCAGTTGCACTTGTCACACGTAACTAATGTTAACACATGCTGATGCTAGGGACTCTTGTCTTGAGTCGAGTCCGAGTCAATTGAAACGAGTCCGAGTTGAGTCTGAGGTCGCTGTGTGTGTTTAGCATTTAGGCAGAAGCTCTGAGTATCGACACCTATTCAACACTACCACCCAGCTGGCTGACAGAACCAGAAGATTTTGTGTGTGACCCACAGCTGTGACTAATCATCTAGTGTGCACTACTCAGTCATTTCAAAATGTTCATCATACACATCTGAACGGCACAGCATGCCGTGTTTAATTATTTTCTTCTTTTTGCTTTTAAAATTGTGTAGTACGATCTCACTTTGATCCATCTGCTCACATTAGCTGTGTGTGAAAGGTGTGAAATGTGTGAAAGGACGAGCTGTGAACTTGTTTTCCAATACAAAGCTGCAGTTGTAATCTCTCATCACTCTGCTAATTGAAGCGTGAGAGGAAACATGTGACTAGAGCAGGTGCCACCCCTGTTCCTTTACTTCCTCTATCTCAGGAGTGTCAACCAGCATGCAAACACACACACACACACACACACACACACCTGTTCTGTAAGGTGCACAGTGAGAAGAAGCTAGCCAATTATTACAGTTTTCAGTTCAGATTGAAGCGTGAACCTACACACACACAAACTTTTATTAACTACGTGCAGTGTACACACACACACACACACACATTTTTGTTCTTACTGCTTACATTTAGTATTATTACTGTCACTGTACAACCCCAAATCAGTAAAAGTTGGGACAGCATGGAAAATGCTAATAATAACTTTTATTCAATTGCAGACAGGATGAACCTGAGATATTTCATGTTTTGTCTGGTCAACTTCACTTTATTTATTAAGAAACATCCATTTCTGCACTTCAGGCCTGCAACACATTCCAAAAAAAAGTTGGGACAGTAAAGCATTTACCACTTTGTAATGTTGCCACAACAATAAGGGGTCGTCGTTGTCGCATTTTTCGTTTCAAAATTCTCCACACATTCTCCATTGGGGGCAGGTCGGGCAGGCCAGTCCAGTACCCATACCCTCTTCTTCCGCAGCCATGCTTTCGTCATGTGTGCAACATGTGGTTTTGCATTGTCGTGTTAAAAAATGCATGGACGTCCCTGGAAAAAATGACGTCTTGAAGGCAGCATATGTTGCTCTAAGATCTCAATGTACTTTTCTGCATTAATGCTGCATCACAGAAGTGTGAATGACCTTTGGCAAGGGCACTGACACAACCCCATACCATGACAGACCCTGCCTTTTGGACTGCTGATAACAGTCTGGATGGTCCTTTTCATCTTTCGTCTTTAATACAAGTCTTTTGGGGTTGTACATTTTATTTAAGTACTATTATTATTATTATTATTATTATTAACAACATTATTATGGTTACACTGTTGTTACGACTTGCACCGTTTTTCTTGCTTTGAGTTTGAGTTTAATAGTGAGTGAATCTCACACCTCAATCACACACACACACACACACACATACACACACACACACACACAGCGAATAGAAGCAAAACAGTGGAACCTGAGAGTGCGGGTGTTACAGCAGGGACATTTCCACGGAATGATAACCTTGTCAAAAGTATGACTGCTTTATGGTATCTCGGTACATAGTAAACACTTCGAATTTAACAAGAGGGTGGACAGTCCAGTTTATCCTAAACAAGTTAAAAGATGTTGAGGGAAGGACTTTGTGGAGGCCACTAAAGCTTGCATGGTCATGCACAGTCAAGGGCATTTCCTGTTTCATCAGTTGGCACAATTTAAGAAGCCTATCATTAATATAATACTGTATAAATCATTTTAAACATCTGCTAGCCATGGGGGTGCAACAGAATTAAAAAGGATGCCCTTACACTTGTGGCTGTATTGTGTATCTATTAAACTTCACATTAGAATCATCATTTATAAACGACAAATTTTAAACAACTTTATATTGATATTTTTGATATTTAAGATGGTTAAGTTTGGTACTGTGACTGTATCTTGTACCACAAGTGGCTTTATTTGGAAAGCACTCATTGTTAACTATTAAATTAAAATGTCAGTTTTGAAATGTAAACAATTAAATACAGGTAATTGAATTAATTTCGGGGCAGAATGAAAACACGGTGGCTGGATCTTTTTGTTATGTGCTATCAATACAGTTTTGAAAGTAACAGCACCATTCTGAGTGCTCTTAAGGAGGACTGGGGGAAATGGAAAAAAACGCCTGCAACATAAAATTAATCATTCAGTTGGTTCAACCTTTCATTGAAAATAGCAGGTAAACCCCCCCACACACACACACACACACACAGCTTTGTTTTACCAGAGTTATACCTTTCTCCCCTTGAACTATAACATACACAATACACAAATATTTCACACTGTTCTGTAAGATTTAGAAGCCAGTGTGCCAACATGAACTTACAGTAAAGAACTGAACTGTCACATGACACTGTTACTGACCAAACTACTGTCACACAATCACAAACTAATGTCCAGCCGGCAAGAGTCACTGTTGTGTGACATTTACATTTATATCATTCAGCCAAGCTTTTATCCAAAGCAACTAAAAACTATGACAACTGAGAGTTAAGGGCCTTGCTCAAGGGCCCAAAAGTGGCAATTTTATGATGGGCGGGGTCCACCAGCAACCTTCTGATTACAAGTCCAATACCTTAACCACTAATGCCTAGTTCACACTACACAAGTTTTGCCCTGATTTTCGCTCGCCGACTGGTTGAGTCGCTCTCAATCGCTATGTGTGAACTGTTCAACGACTCGATCTGAGCAGCTCGATCTGAGCGGCTCGCCGAACGCTCACCGACTGAAGAGAGATATCTAGCATGTTGAATATCTGGATCAGTTGGTTGTGACTGGCAATGAGTGCGGTGAGGGGGGTAATATAGTTTCTATCAGAATACATCGGCACACACATAAGCTTTACAATATTTGTGAACTTGTCGTCCATGCCAAACCATAATACCAACACTGCATTACAAAATATATTTATTAACCTCCAACTCGCTACAGAACAGATGATCCCTGCTGGTCACGTTGCCAAATCCACTCAGATTCATTTATTTTTCTCTTTGCTTTTACGCTGCACATCAGCGCATAAACAACTTTGATCACTCGCTACTTGTTGGTGTGCATTTTTGGACGTGGTATCACTTAACCCCTCGTCACTTCTTGCGTTTGTTTTCATGACAAAATTTGGTTTGGGAGACCAGAGAAGCTCGCCTGCGATTCCAGTTGGTGATAGATGGTGTAGTGTGAAACCCCCTATCACTGATCAGTCGTGTAGTGTGAAATACACACCGACTTGAAAGACTCCCGATTACAAGAGATCCAGTTGTGTAGTGTGAACTGTACAGAGACCTAACCACTTGGTAAGTCGTGTAGTGTGAACTGCTGCTGTTGCACCAGTAAGGAGGTGATTCCCCATCCACAGCCTCCCTCAGACACACATTACAGTGTTTGTCGGAATGTTTTAGTGAAACCTGAACCCAGTATTCCGGCCTGTGGTGGTGGGCCTGCATAATAACATGCTTACTTATGAGTAATCAGGAAACGCTGACACTACAAGTCTGAACTGGGACTAGGGTTTGTGGAGCGGCAGGTTTTGTTAATGCAGTACAATTTATTAGTTTCATACAAGTAACGTCACTTGATATTTGATAAAAGTGTAAACATAATGCACACAAAAATAAAGAATGAATAAATAATTATAATTTATTTTTTAACATGTCAAACGTTTCACTCTGTAAAACATTAGGAACATTGACGGACTTTGAAATTACGATAAAACGATCTAGAGAACATAATGTAACAGTAATAAATATTAAATAGCCTCTGTGCTGTGCCACCCAACATAACCTTGTATAACCCAGAACTGCAAACAACCAACACAAACAATGTTTCACTGGCACCTAATTACCAGTTTTGTGTCTCGTGTGAATGGCATTTTTCCGTCATGCTCGCTCCACTTGGTCTGCCGTGTTATGTGCACATGCCTGTCTGCTGGTGCATGCCATATCTGTGCCACTTATATGTGATGTCTTTAATTAAGGAGTGATTTGCAGTACAGAATCAGGCTACAGTGTGAGACTCCCCATGGCTCCAGACTTCACCCCCACAATCCCTAGCATGGTTACACTGTTTCTAGGCTTCTGACGAAGGCTCGCGAGCAGGATTTTTCACGGGGGGTGAATGAGAGAATGCAGGACTGAGGCTGAGAGCAACGAGGCCAATTCTGTTCCTGATTTGCTGAATGCAAATGACACGGATCCCAGGAAGTGCCTCGGCCTCGGCGCGGCTTAATTGCTACAGCAATAACAAAGACCTGCCTCGGAGCGGGAGGCAAATTAAACGTTAGTTTAGGATTTTCATAGAGGCTGGTGGGATGCTCTAATTACAGTAAACGAACGCGTCAGCATTTTAAACCGGCGCCACACATTTCTGCTTAACCGCAAGTGCAACACACACAACAGCTTCACACGTTGTGGGGGTAGAGAACACATCTGTGGGGAACTGGGAGTGTGGATCAGCTTTTTCAGCTTTTTGAGAAGTGAAAGAACTTGGCATGTTTTTTAAAGCACCGACCTCGTTCCTAAAGCTGACCTTAAGCACCTCAATTAGCATGATGGTCACAGTGAGCAGGTTCTCTCTCTCTACACGCTGCACAGTCGCCGTGAACACAGGCGGAGGAAAAAGGAATTGTTTTTGTCAACTGTTCTCTCATACCCCTTTTCCACCAAAAAAAACCATGGTTCTTGAACCGGTTCTGTTCTGGTTTCTCTGAACCTTGGTGTTCTGTAGAGAACCGACGCGCGTTTCCACCAGTTTTTGAGAACCAAGCAGCGTCATCATCGGTGGGCGTTACTTACTAAGAGTTAAGAGAAGTAATAACATGGCGGAGTGTGTGGATTATGTGCGAGGATTTGTGCTGCTGTTACAGATGTTTGTTTTTATGTAAAAAGCAGCGATCTAACTATCGGTGATAAGAAGACGTGACTTGTTTGTCTCAGTTGTTGTTTTCTTTAGTTTATTGATGTGAGAGGAGTTTTGCGCTTCGCTTTCACCGCGACTCTCGCCGCAAATAGCCGATTTGCTCAGCGCTCAGCTTGAGCGGTGAAACATCATTAAAGTTCCACAACACGAACATCCATCTGTGTGAAATAAACATCAAATCCACTCTAAAATACCACGTGTATCTGTGTTTAACTGGATTTACTTCACGTGAGTTTATGCAGCTCGGGGAGTTGAAAAAGCTTCACGCTTTATTTTTCACGTTAAGCGGTTTTCGTTCTGTCTGGGTCACTTTTATCACGTAATATCACACAATTCACTTTTTTAAAGGCGCTTTGAAAATATAAGCAGCAAACTGGTTCAAAATGTAATCAGGTGAATTTTAAAAGATAAAAATGCAGCATTAAGCTCCATACGAGACTCCAGCGGACGGCATTGTTGCTAACGCGCTGTACAACATGACACGCCCACTGACGGACTTCACGGTTCGGGCTGAAAAACCAAGTATTCTGTGGTGCCAGATTGGCCCGCTAGTTCACTGTCTGAAACCTCTTTATTCCGGTGATAACACGCGGAACCGGTTCAAAATCAAGTTCGGGAACCGGAAAAAGCTCCGTGCCGCGTCTGTGGAAAAGGGGTATCACAGGCTCATTCCTCTGGGTTTGGCTCCTGCAGACTATAAAATTCTGCCATACCAACATGCACAATGAAGTGTGGGGCAGTACAACAGTAGGGATTTTTACTACGATTTTTTTACTTTTTATTACTTCAATGTCAAACACAGTCATGGACAATTTTGTATCTCCAATTCACCTCACTTACACGTCTTTGGACAGTGGGAGGAAACCGGAGCTTTTGGAGGAAACCCACACAGACACGGGGAGAACATGCAAACTCCACACAGAAAAGACCTGGACCACTCTACCTGGGAATCAAACCCAGGACCTTCTTGCTGTGAGGCGACAGAGCTACCCACCGAGCCACTGTGCCGCCCTGTGCACTTTTTAAAATGAATACAAAGAATGACTTATTACAGGGGTGGCTCAGTGGGTAGCACTGTCACCTCACAGCAAGGAAGTACTGGGTTCGATCCCCAGGCGGGGGTGGTCCAGGTCCTTTCAAAAGCATGTGCACACCTAACCATAAGCTTATTGGACATCCCACTACTCTCTCCTCTCAGGATTTTGGAGTGTCAGTCTGTTTGGAGAGCATTTGTGAGGGCAGGCACAGATTTTATATGAAACAGACATCATGGGAAATTTACTTGCCTTATGTTTTTGGATTGATGTTTTGCTGCAGGTCAAGACATTTATTCTTACATTTTTGGACGAGGCTTTTCTTTATGACCCACCCTGTTGCAAACACTAAAGGATAAATAACGGATTGCTTACGATGATCAAATTATCAGTGTAGTATCAGTGTAGTTTTCCTGCATTTTCAGTCGTCTCCCTCAGGTACCATTTATATTTATTTAATCCTGAATAACCCATCACCTTATGGCTCTCTTGACAGCTGCCCTGGCTGAAAAGTCCTCATCTAGGGAGAAGCAGATACTCATACTGGTGCAGCATTAAATCTAAAAAATATCCAGCAGCAAAGTCATTCCCCCACAACACACTTCACCCCCCATATCAGCCTGTAACCCTAACGCTAAGCTGGATAAGCGTCCCACCTCACAGCCAATGCAGGTCTACATGTGAGTCTAATCCAGAGTCAAACCCTGCAAATCTAATCATTGATCGCAGCTGGGTGTGTAGCATGACACATGCAAACATACAAGCAGGCAAACACACACTCACACACACACACACACACACACAACATGCTGGTTTTGATTGACACTGGCAGCTCATTCTGTTAAAATTTAGGCAGAAGAAGCAATCAAGCCAAAATTCTGAGCACAACATGTAAGCACACAGTTGTTTGTATCCACTCCTGAGCCAAAGCAAAATCTTCACTTCACTCACTAACATTTTTAGTAAATTGTCTGTACAACATTTGCATCCTTCAGTGCCAGTATGAGCAGATAAGCAATGGCTGCAAAAAAAGTCTGTCTGTGCTTTAATTTATTGGTCGCATTACTCAAAAAGACGGTAAGTGCTTCACAGTCATGATCATTTAGTTTCACCTGAACAGAACAACCTTGTATAGAACAGAACACTTTGTACAATTGGAACATTGAAGTGTGTGTGTGTGTGTGTGTGTGTATACACACATTTTGTTTTTATTTTTAAAAATCCTGAATTTATTTACAGTACCCTTTCTATCCAGAACAGAGTTGAGGTTAGTCCAGCTCCCACCCCGAAAACACTGGGATGAAAAAAAGACTTAGGACTTTGCACCTCGGACAGGGTACTAACCCACACGTACCTTTTTGTTAGTTTTTTTTCTTTTTGGGTTTGTTTTTTTTGCATTTTCCCCAATTTTCCTCCCAAACTAGTCATATCCAATTACCCGATTGCATTACGCTTACTGATGCTGATCTCCACTGCTGATTAAGGAGAGCGAGACTGACACACGTCCCCTCTGACACATGAGCAGTAGCCGACTGCATCTTTTCACCTGCACGAGGCGAGTTCATATGCGGATCAGCTTTGTATACGGGGAGACACACCCTGATTCTCATTATCCCTCGACTCTATCAGTCAGGAGAGGTCGTAATTGCATAAGTTATGAGGTCCCTATCCGGTCAACCCTGTAGGACTGTGGTGGGTCCTGCATCACCAAAAACACTGGGTGCAAGCCAGTAATTCAGCCTGGACCGGACACCAATCTGTTCCAGAGAATAACTCATCAATTTACTGACTCACTCAGTTATTTTGCTACATTCCAACACACTCTGGTACTAATAAATACATTCATAAGAATATATTGATTCATGTTGATATTAAATATTTATTCCTTTTCTTCTGGGTCGGCTATGTTAATGCTAAATGCCAACATTGCATACACAAAATAACAGACGGAATATTCTGGAACATTATTATACTTTTAAATCAGTTTCTGGGATTTTAATGATGTAACACTAGACTCCACTAATGGAGGTACATTCACAACAAGTTTATGAAGGCTAAATGGTTGTCTGATGCATAATGCATACCACACAGTGAATAGTTACAAACAACATGGCTAGTGCACTAAACTGACATACTACTTACTAGAAATGTGTGTGGTTTAGGACAGAGCCAAAATAGTGGATGTTGTCGTTTTAAGCACTCTTACTCCCTGCTGTGTTTAGCTGGCTGATGGACATGAAGGGTTTAAATATAATGTGGTATTTTAATGAGGAAAGAAAAGTAGTAGTAAGTAAATAGGTAATAAATCTTTTTTTTATTGTTTTTTCATTACCTGACACAAACATTATAAAGCCAAAAGCATTTGGACACATTTCAGAATGATTTAAGTTTAACAGGTGAATAAACTCATTATTTTAAATAAATAATTTGCATGAAATTTTGTGGCAGCAGTTTGGTAAATGTCATTTCCTGCTGCTAATTCTGGTGGCCTGTACAGAAGCTCTGGTCCTAACTCTATAAAACACATTTAGAATGAGTAGGAATGTTTAATGCACGTCAGGCCTTTGTGTTTATCACCAGTGCCTGACTTTACAGAGGCTATTTTTGAATAAATGGACAGAAATTCCAACAACTACTCTTGTACAAAGCCTACTTTAAAACCGGAGTTGCCCATCCCGATACAGACTAAGACGCAGAGCTTGGGGGTTCTAGGTCATAGAAACTTGTGGAGATCAGAGATGTTGGGTTGCTGTTGTTCTGCCTCTCTTGTCCGATCACTCAGGTTTGATGATGGTGGGGAAGGTGGGTGCTGATGTCCTGTGAAAGCCTTCATGACTGTGTTACCTGCTCGCTCTCCCTTTTAGTTATGCTGTAATAAATAGGGGAACTCCAACTGTTTACATTATTATTATTTTTTATTCAACTTAATTTTATGTATGTATGATTTGTGTAAATCCTATTTATTCAAACTATTCTCCAGGCCACCCAAGGAGGATGGGGCTCCCTGCTGAGTCTGGTTCCTCTCAGGGTTTCTTCCTGTATTTTTAAGGGAGTTTTTTCTTGCCACTGTTGCCCTCGGCTTGCTCAACAGGGTTTTTTTGGTCTGTTGGTCCTGGATTCTGTAAAGTTGCTTTGAGACAATGTTCATTGTAAAAAGCGCTATACAAATAAATTTGACTTGACTTAACCCTTAAAAATATTAAAGGAGATTTTTGGAATAGGATGTCCAACAAGCTTACACTCAGGTGTCCACTTACTTTTAACTGTACAGTGTACACAGACACTTTAATAAAGACCATAAACGGTTCAACGGTCAGTGCAAAACATCCAGACAGTATACATTTCAAAACAGATGCCGTCAGGCATGCTGAAATGCAGCATAAACGGGTACCAGTTTCACTGGTTGAATATGATCATCTCTATAGAATTTAGTACTGGGGGAGTCAGGGGGTATATGGTGTCTGCTCTGTTTGTTATGAGAACACCGGAAAGCACTTGGTCCTTCCTCCAAGCATCAGAGTCCAGCCAGCTCCATACACACACATCCTCACTATTATTACAGATTGCTCTGTTTGTTGCCAGCTCATGTAAAAATAAACCCAAACCTCCTCTTTCAGTGCAGGCAACTCTCACAGGGTTTCAACTGAGAAATGATTTTACAACCTGCCCCCCTTTAAACAGGGATGCGTGTGGTACTACTGGGGCGAATATGGTGGAAATAAAATTACATGAACCTTTAAGCTAGTTTCTGGGTTTAGATGCCAACCTTACACCCCTACACTTGTAAAAAGGGAACTGTTAAATGATCCAGTTGTAAAGACCTTTAAGTTTGTGCATCCCAGTATATTTAGAGTTGCCATATTTGTATCAAAAATCAGCTAAAAGATCATATTTATATTTAAAATTCTGGAATATATGTAAAAATGGTCAGCCAGCATAATGTGAGGAAAAAAGCTAGATGCACCTTTTTACTTATATAACTTGGTACTACCTCTATTTAACCATAATCACCTGATTTGGGTATTCATGGATCTGCATCTAATTTCTCTTCTTGCGATTTTCAATCATCTATGGAATAAACATATTGAATTACCTCAGGTACAATTTATCACAAACACAGCTCACATAATTAGCCAGCCTCCTCGACATTTAATTTATGGAGAAAAAAAGGAGGGAGTAAACGTCCTCCAGAAGTGGAGCTGGAATGGAGACGGTCCTGTTATGGCAATGCAACTCATTAGGAATGCAAGGAGCTTTGTTGCCGCCTTTCACCCGAGCCTGTCGATAGCACAGCGAGGGAAACAAGGTGCAGGATTTATGATTGATGGCTGTCACAGTGGGTATGCGCAGTTCCTGTCATGCAGAGAAAAAGGAAGTGAGCCAGTCCCACAGGCACATGTGGCCTGAAGCCTGAGCAGGATCCATCATTTCAGCATTTCATTAGAAAGATGATTTTGTGGCATCAGCCATTAGATGAATAAATGATCATTAGGGAGTCTTAAATTCACCGCTGTAAAAATCATTCCTCAGTGCTTCTACTGATGGTTAAGGGTTTAGGTTGGACCCTTCTAATAGTAAGATATAAAGGTTATTTTCTGTTCTAAAGGGTTCTTTGTACCTCAGATTAAACAATGTCATCAAGAAGCTGTTATCATGCTCATGCTGGCATAATGGTACTAATTACAGTACAGTCGTGCCTTGTAACTCGACATACCCAAATCTCAAAATCTTTGAAACTGGATGTCCTTCGACGAGAAATTTGTACCCTTAAACTCAACGTTTCCCTTAAACTGGACATGTGAGCGTTATGGCGGTTTCCTAAGCGGTGCGCACCGCACAAAGTGTTGTATTTTTTATTGATTTTTAACTGTTTTCATTGTATTTCAGTGTTTTTATATTATACTTGTGTTATTTTCAGTGTATACATGTCAAAAACAACCTCATTACATCAGCCTAAAAAATATGCAGTTCCACAGGACCATGGAACGCATTAACAGGAGAAAAAAATACATTGAAACTCAACATCTTTTAAGCTCGATGCCAATCCCAGAGCCAATTGACGATGAGTTTTAAGGTACCGCTGTATACCTAAATTCACTGTCCTTGCCGACACCCACAGCTGTGCCGGACGGGTATGAGTTGGATCGGGTCTGTGAAAAAATTAAGCTGAACCAGTCCTCCTCAGCAAAAGCAAGGTGGCAACCAGTCTACAGTGCAAATATCCCATGAGGAATCAGACACTGGGCTGGACTCACAAACACCTGCGTCAGTCTGATTACAGGCCAGAGAAGAGCTTAAGCTTAGACCTCACAAACAACTGGACTAGACTCACAGTACACTTACCAATGTAAACACCAAACAAACACATACTTACATAAAAGAAAAAACCCTAAGACACTGATGTAATGCAGCAGATGCATGTTTGTGTATGTTTAACTAGAACCATTTACATTTATAGAATAGATAGATAGATAGATAGATAGATAGATAGATAGATAGATAGATAGATAGATAGATAGATAGATAGATAGATAGATAGGTACTTTATTGATAGCATGATACAACAAAGAACAAAGAATTAACAGTACAAGTACAAAACAAAAACAAACAGAACAGCTAGAATTAAATATTTCTCGTACTTTACATATAATGTAAACCCTGGTGCTATAAAGCTCTCTCACTACCAACAGCCACAGTTACCCACAAAGCAGAGCTGGTAGTATTGGTGCTGCACAGCCACATGGGTTCTGGGTGCAGTCCTCGTCCTGATTCCCTAAAACATTTCCACCAGATGTGAATGAATTCCTGAATAAATATGAGTGTGAGTGTGTGATGCCCTGCAATGGATTGTGGCCCCCCTGTTGGTGCCTTGTGTCCAGTGTTGCCAGGTAGCACCGGACTCACTATGAGCCCAACCCTATTAAATCAGTTAATAAAAGCATTGAATAAACAATATTACATTTGATGTTATGCCTTTATTTATAAATGTATCCTATGAGGTACCCACAATGCTCAGAAACAATCCTGTATAAGCTGATTAAGTCAGCAGATCATTAGCAAAACCTCCTACAGCTTCAATTCAACTAACAGATTTGGTTCAAAGACTCACGTAATAGTGGAAATGTTCATGAGAAAAGAAACCGTATCTAAAAATCACTGCTAATCTCACACTAATGATCAAGTACAGAAAAATAAATGACAATATAAAAAGTACAAAAAGTGCATCATGTATTTTTTATTAGGTTTCTCAGAAAAATCCTTTAATGTGCTATTTAATGAACGGAGCATACTTTAAATTAAGTATAATTCTTTTCTAATCTTCTCACCGCAGTGCACGCTCCATTTACTCAGGCAACATGTGTCGGGGAAACATTACTCCTTGATTGTTCTAGGTTTTGTCTGCCGCTGGTCGATCAGCAGCTCTGTTTAAGTTGGAAGCAGCTGACAGCGCATATACACACTTAATGGGGTTATTGTGGTTGTTTATTGGTTTTCGGGGTTTCTTATATTCTCAGTAGCACAGCCTCTATCACTCTCTGCTCTTGCCATTTTCTCGGCAGAACAATCCTCTGTGTTGTCCTTAAAACCCCAATCAGGAACTGCTGCAACTCCTGGAGGCAAATGATTTTTCAAAAGTGCTGCAGCTTTAGAATATTAAGTATAAGACATGAGTGCAGGTACTCTTATTGTCCTGGATGTTTCTCTCTTTGTCTCTCAAGCTAGAAGATAGTCATTTCTAAATCCTGATTGAGATAGAAATAGAGCTGAATTATCATGCAACTCTCTGACGTGTGTCCAATCTGCGGCCGCTTCTTATTACCTGCCAGTATTAAGTTCTCACACAGAGCCATATTGCATACTGAGAGTCCTGCTAGGCTCCCTACTAGCCCAATCAACCCCCCCTCACCCTGGAGATTGCATATCACAGCGTTTGCATTGTATACAACTTCTTTAATGTCTGATTAATAGCTTTATATCTTTCGAACTGTCAAAAACTAGGATTTTGGCATAATTCTTTCACTAATTGGCAATTTAGATATATGTCGCGATAGAAAATGTTTCAATAACGGTGATATGATTTTTAAACAAATTCGATCGATATACATTACGTCAGTGCGTGATGACGTATGGCACAGGCACGAAGCCAGTGCTCAGCGTTACCGCTCTGATTACACTCCGCTACCTACAACACGGTGGATATTAACGGCTAAATGAGTTCAACAGCTGTGAGTGAACGAGCATCCACAGTCAGGGGCGGAGCCAGGGGGTGGCCAGTGGTGGCCACCGCTTTGCCGGTGTTACTTTTTTGCGGAAGCATTTTTGCACGCAGGTGTTCACACAGGAATTCAACAGCGCACCTCAAGCAAGTAGTTCTCCACCAAAACAGTGCAGTAGTACACTCAACATGTCAACCACCAACACTATTACAGAAAAAGTAGTACTACAGAGTACTAATACTACTTAGTACTATTACTACTTAGTAGTTGTGGCGCCCTACGAGTAAAGGCTCTGAGCGTTCCAGTTTAATAGCAGTTAAATAACACTTCTATTTAACAGAAAATATTCCGTTTAAAGAAGCCCCAGCATTGTAGAAGGCTATTAAAAGTAAAGTCCATTTTCAATGCTGATTTGGCTTAATAGTGTTGGTCAGTCTGTCATATTCTTGAAAGAAAATTAAAATGTGTTTTCCATGCATTCACGCTAGCATGTTCTGGGGTTCAAATGAGTCTCATCAGTACACACAAGTTTGCAGTCAAATGATCAAGTATTGCAAAGGAATATCTTTAAAATTCTTCCTCATAATGTTAAGGTTGCTATATTTTAGTTTTTTACTTGTCAGGGAAAATGAGAAAAAATAAAAAGCTTATTATGCTGGGCTTGATGTAATTCTACATGGCACTCACTACCTGTATAGGTAAATGAGTGAGTGACCAAAACACTACTAGATCCACAGCAACTTGCCACATAAAAAAATAAGGTATCAGACAGTTTCTGTGCCACCCCTGTGTGAGCAATGGTCTCAGTCTGGCCACCCCTATGAAAATTGTCTGGCTCCGCCACTGTCCACAGTTGAAAAAGAAGCAGACGAAATAGCTGATAAGAGAGGAAGGACTAATTCAGTGGTGTATTCAGCTTGTATTTCTTGCCAGAAACCAGAAAATAGGTTTGCAGGTACAGCCATCCAATTTTGGTGTTCTTGGCAGTTTTTCTGACATTTGTATTATTCATATCGATATCGGAATTATATCGTATCTACCGAAATTAGGAGTTATATCGTGATATACATTTTAGCCATATCGTCCAGCCCTAGTTATAGTCCAATATTTTACACCAGAACACGTTTTCAGTTATGTTGGATCTGTTGCAAAGATCCAAACTAATGATTTCCAGGCAATATCCACTGTGGTTGCAGATTCATCGAACTCAAGCAGTTGCTGACCAGAGAGTATTCCTGCCTTGCTGCTAATGTTCCTTGTATAGGTCTTTCCCTCACAAATAACAAAACCAATTACGAGTATATATTTTTAAATGTAATATATAATTCATTTTAAATGATATACTTTATATTATATATTATTCTGAATCGTGCCATCAACAGGATTAATAAGTGTGGCCTCTCAATGGGGGAATACATTTGATTCTACTTCTCAAACATTTAAAAAAGACAGGTTTTAATTGTAACTAATCAGAAAACTCAGCTCCGCCATCCGGCTAGTCGGCTACATGAACAACGATTGGCTGTTGTTCATACAGGGTGGGATAGGGGATAGGGGCCTCATAACTGTGGCAATTACAACCTCTGCTGGCTGATTGATGGCGTCCGCACAGAGTCGAGGAATAATGCGTTGATCAGGATGTGGCTCTCCGTACACAAAGCTGATCTGCATATGAACTCGCTTTGTGCAGGTGAAAAGATGCAGTCGGCTACTGCGCCGGTGGGGGCATGTGTCAGTCTCGCTCTCCTCAATCAGCAGTGGGGATCAGCATCAGTAGAGACAAAGAGTAATGCAATCGGGTAATTGGATACGACTAGATTGGGAGGAAAATTGGGGAAAATGCCAAAAAAAGAAATTATAGTTGATTTAATATTCAATGATTTGTTTTTCAAAAGATGGAATTAGCTGTTGGTTCTGCTTGATTAGAATAAAAACCTGAAGCAAGATGAGTTTCCCCCTCTGCTTTTTCAGAGAGGTGCATAGTTCAGTTCATTCATGAAACTACAACAAAACTAAGACAAGATCCAGACACTTCACCAACTCCAGACTAAAATTTTAACACAACAGCGCTAACAGAACTTTCACACACCAATGGCAATTGCAGGGCATCTAATTTTACCCTTTAAGCCTCTGCTTGTCCCCACAGTGGCTAATGAGATGAAGCAGTCTGACAGTGCACAGTTGCTGAAAGCAAGGACATTCGGTCTGGACATCAGAACAGACTGTTTCCACTTACTGTCGTCTGCAGAATCAGAGAAGGGTCCTTAACATTCATTCACTACTCGCCTCATCCCACCAGAGACTCTTCTAGCTGTGGCACCCCAGCTAGCCCTCTCAGGAATCTCTCTTTGTGTTCATGTTGCCATGGAGATCGCTGTGAATGATGCAGACTGATTGGGATGTGGAGAGGTCTTTTTTTGGAGTGCAGGGGGGATCGCACCTACAGTGTATCACAAAAGTGAGTACACCCCTCACATTTCTGCAAATATTTCATTATATCTTTTCATGGGACAACACTATAGACATGAAACTTGGATATAACTTAGAGTAGTCAGTGTACAGCTTGTATAGCAGTGTAGATTTACTGTCTTCTGAAAATAACTCAACACACAGCCATTAATGTCTAAATAGCTGGCAACATAAGTGAGTACACCCCACAGTGAACATGTCCAAATTGTGCCCAAATGTGTCGTTGTCCCTCCCTGGTGTCATGTGTCAAGGTCCCAGGTGTAAATGGGGAGCAGGGCTGTTAAATTTGGTGTTTTGGGTACAATTCTCTCATACTGGCCACTGAATATTCAACATGGCTCCTCATGGCAAAGAACTCTCTGAGGATGTGAGAAATAGAATTGTTGCTCTCCACAAAGATGGCCTGGGCTATAAGAAGATTGCTAACACCCTGAAACTGAGCTGCAGCATGGTGGCCAAGGTCATACAGCGGTTTTCCAGGACAGGTTCCACTCGGAACAGGCTTCGCCAGGGTCGACCAAAGAAGTTGAGTCCACGTGTTCGGCGTCATATCCAGAGGTTGGCTTTAAAAAATAGACACATGAGTGCTGCCAGCATTGCTGCAGAGGTTGAAGACGTGGGAGGTCAGCCTGTCAGTGCTCAGACCATACGCCGCACACTGCATCAACTCGGTCTGCATGGTCGTCATCCCAGAAGGAAGCTGACGCACAAGAAAGCCCGCAAACAGTTTGCTGAAGACAAGCAGTCCAAGAACATGGATTACTGGAATGCCCTGTGGTCTGACGAGACCAAGATAAACTTGTTTGGCTCAGATGGTGTCCAGCATGTGTGGCGGCGCCCTGGTGAGAAGTACCAAGACAACTGTATCTTGCCTACAGTCAAGCATGGTGGTGGTAGCATCATGGTCTTGGGCTGCATGAGTGTTGCTGGCACTGGGGAGCTGCAGTTCATTGAGGGAAACATGAATTCCAACATGTACTGTGACATTCTGAAACAGAGCATGATCCCCTCCCTTCAAAAACTGGGCCTCATGGCAGTTTTCCAACAGGATAACGACCCCAAACACAACCTCCAAGATGACAACTGCCTTGCTGAGGAAGCTGAAGGTAAAGGTGATGGACTAAACCCAATTGAGCACCTGTGGCGCATCCTCAAGTGGAAGGTGGAGGAGTTCAAGGTGTCTAACATCCACCAGCTCCGTGATGTCATCATGGAGGAGTGGAAGAGGATTCCAGTAGCAACCTGTGCAGCTCTGGTGAATTCCATGCCCAGGAGGGTTAAGGCAGTGCTGGATAATAATGGTGGTCACACAAAATATTGACACTTTGGGCACAATTTGGACATGTTCACTGTGGGGTGTACTCACTTATGTTGCCAGCTATTTAGACATTAATGGCTGTGTGTTGAGTTATTTTCAGAAGACAGTAAATCTACACTCCTATACAAGCTGTACACTGACTACTCTAAGTTATATCCAAGTTTCATGTCTATAGTGTTGTCCCATGAAAAGATATAATGAAATATTTGCAGAAATGTGAGGGGTGTACTCACTTTTGTGATACACTGTATTAGACAGACAACTGAAAGACATGGGGTGCAGACAGGGACTTTTTTGCCATGGATGATGCATAAAAAGATCCTATTTTTCAGCTTTTCTGTACATCTGCAACACTATTCTAGTCCACAAAATAAAGTCGACCACCGACCTGCACATTTTAAACTGTGAAACAAAAGACAAGTATCTTTTAATAAATACCTTTATTACCTTTATTTTACTACTTTTCTCAGGTTTTCTTTTGTCATTGGGCAAACCAGTGTGTTCAGGGAAGGGGACGAAGAACAATTTCCTGTACACACGAGCTCACAGACGCCTAACAGCACGGCCACCGTCACTTGATTAATAAAGTAGACAGGAATGTCATCTCTTCCACCCAGAGAGCAAAGACGATCGGCTCCCGGCTTCCGACCACAAATGACTCTGCATTCATCAGGGCTCACACTCAAAATTATCAACCAAATGCTTTTGTGCCAAACGGTCAAAAATAAACGGTCAAATTAGTTTTCATACTGTCCATATTTCACACCAGTGTTGTTTCCCCAGCCCTGGCTCAAAAAAAAAAAAAGTTTAATAATATTATGAACACCATCAAACCACTGCTATTTTGGAGTGTATTATAGCAAAGGTTCTACCTAATTCACAGCCATGAAAATCGCGTCACAGACTTCCTAATCCTCTGGTTCTGTCTAGTCTCTACCCGCATTAGACAGGTTCTAGATGTTGTCATTTGCTCTTTAGCCTTTGTTTTAATTATCAGTGTCATTGTTTGGGATTATATACAAATGAGGCACTAATATATAACAGGTCAGGGTTTTTTTAATTTTTGTTTTGTGTGGAGTTTGCATGTTCTCCCCGTGTCTGCCTGGGTTTACTCCCGGTGCTCCGGTTTCCTCCCACAGTCCAAAGACGTAAGGTAAATTAAGGTAAGGTAAGTAAGGTAAATTGGAGACACTAAATTGTCCATGACTGTGTTCATTATAACCTTGTGAACTGATGAACCTTGTGTAATGAGTAACTACCGTTCCTATCATGAATGTAACCAAAGTGTAAAACACGACGTTAAAATCCTAATAAAATAAATAATTCATAAGTGTAATTGACTGCTGTGAAATGTGGCACTTTACCTTAAAAATCTGTTAAATCTGTTTTTAAAGTTTTTAAAAACGAGGTCTGTGGAAATTAACCTGTGAATTTAGTAGTAATAGAGATGATTAGTATATAAAATAGTTGCAATGTAGCCTATATGCAGAGAAGAGGCGAGCCTCAACTACCTTCAATTCAGCTCTATCCATTCTGTCCTCCAATCCAATCTATTCTCTTTTAAATTGGACGGAGCCCCTTCAGGCTCTGAAGCTTCCATTCTCTGTACTCATAACAACATGCAGCTGGACTGGATGGTATTTGGCCTCGTGCTAACCCTTACAACAGCTGCACACAAAACAGTAATACCATGTAAATTAATCATGTAAATTAACCAAAAAAAGGAGCTGATTTATCTTTAATGAAAAACACTTTTCTACTAGGCTTAGGGCACCATAATGGGTCTGTCCAGTGATAAGCAACCGTTCCAGGCAAACTTCATCACATGCAGCACATTTCAAATGCTAACCACTTTAATTATTAACAAGGACTCAATACGGGGGTAATTATTTTTCCAAACAAACGGTGCCAAAGGCCCAAACTGCTGCAATATGATATATGGTAATTCAGTTCTGCACCACAAAGCTTTTAATCATATTAGATTATTTATTAACCTGAGTGAAATATGACTGGACTGGCAGTTATTTAATAATAATAGCTGACAACAAATCCTGGAAGTGGTGTGATGGGATCATAAATAAAAGGTGGCTAGGAGTTGTAAATTAAATCCTATATTATGGTTTAAACATGGGTGACTGACCATAGCACCACTTAGTATTACAGACCAGTCTGGTAATGGAAGATTAAAACAAAGAAGAAGGTAGAAAAGGTTCGTTTACTAATAGCGAACTAAACAATTCTGTAGTTCATCAATGTTTCTGGGTCAGGGCACCTTTACACCTTTAAGTCTATGTGGCAAGACTTCATGAATCTTTTGGGTTCAGGTTTAACCAATACCATTGCAAAAAGATAGATAAAATCAGTTTTCTAAAATAGATTATATGTTTTCAGATTTGTTGCAGCACTACTGTCAGGTTGCCACTGTTGGGCCCTTGAGCAAGGCCCTTAACCCTCAATTGCTTAGAAAGTATACTGTCACCGTACTGTAAGTCACTTTGGATCAAAGCGTGCACTAAATGCTGAAAATGTAAATGGTTCAGGACTGAAGGTAGAAGGGGGCAGTTAAGGCCACACTCACTCAGGGCCTCTGCTGGCACAGCTAACTAGGTCTGGTGTAAATTAGCCAAACTACTTAACATTGTACACACATTAACAAATTCTTCCACTTGAGATGGCAAACGGATGTGTTCCATTTGTGGGGGTTCATGGGAAAATGCACAGCTGCCCAAGTGCATCACAGAGAGCAGAGGAAACGGAATAGCCCCGCTGACCCGTTTACAGTGTCCTACTGCTGATTAGAGCCAACAAGAAGCAACTAAAGAGAACTTCAGAGAGCGTTCAGCTCCAACATGAACTCAGTTTAAGCTGAACTGACACTGCTGAGCTGTTGCACATCATTATTAATATATTTACACAGTTATATAGATGTTAATATGTTAGTCATTAACATAGTTATACATTAAGTTTTTTTCAGCTGATCTATACTGCCTATGTCTTAATTAAACAAATAGATAAATAAGAGGAAATGAAATCAACTGCGTGAAACCAACGCAGCATCCTGTCTAAGTGCATTACTGCATTGCGCCTAGTGATTACAGAGAAAACTGGACCCACTGTAATCATGACCAGGATAGAGCAGAAGAAAAACATGATAATGAAATAAAATGACATAAAAATCTAAATCTAAAAATCTAATCTCAGAAGAACTAAAATGACAATGTTAGCAGAGCACACCTCACTTTTACTAAATTATATACTATACTGCTCAATTCTATTTTATTACAAATACTTTACAAACTATATATGCAGATGGATTATGTAGATGATTGTATTGAAATAATTTAACAATATAATAATAAAAAAGTGTGATAATTATTTGTTGTATAAATAAACTTTGTGCAAGTAACACAGACACTAAAGAAGTTTCATGTGTTAGAAATAAGGTAGAAAAAAGGAGATGGATAAAATAAAAATTTTAAAAAGTAAAAGTAAAAAATTATCGGTTGATATTAGTGGGTTTGTTAATGACTTAAACTAATAACTTAAATAAATCTGCTGGGAAATTCTTACATCAAGCTTAATAATAAAAAAACATGAACGCAAGAGCCTAATTTTCTTTGCTGGCTGATCAGACAGTACTGTACATAAAACACTTTCCCATGAAAGAATGAAACTTGACACTTGCACAAGGTCTGCCTGCTGTTGATAGTGTCCAAAACATACCAGTATTCCTAAAAATCATCTAAAGAAATCAAAGCAATGCCTGACAAAAAATACCCAAACAATCGTCTGAATGTTTAATTTCTCAACCAAGAGAAGTTAATTAGCTACGTAACTGTAAAGCAGGTAAAACCTCACATGACCTGCTGGTTATTACATTTCTGTCTGTCATCTAAGCAAAGAAACTCAATAAAGGAAAAACACGCTTTTATTACCTCCCCTGTCTGTTTGCTTTTAATAAAATCTTGTAGTTTAGCCAGTTTAATCATTTTCATATCAAAAGAGCTTTTAAATAAAGTTAAAGATATGTCAGCATCAGTAACTTAAGTTCGCAAGTAAAAAAAAAAAAAAGGTTTTATGTATTTAATGTGTGGTTGTTTAGGTGGTACAGTGGTAAAGTGCACTAGCACACTACAGCTGAGATGGGGTCCGAATATGAGTGGTGCTATTGGCCGGTCGGGCGTCTTAATGGACATGATTGGCTAGAAAATGAATTGGCCAAAACAGCCTGGCCACTTGGAGTTCCCCTTGTCAGTGCACTCTCAATTTGATTTAAATAATAAAGGAATTTATTAAGGTTTGCGTCAGGAATATAACATAGCTGAATCTCATTCAAGGTTCATGGGTATTTATACTTTACAGGTAAACAGCATGTGTGCTCTCCAGAAGCTCACCCTCATTTTCAGATAAAATTCACCCTGAGTAACAGGATCCCACCGTTCACGTTCTGCAAAACTAAAAAAATGCTTTACTCATGCTTGAGAGAACAGTAACTAGTGGCAACCTCATTCATTAGCGTGCTCTTTAATGCCTGCCACGGAGCCACGGTAAATGTCCTGGAACGGCACTTCATTTATTAAAGCGGTTCTGACTGCACACCAGGCTTTATTGTTATGGGAAAAACAGATCATGTTCTCTGTTAAATGTAAAATCTAGATGGATACATAAACACGGGCTAGTTTTAGTTGTTTGTGCTTTTGTACGAGCTCTGATTGTGAACAGATTCTTATCTAGACACATAAAAGGTCTGGCTTCAGTCGGGTGTCTGGTTTGAATTAAGCAACATCAATCTCATGCTTGGATTTTTATTTAAAGTAGATACTAAACAAAGGCTTGCTTTAGGGTCCACCGTCAGCTTAAAATTAACATAAACTAATAAATAACAATCACAATATGCCATTTTTAAATGCTCAGGTGATGCAGCTGTCTATTCTGCTAGCTCACCACTGCTGAGATCTGGGTTCGATTCTCATCAGTGCTATCGACCGGCCAGGCACATAAACAGACATGACTGGCCGAAGAGGGTGGCTGAAGCTCTGTGAAGGATTGGTGCTTTGTCCAGAGTATTCCAAGAAGGTCTGGCTTGTTATAAGTTATACGGGAGGCCAGTAGAGTTCCTCCACATCTCATCAAACCATCTCTTTATAGACCTGTGCAAAGAGGCACAGCCATGCTGGGGGGGGCTGGGGTTCGGCAACTCATTCAAATCTCATTCAACGTGACATGAAATCAAGTGATCTTCAAAAAAAAAAGCAAATATATGAACTGTTTGGAAGAGGTTCCTAGGGGCAGGACTGCCACAAGACCATTATTCAAGGTCTGAAAACAATATTTGTCCTTATTTTTTATTTTTGGCAAATAAATGCACCAAATGGAAGTTCAAGACAAATGTTGTCAGTAGTTTATACAATGAAACAAAGAAGGTGAATCATGTCCATTAGGGGTACAGAATAAATACTTTTTGTGTGTTTGTTTTTTCTTGGACCATCCTTAGACTTGGTTTGTGCTGTTCTTTGCATTTCAGCTACTGATACCCATAAAAAAAATCAACAAAATCTAGGAAACAGAAAAACAGGTAAGCCTGTAAAACTGCTGATCCTTATTTCCTAGTCATGAAGTCATTAGGGACTGGATATGCATAAGGAAGCAAGCTGACATAAAGCAGATGCACCATTAGGCTGAATTTTATCATTAGGACGCCTGGTTTCCTTGGAGTCCTCCTATATAAAGCCTCTTGACGTCTACAGGGTATTGACTGACATGCTAAGAGGCCATGCTGTTTCTTCCTCCATGACCTCCAGCTGCCGTGACTCACACAGATAGCAGGGACCTCCATGTGTGTATAAGTGATGCAAAATGAGGACAGCAAGGGGGAAAGAGAGGAACAGAGATCTATGAAAGAAAAGGACAAGGAGACATGTTAACGTTTCTATCACGCCCCTCATTCCAACTACGACCATACAAATGCAATCTGCAAATGTAGTACCCTATAAAATCCACAACATGGAGAACACGAACAAAAGTGCACATTTGAGGCATAAATATAGATTCAAACTTGCATAGAATTTGAAGCTTCTGATATACATTCAGATAAGACCAGTAATGCTCAAACACTTTCTGCAGTGCTTCTTTTGGTCTGGAAAGCAGTGTGCAAATAGTCACCAAAATGTAAACTTCAAAGCAGAGAGATGCATTTGGGACACATCCATTGGACAGGACCTTGATGTGCCATGTGTACATACATCACAGCATGCACAACGGTACCCTTCATTCAGCAAAGGTGCATTTGTTCACTAGCTGCATTGAACCAATTGACAAAAAGTCAAAGTTATTAACACCAGGTACTTTCAATAGCTCATTGAGCTTTGTGGAGTGTGGAGTTAACTGAATAGCTGTACAAACTCACAATTCATAAAACTATGAACTAAAATCAGGCATGGATCATGCTGGATGAGAGGGCATTGCTGGTAATTGATGCTTCAATTCATCCCAAAAGTGTTCAGGCCTCTGTGTAAGTCACTGGAGTTTCTTCACACTAAATGTATCAAACCTTGTCTTTATAAACTTCACTTTGAGTGCAGTGGCACAGTTATGCTGAAACATGGAAGGGTATTTCACAAACTTTCAAAACCATATATATCCTGTATAATCCTTTTTTTATATTATACCAGTTAGCAGTGGGTGTGACTTAAATACCTAAACTCAATAATTCCAAGCAATTCACCATATTCTTTATCATGTATTTTATTTAGCATATTATTACAAATCAAGCTACAGTACCGTTGTTTTTGTTTGTTTTAATTAATAGCACACATCTACGACCCTATTAAACTTTAATTAGAGCATTTAGAGCAGAAGGTTCTTTTCTTTTCCTATTATAGATGAGCAGATAAAAGACATCTAACTGGAACATGCCAGTAATCCTTCTTATCTGGTATTGAGGACGTCAACCAGCTTTACCTGTTACATCATTTGCAAGAGGGCATTACTAACAGAATAGAAAATGCTAGCTAGCAAGCATAAACTCAAAAAACACACAGAAAAAGTCATTTGTTCAAGCCCCAGGATGCCAGTGCTGGGCGCTCAATACTCAGTCGCTTGGATTGTTTACTTCTGTTAAGTATTTACATTTACATTTTCAGCATTTAGCAGACACCTTTATCCAAAGTGACTTACAGTACTGTGACAGTATATTGTTTAAGCAATTCAGGGTTAAGGGCCTTGCTCATGGGCCCAACAGTGGCAACCTGGAAGTGGTGGGGCTTCAATCAGCGACCTTTGGATTACTAGTCCAGTACCTCAACCGTTAGGCTACATAGATGTAAATGCAAGTGTAAATGTAAATGTAAGGAGGACGGAGTATTAAGAGGAACAGACATGACTTCTGAATTACCTTGAGCTAAAGAAAAGCTTTGGCAAAATAGATTTCTTTCTAAGCTGTAGCTAATCTCCGTGCTTCTCTATGTCAGATCAATGAAACATAGAGAACGTGCCAAGTGCCCTCATCCATACACATGAGGTCTCAGACGCCTAAGATTGGCTAGAGTTGCATGACTGATCGGAGGAGTGCCAATAAGCTCCAAGCTTCTGCCCGTAGTCACCCAGCCTTTTGGCATTTAGAGAAAATGTATTTTTGTTGTATTACTCAACAACTACTGAATCTTTTTGAGCTTTTACTGCTACATAAAGTCTCCTGCTGCATTTCATGCAAACAAATACGCAGCTCATCCTCTTCACGTCAATGTTTACCTTAATTAGCTATGCAATGTTCTTATCTTTCTCTACATTGATGTATTCCCCAATGGAAAATCCATATCTGAAATGCAGCTACAGCCTGGAAATGTAAGCTTTTTAATCTTATACAACACATGCACCCACTTCCAATAGATCCAATTCCATCAGAACAGACAGGAGAAGAGCTCACAGTAAATACAGCCTATAAAGATATGAAGATCAGCTGATCGAGTCTGAGCTGCCGGTACCAGGGATAATTTAGTAGGAATAAAAATTTTAACTGAAAAGGTTTTTGCTTTCACAATCCTTTCTACAGCGGACTAAAAAGGAACTGTGAAGCAACTGGAGAGAGGACCAAGTTTAGAATACGCAAAGAGGGCACATGGTGCATCCTGTCATACAGTATCAGTGGTCATGAGGAATCGTCCCTCAGGTTTACCAGCACGACCAAAAGAAACAGAGGGACCAGACTGAGGGGTGCACGAGTAAGCACGGCTTTACATAATAATTCTCTATAAAAAGCAATTCTTTCCTTCAACTGAAACACTCACTCATCAGAGCATGATTAAAACACACTGGTACTCACGTTACTTTTAATGTTCAGTTTTTTCTGTTCGCCAATTAAGTACCTCTTGCAAACCAATATAGAATTAGCAAACAGAGACAGACTGGAAGAAAAAAAACAGATTCTAGTTTTCCTCTCTGGAGAGGCTTTACAGCTCTCTCTTTCTCTCATGTGGTCTCTTTTAGCACCAAACCAGCAGGGAGATTCGTTCACAACCTCCTCTCAGATCTGATCTGAGATGGGAAATCAGTCATTTATTCTCAAGGAGCTTCAACTCTGACAGCAATTTGCTTGGATTTTTGCAGTGGATTCTTCCAAAGACCTAAAATTTAAAAGCTCACCCTCATGGACTTGAGCGTTTGAATATAGAACGATAAAAAGAGACACAAAATAAGAGCTACACTATACAGTTTAGACAAAGTATTGGGACACATCTTCTAATTGCTGAATTCATGTGTTACTTTAATCAGGTATAGAAAGGAAATGATATTCTTCCATCTTTGCAGCAACAGTTTAGAGAAGGTACTTTTTTGTTTCAGCATTAGTGTCCCTGTGCACAATGCAGACATGAGGAAAATCTCAGCTTAAAGAAACCTCAGTGACCTGCACAGAGCTCTGACCTCAGCCCAACTAGACAGCTTTGGAATACCATGGAACTGGAACATTTGGAGCAATTGAGGCTTACTTGACAAATAAATGCTTTTATTGAGCTGAATGGGTACAAATTCTCATAGCCATACTTCAAAGTCTTGTGAAAAGCCAAGTCAGTGGTCGAGAAGTGGCTGTTGTTATAACTGACAAGATCACAGAGGTTAGTCTATTTTAATATCATTTGTTTTTAAACAGGGGTGTCAGACAAGCTCATGATTAGCTCATGGTACTGTGTGTTGAGGCTTTCCCACATGGGTCAGTTCTGGTGCACAGAAGCATTGTGGGACTGTGCGATGCTGCTCTTGTTCATATCAGATCCATTTTTCCTCTTTCACACAATTGTCTGCTAAGTAGTAAATATTAAAACTTAGCTCAGGGTCAGCTGCTTTTTATGTCCTTACTGCTGCCAGAAAAAAATTGGAGGGGAAAGTGTACCCCTCCATGCACTCCTACACAAGACGAGGGGTCCGGCTGATAGTAATTCCACTTCACAGCCCAGTTCTTACCAATTACTGACCTCCTTAACCCACCAATCAATAAAATGCAGCACATTTCTGAAGATTTGGCCCTGCAGTTCAGCATGTTGGGTTTGAGATGAAATAACTACTGTACAGTACAGCGGTAAAGTACAGACTGTACAGTCAGCTTTAATTTAAGGGTTTGTGCGGCCATTCTAAACAGAACCATATAAATTATACAGTGCTTTTCATATGTAGCAGTCATTATTTTAGGGGATCAAAAGTCAGGTAATGGGTTCCTTATTTAGTCTTCTTAAGTAATGTTTGTCCTTGCATTAACAAAAATGATACATTATTTTGAACTGTAGTGAATCACTGTTGCTGACCAAACTATACTGTGCCCAAACAGACTTAGAGAAGTATCATAATATTTGTCTGGCTAAACACTTTATTAGGAACACTTTATTATTCATTACAATCACAAGCACAGATCAAGATCTTCAGGTACTGTTAACATTCATCATCACAGTAGTGAAAAGTGTCTTTAATTGTGGCATGTTTGCTTATGCCAATGATGCAATGAGAACATGCAACGAAATGCCAAAAACACCAATTTACCAGCCTTCCAGAGAATGACCAGACTGGTTTGCACTGACAGGAAGGCTGCGGTAACTTTAAAAACCATTTATTACAGCCATGGTACAAAAAAAGTCTCAGAATGCTGAACTTGAGGCAGTTGAGCTACGATAGACACAAACTAGGACATTTAGGACTACAGTGGACACAGGCTCACTAAAACTTGACAGTTGAAAATTCTGAAAATGTTGTATGGTTTGATGGATTTTAATTTCTGGATCAGAAATTGGTGTAAACAACATGAATTGTGAAACTACGTTAATTGTTTGTCTATTTGATTTTTCCATTGTGGAGAACACTGACAGACACTGAAATGGATTTCATATATAAACATTGACATGTAAGAGATCTGGTAAGGTATTGATAGGGTTTCTGGATTGTTCGGCTCGCACAGTGGTCTAATGCGCTAGCCCACCACTGCTGACAATCGGCTGTGCCTCCTAAAATACGTGGCTGCATCAAAAAGGGCTTCCAATGTGATCAGCTCTGATGAGCCCTAAATGCAGGAGCAGCCAAAAGAACAAAAAGAACTTGTAAACCTCTTCCACTAATTATCCACCTACTTTCTTACATTCACATGCAATCTGTTTGCTGTGCTGGGATTACGACCTTATTAACATTAATTAGTAACTCTGACCTTGGCCTCCTCACAGAAGCACAGCAAGATGCACATCTGGCAGCAGTCAAGTTGACCCCTACCAAACTGAGAGACTTACACACACAAAAGCATAAATAAATGTAGGGTGACTAAGACTAAACCAGGTTCAATCCTAACAGCCCCTCAGTCCCTGGGACCACTGTCTTAGTAAACCCAAACACAGCGTTCTATACAGGAACGGGAACGTGAACAGTTAAACAGTAAAGGAAGCACAACACAAAAAGAAGCTCTCAATCAAATCATCTGTTTCTAATGCTGGTGCTCTGGTGTGGATTACAGGAAAGCATTACTGGAGAACTTGGACTGACCCCACATCTCCAACCCTGGGGAAACAGTTAGCAGTGACGTTGGGGTCAGGTAAAGGAAAGAGCACATGCCTAATGCAGCAGTTCCCATTTTTATTACATTTTTTATAACTCGTACAGACATTCCAGAGGAGACAAGCAAGAGACTGTAGCAGAAATCTCACAGGCGCTGGGACTGTAAACCTCCATGGTGTTGAAAAGCATAAACCAACCATCTTCAAAACAGCTATCCACCTTTATCCAAAGCGACTTACACTACAGTCACAGTATACAGTCTGAGCAATTGAGGGCTAAGGGCCTTACTCAAGGGTCCAACAGCAGCAACCTGGCAGTGGTGGGGCTTGAACCAGCGACCTTCTAAACAATAGTCTAGTACCTTAACCACAAGGCTACGGCATGCCCGGTAAGCATGATAAAACATGATAAGCAGCTGGATTCTTCTTATTTATAGTTTCTCCCAATCTAATCGTATGCAATACCCAGTTGTATATCCGCTACTGTTGCAGACCCCTACCTTAACAGAGGAGGGCCGTACCTAACACACAGACCCTCTAACGTGTGTAGTAGCCTACCGCTTCTTTTCACCTGCACTAGGCGGGTTCACAAAGTAATCAGTATTGGATACTAAAAGTCATGCACTGCTATCCGTTATTCCCCATCACCGTGCAGGCAGAAACAAGCAGAGGCAGCAATTGCAGCAACAAAGAGGAATTCCCTTTGGCCCGTCCTCCCTCAAACACAGCCAGTCATGTCTGTGTAGGCGCCTGGCCGGCCAATAACAAAGCTGAGATTTAAACTTTTAAATTTTGTTAGACACGCTGCCTTACCTGTAGTATCTGGACTGCAGGTAAGTGGAGCACACAGCTTTGGACACATGACTTGCAGAGCCGAAGTCGATGACCTTGACTCTGTAGGGTTGTCGAGCAGGATCCACCAGCATGATATTTTCAGGCTTCAGATCGGCGTGGATCAGACCCAGACTCTTCAGCTTCATCAGGGCTGTGGCCACCTGCTGCAGGATAGGCCGGATGTACTTGAGGGGCAGTGGGCTGAACTTGTTCTGCTTGAGGAAGTCGTACAGGTTCTGCTCCAACATCTCAAACACCAGGCACGTGTGGTTCTTGTGCTGGAAGCACTCGTACGCCCTCACGAAGTTGAAATCGTCCGCGCTTTCTGTGCTCAGACGTGCCAGGATGCTGACCTCGATCTGGCCTTGGCGTGCATATGATGGGTGGTTCTTCAAGATCTTGATAGCCACAATCTCACTGGTACCGCGTTTCCAGCACTTCACTACCTGACCAAAGGTCCCCCGACCTAGAAACTCCAAAACTTCATATGTATTGGTCATAGAGCAGAGTACCTCATGTTGCAGGAGCTGGTAGTCACCCTCGCTGTTTGCGCCGCTGGTCTTGGACGTGGCTGTAGTGGAGGCGGTGGCAGCAGTGCCCGCCGGGCCACTCTGTCCGTTGTTCTGGAGCATAGGTGCTGCCTGGGGCGGCTGTTGTTCCTCCACCACGTGCACGCTGCTTCCACTGCCGTTGTTGTTGTCAAGCTCCTCGCTCTTGCGCTTAAGCCCACATCGCTGGTACGTATCCAGCAAGCTAACAGTGCTGCGGCGTGTCAGGTTGTGTCCTCCACTGCCACTGCCACTGCTGCTTCCCGTGCTCCCCAGAAGCTGGCCAGCCACCCCAGAAGTGCTACTTGCCGAGGCCACTACAAAGTGACCCGAGCTGGCTGGGAAGAGAAGAGCCTGTTCGTAGGGTAGGGAGGCGTTTGAGACCTGGAGCGGGGCGGCGTTGATGCCCACCGGGGCGGTGGACACACACTGCTTGCTGTTCTGACTGTAGACCTTGCTGTGCGTACCGTACCCTGTCATATCCCAGTTGCAACTCTGCTCCACTTTTAATTTCTTCACGCTAAAGAAGGCACTTGATTGAAGAGTGTGGGGGGAGAAGACTTGCACTTGCGAGGCCATACCTGAGAGAGAGAGAGAGAGAGAGAGAGAGAGAGAGAGAGAGAGAGAGGGAGAGGGGAGAAACCAGAAGTGAATATGAGACCTTGAAACTTGAGTGTTAGCTTTAAATACAAACTGTACAGGCCAAGGCAGAGTCCTGACGCTAATTTATTGCAAAGATGCTTCGCCATTCATCTTTCTATTTATCTACTGCCAGATTCAAGATTATGTTAGAAGTACCTGCTTCAGAGCTGCATAAGGTTAAGACTACATCAAGATTAGCTTGAATACATTAAAAAATACACAAAGTAAACTAAATAAAATAAATTCAGCATTGCTGTTTAGTAGCTGGTTTACATTCATGCCTGTCAGGCTTTCTTTGTAAGGACTGCAGCAGGATAAAGAGCTTTGATGACACAAACGCTTCCAGGATTAGCAAACGTAGGATTTCTCCTTATGTCACAGCTCACTAGTCGCCGTGTTGTGTTTTTCTAATTTAAAGTGGAATCCACACAGTTCAGGCTTTTGTGAAACAGTGAGAATCAGTTTCGTCATGTCTGTGTTTCGCTTTTGACGAAGCCATATAAAAATGTGTGTTAGTGGTGGCGCTTTTAGAAGGTCAGTGGCAAATTTAGTTTAGGCAAAGTTTAGTCCGATTGCAATGGTAAGCTGTAAAAAATGAGCAGCAAATCTGTTGCTGATGTGCAAGGTTCAGGGTGGCATAGTGGCTAGGTAGGCAGAACCACCTCTGTAAACATGAAACAATGGCACAGTCACGCCAAAAGCAGTTTGAAGCAAAATGTTATGTATACAGTGTAAAATGTGCATATGCACAGCATCAGACCACTGCAAACGCATCAGCTATTCTTTTATTTACCCACCTAAATGATGATGAACTCCCGACGGTCTAAATGACTGACTAACAACATATTTATTATGTGAATTAAACAAACGTCCTGATCTTTTACTCAGTGTTTCTATGCTATTGAATGAGTGTATAGCCTATATTGTGCAAACATGAAGATTCTTTCAGTATGTGGCTATGCATACATTTCATGTTAATGTACAGTTAAGGTATATTAACTGTACCTTCATCCATCAATCCATCCATCCATCCATCCATCCATCCATCCATGCATCTATCTATCTATCTATCTATCTATCTATCTATCTATCTATCTATCTATCTATCTATCTATCTACAGTGCCTTGCAAAAGTATTCAGCCCCCTTGAACTTTTCAACCTTTTGCCACATTTCAGGCTTTAAACATAAAGATATGAAATTGTAATTTTTTGTGAAGAATCAACAACAAGTGGGACACAATCGTGAAGTGGAACGAAATTTATTGGATATTTTAAACTTTTTTTAGAAATAAAAAACTGAAAAGTGGGGCGTGCAATATTATTCAGCCCCCTTGCGTTAATACTTTCTAGCGCCACCTTTTGCTGCGATTACAGCTGCAAGTCGCTTGGGGTATGTCTCTATTAGTTTTGCACATCGAGAGACAGAAATTTTTGCCCATTCTTCCTTGCAAAACAGTTCGAGCTCAGTGAGGTTGGATGGAGAGCGTTTGTGAACAGCAGTTTTCAGCTCTTTCCACAGATTCTCGATGGGATTCAGGTCTGGACTTTGACTTGGCCATTCTAACACCTGGATACGTTTATTTGTGAACCATTCCATTGTAGATTTTGCTTTATGTTTTGGATCATTGTCTTGTTGGAAGGTAAATCACCGTCCCAGTCTCAGGTCTTTTGCAGACTGCAACAGGTTTTCTTCCAGAATGGTCCTGTATTTGGCTCCATCCATCTTCCCATCAATTTTAACCATCTTCCCTGTCCCTGCTGAAGAAAAGCAGGCCCAAACCATGATGCTGCCACCACCATGTTTGACAGTGGGGATGGTGTGTTCAGGGTGATGAGCTGTGTTGCTTTTATGCCAAACATAACGTTTTGCGTTGTGGCCAAAAAGTTCGATTTTGGTTTCATCTGACCAGATCACCTTCTTCCACATGCTTGGTGTGTCTCCCAGGTGACTTTTTATAGATATCTTTGAGAAATGGCTTTCTTCTTGCCACTCTTCCATAAAGGCCATATTTGTGCAGTGTACGACTGATTGTTGTCCTATGGACAGAGTCTCCCACCTCAGCTGTAGATCTCTGCAGTTCATTCAGAGTGATCATGGGCCTCTTGGCTGCATCTCTGATCAGTCTTCTCCTTGTTTGAGCTGAAAGTTTAGAGGGACGGCCGGGTCTTGGTAGATTTGCAGTGGTCTGATACTCCCTTCATTTCAATATGATCGCTTGCACAGTGCTCCTTGAGATGTTTAAAGCTTGGGAAATCTTTTTGTATCCAAATTCGGCTTTAAACTTCTCCACAACAGTATCTCGGACCTGCCTGGTGTGTTTCTTGGTCTTCATGATGCTCTCTGCGCTTTAAACAGAACTCTGAGACTATCACAGAGCAGGTGCATTTATACGGAGACTTGATTACACACAGGTGGATTCTATTTATCACCATCAGTCATTTAGGTCAACATTGGATCATTCAGAGATCCTCACTGAACTTCTGGAGTGAGTTTGCTGCACTGAAAGTAAAGGGGCTGAATAATATTGCACGCCCCACTTTTCAGGTTTTTATTTCTAAAAAAAGTTTAAAATATCCAATAAATTTCGTTCCACTTCACAATTGTGTCGCACTTGTTGTTGATTCTTCACAAAAAATTACAATTTCATATCTTTATGTTTAAAGCCTGAAATGTGGCAAAAGGTTGAAAAGTTCAAGGGGGCTGAATACTTTTGCAAGGCACTCTATCTATCTATCTATCTATCTATCTATCTATCTATCTATAGATCCATCCATCCATCCATCCATCCATCTATCTATCCATCCATCCATCCATCTATCTATCCATCCATCCATCCATCTATCTATAGATCCATCCATCTATCTATCTATACATCCATCCATCCATCTATCCATCCATCCATCCATCTATCTATAGATCCATCCATCCATCCATCCATCCATCCATCCATCCATCCATCCATCCATCCATCTATGAGGGTTCTTCATAAAGTTTTCTCACTTTTTTAAACTCTATTTATTAAGAATTTCAAAAACAAATAAAATAACTTTTCTACATCGTCACCCTCTGATGAATTTTTCCCAGCATTGTACCAACTTCTTGGTTTTGTTTTTGGTTGAGCACGTAGCCACTGATATGCCGCTGCTTTCATCATCACATAAAAATCTTCTTCCCCTTAAAGCTTCTTTGAGTGTCCAAAACGGTAAAAATCAGATGGTGCTAAATCCGGACTATAATACTCTCAGTCTCTCAGACACAACCAATTACTACTCCTCACACCCTCACCGCTTCCAACCAAAATCTATCTATCTATCCATCCATTCATCCATCCATCCACCCATCCATCTATCCATCCATCCACCCATCCACCCACCCATCCATCTATCCATCCATCCACCCATCCATCCATTTATTCTAAAAAACACTTAAAAAGCATATATCATTAGATGAGTAATTTTCACACAGATGCCCAGTGGAGACTAGAAATCTAAAATCTCATTTTCTATCCTCTAGTGCACTGTGTGCATGTGTTCTGTTCTATATGTAAACTGAGAACAGTTTAGGACTTAGTATATTAGCTTAATATCACTAAGCATCTTAGCTTACTATCACATTTAAAAAGAGGTTTGAGAGAAACTGTGCTAGTATGACACATACTGAATGACCTTTGACTGACGTTAAACCTTAGATTGAGGTCGTATTGCCATAGATTGAAAATCTAAAGTCTTGGACTTTAATATCACATATGAAAGTAGAACAGATCAGATTCACAGATGCCAGTTTTTATGTCATTTGACTGTTTATAGACACATCTGGGTTACATTTGGGGAAAAGATTTGGGCGACTTATTCTAGCGTGAACGCACCCCAGAGACTTGATCTTGGTGTTAAACAGCTGCATCACCCAAGCACATAACCTGCATATTTTAACTCTTATACTCAAAATGTATTATAGACCTCAATAGAAGTATGTGTTTCATTCAGTCAGTTACAGGAAAAGAACAGTTGCAGAAGTGATTATCTCCAGAGAACTTAAAGAAATATTTGAAGTATTTTAAGAAATAAAAGCAATGTGCCGTCCTTATGCCAGGATGACCGACCACTCAGCCTGCTTTCACTGCAATTCACTTTTGTTTACTGACAGGGCAAAGACGCCGCCCTTACAGGCGTATCAACAAACACGAGAAGCATTTAAACCGTATTTCAACCTCAAATCCTTTAAAAAAGGCAACAAAAGCAGAGCAGAGCACACTGGAGCTCCTGGGAACCCTCTACTTCAGAATAAGCAGCGCTTCTCCCAGCAAACAACAGCCCAAAAATAGCCCTTCCAAACTGTGCTGTTCAGAGCACTAAAATAATGATTACAACAGCTCTGGCAGAATTACACAGAGGGTATTGCTCCAGTTCCAGAATCTCCAACGTGAAGCAAATTAGTGATCTAACAAATCAAAGGAACCTCCTGCGCAGATCTCACACACCTGGAGAAACATCTAACACACACCAGCCGCGATACACACACTCCCAGACACGCAGCAGGACGGATTCAGACTGCATCAGGCAGCCTTCTTTTCACCGCTCTGTGTTTTCTTGTGCCAGCGAGTCTCAATTATGCTAATGTATTACCTGCATGAATTGAATTAATTCACTTCTCTGTGAGATGAATGTACAAGCGATGCTCTAAAATCTGTTCCGCTTACAATAAACCGCTTTGCGTCCATGCTGACTCGCTGGCGTGGGGACCTGCTGATGAATTAAATAAACAACTAAATGCCGGTCCTAATTTCAATTCAAACCTGCAATACATCTATGTAAAAACAGGTTTTAGATATTAAAATTTGTAAATGTAATCTTGCAATCCCCATTTCTCTGATTTGTATGCATGGACGTATGAACCTTGTTTAAACTGAGTTTGTCCATATTGCTGAAGTAATCATACAGCTGCTGTATAACGAGCCAAACACATCTGTGTCTGAGTGTATTTTTGTGTGTAATTTTTAAGGGGTGGATAAAATTACAGAAATCCCAGATGAAGATTGGCTTGGCTTTGATGCTTGAGTCAGCATGTGTCAGCTACACTATGTGTCGACACCCGACTATTAGCCAGTCGGACAGCCCACAAATGAATCAAACATATTTACAGGACCAGGTGAACCCAGTGGTGCGTTATCCTGTTGAGGTTTCTACACAGTCGAGTCACATTATTATGAGCACCAGCTGATTTCCAAAATAACCGCTGTGTGCAGCACGGACAGCAGCTAGACGAGCAGGGAGTGACTCAATAAGGTCCTGGTAGGTTGTCACAGGTATCTGGAGCCATGCTGACTGCACTGCATCCCACAGCTGCTGGAGGGTGTGTGGGGGAGGATCCATAGAGCACACACGACCGTCGAGGTGGCCTAACAGATGCTCAATTGGGTTCAAGTCCGGGAAATTAGCGGGCCAGGGTAGTACTTAGAGTCTTGGTCATGCTCTTTCAACTTATTTAGGACATTTCTAGCATTGTCTTGCTGGAAGATCCCATCCCAAAGATTTTTATTAATGGTTCATACAGAACATCCAAGATCTCTAAGATTTTAAAGCACCGCAAAAAAACTTGAGGTTGCGCCCCGGTGATTAGTCCACTAGCACACCAGAGCCGAGATTCTGAGCTTCCCAAGTTTGAATCTCGGCTCTGCTACCGGTCGGCTGGGTGGCTTCTGGTGCCTGTAGCAGACAAAATTGGCCTCTAGTCTGCTGGGTGGGAAAGATCGGACTAAGCGGTGGGATTATTAACGCTGTACAAGGACCTTGGTTGTCCGGGGCACCTGTACAGAAGTGGAGGAGTGCAGAAATCAGGGTGTGGCTCTCCACTGAAGTATGGGAGAATAAGAAGTGATTGGTGGACTGCGCACACGTAGGGAGGTGTGTTAAGTAAATGTACACCCTCCTTTCATGCCAATGGGGTCACCAGAAGCGGACTGTCTACGCTAAATTGGAAGAAAAAGCGCTCAAGCTTTCTCACCACAACTAAGTCTCGAGTTTGAGTTTTTGTATGCCACTGGCCAGGCTGGCTGTATAACACGGAGGAAATGCTGGATGGGTTATAGCCGCCTTCCAACTGAAAAACTGACTTCCACTGCCTTGTCAAAGTGACAAAATAATAGTGCTACTTATTTTAAAATCTCTATAATTATATTTTATAAATATTTCCTTATTTATTAACGTCCTGTAAAAAGGATCTCATATAAACATCACATTGCCCACGGCTGTCTATAAGAACAAGTTTCAGTTTGCTGCTTTATGTTCATCTCCAGAGAACATACAGAACCTCACTTGGTTTGAGGAATTCCTTGACACAAGGACATTCTCACGGAAGGAAGCGGAGGGAGGACGCTCAGCAGGGCACTCTGTCATTATTATGCATTTCTCACTTGTGCTGATAGCTACAGTTTCAAAGCCAGCCTGCTTTTCCTGGACTCCCTTTGCCCTTGGTTAAATCCCACAACGTCTCCTCCTGTACTTGTTCATGCAGACAGGTGGTGTCAGTTCTGACAGGCTCATCGCGACTACAGTCGTCCAGTCTCAAGTTAAACGACTCTGGGTTTATTTGTTGTTTTAATGGCTGTTCTGGAGCCATGATGTTCCTTTCTCCTTAAGTCCTTGTGTTGATCACATTCTGAAATCATTCTGTGTACAGTTGAAAGAAAAAGGTTTGTAAAGCATTTGGAATTACCTGGATTTCTGCATTTATTATTATTATTATTATGTATGTACTAACCGTATCGTGATTGATTTGTTTTTCTTTTCTAATATTCAATATACAGTGTATCACGAAAGTGAGTACACCCCTCACATTTCTTGTAATGAATGAAGGCGTAGGACCCAAAGATGCGGAGCAAAAAATGATATTTATTAACAATAAATATATATATACAGATGAACAAAGGAAAGGAGTTAAACAAAAACAATTCGGGAAATCCCGAACGACGCCTTTCTCGTCACTGGCAACTGAAAAGGAAACACAAAAACAGAAAATAGAAAAGCAGCCAACGCGAGGCGCGAACCCGGGTCGCTCACTCGCGGCAATTATAATCACCCCGCTACGCTACGGCGTTGCTGAGGTTACACACTCGCCTTCTGAATATGAGGCTGAAATGAGAGAACGGATCTCAGTAAATAATCCGTAGAAAGGGGCAAAACTTGTAAAGATAATTGTGAGGGGAATAATGGATCGGTTGTGTCACCAGTTTAAAAGACTGGGAAGAAACCGATGACTGAGTTTGGAAAAAGGGTTCAGGCGAGTGGATTCGAACCGGGGATTCACGCATGGAGGAGCGGCGACTTACCGCTCAACCAAACAGCAGTGAATAACCCTGACAAAAGTTCACGCCTTTAAAGGACTGCGGAAGGTGGCAATTAGCCTGATGCTAACCCGCTGCTAGCTTTGCAAGCGGGGACCATATGTGGCAACGCCAAAACAACCACAGCTCGAGGGCTGTAAGGAATCGCACCAGCTCTCCCTATTAAATGAAACAAAGACCCTAAGTTACCTCAGTCTTACGACTTACACACCCAACCGCGCTACCAGGCGCCTGGGGATACCAAACTAGCCCTGCAAAAGGAATGGCTGCAGCAGTGCAGCCAGTCGAAAACAAAGAACAAAGGTGCGACGCCTGCAGACTGGCGACGCCCCCTTAAGTAGGAAGCTGACAGCTGCAGGTCGTTGCCCTAATCAGCTGGCCTCCTATTTGAGGCCACGCTGCTCTTTGTTCTGTAACGCCTGCAACGCTGTGAATTGGTGGTACGTTCGCCAGACGTTGCAGGCACCCTAACAGGACCCCCCCCTCTAGGGACAAAACTTGTAAAGATAATTGTGAGGGGAATAATGGATCGGTTGTGTCACCAGTTTAAAAGACTGGGAAGAAACCGATGACTGAGTTTGGAAAAAGGGTTCAGGCGAGTGGATTCGAACCGGGGATTCACGCATGGAGGAGCGGCGACTTACCGCTCAACCAAACAGCAGTGAATAACCCTGACAAAAGTTCACGCCTTTAAAGGACTGCGGAAGGTGGCAATTAGCCTGATGCTAACCCGCTGCTAGCTTTGCAAGCGGGGACCATATGTGGCAACGCCAAAACAACCACAGCTCGAGGGCTGTAAGGAATCGCACCAGCTCTCCCTATTAAATGAAACAAAGACCCTAAGTTACCTCAGTCTTACGACTTACACACCCAACCGCGCTACCAGGCGCCTGGGGATACCAAACTAGCCCTGCAAAAGGAATGGCTGCAGCAGTGCAGCCAGTCGAAAACAAAGAACAAAGGTGCGACGCCTGCAGACTGGCGACGCCCCCTTAAGTAGGAAGCTGACAGCTGCAGGTCGTTGCCCTAATCAGCTGGCCTCCTATTTGAGGCCACGCTGCTCTTTGTTCTGTAACGCCTGCAACGCTGTGAATTGGTGGTACGTTCGCCAGACGTTGCAGGCACCCTAACATTTCTGCAAATATTTCATTATATCTTTTCATGGGGCAACACTATAGACATGAAACTTGGATATAACTTAGAGTAGTCAGTGTACAACTTGTATAGCAGTGTAGATTTACTGTCTTCTGAAAATAACTCAACACACAGCCATTAATGTCTAAATGGCTGGCAACATAAGTGAGTACACCCCACAGTGAACATGTCCAAATTGTGCCCAAAGTGTCAATATTTTGTGTGACCACCATTATTATCACTGCCTTAACCCTCCTGGGCATGGAATTCACCAGAGCTGCACAGGTTGCTACTGGAATCCTCTTCCACTCCTCCGTGATGACATCACGGAGCTAGTGGATGTTAGACACCTTAAACTCCTCCACCTTATACTTGAGGATGCGCCACAGGTGCTCAATTGGGTTTAGTCCATCACCTTTACCTTCAGCTTCCTCAGCAAGGCAGTTGTCATCTTGGAGGTTGTGTTTGGGGTCGTTATCCTGTTGGAAAACTGCCATGAGGCCCTGTTTTTGAAGGAAGGGGATCATGCTCTGTTTCAGAATGTCACAGTACATGTTGGAATTCATGTTTCCCTCAATGAACTGCAGCTCCCCAGTGCCAGCAACACTCATGCAGCCCAAGACCATGATGCTACCACCACCATGCTAGACTGTAGGTAAGATACAGTTGTCTTGGTACTTCTCACCAGGGCGCCGCCACACATGCTGGACACCATCTGAGCCAAACAAGTTTATCTTGGTCTCGTCAGACCACAGGGCATTCCAGTAATCCATGTTCTTGGACTGCTTGTCTTCAGCAAACTGTTTGCTGGCTTTCTTGTGCGTCAGCTTCCTTCTGGGATGACGACCATGCAGACCGAGTTGATGCAGTGTGCGGCGTATGGTCTGAGCACTGACAGGCTGACCTCCCACGTCTTCAACCTCTGCAGCAATGCTGGCAGCACTCATGTGTCTATTTTTTAAAGCCAACCTCTGGATATGACGCCGAACACGTGGACTCAACTTCTTTGGTCGACCCTGGCGAAGCCTGTTCCGAGTGGAACCTGTCCTGGAAAACCGCTGTATGACCTTGGCCACCATGCTGTAGCTCAGTTTCAGGGTGTTAGCAATCTTCTTATAGCCCAGGCCATCTTTGTGGAGAGCAACAATTCTATTTCTCACATCCTCAGAGAGTTCTTTGCCATGAGGTGCCATGTTGAATATCCAGTGGCCAGTATGAGAGAATTGTACCAAAAACACCAAATTTAACAGCCCTGCTCCCCATTTACACCTGGGACCTTGACACATGACACCAGGGAGGGACAACGACACATTTGGGCACAATTTGGACATGTTCACTGTGGGGTGTACTCACTTATGTTGCCAGCTATTTAGACATTAATGGCTGTGTGTTGAGTTATTTTCAGAAGACAGTAAATCTACACTGCTATACAAGCTGTACACTGACTACTCCAAGTTATATCCAAGTTTCATGTCTATAGTGTTGTCCCATGAAAAGATATAATGAAATATTTGCAGAAATGTGAGGGGTGTACTCACTTTCGTGATACACTGTACATGTTTTACACACTTTGGTTACATTCATGACAGAACAGGTAGTTACTGGTTACACAAGATTCATCAGTTTACAAGTTTAATGTCAAACACAGTCATGGACAATTTTGTATCTTTAATTCACCTCACTTGCACGTCTTTGGACTGTAGGAGGAAACCGGAGCTCCCGGAGGAAACCCACACAGACACAGGAAGAACATGCAAACTCCACACAGAAAGGATCCGGACCGCCCCACCTAAGGATCGAACCCAGGACCTTCTTGCTGTGAGGAAACAGTGCTAGCCACTAAGACACTGTGCCACCCTTTTTAATATTCCTCTATGTATTAATATTGCAGATGTTTTATCAGAAAAGCAGACTTACATTGAGTGTTGAAATGCAAGGCACCTCTACAACCCAATCTCATTTCATTTAATGTAAAACCTGACTTCTCAAAAAGTAATTTTACAATAGTGAGTTTACACAGATTTCCAGGCTGGACTGTAAACCATAAATTAGTGACTTTAACATGGACATGATTTACAAGTATTATTACTTGTGAATGTAAGACCATTTATTAGCAATTAACACTAAAATACAGTAAAATACAAAGTGTTAAGTTTTTTTTTATTTTTGTTGTTGTAATTCTAGGCCTGTGGTTGCCTGGTTGCTGACAGCGCATGTAACTGAGATTCTTTACCGTGGGTATTAGAACCATGGGCCTATGCTAATCCCATAAGCCAACGGGCCAGATGTCACTACTTGGATAATGTTTTTCTTTGCCAGCTCTTAACTCTAAAAATAACTGGATGTAATCGGGATGACTGTGACTACACATGCGCTGACGTATTTGTTTATTAGGAAGGCTGATTAGGAGGGCAAGTGTACCAAGCCGATAGTCGTTCAGACAGAACGTTTCCAGAAGTTGTCTGGTAATCGGCTCCTGAAGTCATCTGGTGGGCTCAGTACATTCCCACAAGCACAGATGTTTTTGAGGTTGTTTTTAAGATGTTGTTATGTTTTTAATAAAATGCCTGGAGAAGAACAGTAAAGCATGCATACTGCACAATATATGAACTGGTGGGTGGATTAAGATGTAAAGCTTAATCCAGCACTGGGAGTCCAGCATTAACAAACACACAACTGTAACCCTTTTATCAGCTGTCAGGTCTGAGCACATTTTCAGTAAACCAAGTACGAGCTGATGCTGTGACATTAGCATTTAAAAAAATTATGGTTTACCCTGTCCACCCCGAGACTAGGAAAAGTCCTTAGAAATCTTCAGCCTGGACGGTGCTTTTTGTGACTCACTCACTAACATACTCATATTTTTTAGGCTAAGTCTTCACAAGTTGTCTTTTTTAGGCAAAACAGTGTAAAATACAATTGGAGACAAAATAATGATGCATATATCAATACTGACAGCTATTTTAAATTTGCTGTTTGCTGTTTTTGACAGCAGTGTAAAAAAGATCCACTAACTGATGAGCACAGCAGGAGCAAGAAAAGAAGCTCAACCATTTTCATTTGTTAGCTACGGTAATGTGATCAAACTGCCGAATGTCTAATTATCTTGTCAATCAAGGTGGACCAGTGGAAGTATAAAATACAGCATATCTGTCATTAAAAAAATGAATAAAAAACACAGTTCATTTACATTTTCAGCATTTAGCAGACGGCTTTATCCAAAGCGACTTACAATACTGTGACAGTATACAGTCTAAGCAATTGAGGATTTAGGGCCTTGCTCAAGGACCCAAGGCAGTGGTAGGGCTTGAACCAGCGACCTACTGATTACTAGTCCAGTACCTTAACCGCTAAGCTACAACATCCCTACAATGTACACAGTAATGACAAAATAGGAAATGGGCACATCCTAGAGGCACCGATCAATTTTAGGGCTTCACACACATGCATTTACTTTCTCACCTAATACCTATGGGGCAGTTTAGAGTGGCCCATGTACATTTTAAAAGGTGAGAGAAAACCCAGAGAAAGCCCAAGCAGACCTGGGAAGAACAGCCGAAAAATCCTCACAGACTGTTACCTGAGGCAAGAATCACAAACTTGCTTTCACACATGCCTAAACGCAACAAAATCCACAGGTCAAGAAGGACTGGGTTTCCTAACAAAAAGGCAAAAGTAAAAAAAATGTTTTACAGAATAAAGTTACAGTTTTTGCATCAACTATTACCAACAGCACAGCAACCCTTGGTCTGGGGTTAAACTCACTAGAAGCTCCAAAGCTTGTTATGTTGTTACAGTCAGTGAACAGAAACATCATCAGTGAACAGAAACAAACCAGAGTTCATGTCCTCTCTTGGCTTTAGAACCGGCCTTTATTCAAATATGCCTTTTGAAAAATGCTGATAAGTCGATTCGAGTACAAAATGAGAGTTCACATGGCAAGAAGCTTATCTTTTAACAACATGCATCCGCAACAATGCGTTCAGTCCCACTTGACAGTCTCTCAGCGGTTAGTTATTCATAAGTGTTTATAGCCTGGACTACGACCATACGCTCTGCTCTCACTGGGTTCATTACCTCTGCTTACACTGTATAAAAGAACACAACTCAGCACACAACTTTTATTTCAATGTTTGAACTCAGTGGAGGTATAAATCTTCTACAGTCCATTGTTTTAGAATACAGGAATGTGAGCATTTATCATACCTGGCACGTCTCATCTGTCAAAGAGCTCGTTTCCTGATGATGGTGAACTGATACTGACCAGTATTTTTGGGTTGGTCATTTTTCTGTCAAATATTAGATCAATGCCACGTTTGACGTGGGAAGTAAAGATGAGGTTAAGGGCATTGGGTGCACAGCAGAGGTGGGAGAGGTACACAGAATCCTTACGTTAAATAGAAGTATTTTAGAAATATTTTATCCAAAAAAAGAATGATAATATTATTAACTCAAGTAAATGTATAACATAAGTACATTAAAATCTAAATGTTATCCTCTATATTTTCTCTTGAGTTTTAAAAATTAAATAAATAAATAGTATGATTTCATTTCTCAAATCACATTGTGGTTTAGAATAACATTAAGTGGTATTTCCTTCTACATCAAATAATGATTTTGTGGTTTAAAATTTCATTTTACTAAAATATCATTAAACTTTATAGCTGTCAGGATTGATGCTGTAGTGGTAAAAGCATTTGTAAAAGGTTTAAACATCATAGTTCTTGGATTTGGCTGAAGGAAACCAACATACAAATCATTTAAAACCACACACAGCTAAGAAATGCCAGACATACAAAAACACTATGTACCCAAAAGTATGTGGACACCCCTCTGAATGACTGATTTTGTTTTTTCCTGTCTCATCCATTGCTATATGGTGTATAAAAATAATATAAGGTAATTGATATGTTTTTAACATAGTGGCTGGTTGGGGGATTTCCCTCTTCTCTTTCAGCATGATGATGCCCCTGAGCACAAAGCAAGGTCTGACTAGTTTACATAAAAAACATGGTTTGACTAGTTGTGTTCAAAAGAGCTCCAGTTGCCTACACAGAGCCTCGATTTCAACCCAGCTGAACACTTATGGGATGAAATAAACTTGGACTGCACACCAGACCTTCACTTCCAACAACAGTGCCTCTACTACCTTGACTCTATTGACTGAATGGGCACAAATTCCCACAAATACACTGTAAATTATTGCAGTAAGACTTCCCAGGGACTTAAGGAGAGATTCAATATAAATACCCATGGTTTTAGAATAGAATGTCCAACAAGCTCATGGTCAGGTGTCCTAATACTTTTGTCCATATAGTGTTTATTGCTCAAATAGCATAAAATCACATAGTTACTAATGCCAATAACATACTCTTAATCATTTTAGTACTGTTGTATCCTTCCTCTGGGGTCTGCTCCTTATGAAGCCCCATTGCACACATAATGTCTAGTAAACAGCACCAGTTTTTTTGTTAGATGTACTTATATTCTTATTTAATATATAATAATATTAAAATAAAATAACATATTTTATTTCCTTGCACTACATTGACGTGTCGTTGTGTGATGCTTGTGATAATTGGGAATTGCTGCTGTAACACAGCAATTTCCCTCCGAGGATCAATAAAGAAATTAATCAATCAATCAATGAACTAGTGGCTCCTTTAAAAACGTATATTAAAAATAACCAGTCCTATAAAAGAAAACTGCCAAACTACTGTCTTTTTAATCAATCAGACCTTGGTTCTCTAAAAGCACTGCAATTTTACTAATAGTCATACAGCATGAATCACTTTACACAATCTCATGCCACATAATAAGTGTTATACTTAAAAAAAAAACTTCTAGGAAACGAGACCCTGAGCGATTTCTCAGAAAAATATTCAAAGAGAAAAACAAGACCTTGGTTTTATATCCTATTTAAAACTAGTACAATAATAACTTGGTAGCAAATATATCATTTATCTGAAGTGTGACCATGGCATTAAGGATTCGGACAAGGACAGAGTAAAGTCACATGTTTTGACTCATCTCCTCGGGCCAAGCCAGGAAAGAGGCATTTTAGTAAATCAGTCTGGTTAATGAATTGACCTCAGCTTGTCTAGACAAAGCCCAGTCCCCTGTGGCTCCGAGCGATGGCCAATACGGCGTCCCATTCAAAAAGAAAAAGAAGAAAAAACCCTCCAGAACAGAGTGAATTTTTTCTCTGCAGAACAACCTTCGCTCAGCTGTAATGTACTGTACTCCTGTCCTCGTATACTGAGCTGTTTCTTATGGAATTTATTACCACAGGAACAAGTTAAAGAAGTGCTTAAAGATGAACCCCAAATGGTCCGACTCATGCAACTGATTTTATACATGACACTGCCAGACTCATGGAGCATGATCTGGCACCCTGTTTATGGAGCCTACATTACACTCCTGTTAATATTTACTGCAAAGAACACTTTACAACAGTTTATTATATCACACATTACATATCTAATCTGATCATATTTACTGCAAATGACACTTTTAATCGTTTTTTTTATATTACATACTAAATTTCTTATTCTATTTATTTAATTACAGTGTTATACAATAGTACTTCTGTATTTTAATACTTTTCTTCAATGTATCTTGAGCTGATGTAATAACTGACTTTCCCTATGAGATTAGTACAGTGATCTGTCCATCCATCTATCTGTCTGTATATCTGTCTGTCTGTCCGTCTGTCCGTTTATCCATTCATCCATCCATCATTACCCCTGGATAATTTTGCTCTTTACCACCTGTAAATGTCCATTAGAAATCTGGGTTTAGTTTTATAATGGATGGCAATATGGCGCCGGTGAGGTCGACTGCCATCACAACTGCTCCGGCCACTTTTTACCTATTTTTATTTATTTTGCGCTCTGTTATCAGTTCTAGTCTCTTTTTCTTTTCACCACGGCTCGTATCAGCTATGATAGAAATACTCTTATTTCTATTATTCTACAATTCACTCACCTTCACCTTTTTAAACTCTGAATCAAAAGCATTTCACTGCTAGTTATAACCTGTATGACCTGTATGTGACAAATAAACTTTGATTTGATTTAATGTTTATTACATTTTAACTTAAAATAGATGAACGCCATGGTTTTAGGTGATAACTGTAAAATCTGATATCTGATAAAAAATAAAATCTGACTGGACGAACACTGTATGTTAACTTAATTAAACTGTAAATAAACTTTAAATTAACCTATAACATTAACCTTTACATATTTGCACTTAATTTAATATAGACCTGTTAACATCTGGCCAGCTTTTGGTTTTCCAAATTCTGTACACTTAGGAAACAAAGATAGAAGTAAAGACAACAGTTACTAAAAAATATAATAACTAAAGAACTGCTAATGTTCACTGAAACTGCTTCAGTAATTTAAGGTTGGTGTATACCCCCTTTGCTTTTCGGGCTCATCACAGCCTTTACTAACTATTTTACACACTGTACTGCTCAGTGTTCCCTTTAAATCCAGCTCCGTCTTTTGAAGCGTCCTTTTCCTGAAGTGAGACACATTTCCTTTTATGCTTTCATGGCCATTTGTCACCTCTTCGCCCCTCTGCCCTGGATGCCCTTTTGTTCTTGGCGCTCCCCTCATCTCATCTCTTCTATATCACTGACCTTGTCCACCTCCATTCTTTACTAGCCCCCAGACCTCATACCCCCCTCTTCTCATTCCTTATCAAATAAAACACTACGGTTCCTGGGAGAGCAGAGAGATGGATTCTCTACCATACGGTCTTTGTCTCGACACATCTCTCAGCCACAGCTTACATTCGTTTAAAAGGAACGTGTTCTGCATTTTTGCGATAATTGGATGTTAAAAAAGGGATTAAAAAGGCGGATGGTAGCAACTGACTACTAATTTACAAACACCATTTCCAAAAAAGTAGGGACATTCTAAAAATACATGATTAGTTAATTATCCTTTAATTAACCGACAAAACTACAAAGACAACCCAAACTTGTAAATGTAAACTATTTTAGTACTTGATGCCTGTGACAGACTTAATAGTATGCTATACTCTGTCATGGTATAGGGGTTTATTAGTGCCCCCAGCATGGGTGTGAAGGTACCACAGACGCAGAGGTGTATACTGGGATTTTAGAGAGACACATGCTGCCAATAAGGTGACGCCTTTTCCAGAGAACTCCATGCTTGTTCCAGTAAGACAATGCCAGGCCTTCTGCACGTGCAACAAAAGTGTGGCTTCATAGACACAGAGTGCGTGTGCTTGACTGGCCTGCTATCCGTCTTCTATTGTCTCCTATTGAAAATGTATGGTACATCATAAAGAGGAAAATCAGATACTGTCAGACTGTTTACATTTTTGGCATTTAGCAGACACTTTTATACAAAGTGACAGTATATAGTCTAAGCAATTGAGGGTTAAGGACCCTGCTCAAAGGCCCAGCAGTGACAACCTGGCAGTGGTGGGGCTCGAACCATCAACCTTCTGGATTACTAATCCGGTACCTTAACTGCTAGGCTACAACTGTTGAGCAGGTCGAGTCTTTTATCAAGGAAGAATGGACAAAAATTCCACTTGAAAAACTAACAATTAGTGTTGTCAGTTTAACCTTTAAAAAGTAAAATGAATATAAAAGTGAGTGTGTTGCAGGCAATAAATTCAAAATTATATAAATACATTATTTGTCAGTAAAATAAAAGTTCCAGTATTGAACAAATTTATGTTCATAGTTCATACTGTCACTGTGATGAACTGGCAACCTGTCCAGGGTGTTTCCTACCTTACAACCAGTGAATCAGACCCACCGCAACCCTGATTGTGACCTTAAAAGCCATGGTCAAACAGACAATGAATAAATGGATGAATAAATGGATGAATGTTCATATTGTTTTTTATTAAATGTCCCAACTTATCAGATAAATTGGGGTTTGTTCTTTCTGAGTGTCTTTCTCCTGCAGGCTGGTCTCAGTTAATCACATTAGGAGATCACATACCAGCATATTTTTAGATTAATGCAAACAAAGAGGCATCTAGTCTCTCTGAATCTCTCAGCACATACCCTCACAAATGCATGAGCAAGATTCGTGAATTTGTGAAATTCCAGTGCACACAAAGCACCTTTCAAAAGCTTTTAAAAGCTCAGAGTTTTGTGATCATGAGAGTAATTTGGTTTCTAAACCCCTCAGACTACACCGGTGATCATAATAGGAGAGTTTATACACCGATCACCTAGAGGTTTGGGCATCTTACCAAAATATGTTGGCAATTTTTAAACCTGGCTTAAATCTGAGCGGTGAGCTTTGAGCACCAGGCATAAGACCTTTCTGTAATGACATGTGGCCACTGTCTGATATTCCAGCAGCAGAAGCAGAAGGAGGCGAGCAGGCTTGGCAGCTGTGGCTGGTGAAGTGAAAGCCATTGACATGTGTTCCAATGGCCTCTGAGAAAGAAAAACAAACACAGCACTGTCACACGGAGCCCTGGCCTCAGCACGGCCTGTTACTGATGCCTTTATCAGGCCTGTGTGTGCAGGGGGGGTGGGGTACGCTTCTGTATGTGCAACTACCTTTCAGAGCTGCATTTATGTGAAACGGAGCACGTATGAGGGTCCAGCACGGCTAGCGTAAGTATTTTCCATTGCTCAGAAACTTTCCCAGTTCACAAGAGACAGTTTGAACAAACCTGTTCTGAAAAACAACAGGCTTTTAAAAATGGGGAAATACATGAGATCATATATAGAGCTCATAAACAGCCGTGATTATACACATTACACTTTCTCTTCTGGAATGCAAGCTATTAAACCATTTTTCCAATTACAACCTCTATTTAAACTAAAGATCTAAATGGTGAATGTGCACTTCTTTAAAGCCTCAGTTTCAGAAACATTTCAGATCAGTTATTTTCATAGACGTTTAAAAAAATTCAAATAAAAAACATAAAAACAAGAAAAAAAAGGCACAATTAGACTATTAAATATATACACCGATCAGCCATAACATTAAAACCACCTCCTTGTTTCTACACACACTGTCCATTTTATCAGCTAAACTTACCATATAGAAGCACTTTGTAGTTCTACAATTACTGACTGTAGTCCATCCGTTTCTCTGCATGCTTTGTTAGCCCTCTTTCACCCTGTTCTTCAATGCTCAGAACTCTCCCAGGACCCCCACAGAGTAGGTATTATTTAGGTGGTGGATCATTCTCAGCACTGCAGTGACACTGACATGGTGCTGGTGTGTTAGTGTGTGTTGTGCTGGTATGAGTGGATCAGACACAGCAGCGCTGATGGAGTTTTTAAACACCTCACTGTCACTGCTGGACTGAGAATAGTCCACCAACCAAAAACATCCAGCCAACAGCGCCCTGTGGGCAGCGTCCTGTGACCACTGATGAAGGTCTAGAAGATGACCAACTCAAACAGCAGCAATAGATGAGCGATCGTCTCTGACTTTACATCTACAAGGTGGACCAACTAGGTAGGAGTGTCTAATAGAGTGGACAGTATGTGGACACGGTATTTAAAAACTCCAGCAGCGCTGCTGTGTCTGATCCACTCATACCAGCACAACACACACTAACACACCACCACCATGTCAGTGTCACTGCAGTGCTGAGAATGATCCACCACCCAAATAATACCTACTCTGTTGTGGTCCTGTGGGGGTCCTGACCATTGAAGAACAGGGTGAAAGCAGGTTAAAAAGGTATGTAGAGAAACAGATAGACTACAGTTAGTAATTGTAGAACAACAAAGTTATTCTATATGGTAAGTGGAGCTGATAAAATGGACAGTGTGCGTAGAAACCAGGAGGTGGTTTTAATGTTATGGCTGATCTGTGTATACTTACTTCACTACACCATGATATCTGGGCAGTGGTAACTGGTAAACAGAAGGTTGCTGGTTCAAGCCTAATCGCTGCTAGGTATGTACTGTTAAGCCCTTGGGCAGGGCCCTTAACTGCTTAAATTATACATGGTCACTATAGATAAAAGTGTGTGCTAAATACCATAAATGTAAATATACTTATAACATGATAGCAAAGTACATATAGCGTGATTTTGATTTTATCATTACTTTACTATTTGTGTTATTATTTACTGATAGTTGATGTTGCCTGACTACGAGCTGTTTACATAGCTTGGTGTGTTTGAGGCTTTGTACCCTACTGTAGGTGTGTGTGTAGGTGTGTGCATGTGTGTGCGCGTGGGAGTCTGTATGTGCTTGTGAAATTGTTCTGCAGGTTTTGCAGTACAGGGCGACACTTCAAAGAGTGAAAACTGAAGAGCTTGCCAGAATCTAACCACAGAGCCACTACACCAGGGCCAAGCCTGGTACAGATAAAATTAGAACTGAGCACCTTTATTTTACACCTTGGTGGAATCAGAGCAGATGCAAACTATACCCTGCATGCAACTTTCAAAGGTGCACAGATAATAGCATGGTCCATAACTCACATTATTAAATATAATATAGCTCACATTATTTAATATACTAATTATTAACTGAAACCATTTTGATACCAATACAGATATGTAGTACAAATATTTACATTTTACATTTACATTTTCAGCATTTAGCAGACGCTTTTATCCAAAGCGACTTACACAATGAGTGGAACACGATGAGCAATTGAGGGTTAAGGGCCTTGCTCAGGGACCCAACAGTGGCAACTTGGTGGTGGCGGGGCTTGAACCGGCAACCTTCTGTTTACTAGTCCAGTACCTTAACCACTGAGCTATCACTGGCCAAATATCAATATCAACCAAACATAATGTTATGGTGAATGAAAGATTCCTTTCGACTGCTCCTGTTAGGCATCCCACAGCAGATTAATCATGCAAATATTTAATTTGGCATTGTTAAACCGGATGCCCTTCCTGGCACAACCCTCCTGTTTATCCAGGCTTGGGACCAGCATTAAGAGCGCACTGATATTAACATTAACATTTTTGGCTTTTATCCAAAGCGACTTACACTACTGTGACAGCATACTGTCTAAGCAATTGAGGGTTAAGGGCCTTGCTCAAGGGCCCAACAGTGGCAACCTGGCAGTGGTGGGGCTTGAACCAGCGACTTTTTTTGGATTACTAGTCCAGTACCTTAACCATTCGGCTACAGCTGCCCCCCGCATGGCTAGGTTTACGTCCCGCTACACGGCTTCTGTATTTGTAAGGGATTCAACCCCCTGGAACTCAGGCACCGTGGTGCACAATAAATCAACTGTGTTGGTATGTTCTGTATCACAAATATAACATGCAAAGTTTGCATGAATAACTTTTACTGGTTAGATAACTTCAAGTTAGAGTTGGGTGATAGCATTCAAAAGAACATGAGCTAAATATACCAGAAGTTTATTACTGTTTAAAACGTGAGCTTAAAACTCACTAACCCAGTGAAAGTGATCTATGCTTAATTAAGTATTGCACTTGTATAGACCTTCTTATTGTACATACTTTTGGAATTAAAATACTTTATTTAGATTTGGTCATGGATTGGTTGCAAACTTGGATGACTGGTGTTGGTATATGACTAATATTTGATATATAAATTCCATTTCATTTATTGTAAAATTGTGGTCAAGAATAAAAGATACACACAACATTGTGAGCATCAGAACTGACTGATATGGCAGCTGTTATGGTGTAACTCGTGTACTAAGGGCTCTTTGAAGTGGGCGAACAGAACTTTTATGGTTAAAGACCCCTTTGATCAAAATGTCTTACTGCGAGCAACAAGCAGCTTTGGGGTTTTGTTTGTGCCTAGAAGGAAGCAAATTACCAGAGTTTAAGGGCATGATCAAATGAACTGCAACTCAATAAACTCGTGTTGAAAATAGTAACTATTTATATAGGGTTGTGAGAAATCTGGCAACCGTAAGTGATTTGCTTTGTTTTGATACTTTATTGCCCCGAGACTACACCATGCACAACAAAGCACCAAAACAACAGCTAGGCTAACACTAGCTGGCTGGCTTAAATGCACACTCCGTCGCTTGAGATAAATATTTTTGTCATCAGATTTGTATATTTTGTTAATCATCATGAAGTACAAGAGTGGAAGTACATATAAATGGTAGTGTTAGCAAAATACCTGGCTGTTGTTTTAATAGCTATTAGCTTAGTAACTGGATGTTCTTTCCAATCAAGTTTAAGACATGCTGATATTTAATGTATCATGATAACCTGTGGTGAGTGCAACTCCAAACTCCTAGAAAATGGTATTTGACAGTTCCAAAGAAACCCACAGTAGCTCAGCAACGTTGTTAGAGCAACTTATCATATTTAAAAAGGTAACTTGCTCCATTATCAAATTTTACCAAAAATTAGCACTTACTAAATAGCTGTTTAAGGAAATGTCTAATAAGTAAGGTCCTACCTTATTCACGGCCATGAAAATCACGTCGCAGATTGTAAATTGAGCCTTTTCCCATGTAATAAGCAATTTGCTGTGAAATTCTAAATTTAAGGTTTGTGTTTAGTGATTTAACATTTTTCATTCACGTAGCGTTCAAGTGCCTTACATTTACTGATTAATTTGCAATATGAGGCGTCCGAGCACTCCAACATCAAATCATTTAGCAATCGGTTAATTACCTCAAAACATCCCAGTTTTTCGAAGTCTAAAGCAGCTAAAAACACAACTCCGGTAAACAAATTTGGAAATTCTGTGGACGCAAGGGGGGGTGTCAAAACACGAAGAAGTATTTTCGTCTTTGAGACAGTTGCTGAATCATTTAATTTAAGTGTAATTTATTTTATTTTATTTATTTTAATTTACTAAAAATTTTCTTTATAAATCTGTGAAATCTGTGATTTTTGAAAAAAAGGTCTGTGAAATTAAGCACATTTTTACATGAATTTAGTAGGACCCTACTTATAAATAAAGACACCTAAACTTTAGAAAGAAATTAACCATTTCCTCTTTGCCATAAATTGGTCAATTTTCTGCTAAATTCATTTTCATATTGTCCGTCGCTGGCTGAGGTTACACGTTTCCTCTGAAGCATAATCTTTATACAAAGCCTGTCCTGGTAAATACCACCAAGATAACACAGGCAGTAAAAAGACGTACATGACAAGGCAGCTTCTTGCATGTGTTTTTGAGTTCATAAGTTCATGGAAAACACTGGCGGGTTCATGGCCTCATCTCCTTCATCCATGTGTGAAGCTTCAGAAAGCCTGAGAGCGCTCAAATCCCATGAAAAGCAATCCCACGTGCACCATCCGGCTCCAGTCTTCCGTTAGATACACCGAGCTAAATGTAAACGTTCGGATATTTTCAATCCTTGCAAACGTACATGAAATAGTCTTCATATCAACAGACCACCAGTTAAGAAAAGTCTGTAAAATAAAATGTGCAATTTGATTGGAGGACGTTTTGTTCTGAGGCAAAAATTGAAATACAGACATAAAAAGATCAAAAACATTACACACACACACAAACACACACACACACACACGGCTTTAATTTAATGAAATTGAATGCACTTCCATCAGAGATTGTGTGTGAGGATTAATCAGGTCTGGGTCTGGCAAAAAAGCAGGTGAACAGGAGTGTATCTGTAAGTTTGTACTCCCAAACCATATCAAAATCAAACTGAATAACAAAATCAGTATTGCATATTTTGTAATTTAATCATTATCAAAATAAAAAGCATATGTAAGGTCATGACCTTTAAAGAGATGGGAAAGTTAGACATCTCGAAATCTATTAAATAAAAAGCTGTTAGCTGTTTCCAGGTAAGTCACTCCACACACACAACAAAATATAGTGTTCTGTTCTGACTGTATATTCTCTTACAGTATTATAGCTGTGACTGGCAATGCTGCACATATATTCCTTCTGTTCTTAGTAGTCCCACCATCTTCACATGCAGCTGTACTTCTAACCCTCAGTAAGCTGAGAATATACCCTCAATGTCTGATAGCCTTGTTGATAAAACATGCAGGCTCTGAGGACAATCATACCCAAATGACAGACTGATGTGCCCCGAACTGAAAGCCATTAACATAAATATGCAGCTGGGATGCCGCTGGAGCTCGACTGGGCCCACAAATGAATTACCAAATTGGTGCGATCGGAGCTCGTGTTCGTAAAACATTTACAAGATCAAGACTGTGGTGTTGTATCCCTTATCTAAGTTTAGTATTTTACTTATGCCAGGCAGATGGCTTTGTCTTATTACATATAAAATACATATACTCATTGTCTGGAGTACGCAGGTCTGTGTCATTTAATTAGTATTTTAGCAAACAACCAAAAAACAAGCAAAACAACCTTCTTTAGAGATTACGTCTGCGTTACCAGCAGAAGTACATTTTCAATGGACTGTTCTTTTCACTTCAGGGGAAATAGTAGGTCCACTAAACAAAGAATCAATCTAACAAATGAAAACAATATAGACACAGTAATCAAATAAGACTAAAACTTCCTATTAGTGCTATGTAACCTGTGTCATGTGACACATGGAAGTGCAGTCAACATTTCTGTACCACAGGCTTGTGATTACTGCCATGAGACTTGTGCTTTGGCACTGCTAAAGCTTAGCTGGGTGCTTGGGTGGCACAAAGGTCAATTATGAATTATGCTGAACCGACTACCACTAAGATACAGGGTTCAAACCTCAACTAGTCCACATACAGACATGATTGGCTATGGGGGAGGGAGTTGCTGGAGTGTTAAGTAGTTTCTCCTTTGGCATATTGGTAAGAGCCACACAGCTGGTAACAGCAGTACCTAAGTTCCAGAGGTTCAAATCCAGGGCTGGGTTCAGAAATACAGAAGGTGCATAGCACTTTATGAACCTAGCCATAAAGGTGACACACATCAGTGCACCCTGGGGTGACACACATCAGTGCACCCTAGTGTCAGTCCAAGCCCAGATAAATATGATAGTTGTGTCAGGTAGGAGCTTAAGATCCCAGCAGTCATGGGCTAGTGTGTTTTACTGCTACCCCACCTGAGCGCCCAGCAAGCAAGCCAGGCAGGGTTCACATATACATTATTAATAAAATGTGTACTGTATTTATAGATTCTGGTACTGAAGCATCTGTGTGTCTGAGGCCGTCAAGTTTTTGAGCTTAACAGCCAGAGAGGGAACTAATTAACCCTGTGTTTATTAAACCCTCTGTAAAATACAAAAAAAAGATATTAAATAAGAGTTTGCATATTTTTAGTTTTGTATCATATTCGATACATCCAGTTTTAATGTATTTTTTAATGTATAGTTCACAGCATGTTTTTTAAACAAACAAAAACATAATTTTTTGGGTCCTTGATCTAGGAACAGTGTTGGGAAGGTATTTGGTCAGGTAGAGATAGATTTGGGAACATACATGCAGAGACGGAGGTAATGGATGTTGTTAAATCTCATAAAAAACAACTCTGCTGGGGCAGATGTGCAGATAATATTATAAGTTGTGTCAATATTGATAATAAAATTTTCATACTGGTCTGACCCTAGTTATTACACAACTGAAGGAGCTAAAGGAGTAAAAGTGACGAATGAACTCGGGGAGTCGTCCGCCACACTAACTGATCCCTCAGCCTGAAGCTCCCACGCTCCCTCTGGCTCTGGCTCATGAAGTTTGCAAGGTAAAGACAACATTCTCTGAAACAGAAAAGGCCAGGCTTTTGTAACAAAAGGTCAGCACATGCCCTTTTTCCAAAGCAGCTACTCAGGGAGACGGCCGGGGAAAAAATTGTGTTGGCTGGGCTCGAGTGTGCCTACAGCTGCCATGGCACATCAAGGCTGATGCAGGAGGAAACCTTGTATGTGTCATTGATCTTCATCAGGAGGTGGAATGGGTCAGGGCTTCACACAAACTCATCTGGACAGCCTGCTTACATCACATATTTACAACCCATAATGATCATTTTACAAACTGAACACCAACACCCAGAATAGTGCATAATAGTGTATATAGCACACCCCTAAATCCTCTCTCTCTCTCTGGTCAGGACTGCTGTATGATGCCTCAGATCTCTGTATGGTGTCAGAGCAAGTGCCAACAGCAATGGAATAAAGAGTAAAAGTCTTGCACTACATACACCAGGGCAGGGAAACAGGGAGCATATATAACCTATAATGCTTACTTGTGCTTCTTAATGTTTCTAATGAAGACATTTATTGTATTGTCAATCTAGTGGTATACACGTAATGCATTTTGCTTGCACTCCTGAGCGAGGAGAGCTGTGACTATGATACGACACGTGTACAGTAGCCGACCGCTTCTTTTCACCTGCATGAGACGGGTTCATATGGAGATTTGTATCACGTACGGAGAGTCTCGCCACCGTGCTCCCCAAATGCAATAAGTAACAATACGTCTAACAGTACATACAGAAAAATTCTGAACTCATTAATTTATTCATTCATTCATTTTCTTATCCGCTTATCCAATTTGGGTCGTGGGGGGGTGCTGGGGCCTATCCCAGCTTTTCAATGTGCGCAAGGCACACAGTAACACCCTGGACGGGACACCAGTCTATCGCAGGGCATACACACAAATACACACACACATACACACACCCATTCACCTATAGGGCAATTCAGTGTCTCCAATTAACCTGACTGCATGTTTTTGGACTGTGGGAGGAAACCGGAGCGCCCGGAAGAAACCCACGCAGACACGGTGAGAACATGCAAACTCCACACAGAAAGGACCCGGACCGCACCGCCTGGGGATTGAACCCAGGACCTTCTTGCTGTGAGGCGACAGTGCTACCCTCTAAGCCACCGCGCCGCCCTCATTAATTTAACGTATGGCAAAAAGTCTGTTCTGCCTAATTCCTCTCACAATCCCCCTGTGCGAATAAAGCGCTGCCTGTCCCACAATAAATCAAGTCAAACATAATTAATGAACAAAGCAAAACTGCCAATAATTGCCCATTATATACAGCAGCCCAGATGCTACAGCTGTCAGACTGAGGTCAGAATTTACATCCAGACGATCATGTTTTTCACCTCTGCAGCTTGCTTTATTTTCCACTCACATACATGTACTCCTGTACTTCATGTATCCTCCCTAATGCACTCCCACTCAGTAGGGTGTTCCCACTTAGTCCATCCATCCATCCTTCCTTCCTTCCTTCCCTGTTTTTTAGTATGTACATCTTTCGGTGCAGAACAGCTGAAATCTAATGATGTCAGTGCAGCTCTAGACTGATATGTCCAGTCCGACTATTAAATTATACCCAAATAAAGCAGCACGTCTGTTCTGTTCTGCCAGGCCTGCCTGAACTGAAAGCCCTAAGCTAGTGGATATTGTAAAAAAACAAAAGGATTTAGAGCATAGATGATGTGCCCGCTGCAAGCTGGCAGCGTATGAGCAGAAGGGGGATGGATCTGCTGAAAGAGCAACAAAAACACTGTGAGCCATCCTGGCTAGCCCTCCTATCCCATGACATACCACACTCTCACACACACACACACACACACACACACACACACATGGCACATCCCTGGGCTCCAAATCTGCACATCAAGCTGTGTGTACATAAATGGGCCAAATCTTTGCTGACCAGATACATGTTATAAATATGTCAATGTTAGAAGAAAAAGGAAAGAACGGATTTGAACTTTAAACTGTCACTATTAAAAATAGCACATAATAAATGATAAAAGAAGAATGAACAAAATATATTGCTTTTATAAAAATGCAATCGAAAATGGGAATAACTCACACCCTTGGCTTTAAAGAGGGTTTATATAATATAGTGGTTGGACAATGATATTAGAGTTCCAGGAGTGTTTATATATCAGCCTTAAAAAATTGCAATAATGTTCTTTAGTGGTTCTGTCCAAAATCCTGCCTGGGGGCCAAACGCAGGCCGAAAACAGATTTGATCTGGCCTGCAGTTTCGTCTATATAATACATTTATAGGTGACACACAATACCTACACACCAGTACACTACTGTAAACTAGCACTTAACCTCTCACGAACCACAAATCATTCTGGCATGTAAATTATTACCTTATAACTCGCATAATAACAATGTTTTAGGATCTCATTCTTACAAAACCATTAAAGACCAGGTTCGAAACAGACCTAAATGTTTAATATAACAATTTATATGTATTTAAATGAATTTTAAATAACATCATATATTTTATATCATGCTACAGCTGTTTTTAATCCAATCCGTTATTTCAGCATAAAATATTAAGCAAAGAAAAAGTTACAAAAGTAAAGAAATGATTCCAGCTTCAGAAATTATTTCAGCAACCTGGTTCTGATTTATACTTTCTTCTTGCTCAGTGCTGAAATTGTTGCACTAAACCGTTCTGACCTCTGACGAGATGTTGCTTCACACTGATGCACCCTGGCAGACATGCTCACTATGCCAGTGTATCGCCTGAGATTTTACAATGATCACCATATTACCCAAGCCAACTATAAATTATCCTATAAAAATGTAGCAACAAGGTTGACAGACTGTCTGAAGCCTGAATTAGATGGAGATGATGTAAATGTCTTACACACACGAGTATTGTCCTGTTTGCCAAGTTAGCTTAGCTTGGGTAGGTGTACAATAGCATAATATATAACATGTTGTGTACATGTAGGACTGTATTGTATGAACTAATTTAGGAATGTTAATTTGCCTTTTCAACATGCACATATTTGACATCAGGCCAGCATTAGACGCAGACTGTGGTGCATTTTAAAGCCTAATTTAAACGTTTATAAATATCAACTCTTTTACTCTTTTTTTGACATTATGAAGAATAAAGGATGGTTACACCACACAATTTTAAACTGAGAAATAATCTAAAATTTGTCAAAATTAAAATAGAAATAGTGAGGAAATAAAATTTAATTTCTTAGTATTTAACATACAATTTATAATTTTTTTAATACATAACGGAAGCTCAAAATTACACTAAACGGCTTGTCAATGTGAAGAGTATTGTCATGTTTGCCAAGTTAGATTAGCTTTATGATAAAAAATCATAATGTATAAATCTTTGTGTACAACTGTATTATTTTTAAACTAAATTAGGAATGTAAATTTGTTTTTTCAACATAAATATATCTGACATCATGCCAGCGTTAGACTTGCCTGTTTGCAGTCTAGACCTGGTGCCCATTGAAAATGTGGTGCTTTTAAACGCCTAATATAAAGGTTTATAAATATTTACTTAATATTGTACTCTTTATTTAATATTTTGACATTATAAAGGACAAAGATGTTACATTACACAATTTTAATCTAAGAAACAATCTAAAATTAAAATAGAATTTGTAAAGAAATAAAACTAAATGTCACAAACATTAAAACAAAACAAAAAGTCACAATAAATAAACGAATCTCAAAATTAGACTAAACAACTTGTCAATGTGAAGAGTACTGTCATGTTTGCCAAGTTAGCTTAGCTTAGGTAGGTGTACAAAATCATAATATATAAAAAATTTGTGTACATGTAGGGCTGTAGTATTTTTTTAATTTAGGTTTGTTAATTTGCTTTTTCAACATGTACCTAACCAGAATTTATTCTCAATTTGCCATTTTGCCAAAGGTAAAATGTAAATCTCTGCTGAAATGCTAACTGTTAGCTCAAACTGTTAATGCTATATGATCACAAAAAATAAATACACCAACAAAACAGCTGCAAATTGGACCATCATACCAAATATCAGCCAGTCTGATCTTATTAAAGCTCTCTTATTAAAGCTCTCTTATCAGGGTAACATTTTAGTCAGGTCTTGCTTTATTCTGTTCACAGCAGCTCTTTTGTGTGAACCAGGAATTGTGTGTCGCTGTTTACATTCCATCAGTCAGTGGCCGGTGATATGAGTCTGGGTGGCAGTAACTATAGGTGTGAAGAGAGAATGAATGCTGCCCTTCACCAGGAGTAATTGCCATGTGATTATAGCCCAACAAATCCGGCCTCAGCAAAGCCCCCTTTCATTTCCCCTGACTGGCGGAACAATGTGTCAGAAAGAGACCCCGGCGTGAACCCATCTTCTCATATCTGATCAAAGGGAACATGTCAGCGTGGACCCCCACCCTGAAAAAAAAAAAAGCACAGCCACCACCGGACCAGGATAGAAGGATAGAGTTCGTTAGAGTTTGTAAAGGGGGCATTTGTAATCATCTTAGAGATGACTTTCATGCCTGTATTCCCTTTTCCGGCTTTCACTTTCCTGCATTTCTGCTTTAAAGTACAGCACACATACACACTTCACTCAAAGTTGCCAGGTAGCACAGTTTGGAGGTTAGCAGAAAACAGAATTTGTAGACACAGGAAATTCACAGCAGGAAAGCACTACGCTACCTGCAAATGCAGCATTGTGGGAATTGACTTTCACCTCAAAAACAAACAGGAGCCTAGCTTGAGGTCGGGTCGGATTCTTTCGTCTTTCTGCACGACTGCAGAGAGCTGCTGAACTCACACTCCAGCAGCTTTTACCCGAATACAAAGTGCATGAGGTGAGATTCACAAAGTGCAAGTCAGAGACAGATGTGCACAAATATTCAGTTACAGGAATAATCCAGCCGTTTCAGCCTTAATTTTTTTTAAAAATATTTTTTTCTGTAGAACTGGCAGTGAATGCCCTCAAATTGTAGCTATAACAGCTTCCACTCATCTTGGCTTTCTGCAAGATTTTGTAGTGTGTATATGGGGATGTTTGCCTATTCAGTTAAAAAAAAAAGCATTTGAATGGCGCACAGGTGCAGCAGGATATTCTGGTAGCACACCAGCACCGAGATTCTGAACGTCTCGGTTCAAAACTCAGCGTTTCCACCAGTCGGCTGGGCGCCATCTAGCGGGCATAACCTGTGCAGAGTGCATAGGTGAAAAAGGGTTCCGCAAAGGGCTGCACATACCCGGCAATATACGCACTTCGACTGCAATCAGGGATCCCCAAGCAGCAGAAGACAAATTGACTACGCTAAACTGAAAATGCATAAATAAAATAGAAACATTTTGACTGATGTCACAATAAAGTCCGGCTCACAAAGGGGATTCCAGTGTATCCAAAAGTTGCCAGTAAAACAATCATCAAATATTTGCTGACAACATATATATGAGGTATATGTACTTCCATTGATAACCCAACCTCAACATTCATAACCCAATTCTTTAAAAGGAATTCCATGTGAGGTACTGTCAAATTAATTAAAATAATCTGTAAAAAATATGGACTATGAGTGCATTGTGATTCTGGAACAAACTGCTCTCATTATGTTCCATGTTGATTAAGTAATCAATCAAATTCTTAGAGCTGATTTGCAGGAAACTTTCCTCTTAGCCAGAAACAAATCAATCAGATCTGACAAATCAATCTGAAAATCACAGAGCCAGGCCGGCCTGTTTCAATTCCTTCTGCTAATTACATTACAGACATGCACCCAAGAGCCCTTCATTACACCCCTCATCTGTACTGATCACAAATAGAAATACGGCTGACATGCCAAAAGAATGATCCATTGCTGTAGTTCACCTGGTAGCAACAAAAGCAAAATTCAACACCCTACACTCGTTTAATGGTCGTATTAAACACAGAGTATTTGCAAATGTGGTTTCTTTTTCAGCAAATCTGATGCCGGTACTGGACCTGTGCGATGCATCTTATTCATTAGCTCTGTCGGATTCATGCAAATGAATCTTTTTAAACGGAAGACTTAACCCTAACCAAACAACCCTGATAAACACACCCACCAGCAGGGAGCAGAGAGAGAGAGAGCTCCATACAACCACAGAAAATGCAAAAGTACCATTAGTCATGACACATTCAACACTGCTAATATTGTATACCCTAGACATTTCATTTCAGTTTCATCTTTACCACCACTTTATTCTGGCCATGGCCGTGGTGGGTCCAGTTTTGTGGAAACACTGGAAGCCAGGCAGGAACTCGATCCCAGACAGGGTGTCAATCCTTCACAAAGCTTCAAACATCCACCATCCCACTGTCCACCCCCAAGAAATAGCTAATTATGTCTGTGTGGATGCCTAACTGGCCGAATGGCTGACAGCATGGCTGGAGATGCAAACCCTAGATCTCAGAATAGAATAGAATAGAAACTTAATTTGTCATTGTACATACGTAGTACAGCAAAATACTGTGCAGTACTTCTCAACATAAATGAATCATATAAAAAGAAAAACAGCAACAAGAAAAACAACACACAACAGCACACACACATAAAACATGCAGTCAATAATAGCAGAATATAAGGATTTAAGGTGCAAAGTGGCAAAAATGAGGTGCAAGTTCTTAGGGGTTTGGGTAGGGGTGTACAGAGGGAGTGATGGAGGTCACAGCTCAGCAGAGGTAGGCTAGCAAAACAGACCACTGCACCATCCAGTCCCTAATTTTTTATTATTGTAAATATTTCCTGAGTGTCTTAAGATGTATTTGCCAATAACTTCGTATTACTTCATGGATTGTAGGGAAAAATCCTCATCTGCATGACTGTATCTCATGCAATCCAACATGAGGTCACAACATCAAGGCTGTAAACCTTTCTTAGGTCCCTGCGCTACACTTTTACTACACTTGTATACACACTACAGTTCACACATCAGATTCAGATTCCAGTTTTTCTTTCTAACAGTCGTCATGTAAATGAGCTTTTCTCATTACATCTAAATGTGTTCAAATTATACATCTCACAGACAGAATAGCTTGAATGTTTCTGATATATTTACTTCTAATTAGATTGAAAGACAACATTCCTTTCCACCGCTAAGGAAACTAATAGATCAGTACTGTGGGTGTAACAGAGCAAGTTAATTAGAGGATGTATTACAATGCTAGAAAAAGCTTCTAAAACATTTATAATCAAGTAAATGCAGCTAATGACCAGTGCACTTTTCACTGAACACTGGTCTCTGAGACAGAGGTGCAGGTTGTGTTGGTGGTTGGTGGTATGTGTCAGTAGAACATAACCCCCCATCTGCTCCCCACAGCACACCTGTGAGCCATTTCCCTTCAAACATCTAAAGGCTCAGATGTCCTTCAGCCTTCAAAAGGCTAAAAGTGAGATGCGGACAGTGTAATCACCCACACTCTGACCAGAACTCCCATTTACTTCAGCATAAATACCTGAAGGATTGCTCACTGGGGTTCATTTAGTTCTAGTGTTTAAAACAGTGTGTTGAACAGTCCTGCTAGTTTGGGTTTGAAGAACTGTCTATATTTTAGCCCAAACACAGCATTTCCTAACAATCAGCAGGATTAGAATACAAATTTGTGGTGATGACATTGAAATGTGGGGACTTTCCTGCACCCACAGAGGAAAGACCTTGGAACAGTGAGTACTGGCTGATGTCAGCTGCATAGTTTTTTGGTTAAAAAAATCTCCAAAACAGCAGCTTCAGCAACGGACCAAAGCCTGAATGATAAAAATCCACAGCACAGAGTAAATTACTGTATTATTTTGAATTAATTTAATGTTCATTTGGGTCAAACTGGACTCCTAGAAGTACTATCAGTGTAAATCCAGCCCTCGTTTTTTTGTCATGTGTGATTAAGACTGTGCAGGACCATGATGACCAGCATTCTTATATAGCACACAAATACCCACAAAGCACCCACACTATACACAATATGGCCAAAAGTATGTAGACACTACAAAACCCTCCGAATTACTGTGTTTGGGTATTTCAGGCACTCATTGGCAACGGGGGTTGAAACTCTAAATACTACATAAAACTGATTATATGCTTTCTGGTTCTGGTTAACATTACATTAATAAATGGCTTTACCAATTTGGTGTAAATAAACTCCATTATAATGTCCACTGTGAGTCAGGCCATCTCATCCATCATCAGTGTCTGATCTGATCTTGCAGAAAGCATTCACAGTAGATGGGAGACCTCCTAAAAAGAGGGGGCAACTCCATGCTAATGCCAGTGGTTTTGAAATAGGATGTCCAGCAAGTTCATGATCAGGTGTCCAAAAAGTCATTTAAAGACTGATTGGCATGATTTTTTTTTACATATTTTTATTACATATACCGCTGTACAATTTAAAGTGTGTCTTGAATTAAAATAAAAGAAATACACCTGGCAGAAGTGAATACTGTGGTGGACTGATTAAGACACAGTACGCCAAAAGAAAAGGAATTCATATATTTTTTATTAAATATGACACAAGGTCAGCCTGGATTTCTGCTAGTTTCCATCTATTCTTCAGAAATGTATGTAGGATGTATAGGGGTTTATAGTGTGTATTTGTGTGTGGAGACTGGACTGGAGTGTGTAATGGATTTAGAGAACTAATCATAATGTGGTTCACTGGATCCAGTTAAGGGGCACCGACAGCTGAAATACTGCGACATGGATCATGAGAACCTGGGTTCAAGCCCCGTCTATGTTCTGTCAGGAGTCTGTAAGGAGTTTAGAAAGTCATCTTCATGTCCATATGGGTTTCCTCAGGGTGCTACAGTTTCTTTTTACTCCCCCAAAGACATACAGAAGGCAGACTGGCAAGCCGGAATTGGCCGTAGAAGTAAATGTGGGACATGAGATCAGGATAAACTAATAACTTGTATTAACAAAATCCTCAAGCAAACTGTAAGAATGTGATACATTTTTATGAATAACCCCTTTTATGGATAACCAATTCTAAAAATAGCTGAATACTTTCACTTTCAGACTTTCTTTTGACCCAAACTCATCTTAGATGGAAAAGCTCTTTCTATTTGATTAAAATATACCCCATATGACCCAACAAGTCATCGAAAACTTCAAATCACACATCTAACAACCATTTTCCAAAATACAAAACCCCCAAAACTATGTCTTTTTCGACCTACTTGTACGCTCTGTACCTTTTCAACTGCTTAAGACAAGTCATCCTGTTCCTCCCCACAGGCATTCATCAACATGTCAGTATGGGTTACAGGGCCAGGCTCCTGGGCTCCTATGGGCCCAGATTACTCTTCAGTCTGAACATGAGAGTCAAAACAGTGGGCCTGAATCGCTGCAAAGACCTCCAGAAAAACCTCCAATCTGAGGGAAATAACAACACTGCACTAGAGCTACTGTCTAACACAACAACAACAGCAAAGTAATTAAGAAACAGCTGTGCTAATCATACAGGAAAGTGAGAAGAACAATGACTAAAGCACAAATTAGAAGAGTTCCTTTTAAATAAACAGCTGAAAATCACAATACAATAAAAAAACATCCATTGTCAGACATTTAAACAAACATAACACCAACTCTACAAACACAACTGCTGTTAAAAGTGTGCAATCTTCAAGCCCTCAACGCATTGCAGAAGAAACCGTCATTCTATTGTAATAAACACATGGGAAGTACTTTAAGTACAATTTTTTTCAAAGAGAAAGCCACTCATCAATCAATGCAGAAACGTTGGTGAGTTCTCTGAGCCGGAACTCTGACATAATAAGAAAGACAGTGGAAACAGGAGCTGTGGTCAGATGAGTCCACGTTTCAGCTTGTGTTCAGGAAAAACAGCCGCAACGTCGCGTTCTCAGTATCAAAGACAAGTGTCCAGTATCAAAGTCCCTCCAGACTGTAACCAGCCAAAAGTATAAAAGTCAACATCTGTCATGTTAAGGTGGGGGGTGGGATGGGGCATCAGAGTGATTTCATAAACTCAGAGTGTGGGTGCTTGATCAGTCTGCCTGCAGTCATGATCTATATTGAAAACGTATAAAGAGGAGAATCAACAACAACCTTAAAAGGTGATGGAACACAGTGGTCAACATACCTCAGTCCCAACTTTTTAGTGTGTTGCAGGTATCAAATTTTAAATTTGTTTATATTAACAAAATACAAATTAGGTGCTCAGTTAAATGCAGGTTCAAGAGAATTAATAAATCTCAACTTCTTGTATTTATTGCCTGTAAAAATGTTCCCGCTTTTTCATAAATGGGGTTTGTTTTTGTGTATGTAAAATCAAACGGTTCTTGTGGGACCAATGTCCATAATTAAATGGACTATAAGTAACAACAATAAATTATTTATTACTTAACAATATACCAAATATTTATTGGCAAACGTACTATTAAATGTGAAAATATGTAGAATCAAATACATGAATTCACTGTATTATTAATAGTAATAATAATAATAATAATAATAATAAGAAGAAGAAGAAGAAGAAGAAGAAGAAGAAGAAGAAGAAGAAGAAGAAGAAGAAGAAGAAGAAGAAGAAGAAGAAGAAGAAGAAGAAGAAAATAATAATAAATTATGATAAAGTAATAGACTGGTTGTTACAGTAGCAGCTCTGGAAACACTTTACATCACTGTGTGGGTCATGTGTCCATCACATATTCAAACTCAGATCTTTTTAAAGAGCGGTATCTAATTTTAGTTTTAGTTTCATATTACTTAACTTTAATATCCGTGCAACATCTGCAACTACACTCTGCTTGAAGCCAATTAAGTTTAAATTGGTCGGGTTTCTTATGACTTTATGGCCTGTTTATTGGCTTCTAAAATACCACTGCAGGATGTTCACAGCTATGTGTAATGAGGGCCAGAGGGTGATGGCTTTGTCCTTTATATTGTCTTTTTCTTCTACTCACTCTGTTATACCACCGGATCAGACTTTCAGAACACAACACACCAACACCGCACATCCTATATCACAGACATGCCTTCAAATCACAACATGCATCAACAATGCATCTTTTAAAAACACATTACACAAGTGTTTCATTTCCATTTAAGCTCTTTGAGTGCTTTTCTTGTCAGTGGCTTTAATGAAAATTATAATTATATTAACAACTTGTTGCTACGGTAGCAATGAACCTTGAATGAATATGATGCTGTACTGTTCTAGAAATTGGAAAATAAACTTAAATGAACTGAAAATGAAATTGGAAAAGAAGCACATTGCTTACACTGCTGGTAAAGGACCTCTGTCAATAATATATGATTTGTCTATCAAGCCATCCAGCCTTCCGTTTCTACAAAAATGCAAACTACTAAACTATTATTCTTCAATTATTCATCCATCCATCCACTTATTTACGCTTTTTGCTCTCACATGTAATAAACACTCCAAGTTAGGGATGTCAGAACAACAATCAATTGCAGGGCCTCTGCCATCCCCTCTTAGACAGAGCCATAGACATACACATGTATGTAAACGCCTGACCGACCAATAGCACCACTCAGGATTCAAACCACAGATCCCAGTGGCAGTGGGCTTAGTGTAATATACCGAGCACCATTGCATAGACTAAGCATGTCTGTACATATTTGATTGACTAAAGTGACTGAAAGTCAGTTTAAAATTCACTGTGTGTAAATTACTTGTGTTCATTTATGTTCAAAGGTATTTAGAAATGTGTGCGGCTGATTGTAAATGTGTGGGTTTTTTTTTTTCATTTTTGGCAATTAGCAGATGCTTTTATCCAATTTAATTGGCTTTTAGCCAATTACAATATTGTTTTAGCCAGTATTTTAGCCAGAAATTTTAGCCAATTACAATACTGTAACAGCATATTGTCTAAGCAATTGAAGGTTAAGGGCCTTGCTCAAGGGCCCAACAGTGGCAACCTGGCAGTGGTGGGGCTTGAACCAGTGACCTTTTGATTACTAGTCCAGTACCTTAACCACTAGGGTACCACTGCCCATTCAGACTGGGAGGAGATTCAATTTGTCACATACATCCAGCAGGTGTTGTACACGTGTACACGTGTTTTACACACTAACAGTCTGAGCTCCTGTGTGCTGGTGTTTGTGATTACTTCATGCATTTGGGCTTGATGATGTCTGAAGATCAGTAGTGCAAACTGTGGCACAGCAGACAGGAGGACTTGTACTGATAAAAGATTAACATTACAGTAACACTCGGTGCATGAAGCACATGGACCATAAACCAGGTACAACACAAAAACGTGTTCTTTACTGATGGGCTCTTTTAATGGATTTTCTTGCTCTATGACATGATGGAGCTTTTGACAGTTTAAGCCAATCCTGGTACAACCGGTGCTTTTTTACACAGATGGACAATCATCAGGATCAAAATCTAGACTACCTGATCAAACCGTCAATAGATTTAACTGATATGGATTGAGATTTACGCGCAATTTGCGCAAACAGTGCGACGTTTTGCAGATTAATCAACAGCACCATTCGGACTGCTCATTAAGACTTGTATTAGTTTTATCTATAGATTAAGGACAACATTTAACAAATATAGTGTGGGTTATTTGTTCACATAATAGCTATAATATTTACAAAGTAATTTCTGAGCTTTATATATAAATAAAGCTTATAATTTAAACCGCTGCGTGTCTGATCAAGATCCTGATATTCAGCCTGTTTCCAGCTACTTATTTACCTATCTCATCTATCTTATTTTGAGTCGTTATAGCTAATATTATAGACATGTCAAGAAATTAATTTAGTAGCATCTACAGAACAAGAAAAATAACAGAAGAACCTACAGAAACGTACTGAAGAAACCAACCAGCAAAGCGCGACAAGACACGGACCTTAAATATCTGCTAGAAATATAAAAAAAAAAAACATACTGACAAAACTAATACACATTTTATAATCTGCACAAGTTAATCCACAAGAAATATATTTACCAAATTAATTTCTATTAATAATCCAAAGGAAAAAGCCCGTGGAGAGAGTTCCGAACCCTGACATTCACATTGGCTGCATGTTCCACATTATAACCATGTTTTCATCCATTAAAACACTTAAATCCACACAGTTTCTTACCTTCGTATACAGGGGCCATCTGTGCAAGGATTCCTGCTATTCATTGCAAAACTGTCAGCAGATCTTTTAGTCCCGAACTCAGTAAAAATCTGCCATCTTGCGCCGCGGACACGATCTGATCATGATCCCGCATTACTGACCCACTTCAGCAGGGCACAAACCACAGCAGAGAGAAGAATATTCACATCCACAGCTGCAAAACCACACAAATCACGGATCCCTTAACTTCTCCAATCCCGAGCCAGTGAGATGAGCAGTAAGGCTCGGACGCAGAGGCAGGGTGCAGGGTTATGGTCAGTCTGAGGTGGACATGACTGCACACCGAGAGCCTGCAAAAGTTGCAGCGCTGAAGGCAGCGGAGCGAGACTATTAGAGCCGAGACTGTCACTCAATCAAGCGCCGATCTCATCCACCACAGCCGGACCGCCCACCTCTAAAAGGAGCGCCACACCGACTCACCATGTACACAACAATCAAACCATTCACATTTAAACTTAGAATTTTAGCTACTAGCTACTATGTCAGTTAACGCATATATTACATGCATTTCAGTGATCTCACTCAAATCAATAATAAAACAATTAAAAAGAAAGTGCCACAACCTGCATAGGCCACCCTGTTTTCATGGTTCTCCTATAAAATCTGATTATTTTGATACATATTCTCCTAGCATGAGGTGTTGAAGTGGCAGTAAGACCACTTATTTCTTTAAAAGTCATTTTTAAAACGACAATATAAGCACTTTATTGGCTATATAACTGAATGGATAATCAGTTAAAAATAGGTTGCTGTATGTACATTTTTGACTCCACAGATATGTACTATGACTAAACGCATAGTTTCCCCTTGACATAGAATTATGCTTTCCTATGACTTGTTTTCAGAATTTTTTTTTTTTAAATCAACTCTTAAGACAGCCATGACATGCACTGTACTTCATTTACAAATGTATGTAAACCTTAAACTTTTCACCTTAACTGTATTTAACATATTTATCAAATAATGCATTTAGATATAATATGCTATGTAAAAGCAGTAATCCTACAAAGTTTGTTTTGTTTATTAGGATCAGTTCACACAAGATTATATCGAACACAGTCTTGGACAATTTAGTATCTCCAATTTACCTCACTTGCACATCTTTGGACAGTGGGAGGAAACCGGAGCTCCCGGAGGAAACCCACACAGACACAGGGAGAACATGCAAACTCCACACAGAAATGACCCGGACCGCCACACCTGGGGATCAAACCCAGGACCTTCTTGCTGTAAGGCGACTGTGCTACCCACTGAGCCATTATGTTGCCCTATTGGCTACATAACTGAATGGATAATCGGTTGAAAATAGGTTGCTGTATGTACATTTTTGACTCAGCATATTTTTCAGTCAACCCACAATAATGTACTATGACAAAACCCCTTGACATAGGAGTATGTGTTCCTATGACTTGTTTACAGAAAAATTACATTTGCATGAATCAATTCAAACTCTAACAACAGCCGTACAATTTGCTGTATTTTATTTACAAATGTATGTAAGTTTTTACTTCAACTGTATTTAAGATATTTATTAATTGGTGCAATTTTAAAATACATTTAAAAAATAATGTGCTATGTAAAAACACAAATTCCACATTAAATACATTTAATTACATTTAATTACTGTTGATTTATAGTCATAAGTGGGTCAAATATATTTTGTGCCTGCTAATAAAACAGTCCAAAAAGTGGCTGCTACTCCTGGAATCACTGGTTTAAGATAGCAGGCTGGCTGTTAGTTTATGGCTGGTAAACATCTGGTTCATATTGCATTTGCTGGTTAAATCAGTTTGGCATCCCCACACACTGTTTAAAGATCTAGTGTTTTACCATAAACACTGTAAAGTCAGAGGATTTTTTTACAGATAAAACCAACTTCTGTCTGTATCAATAATTTATTTAAACAGATTTATTCAAACATTCATCCTATGTGATAATGAAAGCTGTGCAGTATGTCATAAATATATTACTAGAGATTTTCTTATTTTTACTCTAGCAATTGTTTAGATAATTAGTTGTAATTAGTTCATATAAACCAATTGTATTTGTAATTGAGTTCATGGATTTCTGATATTTCTGATACTACGCTAAGTAATTAAAATCTAATGCCCAATTTTGCTACCAAATAGGCTAAGTATTAAAATAGGTAAAATCCATTAGCTAAGCATAACTCAATCCAGTCTGATTATATAATTTAAGCTCTTTATTTGACTTGAACATTTCTGACTGATCAGTCACTCATGTTACAACTGGTGTAAAATGCAGCTGTAAAAATGTTTGAAATGAGAACTTGCCTCTATAGTTGGATTACTCTGGGCTCGGACAATTTGGTCTGAATGAGAAACTGGAGTGGAAGTGAGGGAGTTTACTGTGTGTGTGTGTGTGTGTGAGAGAGAGAGAGAGAGAGAGAGAGAGAGAGAGAGATTCCAGGCACTTTCTTAGCCAGCCGTCTTTCATCTATCAACAACTACTAACATCATCTAATTACATCTTCATCTGTTCATCAGAAATGTGACTACAACATACAGCAGGTCCTTCTGACTACTGCAAACAGTGTTTAACACTTAAGTCTGCTGATCAACTAGTACTTTCCCGTTACAATTACCAGCCTTTGCATCACTTAAACAGTATCAATAATGTCACTAATCAACAGCAACATTTGAATAAAACTGGAGTAGGGTGTATGGTGGCACTGCACAGCAAGAAGGGCCTGTGCTCAGTTCCCAGGCAGGGCGGCCAGGGTCCTTTCTGTGTGGAGTTTCCGAGTTCACCCAGTGTGTGTCCGTGTGGGTTTCCTCCAGGTGCTCTGGTTTCCTCACACAAGTCCAATATCTTGGAGTTACAAAAAATGCCCTACATTTGTATATTTGTGTGTCTGCCCTGTGATGGACTGGCAACCTGTCCAGGGTGTTTCCTGAGACACAGAGCAACTCTGAGCATGATAAAGAGGTGGTTAAACAGACAGTGAATAAATGAAATTATGAGTAAAATATAACAATTATATATAACATGTTATTTATATGTTAATTTTAATTATAATAAATATAATAATTATATATAACATGTTTAATGTTATTATTATTGTTTTATATTATTTGTATTTTGTCTAATCATCTTATTACTACATTACTAATATAATATTACTATATTATTATAAAAAATAATAGTACTACTACTACTAATAATAATTATTATTATTATTACAATTATAACTATTATTATTGTTGTTGTTGTTATTATTATTATTATTAATGTGAAACAGTTTTATGAACCTAATTTTGCAGACTATGGTATTAATAATTAAAATTATTTAGTTAAAATTACTTTAAACACAAGATCAGCAGCAACAATAATAACAACAGTAATAATTATAATTGTTTTACATTATTGTTTTATTTTTACTCATGCTCTTGATTACTGTCTGTTTTAGGCATGCTATCTAAGACACAGAGCTGTTTTAAAGGAACATCACGGTTGAACTACAAATACCAGAAGGCGATGCAGAACTGTAGTCATTTACACCCATAAAAACTACAATACCCAGATATCATTCATGTAAACAAGCACAGGGCACTGCAGAGAGCGAGGTAAGATTTAGTCAGCTCATTAACTTGTATTATCTGTACTAGGTTGGTGAAAGTCTGTAATATAATGCATATAAATTAATCAAACAAGAGGAAACAACGTTAAATTTGTACATTTAAAGCTTCCTGTAATAATCTGGGTTACAAGTCACTGCGTTTTAACCCGCGGCTACATGAGACGCAGAACATGAGAAACACATGATCACAACTTTAAAATGCGATGTGTGTACAGTTAGGTTCTAAATCTATTTAAAAAACATTTACACATTAGCTTCATTATTATTATACTAATTAAAGCATTTCGTTTAGGTTATTGCATTGTGTATGCTGGCTCATTCTGGAATGCCAGATCCCCTCCACCACACTTCTCCTCCACCCAAACTGTTCCATTATCTCTGTTAGGTTTCAGACAGAATACATTTAAATTACATTTTACTTATAAAGCGTTTTCAACAGTAGACACTGTCTCTTCACCTTGAGATAAACCAGACTTCTTATGGAAACCCATCCATGAAAATAATGCACCCTAAAATATAGGGTAATGTACAGATAGTAGATTTGCAGTGACCCTTTACTCCTTCCTCTAAGGCAGTGGTTCTCAAACTTTTTAGAACAAGTACCACCCATTATCAAACCAAAACTTCCAAGTACCACCTACGTTTCTCATCACAGAACCACATATGGCACACATTAATTAGGTGTGTGTGTGTGTATATACTGTATATTAGTGATGGGAATTATGGCTTCTTGAAGGGAGCCGCATCTTTTGGCTCGGTTCCTTTTAAAGAGTCAATCAAAAAAAATGGCTCTTCGTTCTTCGGGAGACGCTACTGGGTAAACTATAAGACACCCCCGATATTAATATCAAATTTTGCTACTTTGCCTTAAATGTATTCCTAATTCAAACAACACTTAAATGAAAAAAAAAGATTTATTTTAAAAGTAAAAAAACTACAGAGAAGAGACAGACTGTGGTTGCATTGCATTAAGTTTCAGAAAAATCCTTTCTTGTATTTAAAACAATTAAACAAGTTTATAGTTTATTTCTCAATTATTTGTCATTATACTACTAGCTCTCTCTCTCTCTCTCTCTCTGTGTGTGTGTCTCGCTCGCTCTCCGCGACACTGAAAGTGTTTCGGATTTGAATTTCGACAATAAACAGCTCTTATTACGATTTACGATTAATTCCCTCTACTGATGGAAGCTGAATGGGTTGATTAGATTACAGCCGATAAGAACGGCGCAGAAATAAAAGACTCGGTTCCTTTCGTTCATTTCAAAGATCCGTTCAATAGAATCGGATCGTTCGCGAATGACTCATCACTAGTATATATGCAGTTAGCATTTCAGTGAGTGCGCCTGTTTAGCGGAGCAGCCTTGTGATGTCAGGAACGAGAGCAGTGAGATTCAAACGCAGATCTGCTCTGATAAAAGCGAGAGAGCTACTGATAACTTTACTGATAACTTTACTGATAACGTTTCGGAAATTCCGAGATGGAAACCGCGAACGTGAAGTACGGTGAAGTACGGTGGCTGTGTACGGTGTACACAAGTACGGTGGCTGCGTAGCCCCGAATATTTTTAAAAACACATTAGTTTTAATACAATTTGTTTTCATTAAACTGATTTTATTAAAACAGAATTATAGTAATTTACACAATTTGTTTCATATGATTTTTTTTATTTATAATTATTAAATTATTTATTTTTTCGGTGCATGTAATTACTTTTCCGAGATTATCTGGCGTACCACCTCGTGCTGCTTCACGTACCACCAGTGGTACGCGTACCACAGTTTGAGAACCACTGCTCTAAGGTGACAAACATACTGAAACAATGGCAACAAAATAACCACCACAGTTTTAAAAGAGCCACCACAGTTTTAAAATAGCCACCACAGTTTTAAAAGAGCCACCAGCCCCCTTTTCTTTAAGAATCAGGGCAAGTGCCATTTTTTTGATGTACACCACTTGATTAATTGAAAACATGATGATGGACGACTCATCTGACTGCATCATTCGTTTCACACCATTTTTGTCACCTAGATTTTCCCCCTTTTTAATGAATTTTACAAAAAACACTTGACAATTGTTTTCTATTTTCCCCCCATTTTGTCAATATGGGTGATTACGTGTAGAATAATGGGTAAAAATGGCACTCATATGCAATCAAAATGATACAGGAGCACATACAATAAAATCAGCCTCTTTGGAAGATCGCATGGACAAAGAAATCAGAAGTAGGCGCTTCTTTCTTGCATTAAAAATTAAAACGATGGCTATGTAAAGCTTGCTTGACTAGGTCGTGTATATACAGGGCTACATTTTTGGAGATATTTTGATATGAACCAAATTTACTTGCATCCACTTTTTCTTAGATGGATAAATATGAATAACTGTTAAAAAACTTTTTATTTTTACAAACAAAATCAAAATAAATTACTGTGTTAAAATGTAGATTCAGAACGTTTAATTTAATTTAAACCCCCATTTTAGAAAAAAAGTCATATATATATATTTTTTTAATATTTATTTTTATTTTAACTTTTAAACAACACAGCAAAACATTCTGGATATCAAAGTGTACATAGTCGAAACAAATTACAAAGCAATACCCAGGAGAGAAAAAAATATATATATATATACAAAGAGTAAAATAATAAAAATAAACACAAATAAACCAAATATAGAAAAGAAGTGGGACAGTCACACCTAAAACAGAGCAAAACATGTAGTCCAAATACAAACTTCACAGTCAGAATCTTAATAATTACAGAGAAATCACAAGCTAGATGTAAATCAAAACAACATCTAGCTTTTAAAGTCTATATGTAAAATGTCTCAGCTTTACTTCTGGGTTGAATGAATAACCAGCTCAGCTAATTAAGGACAGTCTAATGTAGATAAATTTCTAATATGGTCTAAGAAAGGGTCCCAAACTTTGTAAAATGTGCTTACTGAGCCATTCCTAAGATGCCTAATTTTTTCCAGCTTCATTACATAAACAATCTCTCTAATCCACATAGTATGTGAAGGAGGTATAGGTGATTTCCACTTAAGCAATAACAATCTCTTGGCAAGGAGAGTGACAAAAGATATCAAATCGGCCTCTGTAGAAGAAACCGGGGCTGATATAGGAGGTACCCCAAACAAAGCTGTAAGAGCATTGAGGTACCCCAAACAAAGCTGTAAGAGCATTGAGGTACCCCAAACAAAGCTGTAAGAGCATTGAAAAAGTCATAATTTTTATCCAATGAGTTTTAAATACCCAGTTCAATAGGTTCATGGTGACTAAATGTATAAATATTTTTACATTGGTTTCCTTTTACTTCACATTTAGTTCACTTTGCATTTAAATTGCTTCTACGTAATAAGAAAGTCGGGTCGGTGGGAGTCTGGCACCCTGTCCAAAGTGGTTTCAAAAAAATAAATAATGTTGTAATAAAACAGTTGCAGACTCTCTGACAATACACCCCATATTCCACTTTAAAAATCATACCGGTTCCTCAGAGCTTTGTTTCTTTAAATTGCTTGTTGATGACAGAAGTTGAATACCTTTATGTTAAATGCTAGTGAAAAATAATGAACAAATTAAGTAGGGATTTAAAGATACATTCAATGCCCCAGCGTCATTGGTGTGAAAAAAAAAAACACTTTAGTCTGCAAGTCTTTGTTTCCTGACTTTTTTTGTTTGTTAATTATTTACAGTTTAACATGGACACATTGCATTAGTGAGTAAAGGTTTACTCTATTGATCAGAACTCTTCATTATAACAAATACAGCACCAGTTGCAGTTAGTTTTGTACAGCAGTGTATGTTTTTGGTCTTAAGTATATTTAGTTGTTTTGTGACGCTGTTTCATTGTTTCTGTCTTATTTTTCTTGTCTGGATTGTACAGGTTTCTGGTGGATCTTAAATTTGGCTCAGTAATTAACATGCTCACAGGCATTCTAACGATGTTTGGAGTTGAAGCAAGTGGATTTTCTGTCACCATCAGCCTTTTTCTGCTCTTTCTGGGTTTGCTGTACTGGTAAGCACAAATCTAAACATACCTGGCATTACACATTGAGCATACACAGATGAGCCAACACATTAGGACTACACAACAGATATGACCTGCCTAGATATTGACTCCACAATGTTTAGTGTTTTTGGATAGCGTGAACCCGCTGCAAACTTTTTAACATTGTTCATGAAGGCCCAGTGCCCTGTGGAGTTTCAGGTTTTTCTTGCTCCTAACTCACCACATTTAACTAACCTGGTTGAGCTTATACGTAATTCAGCTGAGTTGGGAGTCAGGAAAGGTTAAAACCTAGCAGGACGGTGGGTCTCTAGAACTGGAGTTTAGAAGTACCTGTACTAATCAGACATGACAATTAAATTTCTGTGACAATTATTTTCAGGTATCAGCAGCAGGTTCACACAAGAATAAACACAGACTGGAAAACAATATTTCAAATCATGAATTTATATCACAGTAAGATCTCCAGGAATTTGTTGGTCTCCTCTGGCTTTGTTATGTATGAAAGCAGCTCACCTCTTTAAAAAGAGGTTCAGATGTTCCTGTTCCAGCTTTAAGCCGTCCTGCACACACTTGGCCACTCAGAACAAGTAAATTCCTGCCTGCTGGCAAGATCTCAACTCCGATTCACACTGGACTGAAGGAGGCTGGTTATGTAAGTGCCTCTTGTGCTGTCATCTTGCAAATGAAGATTTATATCAGAGGATGAAACCCTCCTACATGTAGACAAACCATGACACTAAGGTTAAAAAAAGACAGGGTTTGGGATTTAGGAGGGATAGCGTTGATGGGCTGGGTTGGTATGTCCCCTGTCAGAAAGAAGCCACATTGCAGGAAAAGTTTAAAACTATGTTTGAAATTTTAGTTAACCATGCTGTGCTCATCTAAACTACAAACCACATGAGCTAATCCACATAGATGAGAATGATAGGCAGCATGAATTACTTTCATCACTTATGTAACTGGATTTTTGTGTAAAACAATGTAACAACAATGGGGGAATTATCTTTTTACACACTGTAAATAAATTTACAGCCTTTATGATTAACAGTATATTACATTTTTACTTTTACATTTTAAGCATTTAGCAGACGCCTTTGTCCAAAGCGACTTACAACTGAGACTGTATACATTGCAAGCAATTGAGGTTTAAGGGCCTTGCTCAAGGGCCCAACAGTGGCAAGCTGGCAGATGTGGGGCTTGAACTAGTAACCTTCCGATTACTAGTCCTGTACCTTAACCGCTGAGCTACCCTGAGGGTCAGGGGTAGTAAAGGTCCAACATGATTGTATTACCATCAGTGACATCGGTGTTATGGTATCCATGCTTCATCAAACAAACCTATAAAAAACTCTTAAACATACAGCGATACATTCAGTCTGCTTTTCACTGCCCCTGTGTCACTGGTGTGAAAAGAAAAACACTTCAGGCTTTGAGTCTTTGTTTCCTGACCTGCATTTTTTCGGTTAACCATTCACAGTTTAACAGTTAATTATACACATATGATTCCCATATAATACAGATGTTGTAGGTCAAGTCACGCCTGTAGGAGCAGAACATGTGAGAAAAGGTTGGGTTGTTTAATAACACTAAATGAGTTCTTGAAAAGCTAGTGTTTACTAGGTGTATCACAGCTGAGGAATGTGTATTAAAGCGGAATGGGCTAGGTGCTGGTTAATCAGACCACACTCCTGCTGATCACCAGTAAAATCTCAGCCGTGTCATTTCCTGTGTTGCTTGTGGGTTATATTGCTGGTGTGCTTGTAACAATGGTGAAAATACAGCTTACTTCTCATTCTGCCAAGAATTCCTCATGTGTGAAATGTGAGAAGGTTTTTTTTCTATCCATTATGGACTTATCTGATAAATCAGGAGTATGTACCGTAAAATTATTCTAAATGTAGACTAATTAGCCAAAACAGTAAGACCGCCCACAGAAATGTTCATGACAATGCTAATAATGTAACAGTCGTGCATGTGACAGTCGGGGATCTATTGAATGTTGGGCTGATGGCAGTTACTTGTGTCAAATTCAGCAGAAATGATCAGGCATTACGGCCTGAATGACTTTCCCCAAAACAGAAAGTGGTGCTTACAGACAGCTGTGGTGAGTACCCCCGACAGTGGTCTGACAGGGGACAAGCCACAAACTGGTGTGAAATATTTTGATATACAAAACACAGAGCAAAAAGAACCCTGCTTACACATCAAGCTGGAGGACTCAGCTGGGAGTGTCTCACAGTTGGGAGTGTCTCACAGTTGGGAGTGTCTCACAGTTGGGGGTGTCTCATAGTTGTCTCAGTTGTGTCTAAATTTGCACACAAAATCCTGTACAGTGTTCTTAAAACAATAAAGCACACTTTAGTAGTATGTAGGATAACAATATATTAGAAATAAAATGGATTACTTACTGTTAACCCTTGAATAAGCTCTTCTTTTAACATCGTTGGTTAGAAGTTTGGCAAGTAAGATGGTTAATGCGTTCCTACAAAAGTCACTGAGCACAAAAGGCCATGAGCCCCAGCTTACAAAATAGTAAATAATGAATGTGTTTATCATACACTGTTAGAATCCAAATCTGCAGGAGAGACAGTACAGAGTCACAATGACTGACTTTGACTGCTCTCCAGTGTGCTATACATTCTAGCACTGAAGCCCAGCTGATGCTGATTGGATCAAACTATGAACCGCTGACCCAGCAGTTACATAGTCAGTTTGACTTTCGTTGTCATTGGAACAGTTATTGCTTAATTGAGGGATTCTGGACGGACCATCCATCACAGGTGCTAATCATATGAAACCTGCCACCCTCAGCCCTTTTCCTGACCATAAGAACATAGATTCCTAACAACCGTCTAATAATTACCCAGATTTTACTGAGCTCTGTAAATAAATCCGACAGCAGTACAAACGCAGACCAGACCGCCACCACGCAGTGCAGTCCTGTTGTCTTCACACCTCTTGTGTTGCTTCTGAGCTCAATATGAGCGAGACTGAATTTCAAATTGCTGGATAGAAAATGCAGCAGGTGAAAATCATCCCTCTTCTCAGCTTGGCTGGGTTGGGCTGCTAATGTAACTCTGGCGCTGACGGGCCCTTTGGCAAGATGTGTGTCACGATTTGGCAGCAGACTGCATCAGTCTATTCACCTCTGAGGATTTTTTTCTTTTGAAATTGTCCTCTTTGTTCTTGACCTTTCTGTGTGTAATACTATGAAATTTTGTGCTTTTATGAAGTGTCCATAAAAGCCATGTCAAATTTTACTGACTCACTAGTTTTTAGTTTTCACTCAGACCATCCAGTATTATTATTATTATTATTATTATTTTATTTTACTAATCACCTTATCCTAGTAAGGGTTGCAGTGGGTCACAGGGCAGGGTATAATTTGCTGAACTCAATCAACTTGCTCTCAGTAACTTAATTACATACCAAACTGAACACAGACAGTGGCTGGAACCCCAAAGGTTTAACCCACGCTTCCCTGGACTCTGATGTTGTGTAGCACTCGCATCTGCTCTACCGTCTGCCCACTATTGATGAATATTAATGAACTGACCCCTCATTTAAAGTTTGTCTTTCTTGATTTGTGGGTCAAGATGAGCAAAGCTTGTGGCTTAAAGGTTTAAAGGCTCTTAAAAATGTTTTGTTTTTAATATAAATTTTCTCCATTCAGAGATGTTGGCTCTCACTGTGGTTATGTGGAGTGTCAGAAGTTCTTTGTAACTCTTTAGACTAATATATTTTCATAATTATTTCTATTCTATTTTTAAATAAAATGATGATTTAAATGCTTTTTGTGTGTACCTGGATTGTTTTTACCCTTCCCCAGCACTGTATTAAACAGTTTTTATTTATAAATGTATTGTTTATGTATGAAGAGCAAGTGTGAGCACTGCATGTGATGTATTAATGTATACTATGCAATAAATTTAATTTAAATTGCAATTATTTTATGAAAACATGAATTCCAAAAAACATGGCCATTTTAGGATTGGCTACTTTAAATCCCTGCCTGGTTTGAGTAAGTGTGAATAAGTGATTAAGAGAAGTGCAAGACTTTACAATGGGCTGCTGCCCTGCATGTAATGTATTCATTTGTTGTGCAGAGTGTTTCTGTGATTAGTTCTGGACACACCTTGAGCCAGACCATGATAAAGTGATTCCTGAAAATAAACAGTGAATGATTAAATTATTATTTTTTGTAAAAAGAAGCTGCTTATTATCTGTGTGATTATAATCTTCAGCCCTTGCTCTTTCTCTCTGTGGGTTAACGATCATCAGTGGCTGAGACAGACAGACAGACAGACGGTGTGGTCCCTGCTGAAAGCTGGAAATAGCACAATGTTTTTCCAGTGCTAATACCCCAGAAGAGCAGGTCTGGGATTTGAAGAGGTGTTTTGGAACTAGAGGGAATTGCATGACTAACACAAACTGAAGGGAAATTACGGCCGGGCCATTCGTTTGTCTGTTACACCTCTATTTTTGGTGATTATTGTCTTACAGCTGGTGATGTGCATGCATCTGCATGCCAAGTGTTCTGTAGCTGCAGGAAAACACAGTAGCACAAGATTCAGTGCTCCTCTGAGATATTTATTTTCTCTGCATTGTTTCTGCCTATTGTGGTCAAAATGCTGGTGGATTATATAGTAAATGCTGTATTTTAAACAAGCGGAGAGACATCAAGTAAGGAAAAAATCATTCAGTGTCCCAGATTGCTTTGACCAAACACAGCACGGGCCCACCTGCTTTTAAGACTGGTAGTTTTGGGGGGCAGGGATGAGCACGAAATTTGGCTGGCACCGGGGGCGTAGAGGCACAGATGATTGACATGCCAGTCGCCTCATTGACCATCAACACTCCCCAGGTTGAGATGTGTATGTGCATTTAATCATAGTTTCTTACTAATGTGTGGCAGTGTGGTTGGCTCCTCTGTTTGCACCTGTTCTTTTTCTCTGAAACCATGATACCAGACTCGATTCAGTCCAGTATTTTGCCAGTGCAGATGCTGACACTTTATCTTTTCCTGGGAAGCCAGCCGGCATTGTGGCACTTTTTTTAACTATAATGACAGAACTGCTCTGGACGGGCGAGGAGCGGACCCCATGTTTGGATCTGTGCTGGGTGTGGGCTGTGCCAGTTGGAGCATAAATTATAGAGAAAACAGACAGTGTAGGGCAACCCAACAAGCAGGGTTTGAAATCACATCACTGAGTTAGAAGAATGTACTAATTGGCAGTATCAGTCATACTCGTTAACAAAGGAAAACAGTTATGACAAACACTGTTGTGCTGGAACATTGTATCAGCTGGGTTTGTATCAGTTGCTGGGCATCACACACTTAACAATTTATACATGGGGTCAGTTTAGAGTACTCAATCCACTTACTGGTTTGAAGGGGGGTATTCAGAGAAAGTCTATGTGAATATGTAGAATACAAGAGAGCTTTCAAGCTGTGAGAGGCATCACTACCTGCAGAACAACCATTCTGTTTCTAATGAGGAGATAATAAAATCTATTAAAATTGAGACAAAGGTTTTCCAGGCACTATTTTTTTCTTTTCCCTTGTTTGATTAATATATATTATATATAACAGTGATTAGAAAATGTGCTTGTACTTATTAAGTGCAGGCAACATTATGGAAAGTGTTTCTCCAGAACATCCTGTCTTTTGTTTGGTTCTTCAGGCTTTTTAATGGCTCATTCATAATTCCTCTAATTGTATCCATCCATTGTTGTGCTGGCTGTCGTTTTTCTCCTTTATCTGTATTCCTGTAACTAATTGTCTTTTCCAAATAATTGGTTCTTTCCATAATGTGTCCAAAGTAAAAGGAGATTTAGTTTGGCTTTCTGGGCTTTGAGTGAGAAGTTTGGTTTGACTTGGTCAAGGATGAATTTGTTTGTCTTCTTGCAGTCCAAAGTACTCTCAAGTGTTTCCAGAACCAAAGTTCAATGGCGTATATATTCTTCCTGTCCTTTTTTTATCACAGAGAAGACCAGAGTCTGGACAGTTCTGATCTTTGTTTGGAGAGACAAATCATTCCATCTGAAGATCTTTTCCAGTTCCTTCATTCTTGTTTTGCCAAGTGCCAGTCTGTGTCATATTTCCTGACTGTTGGATCCCTTGCTGTTAATAATTGATCCAAGCAGGCTCTGTCCACCACTTCGACTTCTCCATCAGCTGTAAAGTTAGTGGTCTTTGCTTTTGTTGTGACTTTTCATACATGAACCTTTTTACTCTGTTCTTTCACTGTTTCTCTAAGGGCCTTCAGGTCTTCCTGATATTCTGCTAGAAGTTTTGTATCCTCCAGATATAGAAGGTTATTGATGTTTCTTCCACCAATCCTGAATCCTTGATCATCTTCCTTCATTCCTGCATCTTTCATGTTGAGGGTACCGCTAGAACAGAAATGGTAACCAAATGCAGCCTTTTTGCCAATGTGGAAGCAGTGTGTCATTTTTTGTCATGATTCAAATGACTCAAATACATAATGATGATCATTTTTGCCTCTAATATAAATTCTTGGTTTGGGACAGATGTTAGGATAGACAGTTTTTAGATTATGCACTGAATGGACTACGACCCTGACTAGAGTAATATTGTGACAGAAGATTAATATCTGCATTACTTGATTGTGTAATAAATGTTCTTGTCCTTGATCAGCGCAGTGTTAGCTCAGTGGTTAAGAAACTGAACTAGGGTGGCACCCAGGTGGAGCAGCAGGATAATCTGCTAGCACACCAGTGCTGTGATTCTGAACTCCGGTCGACTGGGCGCCCTCTAGCAGGCACAATTGGCTAATGCCTGCAGTAGACACAATCGGTTTCCAGTCTGTAGGGTGGGAAAGACCGGACTAAGCGGTTTGGTTATCAATGCTGTGTAAGGACCTTGATTGCCCAGGGCGCCTGTATAGAAAGTGGAGGAGTGCAGAGATCGGGCATGGCTCTCCATAACTATGGGTAAATAAAAAGGGATTGGTGGACTGCGCACATATCGGAGGGAACGTGTGTCAGGCGAATATACACCCTCCTTGGATGCCATCAGGGTCCCCAGCAGCTGATTGACTATGCTAAATTTGAAAAAATGGAAAAAATGCAAAAAAAAAGAAACTGAACTAGTAATCAAAAGGTTGCTGGTCAAGCCACACCACTGCCAAAGTGCTACTGTTGGACCCTTAAACCAGGCCCTGTCCCTCAGGGGTCCCAACTGTACATTGCTTTGGATAAAAACATCCACTAAATGCTGTAAATGTTCTGTAAACATTAATGATCTGAGATGGATTGGTGCCCTGTCCACATTGTATTCATACCTTATGACCAATATTATGTGAATGGATGAAACAAAAGCTAATTAACAGCTAAATTTAGGGATATATTCTACATTACACTCCAGCATTATCCAGGTTGTGGGTTGTAAATCTGGTGCTGCCAGCTGTTGAAACACTGTTGCTTGTTTACAGATGGTGTGTATTTGTGTGCACGGCTCTGTGAGACCATTCTTTAATCAAGGCTAATATTAATGGCAGTAAAAGTGAAGGCTGTGGCTCACCGCTTGAGGCGTGAGCTTTCATCTGCTGTGTGGATGATTGATAATGTGATCGTTCAGCATGACAGTAATGTGAAACTACAGGCCTGCTTTCGGCTCTGCAGCCCCGTGTGCTCGGCTGCTCAGTGACTCCAGTTCATTTGCCTTTTACACTCAGATTTAAGGCAGATTTGAGTGGGGTGCTGAGCAGGTCTCTTATCATATTTAAAAGATTAAATATGGTATTTATGTCAAGATTGCAGTGGTGATAAGGAACATAGTGTAGATAATCTAAAAATAGGGTGCACAGAGGCGCAGTGAGGCGCTGTTGCCTCACAGCAAGATGGGCCTGGGTTCAAATCCCCAGCTGGTGACCAGCATCCTTTCTGAATAGAGTTAGCACATTTTCCCTCCATCTGTGTGGGTGTCTAATGATTCATTGCTGTTTGTTTAATGATTCAGACACACCTTGACCCTGACCATAAAGCAGAGGTAAAACAGACAATGAATGAATGTTTTCTTTTATTAAACATGCATATTTACATTAAACCAACAAAATAAATCATACAATGTGAAAATAGAATGTAAAAAATGGTCTTTACTTAAAAAAAAAAAAAATACAGCTTTTCAGGCATGATTCAGCTATTCAGGTTTGATTCTCGGGTGGAGTGGTCCTGGTCCTTTCTGTGTGGAGTTTGCCTGTTCTCCCTGTGTCTGCGTGGGTTTCTTCTGGATGCTCCGGTTATGGCTCTGGATTTACTAAAAGCAATGTGTGTGTGTGTTTGCCCTGTGATGAACTGGCAACATGTCCGGGTTGTTTCCTGCTTTTCATCTAGTGAATCGGACCCACCACGACCCTTAATAGGATAAAGAGGTGGTAAAACAGACCAAGAATGAATCTATCTATCTATTTCCTCGGCTGCTCCCGTTAGGGGTCGCCGGCGGATCGTGATCCGCACTATTGATTTGGCACAGTTTTTATGCCGGATGCCCTTCCTGACACAACCCTCCCTATTTATCTGGGCTTGGGACCGGCACTATAATGCACTGGTTTATGCATCCTAGCGGCCAGGTACCTATAGAACAATTCAGTGTCTCCAATTAGCCTGGCTGCATGTTTTTGGACTGTGGGAGAAAACCCGAGCACCCAGAGAAAACCCACACAGACACGGGGAGAACATGCAAACTCTGCACAGAAAGGACCCGGACCGCCTTACCTGGGATCGAACCCAGGACCTTCTTGCTGTGAGGCGACAGTGCCACTGTGCCACCCAGACCAAGAATGAATAATTGTTGCAAAAAATTGTAATTAAAAATACTTACTTACACAATTACATTCTCATTTTCCCTGACTTTAGGTCTGCACCACAGTTAAAGTCTAGCTTTAATTTACCAGAGTTCAGATTGACAGACATTTAATAGATGACAGGATTAATTTGAGGAGCAAACCTGAGTTTGCACTGTTGAACCCTGTTAATGTAAAAATACACATCCTGTCAGCTCCTGAGTAATTGGCACCTTAATAACAATGGGTAAAGATAGTGAAGAAAATTCAGTGTGTTTAATTAGCTTAATCTCACACTCTCAGTAGATTTAAAATCTGATTTATGATAAAGTATTTTAGTCTTGATAAAAACCCCTTATGAAATACATTTTTAGGCAAAAATATGTTTTTGTTTTTATTGGCACCTCTACATTGGATTCCACTGGACAAGAAAATCAGAGCCCATCATAAACAAAACCCTGTCCAGATCCTCCAGACACATTTACATTTTCGGCATTTAGCAGACGCTCTTATCCAGAGCGACTTACAGAAGTGCTTCCATAATAAACATTTCATTACTCTAGTTTAAGTAAAACAACAGTCCAAGAACACAAATCTGCTGATCTTCTGCTCAGGTTTTTATGGGGTTTAGTATTCTTCTGTATGTACTGTATGTACACAGATGAGCCAAAACATTAGGACCAACCCCCTTAAAAATATGCATGACAAAGTCTATTTTGTATATGTCTCAGTCTTGGATATTAAATAGTGGTAGAGGTAGAGGTGACAAGTTAAATGCATCAGATGATTACTATCAGCATGAAGACCTAAGTAACTTTTATAAGTGCCAAATCTTTATGGTCAGACAACTGGGTTTAAATTGTAGATCATTTTAATACTGTTTATGAGGTGAATGTATCACAACACACTAGAGGGGCATTTTCTCTAGCAGCCATGTCACCATGTCTGTGTAGATTTTCTTTGGTCATACACAAGCATGCAGATGGTGGATTGGCAAGTCTCTTTGTTAGAAGTTAGTGAGTGAATGTGTGAGTGCATGCTGCCCTTTGACAGTCTGTCTAGGATGTACGAGGGGTCTTCAAAAAATAAAATGTATTAAAAAATTAAAAACAAATAACATCACTTTTCTACATCGTCACCTTCCGATGCATTTTCCCAGCATCGTACCAACTTTTTAATGGCGTCAGCCATCATCATACACCTCGCCTGGTCGACGTCACTGGCGCTATACGCCTGGTTGCCAGATTCGGGGGGTTTCAGCCAAATTGGGCTGATTAATTAAAAATTGTTTTGCATAGTTTGTACCTACCTCAGAAATAAAAGGGCATTCATTATTTAGATAAATAAAAGATAATCACAAATACAGTATTAAATTTTTTAAGAGAAATAATAAAAGGAAACTTTGTCATAATTTGTCTTCAATTTCAGTTTTAAAAAATCAGGAAAAAATCGTATTGTGAACCCAGTATTGTGAATTGCATCTCATCCTGGGTAGAGTGTATCATCACATCCCTACTGCTTTCACATCATCATCACATGAAAATCTTCTTCCCCTGAAGCTTCTTTGAGCGTCCAGGAAGGTGGAAATCAGATGCCACTAAATCCAGACTATAAGCGTCTCTCAGTCTCTAAGACACGACCGATTACTACTTCTTCCACGCTCACTGTTTTCAACCAAAATATAAAAGTGCGGAAACTTTTTGAAGATCTTTCATAGTCCTGCCTTGTGCTTAGTGTTTTTGGGTGGCACTGAATTCAGCACAATGCTAAAGAGAATGAAGCGGATACAGTTAAAGTAAGTATTAATTATATAGTGAATGTTTTAGTCACTTTTTTACTTGACCAAACACCTGGCAACCCTACTTCCAACATAATCTCATTAACAAGGTATGAGTCAACTTCATAAAGGGTTATTTTACTGGGGTGATACATTAAGGCATAATATTTCAGCCCACTAGTTTAAACACCCTGCATATAGCCCAGTTAATCATTAAGCTGTGTCAGTGATGTCTGTTTTTTGTCCCCTTATCAGAATTTTCCATGTGCTGCATCTATATTAAGAGTGCAGCCATTTTCAAGGACTCGTCTCAATGGCTTGGTTCAAAATTGGCTTTCCACAAACACACGGTGGCCATTTAGTCCCGGGGAAGCCACTGGAGAATGTCATTGCTCGTATCCGTGTTAATCCTACTGAGAGATCACAGTGGGTGAGAGTATAATGGCAGTAGAGTTGAGGATATAAGAGGCTGCTCTTATTATTCTGCTCTATCACTGGTACAGACTGTCCTGACATCCACAAGAGTCAGATTGGCTGTCTGTGCGCCACACTTTCTTCCCTGCGTTTTCATTCTCTTACCATGTCATTTTCACCTGTTTTACTAGTAGCACAAATTAACCATAACAGCACTTTATATTTACATCATTATACTGAGTAAAGTGACTTTAGGAACAGGCACAGAAGTGTAGCTGGTGTAGATAGTGTGGGTGTCGCACAGTCACATGCATCTGGTGACTTGGGTTTGATCCTCATTTTCAGTCTGTGCATGTGATGCACTGAAATATATTGTTGCCTAATCCAGTGTGTTTTGTAGACGTTGGACCCACCAAAACCATGATGAAATTTCACTCAAATAAATACATATATTTTTTTGGAGTTCCTGTCATTCAGTCCGTTAATAAAAAGCTACAAAGCTGCAACAAGCCATTCCAAGATTAGTAAATGTGGGATTGATAGCTAAATACACACTATACACACACACACACACACACACATACACTTGAAAAATAAATGGGTTTAAACCCTGTATTTGGACAGAGACTATATACAATACAAAATACCTGCACATACTGGTATTATTATATTACAGCACTATGTACATAAATACACATTCAGACATTATTGCACAACACAATACAATAATCTTTGCACATCCTGACATTTTGGACTTAAACCTTTACCTCCTCAGCCAGTCTGTGTCTGTATAGTGTATGACCAGGCCCGTAGCACAACTAAGACTCTACCCCTGGTCTCTGATGTAGTGATTAGCGTATTAGACCCCTGCACTGTCTGTGTGCTCCAAATCTTGTTTTTCTCTGATATTTTTTGATGTGCTGAGGTTTTTTAATACTCCGAGTGGCTTCCACTGAGCTCTAATACTGCCAGGCTTTGCAACTGTTTTTTTTTTTACCTACCAATTACATCTCACCTCAAAAGACCTTTTTCTGTCTCTCTTATACTTGCTGTGGCTGTCTTGCAAACTCTCTCTCTCTCTCTCTCTCTCTCTCTCTCTCTCTCTCTCTCTCTCTCTCTCTCTCTCTCTCTCTCTCTCTGTGTGTGTCTCTGTCTTTCTCAAAACTCTATTTTTGAGTTTAACAATCGACTAAGCTTTATTGGCATGACCATATTCTGTTACAGCATTGCCAAAGCATTATTAAGGAACACATATGAAAAAGAAAATGTATTAATAAATGTATGTAACAATAAAGAGGACATTTAGAACATTAAAGAGAACATTTGAAAATTCAGAACTCTAACAAGTATAACACTTAAACATGTTAACAAACAGGTCCATGTTTAACATCTCTAGTGTGTGTCTTATTGTTTGTTTATGAGGATTTTAACATCATATTTTACACAGGTTCAATTGTGGCTTGCGCTTTTGAGGAGGGTATATTGCTGCTCACGCCTTCTTCGACCCATGTGCAGCCCTAATGGAACCCTTTTCCACCCATGCACTCTGCACAGGCGCCTCTATCCGCCAGTCAGGGTCCTTACACAGCGTTTTAATACCCCACTTACATAGTCCGGTATCCCGCCCTAGCAGAAACGTGTCTGCTTGCAGGCACTGCCAGCACTGCCAACTACCGGTGGCAACGCCGAGTTTCAAACCGAGGAGTTCAGAGTCTCGGCGCTGGTGTGCTAGTGGAATATCCCGCTGCGCCACCTGGCCGCCTTAAACATTTAGAACATTAACAAGTATAACAACACTCAAAGTTAACAAACAGGACCATGTTTAATATCTTGGGTGTGTGTTTTATTGTTTGTTTATTAGAAATTAAAAATCATATTTTATACTGTGCTTACAGTTATGTTTAAGTTCTATGTGACCTGGACTGCTTCATCTGGGAATCAAAACCAGAACCTCCTTAATGTGAGGCAACAGTGCTACCCACCTAGCCACTGTGCCGCCTGTGTGCGTGATACATATCGTCCTGCTAAAGCACAGCTTTCACTCTTTTCTCCTAACAGAATGAGCAGTTTGTCTTAATGAGAAAAATGATTAAATTGGGGGTGAATTTGTTGAAATTTTATAAAGTAATTGTTTGTATTTTTATAATCAGTAAGAATGCTCAGCTGTTTCCACACTGTTTCTGTTACACTGCTGACAGAATCAGGTTCTCTTATAACAGCCGCTCTCTCTTTGTCCTCATTCATTCTGTTCTCTGTCTCTGTGCTGCAATTGTCTGCAGGTTTAATAAGTTTCTTGGCTGACCCGTGTCTTTTCTCTTCTTGGAAAAACAGCACAGTGACTCACAGTGAGACAGACAGGCAGTCAGAAGTGTCTCTCACTTTCTGACGGAGCGAAGTCAGATCTGAATCAGTCATTGCTCATTCGGTCAGGTCAGGTCAGTTTTTCTCAAGCAGCGACGTAAAACTCAAGCTGGACGTGTAGCATGAAGTGCATTTGAGACTGGACTTTGTGTTGGGAAATTTACCAACAGTGCTTATATCTCCTGATCTATATTTATTGACTGTGAGTCTGTGCATGGGGGCTTAATCATGGTCTTATGTCACACCTCTCAGTTCTTACTCAGTGGCGGTGAGACCCAAACCTGACATGTCGTGCTGAAACATGAATTTTTAATATTTAAAACCAATTTTTGATTTTGAGTTTACTGTTCTGATTTGATTAGCAAATAAAAAAATGTAAATTGCTGAGGTGTTTCACTTTATTTTGGGATTAGCTGTAGATGCATTTGATAACAATTTTACATTTATGACATTTAGCAGATGCTTTCATCCAAAGCGACTTACAGTCTACGCAATTTAGGGTTAGGGGCCTTGCTCAAGGGCCCAACAATGACAACCTGGCAGTGGTGGGGTTTGAACCAGCCTCTGCTTACTAGTACAATACCTTAACTGCTAGGCTCAACCTTCTTTACTTTGCTAGTTGGTGCCTGGCATATTATTGTTAGTAGTAATAAATTAGTAATAAAACACGGCGATAAAACACACTAGCACACCAGTGCTGACATTTTGAACTCGAATCCTGGAAGGCCAGGTGTCTATATGGACAATGATTGGCTCGTCCGAGGGTGAGAATACCTGAAAGGATATCTCATGACTGCTGCAATTATGACCTGCTGACTGATCGATGGCACCTGCACAGAGACGATGGATAATGGGGATCAGTGCAAGATTCTTCGTGTGCAGTACATATCTCCATATGGACCCAACATTACAGAGGTGAAAAGAAGCATTTTGCTACTGCACACGTGTTGGAGGGGGGGGTGGGGGGGGTGGGGGGGGGTGTCAGTCACGGTTCTCCTCGGTCAGGAGTGGAGGTCAGCAGCATTATAGGTCAGCTTGGGAAAATGCATTTTTAAATTTTTAGTTGCCTAAGTTGGTCGACATCTTAAAGATAATTTTGTTACACATAACACTTTAAGTGCTCCAGATAAATCATCATCAACATGTCAAAAGATTCAAAGTCACCAGCGCCGAGATTCTGAACACCCCGGGTCCAATCTCGGTCAGCTGGGCACATCTAGCGGGCACAGTTGACAGTGCCTGCCGCAGACTCAAGTGGCCACCCAGTCTGCTGGGTGGGAAAAGGCCGGACTAAGTGAATTGGGTTTTCAGTTTTTTGGGTTAGCAGACCGAGGCGCCTGTGCAGAAGTGGATGAACCTCATGTGCAAATTCACCGAAGCACGAGTGATAAAGAGGGGCCATAAATTATTCATTCATTCGTTTTCTTATCCGCTTATCCAATCGCGGGGGGGGCTGGAGCCTATCCCAGCATTTCAATGGGCGCAAGGCATACAGTAACACCCTGGACGGGACGCCAGTCCATCACAGGGCACACACACACACACACACACACACACACACACACACACACACACACCTATTCACTTATAGAGCATTTCAGTGTCTCCAATTAACCTGACTGCATATTTTTGGACTGTGGGAGGAAACCGGAGCTCCCGGAGGAAACCCACACAGACACGTGGAGAACATGTAAACTCCCCACAGAAAGGACCCGGACCGCCCCGCCTGGGCATCAAACCCAGGACCTTCTTGCTGTTAGGCGACAGTGCTACCCACTTTGCCACTGTGCCGCCCAAGCCATAAATTAGCTATATGATAAAAACTTGGTTCTCTCACCCAAATGTGTCACCCAAATAGTTCTTGCAATTTGACCAAACTTAAACTTAACTGTTTACCTAATTTTTATTTTATTTTTATTTTAATGTTTATCTTAATTTATTCTATTGTGAATTTTCCATAAGTGTAATACAGAGTGTAATTCAGTACCTTTGTTATGCTTCATATAAATATATACAGTAGTTCCATAAATCTGCAATAAAAATACATTTTAGTCACAATTATTTGGACCGGAGCGACAGAGCAAACAGTAATGTGTTTCATTTTCACAGAACATTTTGCTCTATTCTGCTTGTACTGAACACAGCTGGTCTTTTCGGACCCCCCGCTGCAATAGGCTATGACATAGTTCAGACAATTATGTGGCACAGTGTGCCATCTTTAAATGTCTACCAACTCAAACAATTCCTAAGCAGAATTTAGATAGAACCTCAGCGTAGTCAGTAGATGGTTTTACCGAAACTGTGAATTCATGTCTGTAAACCCAGAGCGAATTGGATGTCATTTTGCCAGACCCTAACAGATGCCCTCTGTCTCTAGTGCATTTTGGGTAGCTGTCAAGGCACGGCTATAGACGCCGCTGTCAGGATTCTTGTATTGGCCTGAAAGCATTTATAATCTGAATGAATCGAGACTGTCTGTCAGTGGAATATTTGGCAGCGTCTGGCAGCTGATGGTAAATATATGTGAGAGAAATGGGTCCAGGTCCGAATGCAGGCAGCTTGAACCAGTGATTCATCCTGATTGGTTGGAGGGGCAGTGTGTTGTGAAGCCTGGTGCTGCAGAGTAATTAAGGAGGTGTCATAAAATGAGCTACTGTTTCAGCTTTTTTACAGCACAGATAAAACCTCCTTAGCCAAATTTTGCAATTAATATGGTAATGAACTCCTGCTGAGTTGGAGATTGGAAGAGAGATTGGTATTTTTAAATACAGTAAAAAATTGGTGACTGTCAACACTTGGTTGTCGGTACGCCTACTTTGCACCTACACATATAGGACATTTATCATTTCCATTTAAAATTAAGTTTTTAGACAATTGTAAGTGATAGATTGCATTTTTGGGTTTTTAATGATTTCTGCAAAAAAGATGCATGCTTTACAGAGCTTCCGTTCCGGTAAGAGGTCAGTGCTCCTGCTTTTTTCTTTGTCTAAGTCAGTGATCCCCAACCACCTGTACCAGTCGTGGGTCATTTATTACCGGGCCACACAGAAAGAATAAATAATTAAAGATTGCTACAAAAGCAATGAAAACACTGCTTCCATTTCCAACATCCTATCTTTGTGAAGCGGGATTTTAAATCCTCCCACCCCTGACGATCTATAAAATTTTATCTTATATGAAACCGGTCCGTGGTGCAAAAAAGGTTGGGGACCGCTGGTCTAAGTGATGTGTTTACTCCTATTTGTATTAATCACAAACTACAGTTGATTAATTACAATTAGGAGACCATGGAAATATAGATTTAATAGGTTTAAGCCCTTTAATATTGTCATATAATATAATATAATTATATTATCAGATAGTCTATATTTTCAAATTAATATTATCACTTATATTACCATATAATATAATAATTTTATATTATATATTATACTGTAGATTATAATGTTATATATTATATTATCAGATATTCTATTTTATTACATTAGTATTTTCAATACCATTTTTTGTGTGGGGGGAATATAACCCTGTTATTTTATCATATAATATAATAATATTTTATATTACATTATAGATTATAATGTAGCACTTTTATATTATCATATAATATATTAATATTATATATTATACTATTAGATATTATATATTATCAAATTAATATTCTCAATACCCTTTTCTTTTTTTGGGGGGGGTATTTTTATCTGCAGAAATCATAAAAATCCAAAATCTGTCATATCTGGTGCTATGTTATGTATATCTCATTACCCTGTTTGTCTAAAAGTAAAGTAAAACCACCATAGGACCAACACTGACTAAAAGTTAATTGTGAGTTGAAGCATTCTCAGTACAGTTCAGATCAAGTCACACAGAATCCTTTATGGGTTTATGGGTTTATATCTGGACTCTTACCTATTTTTTTTATGGATTATTCTGTAGTTTTGTCTTTATGAATCATCCGACTGGTACCTCTAAAAGGGTCACAAACATTTTCTCATCTACAACCAGCTGTTGTTAGCATATTGATATCACTACAACCTGCAGTTGCTGAATTAGGTTGAGACGAAGTGACTCAATGCATAAAATATAATCAGAATATAAATCAGAATATAAAAGTTCCATCATCTGATCGAGTGATCCATCAGAATAACTTTGTATTCACTGGCGGTGGCTGAATCACCAGGACGAGGGACTAGTTTTGAAGCTGACCTCAGACCTGTCTGAGTGTGCTGCTATATAAATGTTAGCACTCATGGACTGTCATGTCAGCAGAAGCAGCACTTTTGCATAATGCAGGACTTGATGTTACATGGAGCAGATCCAGCGCTCTCCTGCGCTCACACATTCTTTATGTGTCATTATAATTCCAGGGTGTTTTTAAGCAGCACGTCTGTGTAATTAAGTCCTGTTATATCTGCTGTAACATTGATTCATATCTCTCATTTGGCTTGTTGTACACAGCTAATAAAAGCTTGTTTTTCTCATTTGGCTTGTTTTTCTTTCTTTCCCTCTGATTTATTGAATCTGCAGTTTTTATTCCTTATTTCTTGTCCTCTAAAGTCACCAATTTTACACACATTTACCTTGTCTACAGTTGAAAGAAACATGTCATGAGCTTTTGGAAAGTACCTGTATTTATGGATTAATTTGTAACAGCCCCAGCTGCCGTGGAGATGAGGGTGGCATGGGTCGGTTTTGGAATCATGTCCTTCTGCTTTGTCAAATATGGCCGACACAGGGGGCACAGAGGTGCAGATTTACTGTTAACTGACTGTCACTGGTGCCGCTGAGCATTAATTTGTGGAAATAATGGAAAGGGAGAAGTGTTTCTATTTGTTTATCAGTGTTTCTGTATCGCAGGTTGTCTGTTCCTTTGTTGGAAATTTGCTTGTTCTGAAACTTTGTTGCCAGGCTTAATCCATTCTGGTTTTCGGTCCACACAGATGCCCGCACACTTCAACCTTTTTTTTTTTTTAACTTATTCGGCATTTTCCGGAGTGGGTCTCACATTTGGACCCATGCTGGGCACGGGTTGCGCCAGTTGGTGGGTTGGGGTGCTGCTTTAGTGCCATCTCTGGCTTGTTCTAGGTTTTCTTTCTTCCCTCATCTTCCGAGAACTTGAAACAGATGTATAATAATTGCAGAAATCCACATTCTTCTACAGACTTCACAAACACGTGGATTATAGCATCACACAGCTTCAAATCACATTTTATCAGTTACGCACCTGCTTATAATGACTTTATTCTTCTGTGTCTTTTATAGGTATTCAGTCTATCCATACTCAGTCCTGCAGCGATGTGGGATCAGACACCCCAAACCGGCTCCATTCTTTGGAAACATGATGCTGTTCCGACAGGTAAGACTAATTACCATTTACAAACTACATTTCCAGAAAAAATTGAACATTTTTTGTTAATTCTTTTAAAACTTCACTCATGGTACTTGTATCTGATAAATATTAACAAATATTGAATTTAATGCCCGCAACAAATCCAAAGGCAAGGTCAAAGAGTGAAAAGTTTATGAGTTTATGCAATATTCAAGTCACACTATTTTAAATCTTTCGAGAACAAGCAGATGAGTTAGTAACAGGTAAGGGTATGTGTGTGTGTGTGTGTGTGTGTGTGTGTGTGTGTGTGTGTGTCTGTGTGTGTATATGTATGTGTGTGTAAGTGTATGTGTGTGTAAGTGTGTGTGTGTGTGTGTGTGTATATGTATGCATGTAATATATTTATAGGTTGTTACCTGTCGAATGTTAAACTGTAATACTGTTCTGTTTGGACTTTGATCATCACCAAAGGCCTGATTCCTTAAAACTGCACTTTATTAAATGTCCTCATTAAAGATGACTCAAAACTAACGAGTTTGATGCCATGTGATTCCCAAATAGACCACCAACTTAATTGCTTTACTTCTAGAAGGAGCATGTAAGAGATGAGAGATGAGTGGGTGGCTTTAATATTTATTACTGCTAATATTAATATATGCTGTTGTATATGGACTTTTGTAAAATTGTGTGCATAATAAAAAGCAGATTTAATAATTTACATTCTAATTGTGTGAACAAGTATTAATCAAAGCACTTATATAAACACAGGACACAGGATCGGCACTTTCCAAAAATGAAGTGATACGTAACCGTGTACATGCTGTGAACTGAAATACATACGACCAGGACTATAAAAGGAAATAGACTTTTTAAAAAACCTGATCTCTGACATGTATTCATTTATTTATTGTCTGTTTAACCACCGTGTTATCCTGGTCAGGGTCGCAGTGCGTCTGATTCACTGGGCGAAAGGCATGAAAATACCTTAGATAGGTTGCCAGTCCATCAAAGGGGAAAATCACAAACACACACACACACACACACACACACACACTCAGATTTAGTACAGTTTTTAGTATCCAATTGACCTGGCTGCATGTTTTTGGGAGACATAGTTCTAGAACTTGTGGGAGGAAACCGGAGCACCCGGAGGAAACCCACACATACACAGGGAGAACATGCAACTCAACACAGAAAGAACCCTGGCCACCCAGTTGGGGAATCAAACCCAAGCCTTCTTGCTGTTAGGTGACAAAGCTACCCAGACATCATGGTGATTTGTAAATGTGTAACTAATGTTTCAATAACAATCAGGCAGTTGTTGCCCAGTGGTTAAGGTACTGGACTAGTAATCGAAAGGTCACAGGTTCAAGCCCCGTCTCTGCCAGGTTGCCACGGTTGGGCCCTTGAGCAAGGCCCTTAACCCTCAATTGCTTAGACAATATATACTGTCAGAGTAATGTAAGTCACTTTGGATAAAAGCATGTGCTAAATGCCGGAAATGTAAATGTTATCAATTACATATTTGGGTCACATAAGATTCATCATACACTGACCCTAACTCACCTTAACCTTATTTAACCCTGAAATACGCCTGGATAGTTTGGTTTGGTGGATGTGCTTGCTGAGGGAAGTTACAGCTGAAGCTCTGTGCTCCTGCAGTGCTGATCCGGTCCTGATTACATTTACAGATCAATATTTTCCTGTCAGGTAGCCACGCCGGGCTCGATGGCTTATCGTTCATGGAAGGCTCATCTTTGTGTCTTTGTATCTTTCGGTTAGAAAAAGGGACAGAATGTTTGTTTACGCTTCATGTTGCTTATATTCCTTTTTCCTTTTTTATAAATCTGTTAATCCTGAGAGGAGCTTTAAAGGCATGACTGTTAGAATCATATGTCAGACTGGTGGTGAATGATCAGTAGTTTTTTTTCTTTTTCTTTTAATGTACACAGACAGCTACCAATATGAAGATTTATTATTATTTTTTTAAATGAAATGTTCCAATTTGTATTGTAATTTTAAGACATCGTAAGACGTCTAAGTGCACTCGTGCTGCGTTCGTACGCTGCCAGTGCACTCATACCAAAATATCACCTGTATTTGAAAATATTTTGACGTCTGTTACAGCTGCAATGAAAAGGTCATCTGAGAAGAATCGTCTTCAACACTTTATTTTATGGCAGCCTGTTTAAACGGTTAATAAAAATCAGCCATGAGCCAATTAGGCTGAAATGGAGATAAGAATCGGCCATAAAGATTGATGAACGGTGCACCTGCAAACTGATCCATTTATTAATTAATCCATCCATTAAGTTTAAATAATCGTTTTATCCTGATCAGAGCTGTATTTGGTCCAGAGTCTGTGCTAGAATTATAGATTCAGGACTGTGCTGCACCAACAATATCTGCTGCACTGGCACTTGTCATATTAACAGTTTGCAAGATTACTCACTCACTCACTTTCTTAACTGCTTATACAATCCGGGTCGTTGCTGGAGCCTATCCTAACTTTTCAATGGGCTCAAGGCACACAGTAACACCCTGGACGGGGCGCCAGTCCATTGCAGGGCAGACACACATACACACACACACATACACCCATTCACCTATAGGGCAATTCAGTGTCTCCAATTAACCTGACTGCATGTTTTTTGGACTGTGGGAGGAAACCGGAGCTCCCGGAGAAAACCCACGCAGACACGGGGAGAACATACAAACTCCACACAGAAATGACCCGGACCACCCCGCCTTGGGATCGAACTCAGGACTTTCTTGCTGTGAGGCGACAGTGCTACCCACCGAACCACCTTGCCGTCCAGTTTGCAAGATTATATTTTCGATTTTTCAGTTTGTCATGGCTTCAACGTGTTTAAATAAGAAATGGAATGTATCCGTTGATACTTAATTTGTTACTCAGAGTGTCATACTAAATAAGATTGCATGCACAAAATACTATAAAATATAATAAATATTTAATTAAGTTTATAATCGGATCACTGGCGGCACGGTGGCTAAGTGGGTAGCACTGTCGCCTCAGAGCAAGAAGGTCCTGGGTTTGATCCCCAGGCGGGGCGGTCCGAGTCCTTACTGTGTGGAGTCCAAAAACATGCAGCCAGGTTAATTGGAGACACTGAATTGCTCTATAGGTGAATGGGTGTGTGTATGTATGTGTGTGTGTGTGTGTGTATGTGTGTCTGCCCTGCGATGGACTGGTGCCCCGTCCAGGGTGTTACTGTGTACCTTGCGCCCATTGCTGGGAAGGCTCCAGCACCCCCCACGATCCTAATTGGATAAGCAGTTAAGAAAGTGAGTGAGTGAGTGAGTGAGTAGCTACTGAGTAGCGCTGATAAATCTGTTTATTTTATTTTCCCCATATTTTTTATTTACATGTAGATGTTAGAAATAAATTTGCTTTTGCTCTTGCTCAAGTTTACCTTGCTCCTTACCCCCACTTGCCCCCAGTGTTGATTGATGTGGATAGCAAGCAAGGGAGGAGAATGCAACTGCCAACGAATTCTATTTTAGGCTCATTAGCTTATTTATGTATAAATTTTTCTACTGTATTTTTTGTTTTGGTATTGGTTGTGGTGATGCCGAGTTCCGTTCACGGTCCTCTCTTTTGTCTTATCTGGCAGCATTTTGGCAGCATGTGAAACGATAAATGAATATGCAAGCAGCTTGTCTAGCACAATTACATCCCGGTCTCTGCAGCGTCAGTTCAGCTGGGTTCTTTGACCTAGTTCTAGAGTCCGTCCTCCAAGCCTGGTCTGGGGTCCGTGTGAGAAATGCATGTGTCTTTCATATCAGCGGTGTGCTGGTACACAGACAAGCCCTGAGCGTGAGGTTATGATGTGTCAGGTAGCAGGTAGGGAAGAAAGTATAAGAGAATGAGTCAGAGTGTTTGGTTAAATAAGGGAAATTCGGGTAGGGTAAGACGAGCTGCATTTACCATCATTTATTAGATTGGGGAAGGAGTTCAAGATATTGCAGGGTAAGTGGTTCTAATCCAGGGTTCATAAATCTAGATTATTATTCAGCGTATTCAATTCCAGACATGGCAATAAATATCTCATCACAGTCAGGGTTCTGTTCAACATTGTGGCTGATGTTACTCGTTACTCGTTGAACATGGGTTGACTGCAGCAGATATGATCATGCATAAAGACCAGAGTAAAGGCGCGTTCACATGAGAAGCGGCAAAACTGCTTTTGCGCCAGCTGTGTCGTTGTTTTCTATGGAGTGTGGCGGTGCTGCTTCACCTGATTGAACTTTGACCCAGTTTGCTGCTGACCTTTTTAAAGAGCCTCCAATGAGATGAACTGTTTGTTATGATGCAGTAAAAGCAACTCAGGCTTAATGTGAACAAAACTTAACGTGACTTATAGTATTAAAATAATGAGAGAGGAATTCCATTAGTGGAGAGAACTTATGAGCAATAATGATTAAGAGAAGTGTAGTGTTCTTGTGTTGTTCTTTTAGTTTGTTTGTTTATTAGGATTTTAACGTCATGTTTTACAATTTTGGTTACATTCATGACAGGAACGGTAGTTACTCATTACACAAGGTTAATATCAAACACAGTCTTGGACAATTTAGTGTCTCCAATTCACCTCACTTGCATGTCTTTGGACTGTGGGAGGAAACCGGAGCACCCGGTGCATGCGGACACGGGGACAACATGCAAACTCCACACAGAAAGGACCCGGACCGCCCCGCCTGGGACCTTCTTGCTGTGAGGCGACAGTGCTACCCACTTAGCCACCGTGCCGCCCTGTTCTTTAAGTACATTAAACCATGTTAAACTTTTTTTTTTACGGTAAGTGTTTTAGACTCTTGGAAAAGTCGATTCTTAGCGTTTCTCAGCACCCCGAGCTGTAACACACGTTTAAAAGTGAAACAGTGAGGAAATCCCAGCTAAACACAGATACATGTGGACACTTTCAAAGTACATTTGACGCTTATTTTACACAAATGCAGATTCGTCTCATATTTACACTTTGATGACATTTTACCATATGCTACGCAAAGAACATGCAAAAAGGGGAAAACATGCAAACTCCGCACAGAAAGGACCTGGACCGCCCCCGCCTGGGGATCGAACCCAGGACCTTCTTGCTGTGAGGCGACAGTGCTACCCACCGAGCCACCGTGCCGCCCACCTTAAAACTTACAACTACAAATGTATTAAAACATGACTTTTTAAACATCTCTAAATATTTTCTTTCCAAAATTAAAGGTAACCAGGCCTTTTGATTTGTATTCACAGTATAGAACGTAACAGCTCTACATTATTTGCCAAATTGTATCATGCGGTACACCTGATATCATCTAGCTGATGATATCCTTCAATTTGTCACTCATGTGTATTAAGTTTTGAGTACTCATTCTGCCTTTTTCCTCTTCGCCATCATTTTTTCTCATACACATCAACACTCAACAACCCACAATAGCACATTAGCAGGATGTGCTCCATTAGGAAACACAACACTCACAGAGGTGATGGTATATCCATTTAGAGCTTCAGGCATCTTTGTACAGCGTGCACGTACATCTCACTCTCATTTCCTGTCTCCATCTATCAGCTTTAATTGATGTTTGGGCACTGTAGATGTCACAGTATTCATTGCGTGTCATTCAGAAATAAAACAGGAATTCACACACCCTTGAAAATGAGAGAAAACGCTTTTAAAACACTGAGAAAAGCAGCACAGCGTCAAAACAAGTAAAAGTGGCTAATCTTTTTGGATTAGGAGAATTCCGATAGGAGCGACTTTCAAATGTGGCCTGTCTGCTTCAGTCAGGTCTGTTTTATTGATCTTGCCCATCTGTGATGAATCCTCAATTAGACCATTGGCAGGATGCTCTGAGCCAGCCAATCGTTTGAGTTTAGCCCCTCTGCACTGTCTTCTGTTTAATGTGCCTCACTTAGACATACCCACACACACCCACACACACACACACACATGCATGTACAAAGTGGACATACAAACATTCTATATATACAAGCACACACCAACATGCACATCCAAAAATCTATAAAGATTGTATTACGAGTTGAAGTCAATGCACAAGCTTGTAACTGCAGAGAGCCAAGTTTGAGTCTTAAGTGTCACCAGCATAGTCAGGTGCTTAACAGATACAATACTTCATCTACTTGAAGATGCTACAATGGTCTAGTTGACACATCTACACAGATGGTGGAGGGATACAGGATGCGAAGCGTAGAGCTCTCTGTAAGAATCTGCTGCTGGCTGGTGTGAAGAAGTGGTCAGCAACTTTTTACATTTTGGATGGGATGTGGGGCAGTCTGTGTCTCTTTTCAGCCAGTGTTGGTGTGATTTATGTGGCAGAAAAAAGCTGGGGATGTTTTTGATTTATGCTACTCAGTACCCCATAACTCCCAGTGACTGGTGTGACTCATAATGCTAATAAAGATCAAGAATATAGATTAATATAGATTTTAGAATATAGATTATCTACATAGCACACTATTTAGTAACTGTAAAATTCTACAAGGCAACATGCTAATTGTATTATTTGGTTATATCTACACAGTTTAATATAGTTTTATTATGATAGTCATTGAACATAGGACTGGCATTTCTTCTTTGGTGTCAATGTGTTATTAAAGCCACATTTTGGTGCTAGCCATACTTGCTATCAAAGATTTTTAATTGTGACAACTTTATTATTGCTGTTAGCTAAGGAATAAACTATTATTTTTATTTTATTATCTATTATAGATAGATTTATTACAGATATCAGTCATTACAGCAGCTCAAGGTATAATAAAGTAAAAAGTATTAAAGTAAACAAGTGTTACTGTACAATACTATGTAGTTGAATAAATAAAATAAAGAAATTTAATATATAAATATGTAAAGTGTCCTTTGTAGTAAATATTAACAGTTGTGCAATGTTGTGCAATACTATATAGTATTATATACTGTATAATATGTTGGTTGTAAATGAGGTTTTATTTATATATTTTTCACACCATTCACTGTCTGCTGACTATAATGAAGAGGTACCTGGAACTTTAACCTAGATAACTGCCAAAAGCTTCTAATAAAACTCTTCCTGGTCACTAATCTGCCAAGCATCAAAGACTAGTGTGACAACACCAGCAGGTGATCTGGACAAAGCAGTTCCAACCCAAAGCAGCCTGATACACCTGCAGTTAAAACTATTAATAAAATATACAGTATAATGTCAAACCTGACACTTGAGAGTATAGTAGACGTCTATGTTACAGGTACATACACATCTAATCGAGTCAGACGCTGGCTATTTATACACCTGCACTAAAAGAACATGCAGTTTAAAATGCATCTTGGAACATAAATAAACATAAATACGTCATACTTTTACGTTCTGAATCCATATTCTAAATACAGATGTGCAGATCCTGATCTCTCTGAAATGACAGAACAGTAATGAAAGCTTAGGGAGATAAGATTAGAACAAAAGGCCACATCCCACTGCTTAATGCTCACTGAGGAATGGACTCACACACATCGCTGCCTAATGCCCACCAGGGAATGGCACTGGCCAGTGTAGAGGGGGAAGGGTAAAGGGCACAGTGCCAGTACTGTTCAGTCCTTCATTAGCTCTGGGTCGCAAGCTGCCATGCATACAAAATCCCGACTTTGTGAGTGGGTTTGTATAGTGAGGGTTTTTTTCTTAGACTTTTTCAGCCAATCCTTAAAACCACGAGTTTTAAATGGTAACTTCTGTGACAGAGATGATACAGATTAGGACTCTGTGATATGATAATATTCTGAGGGGAAACTGCTGCTGTTCAAACATTTTTGTTTCTTTTTTCTCATTTAATATTCTTCTAGTGCAAGATTAAAAGGGTCCATCTAATGGATTTGCAATTTTAACGTCCCCCATAAATGTTTAATAGAATTCAGGTCAGGAGATTGGATAATCCCTGCAATCGCATCTTCTTTTTGGAAAATAAATGCAGATTTTAGCGGTATGTTTGTGGTCATCCTTTAGTTAAAGCTCCCTTGAGATCATTGACAAGCTCCTCCCGTGTAATTCTGGACTGACCTCACCTTTCTCAGAATCATTCTTACCCCACCAGGTGAGATCTTGCATGGAGCTCCAGAGTGAGGGTGATTGACTGTGATCTTGTATTTCTTCCATTTTCGAATTATCACACCAACAGTGGTCTCTTTCTCACCAAGCTTCTTGCTGATGGTCTTGTAGCCCATTCCAGCCTTGTGCAGGTCTACAATCTTGTCCCTGACGTCCTTTGATAGCTCTTTGGTCTTGCCCATGGTGGTCGAGAGATTTGAACGGAAGAAACTGATTCTGTGACAGGAGTCTTTTATACAGGGACAGGACTAATTTGTGTGCCTCATGGGCACATAACCGGTCTGTGGGGGTCAGAATTCTTGCTGGTTGGTAGGGGATCAAATACTTATTTCCCTTAATTAAATACAAATTAATTTATAACTTTTATTTAATGTTTTTTTTCTGGATTTTTTTGTTGATATTCTGTCTCTCTCTGTTAAAATAAACCTTCCATAAAAATTATAGACTGTTCAAGTCTTTGTAAGGGGGTAAACTTACAAAATCAGCAGGGGATCAAATACTTATTTCCCCCACTGTATGTATATATATATATATTTTTTTTTTTTTTTTTCCCCTAATCTAGTCATATCCAATTACCTCTACTGATACAACCCTCCACTGCTGACTGAGGATCTTCGCAACTGACACACGCCCCCTTCGACCGACTGCCTCTTTTCACCTGCACGAGGCGAGTTCATGTGCGGATCAGCTTAAATCGTGCACGGAGATTCACACTCTGATCAGTATTATTCCCCAACTCTGCGCAGGCGCCATCAGTCAGGCAGCAGAGGCCATAATTGCACCAGTTATGAGGATCCCTGGTCTGACTTTGTCCCACCCCTATAAACAACAGCCAATCGTTGTTCATGTAGCCACCCAGCCCAGACGGATGGCAGAGCTGAGATTCGATACGATGTGTCAGAGATCCCAGCTCTGGTGTGCTAGCGTATTTTACCACTGTGCCACCTGAGGATGCCACACCATTTTTATTAGATTTAGTTTCTTAGTTGATGAAATTAACCTCTCCTCTCATACTGGTACATCGCTGTATTCATGCTTTTTCTGTGGGTGTGTATTGCCTCAATACTTTACACAGTAGCAGCCCCATATCATGATGCTCTCACCTCTATACTTTACTGTAGGTATAGTGATCATGTGCACAAACTTTCTTCTTACAAACATACAAAGCTGAATTATTGTCAGTAATTATTAGTCGGACCATTGTACCTTTTTCTAAAAGTGTTCCAATTTGTCTAAATACTTGTTTGCAAATTTTAGATGCAAATCTCTTCTTTTTTGTAGAGAAGTTTAGTATAGGATGTAAAAATAATAATTTATGTGATGCATAATGTTGCTTCTCTTTTTAGATCCAGTGACTGGTCCTTTTTTTCCTTTCTTATCATTATGCAAGTTCACATGTTCTTAATTACATGGTTTCATGAACTTTTCACACGGGATGTTTTAAGTGTTTGTTATTGCTTTGTAGTTTAATCCAAAACTCGTGTGATTGTTATATATTTTCAATCACTGCCTTTGTAGGTCAGCTCTAGTTATTTGTACATGTGTAATACTGCTACACTTCTCTATATATCTTATATACAGTATATATGTTTTTTTATATACAACAACAATAAAGGCATTAATTAATTAATTCATTCATTCATTCGTCAGAAAAGCTCCTGATCTGAGATGTAGGAGTCACTTTTTGCTCTGCACTGCCCCCTAGTGGTGGACAGGAACTCTTAACCCTCACTGAGCTGCTTTAATCACAATCCTCTGCACCCGTCACATCCCTCTTTTAAACCACACTGCAGCTCTCATTATGGTTTTACAGATGTTTGAGTGGACTTTATGTTCTGCACTGTCAGGCATTGTTAGTTTCACCCATGAGGGAGTGAATAAAGAAAAATTAGACGTGAAGCACCAGTGGTGTAAGGTATTATACAGTATAACAGATGTTAGAACTGGACACTAAAATAGATTCCTGACTTTGATTACCAGTGTGCACATATCTTTATTATTTCTGTTCTGCAGACATTTAAATTAGGTGCTTTGCTTTTTTCCTGGATTTTTATAAGGAGCACCATACTGTTATTTATTTATTAGGATTTTAACGTCATGTTTTGGTAACAATAATGACAGAAACGGTAGTTACTCGTTACACAAGATTCATCATCTTATCTTATCTTTAATTCACCTCACTTGCATGGTTTGGACTGTGGGAGGAAACTGGAGCTCCTGGAGGAAACCCACACAGACCCTGGGAGAACATGCAAACTTCACACAGAAAGGACCCGGACCGCTCCACCTGGGAATCAACCCCAGGACCTTCTTGCTGTGAGGTGACAGTGCTACCCACTGAGCTACTGTGTCACTAAGCAGAATACTAATACTAATATTGCCACCAAATAGCCTCATGTTTTTGTGGCATGGGTTTCACACATGTTTGTAAACATTCCTTTCAGATCAAAATTTGGTAAATATTGACATGATTGTACCACAAAATGCTGTAAATTGTTTGTTTTACCACCTCCCAAATCTGCACTATTGAATTCACACTTTGTGAACTTCAAATATGTTTATCTGGTATTGGGTCCCTCAATGTGCGTCAAGAAAACACAGTTATACCACGCCCAGCCTGAACTGTTGATACAGAGTGGATTCCTACTGTTTAGACCAAATTTTGACCCTACCATGTGCGTGTTGCAGATTCATAATTTTTTTAACCCTTAACCACCCAGTTCTATTGAGGTTGTACCCACTGCAGCCTCAGATTACTGTTCTTAAAACCAAAAGTAATCTTCTGCTGCTGTGGCTCATCTGCTTCACGGTTTGATACCATGAGCATTCAAAGATGCTTTTCTTCTCACCATGAGTTACCTAAGCTCCTTATTTTGCCATTTTCTTCACAAATATCTAGTCAACAAGGTATTTCAGCCCACAAAGCTGTTCTTCTCTGGATACTGTTCAATTTAAATTGAATTTATTTATTTTTTTATTGCTTTATTGTGTGTAAATTTGGTGCTGTTGTGTATTGTGTGTATAAACCCCAGGAGATCAGCGGTTTTAGAAACACACCATGACCAGGACATCAGTCCATTGCAGTACATTTACCAAATTCACTCACTTCCTCTCTCTTAAGGGCAACCTAAAGCAGCCAATCCAAAGCTGACGTACCCAGAAAATATCCTTGGGGAAAGAACAAGGCAATCATTGTACATACAGTGACCAGAGGCAAGGTTTACAGCCAGGTCCTCAAGATCATGAAGCTGTCCAGCAACTACAGTACCTGGGTGATATCTGCTACCATATCACCCAGCACTATCTAACTTCGTTTATTATAAAACATTAATGACCCAATCAGGTCACATTTTGTTCTGTATTACACATTGATTAGGGAAGTATATAAATATTTAGTGAATAAAAATATGTAAATAATGCAGTCATTTTTTAGTTTTAATTAAATTAATTTTAAATGAATATAATGGTAAACACATGAAAGATTTAATATAAAAGTTGTGCTATTAATTTGCATATAAAATAAACAAATCTGTGTGATTCTTAAATAATTTAGTGTAATGTTTTGGTAAATTATTCACTTGTTGAACATCTTTATCCAAAAGCAGAGCAGCACAAAGGGCTCGGTGGGTGGTAGCACTGGGTTCGATCCCCAGGTGTGGCGGTCCAGGTCCTTTTTGTGTGGAGTTTGCATGTTCTCCCGTGTTTGCGTAGGTTTCCTCCGGTAGCTCAGGTTTCCTCCCACAGTCCAAAGACAAGCAAGTGAGGTGAATTGGAGATACAAAATTGTCCATGACTGTGTTTGACATTTAAAACTTAGAACTGATGAATCTTGTGTAACCAGAAATTACCTGTTCTGTCATGAATGTAACCAAAGTGTGTAAGACATGATGGTAAAATCCTAATAAATAAAGTAAATGATCCAAATGTAACTTCTAAGTGAAGAGTTAATGGTTACAGGTTTTAATAAGGACCCAAAAGTGGCATTTTCTAAATGTCAGAATTTGAACATACAACCCTTTGATTTTCAGTCTAGAGCTTTAAATAGTGAGCCGCTACCCTTGACACACTTATCTAACTGTAACCTAAATGATTTGGCAAGGGCTTTGATCCAAAGTTATTTAAAATCAAGACAGGATAAATACAATGAGGGTTAATACATACTATGAGGGTTAAAGGCCTTGATCAGTTAGCCAGCAGTGACTGTTTGGCAGTACTGGTACTTAAACCCTAAACCAGTGCAGTATATCTCACCCACTGAGCCACCGCTTCCCTCTGTAGTTTTGCAACATTCAAATTTTTATTTCATTTTTTCATGTCATTTCCATTTGTCAAATTGGTATCACATACCGCCTGTTGTTTGCTTTCCATTGTACATCATATTCCATGCTTGATTGAATTCCAAAAAGAGCAGGCATTGACCTTGGTGATGAGAGGGTGGGGTGACAGCGATTGATAGAAGAAGATTAGATGACAGGGCAGAAGTAATTACTGCCACTGCATAAACGTGAATGTATTCATCTTTGCAAAAGTGGCCACCCACAGAGTTTATTCTCCTCAACTCTGTCTGTCTTTGTCTTGTCCTCTTCCTCTTGTTTTCTCTTTTTGTCTGTGCAACATGTATGTCATCTGATTTTGTAGCAAGAAATTTCATCTTTAAGCTTAAAACCACCCTGGACAGCTGGGTTGATCTTGTATTATATATTACTAAACAGTCAAGACATAGAAGTGGAACAAAACAGCATTTAAAAATTCAAATCAATGCCGCTCAGGTGGCGCAGCGGTAAAAACACATGCATCTCGAATACATCGTATCGAGTCTCAGTTCTGCCTGCCGGCTGGGCTGAGAAGCCACATGAACAACGATTGACCTGTTGTTCAGATAGTGGTGGGATATTAAAGCTGGATAGGGACTCTCTCTCATAACTAATGCAACTACGACCTCTGCTGGCTGATTGATGCCGCCTGCACAGAGACGGGAAAAGAGTGCTGTCAGGGTGTGTCTCTCCATACACAGTGCTGATCAGCACTGCACTCGTCAAAGTGTAGGTGTCAAAATGCATACGGCTGCTGCCCACGTGTCAGCTTTGTTCTCCTCAATCAGAGCGGGGATCGGCATTGGTGGAGAGGAAGCATGACGCAATCGGGCAATTGGACGTGTTAAAAGGGGAAAAAAAAGTTTCAAAAAAATTCAAATTAATTATAGAGATCTATGAGTTCTGATATGAGCTACTTTACCTGTTGTGTGAATATTATCATAATCAAAATCTTTTTAAACATTTACAATATTTAATCACAGTTTCAGCTTACAGAAAATCTTTTATTCAGGTTTAACATTAGTCCGCAGAAAGTGACCTGGTGTACACACACTGAACCTGGGTTTATTTTTCATGGTTTATGATGTTAGATTTATTAACCTGTCAGTCAGCTGTCAGTCTCACCTATAAAAACACATCAGAGCTGAAAAGCAGCAGCAGCACAAAACAGAAAAACAAAAACAGCCCAGAGCTTTCACGCTTCTCACTTTCATTCGAAATCATTCTTCTTCAAGTGATTTTACATGCTTAAATTACTTAACTGACATTTTTAATATATTGATATATAACGTGATAATTTGATGTGTGTGTCTGGCTCTTGTGGCAAACACATTGTAAATGACACTTTTCTGTTTGGTTGCAGGGGTTTTATGAAGCCCAAAAGGAGATGATTAAACAGTATGGAAGAGTGTGTGGGTAAGTTTTTTTCTATTTTTATAATAAATTACATTACTTATATATTAATAAACTATATTACTTAAATGATCTAAATAAGAAACTGGTTATTCTATATTTTACAAAAATGATTTGTTTATTGAATTATTTACCATTTTTATCAGCAACAAAAGGGGGCGCTTGGGTGACTAGGTAAAGTACGCTAGCCTAGGGTCGCGAGCCGAAAAAATGGGTTGCAGAGAAAAATAATAAATAATAATAAGAATTAAATGAAATAATAATTGAATAAACTTGTACCTGAAAGCCCCTTTGTGAAGGCTTTATGTTACCTCTTGTAAACCTCAAAGAGAGTAAGATGCTTTGCTTGTGTTGCCTGAGTCTCGTAAAAAATAATGAACAAAATGTGAGTTGGGATCTCGAATACATCGTATTGAATCTCAGCTCTGCCTGCCTTCTAAGGCCGAACGGCCACATGAACAACGATTGGCCTGTTGTTCAGATATGGGCGGGACTAAGCTTGATAGGGTCTCTCTCTCTCTCATGACTGGTGCAATTACGACCTCTGCTGAATTTTAGCGGTGCTATCGGTCAGTCAAGCTTTTGCAGTTGGGACATGATGTCTGAGGGGGGATGCCTAAAACAGCCTAGCCATTGCTAGGTGCACTTGTCAGTGCGCTCTCAGTGCTGGTCTCAAGCCTGGTCAAAAATAGGAGGGTTGTGTCATGAAGGACAGCGTAAAAACTGTCCAAGTCTGGTATGCGAACCAAATCCACTGTGGCGACACCTAAATACAGAAGCAATCAAAAAAATTGCAGCAAAAGCAGGTTTTACTTTATAGGTTAGGTTAGGTGTATGAGACTAGAACAGGTGACTGACTAAACTAATAACCAAGTAAAGTACTTCACAGATTCTAATCAAAACATAAAAGGCAAAATCCCACAGAATTGTGTACTTGTATGTGGAGAGCAGTTGGGTGGTAACTCAGTGGTGGGTTGAGTAGCTGGCCAGTTTTACCTGAATGCTCTTCTCTAATACTGTCCCTGTGTTTTCCTGGTTTGATGGGTATTGTGTGGAGAGTTTCCACCTGACCTGCCACCTGTCATTTTAATTTCAAATCCCGCTTCAGGCTGCAGTTTATCACTTTTTAATTCATTCAGTTCTGATTTTCCTGGCTTTTGTTTTTATGGCTTTTCAGACGTAGTCTTATTCTACCCTGTTCGTTCCTCTTGTGATTGTGTTCACCCATCTAATATCACAGTTGCTGGTTGTTGTAGTACCTGAAGTGTCTGCTTAAGTGAACTGATTGACACAGGTGGTGTCGTATCGGGTCTCCAAAGATTTTTACAGCTTGGCCCGTGGTTCTGAAGGTTCTGAAGGTGAACAGTACAGATAAAGTTGAAAGATTACCACCAGTGGTCTTTTCCAGTAGACTGAATTAATCGCTATAATTTGTGAATGTCATATTCAGTAACAGACTGGACTGGATATTATACCAGACTGTAATTAAAGACTTTATGACAGCTCTGAAAAATCTGCCCCATCAGCTCTTGTGCAGACTGAACTTCCTCACCTGGCACAGGAAGTGCACATCATGCTGGCTCCTTCCTGTGATGGATTAATGTTCTCTATTCAGTTTAGGTCCTTTGTGATTGTCGTCCCTAAGGGACTCTACATCCAACACAGTTATGTCAAGAATGTGTAGGGCAAGCAGAAATGGACGGTTCCTTTTCTTCTTTTAAAGGAGCTAAGCACTCCTACTCATATTCCCATTTATACAGTACATGATGAACAACATTTAATCGATCATATCAACAACTTTAACCAGCTTTGTGGGTTTGTTACCTCAATCTATTCACAGTCCATGCTGTGCTTTTTAATATTTGCATTTTTTACCTAAACCAAACCCCCCACACCCCATTGTAGGACAAGGAAAGCTTTATTTGTATTTTTATTACTTACACGACAGAACTCCATCAATCCTATACGAGAGAAGCACTCAGACAAGGGACAAGGTCTCAAAGTTTGAGATGCCTTCATTCATTCTGAGTACTACAATAGCTTATATAGACACAGCTATCTGTGGAATAGGCTTAACATTTAGTTAGAATAAGTGAGATAGAAAAGGATGTTAAAAACAGGAACAGAACCAGATCATAATGGCTTTGTGGTTAGCGTTATCTGCAGGAGCAGAAGTGTATAACACTCAGCTTAACACTCAAAAAGTGCAGCACCATAAGTACAGTGGGGTCAAAAAGTATTTAGTCAGCCACTGATTGTGCAGGTTCTCCTACTTAAAAAGATGAGAGAGGTCTGTAATTTTCATCATAGGTACACTTCAACTATGAGAGACAAAATGAGAAAAAAAAAATCCAGGAAATCACATTGTAGGATTTAAAAAAAAAATTTTTTTTAATTATGGTGGAAAATAAGTATTTGGTCAATAACAAACAAGCAAGATTTCTGGCTCTCACAGACCTGTAACTTCTTCTTTAAGAAGCTCTTCTGTCCTCCACTGGTTACCTGTATTAATGGCACCTGTTTGACCTCGTTATCTGTATAAAAGACACCTGTCCACAGCCTCAAACAGTCCAACTCCAAACTCAACCATGGCCAAGACCAAAGAGCTGTCGAAGGACATCAGGAAGAAAATTGTAGACCTGCACCAGGCTGGGAAGAGCGAATCTACAATAGGCAAGCAGGTTGGTGTGAATAAATCAACTGTGGGAGCAATTGTAAGAAAATGGAAGACATACAAGACCATTGATAATCTCCTTTGGGGTCAAGATCTCATCCCGTGGGGTCAAAATGATCATGAGAACGGTGAGCAAAAATCCCAGAACTATACAGAGGGACCTGATGAATGACCTGCAGAGAGCTGGGACCAAAGTAACAAAAGCTACCATCAGTAACACACTACGCAGAGAGGGACTCAAATCCTGCAGTGCCAGGCGTGTCCCCCTGCTTAAGCCAGTACATGTCCAGGCCCGTCTGAAGTTTGCCAGAGAGCATATGGATGATCCAGAAGAGGATTGGGAGAATATCATGTGGTCAGATGAAACCAAAATGGAACTTTTTGGTAAAAACTCAACTCGTCATGTTTGGAGGAAGAAGAAGAACCCAAGAACACCATACCTACTGTGAAGCATAGGGGTGGAAACATCATGCTTTGGGGCTGTTTTTCTGCAAAGGGGACAGGACGACTGATCCGTGTTAAGGGAAGAATGAACGGGGCCATGTATCGTGAGATTTTAAGCCAAAACCTCCTTCCATCAGTGAGAGCATTGAAGATGGAACGTGGCTGGGTCTTCGAGCATGACAATGATCCCAAACACACCGCTCGGGCAATGAAGGAGTCGCTCCGTAAAAAGCATTTCAAGGTCCTGGAGTGGCCTAGCCAGTCTCCAGACCTCAACCCCATAGAAAATTTGTGGAGTCCGTGTTGCCCAGTGACAGCCCCAAAACATCACTGCTCTAGAGGAGATCTGCATGGAGGAATGGGCCAAAACACCAGCTACAGTGTGTGCAAACCTGGTGAAGACTTACAGGAAACGTTTGACCTCTGTCATTGCCAACAAAGGTCATGTTACAAAGTATTGAATTGAACTTTTGTTATTGACCAAATACTTATTTTCCACCATAATTTACAAATAAATTCTTTAAAAATCCTACAATGAGATTTCCTGCATTTTTTTTTTCTCATTTTGTCTCTCATAGTTGAAGTGTACCTATGATGAGAATTACAGACCTCTCATCTTTCTAAGTAGGAGAACCTGCACAATCAGTGGCTGACTAAATACTTTTTGGCCCCACTGTATATGGACACTTATATAAAATTTCAATATATTATATGCTTTTAACATGATGGCAGTTTTGAGGCCCTTTTCTATTCCAGTATGATGGTCTGTAAAGACTCAGTTTTACAAATTTGGTGGGGATGAAGTGTAGTGGCTTTCACAGAATTCTGACCTAAACCCCACTGAACTTTGTGAGTGGCCTTTTCATCCAACATCAAAGCTAGATGGGCACCAATCCCTCTTACACAAAGGGTGATTTTAATGGGGTTTGGATTAGGATGTTCGGCAAGCTCATGGTCATGTATCTACAATATGGTACTGTGACTTCTACACTTTATTTTTAGTGGTCATCTTCCCACTGGACAGACCTACATTTCAAATGAAGCTGTTTTATTTCTTTACATATTTATTTGTCCAGATTCGATTGGTCGCCCGGTGCCATGTAAAACTAGCCATAGCCGCTCAGGTGGCGCAGCGGTAAAAAGAAACGCGCTGCAACCAGGGCTGGATTCTGAGAAGCGTGGTATCGAATCCAGCCTTGCTTTACCGGTTCGAAGCTGAGTGGCTATATGAGCAACGATTGGCCGGTTGCTCATGTGGGGGGTGGGACAAAGAACCGGATGTGGGTCTCTCTCTGTCAGAATGCGATTGCGTTCTCTGCCGGCTGATTGGAGGCGCTTACACAGAGATGGGAGAGGGTGCCCTTAGGGTGTGTCTCTCCGCATGCAACGCTAGGTGGCGCCAAACTCGTCAATGTGTGGGTGGCAAAGATGCATCTGGCTGCTGCTCGTGTTTCGGAGGGGATACGGGTTAGCTTCAATCACCTCCGTCAGGGCAGGGTTCGGCATAGACAGAGAGGAAGCACGATGCTAATTGAACAATTAGATGCGCTAAAAGGGGAGAAAAAGGGGTAAAAAAAAAAATAATAATAATAAATAAATAAAAAACTAGCCATGTACTGGACTCACCAACAGTCCATTATACACTGCACCAGATCTTTAAAATAATCAGTGACCATTCACAGGGCTTCTAGTGTGTTATGCTTCAGTTCATTTCTGTTAGATGGGCAGCGAGAATAGCTCATGTTTGATACCCCTGTCTGCTCCAGGAAGATCAAAGAAAAGAAGGAGACACCAGGCTTCCTGTCTTAAATATGAGCTGTGCTGTGTGTAGGAGCTGAGAGTCGAAATGGGAGGGAGGAGGGGGAAATGCTTTATTGGCTAAAACAGAAAAAGGGGAATTGAGTCGGAAATGTGTGGCTATAGTGAATGTCAGGAGGCATTACCAAAGCTTTCAGATGGAGTAACCCAACAGTCCAGGTCTGCTGCAAAAAATCAAAGATTTTGAAATATGTATGACTCTGTGCACACTCAGCTCCATACCTGTCAGCTTCCACTCCACCATTATCAGTCATCAGCGTTCAGAAAAACTGAAGATAACAGTGAAAAATCTCAGAAGGTTTACCAGCTACAGAACAGGTCAGCTCATGCTGACCAAACACTTTTTGGGAACATTATTAACTTTTATGTTTAAGTATCTGACTGCTGACCAGAGGCTGCTTTTAAGGCTTTTAAGGCTAAGTGAGGATTACCACAAATAATATAGCCACGAGGGTCACATGCTTGGAATCTAGACCATTGAACATCTAGACTTGTGTTAGAGCCAGGATCTCAAAAAAGCCTCAGGACTAGATCACACTTACACATTTAATCTTTTTAAACCAGCGTTACCTTTTTTAAGCTATTAAAATGCAGCCTTTGGACACAGGAGAAACAAAGTTGAACTGAATACGTACACAGATTAGGCATAACATTATGACCACCTTCCTAATATTGTGTTGGTCCCCTTTTTGCTGCCCCATATGCAACAAACTGTGATGCACTGTGTATTCTGACACCTTTCTATCAGAACCAGCATTAACTTCTTCAGCAATTTGAGCTACAGTAGCTCGTCTGTTGGATCGGACCACACGGGCCAGCCTTTGCTCCCCACGTGTATCAGTGAGCCATGACCCTGTCGCCGGTTTACCACTGTTCCTTCCTTGGACCACTTTTAATAGATATTGACCACTGCAGACCAGGAACACCCCACAAGAGCTGCAGTTTTGGAGATGCTCTGACCCATCTCTTCTAGCCATCACAATTTGGCCCTAGTCAGACTCACTCAGATCCTCACGCTCACCCATTTTTCCTGCTTCTAACATCAACTTTGAGAAAAAAATTTCACTTGCTGCCTAATATATCCCCCCCACTAACAGGTGCCGTGATGAAGAGATAATCAGTGTTATTCACTTCACCTGTCAGTGGTCATTATGTTATGCCTGGTTGGTGTATTTAAATTACTGTTGTTTGTTAATGATTAATAGAAATAAGAAGCATTATAGTGCAAATTCAAACGTCATTTACTAAGATACTGGTATTATATCTTAAAGCATGTGATTTATTTATGTATCAGTATCGTAGTGCCTTATCACCCAGCCCTACTTTAATGTAAGTGTTTAAGTGTAAGATATGCTTGTGTGTGTGTGTGTGTTTATGTGTAGGTGGGGCTGAGGCTGTGTGCTTACAATGTGCTTATTATTCTGCTGTAATTAATGTTAGTAGCACTTTGTTACTTATTCATTTATTTCCACTGTGTGTGTGCGTGTGTGTGTGTGTGTGCGTATTTGTAGTTATTATCTGGGCAGACGGCCAGTGGTGGTAATAGCTGACCCAGACATGCTCAAGCAAGTAATGGTGAAGGACTTCCAGAATTTTCCTAACAGAATGGTGAGAATGACACACAACTGCACCCACACACACACACACACACACACACACACACAAACCTAAACAATTTGATGAATGGGTGTGAGGCAGTTTGGAAGAGTCACTCTGTAATAAAAGAAGCATCTGAACTCACCACCCATCTCCACAGTGGTCAGTAAACATGTGCGGTCAGATGTGGGTGTATAATAAATATCTCAGTATCTTCATCTTAAAGTCACAGCAGGTCTGTTCAAGTCAGAAATTCACATGATCCTAATTCAGGTCACATGATGCACCCAGGCAGGGCACCAATCCACTGCAGGGCACTACACACTAACCCATTTACTTACCTACCTGCTCACATCAAGCGCCACAAAGACAATCTTATGGCCTAAGTTTGTGTGTGTAGATGCAGGTGTCTGTAGCGCAGCTGCAGGTGTATGTAGATGTAGGTGTGTGTAGGTATAGTTGTGTGTGTGTTTGTGTGTGTGTGTGTGTGTGTGTGTGTGTGTGTGTGCTTTGGGAGGTAAGAATCAATAATTGTGTGTGTAGGGTCACTGAGCCTTCAACTCTTCTAGACCTCTCAGGTCACCACTAATGACTACATGACTTATTTATTGAAGTAAGGGGTTCTGTTTTGAGTTAGCCTGGGCCAGAGTGCAAAGCCTGCTGGGTAATGACAGTGATGAAAGTGAGATCATGTGAATTTCACATGTATATAAATCAAGCAGGTTATAAATATCTCAGTGTTTTTATAAATTATCCTAGCAATTACCTGCGGAGCTCTGGGCTATGGGACGTTGGTCAGTATTGTGTGTGTGTGTGTGTGTGTGTGTGTGTGTGTGTGTGTGTGTGTTTTTGTGTGTGTGTGTTAAGCTTCAGTGAGAAGCTTAGGATCTGTACACCATCTGTGACAGTCAGCGGGAGAAAACCCATAAAGTGGATTACCATGGCAGCCCCGAATCAAACACAATGTGCTGGCTTCTGTTTGCCCAAATAAATACTTAACATTCCTACTCCACACACGCACACACACACACACACACACACACACAGAGAGACACACAGAAGAAGGAATATCTAGTCAATAATCAATATATCTGAAGCAGCACTCTGTCTGGTCCCTGTTATCTTTAATGCCTTTTTTTATTTTAAAAAACCCTTTTAAAACATTTAAACATTTACTCGAAGCGCAAAGCAACTTTTCTCTAAGTGTTCTGTGTTTCACATCACCTGTGCATAACCATAGAGTTTTTTTGTTCTTTGAAACAGTTAATGAGATAGAAAGCAATAAAAAAATTTCATTTTGCCTGTACAAAAATAGAAAAGAAGCTTTTTCCTAACAAATCAAGCATCTACTTGATGCTTTCATGTTAAATCTAATTGGTTGACTTGTTCTCTTTATGATGCAGACACACATTGACATAACTGATTAGTTTTCTTCATTTTTATCCTATAAATAACTTTGAGGAATAACAAAGCATTGTACAACCACATTTGCTATCAAAAATAGTAACAAAGAAGCAAATTATTTACATGCAGTTATTTTTGCAGTTTGATTATTTCCTGTCTGCTGCTGACTGATGTCAAAACAGAATACAGCAATAAAATACAGCGATGTCTGCATCAGTGGACAAGCAGAATAAATAAGCAGTTTTTTATTTCTTAGTCACATGATTTACACGATGCCCTCAGCCAGTCAGGGTGTTGAGGTTGTGAAGGACCATGACATTTCCATCTAGGATCATTGGCTTAAATTACAGCACCTTGCTGTAACAAAACCATTTCTAGATTTTGTCTCAGATTGCATTTTCCCAAATTTGTATACAATGCAAAAGCCCTAAAACCATCTACTTAGATTTAAATATAATACAGTATATTTACACTAGATTTTATATTTATTGTAACTCAGCTAGACGCTCCTGGCTACAGAAAGCACGAGGTGAATCCAACACACCTGCAAGAATGAGAAACAGAACCAATTCGCAAATATTTGGAAGCTTGAATGAAGTGATATACAGGGAGAATGTTTGAGAATCTGTTTTAACCACCAAGAAACTAAATCTAGAAAGAAACTTAACAATCCCAAACATTAACCCAAAATAACCCAAGACTGGCCTCCATTAAGTGAATGTGATGCCTTCTAGTTAATCCCTGACTAGAAAAGTGTGTGAAGTCTTGTTGTGAACTGACGTCCTTTTTCCTGGGATTGACCACTGACTTAAATCAAGATGAATCAGTTACTTAAGAATAAAGAAATAATTTCTGAAAAGTGTATAAATCAGTGGTATCTTCTGGAGGAAAAGAGGAATTGATTGGAGAAGAATATTAACTATCTATTTTTTATGTAGTTTGCCTTATAACCAGAACAACAATAATAGCAAAAGAAATTAGACATATGGTTTTCTTTGCACTGAAAGAAATTTGCATAGTAAAAACTAAATAAAAAAAGTCCTAATATTGTACCCTTATACTAATACCTACACTAATTGTAAATTTTCTGTTTTGTTAACCATTGCTAACTGATAATTGCTCTTTTTGTTGGATGTTCTTTAGAAATTTAATGGAGCAACTAAGCCAATGAGTGAAAGTCTGATCATGCTAAGGGACGAGCAGTGGAAACGAGTTCGCAGCATCCTCACACCATCCTTCAGTTCTGCCAAAATGAAAGAAGTAAGTTTCTGTATATTATAGTATATTATCAGAAATAATAGGAATATTGGTTTAAAAAAATGATACACTGGAAATAGGTTTAATTTATAATTGGTAGAGTTTACACAGCTCTGTGTGGATGATCACAATAGTTAGACAAATAAAAACTCAGACTAAGTACAGACACTAGATTCATATGCACACACACACACACACACAAGAAGTTTCATTATCTTAAATATGGTATCTTGTTTTCACTCACACATCTGAAATACTTTAAACGTAATCTGTATCAGATGAAAGGAATGCACATCCATCATCTGCCCTGGCCCTGAGAGGAGTCTGCTCATTGAACTGATGTGTGAAATTGATGTGTGATGTGTGAAATTCTGGGTAGTCAAAACAGTAAGACAAACACTGGGAAGAGTTTAGGAATTAAACTGGAATATGATGTAACATCACATAACATTGATATGAGCTAAATATCATTGTGGTCATTGGCATTTTCATTTTAATTAATAATGAAATTGCCAAGACTGGTATGGAAGAATCGACTGGTCTGAAGCCTGACCTCGGCCCTATCTTACACCTTTAAAATGATTTGCAATCACACCAAGTCTACAAACCTTTTAGTCAATCTTTCTTCCTAAAATAGTAAATACTTGATTTTGCCATCACGCTTCTTTTGCAATAAAACTGTAGAACATTTAGAGGTACAAACAAAATGATGATTAAATGTTCATCTGCGTTTTTAAACAACAGACTCAAGATTAATACAGTTTCTCAAGACAGTAATCTACACACACCCTGACTCAATAATCTGTGGTTTAATAAGAAAAGGATAATTTCAGAAATACTGGCTACAGCAGGCGAGCAGGAAGATGTTTTAAATAGACGGGCTGCCGACTGAATCTAAAATAATGGACTGGCGACCTGTTCGGGATGTTTCCTGTCTTTCGTTCAATTAATCAGACCTACCGCAACCCTGACCAGGATAAAGCGGCGATAAAGCAGACAATGAATAAATAAATAATTCACTGGTCAGTTTAGTTAAAAAGGAAATTTATTACTGCATGCTGGTGTTGGAAGAACCTGTGATGCATCTCTGAATATGAATATGCATCGTTTGTGGTTTAGCATTTAAAAGACTTTAGCAAAGTTTACATAAGTGTTCCTATTGTTACTCTAAACACCATAGAAACTATTAAGATAAAACATAATTCTGTGTTTAATGAGTACAATTTGGACATGAACAAGAACCCCTAAGGAACTGATTTATTTTTAGTTTATTCCTGTGAAATGTTCTGTATTATTTTTATAACCAACACTTGGCTGCCTTCTTAACGTTTGACCCCAAGGACTTTAGCATATTTAACAAGTTGTACATCCTGTTTTCTTTTTCAGCGGTTGTGCAGGATTAGCATACACATTTTGCATTTTTCCTTCAAATGCTACATCTGCTGAAAAATCTAAATATCCCTAAAGACAAAACTGGCTGTTCATTAGTTAATACATCTCATATTTTATATTTGCCCTATTTTAGTCAATTACATAGTTTCTTTTAGTGCAGGAAAAAAGAGATTTTTAGTTTAGGGATGGGTAATATGCAGTGCCCTAGGTAAAAAATTATATTAATAATAAAATTAAATTGTCTCCCTGGTTACTTAATCAAGCAGTACACCAAATTTAATTGGTAAGCTAATTTAGATAATTAAACACAGCTAGGCTTAATTTCAGTGTAGCTGGGGACTTTCATAAACTCTAAAGCTAAAATTAGTTTTTATGAACTCACAATACAAAAACGACTGGGAATCATGGGTAAGATATCAATTAAAATGATAATTAAGAGAAACATCATATTAAAAAATAAATAAATAAATAAAAAAAATAAAAAAAAGCACTTGAGCACCTGGATAGGCCTCAAACATTTTAGGAAAGAAGAATGTGGACAGAATAATAAAAAAGAAGAATGAAAATTGCCAAGGGTTGGTTCAGAAAGTGGTAACCAAACTTGTTTAAACTGCTATGTTTGGTGGAAACATGGTGGTGGTAGCATAGTGTTGGGGAGATTGGGGACACTGGCCAGGGTTGATGGAAAGATTGATAGAAGCTGGTAATAGGGATATAGGATAATGAGATACACTATATAACAAAAAGTATGTGAACATTATTCCTTATTATTCAGTTTAGGTGTGTAATGAATTGTATTGATACTGTAATAAATGCCTGTGATGATGGTCTTGTGTAAATGATATCTGAACATATTGATAATGTAAGTTGCTTGCTGATAAGCATGGCCAGGGCTTGGTTATGGGTATGCTAGAGTAGAAAGTGCTGGTCAGTACAATATCATGTCTGGTTTTGTAGATTTTATACAGCAGCCTTAGGTCAGTTCTAACACTCTGGATGTGTCTTGCTTTAGTGTTTAAAAAATCTCCAGGGCTCAGACTTGCTCCACATGTGCCTTTCACTTTTGCCCAGTTGTTCATTTTCCCTCTTTCCTCTTGTACCCTCTTCTCTTTTTTTGTGGTGAGCAGAATCAATAGGCAGGTCTGGTGTGAGATGGAAGCTTATCACAGTTGCAGTCATGGGCATCTGAGGGACAAGCTTGAGTGCCACAGCCTGAACAGAAAAGGGGGGTTAGTGGGGTATGGGGTGAGAGAGAGAGAGTATCCAAGAGCCTGAACACTAGAACACTTTCATTACAGGACTGACAGGCTGACTACATGTGACAAAATCCATCTAGATTTTTAAAACAATACTTAATAATACAGTAATTAGCTGTAGTTTGATCCATTAGTATATAGACGCCTTTTATCCAAAGCAACTTACACTACAGTTACAGTGTACAGTCTGAGCGATTGAGGGTTAAGGGCCTTGTTCAAGGGCCCAACAGCAGCAACCTGGCAGTGGTGGGACTTAAACCAGCGACCTACTAATTACTTCTCCAGCTCCTTAACCTATAGGCTACGTGCCCTTGTTGCTGACCTTTAAAAAGAATGAGATTTTATTTCATTTCATTTAACCTGATTTGATTATAGATTAATTTTTTAAAACCTGCCACAATGTTTTCCTGAGTTTTGGCTAAATGCATCACCATATTTTTGTTCTATTCTCATGTTTTAATGATTACTTACTTATGATTGTGGTTACATGTATCAGTTCACCCTTAGCGAAAGTCACAAGCCTGGGGAAATAGGGAGGGATTGCACCAGGAAGGGCACTCGATGTAAAAATGTGCCAAATCAAGTTAGCTGATCAAAATTTAACAACAATCACCAATAGTACTGTTGGCCAGCAGGGTGCCGGTGGAGACTCTGCTACTGCTGGAACAAGGAATAGAAAAAGAGAGGGAAGGAAGGTTTACATATTTAACATAATTATATTTAAATATTGTGAATTAATTTGACTTTATTTAGTGGCATCAAAGAACAATCATTCTAATTTGGATGGGACAGAGGTTGCATAGCGGGAGGAGCACTTTAGGCTGCAGTTTTAAGGTTGTGGCTTTGAATCCTGGCTCTGCCATGCAGCCGCTATTGTTGAGACCTTGAGCAAGGACCTTAACCGCCCAATGGCTGACCCTGCATTCTCACCCCAGCTTCCAAACCAGCTGTGATATGCGGAAAAAAAGAGTTTCATTGTGCTGTACACGTGTAGATATATATATATATATATATGAAAAATAAAGGCATTCCTTTAAAATAAACATTGTTTGTGAACTCTGGTGTCTGTGTGTGTTTTGTTTTAGATGGTTCCTCTCATCAATATAGCTACAGAAACATTACTGAACAACCTGAACACATATACAGAGTCTGGAGAGAGCTTTAACATCCACAGGTGAGGCTTTGTGTAAATGTGACTATACTGGGTAGGACTTAATAAAAGTGAGGAAAAGATCCCCCATACTTAACTATAATGTTTAAAAGAACTGTTGTATACACACTAAACTTAGTGGTAATAACTGCTAATATCTTTTCACAGGTGTTTTGGTTGCTTCACGATGGACGTAATTGCCAGTGTAGCATTTGGAACGCATGTGGACTCTCAGAACAACCCAGATGACCCGTTTGTCCATCATGCTGCCAAGTTCTTTGCCTTCTCTTTCTTCAGACCCGTCATTCTAATCTTGAGTGTGTATTTCTATCACGTTTATTATTTATTACTCAAATCTCCTACAGTGCTCAATAATTTTTCCTTTAATTATTTAAAAGTGGTGGTCACGTAATAAAATCCCTCATAATCCACTTTTAAAATGACCTTTAATGATGCCAGTAAAAAAGATATAGCACATTTATTGTTGGAGGCTGGAAAATGAGGTCTCATTTCAATGTCTTTGCCCTTGTGGTTATGACTTATGAGGACTGAAAAAAGCTTCGTCTCATTCTCATCATGCTCCCAGTGATGTTCCCGTTCCTGATGGCGCCCCTTAGTGGCTTGATCCCAAGTAAAGACCGTGATGAGATGAACAGCTTTTTCACTGCTTGTATTCAGAAGCTTATAAAACAAAGAGATGAACTGCCACCCAGTCAGGTACTACTAAATCCCCAACATGTAAACATTATCTTCACCTATGCATGTTTCTCACTAACGTCGTGCTTTAACGTTTTCCGTTGGTTTGTGTTCTTGATAGAGGCGGAGGGACTTCCTGCAGCTGATGCTGGATGTCAGGAGCAGTAAGGAATGCGTAGCGCTGGAGAACTTCGACGTTGTCAATCATGCAGATGAGCAGGCTGGGGTCGACGAAGACACCGGATCAGCACATGAGCTCCCAAAACGCAGTCAGCAGAAGAGGATGATGACGGAGGATGAGATTGTAGGCCAGGCCTTCATCTTCCTCCTGGCTGGCTATGAGACCAGCAGTAACACGCTTGCATTTGTCTGCTACCTGCTGGCACTTCATCCAGAATGCCAGAAGAATCTACAGACTGAGCTGGATGACTTCTACAGCAGATATGTGAGTTCGAATAAGTTCATTTACTTTTGTCCACACTTACGTCCACCTATGCTCTTGTTTATGAAGGTTTATGAAGTCTTTCAAACCCTAAGCTTCCTAAATACCCTAGAGCCACCATATCCTAAGCTGGTGTAGAACACACTGAAGGATTTTTTACCCCAGTAGTATGTGACATTAGTGCACGTCCAGTGATTTGTTATTTTGGTTGACTTTGTAGGATTCCAGATAACTCTAACCCTAACCTTAACCCTCTTCTTGGTCAGGGGTTGAGGTCAGCAGCAGCAGAGGAAGCGAAATGTTATAATGTAATTGTATACAGACAAAAACAAACATACAAAAGAGACTATAGAGAATATTTTACATATTTCAAGGATGTATGAACCTAAAGCACTTTAAAAAGATTGAAGTTTATTAAAACCAAACCTGATGGTAAAAATCTTCACTATTATGCATCAGGCCAATTCCCATTTGTAACTAAAACAATAGTTTTAGCAGTTATGTTACATTGCTGAAGAAAGCTGGCATTTTTTTCCATACATGCACTCAGTGGAATGGTGCTTATAAATATAGCTCAGGTTTGCAATAATAGCAGTACCGTGTGTACATGTGTGTGTGTATACACATATACAGAACTAGAAAACGTTGAGAAAAGATTCTTAGCTGAAACCTGTAATCTGTGGGTTCGGAGTGGGGGGGTAATGGTGGGAGGGCAGCGAGAGGGGCCTGAGAGCAGGTCTATGGATTGTGTGCTGTGAAGGGAAATGCTGTAAAAGTAGCTTTGGCTGACCCACATTACTTTTCTGTTATTTTTACTGAGATCAGTTTACTACTTCTTAAAATCAAGGACCTTGAAGAAGCAAAACATTGCTTAGGTTTTGCATAATGTGGTTTTTATAAACTCAAAATAAAGTATTTTGTAAAAGAGCTAGGGAGTGGACAGTATGAAGCACCAAAGTAATCAAAATAACGTGAATAAGTATTTGGATGCTTAAACATATACAAATGTACAGTACGACGAAATTCTTTCTTTCTTATTGTTTTGGAAGCTGTAATCAGAGCACAGCGTCTGCCCTTGTATGGCGCCCCTGGAGCACAGAGGGTTAAGGGCCTTGCTCAAGGGCCCAACAGTGGCTGCATGGCAGAGCTGGGATTCGAACTCTCAACCTTTTAGTTAATAGCCCAAAGCTCTACTCACTAGGCTACCACTGTACCAGCTCTACTCACTAGGCTATCACCGTCCATAAGCACCTTATGATGAACTAAACTGTTCATTTACAATAATATATTTTGTTAACCTGAAGGTTAAACATAAAATAATTAAATAAATAATTCTTCATTATAATAATAATAATAAATGAACAATTCTGCGTAAAAATAGTAATAAAACAATATTTAAAATAATAATAATAATACATTTATTACATTATTATAAATAGAACAGAAATTTAACAATATATGTCAACCTTAAAATAAAAAATAAAAATTATACAAATACATTTTAAAATGCAAATAATCACATTATTTAACATAACCTGAAGTTTTACAGCAATATATTTTAAGGTAATATATTATAAATATTATTTTAAATAAATAATTATATTTAAATACAACAGTCAAAATAATGTTTTATGAGAAATTAATTTTATATTATTTTTTATTATATTTTGAGTACTATTTAAAGCATGACATGACCCTTTGTCAAAATGAACAGCTAGTTGAGAGATATCAGGAAACTTTGAGCTTGGACTGGAGCTGTTTTGTTCGCTGCAGCACTGACTGTTCAGTTCTGTGCTCATAATGCCGGTGTTATAACTGAGACATAAACCCAGCCTTGTTATACACACGCCTGCAGCGGCTGAATCTTAATACCTGCAGCCAAGTCCCGCCAGACGCTCAGATCAAACGCTAAACTGGTCCATCTCAATGACTTCCTTTCTCCACTTTCATCTTACTCACTTCCACTGACTCTCATGTGCTCCATGTAGCCTGGCTCAGGAAGTCTGCCTCGTTTTGCCTTTTTTTCAGACATTGGGGAGTTTTTAAACTTTATGGGTATCGTTAATCTCAGAGGAATGTAAATACATGTCAGATTTTACATCAAGTGTTTGATTTATCTTAAGTTGTGTGGCAGCTATTTACAATTCAGATTATTCATTCATTCATTTATTGATGTTATGCCAAAACCACTGAATGCAAGGTGGGAACATGCACTCATTTATGACTGGGGCAATTTAAAGCAATAATTTACTCACTGCTAGAGCTGTGTGGTTTGGCAAAAATGCTTCCACAGCTTTTCTATAAATTTAGCACAATATAGTTAGCCCTCCTAGATCTGAGGTTTGTGCTATCACCCAGTAGGGCACCCACACACACGTTATTGGCTTTGTTGCTACAACAGTTTTCATTCCTCTGGAAAGATTTTCTACAAGCAGTTGACTAATTTACCCCAAAGGTATTTTATTGGGGTTAGGGTCAGGGCTATGTGCAGTTTGCTGGTGTTCAGCTACACCTAGATTGTTAAACCATGTCTTTATGGCTCTTGCACAGTCAGGCTAAAACCACTGGTACAAAGTTTGAGGCATATCATTTTTTCATATAATTCATGTTTACACACCGTGGCTGAAACACTCGCACTAGGAGGGCGATACACATAGCAAATAATTTATGTGTACCCTCCAAATAGCCTTCAAATAGTTTATTGTGCCCACATACTGCAATACTGATTTGAATCATGTCTCTTACCATAAAGAGTGTTAAGGACGATTGGCAGCTAATAACCGAACTACTTTACCTGTAGATCAACACATATTCAATCCCTGTCCAAGTGTCTGTTACAATGTTTGTGTGGGCTTCCTTTCAATATTCTGCTTTCTTCCAACCTGCTGATACCTGCTAGTTTGTGAATTAACTACTTTATATAGCCCCTAATTATCAATAAGTAGGTTTGGGTTGTGTTATGGGAATGTAAAGCCTGTCCACTGTGTGTGTTCATACTTCACAGTAACTGTGTCTGGAATATGCTAAAGATAAATGAATGATATTTTATCATTTATTTATTGCTGATGCTGTATCAGCGTGTGGAGGTTGCAGTCTGTTCAGTTTGGCATGTTGTCCCGTTGTCCTTGTGGGATTCCAAAACACATCAATAATTGAGTGAATTTGTGATGGACTGGCTTCCTTTTCAGACCGCATTCTTGCCTTGTGCTCTGTTTTTTAGGACAGACTGTAGACCCACTGTGATCCTAAAACAGTAATTAAAATAAATGAATGAATGAATAATATCCATAGTACGTGCATTATTCATCATTTTCAAATGTACCTGGAATTTGCCATCGGTTGTTGAATTAGAAACTCTACTAATGTTCTCATGTAAATATTTTAAGCTTTTAAAGCAGAGCTTGCCACAGCAAACGGTTTGTGTTTGGTGTATTTGGGGGCGTGAGTGCACACACAGTAACAGCACACTCTGTAAAGTTTATATTGACGAGCTGGGCATCGCTCCACGGCAGGCTCTCTGACTGGAGTGAATATGAAGGTCATTGTGCCCCCCTAGCTGAGGCTGCAGTGCCCGGCACCACTTTTGAATTGAGCTCACTGAGAAGGGAAGGGCCTTTCTGTTTATTTTGTAAATGCATCTCGCTGTGCTCCTGCTGAAGGCTTCAATAGTGAAAGCTTTTCAAATGTCAGTCAGCTGTACAGAGCACCGACTTTCTACCGAAACACTAACATAACAAAAAATTACCTTACAATGCCTGAATGAGTAGAGCTGGTTAGTAATACTTTTTATTTAATCGTACAAATCTCATTTCCAAAAAAACTGATAACTGTACAAAGAAATTACTTTTAATGTTCAAACTGATCAGTTTAAATGTAATGTGTAATTCTAAACACATTTTAAATTTGATGCCTACAGCACACCCAAAACACACTTTTATTTGGGACAGGGACAAAATAAAAGTAAGAAGATTTTTTACTCTTGATTGGGTATGAAAGGAGGATCCACCAAAGGCTGGGTCTGCAAGTACAGATGGGTCACAGATTGCAAGCTATTAGGACTGCCGCGATTGGTCGACCTAGTCGATGTTAAGTTGATGCATCGTTTTTAAAACTATGTTTATAAATGATCCTTTTTAATTTCTACAACATCTCCATAGTGTTCATATGATTACCCTCAGCACTACTTGCTGCATGCATGATCTAAGTCATATTTGAGCTTTCAAAGAAAAGCTAAAAGTTTTCCACGATCCAAATCATCACAAGTTTGGTGATACTTAAAATTGGCACAAAACAAAAAGGTGGTTTGTACACTGTGCAAAGCTTTGATGGTACCACAGCAGCACTAGCGCCGTGTCGCACGTCAATATTGTTTCATTATGCTTCTTAATCGCGGAGATCTTGGGATACCATATTTCTGAGTGAGTTCAGTTAGACCGCAGCACACTTTTCTGTGTTAGGCTTGCGATTTTTGCGGTTGCCGCGGTGCTCAAAAAGCTTCTCATGTGAAACACTTACCACTGTGTTTACATCACTTAGAATGTGAAGTAAGTTCTGAGCGAATGTGTAGGTTAGAATCTGGGCTCATTCTGTCGTTACTGTACGATGAACTTAGTGAGACGTGCCTCCCTCTATTTTATTTCTGCCATAAGTTTAAGCACATTGCTTTGTGTACAGAATGCCATAAACACATGTTGCACTTTGTTTAACATGGAGCACTTGAGAATTTGATAATATACCTTTATTTATTTATTGGCATAAACCCTGTTTACATTTAGTTTTGTGCCATATTATTATGGCATACAGTTTGTTGTTAAAATAAAAGTGACTACTACTACTGAATGTGTGTGACCTTTAAGCCCTCAGGTGGTGTAGCACGACGGTTTAAATTTATGGGAAAAGTTCTCAGGGCTTGAGCACATCTCAGATGGACTAAACGACAGTGGGAGATGTGCTGTGGTTAGATGAGAGTGAAATTCAAAATATGTCGATGTACAAATATGTAGTTCAACATTGAAATGTTGTTTTTTATCTTTATTATTATTTCAAATCGATGAATGGCATTTTTATTTCAGTTTAGAAGCAAAGTAGGAGGGGGTCCTCCTTTTTGCATTCTTGTGCCAGTCCCAAGCCCAGAGAAAAATAAGAGGGTGCGTCAGGAAGGGCATCTGGTGTAAAAACTGTGCCAAGTCTGGTATGCAGACCAAAATTGTGGTGATTCCTAATAGACAGAAATAAAAGAAACTAAATGTTGGATGATTATTTACATGATTTGATATTGTTTGGTGGATTTGTGTATACAAAAATTTGGATTAACAGTTACAGTAATATGTTTACCGTAGTAAATTAAACTTTTCTGTAGAGGAATTGTTTTTGACTCTGAGCTCCAGCATGTAACATTTTTACCACTGGCTGGTTTAAGTAGTAAGGACACAAATGCCCCGCTGCCCAGCGAAGTGTGTGGCACACATTGTGTCGAGTCTCTCATTTTCTCGAGCTGGGGTGTGAGGTGGCTCCCCAGGGTGTCCCTCATTAATTTGCCTTTTTTATCTGCATAAATAGCAGAGTGAGATGAAGCAGAGCATCGTCTAATGAGTCAGCTAGAGGTGGTAACGAAGGGCGGGAGGGCAGGCCACACGACCAAATTATACATTTCCAGCTTCAGCCTCATCTGTTCTCTGACAGGGGTGAGGGCAGTGAGGGCAGGAGAGGGGTGAGCAGGGGCATATTGGAGAACATTAGGACAGAGATATGTGTAGAACCTGCATTGCTGACCTTTTTTGTCAATATTTGGGCAAATTATTGCTTAGGTTAGAATTTGTCCTTGTCTTTGGACTGTGGGAGGAAACCGGAGCTTCCGGAGGAAACCCACACAGACACAGGGAGAACATGTAAACTCCACACAGAAAGGACCTGGACCACTCCACCTGGGAATCAAACCCAGGACCTTCTTGCTGTGAGGCAACAGAGCTCCCAAAGGAAACCAACACAGACACAGGGAGAACATGCAAACTCCACACAGAAAGGACCTGGACTGCCTTTTAAAGCTTCAGACTTCAGTATGTTGTGCTTGCAAGCTTGTGTGGTCTGTTGCTTAATTCAATTAATAAATAAATAAGTGGTTTAGGCCATTTGCTTCAGGTACTCTGGCTTTTCTTTTAATGCACTGCATCAACAAGCCTTCTGATGTGGGTTACAAAATCAATACAACGAAACATCGACCCCTTTTTATCTCACCTATTCTCATGCAAGTTCCCAGTCAATTTCAGAACACGGTATTTGTGTTACGTTGACAGGAAAACCTTTGTTTGATGTTTGATGTATTTTATTGTCTATTTAATGTTGGATTGACAAGGTTACCTTTTAATTGTAGGGTGAAAATAAGACAGATGGGTTTGATTGCCAAGTAAATGCATTTATTAGCAATAAAAGAGCTCTGACAGTAAACACTGACATTTTAAAGCAACATGAGGTGACTATCCAATTGTGGGAGCACAATCTCTAAATAAAAAAATCTTGTATCGTGTCATAAAACAAGGACCAATCATAAGAAAGCTTACCAGCTATTACCTGGCTTTACGCTGCTAAGTAGATAAGATAAAGAGCAAGTACAGCGAGCTAAAGAGTCAGACATGATTACACTTTACTGTTTATTTTTTATTTATTTCAGTTTTCTGCAATTACTGTAAAATTTGTATGTTTATTAGTCATAAAAAGAAAACCTGGAATATAATTACATGTTTCTAAAAGGAACATGGACAGACAGCATAGAAGAACAGTGGGGTGGATGGCAAATGTTGATAACTGGCCCAAAAGTACAATCACAAAAATAATCACAGGATTAAATATGCACCTCTGTGACCCAGTTTCAAAAACCATCTATTAGCAATTACAAAAAGCAGTGATTGCTTCTCATAGCTGTACAAAACAATTAGCCAACAATTATCATTTTTGACAATGTTTCCATATTTTATGAACATAATTCCCCCGTACTGCCTGCCAATTTATTCAAGAGAGATTATTAAGAGAGTATTTTAAAAATTTACTTCACTTACTTCACTTACTAATTGTGCAATGTGCCACAACACCATACATGTTAAAACATAAAGGATCGCCGCTCATGTGGCACAGCAGTAAAACACACTAGTGCATCAGAGCTGACATTTCAAACTCGTTGGTTCGAAACTCAGCCCTGCCATCCGGCTGGAAAAGAAACTAAAGAAAAAAAGAAACTAAATCAATTATAAAAAGAAGCTATGACAATAAATTTAATAATTCATAAAAATACTCTCTAGGGATTTTTTTCTAGTTTAAATAGTTCGCCTTCAGACACAAAGATGTTTAGTCTGTGACCCATTTACTAATAGAGATACAAAGTATGACAGCTCTATTAAATACTGTAATAATAATGACACAGAGCCTCAGGGAGGACGAGCAGATAAGAAGAGAGGAAGCACAGACAGACTGGTCAGAATTACTTAGGTAAGGTGAGGTGAGTTACAAAAGAAACAAAGATAGAAAGTACTGGTGACTGGTGGGAGGTGAAAATCCTTGAGCGATGAGGGCTAAATAGAGACGCGAGAGCTCAGCCTGGCTTTCCTACATGTGAATTATTCATTCATGCTGTGCCTATGAGCCTGAGCCTCCAGCCGACACTTCCTGTATTCATCACCCCCTCACTCATATCACTTTACCCCCTAATAAAGAGCATTCATCTCCTCTGCTATTCAATAACACGACGTCTAATTCTCTACCCACCTCACCACTGCTGATTATAATTTCTATTGAGATTTCTACTGTCCGTGTTCTAGACTCCACAACTTTATTTTAGTTTTAGATTTTAGACCTTGAAATCATGAATGGTGCTCATTATTTTTGCTATTGTTTTTGTAATTTTACGAGGAAAAAATGAGGGGGGAAATGAAACAACATTCATAAATTGAATGATAAAATAAATAGAATGCTACAGTACACAGCACAGCTCACCTCAACGGTTGAATGTAAACTTAGAACATCCAGCGACGGTTCTTTTTGCTGTTGTTTTTGTAATTTTATTAGGAAAAAGTGAAGCTGATACAGTTACACTATATAGCCAAAAGTATGTGGACACCTGACCATGAGCTTGTTGGACATCCCGTTTCGAAAACAAATACACTGACCTCTGTGTGATCTTTTCAGGTATAACAACAGCCACTCTTCTTAGATTTCAAGATTTCAAAGATTTCAAAGCTTTATTGTCATATGTACAGTAGGAAACGTGTTTCCCTGTACAATGAAATTCTTATTTTGCTGTCCACACATGATGTAACAAAGTACAAAGATAATAATAAAATAAAATTAAATTAAGAAATAAAAGTTAGATATAGTAAAAAAAACACGCTGAGTATAAGTTATGTACATTGTGCAAGAAAAGAGCAGATATATTGCAATCAGACAATATAGTTACATGTGCAAAATGTAAAGACAGTAGTGTAGAAGGCTTCTCACAAGACTTTAAAGTATGTCTGTGGAAATTTGTGCCTATTTTCAAGAGAGTATTTGAATAGCTGGGCACTGACGTGGTCAATAAAGACTCAATTTATGTTCAAGTTAAGTTCAAAGCTATTCAGTGGGTCTGAGGTCAAGGCTCTGTGTAGACCACTGGAGTTTCTTTAAACCGAGCTTCTCTTCATGTACTTATAGACCTGCACAGGAGCACAGTCATTCTGGAAAAGGAAAGGGCCATGTTTATTTTTCTATTTTATTTCTGCATTTTCTCCCAATTTAGTGTAGTCAATTTGTCTTCCGCTGCTGGGGGATCCCTGATTGCAGTGGAGGTGGGTATATTGCTGCTCAAGCCTCCTCCGACCCGCGTGCAGCCCCTAGCGGAACCCTTTTTCACCCATGCATTCTGCACAGGCGCCTCTCTATCTGCCAATCAGGGTCCTTACACAGCGTTTGAAGACCGCACCAACATTGTCCGGTCGCCCCGCCCTAGCAGAACCGTGTCTGCTGCAGGCACTGCCAATTATGCCCACTAGATTTGATCTGTTGGCAAATGTGGCTGAAACTCATGATTTCAAAAATCAGAAAGGATTGTACTTATAATTGAGTGTAATAATTGAGGCAAAATACAGAGAAAATAGGATGATATCCTGTGCTGGCAACCGGCAGAGGTTGCCAGAGTGCACAGAATCAAGTTTCTCCAAATTAGGACAGGGTAGAAAATGAAAAAAGAAAAAAACTTAATGTGATTTCAATCATTTATACACATAATGGAATGCAAAAGGAAATAAAGCTAACTGCAGGGGTGCGGAATGTGATGTAGGCTGAACTTGTGGGTAACCTGCTGTGGTAAACTAGTGCATGCATACTAAGGGGGTTGAATTTGTGCTAAATTAGCTTTCAGCACAATACTGGTGCACAATACCTGCTGCTTTGCTTTAATTAATTATTTAAACACAAATGCAAATATGTAAATATATGAATATGTAAATACTATTGAATATAATTATTATCATTAATGAATGAATTGGACCTCTAGAGCAGCAATAAAACATTCATGTTGTTATTGAAAGATCAGTTTGAATCTCAATAATTACAATTTATTTATTCATTAGGATTTTAACATTTTGTTTACACACTTTGGTTACATTCATGACAGGAACAGTAGTTACTCATTACGCAAGATTCATCAGTTCAAGTCTTAATGTCAAACACAGTCATGGACTGTGAGGTGACAGTGCTACACACGGAGCCACTGTGCCGCCCCAATAATTTCAAAGCTTTGTGTGTCTGACAGTTCAAGAGAGCATTATTAGTTCTACTAGCTCAGTACAAAGGATAACGTTATTCTATTTACACGGCTTATCTTTGTTTGTTTATTTGGATTTTTAACGTCATGTTTTACACTTTGGTTGCATCCACGACAGAAACAGTAGTTACTGGTTACACAAGATTCATCAGTTCACAAGTTTAATGTCAAACACAGTCGTGGACAATTTTGTATCTACAATTCACCTCACTTGCACGTCTTTGGACTGTGGGAGGAAACCGGAGCTCCCAGAGGAAACCCACACAGACATGGGGAGAACATGCAAACGCCATACAGAAAGGACCCGGGCCGCTCCACCTGGGGATCAAACCCAGGACCTTCTTGCTGTGAGGTGACTTTTCACTTTGTCAGAGTATTTTTATCTGTTTTATGACCTTGTGTGAATTTCAAAAACACAGCATGACCGGCAGCACATGTTTTATAGAAAACAAGTTCAAGCTTTCACTCTTCCAGATTGCATATATTATGGAGAACTAGGGATTATTGGATTTAAATCTGCAATCAGCGAATTAAAAGAAATAAAAAAGGTCATGAGGAGTAAATCGCATTTCAATGGTAAATCCATTCTGGCAGATTTTATGGGCTGTGGTTGAGACGAAGGCTCTCTAGTGTGATTAGCTCTTCACCCCTCGGGTCAGCACTGTAAATAATGGACACTTTGATTAGGAGGGCTGATGCTCAGCAGGTGAAAGACACTGAACTACACTTCTGTTTTGTATCTTATCCCAATGGCACAGAAGAGAAATATAAGAAATTAGGGAAGGGAATAGCTGGAAAGCATGAATGTGCTGCAGAACGTGTGAATAGTTACACTTTGAAATCCAGCAAATAGAGACACCTGGAGGTAATGAAGGTCATGTACTGTACTACACACAGAAGGAGGTGGATTTGCATTGCACTTCTTCTGTTTCCCACTGTGCAAGGGCTTTTTTAATCAATTGTATGCTTGTCACGCTCAGATGAAAAGACAGTGCAGGGATGGAGGTATGTTCTCCAAAAAGTGAAAGACATAGGGGTGAGCTGAGAGCTATAGAGGGGTGATCATGTGAGGAAGGTGACTCCTCTCTCCTTCTGTCTCTCTCTCTACATATTTTTTCTTTGTCTCTTTGTTTCTACTCCCGACATGGACACTCGGGACTGAATGCTTGATGCGTTTTGCTTTTTGTAACCCTGATTTCCTTCCACCTTCCAACATGTAGTGGGTTAACTGGCTACTGTAAACTGACCTGAACTAAGAGTGAGTAAGGAAACATCTGCATGTTTGTGGATTTTTTTATGGACAGTCACACAGTCTGGGGTGTAATTTTGCATTTTGCCTAAATTAATTATTCAAATTAATAATCAGATGGCACAAAGACTAAAAAGTGTGTGTAGCAGGTGGCACAGCGGGATATTCCACTTCTCGGTTCAAAACTCAGCGTTGCCACTGGTCGGCTGGGCGCCATCTAGCGGGCATAATTGGCAGTGCCTGCAGCAGACACGTTTCTGCTAGGGCGGGATGACCGGACTATGTCAGTGGGGTCTTCAAACGCTGTGTAAGGACCCTGGTTAGCAGTTAGAGAGTCGCCTGTGCAGAGTGCAAAAGGGTGAAAAAGGGTTGCGCTAAGGGCTGCACGTGGGTCGGAGGAGGCGTGAGCAGCAATATACCCACCTCCACTGCAATCAGGGATCTCCTGCAGTGGAAGACAAATTGACTATGGGAGAAAATGCATAAATAAAATGTATGTGTGTGTGTGTATCACACATTTAAATCAAATTAACATTAAGCTAGTGAATAGGTTGGTCCCAGCATTATTTTTCATAATTATTAATGTATAGTCGTGGTTCCTAAACCAAACCCTTGTCTACCTACAAAGTTTATCTAAATGGCCAAAAGAAGCAGTAGCCTAGTGGTTAAGATACCAGACTAGTCATCAGAAGGTTGCTGGTTCAAGCCCCACCACTACCAGGTTGCTGCTGTTGGGCCCTTGAGCAAAGCCCTTGATCCTCAATTGTTCAGACTGTAACTGTTATGCAAGTCGCTTTGAATAAAAGGCGCCTGCTAAATGCATAAAATGTGAAACGTTTAGGTAAAATGTAAGTGTAGTTAAAGATCCACATCTTTTTTAGATTTCTTGTTGAACTGGAGCAATAACGCTCACCCTAATACAGCATTTTTATTAAAGCTGTACACTGTGTACATCTTCTCTGTCCATTTGAGCTCTTTATATTTCCAGAATGTATGTCACACACTAGGATTTGTGCCCTAATCTCCTGCCATTGTTATATTTGAGCCTCAGATCTTCTTATATTAGTGAGTCATGTCTAAAAATAAAGGTTTCCCAAGAGCAAAATGTTTTAGCTATTCGTGTTACACTGTTGATGTTGGAGGACCACGATAACAACTCCCTTGTAAGTTGTTTGGCTTTTTGTATTCTGGCTATTTTTATTTTCTTGGCTTCACTAATGGATTGGAGCAGATGGAGTCCTCAAAAACCTTCTGGCACAGTCAAAGAATCTATGAAAATGCTAGCGCCCCGGGGAACAGGACCGTCCTCTAACTTAAACATTCATAAATAAGTGCTCGGTAATTCAGTCATGCTCTTCTGACTGATGTGACTCGAACTACAGCAGCTGTCAGACGCTAACCGTTTCATAACCCCCTACCTCCACACCCTGTTTGCTGACTCCTGGGGACGTGTAAATAGTGGCAGAGATAAAAATATACTGTATTATTGACCAATCCCTTTTTTGTGCTTTTAACCAGCTGTGCATGAGAGACTTTTCACTATGATTGATATAGTGTGGTGATGTGTGCAGATGTGTGGGTGTCTGCTGTCTGATCACATATTTTGTCATTAAGACAGCTTAAAGAAATACTCCAGCGTTTTTAAAGTCAACATCACTCCACCACAGCTGGAGCAATTAATAAGAATGTTCATGATAGTACATAATGCTGAGTAAATCTACTAAAACCTACTAAATTGAAACAACAGTCTTAAACCAGTTGTTGTGTCAGTAAACTTTACTGTACACTGCAAATTAAAAAATACAGCTTGACACTATGACAGATTTGTAAAAAATACAGCTTTTCCACAGCTGTTCTAAAGTACTTCTGTTCATCGTTTCTGCTATGTATCTTTTTCTTAAGGTTTGTTTTGGATTAATACATGTTTTGTTTGTTCGGCTGCTCCTGTATATAGTGGTAGTCACATACTGGGAGTCACACATTCCCCTCTATTATTCTAAATCTTTGTACAGGTGATTCAACCAGCCAGCAGAGGCCACAGTTGATACATTCATTCAATGTTTTTCTATCGCATTATCCTGGTCAGGGTTGCGGTGGGTATGATTCACTGGGCAAAAGGCAGGAAACACCCTGGACAGGTCACCAATCCATCACAGAGCAAACACACATACACACTCTCACACACTTATACCTAGTGGGACTTTTTGTATCTCCAGTTAACCTGACTGCATTCCTTTGGACTGTGGGAGGAAACCTGAGCTCCTGGAGGTGAACATGCAAAATCCACCTAGGAATCGATCCCAGGACCTTCTTGCTGTGAGGCGACAGTGCGGCCCACCGAGCCACCGTGCCGCCTGAAGTTGAAAAAGTAATTTGGAATCCCTCTGTATACGCACCTGGCAATAGTACAACTACACATTCTCAGCAGTGCTGGGCTGGTGCATTAGACTTATGCACCACCTGAGTGCCCAGATTACAGATTCTTCTTTTTTTTATTGCATTTTACAAAATGCACCAAGTGTTTCGGAAACAGGGTTTGTACTTGCATGTTTTTATTAGTATAGAACATTTATAAATATTATTGAGACACAAAAGTAACTGTATCATGCAAAAGTCTGGACACCTTAATACTAAAAAAACGTATGCCATAATGGACAACTTATGTATTGTTGAGCAGGTCAAGGATTGTCATTAGGAATAATTAGCTAATGGCAATTTCAAAGCATAAAAGATTTGCAATTTCTACTGTCCTAAATGTTTTGACAAAATACTGGATGAAGTGAGCTGTTGAACTCTCTGATGCAACTTACCAGAAAGTCAAAGCAAAACCCTTGGATGACAGGAAAGGACCCGCAGTGCTGCCTGTACAAACATCATCTGTCAGGGAGCCATGAGAAAAAAAAAACCCTGTGGCTTCATCAGTAAACATCTGAAGTAGCAAAGCAACATTTTGAAGTCATACACATTTTAAAACAGATGATGTGGACTGATGAAGTGAAAGTGAAACATCTGTATTGGAAGGGGGTGAACACATTATTATTTAGGGTTGTGTGACAGCCAGTGGTACAGGAAGCATTACACAGGTAAATGAGGGAAGACTCAACTTAAAACTGAAGCTACAAAGAATCAGCGATCTAGAACATGACAATAATTCAAAACATACCCTAAAATCCACCATAAAAACTTTTGGAATGACCTTTATGTCCTCAAAGGAACATCTTGATAACTCGATGACTTTGCACTATAAAAAATAACGAAAAGTAGAAAAGGTCCTACTCAGGTTCTGCTTGTGGAAATAATGTTTCGACTAATAGTGTTTGACCAATTAAATCAGCACCCCTGTCCCATGCATATAGAATAAATAATGTGGGCTAGTATAGAACTGAATGTGAATAATAGCTATTTTTTAGTGTTCGCCTGTAGCATGTTATAATCATTATGGCAAACCTGCATATTTGCTTTGACTACAGGGAGCCTTATGACCTGTCATTTGAATTTCCATTACAGCTCCATTATTCAGCACATCAAGCCAAATTTAATAAAAGCTGCTCGCAGTATCAGTAAGTGCTAGATGCTGAGGCTGCACTGACTGCTTTAATGGTTTTGTCACTGATGCACAGAGGGGCTATATGTGAGGACCATAATGAGACACGGATACATCAGTGGAGTCGTGTCTGGAGTTCATGTCCCAGCCATTCACAGGTAGGATAGAACAGATCTGTGGTGGATATAGAGGTAAAAGATTTCCTGTTAGATTCCAGTGGATGAATGGAAATTGAGTTGTGATCATGTCCATTCACCTCCTAGTTCATCCATTTACATTTTCAGCCATTTCATTATAAACCTCTTAGAAGCATCTTCAAAAAGCCTGTCTGAAAAAACTTCTGCCAACTGTTTTAATGCTTAATGATGATAAAGGTCTGTTACTTAATATACATTCACAAAATATAATCCGGAAATACGCTCTACATTGCGGAAAGTATTCTGTGTATGTTTAGATTAGAGTATTTTACTTAGTCCAAAATACTTCCAACATAATCCTGCCACACCAAAACAGACCAGAGAAATGTAAAAGAATAACAAAGGTTAGAAAAGTCAGAACTAAAAGACCTACATCTTTCTATTAATCCTTCAGTTAATAGTAAGTTCAGAAGATTCAGATAATATATTAACAAGCTAAATATGAAATAAATCAACGAAAGCTTGAGTAGAACACTGCTTCAATTCCAAGTGACTTACTGATTCCCAGAACTGTTGTACAATCCAATATTTCAACAAACAAACAAACAAACAATATGTTAGGTTGAAGAAAAGCCACACTGGTTTGTTTTCTCATGCTTTAGTCGGATCTCAGAGCCTGAATCATGAGCTGTGGGAATAAAAAGCACTTTTTGCAGTGTTACCACTTCCTGGCTTTGTGTCTGCAGCTGTCTGTGTGTTTCTGCACATTTCACTCAGTCTGACTGAAACTGTAATTTTCTGTTCTGCCGTCAACCCGTCAAGCTCTTGATTTCATTTTAATAAGACTGAGATCTTATAAAGGAAGCTCTAAAATCCCTGTATAGAGTAAGAAATGTTATAGATGTGCTTTACTGATTTATTACTGACACTGTAAACCTGATTTATTTTTTTTATTACTTTGTTCTTGTTATACTGATAAACATCTGTGTAAGCCCTTAGGTATTAGTCATGCATTATTTTAGGTTATGGACCTATCTTAATTTTAAGTTCCTCTGAACTAGATATTTTAAGCTATTACACTACTATACTATGTGTCAGTGGGTCAACAAAGTTATGTGGAATAATAACCGTCCAAATGTCATATTAGTGCACTACCTAGAGTGTTACAATTGTTTAGACAGTGTAAAATGTATGTAATTTGGGATACAGCCTTTTAGCACTAATTATTTTCATGCCAACATTAGAATTGTGGCCTCTTCTGTGTGGTTGAGGTTCCTGCACTAGCGGTAAGTAATCTAGAGAGCTTAGCGTGTCTCTCCAAATATGATGCAACTCTCTCTTAGACTCCACTCCATTGCAGGCAGGTGAAAAAATGTGGTCGGTGAATGTGTGCATGTCGGAGGGGCGAGTGATAGTCTCAGCTAATCCGGAGAAGGGGGCAGTGCAAGCCACATTATTCCAACCTGAGGGAATTAGTGACTACTAGATTAGATATTTTGGAGGAAAGTAGGCAGTGGTGCTTTAAACTCAGTCAAATAATAATATAATAATTTTATCCACATTATTATTGTAGCACCAGTGCCAAATTTAAGAAGCAAACATCTGACACCAAACATGTCACCTGCATTTGAGATTTTGTACATATTCTACCTTGATGGCAAACTAAATCTCAGACCACACACCTACTCGGACCTAAACACGTGATGCCAGCCATAAACAAGAGGTTACATCTACAAAAGAAATCAAGAAGTAATTGGTTGTTTGTGTGTTGTTCCTGATGGGTGCTGATGGAAATGAATAGGTAGACATGAATAACACCGGCAGGCAGATGTGAAGAGGCAGAATGCTGATAAGAGCCTCTGCTCTGAGCCCAGCTTCCACCTCACATGTGGGCAGAAAGAATTTCATTTGCAGAAAGGAGACTGACATTATTAACATCAGGAGTCTTGAAAATATGCACAGAAATGAGTTTTTTTTGCTTTTGCAGGACACATGTTTACACACCACACAGCCAGGCTTTTTTCCTGTAGCCATACATATAAATGTAATATCCAGAAGCTATTTTCAGGTCACCACATTTCTGTGCTGCAATCTTTTGTCTTAAAGACGCATTTCATAATTTGTGTTGTAAATAAAATTTTTATTTAACTCAAGAAAATGGGGTTGACTAGAATTTAGGTAAGACGGTGAATGCAGTGTATAACTGTGTGTACCCAACCCAAAAATACCAGTCCTTGTAAAACATTTACTGTCATTGATTTGTTTTTTTATATCCTGTATTCAACTTCTACTGGGTATTTTACTGAATAAGCAGGAATCAGAAAAAGCCTTATGAGGCAGTACATGAATATCTTATCAATTTGCAGTTCCCGTGAGTGCATTGTATTTTAATTAATCCCCTCCAGTATCACCGTAGTAAAAGTAAAGCTGTGTCTGTGCATGTGAAGCACAGTTATATAGCACATAAAATGAGCTGTGATTGAAACGACTTATAATTACAAACAGCACAGCATGACTTTGTGTGTTAAAGGTCATGGCACTGTATGTCAAACGTGGATAAATGGCATCATGAAGAAGAGCAAGGGTCACAGGTGGAAGCTCAGTGAAGGAAATTGACACAGTTTACATTAGAACTGCTAAACAGTTCTAATGTTCACTGGCCAGTGATAGCTCAGTGGTTAAGGTACTGGACTAGTAAGCAGAAGGTTGCTGGTTCAAACAACAATAAATAAATGCTTTTTGAAAAGAAAATGTGCAGAAAAAACGTCTGAACATTAAAAAACTCATCACTAGGCCACTCAGGTGGCGCAGTGGTAAAAACACACGCTGGGACCAGAGCTGGCATCTCGAATACATCGTATCGAATCCCAGCTCTGCCTGCCGGCTAAGGCTGAGCGGCCACATGAACAACGATTGGCCTGTTGTTCAGATATGGGCGGGACTAAGCCGGATGGGGTCTCTCTCTCATGACTGGTGCAATTACTGCTGGCTGATTGATGGCGCCTGCACAGAGATGAGAAAAGAGTGCTGTCAGGGTGTGTCTCTCCGTACACAATGCTGAGCTGCACTGCACTTGTCAAAGTGTAGGTGATAAGATGCATACGGCATGCTGCCCATCACTTAAACCATTTTTGTACAGTGAAGTTATTCTCTTATCCTCTTCAAAAGGGAATGTGTATCATGTTAAAAGCAATAGATATACAGTACAGGCCAAAAGTTTGGACACACCAGCCAAAAGTTTGGACACACCTTCTCTTCAATGTTTTTTCTTGATTATTTTTATTTTCTACATTGTAGATTAATACTGAAGACATCCAAACTATGAAGAATTATGTAGTGAACCAAAAAGTGTTAAACAAACCAGAATATGTTTTATATTTTACCAACTCTACCTCTGCACAACCCAACTGATGGTCTCAAACACATTAAAAAAGCAACAAATTCCAAAAATTCACTCTAGACAAGGCACAAACATTCATTGAAAACCATTCCAGGTGGAAACCTAATAAAGCTGGTTGAGAAAATTTTAAAGAGTGTGCAAATCTGTCATTAAAGCAAAAGATAGCTACTTTGAAGAATCTAAAATATAAAACATATTCTGGTTCGTTTAACATTTTTTTGTTTACTACATAATTCCATATGTGTTCCTTCATAGTTTGGATGTCTTTAGTATTAATCTACAATGTAGAAAATTTAAAAAAATTAAGAAAAACCACAGGAATGAGAAGGTGTGTCCAAACTTTTGGCCTGTACTGTATATAAATAAATTTATATTTTATTTAATTATTGCATATGTAAAATTGCAATTATAATCATTAACAATCAGTATAAAAATGCACTTGTCCTTAAAATACAAGCAGTATGGTTTAATATGCTTTAAGCATATGCACATTTTCTGCATAAATGAATTAAGATTAGACAGATGTGTGCGACCTTTTGAAGCTCTTTGTGTTTTTGCATCCGCCTACAGTCATGTCCTGGTTCACTGGTCAGTGATGTGCAGCCTCTGGGCTCACTGGACCCTCCATTAGCAGCTTAGTGCCGCTCCACAGACTTGTGTTATTTTAGTACAGGCTCACGCTGTGCAGAAATGTAATGCCAAACAGTGCTGAGTACACTTATTAGACTGGAAATGTTTCCTGCTCTACCCTGTGCGGTGGATGCAGCCAGATTCTGTCATTCTGTTTTCTGTTTGGCTTTGTGTCGAGTCTGCCAGACCTTGAGCACAAGCGAGGCCAGTGTCACTGGGGAGAGGTTATTCAAACACTACAGAGCGGGGCTGAAACTACCGTCTGTGCAGCTGCTGGCTTGAGCTGTGGCTGGTCTAGCTCAGGTGTAGATTAACAGTATTTACATTTACACAGAGGCAAATGCAAGGTGCTTTTTCCAAAGTGACTTAAAACTGTTACAACTGAGTTGTTGCACAAAAATACAGTATGGTTCACTGATTTATCATTCTTCTTACATCATTTCTTACTTCTTACAACTCAACGTCCCCAGAAATTGATGCCCTTTGTTGAGAAATGTGTACCCTTAAACTCAATGTGTGTGCGACCGCCGCTTTGTTCAGCGGCTTGAAGCAATATTTTTTATTGATTTTTAACTGTTTTTAATTGTATTGTAATTCTGATGCACCTTTACCCCTTCCTTTCTCTCCTCACTGGTACTGTGTGGTACAGCTGGCCTTGTTAGACTATAGACTAACCTCTTAGCAGAATTAATTTCAAACACCCCCCTCCACCCCAGTTTTTTCTTCAGTGCGTGTTATTAAAAATCACATCTTAGACAGTGTACAGCTACATCCTTCTCATCTGAGTGCCGAGTCTTTCTAAGGACGCCACTCTGGTCTGGAATAGTGCAGCTGACAACGAAAAGTGACAGACCAGCCAGACAACGAGGGCATCTGTAGAGCTCGAATGTGGGCAGCGTGGCAGCCTCCCTTCGTTATCTGCTCTTTTAACCCCTGCGGCTGCTCCCTTCATTACGAGAGCAGTGTGATTTCAGGCAGTCAAGTCATTCATTGTAGTCACAGCAGACAGGAACAGGGAGGGAGGAGAATGAAGGGGTTCATAGATGGTCCATAACACTCATATTCAGCTGCTCTGATTGAATAACCTTACTTACCTACTGCATGAGGTGCTGCATACACAGACACACATGTGCTTCTAGTAATTGATTTGTGCTACATATGCAAACAGGATTACTTAGGCAAGCTGGTTTTGTGCTGGATCCCAAAATTAGGTTAGGATTTAAGATTAGTCAAGCAGCCACTGTATGGAGTTCAGGGTAATAAAAAAATCATTATATTCATGAACTGATGGTGTCTGTCTCAGTGGGGGGCATTTATATGAAACGACCTTGCTTTTCAGAAGGACTGGGAACAATGGTGCAACGTTTCCCCCTGCTGGACATTGGTTAATACTACACCCTACATAACAAAGAAAATACTTATGAAATATAAACTAAATTATCTCCTCATGTATTGTCTTTAGTAACTCCATTCAGGCGCAGGTGTAGTTCTGGAGCCTACTGGGAACAAAGCTGATACTTGTCACTGGTTCCCAGTCTCCTGAAAGGCACACAGAGCTCCTCATCTGTGCACATACAATTGCTAAGTAGGAGTAGCTCGGCCAATTACTGGCATGTTCTTAGAGGTGGGAGGAATCTGGAATACCCAGGGAGGAGCAGGACAAACTCCACAGCTATTAACCTCAAGTAAACCTGGGTCCCCCAAGCAGCCACGGAAACTACCTGCTACAGCACTGTGACACCAATGTCATTCCATTTTTATAAAAGATCTGTATCCCATTGGCAATTCGAAAATGATGAATTTCAGGGTCTTTATTTAGGCCAGATGCAGTTTTGCTGATGATTAGTTTTAATTCAAATAACCATGATCTATCTTTCCTGTCGACTTTCTCTGTTTCTCTGTCTAAATTATAGATAAAATCTAATCAGATCAACCTCTACACTATGGGGACCAGCTATTAATCAAAATAAACCATATACATCTACAGTGCTATTTTTTTCATTTACTATTTTTGTCACATTTTGTTTTTGTTTCATATCTTCAAACTCAATTTAATATCAGAGCAGGACAACCAGATGAAATCATGTTTTAAAATACAATAATTGTATTAATTTAAGGGAAAAATGCATCCAACACCCAAATGACCCTGTGTGAAAAAGCAACAACCCTCTTAGTTACTCAATCAACCAAATTAATCACATTTAATGGAATGTTTTGTTTAATTAGTCCAGTTATTTATTTATTAGGATTTTAACATCATGTTTTACACACTTTGGTTACATTTATGACAGGACAGGTAGTTACTCGTTACACAAGATTCATCAGTTTAAGTCTTTAATGTCAAACACAGTCATGGACAATTTTGTATCTCCAATTCACCTCACTTGCACGTCTTTGCACTGTGGGAGGAAACCGGAGCTCCCGGAGGAAACCCACGCACACACAGGGAGAACATGCAAACACTACACAGAAAGGACCCGGACCGCTCCACCTGGAAATCGAACCCAGGACCTTCTTGCTGTGAGGAGACAGTGCTACCCACCGAGCCACCGTGGCACCCAATTAGTCTAGTTACATCCAGGCTTGATTACTTCTGAATCTTTTAAATAGGACCTTTCTAAAAATGTGAAGTCGGCTTAAAGGTCTCAACATGCATCACATTATGCCACAATCAAAGAAAACTCATGAGGTGAGAAACTAATTAGAATTATTAAAATAGATCAGACTAAGAATAGTTACAAACTGTTTCCCAGGTTTTTGGACACAATGAACTATAGTAAGAGTGAATATCTACTATATAGTGTATAAGTAATAGAAAAGTCAGTTAATTTAATGATCTCTTTGTTTCCACTGTTTTGTAGGAATCAGCGGATTATACCAACATTCAGGAGCTGAAGTATTTAGACATGGTGTTATGTGAGGCTCTGAGACTCTATCCACCTGCATTCAGGTATGGCTATATCCAGCATTGGACAGCTGATTCAAGAACACGATCGTAGTATTTCCACACTAAACTAACCATGGTTTACTAGTGATGTGTAACATTTATACAGCAAAACTACATTACAATTCTCAAATCCTTTGTTTTAATTGCACAGAAATGTCATTTTATATTCCACTGTGACTCTTCTGCTGTATTATTGTAGATTTGCCCGAGAGGTTGCGCGGGATTGTGTGGTGAACGGACAGGCACTGCCTAAAGGAGCGATTATTGAGGTTGGAGCAGGATTCCTGCATTACGATCCAGAGCACTGGTCTGAACCTGAGAAATTCATACCAGAGAGGTACGAAATCATCTACTTTTTAACTTGGACTTTACTTTTTCCAAGCTGTTAAATATAATGATATAATGACTTTTACACATTCATACATGTGTTTACGACCATAGGGGCAGGTTATCCAACTGCCAATTCATGCTGAAACAGAATTTTTCTGAAACTGCGGCTACACTATTAGTAATGGGATTGTTAAAACACCTAAACTCAGTAAATAGTGGTGTAGACATACGTTTGGCCATGGTGCCTAACTGATGCCCCCTCAATTCCTAGCTTCTATGTCCTTGAGCCCATTACCCAGAAATCAATTAAAATCATCCATCTTTAAGTACATCTCATTATTTTAAATGCACAAAGGAATAAAAATAGTAGGTAGAAGTCTTTTTCATCCTGTGATGTAGCCTATGGTGAAATTAATTATCAGCCCCCATTTTCAGATGTGAGGCTAATTTGCAGGCAATAATGGGACTTAAGTGCTCTTAGCACTAGTAATTTAGATGCTGTATGTAGGTGTAGGCTTGGCACTGTAACTAAGAGTCCTGAGTCCTGCAAATAAAGTGTTTTATCAGCGCCTGTGTGAAGCTGAAGTTCTGGTGTTTCCAGGAAGACATTGCATGGTCTGTCATTGGTTATGACTTTTTGTGCCAGTTTTGTGTTTTATGTGTTGTGTTCGGCTGAACACTTTATTCAAAACTAAACTATACAAGTGTGCAAGTTGTGTATAGATGCTTAGCATTGCTCTAAAGGCTTCAATGATTAGTTTTCTGAAACAGAAGAGTATTTGGCAGTCTGTATTTTGAAGCACATGAGCTGAGACTGCAGGCTGATATCTGCTCCTCTTTATCTCAGGTTCCTCCCTGAAGCCAAGGCCAGTCGACACCCTTTTGTGTATTTGCCGTTTGGAGCAGGGCCTCGCAGCTGCGTGGGCATGAGACTGGCCCAGCTGGAGATTAAGATGGCACTCGTCAACATCTTGAAAAGATTTAATGTGGTGTCCTGTGAGGACACTAAGGTGTGTGAATGTTACATATTTGCATAAAAATAGTTTTAACATAACCAGCAAAAAATCTTGAAAGCCTATGTTAGGGATGAAATGATACACTGTACCCACGATGCGATACAAAATGAAATTGAAGACAAATGATGACAGTTTCCTTTTATTATTTCTCTTTAAAAAAAAATAAAATACTGTATTTGTGCTCATCTTTTATGTACCTAAATAATGAATGCCATTTTTTCTGAGGTAGGTACAAATAATGCATGCTTATTGTGTAAAAAAAACCTGAAATGAGGTAGGTACAAAAAAAGCTTATTGTGTAAAAATTTTAAAACAAATCAAACATTATATAAATAAATGAATAATACAAATAAAATATCCTCACAAATAAATTTGGCTGGAAAATCCCCCTACCTGGCAACTTTGTGAAGTGCCATCAACCAGGCGAGGTGAATAGCGCCAGTGCACTCTGCTGTTTAAAGTGAATATCGATTCATCTTAAATGAATAAATAAATAACCGATTCGATTCGTGGCACATGTGCATCGATTTTTAACTGGGTTGTGGTGCATCGTTACATCCCTAGCTTATATATAAATAGCAGTAGTATACTTTAATATAAAATGCAACCCTCCTGATCATTATATTAATTCATTATATCATTAGATTATTATATTACTGATATAATTATATTATTATATCATCATTATATTACTTATATTAAAGTAGTATACTTTAATATAAAATGCAACCCTCCTGATCAGTGACTACACGTGTTTATGGCTATTCAAATGTTAATAAATCAAAAACATTTGGGTCTTATCATTTTTGTGAGCTGAACCATAATGGGCAGCACACAGGCATCAGTGCCTAGTATTGCTAGACCTAAATAAAAGCACGGGCCGCACTGATTTGTCGCACTGATTTAAAAGCCTGCAATATTCAATGATGAATTCAGGATAGATCTGGTGCTTCTCAAAGATGACGAAGATACTCGGATCGCTGATGTTGTCCACACAGTAGTAGTTGTAATTTTAAGACTAGTTGTTTTTAGGACTAGTTGTTTTCAAGACTAGTTGTCATACTAATTGTGCATGGCTAAATCTCTTGTTCTTTTTTTATGTCCAACAGGTTCCACTTGAATTAAAGTCAAATACCACCCTGGGACCCAAGAATGGCATCTATGTTAAAATTACCAAAAGGGAGAGGTTTGATGAGACGGCACTGTAAATAGGGGTTTGTGTGTGCGCCACATTTGCAAGGGTTTTATATAATCACAAATTTTTATTATATATACATATATAGAAAATCACAAACTTTTATGAATGTAAATCTACCTATACACATATTTTATAATCAAATCAATGATCTAATTTGCAGTAACACATACGTTATATTAAGGACTGTATTAAGGACAATATGTTTTGTTCAGTCACCAGAGCGAGTTTGTTCCATGAGTACTTGCTCAGACATGTTCAGTGGAGTAGGCGGGGTAATGAGGTTCCCAGCAGATTAAAGTTGATTAAATATTTTAAGGAATAATAAAGTGTTAAAACGAGACTTAATGATTTGTGTGTTATCAGAGCTCAAAAATGACAAAAAAGCTCAAAATATAATGAAATTAATCTATCATGCAACAATTAATATATTTAAGTGTTTGCTAAAGGTACTTAAAGTGAGCTCAGATTAGAATGATATACAGTGTTTTAAATACCAACAATTTCAAATCTTATAGAGCATAAATAAGAGAAATAAAACCCAATACTGAAATTTGAGGGGCTTTTTTTAAATGTACACAACCATGGTTTCTCACTACAGACAGTATATCTTAATAGCAACATGCCAAGGTTACATGGCCTCAGTCCTCCCAAATATTCCAGAGGCTTCAAGATAAGGGAGCAAATTCCCATAATGGGAGCTTTTTTTTTTTTTTCCCCAAAATAACCTAGTGGAAAAACTTCACCCTTTTTAATAACAGTATATTACCATTAATATATAACATTACAACAGCCCTGGATAGTATTGTGGGATTAAAGTAAATGTGCATCTTTATCAGTTTTATTCGTTTATTGTTTTTAAGTAAGATAATTTCAGCCATGTAAAAAGTCAACTAACATTTTTTGAGGATTACACAGTAAAAAAAACATTCTGGGAGCTGTCTGGGTAACAAGAACAAGTAGAAGAATCTAATTTTTATACATTGCGAAAAGCAGACAGACAAACAGTTCTCAGGGGAGTGCATCTGGCAAAGTGGGTGCTGCCCAGCAAAAGAAGTTCAAGGAGACCTGGCTGGTTAGTTGTAGCTGTGGTGTAAATGGTGTAAAAAAAAATACATCAGGTCTCTGTAGGTTTGTTAAATAGCATTCTTATCACCACCAACTGTTCTGATGAACTGTTCTGTTCTGGGCCAGTGATAGCTCAGTGGTTAAGGTACTGGACTAGTAAACAGAAGGTTGCCGGTTCAAGCCCCGCTACCACCAAGTTGCCACTGTGGGGTCCCTGAGCAAGGCCCTTAACCCTCAATTGCTCATTGTGTAAGTCGCTTTGGATAAAAGCGTCTGCTAAATGCTGAAAATGAAAATGAAATGAAATGATGACATTAAAGACACAAATGCATTTCCAAAGAAGAAAAACTAATTATTAATCATCTTTGTATAACATGTAAATATAACAAATTGTTATATTTAAGCTTTTTAGTATTCAAATGAAATACATTTTAATACAAATCTAAACTTGTAAAGAAACATGATCATTAAAGGGTTTCCACTGTAATTTTTTTTATTTTTGTTTTACATTGAATTAGTCAGCAACAATGTTTAAATGTATCTGTGATTTTACAGGTTTGTCTACTATTAAATAAATGGTTTTAAATGACTGTTCATTTTATTAAGAGTAAATGTGTAAAAATTTCTGGGGACTATAATTTTAGGCAATACAGTTTAGCAAAAACTGCTATCATGATTTAAAATTACATACTAACAAAAACTTTAATATAAAATGCAACCCTCCTGATCAGTGACTACACGTGTTTATGGCTATTCAAATGTTAATAAATCAAAAACATTTGGGTCTTATCATTTTTGTGAGCTGAACCATAATGGGCAGCACACAGGCATCAGTGCCTAGTATTGCTAGACCTAAATAAAAGCACGGGCCGCACTGATTTGTCGCACTGATTTAAAAGACTGCAAGTTTAGAACCGCTGTTCCAGGCCTGCAATATTCAATGATGAATTCAGGATAGATCTGGTGCTTCTCAAAGATGACGAAGATACTCGGATCGCTGATGTTGTTCACACAGCTGTCGTAGAGGTCTTTTCCTGTGGTTTTAGCAGGAGGACGAACCATGCTACTGTTACCATAGGTATAGCTACCTACCAGAACTCGTGCCACAAACATCATCTTGTTGTTTACTGAGTCTGAGTATCGATCAGAATAGGAAGCGTCTGTAGCAAAATAACTTCCTGTAAAAAACAAGAAAGACTCAAGATAAACAAAACAAAGCTGTTAGTATTTGACCTGTTATGTAATATTTTGGAACATAAGCTACATGCAAGACATTTATTTAGAATATTACTGGTAAGCATGTAAGTGGTGACCCAGTGATAAATATCGGTTCATATGTAATATTGGTTCTTATAAAATTGGTACCATTGATACATGTATAATACATTATCCTTAATCCATGATGTTACTAAAACAATATATTATTAAGAGTATTAAATTACCTTTTCCATATGATGTACCATGTTTGCCACAGATCCTCCAGTCAAAGTTCTGCTCGCAGATTGGATCAATTAGAGACTGATTTGTACCATGGAACAAGAGCTTCTCGTTCACCTCTGCCCCCCCATTCCTCACCTTCATCTGCTCCTTCTGCCTGAAAGATATCAAACAGGCAGTGAGCGATGCAAACATATTTCAATTCAATTCTTACTTGTGGTTATTGTCTTTAACAAGTTAATGTTCTGCCTGCATGAGTTTGGGTTTTTTGGGTTTTCTGGTTTCCTCTTACCTCCCAAAAATACACATAAGGTGGCTTGCCAGAAGGTTGATTAGCCTCCAGCAGTTTCCCCTGAGAACTTCTGTTGCTCTTTTTGAGTGAAAGAACCATTGGGTTCTTTCTTACTTCCCAGTTCAAGGCCCTTCAAACTGCAAAAACTGGATTCCAGCTGAGTTCAGGACCTCAAGAATAATTTAAGTGAACAGGATGCACCTGACCCCAATTTAGAGTGCCACAGCAAAGGGTCTGAAAACTTTTTGTGATAACAGAGAGCCTCAGCATGTCCAGAGGAGCACACCTATCGATCCATATTCTTTCACTGCTTGTATCAGCAGCTTGAGAAGATGGTAGGAGTTGCTGTTGCAGAGAAATCGAGGTTTCACCCCATCTGGCCTTTTATTCTTTAGACATGGGCTTGTGATGCCACAGTGTGGACTTGTAAAGGACAGTTTACATCTCACTGATTTTTGTGTTTGTTTGTATTATACATACTGCCCCAAATCTCTTTGAATTGGGTTTGTAGGTCGGTGTCACAAATAAAAGTCCTTTTAAAAAATAAAGTGTGTCTCATTATTTTTGGTTAAAGCCTTACCACTGGAAAACCTTCCACAGAGAGACGTTCTGATTCCTTTGCATTTTGACAATAGTGTAGTTTGGCATGGTCATCTTAAACAGCTTTTCTACCTTTTGATAGTCTGACTCTGCCCTAGACAAAGAAACCAGCTGCAAAAACAAAGTTTAAAAGTAATGTACGTATTATGCAAATGAGCCTTTAAACAAAATAAATATGGCAAAAAATATATAATATTATGTCACTGCATAAAATAAACAATCAATAATTAAGCACAGATAATAGAGAATAACCTTGTAAGAGTAACTGGGCAGAGCCCCTTTATCCCAGTGAGCAGGAACTACATCAGAGACAGAGCTGGAACTGGAGCTGGAGGTTTCACTATTGTACATGGTGAAAACATGAAAATAAATTATAAAGTGAAGTTGGTCCTGCAGTGTTTTTTATTTCTGATTTTCTTTATTTTTTTATTTTTCACACTTAACAATTTTAAATTCTTTAAATTATCATACATGTAGGATGTTAGTAAAGACACATTATGTAAGGTATTTTTTTATTTAAAGAACTAAGCTATCCATTTAACACACAAAAAGTAAATGTTTACAATAATAATGTTATTAACAGTAATGACCAACTGAACGTTCAAAAAAATAATTGATTTCAGTCCTTTTATTACTGATGAGAAATTTAGTCCACTTGTTACACACAGCTAGATTTTAAGGCATGAACATTTCACTTTTATGTCTTGTCAAGTATCTTTACTGGATTCGATGACAGACTTTGACTCAGAACGCTTCTATCTCTTTACAGCCACTCAGCTGTAAACATACATTTGTAATTAAGATTATCCTGCTGCATACCTCTTTTACACTTCAGCTATAGTTTACTGACTTTTTGTATATAGTGGAATTCATCCTTCTCTTAGCGCAGTAAAGCACCCTCAGAAAAGACTGTTAGTATAGTGCTTTTACTTTAGAATGCTGTTTGCTTTTCACCAGACATAAAAGAGCCATTGTTCTTCAAAACAAAAGATACTTTAGCTTGGTCTGTTCACAATAGCCCAAAGGCAGAGGGATCATCCATGTACTTCTGCTAACATTAGAAGGGTGTGTCTTGGTTAGAAATGGTTTCCTCTTACATAATGTGTCATAAGCTCTAACCATAACTGACGCTGGCCGATTCTGGTGTACTTTATATGTGTTTTATCTTGTTGTTGTTCCTGTTAGGTTGTTGCTGAGCCCTTGGAGAATTGTTTGCAGACTCTCTGTGGTTTAAAGAAGTGTTTAAAAATGCTTTGTTTTATTTTTATTTTTATTGTTTATATTTTAAATAACTTTTTGTCTTTTCTTGAATTACCTAAGATGTGGCAGTGTTTCTGTAGAAAATTCAAAGGGACTTAATTACAAGGTTTACAATAAGTGAAATTTGTGTTTTAATTAAAAATTAAGCCACAAAGGTGGAAGTTTAAAATAAATGCATGCATGCAGGAAAAGGCATGGGGTAGGGCAGGGGTAAAATGTACACAAAGTGAAGTATGAATACAAACTCTTCGCATAGTTTGCACCTACCAAAGTAATTACAAATTAATAATTGGCTTGATCATTGCCCTACAGCAGTTATTCAGTGCAGTTTTAGACTGATACCTTTTTAATTTGCTCTTGACCTCTGAAGCAGAGACAAAGCGAGGTCTCCTTCGAATCTCTCTCTTGGTTTTGTACACAGTGTTCTGCTGATACATATCTGCACATAGATCATACCAAAACAAAAATGAAGAAATACAGCATATAACATTTTTAATACAAGACAATAATGAACTATTTAGATGTAATTGTTTCCATAAGTGCTAAATTGAGGTTTTACTGCAAAATCAGCTGAACCATGAAAAAAATACATTATTGCAAACTCTAGCAGAGCATTATGAAGGACAAGAGTTTTCAACCTGAGGCGTGTGAGGGTGTCAGATAATTGGTGATTGTTATTACAATATGCTTGTCTAAGGTTCTCTTACTAGAGAAAAAAATTAAAACTGCAACAGAACTGCTAACAATACATTATTGTACTTCATTATTGTTGTTTGTTTATTAGGATTTTAACGTCATGTTTTACACTTTTGGTTACATTCATGACAGAAACGGTAGTTACTCATTACACAAGATTCATCAGTTCACAAGGTTACATCAAACACAGTCATGGACATCAAACACATGATGGGAGGAAACCAGAGCACCCAGAGGAAACCCACACAGACACACAGAGAACATGCAAACTCCACACAGAAAGGACCTGGAGCGCCATACCTGGGGATCAAACACAGGACCTTCTAGCTGTGAGGCGACAACGCTACCCATTTAGCCACCATGCCGCCCCTGTTGCGTTTTAGTTGTATGTATTTGTACACTGTGTTTTATATTACCTTTACCATTCTTGTCGTGGTTAGGAGCATGGAGCTACTGTGTTGTGTGTTTTTTTGTTTATCTGTATTTGTAGTAATATTGTAAAATTGTCAGTAACAATGATTAACATATGGAAAACATTTTCTGTTTTAATTTTACCTGACAAATCAATTTATTTAAATGACAAATCAGGAAGAAAACCACAAAGTGTTAAATATTAAGATTAAGCTTATTTTGCCTTTTTGTTTATACAGATTTACCCACAGCAATGAAAATAACAGAAAAGAGGAAAGACTTTTATTCTACATGTGCAGAAACACAGTCAAACAACAAGACAACCTAATACATTCAATTTTTAGGATGTGTTGCTAGAAGTGAATAAAAATTTCCAAAACATAGAATCTTACATATTTAAAAGTGATATACTGTTAAATTTACCTTTCAGGTACAGGACGTAGGCATGTTTTGGAGAACTGACAGGAATATCACTCTCAGGATCAGACTGGTAAATGTTTTCTATGGTCTGTGAGGTGAGAGGGGTTCCATGCTTTTTGTCCATCTGTAAACAATGATATCATGTAATATCTCCAATAACACAAAGTGAAAACATCTAACAACTAGGATACTTCGTTTTATCAGAGAACTGCAATTAAATTTACTGACCCCCTGACCATATTCAATCCATTGTCCCAGGTCATCCTTCCAATACCAGAGCCACTCAGTAGTCAGGAGGAAGTGAGGAGGTTTGGTAACGGAGGATGGTGTGGATAGACGACGGACCGGCAGCCCTTGACGTGTCATAGAGCTGAAGTTCACTGAAAAAATCCCTGGACTGTGGACAAGTACACACTTGTTATTAAGTGTTCAGCTGTGCTTTTGTTTTTGCTATTGCTAAGCAATTACTGTAATAATTTACAAATACCCCTTGTCTTTAGCTGGATCACAGTAAGCTTTCTCGATTTCCTCTTCATGGGACAGATCTTTCCATGACCCATTGCATGAACTCTGCCATTTATAAGGCAGATTATGATGTACACGAATGCATTTCTCTAAATGAGGAATAAAATCATAGGAGAGATAACGTGAAGTATAATAACAACAAATAACTTTACACACACACACAACCCAGATATCTACACACACACTGGTCTAACATTAAAACCATCTGTCATATCTGATACCAGGACCTTACCAGCAGATCCTTCAGCTTTCGTAGGTTGTGATGTGGATCGTCCTACAGTGCATCCTTCAACATACAGTGTATTAGGTGTAGGGTGCACAGATTTTATCTCATTACTCATCACAAGACGTAAAATAATACTGAGATACCATGAATTGTGACATCTTACACAAACCTGTGGACTCTATGCCATGATTGGGTGTATGCTGTCATTACAGCAAGAGGGGGCATACCATATAGTAAGAAGTATTAAAATATAAACATTGTAATCATCTTCTTATACTTATGCTTTCTTCTCTTTTAATTTTCTACTTTACTTACGCTATTCGATTTTTTATATTGCACCTTTGGAATAATGAGGTCAAATAAGGTTACCCTTGTAAGTACATCCTCTGCGTATGAAATAGAGGCAGATTTCTTCGGCATCTTCCTCACTCACTGAGCTGCTGGATGCTGTTTTGGTGCGTGCTGTTGGTTTAGCTGCACAAACTACACAACAGAGCATATGGATATAAAATTAACAACATTTACGATGAATCGCTAAGGATCACTACATTTTTATTTTTCCACTCTTTACCTGTCTGTGTTCTCCGAGCTGGTTTGTCTTTGTGACAGGTAATAAGATATTTGTTCTTGTAAGTTTTAAGGAACTCTTGAATATTGTCTTCACTGATTCCATGACGTAGGACCTTCAAACTGTTTGTATCAAAATTATGAGCCCGTTTGCATTTAGTTCCAAATTTACAGTCATCCTGCAGGAAGTGCTGGCAGATGTGCAGGTTGATGCAAGATGTGTTAAATTTGCAGCTTCCATGTTCTCCATTTCCTTTATTGTAGTGAGAGCAAGCCTTTGTGTTAAAATACAGAAAGTACATTAGTGTAAGTTTAACATTGCATTTTGGATTGTTTGAAGCTAAACAAAACGTCTTGATCTAGTGTGACATATACACGAGGGTTCTTTAAAAAGTTTCCACACTTTTTTTTTTAGAATTTTAAAAACAAATGACATCACTTTTCGACATCGTCACCTTCCAATGCATTTTTCCCCAGCATCGTACCAACTTTTTAATGCCATCAGCAAAAAATTTTTTTGGTTGAACACGTAGCCACTAATGTACCACTGCTTTCTCATCATCATCATCACATGAAAATCTTCTTCCCCTTAAAGCTTCTTTGAGCATCCAAAAAGCTGGAAATCAGATGCAGCTAAATCCGGTCTATAAGCGTCTCTTAGTCTCTCAGACACGACCAATTACTCCTCCTCACACCCTCAACGCTTCCAACCAAAATATACAAGTGCAGAAACTTTTTGAAGATCCCTCGTAGTTTATATGTCAAGACAAACAGGTTCAGACAAATGGCTGCATTCAGATACGTCGATTATGAGTAAAAGTTATGCAAAACACACTTACTTCAGGCAGGAGAGTCGGGTCATTCTGCAGCAGAAGTTGAAATAATTCTTTTTCCTTAAGATCTTGAAGACCCATTTTTCTTAGGAGTAAAGCATTATGTGCTGACTTCAAGTCATGGGAGGTTTTGCACTTGTGACTAGAAAAAGATATGTTTGTAACTGAAAATAAATTCCTTCTTAATCATTTTGTATTTTCCAGTAATATAAGTAATATAAGAAAACATACAGTAATGCCAAATGTCTGAAACCACTAGTGAATATGTTTCTATTTTGCATCTTAAATTAAATAGTTTTTTTTATCACAAAATCAGCAGAACAATTTGAGACACAATTCGAACAAACAAATAAAAGTAAAATAAAAAAATAAAAAAATAATAAAGTTTAACCTTTAAATATAAGTATTTGTTATGGCAAAATGTGTGAACAATTGTGTAAATTAACTAATTTTATTTCAAGCAACCCACATTATGTCCCATGATTTTTTACGTGACCCAGGCAACACAAACAATGCATGTTACTCTCTCTGTTTTGCTCTCTACAATCTGGTCCCACTGTGGTTTTCAAGTGTAAATGCAAAACAAAAGGTAAAATGGGCCAATTTTTCCCAAAACAATGTAAGATTAACTCCTACTAAAATATTTACTTAAGGTTAGTGTTTGCTAAAGGTGGTTCTGTTTGCTACTGAATCACAGGGTGTTCTTATTTTCCCCACTAGGTGGAAAAATGACTACTTCTTCAAATCAGTTTTATTTTGTTGTTGTCACTTGAGGTTATCTGCTGGATTATAGAAGTTTATGAGGAGTATGTGTAAATATACACATACACAACTATGCCAAAAGTTTGTAGACTCCACTTCTCTGAGAAGGCTAGTCACAAAATGTTCATAGCCTGGAGGTGTTGATTAGGGTTGAGAGTGTTGAGATGGTTGGGTGTGTTGTGTGTGTGGGCTACTAGAATTCCTCCACACAATACTTATACCATGTCTTAATGGTACTTCCTTTATACACAGAAATAAAAAAGAGCTGAGCTTTCTTAAGCGTCTTACTTCATATCATTGATTTATTTAAACAGTTTAACTTAATAATTATAAGAAGTGTACACATAATGTATTATTAGAACATAATTTGTTTAATTATTTTAGTACTTTGGTCCTCTATAACAGTCAACCATTAACACCAAACTTGACAGGGGAAGTGCTTCATCCCTTCCTGTTCTCCACCTCCATCTTCCGCTACACTATACATCAGGGGTGGGCAATTAAATTTTCGAAGGGGCCACATAAGCAACTGGGACTGGTGTAGAGGGCCGGACCAATAAGGTGAACTTAATTCTGCTCAATATACATTGTATCTCTTTATTTACATTTTCAGCATTTAGCAGACGCCTTTATCCAAAGTGACTTACAAAAAAGTTACAGTATACAGTCCGAGCAATTGAGGGTTAAGGGCCAGCAGCAACCTGGCGGTGGTGGGGCTTGAACCAGCGACCTTCTGGTTACTAGTCCAGTACCTTCAGCACTAGGCCACAACTGCTCACTCTTTATTAAAAGCAGTAAATTGTACAGTTCTAATAAGCTGTTAATGTTTAGATGTTACAATCATACAATTAGAAGTAGGCAGAGTAAAACATCAACATTATTTTACTATTAAAACAAACAAATGCAAAAAAAAAAAAAAAATGTGAACAAAATGTGCAGGTTTTTAAACTTTACACTATTTTGTCTAATTAGTCTAATTACCTCATTTGTTTTTCAGTCCTTCGTTATTGTTGGATATTCTTATTAAAATCACAAAGCTGGTCCTGACTGCTTCAGTTCTGGATGTGTTAAACTTTATAAAAAGTCCTTGTTGCTTTTGCAGTTTAGTTAGTGAAGCTTCAGGTGTGACGCTCTGCATCGTTCACGTTCTTGTATTTCTCAGTTTAGTACCATAACAGCGATTTAAACTTTAAATTGTGATCGTTAAACAGCGTTACATCTGACTTCAGTAAATAAATACTTCGGAAGTTCATGTCTTGTTAAAAACTCCACCGTCAGTCACACTCAGTCGTGTTCGCATCACTACGGTGAAGCTGATACACTCGCACACACGTAAATCGAAACTTAAAGATATTTAGAGACACAGCGGTCCCGTTTGATGTACATTTATTTACGTCTAATTTTTAATTGCCACGAACCTCATGCTCAACTAACACAAGTAATTGTATACAGTAACCTAGTTAGTAAGTGAAATAATAGTTTGTGCTTACCCAAACTTACAGGTTCCGCAAACAAAGAACTTGCAGATTTGCAAATGCTCACAGTTTCCACAGTCAGAATTATTTGGACACAATCTCAGAGTAGTTTTGGCAATGACTAAGGTTTCAGAAGCAGAAGCAGAAGCAGAATCACGTTTGCTGTTTTCCACCACAATAAACTGACTACTTGAGGAAATAAGAGCTAAAAGATCCTGGTCAGGCATTGAATGTATTCGACCAAACATCCTGCTGAGCTCCCTGAACTCTAAACTGCCCCAATTTTCCAGAACGATTCTCATTAGCTGACCTGTAACTACAGTCGCCATGTTTATGACAGTGATTCAGCTGGACTTTGTGCAGGTAAACATCGATCATCTGTTCAGCTCGGATTAGTGTTTCAATTTTGCGGAGATGAAACCGAAACTACAGTGTGTGTGTGTGTGTGTGTGTGTGTGTGTGCTACATCATGGCGGTACTGCCAGTTCTCAAATACAGGGGTGTCAAACTCATTTTCACCGACGGCCACATTAACAATTTTGTGGCCCTCAAAGGGCCGATTGTAACGTATCCTGCTGTGATTGCAGTCTGTTGTTTTTCTTGGAGGCTAAATTCTGCATTTATATTGTCCTCCTTTACCACAGACACGGCCTCATAACACAAGAGACGCACCGGTTTCTCTTCCTGAAGCACAAACTTGTTTTCATTTTCATTAAATTTCCTCCTTCTGCTTAATTTTCTTACTTATCTTCTTGTACATTTTGGGATTATGTGTAAATATTTCTTAACATCATCGACTGGCGGGATGTGTCACTGTGCAGGTCACAAAATCAGCATGTATTTTGAGAGATGCAGTTAATGTAGGATTTTACAGTGTCTTTTAAGACAATTGTTCTGCCCTCACTAATAGTTTATCCCCCTTGCTCAGCTAGACAGACAGACAGACAGACAGACAGCTCCCTTCAGAATACAGTCGGTTTTATTTGCTTCCCAGCTGTGTGATACACTGTGAGCACCAGAATGAAGTAAAAATACAAACAATAAAAACAATAAAGAACCTAATACAGTAAAAGCACACAGCTGTAGTCAAGTGTTACATCTGGTACAATATGAGATTTAACCAAACGTAAAATAGCGCTAATGAGTTAGCATTTTGTGTAAAGATACTAATTGCTATAGTAACGGTAACAATTGTATTTAATTACGGTAAATTTGTAACTAAAACGCTGTGATATACTCACTAAACATTTACTAACAACTGAGAATATAAACGGCACGACTTACAGACGATGCTTTGGTATTATATTGCAAGATAATTATTTATATTTATTATTTTTGGTTACATTACTGCCCGCGTTCTTTTGCCGTAAAAGTCACATGGCTTCTCAGCGAAGATCAAAGTTAGTTGCCATGACTACGATGTCACGGTTGCACTTAAAGGTGCAGGTGTCCCATTAAATTATAAGCGCGTCTCTGTAACGACTAGAACCATCACAACAATCTCTTAAGCTCTCACGGGCCACATAAAATGACGTGGCGGGCCGGATCTGGCCCGCGGGCCGTGAGTTTGACACCCCAGATTTAGAACAACTGATTTCAGTTATATGCTTTTATACGGAAGTACTATACGGTTATACACCGATCAGCCATAACATTAAAACCACCTCCTTGTTTCTACACTCACTGTCCATTTTATCAGCTCCACTCAGCTAACAAAATTACGTTCTGAGAACGTTCCCTAAATGTTCCATTTTGGTTGTATGAATGTTTTATTAGAACGTTCCTTCAACGTTATTTTGTCAGTTTTTTGTCAGTTTTCTTAATATTCTCAAGACATTTAATACAAGTTAAAGAACAAACCCAAAAATGTTACTTTAACATACTTTAAACATAACTGCAGATAATGTTAATCCAAGACAATGTTAATCCCTCTGTCTCTGTGATATATTGGATGAAGGAGATTGCAGGCAGAGAGAGAATCTGTTTAACTCTGCACATTTATTCTCCACACACACACACACACACACACACACACACACACACACATTCATGTGCATTTACTTAGTAATTCTACCATCATTATCTTATATAGTCATGAAGTATTTACTGCCACCTTCTAACCGTTAACTAACTTACAGTTATATATCACCAAATACAATTCTAATATACTACAGTCTTGAACCCCCCCAACCCCCTCAGACATTACCATTCATTCAAAAAAAATATCTTTAATCAAATTCAATTGAATCAACGAAAAATGAAAAAAGAACAATCCCTCAATTTTTCTATCCATTATAAACTGAGGTAAAATCAGTTACAATATATTGTATTTATTATATGTTATTATTATTATTATCAAGCAATTAATTCAAATTAATCAGTGGAAAATGGAAAATATATATAAATTCTAATGTAAATGAATAAATAGAAAAAGGAGAAAAATCTAATAGTTAGGTAGTAATTCAGGACGTCTCTGCATTCTCCACCTGCAAAGTAAACAAAGAGATTTTTTTACAAAAGCTTCCTTAAAGTTATGTTGCAGTCTTTAATTTAATTAAAGTCTTCAATGTGCAAGAGGTGTCTGTGGCTCTTTTTTAATGGTTGAATTACTCGTATATGTGATTTTACAGTGAAAATCATGAAATAGCATTATTTCATTAGGTACATAGCGGTATTTAATATGCCATAAAATAATTAAACAGCCAGCTTGATTAAACAAAATTAACCCTTTGATAGGTCAAAAGTGACCCTACTGAGTTTTTATTTTCTATATTTTCTATATAATTCTTATTTACAATAAATTAATTTCGTCATTCAAGCTTTCATGAATTTCTCAATTAACTTGTTTTTGATCATCACAAATCCTTATTTCAGTTTTATATTTTTTGTTTTTTTAATAAAAATCATTTTTGTATCACTACCCTTCTAATGCACAACATGGGTCAAAAATGACCCTTATGTATTTACTATGGAATTTGACAGAAACTACTGACATTTGTAAGTGTTTGTAGTCAAAAACATATTTACTGATCTTTTGAAAGACAACCAAAAATTAGGCTCTTGAATCTTGAATATGTCCAATACTATTAGCTTGCTAGCTGTTTACATATTCTACTGTAGTATGGAACATTAAATGGTTTCAAAATATATACCAAAAAGATACTCAGTAATACATGAAATAACATAGGAAACGAATATGGGTCATTTTCCACCCATATTGTGCATTAGAAGAGGTTTGCTTAGCTTGTGCATCAAAGGGTTAAGAAGGGAAATCATACTAGTGTTGTGGATGTTTTAATATTTTTTGTAAATATTGTTTCTGTTTTTGTATTTTAAATAATCCAACTAAACAATTAATCAAAAACATAATCACCAGATTGATTAGGAAAATAATCGTTAGTTGCAACATGTGCAGTGAAGCATTTTTGTTTTGTGCATACACGTTAGTTTAGGATTATAAACTGTTCAGACAAATGTAGGATATATGTCACATTAAAAAGCTACGGGGGAAAAAAAGACTAATTTAGTGTTAATCTTTTTATCTAATGAATCTTCTTTTTACTGAGAATAGTCCACCAGGTAAAAGTGTCAGTATAAGAGTTGTAGTATCTATGTGGGTTACACTTGATAAAATAGAACTTGTTGTAGAGCAATCTGATAAATATTTTAAAATCTATTGAAGTTATTAATATGCTGAATACTTTAAATGCTATTGAAGTTATGAATAAAATAAAAGAAGTAATAAAGGGTAAAAGTGTCAGTATAAGAGTTGTAGTATCTAATGTGGGTTACACTTGATAAAATACAATTTCTTTTGGAGCAATTTGATGAATATTTTAAAAGCTATTGAAGTTATTAATATGCTGAATACTTTAAATGCTATTAAAGTTATGAATAAAATAAAAGAAGTAATAAAGGGTAAAAGTGTCAGTATAAGAGTTGTAGTATGTAATGTGGGTTACACTTGATAAAATAGAACTTGTTGTAGAGCAATTTGATGCATTTGTTAAAAGCTATTGAAGTTATTAATAAGCTGAATACTTTAAATGCTATTGAAGTTATGAAAAAAATCTGTTTTTGCACTGATGAAGGACTAGAGGATGACTAACACAAACTGTGCAGCAACAGATCAGCTATTGGTTGCTTCCTCAATCTGTGCTTTTTTTTTCACTATAAACTTACCTGTTATGGCTCTGATTGTGAGTCAGCAGCTGGTTTGACTGGTCAGATTAAATCTTTCACTTGGGAAGAGCACTTTTCTTACAGTCTCTTGGTACAATTCTCTTGGCTGCAATATGGTATTAAACTCTTTGAATGTTTTTTTTAATAGTAACAGCACTGAAAAAAGATCTTTAAAAAGAAAATAAATACTTTTATGGTGACAACATTCATTAAGCCTAAGCAGGAGTTAAAGGGACAGAGTATCGTTATTTTCAAAGATAATGTTATTTAGATAATCTGTTGTTTGGGTGGTCAGTATATTGCAAGAGATATATAAACTTTTGTGATGTTAGCATACATTTTTATGGTGCACAAAATATTTATTGTTGAAAAACATGACTTACCTTCACCTGCACTAATGCACTGCCTCAGACAGATGTTCTCTCTCTTTAACTTCTTTATTTTATGCTGCAGTACATCTATTTTGCAAAGTAGCTCAGGTGAACACACCCAACAAAATTTGATAAGTCAGGGTTTTAGGCATACAGAGGTGGGCGAGAGGGCACAAAGGTGGATGAATGAATAGACATTGTCAGCACCAGAACTGAAAAAAGCGAGTTGTTCCACAATATATTTTTACACAAATATATTTTCAACACAATATATTTTAATAAAAAAGTCAACTAGCACTTACTTCAATTTATTTAGGATATGGGCTACAAAAACATTGACGTTCTGTGAATCTGGTTGTGGAGCAGTGTACTAAATGTCAAACTTGTTGCCACTATTATAAACTTGAATATGGGCAACCCATTCTTTTGTGCTGATGTGAATGAAGGCAAATACACTGAGACTCTCTCTACCTCAGCAGCCCTCCTTGACATGTGGTCATTTTCCTGGAATAAAAAAACCTGTTTTTAATTTCATATTTTAAATCTGTAGTTAACAGAATGCTACAATAACTAAACACAATGGCACAAATGCAGGGTTTTACCTGGGTTGTTGGTGGGTTTAGGTGGTTTAAAGCACACATATAACCTATTATTTGAAAGAAAATTTTGGACCTCCAGTATTTTAAGTGTAACATGCAGGTTAACGTCCACATTTAATTAATGTGTACAGATATGTGTATAGATAAGCACTTTTGAACATATAGAAGCACTTTGTAGTTCTACAATTACTGAATGTAGTTGAGTGGATCAGACACAGCAGCGCTGATAGTTTTTAAATACCGTGTCCACTCACTGTCCACTCTATTAGAAACTCCTACCTAGTTGGTTAGCCTTGTAGATGTAAAACTCCATTAGCACTGCTGTGTCTGATCCACTTATACCAGCACAACACACACTAACACACCACCACAATGTCAGTGTCACTGCAGTGCTGAGAGAGTTCTGATCATGAAAGAACAGCATGAAAGGAGTTAACAAAGCATGCAGAGAAACAGATGGACTACAGTCAGTAATTGTAGAACTACAAAGTGCTTCTATATGGTAAGTGGAGCTGATAAAATGGACAGTGAGTGTAGAAACAAGGAGGTGGTTTTAATGTTATGGCTGATCGGTGTATGTGCTGTACTGAGGCACATATGACGTATGGTTATATGTAGCATACTGAGTATTTTTAAAACACTAGAATTAAATCACATAAACACAAACTAACTTTTTACCTAACATCCTATTCACTGTCAAATAAATAATAATCTGCTCTAGCGATCCTGAACATGAGCAACACAAAAAAGAAGAAAATATTACATATATAATACTATTTAATGAGGGACAGTGGAAGCCTAGTGGGTAGAGCTTTGGGCTCTCAATTAGAACATTGTCTGTTTAAATCCAGGCTCTGCTATGCAGCCACTGTTGAGCAAGGCCCTTAACCCTGTCTGCTCCAGGGGCACCATACAATAGCTGACCCTGCGCTCTGACCCCAGCTTCAAAACAAGCTGGAATATGCAGAAAAAGAATTTCATTGTACTGGACTGGTGTATATGTATATATGACAAATAAATGCATTCCTCATTCATATTTACCATAAACCCTGTTACAGGTGTGTTTATTAGTTTTATTTACAGCATTCACAAGATTCTTCCTGGTGCCAATAAACATTTCTCAGATTTCCAAGGATATATTTAAAATCTTAAAGCAGTCAATTCTAACAGTGAAAATTGCAGAACACAACATCAGCAACAAACAGTTAAAGTTGTAACTGTATCTGACAGGAAGTGAATATAAATGCTGGTTAAACTCTCTGTATTGTCTTGTAAAGTATCTTACAGTCATATTGTACACTATATGACCAAAAGTAGGTCGATACCTGACCATGAGCTTGTTGGATATTCTATTATAAAATCATGAGCATGTGTTGTTGCTTACAACTGACCATTTTTCCCCCGAGGTGTTTATTAGGTTTAGGTTGCGTGCTAAATGCAGTCAAATGTAACCAAAAGTTAGAAATGATGTCCACATACTTTTTGCCATAGTGTGTCATGGAAATTCTTTTTTATGTGATACCCTCTAAGCCTACATTGATGTATAGCTTGCTTGACTGTAGACAGACCACTGCGCTATTTTTAAATGAGTACAGTTAAACTATCTTTATTATATCCACACAGAGAGGCATTACTAACGAAGCTTTAGGAAGCCACATCACTTAATTAAGTGAACTTAAATAAAATATATAGAAGTTAGAGCATATATATTCAGAAAATTCACAATAAACCTTTCAATAGAACTTTTCAAAGAGAGACTTTATGTGATCTTTTAATCTTTTTAGAAAGTTAAATTGCATACACAAAAGCTTCTTAAATCCCAATCAAGCTATAGATAAAATGACATCAAAGTCATAAAGTCATTATTTTACAGGTAACTACGCCACAGTTAGACTAGGCACATCTTCAATCACCCATTCCTAGCCTGACGATACTCATTTTTTTTTATTTTTGCTCCTAAGAGCAGAAACTCTTAGTATATGAGTTATTTGGTAAAGAAGATATTCAAAACAGTCATATAGTTTAGCACAGCTAATACACATTTCAGCAACTTAAGAATATTCAATAATGTACTCAGGATAGATCTGAAACTTCTCAAAGATTACAAAAATAGCAGGGTTGGTCACATTGTCCACACAGCTGTCATAAAAACCTTTTTTCTTATCATGTATTGGAGGTCGCTGGTAGCTGCTGGATCCTTTGATGAATTCACCAACAAGGACAAGTGCAACAAACATCATCTTAGCGGCACCCTTGGATTTCGCATATTTATCTGAGTACTTTGCATCTCTGGCAAAGTAACTTCCTGCGGAAAAGAATAAAATATGACTTAAAGCTTAAAACATATTATAAGGGTATGCTTTATAACCAAAAGTATGTGAACACCTGACTGTTAGCTTGACCTGCATTATTAGGTATAATGTGTCTTTCATAGAGTATTTCATTTAATGTTTTTCTGATTCACATTTGAACTGTTGTAACAAAGGTCAAAAATATTTTTATATGATTGGTTTTATTTGGCTAATTAGTGGAGTGTTCACATTTTTTGGCAATGCTGTGTGAGGTAGCAGTTTGAAATTGCTAAAGCAGAGTGTACTAAAATAAAAGATATGAGCCTACCTTTGCCATAAAGTGATCCATGTACACCGCAGACTCTCCAGTCAAAATTTTGTTCACAAATAGCTTCTATTAAAGACTGATCTGTGCCATGGAATAGGTATCGCTCAACCACATCACTTCCTTCATTCCTCTCCTTCATCTGCTCTTTTTGCCTGGAGATCATTGTCATTGTTACTACATGTATTTGTTTTGTATAAAACCATTATTTTAGTTGTAGGGTATTTTGTAATGTATTAAATATACACTTATTCATTACATTTCACTAAACTATTTATTCACTGACACCTAGAGACAATTTCTAGAAGCCAATCTGACCTTTTCCATGTTTTTGATATTTGGGGAACAACTGAAACTGTAAACTAAAAAAAGTGAAACCGTAATTGCACAAACACAGTGGGTAAAGTGTATGTGTGCTATTATTTGTTTGCTTTTCATTTATTTAATAATTAATTATTACTTATCCTAAGTCCTAACAAACTGTAAGCCATAACTATCAGGACACAGTACAAGACATGTTTTGGAAATGTACCTACCACTGAAAGAACTTCCAGAGTGAAGGATTCTGCACCCTCTTGATGTGGTGAACGGTGTTTGTGGGCATCGTACGCTTAAACAGTGAATCTATTTTTTTGTAGTCATCTGCAGAACTTGACAGGGTAACAATCTAAATGAATACAGATACAAGTACAGATACAAGTGTGAAAGGTTTCAACAATATTGCATAAAACATGTTGTAGTATGTCCAGTGTAGGCAGAGTATAGATTATAATGTATGTTGACACCTCTACTAAAGTTTAGGTGTTTTAGCCACCATAGCTAGGACCATGAAGTCAAGGTTTGAAGTTTGGTGAAGAAACCAAAGCATCAAATGTCTTTGAAAAAAAAATCAAAATTCGGAATTTTAAAACCCCATTTTCAAAACGTTTGGGACTCTTGATTTTTGCTTTTTTGAATCTTACAATATGTCCCAGCCTCTCCAGAAATATGGTTTGTATGTCCAACAAGACCTTTAGCCATATAGTGTATGAGTACATTTTGTACCGTGTAGGAAACGCCAGGCAGAGCTTCTTTATCCCAGTAATCAGGAACTGCTGTAGTAGAGGAGCTGGAGCTTTCTGGAGCATCACTAAACATCAAATATTTTCATTAGTTACATGTAAATAATAATAAACCATTAATATAAAGTGCAGCATTCTAAAACTGTACATTTCAAATTGATAGAGTAATCTTTGCTTGGGTTCTTACCTCTTGGATTCACCTTTATCTTGGGCTGAAACAAATCGAGGTCTCCGTCGAACATCTCGTTCTGTCTTGTACATTGTGTTTTTCTGATACATATCTTACAATAAAGATATGAAACGAATACATAATGAATAAACGCATATCTGATACATAACATCTCAGAGGTTTCCCGTTGGACTGAGGTCTGGGGAACGTAAGGGCCAGTCAATGGCATTGATGCCTTTGTCATCCAGGAACTGCCTGAACACTTTGGCCACATGAGGCCAGGCACTGTCCTGCACTAGGAGCAACTCAGGGCCCACTGCATCAGTGTAAGGTCTGAAATTAGCTCTGAGGGGCTCTGAGGATTTCATCCTGGTACATAACAGAAGTCAGGGTACCGCTGGCTGTCAAGTGGAAGTTTGTGCCACCCCTAAAGGATATGCCTCTACAGATCATCACTGACCCACCAACAAACTATATATGGTCATGCTATATGGTGTCGCAGGAAGGATAACATTCGCCCATATCTTTTCCAAACCACTTCATGTGGAATGACCCACCACCTAAATAATACCTGCTCTGTGGTGGTCCTGTGGGGGCCCTGACCATTGAAGAACAGGGTGAAAGCAGGTTAAAAAAGTATGTAGAGAAACAGATGGACTACAGTCAGTAATTGTAGGACTACGAAGTGCTTCTATATGGTAAGTAGAGCTGATAAAATGGACAGTGAGTGTAGAAACAAGGAGGTGGTTTTAATGTTATGGCTGATCAGTGTTTATAAATGAATGCTATAGAATTGTAATTTGTAAAAATAAATGTACTGTTTGTGTATCATGAGAGATTGGTACCTTTAAAATTTAGCACATAATTATTATCCCCCAAAGTGAAAGGAATTTCAGTTTCAACTTCAGCAAGGTACAAGTCCTCCAAGGTTTTTGAGTTGATTGAGTTTGCATGCTCCTACAAAACAACAGTTTAAACATTATTCAATCAAATATTAAAAAATTTAATTATCAAACAGGCCTACAATACATTATATGACCAAAAGTATGAGAACACCTAACCATGAGCTTTTGGTACATCCCATTCTAAAACCATCAGAACTTTACCAGTCCCAATACATCTTGGAAGGCCTTCCACAAGATTTTGCAGTGCAGTGTGTTTGTGGAAATTTCTACCCATCTAGTAAGAGATAAGCATTTGTGAGGTTAAACAACAATGCCTGGCTCGCATCAGTGATCCAGTTCATCCTGAAGGTTTTTAAATGAGTTCAGATTAAAGCTTTGTGGAGTTTGGTTGTATGTTGGTGGTCTTAATCATAGTTTTATTTGTTTGTTTACAGAGCAACCGAAAGAACCCCAAAAAGTCCCGAAGTATCTATTTCACTGTCAGCAGCCATACTGTAACAAGGCTGCTGCCAAATTTTGTGTTTTAACTACCAAACTGCTGACCGTACCTTTAAAAAAGATTTACTTATATTGGTCTGTGGAAACATGAAGATGCAAATATTTATGGTAGAAATACTTGCTAATTAATATAATAAACATTGATTATACCATTAAAACTGATAATTAATTGTACTTACTGTCTGACCATATTCGATCCATTCTCCTTCCTTATTTTTCCAGTACCAGAGCCACTCAGTAGTCAGGATGAAGTGTGGAGGTTTGGTAACGGATGACGCCGTTGACAGACGGCGAACCGGTTTCCCTTCACAAATCATTAAGGTAAAGTCCACTGGCTGATCCCCAACGCTGCATTAAAAAACACAATATGTTTACAGTGAGTTCTTTCTTTGTGTTCCTTTATGCACTGACTGGATTACTGTGTGATTCAGGCTCTTGCTGAATTATTTACGTACGTATGTATTGTATGATATCTAGGATTAAAAATAATTGAGGTACATAAGCGAAAAGGCATTCCAGGCGTTCAAGATCCATTTCCCACATTGTTCGGTTCCATAATGCCTCCCAGGACTAGGACTAGTACATGTATACCATTATATACTAGTATATCAAAGCAAAGAGCAAAACAAAGCCAACGTAGAGCAAACACACATCCTATTGTGCATACATAACCTGCCCTCTCACATTACATTGCAGTTATAAACTGTGGGCAGTAATAGCTCAGTGGTTAAGGTATTGGACTAGTAATCAGAAGATTGCTGGTTCAAGCCCCACCACCACCAATTTGTCACTGTTTGTACAGCTATGGATCATGGGCAGCACTACACTTTATTTAAAAACATGGGGTATCAGGGTATATCAAAAAGAGATTTATCTGATTTTCTTCATTTGACTTATTTCTTGATAATGTGGCTTGTTGCCACAAAGTTCGAAGCATACAGTTTATTAAATACTGATTTTATATACTTATTAGCACTAGTATGGCTGAAACTCAGTACTTTGAGTGTCCACATACTTCTGCCATTATAGTGTATTGTATTATAAAAATAATACTACTAATAACTCCAAATAAAGAAAGGACACAACTTTAACCAAGCAAACACCTTGTAGATTTACATAATATTTAAAATACCTTTTGTCATTAGTTGGATTGCAGTAGGACCTTTCAATATCCTCTTCACTGGGCAGAGGGTTCCATGTCACTCCATCTTTATCCAAAATCTCCCATTTATAAGGTAGATCGTGATGAACACGGACACATTTTTCTAAGGAAAAGATCAGCTGGAGATCAAGTCATGGTTCACTCAACAAAGTAATATAATTTCCAGATTATTTAACACTCTCAAGCGTAAGCATTAACAGACCCATGATGTATTTGACCAGGTTAATATGCACACAAGTATAATAGTCTGAGGTGTTAGTAATATATGTTGGGTGTCTGTTATGTGATCTTGTCACAGGTTGAGTTGGCATGTGACTGACACTCACTGACACAATACTAACTTAAATCTTGAGCAATCTTTACAGTAGTCAATCCAGCAAAAGCTGAATTACAGGAAGTAAACAGACGTGTGATCAGAAGCAAGCACCAAACACAGGGACTAAGAACCTTATAGCTTAACCCATTCTACCAACTGTGTTACTGTGTCACTTGTAAATTGTTAATAAATTGCATAAATATATTCAAGACTTGTACCTTTAAAACTACACCCCTTTCGAATGAAGTAGAGGCAGATTTCATTTCTGTCTGCCTCACTCACCGAGTTGCTGGAGTGCTGCTTCCTAAATGGTCGATCTAATAAAGAAGAGACACTTTTAGAAGTAAAACTCTGCTCATGAGGATCCACTTCTACAAGCATAGCTTTAGATAAACTAAGACAAATCAAGAGTATGTGATGCAATAAGTACCAAGTACCACAAAAATTAGTGATTCCAATACCATCATTAATGGCATAAGATCACAATTAGTTCTACAATAAAATGACTGATAATTATTCACTAAATGCTAAAGTGCTGAAAGTTTAATTATAAAACCACATTAAATACAAAATTGGGGAAATTGACAATATTTGTATCCCTTTAACATACCTTTCTGGGCAGCTTTGGAGATCGGTTTGTCATTGTGAGCAGCAATAAGAAACTTATTCTTGTAGATTTTGTAAAGATTGCTAATATTTTCAGGACTGAATCCTCTGCCTTTTAGATTTTTTATGGCGGCTTCATCAAACTGATGAGTCCGTAAGCATTCCTCGTTATATCGACAGTCATCCTGCAAGAAGTGCTGGCAGATGTGCAAGCTGGTGCAGGATGTGTCAAATTTACAGCTCCCACGTCCTTCATTTCCTTTATTATAGTGGGAACAAATCTAAAAACAAAATACATTACGATAAGTCAGACTATGAGAAGTTACACTTAGTATAGTTTTTTATTCAAGTGAAGCTAATCTAACCTCAGGAATAAGGGCAGGGTCGTTCTGTAGCAGAAGCTGAAACAGTTGAGCTTCACCAAGGTTCTGCAGATTACTTTTATTCAGAAGAGCAGAATTATGTGCAGATTTCAAATCATGGATTTTTTTGCATTTAGTCCTGAGATTAACACAAGAAATATTTGCTTAGAAACAATCAGAGATTAAAATCATTAACTATGAATGATAAGTAATGATTATAATAAAGTATTATAATAAAAAAAAAGTTCCCTCAATTAATGAAAAAGTAATGTGCTTATTGAAATTGCCTTTGTCAGCTCCAATGCACCAATGTACTAATTAAACAAATATTTAGCATGTGTCTCAAAGCATATGTTTTTTTTATTTTACAATAAAGATATGCCCAAAAATCTTAGGAATTAGGTGTTTTTTGTACACACTTTCAACTGGCCTAACACCCAACAACTGTACAAGCTAAAGTGAGTTAACCTGAAAAGCACTCCAGACCACATTTAATCATTTATTTATTGTCTGTTTTACCACTGTTTTGTGTTATTTGGGGTCGTGGTGGGTCCAGTTAACCAGGCAAATCGCAGACTACAAATAAATGTAATTGTGTGGTTGGCAACCACAATCTCCAGCTTGAATAAATTTTCCTTCACAGCACTACAATTATTTAGCAGGTGTAAAACATTAACTAGCAATGTTTGAATATTCCTCACTTTATCTCGTATTTTTTACTTCATCAGGTAGTTCAAAACAGTGAGATATAATTTAAAGCTTGGCATTACATGCTGTGGGTGGCACAGTGACGCAGCTGGTACATGTTTCCTAACGTCCAATCCACGGTCACTGTCTCTGACTGGTTTTGCATGTTCTTTGCCTGCATGGGTTTCCTTCCACCCAGGGCCGGCGCTAGGGGGGGGCTGAGGGGGGCATTGCCCCCCCAAATTGTGTCTTTGCCCCCCCAAGCAAAGCAGTCCAGAACCGGGGCTGCTTCCACCTCTAAAAATATGCGGAGTCTGAAAATGGCTACTCTGGATTGCCCCTGTAAATAAGGAAATGTGGACTTGAGCCTTGTCTAGTGTACATTCACCTTGTGCGTAGTGAGACGGGTGGTGCCAGGCCCACCGCGACCCTGAGCAGGATCAAAATGTTAGTGAAAATAAATGTGTACATTTATTTATTTGATTAAAAAAGCTCAATTTACCCAAATGGACACCAATATTCTGAGCAAAATGCAACTGTTTGTACATTGGTAGAATTATTTATAGAAAAGTTTTTAAGTCAGGTGGAATGACGCAAGTTCTTACCCGTGTTTGCAGTTGCCGCAGACCAGGTACCTGCACAGGTGCAGCTTTTGGCACTCACTACAGGTTGAAGGGTCGGTACAGAGGCGCAGTTCGGTTCTGGCTAGAATTAAAGCTGTAGGACTAACTGCATTGATTGCGGAATCCCGCTGTTCCTCGTCTATAATACAGAAACTTCCGCTGTTCGTTAAAACCCGCAACAAGAGCTGTTCATCCACCGTCAGTCTCTGGCGCAGCGTAGCAGCCAAATGTCTGAACTCCATCCAGCACTGATGATCACACAGCACGTTCAGGACATGGTTGGATACCACAGACTCCATTGTTGTGCCTGGTCTCAGTGTTGAACTCTCTCCTCTCAGAACAATTTCATTCTCGTTGTAAGGAAAACGAAAGTAAGACAAGTGGGTTCATTCTGATGCTTGGTGGCGCTGTTTCTCAGTGTCCAGTATACAAAACAACAAGGGCTTAAAGTCATCAGGGCTATTAGGCTTTATTCTGAACATCTAAACACTCACACATTCCATTCTGTTCACTTTCACAATGACATAGACCAGAGAAAATAGTAGTGAAACGAGATTCAATAAAGTGTCCAGTATCAACCAGAATAATAACACAACTTTAAACAATCATAATTGCTATGCAAATCACACACAGCTATTGAAAAGAAATACAATTTTTAAGCAACACGGGAGCAAAAAGTGTGTATACAGTAAATTCAGGAAGGATTCAGACCCCTTGGTGTTTGGATATAACTGGCATTTCTTCGGATATTTCTCCCAATTGATCACTGGAAATTCCCCTACTGCAATTTTCTTGCCGCTTGTACTACCTCTGTGCTGGTTGAGGAGAGCTGAAACTATCACCCATCCAATCTGACACAGCACAGTCTGAATACCCATCTCTATCATGAGTGTAATGACTGTAATGTCCCATTATTAAAGATGTGACGACCATCTTTACCCCAAGTGTAACTACCATGCCCACGATGTGTCATAATTGTACGAACCCACCCCATACAAACATTGGAGTGACTCTTCATAAGGGCATCAACCCTCCCCATCATTAATAACATTCATCCCTAGTATGAGCATTGCAACAACCCCATTATAAGTGTACAACCATCCCAATCAGACAAACATCTTCATTATAATTGTAAAACCACATAATTAACATAATTAGAAAAATGGATAACCAAAGTATTAATATTTTTAAAAGGGAAAATAAGTGCTATGACAATCAACCCCATTGATTCCCATATTTTAAACAACTATATGATGTGCAAATAACCTTTAATGATTCACAGTATGTAATTAAATACTAAATTGATTGCTTACGACTTCATATTTGCCTTATATTTTATAAATTAATAAAAACAATCTTATACGTTAAGAATATATATTCAAAAGTACTCTTCACTTATGAAATTAGACATCTGGACTCCTCAGGTGAGTATTCAATGATGAATTCAGGGTAGATCTGGTACTTCTCAAAGATGACAAAAATACTCGGATTGCTGATGTCGTCCACACAGCTGTCATAGAGGTCTTTGCCTGTGGTTTTGGCTGGAGGACGGACAATTGTACTGCTGCCACATGTGTAGTGACCCACCAGGACTCGTGCAACAAACATCTTTTTCATAGTGCTGTTAACAGACTGTGAGTACCCATCAGAGTAGGAGGCATCTCTGGCAAAATAACTCCCTACATAAAAAACAAAAACACCAACTGATGCTGAGAAAAAGGAAACCAGTCACAGACTTCAAGTAACTGCTGCATGATTTTGATTTAAAAATTCCATTTAAATATTTACATACAGAAGTCTATAACACTGTATATATTTATATATATATCGTTTTAAAAAGAATACATTTCCAAACAGCTTTTATAAACAAAGAATAAGACCAAATTTGTTAGTAGTAGTTTACTTAATTACACTTACCTTTGCCATATAATGTGCCATGTTTTCCACAGATCCTCCAGTCAAAGTTCTGATCACAGATGGCGTCTATTAGAGATTCACTTGTGCCATGGAACAAGAGTCTCTCATTCACATCTCTCCCTCCATTCCTCTCCTTCATCTGCTCCTTTTGCCTAAAAAGTACACAGATTTAGGCACAAACACAGTTGTAAGAAAATGTTAGTATTATTATGATTTCTGAAAATAATTGCCTGTAATACCACACAGACTATTATACTGTATTGTACTCTTTACTGAGGACATGCATTAATCATTTACAGTCCAGGCTGGATACAAAATGTGTTTTAATCTAGGCATGGGTCATATAAACATATATTTCTAAAGAAGAGAGGACTCAACAACTCATTGTTCACCATATTTTAAGGGCACTGCAACCCAGATTTTCAGAACACCTACATTACAAATAAGTCATTTTCTATCTTTCCTGGATAAATTATGTTTTTAAGTTAAGGCAGAATGTGGTAGTTTTACATTATGACCGTATTAAGATTTTTGAGTGATTAATACAGTGGGGTCAAAAAGTATTTAGTCAGCCACTGATTGTGCAGGTTCTCCTACTTAGAAAGATGAGAGAGGTCTGTAATTCTCATCATAGGTACACTTCAACTATGAGAGACAAAATGAGAAAACAAATCCAGGAAATCACATTGTAGGATTTTAAAAGAATTTATTTGTAAATTATGGTGGAAAATAAGTATTTGGTCAATAACAAAAGTTCAACTCAATACTTTGTAACATAACCTTTGTTGGCAATGACAGAGGTCAAACGTTTCCTGTAAGTCTTCACCAGGTTTGCACACACTGTAGCTGGTATTTTGGCCCATTCCTCCATGCAGATCTCCTCTAGAGCAGTGGTGTTTTGGGGCTGTCGCTGGGCAACACGGACTTCACAAATTTTCTCTGGGGTTGAGGTCTGGAGACTGGCTAGGCCACTCCAGGACCTTGAAATGCTTTTTACGGAGCCACTCCTTCGTTGCCCGAGCAGTGTGTTTAGGATCATTGTCATGCTGGAAGACCCAGCCACGTTCCATCTTCAATGCTCTCACTGATGGAAGGAGGTTTTGGCTTAAAATCTCACGATACATGGCCCCGTTCATTCTTCCCTTAACACGGATCAGTCGTCCTGTCCCATTTGCAGAAAAACAGCCCCAAAGCATGATGTTTCCACCCCTATGCTTCACAGTAGGTATGGTGTTTACTCAGCATTCTTCTTCCTCCAAACACGACGAGTTGAGTTTTTACCAAAAAGTTCCATTTTGGTTTCATCTGACCACATGATATTCTCCCAATCCTCTTCTGGATCATCCATATGCTCTCTGGCAAACTTCAGACGGGCCTGGACATGTACTGGCTTAAGCAGGGGGACACGCCTGGCACTGCAGGATTTGAGTCCCTCTCGGCGTAGTGTGTTACTGATGGTAGCCTTTGTTACTTTGGTCCCAGCTCTCTGCAGGTCATTCATCAGGTCCCTCCGTGTAGTTCTGGGATTTTTGCTCACCGTTCTCATGATCATTTTGACCCCACGGGATTGAGGGAGATTATCAATGGTCTTGTATGTCTTCCATTTTCATACAATTGCTCCCACAGTTGATTTATTCACACCAACCTGCTTGCCTATTGTAGATTCACTCTTCCCAGCCTGGTGCAGGTCTACAATTTTCTTCCTGGTGTCCGTCGACAGCTCTTTGGTCTTGGCCATGGTTGACTGTTTGAGGCTGTGGACAGGTGTCTTTTATACAGATAACGATGTCAAACAGGTGCCATTAATACAGGTAACGAGTGGAGGACAGAAGAGCTTCTCAAAAAAGAAGTTACAGGTCTGTGAGAGCCAGAAATCTTGCTTGTTTGTTATTGACCAAATACTTATTTTCCACCATAATTTACAAATAAATTCTTTAAAAATCCTACAATGTGATTTCCTGGATTTTTTTTCTCATTTTGTCTCTCATAGTTGAAGTGTACCTATGATGAAAATTACAGACCTCTCTCAGCTTTCTAAGTAGGAGAACTTGCACAATCAGTGGCTGACTAAATACTTTTTGGCCCCACTGTAGAAAAATTGATGTCATTCCAGAGGTCATTCATCTTTTTTTGAAACTGTTGTTAGCAGGTCTAACAGACAAGTCTTGCAGTCACAGACACTGAAAATTTCCATAACTTCCATAAGCCAACTTTTTGTGATAAATTCAATGCCAGCAGACTTTAAACTTACACTTACCACTGAAAGACCTTCCACAAAGAAATGTTCTGGTTCCTCTGCATGCTGACAATCTTGTGGTTTGGCATAGTCTGTTTAAAAAGCTTTTCCACCTTGACAAATTCAGCCTCTGTGTTGGACACTGAAACAAGCTACCAAACAAAGTTTAAATTTGAATTAAATTACTAACACAAATGTAATTAATAAAACTTTAGACAGTAAGTAAAATGAAAATAAAAGAAATCAGAAATCACTGTTTTTACAAATTTTGATTTAAAGCAGCACCACAAAGAAATATTTATTATTTAATTGTTGTTACCAATGCAGGGTTCATAAGATAGCGTTTGTCATGATATACAATTGTTAATGTTCGTGTTAATGCTGATGGCAAGGGTGGCACATCTGGAAAGGCCAGCCTGTAGTCAAGACTGTAGAGACTGTAAACTGTCACAGATTAAGACACTTTGGATAAAAGCAACTGCCAAATGAACATAAAATGTACATGTACATAAAATAAATGTAGATATAAATGAGCTGTGTACCTGGTAAGAGAAGCTGGGAAGTGCACCTCTATCCCAGTGAGCAGGAACTACCACAGAGGGTGAGCTTGAGCTTTCACTGGTGTAGTAAAACATTTGCAAATAAGAGTTAAAGACAACATTAGCTTCAAATAATAGAGGAAAATTGAAGATTATTTTGGTTTGTCTGATCTAGTTTTACTGTCATCTACAGTGCTATAAAAAGTATTTGTCCCTTTTTGACTTGTATTACATTTTGTATAAAGATGTGAAACCATTTAGTGTGACAAACATGAAAAAACAGAGCTGTGTTTTAATATAAAGCTCACACAAAATTCAGATTTCGGCTAGAAAAGAGCATTTGTGAATAAGGGTATACTACAGCCATTATTTAGTTTAATTGACAGTTTAGGCTGTTACCTTTTCAGCTTGTTCTCGACTTCTAAGGCAGAGATAAATCGAGGCCTCCTTCGTATGTCTCTTTTTGTCCTGTACACAGTATTTTGCTGATACATTTCTGCAGATAAAACATAGCAAAATATAAATAAAGCAAAACAGCCCCCATAAATTTCAACTATGTATGTACAAGCCCACAAAAGATTGCTAATGTCATTATGCTGTATACATTAAAATTATAATATAATTAAACACAACAGTGTAAAATTTACCTTTCAGGTACAGGACGTAGGCATGTTTCTGAGAATTGACAGGAATTTCACTCTCAGGATCAGACTGGTAAATGTTTTCTATGGTCTGTGAGGTGAGAGGGGTTGAGTGCTTTTCGTCCATCTGTAAACAACAACATCATGTAATATCTGCAATAACACACAAAATCATCTCATGAAAAGCATCCCTAAATAAAATTCACTGACCCCCTGACCATATTCGTTCCATTCTCCTTGTTCATTCTTCCAGTACCAGAGCCACTCAGTGGTCAGAATGAAGTGAGGAGGTTTGGTGACGGAGGACGCTGTGGACAGACGACGCACTGGTGCCTTTCCACATGTCATTGAGATAAAGTTGACAGTTTGAGGTCCTGGACTAAAAAAGTCAGATTAACATTACATATTAACTTATATTTCGACGTTATAAATTTAATTGTGTTTACTTACTATGAAATCAAAGTCATTAAAAACAATAAATACCTCACATCATTGGCTGGATTACAGAAGGCCCTCTCAATGTCCTCTCCATTGGGCAAATCTTTCCATGTCTGTCCATTTTTATCCGAAACCTGCCATTTATATGGCAGATGATAATGAAGACGAACACACTTGTCTAAAAGAGAAAAAAAGACTTAATTGCTTGTCCTATTAAATGTATTTACATGCATACTTTAATCAGATTGTTATCATATTTTAGCTGTAGTGTAATTATTTAAGCTCTCGTTCACATCATACTCAGTTATTCATTCATCTTCAGTAACTGCTTAATGATAATTTTAAGAATATGAACATTATCACATTTTAACCCAAAAGTGCCGCTGTTTTAGTTAAGTAACTAGATGACAGCACATTTATCACATAATTAAATTGATATTACTAATATCATAAAAAAATAGAGCATAAAGGAAAGTATGTTGAACAGGCACAGTTACTGTTTTACTATATATTATCTATCTGATTTGCTGTCAATGCAAAGAACACAATGTCCTATACAGGAAAGTATAATTCCAGATAATGACTAACTGAACTACAGGATTATAGTGGTTCAAGCCCCGCCACCACCTAGTTGCCACTGTTGGGTCCCTGAGCAAGGCCCTTAACCCTCAATTGCTCATCGTGTTCCGCTCATTCTGTAAGTCGCTTTAGATAAAAGCGTCTGCTAAATGCTGAAAGTGTAAATGTAAACAGGAGCTTTACTAAAGCACTACTGTCACTGATCTAGCCTTTGCTTAATATTTACTATATTTACTAGTTTGACCTCTATCAAAAATCCAATTTGCAAATACAAATAAATGTCTACTAAACCCTAGTTATAACAAAATCTCTATTAGTTCACATGGTCTGTGCAGTTCTCTACCTTTAAAGCTGCATTCTCTGCGAATGAAGAACAGGCAAATCTCATTTGAGTCAATTTCATTTGCAGAGATGCTGGAAACCAGCCTTGAACCTTCTCCAGCAACTGGACAAAATAAAGAGGCAAAAATATAATAAGTATTTCCAGACAAGACAAAGTAGAAAATAATTTGGCCCAAGAAACATGAAGAAGGCCATAAGTGTTCTCTCTGGTTCTAACCTGTTTTGGGGCTGGCTGGGTTCCTGTGAACTGCAGGTTTTTCTTTGTAGGAAGAGATCTGAAATCTGCTTTTGTAAATCTTGTGAAAGTTCCTAATGTTTTCTGGACTAAGTCCTCGGCCATTAAGAATCTTTATAGCATTGGCATCAAATGAATGAGCTTTTTCACATTCAGTTCCAAATTTACAATCATCCTGTAGGAACTGCTGGCAAACGTGCAGGTTGATGCAGGAGGTCTGATACTTACAGCTCCCGTGTTCTCCAGTCCCCCTGTTGTAGTGAATACAGACCTGGATCCATAACAACAAAGAGTCACATTGGGATTACCAGATATTATTATATGAACAAGTATGTAAACCGTGCCACTCATTCACTCACCTCTGGTAGAAGAAAAGGGTCATTCTGTAGCAACAGCTGAAATAGTTCAGATTTTCCAAGGTGCTGGAATTCCACTTTGCTCAGAATAGTTGAATTATGAGCAGAATTTAAGTCATGGCAGTTTTTGCATCTTTCCCTATAAGAAAAATAGAATTGATTCATAAAAACAAAGCATAATTTTCTATTGTATTACTAACAAAAATGTCTTTATTAGCAAAGCTTGAATCAAAAACATAGCACATGGATGGTTAAAATGCCATACTATGCATACTATTCGTATTCGCCCTACCAAAATCTAGTATGTAAAATGTGAACAAAACAAACATGTTCAGTACACCATAAACCTGATTTTACATTTATATAGATAGATACACTTCACACACCAAATATTTTACCCAACAATAAAAACAACAAAAACACTATTAAATGAAGATTTTTAATTTGAAGAAGTTCTGATTGCAAAAAGAAAAAAAGACTAGTTGCAAAATTCGCAATACTCCATCTAGAAGCATATGTAAACTTTTGACATTAACTAAATATAGTCACTGGAATAATAATAATAAGTACTTTGGAACTGTTTGAAGTCTACAGTGTACACTGGGATAGTATGCAGTATGTAGTATACAGTGTACAGTGTAAGAGTATGTAGTATACAGTGTACACTGGGACAGTATGTAGTATACAGTTTACACTGGGACAGTATGTAGTGTATATTGGAAGAGTATGTAGTGTACAGTGTACACTGGGACAGTATGTAGTGTATAGTGGAAGAGTATGTAGTGTACAGTGTACACTGGGACAGTATGTAGTGTATAGTGGAAGAGTATGTAGTGTACAGTGTACACTGGGACAGTATGTAGTGTATAGTGGAAGAGTATGTAGTGTACAGTGTACACTGGAAGAGTATGTAGTGTACAGTGTACACTTGGACAGTATGTAGTATACAGTGTACACTAGGACAGTATGTAGTGTATAGTGGGAGAGTATGTAGTGTACAGTGGAAAAGTATGTAGTGTACAGTGGAAGAGTATATAGTACACAGTGGAAGAGTATGTACTGTATAGTGGGAGAGTATGTAGTATACAGTGGAAGAGTATGTAGTATATAGAGTACACTGGAAGAGTATGTAGTGTACATTGTACAGTGGAAGAGTATGTAGTATACAGTGGAAGAGTATGTAGTATACAGTGTACACTGGGACAGTATGTAGTGTATAGTGGGAGAGTATGTAGTATACAGTGTACACTGGGACAGTATGTAGTATACAGTGGAAGAGTATGTAGTATATAGAGTACACTGGAAGAGTATGTAGTGTACATTGTACAGTGGAAGAGTATGTAGTGTACAGTGGAAGAGTATGTAGTATACAGTGTACACTGGGACATTATGTAGTGTATATTGGAAGAGTATGTAGTGTACAGTGTACACTGGGACAGTATGTAGTGTATAGTGGAAGAGTATGTAGTGTACAGTGGAAGAGTATGTAGTGTATAGTGGAAGAGTATGTAGTGTACAGTGGAGGAGTATGTAGTATACAGTGTACAGTAGAAGAGTATGTAGTGTACAGTAGAAGAGTATGTAGTGTACAGTGGAAGAGTATGTAGTGTACAGTAGAAGAGTATGTAGTGTACAGTATAAAAGTATGTAGTGTACAGTGTACAGTAGAAGAGTATATAGTGTACAGTGGAAGAGTATGTAGTGTATAGTGGAAGAGTATGTAGTGTACAGTGGAGGAGTATGTAGTATACAGTGTACAGTAGAAGAGTATGTAGTGTACAGTAGAAGAGTATGTAGTGTACAGTGGAAGAGTATGTAGTGTACAGTAGAAGAGTATGTAGTGTACAGTATAAAAGTATGTAGTGTACAGTGTACAGTAGAAGAGTATATAGTGTACAGTGGAAGAGTATGTAGTGTATAGTGGAAGAGTATGTAGTGTACAGTAGAAGAGTATGTAGTGTACAGTGTACAGTAGAAGAGTATGTAGTGTACAGTAGAAGAGTATGTAGTGTACAGTGGAAGAGTATGTAGTGTACAGTAGAAGAGTATGTAGTGTACAGTATAAAAGTATGTAGTGTACAGTGTACAGTAGAAGAGTATGTAGTGTACAGTGTACAGTAGAAGAGTATGTAGTGTACAGTGGAAGAGTATGTAGTGTACAGTAGAATAGTATGTAGTGTACAGTAGAAGAGTATGTAGTGTACAGTATAAAAGTATGTAGTGACAGTGTACAGTGGAAGAGTATGTAGTGTACAGTAGAAGAGTATGTAGTGTACAGTAGAAGAGTATGTAGTGTACAGTATAAAAGTATGTAGTGTACAGTAGAAGAGTATGTAGTGTACAGTGTACAGTAGAAGAGTATGTAGTGTACAGTGGAAGAGTATGTAGTGTACAGTAGAAGAGTATGTAGTGTACAGTAGAAGAGTATGTAGTGTACAGTATAAAAGTATGTAGTGTACAGTGTACAGTAGAAGAGTATGTAGTGTACAGTGTACAGTAGAAGAGTATGTAGTGTACAGTGGAAGAGTATGTAGTGTACAGTGTACAGTAGAAGAGTATGTAGTGTACAGTGTACAGTAGAAGAGTATGTAGTGTACAGTGGAAGAGTATGTAGTGTACAGTGTACAGTAGAAGAGTATGTAGTGTACAGTGTACAGTAGAAGAGTATGTAGTGTACAGTTGAAGAGTATGTAGTGTACAGTAGAAGAGTATGTAGTGTACAGTGTACAGTAGAAGAGTATGTAGTGTACAGTGTACAGTAGAAGAGTATACAGTGTACAGTAGAATAGTATGTAGTGTACAGTAGAAGAGTATGTAGTGTACAGTAGAAGAGTATGTAGTGTACAGTGGAGGAGTATGTAGTATACAGTAGAAGAGTATACAGTGTACAGTAGAAGAGTATGTAGTGTACAGTGGAGTATGTAGTATACAGTGTAGACTGGAAGAGTATGTAGTGTACAGTGTACAGTAGAAGAGTATGTAGTGTACAGTGTACAGTAGAAGAGTATGTAGTGTACAGTAGAAGAGTATGTAGTGTACAGTAGAAGAGTATGTAGTGTACAGTGTACAGTGTAAGAGTATGTAGTGTACAGTAGAAGAGTATACAGTGTACAGTAGAATAGTATGTAGTGTACAGTAGAAGAGTATGTAGTGTACAGTAGAAGAGTATGTAGTGTACAGTGGAGGAGTATGTAGTATACAGTAGAAGAGTATACAGTGTACAGTAGAAGAGTATACAGTGTACAGTAGAAGAGTATGTAGTGTACAGTAGAAGAGTATGTAGTGTACAGTAGAAGAGTATGTAGTGTACAGTGGAGGAGTATGTAGTATACAGTAGAAGAGTATACAGTGTACAGTAAAAGAGTATACAGTGTACAGTAGAAGAGTATGTAGTGTACAGTGGAGTATGTAGTATACAGTGTAGACTGGAAGAGTATGTAGTGTACAGTGTACAGTGGAGGAGTATGTAGTGTACAGTGTACAGTGGAGGAGTATGTAGTATACAGTGTAGACTGGAAGAGTATGTAGTGTACAGTGGAGGAGTATGTAGTATACAGTAGAAGAGTATACAGTGTACAGTAGAAGAGTATGTAGTGTACAGTAGAAGAGTATGTAGTGTACAGTGGAGTATGTAGTATACAGTGTAGACTGGAAGAGTATGTAGTGTACAGTGTACAGTGGAGGAGTATGTAGTGTACAGTGTACAGTGGAGGAGTATGTAGTATACAGTGTAGACTGGCAGAGTATGTAGTGTACAGTGTACAGTAGAAGAGTATGTAGTGTACAGTGTACAGTGGAGGAGTATGTAGTGTACAGTGTAGGAGTATTTAGTGTACAGTGTACAGTGGAGGAGTATGTAGTGTACAGTGTACAGTGGAGGAGTATGTAGTGTACAGTGGAGGAGTATGTAGTGTACAGTGTACAGTGGAGGAGTATGTAGTGTACAGTGTACAGTAGAAGAGTATGTAGTGTACAGTGTACAGTGGAGGACTATGTAGTATACAGTGTACAGTGGAAGAGTATGTAGTGTACAGTGTAGACTGGAAGAGTATGTAGTGTACAGTGGAGGAGTATGTAGTGTACAGTGTACAGTGTAGGAGTATGTAGTGTACAGTGTACAGTGGAGGAGTATGTAGTGTACAGTGTACAGTAGAAGAGTATGTAGTGTACAGTGTACAGTGGAGGAGTATGTAGTGTACAGTGTACAGTGGAGGAGTATGTAGTGTACAGTGTAGGAGTATGTAGTGTACAGTGTACAGTGGAGGAGTATGTAGTGTACAGTGTACAGTGGAAGAGTATGTAGTATACAGTGTAGACTGGAAGAGGATGTAGTGTACAGTGTACAGTGGAGGAGTATGTAGTGTACAGTGTACAGTGGAGGAGTATGTAGTGTACAGTGTACAGTGGAGGAGTATGTAGTATACAGTGTAGACTGGAAGAGTATGTAGTGTACAGTGTAGACTGGAAGAGTATGTAGTGTACAGTGTACAGTAGAAGAGTATGTAGTGTACAGTGTACAGTGGAGGAGTATGTAGTGTACAGTGTACAGTGGAGGAGTATGTAGTGTACAGTGTACAGTAGAAGAGTATGTAGTGTACAGTGTACAGTGGAGGAGTATGTAGTGTACAGTGTACAGTGTAGGAGTATGTAGTGTACAGTGTACAGTGGAGGAGTATGTAGTGTACAGTGTACAGTAGAGGAGTATGCAGTGTACAGTGTACAGTGGAGGAGTATGTAGTGTACAGTGTACAGTGGAGGAGTATGTAGTATACAGTGTAGACTGGAAGAGTATGTAGTGTACAGTGTACAGTAGAAGAGTATGTAGTGTACAGTGTACAGTAGAAGAGTATGTAGTGTACAGTGTACAGTGGAGGAGTATGTAGTGTACAGTGTACAGTGGAGGAGTATGTAGGGTACAGTGTACAGTGGAGGAGTATGTAGTATACAGTGTAGACTGGAAGAGTATGTAGTGTACAGTGTACAGTAGAAGAGTATGTAGTGTACAGTGTACAGTGGAGGAGTATGTAGTGTACAGTGTACAGTGGAGGAGTATGTAGGGTACAGTGTACAGTGGAGGAGTATGTAGTGTACAGTGTACAGTGGAGGAGTATGTAGTGTACAGTGTACAGTGGAGGAGTATGTAGTGTACAGTGGAGGAGTATACAGTGTACAGTGGAGGAGTATGTAGTGTACAGTGTACAGTGGAGGAGTATACAGTGTACAGTGGAGGAGTATGTAGTGTACAGTGTACAGTGGAGGAGTATGTAGTGTACAGTGTACAGTGGAGGAGTATGTAGTGTACAGTGTACAGTGGAGGAGTATGTAGTATACAGTGTAGACTGGAGGAGTATGTAGTGTACAGTGTACAGTAGAAGAGTATGTAGTGTACAGTGTACAGTGGAAGAGTATGTAGTGTACAGTGTACAGTGGAGGAGTATGTAGTGTACAGTGTACAGTGGAGGAGTATGTAGTATACAGTGTACAGTGGAAGAGTATGTAGTGTACAGTGTACAGTGGAGGAGTATGTAGTGTACAGTGTACAGTGGAGGAGTATGTAGTGTACAGTGTACAGTGGAGGATTATGTAGTGTACAGTGTACAGTGGAGGAGTATGTAGTATACAGTGTATAGTGGAACAAGATGCAGTATACAGGGGGTTTGGTACGTCAGTATTATATGTGTTAAGTACTCACCTGAACCTGCAGTTGCCACACACTAAATACTTGCAGAGGTGCAGTTTTTGGCAGGCACCATCACACTGTCCTGGCAGGGTCAGACACACTCGCACTGAGGTTTTAGCCAAAATGACTCTATCCTCACTCACACCAGCCGAGTCTTTTCTCTTTCCTCCACCTTCAACCACTACAAACTTCTCAAAGTCACTCAGCACCTTCACAAGTTCTGTATCCGCCACCGTGTAACGCTGCCGCAAACTCTCGTCCAAAGTTTTGAGTTCCAAACTGCCACCATGCTGACAAACTATACGAAAAATACACGAAGATACAACCTGTGACATCGTGTGCAGAAGAAAGTGGATCTATACACTGTCGTGATCGGATGTACCGCTCGAGTTTTATTACGGGTTGCCAGATAAATATTTCCTTATTAAAAGTTACGAATCTTTGGAGGTCCAACACTACATATACTGATGCAAACTAGTGTTATTACTTTAATATCTATTTCTATTAAGCATATACACAAATGTACATATTTTATATCATAATCGTATTTATTAATGTTAAAAGAGTGGAATGAACTGATCAGGCAACACGGCGCTTCCCAGTGGAGAGCGTTTCCTAACAATCGAAACCGAAAAAGCGGCTCTGCTTGTGTGGTTCACTCCCAAATGACTCCTTAAATCAGACGTAGTGCACTACGTAGTGAGTACAGGCTGAATACTTTTTTTCAAAAAAGAAAAAAAAGTTGCTTTAAAATAAAATATTCTATTAATAATAATAATTTATTCATTTGGAATTGGGAAACCTTATGTTCTTAGTTTTATTAGGATTTTAAGGTCGTATCTTACATTTTGGTTCCATTTATGAATGAACTGGTAGTTACAGGTTATTCATCACTTCCAGTTCAATGTCAAACACAGTCACTGGCAATTTTGTATCTCCAATTCACCTCATTTGCACGTCTTTGAACTGTGAAAGGAAAACGGAGCTCTCGGAAGAAACCCATACAGACACGGGGAGAACATGCAAACTGTACACAAAAAGGATCCAAACTGCTCCATTTGAGAATTAAACTCAGAACCTTCTTGCTGTAAAGCGTCAGTGCTACCCACTGAGCCACCCCAACCTTATGTTCTAATAATTTTTTATAATATAACCTGGCAGTCACGAAGCATCAACCTTTTGTTCAATAGAGCACTACATTAACTGGTGAGCTAACACTGCCCATGAATACTAGCTACTGTGTAATTAAATATATATATAATCTGATCTAATCTACAAATTAAATTAAGATTAATATACCACATTTTAAGTCTACAAAATTAATTAAAACATTTTTATTTTTCAGCTTCATTTTTGTATTTTAGTTGTTTATCCTGCTTCGTGGAAAGGACCTTAACTCACCCAGCTGTTCTGTAAAAAGTGTTGTTTGTTGTTCTCATCCACTAAGCATCGTAATCTCATGACTCATGACTAATCTTAAAGGGTTAGGGCTAGTACCTCTTTCATTAATGCTACATAAGGACAGTCACCACATGACTGAGGGGAAAAAAGAAAAAAAGTGCCACAAATTCCACCCAAAAAGCAAAGCAAACCTTGCTTCTTTGAAACACTAGGTGGAACACTGGGTGGATTGTTATCATCGGGGCAAGAACTCAAAGAATGACAACAAAACAGGACAACAGAGTGATCAAACTAAGTTTTTTATTAGAAAGACATGATCCAGGGAGCAGGCTGCTCCAAAATGCTCTATAACTTGTTAGGATGTTACATGCCAAATATACAGTTTATACATAAAAGTGCAATATCACATCAGATAAGCAGTAATATATTTCTACTGATCATGAATGCATTCACTATCTTTCCCTATGCACCGGTCCAGGTTTGTGATAGAAACGTAACAGCACAGAGGACGTTGACTTGAAGCTCCTCTAAAGGCACTTTCACAAAACCATGCCACTAATAAACAGACACTGACGTAACAGCAGGCGAGAGGTGGCTTTGCTACTGTACAATTGTGGAGGGATCAAGCCATTTATCAAAGCTTATATTAAACCCTGAAAGAAATTAATACTCTAATAGAGCACTTTGTCTGCACTGTACATTATCTTACAAACATGATAATAAAAAAAGTATTATTACAGTTATTCAAAAGGCAAAATAATGATAGTAATGTTTAAAATATATTATAAAACATTAGTGACATGTCTTACATTTATTTCCTGGCAACACTGATTTAAAAACAAATGTTTATATGTTACATGTTGTATTTTATACTTCTTTATGAGCAGATGATTTACACAAACACATACACACTGTTCAGTTTATTTGCCAGCCAGCTTACACAGAAACCAGTATAATCTAAAGAAATGTTGCCTAGTTCTGTGGATATGCTTTAACTCTTTAAAATTATAACCCATTTTATTACATAGTGGTATTTACACTTCAAGTTTCTTTTTGGCTACTTTGTCTTTAAAAATAATCAAAGGAATGCTATAAATGCCTCTTAAAGCCTAGAAAACTTTATTATATTCTACCCTAAAATGAACTTCAAAGTCGCTGTTTACAGCTGGTTAATAATGCCGAAAAGCTATAGTGAAGCTCATGTCAAAGTGTTTTAAACTAAGTAGCTTCATAAGAGTTAAAACATTTTATCAACCCAGCAATAAAGCAGCATTATATACTTTTATTTTCTTAAAATGCACATCACGGTTTTGGTTTGTATGTGTACACAATCTATTGACTGGGAATCCAACACAAGAAGGACAAAGTTCCCATATTCATACTCTGAGAACTAAGAGTTGACCCAAAAGTTGATGTTTTCAGACAGAGCCTGACTGGGTTTTCAAATATTAAGTGATAAACACTGATACTCTGGTTAGGTTTTTACTATAATTAGTATAAAAATGGTTTAGTTATGCTAATTATTTCTTTGCTCGATCCCACAACAGTGTAAAGAAGAACCATGGGTGAATTATTAAATGGAGCTTTAATAAATACCACCTCCATTTCTATTAATAGGAGAATTGCTTCACTGTAGCTGAACTACCTTTCTTTGTAAGTAGCTAGTAGTTTACCCAACACAATCTCTGAATCATATTTGGATGGTATCCTGCTAAGAATTCATAACCTATTCATTTTAAAATTGTATTTAAATGTGTTCAAATCAGGCAGGTCTGAAATCTATAAGCTGCACCAGCAAAATATGCAAAACAAATAATACAGGGGAAAGAAAACCTTGACAATTAGCTTTGTGTTAAGACTCACATTTTAACTTTTCTGTCAGACTTAAACAAGATTGGTTTAACTGGTTCCTGTTGTCACATGGATCAAGAGTTTCAAATATGTGGTGCACTTGAATGATACGTGGCTAAAGTGTCTTAAGCCACCTTCTAACCTTTTTTTAATTAAATTTACATGTGTTGTAATAGCATCATGGGTGCGTATATATATATATATATATATATACACACCTGCAGTGTTATGTGGATAATCCAGATACAATCCTGTTACTTAGACACAGAATAGGATTACACACACAGGAAAAATTCTGAGACACTGATTTACATTTAAACACAAAGCTAAACTAATCTAGAGCTCTCGAGGCAGTTCAGATTCTAACACTTACACACAACAAGCGCCAGGAAGGATGATGACATAGAATTTACAGTAACAGTCACTGAGTCCATGGCTATTGGCATTACGCCTTTGTTTGGTAAAACTACAGAAATATTGCCTTGAGCTTTTCCTAAGGCCCACACAAGGCTGTTGCATATTATAGCTAGTTAATAACCATTCTATGTCATGCTCTACAGATTAAAGACTTCTCATTCTGAGAGAGTTTGTCATTTTGAGAAGTTAAGTCTTGTACCCTCTGTAGAAGTGCAAGGACGTTAAGTGGATAAGTGAAATGTTTTCGGCATCTAAAGTGGATAATTAATAACACCACAGCTAAATTACATTTCATTCTGGTAAAATTCTGTAAAATTCTTTTATTTCTATAAAAAAACAGAAATAATGAAAAAGTAAATCACCTGGTTTAACTGTCATATACAGTGGGGTCAAAAAGTATTTAGTCAGCCACTGATTGTGCAGGTTCTCCTACTTAGAAAGATGAGAGAGGTCTGTAATTTTCATCATAGGTACACTTCAACTATGAGAGACAAAATGAGAAAAAAAAATCCAGGAAATCACATTGTAGGATTTTTAAAGAATTTATTTGTAAATTATGGTGGAAAATAAGTATTTGGTCAATAACAAACAAGCAAGATATCTGGCTCTCACAGACCTGTAACTTCTTCTTTCAGAAGCTCTTCTGTCCTCCACTCGTTACCTGTATTAATGGCACCTGTTTGACCTCGTTATCTGTATAAAAGACACCTGTCCACAGCCTCAAACAGTCAGACTCCAAACTCAACCATGGCCAAGACCAAAGAGCTGTCGAAGGACACCAGGAAGAAAATTGTAGACCTGCACCAGGCTGGGAAGAGTGAATCTACAATAGGCAAGCAGGTTGGTGTGAATAAATCAACTGTGGGAGCAATTGTAAGAAAATGGAAGACATACAAGACCATTGATAATCTCCCTTGGGGTCAAGATCTCATCCCATGGGGTCAAAATGATCATGAGAATGGTGAGCAAAAATCCCAGAACTATACAGAGGGACCTGATGAATGACCTGCTGGGACCAAAGTAACAAAGGCTACCATCAGTAACACACTACGCCGAGAGGGACTCAAATCCTGCAGTGCCAGGCGTGTCCCCCTGCTTAAGCCAGTACATGTCCAGGCCCGTCTGAAGTTTGCCAGAGAGCATATGGATGATCCAGAAGAGGATTGGGAGAATATCATGTGGTCAGATGAAACCAAAATGGAACTTTTTGGTAAAAACTCAACTCGTCGTGTTTGGAGGAAGAAGAAGAACCCAAGAACACCATACCTACTGTGAAGCATGGGGGTGGAAACATCATGCTTTGGGGCTGTTTTTCAGCAAAGGGGACAGGACGACTGATCCGTGTTAAGGGAAGAATGAACGGGGCCATGTATCGTGAGATTTTAAGCCAAAACCTCCTTCCATCAGTGAGAGCATTGAAGATGGAACGTGGCTGGGTCTTCCAGCATGACAATGATCCCAAACACACCGCTCGGGCAATGAAGGAGTCGCTCCGTAAAAAGCATTTCAAGGTCCTGGAGTGGCCTAGCCAGTCTCCAGACCTCAACCCCATAGAAAATTTGTGGAGTCCGTGTTGCCCAGCGACAGCCCCAAAACATCACTGCTCTAGAGGAGATCTGCATGGAGGAATGGGCCAAAATACCAGCTACAGTGTGTGCAAACCTGGTGAAGACTTACAGGAAACGTTTGACCTCTGTCATTGCCAACAAAGGTTATGTTACAAAGTATTGAGTTGAACTTTTGTTATTGACCAAATACTTATTTTCCACCATAATTTACAAATAAATTCTTTAAAAATCCTACAATGTGATTTCCTGGATTTTTTTTTCTCATTTTGTCTCTCATAGTTGAAGTGTACCTATGATGAAAATTACAGACCTCTCATCTTTCTAAGTAGGAGAACTTGCACAATCAGTGGCTGACTAAATACTTTTTGGCCCCACTGTATGTCATGCTAATATCAAAATTAGTGATACTAAAATACTAAACCAAGAATCTGTTTAACTAAGCAAATTAACATTATTAAACTTTTATGGTTAACTGTACATAACACACTGATTCTATAATCACTATAAAAAAAATATAATTGCATACACTATTCATTTGGTCTAAAAAAAAAAAAAAAAGTCCAACTGAGAAATTAGCAGCCTTTTTGAAACACCACCAAAGACTGGGTCCGTTTGTTATGTGGCAGTGCTGCTTTTTCTTTTTTTTTTTTTTTTTTTTTTACAAGTAAAACCACATTCATTGCTTAGTAACTTGTCAGATGTGGGTGCAGGTCCATTTCAGACATAAAAACTACATTTCCCACAATCCTGAGGCTGTAAACAAAGAAATAACAGAACCTGCTTTGTTTCTGGATTATTCACATTGAGCAGTCCGCTAGTGGATGTAACCTACATGTATTATTTCGATCACAAAGAAAGCTTTTGTTATTTCTTGCTTTCTCTTAGTTTTTTGGCTAATAGTTTCACTTATATAGTCATGAGCCCTAATCAGACAGGAATAGTTTCACTGAGGGAGCAGTGGTGAATTCTTTCTATTATAGATGCTATTTGGGGATATAGTTCTCTCTGGAGTCATCTCCATGTTGGGTTCCCCCAGCCTAACAGAAAGAAATACAGATCAATTTATCCACATATTTAAAATAAATATATGCATGCAGTAACCATTTAATTAGCAATAGATGAAAAATGACAGCTTTATGGTTGTCATTACATAAAATATAATTACATGCTTCCAGCAATGGAGGAAGCATATAATTATATGTTCTAGCATGACTGTGACATATTTGGTGGTAAGGAACTTCAGTGGCCCACACAAAGCCTTAAGCTTATTGAGCACCTTTGAAAAAATTGGATTGTCAGTTGCAAGCCAGGTCAGTATTACTGCCTGATTGGGATGAAAGAATGATACACATTCCGACACACTCCAAACAAACAGCAAGCAAAAGCAAAGGATCAAACCTTATGTGGTACCAATATTGAATATTGCACCAGCTTGCTTCCGTGTACGATATCGGTTTTACATTGGTAGAAAAAATAGTTTATTTACCTTCAGTAGTTGCTTCATTATTCACAGTGTCCACAGCCTATCTGTCACACTTACAAACACCATGGGGCAATTTAGTGCAGCCCATCCACCTACTGGACAGTTAATGAATTATACTTAAGTCAGTTCATTAGTTTATGATTTTCTTCTGTTGACTGATTAAATAAATAAATAAATGACACATCTTCAACAACTACTCTGTCCTATCCAAGTTTCCATTGTGTCCAGGGTCTATTTTGGAAACACAGGACACAAGGTGTGTCAAGATGTTCTCCAAAAACTAGAAAAAAAGAAACGGCTGGAAACCTGCTTAATAAATGTCAGTTTTACTGCTGTAAAATTTCCAAATGCAAGATAATTTATTTAAAAACTTTATTACAAATCACCCTGGGAAACAAATCCTGTTCGAATAGGGCTCTAGTGAAAGTTACAGAGGAATCTAACTTATCTCTATGTACATGAAAATGTGACTACATATAGTACATAGTTTAAATCTCAACAAAAGACTCAAAGCAGGTGAACGTTAAACTATCATAAACAGTTTTTTTTTTTTTTTGTCATGCCCAAGCACTGCTGGGATTGTTACAGTTTATTATTGTGACCTGTGTTACTGACCTGTGAAATTATTAGTACATGGATAAAAGTGTGTAGTCTTAAGCAATGGTTTGGACACCCCTGCTCAAATGTCATGTATTTTGCTGGTCAAAGTGAAAATGCATTTAAATAATCTTGACAGGAAAACTGAAATAAGACAAATGTGATTTCTGAGCACAGAGGTGTTACAGCAGTGAAGTATGCTAGCCTACAACCGCCGAGATCCGGAGATCCAGGGTTCAGATCCCAGCTGTGCTAACGGCTATCCTGTCTCATGGGGTGTGGCTGTAACAGCCAGCCACTCCTAAACTAGGAGGGTTGCGTCAAGAAGAGCATCCAGCATAAAAACTGTGCCAAGTCGGATATGCAGACCAGATCCATTGTGACAACCCGTAAATATGGGAGCAGTATTTGCTGAAAAATATATTTTATACTAGTATTACTTAAAATATTTGCACATGCCACATTTTAAGCTCCCCCTCATTAAAAAGTGCAATCGTGTGCCATGTAGATAGTATGTTAATTTACTTTCACCTCATAAATCAACAAAACATTACATTTAACCAGGGGTGTCAAACATTTTGCACAAGACTATGTAAACATTCTTTTCCCTGCAAGATTCCAAGTCTCCATTATCAGTCGAGTTTTTATTCTCGGTTTAGTCCAGTCCTCTTGTAGAATACGTGAGATGTCATCCAGAAAATTATGTAACCAAAACAAACTCAACTAAAAAGCACCGCGTTTTGAATTCACAGCATTGCTCACATGGTGCAGGACTTGTCGAGTGGATCCTGTGATGGCGGTGATGAAGCCTGAGCTGTCCCGGATTTGGGTACCATCACCATCGGCTTGGGACGGAGGGCTGGTGGTTTGAGCTGCACACCCATCCGTGGGGCCACGGCGGGTTTAAAGGTGCTCGTGGCGTCGTTGGAAGAGCTGGTGCTGCGACGGAGCGGCAGTCGATTCAGGGACTCGCTGGAGCCGCCCGCGCTCTTCATCTGCTCGAGTGTATCCAGCACCACGTCAGGTGCGTGTTTAGCAGAGCTCTGTCGCTCCAACTCACGCAGCTCGTTCAAAGCAGTGTTCATCGTCTCCTCTATGTCCTGGTTATAAAAAATAAAATATTTAGCCAGAGAAAACATAGAACTAAAATAGAAACAAGCTCCTCATTTTTCATTCATGAAAATCAAGATGAAGACAGATCATTCACCTGTGCGATGCTTTCCGGGTCCAGACCCTTGGCCATGTACTGGCCTGAGGAGGTGGACCTGCGTAACGGGGGACTTTCCATCTTCTTCAGCGACTCGTGTCGGCTAATGTTGGTGAGGCTGCTGTGTCCACTGAGGCTGCCGTGTCCAGTCCGCCTGCGTCTCTCTGGACTGTCTATGACCATGGGACCCCGGCTTCTCACCACCTCACGAGGGCTGTAGTGACCGAGCACGGGTGAGCCTGTGGCTGAATTTCCATGATGCCCATGGTTTCCGTGGATTTGGGATGGATGGACCATGCAGTGCACATCACTGGGCCGTGCTGGAGGTTTGCGGTTAGGGGGGTCACTTCTCTTTCTGTGACGGCTGTGGGGGAAAGGAGGAAAGACATCTATGTAATGACGGCAAAAAACTGAAATGCCCTGTTTATAACAATACTTTTCTACTCTGCTATCTCTACTTAAGAGTGACCTTTGCATAAGTACTTAATTTATTTGTTTCCACTGATTGTACTGTAGTACATGGTAAATCAACAAAGCAAGGTACCAGGTACAGAATGTGCCAGGATTAAAAAATATAAAGGCTTTTCTTGTGTGCACCTTTTATAAAATTGTTATCCATCTCATTAAAATGCAGCCAAAAAGGCTTAAAAGTATCAACATGTGTTATGCTTAACTGAGGCCTAATCAATACAGATTATATAGGTCCTAAAATATGCAAATTATAGAAATAACCAAAATGCATTTACTTAAATAACTGTAATTAAAATTGATTTCATTTAATGAGTTCAAATCCCAGGCTGGATACATTACGTAATGTAAATATAGTCATTAGGGGACACATCAGTACACCCTTAGTGACAGTCCCAAGCCCAGATAAATAAGATGGTTGCACCAAGAAGGACATCCAGTGTCCAGACTGGGCCGAATTGCTGTGGCAACATCTAACGGGAGCAACCAAATTGAATCATTAATTAATTAATTAATTAATCTTTATATACATTTTTCATATATAATTAAATTAAAGTATTTGGAAATACTTGGAAATCGTTATACCCATAGGCATGATTCTGTCACACAGAACGGTTTCTTTAAATAAAGAAAATTATACAAATTGCCAGAAAAATTGGGACACTTTCTAAAAATAAAAACTAGAAAATTTCGACTCTATAAATCACTTAAACTTTAATTTAACTAATTAAAATGAGAACATGTTTAGACTCTTTGAAAGCAAGGAAGGGTTGTGATTCACCACTGTGTGCCAAACCTTCTGTTGTTTCTCATCTACAGTTACATACATAATATCTCTAATCTAAATAATAACTAACAATAATAGGTGATTAAATATTGATCCATTATTCTTTATGCAGACAGAGACCCCTGTGATTCCAGAGAAGTTGCTACTGAAGCAGACAGAAATGTGTTAGTGCACTCTGTGTCCAGCAGGGTGTGCTCTATACCACACTTTAATCATTCAGTCACAGACTCACAACTTACCTCTGGAGAGCGACCCCATGCTTAACATGCTTGTGACCCTAATACAAACTCACTCTTCACTCAATAAATAGTGCTAATTTAGTACTTAGGGGGTTATTTATTCAGGAAAAACAATAAATAATTTATTTGTACTTTTGTCAGTTAAATAAAGGTTAAAGAAGATTGTTTTATTGTATCTTACAAACTTTTCCATAAATATTAACCCACCATTTAGACAAAAAAAGATATAAACTTGAAAAAAACTTAAATTTAATCATTCAGTCACAGAAAAAGCCACCTAAAACTGCAATCATTTTGGAGTCTACTTCTAAGTAAGAGTACGCCAAATATTGTATAAATATTGTACATGTGGCATGTTGAGAGTTTTAACTGACTCTGTATTTATTATTTATATAAATATTGTATTAAAGCTGTGTTTAGATCTGTAGATTTGTGGATTGCTGTATCAGGAGACTGGATTGGTACACCGTGAGTGCTCGAGTATGTTGTGTGTTATTGTAAGAACTGTAGTGTTGACTCACCTGCTGCTGTAAGCTTCAGGAACTCGGTCTGTAGGAGAAGCCAGATCTCTGCCAGAGAATTTGTCGTCTCCTCCATGCTCACTGCCCGCTTCGCTGTCAGCCTTCTGACTCAGAGTGTCTGAAAATGTGTCGTCCCTGAGACACAGAGGGCCAGAGGTCAAAACGCTGCTGATTAACTGCAGGGATTTGCTCTCATTTAGCTAAAAGAAATTTATTGAAGTTGAGTGGTTACGATTAGCTCTCAGTCTGTATTCCAAAATATTAAATAGGGACGAGATCAGGCCTCGGTGTAGGACAGTTAGGTTCTTAAACAACTGGCATTTCTTTAGGAAGCTAGCTTTGTTTACAAGCCGCTGATATCATACAACAGGAAATGACCTTTCCCAACCTACTGTTGTCACAGAATTGGATGTTAACAGTCTAGAATGTCACAGTATTATAAAGCAATAATATATTTTATCTTTAGCTAGGGGGCCAGCCCACTACTTCATAACCAGACTTCTGAACTGCTCTAGAGTCCAATGACAGTGTTCTTTACACCCCAGCTAATGCTTGGCATTACATATGCTGATCTTATGCTTTCGATCACTTCGTTTACATTCTTGGCTGCTTTTTGTATATAGATTTATACTGTAAATGTAAGTAAATTCAGTTACTGTAAATTCAATACCAATTCTTGGTAACATTCTTGGACATAAAATTTTTTATTTTATTGTGTTTAAATGCTCATTCATCTTATTATTCATATTAACTGCCCTCACATTTATTATTATTACAGGTTTTGTGGTGGTGCAATCAGTTTAAAGTGTAGCAGACTTATTCTGAAAGGGCGGCACTCTCGCCTCACAGCAAAAAGGACCTGGGTTCGATCCCCAGGTGGGGCAGGCCAGGTCCTTTCTGTGTGGAGTTTGCATGTTCTCCCCGTGTCTGCGTGGGTTTACTCCGGGAGCTCCGGTTTCCTCCCACAATCCAAAGACGTACAAGTGAGGTGAAATGGAGATACTAAATTGTCCATGACTGTGTTCGATATAACCTTGTGAACTGATAAATCTTGTGTAATGAGTAACTACCGTTTCTGTCATGAATGTAACCAAAGTGTAAAACATGACGTTAAAATCCTAATAAATAAATAAACTTATTCTGAAAACTCCTTACATGTGCGTGTGGAAAAGCTCAATCAAAACCATTAAACAGTTTAACAGAAACAAATCTTTTACTCTTAATGTATTAGTTTTACCTTTGGTGCAGTGTTATTACTTATGACTTATTTCATTTTGCAGTGCATTATATTATCTAAAGTCATAGCTTTGCAATATGTAATTCATCAGTTTAATATGCTGCATACACTAAATAAGTCGTGGATTCTTAGGAGAAATGAATTCAGGTCAGTCCTGGCTCTGAGCTTACAGAGGATATCCTGCCTGTATGGGAGCTGTCCTACAAACTTCCTCTCCTGCTAAAACGTCTGCCTTTACAGGACAGAACGCCTGACACGGTCTGCCTTTCCACCTTCAACTCCCTTTCACCCCACGCTGGCCTGTACGTTCACTCACCCCTGATGCCATTCTCAACAGAGAAGCTCCATCTGAAGTAAATATAAACTCATAATAATAATAAAAAATGATGGGGTGTTTTTGATCTGGATTAGAAATTACTCGGACCTCTCCTGTTAATACAGGGTCTGATCTCTTCAATTAGGTAAGAGGTTGCCCTGTCAGTAGGTGTCACGGCTGCAGGATTTGTTAAACCAAGGGTTCCCGATGGAATGAATGAGCTAATGAAAATGCATCCTAACCACTGCCAAGATGTGCAAACCAGGGGAGGTCAGCCAGCAGGAGACAGTCTGAGTAATCCCTGGCACATTCTTATTGATTGGCTTATTTTACTTGCCAAGTTTGTGTATCTGCCAAAAACTGGCAAACTTAAAACCCTAAAAAGTGAGATAGCTAACTAACAGAGCAAATCATCATCAATAATAATAATATTAATATAATCCTAAAATCAAAATAAAACATTCCCAGAAACATAGCTACAGCTAAACCGTAATGTTTTGAACTCTCAATATGTATGAATATACAAATTGGAAACATGCCATCCTATAATAACAGGCTGGATTTCTAATGTTAGCTTGCATTAGCCATTGGTTGGCCGACCTAGGATTTCAGTTTCAATCTATAACAGTTAGATCAGAGCCGTCTGAGTATAAAAAGAGCCGCCTGACTGATGTAGGAAGCAAATCCATTTGAAATAATCCTTAACATAACTGTAGTGAACAGAATGTCAAATTATTGCAGTAACAATTGTGTGGTAGTGTACTGAGACCATGTAAAACCCTGCAAGTAGGCAATAGTCAAATAAGCAAGCTGACCAAGCTGAGTGTCAATCCTTAATTTTACAATATTAAAATGATAAATCTTAAGCATTGACAATGACTTTGGAATTGCAATAGAAATGTCTTTTATTTTAACACCCTTTTAAAGGGCACTTCAGATTCCACACTAAAGAGTTTTAGCTCAGCGTTAAGACAGCAGTAGGTCAGTGGTTAAGCTAATGATCTATAAATAAGAGAGTTGCTGATTTAACCTCACCACCACCGAGTTGCCACTGTTGGACCCTTAAAGCAAGGCCCTTAGCCCTAAATTGCTTGCATTTGATTTGGTCACAATTGTAGTTCACTTTGGATAAATTCGTCTACTAAATGCTATAAATCTGAAGCTGCTGGTGAGTTTAGGCAGTCATGATAATACCTTTCAGCAGAAGAGTCTAAATTCATGACATTACATCAATCTTATGTATAACCAGAGGGTGAGTGACCCATAGCATAGTATTTGGCAAGAAGCAGGTGGAGACCAGATGGGACTGACCAGATGGGACTGCTGAAATGTTTGGAGCTTAGAGTTGTCATATCTTTTCTGAAAATCAAACTAGAGCAACTCATACTTACATGTCTTGCACTACAATGTACTGGTGAGGCACCAGACCATCGATTCCATTGTGTCTTCCCTCCCACCAGTCTTCAGAGGCACGCTGATACAGCAGCAGCGACGCCCCTTTCTTGAAGGACAGCTCACGTGAAGAGCGTCCAACGTAGTCAAACTTAGCAATTGCCTCAATTGGCTCGCCCTCTGCAAATAACATCAGAGAAATGGATTTATATGTTATCGAAAGGGAAAATAAGCACTGAATAAAGCATTTACCCAATTTCAGATAGCTACCAATTACCATTATGACAATTGATTCATTAAAAAAAACCTGAAACAAAAGAAATTACATGTTAAAGTTGCAGAAAATTCTAATTCACTTCTACAGTTTGCTGCAAGATTACTTAAATGAATAAACTGTAATTCAATGTATATATTGCTAATGTGTGGTAAAGCTCAGCCAGACTACTTTATTGGGTGATTTAAATCACAGAAAATCTAGTGCAGAGACAGAGCTACGTCTGCACAACCTGATGGCACGACCTGCCAGGAAGCCTAAGTGGAATTGCAGAGTTGCTCGTTTTTTCCAACGGCAAAGCAATTCAGCAAACAGCAGGGCACATGCGAGTGAGTCCAGACTGACAATAGTTTTGTACAAATTTACCTTAAATAATAACAACAGGTATATCAGGTCTCATAAGCAGAAAAAAGGCAGTAATTTCATTTAACGTCCTTAAACAACTAGCTAAGCATTCTTAAATTCATAATCAGCTAGGGACTGTTGTTTAACCGTGACCTTTCTGCACGACCTGGTCCATCTGCCAGCAAATGTAAAAATCCCCATGTTGGCATAATAAGTTTTTCCTATTTTTCCTGTAAGAACTGCTTATTTATTTTAGCAGCAGTGACAAGGACTACCAGAGGATCTATAGATACACAAGCCTACATGGAATACATCCATACAGTAAATGACACTCAGCACAAAGTCAGTGCTGGTTTGGCACTGAGTGTTAGAATGAAACTTTTATTCTAAGTACTAAGTTTAATTATAGACCAAACTTTGTGCTTTAGCTGTCAGTATGCTTTATATAAACGACCATTAGAGCTACAGAGCAATCTGATGCATGTAAAGTAGCAGCAGTCGTGGCAGCACGGCCTGTTCCAATCCTAAGCTGTTGCTTTAGCAACGAGTCCTGACTGGGATCAGAGCCCATTTAAGTCTGCAATTAAATCCAGTACAGGAGAAACCTCTGATGAGAGAGTGGAATATTAAACTGTTTGATTAACTCGACACACCAGACACAATAGAAATAACAATTAACTTTTAATAATTCTGCCCTTATTTTACAAGTGCTTTGGTCGTGCAAACACCACACACGCTTCAGTTATTTCAGCAGAATATAAAATGTGAAGCATGTTTAAAAAAAGCAATCATAAAACATTAAAGGCATAAAAGAGTCTTACAGGTACTGCAGTGAAGCAGCACAGTCATGAGGGGGCTAGAAAAGTAAAATGCAGATCTAAATATAGCTACCGCTCCTTTATCTCCCAAACCCCATTAAGTCAGACAGGGGGTCCCTGGGCACTGGCTTTACTGCTGCTGTCTATTTGCAGAACACCTTCACGTTGAGAGACATGTGCCATGCCAGAAAGCTCAGTATTGTGGTCTAGATGTATTATAAAAAGTGTTCTTTATACGCAAACTTCATTCGTATTAGTGTATAATTAACCTGACCTGTCACTATGTTTTTAGGAAGACAACTCTCATTAACTACCCATTTTCAGGTAAAAATCTGGTTGATTCTTCATGCAAAATAGAAACACCATTTCTGGAATAAATTGAATGTTGTAAAATGCAAAAAAAAAAAAAACAACAACAACAAACAAACAGAATCTGTGATTTATTAATTGAATTTATTAATTGAACCCATAGGGGAACTGTCAGGGTCCCTTACTATATAATATCATAATATCTATCCTAATATTGTGTTGGTCCTCCTGTTGCTGCCCCCCCAACAAACTGTGATGCACTGTGTATTCTGACACCTTTCTATCAGAACCAGCATTAACTTCTTCAGCAATTTGAGCTACAGTAGCTTGTCTGTTGGATCGGACCACACGGGCCAGCTTTTGCTCCCCACGTGCATCAATGAGCCTTGACCCTGTCGCTGGTTTACCACTGTTCCTTCCTTGGACCACTTTTGATAGATACTGACCACTGCAGACCGGGAACACCCCACAAGAGCTGCAGTTTTGGAGATGCTCCGACCCAGTCGTCTAGCCATCACGATTTGGCCCTCGTCAAACTCGCTCAAATACTTATGCTCACCCATTTTTCCTGCTTCTAACACATCAACTTTGAGGATAAAATGTTCACTTGCTGCTCTTATATCCCACCCACTAATAGGTGCTGGGATGAAGAGATAATCAGTGTTATTCACTTCACCTGTCAGTGCTCATAATGTTATGCCTGGTCGGTGTATATAGTAATATAATACATTATATGATAGTTATATGAGTCTAAGCAATGTTTTTGTTTAATATTAAAATCAATATTATTATTTTAAATAACTTTATCCACATGAACATTTTTAAAACCAAAAAAGCACACCTTTTCTTTATATTGCTGATGTCACTTATTTCATCACATTAATCAAAGCAAGTGGTTCTGGTTTAATGGCTATTGGTGATCAGAATAATCTACTGAGAAACGTTTCCAGGAAGATAATAATGACTGACTACATGAGCTGAACAGTCAATTTTTACTAACAGAAGAGGTCCATGTAAAGCTCACAAGGTTCTCCAACTTGCTCCGAGTATGCTATTGATAGTGTGATCCCTTTACCGGCACCCTACCAAGACAAAAAAATTTGGAGTAAAACCATGGCAGCTGAAATTGCACGCTCAGTAATAAAGCTGGGCCTGAATGTAAAACCCTACACTGACCGATGGAGAACCTACACAATCAGATATCTGTACGAGGTCTGTTAGCTGAATAAATAAATACAGCAGATTCATGCAAGCTGAAAGGGCAGTAAAATGAGAACAGGCCAAACTAATCTTCTGCTTGTTGAAATGCTTTCCAAAGTCTTGATGAATGACCTTTGTGTGTGAGAGGACTGTATAAACACGGCAAACAAGGATTTAGGTTCATTTACAGTTACTATGGAAAAATGATCTGTCTCTTTAAGTGTTTGGAGAAGCCCTGATGATGAATGTGGGGTAATGGGAATGGACACTGGCGCCTGACATGGATGAAGTTCAACAGAACAAGTGTGAACTTCCTGTAATTCACCCTTTAATGGGTCTGAACACTCTGTCCAGCGTCTTCCATTTTAATGCAAAGCTGAACTAGACTGTCAATGCAGAATAACCTGGACTAGGATCATTTAGGACGTGCTAGGATTTATGACATAATTTTGGAGAATTTATTATTTATTATTTTAAAAGCAACCTTTTGGAAGTCTGAATTGTATGGCTGTCATTAATATTTAAAAAAGGCTAACACACACAATCTATTAAGAAGTTTAAGAGACCAATGTGAGAAATGTCCTATTTTTGTCTTACACATGAGATTAACATGAGCTTCATTTTCACAACAAAAGACATAAAACGTCCTTTTTTTAACGGATAGTTTCTCACTGCAACAAATTTCCTTCTTTCTTTGAAATGCTGCAAATAAGTGCAAAATGCAACATCAGACTTAAAACAATGTTATTTTGTTTTCCACATCTGTTCTGCAGCTATAGCTGGAATCAGGATAACATGGCGACGACTTCTCTTGAACATGATGAACCCTTCTGCTGTTCCACAAAGTGGCACAGTCCTTAAATATTCATGTCATTAATATGCACCCTACAAACTTGGGACTTTAATTAACAATAAATAACAGATTAATAAACAACAATAAAAAAATAAAATAATTATTATTGTCAGTTTAAAAGGTATTTTTAAAATAAAATGTAAATATCACAAATCAGTGCCATTTAGAGAAACTGACCTGGCAGCATTTTCCATCTTGCCTATGTTATGCCATGTTTTGCACCCTTGCTATCAAATGCATCACCTCTCAGGAAAGTAATCATAACATTTATTTAATAAAAAATAAGAATTAAGAAGAAAATGTGGCCTGAAGAGGACTGTGCACATGAGATGCCTTTGCAATCTGATAGATTTGGAGGGCTTTTGCAAGGAAGAGTGGGCAAATACAGCCAAATCAAGAAATGCCATGCTGATAGACTCCAAATTAAAAAGACTAAATACTGTCATGAAATCAAAATGTGCTTCAACAAAATATTAGTTTAAGGATGTGTATCTTCCACTTTAAAAGATTTAATTTTGTACAGATTAAAGGTCACATTTAAGGTGGAAGAGTTGATTAATCTGATTTTTTTACATTACAAAAACCTGGTAGTAATGGGGTGTGTATACTTTTTAGATCCACTGTACTATCTCTAATCATGGTGTTTATATTGTTATTTATTAAGCCTAAAACCTTGTTGAAATAAAACTAAATCATGTGCTCAGTATTTTATAGGTTGCTGCAAGACAGTTAACTGTTGATCATGTGACCATCAAAACATTGTGATGAAAAACGAGTGCAGATGACTTTATTTCTATTGAACTAAAGTTCTGAAAAACTTCTTTGAATCTGTAATTAAAACAGTTTGTCGCTCTGGCTGAAATTCCTGTCCAGTTTATCTGAAGCGCTACATTATAGAGCAGGATGTAACATCAAACAGATTCTTCAAATACTCTGTACGTCCTTATTTTATCCAGGTCTGTTGTCAAACCACTTCCTGTGACATGGTGAATTTTTCGGAAATCAATAAACTTCTCGCCAGAATGCAAAGAGAGCTGGCCGAGAAAAGAAGTATCTTAGAAATGCAATTAAATAAGAAATCAAAAACGTACATTGTCCGGACCTAGCACCTTCTAGTTTATTTTGAGTAACAGACATTAAGATGCTAACCCTGCTATATACTAACAAAATCAAGAGTCTAATTTTCTCAAGCTTTAAGATTAAGAAAGAACCAGCGGGAGCTGATCAAGTCCTCATGTTTAAAGACCGGCCCAAGTTTTCTGCCCTGTTTCCCAGGCTATTTTATTAAGATCTGTGAAAAGCAGGATTAGCTATAGAGCTACAGTGAGACCTGCTTAGGCCTCACGTATTTGCTGTAGTATACAGACCAGAAATTGACAAATACAAGAGCACCAGTTTGCTATAACTGGTATCAGAGACAAAATTAAAAACTTTTATGATGCTTAATAACAATGTTGGTATTGTTTTATGGTGGCCTGTCTTTACAATATATATGATATTTAAATTTGATAAAAAGAATAATGTTTAAAATTATATTATAGTTTAATCAACACATTATAATAAGGTTTACACAAAAATAAGTGAAAAGCCATTAATATTATGAGCAGTACTCAAAACCCCACTCACCATCCTCACTGGTGTGTGTGTCTGCTCCTCCATCGTGATCCACTTCTTCAAGGACTCCATGCTCACTAAAAGGACTCTCACTGCAGAGAAAAAAAGCCACAATTACATAAGGGTCATGGCAAACACACACACACTGTAGTAAAATCCAAAATAGATGCTAAAACTATCTGTGCATATAAACAGAACAGGATAATGTTGCAGTGAGAGTTTATTCCCTCAGCATGTGTGCACTTCTTAAAGAAGACCATCATTAGTATTCTGAGATTGTTATGAGGGTGATCAGGTTGTTGTCAGAGCTGCTGTGTGGGCACAAAGACAGGCACTAATGGTGGTATACATATAAACCCAAAGCAATGACACACAACTCACAACTATACACTGGTACTCAATGTCAGGGGAAGTACCTACATTTTAAGTGACTAAGGGCAAAGAATGTTGAAGCTGCTTAATATAAAAGACAATCAGTAGACTTAGTGAAGCATTTACACTGTGTAGGGAATTCTATTTTCCCTACATCATGTACCTGTGGCCTTTTTAACATGAGAGCTGATTCATATGTAGATTCACACAAATGGCAAAATGTATTTATTTATTAGGATTTTAACGTCATGTTTTACACACTTTGGTTACATTCATGACAAGAACTGTAGTTACTCGATACATGAGATTCATTAGTTGAAGTTTAATGTCAAACACTCAATTTTGTATCTCCAATTCACCTCACTTGCACGTCTTTGGACTATGGGAGGAAACCGGAGCTCCTGGTGGAAACCCACACAGACACGGGGAGAACATGCAAACTCCACACACAAAGGACCAGAACCGCTCTATCTGAGAATCGAACCCAGGACTTCTTGCTGTGAGGCGACAGTTCCACCCACTGAGAAACCGTGCCACCATAAATTGCAAAAAGTTGGTCTAAAGTCTCTAGTCCACTTTCTGGACTGTGGTCACTGCTCAACCAAAAAAGCCAGGCTTATTAATTTATAGTTTATTAAAGACTCGGGTTGCCAGTCCAACACAGTTGGGAATCAAAGGATAAATGGCACAGAAACATTGTATTGTAAGAGAGAAAAACATGTTTGTCTCTTTTGCAGTACTTTTTCTAGTTAGGGTTCATGACCAACATATTTTTGGTAACAATTCAGTAAGCTTGCTGATCGCTGTCATGTCCTTGAGAATCTGTAGATGTGTGAGAGGGGGAAAAGGTTTTGTTCTGCATATGAATGTGTGTGCTGCAAAAAAGAACCAAACAGCTCAAGGACAGATGCACACAGAGCCATGTAAATAGTTTCAGCTTTTTTAAGATTACAGAGTGACACACACACACACACACACACACACACACAGCTGCAGAAGCTCACAACAGACATTATCCTATTCTTCTAGCTTCAATTCAAGACTAAAGTAGTATGTTTTTCAGTTTTTTTGTGCCCTAATAACTATTATTTATTTTAGGAAACATTTACGTTGTCTTACCTGTCACCTGAACAACTCAAAACAAAAGTGTTTTGTCTCACCAAAAGCTCACCTACAGACCGTGTAATTTCATCTAATTATCCACACCGAAACAGATGCCTTTAGCCACTGGTTCTCAAATAGTAGTTTATTCACCAGTCCTTTAAATTCAGGAAGTTGAGAGTCTGGGAATCTCTTATTCGTAATATTGTGGCAGTTGTGTTGATAAACAACCACAGCTGTTGTAGCTGTTATTATAACAGATATACGTAAGCCTATGGAAGAATGATGCTTGTCCATGGGTGTGAAAGTAATAAACGTGCAGTGCAGGACTGATCAGCACTGGGTGGAACCGAGCAGTAACAAACATTTCAGTAACAAAAATCAATCAATCAATCAATCTATCCATCTATCCATCTATCCATCCATCTATCCATCCATCTATCCATCCATCTATCCATCCATCTATCCATCCATCTATCCATCCATCCATCCATCCATCCATCCATCCATCTATCCATCCATCCATCTATCCATCCATCCATCTATCCATCCATCCATCAATCTACCCCCCTCCCTCCCTCCCTCCCTCCCTACCTCCCTACCTACCTACCTACCTACCTACCGGTAAGTGAGGGAGAAATTCTGTCTAAAAATTTTGAAATACTTGCTGATGCTTTCGTTACACTAATATTCATGCTTCATAATGTGCCATGTTTTAAATGTATTTTTAATGTTGCCATGTTTAATTTTCATTCAAATTATTCTCCAGGACACCCAAGGAGGATGGGGGTCCCTGCTGAGTCCGGTTCCTTTTAAGGTTTCTTTCTGTAAATTTAAGGTTTTTTTTTTTACCTAGCCATTGTCACCCTCAGCTTGCTCAACAGGGGTTTTTAGTCTGTCAGTCCCGGATTCTGTAAAGTTGCTTCGAGACAATGTCTGTTGTAAAAAGCGATATACAAATACATTTGACTTGACTTAAATGGAAAACAGGTCAGTCTTGCACCCACACTCTCTGATCAAGCAGCTATGCTATTGTAACGTGCAGAATGCGGCTTGGGGTCATCATGTTAAAAGGTCGACTTTCCAGACACCTAAACATGTCTTCACTGGGCATTAGTCTATTTTAGGTGAGCTGGAGCTCAGAGAAGTAAGAGGTGTGTCTAGACGCTGTTGACAAATGGCTTCTGCTGTGCAAACTACATTCTTATATTACATTTGTGAGTGCAGTGATGATATTGATTATGATGTGATATTCAACACAAAAGCAAAGAATTTTTAATGCATAACTTCCCAAAGGGAAAAAAGGTCGAAGGCTTTATGTTTTGGTTTTCCCAGAATCTTTTGATAACACAGTGCATCATATTTTAAAGATAGTGAAATGTTTACATTTCAATTAAATCAATTTCAGCTTTTAATTAAATTCTACGTTGCCCCAGTTTGTCTGGAAACAGGTTTAGTAAATCTGAGCAATCATAAGAGCGTCTTGCTAGTTAGGGTTCATGACCAACATATTTTTGGTAACAATTCAGTAAGCTTGCTGATCGCTGTCATGTCCTTGAGTATCTGTAGATGTGTGAGAGGGGGAAAAGGTTTTGTTCTGCATATGAATGTGTGTGCTGCAAAAAAGAACCAAACAGCTCAAGGACAGATGCACACAGAGCCATGTAAATAGTTTCAGCTTTTTTAAGATTACAGAGTGACACACACACACACACACAGCTGCAGAAGCTCACAACGGACATTATCCTATTCTTCTAGCTTCAATTCAAGACTAAAGTATTATGTTTTTCAGTTTTTTTGTGCCCTAATAACTATTATTTATTTTAGGAAACATTTACGTTGTCTTACCTGTCACCTGAACAACTCAAAACAACAACTTTTTAATGCATAACTTCCCAAAGGGAAAAAAGGTCGAAGGCTTTATGTTTTGGTTTTCCCAGAATCTTTTGATAACACAGTGCATCATATTTTAAAGATAGTGAAATGTTTACATTTCAATTAAATCAATTTCAGCTTTTAATTAAATTCTACGTTGCCCCAGTTAGTCTGGAAACAGGTTTAGTAAATCTGAGCAATCATAAGAGCGTCTGTAGTTTCCTTTTTTACTAAATGCGATTACAAAATTTTAACCTTCTATTATTTAATCAACCAGAAATGCTGCAAACCAATCAGCGACTGTGTTTCTCACCAGTAATCTCCCCCAGCCATGCATTTCTCATACACAGGTCCCTCCAGCTCCTTGGCATCAGGAAAGATGGTTTCATGGTGGATGATGATGGTCTTGATAACCTCGTTGACATGGGCCTGGCAGGAAACCTGGTCCTGAGTCTCTGGGGTGGGCATGAGGGTGGGGCCAAAGCAGATGGCCAGGTTGTAGGGGTCCATCATGTTCTCATCATTGTACTGAGAGAGACTGTAGGTGGAAAAAAGTGCAGCATGAGTAAATCATACCCTAATATCTTAAAAACAGAACAAAAAACAGACCAAACGGGTAACGGTCAAGTAATATATGATGACAATTTAAATTAAAGCTAGTAAAACCAAATGCTAGAGTTAATGATAGAGTAATTCTATTTGGAAATGGCATCACATACAGTATAATCACAGTCACAACTGTCACAGTCAATGTTTTTCTGGGGCAGAGAGAGGGTCAAAAGTGTTCCACAATTTTAAATCAAACTTAAGCCACGGTTTGTCTGGTTTATTTAGCAAATCAGATGGTACAATGCCAAAAGAAACAATGTACATGAAAAATACATGTTTTTTAATATTAAATGACTAATTTTTAAATCTCTAGTAATCTTCACTGACTGGTTTATCATGGTCAAAGTCACGGTGGGTCCACAGCAGGTTGGAAAAAGCAGCTGCCAGACAAACGTACACCATGGACATTTGAGGGTCAATACATCGCAGGACAGTGTACACTCACCCATTCATTCACTTAGACCTCAAAAGAATTATCTGAATGACGAAACCATGCAAATCTCCTCACAGACAGGAACTGGAGTCAATAATCAAACCTGGGTTTCCAAAACCACAGTGTGTGCCACCATACTACATTTGTTTATTAATATTTGCTTAAAAAATATTGTCACTGATGCATACACAAGTGTTTTTTATATAAGGAAAACATTGTGTGTGTTAGACATGAGATGACGGCTGGATGTTCAGACTTACTGGTTGAGGAAAGCAAACAGGTAGCGCATGACTATGAGCACAGATCTGGGGACGGTCAGGAGGATCTTCCGAATGTACAGGGCTCTTTCGTACAGGTTATCTATTCCTGAGACAGAGACAGAAAAAAGACACACATACTGAAAAAAAACTTGAAGTTGAGAAATAAGAAGCTTAAAATCCTACTTAGGACTTAAAATGATTGAATAAGCAGCCAAGCCTGTCTCATAGGAATCAGCTTTAGAGTTTAGTTTCACAGTGGTGTGGCGTGACACTTAAAATCTGAGCCTGCTTTTGACATTTGAAATGCTACAGTGCAGAGGAATTAGATACACCATTAGTATTGAAATGTAATAATATATATACCCCTCCTATAATTGCATCTTTTGCATTTATTATAAAGAATTGCATTACTGATTTATTTAATTTTGCCCATTCTTGCTTGATACGAGACTTCAGCTGCTCAACAGTACATGGCCACCACTGATTGTCTGATTCACCTCTTGATGATGTGGCATACAGATCTGGACTGCAGAAGTACATACATTTATCTGTAGTTTTTTCTTATTTAGGTTTTTCTTTTTTCATTTAAATGTGACCTTAAAATGGTCCTAGTAATGAAAGTAGTCACAATACCACACTTCAGGCAGTCAATCCCAATACCTGAGTTTAAACCACAGTAAATACAGTAATGCCAGTTCTTATTAATGGCCTAGATAAATAAAAATATGACTGTTTAAATAAAACCAACGTCTGCATGTGACCTTTAAGCAATGTACAGTTAAGAATGTGGTACTTTAAGTGGTTAACAAAAGTAATTAAATGTTCAAAGTTTTATGTTGTATGTTAACCATTATTTACATAATAAGTTACTCCTGTGACTAAAAGATACCCTTTGGATCATTAAATACCATAAAATAAGAACATCTGCAGGAATTGTAAGCACAGCGTGGCATAACGGACTGTTCTAGAGATATTATTACAGTTTTATAATTGTGCCTTATTAACTTTTAACTGAGGATTCACAGACTTAACACTCACAGACACTTGAAAAGATGAAAACTAGACACTCTGGTAAAAGGTTTTTACTTAATTCAGTAAAAAGACAAATTGTGGTACAGTAGTACTGTACAAAACAGTAAAAAAACAGCAGTACTAAGCAATTCGAAGAACTAAACAAATCAAGCCAATCCTTCTGACTCGCTCTCTTGTGACTACGTTTCAGGTTTGTTGGGCTCTAAACTATCTAACAGTTCAGTGATCCAGATTCCTCTGATGAAAAACATTTGACAATTAGCAGCTACAAAACTCAAAAACTACTAGATATACTACCCATACTAAACACACACATATGTAGGATGTATGCTCAGTTATATCTGCTGCAGCAGATCCTTTAATCTGATGGTATCTTAAAATAGCCACGTCATGGTAAAAAAAAGCCTCCTACTGTGCCAACTGAGAGCTGGGCTTTGGGGAATTTGCCACGGTACATTACTTTGTCCTACACGTGCCTGCCTGCCTGCCTTACATACTTCCCAGTGAACGACGCACCAGCTGAACGCCTGCAGCTACAGACGCTAAAACCTCGAGCCACACAACAAACTGTGACAACTGGGACTGAATATATTTAGAGTGAAGAGAGAAAGACATGCAAATAATTTCTGCTTCTCCAAACTGAAGTTCATGTAGACCCAGGGGTAAGAAAACAGAAAGAGGGGCGTGTCAAATAATTCTGAGATTAAAAACTAAGTCATTTAGAAGACTTTGTCTTTATACATGAAAAATTTAATAAATAAAAGATTAATGTTTTAAATATGCAACTTAGTGAGCTGTGCAGACACAGCACAAAAAACTAGATTCAACAAGCAAACTTCATTGGCTGTAAGTGTATAAAATAGGTTTACACACAAAACACAGTCATATTCTTTGAGAATGTAGTGCATCTTAATTTAGCGTCAATTTAATCAGTCTGTTAATGATTTATTCTGTTTGCAACAACAGTGGAAGACTGAACCCTAATATACCCTCCCACACTGTGGATTTACACACACCATATTAAGCACATACTTATTAATCTGTGGTCTTCACTATTTATTTTTATTTACAATTATAAAATTTAATTTAGGTTGTTTGTGCATATTTAAATTAGTACCTTTACTTACTTTACTTATAAATGACACTTATGATGAGTAATATAAAAATGACAATGGGCAAGGAAGCAAACAAGTACATTACATTTTAAACAATCTAAATACTGATGTAGGGCGGCACGGTGGGTCGGTGGGTAGCACTGTCGCCTCACAGCACTGGGTTCAATCCCCTGACGGGGCGGTCCGGGTCCTTTCTGTGTGGAGTTTGCATGTTCTCCCCGTGTCTGCGTGGATTTCCTCCGGAAGCTCCGGTTTCCTCCCACAGTCCAAAAACATGCAGTCAGGTTAATTGGAGACACTGAATTCACCCGATAGGTAAATGGGTTTGTGTATGTGTGTGTATGTGTGTCTGCCCTGCGATGGACTGGCGCCCTGTCCAGGGTGTTACTGTGTGCCTTGCGCCCATTAAAAAGCTGGGATAGGCTCCAGCATCCAGTGCGACCCTAATTGGATAAGCGGTTAAGAAAGTAAATGAGTAAATACTGATGTAGTTACGTGCATTTAAAGAGAACATTTGAATGTTTGTTTGTACAGATTGTATGACTGCAATTTGTACATGATGCTGTCCCATGTTAAGCTGTTAAGTCAAGTGTGTTGAGCTTCCGACAACCGTTCTCTTATTACAGGCCTAAAATGAAGTGGGATGCCTTTCAGAGTGAATTGAGCAAGAGTAAGTGAGAAGTAGATGGCATGCAGCTGACTGGGCTACAGGTCGAAGCTTTGACAGCAGAGGTAAAAGGCCATCTGTGTGTAAACAGCAGGGAATTCCTATCTATCACACACACACACACACACACACACAGACTTACTGCCTGACTGAAACTCAGCTATGGAAACCATTCTGCCTGTGACTCACATTCACACACATGGTCCACCAGACTGGGTCTCATTTACCCAACAGAAGCAATGAAGTCTGCTCCTTATTGTCTATTAAACGTCCCTCCAGTATTACACTAGGAAACAAACTCAGTACAAAGAGAACACTGTGATCATGCTGATGTAAAAATCACTATGTCCTTCCAGCCGAGTGACCCAACAAAGTACCATTTACACCAGTACAAAGCTGAGCTGATGCTGGTGTGTGTCATGGCATGGTTGAACACATAGCTGTATAGTAAAGCTGTCAGTACTAGCCTGAGGCATCAGAGACGAGCTAAGACGACCAAAGTCACTGAAACAGACCTTCAGTAAAAGCCCATCACAGAGAGCTCAGCTTGTATGAATAAAGCCTTAAGACTGATATCAATGCCATCTTCATACACAGCACATACTGTATATACAATAACCAACAAATTCACAAAGTATTCACTATCTACAGTGTTATTTTTGTCAACATGAGCATCCTGACACAAAGCAGTCTGACAGTAAAAAGTGGTGAGAATGAACGTATCGAGAGGTGTGGTTGGATATGCTGTCATGATATCTAATCAAACCAGCTTCTTACATTTCCTTCCAAAAAATATAACAGGAACATTTTTACTAAGATGTGATTACATAAATATTTCACCGGTAGATATAACTGACTGACCAACATCATTTATAATGTTCTGTTTTCTTGTGACAAATGTATGAGCACAAAAGGACTTAATTTTAGTATTTTTTTAGGTTTGCAAAAACCTTTTTTTTTTTAACTATATTAGTCATATAATAGTTCATATCTACTGACTTGTAAATGTCAATTTACATTCAGTAGTCATGAATAGATAGAAATACTTCAATTAGTAATTGCTGAAGTTGGTTATCAAGTTTATTATGGTTTTGTTCATCCGATTAAAGAAATCAAGTGTTGGCAAATCAGCATCAGCAGATGTGAGAAACCACAGAATACAGTTGGCTAAAATAAATTCTGAGTTTGCAAATTTTCTTATTTAGAAAAATAGTGTCTATTTCGATAAAACTAAACACATTATTTTTCAATTAGTTCACAACTTATTTTAATTCCAAGTTATTTCATATTCATTACGTCTTTATTATAATTTTAAAAGATAGAAAATACTATAAATTAAGAAAGAGCACTTGTTAACCTGGGAAGTCTCAAATTTGCCTGGTTGTGTAAAAAGTAAACAGCCATAAAGCTGGATTGGAAAGAAAGTTTTAGTTTTAAGCATGTGCTATTATTTAGGACATTTCTATTTTGGTCTTACATCTGTGATAAGATGGGATTCACAAACACAAACATGGATCAAGGTTGGTTCAAAAATACCCTTGAGATTGAATGTCACAACACTGTTACATCATAGTGCTCAATCTGAGACCATAAAGCTTACGGCTGTTAAAAACTGAGGTTATACCACTGGATTTAGTTTGGCCATTATGACAACAATGGAGCTGTATAATAATGACATAGTATGTGTATGCACTTACTGATACAGGAGATGAGATCATTAAACCTCTCGTTTGGAAACAGAGGGTTTTCCAGACCCCGGAAGTAGAGTTTAAGAACTCCTGCGACTGAGTTAATGTCGTGGTTATTCTCTTCATCTGTCAGAGGGTCGTTACCTAAAAGACGGGTTTCATTAGATTATCTCTCTCATTATACATAAACATAGATGTTATATTACATAATCACATCCTCTCTCTAGCCAGGAACACAAAGCTGCAATATGTATGTCCTGAGTATGTTGATGCATGCTCAATAATCCAGGTACACAAATCCACAATGATGAATCAGTTCATCTGGACACAAGTTTGTTGTAGAGATACGTTTCGTCACTCAATCCGAATGACGATTGAGTGACGAAACGTATCTCTACAACAAACTTGTGTCCAGATGAACTGATTCAACTTTGTGGATATGTCCTGAGTATTTTTTCCCTTTGCACTCCTAATCCTGATATGCTTTATATATATTCTGAATTATCTTACCAGAAAGAATGCATTTATTAGGGCAATAACACCAGCATATCGTGATTCATTAAAATGTGCCTGGTTTGGCTGTTATACCAATCTACTAGATCAGATTAAACATTCCTTATAATTTCAATTCTGTAAGTTAAAGTCACAAAGAATAGGAAAGAAACAACAAAATATTGCTGGCACAATTTAGACCTACGCTAGTCTAGATAACAGAATATTGTTGGGTTAATACTGTAGAGTGAACGATTACTGTAATCTTTACCCAGTATAAACTCACTATGACTCATGCCAGATTAGAGTCACTACATTTATATAACACTCATTATTATGTTAGGAATTTTAGCACTGCAGGAGCTGTGAGAGCCATCAGGGAGCTTCACACTGTGACAACACATCACCACCCACCTCTCTCAAATGAATTTTTAATGTCGTTGACTTCTACTTGAGAGCCAGATACACGGAATATGCCTTGATGCTGAAGACCTGTAATAAAAAGGAAAAAAACACAGAGATGCAGTGTAAGTTGATTTCTAAGCATAAGCGCACAGTGCAAAGTAAAAAAGATGGAAAAGCTCCCATTCTCCCTAATTTATCTTCATATAGAACATTTATAAAGGACAGAGAGGTAGCAGTAAAATTTAACAAAAGTCTATGCTTAAAATAGCTTTTAATAAAAAGCTTGGTCAGGGGTCAGCCCAGACCAATAAAACATCATCTATATCTCCTCTGTATAACTGCCATGCTCAATCCTTACTGCTGAATTGCCTAAAATGAAAGTGATTTAGATGGCAGGGTCTCATACAGTTTCATGGGATATAGTGAGAGTATTAAGGTAACAATTTCTAGTTCACAGTTTTTTTTTAATTGCTCATGTTGACTAGAGACTAGACTAGGGTTTTTCAAATGCTGGGTTGCAACCTCTGGATGGGTTGAGAACCAAAAACAAAAGTAAATACACTAAATTTAACAGGTACAAAAAATAAAATGAACTGGTACACAAATCCCCCACTTGTGGAAGCTTTACGTTACATCTTGTAAACCCACAGTGGGACCAGATTTTCATCAATTTTCATCAATCAAGTATATGTCGTTTTGTGTTTCATTTTGATGCATTGTTTGTGTTGCCTGGGTTGTGGTTTGTTTGTTTGTTTATTAGGATTTTAACGTTATGTTTTACACTTTGGTTACATTCATGACAGGAACGATAGTTACTCATTACACAAGATTAACAAGAAGGTTATATCGAACACAGTCATGGACAATTTAGTGTCTCCAATTCACCTCATTTGCACGTCTTTGGACTGTGGAAGGAAGCCGGAGCTCCCGGAGGAAACCCAGGGCAGATCAGGTCAATAAAAAAGAGACTCTGTATAACATGCACTACAGTAAACTTCCTCTTAGAGCTGTTCTACTTCTGTAATGACAATAACCCTCAGTTTAACTGGAATGCTTACCATAAAGATTGATGAAGCGAATGCAGCTCTCAACCAGTCGTGGAATTGCGTGTCCAGAGTCCTTTAAAACAACATAACGCTGATGAAACACGGACATGGACAGAAGTCCTGTACAGTTTATTTTACATATAAATAAATAAAAAAACATAATGCATGCTACATGTGGAAGTGTTAGTACTTAAACCAAGAGCTTACAGACTCAGCAACAATGTCTTATTTAGCTCAAAATAAGGTTAACTTGGAATTTAATTAGCAAAAATCTAATTCTACACCTCATTGTGCACATTATTAGCTTAGGCATTTAAAAGAACACAAGTACACAAAGTCTTTATGATTCACAAAGTGCCACTTGCTCAGTAAAACAAGCTTGTAAAGAAAATCCCTGCTGTCTAATGGAAATGTTGCCTTGAATGGATCCACACGTACATAGTTTTAATAAACATAACACCTAGATTAGCCTGGTCTAAAACTCACAGTGGAAAGTCTTGAGCTAAACAGGAAAATATGGATCTACTAAAAAGAAGAGATTTTTGTTTTACATTTAAGGCTACTTTCACAATATCACTTCGGTATTTATTAAAATGCACTTAAATGTGTTGCTTCTTTGTCTTAAACAAACAAATGATTTCCATAAGAGCAAACACATACATGCACATATACTTTAGTACTCACTATACTTTACTTACAACAGATGACTTATTTTTTAAGCATGAAGGAGTGTATTTTATATATTGCAAAGCCATGGTGAATTGTCAGATGCCAAAATATATCCTTGTACATCAAAGAAATATAGAATTTAAATTTACAATGTCAAAAGATGTTACCAGTTTTAAACTAATCTTGGCCAAATCATCGGGATAAATGTTATTTTGATACAATTAATGATTCTGATCATTATCTATGACATTGATGAACTGATCCTGTGGTCTGTAAAGTCTGTGGTACTTTTCTTTCTTTATAATAGACAGTTAGTGGGCAGAAATAGACAATAAGGACTTTGTATCAGAAAAACATGCAGCGTAAATCAGTCATAGCACGATGGAGGATCTACCTGATGTCTGGTGTGAGAGTTCCGCCGTCTACAAACAAAAACAAAGAAAGGACACAAAAAAGAGAAAAGAGAAAAAAAGGTAAAATCCCTGTTTTGTGTTTTTTTTTTAGTTTGATCCAACAGCCTCCAAAGCTGTAATGAGTTTGGCTTACAGGAGAACACAGAGGAACTGCCAAAGTTGCTGGGCATCTAGGATGCCAGAAGACATGAAGGTTTTAGCGTATGGTACAGACCAACAGAAGAGCTACTGTGGCTCAAATTGCATATAATTTTAATACTGGTGAGGCAATGAATATGTCATGGAACACATGGGGTTGTGTCATCGCAGGCTTGTCAGAGTGCACAATAAAAAATGTAAACCCTGACAGAAAGACAGCAAGTCTGGAAGGGATGTTAATGAGAGTAATGAGAGATGTTATTTTCATGTGTAATTTTTAGTAACATGTGCATATAAACACAGCATGAGGTAACAAGTTACCTGTCACGTGACCTTTTTAAATAGTTGATGCTGATTAGACTCAACTTCACCACTAAAACTTTGAAAAGCTTTGTCAAACTAAAGCACTTGGTGGTGAAAATAATGATGCTATCACAGATGTAACAATAAGGCATTTGAGAAATGGGTGAACTTTTTCATTCAGGCTTAGGGAGTGTAAGATGAGTCCTGCTGAGTTCCACGAACTGAACACACTGTTCTCATACTGAAACACCTCAGTGCCACATCAAAGTCATGCAAATACCAGGCATGCTGGGAGCAGCGAGAGGCTTCAATCTCTGTGAGAGAAGCCACAAGCCCTGAAGATCAGACAAGGAAGCCATACGGGGGTCACATGTGACCCGCTGTGCTGGATTCTCCTTTATATCACAAGGGGAACTGTTTTCTAATCTCACAGTGACAAATTATTTGTGGCATCATTGCAGCTCAAGCTCTGAATGAAAGGTCAAGGGCTGGACATTTCCTTCAAAACATCAAGTTTTACTTACATTATACTGCGTGTAATAGCTGTTTTTACATGTGAGCAGCTTCTGTTTAATGTAATACATAATACTTGGCACTTTATTAGGAACATTCATGTGATTAGCCAATCAGCCAAGTCATGTGGCCATGTGGTAGCAGGCTGCTGGTGCTGGTCCTCTTTTCTTGGCAGACACTGAACCCCCTCATACCAACTGAGAATCAGTAGAATGTGTTTGTCTTTGAAATTTAGCATTTTCCAATTTAATGTGTAAATTCTTTCTCTTCTTTTCAACATATTTCAATCACATTATTCTCTCTCATTATTAAACATGACGGTTCTGTTTAAGCTAGCATTTCAATTATTAGAAGATTATTAAGGCTCCATGTAAACAGAGCTACTTTATGGGAAGAAAAAAAAAAAAAAAAAAAAAACCAAGTTACCAGACTATTGGACTTTTTTTAAAGGTCAGCACAAGGACAAATTAAATATTCATAGTTTCTTCTCCCCGACATCAATGACAGCCCAGCATCTCAGCAGCTCTTTCATAAAATAAAACAAAACACCCAAACTTTCCATCTCAGTGTTGTAGTTACAAAGCATGTCCTCAAAGCGTACTCTATTCCTGAGTCTAAAGAGAGCCTGTGGTGCAGTGTAATACAGGATTCAAGGATGGGACCCTGGGGATCAGAATACTGCCTGTCACACTACGAATTGTAAGCAATATTAACTGAACATTATTTCCATCCCACAATTCACAAAGATTGTCAAGACTATAAAATCAATTACACTGGATAGTATTGTTTAAAATCCCTGTAAAAACCTGACTATGATAAAGCTTTGGTAACACAGACAAGGAATGAATGAATGTCGCTGTATGTTTATTTCATTGAAAGCAATTTAAACACAACAGAAGATATCACTAAAAACACGAGCACTGTTATGGCATACACATGTACTTTACATGTACTTTTTTTACTACTTGTCTGATAACAGTCTGATATGTCATGTCTGTGACCGGCCTACACTGAACAATTTAAACGTTTGGTTACATTAATTAAAATTTAAAGCGACACAAAATCTTTCAGGTTTGGAAACTGACTGGTGCAGGAGTTGGAGACCCATGAGGAAACACACATGACAACAGCTAATAAAAAAAAACCAATAATAAAAAAGATGTCCCACAACATACAGTAACATGTCCCACGGAAATTCTGTTCATTAATTAAAGACCATATAGCCGTCATCACATACAGACTTTCATCCTTAAAAAACCCAAAATCTTTATTTACCCCATTACAATGTTATATAGTTCCTAAACATAAACAGCAATGAATGAATTGTTGAATACCTTGTGGTCATGTACTCTGCTCTGTGACCTAGACAGAGAAACAGACACAGAAAGATACAGAAAAATGAAGCAGGAGCAGATGTAATCATCATAGCTGAATGATTTGTCTATCAAAATCCCTGCAGAAGCTTGTTCACTCAGAGTGTTCAGTAAAGCATATGCACACTGTCATCTGGCCTTTACTTTTCTTTACATGTTTATAATTAGATGTGACTTCCATTTTACTTAGACCTAACTCAGTAATAAAGTGCAGAAACTCTTAAACGCCTCTAGATCTTAATCCAGCAGTAGTGTGTACCTGTCACTTTATGGGCCTAAGGCTGTAAATGAACTATTGACTACAGAGACTCCTGACTAACAGCTCAGACCAGACAGTGGAGACTGAACATGTCTATGCATCAACAGCACTAATAAGCCCACACACACACAAAGCTCGTACTAGCACAGAGCTGGACACCATCTACAGGTTTCTAAGACAAAGTTGGACAGCACTCATAACTGTGTTTATATAAAGATTTGCTCCACTTTAGTTCTGACTGGTATGGGCAGCCAAGCATGTGCCATAGTCCTGACTGATAAAAAACAGATTCATAATAATTGCAATTTATTTATTCATTAGAATTTTAACATCATGTTTTACACACTTTGGTTACATTCATGACAGGGCAGGTAGTTACTGGTTACACAAAATTAATCAGGTCACAAGTTTAATGTTGAACACAATTTTGTATCTCCAATTCACCTCACTTGCACGTCTTTGGACAGTGGGAGGAAACCAGAGCTCCTGAAGGAAACCCACGCAGACACGGGGAGAACATGCAAACTCCACACAGAAAAGACCTGGACCGCTCCACCTGGGAATCAACCCTTCTTGCTGTGAGGTGACAGTGCTACCCACCAAGCCACCGTGCCACCCCACAATTGTAAAAATTTGGGTTTAAAATTGTCTAGATACATCAGTATCAATTCTGTTTTTCTTGCCTGACCAAAGAAACTTGAAGATTTTCTGCCAGCCAATTTTTTATAAACGCAAAAACAGAAATGATAGAAAGAAGACTGACTTGTAAACTACAAACTTAATGATGATTCCAAATTGTTCACTTGCTGACAGTTAGAGAAAACAGTGATACTGATTCATCTCTGTACTAGTGATGCTTGTACAAAAACAGAACTGCTTGTTTTTAGCACCACCTACTACAACATTTTCTTTCTTTAACATTAAGCTTTTACTTCACTGTAAATGAATTTTAACTCACACTGTTTTCAGTGAAGTAATTTAAATCAAGCACATCTGAAGCTATAGATCGCCTGCCATAGCATCTCTTCAGGGTTTCTGTCAGAACTGATTAGACCATTCCAAAACCTTAACTGTGTTAAAGACATAATCAAAACTTAAATATTTTGTGTTTTATTGGAGAGTTACCTTCTCCCAGCGCTCTCTTCAGCAGGTCATGCTTAGCCTGGAGCTTTGCAATAAGATTGCTTCCCTCCAGAAACTCCCGGAATTTCTGCAAAGACACAACAGGAGGAAAAACTTAATACAAGGTAGTTGGCTAAAACAAGAGCCTTTAGTCTGCTGGTTCCTGTTTGGACCAGTTTTGGACCAGTTGTTGTGTTGTATGTGCAGTGGAAAAACGCCTTCTGGAGTTCATTGGGCTTGACATTTTTTTATACAGTAGAAAACAGTTTGTTAGAAATTTTTGATCAAATTTAAATATTGACACAGGGACAAAGGGTAAATTTGTAATTACCATAAAATAGAACTGCTCAGTCTCCTGTTGGTTGGCTCGTCTCTTGGCAATGCTGGGCTTGCTGAGATACGTCTCAGACACAGTGGACTTGACGGACTCTGTGGAGCGACTGTGGTGAAAACACTCAGAGACGTCATAGTCATCGATAGTAACCATGTCCTGGATGGTGGTCAAAGTGGCCTCTGAGGTTTTCTTAATCTGTAAGGAATAAAAGAATCAAAGGTTAGAAAACACTACCCATTTTTGAACCTATTACAACTGCTTTACTTTGGCCACATTAGAAACTTGTAGTTTGTGTCGCCTTTATAGATCAAGTTACGACTGAATTATGTGAGAAATGAGGAATGGTGCATCCATGACAACTTGAATATTTAAAAGACTAGACCAAACAAAATCTGACAAAAAAAATCTAAAATAATAACCATATTATTGATGTGCAAGGAAAAACAGAGAAAAAATCCTTGTGTATGAGACATGTATTACAAGCAGAACAGCAAAGTATTAAGATGTTATGTTGCTTATATAAAATCATGAGTGTTTGTGCTTCAGGGAAACTCTGATGAAACCGAAACCCCACTCCTCAGCAGATGCACACCTACACACACAGCAAATCACCTCTGCAATCAGCCTCGGGTTTTATGGGCAGTAAATGGGATTGACAGTTTTCCAGCACACACACTGTGTTCATACCCCTCATTAACCCTGAGGGCCAGAGTGAGCTGCTCCCAATTCCATTCAAATAAATGCAGTATGACCTCAGTGTTAATACAGAACAACAGCCTGATCCCAACTCAGTTACAAGACTCAGGATCAGAGTTTTACCCCCTGGGAGGCATTTACATTTACATTTTTAGCATTTAGCAGAGGGTAGGGAGGGAGGCAGAAGGTAGACGTGTATTAAAACAGTTTGGTTTTTAAGTTCTGCTGTGGCAAACGTACATACTTAAAGTTTTTAACAGTTTTTACCACTCGCATCTCAGCTGGTACAGATCGATAAAAATTCACCTCTTCTGGGTTTATGACGTCCTGTATCAGTACACAAAGCTTCACAAATGTGTTTCTGCCTGGCACCTGCCTGCCTCTGAAGTTCACAAGCTCCCCAAATTGTACTCCAATCTTCTTCCACCACTTAAAAACATGAAACCAATGCACTGGCTGCTCTAAATGGCTACTGGGTATACAGTGGCTTGGAAACAAGAAAGAATTACCCTGCTAATCCTGATGAATCATTTGCATGTTTGCTTTGATTTAAACCTAAACCCACTGAAAGACAAGTACATACCGGACTTCTCTGCTTTGCAGCTGTTAGTAAGACAGTTTAGTTTCGATGAGTGTTCTCCTAACCTTAGCTGCCACGCCTATTTGTGTACACATTTTAATAGAACAGATGTAGTTCATAGAAAGGTCATGCTTCTAAGAACAAAAGCTATAGGCTAACTCTGGCATGTTATAACAAGTTGACTGGCATAGAAACAGAACAAATAAATAAGAGAGCTTCAAATGTTATCAATCACATCCCAGAACTAAGCACTCATAAATATGGTGCCTTAAAGGATGTGTCTCAGGCTGATGTATTAGTTATGATAAACCCAACTGCAGTTCTGTGAGGTCAAAACCCGGCACAGTACTGTCAGATCACCGTTTTAAACAGCGACACACCAAGAACATCCTGTAGTTCTATTGTATGCAGTATGTAGTGATAACTCGAATGTTTATGAAGTAAATTACACCAAATTCAAAATGTGTGGATTTTTAAATAGTGATTTCAGATTATTTAAAATAGAAAACCCTGATTTTTTTCATCCTGCAGAAAAAACACAGATGTAGAAATGACTGAAATCCCAGGAGTGCCATGACATTACTAGTATATGTAAACTTGTATGTAAACTTTTGACTTTCACCACATGTAAATATTCTAACAGAGATCTAGGGCAATTGTTGGGACAGCCAACATCTTTATGCAAAACGTTTTATATTATAAATATAATATTCTTAGATTTGTGGTTAGGAGTTATCAACATTGTAATGTGGGTCTGACTGAAAATAAAATAATAGCACTGCTGCATGTATTAATTTAATTTAACAGCCACTATATGCTTCCACTTCAAGTGTTTTGAGTCAGCAGTTTTTTTTTGTACATGGAAACATGTTTGCTTTATCATCCAACACACTAAAAAACACTATCTATTATCTATGATTAATAGATAGAAAGACTCTTTTGAAATGTTTAAGTTCATATTTATGAATTATTTATCCATTCAAATCAATTTCCATCACAACTGCAGCAGTTACAGTGTTTCATTTCCAAAGCTTTATCTGAAGTAGGAACTGAAGCCCACAGGCCGAGCACTTGTTTAGCACTGTTGTGATAATCACTGGTGTGAATGTACGTAGCAGCCTGTTACATGGTAGACGGCCTGGTGTTAGACAAGTTAGCAGCAATCCGTGATTTCACGGGGCAGTAGGCACCGAGTACACAGCGGCTCAGCTTTGTTGTTCCTCCCTGAGGTTTATTTAACGCAAAACCAACAGATTCTTCCTACAGAGGACTGAAGATTGAAAAGATGTGGATTTAGTTCAAACTCTGACAGAATATATATATTAGGATGCCAAAGGCACAACGAGACAAAGAAAGTTTCATCAATAAAAGCAGTGATCATAAAAATATTATGTTTTTAAGCTATTACTGGGACTGAATGCTTGTAACACTTCTTTCTCCAAAAACATTTCCACACATATTAGTTCTTTAGTTTATTGTGAGTGTTCTTAGCTCTGTATATAGCTCTGAAAAGCTCTATTCTATCCTAGTCTGCATATAAATCCTGTCAGTGAATCTAGTATTCAGCAAAATGTTTCTCTTTTCGTGTCATGTATCACAGCATGGGCACTATAAAAACAGCTGCACTTCAATTCAAACAGAAAAAAGACGTTTTTACTTAGAGAATCTCTTGCTGCTTAATATGCAAGGATTTCACAACTAACTCACGACAATTTGCTAATTGAGAGTTTGAATCCCAGCTCTGCCCTTGAGCAAGGCCCTTAATTCTCTCTGCTCCAGGGGCATCGTACAATAGCTGACCCTGTGCTCTGACCCAGCTTCCAAACAAGAATTTCATTGTACTGTACATCTGTATATGTATATATGACAAATAAAGGCATTCTTAATCTTAGGTAAATATAACCTGCTTAATACTTGCCTACATTAGTGCATGTTTCACTGTAATGATGGTAAATTGTTTTTTTTAGATGCAAATGATATAGCTAATATGATTTACCAGTAGCAATCAGTTGTATCTTTCTGTGTGCTTGGATCTGCTTTTGTTTTTATGCAGCTTAGATGAATAAGTGCCCCTGAGTGCATTTATATGTACGTTTAATCAGATAGCTGCAAGAAATGAAATTATAGCTGAACCTTTAATGTAATCTGTTTTGCTGTTTTTATTATACAATTGTATTTCACAAATTTCATATGAGACGTTCAGTCCTTGAAATACAGTATTTTTATTTATTTTTATTTTATTAAGATTTTAACGTCATGTTTTACACTTTGGTTACATTCATGACAGGACAGGTAGTTACTGGTTACACCAGATTCATAAGTTCAAGTTTTATGTCAAACACAGTCATGGACAATTTTGTATCTCCAGTTCACCTCACTTGCATGTCTTTGGACTGTGGGAGGAAACCAGAGCTTCCGGAGGAAACCCAAGCAGACACAGGGAGAACATGCACACAGAAAATCCACACAGAAAGAATTCCCGCCAGCTCTCTGTCATCTTTATGATCCAAAAGTTATCACCATCAAAGTAAATGTAACAGTAAAATGCTGCCAGTTTCAGTTATGAAATGATTTGTGTTTGGTCATTCTGTGAACTTTAATTACTTAAACTGTTATTAATTAATTGCTATAATATGCAAATACTTGTGCTCATCATGAAAATTCCTTTATTTAACAGTTGGGTTTATTTTTTGGTTTATGTAACTAATTTAATGTTTTAAGCATCAAAGCTTAAACATTTTGGGCTTTAGCTTTGTTTAAAAATGTCTTCAAGCATTGTGAACATGGCAGGAACTCTGTGTCCTCCAGGTTAAGCGACTGCTGTATTATCTTCTTGTATAAGGGTACATTTGTCATGTGTAAAAACCCAAACTAACATGCAAGACAGATCCATAATCCAGCACAGGGTCTGGAACGGAAAAGATTCTGATCTTGACCTGCTGCCAGATGACTAAATCTGATTGCAGAATCAGTGCACTCTTCATGGCTATGATGAAGACATGGTGTTCTTTATGCAAACAGAAGAAATGCATGTGAGAGCATGAGGAACACTGAGAGTAAGGGAGGCAGATAGAGAAAGAAAAGTGGAAGATAAGACAGAAGATCTAACGTGATTAGGTTGTGAATGGGATGCTGTTGCCATCTTTTCCCAACCATCAAGTATCAAGAAATGTTACCGCCACAGCATAGGCATCAGTTAATGGGCTTAAAAAAACACAAGTCAGGAATAGTTGGGAAAGAACGTGGGGTGATTGAGAGGCGTCCGGCTGTGAGTCAGTGGGATCATTTAGAGGACACAGTCAGTCTCTCTAAAGCATCTTATACAATTAGCTCTTGGCAATTCAATTACAAAGATAAATCTACTCCCAGTGCTGTCTTATTCTGATGCAGCAAAAAGCTAACGGGTGTGTCCACAAGGTCTTCTCTATTTAAACAAGCAGAAGCAGAAGCAGTTGCACACAATGATGTGTATGTAATTACAAAATACCATGGTCCTTCACAATAAACATCAGCATCAGAACTGCATGTGAAATAGTTTGAAAAAGTAAAAGTACTATTTCAAAAAAATATAGAGAAAATATGTGAGCAATTATGGTCTGTTTTTAAAACAATGTTGGAGTGAAAATGCATAATAGTATATTGTATTGTAGTATAAAATTTGGGCGGCATGGTGGCTTAGTGGGTAGCACTGTTGCCTCACAGCAAGAAGGTCCTGGGTTCGGTGGGGCGGTCCGGGCACTTTCTGTGCAGAGTTTGCATGTTCTCCCTGTGTCCACGTGGATTTCCTCCGGGTGCTCCGGTTTCCTCCCACAGTCCAAAAACATGCCACCAGGCTAATTGGAAACACTGAATTGTCCTATAGATACCTAGCCACTAGATGCACAAACCAGTGCATTGTAGTGCCGGTCCCAAGCCCGGATAAAATAGGGAGTGTTGTGTCAGGAAGGGCATCCGGCGTAAAAATTGTGCCAAATCAATGTGGATCATGATCCGCCGAGAGCCGACCCCGCAACCGAACGGGACAAAGGCAGAGGAAGAAGTATTGTAGTATATAATTTAAGTACATTGTTATTCTAGCTGCCCCTGTTTTATTCTTTTATTTCAGCTTCTGTATATAGTTTTATTTTATGCTTTCTGGCTCACACAAGTCGTTATTGAGGTTATACTACATAAAAAAGCAGAACAAACAGGCTAAAAAATACCAACGGCTTAGTGAACTGTGACTGAGCTGTCTAGTCTTTACTAGCATAAAGTGCAACATTATGTATCAACACGGGTCTACAAAAAACTCCCCATAATCCACCTCTCCCTAATCTGCCAACAACTTTAGGTTTTAAGATGCAGTGGGTACAACATTCTAGTTACAAGGTGAGTTACAAAAGACACTGGAGTACAGTGGTACCTTGAAGTATCAAAGGTTCTGGGAGTGGCGTTGAGTTTGAAAGACGTTGACTTTCAAGGTATTTTTTCATATATGAACGTATGGGAAACCTGTTAATGTGTTACATGGTCCTGTGGGACTGCATATATTTTAGGGTAATGTAAAATAATGAGGTTTTGACACATATACACTGAAAATAACACAAATGTATTAAAAAAAAAAACAGTTTATTGTTATCTTATGCTTATGGTTGATCTTGGAATACCGTATAGCTTAGTGCAGTAAAGGAAAATACAGCTAAACATAGATTTATGTGGATGCTTTCAAAGTGGATTTGAAGTTTATTTCATACAAATGCATATTCCTGTCATAGAACACTTTGATGATGTTTTACCGCACCACTCAAGTCAAGCATCGATTTTAAGGGAAACGTCAAGTTTAAGGGTACAAGATTCTCTACGTAGGGTGTTGAGTTTCAAAGATTTCAAGTTTAGTTACAAGGTATGACTGTAGTGTTGTTAATATTTAACACTTTATTTAAACACACCGCCAGTGGTTCAGCACAATAGTCTGTGAAGTTTACAATGTAGTTTTCTTATAGCACCTGTGTTTTAGGCATGGTTCCTCAGCTTATTATACGCTTACTTCAATCAAATAGGTTCAACAACCTTATTGTGTCATGTACTTTTGGTCTATTCACTCAATTTCACTCTAAACAGGAATGACATTACAATATTATCCAGTGCACCTTTTGTACGATTATGTACAGTACACTAAGCACAGAAGAACTCAGACATGCTCACCTCCTCATTCTCAATCTTCAGTGTCGCCAGACGTGACTGCAGCTGCTGGAACCTAACGATGAGCTCGGCCTGGACAGGGGCCTGCGCTGTGATCTGACACACCTGAAAGAGAAAGTTCAACACGTCAGAGTCAAATCCGAAGGGTTCAAGGAACATCGTGTCCTGTGATTGTCTCCAGCCTAAACACACACCCCAAAATAGATCAATTCCAGTATTAGGAGAAAACAAATACCAATCAAAGGGTAACAGGTATTTAATACGTTCTGTTTTAATTTGATATACTTTCAGTTCATATGTCCACATTTAATCTTTTGACTAGGGGAAAAATGATGTTAAATAATATATTTACAAATGTCAAGGTGAGCCATACAGGATTGCACAACATGCTCTGAAACTAATAATAAGAAAAAGGAAGAGAGATCAGCGGCCACTAGGAAAGAAATGCAGAATGATCTTAAAGAAGCAGGAACAACAGTTACACAGGGAACAACAAGCAATATCATACCTGCAACCCACTCAAAACTACTGTACTTAAAAAGCACAGAGATGTACCCAATGATTCACATGATTCCAAGAACACCATACCCACAAGAACAGAGGTGGGAGCATCATAATATGGGCCGACCTCTCCACAGCTGGCACTGAGGCGTTTCACATCATCAAAAATATAATGAAGTGAAGGGGCACTCGCAGTCTAATCTTGAGCTCTAGAGACTGAATCTCAGCTGTGCTATCAACCTGGATGTCTTGAATATGTAAGTGGCAACTATAATGTTGCTTAATAGTACTAATTCTTTTCATTTGTTTACCCCACACTGTATGTTAAAACCCTCATAAAGCAAGCACAAATTGTGATCACAATAAAAACAGATCTGTGCAGCCCTGATCAGTACATATAAAAAACAAAATACCTTCTGTACAATCATCAATAAATCTTATAACATGCCCAACTGTATTCAATTCTATATTCTGTTCTGGTTTTACAGACCCAGACTCCAGGACCACAAAGCAAAAGCTCACGAACTGTGAACATAAATGATTTCCCAGACAAATTGAGAAGCAAAATTTAATAAGGCTGCAATAAAAAACACCTTGAGGGAAGGAACTGGAGAGTAATTTGTACTAGGCTGTCTGTAAATGCCTTCACGGCAGCTAGGATGTATTAAAACTGAAAAAATAAAACCTCTATAACGATATTAAATGAAAATCCACATTAGCATGAAGTTCACATGTACACATTCTTTAGGCTTAGAGATTAGAGATTTATTAAAAGCTTTATTTAACTTAACACATTAATGTAGGACATTTTACCAAAAAAAGGTAATCATCTGAAATAGGAACCAACCTTTTTTTTGCTTTTATTATGCATAAGCTTCATTTCTGCATTAATCAGTCATCAGATTTGATCTGATTCATGGAATATAACACTTACTAACTCATACTTAGGAGCAATGTGGAGAAGCCAATCCCCATTTCACATCAAGCTTTTGGGATGTGAGAAAAATACAAAAAGAATCCACATGAACATGGATAAAACCATGTTGCTGTGCTGCACCAACTTCACTAGCTAAGCTACAACACTACCCCATTCCAAAGTTTCCAATCACAGAGCTGCATAATACATAAAAACAACTCACAAAACCCCAGAAAGACTTAAAAAGCTGATTTTTTTTACAAAGGAAAAATTTACAAAGGCCAAGAGTCCAAATCCTAACCTTCTCCTAAACAGCTGCAGGAAAGAAAGCTCAGAAAGGTCTAAAAGTTTATTCCTCCTTCCTATCATGCAAGTCTGATCAACAGCTCAGGAAATGTTGCTGCTAAAGTAGATTTAACAGTAACTGAATGTTGTTAGTTTATGCAGGATGCTTCTGATTTTGACTAATGAAAGCAGAAATGCAGGCAATTAAAAAGGGTTCACAAAGTATTTCCCAGAAAACCAAACTGAGGCTCTCTTATTTTGGACACATTTTGAGAAGAACCAATTCATTGAAAACAACAATTATGATTGGAAAAGTTAAGGTAAAAGAGAAAGAGGGTAATGGATGGAAACAAACAGAGAAATAATTAGCAAGTCAATCAAAGCCTAAAGACCCAAACTGTAGCCAGTATGTTCTGAAGACCAACCATGGCCTCCAGAAGCCAGAATCAACTTGAAGGCTCTTAGTAATAATAAAAGGAGCTACACAAAGTATGCCCTGACCCCCGTATTCTATACACACGTATTTAATGCACAGAAATAAATGTCACATTTAAATAATGTGTGTGAAAACACTTCTAACCTCGTCTCCCATATGTGGCTGGAACTCAAATTTAACTGGAGGACAGAAAGCGTTTGGGTACATCTCCATGAAGCGCTGACGGTCACTGCGAGGGTCCAGACTGTCCACAGCATTCTCAATGATGTCCAGCCCCTCATGACGGGACGTCTCCAGGTTATACTCAGCCGAGAGGTAGGTGCGCAGAGCCCGGTTTAAAGAAGCATGATAGCCTAGATCACAGCACTGTTCAGCACAAGAGAAGAAGAGGAAGAATATTAACTAATTACACTCATGACATGATTCAACATCAATCTATTTACATGCCCTAATTATCTGATCTGTAAATATCTGTAGGTTTATGAATAATTACACCCATGTTAAAGCTCTACTCGCTCTCTTTCGGCCGAAACAGCACATCTGCGAGACGTCTAAATTTCCAGCACAATCAGAGACTGATGCCCAATGCTCAAGCAGAAAAGAGAACTTGGTTTGAAATGACAGTCTGACAGTGAGACAGGGTCAACCTGACCCTCTCTTACCCTGATGCTTTACGAGAAGACACTAGTGTAGGTGAAAATAATAATGTCCAGAGCTTGGGATATAATTAGCAGCTTTAATATCTCTGAACTAGGCTACAGGATTGGAAATAGATTGGAGAACTGACTGAACTATTCTAAATCTGGGGTGACCTAAAAGACTCAAGTAATTCAAATAACTGGGTTTTAAGAGCAGACACACATTCCTCTGTCTGCATATGAAATTAAATATATACTAGGACAGAAGAAAGAAATATGCAGGAATAACTCAAGAATAACTTATATAACTTCTATCCTTAAATATGAATCATTTATTACTAAAAACACTGTATAAAATGAATACGTCTCTTTATTTTAGTAAAATACAGTTACTCCTGAAACTAAACTCTATTTTTCTTAATTTACTGTGACAATGACATAATAATTATTATTTTCAGACAGTAATATTAACAAATCAGCAACATTTTCGGAGGTGCTCACCAACAGCTCTACTGAGGAAACGAGGCTGAAACCAAAGGAAAGTTGATGCAGTCTTTTTGGAAAGAGTTATTTTACTGTTTAAAAGCACATTATTTAAAACATAAAAGCTCTTAAAAGCTTGAACTTTATATTGTATTACATTATACTCTGATATTGTATTATATTGTTTGCTGAAATGACAGCTGATTCACACGATTTGACGAGATCAAAATGAGTAGTCAGTTATCAGATAACACATAAACTCAAAAAATAGGAGACATGTCCACATATTTTTGGCTATATTGTTATACATTTAAGTGACAACATTATGCCCCCACACTCCACCCTCGGGTATTAGCCAATCATGTCTGTGCAGACACCCAACTGGCCGATAGCACCGGTGAGATTTTAACCCCAGATCACAGCAGTCGTGGACTAGCATAGCGTGCTTTTACTGCTGAACATCCTGACAAAACCTGATCATTTTAAAAATTAAAAACAAACTCCATTTACTCCGTTTTACTTGTCACAAAGCATCTTTAACTGAAAAAGAGAGTGATTACACATCACACATACTTACATCTATTAGGTCTGACAGGTCATGGATGTAATATTTAAAGACTGAGGAATTCGTGGCTTCCAGAGTGAGTAAGTACTCATTCCGGGCTTTGATCGATTTCAGCTTGTTCTCAGAGTACTTGGCTTGTCTCTGATAGGAGAGAGAGAGAGAAGAAGAAAGACATACAAGAAATGAGAAGAATATAGTGAGCAAATATTTCTAAGTACAGACTCATACAAACATATGAATAGCAATATAGAAACACATCTGAACATCCCTAATGGCATTACTAACAGAATAATAATATTCACAGGACTAGAGAGTCAGTTTAAAGGTGTCAATCTGCTGTAAGAATACAAAACCATATTATTTTTATTTCAACATGATAATGTAACTCAAATCAAAGGCCCTCAACTTTCTAGGCTGAGTGTCATTAAAACTACAATTCAATTTTTACCTCAGTTCTCAGTTTACATTTAGTTTAAATGCAAAAAAAATCTGGCTTTTTAAAGAATTTATATCAAGTCACTGTCAGAGTGTGACTTTTGTGAAACATGTCACAGCAATGTCAGCCTGGTTTTACATCATCAGCCTTCTAACTGACTTAAATATTGTAAAATTAACAAAAATGTATTAAGGTTAATTTAAAAAGGTTTTACGTAGCTTAAATTTAGTTCTCATTAATAGCCGATATGTCATTTAGCCATATTAACATTACTTTTAAGAACAGTGCACACTAAATAATTTACTAATGAAATGTATAAATAATCCTTTACATAACTCACAGCATTTGTTAAACAGATAAAACAGATTTACAATTCATGATCAACAGTGATAACAATGAGTCAATTAAACCAGACAAACAAGAGACAAATAAACTTAAAATGAACTTTTTGCACTTTATTTGTTGATTCTTAAGACTTCCAGTCACTTTTGCACTTGCTCTCAGCAGATTTTCAACTGTCTGTTGTTCTGCACTCTTAAACTGTCACCCACTGTCGTTTCAGTGTTTATTATATGTTGCACTGTCTGTTTGCCTGATTTTCGCAATGTTTGTCGCTGCTTAGTGTTTATTGTTGTATCTCTTTGTTGTGGATTCTAATTCAGGCATGATCATAATCTATAACCTCTGTGAACACACAGAACACACCATTTTGATCAATGGTTACGCTAAATTCAAAATGTCTATGGCTGCGTCCGGAATCGCATACTTCCATACTCAATAGTACGCGAAATGAGTATGCGAGAGCGGTTAGTATGTCCGAATACATATTATACACAAAGAGGTACGCGAGAAGTACCCGGATGACCTACTTATTGGGCAGCCATGTTTGAGTATGCAAGCGATGCACACTTGCGGTCCGTTAATGTATCCCATAATGCAACTGGAGCTGCGTAGGCGTTCGAAGCGTAATAAGAAACAAGAAAGATAGCGGTCCTCTGTTTACGAGTGTAAGTAAGATAAATAAAATAAAACATTTTAAAGACGAATTAATAACAAAAACACGATAAATATCCAAAAGTTTGGCGAGTGGGGTTTGTAATGAGTCTGTAACCATGGTGATATTACGTCATCACGTCCCACGTCATCACTTGACGTTGGAAAGATGGCGCATGTAGTGCGTAGCAGTGTTGTGTGCATACTGCATACTTCTGTACTGGAAGTATGTACTTTTTTACCTGCAGAGTAGTGCATACTTTCTCCAATCTAGTACGTACTCTCTAAGTATGCGATTCCGGACGCAGCCTATGTGTCACTAAACCTGTGGAACACAGAGCCTGAATAGTGCAGTGGACGTGTATTTATTTTACATTTACATTTTACATTTTCAGCATTTAGCAGACGCTCTTATCCAGAGCGACTTACAGAAGTGCTTCTATAGTGAACATTTCATTTCTCAAGTTTAGGAAAACGTTAGAACCAAAGTGCCTTTTTTTTTTTTTTGAAATGGAAAAGAATGGAACAAAATGTTAGTAAATTTTATCTCAGAAAAATTTGGGAAAATAATAACATGCTAGACTGTCATGGTAGGTAACAGAATATTCTAATCTAATCTCTCCATTTATTAAGATTTTAACATCATGTTTTACACACTTTGGTACATTCATGACAGGAACAGTAGTTACTCATTACACAAGATACATCAGTTTAAGTTTAATGTCAAACAGTCAATTTAGTGTCTCCAATTCACCTCACTTGCTTGTTTTTGAAATGTGGAAGGAAACCGGAGTTCCCTGAGGAAACCAACTCGGACACAAAGAGAACATGCAGACTCCACACAGAAAGGACCCAGACCGCCCCCTACCTGGGGATCGAACCCAGGACCTTCTTGCTGTGAGGCGATAGTGCTACCCACTGAGCCCCTGTGCCACCCATCTAAGCTTTCTAAATAAAAGTAAAATTTACTGTGATTGAAACTTGAACACAACAGTTCAAGTAATTGAACAACATTCAATTACTAAAGTCAACAAATTGGCATGAATGGTGCACACTGATACCAAAATAAATATTTTAAAATGTAAGAAAATTAAATACAAATATGTTTTATTCTTGAAATGTTTTTAACAAAGTTTTAAATGTAAATGTAAATACATGCAAAATAGCTAAACCTTCCAGCATCACAAATTAATTCCATGTTTGGATATTTAAATGCCATTTGTTTAACAATGTGTATATTCAAATAGCAAAAACGGTTAAAGTTCCTCTTCCTTAAAGAACACTAAAACAAGCCTACAGGACCTAAAAATAACACCATTCATAAATAAATCACCAGATATTACTGGACTCTGTTCAGTGACTGTTTCTATTGCAGTACAAAAGTGTGTTAGCTATACATGTTTACTGGCTGACCAACAGACAGTGACTCAAACTCACTTCCATATTTAACAACCCTACACTAAAACATTCCAGGAAGCAATAAGGGGTAAAACAGAACAATACATCCCACAGCTGTAAAACTATTTGTCACAGAGCAGCTAAATGCCCTTGTCTCAGGGCTTTTTGTGCATAATATCCTAAAAAACAGCACATTAAAGGTTGACATTTGGAACTGACCTGACACGTCAGGCATTTAACTGACTAAGCCCATGTGCTTACTTGAAGTGGGAGATAAAACTGTGTGGGATGATTGTCTAAAATAACTAAATGTAAATACCAAGGAATGCAATAACAGTGTAAAAGAACAGAAGCAAAGTTTAGTACCTTCTCCTTCATCTTCTCAATCTTTTTAACAGAGCCGCGTCTGGGGTTCTTGTCCTCCAGACGGATGTGAAAGACCGGATCTCCAGTGCGGCCGATGTGCCTCTCCTCCTGCTTCTCGAACTCTTTCAGCTTGCTCTCGGCGCTGATGCTCTCCGTGTGGTACATGTGGTAGGTTTTCATCACCTGCAGAGATGAAAGATTAAAGCTCAAGCCAAGTCAACTACGCTCCAGAAAATCATTGCGCCGGCTCAAATTGATCACTTGACTTCACACGCTGCTTTTAACTCTTTTTAATTATCCTGTAAATGTGTGTGCATGTTTTTGCATGAGCTTGAGAGCATGAGATTAGTTAAACGCTTGAGCTGCACAGATGAAAGAGGAATTCAGACATTTCACACATTCTTCTGATGTTTCTGGATGATTACTGCTGTTTAGATATGGGTTTGTCAAAATGAGAGTCTTTGACTCTAAAGGCCTGGACTAGGATGTCTTTTATTTTATTGGTAATGTTTTAAATATCATGACGGTTGCAATCACCATGTACTACTTGATAAACACATTTTTTAATCCATTTTCTCCCTTTTTCTCCTGATTTTTAGTGCATTCGATTTTTACCCAATTGCATTACGCTTCCTCTCTACTGGTGTTGACCACCGCCCGATTAAGGAGAGTGAACTGACACACGCCCCCTCCGACACGTGTGCAGTAGCCGACTGCATCTTTTCACCTGCCTGAGGAGGGTTCATATGCGGATCAGCCTTGTGTACAGAGAGCCACACCCTGATCAACGCGTTATTCTTCGACTGTGCAGGCGCCATCAATCAGCCGGAAGAGATCGTAATTACATCAGTTATGAGGTCCCTATCTGGCTCCCTCCATGTATGAACAAGGAGCCGCCCAGCCCAGTCGGATGGCAGAGCTGAGATTCGATACGATGTATTTAAAATCCCAGCTCTGGTGTGCTAGTGTATTTTACCGCTGCGCCACCTGAGCGGCTCGATAAACACATTTTTAACGCATTTTTGATGGATTTAAGATTATAGACTACACTTACACAATATACAATATAAACTGTATTGTAAACTCGATTCATTTAAATGACCCCGTCAACCCCAACATAAACAGAAAGTTTAATAATTTACTAAAATCTTAACAAAAAACCACTGAGATTTGAAAGGTATTTATTCCCGGAGAGAATCCCCGGAGTTATCCTTACTCGTAGTAGTAAAACCAGCCTCAAAGGAGTGCAAGATATTACCTTTGTATTTCACTTAATTTGTTCAGTCAACACACGAGTATAACATTTGTGGATAGGCTGGTTTTAAATAATTTACAAGAATAAATACTACACTTCTTTGTGAGGTATATCATTATGGTAAAGTGTGTCCACAAGGCAAACAGAAATACATTCAAAGTAAAAGTCTAATCAGGTTGGAAATTGGATCATAGCAAGCACAGATCAGGAGATGAACACAACACATTTTGTTTAGCACAGGCGCCTGAGACCTCGACTAAAGGTGATGTTAACAAAACAGCTATATTCAAAACAAAAGTGCTTTATGGAACAATTTCAAAGAAGAAAACAAGCTCATCCCTGCCTGCATTGTTTAGCAAGTCTCTGCTACACATCGCTTTGAGGACGAGGGACGTGGTGTTTGGTTGTTGTGTTGATAGTAGCATAGTTTGTGAATGTTTTCTTTTCACAGGGAATACCAGAAAGATAACATTTGGGAAGGACATTGACTCTAAGCATGCTGGCAAAACAACATTTGAGCCAAATAAAATGAAGAATAATTCTGTCCTTGAGTGACCTTAATTCGAATCCTTATCTAAACTATCTGTAGCAAAGGCTCCCCAGTTAACCTGGAGGAGGTTAATTATGGATAGTTTAATGGGTTATTATTACTTAATAACTACTGGATACTTTAATACATTTTTAAATACATATTTTCTATTTATTTGATATGAACAAGAACACCTAATACAGTTTAAGAAACTGATACAAATCCCATACCATTAATAAATGTATAAATACCTTTTCAATGCACTGTTTTAGTTAATATTTGAATTCTATAACTAGAAGTATCCATAAATATTTGTTTTATACTGTAATGTTTCCTGGCTGGAAATGCTGGAAATGCTCAGTTTGGAAAGAGCTGAACTGAGCAGACTTTCCCAGAGTGGAAATACTATTAGCATGAAGTAAGGAGTTACTGTAACCATCCAGAGTCTGATATTCCCATTTCTTACTGCACTGACATAAGAAACACTACACCTCTAATGGGCCACAGAGGAGCTCTTTATTCACTCAAAACTCCCACACGCACCAAAAATCCTGCCCGGACCACAAGCAGAGACGAGTCAACACCTCGGAAGGGGCGTCTCAAAAATAATAATAATTTAAAAAAGTACAAATCCTACACTCTACCCAGGACACCTCAGTTCTTCCATGAGGAAACGTTTTAGCTGGAGTTTCGACTGTTGTTCTGCGAAGACCGAGCTGCTAACCAGCTTTTCCGATTGTATGAGTCATTGTTATTGTTACTGAGCTATTAGTAATTCTGAAATAACTTCAAATGTGTGCATTAGGAACTGACTCACCACAAACGAGTCTCGGACCGAAAGGTTAATAGTGTCTTCAAATGGAGACGCACAATAGATTCAATTAGACAACAGAACTCTCAAGCTGTCACAACTGCTAAAAGACTTGAGTAGTCATATTTATATTTCAACCTAATTTTTACCTAACACATCTGTAACGTACAGGGTGAGTCAAAATTATCTTAACACTTGAATGGCGGAAACCATTTATTCACAAAACATACTTCATATGTGTGAGATGATTTACAGGACAGTCTCAACCGGTTTGCCATCATGTTTAACACATAAAAACATAAAAGTTGCTTTTATCCAAGGCAACTTACAGCTGTGACAGTATACAATCTAAACAATTGAGGGTTAAGGGGCTTGCTTAAGGACCCAACAGTGGCGACCTGGCAGTAGTGGGGCTTGTACCGACAACCTTCTAATTACTAGTCCAGTACCTTAGTTTTAGGCTACAACTGCCCATTATTAATTTTATTATAATAATAATTTGCCCTTTTTAATGTGACTATGGATAAGGTGCCAATCCAAAGTTGGGCAACACAAAGCTGGGAGCTGGGACAAAGACAGTGTCCAGGCAAGTCAAGATTCCAATTCAGGTCCACGGGACTCACACTATCTACTAGCTGCAATACTGATCCACTCCTAACTTCACTTCATGCCATATTCATCCACGTGTTTATATCTCCACAGCTGACCCCAGTGTGGTAAAGGACGGCCCGTTTAAAAGCAGAACCCTCATCTACGTTCACTTCGGTCCATAACTAACTTGCAGAGCAACCACACTCATAAAACATGCTACAGTAAAGCCACAACTCTACTCAAAACACAACCTGCCTATAAATCTGTACCAAAACAAACAGAGTCAGTGGAAGTGTAGTGGAGGACAGGCTTTTACTGGGCCATCCTGGCTCCTCTGGAGTTCTGAGGCATATAATTGAGAACATGGCTGACCAAACCACAAGTCCAACTCTTTACTTATTGGTTTTATACTGTGTTTACGTTTCTGCATTTGGAAAAGTCATTTTTAGTAACATGTGAGCCCTGTTATTTTAGGCAACGGGTGTTATTGAGCTTAGTCTTAGTTTTAGGATAGTGAATCCCTTCTAAAAAGATACATCAGGTTTAAAAATGAGATCAGGCACCCAAAGAATGCGACAGTGGAGGTTTTGTTAATATATTAGCAACACCATAACCAGCAGTGGTCATGAGTCAAAAATAACATACAAGATATTTTTCTGAGTGGAAGTGATGTTGTTCCCTGTTTTCCTGTCATAAGAACAACACAATAGGCTCCCTGTTGATTTTCCAACGTGTGTCACAGGGAGTACAGCATACTAGGGATGTCAGTGATTAACTGGTTAAATGATAAACCAACATGAGTTTCACATCAAATCTACATTCTGATTGTTGGACTGGTTCCGCTCATGATGTTTATGTTTATTTAGTTGCTAAACTTAAATTCAAAGCATGTCAAAGCATGAAGACTTGTGAATATGAAACCTTGTGATGTGTTTCCTATTTTAATGGGGAGCTAGTCAACTCTTATTATTAACAATTATTGGTTAACTGTTGACTAGTGATGTTTGTTTATCGATTATCGATAAGGGCAGCTGTAGCCTAGTGGTTAAGTAATCAAAGGTTGCCGGTTCAAAAGGTTGCCGGTTCAAGCCTCACAACTGCCAGGTTGCCACTGTTGGGCCCTTGAGCAAGGCCCTTAATCCTCAATTGCTTAGACTGTATACTATTGTAAGTCGCTTTGGATAAAAGTGTCTGCTAAATGCAGTAAGTGTAAATGTAAATGTAAAATGATTATCGTCACTACAACATACTAAATACCTACAAAACCTGGTGGTGCATAAATATGACATACTACTTAACATGACTGTGTGGTTGAATTGGCTTATACATATTAATTTTACATTGTTCCTATCCTCGAGCCTAAAGGTCAAATTTCTGTCAAATTTTTTCCCTAAATAATTAATCAAATTTCTAACAAGTGACAGTAAACAAAACTCAACAGAAGTGTTGGAATACATGGAATATCCCCATGTTTATGCCTAAAGAAGATAATTCATGAAACTATAGCCACTTAAGAACTGATAAGCAATATTAAATGCTACAAGACTACAGGAAGCACTTTATCTGGCTTTCTCATCAGCCGTGTCATTTCCTGTTGAGTGTGTGCCTGTAACACACAGCTACCGCTTGCTTTCCTTAATGGTCAATCTCTGCCAGCAACAAAAAACAGCATTATTAATATTATTATTATATTACTAATTTCTTATAATATTTTAACTCCAGGGTTAATTTAATGGCCAATTATGGTAAAACAGCATGTAACAGTTATAAGTGAAGTATAATTTCTGAGTTCTAATATGACATTTATTTGTATTTTGTATTATATACAACTGTAACTTTATGTAATAATGAATTCTTTCAGCATCAGTAAACACTTAGTTCTTAGTTGAAGGACCAGCTATTAATGTCCTGGTACCAGATACCACAGGACGCCTTCAGATGTTTCTGAATCCATGTCTCTGTGGGTCAGAGCGGTTTTGACAGGTGGTCCTAATGTTTTGTCTCATGGTTGTGTGCACTCATATTATATGTAATGACAAAAACAAGAGTGTTTGAATATTTGATATCCCTGCTGAACATGCATCTTCAGAGCATTCCCATGACGCCTGACAACCCTAATCCCAGCAGAGCAATGAACTATTGAACAACAGTTTAAGTGTCAAGCAAGAGGCGGGCATGCAAAGCTAAAATCCAGCATAACACCTTCTGTGAACTACAAATTTCCAACAGACTGTAACCCTGGACAGGACACCAAACCATCGCCGTGCCTCAGCCAAACCCCCTAGAACATAGCCAATCATGTCTGTAGGTAGACATAACCAACCAATAGCATAGCTGAAAATTCAACCCTGGGTCTCAGAGGTAGTTCTATTTATTCTATTCTATTCTAGTCTAGTCTAGTCTAGTCTAGTCTAGTCTAGTCTAGTCTAGTCTAGTCTAGTCTAGTCTAGTCTAGTCTAGTCTAGTCTAGTCTAGTGGGCTGGCATAATTTACCATTGCACCACCCGAGAGGCCCTTGTATTAAGGTGTTTCATATAATTTATGTTGCAAATCTACAGTCTGTTACACTTAATAAAACACCTAGTACAGCTGTATGTATCGTACTTAAGCTAGGAAAACCCAGAACACAGTTCTTTACAGTGTATTGTTTGGTACTTACAGTGTAGAGCTCGTTGAGGACTTTCATCAGATCCTCCTGCAACTGAAAGGCGATTTCTTTACTCTGAAGAGAAAACAAGAGAAGAGAGTAAAACATCTTCATATTTTATACAACTGATAAATCAAAAGGGATGATTTCATTTCTAATCCCACTACTGGTATGTAGTGCCTAATGACAATCAAACAGTCTATACGTGACAGCCAAGAACACATGGATCCAATCAGTGCTGATAAATGCATGCAGTTTATAACAAAACATGATGCTTTGAATTAACGGGACCTTACCTTCAAAAAGAGCATTTATCTGTCCAACAAATGATAGATTTTCATTCATTTATTTATATTCTGACAGAATAAGGTAACTTTAAAAATGCCAGAAACTAAGATGTAAAGAAAGAGCAGGTAGACAGCATCAGAATTTCTGAAGAGCTGTTCTACAGTGCTGCTGCACGTGCAGATAATCAGAGATCAGTGATGGCTTCCGGTCTCCTGCTAACACAATCATACCTTCACTAATGTGATTCTGAACATACTTCCTAGCAAGCAGTTAGTGGAGAGGTGAACAAGTCAGTCAATCTTTAACAGCATCAGACACAGTACTGTACATTCAGAAAGCAGTCAGACCTCTGCATTTTGGCCCAATTCTATTACACATCCAAATCCAGAACTATCTGGAACTATCTATCTAATTTGCCACTGTTTGTTTCTAGCCACGAGTCTTCCTACTCGTGAAAGTAGGAAGAGTTTGTTCCAAGAAACTGCCTGTAATACAATATTTGAGTGTTCCCAAGACCACAGTGGCCTCAATAATTTAAAAATAAGAAAAAAATCTTGGTCAGAGAGGTAAGAAGAGCCAAACAATCTATCTAATAAAGCTCCAAATGTCATGTCTGGAGATGGGAGAACCTATATGGACAAACAACTATCTTTACTAGGCCTTTATGACAGTGGCAGGATAAAAGCCAGAGTTGAGAAAAAAGCATTTCATAGCCTGCACGGAGATTGCTAAATATAATTTTTAAACATGAGGTTAAAAATCTAATGAGATGAAAATTAATAAATTAATAACAGCACCTCTGGTGAAAAACGTCCCTACAGTATAACACCGTGATGGCTGCATAATGCAGTGATAAATGTGCTTCTCAACAGCAGGGACAAGAAGTCTGGTAAGATTTAAAGGATAGATGAATGCAGCCAAATACATAAAACATCCGTAATGAAAACCCATTCCAGAGTGCACACAAGCTCAGACTAAGATGACGGATCACCTTCAGCATGACAAGGGCCCAAAACATACAGCCAAATCAACAATGGAGCAGCATAAGGACAAATCTCTGAATGTTCGAGTGGCCAAAAGCCAAAGCTAGACTTGAACCCTATAAAAAAATCTCACTATCCAGCCTGACTGAGCTTAGAAGGATTTGACATGAAGAATGATTTTCACTTTGTCATTATGCGTGATTGAGTGTAGACTGATGGGTAAAATGGTAATGGCCTGAATACTTTCTGGATTTATTGTTTGCCACTGTTTGCTTAAAAATGTTTGTTTAGGCTTCATTTTCGCACTGACAACAATGTTCAAAAACAAACAAAACATGAATTTAATGTGATTATCATGGCAAATCTGGTATAAGAATAACTGATATTAAGGTTCAAGTCCCATTCGTATCAATTTTTCCACAAACAAATCAGTTTGAAATGTCTAGTCAAGCACCTGTGGGTTTTCTCATTTAAATTTAGTTGGTTGTTTTAAATCTAACTGGATCAGTCTGCATTTTTTCTTAACCTACTGTATGTTGTCACACAATTATTCTTCACCATGATTTTAAATATATTTTTTTCTTTTCTATCCTTTTCAATTTTGCTGCAGTCTTCATTTATACTCACTCATAAACAACTATAGTCAATTTAAAATGGTACGAGTCAAACTCACAGTTTTTTTGTCCAGATCTGCCACTGGCATTAGTCTAGCACTCACATAGGCATAGGGTAGAAAGCTCCAGTTTATGTGGTATTTTTTTCTTTTCTATTCTTTCCAATTTTACTGCATTATAAGTTGGTAATTAAAGTGAGGTTTACAATTATATGAGGTTTACAATTGAGGTTTACAATTACAGGTGAGTAATAAGTTGCAAATTAGATGATGATCAATTGTTTGTTTGTTTATTAGGATTTTAACGTCATGTTTTACACTTCATTCATGACAGGAACGGTAGTTACTCATTACACAAGGTTCATCACCTCACACAAGGTTAAATCAAACACAGTCATGGACAATTTAGTGTCTCCAATTCACCTCACTTGCATGTTTTTGGACTGTGGGAGGAAACCGGAGCACCCGGAGGAAACCCACGCAGACACGGGGAGAACATGCAAACTCCACACAGAAAGGACCCGGACCGCCCCACCTGGGGATCGAACCCAGGACCTTCTTGTTGTGAGGCGACAGTACTACCCACTTAGCCACCGTGCCTCCCAGATGATGATCAAAACACCAAGCCTTACAAAACCGACCAAACAAATTCACTCCTCATTATTGCTCTTTTTAAATGAATCCAGTTGGGTAGAGATCAGCACACAAGCTGTTGTTGATTCTGTAGCAGTAGCAACAGACAATCATGACTGTATGCAAAGCTATGACAAAGCCCGTCGTAAATCAGTGCAGATGAAATGTACTGGCTTGCAACAGCTCAGAGGCTTCACAGCAGCAGGTTATAAATTCTGAAGCCATATTCCAAATGAGGACAAGCTTAAGTGCTCGCCAGTTTTTGCACTTGGTGTATTTTACAATCACAGTGAAGCTGAAGGTCACAAAAAAGCTCTCTGGCCAAAAGTATGTGGACACACCTACTCATTAAGGAGTTCATTGATTTCACACACCTATTGCTAACAGATGTATTAAATCAATAATATTAAACAAATTATAGTTGCAATCGAAAAATCACCCCCACGTTAGGTATTATGGTCATGTGTATAGAATTTAATATATCAAAAAAGAGAAGATTTAATTCTCTTAACAAATATACAGGTGCACTATTATTCAACCCCCAGCCTCAGTACTTGGTAGAACATCTGTTTGCCTTGATAACCTCTGATGAAGTTTGAATTTTGGTTGAATGCTAACAAGCTTCTAAAGCCTCTCTTGTGCAATTTACAACCTAAAATCTTCTGAAATGCCTTCCTAGAAAAGGACTTATAACCCATAATAGAAAGCAACTAAATAAGTGTATACATAATGGATACAAAATGGAATTTCCAACAAGCTCATGGTCAGGTGTCCACTAACTTTTGGCCATGTGATGTATTAGATCCACAGGAGCTATTACATTTACATTTACGGCATTTAGCAGACGCCTTTATCCAAAGCGACTTACAGTACTGGGACAGTTTACAGTCTGAGCAATTGATAGTTAAGGGTCTTGCTCAAGGGCCCAACAGCAGCAACCTGGCAGTGGTGGGGCTTGATCCAGCAACCTGCTGATTACCAGTCAAGTACCTTAACCGTTAGGCTACAACTGCCACATTACTAGGCCAACTGCTGTTACATGTTTTGAAATAAACAAGAAGTTTTTTCCCCTGTAATTCCCCTTGTAGAGACACAAGATGAGATAAAGCAAAACCCAGCCAATCACAAAGCATCACACCTTTACAATTCCATTTATACTTGGATAATGAAACATATACTGAAGCACCAACATGCATCCTGTGTGTGGTCCGACAGTGAATCATCTTCAAAAACAGTCAATCAGCACTTTTTTAAGATTTAAGCAAAAAAGCCCAGGTGAACGCAGCCGTACTGTTCCTGCTCACCAATCCGTCTCGTTTTCATCAGATTCTGTAAACTCTAAGAATTCTTCGCTCTTCTGAAGGACCATAAATGTCCCAGGCTTTCAAAAACCTCTGTCACATATTACTTAGCCACACTTCTGACAAAGTATCAAGCAGGTTTAACAGCGTATGAATAAATCAGCTGTGTGTACATGCCAGTAGGGGTTCATGCTTAAGGTTTATTACTTAAACTGGGCTGTGATCAAAGGCAGCTGAACACGCTGATTACAGGGCAAAGCACACTTTTAATCCCGCTATGAATTCCTGACTTCAATAAGACTCAAGTAGAACACACCGCTTCCTGTTCTGTCAAAACACTGACAGAACACAATGAAGTGCAAAGAGTGTGAAGTCAACGACATGACAGAAACGTCCTAATGTGATGACTGAAGACATTTTAACACGACATGTAACATTGTACAGTATATTATATATTTTATGTAACATTTATTGCAAAAACAAAGATACCTTATTTAAGCAACCAAGTACTTACATATATAAATAGCTATGGCACCCTTAGATGACTAGTTAGGTATTATTTAGACAGCTACTTGATTAGTTTAATTTAATTGAAATTTAAATTAAAGATAATTTTGGCCTGACATGTAAAGTATTTAATATATTATTAATTATCAATACATCAACGAAATAGGTCTGACATGTATCAGAATACGTGAAGCTGCAGCTGATCTTGGAGTTTCTGGTTTCTAAACCCAGACTGATGTTAACCTCACTCATCTGTGCACAGTGTCGCTCACATTCCAGCAGCCTTCGTTTTTAAGGTGGTTCTTGAATTACTGATCTGATGACGCAGAAATATTTTTCTTAGAATAACTTGACAGTTTGTGTTTTCTTCCTGACTTTGAAAAGAAATGACTGTTCCATTTACTTTTCAGTCAGTAGCCTGGTCACATGGTCACAGAGAAGTCTGGAGATAAGATCTACCACTAACAAGAACTTAAGAGGCCATGCCACAAAGTTAAATTAAATTATAGAACTTTCTACATAACCAAAAGTATATGTATACGTTTTACTTTGACTATAGCAGAAAAACGATTGCTGACTTCAAATTAGTGAGGTGTAGCTCATTTTGACTATATAAAGCATTTTAACTTTATTGGCTATATACAGCTATTGTATTTTCCAATTACCCATCTATTCATTCTGTAATTTGATCATTTAAATAAAGTCTCTAAACAAGACTTTATTGTATTATATGAGGGTTTCTTTGGTTGGTTTTTAAATTTAACCTAACTGTTCGAAATTTTTCAGTCTTTTATGGTGGTGAACTGAACACGTCATCCATCTTTAAACTGTCTCTATTTTTTCTTTATATTTTTTGTTTATGCATTCTCCCCTTTTTCTCCAGACATTTTAGCACGTCCAATTGCCAGATTGCGTCATGCTTCCTCTCCAATAATGCCGGCCCCGACTCTGATTGAGGAGAGCGAAGCTAACCCACGCCCCCTCCGACATGTGGGTGGCAGCCGTATGTATTCTGTCACCTACACTAGACGAGATCAGCTGCGGATCAGCACTGTGTACGGAGAGACACACCCTGATCAACGCACTTCTTCCCCGCCCATGTGCAGGCACCATCAACCAGCCAGCAGAGGTCGTAGTTGCATCAGTTATGAGAGAGTCCCTATCCGGCTTTAATATCCCACCCCTATATGAACAACTGGCCAAAGCATTCACTAATGGACTAAATAATGTCACCACAGAAGCACTAAGATTATGTACAAGGATTGTATTTATTAATGGGCTAAACTACAAAAAACCAACAATATCATCACAATAGAATACATTGTTATACATATGTTAAGTTAATATCTGGTAGTAGGGGTGTAACGATGCATCGCGATGCAAAAATGTAGCGATGTGCATCGTGGACATCTTCGCGATTGCACGTGCGTTCTGTAATTTATTAGTGATGGGTTACTCTTAAAGTAAACGACGGGATCCGGCTCCTCATTGGGAGCCGATTCGTGTTTTTTCCGGGTTTTTTTCTGTTAAAGCCGCACGTGATTGATTTACACTGAGCAGGAGGGGAGGGGTTACATACACACACACACACACACACACACACACGGAAAGCGAGCACACAAACAGGAGGGAGTGAGAGAGAGAGAGAGAGAGAGAGAGAGAGAGAGAGAGAGAGAGAGAGAGAGAGAGAACTTGATTTACAGAAAAAAGTTTTACAGAGCGCTTTACATTGTTGAGTGATGCTTTGATGATGTTGTGTTGTTCCACTGTAAATGCAAATTTACAAATAATATACACAATCAGACCTTTTTGTCTAATTGAGATGGGTCTTTTTTGTATTTTATAATTTATTGTTGTGGCACTCTGTTCCACGTTAAGTATATAAATAAATCCATTTAAATAATAAACATTTAATAAAATGTTTTTTTTTACATTAGTATTTCATTATACATGTAATTTGGTAATAAATTAGTTTAAACAACAACAAAAAATCTGTTTAAAGACTCAGCTCAGCTCAATGAGCATGTTTGATTACTTTGATTTTCAATTTAAGATGGCGATAAGTAATTTTAAATTTGGTAAACCTGTTAGTAGGCTACAGTAAAGTACTCTGTTCTTGGTAATTACCTTTAAATTGCAGGGGACTGAAGTTTTTTTTTTGCTTAAAAATGTACAAGAAAATGTGCATTGTTTTGCACTGTTTACATTTCAGAAAAAATCGCGAGAAAATCGAATCGTGAACTCGAATCGAATCGTGAGCAGAGTGTATCGTTACACCCCTATCTGGTAGTGATTGAATTAATATGTGCATGAGAAGGCAAATAATAATCAATAATAATAATAAAGTAAGGAAAAAAGTGAGCAGGAGACAGAGCAAGGCAAAAAATTTATGAATGAGGAGAAGACACTGTTCCAAAAATACTTTCTAATATTGTAAGTTAAAAATAGGTCAGAACTCACAAGAATTTAGTCACTTTATTATACTCCACCTTTAAGATGAAAGCAGCTGTGGAGCACATGTGGCAGATCTGTTCTTTTATCATAATCCCTCTAACATCCCACACATTAATAAGTACCTTTGCCACATGTCAGGACCAACTCACATCAGAACATGCCATTCCTGCTCATGTCAAGACAAAGCTACTATTTTCCTGCTATAAAAACGACCCTCTCTGATTCCCCAGCTCAGGGCCTCATGGGCAAACTTCTCAACTACCCTCAGTTGACACTAACCATCTCTCTCAATATTCCAACCTTGTAATTTAAACCTGTGGTCGACTTAAGTGACTCCACCGTATGGGAGCACATGATCCCTTTAGGAGTTGTCCTTCCTGTTTGTGGTTTGCACTGAAGAAAGAACTGCAGAAGCTCCTCCTAAACTTGTCAGAAGGAACCGTGATTAAAGCTTCTCTTTGGATGTTTTTCAGAGCAAAACCACAAATGACCACATGGCCAGACCTATACCTTACTGCTCCGAGGAAGAAATATTGGTGCAGGCACTGTTTAAAAGAAAGGCAGAAACCACAAGACTAGCAGAATATCCTGTTTTACTGAGGACTAAATGCAGAGAGGTCAGCCATGTCTCTGGTGGGTAGTAGTTTACGACATCACCAGCAGAGACCAGATGCTCGGTATTTAAGGAATATGGTAAGAGTTAGTTGGGGGGAAGCAACAGGAGACCAAACTGTATTAAACATTAGTCAGATAGAAGGTGCTTTAATATGGTTGGAATCAGGGGCAAGCTTAAACAGTATTTAATTTATTAACATGTATTTTGACAAAACTGCATCCCAAACCACATATTACTCCAGTAAATAGCAAGTCAGATTAGTACATCAACAGTTGTGACATTAAGGTTTTGTCATACTATTTAGTAAACAGTACGTGGTTTGGGACATAGCTGAGTACATGTGTCACTGAGCTTAGCTACATTTGCTGGTGTGAACCACAGTCAACAATAAAATACAAGAAATTGCATTACAATCCTAGTTAGAGCATTAATAATAATAATTAGCATTATTATTATTATGTTTGTTTAATAGGATTTTAACGTAACCTTTGGGTACATTAATGACAGGAACGGTAGTTACTCATTACACAAGATTCATCAGTTCACAAGGTTATATCAAACATAGACCTGGACAATTTTGTATCTCTAATTCAGCTCACTTGCACATCTTTGGACTGTGGGAGGAAACCGAAGCACCCGGAGTAACTCATGCAGGCACGGGGAGAACATGCAAACTCCACACAGAAAGGAACCCAGGACCTTCTTGCTGTGAGGCAACAGTGCTACACACTTAGCCACCGTGCCACCCTTTTATTATTAAAAACATACATGTGAACAACAGAATTGCTACCCACCATAATTACACTACCAACTTCTTTACTTAAAAGAGTACTGAACTTGTTCCTCCCAATACAAAATTTGACCGTGGCTTAGCATCAAAGTATCAACATTCTTAACATCTCTAGTTCGCATAATTGCCAAATAAAACAGAAGCATTTCTAACCTTTTTCATCAGGCGTGTGGAGTCCTCGCTGATCTGCATAAAGCGCATGATGACGTTGTTCAGGTAGATATCACTCAGCGTGGCGTGGTCTTTGCTCTCCCGTCGTACCTGGTTCAACAATAAATACCAGCAGTTCACTGGAGAAAGGAGGTTCTGGTCTTTCCTGGAGCAAAATAAAGAGAAAATTAAAATGTAAGTTGGCTAGACCCTGGAAAAGTAGAAACAATAGCAAATGTGTTTTAAATCTAGTTAGGCTTGGAAGGCCTGGCTCGCAATAAACGGTTGAAAACATCCCAAAGGTGTTTAATGTGGTCAGGGTGTAGTGCAGGCCACTGGAGTTTCCTCGCAACAAAATAGTCAAACTATATATTTATTTACATTTTCAGCATTTAGCAGACACCTTTATCCAAAGTGACTTATAACTAAGACAGTATACATTGCAAGCAATTGAGGGTTAAGGGTCTTGCTTAAGGGCCCAACATTGGCAAGCTGGCAGATGTGGGGCTCGAACCAGTGACCTTCCCATTACTAGTCCTATACTTTAACCTCTGAGCTACCCTGCCCCCTGTATTTAAGAACCTTATTTTGGGCACAGTCATGCTGGAATAGGATATGACCTTCCTTTGTGAACTGTTGCAGCAAAGATCAAAAAACATCATTTATTTAATAAAAAGTAAACACTCTCTGGACGGACGGACGGACGGACAGACAGATACTTTATTAAGCCCGAAGGAAATTAAGGCCTCAGTAGCAAGTTACATAAATCAAAAGGTAAAAGTAATAGTACACACTACAGAGATTCACATTATACAAACAAGTATCTGTATAATCCAGCAACACTCAGACAACACACAACAACAACAACAGGACCTGAGGGTACATATGGAGGTGTTATTTCGGTTTACATCGCAAGGCTGGTATAGATTGTGAGTAACAGAAATAAAATATAAATTATAAAGTAAATTGTAAAGTGAATTAAGAGCTGTAGGGTTTCCTCATAACTGCTGTAATTACATCCTTCGCCTCCTGCACAATGAGACGAGGGATAATGGAGATCAGTGCGTGACTCTGTGCATGATACAGATCCCTATATAAAACTCATCAAAACCTATAAAATGGAATCCTGCTCTTATCAGCATGGTGTTATTGGTTCAAGCCCAAACAACTGTACAGCTGAACACGTTTAGCATGAACTGGAAAACTGATTTTGAGCCAGGCCTTCTCATCCAACATCAGTGCCGGACATCACAAATGCTTTTTTGACTTATTGGGCATACATTTCCACAGACACACTCCAAAAACGGTGTAAAGCCTTTTTAGAAGAGTGTGAGCCACATATTTACACACATGGTTTTGGAACAGGATGTCCATCCAGCTCATGTTCACATACATTTGGTATTAAAAGCTAAGTTTGGAGAATTCTCTGCAGCAGGTCTATGTTGCGTGGGTTGTTCGTGTAGTACTTCCTTAGGATAATCGAAACCACTCACTACCCTTCAAAGCATGCAAAATAAGCAGCACGTGTCAACACAACAGGTGCTTCGACACACAACACCACATCCTATCCCTGAACCCTATGGCACGGACATCCACATTCCACACTGACACAGAGGCAGAGAGAAGATCCTACATCCTGATCAGCTGAGATGGTGAAAGAAACTCACACTTTTATGAACTGCAAAACATTCCTCAAAAACAGGAAACTAATCTCAGGAATTAAACATTATATGTGTGAATCCACTGCACGTGGATTTCTCACAAGAACCAATCCTCAGAGTTACCAAGAGGCTTAAAAACCAAGACTGAATGTCCAGTCATGCCAGACTGGATCAAATGGATAATGAAACTGAGCTAAAGCCAAGCGAGGTGAGTTTTGTAGGAGAGGATTTCGGTCTGGAGAGACAGTTATGGCAGACCACACATGCCTATTTAGACTGCAATTAGCATAAAACCTTTCACGAGACTTCACCAGAATCCTAAGCTGGCTGCCACTCATTTCTTTTTTTATATAGATTAACATATGGAAGGCATGTGACGAAGCTGAAGAGTGCTAATGGGGGCTAAAATGAGAAGTGAAATCATGCAAGTTTCCTTAAAACTATGTGGTTAGTGTCTGCAAAGTCAAACAAAAGCAAACGTCTGCCTTCACATGACACATGGTTCTGGGATAATCGTATTTTTAGGAAACTGTGGGGCTCAGAATGTCCTGTTTTTACCGAAGTGTGAAATCAATCTAATTACGTGGCTTTAACAAAGACATTCTCAAGTACTGATAAGTACTGTGTCATATGAATTCGGAACCGGCAACGCATCACACTACAAAGAGTCACCGTGTTCAGTTATATCAGTGGAAATCTTTAAATAGCAAAAATAGTAAAAGAAGAATTAGTAAAAATTAAGCAGAGACAAAGGTACAGGACCAGTCAAAAATATAAAGAAAGACTTTCTACTCCTTCGGTCATCCGTCCCCGTTCTGCCCTGTAATAGCATGTAACTGTGTAGAAGTCTTCCTAATGGTAACAAAAGGAAACCAAATTACCAGGAAAGAATTCCATGTGGTCACAGACTGAACATACCAAAATCCACAAAGACAGTAACTGGAGCTTACGATCAATAACCAGATAAGTGCAGAAATCATATTTTGGTAATAATTCAATCAACAGTTTACAAGCACTCAAGTAATCTAATGATGAAAAAACTCGGGGTCCACGTACATCAATGATTAGATTTTCTTTCCGGAGGGGAGGTGGTAGTGTTAGTACTTTTTAAATCAAGTATTTTATAATTAATCTATTTTATCAGCCAAGTAGAAAAGAAAAGAACAATTGGTTAATATCTACACCAACTTAATATCTTTATACCATCGGCTTATGTATTTGTAGTTTTTTCACCTATTTTAAAGCATTTAAAGCATTTGGTTTACTGATTATTTACTTATATATTTGGGTGTTTTATGACAGTATATTACACATAATTGTCATTTTTCTTCATTTGGCCTAATCAAGACAGCTAATTTCACAGTTGCAGGTTTACCTACAGATTGAAAGGAAACATTAACTGGGTTATTATTCTGTAAATAAAATAAAAGTAAAATGCGAAGTAAAATGACATGCCAACTGGGTCATAAACTAAAATAATTGCCAGATAAATAACCAGTAAGCTGCTACTCAGGGGATGTGCAATACCCCACTACTACCTCACTGCAGTTTTTCAACTATCATCGATTGTCTTTTTTACAACTATAGTTTTTAGCTTTTATTCCTTATATTTAAGATTTTTTAGGCATATATATATATATGTGTGTATTGTGAATATGTATATACTTCTTGCTTCTTCTTTACTTATTGTATGTAAAAGCGCAGTTGTATTGCTGCTCAATTTTGTTGTACACTCTGCAATAAACAATAAAGGCATCTTATCTGATCTTATCTTAAAATGTGAACAAAGGCTGATGAATTACCACATAAACACTGGGTCAAATAAAACTAAAGCAAGTGATGATTCATGATTCATCAGTTCAGCTTCACTGTTAAACAAGGACAATTTTGTATCTCTAATTTAACTAACTTGCTTGTCTTTGGACTGTGAGAGGAAACCAGAGCTTTTGGAGGAAAAACCCACACATACACGGGGAGAACATGCAAACTCCACAAAGAAAGGATCCAGACCACTCCACCTGGGAATCAAACCCAGGACCTTTAATGCTACCAAACAAGCCACGTGCCACCCCTGATAGAGTTTTAATTATTTATTTGTTATTAATTCATTATTATTTGGAGGCCAGAAAATCTCACTGGCAAATGTTTAGTAGCATCATTCAGGTTTGCTTCATTGTGGTTTATTACTAGTTATTACTGTTTGTTCTTTGTTCTGTGATAAGAAAGAAAAGGCAAACATGTTATTACATTTATTAATTGTACATATGTTTTTTTAATATTTAGGAATTGTTTCCAGCTTATGTTTAGTATTTACTTTAAATTTCACTGAATGTAGTAACTACGGTCTGTTCTTTTTGCTGTTTTCCAGTGCAGAGAAAATCTCATGAGTCAACACACACATTTTAATGCTAACTCATTCTCATCCACCAGCAGCTGGTGTTTCAGCCGACACTGTCTGACCCGAAGCATCATTTTCAATCTTTCAAGGGAATCCTTTGCAACAGACAAAAACCTGCAATGTATTTGGCATTCTGTGTCAGTATTTAAACCATCCATGATCTGACAGGCTTGTATATCACACAGTAAGAAAACAGGGACTCTTGGGTGCTGTAGTTACACTCTTTCACAGATGCTGAACTCATCTGGCTCGGCAGCAAACAGGCTGCTTTATTTACAGAAGCCCACAGCAAACACAGTTTCTTTCTTTTCCACTAGTTCAGACATTATGCAAAGGATGGAAGACGCTGGCAGTATAACAAGATCACAGACTTGTTTTAAATGCAGATTAACGTTCCAGGTTCACCATCCTCACTTACAGAAAACTTTCAGACAAATGTATTTAATAATCTTCACTATTCAACAATGGAAATCTCTAAATATTAGGATTTATATGTACATATTTAGATGATCAGTGCTTGGTATCAGAAAATACTTGAGGATTGAGTAGCAATTTTTGTATAGGAAGAAAAAAAGTAGTATTATGCACTATTCCTTAAACTATGCAGCTATTAAGTAATTACAATAATTTGTCATTGGAATATGGAGACTGGAATAAACACACACCATTTTCAGGAAAGCTGGGTAAAGGATCTGTGATTTGTTAATTCTCTTAAACTGACAAAGTACAAAGAAATGATTTACCAAAGGTTCTTGATTTTAGTTCATAAACATGAACAAGTTTAGAATTTAATGCCCACAACACACTCAAAAAAAGTTGGGAGTTTTATCATGCTGCGAATGTTTATGCGAATGCGAATGGCCTAAACCCTATCAAACATCTGTGAAGAAACCTGAAGCAGGCAGTTCACAGATGTTTGCCCACTTATCAGACACAGTTTGACACACATCTGCCCTAAAAAATGGGATAAACTACCAAAATCCAAATGTACAAAGCTAGATACCATCCAAGAAAGCTAGCAGGTTCTATAAAGCAATGAATAGTCTAAATACTTGTGTGAATAAGATATTTCAGTTGTTTTTTTTATGAATGGTAAAAAATCTAAAAATATGTATGTTCACCTTGTCATTATGAGTGATTAAGTGTAGATTCATGGGTAAAAATTACAACCATTTAAAATCAAATCCTCTCATGTGTGCACAATTCAAGTGGTCTAAATACTTTCTGAATCATCTTTACATTAAAAGTTTTTAAAGTCTTGTACTCAAACTTATTTAAAAATATCTACAATAACAATGATAAAAAGTAAACGTTATAAATGTAGTGTCCCTACATTTGCATGACATATACATGCTGCTGTACTGAGACTATATGCATCCCAAAATAGCTTAACATGCTGACATGGAAACCTTCCAGGCTCTGGGTTTAGGAGTTTTGGCCTGGACCTGCTCTACAGCATGTATAGCTGTTCAACCTCCAGATGCACAACATATATTCAGGACTCTGCTCATTCACATCTGTTTTGTGCACATTCATGCATGCCTTCCTAAAAAAATCCAGATAAACCAGGCTAATGTGGGCAGCTGTTTATGACATGACTCATATGGATTCCTGTAACTCTAAGCTGATCAGAGAGGTTTACCAGGTGAGTATCTAGTTAGTACACTTTGTACTTACTTGTATTGCTGGTGATCCTTTGTGCTTCTGGTCTTTGCCATGAAGCGCTCAGCCAGCTTCTCAAGGTTACGAGAATACTCCATCTCAATCTCTGCCTTCTTGCGAAAGAAATCCTGGAGGTCCTGCAGGAGCTGAACCCTCATCTCCGTCTGCTGCTCCAAACATTTCTGCTGTTCAACCAGCTGAACTCGAATCTCTGAACGCACACAAACGAATATCTCAATCAAATCATAAGAAAGCTATACAAGATCACAATAATGCCATGTGCTATTGACATCAGTAAAACCTAATACAATAAACCTACAAAAAACATGGGCTAGCACATATGCTCTGTATATGTGCTCAAATTATTTACATTTAAAATGTGTTTGTCTGCAACAATACATATCGTTACCCTGTTTGATGAGACTTTATTATATAATATATTTTTATTTAAATCTATACGTCACCTTTTAAGGTGAGGTTGAATATTTCCGAATTGCATTATTACTGTAAAAAGCAAGGCTATGCATACACGAAAATGTACAGATGTGCGACATTAAATAAAAAACAACAAATTATTGAAGAGAGATGGAAAACTAAAACAGCTTTGATTTGTCTTGGTAAAGTCTTGAATTTGTTGCTTAAATATTAACATTCTGCATATGAGAATTTCTAATAAATCCTTTAGGGAAATGACTATTGTTTGATAATGTTAGTCCAGTATTAGACATCCATGTATTTATCAGTTTTTTAATTTAGCTGATGAGTTTATCATGTGCCATGAACAGACAGTTAATACACCGTTTTTAAAAGAACCACATTAACTTAAATGAAATCAGACATTACCACACTTACAGAGAACTTTAATAAGGTAACCCACCTCCCACTCCCCATGTAATACTCACCTGTCATAAGAAATAGAGTTTATTAAAGCTGAATTTCGCAGTGCTCTACACTGTTCTGAACACGCTAAGTGCACTTGCTCTTCCCCTGAGAGTTGCCGTGTTTAATGGATTCTTTATAATACGAGATATCAGGCCCTGACATTTTCACTTCGGGAGGACACAGATGAATGAGGTAATCTAGAGGCATACATGCTCAGATAAGAAGCAATAACATCATACTTCATTCATACAGTGAGCCTTTTTTCAAATAAATAAATTAAAAAGGTCATTTATGTAACCTCAGCCAAGAGCTACAGGAGCAGACTTTTCCTAATAAATCCTGATCTGTCTGAGATCAGACATCAGCAGGTTTGGAAAATCTAACTCTGCTAGACAGTCATGTATTCAGGTAGATCATGTGATTAAACCAGCATAAGTTTTAGTCATTACCAGCATAAATGCAGGCATAGACTATATTGAGGACGAGGAGAGCAACATGTGGAACCAGACAGTTGTGTTAGTTCCCAGTAAGTTTTAAGCTCAGGTAAATACAGTCCCTGATTTAGACTTCCTTCCGAATAGTCTTTGGACAGTGAGGTAAGTGCTTTGTAAATATGGGACAATGGCAGTTTGGAGAATTTAAGGTTCTAATTTGCTTCTTCAAAAGTACATCTGATCACATTCCAAGGAAAAAAAGATTTAAAAAAATTAAAAGCCTGTATCTTTTATTGTAAAAAAAAAAAAAAAAAAAAAAAAGAACAGGGCAGTAAAAACATGGGAGAAAGATACTACCCACCAACTTTAGGACAATTGTAATGCTTTAGGTTAAAACAAGTTTAAACATGACTTAATGTACCAAAACCGTAAGGTATACACAGATTACATATACATTTATCTCTAGTTTGATCATAACAGCTGTAAAACAGCACTGTTTTGGTGCATAAAACACTTATAATAAATAAGAGAACCTACGGTTAATAGCGTGAACCTTTGCGAGTTATATACAGGTTGTGTCACTCTTGACAGGACACAGTATTTATAATAAAAAGAGTGAGGAGCAAATGTGTTTCAGGAGAAAGTTTTAGCACATGAAACCACATTAGTCATTTTTGCAGCCTTGCCGAGTTGAGAGATTTGCCTTAAATCAAACCTACACAACATGATGGATGAAGGGATTAAATACAGCAAACATAAAAGCTGCACTATTACTCAAAAGATGTTGTTGCTGTTGTTAGACATTAAATCATGTTAACAAGCACAAGACCACCCAAATACCAGAAAATTAAATTTAGTATAGTTTAACAGCCTTTCCACAAATCAGATTACCTGTCCCAAACCCAGTGACACATTTACTAACCAATCACTCTGGAGGTGAGCAAGGATTTTGGGTGTTTCTAAAATGTTTAAGCTACAATTATCATACAAGATGCCTGATTTTACAAGAGCACACTTTACTCTTTGGATCCTCATGAAACGCTGTCGTTTAGAATCAGATTCTCACTTTGCATTGATTCTAATTTTGGTACCAGAATTTTATGATAACAAAAGATGTATGTTTTTGACTTTGTTAGACATTGAATAAGCATGAGACCACCCCAATGTCAGAAAATGAACTTAAGCATCACTATTGCGCAACAGTACATCTTAAGCCTTTCAACAAATCAGATAATCTGTCTTAGATTACCTCAATACTAAGGCCCTACCATATTCATGGCCATAAAAATCATGTCACAGGCCTTGAAATGAGCTGTTTTCAGTGTAGTATGCATAGTATTTAGTGATTTAACATTTTTTATTTGTGTAACATTCAAGTGCCTTAAGATTACTGGTTAATCTGCACTATGAGGCGGTCTTAGCAGTCCTACGGCAATTCAGTTAGCAATCGGTTAGTCAAAATGTCCAAGATGTGGAAGTGTAAAGCAGCTAAAAACACGACTCAGGTAACTGAGTTTGGAAAACGCCCAACCAAAACACGGATGAAAAGCTGTGCTGTCTGTTGTAGCTTCCATTTATTATATCATTTAGTTTACGAGTGTAATTTAATGACTGCTGTAAAATGTGGTGCTTTTCTTTAAACAGCCGTGAAATCCGTGATTTTTGAAAAACGAGGTCCGTAAAATGAAGCACATTTTCTTGTAAATGTAGTAGCGCCCTACTCATTACCTCCAGCTGAACTTATATTTAATATAGTAACACTACCAAGTTTGTTTATTAGGATTTTAACGTCATGTTTTTACACTTTTGGTTACATTCATGACAGGAACGGTAGTTACTCATTACACAAGGTTCATCAGTTCACAAGGTTATATTGAACACAGTCTTGGACAATTTTATATCTCCAATTTACCTCACTTGCACGTCTTTGGACTGTGGGAGGAAACCGGAGCAGCCGGAGTAAACGCAGACATGGGGAGAACATGCAAACTCCACACAGACAGGACCCGGACCGCCCCACCTGGGGATCGAACCCAGGACCTTCTTGCTGTGAGGCGACACCCCCGTGTCACCCCACTACCAAGTACTATTGATACAGCAGAATGGGGTATGCTACAATGCATCCACTCTTAATGTGCTCATGCACAGACAAAACCAATCAACCACTGATTGGTGGATTGGTAGTGGCACTCACACACAGTAAGACATTTAATCTCTTTAACCCAAGTCTGTCTAAACTTGCAATTAAAGCCCCTTAAAATAACTGGAACACACTCAAACATGCACTCTACACAGATCTTTTCTTTAAAAAAAAAAACTTCAAAGTGCTGGTATAAGGTTTACTCCGTCCCCCACCACCTTTGACGCCTCCTGGTATCAAGTGAACCAACATGATTACAAAGAAAATTCCTCAACCCATGAGGTCACCTGTATTGTAAACATCTGTGACGAGCCATCATGCTCGAGAAAGGCAGTGGCGGGGGGGGGGGGGCGTTTGTGATCAAAGCCCCCTGTGATCTACTTCAAACAGAGAGACAGATGAGACACCTGTGCACTGAGTCCTACACAAACAAGATGTGTAAAAGTCAACCATAGTGTAGAAACCAGGTCGAACCAGCATTGTCCTGGTGTCTCTGGATTATGAAGACATGAAGCAACATGTGATTTTATAGAGGAGTGAGGGTAGAATCCAGTTTGTTGTTAGCAAAATTTCATCATCCACATTCACTGCAAATATGTTTCATTTGAAATACAGTTCAGCATTTTGAATCTGCATCATTAATACTCATTATTTTGCCATTTTAACTGATTTTAACTAAACACCTAACAACCAACATGGTGTGGGTGTGACAGCTAGCCATGTGTATGTGAATAATGTATGTCAGAGACCCTGGACCCATGACAACCTCCTGATCAGGGTCTTCACTGGTTCAGAGCCTACCAGGAAAACATACTCTACAGTATGCCAATCTACTGGACAATATCACACATGTACATTCACTCACTAACATACATCTAGAAGTAAATCCACGTGCTGGCCTGTTCTTAAAGTTAAAAGGAAAGCATACCACATTCTCCAGGACCGTGAAGCTGTGCTGCAACCACACTACCTGCCCTGACGTTTATAATATGTGCAACAATTACGCACATCAGCGTGATAAATTTGATCAAAGTTTTGGGCCAGTATTTGTTCCTTCGCATCAGATCAACCAATCACAACTTGACCACACCAAACAACAAATGTGAAGTGGTTTTTTGAGCCTCAGATGCCAACCTTAAACATAGCAGCCATTTTAAGTAAGCAACTGATGCCCAACCAAGAGGCTTTTTGTTCTGTACTAGCCAGCATATCCCTTTGAAGGCTGCACAAAAGGAACCTTGCAACTATGCCTTTCATCATAGGAAAAGAGCCAAACTGGCCACTTGGATATTCCTCTGTGGACAGATGTGTTGCATAATAAAAAAAAGCCTTGTCAAGAAAACAAAGCACATACAATAAAACACTGGCAGGAATAACCTTAGAAATTAAACAGTTAAAGATAATGTCCTACATAACGAAGCAAAATCTTCACAGGTGGACTTTGTTTGGGATTAGAAGCAAATTTTGCATTGGTTCTAATTAGCAAAACTGTGTGACAGGTATGTGGGTCATTCTGTACCACAAGATGTCGTCATAATCAGTGGTGCCCAAAACAGTAGCAGTTTTCACAAGGGTACATTTAACGTAGATGGCCGTCCAGCACCGAACAACCACGTTTAATAACATCAGATGGAAAGAATCCAGCCCACATTTACAAACCAGGAACACACAACAAAGCCAATAAAACAACAAAGCCAATAATATCCAACATAAGGTCAGCAAGAGTGTACAAGTCAACAATTTGAAAGTTACATGAACTTTGTAACAAAGTGGATGATACAGTGAACACTATCACTGATTTTATAATACTAGATATCACAATTAGTAAACTATTTATAGAAAAGTGGTAGTAAAATACACCGATCAGGCATAACATTATGACCACTGACAGGTGAAACGAATAGCACTGATTATCTCTTCATCACGGCACCTGTTAGTGGGTGGGAAAAATGGGTGAGCGTGAGGATTTGAGCGAGTTTGACTAGGGCCAAATTGTGATGGCTAGACGACTGGGTCAGAGCATCTCCAAAACTGCAGCTCTTGTGGGGTGTTTTGGTCTGCAGTGGTCAGCATGTATCAAAAGTGGTCAAGGGAAGGAACAGTGGTAAACCGATGACAGGGTCATGGGCGGCCAAGGCACACTGATGCACGTGGGGAGCGAAGGCTGGCCCGTGTGATCTGATCCAACAGACGAGCTACTGTAGCTCAAATTGTTGAAGAAGTTAACGCTGGTTCTGATAGAAAGGTGTCAGAACACACAGTGCATCACAGTTGCTGGGCTGTATTGGCAGCAAAAGGGGGACCAACACAATATTAGAAAGGTGGTCATAATGTTATGCCTGATCAGTGTATGATCAAATGATGATTTGTGTAGTAGAACTGTTGTGTAATCGTTGACCCATAGTTTTTTTATTTGTATTTTTTCCCTTCAGAGTATGGTCAGTGCATACATTATGCTGCAATGCATGCTGGGAATTGTAGTGCAGTGCACTGTGAAATGGGCAAATATTAATGGAAAATGAAAATTATTTCACACTTTAAATTAAAATTTAAAATTTAAAATTGAAATTGAAATAACCTGCTGAGTAGTCAGTCCAAGTCTAACCGTACCGCTCTTTTAAAAATTAATATTTGACATTAGAAAATTACATCATTAAAACACAGTGTTTTACCATTTATTCTCTTTAAAAACAAACAGTAACAAAACAATATGCACTACAGCTTTATTAAACATGTTTTGTGTTGGTTTTTAATAAATTGACCTTATAATAATGATTTCAATTTTTAAGATCACTGCTTGCTTTTACACATCCTATTGAAGAGTAATCCCTCTCAGCAATCTGCTGTGTGGAATGAAATAAAGAACCTGGAAATCAATCCCACCTGCTGATAGATGGGCTTGTGCTTTCCTGGAAACACAGATGAGGCTCTGGGGAGTCCTCACTCAGCTCGCTAGTCATGAGCCAGAGCACCAAACGCACAGATGCATGTGAGACGAATACCCATGAGTCAACTGATCTTTCCCAGACCCCCTCAGCCGGGGAGTAAACTGCACCCTGGTACAGAAAAGTCTCCTGGCTTCACAAACACAGAGTCAAGAGTTCTGATTCAGCCTCACCTCTGCTTGTGATGTCAAGTCTCGACCATTTAAGGCGATTTACATTCCTCTGGGTGGTTGGGGTAACCTTACCTTCTGACTAAAGTCTGTAAAAGCAATACAGTGCCAACCGCTCCAAATTTCTCATCAGGGTTCAGTCATTTCCCATCATGACTTCGGAATGCAGGGTCTGAGTAACACACTTACCCAGTCATTGTGTTTGCCCGATGTGTGACATCCAAACTGGCCTCAGGAGAAACAGTCACAGGCCAACAACTACAAACTAGGCACCAGGAGAGCGCAACAACATTTTCTATTGATTCTACTTATTTTTAAAGCCAACATGCTGTCTCATCGGCAAACGAGAAAAAAATAAGAATTCATACTATTTAGTTAGTTTAAAAACTGAAGAACAGTTAAGTTTAGGGTAAGTGGTGGAGTTCTGGAGATCTGTGTTTAAACCTCAAGCCAACTCGCAGTTTGTGAGGAGTTTAGCATGTTTCCCCCATGTACACAAGTTTTCTCTAGATATTGTAATTACATACAATCTCCATAGGTGTAATTAAATGAGTGTTTGGTGCCCACTGATCAATTGGCACCCTGTGTGTCTCTCTGGCCTTGCACCCAGTGTTTTAAGGTAGAGCCAGACACAACACAATCCTCATTAAAATAAAGATATTATTGAAAGTAAATCACAGAATGCATGTTTTACCACATAATCCCCCAAACCCCCAACATTATATAGTATTATATAAAGAGTATTTTGTTTATGGGCTAGGCTACTTCACAAGTACACCCGGAGGGCAGAGGCAGTACTGTTATTAGCATATGACTATTTCCTGAGATGTCTGCATGCGCACACACACACACGGCTTTTGTTTATGTAGGCCACTGGTTAAATTCGAACTTGTGTTGCTGACCATTCGAGCACTTTCCTTTTAACCAACAAGCAAAAAGCATCAACTGGCTAAATATGTGGTTACACAAGCAACCAAAAATTTGTCTCCTTGTGTAACACACAGGATTTGGCTGTAAATAGAACCACAGTGTCAAAAAGTCCACACATCTGGTTTGAAGTTATCAATATAAATTGCACAGGAAAGCAAAAAGAGCAAAAGTTTAGAATCATTTAGCATTTAGCTAAAATAAGTTCAATACTTCATCTAATTTGAAAACATATTAGCATTGTTGGTTTTGCACATTAGGAATATGCGTTGACCATCAGGGAAAAAAAAAATCACCACACACTTCAACGACACTTCAACAGTAAATTTAATTACGTTAAGTTAAGTAGTCTAATTAAATTAAGTACTTTTAGCCACAGTCAATACCAGCGCCAGATTTCAAAATGCACATTTATCAGGTTAAATAATAAAAGCAAAATGCATCCTGGATCTGTTTTTGACACAAAAGCAACTTTGAAAATACCAAAACTAAAGTTGCACAGGTGTCATTTAACCACACAGCTTGATAAATCAGTACGGATGTAACGATGCACCACAAGGCAGTTAAAAATCACTTCACATGTGTAACGATTCAAATCGGTTTACATGTACAATGAATTGATATTCACTTTAAACAGCAGAGGGCACTGGCGCTAGTCACCTCGCCTGGTTGACGTCACTACAGGGTTGCCAGGTTCGGATTTTTCCAGCCAAATTTATTTATGTGAGGATACTTTCTTTATTTGTATTATTCATTTATTTATTTAATGTGGGATTTAATTCATTTCAGTTTTTTTTTTTTACACAAAAAGGGAAATGTGCAGCATTGTTTTGCATAGTTTGTACCTACCTCACAAATAAAAGGACAGTCATTATTTAGATAAATAAAAGATAAGCACAGTGTATCGTTACATCCCTACAAATCAGCATCCAGTGTGGCCAGACGAGCAGTCTTTGTTTCTGGGCTACCAGTGTAGCTACCTGATGAGCAAAAGGTTTACTAGGGTTTTTTTTTTAAATGTATTTTTATTGGCTTTGCATTAAGATTTAAATGTATTTGACAGGCATTTGGTTTCCTGTGTGTTTTGGTTGTAAAACAGAACCTTTATGAATACCTTTTATGCTTGTGCAGTACATGAGGTTTGATCTCACAGTAAATTGGGCTCCATTCCCGAAGAATGTTGTTACACCCTTGTATAAATAAGGTAAGTTTTCACCTCCAAATACGACTGGAAATGAAGAAAACTGCTCGAGTTTTAAAGGATTTAGGTTTTTGGTTTGATACTGTGAATTAGTTAAAGTAAAATGTGTTTTAAAAATGGATAATTAAATATTATTAAATATTACTTTATGCAATTATATGGTTTGGTCTTTGCTTTATGTGATTGGCAAATCTCTTAATTCACATCACATGTAGAGGTTAACCAAGTCTTCTTGTGCTACACAGTTTATTTACATTACTTATGTTAAGCTATTAATCATATCAATTTGTCATACACATACAAATGAATGACTAAAAATTGTTTTAACCTCAATACATTTCTAAACACAGAAGTACAGCAGCATGTGAGCCAGATGCAGGATCATCAATCACTGTGTATAACTACGGTGGCCTATCAGATCCAAGCATAATATATAGGCATAGTCCAAGAAGCTCTAGGAGACACAGACAGACTGTTAAAGAGCAGTTATTTGTTCAGCTGCTGTGTGATATCCTGAGTGTCTGTTTATGCTGGATTGAGTTGAGAATGTCAGCCAAGAAAACAAAGGGTAGGTAGTTGGGACGTTGATGATCAACCTGTTAACCAGTAACTAAGAGAGAAGTCATTGTTTGATTAATAAGCTGGGTTAAAAAAGTTGTTTAAATTCATTAGCAACAGCTGATGCTTGATTTGATCCGAGAGCAAACACAGAAAAGTTCAGACTGATTTGAGACTCAGAAAGTGCACTGCAGCTGTAATCCAAACAGAAGAAACTCTGTACACATTGACATTGATTAATTTATTTAAAGTATGAACAAAGGAAGTATAACACATTAAAATTACAAACAGAAAAAGCCAATATGTGCGAGTATGGCCTTTGACTGCAAGAGCTGTAATGTTAATTTTATAGAAAAATATTTGGCATCCTGCCCCAGTATAAAAGTAAAGCTCATTGGTCATTGTGAACTAATAATGACTTTACTAATGATGTTGATTGATTGCTATTATGATTTGTATGTTTAGTTAGCTATTGTAATGAGCTATTCTCAACAGGCTCTGAGTAAAATCTACATTAGCCCAACATTGGAAGTTGAAAAAGGCTTCCTTTATCTGTCTGGCTAACATTCAACAGATGAGAAGCTGAAAGTTAGACTGGTTTTTAATAACCAGTTGCTATTTTAAAGCATTACAGTAATTCCAGCTTTATAAATATGACCATTTATTAAAATTTTAGTAATGTAGCCTTTCTATTACATGTACAAGCTTAGAAACAGAAAGGTAGTTTGCTCATGTTGTCAAATAATCTAATCAAGACAAACACAAACCAGTATTCAACAGACAGAGATTCCAGTTTTACCAAGATCATGTAGACGTTTTTTGATTAATGCAGACCAAAATAATTAATTAAACTTTGCAGTACTCTAACACATGACCAGGAGACTGCTGTCCGAGTGTGAGGGATGGGAATATTATCCACCCAAGGAAAGCATGAATCTGACTCAGTGTAAGAAAGCAGGTATCTGGCACAGTGGAAGAAAGCAAGTGGTTGAAAGACAGCAGGCATTTGGTGCCATACAAGAAACCCGGTACCTGCCACTGTGCATAAAAGCTTAAATATAGGACTGTGCAAACACTAAAAAGAAAGGAGGAGTTGTAACTGTGTGAGGAATGTGGTACTGTGTAAGAAAATGGAAATCTAAATACAGTGTAACAGTGTGTCCCATAATTTTTATACAATTGGCTCTAATTGTAAATAGCCTCTATTTATTACTAACATGATGATCAGTACTGTTTTATATTGTTGATGTTATGCATGTAAAATACTTCCCAAAACTGATTAGTTCAATAAATAAATTAAATCAATTAAACAACACAAGCAGAAGAACAAAGATTACAACTCTTATTCTTTAAGTAAAGCTGAAATTTGCATTAATAGGAACTGCGCATTCACTGCTCACTATGAACATCAATAAAATACACTCACACACAAAAAACCACATGGAAATTTCTTTTTGGATGTTGTTTGCTAGTGAATGGCAGTTAGGATAGATATCACAGAGGGCTAAATATCATATTTCATTCTCAGAAACATTTTTCACTGGTCAGATCAAGGACAGAACCTGTAAGGACAAGTCAGTGCTGAAAGAAACGTTCCTGTAACTCCTGCCCTGCGGTATATATGCTCAAGTTGTACTGAGGTAAAAATCTGGCAACAAGCCTGTAATTAGCCGGGGTTTTCCTGCCATGGTTAAACGCCGTGCACACTATAAACAAATCCCAAAGTTTACTTGCATTTTAAAAACATTCACCCAGTCATATCTGGGGATCAAAAGCATGTTCTAAGTTGGTCAGGAAGAAAGCAGCTCCTAAACTCACCACATCAATGACCATTATGTAACTACTCAAACCTCTCCGAAGCCTGGGAGCAGATTGTCTTCAGTAAGGAACGGGTTCAAAATTTCTCACTGTTCACAGAGGCTCTAGAGAGGCCTGAAAGGGTGAACGGACCACACACAGTGCCTACACACACCTGCAGAGGTCCATTACTTATTTCTTATCTTAACGTACACAAAGTCCTTCCAAAATATGTACACTAGTACAGTTCTAACAGTTTTACTGTTTTTTTTTTTTTAGTAAATTAGTAAATTAATTATTTCAGTTTGCATACCTCGCATACACAAAATCTTAATGAACTGGTTATAGTAGTTATTACTAACATCACAGGAGAGGGCAGGATGTGCACATGAACCTCATAATAAAAGCTTAACCACAAGACAGACTCGAACCCTCAGTTATAACACTGACATAAGTACGTACATGTTCAGTCATAAGCAGTCATAAAGTAGTCATAGGAGTAAATGTCAGTGTTAGGGTACCAGTACTGGAAAATGTCATCATTCACATTTTCGGCATTCAGCAGACGCTTTTAACCAACGTGACTTACAGTACTGTGGCAGTATATCGTCTCAGCCATTGAAGGTTAAGGGCCATGCTCAAGGACCCAACAGTGGCAACCTGGCAGTGGTGGGACTTGAACCAGCGACCTTTCAATTACTAGTCCAGCACTTTAACTGCTAGGCTACAACTGCCCATAAGCTTAATCAGCTTTTGTAACACAATAATGGCCTGAAGTATGTGGACACCTGACCATGCACTTGTTGAATATCCCATTGCAAACTGATTAAGACATTGATATGGTGTTGCCAAACACATCTAACCTTGATTTTATGGATCTCAAGTCATGCTAATATAATTTTCCTCAAACTGTTAACAAAGATTGAGGTCGATTTATTTTATATTGTTGGTTTTATATTGTTCACTGAAACCTTTACTCAATATTCTACACAATAGTTGTCACAATGGGTGTCCACATACTTTTTTAGGTACATAGTATATGTGACGTAATAAAATGTACTTGCTTAGATTAAAATCAGGCATTTAACCACAAGTCGTGACTTAATGCTACTTCTTCAGAATTTGTTGTGAATGAATAAGGGTAACCCAACAAAAATGTGTCTATGTTACACCTCATAAAGGTTCACAATAGCCAACATGCTCTAGCTTAGCATGTCCGTCTGCATGTGGTATGTGAGGCTCAGCTTCTGGCATGTGAAAAGAAGCCTGTGCTCGTCGGAGGGGGAAATAATAGTCTGCGACTCTCTTCGGTCAGGGTGGGGGTGTGCAGCAACAAACGAAGTTACAATCGGGCAACTACAAATGAATAGTTTTAGGAGGGAAACAAGGAATGTGCAAAAAATGTTCAACAAATGCTGCAAATTTTCTTGAAGAAGTGAAGTGTCTGGACAAACAGGAACCAAAAGAGAAGAATAACCAGTTTTGTCTGGTTCTTCAACATCAGCTTGGTGGGTAACAGCCTCAACACATCCCAGTAGTGCACGTACAACACTGATTATGTGAGCCAGCTATAGTGAAAATAGTGAAAATAGTGAGGAAAGTAACCATGAGGTTTTTAAAACACTGCAAAATAGATAGATAGATAGATAGATAGATAGATAGATAGATAGATAGATAGATAGATAGATAGATAGATAGATAGATATACAGTATATCTATTTTACTGTGTTTTAAAACCTCATACTTTTAAATAACCATCCTTAAGTAACCACACTTAATGCAAATTTGATCTGAACCCTGTTTGACCCCATAACCCTCTCATTCAGCAGCTCCGATCCTCTGAGACCCCCTTCTACTAACTTTTTGTTACATTAGACTGTGGTGTAATATTACACCAGTGATTAATTAGATCACATCTGGCAGGGTTCTTTACATCTGGACCTGTTGGCCACAGCAATTTAATAGTCCATAACTTATTACACATTCTATCCATAGTCACATTAAGCCAATTCAACCAAATATGCACAGCAGGGCGGCATATGTGGCAAAAGGACAACATCAAATAGCACTGCAGTACATCATTACAGACTTTAAAGGCGAGCAATAGTGCGTGAATACCACTAAGCCACATGAAAGCCATTATCCAATTCAGTGGGACATGCACTATGGACGTTATGCCATAAAACAATGCATTTCTATCTTCTATATTCCACAGTTAAACCAGAACAGGACAAATGCAGGTGAGCAACCGTTGAGGAAAGCTTTTGTTCTCGAGACAATAAAACAGTGTAGAAGCTATTTTTGTATTACAGGGAAGTAATTATGGGAAAGAAACCTCAATGTGGCGCAAGAGTCCAGACAAGTTTAGTGATTTTCCGGTTTTCAAACACCTACTAAACCTGGTAAACCACTGATGAGTTGAATAAGGTCTCTGAAAGTATGAAAATCACAAATGATGTTTAGTACTCTGACACTCCAAGACCAAAGTAATGCAGCACTGTACTAATCATGCGTCCATAAACATAATTTGAGATTTGAACCATCCTGAACAAACAGGATCAAATTAAAGTGCTGATGTTCCCAATAAGTTGCCTTTGCCCCAGTAGACCTGTAGGCATAGCAAATCCAGCCGGCGAAAGATAATAAACCTACTGTACATCATGTCAAGGCATGCCAATCCTATTATATAAACAAAAAGAAGCATTAATTTCCACATCATGGGTACAATAAAAAGATCACATGTGCACAGAAAGTGCTTTATCCTGTTGGTACTGGCAGTTCCTGAGAGGGCAGGGTTGTGGAACAGGACTTTCACTGTGGTTAGGTTAATGTGAATGCATTTTTTTTTTAATCTGAGAAGAGCAGCTGGGAGACGAACCACATGCAGTTCACAGCTGGACACACACATTCAAACACATCACAATGACTAAGACCCTTAATCAATCTCTGCCCTCCGAGAGGAGAACAGTCCTGTAGAGATTCACTGCTTTTAGGAATTATTTCCTTCTATGAAGCCTGGTGCGTACTGGACAGACAGACTGACCAACAGATACTTTATTAACAGACATACACCTATCAGCCATAACATTAAAACCACCTCCTGGTTTCTACACTCACTGTCCATTTTATCAGCTCCACTTACCATATAGAAGCACTTTGCAGTTCTACAATTACTGACTGTAATCCATCTGTTTCTCTGCATGCTTTGTTAGCCTCCTTTCATGCTGTTCTTCAATGGTCAGGACTCTCCCAGGACCACTACAGAGCAGGTATTATTTGGGTGGTGGATCATTCTCAGAACTGCAGTGAAACTGAGTTTTTAAACACCTCACTGTCACTGCTGGACTGAGAATAGTCCACCAACCAAAAATATGCAGCCAACGGCAGCAATAGATGAGCGATCGTCTCTGACTTTACATCTACAAGGTGGACCAACTAGGTAGGAGTGTCTAATAGAGTGGACAGTGAGTGAACACTGTATTTAAAAACTCCAGCAGCACTGCTGTGTCTGATCCACTCATACCAGCACAACACACACTAACACACCACCACCATGTCAGTGTCACTGCAGTGCTGAGAATGATCCACCACCTAAATAATACCTGCTCTGTGGTGGTCCTGTGGGGGTCCTGACCATTGAAGAACAGGGTGAAAGCAAGCTAACAAAGCATGTAGAGAAACAGATGGACTACAGTCAGTAATTGTAGAACTACAAAGTGCTTCTATATGGTAAGTGGAGCTGATAAAATGGACAGTGAGTGTAGAAACAAGAAGGTGGTTTTAATGTTATGTCTGATCAGGGTACATTATCCTGAAAGAAATTATGATTTAACAATCAGATAAATAAACAAATAAAATCAGAATTGATGTACATTGCTCATGGCAGAGAACATTTCCAGAACTACTTCCAAACAAGAACAGTACGTTGACATTTTCGGTATTTAGCAGACGCTCTTATCCAGAGTGACTAACAGAAGAGCTTCCATAGTAAACATTTCTGTCCTCTAGCTTAAGTAGACAACAGTCCAATGATACAAATCTGCTGGAACCCATACCCATAACGTCCCAGTAACAGCACTATGTGACAAAACAATAGTCATAAAATTCAAAACACAAATTATCACCCACTGACTGAGACAGGGTGGAAGTGGTGCCGGATGCAGAGTGAATCTTGCCTAGGACACCAAATATGACAGAGCTGGCCCTGCCACCATTCATATTTGTCTTATACCGCTCCAGGATAAGAACAGTAAGCGGAACAATCACAGGATATGAGTGACGTGTGACATACACGTACACTTGGTTAAAATGAACTATTACCCTAACACTCCCAAAGATAACATTTTATTAGCAAGTGTAATGAGTTATGATTGGTGATAAGTTTGAGAAAACTCCAGTAGCCAGTTGAGTTAATCAGGCTTATCACCTTTTCCAGCACATCAGTTCCAGAGACAAAGCAAAGCCTGTCCATTTATCACAACGAGAATCTCGATCTGATAGATGAGCCAGGCTAGAAAAGTCTAAGCCAGCAAGTTTCACACAGAAAATAAGAAACGTTGAGAATTTGCTGAGCCCTCATGGACTGATCTCATGCTTGTTATTTGACAATCAATCTTGACTAAACTGGCAGGATATTCATGTGGGCTATTGAGATTCATCTCTCTTAGCAAAACTACAGAGTCTGCTCTTCTCATGCTGGTGTCGAGTTCAGCTGCAATTCGAAACCTCAGACTGAAGTACGTGGATCAGGACAAAGACTGGCTTTCCTGCAGGCAACAGTGGAAAAAAAAAAGCAGCCCCACCTCCACCCCTCATTCCCACCAATCGGGTTTCACCCGGGACGAGACCATGCCTCAGGGTGGCCAGATTCACAGGTAATTACGGTGAAAAGCAATATGGAAGAAGTGACAGAAAAACACATCCCTTCCCTTCCTAAGCGAGATAACTGTTGCTTCAGGGCATAATTCCAGCCCGTCATCTTTCCCCGGCTTTCCCATGGACTTAACAGACACTTTGAAATAGAAGAAACTCGACCATTAAAAGGAGGTTTATGTTTTGATCAGATAAGTTGTTTTTTGGATGAGAATTCACACAATATGACTCACAAAGTTACAAATTCTTATTCTCATTTCTTTATTTCAGCTGCCAACTCAAACTGCAGCAAACTTTGTAAAAAGTGAGAAGTTTGGGGTGGGTGAAAATTTCCAGTTGCAACTGTAGACTGTTTAAAAGAGGCTCTGTACATACAACTAAGTGTGTATTACAGATTATCCCAAAGCCAACTTTTATATACACTGATCAGCCATAACATTAAAACCACCTCCTTGTTTCTACACTCACTGTCCATTTTATCAGCTCCACTTACCATATAGAAGCACTTTGTAGTTCTACAATTACTGACTGTAGTCCATCTGTTTCTCTACATGCTTTGTTAGCCCCCTTTCATGCTGTTCTTCAATGGTCAGGACCCCCACAGGACCACTACACAGCAGGTATTATTTGGGTGGTGGATCATTTCAAGCACTGCAGTGACACTGACATGGTGGTGGTGTGTTAGTGTGTGTTGTGCTGGTATGAGTGGACCAGACACAGCAGCGCTGATGGAGTTTTTAAACACCTCACTGATCTACTCTGATCTACTCATACCAGCACAACACACACCAACACACCACCCCCATGTCAATGTCACTGCAGTGCTTGAAATGACCCACCATCTAAATAATACCTGCTCTGTGGTGGTCCTGTGGGGGTCCTGACCATTGAAAAACAAGGTGAAAGCAGGCTAAAAAGATAAGTAGAGAAATAGATGGACTACAGTCAGTAATTGCAGAACTACAAAGTGCTTCTATATGGTAAGTGAGCTGATAAAATGGACAGAGTGTAGAAACAAGGAGGTGGTTTTAATGTTATGGCTGATCGGTGTATATACATTTTTAAAAGCACACATTTCTGGTATGACCATAATTACTGTGGAAAAGGTCTACCCATCGAGGAACTATTTTAATACCTGTTTGACTAATTTCTAAACAATTAAAAGTAATCCAAAGCAAACTACACTTACAATCTGGGGAAATATTCAGCTAGGATTGTGTATAATTGCTCTATTCTCTCTCACTAAAGTGTCTCTTCAGCAGATAAATGAAGCAGCGCATCAATTGAGACACAAGTAAAAGCAGAGTACTCCACCAGAGCACACTGTGTCAAGTGCAGTCTATTTTCAGCGCTCGCCCTTTTGCCGTCCTCGAATAACTGTTCAGAGCAATGTTCAAACTTCTGACGTTCTACATCCCTGAAGCTATTAATAAAATAAACCAGGTCTTTTGGGAGTCTCTTCAAAAACTCTGACCTCGAAAAGACATTTCAGTAGAAATGTGTGGAGAATGTAGCAGGTACAACCTACCTTAACACGTTTGTCATGCCAGCACATGTGTGCAAAGTGGTATTTTACAGTAAATCAGCAGAAAATCTAAGTTATGTGGTTGAATCATGTCCAAAATTTAAAGTAAGAAAGGTGTTAAGTACAGAATCCAAAAATCACAACTTGGGTATTTAAGCTGTGCAGCGGAGTAATCTGCAATCTGAAACTCTCAGCAGTTCCTCCACTAGCTCAAGAAATTCTATTGTTCGTGTCTGAGGGAGGGGGGTTGGTTAGGGTTTCTCTTGATTGTCGCTGCATAAGTGAGTCCTTCTGTCTGTGGGGCGGGTGCTAGCCTGCAGCCCTCTTTGGCCACCATGTCGAACAAGGAACTGTAACAATAGGTAAATAAAGAGTAAACTAGAAAGGAAAAGGAACGATAAAAAAAAAAAACATGGTAATCTTTACTAAACTGTACTTGTTAGTCTTGGATTCTGTTATAGACCTAAATAGGATAGCTCCCAATCTGCAGAGAGGTCTAAAGAAGCAGATGATTAGTTTTAGGACACAGTTGTGTATACCTGCCAGTCACCAATGTCATGGAACGCAGGTAACAGGTGTAAGAATATGATTGTGAGTTAAAGCACTGGAAAACAGTGGACCCCTGAGCACTGGGCTTACTATCTGTAACGGGCTATGAAGCATTACAATAGTGGACAGCGGTTGGGTAAGGATGCTGCTCCTTTGAATTTATAAAAGCTCCAATCGTTCTTCAGGATTCTCTTGGTTGCCTAAAGCTAGAGCTAGACCCCACAGTTTTACATCTTATATATCTTATATACTACAACCTGTAACAATCCCCGGGAGAAGAAGTTGGATCATAATAGTTCTTGATAGACAGTTATTGCTATAGAAGTGGAACTTCCATCTGAGTGAAAGATCATTCATTAAAAAAACAAAGAAAAACCCATAGATAAAAGTGCTTGAATGAGGCTCAGGGTATGTGTATAGGCCACAGACTTCTATCTTTAAATAGGCTTTAATACAGGACAGTCACATACTGTCAGTGCTGAAACCAATCCCGGCTCCAGATTTGCCCCGCGGGAAGGGTTCAGCACCATTCAGCCGAATTCTGTAGCTCTCGCATAAGAACATAAAGAGAGACTTTATTGTGTGTGAAATAGGCAGAACACATGGTCTTCACATACAAAGACTACTCCAGAGGGGTGACACTGCTTTGAATAGCTGACGTAAATAAAGGCCCAGTCACGCCTCCGCCCCAAGTGATAATCAATCAGCACAGAGGAGGAAGAGCTTCTGCTGCTATTTCACTGACCACCGGATCCTAAATAATCTGCTGCAGATCTACTCAGTGCACTGGCCCCAGATATTCTCAGAAGATAACCTTGCTGAAGGACGGCATTGGGCTATTGATCATACGGGACCGAGAACCCTGCCCCCTTTAAGGTTCAAAAGGTCAAGGTAGGAGGAAGGGCAGGAGGGTCAGAGGTGACTAGAGCTGTGAATTAATCTCCCCTCGATCATCGAGCGGGGTTGAACTGGGAGTTTACTTAAGGTGAAGCAAAAAAATATAAATGTTACCCAGCAGGGCAGTCCTGGGAGGTTACCAATGCCAATTTAAAGGCATCCAGGCTCATTCTGGTTACCTTTTGTCACTCTGTTTAATGTACTGAACAGGGACATCTGGGTGGAGCTATAAATAGTACAGACCGTGTAAACATTACATTACAGTATGGCACAGAGAGGTTATACCTTTTTATTTATTTAACCACAGCAAAATATTCGTCTATTTAGTTTCTTTATTTTGGACCACCTGTTAATGAAGTAATGCACTACAATTAAGTGAAGCAAATCCAACATGTTCCCTTAACAATACAACTAAAAGAATCAGTACACAGTGCGAAGCATAATGTAATACTCAACTAAATGCTATACAAGATGAAAGTACAGCCTCATATTTCTTCCTTTTGGTGTATGTACTGACATTACCATGTTCACTGCTGCTGTCAAAAAACTGGGAAAGATATGTGACATGGGTTTGGGTAACTCTGGATTTTGATTAGTAAATGTACCAACTAAAACTATATATCACTGCACTGAAACCCAAACTGTTTAAAATATCTGTTGTGGGTGATCATACTCTGATGTACGACTTAAATGAGACAAACAAGCTTTTATCTATCAGTGGAACTTTCCTCTGGTTGCTCCATGCTAAATCCATAAAACAGAATGCGTTACTCTTAAGGAGAACAAGATACAGAGGTAATGTGATAATGTGATGAATAGTAAAATAAATACTTTAGTGTAGCACCTGTGTTACTGTAATTTTGGCCAATATTTTTGTGTCTTTGGCTACAAGTCTACAATTTATCAGAATTTTCTTTAGTATTGTCAAGCTTTTCGTGAAAGATTTAATGTTGCAGTGCTATAGTCTAACAAAAGGTCTTAGAAATAAGCAAACATCTTACAGGGCTATAGTATTGATGCAATCTGTATTACCCAAATTTCTATCTATATTTCTATGCAATACTGTATTAGTAATTAGTGCATTTTTGTCTCTACACACACTATAGTAATATGTATGTTGTCACACTAAACAATTCCTTTAAGTATGCAAAGAAAATCCAAGTTTGGATGAGGCCTACCATTCAAAATAAGTAGAAATGTTAAGATGCAGCTGGTAGAAAACTTAATGATAAATGATTCATAGGTTTTTTACTAATGTATGACCCAGTTACATAATCACAAAGCAGCATTTTGAATCTTTAAAATAATCTCTAACCATTTACATCAGCAGCAAAAAGTCCAAAAGCAATTCATAATTTATAGCCAGACTATTTCATAAACAGTGCAAGGAGATCATTTAGAGCCATTTAGGAGATAATATGCTATGAAGTAGCCAACCTGGACAAAAGTGTGTCAGTTGTAAACAGATTGCTGTGGTCAGTCTGGCTTAAATATAAATAAAAAGAAAACTAATTTTGGCATGTTTAAATAAATAAACACATGGGTCTAATCTTTTTAAAGAGAGACTACAAAAATAAGGATTAAATGCTTCCACCCAATCATAAACATAATACATTTACTAAATTTAACAGTGGCAATCTGGTGGGGTGGGGGGTCCTGGACCTTCTGATAACTAGTCCAGTAGTTTAACCATTAGGCAACAACTGCCCCTTATTTGTACACATCTTCCTTCCTTGCTTTAAAGACAATAGAAACACACTATGTAATACAGACAATTAACTTAATTCAACAATTTATTGAAGACAAAGACCGGTCAGTCAATAATACTCGATTGACCCTTGTATTGTTGAAATTGTGGACAATGTGTGGTAGAGAAGGGTGTTAATAGCCTGGGGAGAAAAGCCAAGCATGCGCTAAAATGCAGTGAACGAGTATATAAAACCTTAGAGAGTGAAAAAGGCCACAGATGGTGCCGTCAAGAGCATCCACACCCTCCACCATGCCATCAAAAGCAAACACACATGCACACTCACACCCGGACCACCTGAATGCAGTGCAAGAACTGAGGGGTTGGAAGCAGCAGATGGTAGGTGTGGGAGCCTTAACAGCATTACAATGTAAAGTACCTACATAAGAAAGTGCAGGAATTGTTTGGTTGGGTTAAGAGAGGCAGAGAAGGACTTCATGGCTTCTACTGAGTGATGCAGACAGCTGTCAAGAAGTGATGTCAACCTAATCGCTTCTAATTGAGTTACTGAGAGATTTAAGTCTTTGGAGCTCATTCTCAGGCTTAATTATATTTTACTTTCCCAAACTTTTTATAAGAGTATTATGTGTTTGTTTGTCTTTGTCGTACATTAAATGCTATTTAAAGATATGAAACAATTAGGTGTGGTAAATTTGCAAAATAAAATACATAAGAAAGAAGGGGAAAAACTTGAACACAACAGAACACAAATACTACAAATACTAATACCTGCACCTTTTAAAAGCTGTACAGTATTACCCAATTCTCCACTGTAGGCAGATAGCTGTACTGCTGCACAGAGCTGCCATAAAAACAGTGAGTAATTTCAGAAGGAGCCAAAACCTACACTGGAATCCCATGGTACTTAGAAAAACACAGCTTTTCAGATAATACTATAAAGTGTTTATGAGATCGTGAAATATGAGATGCACTGACAAGCATATGGCATAATGCTGTGAAAAATGCAAGCTGATTCAGCTAAATGATTAAGTATAGAGTAATGAAGCAATTCTAAATATATTTGACCTATGACTGATACATAAGGCATAACTTTACATATCATCCTGCATTTAGTCATACATTTAGTAATATTTACATACTCATAATGCTGTCATAGGTCAGTGCTGGGTCACGTCAGACTGATAAAACACAAGTCGAGCTTACGACGTGGCTTTAAGGATCAGTTAAACACACATGAGGTCATAAAATTCTTTTCCGGAGCACCCGGTAACCCGGTTGGAAATTAGTAGGTATTAAAGTAAGGAAGGACAGATCAAAGACAGTCAGGGCAGCTTAGCTGTCATCAATCAGTATGAGAGAACCACATGACCAACAGTCACACATGGAACGTCATGCAGGTGACATCAAACTAACAGCTGGGCCAAAACAAAACATGGGTGCAGCACTGAGCTCAGCTGGTTCCAGACCGTATGACATGTTCACTCCTCGCTCTCTTAGAGCTGCTGTAGACAGCAAAACAAAACGAATGGTTTTGTCAGACTGATATAGCGGTCATCAGATGTATCAAAAATCTTTAAGAACAGGACATGTGGAACACTGGACAGGGAATATTCTCTGCACATGTTAGTCCTATACAGTACATCACTGTGGAAGAATTTAGGCCCAGTCTCCTTTGCAGAATGGCTTCATTTGGCTACTTTGGAAGATTTTCAATCATGAACTACACATTTAAGTTCTTGCCCTTACGTCCCCTGACTTGAATCCCATTCCAAAACCTTATTTTTTTTCTTTTTTGAGCTTTTCAGAAGACACACTTGTGTGCTTCAGACTATCGTCCTGCTGCAAAATCCAACTGCCCTTGAGCTTTAGGTCACAAGCTGGCAAAAACTCAGATTTCAGGGGAATTATGACAAATCATCCAGGTTCTGTGAAAGCAAAGCAGCCCAAAATCATCACAATACCACCACTGTGTTTGACTGTTGTATTAAGTTTTTATGTTGGAATTAGCTGTAGTGTTAGTGGTATGCCCAATGTAACGGGACCCATGTCTTCTAAAAAGTTTCACCTTTGACTTATCAATGCAAGATTATTAACCCAAAAGTCTTGGGGGTCATTTAAATGTTTTAGGCTTTTTGGTAAGCATTGGATTGTGCCTTGCAACTCCGATCAATGCCATTATCTATGCCATTTCTGCCCAGTGTCTTGTTTAATTGTGGAATCCTGTACATTGACCATAACTGAAGCAAGCAAGGGAAACAAGGGTGTTCAGAGGTGTTTCAGACACATTTGGTTTCTTACGAACATCTTGTACAAACAAGCTTGAACACTACGCATGTATTGTATTAGGAGAACTTAAGCACATGGTGTTAAAAACCCACTATTGCCCAGCAAACAATTCTCGACCTTTCTCAGGTGCTATTAATGACATGTTTCAGTTTACCACCAAAAGCCCTACAGATAAGATTAGGACGACCATCCCAGAAAATAGTGTAAACCCATAAAACCAAAGGATAATGAGAAATCTGAAGCAGTTTGGGCTAAGCTCAGGATTAGACTAACAAAGCCAACAAGAATGTGTGAACACCAAAAGCCAGGGATTAAAACACCACAGCTCTAGCCAAGATCATCATGAAAGCTGATAAAGGATTCCAGCCATCGCATTGGCTGCCCTGTACTGCTATATATTATTAGCACATTGTTGTAGGCACACACTATCAAGACATCAGGTCAGTACATACTGAGAAAAGCCAAAGAGTTAAGCAACACCAGGTAATTAAACATAAACAAAGACCTTACACCACTAGACCATTTCACATTGTGTTTTACATGACTGTTGACATCTGGCAGCAATATTTAGTGCACTCTGCATGATTTTAAAACAAATTTTCCAAAGAAATTTTACTAATAATTTTTGAGATTGTGATCTAGCCTCCACTTGATCAGAAACTGGACTTGGTTTCTGCACTTAGTGTGCATTAATCTTAAACACAATTACATAAAAACCCTCTGACTTTTAATTCTTGTTTTTAATACGCTGCTTGTCTTAAAAGGTTCATGTCATATTTTAGAAATAGAAAGTTGAACTAGATCTTTGTTTAGTAGTGTGGTTACCGTTTGAGCAAACTTAAGTAGGAAGTGTGTAGTTTGAGACACAACCCTTCAGCTCACCGCCAGCACCTTCTCTACAGCCCAACTATCTTGTGTGAATGTGATAATTTCATAATAACCAACCAATTTGTATTGTTTGACACTTGTGTCAACAATTAATACATCATGGAGTGTGTGACTGACTGAATCACGTGTGTTGCCCTATGATCATAAATCGACAACCAAACTTTGCTCAAGTTGCTAAAGTGGAGAAATATCACCTCATTGTTTTCATTAGCTTTTCAATAATGCATATAGACCTTACAAAACAGTTTTCAGAGTTACTAGTTCGCTGAGAGCTGCTTTGGCTAAAAGTCCAGCCAGCAATGTGCAGTTTATAGATGGTAGAACTCATGTTGAACACAGATGTAGAAAATAGGAAACCCCTTAGACCATTTAAACCATTTGCTTCATTCTACAGCAGAATGAAAACAACGGTGACTTAACTGGTGAACCATACAGACACTAATTATGCTTTTTTAAACATGGAATCAGGTTTTTAGTATCAGTTCTGTTACTGCTAATCCACTTAACTACGCTTGCTATTGTGGTTTATTACTGGCTCTGCCATGCCAGTAGGAAAAATGACTAAGGATGGTGGATGTAGATTTTTCCTACAGCTATGCAGTCAGGTATGTAGATCTAAGAGGTGCCATTATGACATTAAGTGGCTGGCTGTGCATGGCTAATGAGCTGCTATGAGAATGATTCTGCATTACACTACTCAATAAAGGCCTTAGTCATCACACAGTCCTGTGACATGACTCCAGCGCAATGCCAACTCATCTCAGCGGCTTCCTCCTCTGTCTCGGTATCGAAAGATGAATAATAACTATTTCAATCCTGCAAACTGTGCCTGGATTGTAGCCAAATCCCCATGGTTACTACAGTACAGCTGCTGCTTCTTTCCTCCACCACATGAGGAAAACACACAGAAGGAAGCCACTAAAATGTTCATACGGATGTTTGACACTTTAGTCCTTATAAAACCTGAGGATAGTTTTGCATTGCTGAACTTTGAGAAAAGCAGAAGACTGACGGGCGTAGAAAGTATGTCAATGAGAGGAACACATTTTCCATAGCCTTGGTAACCCAGTGTTCTCATGTGATGACAGTTTATTAATCTACAATTACAGCACTATCCCAGGAACACTGGCCAGAAAGTTATACCAGCCCATCTCAAGACAACACACATTTACTCACAGGGAGACTGAAATATCAAATATTTATATCAGAAGATTGCCGGTTCAAGCCCCACCAATGCCAAGTTGTCACTGGTGGGCCCCTGAGCAAGGCCCTTAGCCTTTAATTGCTCAAGCTGTATTCAGTCATAATTGTAAGTCGTTTTGGATAAAAGCATCTGCTAAAATGTTGCAAATGTAAATTTACTTTCTGACATGTTTCAAATGTTAAAGGAAACCATGGGGCCTAAGAAAACCCACACAGGCACATGCCAAAGTGTTTAATCCATGTATTAGAATAGTATGTTATAACTTACTTAAATTGCATCCTGTCTAGTGAGTAAAACCCTGAGATCTGGTGCCTCCCTGTCCAGAGTGTAATCCTGCCTCTACTACTGGGAAAAGAGATCACTGAGTGTAAATGAATGGTGACTATTGTATCAGCCATTCATCTCTGTCATTAAATATTCTTTTAATTTATAATATTGCCTTATTCTGTTTTAATTGTTGTCACTGATTTATACTCAGGTAAAAGAACCCACCTCCCCCAACTAAACAGGGTAAAGTGTTTAAACCTGTAACCTGTTGGTGTATGTAATGCATGCACTGGGTCACTTGAATATAAAACACCAGCCAGGTGAGAATCTTTGTGACTGAAGCTCCTGCCATACATCAACCAGATGTAAATCAGCTTTCAAACGGATCTTAATCTTTTCACATCTAAATCAATTTAAATCTGTTAAATTTGATCATGCAAAAATGGTCTAAAAGCATCTTCACTTGTGTTTTCCTCCTCACTGAAAACTCAAGTTTTTCCTTTGTTACAAGTCTATGTGCTGAAGCCAAACCCAAACCCCAAACTAACCTGATCAATACTAATCAGATAACTCACCTTTCACTTGACTCTCGTACTCTGTGATGATCTCTTTATCCTTTTTAAACTTGGCAGAAGGATGCGACATTTTGCAGCCGTGCTGCAGCGACTATTTAATAAGTTACTAACAGTTTGTTCTGTAAACACTGATCCGTGCGAAGTTCTAAAACTGCATCCCGCAAGTGTTCAGCTTTTTCAGTTTAGAATCGACAGAACAGAGCAAGTTAAAGTCCAGCCAGAGATCCGGTTAAACCAGGGTTAAAGATGGACTCAAACCGCAGAGGATCCAGATCCAGATCCAGCAGATCTCAGAATGAAACCGGTTACAGACGAGTTTCAAATGTCTCCCACATTCACACAGTTACAAGTCTCCGACGTTCATCTATCTAACTATAAACTTTCTACTAATATTTTCACGAATAATCCGTTAGATGAAATCCTCCAATCCACTCACGGATTTGTCCTGATGATTAAAACAGCATGTGCAGTAAAGTTGCGGAAAACACGACAGCAGCATCGGTACATGAACTCGACTCCTCATAATGAATCCGCAGATCTGAGAGCAGCAGCTGCTGGAGACGCGCTGGGAATGGGGAGGGATCCCGGTCCGGGTTGCCAGATTGGGACTTATAACAACTACAAAAAAAATTCTCTTCGGTTCACTATCGGATACAGCGCATGGGTTCGAGTTCCTAATGCAAAACTTCTTACCTCGACTGTATAGGTTTTCCACTTCAGTACAATGCAAAACTTCACATTACCCATAAATGTGTTTGTGTTATTCTGCAATGGATTGGAACCCTCAACACTGACCTGAAAGCTGTCAGTGTAAATGGTTGGATTATAAATCAATACATCCATTGTTCTGCATAGTTTTTACAGTTAAAGTCTAGTTAATACATACATACAGACAGATTGATAGATAGATAGATAGATAGATAGATAGATAGATAGATAGATAGATAGATAGATAGATAGATAGAATAGTAGTATTAGTGTTATAGTAGTATGTAGTATATAATTGTGATAGTATTAAAGCTATGTTTTGTATAAAATAGAATTTTAGGTCTGACAGGTAAGGGTTAGTGAATTTATGTATAAAAGGAAAAATTCTTATTATGATAAAAAGAAAATTCCCCCACCAAAACAGATAATGATGATTATTTAAATTTTTTGGCATTTTATCCAAAGCGACTTACAGTACCGTGACAGTATATTATCTAGGCAGTTGAGGGTTAAGGGCCTTGCTCAAGGGCCCAACAGAGGCAACCTGACTGGTGGGGCTTGATTACAAGTCCACTACCTTACCACTAGGCTACAACTGACCTTCTATAATGTTTAATTAATAAACATTATAGAAGTAGTAATACTGAATAACTACTTCATAAATACTAAATAAACACAAATCATTCATTTTAAAATGAATTTGACAATTTTATATGTTCAACAGTTTTACTTCACCCTCCATGCACTTATAAAAAATTTACACTAGATGGGAGACCAGCACTTTTAAAATCTTTTACTCCATTTCTGCACCTTCATCCTGTACAGTATGTTTACCTACAGAGCACTGTTTAATGGGAGAAAAAAACAGATTAATCACCAGTAATAATAATCATAAATAAATAAACACACATTTGTATAATCCCTCACTTTTCATATCTGATTTTGAAATAGACATGCTAACAGGAATGAAAATGCATCTTTAAAAAGCAGTTCTGTATTTACGTGTATGATCAGTGTCCAGCCAGTCATAATCAGTTCTAAATCTCAAAAATGCAATTAAGTCTGTTCCTGCAGTAATCCTACTTATGGGACATATGTTAATCCATCTTATCTTTCTCTAAAAGAAACATTATTTGAGATGTGAAAGTGCAGAGCGTCCACAGTCTGACTAGAACAGTCCACTTATATTGAGTTTTTACTAATTGTTTTAATTGGATTTGGCGCCACCTACCTACTGTAGGGCAGAAATACACCCTGCGTCAATTCATCATGGATCAACACAGACACACTCATTCATTTACTCTTGTATTCATTCATTCATTCACTCACTCACAGATGCTATTTAGAGCAGCCAAGTCACTTTTTGGATAATTGATATATTGACGACCGGGGACCTGGTCTTTACTCAGGACTATATTCAGAGCATTTTAACATCAATAATAAAATAAATAAATAAAATACTGTGCATCAGTAGTGACTTGTGACATCATGTGACTTAAATAAACAGTAAATATTCAGTACAGTCCTGATCGGCTCTCCTTTTCTTCACCATTTCTAGTCAATATTTATTAGCTGAGTTTGAAGAAGGTCTCTTCCAGTACTTCAGTAAACTTCTCCTTCATCTGTTGACGAAATCCTGTGTACCACTCCAGCAGCCTCATCCTCCTCTCCATCTTCTCAGCCTGTGACATCGTTTTCTCCTTCTCCAGGATGGCTGGGAGCTCCTTCCAATCCTTGAGGAAGATGAAAGGCGCTCCTGCGTCTTTGAGCAGCCGGAGAGGGGAGCTCCGACCGTTGGCACAAGCTCCTGGAGTCAGGACATCCTCCACCACGGGCACAGAGCCATAGGCACAGGCCTCGTAGATGCGGTAGCACTCAGTGTTCACTCCAACCGGACACAGCGTCAAGTCGCTCTGAGCCAGAGCCATCTGGTACTGTCTGGAGGTTTCTGCTGTCTCCTGAGGAAGCCACCTGAGGAACAGGAAGCATGGTATTACCCAGGATACGGTCATACTGGGAATACAGGTTTGTTGTTGTGTGTACAAAAGGTGACTGTGTGTTAAAGTCAAACACAACACATAAACAATCTGGCATCAGAAGTATGTGGACACCTGATTATGAGTATATTGGACATGCCATTCCAAAAATGATGGGCATGAATATGAAACACCCCCCTCTCTCACTCATGTTATAAGCTGTTTTATAAGCTGCTTATCCTAATCAGGGTCGCAGGGGTGCTGGAGCCTATTCCAGCTCTCAATAGGCGCAAGTCACACAAAAACACCCTGGACAAGGCATCAGCCCATCACAGGGCAGACACACAAACACATTCACACTTTAACACACACACACGCATCTAAAGGCAATTTTGTATCTTCAATTAACCTGACTGCATGTCTTTGGACTGTGGGAGGAAACCGGAGCTCCCGGAGGAAACCCACATGTAAGAAGAACATGCAAACTCCACACAGAAAGAACCCAGACCGCTTCACCTGGGAATCAAACCCAGGACCTTCTTGCTGTGAGGTGACAGGGCTACCCACCGTGCCACCCATAAAATAAGTTATACTGTGTAAACAGAAACTTGTATAAATGTGATTTTTGTTTTGCTGATTTTTTACTTTCCAAATGCTTAATAGACTGTCTGAATCATAAATAAAACAGAAAGACGTACTTTTCCCGAGCACTCATGAAACATTGTTCTTCCAAGCCATTTTGTTTCAGGATGCTGAGAAGAATTTCCCGAGAGGAGTTCTTGTAGACCGTACCAAGAAAGTTGCAGATATAGGGCCGCACAGAGCTTACCATCTGTGTGTTAGGTGTTACAACAGGAAAGTTCCTATACCTATAACCAAAAGAAGAACTGTAAGGTCAGTCCTAAAATTATGCTACAGTTTAACCAGTAATGCTGTCTGAACAAAAGTTAAAAAGAGAAATCTCACGTGGCTACGCCAAGAGGCCACTGGAAGACGTCTTTGTCATTGACCCAGGGGCCATCATAGACGAGAAAGAGCTGATCCACAAACCCACCATGTCTGTTAAGATAAGGGCTGATCCAGTCATTCATGCACTGCTCACTGCCCAGTAAGACGACAGCTACTTTAGAGATGGTGTGGGCCTGCACTAGAGCCTGGACATGTTGTAACCACTGAATAGAATGAGCAATCTTCTGCTGCTCACGTCCATTCAGCACCAGCACTACACTGTCTGTGTCCAGAGGAATGTGACCCTGCACCACCGCTGGACCTGTATAGAAACTGTCACAACACAATATGGTGTGTAGTATTTATAAACACAGACTGAAACATGCTTATAAAGTTTTGCACAACATGTATGGAAAAAATGCAAAGCAGGTGCAAAGGCTGGCTGGTTGGTTTTACTAGCATAGTGGATTCTGGGACAGAGGCTAGAATGACCATAAAACAGATACCATGACATCTTTTCATTTGGTAGAAATGGGGTAAAACAAGACATTATACAACATTTGTACTTTTAACAAGGGTCAAATGTTGTGGTTCCTCTTTACCAATATTAAACCAACCACATTCAGTATTGATACTAGAGGATGATGTGGATAATATTATAATTGAAATAGAGGGTTGTGGACTGGTGAGCAGTGAGAACTTGTGGCCTTTCATTCCACAAGAGCACTCACTATATATAAATACAGTATATCCCTATTTTGTATATAAGAACAAAATTAAAACAAATGTGGGTGTAGTATATGCGACAATAATCAAAAAAGACTAAAATAAAATGTGAATACGAACTAATCCATGTTAGTAGTAAAATGGGAAACACTGATCTACACCAGTCACTGTTCGAGTCTGGCCATGAAAACTTAACAGTGGACACTTTAGACACGTTCAGTTGAAAAACCAATAGCTTACCTGAAATTGATCCTTCCTGACTGAATCTCTCCTTCTTTCCATTGACCTGTTTTGTCGGTAGGGTTTAAAGGTCCCTCTAAAATGTGTTCCCACAAGTAAAGCCCTAAAAACAAGAAAATTATTGATTTAACCAAGGGTTGTACATTTCATGTACTTAAGATACATATTGTACCACATAAAACTTTAATACACAAATCATTTACACATAATGTCTAAATAATTTTCTACAGAGCATCTGAATTGGTATTAATATTATCCAAAGCATGCAGTCAGATCTGAGTTTGATCTGTGTCAGACCTGCGTATGATTCCGAGTGTTTGTCTTAAGGCTGCCACCATCAAACCTTTAATACTGTTATATAATGAGCTTGTAGAAACTCAGCTTAGTTACTATAAATATGACGGTATCAAATCAGTTTTAGCCACTGGCTGATCAATGGATGAGAGTGGAAGTGGTTATTCTTCAACAATTATTTTTTTAATGGTTTGAATCACCAGTTGAGCAACAGTTAGTATTCCAAATGGCTAATTCCAAGAAGCCTACTGAAATTTCCATATTTGTTACTTTATTAAACAATCTATTAAACAATTAACCACTTTAGCTTAGTCAGGGTTGCAGTGGGTGTAGTGCCTATCCCAAAATACAGGACACAAAGCAGGAAATCACCCCAAACAGAGCGCCAGTCCAATCATGGTTTTTTCAGAGTACTATGGTATTCACCCACCTACTAAAAGTGAACAGGCTACTTTAAATGAACTTTGGTGTGCGAGAAAATGTGAGTGTGTGTTGATCTGCAATTAATTGCCGCCATGTCCATGGTGTGGTCTCGCATTGCACCCTGTGTATGAGATGGCACTAGACTCACCATAACCCAGACCAGGATGTAATTAGCACTAATGTTGCTCACCATTGTAAAAAATAGTAATATAATAAACATCTACTTACCTATAGCTGCTTTCCCCCAGATCTGAACTTTGTACCTTTTAGGCCTGTTTTTAGCAACGCGCTCTTGATACGACCTGTAAGTCTCCCTCCGTTTCTGAAGCTGAGCGAAGTCTGCATGCTCATCCTCCTCCCATGGGTTCCATTCCTCCTCACCTGCGTTGGCTTGGTCTGCAATAATGACATTTAAAAAACAACAAAACTATTGCACACAAACTTGTCAACCCTCAATCTACACATCAACAAACATCTTCATTACAGTTTTACTTGTTTGGTATGGAGGTACTAAATTTGGCCTGCAAAGAGCCCTGACCTCAGCAACTGTAGGATGAGGTGAAAGTTGATTGCACTTTAGACCTTCTTGTTCAACATCAATGTTTTAACTCAAATATGGTCTTCTGACTGAATTAGCTTAAATTTCTACAAACACACCTCATATCATATGGAAAGCCTTTCTAAAGAGAGGTGAATGTTACAGCCATATCACTGCTTATGATATTTAAATTTTATTCTTCAAAAAGCTCATGTTCAGGTGCCCAGATACAAAATAGCCAAATAACTCACTAAACACTTTATTAGGTACACCTTTCTGGTATATGCATTTATTGATTATTTTATAAGCTAAACATACCATAAAGCTGTGTATACAATTTGTGGGTATACAGGTACTGACTGCAGCTTATGTATTGCTCTGCATGAACGGTCACGCCCTTGTACCCCATTTACCAACTGAAAGAGTCCGTCATAGGACCCTCATTGACCAGATTATGTTGGATAAATGTTTGGAGGTGAACCTTTGTCAGTACGGCATTGACACTTACATAATAATAACATAGATGACAAAGTGTACAGAGCAAAAGATGGACTACAGTCAGTAAATGTATACCCACAAAGTTAATCTGAATTGTAGGTGTTGCCGTCCTATAAATTAATACTGAGTGCTTGTATCACTGTATCTAATAAACTGCTCAGTGAGTAGTGTAACTACAGTAGCACTTTAATGACCGTGCATAAAATAAACCCCTAGTAGGTTATTCCCCTGCATTTTACAGACACAGTGACATCACTGTTCCACTAATTCTTCAGCTCTTCTTGCTTAACGGTTAAATGGATGGTCTTTGCTGTTAAGTGAGAGCCAAATGTAAGAGTTGCTCTTCGGTTATAGCAATCCGGGTGGCACGGCGGCTCGGTGGGTGGCACTGCTGCCTCACAGCAAGAAGGTCCTGGGTTCGATCCCCAGGTGGGGTGGTCCAGGTCCAGGTCCTGTGTGTGTGTGTGTGTGTGTGTGTGTGTGTGTGTGTGTGTGTGTGTGTGTGTGTGTGTGTGAAGTTTGCATGCTCTGCATGTCTGCGTGGGTTTCCTCTGGGAGCTCCGGTTTCCTCCCACAGTCCAAAGACGTGCAAGTGAGGTGAATTGGAGATACTAAATTGTCCATGACTGTTCTATCATGAATGTAACCAAAGTGTGTAAAACAAGATGTTCCTAATACAGAAAATAAATAAATAAATAAATCAATACAGCAATCCAGGCCCTGGTACAGTTGGTGTAGGTATAACCACCCTTGCATGTTTATTTTTATTGCACAGTTTGCACCAATCCACCGCATTATTATCAAAACAAAGCGGTTCATTGATTTCTAATCAGCAACGTACCTGCAGCTAAAGAGCCTTTCTTCCCCACTCTGTGCACCCGAGAAACACTTTTCTTATTAAAAAACACGCTGTAAGCAGCATACAGTGAGAAGAAAACATAAACTAACACAGCAGCTACAGCTACCTTCCTACTAATCAGTCTCATCATTAAACCTCAGTGGAGCGGCCATCCTGTGCTGGAGTTTTAACCACACCCGCATTCCGCAAACACCCGCATTCCGCGCTGAACTTGGTTGCCAGGTCCACAAAAAGAAGCGGACAGTGTTTAAAGCATTCAGTCCACTGGTCGGGATCGCAGTAGGTCTTGCTTTTCTTTAAAAAACACTGGGCGCAGGGTAGAAATATGCTCAAGCAGGGAACACACACTTATACATTTATTTATATTTATGAATAAATTAAAGCAGCCAGTTTACATTCTACATGAACCTGGAGTACCGAGTGGATTCTGTTTTTGAGAAGTTGTTCTTGCTGTGTTATTGTGGGTTTCTTTCGGTACTTTAGTTTCCTCGCACCTCTTAAAAAACAAGCAGCAGTTGTTTTGAACTGGCTACTTCAAATCCCCCTTTAAGTCTGAGTGTTTTTGTGATTTTTTTGGAACGTCAAATTGAGGGTAAAATAATAAATCTGGCAACATGATGTTCTGTGAGCGCAGATGAGCCAAACCAAAGGTGACAGTTTAATATACAGCAGCATTACTAATAAAGTAGCCAATCATAGCGCTGGAATATTACAGTAGTAGCCAATCAGAGCGCAGGAATTGGGGCCTGGTCCAAATATGGGTGGGGATAAAGATCCTGCGTACTGTTTAAATGTACAGTTTAAAGAGACAGGACGGGAGGGTTTATAGTTGTGTCATGTAATGCCTGTTCATAATTTAATGTCAGCATGTTTAAAGATGATCATTTTGACCACAAAATGCAAGGTTAAATAAAATAAATAAAATTTTTAAACTGTATATGTAATAATATTTACATTTTAGGAAGCGAAATGAATAACATGCTTTATAAAACCAGATAACACGCTGGCATTGAGTGCAGGGTGCTATGGTATATGTTGGTTAGCATTTTAGCTGTGAAGGGTGCGCAGTTCGGGTAACGATGGTGTCCTTGCTGGGTCGTTCAGGGTCTCTGTACCCTTACCTACACTCGGCTAATTTTCTGACATGTAGATCAGTTACAGCTTCAGTTCCTGCTCTTCTAAATACACCTGATCTGCTGAACCAGAGGAAATCCAGCAGGGATGCTTCACACAATGGTAATGTCACAGAGCTGCGTCTGTTAGCCAGTTAGCTTCGATTAACGTTACATAAACTCTCTTACGCTTATTAACTTTCTTTTTAGATACCATAATTGACATCAATTCAGATTAAGATTCCTTTATTGATCCCCATGGGGGAAATCCGAGTGTTACAGCAGCACAGAGTAAATACAGATATAGAAAATAAAACAGAGTAGAATAACATAAAAATAAGATAAAATACAGTAGTGGCAAATTTTTTTTATATATATATATATATATATATATATATATATATATATATAATATATAATATATAATGTACACACACACACACACATATACTACAGTACAGTGACAGTATATTGTCTTAGCAATGAGGGTTAAGGGCCTTGCTCGAGGGCCCAAAAGTGAGAACCTGGCGGTGGTGGGCTTGAACCAGCGACCTTTTGATTACTAGTCCAGTAACCACTAGGCTACAACTGCTCCTACACGCACACACACACACACACACACACACACGGGTAGGGTATATGGGTAGGTCTTTGGGCTGTCAGCTGAAAGGTTAAGAGTTCGAATCCAATCTCTGCCATGCAGCCACTGTTGGGCCCTCGAGCAAGGCCCTTAACCCTCTCTGCTCCAGGGGTGCCGTACAATGGCTGACCTTGTGCTCTGACCCCAACTTCCAAACAAGCTGAGATATGCGAAGAAAGAATTTCATTGTACTGAATACCTGTTTATGTATATATGATAAATAAAGGCACTCATTCATATGTGTGTAGTATGTAGTGTAAAGTCAAATGCCCAAATGCAAGAAAAAAGGTAAGGTGTCTTTTTTTTGTGTGTGTGGAGGTGGTTGAGCTGCTGGTCAGTTTGAGGACAGCCTGTGTATTCTGCAGCTCTTATGCAATCTGATGGCAGTGGGCACAAAAGAACATCTAAAGCGCTCCGTCTTGCTTTGGTGGAATAAGCCAAAGAGCATTATCTTTGGGGTCAACATTTTGATGAATGGAACATCTTCTCTTCAGATAAAGTTTATTGGTCGATGTGATTAAATTAACCTGTTTGCGTGAGTTGTAAAGCCTCAGTATCATTTGTAGGAAAGCAGCACCATATTATGATGCTCTCACTTCAATTCTTCATTGTGAATGTTGTTCATTAGATTATACACTCGACCTTTCTCTCTCCAAGCTGAATGATTGGCCAAAAAGTTCTATGTGTGACTAGCTGATTGTTTAAATTGATTTGATTTGACAAGATGATTGGGTATCACACCTAGACAGAGACAGTTGCATACATTTTTATCTTGTGTATTATTAAACAAATTGTGATAGGGATGTTTAGGGTTTAGGGATGGTATGGCTTTAGATTTTTTAAAGCTTGTTTGCCTTTAACATGTTTGCTGCTTGTTGTTTAAAATCTGCCCAGGCAATAGCAACAACGTTTAGAATTAAACCAGATGTTTTTTCCCAGTGTTACTACATTCCTTTAAATACATTTAAAAAATTTTAAATGTCAAAAGTCAAATGTAAAGTTCACCTAAAGGATTATAAATACCAACAACTGGCTATTGCGTCTACACAAAGATGATTGGCTGTGTCTGAGGGATAAATGGTCGATCCCCTATCCTGTCCAGGGTATTCCCACTCCCCCCCCCCCAGTAGTTCCTGGTGTAACTGGAATCACTGTGACCTGGATTAGTATAAAGCAGGAAATTAAACAGATTTTGTATATTTATGTACTTGATTATTCAAAGTATTTGATTTGTGTTTCTTAATGACTCATTCTTTCTGTGATGTATTTTAGGCCAGTTTGGAGTCCGTTATGCCCACACTGACATCAAGATTCCTGACTTCTCTGACTACCGTCGTACTGAGGTCAGAGATCCAAAAAAATCTTCCCAAGAGAGCAGTGACAGTCGCAAGGCTTTCTCCTACCTCTTCACAGGCTCCACTGCGATTGTGGGGGTTTATACCGCTAAGACCGCTGTGACTCAGTTCATCTCCTCGATGAGCGCCTCCGCTGATGTTCTGGCCTTGTCCAAAATCGAGATTAAGTTGAGTGATATCCCAGAGGGAAAGAACATGACATTCAAGTGGAGAGGAAAGCCCTTGTTCGTCCGCCACAGAACCGAAAAGGAGATTGCGTCTGAGGCCGAGGTCAACTTGTCAGAGCTCCGCGACCCACAGCACGACCGAGACCGTGTGGTCAAACCTTGCTGGATGATCGTCATCGGGGTGTGCACTCATCTTGGCTGTGTTCCCATCGCAAACGCTGGAGACTACGGTGGATACTACTGCCCATGCCATGGCTCACATTATGATGCTTCTGGCAGAATCAGAAAGGGACCCGCACCCCTTAACTTGGAGGTGCCATACTATGAGTTTCCTGATGATGATACTGTAATTGTTGGATAAATGTGGACATTTTTCCAAATACTACATAATACTAAATGTGTCTGGCCTAACTAATAAATACTTTATCAACTCAAAGTTTAAACATCTCTGTCTTATTTATTACAAAAATATACACTCACTTTCTTAACCGCTTATCCAGTTAGGGTGCTGGAGCTTATCCCAGCTCTCGGAGGAAACCCACGCAGACACGGGAAGAACATGCAAACTCTGCACAGAAAGGACGCAGACCACCCCGCCTGGGGATCGAACCCAGGAACTTCTTGCTGTGAGGCTACAGTGCAACCCACCGAGCCACTGTGCCACCCAAAAATATACACTAAAAACAAATTATTTGTATTATGCATGATAATGATGGGAAATGCAGTTAAAGTAATAAATAATATTATTATAAACAAATCAAAAGATTTGACAGAAGCCCTTTAAATTTTATAAGCCATTCATGCATTATTTATGCAAAGCTTGAGGTACAAATACCTGCTGTCCAAACGATTGTACACTACTGTACAAAATAATAATTACACTAGAGTACCATTAAGTTCTAAATCCAGTGTAATGCACATAGAAAGTTAAGAGGAAGATCATTGGGTACGTAGTGGTATTTCTTATATAGATAGAAAGTAACAAATCTTGCTAAAGATCAACAACAAAATGCTTCATTTAATTTAAAACTAAATAATAAGAGTATTTAATAAAACATACTGCCTCTTAATTTTTCCAAATGTATGTTCTGCATTTGAAGGAAAAACATCAGAAACCAACAATATACAACCAAAAACCACAGAGGAAAACGGCATTTACAACTGGAAACTAAATATGCACAGATAAAAAACTAATGAAATACCAGTGAAGGATTTTCTTTTGTTTAATGATCTCAGTAGTGTTTCTTATATGGTCAGGAGGTGGCACGGTGGCTTGGCGGGTAGCACTGTCACCTCACAGCAAGAAGGTCCTGGGTTTAATGCCCAGGTGGAGTGGTCGAGGTCCTTTCTGTGTGGAGTTTGCATGTTCTTCCCGTGTCTGTGTGGGTTTCCTCCGGGAGCTCCGGTTTCGTCCCACAGTCGAAAGGCGTGCAAGTGAGGTGAACTGGAGATACAAAATTGTCCGGGACTGTGTTTGACATTCAACTTGTGAACTGAATCTTGTGTAACTACCATTCCTGTCATGAATGTAACCAAAGTGTAAAAAATAATGTTAAAATATATGGTCAGGAGGGTTAAAAACTGAAAAGCAAGAAACTACAAATATATTTAAGTTAACAGTGCATTTTATTTTGCACAGTTCAAAATCATCACATCAGTTCCTAAAATTGTCTTGTAGTGTATCTCTCATCACAACACACATTGCTGTCAAAATACATGATTAGTAAACCACAGGTTTCATACAATAAATAGGCAAAGTGTTCAATTCTCTTCAGTTTTTGGCTTTTTTCAATAAGCTTCAGTCCAGACTACAGATGCAACATTCTCTCCTGGTACATTCTTTATAAATATCTGGATGCAGCTCGTCAAACTGGCCTTGACTCTCATTTGGTTCAATCCACATAATGTACCTCAGCCTGAAGCTCCTTCTGAACATAGTCCATTAATGCACCGGTAACTCGCTGTTGAAGTGACGTGCTCCCCTGTACTATAATCAGTAACTGGGCTACATCAGTCCACTCTATCGAGCCCATGGTGACCATGATATTCTCATAGAGCTTCTGCTGCTGCTGGGGCGTCATTTCCATGATGATCTGAGGAAGTGGTTTGAACTGACCACTTGTCATCCAGCATCCCAAAAGTCCTCCAACAGCACCTCCTTTTTACAGAGAATTTGAACATTATTCTTTTTATACATGCTGCACTAATATTTGTATTTTTTAAATTTCAAATTCACTGATTTAAATCGAGCCACTAACAAGTGCTAAAGATTTCTGCAACTGCTTTTATTCTGTGACTAAAAGAATAAAACATATTTTCATGGTTTACTGACTGACCGGCTTTGGCATGTGTTTGTCAGTTAAAATACAGACTTAAGTCAGTAATTTACAAACCCATTTCGAGAGAAGTTAGGACACTTTCTAAAAATGAAATAAACATTCAAAACTGTGGCATTAGACACCAACACAGATACTTGCCTACTGCAATACCAAGTGGTCCACCAACCAAACCTCCAGCAAATGCTAGTCCACCAGCCGTCATCGCCCCTTTACCAGACTGCTTTACTGTTGTCTTTATCTGTTGGTTTGCAGACAGCTCACAGCATAACTTCATCACATCATCAATGCGTGGAGGCATCTTACTTGGGTAATCTGTATACTTGATTTTTTCTTGGGAAAAACACAGAGAGCTAGAAATCAAAATCAGAAAACAACAATGGCAATGCTAAAAAGCGAACAGCTCAACAACTAAACATATTTGTTGCCTCCCTTTAGTATTCCCTCCAAAGATGAACCCTCTAAACCCACATGGACTCACCCATACACAATGGGGTTCAAAATCTGAAGTCACTAATCAAAATGATTCTATTTTGCTTAATACTTAAAATTAAGAAACAAAATTGTATTACAAATCAAACAGTCAGCTTACAATCTGAGCTAAACATTAAATACTTGTAAAATGTACATGTAATGACTGTATGCACTCTGGCATGGAATCCACAAGTTTGTACACAATATTCCACGGAGCATCCTGTGATGTCCCTAAATGCTTGGCTTTCTCCGTCTTTAAGTGCACCAAGAATGCTTAATAGGGGTTAGGTCAGGTGACTGTAGCAGAAGGTCTATGACAGTTAGCACTCTTTATTCTTTTGTCTTCTTTTGTCTTCAATAGTTGCTGAAAAGGTTTAAGGTATGTTGGTTCATTATTCTGCTTCTAAACCAGCATGTTTCAGAAGAATGAGGTGGTAATTCTCGTTTGTCAGGGTGGCTCTGTGCTGATGCCCAACTGAGTAGACAAAACACCAAACTTTCCTGTTGTTTTGATTCACTGTGATATGAAACTCTTTTTTTCCATAAATACTAAATAAATTTGTTTGTGCAATACATCTCAAATCTTAAATCATCAGTGAAACATTTGTGTTGTAGCTAGGGCTGGGCGATATATCGATATTTTAAAAATATCGATATATTTTCATACGCGATATAAGATAAGACAATATCGCATATATCGATATAAATGTTGCGTTCCAGTTAGATCCGACAGTTCGTCTTTCTCTTCTCCCAGTTTGTCTCTGCACATGTTCACCTGCCCCGCCCCCCTCCCTCACTGCCCCGCCCCTCTCCCTCACTGCCCCGCCCCTCTCCCTCACTGAACACAACTCCCCCCTCCCCACCGCTTCACCAGTAAGTCCTGCAGGCAGCGATAGCATGGAGACGGATAAAGACATGACAGAAGCTATCGAAGAGGAGCTGTTTACTAAAAAGAAAAATAATGACTAATTTTGTAATTATTTGGAGATGGTTCGAATTCAAAGTGTCAGATGAGCAGCAGAATAATGTATTCTGTAGAGAATGCCGAAAACAAGTCCAGATAAAAGGTTCCAGCTCCGTGTACCTTCATTCGTTTTTCACTTCAAATCCCAAAGTTAAAAAACAAGAAAACGAGTCGTTATTCGTTTCAAAAACCAACACAAGCGCATGTACGCGCTGACATGCACGTATTTACTTCACATTAAGTGTTGAGAAAGTAACAATAACGTAACGGTGCGTCTCCTGTTGTTCTGACTCTTGTGTTTGTATATGTGATGTGCATATATTTGCTCTATCTGTAAAAACAAACATTATGGGGATTTCTGTACTGGATCTTGTACGTGGTTGTGTTAGTTTATACTGGACGATTGCCCGACGTCCGACACGTCATTTATTTATTTATCTTCTATTATAGTATTTCTTGTTGTCGGCCAATAAACAACCAAACATTATTAAATTGCATGAACTAACTGCAGTAAACAAGGAGCAAACAGCAATTAAACAGCAAATAAAGCTGTTAAATAATAATAAAGTGCATGAAGAAGAACGCTGATTAAAATGCATTAAATGTTGTAATAGTTACACAGTAACATGAACGATTAGTTCTGCCTGTATTACAGAACTGAGTTCTATACAGTAAAAGAAAATATTAATGTAAATGTTAATGTTGTGGCGACATATACATAAAATAATGTATAAAGTCCAAACATGTGGGGGTGGGGGGTTAACGAGGGGTTTACTTTAACGGGGTTTTACTTTTAATGTCACACAAGCTCAGCCGGAAACCGTGTCATTCCAACATCTTCCCTACACACTCGCTCCCTGCGCCCTATAGTACACTTAACATTCTTAAAGGGCCAGACAATATATTTGTAATTCACGTTAGACAACAGGAGATGCCTTAGAAAACAACTTTTTTTTTTCTTAGAATAGCTCTTTTTTTTTTTTTTTAAGCAAAAATAATTCTTGTGTGAAGCTTCCCCAGCATGAATATTAATAAAAGTGCCTGTAAAAAAATTGGAACATGTAGCTTTGTCTCAGAAGTGTCTTTTTGTTATTACCTTATGGAATAAAAAAATATCGAGATATATATCGTATATTGCCATTCAGAAAAAAATATCGAGATATAATTTTTGATCCATATCGCCCAGCCCTAGTTGTAGCCTATGTCAAGCATTTTCCCTTATTTTCCTTCCTGTTAAGTGTTTTAAAGACAGCTAAACCACAGCTAAATTACTTACTTTTTACCAGGATTTAGCTGATTGGAGTCTCTTTATTCAGCACATTCTGTATCTGTGCTTGCTTCTTTGTCTCTTAGGTAAACAAAGCTTTATGTGTTGGTCTTCAGATGGTGTGGTCAGTTTTAGTCTGTCCAGTTCTTGTGTTGCATTTACATTTGGTTTGAATACCAATTATCCAGTTCTGGCAAAGTGGCATCCTTTACCCTTTGTGAAGATCTGTTTGACTTCTGACACATTCACTTAACTCTGATGGTATATTTTAAAGTGTGTTTGACAAAAGCTATTTCTAAATCTATTTTTGTTTTGCTTTTATCCTGTATCTCATTAACCAAAATACACAGAGATAAGCAGATCCTCAGCACTACTAAAATAAAAAAATCAATACTGTAATCCATAACTTTATTTTTTTTTTTTCAGCAATAGGAACAATTTTACATTTAAGTGGTACTGTCATTTCTGAAAGTTATTAAAATATTGTTTGTCAAAAATGTTAAATATTACAAGTTGTTTATGTAGACATGTACAGTTAAATACCAGGTAAATGTATAATGTACTTTTAATATAACAGCCTGTTCATAGCTGCAATAACATGGGCTATAACCAGGGGCAGCTGGAATGTTAATAAACAACACAATAGAATACATTTCTTATCAAATAATACATGTTTGGAAAACCTATATGCTTTAGAAAGCTTTATCCTATATATGATATTATATAAGATATAAGTCTATTTAAAATCCCTGACCCCTTATTTTAGTTCAATTTAACAGCAAAACACCATCACATGAAATAACACGTACACGAAATGCATGTATTAATACAATAAAAGATAACAGACTCCTACCTCTTAATTCTTACTAAACGTTATAGAGAAGAAACCTTGAACACATGTGAACCATCACCGGACTGAATCATTCTCAGGAGTCATTCTGTACAGCACGTCAGATCAGCACTAATAATAATGTTTACAATGACCAATGGTTTTCAAAATAAAAGTCTCATCTAAACTACCTACTTACATGTTCTCGGTAAGTTTTGTGTATTGAATGAATTGACATCATTCATAATTTATCCTGCAAACCTTATTAAACTTCTCTAAAACTAATCTTTTGAGAAAAACAGCTGGTTACTCTACAATTAAGATACAAATAGAAATTAGAATAGAAATACTTAGACATACTACATAAGGCTGTCAGAAAATATACTCTGTATAATAATAACAATAATTATAATCATTATCAGCATCATCATATTTGGTGGAGCTTAAGTGGCACAGTGGTAAATTGTGCTAAAGTTGGCTATGTCTAAGGGTTGATGGCCAAAGCCCTGCAATGGATTGGCATACTGTCTGGGGTGTGTTTTTTTCCCCAGTAATTCTGAGGAAACAGGACCCACAGTGACCCTGACCAGGACAAAGCAATGGTAAACCATGAAAATAAAAAAACAATTAATGTAGCACAGCAATAATTGTCCTGATGACCTGGATTTGCTCCTTGCCTCCAGTTACTGGCTGTAAGAAGTTATGCATCCTCAGCCTGTTTTATTTAGGTGCTCTCACCTTTTAAATAAATAAATAAAGGTAAATGAGCTACTTCTCTTTCTACTTTTGTATGTTAAACAAAAATTCAAAAGAATTAACAAATCAAAGATTCATTTTGTATTGCATTTCCCCTCAAAATGCCCTAACCTTTTATATAAATAGGGTTTGTGTATTGACCTGTGATAATTAAACTGTATAATAGCTTTTGACATGCAGTCAAACGTCTGGCGCATTGTGAGGCTAAACAATAACCTTAAGTTCACGTGCAGTAATGTCAAAACATCTGCATTATATAATAAACATCTGCGGTATAACTGCGGTATAACTGTTTAGATCATTGTATTTATTTATTAATTTTGGTTGTGCTATTGTATAGAGTGCAATGTATTCCCTGTATATACACAGTTTAATGTTCTTAAGAAAAAGGTTAAAGGCACTGTTAGAGAAGATTGAGAAAGCTTTAATGTGTTTTGCTTGTAATGCCTTTATAAAAACAAAAAAACATATAAAACACCAAAGTAACGAGTAAAAAAGATATTTAGCTTTTAGTTGATATAAATAATCTAGATGAAATGTAAAGTTGTGGAGAGAAGCGAATACAGTGACTGACTGCTCTGTGTTCTGTGTTGAGCTTTGAACAGATGACTGCTGGACTTGTCTGAACATGTTCCCTCACTATGAATATCCATGAACATGGAGGCGGATCCACCAAACCCGGGGTTTCCATAGATTTAAGACATTTACTCCTGTGTGACTTAAAGATGGAGAAGGTAAATAAATATATAAAACATGACGAGCCTAAACTATAATGTTTAAAGATTTTTTACGGAATGGACGACGGTTTGTTGTCAGAGCAGAGCGGCTTTACATCTGCTTTACCTCTGAGGATCATTGAATATGCGTTTACTCACCACATGATGGATGTTTTACTGGGTAGAGAGCTTCATTATTCTTCATTTCTTTAGGAACACTGCTTATTGGAAATGTTTTGTTAGTATTATGTTTTGAAAAGTATATTTTCTTCTACAGTATTATTTTATATTATATTTTATATATATATATATATAATGTAATTCCATTAGGCTTGTTTTAGAACAAATTTGTTATTGATATTAAAAAAAAAAACTTACTATACTTATTTTTTTAGAAATGTATGTTGTTATTATGTACTTTCCTTTGTAAAATTTTTTAAAAACTACTGAAAATATATCGAATTTAATGTTGTTTTATTTGGATATTTTCGAAATGGATGTTTGAATTATTATTATTATTATTTTGTTTAGTGTTTCTAAAAAATCTATTTCTTTGTTTTTAGAACCAATGATACTATTAAACGATCTGTTTTGCAATTACTATTTTAGTAGGTTATGTTTTGTTAGCATTCTTTTAAAATTGGATTATTAGAATGTAAAACAAAACGATTTCTACTTGGTAATTCTTTGTTTTAGAAGGCATGCAAGTCATGAGTATTTGTTAAAGCTGTGTTATACATATTAGGAATATTTCTAGGGAAATTGTTAGGAGCAATATGTTATTGAGATTTCTTTTTATTATTAATGTAATAATATGACAGATTATACAATTCTTATTTCTTACTTTTCTTTAAAGTTTTAGGGCCTCCTCCATGGCTGGAAGTGGACCTTGGCTGTCTGACTCTTGAGGATTCATGCAGCATTCGTGTTGTGGCGGCTGAGGCCTGGATAATCATGGAGAGAAGAGACATCAAACACTCTGAACAAGTGATGGAGTTTCTGAACATCACTCACACATTACTACCTCACATAGTGACTCCCATTAAACACATGAAAATTGTGTTTGGTTTGAAGACTTTGGTAAGTACCGTCTCATTACGTGTTTGCTATGTTAAGTGATATGTGCTTATTAAGATACTTGTGTTTATTAGAATGCTAAAGGGAATTAGAGATAGTGGTAACATTATTACTATTGAGATAAAAACAAGGGCAAAGCAAACAGTACTTCCAGTGACCAGTGGTATTGTTAAATACAACACATGGCTAAAGAAATTACCTGATAAAATGCTAAGGCATGTAAAGTTGTCTGTTGCGGGCTCGAAGAACTCATAAAGTGTAAATAAACATTGTCTTTTAAAAGGCATACAGACAGCAATTTAGAATTAGAAAATTTTGTATTCTTGTATCTCTGCTGTATCTCTCAGTAATTAAAAGGAACAATAAAAGTAAAGTGTTAGCAAACTAGCTCTGAGATCCAGGGATCCTGGGTTTGAATCTTAACAGTACTATCAGCTGGTCAGGTGTCTGCACTGACATAAAAGCTAATGTCTGAGAGATGCGAGGATGGACAAAACCACCTGTCAGTGCCCTCTCAGTGTTGGCCCCATGCTAAAAATAAGGCGGGTTGCACCAGCAAAAGGATCTGGCATATTAACTAAGGCAAGTCTTGTATGGGACCCAGATCCGCTGAGCCAACCCCTTAATATAGGAAGCAGCTAAAAGCAAAAAATTACTTCCTATTCCAGGAAAATGCAGTATATACATAAATACGAGGCTAAAATATTGAACATTAGCAGTACTTTTATGTAGAATTTTTATTTTACTTCTTTCATAAGGGAAATAGTACTTTTGAATTCCTTTTCCAGGGTGACATCAGCTGTGTCACTATTTATAACCTAGGTACTGCATTCTATTGTGCATAGTAAATTAAGATCTGCTGTCATTATATGCAGACTGTTTATTGGTAAACATTGAACCTGCCCAAAACCTGCCAAAGACTGTATGTAATTATTCTATACATATGTTTGTTTCAGATCATTATGTGGATGCTGACTGATGACAAAAGCAGTGCCAGCATCAATGACAAGATCATGAAGTTCTTTCCTGACACTTTGCCCCAGTATCACAACAGTGTAAGTGCAAGTGAAATCCTTCTCCTCTAGAGAGCAGTAAAACCACATTCATACTGAACTGCAGAGCTGAATTCAAGATTGTTGGTTTGCTTTTCTACTTTCTCCCTAGATTTTTGAGTTACGTAGGTTGTCTGTGAAACAAAAAGGCAATGCGCTTTTCTGTGTACTTTTACCTTTCAATGAACTTTTAGTTATAAATTCAATGTACATATTTAAACATTAATTGCACTTTTCAAATAATACTAAATTATTACTAAATGTAAATAAATAATCATAAATAGAAGTGTGATAGTAAAAATACAGCACACACTTTAGTTCTCTTTAAAACAGATGTACAACAAAGGATTAAAGCCTAAATAAGCCTAAGTTACTGTTTTTGGCAGTAAAACAAAAGCAGAAATGCAGCAACAATAAAAAAATTAAAAAATTAAATTTTTATTTTTTTATTTTATGTATTGTGTTCATGCCTTGCCAAACTCGAACTCAAGACTCAGGATGGTGAAAAAGCTTATTAGACTGCTGTACCACTCAAACACCCCAATAGCTCTTATTGTGTGTGTGTGTGTGTGTGTGTGTGTGTGTGTGTGTGTGTGTGTGTGTGTGTTCGCGATAACACACAACCTCAAGTGTTCTATTGCTTTTATACAACAGATTTTACAAAATAAAGAAAGAAAATAAATTAAAGAAGCCCTGAATTTCATTATAAATATGCTTTAATATTGACAATACCTTCCGCCAAAAAGTAGTTCCATAACGAATATAAAGTTTAACACTACAAAGCAGACATCCCAAGTTGCAAAAACTCATTTCAGGGAGGTAAGAACAAGAAGAAGAAGAAGGCAAGAACCTCCGAAGGGAAAAAAAGAAATAAAAAACCTCTCGCACACACCAAATGATATGGGTAATAACAGAACTTTTATGAGCTGCTAACTGGGCTATTAAGCTAACTATTCGTGTTACAAACACATTAATGTTCCCTACATAGTGCACTAGATTGTGTATCAGATCACGGATTCATGTTCCCTACATAGTGCACTAGATAGTGAATTAGACAATTGATTTATGTTCCCTACACAGTGCGCCAGATTGTATATCAGACAATGGATTTAAAACGCGATCAGGAAAAAAGTCTGTGTCGCCTGCGTGCGCGTTTATGTGCATGAAGCTTGTCGTTACTGGCAACGCATCAGCGGAGTAATACAGTTGTGGTGTGAAAAGAACCACAACTTAGAACGCTTCTCAACCAATCAGATTGTAAGGTCGAAACTATATATATATATATATATAATACTGTATAATTTACAATATCAAACCACATACCTGCATATATACAGCATACTGCATTAAAAATAATCAAAATGTTTGTTCTAAATGGTACAGAGCCGCAGACACATGGAGCTGATGCAGAGGACCCAGCAAGACTTTAAAAATTTTGCACAGTCATTAGCTATAAACCCAGAAATACGCAAAGCCTACGTTAAGGTAAGTAAAAGTGCTTTCCTGTGCTGTTGTTATTATGTTGCTTTATGCTATGCTGCCTTTTGCTTGACTTATTATAATTTTTTTGTTAATTTATTACATTATCTTTTTTTTATTACACTCTTTTGTAGGATGGGATGGAGGAGCAGTATGGTGAGTGTTATGCCAAAAAGTTGGAGGAGAGATTATTACATTATCTAGAAGAACTAGACAAAGCGCTTCCTCAGCCTACGTATATTGACCAGGTACACTACCGTTATTACTATGTTAGTGTAATTGCAGTGCTGAGAAAAGTCCACCATTTAAACAACATCTGGTCAGTTGGAGTCCCATGAGGGTCCTTTTTAACTAATAAATGAGGTACAGGGGGTGAAAAGTGTTCAGAGCAATTGATGGGCTCCATTCAGTAATTTGTGTACAATTATCATTAAATGTATGGACCAGATAAGGTGTTCTGTGATTAGTGAATATTTAAATATGCATGTGTGTGTGTTTGTCAAGTGACGTACTTGGTTTTGTACTAGTCTAGGCTCTTTACATGTGTTTCTGTGTCTGAACCCACAGGTTTTAAATAAATCACAGCTGTTGGGAGGAAGAGAAGAGTTGCTGCATCAGATACTTACCTGTGACAGTGCTCCTCCATCCACAGCGTTGAAGAGACTCCTAAGATGTGGTAAGGCTCTTAAAGTCTTTTTTCAGATGCATTTTTAGCTTTTCAGATTTTCAGAAATTTCCAGTTACATTATTTGAGTATTTACTAAAATGGCTCATGTTAAATAATGCAGACCATTAGATTCATATGACATATATCTGTTTTGGCTGAAATTTAAACCCATTTTAACCCACAATGCATTTTATGTTTCCTTTTATTTCAGCTCTTGCAACCAACTCAGTTTGTGATAACCCTGGGTCCGTCTGCATTGATCTTAAAAAATCTTCCAAAGAAGCAGATGAACACCAGAGCTTCAGGCTAGACAAAGACAAGAAATCATTCCTACAAGAAGGTTCACTGAAGATTCGTTTGAAAAGACAGCTTGATAATACTGATAATACTGGTGTAGTTTTAGAAGTGTGTCCTCAAATGGCAAAAAATGCACCAGTTTCAGAAAAGAAAGGAGTTAGGAACGAATCAACAGAGCATCTGTGCTCCAGACATGGCAAGAAAATGAGAAGTATTTTACTAGAGTGCTCGGAGGAGCTCAGGGATTTGGACTTCAAGGTTCCCTCAATGCAGGCAGAATGCACTCCTACATCACCTCACACTCCACTGCTCCAGTCTACATCTCACAAAGGGACTCAGACCTCAAAACTGTCACCTCAAGACTCGTCTTGTTCTACAAATATATCTTTGTCTTTAGATCCTGACTCCTCAGATCTGGATGAAGTATCACAGATTATCTCTGCACAGTCGACTTCATCCCATCAGGTTAATTCCTTACGTACTTCACTAGTTTATAGTAACTCTAGTGCATCTTTGAGCCAAGAACATCATGTAGCATTAACACCTACATTTTCAGCACAAACCTCACTTTCTAAAACACCTTCATTACGACCAATTACTTCCTCTCCAGTATCTGCAGTAAAACCTGTTCCATTTTCAGCTGATCCAATGCAGGCGTTTGACCCAACAAGGCAAGCTTTAGATGAAGGAGTACTTTTTGTTAGTCCCTTAAAAAGCATACCTGAAGTCTCACTTATTTCTTTTCAAACTATCACTCCTTCACCAGAACCTTTACCAGTGCGACCAGCATTATCCCAACAATCTTCATCTTCCTTTAATCTTTCACCATTTCCACTGAACCAGACTCTTCAAGCATCAACATCTTCAGATGAACAAATCCCTTCTTCAACAACATTCACATTACGTCCTACCAGTCCACTAAAATCTGTATTCCATCAAACCTGTTTATTATCACCATCACCACCAACAACATCTGCTTCCTCGGCTCCAGTGGCAAATTCTCCAGGTCAAAATCAACACCAAAAAACAGTGAGACAATTTTTAGATGCAGATGCAACTTTAAGTTCAAGAACACCATCTCCATTACCTGTAGATCCAATCAATAACTCACTGTTATCTTCCTCGAAACCAGCATCCCAAATGTCATCTTCTGATGAGAATTCCTCATTTCCTGAAATCACTCAAGCATCAGCATCATTGGTGGAGCAGGAGTCTTTCTCACCATTGTTTCACCAAATATGTACATGCCATCAGCTATTATCATCAGCTACTTCTTCTACATCTTCTACTTATTTTTTCCCTTCCAGAGCAACTCTCACTCCAACACAAAACGCCACACATATTTCTGACCCAGCTAAACAAGGTGAAGAACTTGGTGTAATTTCATGCAATCCGAGGCTGTCATTGGAGACACAATCATTCCTTCTGCTGTGTAAGTGGATGCAGCCTCATGTGAAGCTTTGCAGGCTAAGCCAGCGTAGAGTCAGCCAAGCCACAATGACAATGAAACCCACAGAACAGTCATTTGAAGATGAAGTCTATTCATTTGATGTCAATAGACTTTATTCTCAATCAGATTCTGAATCAGATCCACAAGATTCTGATGATCCGGATTATAATCCACCAAATAAATGGAAGCTATAGATTAAAATTGCCTGCTGGTGCTCCCAATTAATTTTATCATTCAGTGCAATAGTAAAGCATTATGCGTAGCTACAGGAGATGACAAGTTTAATCCCCAATAAAAAACAATATAAAAACAGCCATAAGTGGCTAAGGAGGATTAGATCAGTAATCCAAAGGTTGCAATCACCACCAAAGTGACACTAGTCAACTGTGGAAATTTGTTAGTTTAGTGTTTCACAAATTCTGTCCTAGAATAAACCCTTTCCTGCATGTTTTATAGTTTACCCTCTTGTAACCTGTACCTTCTAAACACTTTTTATTTTGACAATGTGTTAAATAAGGGAAAGCTTTAACATGTGTAATGCATGGGTACTTCAGGAACAGAGTTAAGAGAAATTGTGTTGAGGCTTTGTATATAAAATTGGGGAGGTGAGAACTCTTGATGATAGTTGATGGCAACCTGACCCAGCTGATGACGTTACTTGAGTACTGTTTTTTTGGTGACCTGCTGCACATTTTGAACCTTCACTAGATGACACTCGATAAGTGTAGTGGGTTGGATTTGGCAACAAATAAATTGGGTGGCAAGAAACTATGCATGATGTAATCAAGTAATGAGCTCAGATTGACAAAAGACATATTAATCATTAATCACAGACATTTGTTCAACTGAGGTTTTTAATGATGTTGCTTAAAGAGCATTTCAAAAGTGCCTTTTGGCTCTATTTAGTTTTTATTCAGTTATGGATAGCTCAGAACTGCATTTAGGTTTTTTGTTCAGTTAAAACCAAATCAGTTATAAGCAGAAGAAGAAAAAAGGAATGTAAACAATATTGCAAATTTTCAATGGTATTTTCAAAACTACCTCGTGGACATATTTATTATCACAGTAATATATCAGTGTGTTTACTATATGGAAAATCTGAACCTGTTTAAAAATGTTGTGACCATACCCAGACATTGTGTTGAGGCTTTGTATATAGAATTGGGAAGGTGATAACTCTTGATGATAGGGGTGATGGCAACCTGACCCAACTTATGATGTTAGATGAGGTTTTTTTGGTGACATGCTGCACATTTTGAACCTTTACTAGATGACACATGATAAGTGTAGTGGGTTGGATTTGGCAACAAATAAATTGGTTGGAAAAAAACTATGCATGATATAATCAAGTAATGAGCTCAGATTTACATAAGACATATTAATCATTACACAGACATTTGTTCAACTGAGGTTTTTTGTCATGATGTTGCTTAAAGAGCATTTCAAAAGTGCATTTTGGCATTATTCAGTTTTTTTCAGTTATGGATAGCTCAGAACAGCATTTAGGTTTTTCGTTTGGTTAAAACCAGATTCGTTTGAAGCAGAATTTAAACAATATTGCACATTTTAAATAGTATTTTTAAAACTACCTCATGGACATATTTATTATCACAGTAATATATCAGTGTGTTTACTATATGGAAAATCTGAACCTATTTTAAAATGTTGTGAATTAATAAATTCCAATTGCTTATTCTGTGGTGTGTCCTTTTGTCCAGTTTTAGGCCATTATGTGTGTTTACTTTAATGGCACAGTTTCAAAATTCATGCACCCTGTGAAAGATCAAATGATCTCCGATTCATTAATGTTTGTGCTTAGTCTAAGGGTCATGGTCCAAAGCCTGCACGCTTCCTATGAGTAGTAGTTATACAAGCGACCAATTTTGCACACTCACCCAACAATGCATTTAAATATCATTCATTCACCACTTTATCCTGATCAGAGTTCCAGTAGGTTTGAAACCCCTCCCAAAAGCACAAGGCAGGAATACATCCTATTGATAGTGCGGGGCAATCACATGGCATTACGTACATTCACTCACATACTGAAACCCTGGAGCTGCAGTTAACAGTAATTTACCTTAGTTTACCCTGATTTACCTGATTAACTTTTTTTAAAGTTTGTACATTTGTTTCATTTTTGTCAACTGCTTTATCCCAGGAATCCCTTTATCACCAGGAAACACTAGGTGCATGGCAGGACTACCCTACACAGGGTGCCAGTCCATTGCATTAGTACATTTTAGTGTGACATTCAAGCCTATTTTAGGAGCACATCAACTTAATTTGTGATGTGTTATAAATATACAGTTCTAAACCAATCATGATCTATTTGCTCCAAAACATACTGACTGCTTGATGTCTTAGTTATTTCTGATTATTTCTGAACTATAAAACATGGAAAAACATGTAAGTTAGATTACACTTAAATTGTAGTAGTGCAACAACTGTGCAATCAAAGACCTGAGACTTTTTCACAATAAGATTTAGTTTTTTTTTCCTTCAGCCAGTGTAGTTCCAATTAAAAAAGTTTTTTTAATCAATATTAAATGATTAAATGTTTTTACTGCCCATTTTGTTCATAATTTCTGGCAATGCAAAGATTTGTGGAGAGTTTGAGTCTGGGTGATTCCGGGTTCTGGTCCTTTGTGTAATGTTGACATGTGATGTTTACTTTAAGGTGGTATCAAGATTAGCCAAAAGCGTCAGAGGCCGGGTGAATGCAATGGTGGCTGATAAAAGTTCAAGGATAGCACTGTTTATCCTGGCTCACTAAAGCAGTGTTGATTTTGATGTTCTGATTTGATGGAGACACCAATATTACCAAGTTTTATGACATTACACCATTGACTTTTTGTAAAGCCCAATCCAGCCTCTAACAAAGATACCAGGGATGAATCAAAATTAGTGCACATATATTAATCAATATATTCAATTCAATAAGCTTCTTTTGTGCCTCTGGAAGCAATTCTTGTTGGAATTATGTCATTGTGTGTCCTGAACGTTTGGTTCAGTATTCAACACGACTTACAAGGATTCAGTAATCTGGTCATTTAAGCTTGACTGTTATTATGTTCTTTAAACCACTTGAAGAGAAACAACCACTGTTTCTCTTTGCTGTTGCTTTTGTCCCATGTTTGACATGCAGTTGAAGTTTAAATACAAATAAGAGATGCATCAGGCCAGATTTTAATGGTGAGTCTATTGTTATACATTAATTGTGGATTTTTTAAAAGTATAATAAGTCAAAATGTAAATACAACAGCTGAGATTATTAATTTGAGAAAGCTCTGTGATGTGCTTTTATTTTAGTTACATAACATATAATGTATTCCTTAATTTCCTTTGGGATTAATAAAGTATCTATCTATCTATCTATCTATCTATCTATCTATCCATCCATCCATCCATCCATCCATCCATCCATCCATCCATCCATCCATCCATCCATCCATCCATCCATCCAGCCAGCCAGCCAGCCAGCCAGCCAGCCATCCATTCATCTATCCATCCATGCATCCATCCATCCAAAATGCATGGGGCACCAATAATTGTGGCACACATGGTTTTGTTAATCATCTTTCTGCCTTTCTGTCCACCCCCTTCCTTCTGTCCATCCGTCCATCTATGTATGTACAGTGTATCACAAAAGTGAGTACACCCCTCACATTTCTGCAGATATTTAAGTATATCTTTTCATGGGACAACACTGACAAAATGACACTTTGACACAATGAAAAGTAGTCTGTGTGCAGCTTATATAACAGTGTAAATTTATTCTTCCCTCAAAATAACTCAATATACAGCCATTAATGTCTAAACCACCGGCAACAAAATTGAGTACACCCCTAAGAGACTACACCCCTAAATGTCCAAATTGAGCACTGCTTGTAATTTTCCCTCCAAAATGTCATGTGATTTGTTAGTGTTACTAGGTCTCAGGTGTGCATAGGGAGCAGGTGTGTTCAATTTAGTAGTACAGCTCTCACACTCTCTCATACTGGTCACTGAAAGTTCCAACATGGCACCTCATGGCAAAGAACTCTCTGAGGATCTTAAAAGACGAATTGTTGCGCTACATGAAGATGGCCAAGGCTACAAGAAGATTGCCAACACCCTGAAACTGAGCTGCAGCACAGTGGACAAGATCATCCAGCGTTTTAAAAGAGCAGGGTCCACTCAGAACAGACCTCGCGTTGGTCGTCCAAAGAAGCAGAGTGCACGTGCTCAGCGTCACATCCAACTGCTGTTTTTGAAAGATAGGCGCAGGAGTGCTGTCAGCATTGCTGCAGAGATTGAAAAGGTGGGGGGTCAGCCGGTCAGTGCTCAGACCATACGCCGCACACTACATCAAATTGGTCTGCATGGCTGTCACCCCAGAAGGAAGCCTCTTCTGAAGTCTCTACACAAGAAAGCCCGCAAACAGTTTGCTGAAGACATGTCAACAAAGGACATGGATTACTGGAACCATGTCCTATGGTCTGATGAGACCAAGATTAATTTGTTTGGTTCAGATGGTCTCAAGCATGTGTGGCGGCAATCAGGTGAGGAGTACAAAGATAAGTGTGTCATGCCTACAGTCAAGCATGGTGGTGGGAATGCCATGGTCTGGGGCTGCATGAATGCAGCAGGTGTTGGGAAGTTACATTTCATTGAGGGACACATGAACTCCAATATGTACTGTGAAATACTAAGCAGAGCATGATCCCCTCCCTCCGGAAACTGGGTCGCAGGGCAGTGTTCCAGCATGATAATGACCCCAAACACACCTCTAAGACGACCACTGCTTTATTGAAGAGGCTGAGGGTAAAGGTGATGGACTGGCCAAGCATGTCTCCAGACCTAAACCCAATAGAACATCTTTGGGGCATCCTCAAGCGGAAGGTGGAGGAGCACAAAGTCTCGAATATCCGCCAGCTCCGTGATGTCGTCATGGAGGAGTGGAAAAGCATTCCAGTGGCAACCTGTGAAGCTCTGGTAAACTCCATGCCCAGGAGAGTTAAGGCAGTTCTGGGAAATAATGGTGGCCACACAAAATATTGACACTTCAGGAACTTTCACTAAGGGGTGTACTCACTTTTGTTGCCGGTGGTTTAGACATTAATGGCTGTATATTGAGTTATTTTGAGGGAAGAATAAATTTACACTGTTATATAAGCTGCACACAGACTACTTTTCATTGTGTCAAAGTGTCATTTTGTCAGTGTTGTCCCATGAAAAGATATACTTAAATATCTGCAGAAATGTGAGGGGTGTACTCACTTTTGTGATACACTGTATATATGTAAGTATACGGTATATGTACGTGTGTAGGTATTTATGTAGAAATGCATATGCGTAGTGGTCTGTTGCCATGTCAATGTTAAATTGTCTTTTCATTTTCAATCTTGTTTTTAATGAGCAGTTTTGTTTTTCTTTTCAAGTTATGTTGTCCTTGGTATGCCCACCTGATCCCAACCTAACGACATATTCCTAAAAGCACTGTCTGCCACGTCTATCTGTTTTCATATATTATGTAACTTGTTACTTCAAAGAAGTGACGTAGGTGTGCACATGTTTTGCGTGTGTGCCCTCACTGCTTCCAGATGTTTTTCTCATGCCAACTAACAGTTATCAAAAAACAAGCATAACATAACATTTCTAGCAATTTCTTTATTCTCATCTATTTTGTTTATTTTATTCTCGTGCATAATTAATTTTAATTATTAATGTCCTAGTTTTTGTAAAGCTAAATGACCTTCTGTACATGCAGTAGTTTAAGCCCAAATGCCTATAGTTCTTTCTCTCTCACCTTGGGCTTGCTTTGGACCCTGATTGCCTGCAAGTGGTTTAGTAAAAATGTAAATATTCAGGATAAATGGGCACCAGGTTGAGACCATGTTCTTAATTGTAAATCCCTGGAATATATAACTATGAATGTGCAACATCAAAAAGCATGTTTTTAATATTTGGATCTACTATAAATGGGGTGTGTGGAACGACCCTCAGTTTGCACCAATGAAAAAATGGGCATGGCCAAACTCTCATTTCTGGGGAGCTCCAGCTGGAAACTATAAAACCTGCCTGCAGACAAGGCACACTGGAGTAAATTCAATCAGATTCCAGAAATTTCACTTCTGAAAGGTATTTATTTCTTTATTTGCATTATTTAGAATGAAAATTAGGTATGCATAATATTAACATTATTCTAAAAGGATTTGCTTTCGACCAGTGGAAGATTTTGGCACGTTTTGCATGATTTTTTGGAATTAAAATGTGTTTAGTAATTTATGAACATATCTCTGTTTTTGCTTTGGCATGCTTAATATTTATGATTACACATGTGAAATCACGTTCATATTTTTATTGTCTTAATTTAAAAACTTTAAGCAGCAGTACTGGTGTAAGTGCTTCACATATCCATGAGTCCTGGATTTGTACGCTGTCTGCAATCATAGTGGATATGCTACTAAATTGCCTCTAAGTGTAAAAAGTGACTAAATAGGTGGTTGTGGGAGTAATGCCCAGATTTTTTTTTTTTACCTCCAGTATTTCTGGGTGTCTCTGATGTTTCTAGGCTGATTATCCTGAGTTGCTATTTAAGCCTCCCTTTCATAATTTTGCACATTTTTGTTTCTTCCAGAGAGAAAATGTCTCACGTCAACAAAATCAACAGCAATGGTGTTTCAGACAATGGCATTCACAATTATGCCCTCAACAACAATCAAATAAATGATAAAGGCATCTTTGTGAATGGTAAAAATAAAATCCACCCAAGTGAGGTGTCATCTTTAATCAGCACCACTAAACAGGAGGCACGCAAGCAGCGCTGGAATGTGCGAGTCTCTGAGATGGCAAAGAACACGCTCAATCCAATCCGTGCTATAGTTGATGGCATGAAGCTCACCCCGAATCCTGACAAACCAATGATTGCCCTGTCCATTGGTAAGATTACAGAATACACTTAAATGAATAGATTTTAAATACAAACTAGTGGGCTATTTTGGGCCACTTTTGTATAATGCAAAAAGCATAAATATGTGATTTGTTAATTCATTTGAAACTTTCTATTTGATTTCTTCCCCAAATGATTTATAATATTTCACTGACCAACTTAATTTTTGAATTTGATGCTTGCAACACACTGAAAAACAACAAAATAAGAGTAAAAAGTTTACAGAATATTTAAGTAACATTGTTTTGCAACATTTTACAGTATGCAGGTGAACTGGTAACATTTGAGGAAATCTTGATTGACTATAACCAATTATAAAACTCTATTACACTAAGAAAAAGTCATACATCTCCTCTAGTTCTCTGGGCCTGAGCTCATCTCAGATGCACCAAAGGAAATTGAAATGAATATTTGGGTGACAATCAAAGTAGGCAGTTAAGTTGACCATCCTTTCGGCTTTAACATTTTGTGCATAGTTTCCAGGTTTTTGACATATTCTCTTGCATTCCTTCCATTGTAGGTGATCCCACTGTATTTGGAAACTTGCCTACAGATGACAGTGTGCTTCAGGCTATGAAAGATGCTATTGATTCCCACAAATACAATGGCTATGCACCATCAGTAGGTAAGACAATATGCACTAAATCTGCTATTAGTCATGTTTATTCTTAAAATATGGTGTGGAAGAATGTTTTAGTACTCATTGGAAACCCACACTGATTATGGAAGAAACATGGTAATCATAGAAAGTAACCAAGGGCAAGAATTAAACCCATATCCTCCGTATGTGTTATTGCTTTAAATAGTAGTTTCCTGCTGGCTAATGAAATGAAGAGCCACATGGCTTTAGATATGTCAGAAGGGGGCATGTTAGTCTATTGTTCTTTTTAGCCAGCATAGATGCTGTGCATGAGTCAAAGATTAAAAGTGTAATATTTAAGCATTATCATCTCTTATTTCCTAATATTATTCTTATTAGGTTACCAGAAGAGCAGAGAGGCTGTGGCAAACTTTTACAGTCAGCCAGGTGATCCACTGGAATCTAATGTAAGTAAACTTTAAAGGCCAGTATCAAATTAAACTAAATATATAAAATAACAAGAAGTGTAACATTCTGTTTCGTGTTCAGGATGTGATCCTAACCAGTGGATGTAGCCAGGCTATAGAGTTGGCCATCAGTGTGTTGTGTAATCCAGGAGACAACATCCTGGTTCCTTGCCCTGGATTCTCTCTCTACAAAACCCTGGCGGTGTCTATGGGCATCCAGGTCAGACTGTACAACCTGCTGGTAAGTAGCTATAACAGACTTTACAAAATCCAAGAGTCCACAGCTGATTCTTATTAAAATTGTCTGAAATGTGATCTGAAAGATGAATGGGTACAAGCCATCAAATGAAGCTGAACTACTTGACTTTTTGCCAAGAGTTGCATAAAGTCACCCAACAGCAATGTAAAAGACTAGTGGAGAGAATGCCACCAAACATGAAAGCTAGTATTGTGTTCTTTAAAAATGCATATGATCAGGGTTATCTAATTTGGAATAATTTGCTGCAGATCAAGTAAAAATCTTACTTGTGTAAGGCAAACCAGAATTAGTTAACAGTTTATAAATGTATTTTGTATAGGAAAGCAATCATTTTAGATCTCAGACATCCATAAATGGTCAACTTTGATAATTTTATTAAGTTCTCAAATAAAATGGTTCTGAACCTGCAGCCGGAGAGATCATGGGAGATTGATTTGAAACACATGGAGAGTCTGATCGATGAGAGGACAACCTGTATGATTGTCAACAACCCCTCCAACCCCTGTGGCTCTGTATTCTCCAAAGATCACCTGCAGAACATAATCTCAGGTTTGTACATGATCGTTCATATCTATCCACTGCAATTTAGTTCTAAGTCAAGTCAGTCCAGAGTATTATACTTATATGAACATGGTATTAATTTTACATATAAATTTGCCAGTATGAGATCATGTTGGTGTATATAAACCTTTAATAATATTAGGTATATTTTTGTGCGGTTGCAGTTGCCTCAAGACACTGCATCCCTATCCTCGCAGATGAAATCTATGGAGACATGGTAAGTTTGCTACACAGAAACACTCTGTAGGCTATTGGAGTACCTCCTGATCAAACATGTCAAACCATGTTTCTATGGATTGTATATAGTTTAATTATATAACATACATGCAATTATATGATTAAATAATACACCTGTTAGCAATAGGTGTGCTGAAATAATTAGAAAGAGTGTCCACATACTTTTGGCCATAAACTGAACTCTGAAATCTGACTAATCTGACAAAACCTCAAAGCATAGTTTTTCATCATCTGTAGTTAGGAGTGTAAAGTGCCGTGCTAAGGTGATTATTTCCAGATAAGCTTAGGTGGCTAACCTCTGTAGAGTCACTGGCTTCACAATACCAGAAAGTCCCGTTCATGAATATGGCCAAATCCTTTTTCTGGCTCAGCTCAGTAGGGATTAGAGAAATGTGATTGTGAATAAAAGTCTGGCACTGATTTGGACTGTGCCAAGCTGCAGGTCATCAAGGACAGAGTGCTTCGGGTTCACAAATGAAAAAAAAAACATACAAGTGATTATCAGGCTTAGCACACTTCCTTGTACTAAAAGACAAATGACAAAATGGGAGTCTAAGGTTGGATGAGGATCGTATATATAAGAAATACCTAATAAAATCAAAACTACAGTCGCAACTCTTGTGCAGTGCCACGTGTAGAATGAGTAATGAGTATTGCATAACATCATGTGTCCTCCAGTCAATGTCTGTGAGATGTTTTGCAAGAGATGTCCCTATTTACTCTGATGACTGAGTGAGTAAAGAGTGAGAATGTGAGTGTGAGTTAAACTAAATTGTCCCCTGATGTGACTGAGTTGGTGTGTGATCCCTTGCGATTAAATAGTGTCTGCTAGGTTGTATTTCTGCCTTGCAACAAATATTCCTCGGATAAAAGCCATGATTTAGATGCATGATTTTCCATGATCTATAAATAAATCAGATCAGATAAAGGAAATGAATAATTAATGATATTTTTTGATAATATGAGTCACATGACTTATGTATGTAAGAAGTATGACGTTCTGAAAATCAAAATAACAAAAACAGAAAGTCCATTGCATCCATGTACTTCTAAACCAGGTGTGTTTAATCCGAACAGCATGAAATCATTTATCATGCCTGTACGGTTCCACCCACAATGACTGTGCATTTTTTGCATGTGTTTGCCATTACAAATGATGTCAAACTGAGGCTGTAGAGAGAGCCAGCGGAGTGAAATCCACTTTTGCGTGCATGCAGGACTCTAAATGAGGAAACTGATTTGGACTTGGAAAAATGCAGATGTTATAAAACACACAGAAGTTTGCCAGAACCACCAATTTATGGCCTCACCCGACAGCCAATGAGAAGAGGGATGGATCCAGCCGCCCAGCAGAAGGATGCCTGTGCTAATTAGATCCAGTCACGCAAATCACGCCAGTGGGCCGTTTCTTTCCTTGCTGCATTTTATTTCTTCCTCCTTTTTAGTTTCTGCAGTGCACAGTACAATGCAGTGCACAGTCCAGGGGAAATGCTCTGGACACACCACAACTCTGACCTAAATAATATGTTTATAGATGATGAATAAACATCAATTGGTCTACAATATAATAGTATATAATATGTTTAATATGTATAATATGTTATTTAAAAAATAAAAAGATAAACAGGGAGATAAACAGACATTGAGGTGAAGCATTTATTTTTGCTGTATTAATAGTTTAAGTGTCACAGAGCCCAAAATATCAGGGGTCCCGTCATTACGGGACACCAGTGCCACCCCAGTAGTTATACAATTGTTTTATGCTGTATCTGTTTCTTATATACTTTACTATACTATCTTATATATCTGTTTACTAACTGCTTCATTCTGGTGTTGATGATGATGAATCCTGGGAACACTTTACACAAGACCTGTGTGGACTGTGTACCAGTGTTTTACATGGAATTAAACACTCTTTCACACCTAGGGGCATATTACATCCAGTTCACTTACTGCCATGGTTTTTTTATTTCAAGGACAGCAGTGTGGCAGGAGTTATGTGGAATTACAGATATTCTGCTTTTTATCTTACATGTGGTTGCAACATTACTAAATCTAAGCATCTTATTATCTTTTGTAGGTCTTTTCCGACACTAAGTTCCATTACATGGCCCCTCTCAGCAGTGATGTGCCCATCCTGTCCTGTGGTGGTCTAGCCAAGCGCTGGCTTGTTCCTGGGTGGAGACTGGGCTGGATTCTCATCCATGATCATAACAACATCTTCGGACCAGAGGTGCACTAACCACACCAACTTCCTGCTTAGGAAAATACTTCATTTTCAAATGACAATTTTACCTTATATATTTTCATCTGATTTTGCTTTAGATTCGAGAAGGTCTTGTGAAGCTTAGCCAGCGCATTCTGGGTGCCTGCACAATTGTACAAGGGGCAGTTGAGAGCATCCTTAATGAAACCCCATCAAAGTTCTACCAAAGTACAATCAACTTCATAAAGGTAAGAGAAGAGTTGTTTAAACAGGTCAAGAATAGCACATAGATCTACCTTGGGATTTAATTATATTCTATCATCTTCTTTTATTCTCTCCAGTCAAATGCTGAGATTTGTTTCTCAGAGCTGTCCACAATTCCTGGGCTTAATCCAGTGATGCCGTCAGGAGCCATGTACCTAATGGTAAGCTCATCCCACCCCCACTCCACAAATGATTATATGGTAATATTAAATAGAATTCAAGACAAAAATACTAAGAAATAAAATGATTTCTACTGATGTCTTAGAGTATACAATGAATCTTGCTTTTGTATTATTTATTTTTACCCTTTATAGGAAAATGTTTATTGTGTATCTTTGACTTCAGGTTGGAATTGAAATGAAGTACTTTCCAGAGTTCAACAATGACGTGGAGTTCACTGAACGGCTGGTCACAGAGCAGTCTGTGTTCTGTCTACCTGCCACGGTAAATAATTCGGGTCTACATATCTTCTAGAATTTAGAAAACATGCAAGTATTTTGGTCACATTAATGATGTAAAATGAAAATACTTTAGCACTACACAATATACAGTATAATAATTGTACTTAACTTTAACCTAACAAAATCAAATTTTCATCTATAGGCATTCGAATATCCAAACTTTTTTCGGATCGTTTTGACGGTTCCAGAGGAAATGATGGTGGAGGCATGTGAACGGATCAGGGAATTCTGTTTACGCCACTACAGACCCTGCAGTCAAGACAGCAATGACCTGGACCAGTGAAGAGTTTCAGCTGGACCATGTAGAGAAAAGGGTAGAACTAAAGGATGAGAAAAGAGAGTCGAGAGACGAGAAAGGAGAGAAGCACTTAAGAAAGTTATAATGAGTACTGATGTTCCTGCTTTTAGGGAAACCAAAGAAGTTCTTCGCAGACCTTTTATGTGCATGTTTATATAGACCATTTTAGTGTCTTATGTATATTTTATTTATCATTGCAGACTATGTAATAGCTTGTAAATGTATGCATTAAATTTATGGGCGAGAGGCCATCAATCTTTTCACTGTGTTATTAGAAGTTCTTATACATTGTTATTTACATGCTGTAAAACATACCTTGCCTCTACATTGAATCTTTAGTGTATTAGTGCTTGTTTTAAGTACCTTGACATTAACTTTCAGGTATTGGTGTAATACCTTTGCATGCCAGAGTATTTTAAAAACAGCCTTTTATAAAGTCAGATAAACACATTTATAATTTTTGCTTTTAAATATTGTATGTTATATATGTAATTTTGTATGATATTGCTTCAATATTATGTAATGTATTTTTAAATAAAATATATGTAAAACTCCCAGAATATAAAGTGTAAAATGTATGCTAAACTGGTAAAGGTAGCCTAGTGATTAAGTTACTGAACAAGCAATCATAAGGTTGTTGGCTCAAACTCCACCACTGCAAGGTTGCCACTGCTTGGCCTTAACCAAGCAAGGCCCTTAACTTTCAGTTTCTTAGATTGTATCCTATCTCACCTACAGTATGGCTGTTTTCTGGCTGCTACAGCTTTGAAACATCCTTAGTAAGAAATCATACATTTTGCAGCATTGTGGTTCAATTTTGATCCAATACAAGGGCCCTTCTAAACTTCCTTGTTTTAGAAAGCAGTCTTGAATAACGTTGGTTTCATGGTTGGAGTTGTTGTCTCTACATAGCTTTAATCATGATAACGTGCAATGCACAATAACAGAAGCAGCTCCTACAGTGATGTTCTAAACACCATATTATACCACACTGTTGTCTTATCTGACCATTGTTCTAAGTGTTGTAAGTTCAGTTTTAATATCTATAACTATATTTGTTGTTAATTAAATTGTACATCTTGTACAGATACTGTTTGTTAAAAGTCAACAGACATTATTTGACATTAACAGGCACTGTATGTAGTACAGGACGCATTAATGACCTTTATACACCTAAGCACTTGTTGACATCTGATCAACAATCTAGCTCTGACTTAAATTGTACTTAAGCTATTAAAATCAGGGAATCTGCTATGACTTTAAAGAACGTTGCTACCCCCTTCTGACTAATAGATGAATTGCACAAAAAACAATTGTTTATTTACCATCTGTTCACTTCACTTGTTTGCACTATATATAGTGTATTTTGGGTCATTATAGTGTTGCAACCCAAAATTCCATACAAGATTCAACCTCTTGGTTGATAGTTTGAGATTATGGTAAGGTCATAAGAAAGGTCAGATTTCTTCTTCATTATTCTGCCCTCAAGCATAATAGTGCTTAACAATATTTTGTTGGACTTAGTAATGTTTTTCTCCTCTAAACATACTTCTGTCTGTAATGACCAAATAACAAAGTTTTGTTTATATGTGTGAACAGCAACAAACATCAGTCAAGCTTTAAGGTGTTGAACTTGGAACAGGACATTGATTTTTTTTGCATGGTAGCCTTTTAGCTCAAGGTGTACTCAAGGTGTATTTTAGGCTCTAAATGTACTCAATAGTACAATGTAGATTAATTTAAGCTCATTATGTTTAAAAAAAAAAGAGACTGAGAGTGAGAGAGTTTCCTGCTTTTAAGGAAACAGGAGAGTGTCACATGGTTGTAGCTGTTAAGGTCACTTTCCTTAATTTTGCCAACAGGCTGCAGTGCATACATGCACAATAGTGGTAAAGTATTTAAACACATACACACACACACACACACACACACACACACACACACACACACACACACACACACACACACACACACACAGTGTAAAGCGTAATGATTAACTGTGGAGATAAAGTACAGCAGAAGCCTACAGAAGGGAAAATGCAGTAAAGCAAAGAAGAGCACAGACTGAAAATTAGAAATAAAAGAGGAAAACAACAGGAAGAACCTGACTTTACTTACCTGACACCTTATCTGGACCACATTTCCATATGGAAGAGACTTTTGAACAACCAAGAAAGATAGAGCTCAATGATGGCAACTATATGCCGCTGCTGGGCCTGGGAACATGGAGGCTAAAGGTAACTTTACAGTTTTTTAATTCATGTACTTAAGCTTTATAGATAACTACATGCATTGAACTTCAGAAATACAGGGAATTCATGTTTAAATAGGTAATAAATAGTCCTTGTGGTAAAGATGAAAAAAAAGCTTAATTTCAAACGTGTAAGGGACTTATTACCTTTCTTCATTTATTTATGCATTAATTTTTTACTATGACTTATTCTTAGTCAGGGTTGTGGTGGGTCTAAGCAAAAGGCAGAAAGCACCTCGGACAGGTTGCCAGTCTATTAGAGGGCACATATAACCTTTATTTAAAGTCAATTTATGCTACAGACATTAGGACTGTTATTAAAGAAACTCCTTAATAGAAATCTGTAGTGTGAGTTGCATAGCTTTTTGTGGTTATTAGAACATGATAAAACAGTTTTACTGTTTTTTTTTCATGGTTATCAGAGCACAAACCCAGATCTGTGTCAGGGCGCAGTTGAGACAGCTATAGCTGCTGGTTACCGTCACGTGGACACAGCTTACAGTTATCAGAATGAGGTGGAGGTGGGTAAGGCGCTCCGCTCCAAGATGCAGCAGGGCATCATTCGGCGCCAGGACATGTTCGTTGTGACTAAGGTGAGTCTTACATAAATCTTCTACAAGTACAAACCTTATTCAGAGAGAAGCTGGGATGTTTGGTAAAATGCAATATAATGACAAACTTTTTATTTTTAAAATATAATCAAGTCTTAAATTTGATGCCACCAACAAACTTGAAAAGAATTTGGGACAAGCAAAAAAGAGTGAAAACTGTGTAGACACAGAGCTCGTGTGCTTGACCGGCCTGCCAGCAGTGCGGATCTCTGTCATATTGAAAATGTACGACATATTATAAAAAGGAGATAATAGCTTGTTATTGCATTTTACAAAATGTTCCAACTTTTCCAGAAATAGGGTTTGTAAACACCCTAATAACTGTGACAACAGCACACAAACAATCATAAACCAAGTAACAAAGCCCATTCTTCAATAAAACTTAAATAATACAGTCTTAATTTAATTTAATATAACCTAATTTTGTTTTGAGCAGTTGTGGTGCACTTATCATGACCCCAGTCACATTCCTGACTGTCTAAATAAATCTCTCAGTGACCTGCAGCTGGATTATGTGGACCTGTACCTGGTGCACTTCCCTGTTGGACTAAAGGTAATTAAAATAGGATTTTTAAGAAGTAGAAAGATGAGCTGTTTTTTTAACCTGTTGTCTTTAACACTAGTCACTAATGCTTGTTTTTTTTTCTCCTGTTTTCTATAGAAAGTTGGTGATGCGCTTTTTCCAATGCAGGATGGAAAGATGCTTACATCAGACATTGATTATGTGGACGTATGGAGGGTGAGCTGATCTCTGGAGAAAAAATAAACAAAAAAATAAATAAAATATCACACTAACACATTATTTACCTACACTGTAGGGAATGGAAGCTCTGAAAACCTCTGGAAAAGTAAAGAGTATTGGCGTGTCCAACTTCTCAGTCCAACAACTGGAAAGGCTGCTGTCTGATGCTACAATCACTCCAGCTGTCAATCAGGTACTGAACTTATTCTATGTATTAATATACACTGTATATAAAATTATTGGAACACCCACACATAACATCTACAGAAGCTTTTTATCTTTTGTGACATCCCATTCTAAATCCATCAGCATTTTTAATTGTCTGTGTGAATTTGTGCCCATTTATTTGTGTATTGAGTATTTGTGAGGTCAGACACTGATGTTGGATGAGAGGGCCTGACACACAATTTCCATTCTAGTTCATCCCAGAAGTGTTTAATGGGGTTGAGATCAGGATTCACGGCCAGTTAAGTTCTTCCACACCAGACTAACCCAACTACGATTTTATGAACAGCAGGTAGGTGGACAGACAGACAGATCAATTAAACCCACCTGTCAAAACAGTCGAGACATGAAGTCCACAAGATGTCTCAAGGAGTTCTGTGGTATCTGGTACCAGGACGTTACCAGCAGGTCCTTCAACTTCTGCACATTGCAAGATAAATTGTCTTATGGTTCACTCTGGTGCTAAGTGATACACACAAGCCGGGCCATTTACATGACCTTGAAGAAGACAAGATTCGTCTGAGCAGTATACATTCCTCCAATGTCCAGTTCAGATGCCTGCATGCTTATTGTAGGTGCTTTTGGTCATGAAATTCTGGTCATGCACAATTGTTAGGGAATAGACATTTCTATGCACATCTTTGGGTCCTAATGTTTTGACTCATCAGTCTGTGGTATACATTTAAAAAGCCCATCAGCAGAGCAAATCTGGTCAAGGTTGAATTGAAAATTAGTTGTGCAATGTGTTCAGTGCATTTTATTTGTCATATAAAGGTCGAGCTTCATCCTTACATGGTGCAGTCAGGTCTGATTGAATACTGTAAGTCAAAGAACATCGCTCTCACAGCCTACAGTCCCTTAGGCTCACCAGGAAGACCCAAAGAGTTGTAAGTGCATTTTTTATAACATCATTATTTTGTTAGATTTGAATTGATATCAGTATGATATTTTTCATTAAATATTAAATGTACATTTATTTCTAAAGTACCAGAGTTTCTCCCAATACCTTCTTTTATACAGTCATAGAGGCGAGAGAGATCCTGATAAACTGCTGGAGGATCCTGTGGTTGGACAAATCGCTGCAAAACACAGACGAACACCTGCACAGGTTATAGCTCCATATAGAGGAAAAACCCAATTCCCTGCTAATACTTACATCTGCATCTTTTACTGTACATGATGGTTTCACTACATGATTAAATAATGAGTATGTTGCAGGTTTTGCTGAGATATCACACAGAACAAAACATTGCAGTGATTCCAAAGAGCGTGAAGCCAAACCACATTCTGGAAAATACAAAGGTAACTCGGTGCAGTTTGACCTTTTAAATAAATACTGTACTTCCCTTCTGACGTGTGAAAGGATTACATTGATTTGTGAACGGAAAAAAGCAGCATACACTGAATGAATTATATTTTTGAGCACAAATTAAATGAACACAGTGGTAGCTTAGCGGTTAAAAGTACAGGACTAGTAACTGGAAGATCACTGGTTCAAGCCCCACATCTGCCAGGTTGCCACTGTTGGGCTCTCAATTAACTCTTAATTGCTTGCAATGTATACAGTCTCTATAGTCTTGGATAAAGACATCTGCTAAATGCTGAAAATGTAAAAAAAAAAAGTTACAGGTTCAAGCCTCACCACTGCCAGATTGCTTAGATTGTACACTGTCACAACTGTAAATCGCTATGGATAAAAGCATCTGCTAAATGCTGAAAATGTAAAGTAAATGTAAACGCACATTCCCATAACACATTTGAAGATGAGGGGTTGAATTTCAGTGTGTAATACACAGTTAACATTTCCAGTGACTTGAAATGTCTCACATGTGCTAAAGGGGGCTTACCAAAAGTCTAATGTTTTGGAAGTACAGACAGGTAAAAAGTTTGTAATAATGTTGTTTTGTGTGAATGCAGATTTTTGACTTTTCCCTGGATGAGGAGGACATGAGGGCACTCAGGGCTCTAAATCGAAACTGGCGGGCCTGCATCATAGAACAGTAAACGCCCACATTACAAAACAATTAAACAATTCTTAACAATTTAGTCCAAACATGTGAAGTTACATGACTAGTTACGATGTTTTTTTTGTTGCACAGGTTGCAGTCTCATCCTTTCTACCCCTTTGAGTAAAATGTCGTCATCGTCTGCTGAAGCTCAGACAGAAAAGAACCTTTTTGTCAAAACCTGTTTACAAAAAAAGCAGACCTTGTTTAAGAAATAAACTGAAATGTGTTAATAACATTGTAATATCAACCTAAGAGAGTCTGAATAAAAGTTTTTTTTATGTCTTTACCTAACACAGCAAAGTTTATTTTAACTACACTGCTCTCAATTAGCAAATTTTGTGGCTGAAACATGAATTCAATAATTAGAAGTGGTGTTCCAATACTTGTTTATATGGACATTTTTTTTAAATAAGCCAGAAAACCGAGCGTCTGGCAGTGGCCACTACAGTTAACACTTTGTTTTGATCTTCTTTGATATAGTTGATATCATAACTTTGCTTACACTTAGGTTAAACACATTAAAACTCATATTTGGGCATTCAGGTGGCGCAGCGAAAAACCACACCAACACACCAGAGCTGACATTTCCAACTCATCGGTTCGAAACTCAGCTCTGCCACCCGGCAGGCTGGGTACCTACATGAACAACGATTGGCTGTTGTTCAAGGGAGGGTGCCGGAGGGGATTCCTCATAACTGATGTAATTACGACCTCTGCTGACTGATTAATGGTGCTTGCACAAAGACGAGGGATAATGTGTGATCAGGGTGTGGCTCTCCGTACACAAAGCTTCGTGCAGGTGATAAGATGCAGTCGGCTACTGCACTCGTGTCGGAGGGGGCGTGTGTTAGTCACGGCTCTCCTCAACATCTGTAGAGAGGAAGTTTAATGCAATAGGGTAATTGGATACGACTAGATTGGGAGGAAAATTAGGGGAAAAATGCAAAAAAAGAAAAAAAAACCCTCAAACTCATATTTATTCCCTTAACAGATTCTATAACACAACAAACAAACGTTTACAAAGAGATCATTTAACTGGGTCAGACATTTACACACACCAAAATGATTTGAGTTACTTGGAGGTGTATCTGTGACAGTATTATAAGGCCACCCTTCAAGCCCTGCATGCCTTTACCCTTGACAACAGTAAAACGTGTCCTATAGAAACATGACCTATAGCAACTTATGACTTTAACTGTAAATATAATGCAGATAAGTTCCATTGTTAGATTTGCTTGTGCGGTGCAAGCCAAACAAACTGCACTCATAAAAGCTAGGATGTTAATAATTAATAGCTAACTGACAAATGAGTCATTGTTTAAATGATTCTGTTGGTTTAAACTCTAACCTGACACACATCTGCTGGTAAATGGGCTGTATAATGTAATCATAATTATTAATAACTATATGACCAAAATATGACTAGCAAATGCTGATCTAGATTTGGTACTGAGAAGGTAATGTGCATATTAAAGTTCCTGCATTACTGTTTGCTCTAAAGTGCAGATACAATGTATTTGTACCTCAAAATTTACAAAAACCAGCAGCAACTTGAGTGACAGAAGAATTACAATAGGAGAAACAATCGACTTTTAATAACCTTTAACAGAACACAGGGTGGTTGTACCTCAGCAGTTAAGGTACTGGACTAGCATTTAAAAGATTGCTGGTTCAAGCCCCACTTCTGCCCTTGAATGAGGCCCTTAACTCTTAACACTTGATTGCTTGAATTGTATATGGTGACAATTGTAAGTCGCTTTGTATAAAAGCGTCTGCTAAATGACATTGATTCAGTTGAGAGGTGCTGATCTTAGCTCAGTCTGTGCCTCTCCTGCTGTAATCGGCATATTTAGATGGTAGAATTTCCCTTTAAGACAGGAGTCCTGCAATGTCCTCCTGAGGTCATCTGACTTGTCTTTGACTGCCATTCTGCTTGTCCCTCTTCTTTTGTCTCATTCTGTTTTCCTCTGAACCACAGGGATGAGCTTTGACAACACACACACAAGCCGACGCCCCTGCGATGTACCTGGGCAGACTAGGTCCCATCACCCACTGTCCCTTCTCTGGTACGAACACCTGCGTATTTTCAGAGAAGTCCATGTGCTCCCAGGTGTAGCCTCCCATCACGTAGATCTTGTCGTCCCATACAGTTACAGCCGCCTCGCTGTTCGGGAAACGCAGCGGGGCGACCCTGCTCCACTGCTCTGTCTGTGGGTCAAAGGCTTCCACTTCCAACACATCGAATCGCTCAATACTGTCCTCATGATCGTCACTGCCTCCAATTACATAGATTCGGTCCTGAAGCGATGCCATGCAGTGCCAGCCTCGCGCCAGCGACATGGCCTGCCGCTCTGCCCATGAGTCGCCAGCACTCGGGTCGTAGCTCAGCATGTCACGTCGGTAAGGCCCGATCTGATAGTCGTGGCCTCCTGAAATATAAACAACTCCTTTGTGCGTAGTTCCTGCATGGCCGTATGTGAATCTAAACAAGAAGACATGACAAGACCAGCACAGAAAAAAATAAGACAACACTTAAATCACACATTGGATTTTTGTGAACAAAAGATTCAAACTGCAATTTGGTCAATGGAAACCAAAATCGTCAACCCAGTGAAGCCTGAATTCAAAATCACACTAAAAATCTCAGGTAAAAAAGGGAAACTACAGGCTGATCCAATTTGTATGAATTTCATCACGGCAACTCATAATGTTACTAAGTAGTAAGTATGGCGCCTTCGTGCCTGTGTGCACTTTAGACAGCGTTTGAGCATGCTCCTAATGGGACAGCGGATGGTGTCTTTGGGGATCTTCTCCCACACCTGGATGAAGACTGGGCATTGTCCTGCACCAGGAGGAACCCAGGGGCCACAGAACCAGCCTGAGGTCTGACAACGACTTTGAGGATTTCATCCCATAAACCAACAGTCATCAGGGTACCATAGAGGTTTGTGCTACCCTCTAAAAATACAGCCCCTGACCATCACCATCACCCGGACGCCTTCATGTCGGTCACATGTGCCCAGTTCGAATCTGCACTCATTTTTTAAAAGAACGGGCGCCCACCCCTTAGTCCGGTCTTTCCCACCGAGCAGACTGAAGGCCAATTTTGTCTGTTGCAGGCATTAGCCGAATGTGCCTGCTAGAAGGCACCCAGCCGAGATTCGAATCCGGGAGCTCAGAATCTCAACGCTGCTGTGCTGGGGGGTTGTCAGCGCCACCAGGGGCGCCCCACATAAACTTCTTTAATGCACTACAGTTGTTGTTTAGTTGGAAAATTCTGACTTATTTTTCAAATCAGCCTAAAAAGACAATGTGTGGAAAAAATAAATACCTGGGCAGCCCTGCTAAGTAGGTCCACAAATCTTCGACAGGATGGTAGACCTCAACAGATGATAGTGCACCACTATCGTTGCGACCCCCAACAGCAATTAGAGAATTGTCCATCGTACCCAAGTAGAAATCCACCCGCTGTTGGTTCATACTGGCACCCTAAAGAAAGAGAATCAATAAAAGTTTTAAAATCAAGCATTATGCTCATTAGCAAATTAGATTAATGATAAAACAATCAGGAGCTGATTACCTTGGCCCACGTGTTGTTGCGTGGATCGTATCTGTAGAGTACATTACTTGCTGCGTCTCCACCATTATCTCGTGATGAACTGCCACCAGCGATGAAGATGAAGCCACCCAGCTCTGCAACACAGTGGTGGCTTCTCTGAGCAGGCAGTTGTGTCTCCACCACCCACGTTCCATCGTTCTCATCCAGCCAGCTCACATCAGTGCTCAACTCTTCTCCACGCTCATACACTTCTCCCCCGACCAGCAGAAGACGCTCTACCCCTCCTCTTATAGAAGACTGCGTGGTCTGTAGCACCGGCTGAGCACTGAAACGGGCATGGTAACTCAGTGCTTCCTCCACCAGAGCCTGGCAGCCTGAATCTGCTGGCAGCAAAGAGCACACAGCTGGCAGGACACTGTCTGCTAGCTCTGCTGGTGAGATCAGAGCCAAACGGACATGGCTCAGGAGTTGGTGGGCCGCTGCCAGACGCTCGGTTTTCTGGCTTAACCACTTAAAGGCAGTTTGGAAAAGAGCCTGCTCACTGTCGTGCTGCACATGCTCACTTGCTAAGTAACAACAGAGTTTTGATAAGCTCACATCCCTTAAAAACCCAGGCATGAATGATAGTGTAGCGAATCGTTCCAAGATGAAGCGATCAATAAAGGAGTCTAGTCTCTCCAGGCTGTAAAGCATGGCTAGTTCCTGCAGGTACAGGTAGTTCTCTTCATTCACCTGCTTCTCCAGGTACTGGCAGCAGAAATCCACCGCCTGCCAGACCTGCAGTAGATGAGCAGTTTCCAGCACGTAGTCGATGTTTCCGCCATCCAGAAGCAGCTCGCCACTGTACAGAAAGTCCACAACCGCTTTTACTCCCACATATGAAGCTCCCACGAGCTCCACCTCAGACTGGCGTTCCTCTTTCATGCCAATTGTAAACATAGCCTGAAAGTATGGGCTGGAAACGGCAAGCAAGGCACGGTGGGCAGGAACCCGCTGCCCGTCTGCCACCAACACCACATCACACAGCTGACCGCACTCTCGCTGATCATTCAGACCCTGAAGGAGGTAACTGGCTTGATCAGCCCATCGATACACCTGTCATAAGCAGAAATAGTAGAATTGGTGGTAATACATGGCCAGTTTTGTTATTCAACCAAGATAGTACTGAGAGACTCTCTCTATATACTAATTATACCAACCCACAAACACTTTACTTTAGCATTTTCTTTTAAGTACCATTTGTGTATGAAATTTGGGACAGTGATTATTGCCAAGCTGAGAGTTCTTTTATATCTTCTATAGCTTTTTTAGATTTTTTCATTTTTAGATCATCACTCAGCTGTTTAGAGATTTTAATTGTTGTTAAGCTGGTGATTTCAGAGAATAAAACATAACTCTAAATCTTCAAAAAATAGAATAGGTGCATGTCTATAACTATGAATACCTTTGAAAACTCGCTGATTTGTTGTGGGCGGCAAAGTCGGTTCTGCTTCCCACCTTCCATTCCGTCATCTCCTTCTAACAATATAATAAAAAATAGAGAGGATATTAAAAAAATTATTCGAATGTATCCACTAGGATTATATAATTTATGGAAAAAGATGCAAAATAATACAATAAATGAAAATGGAAAACAAATAAATGAAAACAAAACAAAAAATAGTACCCAAACAAATAGTAAAGATCAAGTCATGTATTTTTGTACTACTCAAAAAATGAAGGGAACACTTAATCATCACAGTAAAACACCAAGTCAGTTAAAGTGAAAGGTGCACTGGAGAGGCAACAGCAAGACAACCATCAAAAAGGGAATGGTTTACAGGTGGTGGCTACAGACATTTACACTCTCCTTTATCCCTCCTGACTGATTCTTCTCTAGTTTTATTTATTTATTAGAATTTTAATGTCATGTTTTACACACTTTGGTTACATTCATGACAGAAATAATAGTTACTCTTTACTTAAGATTTATCAGTTCACGAGCTTAATGTCAAACACAGTCATGGACAATTTTGTATCTCCAATTCACCTCACTTGCATGTCTTTGGACTGTGGGAGAAAACCGGAGCTCCCGGAGGAAACCCACACAGACACGAGGAGAACAGACAAACTCCACACAGAAAGGACGCTAGAGTCCCTGTTAGAACTGGTAGTATGAGGTGGTACTTGCAGCCCTCTCAGGTTGCACAGGTAGTCCAGCTCCTACAGGATGGCACATCCATAGCATGAAGGTTTACTGTGTCTCTGAGCACAGTATCAAAAGCATGGATGAGATACCAGGACAGGGGGGACATAAGAAAGTTTCAGACTACATTTCTTAATGCAGTGGGGACTGTGTTAAGTGACAACAGTTTTCTGAAGTACTAGAGACCACGTGACTATATTCATAGGCTCTCATATATGTAAAAAAAAAAAAAAAGTATAAATATGTATAACATTGACAGCTAACTATAAAATGCCTAATTGTTGAGAAACAATGCTGACTGAATCGCACATGACTTAAATAATGGACATAAATGTATTATTTTGTATAAATTGAACAACACTTATTTTATAGTGCACTACGTGCTACATAAAAAGGTTATTCTGATAAAACCACAACAAAAGCACAATATAAATCTGGCGAAGTGAAACGAGAGCTGCCGTTGCACCTATACTGAGTATTTTATATGAAGAACCAGGTGACAACCAGTTGGTAAAATAAACAATTATTTTACCTGTTTTTCATGCTGTTCCTGTGGGGGATTTTATTATAAATAACTTTAATTACAACAAGTAAACAAGTTATACTACATTAGGCATATGAAGGAAGTGTGAAGCTCACATTAGGGCTCAGTCTTTATTTTTCAAAATAAAAGACATTCCAGGATAGTGATGGAAAAGCTTGTTTTCATGTGTCATTCATTCTAACTGATGATTAAGTATTTATTCAGTTGAGCTGTCAGGAGGACATTGGGTTATGATTGGCAAGAATAAACTAAAATGAAGAATTATTTACTGCTTAATTCTGTGTTCTTGTAGGCCAGGCGCCACACTAAAATACTGGGGTCAAGGCAGAACACATTCAATTACTCACTTAGTTACTATGGAATAAAATCTTTAGTGTGTTTGGAAGTTTGAATGAAACCTTCACAGACACAGGAAGAATATACAAAAGGGCTTGGCACTGATATGTCTTTGGCTTTATGACATTGGCCCACTGTTGGCTAGCCCGCCATGTCTCTGAATGGGGCTTGTTAAAGTGGTAGCTGCCCACTAAAAAGCTTAAGCTTTTAGCTGGCCCATTGTGCTACAAATGCAACAAACGTGCTACAAGCCTACACAGGGCCAGAGGCTCCACAGAGGTACACAACAAGGGATCCTGTCAGCTTTTCGGAATTCCTTGTTTTGTCACAGATATTATGCCTGGTAATTTACTGATTAGTTAAATCGTGTGTGTTTGAGCAGGAAAATCACCAAACTGGATCAGAAATTTGCATTCTCAAATAATCTCATGTATACACTTCCAACAGACTGCTCACAAAGAACCAATTTGGACATGTTGCTTAAAGACTGATAATGTTATTGTCTATGCCAGCTCTTCAGTTGCAGTGTACTGCTGTTAAATAGTTTCATCCTAATTTACGCCAAGTATTTGTTCTGATGTAATGTGTTTGTAAGAAAAAAGTTACAGTATTGGAACTGAAAATAATTCATACACACTAGGAAAAACAAATGTTAGAATTAGTTTGTGGGTGCTTTATTTCTTAACTTTGTTTAAATTTATAATAATTAAAAAAAACTATAAATAATGTTGATAAGGTTTAAAAAATGCTTTTGTTAACTGACACTGACTATGTTGCCAGTGCATTAGTAGCTCTACATAGTCCCAAGGTGTGAGTAAATATAAATGATTAACTGCACAGTTATCCTTTGTACTTAGCACATGGCCTGGAGAGGTTATAGTAAGGATATATTTGGTTTTTAGATCTTCAGTGGTTTAATAACTGCTGAAGATGTAATTAGTTACAACAAATGCTTATTTGTTACATTTAAATGACTAAACTGATGAGTAATCTTGTTTGGTTTAACAGTGATCACATTTGCTCTATTTGACACTGATAATATTGTCTTTCATCACTGCTTAACTACTGAATCAATTTATTTGGTTAAAGATACTATGTAAGAGTGGAACTTTGAAAGAAAGATTAAAGCACACACACTTAAGAGATAAAATCTAAAACACAGCCTGTTAGACTTAGGAACTTAATATGCTTAAGTAACATGGTAAAATGCTTAAAGATTAAATATCATTTAGTTACAGTTTTTAACACCAACAACAAGAAATCTGTCTGTAGGGCAAGACTAGAAACCACTGCTAAATGTGCATTATCTTTGAGCTCTCAGATGGCATTGCATGAGAACATTTCATTTGACTCTGACAGGTAAAACAAGTAAGTTGGGAGTACTTTGGAAAAAAATTGTCACTTAATGTGGTCTACCACTGCATCAAGAAATGTAACTTTAAACTGCCTTATGCAAAAAGATTTTTTTTAGTTATATGCACAAACCAGAGCTCATTTAATAATGGACCAAAAAACTGGTAAAACAAATACTGTGTTTAGATGAGTCCACATTTTAGCTTGTTTTTGAAAAAAATGGACCAGAATTTCTTTGTGCTAGAGGATGAAAATGACCATCCAGGAAAACCAACATCTGGTGTGGTATTTGGGTGCCTCTGTGCACACAACATGGGTCATTTGCATATACAGTGTATCACAAAAGTGAGTACACCCCTCACATTTCTGCAGATATTTAAGTATATCTTTTCATGGGACAACACTGACAAAATGACACTTTGACACAATGAAAAGTAGTCTGTGTGCAGCTTATATAACAGTGTAAATTTATTCTTCCCTCAAAATAACTCAATATACAGCCATTAATGTCTAAACCACCGGCAACAAAAGTGAGTACACCCCTTAGTGAAAGTTCCTGAAGTGTCAATATTTTGTGTGGCCACCATTATTTCCCAGAACTGCCTTAACTCTCCTGGGCATGGAGTTTACCAGAGCTTCACAGGTTGCCACTGGAATGCTTTTCCACTCCTCCATGACGACATCACGGAGCTGGCGGATATTCGAGACTTTGCGCTCCTCCACCTTCCGCTTGAGGATGCCCCAAAGATGTTCTATTGGGTTTAGGTCTGGAGACATGCTTGGCCAGTCCATCACCTTTACCCTCAGCCTCTTCAATAAAGCAGTGGTCGTCTTAGAGGTGTGTTTGGGGTCATTATCATGCTGGAACACTGCCCTGCGACCCAGTTTCCGGAGGGAGGTGATCATGCTCTGCTTCAGTATTTCACAGTACATATTGGAGTTCATGTGTCCCTCAATGAAATGTAACTCCCCAACACCTGCTGCACTCATGCAGCCCCAGACCATGGCATTCCCACCACCATGCTTGACTGTAGGCATGACACACTTATCTTTGTACTCCTCACCTGATTGCCGCCACACATGCTTGAGACCATCTGAACCAAACAAATTAATCTTGGTCTCATCAGACCATAGGACATGGTTCCAGTAATCCATGTCCTTTGTTGACATGTCTTCAGCAAACTGTTTGCGGGCTTTCTTGTGTAGAGACTTCAGAAGAGGCTTCCTTCTGGGGTGACAGCCATGCAGACCAATTTGATGTAGTGTGCGGCGTATGGTCTGAGCACTGACAGGCTGACCCCCCACCTTTTCAATCTCTGCAGCAATGCTGACAGCACTCCTGCGCCTATCTTTCAAAGACAGCAGTTGGATGTGACGCTGAGCACGTGCACTCAGCTTCTTTGGACGACCAACGCGAGGTCTGTTCTGAGTGGACCCTGCTCTTTTAAAACGCTGGATGATCTTGGCCACTGTGCTGCAGCTTAGTTTCAGGGTGTTGGCAATCTTCTTGTAGCCTTGGCCATCTTCATGTAGCGCAACAATTCGTCTTTTAAGATCCTCAGAGAGTTCTTTGCCATGAGGTGCCATGTTGGAACTTTCAGTGACCAGTATGAGAGAGTGTGAGAGCTGTACTACTAAATTGAACACACCTGCTCCCTATGCACACCTGAGACCTAGTAACACTAACAAATCACATGACATTTTGGAGGGAAAATGACAAGCAGTGCTCAATTTGGACATTTAGGGGTGTAGTCTCTTAGGGGTGTACTCACTTTTGTTGCCGGTGGTTTAGACATTAATGGCTGTATATTGAGTTATTTTGAGGGAAGAATAAATTTACACTGTTATATAAGCTGCACACAGACTACTTTTCATTGTGTCAAAGTGTCATTTTGTCAGTGTTGTCCCATGAAAAGATATACTTAAATATCTGCAGAAATGTGAGGGGTGTACTCACTTTTGTGATACACTGTATGTGAAGCTACCATTTACACAGAGCCACACATTGGGATTTTAGAAAGACATATGTTGTCAATAATACCATGTTTTTCCCTGGGAAAGTCCATAGTTATTTTAGTAGGACAGTGTGGCTTTGTAGACACAGGGTGTGTGTGCTAGACTGGCCTGCCTGTATTTTATGTACTAAAATCAAAGACTGACTGCTGATAAATTAGAACAGAAGTGTTCAGGGTAACATACTTGATGCATTGAAGTATTACAAAATGTCAAAGGCATGACTGTGTGGTGTACAATAATTTTTATGACATGTGCTATCAGGACCTATATTAATACTAAGTATAAAATTAGCACATTTCTATTACATTGAGCAGCAACATTTAAAAATGCACAGACAACCCGAAGATATCTTTTCATGGTACCGACTGTTCATGTACATGATATATCGTGTTAATCTGTAAGTGTTTGTGTCAGCCAGGCCTACAGTTTGTGGATCTCTTTCTAACAAAGCATTGGTGCATTATGACGTAACTATTTCTCTTTACAGCTTCAAGGCAGTCATGTTTTGTGTGTATGTGTGACAGACAAATTGGCTTAGACAGACATGGCATACAAATAATACATTATAGATACATTATACAATTGCAGATGTTTTATAAAATTGACAGCTTTGTATATAATATGTTTATATTCTGTCCTCTTGCATTGTCAGCTAAATCCAAACACTTCACATGTACACGTCAGTCATGCTGTCCTTTTAAAGACCCACTGACTAGCAGTTATTATGTGGTTTTTGTTATTGTATAACTCATTCATCCACACACTGAAGAAAAGCCTGCAAACATGTTCTGTATTCTTCATTCTGACATGAATGACAATGTAAACATTGTGATCCACAAGATGGCAGAATAGCTCTCTTTAATGCCACAATGCATTTGGGTGGATTTAATTTGACTGAATCCCCTAGTTGGCCATTAGGAGGAGGTGAGGCTTGCGACATTGAAAGAAAACAAGCCACATCCATAGAAAGAGCCAAATATGAGAGTAAAAGATCACCCAACACCAACGCCCATGAAGTGCCAGTAGGAAAAGAGTGGTGTAGACACAGGAGCTGCAGCTGAGAGAGAGAGAGTCTATCTACAACCACACAGCAAAGCATCGCCTGTCTGCTTGTGTCGCAGCGCTTTTTTCAGTGGATTTTAACCACTTACTAACGCTGCTGTAAATCTACACTTCTTGTTTTGGGCTGTTTATATCTCCTTTTCATCCGAAATGGCAACAAAGATCGACAAAGAAGGTTGCAGAGAAGCGTACAATCAAGTCCGGGATGATAACACAGATATAAGCTGGTGAGACCTGTTATTATAGCGGGTTCATTACTTCATTTATTGCAGTGCTCATTCATTCATTCATTCATTCATTCATTCATTCATTCATTCATTCAATTACTATCCTAATGACTGACTGCCAGTCTTAATAGATTTGGTCTACTTAATAGACTATGTAATACAGTTGATTTTCTTAGTTTTCATACACAGAAACACAGGCTCCATTAAACACCTTTAATACAGCGTTAACCATGAAATTTCCCTTAAAGCTGCAGTATGTAACTGGTCCATGTTGCTTTTTATTTCACTGACTACATTTCAATAAGACTTGTGCTTAATTATGTTCAGTTCAACATGAACTAAAGCTTTTACAGCAACAATATCATGTAATACTTACTGTGTTGATGTGTTTTTGGTTGTTAATGTTGTAAATGTAGAAATGATATGTACATTTGTTAGGCTTTCAAACTGTGGTAATTTATGACTTTTAAATAACACATCTGCCAAATCATATTCAAAGTCAATAATAAAGGCTTATGTCAATATTGCACCTTTTTTCATAAAGTTATCACCTGAAACCAACAATGTTACCTACATTTGTCTGAACCTCCGAATAAACTATAACAATGAGTGCTCCTTTAGCAGTTGTATTTTGCTATGCTTTGGCTTTGTTTTCTGTTGTAGACTGTGGATACTTTACAAAGTAAAAAGAAACACAATATGTTTTTACATTAATCGTTAATCACTGTTTCATTTTTTTAAGGGCATCTTTTAAGTATGATGGCTCCACCATTGTGCCAGCAGGAAGTGGAACAGATTATGCAGAATTTAAAAGCCAATGTACAGGTAAAATTGCATCAATTTGATTTTAATATAATTAACACTTAATACACAGTGATAGTTTGTTGTTCCTTCTTGCAAATGGTTCAGTCAGCTCAAATTCATATTCCATTTTGGTCCTTACTTGTTTTGCCTGTCTTTTCCAGCATTCTGATTCCAAAATATAGTCTACATTGATGAAAATGATCTTTTATGCTTTTTTATTTTCTTGGCTTGTATTTGCATCACTGTCAATGTCAAGCTTGACAGCACTTACTACACGGAAGTGTCTCTGTTGATCTAGGTTACCTTATATGGTGTCATTCTAATTACTAGAAAACAGAAGAGTAAAATAGAAGAGCAGCATACCTGAAACAATTAACAAAGTCTAAGCAATTAAACAACATTAAAGTTTATTTTACGTCTGGAAAACTTTAAGGAAACTTGTCTTGACTAAATTGTTTAATATCTAAAAGAGGGGTTAACTATAAGTAAGGTAAGATAGTACTGTCTGAGAATAAGTGTCCACCAGATACATGTATAAATACAGTTACTGCCTGTATGGGTTCATTCTGGCATTTATGAGAATTGGAATATGAGAATGGTGTCAACCCTAAGGTCCATGCTAATGTAAATTTGGGCGTGGTGCAGCTCCAACCAACATGCAACCATGGTGGTGCAGTTCACCCAAACTAACATTTGTTTGACCAATTTACTAAATTATCCATTCTATAAATGTAACAACTTTATTTAAATTTTAGGCCACACCCAGCCATTTTTTGGTACACGTCTTGACAACCTGACTAGCATTTCAAGTATGAATGAAGTTTAAAGCAAATAATTTGAAACGTTTGGAAGTCTAAGGACAGGATTGTAAAACATACTCTTTATGTGAGATCATGTGATAATTCTGGATCTGATGAGCTTTCAGACCAATTTGCTTTACACAACCTGGAGTAAATCTGTAGAGGCTGATGGGGTCTGATAAGTGTTGAGTAACTGCTAAGCTAGAAGTTAGTTTTTACCATTGTTTAGAATTTGATAAGCTATATCTAAAATCTGGGGGTGGGGGTGCAGCACTGTGTGCAAATAGAGGAATCTGGAGTGTGCTTGTTGCAAGATTGTTTCTAGGCTATAAATGACCTTTTGTGCATGATGTTTTTAAAAATGTTTTCATTCTTCCATTATTATTTAGCAGCTAAGCATTAATGAAACAGTTAAGACGATTGTATTTCCTTTTATGCCACATCATCACAGTTGCGGTCTTGGTTTGAGGATATGTTTGCGCAATGTTCCTTTAAGAATACAGGCTTTCTGGAGCTGAGAAGAAAGAACATTTTAAAATTGTGAAACTCCAGAAGGACATTACAACACTTTTAATACATAAAGTACATGTTTTAAGTTACAAATTAGTCATCAGGTGGACTTGATTCGAATTTGCTAAACAATTTCTTACTTACAGTGACTGAATGTAATGAACGTTTTGAAACAATAAAACTAGTACGTTTCAATTATTAAGCTCATTAAGAATAAATCCAGTTAATAAACAACAGTGTTTATCTGTTTCGCTGCAGTGGGAATTGGTGCCAGGTTATATTACTAACAGCGGCTTGCCACTTGGCAGAAACAGCTATGCATTTATAAACGGTTAGCAGGAAATCTAAGTGCATAGGTCAGTGCAGAACGAGATGTTGACCTGCTCTAATAAGAGATTAACAAATTTTTTTAACTTTACTTCTTTGTCAGTGCTCATGTAATATCATTTGTAATGCTAGCACCAGTACTACATGTTTTATATAGTTTTTAAATTAAACCAATGTTAATTATGCTGTTTGAGTTAGTTTATACAATTGTAAAAAGTTGCAAATACCAATACATACTTAACATTCATTCAGATACAAAATGCAATGTGTATCTGTTTTATTAAATTACCCATTAATTAATTCAGTCAGGGATATAAATGTAGAGGTTTGGTATGGACATTTTCTGTCAAAGAAGAAGCAAAATTAATCCAATAGCAAACATACTATATAGCAGTGCTTTAATCTTTATTCACAAACTGCCATTGTGCCCATTATTATAGTTCTTATAATACTCAGACTAACTTGCACTACTAATTCAAAGTCAGATCTGACACTGTTGCATAAATGTGACAATTATACGCAATACTAACAATTCTGTTTGAACTACTGCCATCCCCCAAATCCCCAAAATGATGTACTGCAGCTTTAAGGTTGGTATTACACAAACTGTATCAGGATGAGGAAGTGAGGTTATGACACAAAGGCATGTATGAACTTTCATTTCCAGTTAACACATTACTCCTCAACACGGTACTTCTTAATTTGTATATAATTCAGTCATTTCTTTAATGTATACCTTCAGTATACCTAAGTGCAGTATAAAGACTGTAGAGGTCATGTACAGAAATGTACAGGTCGTCTGTAATGACATCAATAAAACGAGGTATGCAGACTTGTCCTGTAGGACCAAGAACAAATTTGAATTTTCTTTTAGGTTCAGTATATTCCTGAGCCACCTCAGTCTATTTGTTTCCATTTAAAATAATAGTAATAATCATGAGACACTCTGGCAGCTGTCAGTTGAATTAATACTTATGCAAAAAAATGATGTGGACCATAATTAATTAGAATTAGACAGTGATGCCTCTCCACATCTCAGTCATTCATTTAAGTGTTTTAGCCCAGGCAACACAGAAGAAGAAACACTGATGTTGTAACATTTTCCTTATAGTCCGTTGTTTTTTTTCTTATTGTCTGATTTTTTCTGTTTATTTTTTAGATGATTCTCGTCTGTTTGGTTTTGTGAGAATCCAGACGGGTGATGCCATGAGCAAAAGAGCCAAGTTCACCCTTATCACCTGGATCGGAGAGAACATTAGCGGCCTGCAGAGAGCCAAAATCAGCACAGACAAAACACTGGTGAAGGATGTATGTCAGGTGAGTCTTGAACCAACTCCTACCTGAAATGTCAGATTAGCAATTATTGTAACGGCTGCAATTAAAATGCACCAAATTTACAGGATTCTTAAACCGAGGTAGAGAAATACTATAACTAAAACCCACTAACAAAAAGGGTGCTGGCCAAAATAATGGAAACAAAGTAATAAATGAAAGACACGAACCCTCCACATCTTTCAACAGAGAAAGTGGATGGAAAAGAGACAGCGCAGAAATGAAAACTGGTTGTCACATTATGGCCTAATTAGAGCACCTACAACAACCAAGTTTTTGAAGAAAAAGGAAAGAAATAAAACTCAGAACAAGCTGGGGACAGCAATGCAAGGGCAGCACCCACACCACTAACTGGCACAGCCAGGGCCAGCATGTGTACAAACTTGGACTCCTTTCCAGAAAAGGGCCATCACATCGCGTCTGGGGGAGCTTGCTCGTCCAGGGTGGTTCCCTTGTGAGGCCCAAAAATGACGTGACACCGGATGAGATAAACAGATCAGGCAATAAATACATTAGACTGGTTATATGATCTCATTACTGATCATTACTGAGAGCTTTTAGGACAATTAGTGTTGTGTTCATGACCGTATAGATCTTTACTGTTAACTTTTACTGTTAACTGTGTTTTTCTAACCAAGTGCCTTGCAGTTGCAGTGATCATATTTCTGTCTCCTATTTAGTTTCCACTGGCTACCTTTAATTACTTAAAGTGGTATAGTCTGTCCTGTTAACTTTGTTCAGACAGTGATGGAGCTCTATTAATAGTTACAGCTCAGCTCAGCTTATTATTTTGTCACTAAACTATGAAATGGTGTCCCAAATTATTTTAAGAATGCCAATGTCAAATGAGGACTATGTAAGTGCTAATAATAATAATATTAATAATTATTGTTGTTGAAGTTGTCGTTGATTTTTTGTTGATATTGTTAAATAAATTTGCTGCATGAAGTATGTCAGTGGACTGGATGGAAAGAAAAGTCCAAAGGCAAACCGGTGTAATACAGCGTACATTGTACAGACTCCTATCAGCTCGAATATTGATATGATTGCTGATATTTTACATTGTTGTCCCCATGTTTCTCCCTAACTAGTGCCTCTAATTTTCCACTCACTAATACTATAACCCAACAGCCACAATGTACAGCTCACATACTGTTAGTGTGTTTGGAGGAGGGAATGAATGAGCTCACAGAGGCCCAGAATTAGCTGGCACAGATGGTTTCTATAGGGGACAGTGTTTGGACTGTACATCCCCAAAACCTGAATGTTTTGACATGACCCTCTTTTCTACTTGCAGAACTTTGCTAAAGAATTCATGGTGAGTGATATTCGGGAGCTGGAGGAAGACTACATCCGAAATGAGCTGAAGAAGGCTGGTGGCGCCAACTACGATGCACAGGCAGAATAGAACGTACCAGGGAATTTACAGAGGAATGGGATGGGGTAGAAAGGAATGGGAAATTTTCATCTTACACTCCACATACACTTAAACACACACACACACACACACACATGCACGCACACAAGCACACAAACATGTGCACACGTTGATCTGCTGTACTGTACATCATCTCACTCTCATCCTGAGTGCAGAATGTTTTGTGTGTTTAGAATAACAAATGTAACTGGAATTTGAGCGAAAGAGGCTCCTTTGGTTCTTAATTAATAAGCAGTTTGTTTGTTTTTTTCTATTTTTGTTCTTTGTATTTCTGGCTTTTTCTGTAATACAAGTCACTGTGGTTTATGGCCTCGGTCTCCTGTGGAGAGAGGGGTGTCACTGGATGTTTGGGTGTGTGTGTGTGTATGTGTATGAGTGTATAAGTGTATGACTGCAGACACTGCACTGTGACTCATTGGCTCCACACAGGGATTTTAAACACCTTACGTAGCCCTGGATGCAGTTTGATGAGCTGTGTTGTTACTCAGCCCAAGTGTGGAGCAGCCATTTTTTTCTGGTGTAGCTTTTTCTTTTGGTCATTGAGTTTTGTGAAAAAAAAAAGTTTTCATTTTCAAAATTATGCAGTGATCTAACTTTTCCAAACTAATTTCATCAAGGAACCGAGAAATGAAAGAAAACATTGTGTAAGCACAAACACAACAAATCATTTAAAAATAAAAGCTTTTTTCAAGAGGTTTTGTTGTAGTTGTACATTTCTGGTGTGTTTGTACTGAGTGATAGATCAGCCTACTTTAGCCAGGCTTTGTTAAGGACTGTGAGGTTGAATCTGGCTTATGTAATGCAAGCTGCTCAGCACAATGCCCTATGGACCTTTGGGGAGTCCCATGGGTTATTGTGGTCAATGCTGAGAGCCAATCACAGACATGAGCCAAGGCTTTTTTTTCAAAGACAATATCGACCCCTTCTTTCCCCCTGCTTACCCCCCTTTGCTTCTGCTGTCCCCTCTCACAATGTCTGGTAAATTTTGAACCCATTTTTATTTTAATCCTCCCCATATATTGCTTAGATTATATTGTCATCTTACACTAATTTAGCTAAACAATTCAGTGAGGAATATTTATTAGCTCAATGACAGCATTTAAAATGAACCTGCACATCCTCTTTCTCTTTTGCCATGTACCCCTCTCCGGCCCCCCTAATTTTTCCCCCTATTCTTTGCTTGCCCCAACCACAGTTTAGTACAACAGATGTGAATTTAATTGCCTATTTGATTAATCTATATGCCCCTTACTTTCTTGCAATAATAACACGGGACAGTTTTTGGACCTAACAGAACACAAAGGAGGAGTGGGAGAAGAAATTCCTGCATCTCATGCAATGTGATTTGTTTGTGCTCTCCTCAGAGTTGTTTGGATTGTCTTAACCAGAGCTGGAACAAAAAAGAACAGCTTGGAAAGGATTTAGCTTTAGGGGTCACATGGCTGAATCCAAGAGAAAGTATAGAAAATAAATAAGTGAACTAACAGTGAGTAAAGATGCTTCCAGATTAAGCAATTAACATCATATTATGCTCTGTGGTATGATATAAAAATGCAGTTTCGCCTCAGTTAATCTTGGTTTTGAATCAAGAAAGCAACAGGTTTAAGTGACCTTAAAAGAGACTTAATATATGGGGCTTGGATGGCAGGATTTTCAGTCACAAATTGCTACCCAAATGGTTAGTGCTGTAACAGGGCATGTGGCACACACCAAAACAACAGGCCTGAATTCTGCCCCCTATAGCAAAGAGTTTTGTAGCCTTGTTATGCTATACTGGGCATGTTATTGGTATGATTTGGGTCTACCATATAGTAGGAGGGATCACTGCAGATCAATACAAAAGTATTCTAAGTCATCTGAGCATTAAGATGGAACGTCTGTTCTGAATTGTCTATCCTGGTGGAAGTGATCATCCACAGAACACAAGTGGTCACAGGCATGACCAACTGTGTTTGTAACCCCATAAAGTCCCCAAAAAGTCTTGTATATTATAAAAGCAGCCTTTAACATCTGAGCTGTACTTAAAAGTAAACCCACTGGTTTCCAACACCATTGTAATGGTCACTGTCTATGAGAAGTTTTTATGTTCTTTCTGCCCAGTGGGAATTCCTCTGGGTCCTGGGGTTTTCTCCCACCTTTCAAAAACATGCGAGTGGGTGGACTGGCTGCGTTCAATAAATGCTTTTAATTGTGAGTGAATAAATGTGTGTGATTCTGTGATGGATTGGTACCCTGTCCAGGTGGTACACCTGCATTGTACCCAGTGTTTCCTGATTTCTGATTCAGACTTCCAGAAGGTGAGAAGCACTACATTGAGTAATAATAAATGACTCCTTCATTATTCCAGCCCTGCCAGACCATGTTGTTCTATTGGACTATAAAAGTGCATAGTGCATTGTGTCATACAACCCTAGTTAGCTGTTATGGATCTAATTGTTAATGATTTGTACTCTCATCTGATGAGAGAATGCACTGATGTGTGACTAACTGTCTGTAGACTGTGTGAGTAGAGTTGCATTCAGGTGTGGGACAGGTGTTGCTCAGGACCTGCTGGGATTGCAATAATAAGATTAATGACTGCAGGGCCTTGATTAGTCTCTCGCCACAGTGTCACAAGCTGTGTCTTTTGCTTTATGCAGAAGCTAGTCAGCCAGGGTGTAATCTCCCGGCCCTTTTAGCACAGATTCCAGAGTGCTGCATGTCCAGACAGCACCGAAGCTCATTCCACAAGCACTGCAGTTTGCTTCTCTCTGTTCTTCTAAATGTGTGTGGGTGAGAAAAAAGGGGCGTGTTTCAAAAAGCATCTTGTTTACAAAAGAGGAACAAGTAGGTCCCTGCTAGCTATTCTTTTCAGATCCTTCCTGCATTCCAGAAGCCTCCCAGCTCCAGATATTTCAAATCCCACACACATTGCTACTGCAGTCATGTGTTGCTCTTTGTGTGTGTGTGTGTGTGTGTGTGTGTGCGTGTGCTTGGGGTGGGAAAAATATTTCTTTGCTTGCTTGCTATTGCAATACTTACATTGCATCATTAAAGCAATAAGCCACGAGAGGCCGTGCGTTACTGTGATTTTAGCACGGGGAATGACGTTTTTGGCACGACGCGACGCGAAGCGGAGTGCCTAAAACTTCTTTCCCGTGCTAAAATCATAGCAGTAACGCACGGTCTCGAGTGGCTTATTGCTTTTATAAAACGGCGGTCAACATAAAATACAATAAATACAACAATGTTTAATTCATAAATGTTTTTATTGTGTATAAACTTACAATAAAGCATTCTTCCGTGACGCAAGGTAGTTCGATTAACAGTGTTGCTAGGCAACATGAGGGCGAACATAACATTCACTTTTTCTTTTCGGTGGCGTATTAATATGGAATGATGTGAGGTGGTCATAGGTGTGCGTTTATCGGGGATTTTACAACGGCTTCGAACGCGGCTCAGCCAATCAGATTTTAGGACCGGAACTATCCGTTTTATAATACACATTTTAACTCAGTAACTGCTGAACGATGGGGTGGGCAATTCCATAATATTGCCATCATTATTGCAAAAATTTGATATTCAGTATATAATGTTTTATGAGTGTTTTTACCGTTTAACCGTTATTCAACACATATCACCCTTGTAAAAAGTAAATGTTTGAATAGTTATTTAATCAATCAGTTAGTCAATATTAACTGGTAAACTGATTTAGTTAACTGAAGTGCTAAGTTCCCTCTTTCTGCCACGTCCAGGTAGTGTAGCCAGTGTTCCTTTCGACTATATCTCTAGAAACATTCAGTGCCTTTGTTATCTTTTTGTATCATTTTCCTTGTTTGTGCAAGGAAATTATTTCTTGTCTTAACTTTTTGGAAAGCTGTCTTGACTATCATGCAATCAAACGTGACAGTCAACAGCCCCCTAGACAGTCCAGGTATTTTATGTGTTATGTCAAGCACACCTGATGCAACTAATGAAGCCCTTGATTAGTTGAGTTGCATCAGATAGGCTTGAGAAAACACCTGATTTGCAAATGTGTGAGGACTTTTATTCAGTCTTATTTAGTCATTAAAAGTGGCATTTTGTGTTGAATTTGAAGAAACTATGTAATATGTTAGTCAATATGTTGAACTATTTATGTTTTTGTTTAATTGGTTTAAGGCAAACAGCTGAAAGTTTGTACATTTTGCTAATAAACCTAATTTGCAACTGTGGATTAGTTGTTGTTTGCATTTAGTGGTTAGTGTAGCTTAGCATAGGGTGTAGCTTTTGTGTTTTGTTTGTTTAGCATAGCTTAGTCTAGTGTGAGGAAAATCTGTGTTTAGCATTAGCGGTTAGCGCAGTTTAGCATAGGGCTTAGTTTATTCTTGTTTCTTTTAGATGAAACGTAGTGTTTATATTTTTATATTCGTGTTCATAGTTGTGTATTTTGGTTATTTTGTTTAAAAGTCTGCGCACCTGTATCCTGCCTACTCACCCAGTCTAACGTTACACGACCATTGCTGTGTATGTGAGCATAAAAAGACTTCCCTATTTATTACCCAATGTATAATTTGTTATTCAATGTTTTAATGGCCAGCAGAAAAGTATTTTTATCGGGCAGCACGGTGGCTTAGTGGGTAGCACTGTAGCCTCACAGCAAGAAGGTCCTGGGTTCGATCCCCAGGTGGGGCGGTCCGGGTCCTTTCTCTGCGGAGTTTGCATGTTCTCCCCGTGTCCGCGTGGGTTTCCTCCGGGTGCTCCGGTTTCCTCCCACAGTCCAAAAACATGCCACCAAGCTAATTGGAAACACTGAATTGTCCTATAGATACCTGGCCGCTAGATGCACAAACCACTGCATTGTAGTGCCGGTCCCAAGCCCGGATAAATAGGGAGGGTTGTGTCAGGAAGGGCATCCGGCGTAAAAATTTTGCCAAATCCTGCCGGCAACACCTAACAGGAAGAAGCTGGAAATGCCGACCTCGTAATCGAAAAACGGGACAAAGGTTGAGGAACAAGAAGAAGAAGAAAAGTATTTTTATCCTGTGGCTTAAGATTTATATAAAAAATGAATGTAGTTTTAATATTTCATCTTTTAAGTTTTTTTTTTTTTTTTTCAGTGGAGCATTACTTTCTGCTCTGCCAGCTTAATACCCTCAGAAAAAATCCCATAATGCAAATAAAATACCATGTCCACTTTATCAAGGGGTGAGAGAAAAACAGGAATGTCCACATTGATGTAATATTTTAATAAACAACGAGTTGCTCCTACACAGGCCTCGGCTGCCATACCCTCCATTCTTGCTCTTTGTGGGGTATTTGCATGCTTCCTAGCACATGTATTTACATGTTGTCTGCACTGGCCAGAAGCAGTTCATAAAAGGGATGTCTGTACAGGTACGAAAGACAGAGTTAGATGTGGTTAGTTTGTGGTTAGATGGTCAGCTTGGCCCAGAGACAGCCCCGGGGCTGATGGGGGCGGTGTTGGGGCAAGTGACTCTGACCTTTTAAGGCTGAATGAATTGGAGAATGCAAATGTGTCCTGTCTTTGTCAGCACTAATAAGTTGAGCCCCAACCAAATACAGAGACTTTGTCATCATCAGAGTGTCAAGCACTGAAACGTCATCAAAGACACACGCAAAACCATTTTCTCTGGAACACTTTGTGCTATGACTTCCTCTTCACACATATTCAAAGGTACTAGTACAGCCTTTAAATCCAATTGTGAATTCCAGTGACAATGGTGGTTATGGGCAGCTTTTAAATGAAAGGAACCCTAATTAAAGGTACAGGGTCCTTAGCAACTAGTATAACACAGGTTCACGACAGACTGATGGCTGATCCTTGCAAGATGAACTTTTTTCAGGACACTGTAGAATTGGAGCTCCCAATCCCAAATTTCAGCATATGCCAACATGTAGCCTCCTACCAAGTGAGCTGGGCTAATTTTGATGTCTTGGACTCTCGCTCATAGAATACTTTGGCATCGTCAAGTATCAGACCATAATCTTCCTATGCTTTTAATATTATGGTACTGGCACCCGATTGATGACCGCTACTGTGATAAACATAGCCAAATTGGCTCACGAATACTTCAGAAAACTGTTGTCACTCAACACAGTCTACCACTGCATCAAACATGCAAACTTAAACTCTATTACACATAGAGAAAGCCCAGAAATGCCTCTAAGTTCTTTGGGTCCTAGCTCATCTCAGATAAACCAAAAGACACTGGAAAGGTCTGCTGTGGTCAAAAGAGTCTACGTTTCAGTTTGTTTTCAATGTGCCGAAAATGAATGTTATCAGCAAAAGGGGAAATAGCCAGTATGTATCCTGGTATTGCAGTGCATCAGTGCCCATGTCATTGGTGACTTTTATTTGTGTGGAGGTACCACTGATGCAGAGGTGAATTTCAGGATTTTAGAGAGACATGCCACCATCAACAGTTTATGGTTAGACAATTCCAGTCCAGATATTGAAACTGTATCCTGGATTATGAAGAGTGGTAACCACAGACCACAAGTCTTGATTAAGTCCATCAAGCACAATGGCCTCTTTTTGGGGCACTAATGCTAACTAGTTTTAAGGAACTGCTGAATGGACTGGGTGGAAAATAAAAACCTTGACCTAATACAGTATAACATCCACTTTGGGCTGTAGTGATGGGATGTTTTAAATGTCACTACACTCCTCATGCTGTATAAACACCCACTCTTACACCCACAGCTGTATCAGGGTTTATTTAATTAAGTTATAACTTTTGTGCATGGATCAGTGGGCTTGTAAAATATCTGAAAATTTATTGATAATTGTACTACTTTTGGCATATTAATGACATGGGACATGAAACCATGTGAAAGGTCACAAATATCGTTTGAAAAAGGTCATATTTCAGAGTTCCTTCAGGGTTCAATTCGTTGGATGAAAGTTGTGTAATGGTACTTCGGAAGTCTAACTATGAGCCTGTGTGTAAAAACACAATAGGTCGCTTGTATGTGTGTCAGGTTTCAGGTTTCTCGTCTTACATAATCTGCAGTACTGTAAACAGAATATGTGTGCATGTGATTGTATACAGAATTATTAAAGCAAATATGTAAACAGATACAGCACATTAATTAGTAAACACACATTTGTAAATAGAATATTACATATTGGGGTTTAACTGTTCATCTGTTGGCACTGTTTCCACTGCAAGTACCCATGAATGACTATTTCTTTAATTTTCTGACCCTTAGGGTGTTGTACTGAGCATGGCTTGTGTGGTCATGCTTCTAACCTTAAATTACTGCAATCTCTAAACAAATCTGTTGTAATGGTTCAGTGGGCGCCTCGCCACACAGGCACGAGTTTTAACCCTAAACCTGAAAGGGTACAGAAGAACTGCAGGATACATAAGGAACGTATAACAATACTAACAAAATCTATTAAATTGAAGCAAAAAAATCCCCAAACCATAAGTTGCATCCTGATGCAGTGATAGAAAGTCTTAAAAACACAGATGAGCCATGTCTCCTGCATAATCACTAAAACCCCCAGTGATAACAAGGCAAGACAGAACAGGTAGAAGTAGTGCCAGCTACTCGATCCACCAGCGAGTGACAACTCAATCTCTCCAAAAAAAAGCCGAGCATGTCCTCAATCCCAACCTTCTACTATTAGTACAGAAAATGCCTTTAAATTGCCTTTTGAAGGGAACGACACTGTCAGTCATCTGCACCTCTGTGCCCCCTGTCGGCCCACAGGTGGGCACAATACCTATCAACTGCGTTTTGTTTTTTTTGCTGTTTCACCCATAAAGGCACAGATGCAAATAGAACTCCTTACATCAGAAGTTTTTGCAAGGCAAACCATTTAACCCCACTGCTCTCTTAACCATAAAGGCCATGCCTTGGTCACACTGCACTGACTCCCTTAAGAGTGCGATCATTCATGTTTGCCCAAAGACAAAACTACAACCAAAAACAGAGTACATAGCCAACAGATTTGCTACAAGTGGCAAATATATAAGGTAAATAATTCATTCCTTTGTACATTTATTTTTAGATAATTCCATACTGGTCATGGTCCTGGTGGGTCTGAAGCATAACTGTGAACACTGTGCATAAAACAGGAATAAACTCATGATGGGGCAACAATCTATCTCTGGGAATTACACAGTCATGACTTTCACCTAGGGGCTATTTCACAACAGCCAGTTTACTGACTGGATTGTTTTAGAGAGGTGGAAGTAAACCAAAAACCTGAAGAAAACACACACACACACACACACACAAGGAACAAGTTTACGTTTACATTTCTGGCATTTAGCAAACACTTTTATCTAAAGAGCTAAACAGTTGGGACAACATATAATGCAAGCAACTGAGGCTCAAAGGCATTGCTCAGGGCCCTGACAGTGGTGGGGCTTGAAGCAGCAATCTTCTGATCACCAGTACAGTACCTTAACCACTGAGTTACCACAGCCATGTCACATATCAAGTCCCACATGTGACCTGGGGGTAAGGATTTGAACCCAGGCTGCCTGGATGCTGGAGCTGTGCAGTACCGACACTTCCTGCTGTGTCACTATGTTAACTTTATTTCTCAGTAATGTGGTTGTATAGCTATTACTAATATAAACAAGCAGCTTTTAACTTTTACTTAAGTTATTTAATAAACAGAGTAGCAATTCAATCATTTTTCTTTTCCAACTTTACATTTTCCATTACAGTTTCTATGCTGCACGCGCTACACCCACGCTGACCACGGAGAGCCTCAGCCTAGCACTCGTCTCTTCTTTCTTACCAGCCAGGAGCGATTTCTCCAGAGAAAGGAAACTGTCTTTATATTTTATAAAGAATTATTTATAACTTGTTTGTGCTAGCGGCTCAACTTGACATTAGGAATGAACGTACTGTATATTTAAAACAGATATGTTGGGCTACTGGCATTATTCATTCATCAGTTTATGGCCAACACACTGTTATCCTGGTGAACTTTTTACTGTCATTATGTTGTTCATAAGTTTAATATTAGCACTTTGTGTAGCAGCATCAGCTTATTTAATTGTGCATGAAAATGAGCATATAAAACCCTGTACAGCTGTAGAGTGTTTTATGTTAATTTTAATACAGTAAATTATCATAGTTTACTTCCTTTATCTAATACAAAACAATTTCACAATAAATAGTGTAGTATTATAGGATGAAAACATTAAGCTCGAGTGATTATTTTTATTGTATTATAATCATTAACACAGAGAATGTGAGGCCGTGTCAGATAAGGTCATTTGAAAGGTATTATCTTAGTTCCTTGTTTGATACATTAAATAGTAACATCCGCTCATTGGTCAATACTGTTAAGTCCCCTGATATGTCAGTTTAACCAAGACAGAACACAGAGACAATATTTTACATTTTAACGTGTGTTTTTGCATGCACACTCCTCTAAATTAATGTAAAATATGTAATGAAGTAGGCTGTAATGTTCAGCATGAATGAATGTGTGGGTGCTTCAATGTTTCCTGTATGTTCACTCAGCAAAAACCGTTTACCATATAGGGGTATAGAAAGCTGGCAGACAGTGGAACAGAAAAAAAAAAAAAGTGAAGTAAAAGACTGAATATGCTCGTGTCTAAACTTGCACTGTGCCGCTATGGTTGCTGCTATGGTTAGTCACTCTGAGGAGACTGTCAAGAAAGCTCTCGTCCATAAAGAGTTTTATGAGCTTGTGCAGGTAACAAGCTGCAATGGTACTATATTACATTCTGCCTGTGCCTGCCTGACACATGCCCCAGTGCAGATATGAAGCCAGTATACTGTATAACCACACAACTTATCAAAGATGTTTACTGCCTAACAATAATCTACTTTGCTATGTTTACAGTGTGGTTTTTTAGCTTACAGGTCATTTCCACAGGATCTTAAAGCTTCATTATCCATCAACTATTAATACTAACAACCTGCTGCATAACATTTTATAGTTATTGTAAAGTGTGTTTTACAAAATTGAAATTAATAAGGAGGTGATACCTGGATTCATCTAATAATTTCTGCTGAATTGTATTCACATTTTCTTCACAAATAAAGGTGTTGTAGTAAAATCCAAACAATCAAGCAAACAAAGTGTATCTCATTTTGTCAATGGTGATATTAATAATGTGACTGGGTTTATGGCGTTCAATGAAAGGGATGGGCAGCATTAGTTTATATTTGAGTTTCAAAACAGCTAGTTTCAGCTAACTAGTCAAAATTTAAGTAAGTAAATTCTATCAAGGAAGTATAAGCAGATTATGGACTATGGAGGAAGTGGCATGTCATAGATATTAAGTTTGAACAGTGGTTAACCTTCCCCGAAGTGACCAGCCTACCAAGATTTCACCAATAACCCAGGCGAAGATCTAAAGAACTGCAGGCTGTCTGAATGTCCCCCAAGATTCTTGGCATAATATTTTGTGGACTGATGATTCAAAGGTGGAACTTTTTGGAAGATGTGGGTCCTGGTACATCTAGCATAAAAAACATTTTTTAATTAAATTTTTTATCAGGCGCTGTATCCTGGTCAGGGTCATGGCAGGGTCCGGTTCCACCAGGAAACACTGGACGCAGGGCAGCAGTACCCAGGACAGTGGGCGAATCCATTGCAGGGCTTTGGCCATCTCTTCCTCAGACATAGCCAATTATGTCTGTGTAGACTCCCATGGGTTTCGAACCAACTGAGCACCTGTATTTCAACACAAGAACGTCATACCAACCGTCAGCTGTTATTGTGATGGTCTGGGTCTGCTTTGCTTCCACGGGACCTGAACAACTTGTCATAACTGATAGAACAATGAAATCTGCTATTTAGCAGAAAATCCTGAAGAAGAATGTCCATCCATCAGTTTGTGACCTAATATCAAGTTTGATTGTGCAGTTGATTGTGCAAGTTTGATTGTGCACACAAGCATGTCCACCTCTGAAAGATTGAGATTGAGATGCTATGACAAGGCCTTAATCAATAAATTAAAAGATCATTTAAAACCTGCATTTTGTGTTTAGTTACGTTGTCTTTATCTTATATAAACATGGTTGGAAAATGTACAAATTAGCCAAACTAGAAGAAATTGAGTAAGGGGTAAATACATTTTCAAAGCACTATATATGGTAAGATTTTCTTGGGTTATTATGACTGTTACTATAGTGAATATAGTTTTGAAGTGGGTAAAACAGGTTATTGTGTAACAGCTATGTGGTCAGTAATTTTTGCCTAGTGGTACATTTTCTCTTCCCTGCACTGTAACCAGTATTCAGTGCTCAGATTGACATGTGTGGGCATGACAACAGCACAAATATCTTATTTCCCTCCTCACAAAGAACCTGCTCTGAGCAGTAAAGTTCATGCATTCCAGTAGACTGTAGGTAAGTTGCAAACTGAAGCAGTTAAGTCAGAGTGAAACATACTCAGATGTGTTTTGAGGTGGGTACACTTTGCATGCAACACTGCAGCTACCACTGTTCTGAGCCGCTGCTGAGGTTTTTTTTTTCCACAGTAGGTGCAGAGACATTGACCATGTTTTGCCTCTCATTAAAAATGAATGATTGAAAAAATTCGGCATTGAGTCACGTTCCTTCTGAGTTGCCATTTTGGCTGGCAGAGGTGCAGATGATTGGTGTGTCAGTTTCTCCTAATTTACAATAATGTACATATTTTTAAAGTTCTTCTATATATCATGATTCTTCCTCTTAGTTTTGCCAGCTCTTTTGTTGGGGACACTTCTCTGAAACTGTGTACCTAGCCAGCATTATTTCTTTTTTTGAGAAACTCACTCATAGTGTTTAAGGCCTCACGGTGGAACCGCCCTAGGAGAGCAGATTACCCCAGGGACATTGCCATCTGTACCACCATGCTGACCAACTAATCGCTTCTTGACTGGTCAGGCTTGTGGTGGGAGCAAATTGTAGGTAAAATCCAGTGAAAATGCTTGTGACTTGTGGCAAGGATTGAACCTAGATCCCCAGGACCCATGTTGCTGTACAGCACCCACTTAGGTTACACTAAAGTTGCACCTAACTGCAGATATTGTATTGTTAATATTATTCATCTATTTTTTAATATTATCTACAGCTGTGGTAAATTAACTGGCATCTTATCTGATCTTTTTCTATCTTTATGTCATTTTATTTTAGAAAAATGAAATCCACCTCATGAAAAATTAAGTGGCCTCTTTACCCTTTCATTGGGTCGAGCTCAGCCCACCGTCACGCCCAGCTCTCAGCTGTATCTCATGCCCTTAAAAGGCGCTTTTTCAACGCCTGCTGCTTTGAGGAAAAGCGACCGAACACGCAGAATGCGGTGCAGAAAACAGTCGCAATTCTGCCCCCTTCTGGTGGATGGAAGACCGTGCAAAATAAAAACACAGACATGGTTATTCATTCAGTTTGGTACACATCCATCGTAGGTTATCATGCACTTTCACTGAATTTACTTACTATGGGCAAGCTAGAGTAGAACCTTTTGCATGTTCTTCGAAAGTGAGAGGAAGTCTGGGAATAAAATCTACGTCTGTTTGGGGAAAACATGCAGTAATGGGAGGCAATCATGAACCTACCAGCTTTGTTACTGTGTCGCCCTACACAAACAATTGCATTTTTTTTTGTGCATTTTTCCCTATTTTCCTCCCAATCTAGTCATATACTTGATTGCATGACGCTTTCTCTTTACTGACGCTGATCTCCACTGCTAATTGAGGAGAGAGATACTGACACACGCCCCTCTGACGCGTGTGCAGTAGCCGACTGCATCTTTTCACCTGCACAAGGCGACTTCATATGCGGAACAGCTTGGTGTACGGAGAGACACACTCAGATCAACACATTATCCCCGTCTCTGTGCAGGCGCCATCAATCAGCCAGCAGAGGTCGTAATTGCATCAGTTATGAGGTCCCGGCTCCGGCCCCCACCCTGTATGAACAACAGTCAATCGTTGTTCATGTAGCCGTCCAGCCTGCCGGATGGTTTCCACTCTCTGTGTGAAGTTTGCATGTTCTCCCTGCTTTGAGCTTTTCAAAGTCTCACTGTCTTACAGATGAGTGCTTAATTTTACTCAACCTTTGAGGGCGGCACGGTGGCTAAGTGGGTAGCGCTGTCAAGAAGGTCCTGGGTTCGATCCCCAGGCGGGGCGGTCCGGGTCCTTTCTGTGTGGAGTTTGCATGTTCTCCCCGTGTCTGCGTGGGTTTCCTCCGGGTGCTCCGGTTTCCTCCCACAGTCCAGTGAGGTGAATTGGAGATACTAAATTGTCCATGACTGTGTTTGATATAAACTTGTGAACTGATTAATCTTGTCTTGTGCTTACATTGCAGTTACAGTAAACAGTCTGAGCAACTGAGGGTTAAGGCCCTTGCTCAAGGGCCCAACAGCAGCAACCTGACAGTGGTGGGGCTTGAACCAGAAACCCTCTGATCACTGGTCCAGTACCTTAACCACTAGGCTACAGCTGGCCCAGTATGTGTGTATATTTAACAACGATAATAATAATAATAATAATTATTATTATTAACAGACACTAGTATTTGTAAACGTGAAACTTGCGATATTAACAACGTTTTCTGCAGAGGACGCTTTAAGAAATGAACCGATCACATGGTTCTAGTACTCCAAGCCAATAAACTATTGGACACTGTCTGGCCAATGAACTAGGATTTTTATTCATAACGTTCAGGGCTGTGTCCTTATTTGCTTCTCCCTCCCTACAAAGTGCACAAGGCATTAACATTGTTCTACAACTCTAAAGCTACATGATTGAAAACTGCCGTACTGAAATGAATCGTAAGGTTTTAATTGTGTTGAGTATTTTAACTGTGGATTATATATGCTTTATACAATTAAAAACTTCTTGGATGTAGTGCAGTATGTAGTGGATAGGATGTAGTTTTGGACACAAGCGTTACGCAAGTCAAGGAAGCGCCTGACTGTGTTTACCCTGCGGTAGCGTCTAAAACCAAGTCGTGGTTTCAGCACTTCAGTATTCAGATGCTCCACTATTAACTGTAAGTAGTTTCTTTATTACTGTTTTATTTAGGCAATATACTGATCCTAATAAGCTCTAAACTGAAGGTTAGTTATTTGCTTTTACAATATTATTTGTTTACTGTATCACATATATAACGTATTACATATGCAGTGTATAGATTACACACATAAACAATATTAGTTGTATATTGCATTAGTTTCAAAGTGTTTTAAATTTTATATATATACTGTATTATTTATAAACTGTTTTAGATATATACTGTGTTATTTATAAACTGTTTTAGATATATACTGTATTGTTTATAAAATGTTTTAGATATATACTGTATCATTAAGAAATTGTATTAGATATATACTGTATTATTTATAAACAGTTTTAGATGTATACTGTATTATTTATAAACTGATTTAGATATATACTGATTATTTATAAACTGTTTTAGATATATACTGATTATTTATAAACTGTTTTAGATATATACTGATTATTTATAAACTGATTTAGATATATACTGATTATTTATCAACTGTTTTAGATATATACTGTATTATTTATAAACAGTTTTAGATATATACTGTAGTATAAACTGTTTTAGATATATACTGTATTATTTATAAATTGTTTTAGATATATACTGTATCATTAAGAAATTGTATTAGATGTATACTGTATTATTTATAAACAGTTTTAGATGTATACTGTATTATTTATAAACTGATTTAGATATATACTGATTATTTATAAACTGTTTTAGATATATACTGATTATTTATAAACTGTTTTAGATATATACTGTATTATTTATAAATTGTATTAAATATATACTGTATCATTAAGAAATTGTATTAAATGTATACTGTATTATTTATAAACTTGTAGATATATACTGTATTATTTATAAACTGTTTGATATATACTGTATTATTTATAAACTGTTGTAGATATATACTGTTATTTATAAACTGTTTGATATATACTGATTATTTATAAACTGTTTTAGATACATACTGTATTATTTATAAATTGTATTAAATATATACTGTATCATTAAGAAATTGTATTAAATGTATACTGTATTATTTATAAACTGTTGTAGATATATACTGTATTATTTATAAACTGTTTGATATATGCTGTATTATTTATATAGCCTACTGTAATAATTATATGTCGTAAAGTTATATTCTTTATTAACTATAAACTGTATTTGTTATACAGTGTTTTATACACTATATGTTTATTTGGTATATCATTTATAAACTGTTTTATATATACACATACATACATACAGTATATATAAGTTAGATGTTACTATGTAGTTATATTCTGTTATGTTAGATATTTAGATGCTGCATAAATACATTAATTGCAAATCCAGTTCCAAAAAAATAGGACAGTAGGTGAAATTTCCTATATTTATTTCTGCAACACATTCAAGAAATGTTGGGACTGGGGCAATGCAAGACAGTACAGTTTGTAAAATTATCAAAAACACCTGTACTACTTGTATATAGTATTAGTTTCATACTGTAACATTTGACTACTGTATATTTCAACTCTTCTATTGGTATCAATTGTATACTAAATACTCAGTATGTGTATTTATTTTTCATCAGATCAATGGGAAACACAGAAAGTGCGGTTGTCCAGAAACGGCTGGCCCGATTTCGCCCTGATGAGAGACCAATAATTGAGGGGGTATTCGACAGACTTCACAGGACAAGTGGCACCCCTGTGCCTGCTGGAAAAGGCAAAGTTTTGTGTTTAGACACAATCAAGGTTTGAATCAACATCTAAACTACTTTTTCTTGTCTTCTGTAGAGATGCATATGATTTTACAACATGCATAAAATAACTGCAACAGTTTTTTTGACCCAGTAAATACTTTAAACTCTAATTTTGCCATAATTTTGTCGTGGAATTATTGAAGCAGATCTTAAAATTTGTGGCACTGTTAAGTTTTTGGGCAAAAAATACTAAGGACTTTAGAAATAGGGTGTTACGTGAGGTTGTGATGAGGTCATTGATATTTTGATCCCTAAAAATGTGGCCACTGGCCAAAAAAGGTTAAGAAACCCTGTGCTAGGCTTTATTGATAGCAGTGTCTGCGATTGATTAGATGGTATCATTACAGATCTGCTAAATCCTAAACATGCTAATGCAAGTGAGTTGTGCTTTTGACCAAAATTTGATGGTACATTTTGTTGATCCTTTACTCTTCCTCTTAGTGTGGAAAAAAATAAGTGAAAGTGTGTTTAACTGGCTGTACATGTGATTCATGTTCTGAACCATCCAATAAGGTGAAGGCAGAGCGTCAAGTCAGACGACAGTAAACTCTTATTTTTGCTAACATCTAAAATACTTTTAACACTTTTAATTTTGATAGTCAAAGCAACAATAATAGTGGAGATAAAAAAGGTGTTGGTCTGATTGCACGAACACCACAAAACTTTATGATGATATGTCTGACTTGATAAATTGATCAGACTTCTTGTGGACGTGGGAGTGTGGACACTATTCATAATCAATCATGGACAAAGGTCACATGCTACATGATCTTTCAACTGAAGGAATTATTGACAAAGAGCTCCTTATCACAAACTTCTGCTTTCTCTCAAAAATCAAGGTGTTTTATCACTACTTTATCCGTCCCCTCAGGATCTCATGAAATTTTTTGAGATTTTAGTCGACTTACAAACACCAGCTTTTTACCAAAGCACTCTTTGTGGCACTACTGATTTTATTTTAGTCAGACTATAAAACAACACAGAATTTTGTAAGTTTGCCAACTAGTAGCAGGCCAGAAAAGCACTTGCCCTAACATCTGGACCTGTGTACTATAAAAATAGCTTGTAAACACATTCTAATTTTGCAAATACTGCACATAGAGATAAGTTAAGAAGTAAACTGATTGACTCCAAGGTTTGTGTGAATGATTGCTTTATAGGTAACTATGGGTAAAATGGCCCCTGAATCAATGATTATGCGAGTATTTGAGGGAATGTGCAGCATGGACTCTGGAGTGACGCAGCCACCAAGTGGAGGGGTCAGTCGAGAGCAGCTGGTGATCTTTCTTGCAGATACTCTTCGGGGCACAGCAGAGGAACGGGCACCTCTTGTCATGTCAATGGCACACGGGACAAAGGGAACAACCACTACTGATCAGATTAGAGATGTAAGGTCCAGCACTTTAAACTATTTGTCTGCCTTTTTCTGAATGACTTTTGTTTGCTTGTCACAGGTTCTGATATTCTGATGTGTTCTTTAAGGAAGCAAGTAAACCAAAATTATGTGTGTCTCAGGTCTGTGTACCTAAGATATCAATGTTTAAAATCCATATTTTTTATATCTAATTAAAAGCTACATTCTCCACAGTTTTTGGAGGACTTGGTTGCAGCTGTAGTTCAGACTCTTACACACAAAGGACGCTTACGAGGCTGGAGACCCGATCTCATGGGTGATGGTGGTCAGGGGGTGAAGCTGTTGGCTGAACAGTTAAGCTCAGAGTTAAAACCTTCAGGTTAGTAACAATGAATAAATCTGGTGTTCAGATTGATCTTGTGCTCAACTGTTTTAATGTTATTCAGTGAATCTATATTAATTAACTGATAATCAATGAGAATTTCTTATTAAATCATCAATTATTTTGTGCATTAAAAAGAAAAGAGGGTAATCAGCAGTAAATAATGGTAGCCCACTACTTCTGGAATCCAGAGAATCCCCAGTGGTACTGTCAGTCGGGCCAGTTGGGCATCTACATAGAAGCATGATTGGCTATGTCTGGATTGGCTTTCTATCCCAGCGTGTTACTGCACTGTGCCCAGTAATTCTAGGGAAAACCAGACACAACGCAGCCCTGACCAGGATAAGGTGGTGGTAAATGTTTACAATTTAGATTAGTGAATTCCAGGCACTGTAACATCTGAGCATGCCAGTGATGATTCAAGGCTCTAGGATGTCAGGTTCTCGTTTTGCGTTTCCAAAGGGTGCAATTATTAATTACAGTTGATGCAACAACAACAAAACATGTATTTATTTGTGTCTTATTAAAGCTTGCTGAAGTAGTTTTACCACGTGGTGGCACTGTAGACCATTGTAGGATATCAGGTGCCTGTAACTTGTGTGCAACATGTGGTGTTGGTGCCACCTAGCTTCAAAGTCCCAGTTAAGTCGTTGTCGTCGGTCTAGGAATTGTTTTCTGTTTCTTTCTACTTTCTGAAACATGACAACAGGTCGACTGGCCACTCTATATTGCAAGAACCTGTCAGAAATAAAATATATGTAATAGGTTGGATTCCTGTTTTGTGTATAATGATTTGTTTAGGAACACAACATTCTCTGTTTAACGTTTGGAACTTAAAGCTTAAAAAATGGCACAGGGTCTTTTAAGACTGCACTTTTCAGAACCTGTGCACTTTGAGCTTTTTTTTTTGGTTGTTTGTTTTAAAAAGTTGATTGCAGACTGTTTTGCAGACATGCAAGATTCACTTTTTTATTGACATCCTACCCTGTATGACTCTTTTGAAGTACAGTACATGTATGGTTTGATCAGCCCTCTTCTCCCTTTATAGATCAGAACATGTGTGATGTTGCTTGTGTTGAGGACTGGCTATTCCGGAACTCAAGTGTAGCCACATTCTTAGAGCTCTTGATCGGTGAGGGTCTTGAGGTGGGATTGACCTCACGCCCAACTTCCACTCTGCTACCCCAGTGCCGAGACACCCCATGGGCTGAGCTACACTGTCTACTGGATCTACCTCTTCTAATGTTTTTAACCCCTGAGTTACCTGGAGGAGACACTGCCCCCTGGAGGCTGCTGTTCTCCACAAACGTACACGGGGAAAGCTTTACCCGTCTGGTTGGTAACTGCAAATGCCGGGGCCCCTCTGTTTTACTGGTAAAAGACACCAAGGGACACATATTTGGAGGCTTTGCTTCTCACAGCTGGGAAGTCAAACCTCAGTTTCAGGGTGAGTAAAAGGAAAGGGTCATCATATGTGAATCTGTTTCGTCTGTTTGTGAATCTTAATGACAAAAAGTTTTGACAGAATGTTACATCAGATATGATGTATGATGATGATTATTATTATTATTACACAGATATTTATTGGAATTTCCTGATTCTTTTAGTGATAATAGAGAATAAAATATTAATCAAATACTGCAGTTAATAGGGTTCTAAACTGAGGTGTATAATACATAAATGTTTAACATTCTAGACTTATCAGTGCTAAATATCATTGTTTTTTATTCCAGGTGATTCCAGGTGTTTTCTGTTCTCAGTGTTGCCTACTATGAGAGTTTTTACCTGCACAGGTTATAATCAGCACTACATGTACCTGAACCAGGCCCAGCAGACCATGCCAAACGGTCTGGTAAGAAAATGTATTACTGTGTCTGTGTCTTTCGGGCTTAGAGGCTGTAGTGCAAATAAGATTGCCCTGCTTCAAAATCACCATCTCAAAGGTCTGTTTGTTGCTGATCACATGGATAAAGAGTATGGAGCAATGTGAAGCTTGCTTGATTGTGGATGGTTTCTTCTGTTTCAGCAGCTCTCTGTCTCTTTGTTGCCCATTTTAGGGAATGGGTGGACAGCATGGGTACTTTGGTTTGTGGTTGGACTGTGATTTTGGTCATGGTCACAGTCGTGCTCGCCCACGCTGCACCACATACGGCAGTCCTCAGCTCTCGGGTGAAGAGGAGTTTACAGTGGACACAGTAGAGGTGTGGGGGGTTGGTCAACCCCCCGAGGAACAGGAACAGGAACAGGTCAGAAATCCATCAAAAACTTAAAAATACATTAACTTAATACTTCTCCTGATGATCTGTCAGAATATGCACATAACGTCATTGATTTTCTTTTAATATGTTCTACTATTAATGCAGAACTTAACTTAAGACAACATGGAGCTCCAGTCGGCCCCAAAATCAGTTATAATTTTATACAACAGCATATCTCGAGTATTACAGCTTGCATAAATCACGTTTAAAACACATTACACATAAACTTGACTTTTTGTACAATACGTACAGTTTACAAGGTTTGCATATGATGTCATCAACTTTAGTAACTGTCAGTTAAGTGATAACTGCAAGGCAACAACACACTTTTGATGAAAAAAGTTTATAATGATAAAAGCCATTAAGCACATGCACTCAATCATATTCACCTACATTGTATTATGTAAGAAATAAAGCTGCCTACTTATTTTACAGTGTATGTCATTATAAACATGTTTTTGTGAATCATTGCTATTTAAAATTCCCTTCCAAATTAATCATTACAAATATAAGATTTGATATGCTTTTGATATTTGGAGTTTATGAGAGTCAAAGTTCACGTTTTACATTTTGGGTTGGTTCACAGGAGGAGAATAAGAGAAGTATTCTGGATGCAGATCTTGAGACACAGGCCATCATGGAGATGACTGGAAAAACTATGCACAGCCAAGGCCTGAGAGAGCCAGAAGAGGATAATTGATGAGAAATACACAGAGTCGTTCAAACAATTGGTGCTGCTTTTAAAAGGACAGTGTGGGAAAAAGAGAGCTGGTGGTTATTTATTTGTTCTACAAATGCTACAAATGCTACAAATGTGTGATATAGTCTGGACTTCCCACAGACGTATTAACAAAACATCCAAATATAAATGTAAAAAATAGAATTTGAAAGTGGCTGAGTAAAGCTGTTTAATATGTTGCAAATATACAGATATTGATGCTGTGTTGCTTTATAAAAAAAAGATGAATACTGCTTTAACAGTATAACCGGAATATATAACAGGAATAACCATACAGGACAACAGTCCATTGCATCATGATATGCTGCTTCTTTGCACACGGTACTGGGGCATTACACAGAAGATACAAGAACAGATGCATTTTATATCTCTTCAAGTTCTTAGGGACATATAAGAGGAGAATTTAATCTCATTTCATTTCTATCAATTGCTTTGGCATGGTCTGAGCCACAGTGGGTTTGGTTCTACCTGGAAACACTGCACACTAGGCAGAAACCTTGGTCACCCCCTCTCCCCTCAGACATAGTCAGTCATGTCTGTGTAGAATCCCGAAACCGGATCTCAGTGGTGGGCTAGTTTAATAGGCCGCTGCACCAACTGAGTGCCTGAGAATTTATTTTTATTAACCAAAAACCTGAATCTAAATATAGCCAAAATATAAACAAAAAACTAGTTTGTAAAAAAGGGATAGCTAAAGAATTGTCACTATGATGCTAGATGTTTATGTGTAGTGTATGTGCAAAGCACAAGTATTTCAAAGTATTTTAAATTATATTTATGCACATGTAACTTATTTTGTAGATGATTGCTGATTGCCTCATTGATTCTAAAATTCTAAAGCACTAACAAAAAAGGTTACAAAGAATGAAATACTATTAATAAGGAAAACCAACTCCCTGACCTCTCTTTCAGTGAAATTACATCACATCACTGACTTTGAGGACAGAAAGGAGAACAGAAAGAAGCTGTGTTTAAATAACCAAGACAATGGCTGATTACACCTTTAACGTACAGACTGAGCCTACATTTTATTTAATTATTGTATTAACTTAATGAGTACCATATTAATTGAAATAATAGAATAACTTTCTGATAGCGGCAGGTGACTTTTTAAACTAATATCAAGATTAACAAAATTTTAAACAACCGGTTTTTGAAAGAGGTTTGAGGTAATTCCTTTCCTAACTGCTGTGAAATGTCACCACCCACATATTTACATCAGAGTTTCCAGCCACAAATACAGTAAATTTTCCTTCATTTTATTTTTTCTTACATTTTAAGGATACATGAATTTTAAAGGATAATTAATAGTGTCTGATTTTAATGATTTAGACAGTATCAGGGAGTTGTCAGGGAAGTAAAGAAACATCGGAATACTACAGGGTATAGTAACATTTTATGATTATTTGAAAGATGTGGTAAGCCCCTTTCCTGTTTCATTATAATGCACCGGTTGGCAAAGTAAACTCCATAAAGAAATAATATGCCAAGATTAATGTGAAAGCTTGCATTTGCACAAAGACCTGACCTCAAACACCATTAAAATAAATTGAAACACAAACTGCAAGCCATCTCCTGACCTAAAAAAACCCAAAACATTACAAACCATACAGAGAAACCTTACATTCACAATGCTTTTGTGAGTTTCAAATATGCACCCCTAATAATCACTGGGCTTTTTTAAACTAAGAATAGATGCGGTTTGGATATGCAGAGTTGACAAAAATGTTTTTTTATATATATATACCACAGCTGTATATTTCTAAGGTGTACATGTGGTTTTCTCACCTTTTTACCACTGAAAGTACATTTTATCTGTTAGAGTTTATAGGCCAAACCATTTATAAATCTGTATAGTGTAGTCACATAATATTCCTTTACTTATTTGCTTAAACCTGTACAGAACCATATTTTAAGTCTACAAATATTAATCAATGCATGTATTACATTCTGTTTGAATTACCTTAGGACATCTGCTCTGCTTGGTTTGGATATAACAGCTCCTGGGGATCATTGGGACCTAGATTTCAACTTCACCTTCAATGTCAATATATATACATTTCTGACACCTCTTTTGAGGGATCTTTACTCATTGTTCCTGTGCAAAAGCTTCCAGCTCATTGAGGTTTGATGGCTTTCGTGCTGCAACTGCGTTCTTTAATCCCACCAAAGATTTTCCATGGGATTTAAATTGGAAGACAAAGAAAGTCACTCCAGAATATTTAAGGACTGATTTCTTAGTCAAGCTTTGGTTGACATGGCAGTGTGCATGGAATTATTCTCCTGCATAACCCTATGATAAGTTGTCCAGTTCTAATGGCTGCATGCCTGTCCCTATGATCTCATTTTTTACTTATATCTCACATGATTTCATTCAAGAGAAACAGCAAAATAGAAGCATTTTACTAGTGGTCTCAGACTTTGGGCCACCACTGTAAAATGCCAAAAGTATGTGGACATTTGACCATAAGCTTGTGGGACATCCCATCTCATTTTATAGCATTTCTGAAAACAAGCACTAAAATGGACTTAAATCAATGTTCCAATTCAACTCAAATGTGTTAACTGGGTTATTACAGCGGTGTTGGAACAGCACAATACATTTACCACATTACATATGATTCATTTTATCATGGGCAACACGGTAGCACTGTCGCCTCACAGCAAGAAGGTCCTGGGTTCGATCCCCAGGTGGGGCGGTCCAGGTCCTTTGTGGGTTTCCTCTGGGTGCTCCGGTTTCCTCCCACAGTCCAAAGACATGCAAGTGAGATGAATTGGAGACACTAAATTGTCCATGACTGTGTTTGATTTAACCTTGTGAACTTATGAACCTTGTGTAATGAGTAACTACCGTTCCTGTCATGAATGTAACCAAAAGTGTAAAACATGACGTTAAAATCCTAATAAACAAACAAACAAACTTAGACTTTGGGCCACAACTGTAAAAGGCCAAAAGAATGTGGACATTTGACCATAAGTTTGTGGGACATCCTATTTCATAGCATTCATGAAAACAAGCACTGAATTTGACTTAAATCAGTGTGCCAATTCAAGTCGAACGTCTGTTGATGCATGCTCAATAATCCAGGTACACAAATCCACAAAGTTGAATCACAAAGTTGAATCAGTTCATCTGGACACAGGTTTGTTGTAGTTTGTTGTTCTCTGCAACAAACTTGTGTCCAGATGAACTGATTCAACTTTGTGGATTCAAGTCAAATGTGTTAACTGGGTTATCATAGTGGTGTTGGAACAGGAAAGTACATTTACCTCTTTGCATATGATTAATTTTATATCATTTATCATAAGTTATCAGTTGCTAGTTGGGTTTATTTGTGTGCTAGATTATTCTGTAGGCTCTTTCCACTGAACTGTTCTCCAGAGCAAATCAATGAGCAGTGCGTTACATATGCAAATGTCGGGTTTCCGAGCCGAGCCCACATTTACATTAATGTTTGTTTTTTACCAGTTGAACAATGCCTCTAAGTGCGGTATTTTCTACGGAAAAGTGTGGGTTGTGTTGTCTGCTGTTACTGAGATAACTTTCTCTCGCCCCCTGTTTAAACCGAAACATTTACATTTCGGCATTTAGCAGACGCTTACAGTTATGACTGAACAGGAGTTTGAGCAATGGCAGTGGCAACTTGGCGGTGGTGGGGCTTGAACCTGCAACCTTCGGATTGCTAGTCCAGTACCCTAACCACTGTGCTCATCATTGCACATGTGCTAACAGGTGCTTTGGTCCATGTAGTTCTAAACCACGTACACGTATTTAATTTAAAACAAGTATGCACTGTGATAATTAAGGCTACCTTTACATTGTGTTTAGGTGTTCAGTGAAATAAAGGGCTGAATTGTAAGCCCTGGTCTATCCTGTCTGCTGCCGCTGATTTGCATTGATAGCATCTTAACTTCCGTGTGTTTTTATTAAGACCACTGGCGATGTACCAGACCGCATACTACCCTACTATATAGTATGTTAGTACCCACGGTCAGTTCTGTTCGTGCATACTATTTAGTAGAGTAGTATAGGTTTTTTGGACGCAGCTTATAAGGCTTACTTCCTTGTGTTAGAGAATAGAGGAACTAAGTAAGCGCTTTTTAACTAAGCAGTTAAAAGCTAACTTTTTAACAGGCTTCAGATTCTTCTCTGGCTGTAAAATGTGAATGTGAAAGTGTTTAGAAGGACTTCGGAGTGACCAGTGTTTCCCTTAAGACGCGGGTAAGTTTAAATTGATTTATTGTGGCGTCTCTATAGAGGTGTGGGGTTTAGAGGAAAGATAGTTTTAACACTCTGCATGTAACATTAAGTCTAAATGTGGTAACTAAAGCTGTCAGAAAAGCTTCATTGTTCATAGGGAAAAAAAAGCACTCAGTAATGCTTTATAAACACAATATGGATTTGTTATTCATATACAGATTGTCAAACAAATTTCATATAACTTGGATAACAAATGAAAGATGATCCAGCACCGCCAAGACCTTCACAATGTCGTTCTATATTGTTCAAGCAGGACAAAAGTATATTAACATTTTGGTCCCTTTTAACCATGACCCCAGTGTCTTAATATAAAACATAATTATTGACATACGTTCAAACACCCTTATAAACACCCTTTTTCTGAAAAGTTTACTTTATCTTGTAGAATCTCATATGTCTGATTTTTAAATATAGTACCACCTCAAAGTTTGACCCCTTACATCCCACCGATAAGCTTAGAATAACTTTTAACACGTCAAGATAAAGACCTTCACAATGTCTTTCTAAATTGTTCAAATAGGACAGTAGTATTTTACCATTTTTGTCCCTCTTAACCATTATCCCTATGTCTTAATATAAACATAATACAATTAAGGACAACTGAGCTTATGTTAATGTTTGTCATTTATTTTACTATTGTTACTAGTGTACTAAAGTAATTACATTTAAAAAGTCTAAATCTATTCATTTTATTTGCATTAACATGCTGTTTATTACATTAAAATATTTTGCATTTAATAAAGATTTTATAGGCTTTCAGATAAAGATGCCAGCATTTAGATATCTTTTAATTTGTAGGATTAGGCAAGAAAGTCCTTTGTTCGCTCCCCAGGTGGGACGGTCCAGGTCCCTTCTGTATGGAGTTTGCATGTTCTCCCCGTGGCTGTGTGGGTTTCCTCCCACAGTCCAAAGACATGCAAGTGAGGTGAATTGGAGATATATGTTTTATATAACCTGGTGAACTGATAAATCTTGTGTAATGAGTAACTACCGTTTCTGTCATGAATGTAAAAGTGTGTAAAACATGATGTTAAAATCCTAATAAATAAAAAGATTTTTGTAGGATTAAATAAAAAAAGATTTTAAATGTTCTCTATCATATCAAAATGCTTTTCTGCGCTAAGCGTTTACTACTACAATTAATAGGTCGGTTTTCTTTCTTGTATGTGTGTATAACATTGCAATCGGAAATATTCAACTCACCTTAAAATACAGTATACAACAGAAAGTCTTAGTAAATAGAGAAAGAATATTTATTGCCAGATACAAGCAATTTTGAGTTTAAATGAATACCATCCTATTGCTTTGATAACCTCTAAGAAAAGGGTGTGCTAAGTGCTAACAAGTCTTCTCTAGTGACATTTTTGCTTATTGTTCTTGGGTAAAAGCTTACAGCTCACTGAGTTTTGATTCATTTTATGCTGCAACTGCTTTCTTTAAATCCCACCAAATATTTTATATGAGATTTATATCTTGGGACTGAGAAGACCACTCCAGGATATTCCAGGACTGGTTCTGTAACCAAGCTTTGGTTGACTTGGAAGTTGTGCTTGGGATCATTGTTTTGTTGGAAAGTAAAATAATCATCATAAATTAAAAACTTGTCAGTATTTCCAGAAATGTTCTAGAAACTTTTCCAGTAACGTTCAAGATCTTGAAAATCCTTTCATACTCATTGCCCTTTCGGTGCAATGAAATGATCTCCTCTCCTGTACTTACAGACACCCTTTTCCAGAAAAGTTTACTGCATCTTGTAAAATCTCATATGCCTGATTTTAAAATATAATACCACCTCAAAGTTTTACCCCTTACACCCCACAGATAGGCTCAGAATAACTTTTAACGCAGGACATTTATACACGTCAAGATAAAGATGATCAGGCTGTGACACACTTTAACCTTTGCCCAACGTAATCAACATTTACCTTTATACTACCACTATATACTCAACATACTGCCAGTAAGAGAGCAGTATGTAACCTGCTGAATAAACCCTGGTGTAAATGTACATTTTACAGAATATACACAATTCCATGTGCCACTTTCTGTCTAGATGCCTTTATTAGTGACATCTCTGCTTGTGCTTCTGCAAAAAGTGCAGATGATAGACAATCCTGCCTGCAATCCAGACCTGTTTCTCATTAAAAACATGCGGCAGTATTGAACAACAGAGACCAGCAGCTAAAGTGTCATATAATGCAACATTTGTTGTCCTAGGTTCCCAAATAATTACGGAACACTGTTAAAAGGTGATGAAACGCAGTGGTGACCATGCTTCCTGTCACAACTTTTTTGAAACGTAGCAACCAAATATAAAATGAGCTTCAGCTTCCTTCCACAAGACATGCAGTCTTAAAATTGCCATAACTTAAAATTGCCGTAAGTTTGTGTGTGTGTGCATGTGTGTGTCTGGCAACCTGTTCGGGGGTGTTTCCTGCCTTTTGCCCAATGCAACCCTGACCAGGATAAAGTGGTGGTAAAAAAAACAATGAATAAATGAGTGAATGAAAATGTATAAATGCAAGGCAGGAATACTCTGGACAGGGTGTCAATCCATCATGGGACTTTGGCCATCTCTCCTCAGACATAGCCAATCATGTCTGTGTAACTGCCTGGTCATCAGATTGCACCTGGATCTTAGCGGTGGGCTAGCGTAACTGGCCGCTGTGCCACCTGAGCACCCATCTTGTCCCTGTACTGTTTTCAATTAAAGTTTTAGTTTTGGCTGCTCTAGTATTTGGGGGTCATCACAGCGGTTCATTGTGGAATTGTTGAATAGGAAAAGGATTGTTGAATAAAAAGTAATACAAATATAATTATGAATTGTATTCAATGACAAAAACAAAGTGGTTAAAATTGTTTTAGTTTATTACATTTTTACGTTGTAGTTCCCAGTTTTGTTTGGTACAATATCTTACTTTTACTAATTCCACTCCATTGTTATTAATTTGGTTCATGTAATTATAACCTAGGTGTCTAAATATGCTATTCAATAGGGCTGCTCAGGTGGTGCAGCGGTAAAAACACATGCTGGAACCAGAGCTGGGATCTCGAATACATTGTATCGAATCTCAGCTCTGCCTGCCGGCTAAGGCTCAGCGGCCACATGAACAACGATTGGCCTGTTGTTCAGATATGGGCGGGACTAAGCCGGATGGGGTCTTTCTCCCATGACTGGTGCAATTATGACCTCTGCTGGCTGATTGATGGCGCCTGCACAGAGATGAGAAAAAAGTGCTGTCAGGGTGTGTCTTTTTGTACACAACGCTGAGCTGCACTGCACTCGTCAAAGTGTAGGTGATAAGATGCATACGGCATGCTGCCCACGTGTCGGAGGGGGCGTGGGTTAGCATCGTTCTCCTCAATCAGAGCAGGGATTGGCATTGATGGAGAGGAAGCATGACGCAATCGGGCAATTGGAGGCGCTAAAAAGGGAGAAAAAAGGGGAGAAAATGCATAAACAAAATAATAATAATTAGAGATGGGACGATCGATCGGCTACGAATCGGTATCGGCCGATTTTTAATCAAAATATGCTATTGGCGATCGGCGATATTTCCTAAAAGTAGCCGATTCGATCGTGTGATATATAAAGACCATGTTAAGTTAACAGCTCAGTGGCTTGATCCAGACTTTGAGCTACGAAGCACCAACCATCACATCACCATTCATCAACAATCGTACAGAAACCATCGTGAAAGCTCTTACGATGTAATTTTGCTGATTGTAATATTTACTTTAAAAAGATAATTCAACCCGGTCACATCTGAGTCGATTCTATCAGCACGTTATATAAACTCCTGGTTCACTTTGGTAAATCGTAAGCGGTTCTTACTTGTGATGTACAGTAGATGAGAACAGAAGACGTTACAGAGCCAATCCGAGGCAAAAGTTTATTCATTACCGAATTCGTTAGTTCAGGATCATCTGCTGAACTTTTAGCTCCTTAGACGGAACGAGTCTGACTCGGTTACAGATCTGTGGTAATAGCAGTTTAATTAAGCTTTTTAATTAATTTTTTAATGTAAGAGAGTCACACAAAATGTTCTGTAGTAGCTGGTGTTTATTTAAAACCACGACATTTAATTAATAACAGTAAACACGGAGAGATAACTGAGAAGAGAAACTTACGCTTCACATAAAAACGAATCAACTCATGAATCAATGAATCACTTATAGCGATACTGTGAACTCTGCGTCTCTGTAACTCTGTAACTGCGTCTCTTCTAAAGGCACAAACACACACACACACGCGCGCGCTGCTCCGGTTTATCTTTACTGTGAGGCTCTTTTTAAGTTTATTTACTGCTAATACCCCCCCCCCCCCCCCCCCCCCCCCCCTTCCCCGATCGGAATTGGCTATCGGCCGATGTCCCTGAAAGGAGATCGGAATCGGTGCCAAAAACCCTGATTCAGTGACTTGGACAAAAGCAACAGCATCATCACAAGCTCTTTTTGTGTCACACTGCCCTATTTTAAAATTGGGTTAAAATGTTTAGGATTAGCTGTCTTTTTTATTGACAGCTTAGTGGTATAGCATGTAGTGTTAATTCTTATTTTTAGTTGCTGTCTGTGTTCAGTTCGGCGTGTTTCAATGCACTTGCATCACTGTTCTAAAACTGTATGTCCTAAAAACCATATTTGACCAGCTGTTGTACAGTTTCTTCCAATGCTTGCTAAAACAGGTCAGAAAAAAAAACTTTAAACTGCTGACAGAATTAGACGTGTTTTGTGCTATTTGTGCAGTTTTATAAAGAATTACACTTTTCTTGAGAAGTGTATTTTTATGTGTTAGAAGAACTCCCATTGAAATCCCATTTAACTTCCTAGTCCACCAAATGTGGTATAAATAGTGGCTCTGTGCTCTACGTTAGCAGATTCTTAAAAAGTCTGAAATTACATTCTTACAAAGCTTTAAGATGTTTAAATCCTTTATCTGTATTGACATATTTACTGAAATGAACTCAGAAAACAAGCATCACTGTCTGGATAAGGATATAAACCTACTCTTATAATAGGTGTCAAACTGAACTCATAAACACTAGAATTTCTCTGATATTTTTGCCTGATTTCACTTTCACCAACTTTGCTTATTACAGTAAACAATTCCATTATTGATAGTATAAATGATAATTACAGTTATTTATTCATTTTATTTTCTTCAACCACTTTGACCTGGCAAAACCTAGACAGGGTGCCAGTCTATCGAAGGGGCTCTGCCATCCCTATCAGACATAGCCAATAGCACTGCTAAGACTTGAATCCAGATCTCAGCGATACCCGAGATCGACAAAGACATAGTGGATTGTGTCCGTGTAGACGCTTGCTAATTTATATAAAGACAAACATTTCTCTCTCTCTCTCTCTCTCTCTCTCTCTCTCTCTCTCTCTCTCTCTCTCTCTCTCTCTCTCTCTCTCTCTCTCTCTCTCTCTCTCTCTCTCTCTCTCTCTCTCTCTCTCTCTCTCACACACACACACACACACTCTCACAAGCAAGTTTTTACTCACTATATTAAATTCCCCGGGTTAATGTTTCACCAAAACTAAGATTTTGATTACAAAACTCTCTGGGTTTGTTGCTGTACAGCGTTCTCTTGTTCTTCATTTGCGATGCAAATGCTTTCTGCTGTAAGACCAGGAATTCCAGCTGATTTGCTTGACATGGTGAAGCATTAGGAAAAACAGACTGATCTCTTTCAGAGTAAAAAATATTGCTTTGTTTTCACACACCAGGTTAGACAAAGTCACATTTCAAGCTACAGGTTACTATTTATGACCTGGTATATTTTTCAGTTCTTTGCTTAACATTATTGATCTCCAAAACAAAGGTGAATAATCATTACACAAATGAATGTTTAAAATGGTATAATGGTGTTCCTGATTATTGCTTCATATACTTTAATGTCTTTTGATTTTTGTACATGGAAATTTGAACAATTGAAGTCACAACCTTCATTGTTTTTGATGGCTTTGAAACATCTGCAGTAAGAAATATTATTAATTAATAATTTATATTAATAATTAGTAATTAATATCAATTAAAAATGAATAATTGGCATTTTTAACAGACCAGTAGTTATTTTGGCTATTAGTTTTAGTTTTGTTCAAAAATTTCAAGCCATTTCTTTTAAAGCCATGTTTCCACTGGTGCAATAGAGTCCAATAGTGGTGTGATTAATACCATGGAACACATGGTAACAGGTTTCCCATACATCCTTATGGGGAAAAAATAACTTGAAACTCAATGCCTTTTAAACTCAACGCCACTCCCAGAACCAACTGACGTCGAGTTTCAAAGTACCACTGTAATGGGATTTTGTGTGGATACCAAGGATGAAAAATCATTACATTCTACACATCGCAGTACTGTTTGGCTTGTGCATGTTTTTACATTTTTTAAGCTTCTAGGAATTAGTGAGGTCAGCCACTGCTGTTGGACAAGAAGACCTGACTGACAAACTGTGTTACAGTTTATCAAAAAGGTGTTCAGTAAGGCTGGAGCTGCTACACCCCGAAAAATGTTAAACCATGCTTTTATGAACCTTGCTTTGCACTCTGGGGTACAGACATGCTGGAAAAAGAAAAGGTCCTTGCTAAATTTTTGCCACAAATTTGGAAGCATATACATTTTTTGTGTAGAATTGATTTTGTGTACCTGTTTGCAATTAATTGAATTAATTAATTTGTAGGTGTGTCCACATACCTTTGACCTTAGAGTGTGTATAACGTTCTTTATTTGTATTTACATACAGCTTTAAGTGATAGGATACGTCTGTATGTGTGACAGTGTGCAGCCAGAAGGAAAGATGGCGGGTAGACAAGGAGACCTGACGGAGTACAAGAAGAGTCAGATAAAGCGCTACCTGGAGAGTGGCATCATAATGACTGTGTACAGACAGAAGATGGAGCGTCTCAGTGTACAGATTATTATGGAGACCAGACAGGTGGCATGGACACGCGTAGCTGGCAAGACAGACGGAGTGTGTGAGTAGCTTTATTCAGTTATAAAAAAGTCTTAATACCTTTAAACTTCCAATGTCCATTTCATTTTCATGCTTTACCACCACTTCATCCTGGTCAGGCTCACGGTAAGTTCATTTTTCCTAGATTCACAGGGTGCAATCCAGTAAAACATGCTGGACAGGGCAGCAATCCATCGCAGGGCCTCAGCAACCTTCCCCCAGACATTGCCAATCGTGTCTATATGTAGACACTTGACCGGCTTATAGGATCACTGTGGATTTTAACGCTGGATCCCTGTGGTAGTCGCATTGATTTCGATGTCTTATACAATAATAAAGCAGGTGTATCCTGCTACATTTCTACATTCATTAAACATACCAAAGTATACTGGAAACACCCCATGTTCTCCTGTGAACCAGTAAGAGCAGGTGTCAAAAGGGCTTAAAGAAACAGCATCTTCACTATCAATATGTATCATATAGATGGGTATTCAATTATAGACTGTAGCCCATCTGTTCTGCTGTGCACTTTGTCAACCCCCTTAACTCCATTCAGTATTAAAAAGGTTCCACTGCAGGACCCTGATGATCAGATAATATTTAGGAGGTGGATCATTCTCAGGACTGCAAAAACATGGTATATTAGGTACAGCAGTGTTGTTGGGAGGAAAATAGTGCTCCAACCAAAAATATATGTGTGCATGTTGGCCTGTGATGGATTGTTAGACTTTCCTGGGTATGTTCCTTCCTTGCTTCCAGTGTTTCATGGTGGCATTCAACCCACGGCCCGGGTTATTATTATATTATTATAAACTGCTGCCCTGATGGACAGATGCCACATCTAGAGTGTATTTCTGCTCTGCTCTACACACACAAAAACACTCACCTTTTACTTAAAAGTAGACAAAGAAATGGAAAAGCCCAGATAATCAAACTGAAGCTTTTTTATTGTGAAAAGTTCATTACAAGAACCAGTTAAGGATGGCCAGCAACAACATTAATGGATGGAATTAGAGGAATCACAAATGATTAGTTAGTATGATTAATTAGCCTGAAGAAAAATGGTTTCGGTTAGTTGGCTCAATCTCAGATAATATCTTTTTTTAATCCAACGTGAATTTAAAATGAATGAAATTAATTGAAGATGAAGTGTTACTGAAGAGGAATGTAGTGATTGGTAAATTATATGTTAAAATACTTTTTAAAGGATTTTGTTATTATTATTATCATTGTTATTATATTGTGTGCACATTTAGTTTAGTTTCTCTTTATTATTTAAAGCTAGAAAGTTATTACACTTCGGTCTTAAACATCACGTTTGCTTTTTTACTTTCACTCTCTCCATCTTACTCATCTTTATACTTTCACATTTTTTTTCACTAACTCCATCTGTCTTTCACGCCTTCATACTCGCCATCTGTCTCTTCTTAAGCTTATAGTTTTCTGCCCCCGGTCTTTAATTGTTCCATATTTACTCACTCATAAAGGGTTTTTTAAATGTATTTTTATGTGTTTATTAATAAATATTTACAATTACTAGTTCACTGCAGACTTGAGAACATATTTCATTACATTTTGTGTGATGTAAAACAAACATCCCTTTTTTCAAAAGCATGTTGTTATCAGTTACAGTAATTTTGGTCAGACCCCAGTAAATTTGGTTAGACCCCAGAGAGACTACAACCACATTTTCCCTCCCCCAAAAATCTTAATATACTTACATTTCCATGATATGGTCCAGGTGCTCAAGTGGCACACCAGTCTGTTGTGCTAGCTCACCACTGCTGAGATCCAGATGCAAATCTCAGTGGTTCTACTGGCTGGCCAGGTGTCCACACACATAAAAAAAATAAAAATCATATGTTGGAAATGTTGCTTTGTTTCTGCCGTGTGTTGTTCTATATGAATACTGACTTTATCATGTATTGCAGTGGACATTTCTGAGATCCGAGAGGTACGAGCAGGAAAGAACTCCAAGGACTTCGAGAGATTTAAGGACAACAAGGACAAGCATTCTGAAAACATGTGTTTTACCATCTTCTACGGCTCTCAGTTCGTTCTTAACACTCTGAGCCTGGGGGGTAAGTGTGTGTCTCTGTGCTAAAAATGTAACAGCTTTTGTTCATTAGGGGCACATGGACGGCCCATTAGTTCTGAGATTTGTGAATTGAATCTCAGCAGTGTGATCTGGAGATTAGACGTCTAGACAGACATAGTCGGCTATGTCTGAGGAGGGAATGCAATAGATTTGCACCCTGTCCAGGGTGTTCTTGTCTCACGCCCAGTGATCCTGGGTAAAAACAGGAAAAGCAGTTAATGAAAATGAAAAATGTGACAGACAGGGTTTTTAGTCTGTTGCAAAAGGTGCTTGGATTTTTTATTTACGTTACTATTATTGTTATTTTATATATACATATAAAATCAAAAATGTAAAATGTCAGGTCATGCAGCAACATAATAAAATGTTAAATTAGTCTTGACAATCCTTAAATATCACATTATTATGAATATAAGATTTACAATAATTATTTGATCTTTTTATATTGATACTTTGAGCAAAATATTATCATACAAACAATGAAAGTACTTTAATTTAACTGATATGAGGTTGTGTATCACCTTGATATAATTTAATGTGTGTTTTATAGCGGATTCAGTCGATGATGCCGAAAAATGGCTGCAGGGACTTGAGTTACTCAGACAAGAGACACTGCAGGCCTCTACACCAGAGATCATAGAGAGGTATGAAGATGTGTCTGATTTACTTCATACATCACTAATCACTTGGGGAAGCTTATTTCTGAATTAGGTTGTCATCCTTTTCAATATAATATCATTAGCCAGATGTATGCTGTATACATGTATAATATCCATGCATAATAGCAATAATAATAACCAGTATTTTTTGTTGTTGTTGTAATAAAATCATTATTACTAGGACTAAACTACCAACTACTAAACTATATGTAAATAAGGGAGGATCATGCAGAAGTTGAAAGTCTAAAGCAAATTCTCCAAATTTTGAAAGCCAACCTTTACCCTACCCTGTCCTTTAGTTGATAGGGACCACTATATAACCACTATTGAACAGATATTTAGATGGTGGACCATTCTCAGCCCAGCAGTGGCACTGACATTAGGTGATATGACAGTGTGTGTGTGAAGCTTTCATTTCAAAGACAGGAAGAAGCTGATACGGTCTATAGTAAACACGCTTTGTGAAGCACCATTGTATGTTTACCCACCTATACTAGGTTTTATGCACAATAGTGTTGGCTTTATTTTCTGTTAGTTCCACACTGTAATATATTAGATACACCAAAATGTTGATTATAAATCTAGATCTGTTTACATAGACACCTATATGATCTCTCTCTTTTATTTTGCTTCCCTGTTTCTGCATCATTGTGTTTATTTCTCCGTAGTTGGCTGCGGAAGCAGATGTACTCTGTTGATCAGACAAAGAAAAACAGGTATTCTTTTAGTTTATATGTTTCACATCTATCTGTTGTATCCTGGCAAATAAGTAATTAACAGCTAATACTGTACTAACAAAGTTATGTGTGTGTGTGTGTGTGTGTGTATATATATGTGGGTTTGTTGTACAGCATCACTCTAAAGGAGGTCAAATGTTTGCTGAATCAGATCAACTTTAAATTACCAGGAGGAAAATATTTGAAGGAAAAATTTACGGTATAAATGCCAGCTGGTACATTTTTACATGGATATGTGCTGTGCAGTAATGCATGATTTTTAGTCCTACATGATTTTCTTTGCTGAAACTTGCGAACAGTTTCTCTGATTGTACATTTTGGATCATATTTGCTTTCTGTTTCCAGGCTGTTGGAGAAAAGAAGGATGTTCTTCACTTTGAGCAGTTTCACAAGTTCTACAATGAGCTTATGTTTGAAAACCAGAAATCAGTGAGTGTGACAATTTTAAAACATCATTTATTCGAACAATGCTTGTATGCTTTCTACTGTTTAACAACTTTTTTGTTTATCTAAACTGTTGCCACAAATTTAAAAGCATATGATCTATTTTATATCATTGATATTAAACACTTCTTAACAGTGGGTGTGGCTGAAACACCTGAACATAGTAATCAGTGGATTAGTGGTTTAGTGGATAAATTTAATTTGATTGGACAAAATAGTAGATCTAGAAAAAGTAAACATTTTATCAAGACATTGATCCCAAAATGCATTCTTGTGAAATAGGTACTAATTTGATTGTCATTGAGGTTTGTTTTTAGTGTCTGTAGTAAATGGTACATATACACTTCTGGTTAAATAATTGCTGTGTATTTTTTTACCTTGTTTAAAAAGATTTAATATATTTTCTGTATTGTGTGTTTTCTGTATCAGATTCTGGATGAGTTTAAAAATGAATCCTGTGCCTTTATCATGGGGTAAATCGTCCTTTATTTCCAACGAAACAGACTGTTTGTTAAATCAGTCACTTTTAAACCACACTTATCTGTGATTTTAATATTAAATGTGCTTGTGCTTGTAGTAAAACAGACAGAACTGATTCTTCTGCAGTTCTGTTAAACGACTTCCAGCGATTCCTTGTTTATCAACAGAAAGTAAGATTGATATCTTTCTTTAAGTGTTTTATAATTTATCTCTTTCTTTGTTGGAAGATGGTTTCTTTGGAACCATTTTTGTTGTTTGAAAATCCACATGTTCAAAACAAATTAAAATATCCCAATCCCTAGGATAAAGCAGTTATTAAATATACAGTGTATCACAAAAGTGAGTACACCCCTCACATTTCTGCAAATATTTTATTATATCTTTTCATGGGACAACACTAGAAATAAAACTTGGATATAACTTAGAGTAGTCAGTGTACAACTTGTATAGCAGTGTAGATTTACTGTCTTCTGAAAATAACTCAACACACAGCCATTAATGTCTAAATGGCTGGCAACATAAGTGAGTACACCCCACAGTGAACATGTCCAAATTGTGCCCAAAGTGTCAATATTTTGTGTGACCACCATTATTATCCAGCACTGCCTTAACCCTCCTGGGCATGGAATTCACCAGAGCTGCACAGGTTGCTACTGGAATCCTCTCCCACTCCTCCATGATGACATCATGGAGCTGGTGGATGTTAGACACCTTGAACTCCTCCACCTTCCACTTGAGGATGCGCCACAGGTGCTCAATTGGGTTTAGTCCATCACCTTTACCTTCAGCTTTCTCAGCAAGGCAGTTGTCATCTTGGAGGTTGTGTTTGGGGTCGTTATCCTGTTGGAAAACTGCCATGAGGCCCAGTTTTCGAAGGGAGGGGATCATGCTCTGTTTCAGAATGTCACAGTACATGTTGGAATTCATGTTTCCCTCAATGAACTGCAGCTCCCCAGTGCCAGCAACACTCATGCAGCCCAAGACCATGATGCTACCACCACCATGCTTGACTGTAGGCAAGATACAGTTGTCTTGGTACTTCTCACCAGGGCGCCGTCACACATGCTGGACACCATCTGAGCATTCCAGTAATCCCTGTTCTTGGACTGCTTGTCTTCAGCAAACTGTTTGCGGGCTTTCTTGTGCGTCAGCTTCCTTCTGGGATGACGACCATGCAGACCGAGTTGATGCAGTGTGCGGCGTATGGTCTGAGCACTGACAGGCTGACCTCCCACGTCTTCAACCTCTGCAGCAATGCTGGCAGCACTCATGTGTCTATTTTTTAAAGCCAACCTCTGGATATGACGCCGAACACATGGACTCAACTTCTTTGGTCGACCCTGGCGAAGCCTGTTCCGAGTGGAACCTGTCCTGGAAAACCGCTGTATGACCTTGGCCACCATGCTGTAGCTCAGTTTCAGGGTGTTAGCAATCTTCTTATAGCCCAGGCCATCTTTGTGGAGAGCAACAATTCTATTTCTCACATCCTCAGAGAGTTCTTTGCCATGAGGTGCCATGTTGAATATCCAGTGGCCAGTATGAGAGAATTGTACCCAAAACACCAAATTTAACAGCCCTGCTCCCCATTTACACCTGGGACCTTGACACATGACACCAGGGAGGGACAACGACACATTTGGGCACAATTTGGACATGTTCACTGTGGGGTGTACTCACTTATGTTGCCAGCTATTTAGACATTAATGGCTGTGTGTTGAGTTATTTTCAGAAGACAGTAAATCTACACTGCTATACAAGCTGTACACTGACTACTCTAAGTTATATCCAAGTTTCATGTCTATAGTGTTGTCCAATGAAAAGTTATAATGAAATATTTGCAGAAATGTGAGGGGTGTACTCACTTTTGTGATACACTGTAAATGAATAAATGAATGGATAATGTCCATAAAAAAGTAGAATAAAAGATTTTACTTGAGAAAGGAAATTATACAGAGTGCTGGCATCTGATCAAGCAGAAAACCATACTGGATCTAGTCTGGCATCATGGTTTCAAGAAAAAGCAGTTAATGGGACAGGTGACTGTCATTTAAGAGGAACTGACACATCACGTCAATTACATGTGTCTTCACGGCAAGTCAGCCTGTTACAAAAATGCATATTTTAAGGGGTGAGAACAACACAGAACAAGAAGGAAACTTACATGAACACATTTGTGTTACAGCATTCTATTTGATTATGGCTTTATGTCAAATGATGTATTCAGATACCAGAATAAGAGAGCAAATACTTACTCAGATATCTGCATATACCAGTAAGCAATTGTCTCTAAAAGAACACAATTTTATTTTATTCATTTGTGGCTCACCCTTGTAGGAGGCCTGGGCTAACAACATAATCCAAGTACGAGAGCTGATGACCACTTTTATCGATGACAACATGAGAAGAACCAATGATCCAGAGTTTACAGTTGGGGAGGTACAGGACATTTTCATTCACTCACCTAAGATATATTTTCTGTGAATGTGTAACTATTAACATATTTTTATTTTGTTATTTCTTCCTAGTTTTTGACCTTTTTGTTTTCTAAAGAGAATTCAATTTGGGATGAGAAGTACTCAGAGTTGTCCAACCTGAACATGAACAACCCTGTTTCTCATTACTGGATCAACTCGTCTCACAACACGTCAGTGTGCATGCAAGCAAAACCACATTTACACACATTGCCCTGCTTCTGTAGTGCACTTCCTGTGACTGAGTGTGATGCTTTTTTTTTTTTTTTTTTGTTACAGTTATTTGACTGGTGACCAGCTGCGCAGCGAGTCGTCTACAGAAGCGTATGTACGCTGTCTGAGACTGGGCTGCCGCTGCATTGAGCGTTAGTAAACTACTCACTTATTTTATAGTAACTGATATATTCAGTGTCAGATTCTTATACAAAATTTTACTCATTACACAAGATTAATCAGTTCACAAGGTTATATCAGACACAGTCATGGACAATTCAGTGTCTCCAATTCACCTCACTTGCACGTCTTTGGACTGTGGGAGGAAACCGGAGCACCCAGAGAAAACCCACACAGACATGGTGAGAACATGCAAACTCCACACAGAAAGGCCCCACCTGGGGATCAAACCAGGACCTTTTTGCTGTGAGGTGACAGTGCTACCCACTTAGCCACCTTGTTACACCAGATGTCCTTTCTGACACAACCTTTATCATTTTATCTGGGCTTGGGACCAGCACTGAGAGCGCACTGAAAAGTTCACCTCCCAATGGCTATACTGTTCTGCCATTCCGTCCCCAGCAAACACAGCCAATCTTGTCTGTGTAGATGCTTGATAGCCCATAGCACAGCTAAGTTTTGAGTTCGGGATCTCATGCCATTTTCTAGTTAGTCGCTTTCTAATATTGGAATTATGAATGCTGCTTAAAATTAAGCATTTATTAGGTAAGCCTGTTTTATATGTACATTTACTCCCCTGTACCACATTTATGAATTGAAAGAGACCACCACTGACCAGATGTTATTTGGGTGGTGTGTGGTCAACACATTGTAAGTGCTGTTTCTACATTTGCATGTTTTTACATACGCAGTGGACTGCTGGAATGGACCAGACGAGGCTATTATTTACCATGGATGGACCAGAACAACCAAGATTAAGTTTAGAGACGTGGTCAAGGCCATAAATGACCATGCCTTCGTAACATCAGAGTAAGTTTAACAAACTTCTTGTCATATTGTTCACTCGCTCCTGATTTGAATGAGGTTTGATATTGCAGGATTGAGTGTATATAATAAAGTTATGATACAAGGCTTTTATTTACAATACCTGTTATCCCACAGTTAATAACCTAAACATTTTTACCTTTACAATATAAATGTTACTGGCGCAGGGCAGTCTATCACAGGGCTTGGTCTGGTCTGCTCACAGCAAATCATGTTTGTGTAGATGCCCATCCCAACATACTGCACCGCTAAGGTCCAAACTTGGATCTCAGCGCTGATGGCTGAGTGTAATAGACCGCTGTGTCATCCGATCACCTAAATGTTGTTGCATAAGCCTTATTTGAGAAGTAAATTAGGAACGCATATTTCATTTTGCACAAAGACACCATTATTGAGGAAAAGTTCTGATGTTCCTTTTTAATAAATATTTAAACTAGGTCATTTTACATGAAAAACAGCAAATACTTCCGACATCAATGCAAAATGTTTCACTGTCTGCACAAGCTGAAAATAAAAGATTCAGTGTGCTTTGTGAAATATTTTCCATTATAAAGCTGTCTATCAAAAACCTTCAGCAGATGCTGTTCATGCACCTATTTAGCAATTTCTTAAATTAATAATACAATGTTTTTAACAACAAAATACTAAACTCACAGGCAGGGAATGCACGGAAGGTTTAAATCCAGGTCTCCAGGACCATAGCAGTGTCAGCACCAACACTAACTGGTGTGTAGTTCACTAGTGTTTCACTCCTCACATATTAATCTTTTCATAGGAAGGTCGAATGGATTTGCTTTTAAATTTCCACATTAGGTGCATTAATATGAAATGTTATTAAATAGGTGAAGGATTGTTAGTAGCGTTTGCTGCTGTTTTTAGGTACCCAGTCGTGCTGTCCATAGAGGAACATTGTGATGTGAAGCAGCAGAAGTTTATGGCCCAGTTCTTCAGAGATACCTTCCAAGATAAACTGCTGTACGAACCTGTGGAACTGGATGCAGAACAGCTGCCCACACCCAATCAGCTCAAGGGCAAGATTATAATCAAGGTGCACATTACATATTTCACCCGCTTATTAGAAGTTACTTTTTATGACTGTAGTAAGAACAGTAGATGATTTTAGCTGAACACCTCTGTCAATAGGAATTCAAATGTTATAAATGTGCATTACCCAGGTTTCAATAATTTCAGTAATTTTACAATTTCTAATTATGTACAGAGGAACCTTGATTTAATGAACTAAAAGGGGGAAGCACTGCTCCATAAAATGCGATTGTCCAAACACACACATATGATCAACAGTAAAATTAACACTGGAAATACATATGCATAGTTCTTCTTTAGACCTACATATTTTACTCACTGTCTGTTTCTTAACACCATATTCCTCACATACGCAGGCCACAGAACCACCGCTTTCCACTTTCTTAAGAAGTTCTAACTTTTCAGCAATACCTAGATATACCATCTTTCACTTATCACTTCCCTTGTCTTTCGAAGCCATAACTAAGCACTAGAACTTGCAAAAATTAAGCATGAAACACAGAGAAAGGCGAGAACAAAGTGAGTTTCCCGACAAAACAAAGCCTATTGCTTATGTAAACAGAGAGACGTGCACTGGCTAGTGGACAATTACTGAACTACTGGTCTTGGTGCACTTCTCACTGGAATTTTAAACAACCAGACCACTCATTCGGTTTTCAAAATTTTGTCCATTAAGTCCAGAATCTGTTAAATAGAGGTCCTTTAAATCGAGGTTCCTCTGTATAATGATCAGATTGTGTGAATGTGTTACAAGCTGGGATATGTGGAAAATGAATTTTACTGTACTGTACAGTGCCTTGCAAAAGTATTCAGCCCCCTTGAACTTTTCAACCTTTTGCCACATTTCAGGCTTCAAACATAACGATATGAAATTGTAATTTTTTGTGAAGAATCAACAACAAGTGGGACACAATCGTGAAGTGGAACGAAATTTATTGGATATTTTAAACTTTTTTTAGAAATAAAAAACTGAAAAGTGGGGCGTGCAATATTATTCAGCCCCCTTGCGTTAATACTTTGTAGCGCCACCTTTTGCTGCGATTACAGCTGCAAGTCGCTTGGGGTATGTCTCTATCAGTTTTGCACATCGAGAGACAGAAATATTTGCCCATTCTTCCTTGCAAAACAGCTCGAGCTCAGTGAGGTTGGATGGAGAGCGTTTGTGAACAGCAGTTTTCAGCTCTTTCCACAGATTCTCGATGGGATTCAGGTCTGGACTTTGACTTGGCCATTCTAACACCTGGATACGTTTATTTGTGAACCATTCCATTGTAGATTTTGCTTTATGTTTTGGATCATTGTCTTGTTGGAAGATAAATCTCCGTCCCAGTCTCAGGTCTTTTGCAGACTGCAACAGGTTTTCTTCCAGAATGGTCCTGTATTTGGCTCCATCCATCTTCCCATCAATTTTAACCATCTTCCCTGTCCCTGCTGAAGAAAAGCAGGCCCAAACCATGATGCTGCCACCACCATGTTTGACAGTGGGGATGGTGTGTTCAGGGTGATGAGCTGTGTTGCTTTTACGCCAAACATAACGTTTTGCATTGTGGCCAAAAAGTTCGATTTTGGTTTCATCTGACCAGAGCACCTTCTTCCACATGTTTGGTGTGTCTCCCAGGTGACTTTTTATAGATATCTTTGAGAAATGGCTTTCTTCTTGCCACTCTTCCATAAAGGCCAGATTTGTGCAGTGTACGACTGATTGTGTCCTATGGACAGAGTCTCCCACCTCAGCTGTAGATCTCTGCAGTTCATTCAGAGTGATCATGGGCCTCTTGGCTGCATCTCTGATCAGTCTTCTCCTTGTTTGAGCTGAAAGTTTAGAGGGATGGCCGGGTCTTGGTAGATTTGCAGTGGTCTGATACTCCTTCCATTTCAATATGATCGCTTGCACAGTGCTCCTTGAGATGTTTAAAGCTTGGGAAATCTTTTTGTATCCAAATCCGGCTTTAAACTTCTCCACAACAGTATCTCGGACCTGCCTGGTGTGTTCCTTGGTCTTCATGATGCTCTCTGCGCTTTAAACAGAACTCTGAGACTGTCACAGAGCAGGTGCATTTATACGGAGACTTGATTACACACAGGTGGATTCTATTTATCACCATCAGTCATTTAGGTCAACATTGGATCATTCAGAGATCCTCACTGAACTTCTGGAGTGAGTTTGCTGCACTGAAAGTAAAGGAGCTGAATAATATTGCACGCCCCACTTTTTAGTTTTTTATTTCTAAAAAAAGTTTTAAATATCCAATAAATTTCGTTCTACTTCACGATTGTGTCCCACTTGTTGTTGATTCTTCACAAAAAATTACAATTTCATATCGTTATGTTTGAAGCCTGAAATGTGGCAAAAGGTTGAAAAGTTCAAGGGGGCTGAATACTTTTGCAAGGCACTGTATATGTTTATATGACAAATAAAGGCATCCATCTGCCTTACATTATTATTAATTAAAAAAAATTGTAACAGGTGATGTAACACAGCATTAAACAGCTTTTACATTGTTTTTTTTACAAACCATCCCAGCTAGCCTGAAATATGTGTTAAGAAAATGTGACTAATGTGTGTGTTATTTTTTTCAGCATAAAAAGCTAAATATTGGTGAAAGCTTTGACAGGAAAAACCTCTCCAGAGGAGAAAAGCAGGGAGAGCTTTACATCTGGGACCCTATAGATGAGGTGCTTTAAGATAAACTCTTCTGGGACTGTCATAATTTTACTATAAAGTTCTTTTCAACAACATTTAAAACTATATTAATACATTGTCATTACTGTATTAACAAATTGAATAAATATAATCAATAATGGCATCTTATGATCTAGAATAATTAAGTAATAGTATTGACCAGCAGCACATTTGGATGAATACACTGCACTTTATATATTATTCCACCATTCATACTAGCACCTTAATCAGATTTATTTATTTATTTTATTTTAGAGATGGTATAAGCACTACTGTGTGGTTTCCAAAAACAAATTGTACTATGCAGAGGAGAATGAGCAGGAAGATGAAATTGGAAAGGTAAGGCTACAAAAGGCTATCATCTGTTTACACTTTTACTCAGCATTTTCTTACGGTTTGGTTAATTCTGCATCAGGGCCATGTACAATGTTGTATGTTTTTGCTACATTGTGTTTTTTGTGCTCTTGCGATCAGCCTGCTTGCGGTGTAGACCTACACCAGTCGGAGTCCTGGTTTCACGGGCGTCTGGCAGAGGGCAGGCAAAGTGCTGAAAGGCTACTTCAGGAGTACTGCGCTGAGTCTGGGGGCAAAGATGGCACTTTTCTGGTGCGAGAGAGTGACACCTATGTTACTGACTGCACACTCTCATTCTGGTACGTCCCGCCATCTCCTTTAGTCTCACCTTCTAACTACCAACACCATGTTTTACTATGCAATGTGTCATTTACTGTTTACAGACATAATGACCCTTGTTCAACTTAAAAATCTAATTTTACTTTGTCAAAGAGTATTAAAAATGATATAAAATAATGTGTCAATTGTTTTTTGATCATCTGTATTGAATGAATATAAATAATTACACTTACTGACACCCGACATGTTGTGCAGGCGCAGTGGGAGAGTCCAGCACTGCCGGATCCGCTCGGCCTCAGACATGGGTCACACCGTGTTCTTCCTGACAGAGAACCTTCACTTCCCCAGCATCTACGCTCTGATCCAGCACTACAGGGAAAACCCACTCCGCTGCAACGACTTCAATCTGCGCCTCACTGACTTCGTGCCCCGGCCCAACCAGCACCTTCAAGAAGGGTCAGTGATTAGTGTGAATAAAATAGAAAGTCTGCTGTCAGCTTCAGAATTGTCTGTTAGGATAGCAGAGGTGACATACAGTACAGGCCAAAAGTTTGGACACACCAGCCAAAAGTTTGGACACACCTTCTCTTCAATGTTTTTTCTTGATTATTTTTATTTTCTACATTGTAGATTAATACTGAAGACATCCAAACTATGAAGAATTATGTAGTGAACCAAAAAGTGTTAAACAAACCAGAATATGTTTTATATTTTACCAACTCTACCTCTGCACAACCCAACTGATGGTCTCAAACACATTAAAAAAGCAACAAATTCCAAAAATTCACTCTAGACAAGGCACAAACATTCATTGAAAACCATTCCAGGTGGAAACCTAATAAAGCTGGTTGAGAAAATTTCAAAGAGTGTGCAAATCTGTCATTAAAGCAAAAGATGGCTACTTTGAAGAATCTAAAATATAAAACATATTCTGGTTTGTTTAACACTTTTTTGTTTACTACATAATTCCATATGTGTTCCTTCATAGTTTGGATGTCTTTAGTATTAATCTACAATGTAGAAAATTTAAAAAAATTAAGAGAAACCACAGGAATGAGAAGGTGTGTCCAAACTTTTGGCCTGTACTGTATGTACCAGGGATCTTCTAAAAGTTTCCGTACTTTTATATTTTAGTTTATAAGCGGTGAGGGTGGAGGAGTAGTAATTGGTCGTGTCTGAGAGACTGACAGACGCTTATAGTCCGGGTTTAGCACCATCTGATTTCCACCTTTTTGGACGCTCAAAGAAGCTTTAAGGAGAAGAAGATTTTCATGTGATGATGAGCGCTGCATCAGTGGCTACTCATGTCTTTTTTCATAAGGAACACTGCTACCATGTACTGTCCCCACATTGACCTTATGAAAGCATAATTTCAGTTGTGTTCTTTGTTAAACCATTTGTTAAACTTTTCATTTGTTCTTTTGTTCTTGTGCAGGTGGTTTTACAGTAACTTGAGTCGCGGTGAAGCAGAAGAATATCTGCTGAGGATTCCTCGAGATGGAGCTTTCCTTATTAGACAGAGAGATGAGTCTGACACTTACGCCATCACATTTAGGTCCTGAACTGGTTTCTGTTTTTTCATTTCACTCAAACGTTTGTGTAACGGAGCTAAGGTCAGTTTCATGGTGTAAACATGTAAAAGTTTAGAAGAGAACAGACACAGTCCCTACACTATTGTTTGACTGCTGCAATGTACAAACGCCACAATCATTAGCTTTGTAAACAATGCAAACTGTGATTATCCAGCGGAAGGTGTGGATGATTTGTTTATGTTTGGTTAGCGGTGATCACTTTTTTTTTGTTTAAAGTTTGGTAAAAAGTAATTGTACTTACAGGTTACATCAGGCATGCAGGCAGCTGTGCTGGGAATCAAAGGACCTAAGCACTGGTGGTTGATGGGATTTGAAGTCCTTGGACTGCACCATTTTGGAAATGTGCTATTTTGAATGTACAGGGGTGGGGGAGGGTGGTTGTAAATTATCCTTTGTATGGTGTTCTTATATAATTGGGTTAGTGATGTTGTCTTAAGGTAATTAATATGAAATTATTGTTAATGTAATAATGTAATGTATTGGTTTATCCTTGACCAATGTATTTCTAATAATGGTGAACTTGTAGAAATGCTGAGTTACCTGTAGTTGGTCCAGTCCCACAGAGTTTTTAGGGAGCAGACCCCAGCCAATGTGGGGAAAGAGGTTTTTCTTTTGTCATGGTGATGTAATGGTGGTGCTGTAGTTGAGACGCACTTTAGCTTACGTTTTTATTTACAGTTTCAGCATTTAATAGACACTTTTATCCAAAGTGACTTAGTTATGTGACAGCATATTTTTCTGAGCAAATGAGAGTTAAGGGCCTTGCTCAAGGGCCCAACAGTGACAACCTGGCAGTGGTGGGGCTTGATCCAGTGACCTTTCAATTACTAGTCCAGTACCTTAACCACTAGGCTACAACTGCCTTGTTTAGTTTAAGTTTATTAGTTTAGGCCTTATCTGAGTCTTGGTATATCTCATTAAAATGATTATTCTTTATGTATAATATTTTGCATCCGTCATTGGACTTGGAGAGATAAATCACCATTATTGCATTACAAATTCCTGATCCTGACTCAGTTTTTCCATCACTGATTAGCTTTCCTGTAATGTTTTGCCATTCTATCAATTTTTCATTAAGATGTTGAACTTACGACCATTAATGTAAAGTTGCCCTTCCATGCAACCCCTGCAGCTATAACAGCCTTTACGGCTATAAGAAGACTTTCCACAAAATAGTGGAGTGTGTCTATAAAAATGTGTGCCCATTTAGTCAAGAAAGCATTTGTAGGGTCAGCCACTAATGTACTGGACTAGAAGGCCTGACTTGCAATTAGTCTTCCCATATTTCTTAATGCTGTTCAGTTCCTCCACCAAACTTGTCGAATCATGTATTTATTGATCTCACTGTTGCCAAAAAGCTAAACACATATAATGAATTGAATGATTTTTTTGTGCACAGAGCAATAAAATGTTTTGTTAACTTTCTTTGCTGTTACAGAGGTGAAGGCATGGTCAGGCACTGTCGCATTCACAATGAGGGCAACCTGTATGTGTTGGGTTCTTCTTCTGAGTTTGAAAGTTTGGTGGAGCTGGTCAACTATTTCCGCAAGACTCCTCTGTACCGTAAGACCAAACTGCGCTATCCTGTCACACCAGAGCTAATGAATCGCTTTTATCAGGTTAATGCTTTCATTTTTGTTTTTATTACTGATCTAAATAGGCATTTGTTGAAGTGGTAACTTTAATACAGTGGTAATAAATAGGTGTAGGTGATTGTACTGTCTGGTAAATGTTTTTACCTTCTTTTTCTTGCAGGTGGACACAACAGCTGCAATTTATGCCACACAGTACGTGGAGCCCAATCAAATCGAACCGACTCTGGTATGTAACACACAAGCATTAAAAAACGCTGAAGCTCACATACATTATTAGCTGCTGCATTTCTATCTATGGCTCACAGATAGGAAATGGATCTGCAGGAAATGAGCCACAGTTGACATAGCAGTGTCACGCCTGAGTGTATTTAGATTATTATACTCTTTCTGTGCAGCTGTGCGCTTATGTCTGCTCACAAGTCTCATTTAAAACCAGTTCTTTCAACCAGAATTCCTTTTGAAACTAGTTTTAAGATGGGCATTTTCAAACTGCTCCATATGAGTCTCAAAACTGAACCCATAATGATTAGAATTGTAAATTGGATTTGTTTGAAATAGTTCTCACTGCCTTATGCAATAAAACAACGTGTTATATAATGTCATTACAGATGTGCAAGTCAGCCATGTCATGAGCACTATTTTACCCCTATAATAGAGGACTAACATTCTTGATGGTCCTTTTATTCTTTGGCTGAAAAAGCTATTCTTTCTAAAAATTCAGCATATCAGACCACTATAAATGTTTCCCCTGTGCACTAGTACATTTTAGGTGAGCTTGTTGATGGCATATGGCTGCCACTGCCTGAAGTACAGTCTTAATTTGCATTTGTGAAAGCAGAAATAGTGTAATGCCCTAGCATCTGAGTGTGAATCTCAGCTGTGCTATCGGCCAACTGGGTGCCCACGCACAGGCATGATTGGATGTGCCTCTATGGGAAAATAAAGGTAAAAAAAATTAATCGCTGCAGTATAATTGCGGCCTCTGCTGTCTGGTCACGGCTTCTACACTAACGATGGACGGTCTGGAGAGCTGGAAGGGTTTGAGTTGGGGGTGGGGGGGTAATAAGTACTGACCAATTTACTATTTTACATACTGTCACAACATACCTGGAACTGAGGTTTTTAAATTCAGTTAAACATTTACATTTTCATCATTTAGCAGACAATTTTATCCAAAGCGACTTACAGTATACAGTCTAAGCAATTCAGTGTTAAGGGCCTTGCTCAAGGGCCCAACAGTGGCAACCTGGCAGTGGTGGGGTTTGAACCAGCAAACTTCTGCTTACTAGTCCAGTACCTTGGTATTTAAACCATTCTGTAGTGTATCCAGCTTCATCACAACTTCTAATCTCAGGCTGTTTGCTTCTGTGCAGCCTCCGAGCACAGTGAAAGCCCTGTACGATTACCGTGCTATGCGGACGGATGAGCTCAGCTTTTGCAAAGGTGGCCTGATCCACAATGTGACCAAAGAGAGCAGCGGATGGTGAGACAATTCTGAAAACGTTATGTTTCACCTGTGCATGTCCATCATTAATGATACTGCATGACTATATTAGATTAAAATGAATGTTTCAATATGCTTCTTCTCTTCAGGTGGAAAGGCGATTATGGTGGGAAAGTGCAGCTCTATTTCCCATCCAATTACGTCGAGGAAGTTGCTAACTCTGCTAGCTCTGAGCTGAAAGACCTGGTGAGTCACAAGCTAAGCATGCTTACAGTCATTCATGTTTACTTCTGTACCTGAAGAAGGCTGCATTATAGTGAGCTGTAATTCATCATGTAAAGACTTTCCTATTCATGGGTACACGTGAATGTTTTTCAGACTGATGATGATAATCCGCTGGGTGACTTGTGTAAAGGTGTGGTGGACATTTCTAAGTGCACAGTTGGTAAGCTTTTGTAAAGTCATAATACACATATAATACACAATATGGCTAAAAGTATGTGGACACCAGAACCAGTAGTTGGGTGTGTAGTACATCCGACACTTTGGCTGGCCTTATTTATGAAACTCAGCAGTAAAGTGTGTACTTTATTGTGAGTTGTGCCAAACTAACTGTGTTTTACTGGCCTAAATATAATGATTTTTTGGGTGATTCAGATCCCAGTGATGCTGTCAGATGTCTACACAGACATACGTAATTGGCTATGTCTAGGGTTGGAGGAGGGCTGGCCAAATAGCCTAGCCATTGGGAAGTGCACACCAACAGTGCCTGTCCCAAACCCCCATAAAAATAAGGAGGGTTGCATAACAAAGGGCATCGGCGTATAAACTGTGTCAAATGAGGTTTGCAGACCAGAATGCCCTTGATGGGAAGCATAAATACTGGAGCAGTTGAAAGAGAAAAAATTATTATAAATTAATATAAATTTTTTATTAGCATGCAAATTTTATAACGATGGTCAGTAGTATAGAACAATGAGACTGTATGGGATATCCTGAACTTACCTTACTAGATAATTGGTTTACTTAAATTTGAGGGATTTAATACTGTACTTTTATATTATTCATTTATTTTATTTTCATTTTTACTTCTGCTTTATCCTGGTCAGGGTTGTGGTGTGTCTGCTTGTTTTTACAGCAACTAAAAATCATTTTAATTAGTAAAGTTCACCCCACTGACACCGATGCGGTAGAGCTCTCTACCATAGTGAAAGCGATGCAGCAAAAAATGTACTTCAGTAAAGATAAAGTATTTGAAATATGTACTTCAACTTTCAAGATGAGTCATTACAAGGGGGTTTTCCAGTTTACAAACTGGAAATTCTCACTCGAGGCTATTTCCTTACTGTGATAAAAACCGTAAAAGCATGTTCACTGACAATTTATCATTCTGTTTTCATACGTCATGCATTTGTCCCTTTAATATTATCCCTTAATTTTTCATACCTGATAATTTTAATTCTGTGTTCATTTTCCTCAGTGCGTTCAGCTAAACACGGCAAGTCTGTGGTGGTGACGCTGCAGCATAAGGAAGAGAATACCATGCCATTTGATTTGGCTACAGAAACCACAGAGGAGTTATATGAGTGGTACCAGGTGGCTTGGGATATCACCCAGAGAGAGGGCAACCGCGTCTTAGAGGTCAGTCCCACATGAGAATGTCCACATTGTCACTAACTTGTACAGAGCAGGTGCAAGGAAGGCTTGAGAGCCAGTCTTCAGCTTAATGGTTTAAAATAATTAAATAAAAAGAAAAGGGCGCCCAGGTGGCGCAGCGGGATGGCGGACTAGCACACCAGCACAGAGTTTATGAACTCCTCAGTGTTGCTGGGCGCCATCTGGCGGGCATAATTGGCAGTGCCTGCAGCAGATACTAATTGGTCACCATATCTGCAGGGTGGGGGCCAGACTATGTGTGGGTGGGTGGGTCTTCATACGCTGTGTAAGGACCCTGATTGGTGGAAGAAACGCCTGTGCAGAATGCAGGGGCGAGAAGAGCAGGGCTGTACACGTGTCGAAAGAGGCGTGTACAGCGACGTGCTCTCCTTGGATGCAATCGGGTATCCCTTAGCAGCAGAAGACAAAATTGAGTGTGCTAAATCGGGAGGAAAATGGGGAGAAAATGCATAAAAAAAAATAAAAGAAAAAGAAAATATTGTATTGTTTTTTTTAAATCATCCAATCTCCAACATTTCTCCCTTCTGCACAGCAAAAGCGGCAGGAAGAGGTGGAGACCAGAGACGAGGTGGCTAAAGAAATGTCAGACCTGGTGGTGTACTGCCAGCCACGCAGCAAAGACAAGGACAGATTTGGTATGAACCTATTGGAACTACACGTACACTGTATGGCCAAAGTATGCGGGCATGGTTTCTTATTATTGAGTTTAAGTTTTTCAGCCACACATATTGCTCAAGTTTAAATGATAGCAATTATATAATTGACTTCACTTTGTAGCAGCAGTTTGTAGAAGGCCTCTTTCTGTTTTAGAATGACACTGCACTTACAGTGGTGTTCAAAAAAATAGCAGTCCAACACCATTAACCTGATAAATCACTGTTTTTAGTAGAAGTGATATTTCTGCATAGAAAAAAATTTACTTGAAAGTGCAGTAGAGTAATGAAAACAAAACAAACCCAACAATTAGAACATGCATGCCGCTCATTCTGAGTAATCGAAGCATTGATTGAAAGGGGGTTGTTCAAAATAATAGCAGTGAGGAGTTCAATTGGTGAAGTCATTCATTCTGCAGAAGAACGGGTGTAAATTTTGGCCCTTATTTAAGGTAGGAGGGTGGCAAATGTTTGGTTGGTCAATAGCGCATTTCCTTCTGAAATACTGGGTAAAATGGGTTGTTCCAGGCATTGTTCTGATGAACAGCGTACTTTGATTAAAAAGTTGATTGTAGAGGGAAAAAACATACAGAAAAGTGCAGCAAACTATAGGCTGCTCAGCTAAAATGATCTCAAATGCCTTGAAGTGACAACCAAAACCTAAAAGATGCGGAAAGAAGCGTGGAACTACTGTTCAAAAGGATCGAAGATTAGCCAGAATGGCAAAGGTTCAGTCAATGATCACCTCCAGAAAGATCAAGGAACATCTGAAGTTACCAGTGAGTACAGAAGATGATTAAGTGAAGCCAATTTACCAGCAAGAACTCCTTGCAAAGTCCCGTTGTTAAGAAACAGACGTGTCCTGAATGGGTTAACATTTGCCAAGGAACACATTGACTGGTCCAAAGAGAAATGGCTTAACATTTTGTGGACGGGTGAAAGCAAAATTGTTCTTTTTGGGTCTAGTGGCCGTAGACAGTATGTCAGACGACCCCTGAGCACTGAATTCAAGCCCAAGTTCACTGTGAAGACAGTAAAGCATGGTGGTACAAAATGATGATATGGGGATGTTTCTCATACCGTGGTGTTACGCCTATTTATCGCATACGAGGGATCATGGATCAGTTTAAATATATCAGAATACTTGAGGAGATCATGTTGCCCTATGTCGAAAAAGAAATGTCCTTAAAATGGGTGTTTCAACATGACAATGACCCAAAACATCTTGATTACAGACAAACAAGATTGAGGTAACAGAGTGGCCAGCCCAATCCCCTGACTTCAATCCCATACAGAACTTGTCTTCTGACATCTGAAACATGTTTTTTGAGGCAAAACCCAAAATTGCAGAAGAACTGTGGAACGTAGTCTGATCATCCTGGACTGGAATACCTGTTCAGAGGTGCCAGAAGTTGGTCGACTCCATGCAACACAGATCTTAGAAACAATTGTTATATTAAATATTAGTTCAGTAATTTAAAGTAAAGTGAAACCTCAAACATTTTTTCATGTTATAGATAAATTTTTTTTAGTTTTTTTAAGAAAAATGCTGGCACTGCTATTTTTTTGAACAACCTAATATTCATTTTTCTTAATTTTCTGTAAAGGATAAACGCAAACTGGCTGAATTTTAATAATGTTTTGATTTAGAATTGAAAGTGTAGTATTTTCAATGCATTTGCATTTATGGAAATAAAAGTTATTATAATGATTTTGTGCTTTATTCGGTTTTTTGAAATCACTGCTATTTTTTTGAACACTACTGTATGCACACACCATGGTCCATAAACACATGCTTTAATAAGGAACTCCAGTGACCCAGTCCTCAACAGAAATGACGTACAGTTGCATGGTTACTTTGTGTTGCTGTTGATGTGAAATATAATGTCATGAATTTAGTTCATGTGTATCTGGGTCTCCTTTCAGACAATTACAACTACAAAGAGGTCCGATCCTTCGTGGAGAATAAAGTTCCCAGCAAAAACAAAACGAACGACTTTCTGATGTACAATCGCAAGGCACTGAGTCGCATCTACCCCAAGGGCCAACGGGTGGATTCATCCAACTACGACCCTTTCCCCCTGTGGATCTGCGGCTGCCAAATGGTGGCGCTTAATTTCCAAACTGCTGGTGGGTGAAATGTTAAAATGATCTACATTAGTTAGCTACATTAGTGGAGTCTGCGGAGCCCCAAACTTTCTTAAATATCAAGTTAAATTATTGAAATCAGTTTATTCAACTGCCACTACAAAGCCTGGAATAAAACAACAACAATAAATCATTTTATTGTTATGATTACAAGTGTTGTATTCTAGTCAGGGTTGCAGTGGGTTCAGTTCTTCTCATAATGCAGTAACATACACCAGACAAGACACTAATCCACTTGGCCATCGCCATCCCTTAAACGTAGCCAATCTTGTCTGTATGTAGTCCCCCCATCAGCCAATAGTACCACTGTTAATTCGAACCCTGGATCCCAGCAGTAGTGGTAGCTAGCATATTTTACCACTGCACCACGCGAGCACTGTTCGAGCCTCTAGTACTTGATCATATAATGCTAATTTAAATATGTTACTATATAAATAGAAAACTGTTTTATCAAAGCTGTTGTTATTGTCTCAGGCTGGACATTGTTCTTAAATTTCCCATTGTAAGCCAGACTTTAAAAAACATAAATATAAGTTCATGTTTTTTTTAAAGACTTTGGCTCTCTTTTCTTTTCCAGATAAGTGTACTCAGCTGAACAGTGCTCTCTTCAGTCTGAACGGGGGATCAGGGTTTGTGCTTCAGCCTGAGCTTATGCGCTCAGACAGCTATGATCCTCAGCTGGACAAGAAAACAGTCAAATTCACCCTGTCTGTCAGGGTAAGACTATCATAGTATTGTATTTACCCTTATTTGACTGTATTTTGGCTGACTGTGGTGGTTAAATTTGTTCCTAAACTTGTGTATGTTTGTTTATAGGTGTTAGGTGCTAGACATCTACCTAAGCCAGGTCGCAGTATCGCCAGCCCTTTTGTGGAGATTGAGCTGTGTGGCCAGACTGATGACAGTTCCAAATTCAAGACCACCGTCTGTCGTAAGGAATGGGAGTGGGTGGGAAAAAAGATTTCTATACACTTAAAATAATTTTTAAATATTGTTATAATATATAAACAGGTAAATTGTTTATTTGAGCTATTAAGCAATAAAATGTGCAATTTTGGCCCTCTTTTCAGAATTTCTTTCAAAGCCACACCCCTTAACAAACTAAAATATGCTACCTATCCTAATGCCTAAATGCTAGTGCAACACAGAGCTGGTTAGATGTTGATAAAACACACATTTTTCTTTCCTTATAAAGTGTGGGTCTCCACAGAGACCAGATTTTTCCATGTATGTTATTGGCAACTGGCAGAATGTGTAAAGTTTGTTGACCAAACCTTTAAACATGTGACTTTGCAGACGATAATGGACTTAACCCGGTGTGGCTCGGGCCTCACAGACAAGACGCAGAAACGGTCACCTTCACCGTGTATGAACCAGAGCTGAGCTTCCTGCGCTTTGTGGTGTTTGAAGAGGACATGTTCTCAGACCCCAATTTTCTTGCTCAGGCTACATTTCCAGTAAAAGGGGTTCGATCAGGTACGACACCACTATAAACAACCAACTTCACCAAACGCAGTGGCCTGATACCTAGAAGTGCAGATCATGTGGCTGAACTGTGTCTCTGTGTGACAGGATATCGGTCAGTTCCTCTGAAAAACGGCTACAGTGAGAACCTGGAGCTTGCTACTCTTCTGGTGTGTGTCGACATTCAGCAAGTAGAAGTGAGTACAAATATAAGTCACCCAGCTTTCCTACCCAGATTCTAACAGAATTTTATTACTTTTCATTTCATAGTGTACCTTCAGTAATTAATTGAGCTTAATATTAAATTATTAAATCATTCTTAATTAAACAAAAAGTAAATCAAGGAACGATTTCTGAACTGCTGTCATTCAAGTAAATAAAAGGATCTAATATGAACATACACTATATGGCCAAATATATGTGGAACCACCAAGTTGTTTGATCCACTCTTACTGCTAATGCCAAGTTCACACTACACGACTTTCCAAGTCGTCAGGTCACTGTACAGTTCACACTACACGACTGGATCTCTTGTAATCGGGAGTCCTTCAAGTCGGTGTGGCTTTCACACCACACCACTGATCGGTGATAGGGCAGCAAGTAGTGAGCGATCAAAGTTTGTGTGCTGATGGAACAATAGGAACAGCATGAATTGTTCTATAGTGAGTTGGAGGTTAATAAATATTTTTTGCAATGCAACGTTGGTGTTACGTTTTGTAGAGAACGATAAGGTCAGAAATACTGTAAAACTTGTGTGTGTGCTGATGTATTCTGATATAAACTATATTACGCCCCTGTCCCACCTTTTTACACTCCTCCCCTGCGTTTCCCCTCACACCGTATCTTGCGTTCTCATTGGCTGTTTGACATAGCACTCATTGCCAGTTGTGCAACTCAGATCCAGATATTTTACATGCTAGATATCTCTCTTCGGTCGCCGAGCACTCGGCGAATGCTCGGTGAGCCGCTCAGATCAAGTTGTTGAGTAGTTCACACATAGCGATTAAGAGCTGATTTTTAATCGCTGAGCGAACGCCGAGCCGGCAAATCTAGTGCCGACCAGTCAGCAAGTGAAAATCAGGGCAAAAATCATGTAGTGTGAACTAAGCATAACAGGTAATAATACTTGTTTACACAACCAATTGCAGCCATCTGTGAGCTTCTTGTCTGCTGGTAGTTACTTCCACTCCTTAACTGCAGTTTTCACAAAGCCGTTGATAAAGATTTTTAATTGGATTAAGATCAGTTTATTAGTCTGCTGTTTTTTCCTAACAATTCTTGTGCACTTTCAGTATGATCCTTTTTTGTTTGACTCAAACAAGTTGTTTTCTAGTTTTCTTACACTTAGAATCACACATGTACACAAGCACACATGTAGCCTTCGCTGTAATCTGTATCTTGAGGTGTGTTTAAAAGAAAACCCAATTTACACTGTTAAATACTGTGGAGGATGTGATGTTTTTCTCTAAAGTACCCTACTATTCATATTTCAGCAGAACTCTAATTTAAAACTTAAGTCGACTGATTACAAAACCAAGCTTTCCTTTTACCAGTTCCTACCAAGGTTGCAAATGTTTCCAGAACTGACTGTATTCTGTGTGTGGTCTGTTCACAGAAAGCAGAAGAAGAGTTATACTCATCCTCTAGCCAGTTGCGAAAAAGGCAGGCAGAGCTGTGCAATGAGCTCTTCCTATACGACACACACTCCAGCATTCAGCACGCGGCAGCAACGAGCCGCCACGATGACCTCATGCAGGAGTTCAGACACAATGAGAAGCAGCTGGAGAGTAATGACGAAGCATGCAAAGAGAAGTGAGTACTGGCGTTCATCAACCCGAACAATAAACCTGATAAACCCGTACGACCTACTCCACATTCAAAAGTTTATCACTCGCTTATTTTAGTGTCCGCTCAAGGCTGAAATGAATCAAAATGATTTAGTCATACAATCCTGTTATAGAAAGAATTCATTTGTAGACAAGTTGCGTAGTCTTGTAATCAATTTAGGACAGTACAGTGCAGTAGTAAGTACCTCCCGCATTTTGGATGACCTGTGTATCAATGTGAATCACTGCAGATGTCCTATTACTTCAGCTAATTTGCTCTGTCCAATTTTATTCTCGCCAAGAGTTCATTTCATTTGTATTAACTGCATTATCCTGGTAGAGGTCGTGGCAGGGCCAGTTAATAGGTAAACAGACAGGACGCCAATCCATCGCAGCAATTTGGCCATCCCCTTCATTCAGAAATAGCCATCAGATGACCGGGCCGACTGATTGCACTGCTGATATTTGAACCCAGATCTCAGCAGTGGTGGGCTAGCGTAATAGACTACTGCTTACTATGAATGTAAGTTGTGTTGTGTGTAGGATTTTCCATCCATAAACCTGAAGTGACCTGAAGTGAAGTGAGTTAATAAGGTAATGCTTTCTCAGGGCCTGATAGACACCTTGTTTAAACGTCCATGCAGTGTAGAAACACCCACAACATTTTAAAAGACCCACCCCAATTCTACCCCAAGTCTTTTGCTCAGTACAGGAAGCTCACAACAGGCACTTGTCTGTAGTAGATGACACTGTACATCAAGATTATGTTGAAAAATGCTGGACTCATCTTCAAAGTTGAAAGTTTCTTATGATGTACAGGTAGACCTATTTCTGCACACGGTACTTAACTATATTTCAGTGGTCTTCAAATCCAATCAAATCTGGTCTGTTTTGCAGGATACAGGAGAAGAAAATTAACAACAGCAGGTTCCACTAGTGATGGATCGTCGTACTCATTCTCAACCCTCTCCAGCCTACAAACATTTCTTTGCTTGGTTCGGAACTTTGCTGCCGATAGTCAAGCAGATCAGATGAAGGCAGAAAGTTGCGGCGGATCGTCGGTGTCCTCGGCAGATAAACGAACCATGAATGAACCATGTTAAATTAAAATGCTTTTGTTTGTTTTCAGTGTCACCCAACGTTTGTCCTTGTTATTATTATCATATATATATATATATATATATATATATACGGCTCTTTAAAAGGAACCGAGCCAAAAGATCCGACTCCCCATCGCAGAATTCACTGCAGCAGTTTCCCAGACGCGATTTTTTTAAAGCGTTTTTTTACTCAGTAATGGATGTTATTTAAAATGTAGCGAATTACAATTCTTAATACAAAACATACTTAAGTAAAATTACTGGTTGTAAAATCCACTTAAAAAAGTACAAGTACACAAAAAAACTACTCAATTACAGTAACGCGAGTAAATGTAAATGTAACTGGTTACTTTCCACCTCTGACTATAAGCATCTCAGTCTCTCAAACACACCCAGTTACTACTCCTCCTGCCCTCACAGTTTCTAACGGAAATATAAGTGTGAAAACTTCTTGAAGATTCCTCATAGTTGCCAATCCACCATGATTCTGGAGGTAAGAGATCATTAGAGATCATACCAAACCACAAACAGACAGTGAAAGCAAATACCAAACCCAGTGCCCAGGGCTTTCTGGAGGGCAGGGAGGTTAAAGCAGTTACTGAGGTTGAATGATTAAATAATATAAATAAATGTATGTACTTCTTGATCTCTGGGTGGTAAAGCGCAGTACATGGCAATCAAACATGGGTAGCAGCTAAACATGAAAATTAGATAACTGAAATCACAAAATAACAAGAAAAACAAAACACACTGGTCTCCTGAATTTACCAAAATCTGAGTAAGTAAAAAAACGTGACAACACAACTAACTGTGCATGCCTAACTTTTTTAAACTAAACACCACGGAAACACCAACCCTAAGGCAGTGATAATAATGAATCACAGGGTTTCAGACTAACAAACATTTTCACGTCTAGGAATAATTTAGAACTGGCTTTTGCTTTGTTTACAATACTTGATGATTTGACGTTATGAGCAGGTTACTAAGCTCCAAAACATTTTGCAGTATTATGAACCTCTAGAACTGAAGTTGAGAAACTATTCACTAAAGGAAGCCCAGATGTCATTTTTATGTTAATAGTATATAAAAGCTCCTGTAGGTGTAATATGTTGGTGTCCCAATACTTTTGTCTATATAGTGTGAATAAACTTACCTTGCATTTAGTGCTTCATGTGAAAACACTTTAATTAACCTAATGATGTTAAAATTACTCATAAAACCCCCCGAACAATACAAGTGCTTAAATGATGGCTAATAATGCATTTTAATATAATAATTAATAAATTATAAATAATTGAGTCTGAATCTCTGGCTCACATTGAGTGAAATGATGATGTCCACAGCTTTGTGTTTGAAACATATTCACAGACAGTTTATTCTGATTGAAATTATTTCACATCGTAGTTCTTATTTCCTGTTCAAGGTCTTGTATTGTAATATTACAACAGCCACAGAGCAGCAGCAGCGACCCAGCTGTAGAAGCAGATAAACACAGACAGGAGGAAACAAGGGCAGAAGTTCCATCTGCAAAAAAAACTCCAGGAATCATGGGAAATGTAGTTCATTTATGTACAAGACTGCACCCAGGAGGGGACAGCAGTGGTGGATGTCCCAGTCATCACTGCATTAAGACTCAGTCACAATTTCAAAATGATAGAAAGCTCGTCATATAAAAAAGTCACAGAGAAAAGATTTCGCTGATCTTAGAGAGCAAAAAAGTCTGGAGGCGAGGCAAAAAGCAGTGAGCTACACAGGATCAAGATATGACTAATAAATGATTCTATAAAACTAGTTACTGCCACTTGTAAATGGGTTCCGGATTTACTCAGCCTATCTGCATTTGCTTCTCTGTAAGGACTGGAGTATTTGAGTGTTTGAGATGCTTTCAAATAAAATAAGAATCAGGCAACACTTTATGATATGTAGATCCCCCGAATCCCATCTTCCTTACTGAGGAGTCTAGGGGGGCAAAAACTTTCCCTAATAACTAGTTACCCCTTACTAGTTTTAGCATTAAGGTATAAGGTTTATTCTCGTTTAGAATGGTCGATCATTACATTGGTCTGTAATTCAATTTGCTTCTCGCCCTCTAATCCTCTCTGATTCATGCGTTCCAAATTAAAAGCTCTGCTTAAGCAACATGTACATGCAGCAATAAAATACAGGCGAAAAAGCACAAAAATAATACAAAGAAAAGAAAAAAACAATGACATTTCAGAGTAATTACAGTGCACTTGGTCTGGGGGGGGGGGGGGGGGGAAGCTAATCAATCATGAAAACAAAAACATGACAGAAAAACACATAAATATACGAGATGCAGAGTGGCTGAAGGAAATTATATACACTTGTATGTACATTATACACGATGCAACCGTTTATCTGGAACTGAGATGGTAGAACGCAAAAGACTTTTGGGCCACTACCACCAATGGCATACACAGTATTATATTCAGTGGACGGCGTTCGTCGCCATGCTTCGGAGGAATCAAAAACAGCTAATTAAAGTCCAATAAATCAGAGACTGGTCGAGCAGACTTGGATGACATATGAGGGCACAATCTGGCTGTCTGTGTGGGGAGTACAACGATTTTAAAGTTGTGGACAAACTTAAAACTAAAGCATTACTTTAGCCAGATTAGCACATTAGCTGTTTAAACGTTTGAATAATAAATACTAGAGGTGTAATGATACAAATTGTTACAAAACGTTTTACTTTAATTTCAAACTATCTGACCGTATCTGTCAACACATCAAATAACTGTAACCATAAAAAAGTAAATTGTGTGTCGCTTTACACCCCTGTTAAATACGAACGTCTTTGCTGATGGTTTTTCTAAGGTTTATGAAATGACTTGTAACTAGTAACAGTAAAACCAATGTGAAAAATGTTACACCCGTGACAGTAAAAAAGGGAAATAGAAAGAATAAAAATAAAGAAAGAGAAGCATGAATAACTTAATCATAGACTTGAATTGAAATTATGGCTTTATGTTTGATTTCTTATTAATGTGCAGAATTTTATTAACAGTTCACTATAGAAAAATCAGCCACTATAGGAAATCAAACATGTCACCATTATTATCAGTCTGAAAAGTTAGATCGATTATATTTACACAGATTGCATCTAGCAAACCCCGTGCCATCCTCTTAAGTGGTGCTTTCTTCACAGAAAAAGTCCTCAGGCACCAGCTTGGGGTATTTCATGGACAAAAACAGACAAACTAGTGGAAAGGACCTGGGCTGGGTCACATGAACGAAAAGGGTTTTATAAATATCGAGTAGTCCCAGACTACATTTCAAACATCCATTGTTAAATATGGGTGCATGAACAAACTGTACAATGCGACAGAAAAAAACGAACGAACGAACGAACAAAAACACACAAAGCTAAAAATGTACTTGTCTTGTACGTATGAACTTACTTCTGTATCGACTTCTTAATGTCAAACTGGATTACAGATATAGATATACTTTATACTGTATAAACACACAGTTTATGAAAGCAGAGATGTGTGGAAAAATATGCTCATTTGCTCAAGTTGATAAAAATGTCAGCGAGATACAGAGAGACAATAAAATGAGTGTGTAGGGTGGACACTCAGGACTCCGCCTTTCTACATTAGCAACGTTTCATGGATAGAAAATGGTGAGGCTGAATGACCAAGCACAAATCTAGCGATAGCGGCTGGCTTTCCACAGGGAGGCAACATCAAAAGTGTACTGGAATGTGGCTCTGGCTGCTAATCGCCTCACCAGTCAGGGGTGCACCTCGGAGGAAAAAACACCCTAAAAGCAAACTAAAATCCAGAGTGTGGTTTTGGTCAGAGATACAGTATTAGCAGGGGGGAACCGCTGCACCTAACAACTGTACGTGGAGCGTGATATGCCTCTAAGAGGAAAAACAGTGAGACGTGGACACAGAAAAAACTGAAAGGGCTAAAGTCTTCTTAAGATATAAATAAAACGAGCCTCCTTGCTGTCTGATGTCACTATAAATATTCTTATGTTTAACGCAGCTACAAAGAAGGTCCTGGTGTTCTAGAGGTCCTCAGATCTGAACAATGTTCCTATAAAGACAGTCCTCATCTGTCAGTTACTCAGTGATGATGCTGATGATGTTGAAGTCCCTGTGTACAGATGATATCAGCAGATTCTCATGATCCAAAGATGTTTAAATGATACCGGATTCCTTGAGAATGATTGATGCTGATCATAATTACCAGGCCTCTGTATAACGAACATCAACTTCCTTCAGGTTGGGAAGCTTGGCCTTAAGAGAAAAGAAAACATTTAATACAAAATTCATGAGCCAAATACAGACAGCTGAATAAAAGATTATTGTTAAAGAACCTAATCTCTGTTCACTGTATATGCAGCATATACACCACAATCCTTTTCAGTCTCTATGCTTTTAATGGATAGTGAGTTATTAAAAAAAAACCCACGTACAGCCATTGGGGGGAATTAATTCCTAAGAAACTTTTCCTTTTTATTTTGTAGAAAATGTATTATTTCTTTAATTAAATGCATTTCAAGTTAAACAAATTTGGACCAAATCACTATAAATCTGGCTGGAATAATAAACTTTATTTAGGGCTTTATTTTCACACAGCAGCCTTTAAGTCCACAATGATGTAAAAAAAAATTTCACCTTTGGTCCTGGTGGTTATTGGAATAAATCTGACCATTCAGACAAATTAATAAGTAATAAAAAAAATCATCATTTTTAATATTAAAGAAAACCACTAACATAATGTTTAACCTTTTAAATTGATTAAAATGTCTAGGAGTGTAGGCTATTTTATAAATGTGTAACTAAATGAGCTTAGTTTGTTTGTTTATTAGAATTTTAACGTCATGTTTTAAATGAGCTTAGTTGCTTTTCCCCCCTAAAAGCATCAGCAGGATTTATAGACTTAGTTAAACCAATGACATGACTTTTTTTGACTGCATTTGAAATTAATCAAACAGATATTAATGTATGACAGATTTTTAATACCATGATATATAAATACAAAAATATTTTATCCAAATAAAATAAATGTAAAGATTCTAAACAGTGCCTAAAGTGTTGTATATAAAACATACGGCTCTTTAGATATGTTGTTAAATTATAATAGTATTTAAAAGTTTGGGTTTCTTAAAATTTACCTTAAGGTCCTCATAGGTGTCAGCAGTAAGTTTTGTGCTGTTCATATTTAAACTACACAGACTCTTCATCGCTGCAAAGCAAAACACAAAATCAGACACGTATTACTTTTACTGTACCAGCTATTTTTGTGTGTCCAAAATGTTTATACATTTACATTTTCGGCATTTAGCAGACGTTTTATCCAAAGTGACTTATAGTACTAAGACAGTATATTGTCTAAGCAATTAAGGGTTAAGAGCCTTGCTCAAGGGCCCAACAGTGGCAACCAAGTCCAGTACCTTAACCATTAGCTACAGTTTTATAGACAGAATGAACACTCTTATGGCTTTGATCTGAGGTTTAGGATGTACAGAGATATGAGCTGTTTGCATGTGTTGTACCGACATGTATGTACTTACAGCTGAGGGCGAGCAGGCCTGCATCAGTGACTGGTGTTTCACACAGGTTAAGCACCTGCAGACAGGCTAAATGCTCAGAGAGCAGTCGCAGCCCAGAGTCTCCAAACTGAAACAGATAAGATATTCATGAGTCAATAACTTAAGCTTAAAATACTTTTAAACTGTTATTTGTCAGGGTGAATATTGTTATAATATATGCTGATAAACCTATACATTACGACCCCTCAAACTGCGTATGGCAATGACTATTTTGTAACAACTGTGCATGTGGCCGTCAGTGATTTATTACATGTAGGGCTGATTGTAGTTACTCATAGTACTTAAATGCAGCAGAAATGATAACATAAAGACCTGAGTGACTTTAATAAAGGCTCAATTGTTATGGTCAGACAACTGGGTTCAAAGAATTGCCAAAAAAGCTGTATAATCTAAAAAATAAATAAATGGTTATTTAATCTGAGTGTTATGGATTTCAGGATCACCTGGGTGGACCACAGATTGAGCTGTTTGAGGGAGGGTAACTTGATGAGCTGCTCAGCACAGGCACTGGTGACGTTGGTGAAGGCCAGACTCAAATTCTCTAGATTTCCAAAAGAGCCAGAGCTCAGCAGACGAGCCAGATCAGCGTCCTGCACAGATAATATGGTACAGTCAGAGATGATAAAGAAACAAGATTACAGTCTGGCTCCTGACGAGCATTAAATCATTATTTTATTAAACAAAAACAGATTTAACAGATAAAACAATTCAGATACAGACGTGACATGTTTCTGTGTGGCTGAAAATGTAGACAGAGGATTTATTACTTTACACTACGCTGTTACACCCTTAACCTGTTGATAAAGCCAAACCTTCACAATGTTACCAAAGTGTGACTTCCTAGCAAGGATGTGCTGATTTTATACAATTTCATATCAAATTCATGAAGTCATGATTGAGGTGTAGGCTCATTGTGAAGCTGTGTTGGATTGATAGCTTTTTATACTAACATTAAATGAATGAACAAAAGGTACTGGCAGGATCTCAGTTCACTTTATTTCTTAAATAATACACTGCTTGGAAAAGTTGATTAGCTATGGTGTCAACTTTTTCCATGTGTAACAAAAGCCTTATGCAGCAGATATGATACATATTGTATCTGCGATTTGAGGATCATTATTTTCTCAATGTTTGCCCATTACTGATAACAAATCTTTATAAAAGTACGGTCAGCTCATTTTAAATGATTGATATAATGTGCAACATTTTTTAAAATAATAATAATAATGAGTTTATGAAGAGGAGAAGTGATGAAGAAAGGAAAGCACTCACGGTGGACTTGGACGGTAGGGTGAGTCGGGTGGGGCCTCCTTTCCTTTGCTGTAACAAAAATACAAAAACAGAGAGATGTTAGACAGTGTTTCAGCTTCCATGTTTCACCAGCAGGTGGTGTGTGTGTGTGAGCTCTGAATGCTGGATGTCTTTAAATGGGTCACTGAGAGGTGTGGAAATGAGAGCACTGCATCACACTAGCAATATGACACAGTGCTTATTTCGAGAAACACCACCAAGACCAAGAGTGTGGTTTGGTGAACTTTATTAAAGTAAGTTTGTATTAAGAACAATCCTTTTAATTACTGCATCCAGCTATTCAATAGCACCTTTATCTAACAGGTGTACAAAATCAAGCATTAAGCTATATAATCTCAAATATTAAGCAGTAAAATGGTTTATATTAAAAAATATGCAGAACTTTGAACAAAACGTTTACCTCACACATACCTGCACAATTATATTAAATTATATACAATTATATACTCTATGTATAGCTCTTTATTTTACATATTTATATTATTATACAAGCCTAGTATTCCCATTCTTATGCTTTTATTATTATTAATAATATGTAACATATACATAATAATACTATGTATCTAGCTACCTATCTATCTTGTGAGGGCTGCTGTGGCTCATTGCTTGTGGCTTTGGGCTACTAATCAGTTCAAGCCTTTACCAGTACTTAAGCAAGAACCTTAACTCGGTGCGCCAGGGTCACAATAGCTTGTGCTGACCCAAATTCCCAAATAACTGGAATGTGCAAAGAAATTAATTTCACTGTACTTTAGACGTGTATATTTACCAAACATCCTGTTTCCTTTGCGAAGTGACACAAAACATCCCAGCAGCAGGCAGAACGGGACCGCTAAGTGCTAATAATGCTTATTGTTTAAAATAGGTTGTCCAAAAAGTCTAAGGTCTGGTATTCACATATATTTGACCATTGTTTTTAATGTGGTATTTCATCTTAAGCACAAGGAGTGAGATTGGCTACAGGTTTTCATATCGATTAAGAAAAAGGTTCAGCAGATACAACTAATCCCTGATTTGTTGATCTGTACCAACTAATTAAACCATTAGAGTTAAGAGTAGATAAAGCATACTAAATGTCAATAAATAAAGAATAAAAAAAAAAAAAAAGGAGTAGATAAAGCTTGGTTGGGAGGAAAATTTAGTTCCACTGCTGTAAAGTGTGGTGAAGGAGGAACAACGGCCCTGTACTGATACCCAATACGAAACAAAGTAAGGTCCATATAGAAACTTTTTCATGCATTTGTTGTGGAAGAACCAAGCCCAAACCTGGTGCCCATCCAACACACAGGGAATAAACTGGGACACTGGCTGTGAGATAGGACTTAACACCAAGCATGACTTCACATCCTTACGATATTACAGTCGAGTCACATTATTATGACCACTTCCTTCTTTCGCCGGCGGTAGCACGTAGCTCATGAAGAAAGTCATGTTTTGTGAGCTGGCTTGGTGGGTATATAAGGGGTGTGATAGGCTGTCTGCACATAGATCCCTCGTTGGTGTCATGTGTGAAAGTACCATGGGTAAAACTGTCTTTTTCTGGGGTGGATGGGATCTTCCAGCAAGACAAGGCAACACGTCACATGGCTAGAAATGTCCGACATCGGTTGGAAGAGCATGACCAAGACCTTCCAAGTATTACTCTGGCCCCCTAATTCCCCAGATTTGAAGCCAATTGAGCATCTGTGGGAGCACCTCGATTATTGTGTTCGCTCTATGGATCCTACCCCACTCACTCTCCAGCAGCTGTGGGATGCAGTGCAGTTAGCATGGCTCCAGATACCTGTAACAACCTCCCAGGACCTTATTGAGTCACTGGATACTAGCTGGTGGTCATAATAATGTGACTCGACTGTGTATTTAATATAAATAGAAATGTATCCCAGCAAATGTGTTTCAAAACAAAGATGGACCAACTCCATATTATAGCCCTGGTGTCCATGATGGAATATTTAAGGGTCCAGGAACTTCAATAATCATTACGCTAATGTTTATTAATCCCAATTTTCCTGTTGGGATGCTTTTGGTTGGACCTTTTTTGCTCATCACAGTCATACAGCAAAATTATCATAGAACAACACGAGCCTGTTATTTCCTTCAGTACCTGCATACCTTCTAATGCTAACGTGATTGTAGACGTTCACTCACCAGTTCCTTGAGCTCTCTTTGCCGGTCACACAGCTGTTCGTACATGCGGAGGCCGACCTGGGTGCTTTCCAGAGTGGAAATGATCTGCAGCTGTGTGTCCTTATTCTCTATAATGTTATACTCCAGCATCAGGCACAAGATCTGTTCCACACACACACACACACACATGAGGCTCTTTTGCATTTGAATCTAGTTACATTGGTTTTTTTGCTCCAACATGTGAATACTCACCTCCACCATAGTCTGGTTCCCCCGCAGTGCCAGCAACATGCAGGGCCCCAGCTTGTTTTCTGCCAGTGACAGGAGGAATTTCTTTGTCTTGTAGCAAGAACCCATAAGTATGTGAACCTGCAGTAACATTAAGATGTTAGTTACTGGGCCTGGTCAGCACCTCAGTATCTATTCCTCAAGCCAACAGTACATACACACCATGCTAGCAAACAGCTCTCCATCATCATCGCAGGCGACGCCCCCCGGACTGTAGAGCTGAAACCAACCGTCTTTTCCAGAACGCACACTCAGCAAACATGAGTGAACCTGTAACACATACATACCAACCTTAATGTTTTAGACCCATGTCCCATTCGCTCTTTTTATAAACATTCCTCATCCTGGTCAAAGCAGAAAATGGCTGTTCGAGTTACTTTAGGAAGGGGCTGAGGTCAGGTTGAAGCTGGAGGGATTTGAACCAGAAATGATCTGCTGTTGTATTGCTGTATTTTTGTATTTTAAGAAATTAAATATTAAATGTTTGGACTAATAATAATAAGTTGACTCTGTTCAAACAAGAACATTTTATTTGATCTGTTTAATTTAATCACATTTGGTTCTGACTTTATGGAATTGTTAAATGCTTAATTTTTAAAACTCCATCGATTCCATCGATCAGCCAGGTCACTGTGACGTCCGTTTTGTTTTTTATCTTGGCTTTTTTGTGCAGTCTGTAATTGTAGTTACTGGGTCAATAGCAGCTTACTGATCGACTGTGCTCATGTTTTTATTAACAGAATGTGAATGTATGCAGACAAATCTCCTCTTAAACCTGACTTGATGGTGATTAAGACTAATAAAGTTTGACATTCTCATTTATGTAGGATAAGCCTTTAAAAGAACAATACCAACCAAACAATACCTAAAGCCAAACCCGACATGGGTAGATGCATGAATGTGTTTCTGCAGAACTCTGTGGGTAAAATGTGACGCAATTAAATGCAAATCTAGTGTAAGCAAATGTATCTTCTCATAAATCACCCAGACTTAGTTAGAAAAGGCAAAACGACATACTCATTAGGGCAAACACAAAGGGAACAAATGTGTTATTTTACTACTTCAAAAGAAACAATCCTACACAGAGCTAAAAGTAAACCAACTGGTCAAGATATTTAAAACGATACACATGCATATTGTTAGAAATTCAGGACATAACACAATATGCAAAAGGTGTAAACACTAAACACATCGCAGCATGTGGTATGTTAAATAAAACAGAATTAAATAGAACAGAAACTAATTTATTTGTGCTATTTATTACATTGTGTTTAGTTTTTGCTAGTTGTTTTATTTTTTATTTGTGCCTTTTGTACCTGAAGTTTTTAAGGCTTTTTATTCAAAAGTTTTATACGATAAAAGCAAATTTACACTTCAATGTTACAGAAAACCCCCTAAAGAATTAGAAAAAAACATTTACCTCCTGTCTGGGGTCCTCAGCAAACCTCTGAATGACGTACTTCAGCTCTCTGAAAAGAGACGTGCTATTGTAAGACTCGATAAAAGACAGGAAAACACAGACCAGCATTTACACTGACTGCCAACTTTAATGACTGTGGTTGCATTAGCAGTTTAACTGGACGTATAAATCTCATTGCTTTCACATTGCTTTATTAATGTTTTCACATTGAAACTGTGTTTGTCTGGATTGTACTTGTGACAACAATTATTTTTAAAACATTTATGTTGTAATCCTTCACCTGATGACAAAGACAATTATAGGCCTGAACAATGCACAGTGATATAATTAATGTTACTTACTTTGTGAATTTGGCATGAGCGAGGGCCCTAAAGGGGAGAGAACATCACAGAAAAACAGCACATAGCAACAGTTAGTACGTGATTACATCCAAGACTGGTACATAAGATACGTTTTCAAGCTGTGCTCTGGGAAGCTTCTGCCTGTTGTTGCTTTTTTCCTAATGAGGCCTGAAAGCTCATATTAACGCATGAGTACAGGTGAGTTCCCCACCTGTGGCAACAACAGCGCTCTGCAGAAAGCACATAACGAGTCCCCGGCCGGCAGGGCTAATTACGCCGAGCTCTGAGGTACCGCAGCCACCGCGGGCTCAACCCACACCATCCCCCTGCAGAGCCCAGCTACGGCTCAACCATGTAAGCAGCCTCCCTGACCTCCAGTGAGATCCCCCTCCCAGCTTAACTACCCTTCCTGAACACCATACACAAAAATCTGGAGCTGCACAGGTGGGAAAGCTTAAAGTGTGGTACCAAAAGAAAACAGATAGGTCATGTTTTTTGGGAATTTGTTAGATCAGATGAATAAAAGAAAAGCCTAAAACGGAGAACGCAACACTTACTCTTTGGGGAAGGGGATGGGCTGCAGCAGGCTAGCCAAGGCTGGTCTCCAGTCGTCATAGTCCGAGCTGCACAAACAAGGCAAGAGGAAAAAGATTTGAGCAATACAAAGAAATTCCAGCAAAGAAAGAATAACAAATTTGAGAAACGTTTGCTAAGAGATCTTAGGACAAATGAAAAGAGACAAAACCTGAGCAGTGGTGCTGGGATTTCAACCTGTTTGCAGTATTTGTGTAAAGAATTTACATTTGCTCACCTGCTTTAATGTGGAAATGGTTCATGTACCCAACTTATGTGTTAAAATAGCTAAAAACTGATTGATCTATATATTTGGTCAGGCTTAACTTCACTGCCTTCAAATTTAAACCAACACACTATAAGGCCAAAAGAATGTAAACACCTGACAAGAAGACATGGGTTTGTTGTAGATATGTAAATATGTAAATATGAGGGGTGGGTCTGTGGGGAATTTGTGCATATTCAGTAAGAAGAGCATTTGTGAGGTTCATCACAGTCAAGGTTCCAATTAATCCCAAAAGTGTTTATTGGAGGTCCATCCCACTTTTAGGAAGGAAGGGGGTTGTTAACGATGAATACTAAAACAACAAAATACCTGCTCTATTTGGCTGAAACATTTTGTACTCAGGCGATTTAGTCATTTTTCTTATTGCTACTATTGCACTTTTAATAAACAACAGCAGTGCCGTTTTATAGTGCACTGTATAGCAGGGTTTTATATCGTCCCACCTGTCATATCAAGAAAAATAAAATGACTATACCTGAAACTAAATCTGCTACAGCCAAATAAATAAATACTGAATAAATGAATATGAAAAGAAGCATAACTCATTTTAAATATTAAATACTGTGTAATTACCATTGCACTTACAGTAAACAAGAACACATCTGTTATTTGACTGAACCTGAGGATGCTCATTTTTTTTAACAGATTAAGGAAGTACCGGACAACCGGAAACATATAAGTCTATAATGAAATTGAATTCTAATAGATTCTGATTTAATGATTCAGTTTTCAAAACACAGGTTTTAATTTATGAGGTTTATATATTACAAACACCAAGTGTAGCACTTTAGCTACATGTTCACTCAACCTATGGAAGTAAAAACAAAAGCTTGTGCACGACTGGTGATTTAAAGTATGTAGCTCTATTATTGGTGAAGATGCATTAAAGCAAAACACCACCCTTATTTATTTATGGTATGGTATTACCAATAATAATTTTGGGATTGTATTTGACTACTTCTTGAGAACATCCATTCCTAGTCTGCCCTCGCTAAAATACAAAGTCCTTGACGTTAATGTATGAGGACACACGTTTTGTCATAAACAAACACAGAGGCAAGGACACTCACAGCATCTTGAGGATGAGGGCAAAGCAGGCCAGCACTCGGTCAGCCTGAGCAGGGAGCTGGATGGACAGGGCACTGAGGGCTGGGCTCACCAGCAAACATTCGATCAGGTTGGGCTCACTGTCGCCCCCCGCAGGAGCCTTACGGAGTGCGGCGTTGGCAGTGTTGTTGTTGCGCTCCAACTCTACTAGAATCTCGCTGGAGTTGACTATGGAAGGCGGAGGAGGTGAAATAGTGGTGGGTGGGTTGGGACGCATTAGCCGCAGAGGCATGGGGGGCTTCCGATCGTTCTGTTGCTGGCAGCCGTTCCTGATCTCCTTTAGACTGGGTGAGTTGTCACGACTGAAAGGGAAAAATCAATGAGACAGGTAAAGCAACAATGTACACTTACTAAATACTTATTCCTGAACAGGGATGCAGTGGGTCTGAAGCCTTTTTCAGAAAAAAACATCTGTGCTTAATCAAAACAACTATCAAAGGAAGCTTTTACAGTGAGAACATGACCACCTGAACACAGACAGTACCCTCTGGCAAGGCACTGAACCTGGGTGGCATTAAGCTGTCTGACACCAACACTACCGGCTGCACCACCACGCTATTAGGCTACAACTGTAATGTAAACACTTCTGAACCTTCCCCATTTTCTTTCTTTATTACTAATGCTAAGCTGTGATGTATGATGCACTGGGCTTAAGGAACAGGCACTGGGGAAATGCCCAACGATGCAAAGCCAACTATGATCGGGATTTCCAGAGAGCATAATGGGCCCTAATCTCTGGGAGGAAGGGGTAGCAAAAATCTCCATCTGCTCAATGGACAACTGTGCCAGCTCTCACCCTGTCTAATCAGTAGCTTTAAGAGTCAGTGATCGGGCACAGTAAGTGGTTGTGAACTGGCAACAACGGCACAGAGGAAAACGTTTTGGTGTTAACAGGTTTACTGCTACAGCGAGCTGCTACTCTGCTGTTCATTGTAGATTATTTTAGCAGCTTGTAGTCCATAGCAATCTAGCTCATATGTCACAGTTAGCCATGTGTAAGATTTCGATTTTAATAGCTGAGTTTTGAGTTGCATTATCATATTCTAAATGGATTATATAAAGATATCTATGTAAGTGATTATATGTATGTATGCTTACATTAAGCATACACTAAGCTTGATAGCACTGAATGCGGGTTCTGCTCTATAGCAGGAGTCAACAAACCACTAGCCTGAACACCTGAGACCTTACGCGTGGTAATTTTTTCTTTTACTTGGCCAGCAGACAATCGACTCGACAGACTGCTAACCTAGCACTCATTACTGTCATCTGTGCGTTATTCTACCCCTAATTAATACCAATCTTTCTGTATAAACACATTTCTGCATAGTCATTAGCACATCACATATTTAGGTTAAATCCAAATGAAAGTTTCATCATTTTTGTGATGTTTGGTAGAGGCTCATAAAAAAAAAATAGTGTGCACTAGTAAAAAAAATTATTAATTGTATGTTGTTGGTATAGCACCATGAAACGAAAATGCAAAGAAATTATTTTTAAACATTATTTTCTTGAGGAGACCATTAAAAGGTTAAGGGACTGACAACATTTGTTTTTATTAAATAATTGAGATTCTAGCACTGTGCTAATTAGTTGTATACAATTTCCTGAAGTAAGTCACTCGGTTTTGGCCGCAGCAGTAAACCACACTAGCCCACTACAGCTGAGATCTGGGGTTAGAAATTCTGTGTGTGTGTGTGTGGGTCACAAGCCGAAAAAATAATTAGGTTTAAGTCAGTAAAAGGGCACTCGGTAAAGTCTGTGCCAATTCAGGTCTGCGGACCAGAAGAAGCAAATAAAACAAAACCACAGTTAGAAGAAACAAATGCAAATACTGAATTTACATGAGTGAGGTGAAATGCATAGTGAGAATGGAAATTATTTAAATGATGAGTGGGACGAAATGCCGGTGGGGAAACAACAAAGCGGAGGTTTGGGACGATTCATTCCCTAGACACAGAAAGTTAATGACAGGGTAATGGAAAATAATTCCATCCAGGTATGTCTATGAGGAGCAGGGACTCGGGGATGGATGATGTAAATGCTAGACGCAGGACTCTGAATAACAAGTGCAAAATAGCAGAGCGAATCCTCAACAACAACAGTGAAAAAAACATGACACACAAGTTGGACTTGACGTTTATAAGTTGGGGGTTTACGGCTTACCTGTTAATGAACTCCTCGTAGCAGGAATAGATAGCAGCCAGACACACGGCCACCAGGTTTGGAAGAACCCGAGGATGAGGGCACTGTCCAGTGGGGCCGTGCATGCTAAAACAGATACAGACATACATATTAAATACACATTACGACACAAACTAACATCATAAGAGATAAAAGCTCACACACACACACACACACACACACACACACAAAGGTACAGGACACAAAACGACCACACCTGCCACACAGGTCATTCGTAATCCAGAACAAACAGGGTGTGCAGGAGTATGTAAACATAAATGTGATAGGAAAGTCTGCCTGTGTACATATATAGGAATACATGCAAAAGCAAACTCAACTTATGTAAAATGTTTCCTTAAATGTTTAGTATAACTATAAAATAAACACAGTAATGTGATAATATTTTTGCCCCCATTCCTATTGCCAGTTAATCCATATTCATCACACTGATCATTATCAGAAACATGATATTATGCAAACACCACATTTTGTAAAACTTATTTATTTATTTATTTGGATTTTAACGTCATGTTTTAATCCTTTGTTTACATTCATGACAGGACAGGTAATTACTGGTTACACAAGGTCCATCAGTTCAAGTTTGTAATGTCAATTTTGTATCTCCAATTCACCTCACTTGCACGTCTGTGGGAAGGAACCGGAGCGCCCAGAGAAACCCCACGCAGACACGGAGAGAACATGCAAACTCCACACAGAAAGGACCCGGACCGCTCCACCTGGGAATCAAACCCAGGACCTTCTTGCTGTGAGGCGACAGTGCTACCCACCGAGCCACCCCATTTTGTAAAACATAATTTTATACATCCATCATGTTTGTTCCCCTTGTAATTTGTATATTTGGCTGCTTTAAGAAGTCGCTACAGCAGATTATTCTGGTTCATGTACCTGATTTGACACAGTTTTGACACCCGATCCCCTACATATTGTAGTAAATGGAAACAAAACGTCTCCATTAGGTTTTTGTTATGGCACACGACCTTAAACATTTAAATGTTGGGGTTTCTGTCTATAAATAAGTAAATATGAACATTAAAATGATATTTAAAGAGGCATATTTGTTTTGACACCCTTAGCAGACAGTGTGCTTTACTCCTATCACAGTGGATGTTTGTTCACATTCATACGTAACAGTTCTCACCTGTGAATAAACTTCTTGACTACCTCCATCCCAGCATTGAGTTCATTTAAAGCCAAAATGTACTCCTGAGTAAAGAGGCGCAGTCTGGGGCACTTCCCAAAGTCCTGTACAGAGAACAGGGGGGACAGTAGAGGCCGTAAAATGAGTTATTAATGCAAACATGTGGCCTGTGATGGACTGTAAATGCTGTAAATGGTGACCACTCACCATATTGTGTTTGAGAATTCTCTGGACCACCGGAGTAAACACTTCAATCACCACCATGGACCGGGGACGCTCACGACAGTGCTGCAGAAACAAACACACCTTCTGCATGATGTACACCAAACAAAGCCTGCAGGGTTGTTTTGTTTTTTAAATAACAGTTTTTGTACATGTTAATGGACCTGTAATTTACAAAATGTAAAAAAAAGGCATGTGCAATTGCTTTCTGCAGCCAGATGGAAGTCTTCCTTCCTTCTTTCGTCTTCCTTGTGGAATCATTTTTGAGATAATTTGAGCCTTCTTGCATACACAACACCTATAACGTCCAGTCAGGAGACTGTAATAATTATTCTAAAAGCACTTTTTAAGTAGTTTAAGGAACATTATGGATGTGTCCCTTTTGTTAAGGCCAGCATCATTTCAGCTTCAGTTTTAATTTCTTGACTGTCACATTTGCTTCCAAAATTGAACATTTATAAAAATTCCATCCTTTAATCTACCAATGCAATGTTTCCTGTCTTACCACATAAGCTTGAAGCATAATAAATTTACCTTAACAGAGTTGAGGATGAAGTTTCATTTAATAAACCAGAGTTTAGTTTTAGTTTTTGGGGGGTTTTAAGGACATTTCAGACCATAGAAATTGCATTCTAATATCTTTTCATATCATTTTAATGCGTTGTCTTTAGCTGACAATTTTTGACCTGCCTGTCAAGTCTTTACAAATGAATTAGGCCCTGGTGAGTTAATTAAGTTTTGAGCCTTCACAACTGAAGAGGTGTCCTAGATGCATGCTACATTTATTATTTTTAAGTTTATTTAATATAAGGTGATTGTACATCAGTTAGAAACAAATGGTGTATTTGTATTAGCTTGTAACTTTTACATACAATTATATTTCAAGGAATTATTACAGTCACAAAAGTGATATAGTTCTGCTTTATACATGGTTATATACTAACTGGCCACATAATTATGAACAGCATATTAATATTAAAAAAGACCCCTTAGAACAGCCTTTAAACACTGTGGATTGGATTCCAGAAGTTGTTGCAAATATTCCTTTAAAATAACAGTGTCTTACGCAACTGCTGAATATTTGTGGCTGTACATACATGCTGCAAATCTCCTGTTCTACCAGATTCCAGGATTTCGTCAATAGATAAAAATCTGGTGACTTAAGAGGAAGCAAAATCCAAGCAGATTTTATCATGATGTTCATACAACTGGTTTAAGGTAGCTTGTGCTTTATAACAGGGCACATTATCATGCTAGAAGTAGCCACAATCACTTATGTTGTTTTTGCCAAACTCTCACCCTACCATCTGCATGTTGTAGCAGAAATCTACATTATTTAGACCAGGGAGCTGATATCATACTTCAACTTTCCAGATCAGGTGAGCCTGTGCCTACTGTAGCTTCAGATTCTTAGCTGATTTTTTATTCTACTCCTGATACTTAATGTAAACATGAACTGAAGCTCCTGACCCGTGTTTGTATGATTTCATAAACTAAGCTGCTGCCACTGATTGGATTATTATATAAAAGAACAGCTGTTTTTAATAAAGTGGTTGGTGACTCAATGTAATAAAACTACAAATTACAAAAAAGGATTTATAATTTTTTTTTATAATTTAAAGAGTATTTGTTATTTTATTTGTACTCAATTAGAAAACGAAACAGAAGTAATAAATGATACTGAAATTAAAACTGTTTTAGTCAATCATGAAGTGCTGACACAGATATTTAAATGTACAAGTGTCACAGTTTCAACCTGATTTACGTAAATACCACAAACCCAGACAGTTTTTCTGCTGTACTGCTCATGTATTGGAAACAGCCCATTTACACAGACATTTCCTTATTAGAGTCTCATTCTTAAACCTCTAAATTCATGCTATATAGTTGGGTACTTTTAACATTTATTGTTTGTTTATCAGGATTTTAACGTCATGTTTTACACTTTGGTTTCATTCATGACAGGAACGGTAGTTACTCATTACACAAGATTCATCAGTTCACAAGGTTATATCAAACACAGTCATGGACAATTTTGTATCTCCAGTTCACCTCACTTGCACGTCTTTGGACTGTGGGAGGAAACCGGAGCACCCGGAGTAAACCCACGCAGACACGGAGAGAACATGCAAGCTCCACACAGAAAGGACCCGGACTGCCCCACCTGGGGATCGAACCCAGGACCTTCTTGCTGTGAGGCGAAAGTGATACCCACTTAGCAACCGTGCCGCCCCTTTTAGCATTTATTATCAGACAAAAACAAGTACAGTGTTAAATCCATGTTACTGATTTATCTACAACATTTTTTGTTCAGATGTGATGTGTATAATTTGTGTACATTGAAAAAATTGTGTACTTGTAACATTTATTAATGGGAATCGACTTTGAGGCTTTAAATAAATGTAAGTTTTAGGTGAATGGTTTTATTTTCTCAGTAAAACTATTATTTTAAAAATGACCCCGTGTTGTACTTCCATTTAATCCATAAAAAAAACTCCTATCTTTTAACTCACCTCTACTATACACACACAAAACATTCTCTATGTTAACTTGTACACTTATTGTTCCTAAGAAGTGAATAAGTGTCCAATCACTCAGCTGTGTGGGGTTTTGTAGTCTGGTAAGAGGTTGTAGTAGTGATGCACCTTACCTTACAGAAGAATTCACACAGGTCAGGGGGAGGGTGGTTGTTTTCCAGTAGAGGAGCAATCGCCTGCAGGCAGATCACACTCCTATTAATTATCTCTCTCTATCTTACACACACACACCTAAACACTACATTAAAAAAACCCTGGGACAGTAGGTAAAACAATAGGTGATCATATTTAATTAAACAGATCACAAACTAATCAACTTTATACTCTGTTGTATATACAATTGCAATCCGAAATAAGAGAATAGAATAGAGTGCCTTTACGGTCATATTTACATACTTGTTTGTAAGCTGGGTTCAAAGCAAAGGGTCAGAAATTGTACTACATCCCTGGAGCAGAGAGGGTTAAGAGCCTTGCTCAAGGGCCCAACAGTGGCTGCATGACAGAGCTGAGATTTGAACTCTCAACCTTTCAATCGATAGCCCAAAGCTCTACCCACTAGGCTCCCACTGTCCCACATAAATAACACCCCCCCCCCCCCCCCCCCCCCACCCCACCCCACCAAAGGAAATAAGGAATTATAACCCTAAACTTTACTGCAGAGCTTAAATTTGCTTTAATTGAAGTCATTCTTAGTTAAATGATTCAGCAAATGATTTTATATTTATGTTACAATTCTTTCTGCATTTTTGACAAGCCTAGCAAAGTTTGGGGAATAAAAAGGTAACAATTCATATAAATTATTTAATAAGACGAAACTTCCAAACCAGCTCAGTTTAAAAACCACCCACCCACAACACATTCCACAGTTTGAATACGTCTGCCCTGTGTTATTACACATCAGTTTAGATCATGTTTCATGTTCTATTTTCATTCATTCAACATTTTCTAAACATTAAATACTTATTTTACAGTGTGAAAACACCCCAATATGTTTATTATCTTTTTTAGAAGTAGAAGCCAAATATATATTTCAGTAAACCCACTCACCACAATGATGCTCTCATGGTCCTGGGCACTGAGGTTGGTGTTCTGAGAAGGAAGTGACACAGACGTTTTACTTTTAGCTTTGTGTTTCCCTTTTAAAGCCACACAGCAATGAATAGACAGTCGAGAACTCTGCTTCACGTCAGCCCGATCATTCTGCACTGTGCTGCTTCATCATAGTATATATCTTTATAACGATCGTGGCTAACCAAGGCTGAAACTGATTCACTTACATAATAGATGTTACGATGTGAATCTTACTGTGAAATATGTAAGTAAAATTATGTGGTTTTCTATAGTTTAAGCTAATATTTTACTTAAGAAGAAACCTTAGGTTACATCTAACAGCACACATTTCTCTTTTGGCAAAAGATCATACAGTAAATTATATTCACTGGATGTTCTTTAAACCAAACGTTTCTTCATGTCTTCATAGAGCTTGCTTTGTGCACAGGGGCACAGTCATGGTGGAACAGGAAAGGGCCTTCCCTAAATTGTTGCTACAAAGTTGAAAACAATCATTCCTTTATATAATTATTTTAATACACCTGTTGCAGCTGTTGTAGGTAAAACCCATGAGTTCAAAAATTAGGGGTGTCCCAGTCAATCTATCAGTGTGGATTGAGAAAAGCCTGAGAAATGTAAAATCTAGCCTCATGTCAAGATTTCAACAGGTAAGTAGAAACAAATCCAACACAAATGCAGTTTTTTGCTGCTTATTATGTTCAAATTATAGTTTCATTAATATTTAAATGCATTTAAATACCAAATCCTAAACAGTTTAATTTTGCTAAATGGCTGACGATAAGTTTTACCTCAGCGAGCAGAGTGGAGATGATGTGCAGAGGCGCCTGGTGGATGGACTCGTCCTGCAGCGGTGAGTTAAGAGCCATGTCCACCAGAGCTCGGATCTCCTTCAGCACCACGTCCCAGCGGCTCGGGTTATTCAGAACCTTACGGTACTTATAGATCTTTTTCTGTTTACAGGAATGGAAAATGAAGAGCTTCACACAAACTAATCATGGTAATTGACACTGTGGTGATGAGGCACTTATTCTGCCCTGCTTTTCCTGATTTATCTAGGCTTGGAACCAGCAGTGAGCGTGATTTTTTGTGTTATTTTTTTTGTCTCAATCACGCTGTTCTAACACATGCAGAATGTGACTTGCCATTGTTTTGCTGACAAAAGCAGAAATGTCTGTAATCAAAACATCTCAAGACGTCTTGATTGCAGAATACACATACAAAAATGTATTTATTATTTATTTATTAGGACACCATTGTTTAACGTAATGTTTTACACACTTTGGTTACATTCATGACAGGACAGGTAGTTACTGGTTACACAACAAGTCATCAGTTCAAGTCACGGACAATTTATTGTCTCCAATTCACCTCACTTGCACGTCTTTGTTCGTTTGTTTGTTTGGTTTTTCTAACGCCTTGTTTACTCTGTTGAGTTATTTCAAGGCAGGACCGGTTATTTGGGGCAGGAATTTATTGCGTTTATAAAAAAGTCCTCAAGTTTGTATTTGTAAGAAAGTTTATGATCATGTTTGCATTGTTTCTGGTAAAGATATTACTTATAGAGTCAGTTGTTTTCAGTCTCTCTCTCTGTTATATTTAACACATTCTTTGTACTGTGGGAGGTAACCAGAGCTCCCGGAGGAAACCCACACAGACACGGAGAGAACATGCAAACTCCACACAGAAAGGACCCGGGCCGTTCCACCTGGGAATCGAACCCAGGACCTTCTTGCTATCCACCGAGCCACCGTGCCACTCCATAAAAATAAAAAAAAGTCATATTGTAATACATCACATCTTAGTAAATATCTGGTTGGTTGGGAGTTTTACAAACCACTAGTTTTATTCACACTTTACCTGCTGTTCCACATTTACAGAATTTGATTTGTAGATTAGCTTACCTTCCACTGAAGAGAGTGAAACCACTGGTCTCGCAGATAGCTGTTGGCAGCCTGTAAACGGACACACACACACACACACATCAGTAACCTGATACAATGTGAACATTAACAGGTTTTCTTTACAACTATAGAAGCTGTCCAAAAAAAAATCTAAATGCTGGAATGCAGACCAACATCTGAAGAATACAGTACTTAAATATTGCCCTCAACTTTACACTGATTAATGTTTATAGTGGTCTATAATTCTAAAAAGTCAATTATTGTAATATGTACATGCAGATAGGTCATGCTGAAGAATAGTACCTGCAAAAGGACAGTCCCTCCAGGGACACTAAGCTGGACACAGTATTTGGGAGCGTTGTCCCAGGACAGCAGCTGCAGGTCCTCTATAGAACTGTAGGACAGCGCGTTTTCCATATAACCAGTGGGCTAAAGATACACACAGAAAAAACAGGATTCATTTCATATGCAGCCGTGTTTGTGTGTAATTTCATATGCAGCCATGTTTGTGTGTAAAATGTAGCCAAGCCGTAGCCTAGTGGTTAAGGCACTGGACTAGTAATCAGAAGGTTGCTGGTTCAAGCCTCACAACTGCCAGGTTGCTGCTGTTGGGCCCTTGAGCAAGGCCCTTAACCCTCAATTGCTCAGACTGTATACTGTAACTGTAACGTATGTCGTTTTAGATAAACGCGTCTGCTGAATGCCGAAAATTTAAATTTAAATGTGTCATCTTATGCAGACTATACACTGAGCAAGCTTGAACTGCAAAATATAAACTTACAAAATCAATAAATAAATGAAAAAACTCTTAATTCATTCTTTTTTGGTCTGATTTATTAGGAATCTGGGTGCACCGATGAGACCCGACTTCAAATCTCAGTGGTGCTATCGGCCAGCCGGGCATCTACAGACGTGACTGGCTAGGTCTGATGCCCTGACCAGGGTATACCTACCTAGTGCTCAGTGTTTCCTGAGGAAAACAGACCCTCCGCAACACTAAAGGACAATAAAATGATAGAATTATACTGTGATAAGGAACCCCTATTAAAACCCTAATTAAAAATTATGTATTTAGCATACTGACAGTAAAGCTCTTGCAATGTTCATGCAGCACTTACTGAAGCCCCTAACATGCCTACGACATTATGCATAACTGGGTAAACCAGATTACTTTAAAGATTTTAGTCACTGTATACAATAGCAGAATTCAAAAAAAGGAAAAATATTGCACAGGTGCCTCCCTAGTAATTAGCTAAATGCAACATCATTACACACAATTCTTCAGGCCTCCCAAGGAGTTTGGAGGACCCTGCTACGTCCTTCTTTGCCACTGTCTCTTTTGGCTTGCTGAACAGGGGTTTTTGGTCTGTTATTACAATTATCTGTTAATCTGTTAATAACTCAGTTTTTGGGAGCATTTGGTTTAGCTGTTGATGCGAAAGATTCTGGTGTATTTGGTATGAGGATCTAAAACCATTCAATGTAACAAATAAGCAAAAACAAAGAGGAAAAAGGAATCAAATACTCAAACGTCACTGTTCACGCACGTTCTTTTATGTGTTCTTACTCAGCAAGTTCTTTAAACACAGTGGCGTACAAATAGATTAATAATAGCACAGCTGCTGTTTTATGATTTGTAATATACAAGCCAAAGAACAGAGTGTGTGGTGTGTTTGATATTTACTTTCTGCCAAGTTAATGCTAACCGTGTATATTACACTTCTAATAATTACACTTTTAAATACATATTTTTTAGTAAATTTTAAAAGATTCAAAAAGTCACACAATATATTTCAATCACAAAAAGCTAGAGAAAACTGGACTGTTTGCATGGTTGTGTCATCACACTCAAAAGCTAATCCTAAATATGCGCCGACTTATGCCAGTCATTACAGGAAAGATTATAGACCTCCTAGTTTTTGCCACCACATGTATTCTTGGTACTGAGTTCTTTCTCTGCAAGATACAGAAAGAATGACTTCGTTTGTCCATTTTACATTCTACTACTAACAAACAGAACATGTATTTGTATGTGCTGTCTAATCATCAGTAGTTGTTTTAGCATTCACAACCAAGACCGAAATATTGAATGCAATGGATGCACATTCGACCTTTAAAATGAGCAATATGTAGTGCATTAAGTGTAATGAGCATTCTGAAATGTTCTAAGGAACCGTGGTGGCTTATTGGTTAAAGACTAGTGATGGGAAAGCTTGTTGATTCAAGTCCCACAACAGCCAAGTTGCTAATGCTGGGCCACTGGGCAATTGGTTGCACTGCACCAGTCACAACTGCAAGCCGCTTTGGATTGAAGTCACTGTTAAATGGCGTAAACGTAAATGCTTTATTTCACTCTGAAAACAGATCCATGTGGAGTGAGAACTGCTGGTTGACTCAGGGTTTTAGCGTAACCACTACGTGGTGGTAATGGATTAAAGCATTCTGTGTATCTTTGGCATTTCGTTCATTATAAACCAGCATGTACAGAGATACTTAATCATCCTGTAAAAAGGGGCAATTCGAATAAGCCTCTCCAAGTTCTCCATGATATGGAAGATGAGATGGGAGAACCCAGGGTACACCCATGGAAAAAAAAAAAACATGGTCCTTACAGAAAGTGACCAGAGATGCCATGATTCCAATGTAATGTTTGTTTGTTTGTTTGTTTATTAGGATTTTTAACGTCATGTTTTACACTTTTGGTTACATTCATGACAGAAGATACACAAGATTCATCAGTTCGCAAGGTTATATCGAACAGTCTTGGACAATTTAGTGTCTCCAATTTACCTAACTTGCATGTCTTTGGACTGTAGGAGGAAACCGGAGCGCCCGGAGGAAACCCACGCAGACACGGGGAGCACATGCAAACTCCACACAGAAGGGACACGGACCGCCCCACCTGGGGATCGATCCCCGGGACCTTCTTGCTGTGAGGCGACAGTGCTACCCACTTAGCCACCGTGCCGCCCCTCCTATGTAATGTGCAATGTGTCTTTGTTTCATGTTTATAAATGCATAACTTTTAGTGGACAGTTCATGTTGTGTGGTGATTCTCTGCTGCCGTTTTTGACATGGTGATCATGCCATACAATCACAACCTTACTGTCTAACAAACCCTGTCTCAAAAAGTAAAACCGTCGAGCATTAAAAAGTAAGGTCCACATCTTAAACAAAGTCATATTTCGAGCACTACTGTGCTTCTGTGGTTAGTTTAGCTTTACCTGAGCTGGCCGCTGATCTGAAAATGACTGTAACTGACTGTAACGAGTAAGCATTCCTGTTATTTATCACCCGGGCGTCTGCATCTCATCTTTCAGCCTCACTAGGTCCTGCCTGTAGAGCTCGTGGTCACATGGCTACAAATGTCAACAGGCTGTTCCCAGTCTCCATCTCTCTACAATAGAACACGGAAGCTGTTCCTTTATTAGCACCCCCCCCCCGCTCGGAGAGCTCGGTTACGGGCTCTTCCATTATGAGAGGCGGCCTCCCCCTGACGTTGAACAAACAAGGCTATTACTTGATTTGCGCCGTCCTCCCTGTAGAGTCACACCGAACCGCAGTTCCTGTATTTGTGTCAGGCACCCCGGACTTGTTTTTGTGTCCTGATTCGCCTCTGTCTGACATTCCCGCCCTCCCTCTGTTAGATAGTAAAACACCCTCTTCTTATATTCATACATAAGTACTTTTGTAGCAGATCGATGGATTATCTGATGGATTAGCCGCAGACATGAAATGTGCATCATCACACATGCTGCATGTGAGGAGACCGATGACCAAACAAGGGGGGAAAAAAGAACGAAAAGCAAAGAGAGAGAGACAGGTCTGTTGCAGAAGCAGTCACATCCTTAAAAAAAAAAGGATGGGGGGATAAAAAGTCAATACGTGAGTGTGGAATAAGTGTACGGCGAGGCTTGGAGCCTCTTAGCCCAGTTGTCATAGTGACAGTATCCTGAACGACAGCCTGCCGAGGTAATTCTGCTCCGGCTTCGATCTGCAGCCATCACCCTTCTCCCCGTACCCGTCTCCTCCTCTACCTTCTCTAGCGCCCTCCGTCCTCCCCGCTTCTGCCTCATCGCATCCCGTCCCTTGTTATGCTGCAATTCTTCCTTAAAGGAGCTCTTTTCACTACAGGTTGCCATAGAAACAAAGATGAAAAAGAGACATATGTTTTTCGTTGTTGCCAAGGAGATCCAGATGGAAAAAGGATGGGAGGGAAAAAAAAACAAAACACATCAGTATATTCACATGCTGTTGCAGAATATTATGGACTGGATGAACCATAAATCGATGCAGCTTTTTTTTCTCAGTAATCGGGAAATCATGAAGCTACATCAGTTATTAGTGAGTAACCATCATGGAGGGACCGACCATGACACACACATACCAAACGCTGAAAACGTAGCTGGAGCCTTCATGAAAAATAAACACACAGACACAATAAATAATGTAAAATACAAACAAAACAGAAACAACAAAAAAGTATAATGGCTCATCTGTATTTGGCTCATACTATATATATATATAGTCCATTTTATCAGCTTCACTTATAGAAGCACTTTGTAGTTCAACAATTACTGACTGTAGTCTATTTCTCTGCATACTTTTTAACCTGCTTTCACCCTGTTCTTCAATGGTCAGGACCCCCACAGGACCACTACAGAGTAGGTACTATTAACTCCATCAGCACTGCTGTGTCTTATCCACTAATACCAGCACAACACACAGTGTCAGAGTCACTGCAGTGCTGAGAATGATCCACCACCTAAATAATACCTGCTCTGTAGTGGTCCTGTGGGGGTCCTGACAATTGAAGAACAGGGTGAAAGCAGGCTAAAAAAGTATGCAGAGAAACAGATGGACTACAGTCAGTGATTGTAGAACTACAAAGTGCTTCTATATGGTAAGTGGAGCTGATAAAATGGACAGTGAGTGTAGAAACAAGGAGGTGGTCTGATCAGTGTGTGTGTGTATATATATTATAAACACAGCAAACTTGTGATATAGTGTGTTTACGTTTTCATTTAGGGTCAGCTTTTACATCGATGACCCTTCCTGAGAAAACCCTCTGTATTTTTACCCAGGCTTGGAGCTGGCACTAAAAGTGCACTGACCTCCCAATGGCTAGACGTAGCCATAACCAATTCTGTTTAGGTAAATGCCAGCCGGCCGATAGCACCGTTGAGATTCAAACCCTGGACCTCAGCAGTAGTTGGCTGGTACATTTTACCGCTGAGCCACACAAGCATGCTTGTGTTTCTACACTAATGGTGTTAATATTTTGCATCGTGCTCATAACGACACAGATGTTGTCAGGATGAGCTTTCATACAGAGACTTGATTCATCTCTATCTGACACTGTATTCAGAATGCAGAACTGGTGTTGCTCAGTGTTTATGATGATCATATTGTTCTACTTTAATCAATAAAGCATGTGTGTTTTTTTAATATGAAGCCTGGTGATGTATTTTATATTTTGATGGGATGCTGTAAGCTTGTCAGCTATCGATTAACTGTCGACCAATGTCAGTCAAAAGAAATTGGCAACACCTGCATCGTCTTCAATTTATTACAGGTTAAAAATGAGTTGCAAGACTTCTTCCCTACTGTACCAACTTTGGGTTGTAATTGTGGTTTTGTTTTTAAACACAGCCTTTGAAACGCTGCCTGACATGCACACAAATGCTGATGGAAATGCAAACAAAATGCAAATGGGATCAGGTCCAAGTGTCAAAATGTCATCGAACACGTTTGTTATAATTCCACTGAAGAGGAAAGATCAGCATAAACCACAAGCTCGGCTCGGTCGTCATGTTCCTGATTCACACCTAATGTAAACTGCAGAGCGCAGCCGAGGCAAAGTGCAAGACATAAGCAGGAATCTAAATCAACTCGGCCGTGCTGAGAGCGAACAGGTTCAATAAAACCTGATGCTCGCAGGCAACCTCGGCCAGCAATAAAATGGCTTTGTACACAGAGCGACAGAGAAAACACACAGCAGACGAGCCATTATACTTAACCTAGCGCAGATAGCATCTGCATCACTTTCGGTCTTGGCTGTGGTTATTATATAAAGCTTTTTTTTTTTTTTTTAAAGCTACGTTGCAACAATTCCATGTGGTTTACAAACACACTAGGTCATCATTTCCCATGAAAGCACCTGTGCTTACTTTAGATTTACACACGTATTTACCTTCCAACACTGTAAACACATCAGGAGTGCCGGGTCACAGTAACTAACCTTTAAAGTAACAAAGAATCTTACATTTCTAGTTCTTTTAATACAAAATAATACTTCAAACCTTTGGAGTAATAACAAATAAAAATTAGTTTTGTGTGTATCAGTGACCAATTAATCTTCCTTTATCTTTAGTTTGACCTTATTCACTGTTTAACATCTCTAAATAAATGATTGATTTCATATTTTATGACTTTCCCTAATTTAATCAAAACAACCAGGTTTAAAAAGTTGCATCAGTGTTCTTTCAGGGTCAGTTTAACTCCAGGCTGTTTTAGCTGCATAAAACCTAAATAAATCACAATATTTACACACATTTAAAAGTTGTTTTAATTGTTTTGGATACAACTCCCTAGCAGACCTCTTAGATCACAGCAATGTAAAGCTTGCTTGACTTTGGACAGTGTCACCCATGTTCTACAAGCTTTAAATTCATACCAGACCTGTTTTTTGTGGTTCTTGGTAAAGCCTAAAAACCCTTCGTAAACAAAGCCATTGCAGATTAAACTACAGGTCTGTAATACACTGAATTTTTTTCTGTACTGGTTGAAGTTACATACTTCCTTGTATGTGGTTAAATGCACCCCATAAGCACAAGTAAACCTACTACTGTTTCCTTTATGTCATGTAGTTCACCTTCCTTTCACACTTAAAAACTATTAAATATTGGTGAACCTTCACTTGACCCTCTAACAAACTGCACTTGTGTGTGGATTTGGTGAAATAAATGTATAAACCTTAATGTTTTCCACGTTTCTATCGTCAGTCACAACTGAATGACATTTGGCTGCCTGTTGAGTTTTGATCCTTGACTGTCACTATGCAAACGTGGATAAGGAAAAATAATATTAACTATTTTTTTTTTTTTTTACAGTTAACCTTTTTTAACCTTTTCTCCACCCACAGTCGTCATCAAGAAAAAAATTCTGAGCTGATTCATTTAGAAATGTGTTCTCATTAATTATAATTTCAGTTTCACACCGGCTTAAACCTGCTGCTGTCATCAATTCTGACTTGACTGGCAACATTTTTTGATTTACCAGCAGTCTCCAAAATGTATTTAGAAACACAGGAGGTGTTCTGCTACATACAGTACAATCGTTACTTAAACTCTTGGTGCATTTAAACACAGTTTAAATTCTGTTTAAGTTACCCACATCAAAATGTTAATCCACTAGAGATTTTAGGAATTATGTTCATTTGAACAGACTGATTTGTTTTTAACCAAAGAAATGACCAAATGCTTTACTTAGGTGTAAAATTATCATAGTATTTTGGGTCACTGGGTCCTGCCACATAATCCAAGTATGCTTCGACTTCATTTTCTTCAGGTCGTGATGCAGCGAATCATCACGCCATCACAAGAGCACTGTTTAACTGTTGGTGCTTAGGAACCTGCATGTATGAACAGTGTTTTATGGACAGCACACTAGAAACACCAGCATAAAAGCTTAACAAATGAACTTCAAATGCACACGTAAGCATGAACTACTAACATTTACAATAAATAAAAAAACTAATGAAAACCAGTGTCAACTACTTTTATTATTAAATTTAATAATAAATATTAAAATACCCAGAAAATGTTAAAAATCATAATATGTATGTATATTTCTAAAAAGCAGTTTTCTTAAAAAACAAAGAGTACAAGTGGGTAAACTTTTCCAACAGTGCATCGCATGACCTACAATAACCTGTGGCTGAATTCGCTGTCATTTCCAGAAAAACTACAGCAGTCTCAGTTTCAGAACGATTGTAAATAGACGAGAGTCTGTGTAGAAATGTCAGCCGAACAACACCGGGCCTGAAGAAAGCTTGGAAAGAACTTAACATCCAAGAAAAAGTGGTGACAATAATGGTGATTCTTTACAAAAAAAAAAAGGCAAGAAAAAATATATATGTTTGTTCCACGTGAATTTATCAGTGCAGTAGAAAAATGAACTAGGGCTTCAACAACCGACTGATAAAATCTATCAAAATGTTATAATCAGTTAGTCTATGATAAATTTCACTTTCTGTTGTAACTTTAAAGCTCCGTTAGCACCTTTAGTTCATTATAAAGTTTTTGTTTGTATTTCTAATTTCTTTCTGAAAATGTTTTAATGTGTTTAATATGTTGATCTTGAACTGTTAAAATCTTGATATTCAAATAAGTTTAAGTTATATGGACAGTAATACATCACAAACTTTTACACACATTTAAATGTTGTTTTAATTGTTTTGGATAGTATCTCCCTAGCAGACCTCTTAGACCATGGTAATGTAAAGCTTGCTTGACTGTGGACAGTGTCAGTCATGTTCTACAAGCTTCTAATTTCCTGTTTTTTTGTGGTTCTTGGATTACATATTAACATTTTCTGAGATTAAGTTATCTGGACAGTAAAACATCACAAGTGGTGTATGTGGTTGAGTGGCCTATAGGGCATCTCGTATAAATGATTTGGTTTAATCAGTTTTTGAGACAGAAGTGTAGAGCAGTCATTTATTTTGTGATGTGAGTAAATATAATAAATTGTAAAGAAATACCAAATGCGCCAGCTCACCCGTGTCCTCAGCTGAGTTTTTTTTATTCATGTACAAATGACTAAATAACTTTTTTAATATATGGTTGAAACCATGTGGGAACCACTTGTGTGCTGCTCTTTAAAAGTGGATAAACAGTGATGGGGGGGGATGTATATATACACCGATCAGCCATAACATTAAAACCACCTCGTTTCTACACTCACTGTCCAGGTGGACCTTGTACTAGATACTAGGTAGGAGTGTGGAGGAAGAGTGGACAGTGAGTGGACATGGTATTTAAAAACTCCAGCAGTGCTGCTGTGTCTGAGCCACTCATACCAGCACAACACACACTGACACACCACCACCATGTCAGTGTCACTGCAGTGCTGAGAATGATCCACCACCTAAATAATACCTGCTCTGTGGGGGTCCTGACCATTAAAGAACAGCATGAAAGGGGGCTAACAAAGTATGTAGAGAAACAGATGGACTACAGTCAGTAATTGCAGACCTACAAAATTTTCCTATATGGTAACTGGAGCTGATAAAATGGACAGTGAGTGTTATGGCTGATCGGTGTAGTTACTAGTAAGATGTCAGTAACCGGTATGCCGAATACTCTCTGCCGAAAGCTCTGATATTGATAAAGAAAATGGAAAAACAGACTCAGCACTTAGGATTCTGGTCTAGCAATCGTAGGGTTGCAAGTTCACATCCTGCTTCTACCGAGTTTCCACTTACAGACTTGTGAGCAACGTCCTTAACCTTTAAATGTCAGTAGCTTTAAATAAAAGAATCTGGCAAATGAATGAATGTAAACACAACTTCATCATGTCTAGAATATGTGTCACTAGTGTTCAGTAACTGTTGATCTGATGACTGATGTATGGTGACCTGAACAACAAAGCAGAAAACAAGGTAAGAAAAAGTCTAGACTCTAAACCCTGTATTTTAGGTTCTGGAGGCAGAGGTCTCGCCAGGACAGAGCTGGTTCAGTCCTGCGGTGCAGAAATTTTCAGCTGCTCATATGATGGAGCATGAGGAAGCTCATGTAGTCTGCGTGCCATATGATCAGCTGAGGTTTCTCTGACCACTCTTTATTTATGCTTTCAGTCTTTCAGATCTAACTTAAATGATTCACAAGTTTTATGCAATTCACACAATTAATATACATGTTAGTAGAGTTTGGTCCGACCAAACTTTGGGTGTAGTTATATGATATTCGACTTCTCTCTGACTAAACAGTTGGGTTATTCTTTACAAAGTCAATAACATTTGAAACCAATTCAAACATGACTCGAATACAGAAGCTGATTTTTACGTTCTCCTGAGGACCAACCAGGCCCAGACCTTCAAGGTGAAGTCAGTGATTTTAGTCAGAAAACATTAGAGAGCGAATAAACTTGAGTTGAGTTTTAAACCTGTTAGTTGTTAACTAAAGAAAACTCTGTTCCTCATAAACACTGACCACCTTGGTCGTTGTTCAGGGAGGGTGTTGAAGGGGGGATTCCTCATAACTAATGCGATTACGATCTCTGCTGGCTGATTGATGGTGCCTGCACAGAGACGGGGATAATGTGTTGACCAGAGTGTGTCTCTCCGTGCACAAAGCTGATCCACATATGAACTCGCCTCGTGCAGGTGAAAAGATGCAGTCGGCTACTGCACACGAGTCGGAGGCGGCGTGTGTCAGTTTCGCTCTCCTCAATCAGCAGTCGAGATCAAGTGAGTAGAGAGGAAGCGTACTGCAGCTGGGTAATTTGATATGACCAAACTGGCAGGAAAATTGGGGGAAAAATGCAAAAAAAAAAAACAAAAAAAAAAAACTGACCACTGCTCATGTAAACAAACGAGCAAATTATTAAGTAAATCAACAGAACAAAAAAGAATGAACATTAGCCCTCGTTAGCCCACCAAGACAGAGACCCGAGTATGAGTCTCAGTGGTGCTTCCAGCCTCGTTGGACACTTTATACACACAGTTGGACGGGTCTGGGGGAGAAAAGGCTGGATGTCAAGTCACCTTTGACTTTACTTTCTGGTAGCTGAAGCACTGGTAGTAGTGGAAAAAAAACAGATAGCATAGCGTGTTCCCTATACTTTTTTAAGGTTTTGTGTAGGAAACTGACACTGGCCAACGGTCCTCAACCAACGGTCCTCAACCAACGGTCCTCAACCAACGGTCCTCAACCAAACGGTTCTCAACCAACGGTCCTCAACCACCGGTCCTCAACCAACGGTCCTCAACCAACGGTCCTCAACCAATAGGTCCTCAACCAACGGTCCTCAACCAAACGGTTCTCAACCAACGGTCCTCAACCAACGGTCCTCAACCAACGGTCCTCAACCAAACGGTTCTCAACCAACGGTCCTCAACCAACAGTCCTCAACCAACAGTCCTCAACCAATAGTCCTCAACCAAACGGTCCTCAACCAACGGTCCTCAACCAACGGTCCTCAACCAAACGGTCCTCAACCAAACGGTCCTCAACCAAACGGTTCTCAACCAATACTCCTCAACCAACAGTCCTCAACCAATAGTCCTCAACCAATAGTCCTCAACCAAACGGTCCTCAACCAACGGTCCTCAACCAACGGTCCTCAACCAAACGGTTCTCAACCAACAGTCCTCAACCAAACGGTTCTCAACCAATACTCCTCAACCAACACTCCAGCGTGTTTTAATGGGGACAACATCGAACAACAAAAGGGGAAAATGAAAAACCATGTATAATAATTAAGAAAACAAAAAATATATAATCAGAAACGGCTTGATCTTCAATAACATCCACTAGCAATAGCTATCAGTCAGACAAACTGTGCTGATACATCTATGTTTCTTCTATCAGATAAATGATTTATAATGTGGTTTTGCTAACCCTGAATATGGTGTTAGTCAACATCATATGCTCACAGCACAAAATAAGTCAATTACCAGAGTGCAAAATGTGATACTGGGTGTTTTAGGCCAGAATTGGTCCCAGTACCAGGATCAGATCATTAAATCTCTAGTGCGAACTACAATACATTCATGTGTATGTATATGTATATGTACATGTATACAGCTGAAAGTCTTTTAGCCATCCCATTTCTACATCAGTTCATTTAAGAAGTCAGGCACTGATGCGAGAAAGGCTGGCTCACCATTGACTTTCTAATTCATCCCAAAGGTATTCATTAAGGTTGATGTGAACTCTCTGTACAGGCCACAATGTTTCTCCAGACCCGACTTATCAAAACATGTCTCTACGGCCCACACTTTGTGCACAAACGTTCAGTTACTCCGGCAGCAAAAAAAAAAAAACCTTGCGCTCCCAGATGTGTTCATAAATAAAATGTGTATAAAATAAACTTTTAGCTACATCAACAGAATATTACATGGACCTTTTGTACGGGAACATTTTAAACAGCTGCTGTGTTACTAACAGTCAGAAAACAAAATTACCGAAACCCGTCCATCCCTGGTTCACCCTGCAATCCTAAAAAAAGCTGCTACGCTTCTTCTGTAAATATTTGTACACCGCACCAGATAAATAGTTTCTCATTAAAATAACACAATCCTCTTTTGGTCCAGATGAAACTGTTGTGTGTCGATGTTCCGAATGAATAAACTTGTTCCTTCTATCCATGTTAAAATAGCTTGAAAAGGGAAGGATTGGTAGAACGAGTCTTTGAAGAAATTTCATGAAAGAGTGACAGGAAGTGGAAAATGGATTGTTATTAAGCAAAATACACATCTGTCTTACAGCTTAATGAAAAGGTTGAGTCACATCGTTCGTATCGTTCAGTGAGATCAGATTTCAGAAGGACACACCATGTACACTAGCTTAGAAAAATAACACTGGCTTTGTTTGACTGAAGAGAACACCGTATGCCTTAAAGTGTGTGGACACGTATTCTTTTAACTGACCATCATTTCCTGACGGTTAACTATTTAATGACAAGCTTATAGTAACCTATTAAACATTAAACACACCACTGGGACGTATATCAACAAGGCTCTGTGCTTCAATGGATAAAAAAAAACAGCTCAACCTAGCAGACGTAGCAGTGACGTTAAACTGTACCATAAACATAAACAGGATGACCAGAAAAAAGTCCAAAATTAGAATTCATGTTTTCAAAAAGAAACCATTTTGTCCATTTTGAGGCATGACCAACTAAAAAGGCCAATCAAATACAGTAATACAGCCGGCATGTCAAAGCTAAAGCAACGAATTCCAACTCTGGTTGACCAAACACGCCATAGGTATATAACCGACGTCATCAACGTGTTGTGTAAACACGGGGCGATGCGTAATACACTCCTCGTGTATAATTTAAACACATTATAGTTTTCTAGTTTGATTTAGAATTGACGTAATGGACTGCTCAAACTGTCAGATTTCTATATTCACCAATCAGCCATAACATTAAAACCCCCTCCTTGTTTCTACACTCACTGTCCATTTTGTAGTTCTACAATTACTGACTGTAGTCCATCTGTTTCTCTGCATGCTTTGTTAGCCCCCTTTCATGCTGTTCTTCAATGGTCAGGACTCTCCCAGGACCACTACAGAGCAGGTATTATTTAGGTAGTGAATCATTCTCAGTAGTAGTGACACTGACATGGTGGTGGTGTGTTAGTGTGTGTTGTGCTGGTATGAGTGGATCAGACACAGCAGCGCTGCTGGAGTTTTTAAACACCTCACTGTCACTGCTGGACTGAGAATAGTCCACCAACCAAAAACATCCAGCCAACAGCACCCTGTGACCACTGATGAAGGTCTAGAAGATGACCAACTCAAACAGCAGCAATAGATGAGCGATCGTCTCCGACTTTACGTCTACAAGGTGGACCGACTAGGTAGGAGTGTCTAATAGAGTGGACAGTGAGTGGACACGGTATTTAAAAACTCCAGCAGTGCAAGCTGTGTCTGATCCACTCATACCAGCACAACACACACTAACACACCACCACCATGTCAGTGTCACTGCAGTGCTGAGAATGATCCACCACCTAAATAATACCTGCTCTGTGGGGGTCCTGTGGCGGTCCTGACCATTGAAGAACAGGGTGAAAAAAAGGCTAAGAAGGCATGCAGAGAAACAGATGGACTACAGTCAGTTATTGTAGAACTACAAAGTGCTTCTATATGGTAAGTGGAGCTGATAACATGGACAGTGAGTGTAGAAACAAGGAGGTGGTTTTAATGTTATGGCTGATCCGTGTATATTCAGGTATGTTGTTTATTTATATGCACAGCTACAGTCTCCAAACATCCTCCGTCAACTAATAAAAACTACATTTAAATTACTTTAACAAACAGTACTGGTTGAACTACGAAACCTAACATCACTATTACATACACAGAATTGTGTTATTGCCTCTAGATAAAGGCAAATGGTTTTTAATAGCAGACAAAATCTGTTACTTTTGGTAGCTTTAGCAAATAAATAAAAGATTACCCATTTAAATATTCAATCTGATTGATTAAATAGTGACTTCACTATATTTAGGCAAAAATAAATAAATAAATGATAAAAAATAATCTGTAAATAGCTTTAAGGATGCATTTGTGCTTTGTTCAGTAATTATTAAGCTTATTTATTTATTTATTAAGTCTTATTTTTACATGCTACTTCTGTCCAGTCAAATACTCCTCAAGCAGAAGGAGAAAACATGAACCTGAGAAGAAACGTAAACGTAACACAACGTAACACAGTTCAGAGGTAAGTTAAACAGACGTGTTATGATAATCTCGAACACGTCTTCCTCATAGCCGTTTTCCTGGAAAACCTGTATAAAACGCAAACATTACACACACCAAGTAAAACATCCCAACCTTTGCCAAAAATAAACATTAGCCACAGTCAACTACCCTTCTATTAGCTATGGTCAAGTAAACACAGGTCAGCTGCTAAACATCTATTAGTCTAGAGCTCACAAACACGAGCAGATGAATTTTACTGCCCAGCCACCTCACTGCACCGCACCGCACCTCACTGAACTGTATACTTATTTATTTGGGATTTTTACGCCATGTTAAACACATGTGTGTCATTTAATGGCAGGAACTGGGTATTATATATCTGTCTTTATCATTTGGTCCATTTTATATTTTCATTTTTATGTTTGCGAGGTAGGTTAGTACTGTTCTTGTGTTGTCGTGTGTAAGGATTTCTTTTATGGTTTCAGGCATGTGCACTTGTTGTCTTTCCTTTGTGTATTTAGGGCATTCTATCAAAATGTGTTTTATAGTTGTAACTGTTTGGCAGGTTTCACATGTTGGTGGGTTTTCTCCTTTTACCAGGTATTGGTGGGTTACCCTGGTGTGGCCAGTTCTGCATCTTGTGTGTATTGTTTGGTCTATGCGTCGTCCCTGGTCACAGCACTGTATAAAAATTAAATCCTGTAACATTCAGACCAGCCAACAGGACAAACTTAAATCATTTTTATTCCTCAAAAATAAGAAACGTTAGAACCAAAAATATTCCCTCAATGAAAAGCTGGATGAACAGCTATCCATGGGAAACGCTCTGAAATCGCAGGCACACGGAAACCAAGATTAAAACGGCATTACATCTAATTCAAGAAGCATGACTAAGTCTGAAAGGACTTTAATTTGATAAAAGCAAATCAGTTTTCCACAACAGTCCACCCGCATTTCCAATCTTAACTTGTGCAACGTCTAAAACGTCTAACGTAATTCAACAAGACTGGATTGCATTTACAGTGAACTGTGAGTCACAGGCACAACGTGAAACAGGCAGCAAGATTAAAACGGTGATGTCAGTTCTACAGAAGAGGGCAGCCATGGAGGTTTTTATCCAGAATTTGATTTGTATCTGTTGAGCTACTAGTCATTTTTAATATTTGTCTGGCTTGAAATATCTTTAATACACATAGATTACAACTGTATGATGTGTTTTTATCAGTTGAGATAAGCAGCTAAAACTTGCTAATTACAACTAAACCCCTGAACATAATTCTTTTTGCTATTTTTGCAGTTACTGCAAATACACTTTCTTTATCTTTCGTTATCCACATTTACACATGAATTCTGCCTTTTTGTGGCATTACAAATATTGTAGACTGGCACAATAGCTAATACATTACACTGTTGTATTACCATTCAATCATTCATTTATCTATCTTGACAACTGATTAAGCAAGATAAAAGTCACAGTTGGTCTAGTGACACCTAAACAATGAATACACCTCAGACCTGCAGGATAATATTGCAATAAATGAATAAAATACCATATTATAAACTTTTTTTTGTCTCTCGGCTACCCCTGCATTAAGTGGGAGTGGCCGCATCCCTGCATAACTGACCAGCACAGTTTTTAGGCTGGACGCCCTTCCTGACGCAACCCTTCTCAGTTTATGTGAGTTTGGGACCGGCACCGAGTGTGCGGTGACAAGAGCACCTCCCAATGGCTAGGCTGTTTAACCATCGCCAATGGTTGCTCATCATGCCCGTGTAGCTGACCGACCGGCCGATAGTACCATTAAGATTCAAACCTCAGATCTCAGTGGTAGTGGGGTAAAGTGTTTTACCACTGTGCCACCCAAGGGCCTCTATAATAAACTATTTATATCACCAGTAATAATCCATTAATGCAACAAAAAGGTGATGGATCATGAACCCCTACAAACATGAGTCGATACAATCAACACTGAAAATGTTTTATACCCATTTTATTTTTGTACAACTGAAATAAAACAAATGATAACATTGAGATGAAAATCACCAGCTAGTCTGGATAAATCCCATGATGAATCGAGTTCTAGTTGATGGAGAATAAGGAGGCGTAAAAGGTTCCGTAAAACGCAAATAATGAAACAAAGCCACACTGTAGCTACCATATCAGCTGATAAATTTGAATCAGAAGATAAGGGAACAATGACACTGTGTCTGTGTCACTTACGTGGCAAAGCCCTAAACATGCTGTGGTTAAATTATATGGCACTACGTACAAAAGCCTGAGCTCTTCCACAGCTCGATGTTTTTGAAGCTGTAACAGCTTAGGTGCTGTAAAAGTGGTTCAACATGGCTGTTACTGCCAGGAAGAAGGGATCTCTTTCTCTTTTTCTATTTCATTCTCTTTCTTTACCTATCTATTTATTTTGAAGGATGAAATACTGGGCCTATAGAGATCAGAAATGCAAAAATGATGAATCTGTATGGCTGTTTAGGATTTCAGTGTTTTTACAGCCAAACTGGCCAGCATTTTAGCTAAATTATTTTCTGAATTTATTTTAATAGTAGTAAAATTATAGTAAATGTATTTTACTGATGTTTAATTGTTTGACCAATAATAACATTAGTATTATTGAAAAGACTTTTTATTTAATGTTATTCTTTTTACATAACAGGAAATTGAATAAAGTACAATTTATTTCCAAACAGCTAATATGTCACAACGAATTCAGAGGTGGTGTTTAAATGTAATGCAAGTGTTCATCTACTCATAATATTAAAATCACAACACAGATTGGCAGATTTCAAATATTTATGGCACAATAATATTACATGAATAATACGATGGGAAAACTGCTGGCTATGGTAAAATAATACAGCAATATTACCTAACCATATTTTAATGATACACAATTTATTTATTATGATGTAAAAATATATATATATAACTATTTAATGAATTATAAACAATTTACAAAAAAGAAGAAAACACGATGTGTTTTTTTCTTAAAATTTTCACTATTGTCTGTGTTTTAAAATGATAGTGACCACACACAACAAAAAATCTCATGTACAATTTTGCAACGACTCCAGTACGTACGTGCACAACCAATCAGAACCATCTTATATTTAAGATTTATTAAAAGAACCTCAAGCTGAGAGCAGTTTTCTCATGCATTACTTTTTAACAGTCTTACAGAAGTGGTCAGGTTTACTGAGAGCACTCGGCTGGTTTTCCTTTACTGATTTAATCAGATATATTCTGACAGATAGGTGTTTGTGGACATGACAAGTGTATATACATGTAGATGGCAAGCTGTATGTTTGGAAAAGATCTATACAGATAGGTGTATATAAGGATAAACTGGTGTTTAACCCTTTGATGCACAACCTGGGTCAAAAGTGACCCAACTGAGTTTTTATTTTCTACATCTTTGCAATAAATTAATTTCGTCATTCAAGCTTCCATGAATTTAACTTGTTTTGATCATCACAAATCCTTATTTCAGTTTTATATTTTTTGCTTTTTTAATAAAAATCATTTTTGTATCACTACCCTTCTAATGCACAATATGGGTCAAAAATGACCCTTATGTGTATTTACTATGGAATTTGACAGAAACTACTGACATTTGTAAGTGTTTGTAGTCAAAAACATATTTACTGATCTTTTGAAAGACAACCAAAGATTAGGCTCTTGAATCTTGAATATGTCCAATACTATTAGCTTGCTAGATGTTTACATATTCTAGTATAGATAGCTTTTATTAGCTAAGACAGCAAATACATGAATAACTGACAAACGTGCATATGAAAATATTCTTGAATGGATGAATATGGGTCATTTTCCACCCATGTTGTGCATTAGAAGGGGTTTGCTTAGCTTGTGCATCAAAGGGTTAAGTGAATATATTGAGTTGTATGTACAGGGCTGGATGAATTAAAATGCTAGCTAGCCCACCAGCCTACAGATGAATGGTTCGTTAGGCTGGAAACATCATTATTCTACAAACAACACCATAAGTAGCATAGTGTACTAGTTAATCGGTTCAGTGCAGTAATATAAACTGGGATTAACCAGAGGTCTAATTACCAGTGACTGAACTGATAACAACAAACTGCATGTCGGCCAACTTTGTTTGTTAGGCAAGCAAGAATAAAAAATATGGGTCCATGGACACAAAATCTGGTTGTCACAGAGTGCCGAATTAGTGATTTGACCCCTGACCCATCTTCGTCCAGACTGACTGGTGTACATATAGATCTAGAAAAACAGGTATAAACCTTTACAGGAATATGGGTTTGTGCAGATCCAGATATACAGTGTATCACAAAAGTGAGTACACCCCTCACATTTCTGCAGATATTTAAGTATATCTTTTCATGGGACAACACTGACGAAATGACACTTTGACACAATGAAAAGTAGTCTGTGTGCAGCTTATATAACAGTGTAAATTTATTCTTCCCTCAAAATAACTCAATATACAGCCATTAATGTCTAAACCACCGGTAACAAAAGTGAGTACACCCCTAAGAGACTACACCCCTAAATGTCCAAATTGAGCACTGCTTTTCATTTTCCCTCCAAAATGTCATGTGATTTGTTAGTGTTACTAGGTCTCAGGTGTGCATAGGGAGCAGGTGTGTTCAATTTAGTAGTACAGCTCTCACACTCTCTCATACTGGTCACTGAAAGTTCCAACATGGCACCTCATGGCAAAGAACTCTCTGAGGATCTTAAAAGACGAATTGTTGCGCTACATGAAGATGGCCAAGGCTACAAGAAGATTGCCAACACCCTGAAACTGAGCTGCAGCACAGTGGCCAAGATCATCCAGCGTTTTAAAAGAGCAGGGTCCACTCAGAACAGACCTCGCGTTGGTCGTCCAAAGAAGCTGAGTGCACGTGCTCAGCGTCACATCCAACTGCTGTCTTTGAAAAATAGGCGCAGGAGTGCTGTCAGCATTGCTGCAGAGATTGAAAAGGTGGGGGGTCAGCCTGTCAGTGCTCAGACCATACGCCGCATACTACATCAAATTGGTCTGCATGGCCGTCACCCCAGAATGAAGCCTCTTCTGAAGTCTCTACACAAGAAAGCCCACAAACAGTTTGCTGAAGACATGTCAACAAAGGACATGGATTACTGGAACCATGTTGTATGGTCTGATGAGACCAAGATTAATTTGTTTGGTTCAGATGGTCTCAAGCATGTGTGGCGGCAATCAGGTGAGGAGTACAAAGATAAGTGTGTCATGCCTACAGTCAAGCATGGTGGTGGGAATGCCATGGTCTGGGGCTGCATGAGTGCAGCAGGTGTTGGGGAGTTACATTTCATTGAGGGACACATGAACTCCAATATGTACTGTGAAATACTGAAGCAGAGCATGATCCCCTCCCTCCGGAAACTGGGTCGCAGGGCAGTGTTCCAGCATGATAATGACCCCAAACACACCTCTAAGACGACCACTGCTTTATTGAAGAGGCTGAGGGTAAAGGTGATGGACTGGCCAAGCATGTCTCCAGACCTAAACCCAATAGAACATCTTTGGGGCATCCTCAAGCGGAAGGTGGAGGAGCACAAAGTCTCGAATATCCACCAGCTCCGTGATGTCGTCATGGAGGAGTGGAAAAGCATTCCAGTGGCAACCTGTGAAGCTCTGGTAAACTCCATGCCCAGGAGAGTTAAGGCAGTTCTGGGAAATAATGGTGGCCACACAAAATATTGACACTTCAGGAACTTTCACTAAGGGGTGTACTCACTTTTGTTGCCGGTGGTTTACACATTAATGGCTGTATACTGAGTTATTTTGAGGGAAGAATAAATTTACACTGTTATATAAGCTGCACACAGACTACTTTTCATTGTGTCAAAGTGTAATTTTGTCAGTGTTGTCCCATGAAAAGATATACTTAAATATCTGCAGAAATGTGAGGGGTGTACTCACTTTTGTGATACACTGTATAGACTTTTTGTTCAAAAGTACATGGACACTAACCAGGCACTTGCTGGACATTCATTTACATTTACACCTTTATCCAAAGTGACTTACAGTACAGTTACAGTATACAGTCTGAGCAAATGAGGGTTAAGGGTCTTGCTCAAGGGCCCAACAGCAGCAACCTGGCAGTGGTGGGGCTTGAACCAGTGACTTTCTGATTACTGGTCCAGTACCTTAATCGCTTGGCTACGGCTTGCTTCAAAACCATGAGCAATATTACCCCTGGCCCCATTTTACAGTTATTACAACCTCCACTCTTCTGGAATGGCTTTCCACAAGATTTTAGAGGGTGTCTGTGAAAATCTGAGCTCATTTAGTCAAAAGAGCAACTGTTAGGTCAGGAACTGATATTGTACAAGAAGACCTGAGTCGCAACTGAGGTTTCAATTCAGCCCAAAAGTGTTCGATGCAGTTTACGATCGGGGTGCTGTTCAAGCCGCTGGGGTTCCTCCACACCAGACTCACCAAAACATGTCATTATGGACCTCGATTTGTACAAAGAGGCACAAGAAACGTACTGGAACGGGAAAGGGTTCGCCTTAAACTGGTGTCACAAACTTGGAAGCATGTGCGTTATTTTCTAGATTTATTTTCTAGATTTGTCAAACACAGTCGTGGACAATTGTCCAATCTCCAATTCACCTCACTTGGACGTCTTTGGTCTGTGGGAGGAAACCGGAGCACCCGGAGGAAACCCACGCAGACACGTGGAGAACATGCAAACTCCAAACAGAAAGGACCCGGACCGCTCCACCTGGGTATCGAACCCAGGACCTTCTTGCTGTGAGGCGACAGTGCTACCCATATAGACAGTGGTAGCTCAGCGGTTAAGGTACAGGGCTAGTGATTGGAAAGGTTGCTGGTTCAAGACTCACATCTGCCACTGTTGCCACAAAATGTGTGTGTGTGTGTTGATGAGAACCAGGGCAGTTGTGGCTTTGTGGTTAAGGTACTGGACTAGTAATCGAAAGGTCGCTGGTTCAAGCCCACCAAGTTGACACCTTTGTGTGTGTGTGTGTGTGTGTGTGTGTGTGTGTGTGTGTGTGTGTGTGTGTTGGTTGAGAACCAGGGCAGTTGCAACCTAGTGGTTAAGGTACTGGACTAGTAATCGAAAGGTCACTAGTTCAAGCCCCACCACTGCCAGGTTGCCACTGTTGGGCCCTTGTAATGTATACAGTCACAACGGTTGGACAAAATGTGTGTGTGTGTGTGTGTGTGTGTGTGTGTGTGTGTGTGTGTGTGTGTTAATGAGAACCTAGTGGTTAAGGCACTGGACTAGTAATCGAAAGGTCACTAGTTCAAGCCCCACCACTGCCAGGTTGCCACTGTTGGGCCCTTGTAATGTATACAGTCACAACGGTTGGACAAAATGTGTGTGTGTGTGTGTGTGTGTGTGTGTGTTAATGAGAACCTAGTGGTTAAGGTACTGGACTAGTAATCGAAAGGTCACTAGTTCAAGCCCCACCACTGCCAGGTTGCCACTGTTGGGCCCTTGTAATGTATACAGTCACAACGGTTGGACAAAATGTGTGTGTGTGTGTGTGTGTGTGTGTGTGTGTGTGTGTGTGTGTGTGTGTTAATGAGAACCTAGTGGTTAAGGCACTGGACTAGTAACCGAAAGGTCGCTGGTTCAAGCCCCACCACTGCCAGGTTGCTGCTGTTGGGCCCTTAAGAAAGGCCCTAAACTATCAATTGCTTAGACAAGATACTGTCTGCTAAATGCCCTAAATGTGAATGTCTGTTGCTGATGATGATGAGGGTCTCTTACCGTGGCGGACATGATGCTGCTGTCGGTCAGGGTGAGGTGGTGGGGTTCCCATCTCCGGAGGAATTTGGAGGTGAGGATTTTGCTGAGAAAGGTGCGCGGATGTTTGACCGCACATACCTGAATGTCGCCCTCCTGCAGGAGTTTATAGCGCATACCGCTACCAGCGTTCCCCGCGTTGCCACCACCGCCGCCGGTGCTGCAGTGCAGGGCGCTCCGGCGACACGGCCCCGCTCCGAGCTTACTGTTATTATTATTAATGGCGTCCTGCTCGGCTAGCAACGGTTTGCTCTCCTCGCATTGATACGACTGGTTGTTGTGCAGCTCGCTGCCTCCGCAGTTAGTGCTAAAATCCATAGCCGGACTAGATTGCGCTCGACGGTTGGAGAAAAGACTGAGTGGTGTTTCGAGCAGAAATACGGAGCTACCACGAGTCGAGCTCGGTCGTTTTAATAACAGATGTTTGGGAAGCCATTAACCGATCCGTGATGTGAGAAAAGTAGAGATAAATAGTCCGGCTAATCTCGCTATTCCGTTTCTGTCGAAGCTATTCAATATGTTCGGGCCATTTTATCCTCTCTGTTAGTCTCCACGACAGCATATTCATATTCCTATCCCGTATTCCGACATGACACCGCGTTTATAGTCGAACCAGAATCCGAAAGCTGGTTTTTGTTCTTTAAACCCTGGTAGACATGGTTCCCCTTTCTGCCTTTCTTCCCCCTCGCTCTATCTGTGCGGTGAAGGCAACCAAGTGGTCCGCTCTGGTCACATGACTCCGAACTGACGTCAATAGGCAGGCGAGCGGATGCGCCGTTGTGCGTCTTTTACCTCACACCCCCCCCCCCCCCCCCCTGCCTGATAGCAACACAGCGAGCCCTCAACCACACCGGCCTCCCTACATAGTGCACTACCTACCCTAGCGAACCTGACCAGTTTAACTATCTAACAACACGTCTCGATGCCTAAACAGAATATTCACCCCACCTCAGACCTACCACCAACAATTTAAGACGGTTAGAGTCCGAATAAAAGCACACTGACACCCTAAATACACCGTGGACTTGAAGGGAATAGGAAGTAGGGTGTCATATAAGACAGACCCACAAATCACACAAAATGGAGAATAAAGAGTGCTCACCAATATGCCTTTTTCAAACATTGTCAACGTCTTTTAAGCGACTGATTAAAACAATTGTCACTGTTTTAGCCCCTAAACATGGGCCGAGGACCAGCCTCACTTACATTGCACCCTGGTCTTTGATGGCCCACATGGAGTTGATGCAGTTGATGGACAATTTCCAGGTGGTCCAGACTTCATTCAATAGCAAGGCGACAAGTCCAGACCCACACTGCCTACCCTAGTAAACCTGACCAGTTTAACTATCTAACAACACGTCCCAACGTTTACACACAATCTGCAAACCAGCTCAGACCTACCACCAACAATTTAAGATGGTTAGAGTCCGAATAAAAGCACACTGACACCATAAATACAATTTGGACTTATAGGGACTATGAAGTAGGGTGTCATGTAAGACAGACCCACAAATCACACAAAATGGAGAATAAAGAGTGCTCACCAATATGCCTTTTTCATACATTGTCAACAAACAGTTGTCACTGTTTTAGCCCCTAAACATGGGCAGAGGACCCAGCCTCACTTACATTGCACCCTGGTCTTTGATGGCCCACATGCAGTTGATGGACAATTTCCAGGTGGTCCAGAACTCATTCAATAGCAAGGCGACAAGTCCAGACCCACACTGGCCTCCTTAGGGTTGCCAAATTTCAGAACTGGAAATAAGGAACACCCTGGGCTGGCGGGTTGGTGGAAGGCATAGGGTAGGGGGGTTATATGGCGGGTGTTTACCTGAGTGGGAGCGGGGGTAGGCGATTAGGGTTGCACCTATAAAAACATAACGGGTCTTACACCGTCATAGGAACATTATCAAAATGTTTTATTTAGGTTGTTTAACATTTATTATTTTCATTCTTTATAATAATAAATCAGAACCATATTTTAGGCAAAACAACATGCATAAAGAACATCATGTAAAATGTTTTCTCAATAGTGCAAACAACATTTTTACATAATCCATCTTCACACTGACATGCAGCCCCGGTTCTGGAGTGCGTTGCTTAGGAGGGCAGTGATCAAATCTGGGGCGGCAAATTCCGTATTTTACGGGATGGTTGGCAACCCTAGGCCTCACTACATTGTACCTGACCAGTTTAACTATCTAACAACACGTCCCAACATTTACACACAATCTTCAAACCAGCTCAGACCTACCACCAAGTAGGAGTCAGAATAAAAGCACACTGACACCCTGAATACACTGTGGACTTGTAGGGAATAGGAAGTAGGGTGTCATATAAGACAGACCCCCAAATCATTCAATAGCAAGGCGACAAGTCCAGACCCACACTGGACTCACTACATAGTGCACTACCTACCCTAGCGAACCTGACCAGTTTAACTATCTAACGACACGTCCCAATGTTTACACACAATCTTCAAACCAGCTCAGACCTACCACCAAATGTTAAAGAGGTTAGAGTCCGAATAAAAGCACACTGACACCCTAAATACACTGTGGACTTGTAGGGAATAGGAAGTAGGGTGTCATATAAGACAGACCCACAAATCACACAAAATGGAGAATAAAGAGTGCTCACCAGTATGCCTTTTGGTACATTGTCAACGTCTTTCAAGAGACAACAATTGTCACTGTTTTAGCCCCTAAACATGGGCCGAGGACCAGCCTCAATTACAGTTCACCCTGGTCTTTGATGGCCCACATGGGCTAGCAACACATGGGGCCCTTATGCAGTTGATGAACAGTTTCCAGCTGGCCCACAACTCATTCGATAGCAAAACAACAAGTCCAAACCCACACCATACTCACCACAGACAAACCCACGTCATACACGACATACACTAATCCTAGATGCCTTTGCCATTTCACATCAGAGGCTTACGGGCCTCACTAATAGTTCACCCTGGTGTTTAGAGACCCAGAACGGCTAACAAATGTAGTTGATGGACAATTTCAAACACAGAGAAACCTTAGTAATGCCCTTTACAGAAATGCTGGACTTGCACCATATTCAGGTGGTATTTCCATCTTGTGTAAGACCCAGTGACTCTGACCAGAATGAAGCAGTTAGTGAAAATTGAACACAATAATATCATGCAAGCTGTCGTGGCAAATGAATGATTGTAAACAATTTCACATCCTGTTGACTTTTCTTTTGGTTTTGGTTTTGAATTCATGCATTAATCATATCTTAAAACACTGCTGCGTTACTGATTTCACCACTTCCCAAATACTCCTAAAACTGTACAGCAGCACTCCGGAAATGAACAAGAGCATGCAATGCAATATTCAACCAAACTGTTACTTCCCATGAGTGTGTCAACATCATAACGGCCTTCAGTTTTCTCACTGAGTTATATATGACAACATATGACAGGTTTTTTATAACAGTATTGTTTTAAATTATACATAATATATCCACCAGACACTTTATTACCCAAATGTATTATTTCATGTCATTATTAATGTATCATAACTTATTGTTGATAAAATCAAAGAAGCATTGTGATTGGTTTGAGCTAAAAGAAAAGGCCATGACAACTCAATGACTCTTCACAATCTTAGGAAGCACAACATGTAAAACCTCAAAGAGGATGGGTTACAATATTTGATGGTTTGACGTGTACTAATTTTTGCTGCAATATTTACATGGATGGGTCAGAAATGACTGTAAACATGAAGCCAACCTGCCTTCTGTCAACAGGTCAGGCTGCTGGTGGTGTAATGGTGTGGGAAATGTTTTCTTGGCACACATTGGGCCCTCTAATACCAATCGAGCATCGTTTGAATGCCACAGCCACACATTCCTACAAATACACAAGAGATGTGTGTGTATATGTGTGTGTGTATGTGTGGGGGAGATGCTCATGAATTTGAAGTGGGATGTCCAATAATCTCATGGTGAAGTTTCTAAGATAAATAGAAATAGCAGAAATAGCAAACCCATAGCAAGAGCCATAGCAAACACAACAAACATCCCTGTCCTGGTTAATTTATTTAACATTAATAAAACCTGTATTAACTTCTTTATTAACATGTATTACGTTTTTACTGACCAACTTATAATTCTAATAATTGTAATAATAAAAAGATAAAGTTGGGACAGACACATGTTTACCACTGTTACACCTTTCCTATTAATTAAAATTTTTAATCATTTAAAAACTCAGAATACAAATTATTACAGATTGCAAGAGAAATTCTTGCTTGATACGAGACTTCAGCTGCTCAACTGGCCGTGGTTGCCACTGTCTGATTATCCTCTTCAGGCCAGTCAAGCACGGACACTCTGTGTCTGTAAAGGTGTTGTAGATCGTGACCTGGCATTGTCGTGCTGAAATAATCATGGACTTCCCAGAAAAAGATGTCACCTTGATGGCAGCACGTGTCTCTCTAAAATCCCAGTATACACCCCCACATCAGTGGTACCTTTACACATATGCAAATCACTTATGCGGTGGGCACTGATGAACCCCCATACCATGACAGATGTGGACTTTTGCTCCTATTACTGAAAAAAGTAATCATGTTTGGAATAGAGAACCATATTTCCTGAAGACAAGCTGAAACCATGGACTCATCTGAACACAGTACAAGTTTTTACTGTCCTTTGGTCCATCTGGATGGGTTTTAGCTGAGAGAATTTAAGTGGCATTTCTGTGTAGAATTGATATTTGTATTTCTCTTTGCAGTAAAGAACTTCAGTGACAGACTGTGTTAAGTGACATTTTTTGTTTTTATTGCATTTCACAAAATGTTTCAACTTCTCTGAACATTGGATTTGTACTTAGAAGCCCATGTGGCTATAATAGTAACAGTGACAGTAACAGCGGTGCCTGACCTTGCCCTACACTGACTAAGAATTTCCCAAATTTCCTAAATCTTTTACAGTGTTATGTATGGTAGATGGTAAATGACCTTAATTATTTGCAGTCTTGCCTTAAGAAATGTTCTTTTTGAACTGACTGACCAGACTAGTGATCAGAAAGTTGCTGGTTCAAGCCCCAACCACTGCCAAGTTGCCCTTGGACCCTTAGATGATGTTCTTAACCCTAAATTGCTTACAGTTGCTTTGAATAAAAGTGTCTGCTTCATGCCTTAAATATATCTATTTAAAAATATAATAAATATGTGAACTACATAGTCCAATCCATGATTCATTCATTAAAAAAAGCTATAGTTATAAAAAAATCTATTTTTAGTTCAGTGGTTCCTTAAAGTAAGTGTCACAGCGTCAAACCTAGTATGCAAACCATCAATACACAGGCTCATAAAATGCCATTTCATATCAGCTAGTGAAAGGGCAACCCTTATCTCCTCTCTAATTCAGTGCTGCCATAAAGTGCAGCTCTGTTTTGTTTTGCCTAAAGATTTAACCAACAGCATTTTTCTTCATAAAGTCAGACATTCTTAACACAGTTACACTGTTTACTGAACCTCCTATCTGCAGAGTAGTGATGTAGAGGGAGACCGCTATATGTTACTGTAACATATGCCGTGTGCTATCTTTGACCTCATTACGGTCAAAGACGTCACTGTGAGAGGCAAAGATACTGGCTTGATTAGTACCCATGAGAAAAATCTTAAGGTCTTCTGTTTTGTTGACAGTCTGTTTTGTGTGTGGTTGCTGAGACAGAGTCCTCATATCCACACTGGATATACTCTGATGATAGGCTGCACCGTCCCACAGAGCTTAGGCTGAGGGCAAGAAGCTCTCCAAACAGCCAGACACGTTCTACCCAAAGGCCTGGTGCTCATCCCCTCTGACCAGCTCCAGAAATGAATGCAAAAGTCATGCCAAGCAATACCAGCAATAATGATCTAACGCTCAATCACACGACCCATCGCAGCACAGGAAGCGTACCACAGGAAGACTTTTGTTATGCGTGTGAAGAGCCACAAATGGCATTGAGGTGCATTATAGGTCGTGAGTTACGTGCTGAAGAAACCGAGCATTATAAAATAGTCTTACTCCTGGGATTTGCACAGGAATACAGTGCATTTCCTACAGTGAGCTTCTTTCTTTCAGACCACCCACCCTGATTACTCAAAGCCAGCAATGACTTGCTGCATTTAGTGTCAACACATCAGGGAATTTTCAGCAACGCCATTACAGGCCACAGAAAGAAATGACTGTTATGATCTGACCTGAGGAGGACTTTGTAAAGACGGGATCTACCCTACCTACTGGGTTCTAACCGAGGCAAAAGACGTGTGTAAAATGTGGCATGAATTTAAAGTGAATATATGCACTAGAAGTAGATTACATTTATTTTATTAGGGTTTTAACGTCATGTTTTACACACTTTGGTTCCATTCATGACAGAACAGCTAATCACTGGTTAAACACATTCATGGACAATTTTGCATCTTCAATTTACTCACTTGCACGGTTTTGGTCTGTGGGTAGGAAACCGGAGCTCCCAGAGGAAACCCACACAGTCACAGGAAGAACATGCAAACTCCACACAGAAAGGACCTGGACTGCTCCACCTGGGGATTGAAACCAGGACGTTCTTGCGGTGAGGCGACAGAGCTACCCACTGAGCCACCAGGCCACCCTGAAGTGTATTAAATAAGATAAATAGATAGATAACTTTATTAATCCTGAAGAAAATATATTGGCCCCAACTATAAACAAGTCTAAATGTACACATGTACGTAATTTGTTATAAGATGACTGCATTGCTGTTTATTTATGTTTAAGCATTCCAACACATAAAACATGTTCTTGATTATTTCTTATTTTATTATTACCACACAACTCAAATTCCATTTCATTTAGTGTTTAATGATTGTCACTGACAGATACAAATGACAAAATGTAAAAAGACAGACATGTAAGAGGTGAGAAAATACTTGGTTTCCCTCATGTTCCAGCTATGGTTGGGAATGTAAACCATAATGAAGAAAAAAACACCCAACAACAACAAAAAGTGTGGTATTTATTAATAAATGGCATTTATTAAAATCTAGTCTAGTAAATTTAAATCCAAAGAACACACATTTTAAGACAAGTATTTCTACATGGTTTTGTGTTAGATGTTTAAAAATTCTTCTATGAGTTGCACTTCTACCAGGGAGGTTGCCAAATACCCCAAAAATTCAGCAGTTCCCATGCCTCGGTCATACAGCAAAGTGAAGACCTACTTTATAGTGCAAGTTAGCTCTACTGAATATATACTGTATATGTAGACTAAAGTTTGTGTCTTGTTCCCAGACCTACCAAACAAATTGTGTACAGTATCCTACAGAATTCTGCTCAATATGTAAATGTGTGCAAATGTTTTAAATATTTTATGGTACTGAACCACTTTATTAAGGATTCTACTACTGCTGCAGCACTCATTAAGAGTTGAGTTCATCGCATCTAGATACAGACACGGTGATATCATTGGTCTGGCGTCCTCTCAAGTACTTGTTTTTAAAAGTACATGATAAAAATTGACAAAGCTCTGATGTTAAACAGCATTTCCACTACTAATATTATTTAAAGGTGGCTGTTACCCTTACAGTTCCCAACAAACTTAAAAAATCTATGACACAAGCTGAGAAAAGCCAGAATTAATAATATAACTATTTATTTAATTTACTGTGTACAATTCTTACATCCCAGTAAATATGTACTTAACTAGCAGCCTGTGTGTCAGCTACCAATTTATATACTAGACTATTATGTTTTGCATAACCAGAAAAATGGTACTGAACACAGCCATTGGAGCATTTACAGAGAAATACTTGGAGCAAGCCAGGAACACATCCAGGACAAAGCCCTAATCTATTTGCTCAGTTAGATCTAAGGGCACTGTAAAGCAGCCAGTTTATCTACTGGAATGTTCCTGGAAGAAGAAGTAAAAATCCCACACAGATGTAGGTTAAATTCCTAGCAGACAATGACCTGAAGTAATGTTTGAACACAGGCCCCCAGGACCCTGCAGTTGAGACGCTTTTTTTTTCTTGGCACTTAGCCATTTCCAATTCCCATAATATAGAACTACTGCTGTTTGCCCTACCCTAGAGTGCAACACTAACTCCCTCACTTTCTTAACCGCTTATCCAATTAGGGTTGCAGGGGTGGAGCCTATCCCAGCTTTTCAATGGGCACAAGGGACACTAACACTCTGAACGGGGCACCAGTCCATCGCAGGGCAGACACACATACCCATTCACCTATAGGGCAATTCAGTGTCTCCAATTAACCTTGACTGCATGTTTTTGGACTGTGGGAGGAAACCGGAGCTCCTGGAGGAAACCCACACAGACACTGGAAGAACATGCAAACTCCGCACAGAAAGGACCCGGGACCACCCCGCCTGGGGATCACACTCAGGACCTTCTTGCTGTGAGGCGACAGTGCTACCCACCGTGCCGCCCTGTAACAGAATAGAAAAAAAAAATAGAAAAAACATGTATTTGATTTCATTTCTGAACATAAATGCAAACTGTGATACAAATCACATACTACTGTAGTAAATTGTAATTAACACTGTTTAGAAAAACCTGCCAAGGAAAGAATTCCCTTTAGTGCTAACAACTGCATCGTGATGGTGATCGCTTGCATTAACAGACAGCGGGATAAATATAAGGGCAGACTGGTGCACATCTCCTCAGACGTGTGAAGCCGACTGCTTCTTTTAACTAAGTAACGCTAGGCTCTATGTATTCACTCACCACTTATGACGTCTGTTGCAGTGGCAAGAGGGTAAATGCCTTTTCTTTCCATCAGCTGAGGACAATTAATTCTGTTGAGCGTCCACCCAGGCCGGTGGCATTGCTGGGACTTAAATCTGGGTCTCGGAGGTGGCAGGCTAGCTCATAATACTGCTCTGTCATCTGAGAGCTCTTAATAGAATATCAGTAGTTTTCAAGAAAGCACCCTATCTTATGGGATCTAACCACAGCTACACCCCATGCACACATGCATTCATGAATTTACACATTATTAATAGGTAAGGGATGTCTCGTTGTGCTGATGGGTTGAATTTTGTCTGGAAATACCCAGGACTTGCTGTGCCACCATGACACCCCAAAAATGTTTTAAATATGTAATGGACAGCTTGTTGAGAACTTTAAAGTCCCTGACCCCGTTTGTAAATTGGTATATACAAATTATTTACCTAAAAAAATAACTCATTGTAACTCAAAATGCAGTTTTTAATGTGTAATACTGTTAGAAGGGACACCTAAACAAAGCTGAAAACTTTGTTTGGTAAGCAGACATGGATTTCCTTGGTCATGGATCATGGTGTGTGTGTGGTTATGGGTTACTGTAGATGTGAATTTGTAACACACACTCCTCTATTAGAATAGACAGCAGCAGCTGAAATGTGCACACCATGAATGGGTCATCAGATGCCGAAACTGTCTGGGTCGGCTTCAAAGCCAGTTCAAAGGTCACCTCCAAACACACACAATGACTTAAATGTGCAAGAGCTACTCTGCATCTGCAACCGGGGTGTAAAGAACTGTCAAGCGAGATTATCAATCTATAGTATAGCATAATGATGATAACAGATGATACAAATGGTACAGTTGTTACTGAAGCCATTAAGCATTAAAGGGGCCTGCTCAGGGACCCAACAATGACAACTTGGAAGTGGTGGGATTTAATTACTATGTTTTGGTAATCTTAGGGCTTCAGTATTTTACACAAATGTTCTGTACCTGTGACTGAACAGTTAAATACATACTTATATGTATTGTTTATGTATTTTATGAAGTTTTATGAAGTATAATGTACAGTTAATAGTGAGTTTGCTAAAATATGTCAAGATCTGCTGAATCAGAACATACACACGAACAACAACCGCATTCTAAAATGTCATAGCATGACGACCTAATTCCTTGGTAGTGATGATTAACCTCAGCTGATGACGTCTCTGCCCATATAAACATGGCTAGCATGAATGCACCCAGTAAACTAAGCCACAGCATTACAATGGAAAAGTCTAGGATGCCAGGAGCATTGTACAAGCATACAGTGGTATCAGAGGCTGCTATGCAAAAGAGGAGGAAGTTTGCTGCTGATAATACAGACACAGATGAGTACAATGGTTTTATCCAATACTATCAATAATGAATGTTGTACAAAAAAGAAGGGGGGGGGGCAGTGGTTTATTAATCGAGTTTGCCTTTTCACTTCAGGGCCCAAGGGTGGTGTGCTTTACACCTTTACACTACTCTAGCAGCTGCTCACATGAGTGCAACGGTTATGAAACCTTAAATCATCAGTTATGACAAAAAATCCTTATGTTGCTTTTAAAGGCAATTCGAAATTGGTAGCGGATATTTTGCCTAAGAACAGACACCGTCCCATTATTTGAGAGCGGTTACTGCTTCTATGTTAACTCTTAATGCTTTATTCATGGCATTTATCACACCTTACAAGGCCTTGCTCATGAGCCCAACTGTGACAACCTGGCAGGGGTGGGGATTGATCCAGGGACCTTCTGATAACTTGTCCTGTACCCTAACAGCCCCTATTTTTCAATAACAGCCGTTACAGTTAAACACGGCAGCTCTAGCAGAGCAAAATTATGATTTGACTTCTTTGAAAGCTGGCATCCACTGACAGAAAGCTTGGTTTTGCACTTCTATGAATATTGTATAGCAATATGTTTGGTTATAAGTGCATCTTAGCAATAACTGTGGCTAAAATAGCAGAAAATACTAGTCAGAAAAGATGTCAAAATCCTTTTGGCCATGTATTATACATCTAAAGTAGTGTTTAATTATTCTGGCTTATGAAAGAGCTTCCCACTGAGAGTTCACTGTAAGACAATTCATGAATTATTAAACAATGCATTCAATTCAATAACGTCGTCTACTTGTTATGGAACAGTAGTGAGTAGTGTCAAGTCAGTAGTGTCAAGTGACACCATTTCTTCCACTGAAACCACCCAAAATGAATAACATATTACCAATAAAACTGCTATATTAAAACTATGAAACACAAATCCCATATAAAAAAAGACTGTGCTGACACACATTCCCTTAAGAAGGCATGTAACAAAGTAAACAAAGTGACTAAAAACATCCCCACATAGCTCACTCAAGTATCTCAGACTAAACTGAGCTCCAGTCTCTGCTACAGTAATTCCCACAAGCCCCTTGTGTGTTTTTTTCCACGCAGCAAGCAGAAGTGACGCAGTAAAGTGAATGTGCGTTTTTACATAGATGGTACTCGGATCCTGAAAAGGCCCTGTCTCAGCTGCAGCCGGAACAGCTTACAGTTAGCAATACGCAGGGCAGCACAGCCAGTCTTACACAAGTCAGAGGGCAGGAGGGGTCGGGTCTGGTGCCAAGTGCCCGTACTGCGCCGGAATTCTCGCACATAGTCATAACTGGAGCCTACACACAGTGTGGGAAGAGACAAATGACATGACAAAAGCCATTATTGTTTATAAAACAGAAGTGAGTTGAATAGTGAAACTAAACATTTGTATTGTTTAATGTAAAAGGACCCATTACCCAAAACAGTGCTTAAACACACAAAATAATATTAAATGCTAGGAGGTATCTTTTCCCTCATGTTTCCACAGTGACCTGGGAACTATTAAAATTGGAAAGGCATTCCTTTTTCCCTATTTTTATCCCATTTATAAAAATATCAGTTGTGTATAATACTTAAGCAAAATTACTGCTCTTAAGTTTATTTGAGGGATAGTAGGGGGGCTTAGTTTACTATTTTAAGAGAAAACTTAATTTGGAAATGATTACTTTTACTCAGATAAATGTCCAGTTTATACACCTCTAACTCCCGTTCCAGTATGTTTGGTATTAAGAAACTCCAGTGGAAGACCTTAATCCCACTGGACACCAAATGAACTGGAACACTGATTCACATCAATCCCTGACCTCAAAAAAATCCCTTTTGACAAAATGGGCACAAACTTAAGAAAAAGGAAAGGCAGAGCTGAGATTCGATAAGATGTATTCAAAACCCCAACTCTGGTGCGCTAGCTTACTTTACCGCTGCGCCACCTGAGCAGCAATAATAGCTTTTTTTGTAATTTTATAATAAACCAATGTTTTATAAGATTGGCAGTTTGTTTGAAAGAAATAAAAAAGGGAAACAGTGTGAGACGTTCATGTAAAATAATAATGATAATAATAATAATAACTCTTCCTGAGAGATTACCTGTATCCAATTCTCCCACCACATATATACTTGCACCAATGGCAACAGCTCCATACACAAACGATGACGTTGTGAGTTTGCATAGGGTCTGATCATCGAGTAGCACCCATCTGTACAAACAGATTTGTACAAACAGATTTGTACACCATTTATCATAAAAAATATCGCATTAACATTAAGCATCTCATCGTCATTCTAAAAAGCTCACCTGTTCAGCTCATCGTGAAAGAACTCAGATTTACAGATGGTCATTTGACTGGACTCAGGATTATCAGCATCTCTGCTTCTCACTCCTCCAAACACATAGAGCTCTTGACCCACGCCGCACGCCACAGCACCAAACCTGAAAGTAAAACTAAATGAGATCTCTATTTTACTGTGCAGTGGATCATGACTAAAATAAAACAAGTGTACTAAAACAAGACAGTAGCAAACGTCCAAGTTCCCAGTTCTGCTATTTCGTCTTCTTGTTTCAAGTCATGATAAACTGGTGCCACGCAATCTCCAAAAAGTAGGACAAGATACAGTATATCTATAATCATAATACTTACCTATGCTATGCATACACCACCCTCTAATATTTACATGTATATAGATATTCCTGTGAACTTTTAGCTTGTTTTTAACACTGTATCAGTGAATGATGTAGGTTTGTAACAAGTTATTTGTCTGATGTGAGCTGCTGTAACAAAGACATATCCTGCAAAGGATCAAACAAGTATCTATCTATTACATTTATGTGACTTCAACAGCACACGTTTGTACCTCCTCTCCTTCAGGGGGCAGAGTGTGGTCCACTGCTGGGTTTTGGGGTCATAACATTCCACAGAGTCATAAATCTTTCCATAAGACCCTCCTCCCATCACATAGAGCTTCTTCTTCATGGTAGCACAGCAACCAAACTATGGACAAAAGTGCATTAGTAAAAAGACTGGCCAAACATTTCAGTTTCTCCTGGTTCTTATTTAAAGCTGAATTAACACGTCTGTATTCGTGTGTCACCTTTCTAACTGTGGTCATGTTGGTCTGGGTGGTCCAGATATTAAGGTGGGGGTCAAAAACTTCCACAGTTAGAAGGACTTCAGTGTCCTCATTCTCTCCACCCAGAACGTAGATCAGTCCATCCAGCTCAGCAATACAAAAATGCTGCCTCGCCTAGTCATACAGAAACAATAATGATTAAACACTGACATCTGGTGTTAAGTTCCAGTTTCTCTCGTCATTGTCATCCGAGACAGAAGCCAACATGTTTATAAATAATGGCAAAGATGAATATAGAAAAATATAATGCTTATATTATATCCTATAATGCTTAATAAGAAATGAAAACACAGATATACAGTGTATCACAAAAGTGAGTACACCCCTCACATTTCTGCAAATATTTTATTATATCTTTTCATGGGACAACACTATAGACATGAAACTTGGATATAACTTAGAGTAGTCAGTGTACAACTTGTATAGCAGTGTAGATTTACTGTCCTCTGAAAATAACTCAACACACAGCCATTAATGTCTAAATGGCTGGCAACATAAGTGAGTACACCCCACAGTGAACATGTCCAAATTGTGCCCAAAGTTTCAATATTTTGTGTGACCACCATTATTATCCAGCACTGCCTTAACCCTCCTGGGCATGGAATTCACCAGAGCTGCACAGGTTGCTACTGCAATCCTCTTCCACTCTTCCATGATGACATCACGGAGCTGGTGGATGTTAGACACCTTGAACTCCTCCACCTTCCACTTGAGGATGCGCCACAGGTGCTCAATTGGGTTTAGTCCATCACCTTTACCTTCAGCTTCCTCAGCAAGGCAGTTGTCATCTTGGAGGTTGTGTTTGGGGTTTTCGAAGGGAGGGGATCATGCTCTGTTTCAGAATGTCACAGTACATGTTGGAATTCATGTTTCCTTCAATGAACTGCAGCTCCCCAGTGCCAGCAACACTCATGCAGCCCAAGACCATGATGCTACCACCACCATGCTTGACTGTAGGCAAGATACAGTTGTCTTGGTACTTCTCACCAGGGCGCCGCCACACATGCTGGACACCATCTGAGCCAAACAAGTTTATCTTGGTCTCGTCGGACCACAGGGCATTCCAGTAATCCATGTTCTTGGACTGCTTGTCTTCAGCAAAGTGTTTGCGGGCTTTCTTGTGCGTCAGCTTCCTTCTGGGATGACGACCATGCAGGCCGAGTTGATGCAGTGTGCGGCATATGGTCTGAGCACTGACAGGCTGACCTCCCACGTCTTCAACCTCTGCAGCAATGCTGGCAGAACTCATGTGTCTATTTTTTAAAGCCAACCTCTGGATATGACGCCGAACACGTGGACTCAACTTCTTTGGTCGACCCTGGCGAAGCCTGTTCCGAGTGGAACCTGTCCTGGAAAACCGCTGTATGACCGTGGCCACCATGCTGTAGCTCAGTTTCAGGGTGTTAGCAATCTTCTTATAGCCCAGGCCATCTTTGTGGAGAGCAACAATTCTATTTCTCACATCCTCAGAGAGTTCTTTGCCATGAGGTGCCATGTTGAAATATCCAGTGGCCAGTATGAGAGAATTGTACCCAAAACACCAAATTTAACAGCCCTGCTCCCCATTTACACCTGGGACCTTGACACATGACACCAGGGAGGGACAACGACACATTTGGGCACAATTTGGACATGTTCACTGTGGGGTGTACTCACTTATGTTGCCAGCTATTTAGACATTAATGGCTGTGTGTTGAGTTATTTTCAGAAGACAGTAAATCTACACTGCTATACAAGCTGTACACTGACTACTCTAAGTTATATCCAAGTTTCATGTCTATAGTGTTGTCCCATGAAAAGATATAATGAAATATTTGCAGAAATGTGAGGGGTGTACTCACTTTTGTGATACACTGTATAAGAGCTTCAAAACATATATACACAATATATATATATATATATATATATATATATATATATACAGGGGTTGGACAAAATAACTGAAACACCTGGTTTTAGACCACAATAATTTATTAGTATGGTGTAGGGCCTCCTTTTGCGGCCAATACAGCGTCAATTCGTCTTGGAAATGACATATACAAGTCCTGCACAGTGGTCAGAGGGATTTTAAGCCATTCTTCTTGCAGGATAGTGGCCAGGTCACTACGTGATGCTGGTGGAGGAAAACGTTTCCTGACTCGCTTCTCCAAAACACCCCAAAGTGGCTCAATAATATTTAGATCTGGTGACTGTGCAGGCCATGGGAGATGTTCAACTTCACTTTCATGTTCATCAAACCAATCTTTCACCAGTCTTGCTGTGTGTATTGGTGCATTGTCATCCTGATACACGGCACCGCCATTGGATGCACATGGTCCTCCAGAATGGTTCGGTAGTCCTTGGCAGTGACGCGCCCATCTAGCACAAGTATTGGGCCAAGGGAATGCCATGATATGGCAGCCCAAACCATCACTGATCCACCCCCATGCTTCACTCTGGGCATGCAACAGTCTGGGTGGTACGCTTCTTTGGGGCTTCTCCACACCGTAACTCTCCCGGATGTGGGGAAAACAGTAAAGGTGGACTCATCAGAGAACAATACATGTTTCACATTGTCCACAGCCCAAGATTTGCGCTCCTTGCACCATTGAAACCGACGTTTGGCATTGGCACGAGTGACCAAAGGTTTGGCTATAGCAGCCCGGCCGTGTATATTGACCCTGTGGAGCTCCCGACGGACAGTTCTGGTGGAAACAGGAGAGTTGAGGTGCACATTTAATTCTGCCGTGATTTGGGCAGCCGTGGTTTTATGTTTTTTGGATACAATCCGGGTTAGCACCCGAACATCCCTTTCAGACAGCTTCCTCTTGAGTCCACAGTTAATCCTGTTGGATGTGGTTTGTCCTTCTTGGTGGTATGCTGACATTACCCTGGATACCGTGGCTCTTGATACATCACAAAGACTTGCTGTCTTGGTCACAGATGCGCCAGCAAGACGTGCACCAACAATTTGTCCTCTTTTTAACTCTGGTATGTCACCCATAATGTTGTGTGCATTGCAATATTTTGACCAAAACTGTGCTCTTACCCTGCTAATTGAACCTTCACACTCTGCTCTTACTGGTGCAATGTGCAATTAATGAAGATTGGCCACCAGACTGGTCCAATTTAGCCATGAAACCTCCCACACTAAAATGACAGGTGTTTCAGTTATTTTGTCCAACCCCTGTATATATATATATATATATATATATATATATATATATATACTATATATACAGTTTTCCTTGAATTCAGTTTAATTATAACAAATGTTTTATTCACAAATCATATAACATATAGATGGTGAGATGTAAATAGACAGGTCTGTGCAGTGTTGCAGTAGATTGTAGGCTGGTATTAATTTCCTCCTCTTCTAGATCTTTCATGCAAATAACTCCTTTTTTTAGTATTTAACGTTGGATGAGGGAAGAGGGGAGGCATTCATGTTCATACCTGCTATCATAGTGGTTTGCAGCAAGTTTTCTACTTGTACCTTCTTGAGACATTCCATCTACATTTGTCTACATCTCAGCTTGTGTCTTTAAGTATCCCCGCTATTCCTACAATACCCTTCTGAATGGCAAAAGGGACAGCGTTGTCAACAAGAACTCAGCTGTCATAGACTCCAGCATGATCAACATTTGCCAGTTCTCTCTTCAAGTCTAGTTCCAGTTCCATCATGCCACTATATCATGAAATGCAACCTGAAACTCTGTTTTGCAAAATGAAAGCCAGACATCAATTCTATGCAGAAATGCAGCCGTGTTCTCTGGGCCTGAGCTTAACTCAGATGGACCGAAATACAGTGGTAACATGTGTTGCTTAGAGTCCATGTTTCAGCTTGTTTTCATATATTTTAAAACTGCAACAATTAGCATACGCACTGCCCAAACCATTAAAAAGTGAAAATAATAGGAAAAGTTATTTAACACAGTAAACATTCGCCCGTCACCAGTTTTTATTGTTGCAGGAATCAAATTCTACAAAATACTAATCTTTCGCCCAGTTAAATAAAGTTTCAAGAAAATGAACAAATTATAGATTATTGCTCTTGCATTTCCCTGTGATGGACTGGCGCCCCGTCCAGGGTGTTACTGTGTGCCTTGCGCCCATTGAAAAGCTGGGATAGGCTCCAGCAACCCCCGCGACCCTAATTGGATAAGCGGTTAAGAAAGTGAGTGAGTGCTCTTGCATTTTATATAATATCCCAACCTTCTGTTGTTAATACACACTTTACAATTACAGCTGAAGTATTTAAATATGTAATTAAAGTCAAAAATGATACTTTTGGGTAAAAAAAAATCACTACACTGTTTAACAGTGTATTAAAAATGTGCATTATTGTTATTTGGATACCTGTTTCATTGGTAGAATGTGTGTCCATGTGTTGGCCTCTGGATTATATTTCTCTCCACTGCTCAGTACCGTCTTGTTTTCATTCATCCCTCCCATCACAAACAGGCACCCATCTGTTTGGACACAGAAACAATATAATGAAACCAATGAATTGGAAGCAGTAAAGACCACAAAAGTGATTTATACTACAAAATAATCCGAAGAATGTGTTTGGCATTAAATATTTAAAGGCCTCGGGCAGATAAGGAGAAGCCAGACTCACAGTTTAGGCTTGTTTGATGATTTGCACTTTGTTAAATTTATAAAGACACTATCCATCAAGAAAAAATGTCTAACACAAACAATCACACTCTAAACCAGAGACTGGGTAAGTACCACTCCAGATCTTTCTCTTTTTATTGTAGTCCACTAGTATTATACAGTAATACAAACGTGACTTCTATAACTTAATGATATAAAATAAAATACAGAAAACTTTTTTAACATCCCTGTCAGTAAATTGTTTACATTATCTGCAAGTGGTAAGTTAATGGATTTACAAATCATACCCACACAGGAGGGGCACACTTGACTTAAGAATGTGCTTTCGGACTAAAAATAAGGTAGGTAAAAAATTAGAACAAGGGTCAGATTAAACACAGAAAAAGCTTTTACACAAAAACTTAGATGTGTGGAAGAAAAAGGGTTGTGGCCCCTGTGATCCTGGTAACACCATTGTCACAGGAAAGTATAAATGTAGAAGCATTGTGATATGCTGCTGCTTTTCTGCATATACTGTGGCATAACACATTATCTAAGGAGACATGTGGAGCAATGTACCAGGACATATTTAAGAAGAACTGCATATCAAGAACTTTGTCACATAAACAAGACAACAACCTCAAATACTTTTTTTAATCTCTTTCAGCTGATCCTGTATTTAGATGTAGACACAGTGGATCAACTTGTGTACTATATATATAGAAAACTGTATGGAATAACCAAAAAACAAGGACAAAACTGATCTGAAGAAACATCTGACCTGCTGTCACCACTCCATGGCCGATTCGTTTTTCATTCATTGGTTGCAGATCAATCCACATCTGTCGGTTCCTGTCATAAAGAGGGCACATGCAGCGCGTCACTGCAGACGGAGTCCGAGTGCTAAACAGGACACAGTGAGGAACAGGAGGAATTAACACAGTGAGTGTGAGCTGATGTATGGTGTGTGGGTCAAACATTTGATCTCTAATGTAATCTGATGATTAGAGATCAGTAAGCCAAAAATTAAGCCACATCAATGCCTTGTCCAACCAATGCCCCAGTGAATGCAGCCTTGGTAACTATTACAAAGATTTAGATAATAATAGATGTAATTATCTAATCAGTACGCGAGCACTCAGAGCTTTGATATGACATCAGATCATTTAAAAATGAGAATTTTTAAGAACAAACATCACTTTTTTGAAACTTGACTCAGAATATTGCATTACAATATCAATGGACCTGATCAGCGGAGAGCTACAACAGATTTAACTGGCTGAACATTCTGGATCCCCTTGTTGCATCATCCACAAATCACATTCTGTGTCATGTTCCAATACTCACGCCCTGTCCTCACCCCCTACAATGACGATGCACTCGGAGTAGCCGCGGGGTTTGAATGCAGCAAGAAGTGCCTCTCCGTGCTGTGCAACGCCTCGTAATGGGTCCATGCAGCACTCTCCAATCACCTCCCTCATGAGCGGGTCTCCCAGCATCTGCTCCTGTAGGTAAGTCTGGTCCAGCCCCTGTACCCACACTGCAGACATCACTTCCTTCATGTGCACCTACACACACAGAACAAGAAAAATCAACCAATCAGAGGTCGACTCGTCAGCTCACGCTTCCACATACATTTTCCTCATATAATGTATTAATTATAATAAAGGCAAAATCCATTTTTCTTACCCGTCGGGCCTCGATGTCGAAGCTGAGCCAGCGCACCACAGCTTCCAGTACATACTTCTCATTGCCCACATTAAGCTTTTCCATGGCGAGCAGCTCACACAGGCGGTCAGGTGGGAGCTCACGGAACTCATCAGTATCCGCCACGTCTCTGAAGTGCGTTTGCAGGTACTCGGTGGCGACGTGGTGCACATGGTGAAGGCAGTAGTGCAGAGAGAAAAGCCGAATTCCGATGCAGTTCTCTGCCGTGATGCAGCTCTCCAGGAACTGGCAGCACAGTGACTTGAGGTCAGTGAGAAGCAGCATGTCAGCAGCCTGCACCACGTCCTGGATCGTTTCCTCACTCAGCGTGACCTACAAGCAGAGTAAACGGGTAGTCCAGACAGCATGCATGTCAGCATAAGAAGCAGCCAATTGTTTATTTTTACTAGCCACTTAATCCTGGTCAGGGTCAGGATGGATCCAGCACTCCCAGGACCAAATACAAAGCAACATCTCAAAGAAAAAAAAAAAAATTAAACCAATTTTAAGAGATCACCTCTCCACTGAATATGTAGTCCAGGATCTGCTTTATGATGGGAACGGAAATACCCTGCAGCTCAATTTTATACGCTGAGCCATCCTCTTTAGGAGGGTTGTAAACCAACTTGGTCCTAAGAATATAAAAAGACAGAGTGAAAAACATGAAGTCAAATAAATAAAGCCTCACGGTAAGAAGGTCCTGGGTTTGATCCCCAGGTGGCGTGGAGATACAAATTTGTCCATGACTGTGTTTGTAAAATGATGAATCTTGTGTAATGAGTAACTACTGTTTCTGTCATGAATGTAACCACAGTGTGAAACATGACTTTAAAATCCTAATAAATAAATAATTCAAATGTTTGTAGATACTTGTAAGAGATATATGTCATAAAAGTCATAAAACAACTTTTCTTTCGCCAAAAACACAAAGAACACTCTCACAAATCTGAGTGTTTATAAGTTTATTGTGGGTTCGACCTTGATTATTTAACGGTTTTAACTTTGCACACTGCATTAAAGGTGGCAGTAATGTGAAATAGTAAAATGAGCATAAACACTGAGTAGAACCAGTTTAGTTTCCACATTTCCATTTACAACATTTAACAGACATTTTTATGCAAAGCAACTTACAACTGTGATGATTACAATCTAAGCAACTGAGGGTTGCTCAACAGCCCAACTTCACAAATGTGGGGGTTGAATCAGTAACCCTCCGATTGCACGTTTAGTACCTTAACCGCTGAGCTACCTCTGCCAGTGCCATTCTGCTGCTGAATGCTGATATTACACAAAAATGCATGTTCAATACAACAGCCAACATCCTAATCAAATACATGAGACACAGTCTGTATATTAAAGCTCTTACTGACATTATTAAGGCATTATTGGAGCCTTTATACTGGGACATGGTGCAAAATCTTCTGCGTCACTCCCAGATCTAAATGTGTAGAGTTTAACATGCATTCAGACTTCATACTGATAAAAAAAGTTCCCCTTAGTGCAACAGTGCAATTTTAATGTGTAACAGTTCTGTCGATCATGATTTAAATTTAACTTTGTGTCATGACCTCTAAATTCCATGTTAGTAATTATTATAGACTATAGCCACCAACTTCTCTGTGCCTGTATTCTAAATTATATAAAACTTTAACTGAATGTGAATGGTTGTTATCAGACAGATAAGCAGAGGTAAGGACAGAGGCCAGCAAACCCAGCTTCTGAAGATTTGTATTTAAGTGTATCTACTCTGTAATCTGACACACCTGATCCAGTTCATCAAGGCCTGTTGAATTTAAATGATACAGCAAAGTATGTAACTAAACTGCGCCATCAAAGGCAGGGTTGGGCCTGCCCATTATGGACTGTTCTTTGTGGTTAAATGTACTAGTTACTTTTATGTACCAAGCCAATGCTGAAAATAAATATGCAGCCACAATGGGAATGATTAGTATTGAAATGATTGTGCGACAATTGTGACAGAACACACTCTAAGCAGTTGAGGGTTAAGGGCTATGTTTAAAGGCCCAACAGTGGCAACCTGGTGGGGCTTGAACCTACTGATTACTAGTCCAGTACATTAACCACTAGGCAACAGCTGCCCTGCCATGTACATGAGATGAAATGCCCAATTTTGTATCTCCAATTCACCTCACTTGCACGTCTTTGGACTTTGAGATGAAACCGGTGCACCCGGAGTAAACCCACGCAGACACGGGGAGAACATGCAAACTCCACACAGAAAGGACCCGGACCGCCCCACCTGGGGATCAAACCCAGGACCTTCTTGCTGTGAGGTGACAGTGCTACCCAGAGCCACCGAGCCATCCACATTTTCAAAGCACCTACAAGGAACACAAACTACACCTTTCATCACCTTTAAGTATGCAGTGCATGCAAACTGGCTTAAGAACTTCCAAGAACCAGACGTTTTGCATGAAAAGAAGGATAAAAATATCCCAAAATAAATAACTGACTCATAACTGGCTAGAAAGAAGTAACCATGTATTAACAGTTTTTTTTTTTTACATAAAAGTGCATTCATTATTTTGATAAATAAAAGATAATCACAAATACGGTATTTTCTTTTCTTTTTTTAAGAGAAATAATAAAAGGAAACTTTGTCATCATTTGTCTTCAATTTCAGTTAAAAAAAAAAAAAATCTGGAAAAAATCGTATCGTGAACCCAGCATCGTATCGTGGGTAGAGTGTATCGTTACATCCCTAGTGAATTGTGATTGCACTTATTGTATCTCCCCAATTACTTAATTGTACTTCTTTATTCATTGCACATCAGCCCCGATGCCTCTTTATTCTGGATCTGCTGCACCTGAAATGAAATGCTATCTGATGAAGACTGAATTAACTTGTTAGGGTGAAGGCTTTACTTCATTTTATGATTAATGGTAGAGCTGGTCTCTCTCCATGTTGAAAGTTATTTGTGAGGGCAAACTGACAGATGACTTAAGATGTTAATTATTTAAGCTTTAATTTACCCATTAAATGGGTCACCTTGGCCATCATCACAACAATATAAAAGGGTGTCCCAAAATTCACGCAAGAAGTAATTTTGATAGAGAACACAGGTTTTTAATTACAAATTGTAAATTTTTAATTGATTCATAAAGTATACAGTATAGGGTTATGTATGGATAAGCATATCGGGTAAATGGCCTAATGTTATGGCTAAATGTGACATACAGATGAAAACCATAAAAATAATTGGTTATAATAATAAGCCATCAAGATGAAAATGAGCCTCATCGCTGAAGATGACTTTGTTCGAAATATTGGCATCCACTTGTTGTTGTTCCAAAATCCATTCAACGAACTCTCTTCGCTGTGCGTGGTCAGTAGGCTTCAGTTCTTGACTCAATTGAACTTTGTAAGCATGAAGATGCAAATCTTTCGTGAGAATACACTGTAGAGAGCTTCTGGAAATGTTCAATTCTTGACCACGGTGCCGAATTGATGTTCCTGGACTCTCAGCAACTGCTTCGATGTTTTGTGTTGAACGACTTGTTGAGGGACGGCCAGAGTGTCTAAGATCACTAATTGATCCAGTCTCCCAGAATTTTGTAATTAATCTCTTCTTAAAAAATTCAAATCTTGCGTGAATTTTGGGACACCCTGTATATATATATATATATAAATGTGTGTTGTGTGATTTGACCAGAGGTGGCGCTCAAACTTTTGCATAAACAGTAAGAGAGAAAAGTCTGAGCTGAAAGCTGCCGCCCTGGTGGGGTGTTCTGACTCTCCTGACACACCCTGCTGTTGCTCCAGGCTTTGCAGCTACATGTAACAATCTCCACAAGCATGACTAAGTCCAGACATGCACACTAGCGTACTAACTAGTGTGTAAGAACAGAAAAAAGCAAGTGCGTAGTTAACATACTAATTAGTAGGTTAGAATAGTACGCCATCGTGCCGGGCTGTAAACGTTGGTTTTCAGGTTAAATACGTAGATTTAGAGGAAATAAAAACATTGTACCTGATATAAGGACTCGCTGCTGCTAGAATATTCTTTTGTACGGGAATTTCTTCACCTTCCACCACCAAAATAGCGTCATGAAAACTGCCATCTTCTCTAAAGGACCGCAGAGATTTCAGAAGCTTTTGGGAATGTTGTGGGTCTGAAACAACAGTACCTGCCGCTTCTGTTCCTGGACCTGCCTCAGCATTAGACATGTTCAGTAAACAAGAAAACAAAAGAAGCCAAAGCCTCTAGCTAGAAAATAGAGGATAGAAAATATAAACAATAGCTCAGAACACTAGAAGGCAAGACTTCAGGTTTCAGAGTACTTTCCATATAAAAGTGCTAATAATGACAGAAGTGTGCTGGCTGGTTTCTGGTCCCTCTGACTGTCAGAACATCTTCCACAGAAGTGTAAATAACGTGGATCACTTCTTCCTCCACTACTGCCTGACATGGCTGAGAGCTGTTTATTTAAGCTTACAGCCACCTACTGGACTACTGAGCAATAAGCAATCTGTTTATATTAGGGAGACCATACTTTCATAGCTTGAGATCTACTTCTTAAAAAGGTTGACCTCATCATTTTTCAATAAGGCTTTGAAGCTTTTTTAAATGCACTTCAGTTGCCTGTACTGACATTCAGCGTTACAGAACAAGCAACTGGGCGGCTCGGTGGGTAGCACTGTCGCCTCACAGCAAGAAGGTCCTGGGTTCGATCCCCAGGCGGGGCGGTCTGGGTCCTTTCTGTGCGGAGTTTGCATGTTCTCCTTGTGTCTGTGTGGGTTTCCTCCAGGAGCTCCGGTTTCCTCCCACAGTCCAAAAACATGCAGTCAGATTAATTGGAGACACTGAATTGCCCTATAGGTGAATGGATGTGTGTGTCTCTGCCCTGCGATGGACTGGCGCCCCGTCCAGGGTGTTACTGTCTGCCTTGCGCCCATTAAAAAGCTGGGATAGGCTCCAGCACCCCCCCTGCGACCCTAATTGGATAAGCGGTTAAGAATGTGAGTGAGTGAGTGACAACAAGCAACTGAAGAATCACACTTTCACAGGTTTGTGTAGTTTGGACAGTAGCTGCTGATACCAATTCTCAAGCAGGCTTTCAAATGTTCATCAGTAAGGGTGGACAGATATTTAGACTTTATTATTTTCATGTGGAAAAAGGCTGATTCATACAAGTAGGTTAATCCAAAATGCTGTCAAATATGTGGCACATTTTCTTATGTTTGGATATTTTTCCTCAGACAGCAAGTTTCAAAATTGTCCAGCAGAGGCCCTTGACTTCATATGAATGTCAAACTGTAGGGTTAAAATGTCTGTATGTAACATGAGATTTGAATATTCTCTGTCAGCTTTTTCCAATAACCGTCTTTGCAGTGTTCTTGTACGAATCAAAGCGTTTTTGGTTTCTTTGTGCTTGGTTGCGCACTCATCTTCACAAACATTGTAGGTTACAAAAGGAAAAATGCAAAAATGGCACAAACTGGCTACTGATGAATGAAAACTTTCTAAATTCGCAGTGCTTATGCGGGCTGAGACATAGCTATGGTAACAAACCTCAAATTAAAGAAATACTGGTCACATTTTACGTCAATTACGTTGACCTGTTTGAATATGGCGCGATCTACCAGTGTGCACTAACAACAAGCTCATGGTCAGGTTCGTTGATTGATTTAACATTAGGCAGTGGTGTCTCAGCAGTAAATATACTGGTGTGGTAATCAGAAGGTTGCTGATTAAAGCCCCATTTTGTTAGGTTGCTATTGTTGGGCCTGTAAGCATGGCTCTAAACATTATATTGTATATGGTCACAGTTGTAAGCTGCTTTGGACGCAGACGTTTTGTTTTTTAATCCAAAGCAACCTACAATTATGACTGGATAAAATTTGAGCTATTGAGGGTTAAGGGCCTTGCTCAGGTGCCCAAAGGTCACAACTTGGCAGTGGTGAGGCTTGAACCAGCAACTTTCTGGTTAGTAACGTACAGTGTATTAACCACTGTACGTGTCTGCTAAATGCAGTAAATGTAACTCTGCTGCCCCCTCCTCTATCTGTTTTTTTTCTTTTCCCCTTTCTTGACCTCAGATAGTTTTGGCACTGCTGGCCTTCCATACAAAATCTCTCTCTCTCTCTCTCTCTCTCTCTCTCTCTCTCTCTCTCTCTCTCTCTCTCTCTGTCTGTGCTAGTAGCTATTTATTTCTGTATGGTAGGGCATCGGTTTTTAGCTGGTCGGTGGAGCACCTGGTGAGAGAAATGTTGAGTAGATATTTGGTGTGGTATTTGGTCATCCAGCTCTCTGCTTCTTCTGTAAGGGGGACCAGTAACCTGCCTCAGTGCACCGAGGTGAGACACTGAACATGGATTAGATTGAGGATGTTTAAGTTACCCAAGATAAGGATGAGGTTGTGTCCACATCATAACCAGTCTGATGAGCAATAGTTTGCTTCTTTTAGTCTCTTTTCAGTTTCTTGTCAGACAGGAAATGAGATTAGTTTGTTTGAACCAGCACTGTGTTCATAATTAGGGATGGACCTACTTTTGTGCTGCAAATGTTCTACAAAATATATTCTTAACATTGTCACTATGTCTAAAGGTTTATGTTATATTGTTTTATATACAAACCCTATTTTCTGAAAAGGGACCTTTTGTAAAATGCAGTTAAAAAAGAAGAATCTGTGAAACTAGTTTGAGTTCTGAAAATCTCAGCGCTGGTAAGCTAGCACATTAGACCACTTTATTCATAATTTAAACCACTCTTTACCCTGTCAATAACAGGAACACACAAACAGTGACCACCTCTTTAAGTTGGTAGGTACTGACAATAGGTACTGTGTTGCTGGGTTTAAATGCTTCACCCTTTTTTCTCCAAATATACAATTGGTCACTTCAGTTAAGCTATTAGGTACACATTTGAAGCAGGGCTTACTAATTAAATGGCAGCCTCTGCAGCTAATGTAAAGCTAGTTTGACTGTGGACAGTGACACTTATGTTTCTTAAGCTATTTTTTGGCAGACCATTTTTAGGTTCTTGCATTATTTCTGATCATCAGGACATATTTCTTCTCAGCACAAGGCAACAAGTTGGATTTTCTTTTCTGCTTTGTCAAAGAGTCCTGTATTCCACATGCTTTACTGTGCTTAGGGACAATGTAGAAATAGAAATTGTTAACTTTATTGACCTGTGAAATCCCACAAACCAGTGGTAGAAATCTGTACAAATCCTTCAAATTTTATTGTTTCTGACTTCAGTCCAACTATTCCTATTTATATGGACAGAAATAGGCACCAGCTATAGTCTTATATTCTCTTTTGAGTTTTATATTCTGTTCAGTAAAATGATCAAATAAAATTCAAAAGCTTTTATTTTAAATCGAAGAAGCACATGTTCTAATAATTTAGTTACCGCAAACATTCCAGGATTCCTATTACTTAACATTACATGTTAATTACTCACTTGTTACAACTTACATGTACAACTTTATCATTCTGTTCCATACAAGCGTATGTATACATTACACCTCAATTCTACCCAATAAGGTGTTACTTATTATTGTCTCAAGTCATATGTACCCAGACTAGTCATAAATATGCTTAATATGCTTCTCTGATAGCACATTCTGCGAACAACAGCTTTTCTCAGTTGTTGTATTTCGATGTAATCTAGTTCTCTGTGATAACTTTGCAGAAGGTCATGGGTCATGCACACTTATTTACTTTCTGATTTATAACATGATGGGTCAAATTCAGCGTGGTGCAATTATTTCTGATATGCTGATCTGATTTATAAAGCTATTCTAATGCATGGGGACGATTAGACGGGTGTGTTAAGTGCTGCTTTTCACCACTTCTGCAACATCCATGTTCTTATCATAAGTGCTTGGAGATAGTAGGCTTAAAAATAGTCTCTTTAAACTAGCTCCCTTTTTAAACTGAACACATTCTTGGGTGGACAAAAGTATTGGGACACCTTTTTAAAATTTTTTACATTTATGTGTTTCAGCCATAACAGTTGCTAGCAGCTGTATTAAATAAATCATAAATTATAAATCTTTCTGTAGTTTGCACTCATCCTATAGAACAGTAGGCTGGCACTCATGTGGACCAGGTCTGTAAATGTTGTTCAGTTTAGCTAGCAGTTTTAAGCAGAGTAAAGCTGTGCTCAGCTCAGCTTTGTTTTGACCTGCAAGACATTCTGAGGCTTAATTATCAGTTTCCTCCTGATGGCAGCATTTCCTTCCCTGTCTCAATCAGCAGTGGAGGAGAACGAAAGGAACGAAACATAAATCCCTCGAATGGTTTACATTTGCTTTATTCTGTCAAAGAAGGTGAGAGTAATGGATTATAAGAAATCATTTAATGCTTAGAAATTATTTATTTTTATAGCAGAAAAAGCAGTGTAATGCAAAAGCTAGAAAAAAATTTTTATTTAAAAAAAAGGAGAAAACTGGACCAATGATAGTGTCATGTCTGTACCAAGCATGAGAAGAATGTAAAGGTGTGGGGGTGCACCAGTTCCCACAACATGAGTGACTTGCATATGTGTGAAGGTACTATTGACACAGAGGCATATATTTGGATTTTATAGAGAATTATGCAGCCATGTTAATGTAGGCAACATATTTCTTGGGAAGTCCTCGGTAATTTCAGAACAATGCCAGGCCTCATTCTGCACATGCTACAAATGTGGTTTTTATAGAGACAGAGTGCATATGCTTGATTGGCTTGCCTGCACTCCAGATCTATCTGCTATTAAAATACATTATGCATCTTGAAGAGGAGAATTATACCTCAAATGTGTAAACAAAAAGTGTAACTTTGGTAATTGTCATTTTAGTATATATGCTATTAAGATGTATCTCCTTATTTAATGTCCATAACAGTGGACATGGTGTGCTGATTGAACTTATGATGTGGGGTTGGATGTTTGAGGAAAGGATGGGCTGGCATTGCTGTGTATGACTCACATTAACTTTTCTATTGTTCAGTTGTGTTTATCTTGGCTACACTTTCCGTTAGTTTTGATTTAATTACCACTTCTAGCAACACGGAACATGTATCTTGCTGACTGCTAGAGAGAGAGAGAGAGAGAGAGAGAGAGAGAGCGTTCACTAGGTTTTTAGTGATTGAGAAAGAGTGAGTATAATGGCCCCTGAGCAATATCTATGCAACAAAAGAGTATCAGAAACTGTTTTTGGTTTGGTGCCTGGAAATTTGAAAGAGGTGTAAGTATGGCTGCCAGCTCAGGTAAGGATTCCAGTAAGTAAGTAAGTAAGTAGTAACAGCCAAAGCAAGAGAGACAACGGTGATAGAGCTGATGGAGAAGCAGATGGAGCAAGAATCCACCAGACAGGATCCCACTTCTGACACCACTTGTAGTTGTCCAAACAAAATACATGTAGATGGGATGTCAAACTGGGGTGCAAAAGCAAGTGAAAAAAGGACAATATTTACAAATGTACAAGAAGTTCAATCACATCTGTTTATTCACATATAAAGCGTAAATTAGGGTCCAACTCTATTCCATTAAGTTTACACACAAATTAAAACCTTACAGGCAAACAGTAGGTGATGTCACGTCACTTCCACTTTTTCAGCATGAAAAATTAAAAAATAAGCTTTAGCTGTACTGTTAGTTAAGCAAAAATAAAAATGAATTATTAAACTTGTTAAAAGAACATGTTTCCCCTTAATTGGTTATGCAAACTTCTGTTTCTTCTCCTCCTGTAGACAGTAAGACTTACTTAAAAACAACCAATCAGTAAATAAAGATCATTTTAACAGGGATGCGGTAGCATATGTTTATGTATACTTTAAAAAGTCTATAAATATAGTGATTAGTGAATATTACTGAGTGAGAATGAGGGAGTGATTAATGAATGAGTCAGTGAATGAGTGTTATAGTATAATTCCCTCTGTGGTGTGTTTGCAGGGTGATTACTACTTTCAGTACACAGAATGTGACAGCAGTGGCTCCAGGTGGAGAGTGGCCATTCCTCATAGGCAGAGCAAATGCAGAGGGCTGCCAGACCCTGTGCAGGGCACTGACTGCAGTAGGTCTATATTTTCTGTGTGTGTGTGTGTGTGTGTGGTGTAAAAACCCATAATAAATCCAGGAATTATTATTTATTTTTCAACAATTTTACAAATTCTTGAGGTTACTGTAGTTACCATTAAAATGTTAGAGCCAAATCTTTATATTATTTGACAGTATGTGTATAACATTGGGCCACATTTGGTCAACATTTACAGCTATTTTCATCATCAAGAAACCAAACATTTATTGCCACTTTTTCAGATACAGACACTTGTCAGTTTTCATGTCATGACTGATTAACCTTGTCTTTGGCAGCATTTTCATGTGGGGCGGGACAGTTTTTGGAGATGACCTCTCAGAAGTGCACTCAATGTCCAGCAGGCTCCTTCTCACTGGGCAGCGGCATCCGTTTTGATGAATGGAATGACTTTCCTCCTGGATTCAGCAGCTTAGTGACCTCTTTTAATAACTCACCTCATGGACATGAAGGACCAAGCTGTAATGGGTGAGTGGCATTATGGCAGGTTAGGATTTTTTGTGGAGCTTATTTTTAAAAATGCAGGTTGCAATGAATGTAGCTATTTCACCATCTACAGTCCATGACATTATAATCAGAGAATGACCTTTTGGAATGTGTTGCAACCATAAGATTTAAAATAAGTGTATACATACAAAAAACACAAACATTAAATGCATGTATTTTTAATTATATACAGGTCAAAATAATTGTGAATTATTGCTGTTTTTACTGACTTTTTTGTTACTGTGTTTGGCTTGTATAATAAATTTGTATTTTATGTATATTTTAAGCATTAAGCATTTAAAAATGTAATGAGTATTTTAATACTGCCTCTTTAAAATGCATCTTGGTCTGAATAGTAATAATGTGTGTATTTAGACTACATATTCTCATTCATGTATTTTGTTTCTCCTCAATCATGTTATTAGATTAGTCCTATTTTTTTTATTTTACATCAATTAAGCACTACTGTGTCCTGTTTGTCTCCTGGTTTCCAGTTCCTCATGGATTGCTCAGGGTAGTTACATAGAATCTAACAGAGATGAGTGCAGTGTTTCTCTCATCTATGCTGTTCATCTAAAGAAATCGGGTTCTGTCTCTTTTGACTATCAATATGTGGACAACAACATTATCTTCGAGTTCTTTGTAAGTAAATGATCTTTCCTTCAAACATATTTTGTTGATTTTCAAGTAAAAAGAAATAAACATGAATTCTATTTAAATTTCTGCAATCTGGCATAAAGACTGCCAGGTCTGGTATGCAGATCCACTGTGGTGACCTCTAAATACGGGAGCAGCCAAAAGAAAAATGAAATGAAAGAAATGTCCTTTTCCCCTGCAGGTCTTTCTGGCCACCATTTCTATCTGATAGTTGTCTTGGTGTTTCAGATCTTTCTTTGAATTTTACAGTTTCTCTATACTGCAGTTTTTTTATTTGTACAGTAAAAATTGTGAGCTGTTGGTGTTTTAATTAATATCTTTTTATAGTGCTTCCCTGTTTTGTAGGCTTTGCTTTGCCTTGTTTTTTCCCTCAAATATAAAGTAACCTTGCATTAGCAGAGTGAAGTGTGAAGTATTAAATATGTTGCTCATTGTAACAGATACAGAATGACCAGTGCCAGGAAATGGAGAAGACTTCAGATAAGAAGTGGATCAAGCTGACAAAAAATGGAGATTGGTCCAAACACACGGTACTAAAATGTTTGCACATCAAAACCTCACACATTGATTAAATACATGGTGGACAGTATGACAGTAGTTGAAAGGTAAAGCAAAAAGATTCGGTTCATGCTGCTGAATGTATGATTTTAACTATTTTAACCCCTGACCCACATCTACAATAAAAGGCTATGGTTACACTGTAGATAAAAGTAGCCCAAGTTTATTAGTTTTGTTCCTCATATATGATCCAGATTTGCCTGATTTAAGATTAAACAGCAAATATGACATTTCAGTACTGATTTGGGCCCTTTTTATATGTGATAAAATCAGATACATATCCGATCTACTAATGCAGCCTTAACAGCAACTTAAATGATCCAAACAAAGCCACAGGATCTCACTGTTAACAACATAACATAAGTGATTTTACCCTGCCTTCATGGTTTGCTCCCACTTGTGTTGACCATAACAAATACTGGAAGAAGTCAGGTGGACACACTGACCGAAACATTGTGTATTTGAGTATTTTGTGTATTTTTGTACCATTTCTTCCCATACAGGTCAATCTGAAGTCTGGCACAAATGTGCTGTACTGGAGGACCACTGGTGTTACAGTGGGGGTTAAAGTAGTGAAACCAGTGCTGCTGAAGAACATTCAGATAGAAGGTGATGTGTAGAAATTAAAAATATTAAACCCTTTACACTGCTAACTCTCTAAATCTCTTTCTTCCTCTAACTCTGTGTTTTAGGTGTTGCGTACATGTCGGAGTGTTTGCCGTGTAAGCCGGGCACGTTTAGTAACGCTCCTGGTTCTGCCTCATGTGAGTCCTGCCCCAGAAACACTTACTCTGGTCGAGGAGCCAGCTCGTGCACTCGCTGTAACACCACCACACACTATTCATGTAAGTAAACAGCATGCATGTCTGCTAACTGATTCCTCAGTAAATGTGAGCCTATAATTATAATTAAATAATAATATAATAATTATAATGATTATAATGTGACTTAAATCACATTTTGTAGGGCAGCTAGGCAGGTCTCTGGTTCAACACCACTGCTAGGTTGCCACTGTTGGGCCCTTAACCCTCAATTGCTTATACTAGTATATACTGTCACAACTGTAAGTCGCTTTGGATAAAAGTGTCTGCTAAATGACAAAAATTTAAAATCTAAATGTAGTTAATACTTGGTGATTTTAGGGACAAGAATGTAATTTGTTTATGGGAAATGTCACAGTTCTTATTACCAAAGATATTTGTATAGTTTTCTTACATTGTATTTTTACCCTGGTGTTCTAGTTGCAACAAAACTATTAAATAATCAGTCTAATTGGAGAAATTAAAATCAATTATAAACAAATACATTTAGTCATTAATAGATTAATTTTCAAACAGTGGTTATACTTGACGTAGTTTTAAATGCCTGAAGTTGTGGAATTCTTAATAGTTTGGCATCTTATAGACCTCAGTGATAAAATAGGCCACAGTGTTTAACAAATGAACACCTATTATCAAAAACAATAACTTAGAACATACAGTAACATTAACAGATAAGCAATGGTGTGGGTGTGCATGTGTGGGGGTGTGAGCGACCCCTTAGAGGATAACAATGGAAGGATGTGGGTGGAATGAAAGGTGTAGATATCAACAGTATATAAAAAAAGTAATTATAATGCAAATCTAAGAAAGTTACCAAAGAGAAAAGCTAAAAAAGAGATATAAGTGAGAGGAAGGTTTACAACCATTCTGGAATTTCCTTTCTCTCTAAATTGTGCCTATTTTGGTTACTCATGCTTTTAAACAAAAGTTCTTGATGTTGATTCCTACATATTGTTTTACTGGCACATGCAGAAAAAGGCAAAGATGAAGCTCACATGAAGAAGAGTGTCCATGTGAAATTGCTGCCCTCAAGCATGATGCTACATTGTGATGTTTTTTTGCGTTTTGAGGCATTTTGCTTTTCTCTAAGTATTCTTGATCCACCATGATTTGCTGGGTGATAACGTTACTGCACACTGCAGAAAATCTAAAGCTTTTCAGGTGAGGGGGAATAAAAATGTCTGATTATAACTGTAGATTTTTTACATTAACAAAAAACCCCAAATAATTCTGGACTTTTAAAACCCTCTAAACATAAAACACAATATTAAACGGTAAGTATTGTTCCTGAGGTTAACAAGTACATGCCATGAATATAGTCACATGTGATATGGTAACAATTAACAATAACTAACTAGAATTACTGAATAAATAACCTATGTAATGTGTCTTATTTTTACTGGGTCCAGTGGAGGGCTCTTCATCATGTCAACCCAGGCCTGCATGCTCAAAAAAAGACTATTTCCAGGTTCACAGTGTTTGTGATAAGGAGGGCAAGGTAATCTAATCCTACACTACTGCATGTTCAACAATAAACCCAATGGATCTGAATCAACTCATGATTTTACAGCCTGAGATGAGACCTGTTTCTATTTTCTGTCTCAGACTCAGGTCAGGTATAAATGGATCGAGCCTAAGATCTGTCTGGACGATGCTTCAGGTGCTGTAACACTTCCCCATTTTGGAGAACGTGAACCTTGTCCACCCTGCAATCCTGGCTTTTATAATAACAACACAGCTAAATGTTCTCCCTGCCCACTAGGGACCTACTCTGATGGTCTTAAAGGTAATTTGTTTTGCTTAATTTGTTTTATTAGAGCTCTTTACAGCAGCCTGAAACAGGTCACTTTAATACAGGCCACTAATTCTAAGTAGATTAATAGAGTACCTGTTTTACAGCCAATACATTTGAATATGTACAGGGTATTATAAGCAAATGGGTGCATGTTCAGTTTTAGTATGGTGTTTCTAATAAAGTGACCAGAGAGTGTACATACTGTATTCCAAAAAACTCATCATTTGATTTCTCAAATTGGAAAGTACTGTTGTGTTTTTTATGTGTGATTTGTTTGTCTCCACTTAGAGTGCCAGCCTTGCCCAGCAGGCACAGAGCCTGCTCTGGGCTACGAGTATAAGTGGTGGAATGTTTTGCCTGCTGGCATGAAGTCATCCTGCTTTAACTTGGCCAACACCAAGTGTGATGGCATGAACGGTGAGGGATGCTTGAATCGAATTCACATGTGGAGCCAATCAGTGACCGCCAGATGGCAATGTTGCATTGTGAGCAACTGCACTTGGAGGAAAACCACAACACATTTGCTTTTAAATGGCAGATGTGTGTGTGTGTGTGTGTGTGTGTGTGTGTGTGTGTGTTTTTTTCTCCTTCTATGCAATAAACACATTACTGTATTCATGTATGTGTGTTAGGTTGGGAAGTGGCAGGAGATCACATTCGATCTGGAGCAGGGAGTTCAGATAATGATTATCTCATCTTAAACCTCAAAGTTCCTGGATTCAGGTGAGCCAAACTAGCGCTCTTAAAGTGGAAGTAAAATTATTCATCACAAAATTAAAACAATAATCATACAGATTTAAATGTATTATTTCCAAATAAAGAAAGGTGTATGCAAAGAGCAGTCAGCTAAGAACAAACACTAGCTCACCACCACTGAACTCCATCACAGAGATTTCACAGAGATGCCCATCCACCTTCAGACATAGCCAATCATGTCTGTGCAGACGCCTGGCTGACTGGTAGCAGCACTAAGATTTGAACTCGGATCTCAACAATGGTGGGCTAACGTAATAAAAACAAATAATTATCCTGAATCTTTACATAGAAAAAAACCCTGAAATGCAGCAATAACAAGGAGCATTTTAAAGGAAAGTAAACTACTTTATGTCTAATTTTTTATTACATAATCTTTTATAGATTACAGAGTTTGATTATTATTATAATTTTGTTCTATAATTGACCTAAAGTGCTGTAAAAAGTAATCATCTCTCAAAATCCTATAATTTTAATTAATAATTTTGATTACATATCATAGGTCTAACAGGGCAGCAATAGTCTTATAAGGCAGCAATAGTTTCAGTAGTAAAATATCACTTGCAATTGTGCCATAAATGTTGGTGTGTCTCAGGTTACCTACATCTGTCAGTGGAACCAGTGGAACAGAGTATGGACGCATCACCTTCGTGTTCGAATCCGTTTGTTCAAGCAACTGTGTGCTGTACTTCATGATGGTGAGGGCTTTGTGAGAATGCATAGTTTCAGTAGCATGTTAGTGTTTTAACTAATTTTGTATCTAAGAAAACTTGTGCGTGTGTTTGATGTGCAGGACACAGACAGACGGAGCACCAGTGTAGTGGAATCGTGGGAGGGCAATAAAGAAAAGCAGTCCTACACCCATATAATGACCAAAAATGCATCTGTATCTTTTACATGGGCTTTTCAGCGCACTAACAAGGCTAAAGACGTCAGTACACTTACACACACTCGGACACTCTGATGTTTTTAAACAGGCTTTACAAATAAACCATGTGTGTCTTATAGACTCGTCAGTATGTCACCGACATGGCCAAGATCTTCTCCATCACAGTAACGAACGCAGTGGACGGTGTGGCCTGGGCATGCAGAGCTTGTGCTATTGAGTCTCAGACGCCTGGCTCAGCCTGTGTGCCGTGCCCATCCGGTCACTATATAGACGAGAAGACCAACCAGTGTCAGGAGTGCCCACCCAACACATTCCTCTCAGGACACCACATCTATGGTAGAGATGCGTGCCAGCCCTGCGGTCCAGGAAGCCACAGTAACAAGGTACGGGCAAGGATTTGGGTGCTTGTATACGAGGGATCTTCAAAAAGACCACTTTTATTTTTGTTGGAAACGGTGAGGTTGGGAGGAGTAGTAAGACTGAGAGACGCTTATAGTCCAGAATTAGTGCCATCTGATTTGCACCTTTTTGGATGCTCAAAGCTTTAAGGGGAAGAAGATTTTCATGTGATAATGATGCGAAAGCAGCGCTTCATCAGTGGCTATGCTCTCAACCACAAACATATTTTGCTGATAGCATTAAAAAGTTGGTACGATGCTAGAAAAAATGCATTGGAAGGTGCCGATGTACAAAAGTGATGTCATTTGTTTTTGAAATTGTTAATAAATATAGTTAAAAAGTGCAGAAACTTTTTGAGAAACCCTTGTATACACACTGGTGTGACAAAATAACCTTCAACTTTGCTCTGTTTAGCTCTGTTATTGCTTAATTCATTGTCACATCTAATTTTGAACTATCAAACAAAAATGCTGTTAGACAAAACAGACAAAAACTAATTTTTTTCCATTTCATATTCATATTTTACCACTGCTTTTGAAATCCATTTATGCCTATAGTCTTTTCATATTTGTGGAGTCAAAAACACTTAGCTGAGCTAACGAGTTTTAAAAGGTTTTGTGGTTGTTTCTGAACCCTGTTAAACATTTTACCCAACCATCCACATCTGGCTAGATGAACCACTGTTCCAGGTTTCCTTTACTGAAAGATAGTGATAGATAACCTAGAGCCTTGAACATGTCTTTGTAACTCCTGTCGGAGTCTTGTTGTGGAGATTGGCAGCTGTACATGGTTACAGAATCATGTCCTCACGCCTTGCCATTTACGTAACAGATGATTGACGTGTCGGTCCTCTAAACTGACACTTTGTTGAGCTTTCCAGGTGGAAGCGTTTCTATTTATCATGGTTTCTTACTTACGGATTTGTCAGCCCCTGTGTTGACAATCTGCTTTCTCTTGAAATCGTGATGCGTGATGAGATCGAGATTTGATCTGATTTATATATTGAAGGACTGACTGAAATCAAGTCTGACTGTGTTAAATGAGATAATTTGCCTCAACATTTTAACTGGTTTATTATTATTATTTTTTATACATATTTTATGAATTTTTCTCCCATTTTCTCCCTATTTAGTGTAGTCAATTTGTGTTCCGCTCCTGGGGATCCCCGATTTTTTGCAGTTGAGGAGGGTATATTGCTGCTCACGCCTCCTCTGACCCGCGGACAGCCCTTAACGGAACCCTTTTCCACCCATGTACTCTGCACAGGCGCCTCTATCCACCAATCAGGGTCCTTACATAGCATTTGTAGACCCCGCCCACATATTCCGGTCCACCCGCTCTGCAGGCACTGCCAAGTATGCCCGCTAGATGGCACTCAGCTGACCGGTGGCAATGACGAGTTTCAAACCGAGGAGTTCAGAATCTCGGCGCTGGTGTGCTAGTGGAATATCCCACTGCACCACCTGGGTGCCTTTAATTGGTTTATTAAGTAACCAAAGGGGTTGCTTTTCATATGAATACCTTTATTGTCATTGTGCACGTACAGTAAGATTCAGTGTGCTTTACTTAGGAAATAAAATATATATATATATACTGTATATAAGATGCCAGTATGAAGTGACACCAACAGGTGCACCCAGCATATTGTTACCAGGAAACTAAACACTGAGTACACACTCCTCATACACATTCCCCTTGTTTCTTCCTGTGTTTTATTATCAGTGTGAATACAAATATCCAAAACAAGACGTTGCACAGTATCATAATAATCACAATTAAAAGAGCATTAGAGACATTTTCTCCGTAAGTGCATTTGAAAATCTCCTGCTGTTCTTATACTGCAGTGTGTTGTGCTGTAGTTGTTCATTCCAGCAGTGAAGCTCGCAGAACAAAAACAGCAAACCAATCCAGATGTTTCATCTCCGAGCCTGGCAGCAGAACAACAGGATCTTGTAGATTCGTGTGATCCGATTGGTTCCTATATATAGATCTAAGAAATGCTATTTATTGGTCTGGTTAATAGTAGCATGTAGCGTCTGGATGCAGTGGAGTGAAAGGAAATGAGTATGTGAGCGATCATAAATCATTTATTTAGATTAACGACATTTTTGTCACCGAGGACAGTGGGATGTTAATTACTTAATTGCAAAATGCTGTCTGAAAGCATCTGCACGTCTTGCTCGTCCACCCATTTATTTATGTTTAGCTTTTCCTTTGTCTCCTTGTGGTCCCACTACTGCCGACAACCACAGAATCCATCTTACACCATGAGCTTTTGTGTTGGAACTCACATTCTGCTTATTCTGCATTAGTCTCATGTTCTTATTGTAGGTTTCTGTGCCTGGCTATAAATTGCATTACATTTTTGTTGTGTTTTGTGTTTTAGGAGCATAGCTTGTGTTACAGTGACTGTTTGTTCACTCATACGGAGCTGAACCGAACTCTGCAGTATGATTTCAGTCCTCTGGGCTCGACAGGATTAATTATGAATGGTCCAAGCTTCACTTCTAAGGGCACCAAGTACTACCATCTCTTTAACATCAGCCTGTGTGGGACAGAGGTTCTCAGATCACACACACACACACACACACACACATGTTTATGTAGTGTTGTTTCAATTACTTAACATTTTCTGCTCTTTTATGATCTTGTTTTTAGGTTTACACACCAGCAGTCTGCACAGATAACGTAACAGAGCTCTCTGATAAGGAGCATCACAGCACTGAGACCAACTCTGTACAAACATTCATCTGTCAATCAACCATCATCCCGTCTGATGGGCGGGGCTTCAGAACCGCACTCGCCTCACAGTCCATCAGTCTGGCAGATACATTTCTTGGTGAGCAAGAAAACAAGTACATTTACAGTATTTGTACATTTGTGGCATTTAGCAGACGCTTTTATCCAAAAATCTGGATACAATTTGATTAATTGAGGGTTAAGGGCCTTGTTTAGGAGCCCATAAGTGGCAACTTGGTGATGATGGGGCTTAAACTGACAACCTTCTGCTTACTAGTTTACTACCTTAGCCTTTGAGCTACCACTGCTGTGGTATACCTTGAACAGACAGTAAAACAAGTATACCTAGATGTGCTAAAAATGCACATTATGTTTAAAACTGGTCTACTTACCATGAGCAAAATTCAAATAGCTCTTGTTTACATGATTCATATGCATTTTTTGCATTTCCCCCATATTTCACCCAATCTAGTCATTACCAGTTCCCCTACTGTGATTCTCCTGCTGCTTGTACCACCCCTGTTCTGGCTAATAAGATCTTGGCAGAGCTTCACAAAGAACCATACCACACACAGAGAGACACGAAATTGTCCACCACTGGTGCTGGAGGCCTGACAATTGTACGTCAATCATCTGGGCCTCCATGTCTCCTCTGATAGCCATGTTTGGCAAGGCAGACGGACATTATTCTGTAACCAAGCCCTACCACCAATCTCCAGAGCAGATGGACCAGTTACAAAAAAGGCCCCACTAAAACAAAGAGGCAATTTATAGCAGCTTATCGGCATGTTTTGAGAGGTGAAAGAACACAAATGTTCTTGGAGAAAACCTGCACATGCTCAGGAATGCACAGCACAAACAAAGATCATCAGCGAGAATTAAACCCACATTCCCAAGAGCCTGGTGATGTGCAGCACCCATATTGCCTGCTGTGCTACTCAGTCACCCGGTTTCATTTTTAATCCTAATAATACAGATCACAGTACTGTCAGCTTCATGCTGTTGATACCGAATCCATCCACATACCCTGAAGTAAATTTGCACATATTTATAGCTGCTTTTTAAATGATATTTTTAGAATAGTGTGCAGCAAAGCTGGTAAACATCCAAACTCATCTGAGCCACAGCGGTGCATCACTAAGATCCTAAATCTACTCTTCATAAGCAATCCTTGCTGTTTATGTATGTTTGACAGTAACATGTCAGAACTAACCCTCTGTGATTCTCATTAAGTCTGACTGTTTATCAGGAGCCACGGTGGAGAAATCACTCAGCGGAGTAAATGCCAGACCAGATCTGTTTCATGCTTCATCCAAGAAAGTACCAGATATCTACTACTATTATAGGTACCACTGCACCACTCATTACCTTATTACCTTTTTAAATATTTATACAGGAATTATTCTGTTATAGGCATTTACAGTGGATTAGGGAAGCATTCAAACCTTTGACTTTCTGCACTCTTTGTGTTGTAGATTTGATTTTGAATGGATACAGTTACTATTTACTGTAGATGCATCAATACTTAATCAGCATAATAGACTTTTTCAAAAATGAATAAAAACTAAGAATTAAAATCTCTTAATTACAAAAGTATTCTGGCCCTTTACTTTGGCTTGATGAATTGTGACCATATTCTTTTTTTTATTTTCTTCAAATTATTCTGAGATGTGTCTAGAACTCACATTCACAATTTGATCAGACATCATTTGGAAAAGCAAACACAAGGGCTCGCAATTTACACTGCATTGTCCTGACAAAAACAAAGCCTTGACATCCAAGGAACTGTCTGTGGCATGGTAAGGCATAGTACGAGGGATCTTCAAAAAGTGTCCTCACTTTTATATTTTGTTTGGAAACGGTGAGGGTGGGAGGAGTAGTAATTGGTCGTGTCTGAGAGACTGAGAGAGAGCTCATAGTCCGAATTAAGGACCATCTGAATTCTACCTTTTTGGACACTCAAAGAAGCTTTAAGGGGAAGATGATTTTTATGTGCATTAGTGGCTATGCGCTCAACCAAAAACAATTTTTGCTGATGGCATTAAAAAGCTGGTATGACGCTGGGAAAAATGCATCGGAAGGTGACGATGTAGAAAAGTGATGTCATTTGTTTTTGAATTCTTAATAAATAGAGAAAAAAAGAACCCTCGTATAAGACAAGGGTGTAAAACCATATCTAAGGCTTTTAGTGTTCCCTAGCACACAGTGAGCTAAATAATTTGAAATAAACTTGGTACTACCCTGAACCCTGAAGTTGGTCTTGGTCAGGGAGTTAGTCAAAAGTCTTATTCAAGTGAGAGATGGGAGATCCTGTTTGACAGACAACAGTCCCTGCTGCGCTGATGGGTGAGATGGAAACCACCGTTGTGTTGGAATTTGCTAATGGCATGTAAAAGACTGGCAGCATGAGAAAAAAAATTCTCAGGTCTTATGAGACAAACTCTAAAACAAATTAAACTCTTATGGCAGAAAGTGAAGCACTGTGTCTGGTGTGTCTGGTCAGGCACTGCACATCACCTGGCTAATACCATGCTTTCATCATGCTAGAAGGGGTGCTTCTCAATAGCAGGGACAGGGACACTGGTACGAATTGAGGGACAGATGAATGCAGCCAATGACAGGAGCATTGGGCGTCCGGGTGGTGCAGCGGGATTCTGAGCTCCTGGGTTCGAATCTCGACTCTACTACCGGTCAGCTGGGCGACCTTTAGGGCTAATGCCTGCAGCAGAACAGGGCGCCTGTACCGAAAGTGGAGGAGCGCAGATATTTGGGCGTGGCTGTCCATACACAACCCTACCTCATGCACAAATCCACTGAAGTATGGGAGAATAAGAAGGGATTGGTGGACTGTGCACACATCAGAGGGAGTGTGTGTCAGGCAAATATACACCCTCCTTGGATGTCATCGGGGTCTCCAGCAGTGGATTGGCTACACTAAATTGGGAGAAAAGGAGGTAAATATCTAAAAAAAGACAGAAGCATCCTTGAAGAAGACAAGGTTACACTTCAACATGACAATAACAACACATTTAAGTGTGCAAAATGTCAAGGGGTGCAAATACTTTCTGAATTTCCTATGTAGTACACTATGTTCACTTTATTTATGTTCATTTAAGGCTGTAATATTTGGGGTGGTTCTTACTCATGACTGTGTTCAGATCTCCACAGACATCGACTTCTTGTCAGAACGGCAGAAACACAGTGCTCACGTTACGCTGTAACCCTGAAAAGACCTCTAAGGGAGAGATTTCAGTACCAGGGTACAGTGTTTTCATTTCTTAAAAGCAAAGCTGTCATGTTAGTGAAAGCCCAACATTGTGTACACACAGACATGATGGACAGAGTCATTCCTTTCCATTCTGCCCTGACCTCAAGATCCTATCACACCGATCACCTGCATGTCCTCCCTCACCTCCTCCTGCCTGGTGACTCCATCCTCAGCATCCCTCTCCCAATAAAACTCTCATCCTTCCTCTGCACATGCCCAAATCATCTCAATCTCGCCTCCCTACACGCACCATACCTCTCATAAACTTGTTTTATTATCTTGTCCTTTATTCTCTCGTCCATCTTCGTCACTCCCTATGAGAATTGCAGCATCTTCATCTCCACCACATCCAGCTCCCTGTTCTGTCTTTTTGTCTATGCCCCCCTCAAAGCCGTGCAACACAGCAGGCCTCACTACTGTCTTGTAAACTTTTCATTTCACTCTGACTGATACCGTTATACAGTAAATCACTCCTGCCCCCCACTCCACTCACTTTCACCACCTGAACTTTTTTGTTTATGCATTTTCTCCCCTTTTTCTCCCGACCCTTCAGCGCGTCCAATTGCCCGATTACGTCATGCTTCCTCTCCACTAATCCCGACCCCCGCTCTGATTTGAGGAGAACGAAGCTAACCCACGCCCCCTCCGACACGTGGGCAGTAACCATTTGCATTTTGTCACCCACACTAGGTGAGTGCATATATGCAATTCAGCCCCGTGTACAGACAGACACACCCCGATCAACGCACTTCTTTTCCCCGCCATCAATCAGCCAGCAGAGGTCGCAGTTGCACCAGTCGCCGAGGAGTCCCAATCCGGCTTAATACCCCACCCCTATATGAACAACAGGCCAATCGTTGTTCATGTGGCATCTCAGCTCTGCCATCCGATACGATGTATACGAGATCCCAGCTCTGGTGTGCTAGCATGTCCTAGCATGTACCATCTAAACATCTTGCAGCTGCACCTTTCCACCTCGTGTCCTCTTATTCACGCACATGGTCTCTGTTTTACTCCTGCTACCTTTCATTCTCCTTTTCTCCAGGGCATACTATCATCTCTTCAGGCTCTCCTCATCCTGCTCTCTACTCTTGTTACAATAACTTTAAGCATTTAAATGTTTTCCACCCATCAGAAGCTTGTATATGTTACAGTCATTTACAGTCGATGTTTACCTATTATAAATATGGCCAAGCCAGATACTAAAATATTGTAAAGTTAATTTCAAGATTGGCTCCCTTTATGCTGGTTGTTAATTTGTAATGAAAATTCTTTGTAACACAATTGAAAAATTTCACTAGTAGTCTTTGCATATTGGCCACTCTGTATATAAAAATGTGTTGCTGTTTAGATAGAAACTCTTGATGATAAATCTACTTTTTATCTTGTTTAATATACTATATTTGCAGTAAGAAAAACATTGTTTACATTTATTCAAACTAGCCACATAAATCTTGTTTCATAGTTAAACTGACAGTTAAAGCGACTGTAGTGATTTTTCTTCCCTATCTGCACTCAGCATGCCTTCATACTACCCAAATATTTATCAGTTTTTTAAACATATGGTTTATAGAATAAAGTCCCACTAGGACCAATCTTATCTTACATCCTGTAGCATAACACTTTTGGAAAAGAACAGAGACTACGCATAGCTTATGTATTGCATTTTCAAACAGTGTGAGAGCACCACTGTGCTCGGTGGGTAGCACTGTCGCCTCACGGTCCGGGTCCTTTCTGTGCGGAGTTTGTATGTTCTCCTCGTGTCTGCGTGGGTTTCCTCCGGGAGCTCCGGTTTCCTCCCACAGTCCAAAAACATGCAGCCAGGTTAATTGGAGACACTAAATTGCCTCATAGGTGAATGGGTGTGTGTGTGTGTCTGCCCTGCGATGGACTGGCGCCCCGTCCAGGGTGTTACTGTGTGCCTTGCGCCCATTGAAAAGCTGGGATAGGCTCCATCATCCCCCCGACCCTGATTGGATAAGCGGTCAAGACAGCGAGAGAGTGTATATCCTATATATTTTTTTAATTTCATTGTTTTTTTTCAAGCTCTTCATCCTGGTCAGGCGGGACCGGTTCCACTGGGGACCGATACACTGGGCTTAAGGCTGGAATAAAATAAACAGTAAAAATTTGGCATAAAAACTGTACCAAAGCAGGTTTATGAAACAGAATGATCCGCTGTGGTGACTCCTACTACAGAAGCAGAAAGAAATAATTACTCCAAATTAGTTCAAATTAGTTGATGGCAGTTTGTTTAAAAGAATTCTTCTGATCTGTAAAATTTCTGTCTCTTTTTAAAGTGTTAAGGAGATAACAGGAGGGATAATGAATTTACTAAGAGTTAAACTCCTGTGTTTCAATTTTAGGAAGTGTCCAGCAGGCACTTGTGATGGCTGCACCTTTTACTTTCTTTGGGAAAGTCTGAGCGCTTGTCCTCTCTGCACTGAGGAAGACTACCACCAGATTAAAGGAGCCTGCATGGGCGGAGTACAGGTGCAGTGCTCTTTATTCCACCAGTTCATTAAATCGAACTAAAATATGGCGCTCAGATGGTGCAGCGTAAAACACGCTAGCACTTCAGAGCTGACATTTTGAACTCGTCGGTTTGAAACTTCGCTCTGCCATCTGCCTGGTGCCTACATGAACAATGATTGGCTTGTTATTCATACAGGGTGGGAGCCGGATAGGGACTCCTCATAACTGAGACAATTACGACCTCTGCTGGCTGGTTAATGGCGCCTGCACAGAGTCGAGGAAAAATGCGTTGATCAGGGTGTGGCTCTCCGTACACAAAGCTGAGACTTTACAGAAATCACAATCACAGCTCTTCTGTCAAAACTACTAACTATAACGTTATTTTGTGGCTAGATCTGATCTGTGTCCATTTCTTTTTAGGACACCGTGTATGTATGGACGGAGCCGAAGCTCTGCACAGGAGGAGTAACTCTGCCCGTGAAGAGAAGCAGATCATGTGAGATGATAGACTTCTGGCTGAAGATGGGAGCTGTAGTGGGTGCATTCAGTGCTGCCCTCCTCGTTGCTATCACATGTCACTTCTGGAAGAAGAACAAAAAGTAAGATCTAACCTCGACCTGAACATAAACCTACAGTCAGTACTCAGCTAGTCCTAATTGTAACATTTTCAACATGAGAGAATCCATAAATCTCAGCTCTCAATTCACTGTGACACCTAGATGGGAATGTTTGTCACATTTCTGACAGGCCTGATTTTTATAAGCAAACCTGGTGCTTTTCCAATAGCTGCTTGTATGGATTAACATTTTAGTTTATATTTTATTAAAGATTAAAAAGAAATATTCAGATTATTTATATATTATATATTAGCAGTTTACACTGACTGAACAAAATCCATTATGAACTTCTTGAAGAAACACAAGTCAAAACAGTTAAATGGCTTCACAGTCCCCTGACTTGAATGTAATTGAAACTCTTTGGGTTATCTTGAATGCACACGGTAATTAAGATTTATCCTCAGATATTTAGAAGTTGAAATGTTTTGCAGGCAGGAGTGGGTGAAAACGACTAAAACAAAAATAGAAAGAATCCTAGCTGCCTACAAACTGTTTGAAAACTGTGGTATCTGCCACCGGGGCCATAATATGCTCATTCTACTTTTGTTTCTTTTATTTATTAATTAATTTATTTTAGTTATGAAAAGAAACAGGGTATAAACAGTTGCATTTTAAACAGGTTGCTGAAGAGTGGTAGTTTGTATCAGTTGGCTTTGAGTGACAAATTGTTTGCATAAAACTGTATAATGATGGTGAACTGTCTCACTGTTTCATGTCCTGTTTTAGGGTAAACTGGTTTATACCTACCAGTTCTTTCCATATCTACAATAATATTAGATAAAAATAATTCTAAACATTGAAACATTAAAACAAATGTGCAATAAAGCAAAAAATAAACATTTATATACTGTATATTTTACTCACAGAGACTAACAGCCTTAACAAAATATGGGCTCAGAAGTACTTTCCAGTCTGTCGCTAAAATAAAGAACTGCAATACCAGCTATGTGTGGTCACTTTTTACATTGTTTTTGGAAAAACGGATGTTAAGTTCTTCATGCTATAGACAAAAGAAGCCATCCAGACTACTTTCAGCTAGAGATGCAAAAGCTTCCAATAAAGAAACGCTTTTCCCGGTGGAGTCCATATTTATTTCAGCAAAACAATGTGTGTGCTTGATCTGTTTCCTATTGAAAATATATGGCTCATCATGACTTCTTGCATCAAGCAAGAATTGGCAGAAATTTTACTTGCAAAAAAACTATTATCCTTAATTTGCAAGTGATCAAAAAGTGCAACTGATAGGAAAGGTAAGTTAATTTAACATAGAAGTAAATGTGTGCATGTCCCAACTTTTGTTGAGTGTGTTGCAAGCATTAAATTCTCAATGTGTTTACAAAATAGAAATAAGTTGGGCAATGCTGTAAATCTTTGTAGTTTTGCCAGTTAAATAAAGAAAATTCAGAAAACTGAATAGTAGGACATACATTAGTAATGTAATTGGTAATAAAGTAATTACATACACAAGTAATTGGTTTTAAGGCTGCTCAGGTGGCACAGCGGTGAAAACACACGCTGGAACCAGAGCTGGGATCTCGAATACATCGTATCGAATCTGAGCTCTGCCTGCTCTCTAAGGCTGAGCGGCCACATGAACAACGATTGGCCTGTCGTTCAGATATGGGCGGGACTAAGCTGGATGCGGTCTCTCTCTCATGACTGGTGCAATTACGACCTCTGCTGGCTGATTGATGGTGCCTGCACAGTGATAGTAATTGGTTTTAAGAAGTTGATTTAAAGCTAAACTAAAATACTGTATATGAATATTTTAAATGTATTTACTTTAAAATGTACATAAATAAATCATTCTGTGGAGTTTTGACTCTTGGTGTCACTGGGTTAGGATCTTGAAAATATTTATGCTAACGACCCGTCTCCTTTTCCGTCTTCTTCTTACCCTGATAGGCTGGAGTATAATTATTCCAAGCTGGTAATGTCTGCCAATAAAGAATGTGAGATGCCAGGAGCAGACAGCTGTGCCATCATGGAGGGGGAGGGCGAGGATGCTGAGGATGACGTGGTTTTCTCCAAACCATCTTTACTGCACAAGCTGAAAGTGATCGCCAGCAAGGTACAATGATCTAGTGTACATCAATAAACACAGACAAAAACTGTAGATTATCTTTTCATTACCAAACCCCAAAATTACAACACAAAAAACTTTTGTAAAAAGTAAACAAGGTTGTTAAGAGGAAATTAAAAAAGGATTATAACTGATCTGAACTCAAAACGTGTTTTTAAAAATGGTTCTTGACTGTGTTGTTTTGCTTATGCCCTGCTCAGACCAACATAAGGTGGTTACTGGTTGCATAAGTAGTTATGGTTGATCTGCTGCTGGGTTAAGCTGGGAAAAGCTGATGTTTTATTGTTCTGTTCAGTCTAAGTGTGCTTAAAACGAACAGCAAAGAACAGCCTACATTTTCATCTAATTTCCTTTTCATGTTTTAATTTTGTCTAGCTTTTTTTATGGATCACCTCAGATAGGACGCAAATCCATCGCAGGACCTAGGGCATCCCCCCTCAGACATAGCCAATCATGTATGCATGTAGATGCCCAACCAGCCAATAACGTCAGGGTTTTGAACCCTGGATCTGAGAGGTAGTAGGCCAGCACAATTTACCTCTGCGCCACCTGATCAATGTCTGCTATTGATTGTTGGCCAGCCCAGGAATTGGCTTTGATAATGGTTAAAATTTTTGCTTAATGAAAAGCATTAAAAACACTTAACCACTTAACAAAACACTGACTAGAAATGGAGATTTTGAGGACAGAGGGTAATACCATCGGACTAACAAGGACTGAAATAGAACACCAGCAAATGCCAGTCTTTAGTCTTTCAAAAATACTTACCCTGGATCAAGCAAATAAATTTTATCTTATAACATTTGGTCTAAAAATATACCAGACAGACGAACCAATCAATTTTTCAACATAAATTATATTTCTGATTTGAATTCTACATTCAGAGATTTTTCAATTTCTGTGGGGTGTGCAGAGTGCCTCTCTGAAATGTGGCTTTTATTGAAGGAGGGAAATTGCGTCTGTAGGGCTGCATTTAATGTGTATTTAATGGGAACGGCTGTCAGCTCAGCATTTCAAATGAAACTTGCTTATCTGTGATTACAGAGCAAAACGTCTGAGCATGGAAACTGCATGCTTTTCAGAACGAGAGACCTCAGTTCAACCTCACGCAGACTTGTGTGTGTGTGTGTGTGTGCGTTTGTCTCTTGATGTTTAACTGAAGTTGCTGCTGTAGTCACTAAGGGGCTCCTTAAGGATTAAAGACCATGTTGAGCGGTAGAGGAAGATGCAGCATGTCACATTTTGTCTGCAGCCAATTAGAGAGACAGAGACAGACAGAAAGGGATGCAGACAGATAGACAGACAGCTGTGAACGACTTTTTCCCTTGAACTACTGTTGTCATTAAAAGAAATATAAGTAAAGGCTACAGAAGTTAGTGCTTTGCTTTCTCTGCACGAACATTTTAGCATTCATTTGCAGTTCCTTTACTTGTTAATTAAGAATCAATAATGATAAGGTTTCTGATCTTTCTCTTGTTATTTAATTAGGTAATTAAGGAGGACCTACATCTCGGTTAAACAAACATCTGTGATTAGCAGAATTGTAGTTATAAAATATGATCTTGGTCTTTTGACCGTTCTGAAGCTGCAGTACTCTGATCTTGGTCTAAAGCTCATTTAATCTTTGTATTTTGTGGATCTTAAGCAGAGGTCCTTAAGTTTTTAGTAAAATAATGTAAAACCTTTGAAAAAAAGTTGAATACAGTTGGCCGGGTGCCTGAACAGACAATGATCGGCTTGTTAGGGGAAAGGAAGGCTGTAGGGATTCTGCACAATGAGATGGGGAATCTGGAGATTGGTGCGTGACTCTCCGTGTGCGATACAGATCTCCATATGAACCCGCCCAATACAGGTGAAAAGAAGCGATTGGCTACTGCACACTTGTCAGAGGGTGCGTGTGTTGTTTACAGCCATGTAGCATTAGAGGCAAAAATACAAATTGGGAAATTGGATAGAACTAGATGGGGAATTGTAAAACACATTCATTTAAATAAAATTGACAAATGTATAAGGTGTGTATAGCATGGCAGTTTAGGGATTTTAGGCATTTCTGCAAATTATTTTTCTTTGTGACTGAATTACATTGTGAAACACACACACACACACAAACACACACACACACACACACACACACACACACACACACACACCCCTTAAAATGTAAATTTTGGATGCATTAAAACAAATTCTTCGCCAGGTCTTCTCAAAAGTCCTGTCCTCCCAAATGCTACTTTAAGTGATTTGATTTTGAAATGGAAACAAATGATCACAGACATACTCCAACATCTTGTGGAAAGCCCTCCTAGCAGAGTGTACACCTGCACATGTGTGTAAACATTACTGGAAAGTGAAAAAAGCTCCCTTTTTTACTTAAATTGGGCTTGTAAATGCCAAGTAAATCTTTGGATCATGACTACAGTAATCTGGGTCTACTCTTTTCTCACTTGTCTGTATTAGTGAGATGGTATTTCACTGACACCCACAGTTAAGAGGGGTATAGGGCGGCACGGTGGCTAAGTGGGTAGCACTTTCTCCTCACAGCAAGAAGGTCCTGGGTTCGATCCCGAGGTGGGGCTTTCTGTGTGGAGTTTGCGTGTTCTCCCCGTGTCCGTGTGGGTTTCCTCCCACAGTCCAAAGACATGCAATGAAGTAAACTAGAGACACTAAATTGTGTTCGATATAACCTGGTGAACTGATGAACCTTGTGTAAAGAGTAACTACCGTTCCTGTCATGAATGTAACCAAAGTGTAAAACATGACGTTAAAATCCTGATAAACAAACAAGAGTCTGTAAAATACCATCTCACTACAGTTAGTACTACAGTAACTCACTATAGTTAGCTAGACATGATGCTTCCAAAACAAATCTCAAAAACAAAAAGTGACTGTTTATAAGACAGTATTTGTTTTACTGTTATTAGAATAATTATGTATGTATTTGTGATTAAATTAAAATGTTGATGGTCATTTCTTATTAGGTAGCCTGTTATTATGTATAAATGAGTCCCTCACTAATATAAAAGCAGTGATTCTCAGCGAACACAATGCTATTGTATGAAGTCCTGATGTCCTTGAGCTGTGTAGGCATGTTGCTGGGTGCAGACTCTGATGGAGGATGGTGGATTATTTTTTCCTTTCACGTCCATGGCCACACACTGATGAATACACTTAAATGTGTGAATTGGTAGTCTAGGTAACAGGCGGCGTTGCCGGTTAGTCCTTGGCCTGTATTGAGCAAAGCAAGCTGACCTCCCGGGCCAGGGTGTAGCTTGGCGCGCATTGCTACATTTGTTCCATCGTGTAAACTGCATGTCGTTGTTTCTAGGGCAACGAGCAGAGCGCCGAAGCCGTCCAACTGAAATCCTCGCAGCCGGAGAAGTGGGTGTGGGGATAAAACAGTGAAGGTGGGATGGAGAGATAAGACTCTGAAGCCGTTCTGCATCTAAATGTATGTATGCAGTGGACCTACAGCAAAGTGGGGGAGAGCTTTGGAAAAGGAGCTGTGGGCCAGAATTACCAAATGATGACCTTGTGGGGTGGATTTCTTACTGTGGAATGTGTTTTTTTGCTTGTTTGTCAGTTGTTTTGGTTTATAAGTAAGAAGAATATTACTTGGGACTGGGTAAACTGGGTGGTATAGTACTTAAAGATGGCCACAAACATATGCACCATGTTCAGGGACAAAAAAAATCTTGCACATCTTTGATAGCATAAAGTATTAAAAATAATGATTAAGGCGCCAAGGTGGTGCAGCGGAATATTACGCTAGCACACCAGCGCTGAGATTCTGAACACACCAGTTCGAATCTCAGCTCTGCTACCAGTCGGCTGGGCAGTGCCTGCAGAAGGCAAAATTGGCCATCAAGTCTGCTGGGTGGGAAAAGACCGGACTAACTGGGTTGGGTCTTTAAATGCTGTGCAAGGACCCTGGTTAGCAGACTGAGGCACCTGTGCTGAAGTGAAAGAGCCTTATGTGCAAATTCAATGAGGCACGGGTGAAAAAGAAGGGGTCGAGGGACTGCTTATGCATTGGAGGGGTGCAGAGCAGGAGAATATACCCTCCTCAAAGGCAGTCGGGATCCCCAGCAGCGGAGGACTAATTGGCTACGCTAAATCGGGAGAAAAAGGGAGAAAATGCAGAAATAAATGAATAATAATGAATTTGGAAATTTCTGCATAAAAGATAAGCCAGACAGTTACACACCTGTTTGCATGGCTCAGTTATAATGCAGAGGTTATGGTACTGACCGGATTATTGCTCTGATTATTTTTTAAGCCCCACCATCACTACACTATTACTTCTAGGTCTTTAAGCAAGACTGGTAATCCTTATTTGCTTGGATTGTATCCTGTCTCAGTTGTAAGTTGCTCTGAATAAAACGTTGGCCAAAAGTTGAAATATTAATGAGTTTTTCCATAGCATTCACACTGCAAGTACTTTTGCTCATATGTGCTTTTTGTCCTGCTATCATAAACTGCAAAAATAAAATTACATTTGCTTTCTAATTCAGATCAGGTCTATTTGAAAAGTGGTACAACTATCAAAAACACCTGATACATGGCAATACAAATGAAGTCTAAACAGAGCTGCCCCAAAGGTGGCGTGTCGGCCCTTAATCAGAGTGGTCCCAACGTTTGGACTCATGTTGGCCGTGGGCTGTGCCAGTTGCTGGGGTGGGATGTGGCTCATGCATTCCAATCAGTAGCTTTCTTTCCTTCCTTCCTTCCTTCCTTCCCTCCCTATACCTTCCCTATTCTTCCTTCCCTTCCCTTTATTTCCTTTCCTTTCCTCCCTACCTTTCCTTTCCTTTCCTTTCTTTTATTACCGCAGTACTTTTTGTTTTACTTTAGCACCCATCTCTCCTCTCCAAATGTGTTTAACTTGAGAAATGACGGTCTTGCTATTCATTTACAACAAAGTGCCCTTTACCAGGACGACAGAAAGACCACAGAGGACATGGCCAGTGAAGTGATGTTCCACCTGGAAATTTACCTGCACCTTTATTTTTAGTCTCAGCACACAAGTGCTCGCTCATGCTCATTCACCTGTCCTCTTTGTTCTCTGCTCCTCTGTGGCTGATGAAAGAACTATTCAAAACTTCAGCAACTTTATTTCATTACTCTGACTGGAAAATCCCGGGCATATTTAACTTTTAATTTTCCCCACACATTTTATGATCAAGCTTCTTAGAAACCCAGTTGGACATCAGCGGAATAATTAAAGGCGTAAAAAGAAAGAGCTGATGGCCTTTTGTCACTATAGACGCCTCAATCTCTCCTGAGACCGAGACGTCCCGAGGTGTCTGAGGAGACGTGGTGCGTTTTAATGAAAATTATGAATTTGCTCATTCAATATGGAAATCCATGCCCTCAATACACCTACTGCTTAACTAAAGAGCTAAAATTAAACGTTTTGCCTCTGTATCATTGATCAGTATCATTAGCATCATTTATCAATGTATTAATTCATCTTTAGAAGAAAGCTTTAATGAACAGTTTGGACATTTTATAAAATGTAATAAAAATAAGAGTCTATGATGTTCAGAATCTTGAACCTTCACTTGAAGAAGAACAAAATTATTATAGGACAACAGAAGATGTGAAGGAAAGCATACAGGGGTGGGCCAGTAATTTAGCCTTACATTTTTAAGCTCAGAAAAGTCACCAGTTACTTATAGTCACTTATAATCAGTAACAGGGAATTAAGAAGCAATGCTATGAGTGACAGTGCCACTGGCCTGGTTGGGCCAGACACAACTGGCTGTGTCTGAGGGGGGTAAGGCCATATTGGAAGCCACCTTCATGCTGCTGCAAAGGTAACATGTACTGCCTGGTTGAGGATGCTGCATGAGCGATCGGTTTACAGCTCTCTGTAAGAATCTGTGAAGTTGTCATGCATTTAGAGGAGGTCAAAGGGGGGGAATAAAATACACTGATCAGCCATAACATTAAAAACACCTCCTTGTTTCTACACTCACTGTCTCATTTTATTGGCTTTACCCACCATATAGAAGCACTTTGTAGTTCTACAATTACTGACTGTTGTCCATCTGTTTCTCTACATACTTTTTTAACCTGCTTTTACCCTGTTCTTTAATGGTCAGGACCCCCACAGGACCACTACAGAGCAGGTATTATTTGGGTGGTGGATCATTCTCAGCACTGCAGTGACACTGACATGGTGGTGGTGTGTTAGTGTGTGTTGTGCTGGTATGAGTGAATCAGACACAGCAGCGCTGCTGGAGTTTTTAAGTGCCGTGTCCACTCACTGTCCACTCTATTAGACACTCCTACCTAGTTGGTCCACCTTGTAGATGTAAAGTCAGAGACGATCGCTCATCTATTGCTGCTGTTTGAGTTGGTCATCTTCTAGACCTTCATCAGTGATCACAGGACACTCATACCAGCACAACACACACTAACACACCACCACCATGTCAGTGTCACTGCAGTGCTGAGAATGATCCACCACCCAAATAATACCTGCTCTGTAGTGGTCCTAACCAGGGGCGATTTAATGCCCGGGCTTACCTGGGCTTCAGCCCAGGGGCCCCGAATAATTGAGGGCCCCGGATTGGCTGTTTAATTTTTTTTTTATTTTGTTAGTTATTTTGGTTAATTAGAACGGGGAAGCTTACAAACCAATGATTTTGTAAATCATTTACACATTATTCATATTTCTGACTGTTGATTGGTCAGATAAACTCTAACAAGCTGCTGTAATTCTGATTGGTGGTTTCAGTTAAGCAACGTGAACGTTAGAGCTAGTATGTGAGTGACATTCAGCTCAGCCAATCAGAATGCAGCACCGGGTTTTTACATGTGTGTTCGGACGTTCTGCAGTTAGTTTTGTATTTGAGACTCGCATTATGTCTCCAACATTGAAGTTCGGGTTCTGGAGCTAGGCGGTCTAAAGTGCTGTAACGCTCATTGAAGTCCTGACTAAACAGTTAAAGTGACTTTACCCTGTCGTGTGCCTTTATTCCCACACCTCCACCACCACACGCAGCAAAAGACCCGTAACATCCCCACCGGACAGCGGCTAGGTGAGCCGACCCTCTACAGAAGCAAGTGGCTAATGCTAGCGGTAAAGTGCCGCGATAGCAAAAGTAAAAATATAAAAATAACTACAAGACAATGAAATATCAGAATACATGTAATCACAATACACAGTGAGTGCACAGCAAGGGATTTTGGGAATTTGTAACCTGCTTAACATTACCAGACCTACTATATATATATATACTGTATATATATATATAGGATATATATATAGAGGAGGGGCCAAAATTATTTTTTGCACTGGGGCCCATGAGCTCCTAGTTACGCCACTGAACTCTGTTGTCTTGCGTTGTGTACTGATTTTATGAAAACTATACGTGGGGGCCCACAACTAGCAGTAGCCCCTGGGCCCACGATCAGGTTAAATCGCCTCTGGTCCTAACCAGTGAAGAACAGCATGAAAGGGGGCTAACAAAGCATGCAGAGAAACAGATGGACTACAGTCAGTAATTGTAGAACTACAAAGTGCTTCTATATGGTAAGTGGAGCTGATAAAATGGACAGTGAGTGTAGAAACAAGGAGGTGGTTTTAATATTATGGCTGATCAGTGTATACAACAATAAAGAAAACAGAGATGATTATATGACAGCAGTAGGTTATTATTTATTGAGATCATCATGTCCTTGTTATTGCACACACTGCACCATGGGTACTGTTCTATTGCTTTGTGTTCGGCCAGAGTTCAAAATACAAAGTTCAGAGTCACCCAAAACAACACATGTTCCTTAACATCACGGCACACTGGAGAAACTGGGAGCTTATAGAGAGAAAGAGGAAGACAAACTCCCTCTGCTAGAGCATCGTATCAAATCCACACACAGCACTCAGAACCTGTTTTCACTTTACCAGAAGAGTTTCATCTTACAATGATAACAAACGTTTTATCTGTGATAAACATTGACATTAATGGATAAAAAATATCTGCTTATGCAAAAAATGTCAGATAGGAATAGAAATGCACTGATTTTCTATAGTTGTAAGGGCTGAAACCCAGTGAAATCCACTGTTGTATATTTTGTTATGTGATCAGATGTTTTAATAATCTTAACTGACATGGCATTAATTCTACATTTGAGGATAATGTAAGGAAATAAACACGCAAATTTGCTCTTTAATTATTAACTTCAGTCACTGTATGTACGGAGTTTTGTTTGTATACCCCAGTTTCCTGTAATCTTTTAAAAATAGGCAGAAGGTAGATTGGCTACTTTAAATTGCTCCTATGTGAGGGTGTGTGATGGTGGTGAAAATTATACATTTATTAATGTAAATACATCGTTTTTAACTATCTGCAGCTACTGTTTTCATCATTACTGTTTGCATTAAGTCTGGATGCTGGTAAATCTAGTGCTGCACAGAAGGCTTTTCAATAAATAAAATGCCAATGAGCCCGGTGAACAGGGTTTGATCCTTGTCTCTGGTTACTGTCAGTGAGAAGTTTTGCATTCGCTTAAACTACTTTGATTTCCAGTAGATATAACAGGTTTGTTTTTCCATCTCATAAAATCATAATGTGGGAATAGAAAACAACAACTGGCACTTTTTGTCAGCAAAATGTACCCTGTTTTATAGCAGTTTTCCCATTGTTTATAATGCCATATTTACTACGCCTCATTCAGCCAGAAGTCAAAAGGAAACTAAAAATCACAATTTCCAATAATAAATAATAAGTAATCCATTAAATGTGTTTACTATTTTGATGTACTGCTTATTTTCAGAGAAGTAAATGCAATGAGACAAATCTGTGATATGTTAATTTTATAGTTATATTTATTAGTATATTTATTAGGATTTTAACGTCATGTTTTATACACTTTGGTTACATTCATGACAGAAACGATAGTTACTCGTTACACAAGATTCATCAGTTCACAATTTTTAATGTCGAACACAGTCATGGACAATTTTGTATCTCCAATTAACCTGACTGCATATTTTCGGATTGTTGGAAGAATCCAGAGCTCCCGGAGGAAACCCACACAGACATGAGGAGAACATGCAAACTCCACACAGAAAGGACCCTGTGAGGCGACAGTGCTACCCACCAAGCCACAGTGCTAATTTTAGTCTTATATAAAGCCATGTGGGTTACTTAACACATCTGCTGTACACTTAAGTTGATAAGTGGAAACATTAGAAATCTTTGTACTTAATAAAATAAAGTTAAATAAAGTGAAATAAAGATTCAAGAGAATTAACAAATCACAGATTTTTTTCTGGTCATTGCATTTTACAAAATGCCCCAGTTTATTTTTGGAAATATTCCTTGTACACTGCACACAGATTGTTATATAGCCCTAGACTAAAATAGGCTTCTTATTTTTAAGTAGCACCCTAAGGTTACTTGACAAAGTTGCTGCCAAAAGAAAGAAAGAAGATCACCACCTCAGCTTGGCACATGTTAAGTTTAAACCCTGTCAGTACTGAATTAGAAAAGGAAAATAAAAAGATTGGAATTGGTGCATCTCTACAGACTTTGCAACCTGCAGACTTTGAGGGGTGTAAATCTACTTTAAAAAGAGATCCTGAACTGCAGAAGCTGTGTGAAAATGTTTTGCTTTTCTGGAAGACAAAGGCTGTGTTGATCGGGCAGCTTCCTTCTTCTTAACCAATGTTAAATATATTATTAGTTTTATTTTTATTTTATTTATATCGTTCTCTTGTATTAAAATACCTCCATGACAATTCTGCTTTCAGTTGTGTCTCTACAAGGCTTCCTTTCTCAGTTAATCTTCTGTTTGCCCTGCCAAGTGATCACATTTCATTAAAAATATCTAATTAAACTGTCACATGAGATTAAAATGGGATCAAATGCAGGTACAAATTTAGCACAAACCCAGTGATATGACTGCACGTCATTAAATACATTAAATAAGATGTATCCCCTCTTTCAAATGTAGATAAAATGTATAAAACATAGAGATGTACAAAAGACAGGTGTAAAAAACTGGCTCATCCACCCCATGAGGAAGCTTTCATATTACACTACTGAACGTATGATAAGGCACATAAAGCCATTAAAGAATGGATCGATGTCTACACTCACTCCTGCCTCACTAAGCACTTTACGCAGTGTAAATCCACCACGTTTTAAAAAAAATTAAAGTTCAGCCATCAGAAGCACTTTGTATGCTTTGTGAGCAGCAGGTCATGTAAAGCACTAGTGGACAGTATGAGTTTACTAAAAGGACACTGTGGAAGTTGAAAGTTGAGGCATGAGATGTCCATCCTCTGGTTACCCAGTCGATACTCATAATCTTATCAACACCATTCGAATACTCATCTTGTGCATTTAAAACCATCAGTAACATATGTACAAAATATACAACATAGAAATACATAGATAATAGATTGTTACAACAAGTCCTACAAAAAAAAATGACCAGTATTGCAGATGCCCCTCAGTCTCTGCATTCCCTCCAATAGAAAATGCATCATAATCCAACAGTCCGTAATTGTTGTGGTAATTTACAAACATAATAAAGCTATCAAAAACAATAGTCTCAATGTCAAAATCACCTAAAAATGTTTTTTTGCTCCATTGGTTCTCTACAACAATTTTAGTTAATATGTACAAGCCCTATAAAATAATTTAATACATAACAATAATAATACACACTTTCTACACGCTGAGGGCGGGCGTAGTTCCTGGATGGAGCACAATGTGTGCTAACAGTCGCTAAAGAACCGGGTGTCGTGGAGGGGTCACAGGGACGAGGTTGTAGAGTCAACGATCTCTCTGCCGTTACACACCGTCGGAACAAACTGGGCACTCACCGACGCTACAGAAAGACAAACGAGATCAAAATAAAAGATCATTTCATTTATATACTATTTATTTTCTCTTTTTCCAACAACAATTTTGTCATCCTTAAAAGACCAGGCGCAGCACAAATCTTCTGCTAGTATATGACCACAAACTGGGATTTTGTCCTACATACGCCTTTTGATACACGGTGCCACCTAATAATTGTGTGAAAATGGTCGATCCCCAAGCCGTCAAAAAGCTGAGGAGGAAGGCAGGAGGGTAAACACACCAATCCATCACACTGCCTCAAACATTTACACATCCACCTACACCCAGGACCAGTTTAGACCCAGCAGTACGTTTTCTAAATGTGTTTGGGAAGTGGAAGGGTAACCAGTTTACACAGAAGAAACCTAAGTGCATTCAGACAACATGCAAAACTCCATATGTTATTATTATTAGGATTTTTTAACATGTTTTACACACTTTGGTTGCATTCATGACAGGAACGGTAGTTTGTAGTTACACAAGATTCATCAAATCAAGTTTTAATGTTAAACACAGTCATGGACAATTTTGTATCTTCAGTTCACCTTGGACTGTGGGAGGAAACCGGAGCACCTGGAGGAAACCTATGCAGACACATGGAGAACATGCAAACTCCACACAGAATGGACCCGAATTGATCCACCTGGGAATTGAACAAGGGAGGCGACAGTGCTACCCACCTGACCCTCCTCATGTTACTTTGCAAAAGACATTGACGACATTTATCAGTCGTCTCTATTCAAATCATAAACAATGCAAGTGACTGAAGGCTAACGGCCGTTCTTAGGAGCTCAGCAGTGGATGAGGTTTGAACCAGTGACCTTCTGATTGCGAGTCCAGTACCTTAACCAATATGCAACCACTGTTGCAGACACTTTTCTAATGTTGCCTGTCTTTGGTTAAATAAATAAAATACTGTTTTATAAAGTGTGTTGTGTTTCTTCATGTAATAGCATGTTTTGTTTAACAATTCAGTGTAAATTAATTTGTGTTATTTACACCATATGCTAACACATTCATAATAATAATAATAATGTAATAACAATACAGTTATTATTATTATGTATTATTACACCTGACAATAAGCTTGTTGGATATTCCATTCCAAAGGCATGGGCTGTAATATAAAATTGCAGCTCTTTAGAAGAGTCTGGCATGTGTCTGTGGGAATTTGTGCCTATTCACTTAATAAAAGCAGTTTTGAGGTCGGGCAAATTGTGGTTTAAATGGCTTTGCTTGCAAACAGCATTCCATTACAGCTGAAATGTCTTCAGTGGGGTTTAGTTTAAAGCTCTGTGCAGGCCAATGAAGTTTTCTTACATGAAACTAATCAAACCAAGACCTCATAGAACCTGCTTTTAAAATTGTTGTTTTCCCTGTTGCCACAAAGTAGAAAGTATAGGACACATTTAAAGAATTGATATTTTACACCTGTTAGCAAAGGGTATGACTTAAACTTCTAAACGGAATAAATAGGAGAGGTGTTCACATACTTTAGTGTATGTAATGAGAACTGCATTAAAACAGCAATCTGCGTACTTAATAAATAATATAATGTAAGTGCTGTAACTTTCAAGAGGTTTTCTTAAATAATGATGAACTGAGGTAGCACTATAGCCTTGCCTTGTCTTAAAGTTTACTAACTCAAAGACACTGACTGGTCTTCAGCCGTCCATCTTCTGCTCTTGACCTCACCGTCACCCCACTTCACCTCTCCGACCATCACTTTGTGTCCTTCTCTCTCTATCTCCCAACCCTTTCTACTTCCAACCACACTTACACTCTTACAACACGCCCTAATCTTCACTCTCTATCTTCCTCCTCACTCATCTCAAACGTCCTAACTTCATTACCTAACCCTGACATGCTTGCTACCCTTCCACTCAACTCTGCTACCAATACTCTACTCTCTTCTCTTTCAACATCTCTTGATCAAGTGATGTGATGTAGAAGTGATGTTAGATGGTTCCTCACCTTGTGAAGCGTAGTTAGGGGTAGGACCACTGACACTGAAGCGGTTCAGGTTTAGTCGGTGGGTGGGCACATTTTTCTGGGGTTGAAACATGATGATGTGGACCTTAGGAGCAAACATGCAGCCCAGAACCACGAACCCACTCAGACTCACCGATATACACATTGTGGTGGTCTGAACCTGGGAGAGAGAAAAAACTAATAATTTTTTTGTACATTCATGCATATCATACAATGATATTACAGCTGAGGTTACACATACTTATTGTCATATTTATTCTGTTTTTTTTGTGATCTAGTGATCTTATGCAATAACTCTATGATCCTTTCCCCTATTAATTTCCCAGCACTGGACTCTACATCTCTAAGTACACACATATGTATATATTTACATATGGTACATAGAGTGTTTTATTATATAGCTATATTATTTTTATATATTTTATTTTATTCTACCCTTTTTATTTACTCTATTTACTGTACTTACACTGTACTGGAGCTGCTGTGACACTCACATTTCCCCCATGGGGATCAATAAAGGAATCTTATCTTATCTTATCTTATCTTATCTTATCTTATCTTATCTTATCTTATCTTATCTTATCTTATCTTATCTTATCTTATCTTATCTTATCTTATCTTATCTTATCTTATCTTATCTTATCTTATCTATCTCATCTCATCTCATCTCATCTCATCTCATCATCTCATCTCATCTCATCTTATCTCATCTCATCTTATACATTTTTTGCCCAAAAAGGGTAAATTGTGTAAGATTATTATTCTTTAATTTTTTTGTCATGGCTGCAAACTTTCCTCCTTGTTCATTAGTAATTATGATTAACTACGTCTTGTGACTCTTTGGTGCTCATATTCAGCATATTGGACTAGTTTGATTTCACCCATTGAACAGAGCTGCAAGTATTCAAAAGGAAAAGTTTGGGAAGTGTTATACTATATAAATTTTGGAATTATACTTTGTGCCATATCTGAATAACCTTTAGTTTCATGATCGTTTGTACATACAGATGTCCTAAAATACACAAAAAATGGAAAAGTGGCCTCATTGCCAAGGTCGTGCCACCCAGTGCTATGACAGAATTCTTCTGAATTGTCAGATGTCATTTAAGAACCACCCAAAATAAAACAGGTCTAATGTTATTTAGAAGATGCATATCTTCTCAAGCAGGCTTTATATTTCTATGGGCAGAGGTTGCCATGCAAAAAACCCTTGGTCTAAAATTAACATGTTAAAAGCTTAACCAAATTAGAGTTAAGCAAATTGGGCATCAGTGGCATTGCAGATATTAGGCTACTTGCTTTCTATTGGTAAACTAAATAAATACACTATTTTGGTGTAGAAATATTTTCTTTGACTAGTTACTGTGGTAGGTTGCAGTGAAAAGAATTCTTTATTCTATTTGTGCTCTCAACTCTGTGTAAACTTGTACAAAACGAAATGTCCCTGCGTACAAAAAAGACACAAATTAAAAATGTTGGGACAACTTATAATGGTTATAATCCATAATCAATTCCCAAACTCACTGCTGCTTTTAAATAAATGGAGCCTCTTACAGTAGGACCAGGCTCATATAAATGTCCATGGTTTAGGATTAAAGTCCTGGCCATGCAATGCTGTTCTTTCTCAGTTTTCAAAGTTCACCTGCTTGGTTTTGTTTGACAGGGTCCATTCTTAATTTCTTTGATCTGGAAATATCTCTTAGTGATTCTTCAGCTGTCAGCAGCCTGAATGTAAAAGCAGGCATGGTGGACCTGGTCCTTTCTAACATAGATGCTTTTTTTTCTTCCTTCATTGACTGCAGCCTTGAAAAACTCTAGCAGAACAGAACAGGCTGAGAAACTTCTTGCTCACATCAGCAGGTTGTGGGTCTGTACAGCAGCGTGTAGTTAGCGAGTATAACTTTTGAAAGCAGATGCATTTTATCCATATGATACAGTACAGAGCTAATCACGCTGAACTCTGGGTGTAATCCCTGACTGGTTTTGGTGGAAGAGATGATAAGTGTTATTGCTTGCATTATGCTGATGCTTGAGGTACTCATTATAAAGGGCTGGCTGAGTAAGTGCCATCTGGGTTTAAATTTGCTCGCTTCTTTCATTTCACTGACTTGATGCATCCTTGGGGTGTGATGAAATGCTGTACTGTATTATGCATATCTTACAGCATCCGAGTCTGGGCCAGAGTACAGCTATAAGGGCTTTTAATTGTAATAATACACTATATAAAGTTTGTGGCCATCCCTTCTCATTTATTCTAGAGAGCAACATTTGTTTAATATTTATTTATTAGGATTTGGTTACTTTCATGACAGAAACAGTAGTTACTCATTACACAAGGTTCATTAGTTCACAAGGTTATATCAAACACAGTCATGGACAATTTAGGTGTCTCCAATTCACCTCACTTGCACGTCTTTGGACTGTGGGAGGAAACCGAAGCACCCGGAAGAGACCCACGTGGACACAGGGAGAACATACAAACTCCACACAGAAAGAACCCGGACCGCCCCACCTGGGGATCGAACCCAGGACCTTCTTGCTGTGAGGCGACAGTGCTACCCACTTAGCCACCGTGTTAGTCTGACCTCTAGTATGTCTAAAGCCAGTGTTTCCACAGACAGAAAGCTTCAACATGTTTGGAGGAAGATCAGGTTGTCCTTTCTGTATTTTTGCAGTAGACGTTGAAAGTGGGTTCTGACTGCCAGTCATGAAGCTGGAGCCACACTGAACCCTAGATTAATATTCTCAATATTCTCAGAGTTCTCCTCTCTTCCTTTACAGACTCATGATCACTTTTCCTTAGGCTTAAATGGCAGGATATCTAATTGCATTCTCAATGACAGGGTGTTTTAAAAAGGTAACCAGAATAACTTCATTGCATTGCATTGAAAAATAAGACATTTTTAACATGCACAATCTGTAAAGCGCCCACCTGCTGTATAGCTCGATAGGGAGCGGATATTACAATATCACGCCCACCTGCCAGGTCACTATCGGCCTTTGTTGTTTTGTTCTGAGTGCTTGGGTTGTCACTCGCTGGTGGACTGATTTTTCAGAAAAGAAAAGAACAAAGGCAGGAAAAAATAGGGAGTAGGCAGACAGCCACTTCAACACCTAAAGCTCTCTGTGAATACCTGCCCGGCATGCCACCACAACCCCACTGGAGGCAGCTTGTATCCAGGGCAGTTCGCTTGTAGCAGCCAATATTAAAAGCTTAAAAGCTATCGGCTCCCAGAAAAAAAGCTTAAAAGAACGATAGCAAATAACAGCCAGGAGGAAAGGAGCTGGGCAGAGACAAGTCTAAAATTTCAGTCTCATAAAGGTTAAAGGTGAAATCACATGCAATGAGCCAGTGGTGAGCTTGTCTATAAAGAAAGACTTTACAGGTCATCCTCTTGCACTTAATGAGGTGCAGAGACTGTCAATTTAGGAACCGGCACTGTTAGTCATCTGTGCCTGAATGCTCCCTCCTGACTATTAGTGACATGGCAGGTGGGCATGATACTGTAATCCATACTCTTTGCTAGTAATGTTACACAATCATAAAGTTAGTAATCCTACAGGCCCTTGATGAATTACGTTAGGTGGGTGATTAAAATAATAAAGACTGCAGTAAAGTAAAATTGGTTTTATTTAATTACTTAGTTTTAGGGTTAACTTCTTGAATGCCTGCTGGTTCCAGTAACACAAGGCGTATATAGTGTTGGTTTATCTTAATAATAATTAGACATATATTTTTTCCCTCAATTTACCTGACAATTTAGTCATATCCAATTACTCGACTGCATTACGCTTCCTCTCTACTTATGTTGACCTCCACTCTGACTGAGAAGAGCCGTGACTAACACATGCCCCCTCTGACACGTGTGCAGTAGTGAGGTGAGTTCATATGCGGATCAGCTTTGTGTACGGAGAGATGAACCCTGATCCACATTATCCCTCATCTTTGTGCAGGCACCATCAATCAGCCAGCAGAGGTCGTAATTGCACCGGTTATAAGGAATCCCCTCTGGCACACTACCATGAACAACAAGCCAATCTTGTTTGTTTGGGTGCCCAGCCTGCCAGTAGCAGAGCTGAGCTCCAAACCAACGAATTCGAGATGTCAGCTCTGGTGTGCTAGCGTGTTTTACCGCTGCACCACCTGAGCATCAAAAATAATTAGTTGACATATAATTAACTTCTTTTTTTACAGTATTTGCTGGGACATACCCTGTAGTCACTCGATGTGACGTAGAAGATGGGCAGGAAGGCAAGCCAGATGATGCAGGTGGTGTACATGGTAAAGCCAATAAACTTGGCCTCATTGAAGTTCTCGGGGCACTTGCGGGTCTTGAAGGCGTAGACAGTACACAGCACCACAAGCACGATGTCGTAGCTAAGTGAGAGCAGCATACTCGAGTCACGTACGTTGCACTTGAGAATGACTGTCTGTCTCTTCTCAGGCAGGGTGAATCTCCGCGTACCAGGCACCTCCAGCAGCAGCCACATGGACACCAGGAGAAGCTGGACAGAGATGAGCGCCAGGCAGATGAAGACCTGTGAGCTCGGACTGATGAAGCGTGGTCGCTGCACACCTCCCTCTTTCACGCCACTGAAGATCCGGGCAATACGGTTGGTCTTCGTCAGCAGTGCCGAATAACAGACGGCGAATGAGGTACCAAGGCCAAGGCGGCGCAGTGCACAAACTGCCGGCGAGGGCTTGGCGATGAAGATGAAGGTCATGGAGTAGGACATGAGGACTCCCAGAAGCAAGATGTAGCACAGCTCCCGACCTGAAGCCTTGACCAGCGGTGTCTCATTGTGGCGGATAAACACCGCGAAGACCAGCAAGGTACAAATGAAGCCGACACATGCAATAGAGACAGGCCCGATAGCCCAGGCGTCCTCCCACATAATATAGTCCTCGGGTAAGTCATAGCAACCACTCAGGTCCGCCCGCGGCCACTGACCCTGAGCACACGGGGCACAAGTGAACTCATCTGGCAGGTACTCGTAAGACTCACAAGGGGTACAGATCCAGCAGCAGTACTCGCCAGCCTGCATCTTCTTCATCTCATTTGGAGCGCAAGGGTCACTGCATTGTGAGGTGGGCACACCTGTTCCATGTGGCCAACCCATCAGGAGCTCATTGAGGGACAGGGTTTCTGCCCACTCGCCCACATGGACGTACCCATACTTATCATTACCCGGCAGCCTCTGGTAATTGAAGATGTTGTAGCGGCCCATGCCATCACCATACTGGTCAAACTTTACCACGTTCTCCGAGCCGTGTGGAGAGAATGGAGCTAAAAAAGAGAAAGATGGAAAGAGATTGAGCAGGGCGAAGAAGTAAAAAGGTGAATTAAATAAAGTAAGTGCAAGAATGTGAAAGAAAAATAAAGGGTTGCAAGTTAAGCTCTTAAAAATAAATCTCAGAATATGCTTCATATGCAATAGATAAAAAAAACACAAAAAAACAAAAACATGTCTCCTTCACAGTGTCAGTTTAATACTAACTTCAATTAGGATCAGGAGGTACTGCACGGTGGCTGCAGGCACACAAAGCAATTAAACAGCAGGCTGCTAAAACCATAGGGGAGCATAATGAACCCTCTGGTTACAGATTCTAAACAAAATGTCAGTATACTGAAATAGGACTTTCTATAAACAGCAACAGCAGCCTGTGAGAGGAAAGGCAGTGGGTGTTTGAACAGTTTCTTATTGTGTTTGGGTTTAAATACATTCAACACCCACACTCAAAAGCTACTGTAGGATCATGGATAAGGGACCATAATTTATTTATGCCTTATACACTTTTGGTTACATTCATGACAGAACAGGTAGCCACTCACCACACAAGACTCATCAGTTCACAAGTTTTAATGTCAAACAGTCATGTCTCCAATTCACCTCACGGGCGGCACGGTCGCTTGGTGGGTAGCACTGTCGCTTCACAGCAAGAAAGTCCTGGGTTCGACCCCCAGGCGGGACGGTCTGGGTCCTTTCTGTGTGGAGTTTGCATGTTCTCCCCGTGTCTGCGTGGGTTTCCTCCTCCCCACAGTCCAAAAACATGCAGTCAGGTTAATTGGAGACACTGAATTGCCCTATAGGTTAATGGGTGTGTGTATGTGTGTGTATGTGTGTCTGCCCTGTGATGGACTGGCGTCCAATGAATGAATGAATGAATTCTGTGCTGTGAGGCGACCCACTGAGCCACCGTGCCACCCTACCATAGTACATTACCATGATACACAGTTCTGTTTAAAGACTGTGTGTAACCCAGGTGCAGATTGGTCAGGTAATTCATGAAAACACAGGACTGTGTTAGCTCAGTGGATACAGTACTGGATTGGTAATCAGACGGTTCAAGACGGTCACTGGTTCAAGCCTCCACCACTGCCCTTAACCCCTAATAGCTTGAAAAAAAACAAATGTGTGCTAATATGAGGTAAAAATCTGGTCAAAAACGTTCAACTTCAGCCCTACTCAATAAAAATAAGTTAGATTGGTTTATCATGTGAGGAGCGTGAACATAAACGTAAACACTGGTGTCTCACACTGTTCTCAGGACGGTCTGGGTGTGATTCATCACTGCAGGCGTAATTGCCCCAAGAAGGAAATTGACTTGTCAAATAGGGAAAAGTGTTTAGGCATTATGAATCCCATCAATCAGGAAGATAATGCTGATGTCAACACACACATACACACACACACACACACACACACTCACACACACACACACACACACACACACACTCACACACACTGACAACATGCAATTGCTCTTTTCTGTGACTGAATATATTGAGAACATACTGTACGTCTTTGTCTAATGTGTTCTTTGATAAGCTGATGGTTATAGTATTATGCTTTAACACTGTTTTGCTGTCAGCCACATTTATGAATAACGGAAAGTGAACTGAAATAATGAAGAAAGTATTTTTTAACTTATGGATGAATGGGTGTTACGATAAATTAATCTTGATTGGCTAAATTAGGGGACAATTTGGCTTTTGGGATTAACTTCACCAAATTTCTGACCTTAATCCTATCAAGAACTGTACTACAAAATCAAGTCCATGCCTGAATTTGGTTGAACTTACTAAATCTGTTTGCTCAATCAATATGAGTGTTCAAAATTCCAATAAAAGTCTTGATGATGGTTGTAAAAATCAGCTTACTGAGGAAGAAATAGCAAAGTAATATACAGTTGGGGGAACACAACACACAAACACATATATATATATATTTTTTAATGCATTTTCTCCCCATTTTCCTTCCTATTTAGCACATTTAATTTGTCTTCCGCTGCTGAGAGACACCAGATTGTATCCGAGGAGAGCACGTCGCTGTACATGGCTCTTCCGACACCTGTACAGCCCTCCTGTTCTTGCCCCTGCTTTCTGCACAAGCGTTTCTTCCACCAATCAGGGTCCTTACACAGCGTATGGAGACCCACCCACCCACACATTGTCCGGCCCCCACCCTGCAGATACGATAGCCAATTAGTTTCTGCTGCAGGCACTGCCAATTATGCCAGCTAGATGGCGCCCAGCCGACAGGGGAATATCCCGCTGCGCCACCTGGGCTCCACAAACACATATTTAAGATGCAAAACGAGAATGTGAGAACATCCACCACATCACGATACTTAATCTTACTTAACATAAATTAACCTCATTTTAAATTAATCTCATTTTCCTGTTTTAGAGCAAAACATAACACGAATCTTTGTGCTCAGACGATGCTCCACATGCCCACATTACTTAAATTAAGTAATCAGTGCCTGCTAACAGGATAATTACCTTAAATGTAATTACTTACGACAAACACAAATTGCATTTAATCAGCTTGTCTGAACCTCCGGAGGACAGTTAAACATCCAGAACAGGACAAAACAAATGAGGTTTAATTTTCTACTTAGATGTATAAAGTGAATATAGGTTCTTAACAATCTGAAATAAAAACTGGCATACACTGTAAATAATGGGTTTCTTGTAAAGCTTTCTAGTTTATGATGGATAAGTAAGGGTTCTTTCATGGTGCCCTGTAACTAATCTGTGTAATTTTAAATGAAAACAATGGACACAACAAATAGGGATCATATCAGAGCAAGATTTCTTGAAAGCATTTCATCACTCCAAGAAAAATGAGTCAGACGCATCTGCATTTAACCGAACGTACTAAATGTTTCTCCTGTATGTCCGTCACAATAAGGCATAATTGCTCTCCTCTCTTTACTTTGCTGTCTCATTCAGAGCACTGTTTGTTAGGTACACTTTACACTCCTTACACACCATGGTGACACACCGGCCTGTTGCCCGTCAGTTCTGTCATGCAGAAACTGAGCTTGTGCAATCTGCCCCTTCACCTTCCATAACATCTACATCTACATAATCCACATCATCTTCATCAACACACAGAGAAAGAGAGCAACTTTCTGAAGTATTCTTACGAAAAGTACATCCTATCACCTGCAAACACTGCCAACAACAACACACACACACACACACACACACACACATGCTTACAGTTCCCTTCACAATTATTGCCAACCCTGGTAAAGATGAGTATAAATGGTTATAAAAAATACACCATTCCTTTAGAGGTATTTGGTCGTGTCTGAGAGACTGAGAGACGCTTATAGTCTGGATTTAGCACCATCTAATTTCCACCAATAGAGAACCCTAGTGTGTGTATATTTATATATATACTATAATACTTACTTACACACATACATACACACAAAAGCGTATACATACAGATACCACACAAATAATTTCTTACTGTTGCATGCTGTAGGATACTTGGATGGCTTGAGTAATGTAAAATACTTACATTTATACACATAAGCACTAAACTATCACTGCACTGTCCAGGGTTCATACTCAATGATTAAGTACAAAGGGGTGTAACTAATTGCCCATTAATCAACCAAATAATCAAATTTTATTATTAATATGTTTACCTAGATGTGTGACATGTGGGTCCTGTTAAATCTAGTGCAAAGCTAAACATTTAACAATGAAAATGAAAACAATACACAGTCACATTAGGTGGGGATGGTGTAGAGATGCCTAGCTGCTAGGGTTCGGACGACTTACCATAATTGATTGAACCACTGATTCAGCAATTACCTATGTTCTGTCATCAATCTGTCATAAAAACTATAAAATAAAAGCGCAATTGGATTACTTAGCAAGACAATAATCTGAAACACTAAAACGTTACTTATATACATTATATATTGCTTATGAATGGCTCAAGAGAAGCAGAATAAAAGTCCTGACCTTACCTCTATAGAGATGCTGTGGGAGGACATTACACTGGCAGTTATTTCAGCTATAAACAAGTACATATGAAAAGGAAACAACTTTCCTTCAGAACCAGGGAGCAAAACAGAACACAAGCAAACAATACGCACAATGCAGATAAAAAAACATTAGAAGGCTTTCGAGCATGAATTTGATTAATGTGGCTGAATTAAAGCACTTCTGTAACGAATTCCTCAAAAGTTTCATGCAAGACTGATCTTTACTGGTCTGTTTAATACTAGCTTTATTTAATCTTGCACAGCTGTAGTGGAGGACATCCAAGAATGAACACAAATGATTCAATAACCGCATCGACTCATTTATACATTTGTGCATCAGTGTGAAAATGTATAATTGTTTATATTGTGTTTATGCATTCTGTGCAACAAAGAACTCATTTACTCTGCCAAGAATGTGTAACCAAAAACCATATGTTTTCACTAGACCAACAAAACTATCCTGGCATGTCAGGCTGGATGAAATACTATCTTAGAGTTTTGCATAACTCATTTAATTCCTCTACAAAATAAATATAAAAAACAGAATATATTTGATCTATTTACCCTATTTTGGTGAAATGAGGCCTGAAACCATCAGTGTCAGACTACCTAAAGACATAATGCTGTTGCATCTCGGGTAAACAGTTATCCAAACTCCTTATGGTGTAGTAAAAGTGGAGTTTATGGACTGGAGCCTCATAGTGGATTGGAATATGCCACGGGGAAGCGATCACAGTTAACAACAACAGATGGTATCTGAAAGACATGTTTCTGTGCATGCTCGCCATAATAAATCTCCCTCCCACCTGATCTATAAGCTGTTCCATGCAGGAGTGAACATGGCAGGACAGCCTTCTGTGTTTAGTTCTAGTTTCGTTGGTCAGACTGTGATCATGTGTAGGCGTAGGGCTCGTTTTGAAGAGAGTCTGATCTCTTATACACCTGAAAAAGTATATTTCATCCGGTGTCTTCATTTGCACTACAAAAGTCTAGTATGTTGAATTCAGACCTTGACTTATTCCTGTCGATCAGTCCCCAAGTTAATATATAATAATAATAATAAATACAAAAACTCAATAACAGGAATAATAAATATCAGTATGTGGTAAACAATTAAAAATCTGCACATCTAAGAGACAGCTTTTCTTGTTGTGTGGGCTCAGAAGTGTTATGTGTGGGTGGCGACAGTCTGAGATCTGGCCGAAAAGCACAAAAAAAAAAAACAACAACACACTAACATCCCAAATGGCCAGCATGATTGAGTCTGTGTGTCTCTGCCACTACATGTGCATGGGCATGTGTTTACTCAGTGGGTGTGAGATCACTACAATTTGATATCTTCAAAGTGGTATCTTCCTTTTCCTCAGCTGTGGACAGATCTTCCCCTTTTTGCTCTTGGATTACTTTACCAACTGGTGCCATGTGCAGACTAAATTACCATAGCAACAGCATGGTGGCACAGTACATTGGGACAGTGGAAGCCTAGTGGGTAAAGCTTTGGGCTATCAGTCAGAGGATTGTTGGTTAAAATCCAGGCTCTGCTATGCAGCCACTGTTGTGTCCTTAACCCTGTCTGTTTGAACCAGCAACCTTCTGATTACTAGCCCTGAACCCTAACCACTGTGTTACCACAACTTATATAAAAGTACTTTTTCTAGTCTGTACTGAAAAATAAAAACAAATCATTCTTCCCAACAGAATTATAACTTTTTGAGCAGCAGCCAGCTTTTCTTCACCGCTTATGAGCTAAACTAATGAAGGTTAACAAATTTGGCTTTTGGGTTTTCCAGCCACCTACTAAGCCAGCTGCCTAGAGGCAGGTGTGCCTAATTAGGAAGAAGCATTTAAACAATGTGAGCATACAAATATACATTTGTTATGCGAAAGCATGCACTATCAATAGGTTGTAGTATTGTAGTGCCCATGTTTTATCTTCTGTCTGTCCTTCATCTCTATTGTCTTGATTTGCTAGGTGTGTAAAAGCTAGAACATCAAATATTGTCTAGTCCTCAAGCCTGTTACAGTTTTTCCCAAATGTTAAAACACATTTCCAGTAACAGAAGCTCCATTTCTCAAAACTCCAAACATGAACTGAAGAGCGTTAAGTACTTCACTCAAAACCATGCTGTCTCTTTTCCTTCTACCCCCTATTCTTTCTTTCACTAAACACAATACACAGCTATCATACGCTTCTCATACAGTGCATCAAATAAAGACTGATATGATGAGCTCCAAAACTCTACCATCAAAAGTCTTCATGTATGGTTTGGCTTTATGATGCTGTGTTATATATTCAGATCCATACAAGTGTGTGGAAAGGATTTTTCTTGTTTTGAAGTGTAAAAAAAGCATTTACAGTACTACATGTATCTATCTATTTCCCTGGCTGCTCCCGTTAGGGGTCGCCGGCGGATCATGATTCGCATTATTGATTTGGCACAGTTTTTACGCTGGATGCCCTTTCTGACAGAACCCTCCCTATTTATCCGGGCTTGTGAGCAGCTAGGTACCTATAAGACAATTCAGCCTTTCCAATTAGCCTGGCTGCATGTTTTTGGACTGTGGGAGGAAACTGGAGCACACCCACTCAGACACAGGGAGAACATGCAAACTCCACACAGAAAGGACCCGGACTGCCCCACCTGGGGATCAAACCCAGGACCTTCTTGCTGTGAGGCGACAGTGCTACCCACTTAGCCACCGTGCCGCCCACAGTACTACATGTATATGCTACAAAAATTTCATTTATGTACCAGCAACGTACAGTACAGTGACAGTATACAGTCCGAGCAATTGAGGGTTAAGGGCCTTGCTCAAGGGCCCAACAGTAGCAACCTGGCATTAATGGGGACCTTCTGCTTACTAGTCCAGCAAAACACCTGGCATGGTGGATCAATCCCTGGCATTCATCTGCATGGATATCATCACATGCCTCCTCCACTGCCTGGAGTAGTGCCACACGCGTGGGACAGTGGTAGCCTAGTGGGTAGGGCTGTGGGCTGTCAACTGAAAGGTTGAGAGTTTGAATCCCACCTCTGCCATGCATCCACTGTTGGGCCCTTGAGCAAGGCCCTTAACCCTCCCTGCTCCAGGGGCGCCGCATAATGGCTGATCCTGCACTTTGACCCCAGCTTCCAAAACAAACTGGGATATGCGAAGAAAGAATTTCATTGTACTGTACATCTGTATATGTATATATGACAAATAAAGGCCTTCTATTCTATATTCTATTCTAAATGGGGAATATGGTGGAAGTTACAGCACTACGAAATGTGTTTTTTTGGCAAACCACTGGTGGACCAGAGGAACAGGTGTGTCCTGTATTGAATCAACACTCGCTGAGGATGAAACAGGTATATCCACACACATCTTGTTTAATACCGACTCCCTGTAGTGAAATATATTCACATTTATAGACCACATTTTTAGACGCATCCAATCTCACTACTTATAACTCTCTCACCCACGTATCCTGTTATCTATTCTGGATTAGTAGCAAGTTCATTATATTGGCTGGTGCTGTGTATTAATTCCTTTTCCTCCAAATACAACATCAGTTTCTCTGTCTTTTTCTGGTTCTCTGGCTACATCATTCTGTCTATAAGTTTCTTCCATTTGTCTTCTCCCCTGCATCGCTCCCTCATAACACCCTATTGGTCCCAACTGCAAACCCCACATGTCTTTGATTCTGCGCTTGAAAAATGAGGATGGTGGATTTCAAAGAGAATTTTCTTCTGCTGACGCATACAACCCACTCAATCGCTCTCAACGTTTTATCTCTCCGAGTCTCTCGTATTCTTTTTCTCTCCAGTGTAGATGCACATTCTTATTGCATAGATATGCACACAACCTACATGGTCCTTTTGTTTTATTTTTCTACATCATACACTTCTGGGTTACATTTTGTAGACCTTTGCTTTTTGGGATACTATATCTTTGGAAAAATGTGAGCACTGAAATTGATTTAGTTCATATGATACATCATTTGTTTAATACAAAGATTTAAAGATACAACATTTAAAAATGAAGATGAGTGGTAATAGTGTAAAAACTGAATAGTGCCATGGCATAATTACTGCCAGAGCTTGATCATCTCCAATAAGTTAGAATTTGGATTTAATTTATTTTATTTTATTTAACTGGCTGTGAAATTAGACTTATCTGTGATTAAGTAAAGCAACATATGCTTACTTTACTACTTATAAGATCTAAAAAATAGGGAAGACAAAACACCTTTATCTAAAGTGACTTTCAATTGTGACTAAATACAATAGAAGCATCTGAGAGTTAAGGACCTTACTCAAGAACCCAGCAGTGGCAACTAATTAAATGACCTTCTGATCTATAGTCCAATACCTGAACCACTCAGCTAACATTGCTGACACTTAAGCTAACATTTACACTGCACAGAATTGAAAAGAAAGGTCAAAAACATTGTGGTAGAAGAAGAAAGTGACAAAACTGCTGGAACAACAAGGTATACCACAAGGTAAAACCCCCAAAGATTAAAACTTACTTGGAATAATCTGGAGTTATTAACTCATACTATATGGTGTACACCAGGGGTGTCAAACTCATTTTCACCAAGGGCCACACCTGCATTATGGTGGCCCTCAAAGGGCTGATTGTAACGTATCCTGCTGTGATTGCAGTCGGCCTTTTAATTCTTGGACAAGTTGTTGTTTATCTTGGAGGCTAATTTCTGTGTTTGGTGTCAAAATGCCAAATTTATACTGTATATGTATAACGTACAGTATATCTACATTTATATTGTACTCCGTTACCACAGACACGGCCTCATAACACAAGAGACGTATCGGTTTTTCTTTTTGAAGCACAAACTTGTTTTCACTTTCCCTTCTTTCATTAAATTCTCTTCCTTCTGCTTCAATTTTCTCTTCTTGTACATTTTGGGATTATTTGTAAATATTTCTCAACATCACTTGTTGGAAAACTGCCTCAGTTAACTGCTGATGTGGAAACTGCCATCTAGTGGCGGGATGCGGTCACTTTGCTGGTCAAAATCGGCATGCATTGTGGGAGATGCAGCTTATTTACGATTTTACAGTGGTTTTTAAATGGTTAAGCATTTTAAATGGTTAAGCATCTCGATTAAGATAGTCCAATCTGGTAGCTGGTCCAGCTAATGTTATAATTGTGTAGCTTATCTACTTATGTCACTAACAAATACAATTTTACTATCCTGATTCATTAGCTGTCTGAAGCACTTGTAAATAAATAAAATAAAATATTTGGTCAAAACCCAAACATGGTGCAGAAGTTAAATTTTCCATCAAATTTGGGATGTAAGTTCAGGAACACTATAAATAAGTTTGCAGTCTGGCTTTTATTCTCACATCTTAATAACTTCACCTTTCTCCATCGTCTTAAGGGAGTTTCTACTTCTCCCCGCTCCCTCATCTCTGTCTTCATAAGTGTTTGTGTACAGTCCAGGATAAATGTGGCATTAGCTCATCTAATATTGCCACGCCAGCCTGATCATTTTAACATGGTTTATTTTTACCTGCTCCCTGTGCTCGGCACCTGTCAGTCAAAAACAATCCTGTCAGTGGTGGTGAGCTACAGTCTCAGCTCGTGTCCCTGTCACAGATACGGGTCTGCCGGCGCAGTCAGTACGTCTCACCCTGGATCTAAGTGCACAGCCACTGTGTTTCCACTCCCATTAACCACAGACTGACACAGACATACAGCATGATGCTTTATGCCCACACATGCCCTTCTGCATACCACTGTGAATAATGAGAAAGAGGATATGTTATATGAATCGGAAAGGAAAAGCCTAAAAACACATCATTTATTTTTTATCTTGTCTGGAGCCTACCTGAAAACACTGGGCATGAGAATGGACAGCAATCTGGACAAATTGCCAAACCATAGCAGGGCTTCCTCACATCCAGAAGCATGTTTTTAAAAGATGAAATAAAACTGGAGTAGCCGAAGGGAATTCACTCATGAAGAATATCCAAAACTCTAATCAAAGACGAGGATTAAACACAGATCCCTGGGACCATAAAGCTGTAAGGCACCCACACTACCTGCTGTGCCACTGTTACGGATTCCTGCAGAATTAACAGAAGATTTTTAAGTACTACGTAATCCTGGATATGATGGCACAGTGGTGCACCAGGTGTGTGATGCCCTGCAGCGGACTTGTGTTCTGTCTAGGGTGTTTTTCTACTATGCATATATCATTTCTGGATGGCTGAGCATCATCTGAAAATCACGTTGCACAAATGTGAAACACTGGATGTTTGGCGAGAGCTACTATTCAAGCAATGGGTGTATTGTGAAAGACCAGGTCTATGTTGACTTTACTCATGATTTGCAGTCCTAATATTTTTGTACATTAATATTTGACAGATATGGGGTAAAACTAATTTCACCCGGCCGCTCAGGTGGCACAGCGGTAAAAACACACACTGGAACCAGAGCTGGGGTCTCGAGTACATCGTATCGAGTCTCAGCTCTGCCTCCTGCCGGCTGGGCAGTCACATGAACAATGATTGGCCTGTTGTTCAGATAGGGGTGGAATTAAGCATAATTACGACCTCTGCTGGCTGATTGATGGCGCCTGCACAGAGACGGGAAAAGAGTGCTGTCAGGGTGTGTCTCTCCGTACACAGTGCTGATCCGCATTGCACTCGTCAAAGTGCAGGTGACAAGATAAACTAATTTCCCTAGAACATTGTATTTGAATGACCTCTAAGGTTGCCAGGTTGTTGCTGTGTACAGCACATAGAGCATGAGTATTGCATAGCATGGAAGAGAACATTCATTCATTCATTTTCTAATCTGCTTAAGATGGGGGGGGGGGGGGGGGGGGGGGGGGGGGGGGTTCTGGAGCCTATCCCAGCTTTACAAGGCACACGGTAACACCCTGGATGGGACGGCAGACACACATACACACACACTCATTCATTCACTTATAGGGTAATTCAGTGTCTCCAATTAACCTGACATATTTTTGGACTGTGGGAGGAAACCCATGCAGACACGGGAAGAACATGCAAACTCCACACAGAAAGGACCCGGACCGCCCTGCCTGGGGATCAAACCCAAGACCTTCTTGCTGTAAGGCGACAGTGCTACCCACCGAGCCACCGTGCTGCCCGGAAGAGAACATGAATGGTAATATGTTAACATGTAACATGCCACTGAGAATAACAATTGAACCCAGACAGCCTAGCTGAAAACTGGACTGTCTGGTTGCAAACTAAACGCCTGGCAACCCTAGAACAAAGCTAGACCCACTTCATAGCTATGACTAGGATTTAAATATTGCAAACATTGAAGCGGCTAATTTAATTTCAGTGAATTTGGTTAATTTCTCATAAATTTAGTTACATTTATCTGACAAGTGCATTCTGGAGAAACTTTTAAAGTAATTTAGGAGTGGGTTGCGTAGGAGGCAAATACTGATAACATCACTTGCAACTGGCTGGCTTTTTTTAGAAGCCACAAAGGGATACAGGAACGTGTCCCACAAGAAAAAATACCATTTACAAACCCAGAGATAGAGCTGCATTACCTCTAAAGTTGACATGAAGCAGGAAGTCTCTGTAGAGCCTCCTGCCATCGAGACTGCGCATTGCCTCACACAGACGTGTGGTGTTAGTGCATAGTGACCGCTGCATGCGGTGTAGCGAGTGTGCCATGGCATACACGGCGTTAACCACGAACATGATTTTTGACTCGGGCTCAAAGTTTGACTCGTCCACCGCCAGTTCAGGGTCACACGGAGGCTTCTGAGTTTCTGCAACGTCGTGCGATTTTCCACTCAGCGAGCACTGGAACTTCTGTTCCCAGAAGTCTTTGTACCACGGGTTCCGGTGGTTGTTCAGTGGACTGAGACTCTGGAAGTACCGATTGAACTCTGGAATCGGATGAGCGGCGAGTTCTAACGTGATGGCACCATCTGCTGTAAATTCGTTTCCTTTAACGATGCTCTCCTGTGCCCCCCAGCCATCGCTGGCCACCCAGAGAAAGGAAGCATTGAGGCGGGTAGCAGCACCCAGCAGCTCCCTGGCATCATCGCTCCGCAGGAACAGCACAACCACCCGGGCATTGGGCTTTTGCAGGAGCTGGCGCACTACCGCTTCATAAGAGGAGCGTTTGGCATTCGAGCGTCCCACTTTTTCAGAGGTCGCGATGCAAATGTTGCGCAGGCGAGCCTCCTGCTCGAACGCCTCGATTCCCGTCTCGCCATAGTCGCCCTCGGATGCCACCGTAGAGACATAGGTCCAGTTGAAGGCACGCAGGATCTCAGCCATGGCCTTGGCTTGGTAGAAGTCTGGAGGGACGGTGCGAGCGAAATAGTCATAGCGGGATTTGTCACTCAGCTTGGCACTCGTTGATGCATAGCTGATCTGAGGGATCTGGAACAGGCGCAACAAGTTGGCGACCTAGGAGTAAATAACAAACACATTTCATTACAAACACTAAATAAATAAACAAGCAAGAGCCATCATCAAATCTGAGATACAGAAAATATTTTTTAGCCAAATAATATCAAATCGCATCAGAGCCGTTAAACAGGCAGTGCCACTGGGGCAAGGCAGATTGGGTTGTTATTTTGGTTAGTCTTAGCTTGGCATCCCACAAGCTACCACGTCCACTGCTTCAAAACTAAGCTCATACTGAGCACTACGCTGTCAGCCTTTTTGAAACCCAGACTGTCGAGGTGTTGTAATCCATCGAAATATTTTTTCTCTCTGTAACAGTCGAGCATGTGTGTCAGATCCAATAGACTTTTAAAGCTGTAGGCAGCACAGTGGCTCAGCTGGTATTGTGGGTGCTGCAGAGCAACATGGATTCTACAGACCAGGGTTGGGTCCTTACTACAGGTTACTGACTAAAGAGTTTAGCATGTTCTGCCTGTGTCTGTGTAGTTATTCACTAGTTATAGCAGTTTCATACCTCCTTCAAAAACATGTAGATGATGGATTATCTACTAATTTGATCCTAGGTGTAAATAAGTGAATTAATGCAGTTGTAGCCTAGCGGTTAAGGTACTGGACTAGTAATCGAGAGGTCGCTGGTTCAAGCCCCACAAATGCCAGGTTTCCACTTTTAGGCCCTTGAGCAAGGCCCTTAACCCTCAATTGCTTAGACAATATACTGTGACAGTACTGTAAGTCGCTTTGGATAAAAGCATCTGCTAAATGATAAAAATTTAAATCTTAATGTGTGGGTGAGTGTTGCCCTGTAATGGACTGGCATCCTGTCCCGGGTTTATTTCCACACTGCAGTGTTTTTGAGTCATTTTTGGGTGGCATTAGAACCACCGTGACCCTGACCAGCAGAAGGTGGTCAGACAATTCTGATTCTGAAATTTCTGACTCCTATTTGATCTTTTCAGCTAGAACAACAACCACTCTTCTGAGAAGGCTTCTCACATGACTTTAAAGTATGTATGTGGGAATTTGTGCCCATTAAAAGAGTCAAAATGGAATTCTATGGCTGGGCACCAATGTTGGTCAAGAAAGCCTCAACTGATGTTCCAGTTCATTCCAAAGCTGTTCAGTGGGGCTGAGGTCAGGGCTCTGTGTCGGTCACTGGAGTTTTTGTCTTTATAGACCTTGCTGGAACAGAAGAAGGCCTTCCCTAAACTGTTGATTTAACATTACAAGCAATTGTTGTGGGCGAAACACATTCAAAAATTAGAAGGGGTGTCTCAATACTTTTGTTTATATAGTGTATATCTGAAAGTGCTTTATGGCTGTTCCTCAGAAACAAGGCAATATTTCAGGAAGGGAGAAGATAAGATATGAGCAAAACATAGGTTCCAGATTCCAGAAGCACTAGCAAAAAAACTGGCTTTTGCTAAGCTTAGATATAGAGGGTTATGTAAAACTATGCTAATTCTCCCAGCACTGTGTTTGGTTTCCAGTGCCGCAAGAAGGCAGCAACACACAAAGCACACAATAGCATAGCCACCGTGCTAATCCAGGCACGTATGCATAAGGGAAGGAACTGGAGCAAGCAGGCTTGATTTAAATATGGGTGAGTAAGAACTGGTGTGTGCGTTTTTCCCCCCAAACGCTCTCTTTTAAATAATGGATCAGGTACTCGGGAGCTGTGCAGGTTTTTACGCCCGTGTGTTTTGCTCTATTTTCTTAAATCACTCAGTGACCTGTAATAATTTGGTTAGACTATAAGCTCAACACTTCTGCATACAAATAACACTGCAGAATAATTCATGTAACAGCCTGCAATGCGCGCACTTTGAAATCACTCCCTCCACGTTTTCCATTATCTGGTGCGTATATACGGGAGTTTGACGGACAGATAAAACAACGATTTTGGTTACAATTACCAAAATAATCTTTTCTGGGTCTGAAGTTCTGGGGGTGTTTTGCACAAAGTGGATGAAAGCATAAAAATATGATCATATCAGTATGTTCCAGCAAGACAATAGACTAAAGACATGCCTAATTGTTTTTTTGGAAAGGCCAAACTAAGCTTTTGACGTCTTGACCCTCACCCCTATTAGGAATAGAAGAGCATGTGCCAGCAAATCAACACATTTATTGTAATTTTATAACTTCTGTCTAGTGTAGCAGTCAAAGATCCATCCAAAGTTGTGCTAAATGCTGAAATTCTGGATTTATATGAATCTATAATTGGCCATAATTAAAAAAAATCCAGCTTGAAAGTGCTTTAAAGACACTAAGAATCTTCACTATACACTGATCAGCCATAACATTAAAACCACCTCCTTGTTTCTACACTCACTGTCCATTTTATCAGCTCCACTTACCATATAGAAGCACTTTATAGTTCTACAATTACTGACTTTAGTCCATCTGTTTCTCTACATGCTTTGTTAGCCCCCTTTCATGCTGTTCTTTAATGGTCAGGACCTTCCCAGGACCACCACAGAGCAAGTATTATTTGGGTGGTGGATCATTCTCAGTACTGCAGTTGTGCTGGTATGAGTGGATCAGACACAGCAATGCTGATTGAGTTTTTAAACACCTCACTGTCACTGCTGGACTGAGAATAGTCCACCAACCAAAAACATCCACCCAACAGCGCCCCGTGGGCAGCGTCCTGTGACCACTGATGAAGGTCTAGAAGATGATCAACTCAAACAGCAGCAATAGATGAGCGATCATCTCTGACTTTACATCTACAAGGTGGACCAACTAGGTAGGAGTGTCTAATAGAGTGGACAGTGAGTGGACACGGTATTTAAAAACTCCAGCAGCACTGCTGTGTCTGATCCACTCACACCAGCACAACACACACTAACACACCACCACCATGTCAGTGTCACTGCAGTGCTGAGAATGATCCACCACGTGAATAATACCTGGGTCCTGACCATTGAAGAACAGGGGGAAAGCAGGCTAAAATGGTATGTAGAAAAACAGATGGACTACAGTCAGTAATTGTAGAACTACAAAGTGCTCCTATATGGTAAGTGGAGCTGATAACATGGACAGTGAATGTAGAAACAAGGAGGTGGTTTTAATGTTATGGCTGATCGGTTTTTACATTACATTTTTGGCATTTAGTAGACTCTTTTATCCAAAGCGACTTACAGTACTGTGACAGTATACTGTCTAAGCAATTAAAGGTTAAGGGCCATGCTCAAGGGCCCAACAGTGGCCACCTGGCAGTGGTGAGGCCTGAACAAATCAAATGAGCTCAGCCCAGAAAAGTTGTTTTAATTATTAATTTAAAAAATCATGCTGCATTTCGTGACTGGATATGCAATCAGAGATGTCTGTTCACAAAATAGCAGAATCTTAACCCACCTGTATGGAGACGCTGCTGTAGGAACCTCCAATGACCCCAGCTATAGCCAATGGACTGTCTTCCTGAAATGCATAGGAACCATCGGGACAGATAAACTCAGTGTCATCCACCTTGGTCAACGAGGCCCTGACGAACTCCAGCGCCTGCTCCAGCGCATACGTATCCCTGGAACACGTGTCCAGTATGTGGACCCCTAGTGAGACCCCTGGTAGCAGGGTGACATCCCGGTTAATATGGTCTATAGCGAAGAGCATGGCCTCTAAGCGCTGGATGCCTCGGTCCTCGTTGATTCGCCCACACTCGTCCATGCCCAGGCCCTTCTCGTGGATGGGGAAAAGGCCACCAAGAACAAGGTCTCCGTCAATCTTAATTTCCCTGCGTGGAGAGTCACCACTGGACAGCAGGACTCCGGCTCCAAGCAACACGAGCAGCAGGGCTCGGACGGCGGACGACATGGTTGCACGGAGACAGATGGAGCAGGCAGCAGTGGAATGCTTTATGAGGGGGTGTCAGAGGCAGGGGACAGCCATGAACCAACCACAAAGAATAGAGTATGAACGCACATGAAGATATGCTAATGATGAGTCCGTCTAAGAGCTGCAAAGATACAGACACAGAAAATAAGATGAGGGTTAAAACAGAGCTGAAGGATAAACATTTTAAAAACATTTAAAAGCCATCCCTGGTACAACCAAAACATCAAAGAAAGAGGTACTGGAAATTAAACTGTGCCTCTGCTCAAATGTCGCTGAAGAATTTTGCTTGTTCTATCAAGTCAAAGTTATTTGCATAGCACTTTTTACAATAGACATTGTCTTAAAGCAACTTAAAGCAACAGATTTCAGGACTGACAGACCAAAAACCCCTGTTGAGCAAGCCAAGGGTGACAGTGGTAAGTAAAACCTCCATTAAAATTACAGGAAGAAACCTTGAGAGGAACCAGACTTTGCAGGGACCCATCCTTCTTAGGTGGGCTTCCTCAAGGTACTCTGTCCCCGCCCCCCCCCCTTCCTTTTACAAAATGCAGGAGGTGGATTGAATTCTAAGAATTGCCCCTAGCTGTGAGTGAGTAAATAAGTGAACCTGTAAGTGAGGGTTGCCTTGCAATGGATTGGCCCCTGTGTACAGAATGCATTTTTACTTTCACAACAGTTAATGTCTTTAGTTCCCAATTACAGTACATTTCCTTCATCAACTGCTTTATCCTGGTCAGGGTCACAGTGTGTCCAGTTCTACTGGCAGCAACTGGTGACAGGGCAATTGGTGTCAATCATGTCTCAACTCCTCTGAGATTTAAACCCTGATCCCAGCAGTAGTGGGCTGGTGTAACAGACCGCTACACCGCCTGAGCGTTTGGCACAAAACATTGTTAAAAGGTAATACCATGGTAACACCATGGCAACATGTTGCAGTCATCAAATTTTAAACAATTCATGAACATTGATAATGTAAAGCTTGCTTGACTGTGGTCAGTGACAGTATGGACTTGTGTTCCAGAAGCTTCTAATTTTTGTTCTAGTTTTTTGTTGGCAATTGAATAAGATTTGACCATGCTGAGAAACTTCTCAGCATATTCTTTGTTCCATGTAGTTTATGTTAGATTTCCAAGGTCATTGGATAAACTTTCAACCACACACACACACACACACACACACATACAAACACACATATTAAATATTTATTTTCTCTCATCTGTATCCTGGTAAACAAACGTCAGAACAGATACACAAAGATGAAGATGCAACTAAAATCAATAATCACAGCTGGTGGTAGAAAAAGCTAAAGTAACTAAAGTCACAACGTTGAATTAAAAGGAGGTTGATTATTGGAAGAAATTACAATCCATCATTGCTTGGGATAAATTTTTTCTACAATGTAAACAAATTAAAATGTAAATCAAGACTGAAAACAGTAATTTTTACATTTCCATCTTCCTGTATTTAAATGACGGTTAAAGACAAGATAATTATTGCTTTACTCAACATGTTTGTGTAATTATACACTCAGTCTAACAACTGATGCCTGCAAGACGTTTCTAAAAAGATGCTACACAAGCAGCTAGGACTAAAACATTTTAAAATGTTCAAAAAACATCTTAAGCAGGTGATGCTATCATGCTTGGATATTAAGCTGAAGAACGTCCAAGCTAGTTGTTTGTATGTATGTATGTGTAGGGAGATGTATGTACAGATGTATGTATATACATCTTTGTTCATTTGCTGTATTATTTAACTCACTCAATCACTTTCTTAACCGCTTATCCATTGTGGTCGGGGGGGTTCTGGAGCTTATCCCAGCTTTTCAATGGGCACGAGGCACACAGTAACACCCTGGACGGGGCGCCAGTCCATGGCAGGGCAGACACACATACACACACACACACACACACACCCATTCACTTATAGGGTGATTCAGTGTCTCCAATTAACCTGACTGCATGTTTTTGGACTGTGGGAGGAAACCGGAGCTCCCAGAGGAAACCCACGCAGACATGGGAAGAATATGCAAACTCAACCGGACCGCCCCGCCTGGGGATCGAACCCAGGATCTTCTTGCTGTGAGGCGACAGTGCTACCACCAGTGCTAATGCACTTTTTAGTGTATACTGATGAATACAAGGATTTTAATTCTAATTAAATCTAACTTAAGTCTAATTAAATTTATTTATTCATTTCTTTTTTGCTTTATCCAGGTCAGGGTCTGTGTGAGTCCAGCACCACCTGAACACATTAGGTGCTAAAATACATAGAACATGCCAAACTCCTTACAACAGGGTAACTGAGGAATAACTGAGATCCTCAGGACCATGTTGCTGTGTAGTAACCGGTAGAACTGCAGCGTCACAGGGGAATCTGATTCTTTATCTTTTACAGTAAAGACTAAACACAGGCGTGTAAATAAATCAATAGAATGAATAAATAGCTTCTCAGATAGAAGGTTCTAGAACTCTGATATCTAAGCCAGTGTTTTGATCTCAAAGCTTTTAAAAAGCTGATTCACTTCCCACATTCCAGTGCCAGATAACGCTCATCCCCAGCGATGCTATCTTCAATTTGCTATGCTACACAAAACGTAGCGGCTAGGCCTCTGGTGAAAGCACGTTAACAGTGGCTAACTTTGTTATCTTTTTGTTCTGATTCAGTTGGTCAGCCACAAACTTCAGGCTCCAGCCAAGCAGCCACAATAGATTTAATATCACACAATACCTGTAGATGTTGTGTAATGCATTACAGTGCGAGTCTTCTTACTTTTTAAGTAAGCTTTTAATTACAGATGGAAGCTCAGACATGTCACTCACTGACATGTCATTTTAGCTCTGTACAAGTGCTGAATTCACTACAGAAGGGTGGAATTGTGCTGCTTTCCAGTCTAAATACACAAAAAAGTTGCAGATTGCATTCAGGTTATACTGATATACTGGGTAAGACATTTGGAGCTCTCAGGGCACATCACATTTACTGTCTACACAGAGTAAATAAAATGTCAATCAGATTGCTGTATTCAATCTTGGTATTTAAAAAGAAAAGTCCAGAATGCCTGCTGTACCCAGTTGTGGGTGAGTATGTCAACAGAACAGTAACATAGATTTCTTTGCTCAAATACTTATTAGTTTGTTTGTTCGTTAGTTTGTTCATTTACCATTAATTTGTTTATAATAACTACTTTATGCTTATTACAGTGGGTTAAACGCTCTGCTTAAGCCAAAATCAACTCCGGACAGGGCGTTAATCCATTTTAGTAAAACACACACTTACTGATTTCCTTCACACCTCGAGGTAATGAGTGTGAGTGCTTCACAGAACCATCAATCCTAAGAACCTGAGTTTGATCTTTGCCTTGATTCCACACTGTCTGTGAAAGGTTTTACCTGTTCGCCCCATGTGTGTCTGGGTGTCTACCTGATTATCTCTAATTACTCTAATTACCTTTTACCTCCTAAAGACATGCAGAGGAAGAATTTGCTACTTCTTATTTCCTCTATGTGATTGAGTAAGGGATTGTAGGGAGTATTTGTCCCTCTGTAATATATTGAGTCCTGTCCAGGCTGAATTCCTACCTTCTGCCTTGTGTTCCTTATTTTTGGGTGGTGACACAACACGAATCTAACCATATTAAAGCAGTCTGTAAAAATAAATCAATGTTTGAATGAATCTGAGACAAAGAAATATGAGAACAGTTTAGGGCACCGGATACTTCGTCCAGGTACCGCGTGTTGGCGCAGTTAATGGGGACACAAATAAATCAATAAGGCAATTTGTTAAAAACAGGACCGCCGGTGGGCAGCCGTATGCAGTTTTTCAACCTACATTAACATTAGTTCCTCAATCTGCGGTTGAGGCAAGTTTTATAACGTCTAACAACAAGCAATCAGTGGCGGCGTCGGTCCCTCCTCGAGCCACGTACGTTCAGCAGTTCCTCTTGGTTAATCGTGTTAATTAGCTTAGTGGGGTGGGTCAGAGGGAGGAGGGGGTACAGGCTCTTTTTTGGGTACAGAGAGTCTCTGAATATAATTGGATTTTTCTTGCAGGCGGTTTCTAAACACCATGCTTAAATCAAAGAGTCAGCTTACAAAATCAATTCCAAATCCCAGAGTAACCCGTCTCACCACAGCAACAGTGTTCTTTATGAGGGGCTAAAGTTTTGCCTAAAATAATACAATTATTAAAAATCCTCTCAGATTTAAGAAAGTCAAGGTTGTATGATAGTGTAATAACACTTGACTTACATAATGGCATTAAATCTTTTACACCTGGGACTTTTCAATGGACTACTGAAGGTTATAGAGGATCTAAGGCCACTATATCTGTTGATTCTTATAGCTATTTTTCAACTCTATACTGTATTTAGTAGAATTCCAATTATTACCAATAAAATCAATCAAGCATAAATTTGTATTTATGAATATACTGTATTTTTTTCCCTTTTGGCTGCTCCCGTATATAAAGGTTGCCATATTAGACTTGACACAATTTTTTTTACACCGGACACTCTTCCTAAAGCAACCCTCCTATTTCTGTGCACTCATACAAAGGTTTTTTTCACGAATACATTGTTTGTTGGTACTTTTAGCCCCCTGCAGGAAGACTAATGATCTCATTGCTATATTGTTACGCCTCAATAGAAACAACTCGCAGCCCGGTGTGGAACCTCTGCATTATGAAATAGGAATATTATGCAATAACACCGGGCATTGGGCACAAGGTGAGAATATTAACATGGGTAGAATATACCAAATTTCACATAGACAGTAAGCAGAGTTTATAACTGAACTCACTTGAGTTGGCACACAAATTATTATTTTCATTTTAACTAGATTATTAATGACAGATTTATGAGCATTTTCAAACAAAATGGTCTTTCCAACTTTAAATTGTAGCTGTTTTTAAACCAGATGTTACAAGTTTTGTACCCAATTTTGTACCCAAAGGCAACTGTTTGTGTGAAGTTCAGCATGCCATATTTTTGTGGGTACTCACATTTTACATTTGCGACATTTTGCAGTTGCATTCATCCAAACAACTTACAATGCAAATGATTTAAAGATGTGATTAAAGTTGCAATTAAAACAGTTTAATCTGTAACAATTAACTAATATGACAATGGGATCCTGGGGACATTGTATTGACTGCATTTATATGAAACTGGACAAAACTGCATCATATTGCTATCATACCTATAAATGTATTCATTACTGGGTTTAGTTTTCTGTATTGCTAAATGTGTGCCTCTGTATCTGTGAGTGTGTGTGTGTGTGTGTGTTTATTTGTGAGTATAAAAAGCTTAAACATTGTGCATTTATTGAAGTGTATCATTTGCAAAGTTGGAAGCCTGCAACTCTTTGACATGCATATACACTCAGTTACACAGACACACAGACACAGACACAGACACACACACACTCACACACACACACACACACACACACGCACGCACGCACGCACACACACACACACACACACACACACACACACACACACACACACACACACACAAACAACCTGTGGTATCAGCTCCTGCTGTGCCTAGTGTAGTCGATCCACCCTACTGTTTTATGTTCCCCAAACTGTGAGAATAATGAACACCACACCATACACATTCTATTCTGGATTGTTTTATAGACAAGCAACTAGGTAGTAAAACCACTCTGGCTTTAAACCATTTAGAATTAACTTATTTCCTTATTGTTTGACATCTAAACAGCTTTAAATAATCAGAAATGGAAATTTCCTAGCTTATTCTGTGAGAATAAATGGCTAAATGCTGTTTCATACAGTTGGATACTTTGAATGACAGTGAAAACTAATGCTGAATGATGAATGCCCAGCGCTGGGTTTGTGCTTATCCACTTAATTTGCTTATTCACTTGTGCTAATTCAGTTCCAAACATTTGTGAGATCAGGCATAGATAGATGCTAGACAACAAGGCCAAAAACCCAGATGTTTCAATTTATTACAAATAGGTTTAATAAGATTGAGGTCCAGAATTTGTGAAGGCCACTGGAGCTTCTTCATGCCAAATGCCTTTATGGACTGTATGGACTTTGCTTTGTGAACAGGGACACAGTCATGCAAGAACAAGAAAGAACATTCTCTCTTTATTGTATATAATTGATTTATACACCTGTGAGTGAATCACCTCAGAATTTGGAAGGGTGTGCACATACCTTTGGCCATATAATGACCCAAAGTCAGGAGTCTCCCACCTCCCAAAACTGCTTCCAGTAAGTAACTGTTTAATTGTGCATTGCCTGTCCATTGCTGGACACATCGTGATGCTGAACATTATAAAAATGATAGTAAAAATAATTGAATAAATAATTGCTTTTTTAAATAAATAGACTCATGCTTGTTCAACACTTCATAGCAGAGTCTGGTTTCATAACAACAAATAGTGATGTATTGCCTTTTCTGCGTGTAACAGCCCTAGTAAAGTAACAATTAAATATTAATACAGTCCTTCTTATAGCAATAAACCCACTGGTGCATGATCAGTACCAATTTTAAAAGGTAAACTATAAAACAGCTACACACAGCAGAAGTGCAGAAGGCATTATAGATCTGGATGTGTCTGACAACTACAACCATTTAATTACTGTAACGTAATGAATTTCATGTTCTGCTGAAATGAAAGAAAGAGCTGAGATGACATTTTTATCATAATGTGTGCAAGGCTTATGCTTAACTTTGTAGTTCAGAGCCATAAATCGATATATTTATTGATTGGTAATTAATTTCATGATGTTAAAACAAATGTACATTTGTATGAATGAGTGTAAATCTGTGCACAATCTTTAATCCTGCAACAATTCAAGAACAGACAGGAGGATGCAATAAACAGCCTAGATTTAACTAAATGATGTTACATGGGCAGTGGAAGCTCAACAGTTCAGCTACTGGACTAGTAATCAAAAGGTTGCTGGTTCAAGCCCTGTTACAGCCAGGTCGCTGCTGTTGAGCCTCTCATTAAAGCACTTATGTTATTTCATACATACTGCGGTCATTTCAATTATGCATTTTATTAAGGTGGAATAGTAAAGCATTCATTGAGAAGTTTACTAGATGGCTGTTTTACTCAACAACTGTCAGTAGAAACCATGGATTGAAGGCATCCTTTGGATTCCTCCTGGCATAAGTTTATTGTCTGTCTATTTAAACCTAATTCACCAGGCTCTATCAGTCCAGGTTTTGCTATTAACTTATTACCTGTGTCATACCCAGAGCCCCTTTTTTTATTCAGTCTTGCATGATTTAGCACTAAATTTAGTATATAGCATGATTTTTATTTTTTTATTTCCCACCCACAGATGTTCACACATATCATCTAAGCATTGGTAGGTGGGAGAAGAGTCTGGATTTCGTCACAAAATAAAGCAATTATTGGAAATAAATAATAAGAAACTTGAAATGCAAAATCCAAACAATAAAAATAGTGTCTTTCAGAATGGTAAGTAAACACTCCTGTAAGAATATCCAGATAAATTTAATCATTTTTTTGGTGAAAACGTAGAGAAGTAAATGTTGGCCAAAAGATTTGTACTCACGTCTCATATGTATAACAGTGTCTACATATACATGAGCTCACGCAAACATTTAAATGCATCATGCGTATGTGCAAGACGAGGGGTGAAATATTGAGCCGAGGATTTATAATGTAAAAAGCATAGCTGAGTTTTAAGCAATGCAGAAGGGAAAATCTAGAGCTCTGCTTCACCCCCCCCCCCCCACCCCCCCACAGCCTGAAAAAAACCTCCACAACTACAAAGCTGCTCTTCTCTTTGCTTAGATTTGCTTGGCAGCGAATGGGACTGACAGGCTGCTGAAATCTCTTCACACTTCTGTTTGTGCTCGTGTTTCCACAGATAGGCGAATACCGCCACGGCTATTTGTTGATTTGACGCAATACTTATGCAGCAGTGTGCCTATTTGGGGATATTTTTAGGGAGTACCCTATAAATTGTATTTACATACAAAAATACAATTTGTAAAATGACTTGGGTCTTTCATTAAAAAAAGCACATCTCTTGTCTGTTTAAATTTGTCACTTTGTTAGATAAAAATATTTTATAAAATATAAGAAGCAAAACCATTTAAGTTAAAAAGATCATACATGCCTAATTTTACAGATACTTAAGGATTTGAATGTCTACACACTTTTTAAAACACCTGCTTATTTCCTAAAGTGATCTGATCACCATAATAGTGAAATATTCAGGACATTCCAGGCTTACATTCTAAATCTGGAGTGGATTGTAATCAGATCCAGACACAGTGTCAGTCACATATTCAGCACTGGATTGTTGCAACCATAATTAATTAAGAAAAAAAGTATCATGACATATTAAAGTAATCTACATTACAAAAGTGAGTCAAATATTTAATATACTGTATGATTATTTCCATAGACTAAATACACTACATGACCAAATTCTTAGCATGATAAATAATAAAGAAACAATCCCTATGCATTACCATCGTAAACACTTAATTCTGACCAGGGTCATGGTGGGACTGGAGTATATGGCAAAACATTATGCGCAGTGCTGAAAAACACCATTGATATAGTGCCGTTCAATCATTACACTCCTACCTACTGCAATTATACTATGTGTTCTGCCACTATGATGCCCGGAGTTGCTGCTGGTATGGACCCCATCACAAAAACACTATGTGCAAGCCAGAAAAACACTTTGTATCAGGCACCAGTGTAACACAAGGCAAGGCAACTTACACACTTACAGTTCTCAAAGACATAAAATCAAATGAATCAAACAACCTGGACATGTATGAAAATGCTGTAAGACATATCATGCTCTTTGTAGGTGTAGCATTTGCTTTTTTCCCCTAATTGCATACTATAATTTTTAGGAGCTTGTCTGTACTCTTTTGAATAAACAGTCGGTACCGGTGGTACTTGTGTCTCTATGCTTAATGCTGCTTTAGCATAAGGGGTTTATTTATATGCATCATGCAGACTGGGCTCTCGAATGTCGGATTATCTCAACACAGCTTTTTTCCTGCATTATTTTAAGCGCATCATTTTGAGCACACAGAGATCAGCAACACAGTCCATAAGTCAGATACAAGGGAATCTGTATTCCACTCAAACACTCCTCTACGTACATCTTAGTTTTTTTGCATCATTTTAATAGGTAAGAGCACACCATTGATCTCTAAGCCAGCATTTAGTATTAATCCTGTTACTTTTGTCAGTTAAATAAAGGCTCAACAGAATTAACAAATCACAGACTCTCATTTTTATTGTATTTTACAAAATGATTAGATTTCATGGTTTGTCGTTTAAGCTAAAAGCATACATACAAAATGATTAATTCAGTATTTTTTATAGTTTTTTACTTGTGTTTAATCCTTGTGTATCAATGTAATCCTATTTTATCTGTATATAAGGTTTATGTGTCTTTTTTAGTCTCACACATTTTGGTCTCAATGTTTCACCTGCTGATCACAATGTCCAGTTTCCGTTCCGTGTTTGTTTATTGGGATTTTAACGTCATGTTTTATACTTCTGGTTACATTCATGACAGGAACGGTAGTTACTCATTACACAACGTTAATCAGTTTACAAGTTTAATGTCAAACACAGTCATGGACAATTTAGCATCTCCAATTCATCTCACTGCATGTCTTTGGACTGTGGGAGGAAACTCACGCAGACACGGGGAGAACATACAAACTCCACACAGAAAGGACCTGGACCGCCCCACCTGGGGATCGAACCCAGGACCTTCTTGCTGTGAGGCGACAGTGCTACCCACTAAGCCACCCTGTGTAAAACATAAACTACACACCTAGGCTAAGTTGAAATGACCCAAAAATGACCTTTTTCAGGTATACTATGGCTCAATAGCTAAGAGCACACAGGGCTCATTTTAACATGATTTTACACATGCCCAAACACAAACACACCACACTGGAGGTCCAAAGACACTCTGGTCCAGTAAACACATGGACCCCCCAGCTAAAAACAGCCTGAGTCAATATGCTGGTTTTGCAACCACATGATTTTCACATTTTTTTTATTTTATTTAATTTATTTATTGACTTATGTATTAAATATACTGGGTCCAAGATCAACATACAGCAACCTTGGGCACCTAGTGTAGGCATTACAAATTGTGACACGCTCTTCTATTCTTTTTTTTTTGTTTTGTTTGTATTTATGGTGTTTATAATCTACTATGCATGGTGACATTTTGAGCCCATTTAAATACAGATAGTTTGACTGAGACAATCAGATCTTCAGTAAATAGTTGTAAACATGCAGCAGTGTATCAGGGTGGTGTGGGATGAAAGAACCGATTCAGTTCATGAACCGAGTCAGCAGGCGTAAGGGCAGTAAGTATTCTTATGAATGACCACGAACAGTTCAAGATTCTTTTCTAGATTAATTTAAGCAATATATTCTTTTATCCCATTTTTGTGAGATCGCTTCAATACCAGTCTACTTTACCGGCTGTGTCTATGTAAACAAACGACTCAGCGTCCGACTGAGCTCCGGGCTTTACTTAAATAACGCCGGATACAGGTGTGGATCATTAGGGCTGATGAGCGCTACAGATGTTGGGGTTTGTAGTCCTATTAGAACTACTACTACTAGTAGTCGTCCTGCGCACCCCTCTACTGGTGGTAAAGGTTGTCGCAGGACGATTTGTTACCAGCAGATTGTGCATTATTTTCCCTTCTTTTATTCATTCTTTGTCTGCTAACTATCTTATTCTTATTAAAGTCACATTGGGTTTGAAACCTGTCTGGGAAACACTGGGTACAAACTGGACTAGAAATTGAAGCGACTCCCAGTCCATTACAGGACACAGTGTACAGTTACACATAGGACCAGTTTGAAGTTCCTGTTTCACCCTTTGGCATATTTTTAGAAAACTGTAGGAAACCAGGGTACACAGGTGACATTTACACTGACACCGAGACAAGGGTCTTAAGATCTCTGGAGCTGTGTGGCAACACTACTGTTTTTACTACATCATCGTGCAATTTATTTCTCATTGTTTGTTTGTTTATTAGAATTTTAATGTCATGTTTTACACTTTTGCTTACATTCATGGCAGGAACGGTAGTTACACATTACACAAGGTTCATCAGTTCACACAAGATTATATCGAACACAGTCTTGGACAATTTAGTATCTCAAATTTACCTCACTTGGACTGTGGGAGGAAACTGGCGCACCCGGAGTAAACCCACACAGACACGGGGAGAACTGCACACAAACCCAGGACCTTCTTGCTGTGAGGCGACAGTGCTACTCACTTAGCCACCGTGCCGATTTATTTCTCAATAAACTAAGACGAGAGGTGAGAAGTACCACAGAGTAACACCCTGGACGGGGCACCAGTCCATCGCAGGGCAGACACACATACACACACACACACACACATACCCATTCCCCTATAGGGCAATTCAGTGTCTCCAATCAGCCTGACTGCATGTTTTTGGACTGTGGTAGGAAACCGGAGCTCCCGGAGGAAACCCACACAGACACGGGGAGAACATGCAAACTCCACACAGAAAGGTCTTGGACCACCCAGCCTGGGGATTGATCCCAGGACCTTCTTGCTGTAAGACGACAGTGCTACCCACTGAGCTAATAATCAAATTTATATATTATATACATGGGCTATGAAACTAAATGTAAGGAACAAACAATCATTTCTCACCAAGCTTAAAAGGCACATACTGTACCAGGTTTGTATGGGCATCTGAATCAGCGCTGCTCTAATGCGCCTGGGCTACTCGGGTGGATTTGGAGCTTTGAAGCTTATGGCAGTAGGCAAGTTTACTCACTAAATCAAACACAACAATCATACACTAATTCAGCAAGGGTGCCTTTAAAAGACCCACTGTTTATGTTTATAGTTCTGGTATTAACAATAGTTTATATTACACTGAACACACTGCCATGTAAATACAATTATAAATAATGAACATTTTAAATGTAAAAATTATTTAGTTTGTGTCTATAAATGTATTGTAACATTTTAAATATAAATTCATTTCCACAGCAAAATCTTCTAAACACTCACTCTATTGATATAACACTGCTCATATTTAATTGTATGGACGTTACAGATGTTAATTTAACACAACGCTTCTGTAATGCATCTACGTCAGTCGTGCCTTGTTGGATCTTATAAGAAAAGTTTGTCATACATATGATACTCATAATATTGGCACTGCTACAAACACCAATCACGGCATCTTCTGTATAACACCAAGTGTTAACACAGTTCATGTGAACCCCAAATGAAATTAACAAGTGTTTATTTTGACACTGACTTTTTTTTATCTAGCCGATGTTTAACACTGAATATTTTATCTATAAATTAAAAAAAATACACTGAAACAAGAGTGAACACTGTTAAATTAACATGCCGTATTTAAGAACATCCAGACTTGACTATTGCTCCTACTAAGGTTTTATGCTTCATACTGAACGTCACAATACTGTTTTGCCAGTATGATTTGGATTTAACACTCAATTGTCCACTCAATGGTTCAAACAATTGAACAATTAAAAAAGCTAATACACATCTGGGCATGTTCTGGGAGGAGACAACAAAACACACAACAATAATCAATCCCGAAGTGACATGAGGAAACATGATAAACCCCACATGAACAGTGAAGAAGTAAGGATCATACTTAGGACCCTGGAGCTGTTCATTACCAACAGTGTCTACTGCACGGCTGTGGCATCTCGACTCTGCTTTAATGTGCCCATGCCAGCTGGTTAAAAATGAAGTTTAAAGTAGGAGAAAAGTTCAATCACACAGATCAAAGATGCACAAAGATGATGAATGTCCACTGCAGGAAAAGCTCTAGGTATTTCAGTTTTCTCTTACATGTTAACAACATGGAGAAGGTGTGTTGGCTTCCTTAAATTGCCAATAAGTGTAAGATAGTCTGTGAGCATGTTTTGCTCTGTGACGGTTTAGCAACCTGTCCAGTGTATTTCTGCCTTGCACCCTGACCAGGATAAATTAATAAGTTAACAAAAATAAATACTGTCAAAGTGTCGCACATGCAATGCAACTTACTCATCACATGCATGTTTTGACTACCACTGCAACCACAATCTGTTGGCAACAGCAAAATCTTTAGTGACGAATTGCCACTCCAGATGTTACAGGTGTTGATTAAACACTCGACTCTTTCCTGTGTAAACTAGAGTTTTAAGTGTATGCATGTGCAATGTGCTCTTCACTGCACTATTTCATCACTATTTGCATCTGTTTACTTTATCCCAAAGCATTTGATCAATAATGTAACATTCCTCCACTGTTCATCATTTAAACAGCAGAAAACATTTTAAAGCAGTTAAAGTATCAGTCCAGTTACTTTAAAGTGACCCTAAAAATGTAAAAATGCTGTACCTGTGGTGGAGATCCCAGAGGGTCACATCCTGCATCCTTACAGAAACGATAAACTCCAGATCTGTGGTCCACACATGAGGAGCGCACTGTAATCACTGAGAGATAAAGAGAGAGAGAGAGAGAGAGAGAGAGAGAGTGTAAGAGTGTGTAAACGAGTAAGAGAGAAAGCGTGCAGGATAGTGTTTGAGAGAGAGAGTGAGAAAAAGCAAGAAAGAGTATGTGAAAGACCAGGAGAGTATGTGTGAAAAAGTGTGAGAGAGTGAGTGCAAGAGTAAAGGAAAGTGAAGAGAGAGAGAGAGAGAGAGAGAGAGAGAGAGGACTGAGGAGGCGGCCTCGCCTCAGGATGCTTCTGTCTCCTAGCAACACAAACTGATGTAGTGCGGATGCGCTCAGAATGGGATACAGAATAAAACTCAGTCACAATCCCCTTTACCAAGTTAAACGCAATATACACTACATATCACACACACACACACACACACACACACACACCACACAATCGCTGCATACAAGTACTTAAAAGAGGCAGTGAAGAGAAGGTGGTGAATGAGGGAGAGGAAAATGAAAATTTCACCTGCACTCATTCGTGATGTTGGCTCTTGACTGCAAATAATCCTCCACCCTGCTGCAAACAATACACGAGCCTACAGAACATCATAACTGCATTCCCTCAGCGTACCTCAGCCGGACCTGTTTAAAGGCGAGAGTGAAAAGTTTACATACACTTGAAAGACATACAGTGTAGTCCTAGGATAGTAATGATTTCTGGTGCTGTCTTTTTTTTTCTGTGACTGAATGATTGGAACATTGTTTATCAATTAAATGTAAGAATTTGAAGTCTTATATAAGTCTATTGTGGGATTTCTGAAAAGCTGCGGAGTTAAAAAAACACACAATAAAGACCGTTAATATTGTGGCGTCGGCGAGTTGTAAGGAAACGTGGATGCTCTCTAAACTGTATGAGGCAGCACTCTTTATTTTCATTTGCTCTTGAGTCAGTTACAAACGCATGAAAAGGAGACCAGACCTGATATACAGCAGATCCTTCCCACTCTACTATAACAAGTCAACAGAACAGGAAGGTCACTAAACTAAACACAATGAACAAATATGGTAACTTTACTAACTCACTTAATGGGTTTGGAGAAGCTCCATTGGTAACCATTGACCTTAAAACCACTGAACACTACTGTAATGAATTAATGAATTATTATCCAACTAAGGTCAGTGTCAGACCTCAAAATTTTTTTATTTGGCACAACATACTTTTAAGTCTTCCTAGAAGGTTGATTTAAAGGGGGTAAGTTTATATTGTAGTGTGTGCATGCTAATCTAACTAACTGGTGTGTATAGTTTCTTACCCAAATGTTCTGGGTGTGTTAACTGGTGTGTGTTAGTTTCTGCAACTTACTGTCTGTGTGTTTTGTCCGGTTCTGGGTTTGAGTTTAGCTTGAGTAATATTTCTTCCTGTCACAAAAAGCACCTTTGCTTAAAAGCCTTTAATTGAATAATCAGACCTTGAATCTGCACAGTCTACCTAGAACCCTGCTATACAATATTAATGGCCTTGGTTTTAGAATAGGTCATCAAACAAGCTCATGGCTGGGTGTCATAACCTTGAAGGCTGTCACACAAGAAATAATCCTCTGCTTCAAACTTGAGACCTTAATGCTTGACAAAAATCTCTTGCTTATCATATAGAGCCAACATTTTTTATTCAAAGAACAATCTGGAAAAATATAAGCACTTGAGGGTTTAGGGTCTTGTTTAGGAGCTTAATAGTGGCAAATCAGTAATCAGTGCTTGAACCAGCGACCTTTTGATTACTAGTCCTATACCTTAACCACTGAGCTACACTGCTACCATTGGTACTTGATTACATCTTGATTACCATTGTGACAAATTTTCAGTCAGACAAATAGGTTTACAGCTTTTGTTTCTTCCCAACGTTACCACAAATTACAATTTAGTACATTAATACAGAGCAGATATGTGGTATACAACTATATCATGTACCAATCTGGTTTAGTCCTACATCAACACTTGTCTAAAGCCCAACACTGTCAGAAAAAAGCAGGCAGTTAAATATGAAATAATACGACAATGCTGAGGATAAATTGGCCACTACCACTCAAGTCACTCGGGGCCTTTGATAGGGATGAGTGAAGAACTCAGCAACGTATGCTGCAGAAGGGGTACTTGACTTAAATGAAGCCATTAATGAGGGATTTGTAATTTGGTAATTAGCCTGTTGAAATGATGCTACGTTTATAGAGGTTATTTACATCAAATAAACAGAGACCATGCTTACTGTAAAGTGCATCCAGCATGACCAGCACTGAGATATACATTTAAAAAACATCATCTAGTAACCTCCCACTTGCCCAGCGGGTACATTTAACAGAGACTCGATAAGCCCTGCACCAAGGGAGGAAAAGTCAAATAGCCAATTTGGTAGAAGTTTAGTGAATACATTTCACGCTTGATTGGGACTGTGCTGTGAAATCCCCCTGCCATCTTTCACTTCTATAGCACCTCATCCTTCTATACCTTCCTCACCCTGGTCTGAGCGGCCCTGTTACAAAAATGTCATTAAAATGCAGGTATTTAAAGCTCGGATTCGTCCTGAATGATCCTTGATTGGACGAGAGAACCAGACATGCATGGCTGAACAGTAGCGTGCACCCCCTCCGTTTTTGTCCGTGCTCAACCATGTGTAAAATACAAAATGTTCATTTTCGGACAAAATGTAATAATTCACTCAGTAGCACTTTGTAAATTTGCTAAAGCTTGGTGAGGAATAAGAATATATGATTTCTCATTTCTCTTCTGTGTGAAATAAAAAGATTGTGGGCGTGTTTTATAAGGTGTTTCACATGCATTGCATGTTGTTGGCGCTCTAACGATCAAAACCAATGATTCAGATACACTGCCAACATCAAACACACGACGCAGAGGAGAGAAATCTCTAAATCTTAAAAGCCTTCCTATTGTGTAGGGAAATTTAAAAACATGATCTGTGATTTCATTTCTGTGCACTGTTTAAAAAGCACCTAACCATATAAACTAAATGTATCAGTCCCTATAATGATTATTAGGATCACATTATTAGGCTTATTATATAGGTTAAGTACAATTACTGTATTGTTTAAGTTGGTTCAGGAAACTCAGGAAAACACAGAAATCAATCAAAAGCTAGGACTAAACCTGGTTCTGCACAAGTCCAGTGAGTCCTACAAAGAAACATTTTACAGTATATATAGAATGCCTTTATTTGTCATATATACATATACTGGTGTACAGTACAATGAAATAAGCTAGGGTCAGAGTGCAGGGAGCCTCTCTGGAGCTGAGAGGGTTAAGTGGTTGCAAGGCAAAGCTGGGATTTGAACTCTCAACCTTTCAATTAATAGACCAAAGCTCTACTTACTAGGCTACCACTGTCCCCTCAGTGTTCCAAACAGCACAAGTTATAAGGTACCAAATAAGGTTTAACCAGTGCTTTTAGGTACTTGTTGAGTTGTTCATTTCTGGCTTTATAAGCAAGAAGTTTGAAGTGTTTTAAATCTGATCTGACATTGAGCTACATGAAGTTTGTGAAGAAAATGCACCAGTCGGGTGATATGAGATTACGTTACTAGAAGGAAAACCAGACTTGTGATTACCATTTGTAAAATTTGCCAATTTGCCACCTGAGTGGCTTTCAGGAACAAAAATGGTCAAATGTTTTGATGTTGTTAAATAGGAACCTGCATGACCAGGTCAGTTTAAAAATGTGAGCCAAAATCTACAGCTACTTATCATTTTCTTTAAATACTTCTCAGATTTGTTGCACATTCCTACATGATCATTCAAAAGGACAATAAAGATGGAACCATATTTCCAATAAACAGAACCATATTTCTTATTTCTGCAAGAACATGCATGCATGTACATAGCAGGTAAACATGAAGACTTGGATGCTTAAGGTTAATAACTGGGAATCTGCGTCAGTGTTATTGGTGACCCAGTATAGCACTGATTGCTGTAAATGAGCAGGTTACAATGAGGCAGAAGCGACAGGCAGCGTTTATTACACCTAAACTTCACCTGTATCTGAAACAATGAGACTGGAAAGGAATTGTTTTAAAAACCCTTGAGGGTCTCTCCCAAACCCCCCCCCCCCCCCCCCCCCCCCTCTTTTATCCTGAGATGACAGACAATTCCGTGGGCTATTTACAGCTTCACATCAGACGATGTTGCTTTGTTATTGCACAGGGATGTATGCAGTTGTGTGAACGGTGACTTCCAGATGTAAGGCTTTCATGAGCTGCTTACTAATGTGAATTATTTAATCATTTTGTCATCATTTAGATGTCTATGGGGAATATGAATCACTACCTTTATGAGTCATTGAATTGCATTGGTTTGGGATTTGGAATAGGCTATGCCACCTCTTTATAAACGAATGTACTGTGTGTCCATGTTTTTATCACTTGTAACTTGGGGTAAAAGAAAATACATGTACACATGTACACACTGTATTGGGTTAAACATGACCATAATGGCGAACCAAACCTGCATCTTTATTTGAACCCAGATGTAGCTGTAGTATATAAAATTAATTTGGCAGAAAGATGTGAAGAAAAAAATCGTACCATCAGTTGTGCTGAGCGTCCCTTCCCTCTACAAATCAATGTGGCAGTTATGAGTGGCACGTCAGTACACATTCCAGTTTTCATGATGACTTTTCATAGGCTTTTTACTTGCACAGTAGCCTCTGTGCCCATGGCGCTGTAAGACAGGTTTGGCAGTGGACAGTGTCATCTGCATTCCGTTAGCTTTTAAGTCATAGCAGTCCTGTTTTCTGGTGGTTCCTGGCTCTGACCCTCTAAACAAATTTCCTTTTAGTGCGTGGGTGCACCATCATCAAGACCTGATGTCTCGGGTTCAGGTCTCCACAGTGCCATCGGACTGGCCAGACACTCATCAGACACAACTGGTCCTGTCGAGAAAGGGATAATGTATAGGGTAAAAACTTCCTTGCTGGGGCAGATGCGACTTCTACTGACCACTAGACTGGTCACTTCATTATATTTATTTACCTTATTAGTATTGGTTGTATGTGTACAGTTAGACACTTGCGTTATTACTTGTTGATGCACAATGTGTCTTCATCTTTCTCAACATCTCTCTTTTGAGGCTTCTCACAAGATATCTTGGAATTTGAGATTTCTGAGATCATGCACTAATAATTGATGAGAAATCTTGGCTTGCAGTTGATGTTCCAAATTTTCTCAAATGTGTGTAATAGGGTTCATGTCAGGGCTCTGTGCAGGCTATTGGAGTTCCCCAATACCAAACTCATCAAATCGTGGTTTTATGAACCTTTCTTTGGCTGTTACAATGAGCCATAAAAATAAACATTGCACCATTACTTGCACTTGCACTAACAAGAAGTGGTGTACCTCTAATAGCATAAATATGAAACTATATTGTTTTTATATATGCTTTAATAGACGATAAGACACCCTTCCCCCTTCCCTTATGTTCCTCGTAGGAAATAATCTGATCCGCTTGTCAGTCGGATATGTTTCATTTCTTCGGGCACTTGTGCTGGTATGGAGCTTTGATGGAATGTTTTAAGCAATCCTCTGCCATGCAAGATGGAGCTTTGAAGAATGCTGGCTTTGTGTGTTTGTATGCAAGTGTACCGGACAGAAGTGCTTTGTTTGGTCAGAAGCCTTTCACACAGCAGCGCCGACACTTTTGTGCTGGTGCCTCACCACAGCATCCAGCCGAGCTGTCAGAAAAGAAAAGGACAGCTAGTGAGAAAAAAGGGATGTGAATAGAGTGACTGAAAAAAGGACCAGAAGATAGGGGGAAAAAGTTGGGAAAGGGGCAACAGAAAGAAATCAGAGAGAATATTTCAGAATCTGTAGGAAAGTTGTATTTAGTATGGGAATGTGTATCAGGGTTAATATAGATTTTTTATTTGCAGAGGGTGGACTTGAACCCCTGACCTTGAATCCTGACCCATGCAGACACAGGGAGAACAGCAAACTTGTTAGCAAACTTCACACAGAAAGGACCCGGACCGCCCCACCTGGGCCCCACCTCATTTTAGCTAATTTCAGTGTTAGTAATACAGTAAACGGTGTGATGAAAGGGCAAAAACATCTTACTTTATGTCTTACAGTGCACTTATGACAACCAGTTCTGCACTGTTCCTGTTCTGTCCACCTTCTCTGTTGTGAGCTGTGGATGTTTTGTGTCTTTTAGTTGTTACTTTGTTTTATTTATATTGGCCACCTTATTTACTTGTGATTATTAGCTTTTTGTTAAAGGATTTTTAGCCACAGTATTGTTCTATACAGTATTGTTTAAGCATTTGTACGTGTTCTTTTTTTATTATGTAATGGGGCAGGTTAGCTTGTGAGGTGCGACCCATGCTGTTACAAGTGACTGCATAAGAGTTGCTAAACACTCAGTTAAACTTAAAAAGTCTAAATGTTTAAATAATTTAGTTACAAAAATTGTGAGATGGTTTTGTTAGTTGTTTAAATGATTACTCCAGTTGTAAAGTTTATGTGTGTTTTGAATTTGTTTGGTGAGTTTAACACTTCCCCCTCATGGGGTGACTCCATCTGCTGCTCTCTCTCTAGACAAGTTCAGCCCAAATGTTTAACTAAGCAACCAAATCTAAGTATTGATTCAATTATCAATGGGTTATTCATCATTAAAGCAATGCCAGCTATGCCCCACTGATTGATTTTCATTCAGTGACTTCATGTATAAATTCTCTCTCACCTCCATTGAGAACCCAGCCATCAAATGAATTGTAGTATTCTCTATAAACTGTGTTCAACAACAAAATGTACTTTATATTCTCTTAGGGTCCCTATACATTTTTCTTAGCAGCTTAAATCACTTTCTAGGCACGGTTTAATACATCTGTGATTTCTCTTTCAATAAAGTCTCCTCTGTGTATTTCTGAACATTTATTTCCAGTGCTCGGCCTGTGTAATCTGTATTGGTCATATTGATTACCTCTGCCTAGATTGGCTTAATACTCAAGGCCACAAAAAATGTACCTGAGTGGATAAAGGCAATCTCTCAGAATCGGCTTACAAAGAAAGCATGGCCATTCATACAAATAGCTTAGCTATCACAGGAGCATGGCGTATAAACAAATACTGTTTTATGCTTAGAAAACCACTTACAGTAAAAGTAAAGGTCATAGCCAGATTTCAACAAATCTGATAACCTTCTGTTCTGTACATATAAGAACATGTAACACCGCCGGGGATTAGAAAACTAGAACCCAGCAATAGTGGGCCAGCATAATTCACTGCTGTGCCACCTAAGCGCCCTTATAAATCAAATGTAATGTTTTATATGGTAGTATATCATTTAAAGTATTAAAGTATTATAAGTACAGAACAGCTTAAGTCATATGCTTAAAAGCTTTCATACATATCATAACATCTTATACGAGCTTCTATAATAAATCAAAGCTGAGAGAAGTTTGGCATGTTGGTCTCCTAGTACATGTGAGTTGCCTCCAGGTTCTGTTTTCTTCGTCCTCCTTCCAAAACATGCAGAGGGTGGACTTAAACTCCTGACCTGTGCTTCAAAACCTGGATTGGGAAAATGAATGATTGAATAAACTACACATAGTAGGACTACAAAAAGAAATCAAATCTAATCCTATTATCCTATTATTACATTATAAGTACACATACAGTAAATTCATTTTAAATGCAAACATTTTGTGAAAGAGCAATTCATATCCCATTTTCACAAGTGGATATGGGTGTTGGGTAATGCTCTTCTTTCTTTTAGATCTTTCACAACATTTGTTGTGTTTTACTCAAGTTTTTGTGGGTGTAACATCAAGTAATTCAGTGCGACAAATTCAATCCAATCAGAAATTAGGATTAGGATGTACTATTCACGTCACTCAGGCAAAATTAAACCTCAGTTGGGTTCGATCCTGGGTCCTGGGATTGATCCCCAGGTGGGGCGGTCTGGGTCCTTTCTGTGTGGAGTTTGCATGTTCTCCCCGTGTCTGCGTGGGTTTACTCCGGGTGCTCTGGTTTCCTCCCACCGTCCAAAGATGTGCAAGAGAGGTAAATTGGAGACACTAAATTGTCCATGACTGTGTTTGAAATAACCTTGTGAACTGATGAACCTTGTGTAATGAGTAACTACCTGTCCTGTCATGAAATCCTAATAAACAAACATTAACTGTTATATATATATATAGTTTTTACATTGATGCTGAAAAAACAACCAATTTCTGACCTTTTTAGAAAATAATTTTCTTATTTAATTGGCAGATATTTTAAATATTATTAAACACTATTAAATGTTTTATTAAACACTTAATGCCTTTTTCTAGGTAACATTTATTAGTAAGTCTAAACTAGTGTTAACAAGTTTTAACAAACATTTAACACAGGTATTACATTTTAATGAATTATGCAATGCGTCTCTTAATACAGGACAGATGAAGGTAAGGAGGCATATGTTTGCTGTTTGTACAGATAGATTGTGTGCCTGCAGGGTTGGACATTAATGAGTCTTGGTAACAAAGGTATGAGTGCCAGACTGAGGCAGTAAAAGTCCTCAGGACACATCTGACTTTACACAGTTACACTGCAGAAAAAACAAAGACACATTGTGCAACAGAACTTTTATTTTTAACTTGTAGATATTGTATTTTGTGACAAATGTACTGTTTTTATTTGCACTGTGTATATATTGTATTGTCTTGCACTTTTGTTCTGTGTTGCACCCTGGAGGTCCTGGAGGAACGTTGTTTTGTTTCGATATGTACTTGTAAATTGCTGAAATAGCAATAAAGCCTCTCTTAAACTCTTCAACTTTTAAAATAAATATTATTGCATTATTAAGACAGTGGCAGTGATAACTCAGTGGTTAAGGTACTGGACTAGTAATCAGAAGGTTGCCGGTTCAAGCCCTACCACCACAAAGTTGCCACTGTTGGGCCCCTGAGCAAGGCCCTTAACCTCAATTGCTTAAAAATCGTGTTCAGTCATAACTGTAAGTTGCTTTGGATAAAAGTGTCTGCTACATAATGTAAATGTATTAATACTTTATTATAATATTTTTAAGGCAGCATCCTATTTTAACTAAGTAAAAATAAAAGTAAATGCTACAGGGTGGGGGACAAAATAATAAAAATAGCACATTAAAAGAAGCTTGACTTTAAGTTGACATTATAATTACAAACACAACTGCACAGATTTGTTTGCCAAAAACACTTTAATATGTCAGATTTCAAACATGAGGTGTCATAAGTGTAAAGGTTATTACCAGTGCTAAATGAACATCACCTTAAGCTTTTTTTAAACAATGTAGGATAATCATCTTACTCTAAACAAATGTAGGAGAGCAATCATCTTACTCTAAACAAATAAATATTTCGACTACCACTTTTGTATGGATTTCTTAATTTTGTAATACATACCTTAATACAAAATATGACAAATATCAGACTGTGTTTAGGACTAGAGAGGCACTGGCCACAATGGCAGGTCTGATGTCTGTATGAGATTTTTCCACACAGAAATAGAGACAGTACAAGACAACACATGCTTGAAAGTGTATGAAACAGAGGTAACATTGACATAGAAATAACAGTAAATTCTGGAATTTTCTACCATTAGATTCTGTTATTTTACATTGAAAACAGTGAGTTCATGTGTTTAGTGCTTCATCGTGTGGCTCTGCATCCTTACTTTGCATACACTCCATTCATCCCGTCTCAAATATTCACAGCCTACTAACCAGCACCCCACTATTCGTTAGTGTTTGACCACCAGAGCCCTGCTCATCAAAGATTAACACTGGTGTGTTGAATTATTGATTTATCAGGCTTGCCGATATAGCAGCTGTGTAAGACTTCTTAAAAATGACTGGCGTTTGAGAAATCACACCGTTGCACTGGTCAGATTCTATTCAGTATATTCAGTAAAGTTGTGATTTCCTGAGTGGGAAAGTCAATGTAAAATAAAAATATTACCCAGACTAGTGCTGGGTAAGCTCATCATCAAGGATACATCACACTTACTATATACTGTATGTGGGGCTGGAAAACTTGACTCAATTTTTTTTTTCATAGACTTGTGTAACACAGTATCATGCTCACCTGCCATGCCATTTGTCCCATCAAGGACTGCCACACTTCTGCCCCCTAACACATTCCACCTTTGATTGCTGCAGCAGGCTTCTTGCACTTGCATACAGTATAACCTGTTTAGGCTTTGACTGGGGGACGATTGGAAGATGTTTTTCATCCCCCTGTCAGGACACTCCCTTCTTTGTTTTATCTAACTGCTGTTCAGTGTAAGCTATCGTGTTAGCACTCATCTTTAACGCTTTATGGCAGAGTGGCGAATCCTGCTTAGGGCAATAGAAATATTTTCCTTTTTTAATTTATTCCCAATTATGTCTGACTCCATTTACTTCTTGCACATGAGTCGGATATTAACCTGGTGGTGAGTCCCTGTCTTTATCCTCACCACCCTGGTACAATCATGTTAAGACAATATGTCATGGTTTAAGAATATAACTGTTCAAAAGGCCTACTGTTTTCAAATTAAAAACCCTAAATATTAAACACCATTACAGTAAAGGCATTTACCAGGGTAAGTGTCTCAAGTTTTTTTTAAACATTTTCTCAAACAACTGCAAATTCATAGAGCTAATACTTACCAAACAGATGTCATGTAAGTTTTTTTTCTATTTATTTATGCATTTTCTTCCTTTTTATCCTGATTTTAGCGTAGTCAATTTGTCTTCTGCTGCTGTTGATCCCTGATTGCGTTTGAGGGGGGTATATTGCTGCTCACGAGCCCTCCGACGCGTGCACAGTCCTAGCGGACCCCTTCTTTGTGCCCGTGCTTCTGCACAGGTGCCTCGGTCTGCTAACCAGGCTCCTTACACAGCGTTTGAAGACCCCACTCACTTGGTCTGGTCATTTCCCCACCCAGCAGACACGGTGGCCAATTTGTGTCTGCTGCAGGCACTGCCAATTGTGCCCGCTAGATGGTGCCCAGCTGACTGGTGGCAGAGCCGAGATTCGAACCGGGGTGTTCAGAATCTCAGCGCTGGTGTGCTAGCGGAATATCTTACCTGATTTTAGTGTCAGAACTGAAAGTATACATAAACACTAAATACAATTAAAATAAAATACATAAAAAAATATAATTGTGTATGTTAGGAACAAGCATGTAGCAATAATAAAGCTACAAAGCCACAGGGCTAATGAAGGGGTTTAAGTAATTTTATTCAAAAACACTAGATTTAAAAGCTAACACACAGTGTGTTTTTAGTTGTAGTACTGTTTTAAAGCTACTGGTAAATATAACATGAGAAGCCGCAACAGAACCCGAGGAAAACTGTGAAAAGATGAGAAACAATCCTGCACAGTATAAATTATGCACTATCATTATGTGCAATGACCTGCAATGTTTCGCCGCATGCTTCCTCTTCAGGACTCCGGGGCTAAAGTGGCTCCTGTGGTGGGCTAGTACAGACCCAGACAGGGTCATTAACTTCTAGAGGTGACCCACAGAGAGGTCCCAAATCTGGCTGCTCAAGCCTGGAGAGACTGTGTCATGCACAGCTTGCTCTTTTACTTTCTCTTAACCTCCTGAAGAGAGGACATCTGTCCCACCGGCTGCCTTTTCTGTTCTCCAGCACGTTACCTTCACACAGATTAACCAGAGACATACTTAATTAAGTTAACCTGTCTGCAGTGACACTATAGCACTAGAACTTTATTGTTAATACGGGCTTTAAATAATATTATGGTAAGCAGTAATGCATTTGCTATGAAACAGCTTAACACAACATGTGACTTATGACAACTTTATTATACATTGATTAAAACCTTTATTTTATGTGTATGTCACAACAATTGCTAAACACAATCTCCCACTGATCATATAATAAACCGGCAGCACTCGGTGTTTGGTCTTGTGGTACTGATAAGACTACAGGAAGGCCACTTTTCTTTTAGAAAACCTTCTTTTAAACGGTTTTCTTTTAAAAGTTGTTTCAGCATTTTTTAATTAAGCAAACTGCCCAACCAATAAAAAATGATCAGATACTTGAATGCTGATAAAGCAAAAAAATTGGATAGCAACGGGGTTGTATCTGTACTGGGAAAACCCTTGACTGACTGGCCTTTGGCATAAATACAAAAAAAAATGATTACTGTCCCCAGGGTACGATTATCACAGATCTTAATCTTGAGCCCTGTAATACAGCTAAAGTCAAATGTTAACATACAATTGTAAGGGACGTTTTGGTATTTTACAGATGACTTGCATTGTTTGTTTTTTTGCCTGAATGATTTAAACATAATTAGCTTTATAACAGGACTTCCTATTTTCTCGTTATGGATAATGATTAGCTATTGTTTGTTTGTTTGTTTATTATGATTTTAATGTCATGTTTGTAGCCTAGTGGTTAAGGTACTGAACTAATAATCAAAAAGGTCACTGGTTCAAGCCCTATCACTGCCAGGTTGCCACTGTTGGGCCTCACAGCAAGAAGGTCCTGGGTTCGATCCCCAGGTGGGCTGGTCCAGGTCCTTTCTGTGTGGAGTTTGCATGTTCTCCCCGTGTCTGTGTGGGTTTCCTCCGGGTGCTCCAGTTTCCTCCCACAGTCCAAAAACATGCAGCCAGGTTAATTGGAGACACTGAATTGTCCTATAGGTAACTAGCCGCTAGGATGCATAAACCAGTGCATTATAGTGCCGGTCCCAAGCCCGAACAAATAGGGAGGGCCGTGTCAGGAAGGGCATCCAGCGTAAAAACTGTGCCAAATCAATAGTGCGGTTCACAATCTGCTGTGGCGACCCCTAACGGGAGAAGCCGAGGAAATAGATTAAACCATTAATGCATGAAACAAACCAGCGATCTGATTCTTCTAAATCAATCACCCAGTTAGGGTTAAAGCGAGAAGCATTGTTTTGCAATTTTGCCATGGCACACTTGTGGATTGAGTAGCTAGCCTGTCATGTTTGATTGCAGTTTTAACCTAACACTTTCACCTCCTTAGTTTACTAAACAGCTTATTTTCTTTTATTTTTTTGCAATCTGTATTTTTAAGCCTTTTAAAAGGTTTTGCATTGTTTTCCTGTTTTTTGTCAGCTTGCTGGTTAGCTCATGGTGCACAGCAGAGTGTGTAAACATTTCTATAAGCCCACTGTTCCTTTACACCTGTACTATTGTCATTGATGCCCTTGTCTTCATCATTGGGGTGAAAACTTAAAGTTCAGCAAAACCTCTTTTGCCAATGTCTGTTAAAGTGCTTTAGAAATAACCTGAAATAAATTGTGGGACTGGTGCAGTGATTCTATGAGGGACAGAGAGGGGAAGAAGTAAATTCCCCAGGTTTGGCCACAGACTCTTTGATAGTGTCACTCTTTTCTCTTAGCGTGAGGAGCACATAGGAAGTGCCAGAGATCTGGACTAAAGATACATTCTGAATAAAGCACAGCGGTCACAGAGGTAATAGGGAAAATGTCACAGATGAGATGAGACTTCCTTCAGGTTTGTTCTTAGCTTTTGTCCTCACTGTTAGCTGTTCACTGTTTTATTTTTGCCATAAATAGGGCACAATATATTAAAAAGGAATATGAAAAAAAGAATCATTGTAAATGTTGTTGCGTGGCAAATAAAGCTCTGTTAGTAAGTATAAAAATGTAATGATTTATGGCTGTGAAGCTTTTGGAGAGCGAGGAATCTGAGTGATTTGTCAGATTTGATGAAGCAGGGATGATTTCAGAGTTCAGCTTAAGGTACGGTGCAGTTCATTATCTCTCCTCTTAATATTTAATTCAGCGATCTGAAAAAGTGATGTAACATTCATGAAGCGATCTGTCTCAGGGTTGCAGAGAAACATTCATTTTAGCTAGATAGGTTTCCTCTGACTATAAGACATTCTTCTAATAAACCTCCTTTTCATTCCAGACTTACACAGATGATGAAGGTGTTGGCCCGGTTTAGCTTCCGAATACTGAATTGTCAGAAGTGGTTTTATTCGCTGTGTTTTAACCAATGAATTTGTCTATTTCCGACTGGCCTTGGATTGTGTGACAAGCTCAGTGACGTAATTATGGCTTTCATAAAATAATAACTTTTTAACAAGCCAGTTATTACTTTCTGCTATCCGTGAAAGTGGAAAATTTATAAGCAGCTACAGTTCCGCCACAAAGCAGTGAGCCAGGAAAGCTTATAAACAGGACTGCCAAATGTATAGCGTGTAAAATTTTATATCAATATTGAATTCTGAACAGTCCTCAGAATTAATGTCAGCACTTTTCGCCAGGAGCCTGAAATCACTAAGGTAACTCAGGTTGTCAATTGGAGTGGTATAAAGCAACCATCCGTTACACTCTGGAGCAATGAAAACATGTTTTCTGTAGTCAGTTTTAATCTAACGTAACTACTGTTCAACAGATACCAAACTGGTGGAGAAGAAATCATGTTTGAAGGCTGTTTTTAATCATTTGAACTGAAATCTGCAGCATATACAACAGGCTGTTAGTTTTTTAACTGGTATTAAAATTTAAGATTAAATAGTTTTTAAACTGGTGTTGAATTTAGGACTAAGCTTTGTGTAGGCAACTGGACTACAAACTCATCATGTGACATATCCATGTCTTTATGGACCTTGCTTTCTGTAGAGCAGCATGCCACGTTGTTGCCACAATGTTGGAAACATATCATTTGTAATTAGAAATGGGGTCTAGATACTTTTAGCCATATAGTGTGGGTCCTTTGGGAAATTACCAGATTAAACTGGTTTGGAACTCAACTGGCCTTGTCTTATCTACATCAGTATACAATACTATAGATACTATAGAAGGTTGTCCATTAGAATGACCATTATTTGAGTATGTATGTGTTCATATGAACAGCATATAGCCATATTATTCTTGTTGAGTCCTTATTGGACAGTTAGCTCTTACTTTTGTTTTGTGTATATAAAGGTCTGACGCTATTCTTAGGTGTCAGATGTCCGAACAGTGGTTGTCTGCAGTCAGTGCTACTGCTTTATTCTCTCATCTGAGAAAGTCACTCACACACTTCAGCACACATCGCTAATTAAACGGGTTAATTATCCTCCCCTGCCGTGTGCCTCTGCCCTTCAAAGTCACCGCATAATGCCTAAATTTTATCCCCTGTTTCCTTTTCTATTCTTGGTCATCATTGTAACCTGAGCGTTAGTTGACTTTGATCTAAATCAGTGTATGATAATTCAGATTCATACAGATCACAATGTGATTTTACTCTGTTTACTTGATTTCTTTACAGAGAGATGATGGGCTGTCCTGCTCTGAATCTTGGTGTGTGCCAGTAAATCTGGGTAAACAGATACGACAGAAACCAGTCCAAACTGAGAAGTTGCCAGCCCGTCTTTTTACACAGTCACTCACAGACAGAGACATTAAGAGTGAATTAAGTCTGAATCAGACTCTAATGAACAGATATAATTCACAGATTTGGATATGATTTAAAACAGTTCGATATCTGCAGAGTTTGTTTTTCAATTATGACTATGCACAATGCATTTGTGCAGTAAAACGTCAGCTGTTTGGAAAAGTTGTTTAAAGGACAAAAATGCAGTCTGTTATGCCTACAGTAATAAATCATTCAAACAGAAGCATCTTAGTTCACAGTAATTTCATGCTGTTTAAATGGTTTAGAAAAATCAACCATCAGCAATTTGGCAGTTAAAAAAAACCAGAATCTGAATCAAATTGGCAATAGAAATTGCATTATCATTGCACCCCCAACAATGCACCAGAGTGACTGCAATTACCACATTTTCTAAAGCTTTACCACAATTTGTGCACATAAATATTGCATTTGTCGTGCCATGTTTTCATTTGCTATGAGGGTGGCACGGTAGCACAGTCGCCTCACAGCAAGAAGGTCCTGGGTTGGATCCCCTGACGGGGTGGTCCAGGTCCTTTCTGTGTGGAGTTTGCATGTTCTCCCTGTGTCTGCGTGGGTTTCCTCCGGGAGCTCCGGTTTCTTCCCACAGTACAAAAACATGCAGTCAGGTTAATTGGAGACGCTGAGTTGCCCTATAGGTGAATGGGTGTGTGTATATTTGTCTGCCCTGCGATGGACTGGCGCCCCGTCCAGGGTGTTACTGTATGCCTTGCGCCCATTGAAAAGCTGGGATAGGCTCCAGCAGCCCCCCCCCCACGACCCTAATTGGATAAGCGGTTAAGAATGTGAGTGAGTGTTTTGCTGTGATATGCGTCTGTAATTTCTTACATCCAGATCCTTAAAATGATAAAATTACAGGCTTTTAATAAAATAAAATGATTTTTTTTTAGAAAAAGATGCAACTGTGCAAACTGAAAGCATTCATGTGTTCCTTTTGTTTATGTGAAGATGAATTTGCTGCTCTAAACTGCCTCTGCATTAAGTTAGTTTGTGAAAGTGTGAGTTCGCCAAAATGGCCAAAAAATTCTTGCAGATACACTTCAAAATCTTGTGGTTACCAGAATACCGGAGCCTGTTATAGCTGCAAAGGTGGGGGCATGTCCATATTAATTCATTCATTGTGTATTGTGTATTTAGAATGGGATGTCTAACAAGCATATATCTAGGTGTCAACATAGTTTCAAGCTAAGCTAAAATACAATTATTGTAAATCCTTTTTTAATTAATGTAAATTTTGCAAAGTATATAGATGAATGGATGGGCAGGCAGCCAGACGAATGGACGGAAGAATGGACGGGCAGACAGACATATAGATTTAGATTTTTAAGAGTTTATAATTTAACTTTTACTTAATTCATGTTTTGTTATCATTCACTGATAAAAACTACCATCTAAAACTACCTATGGTCAGCCAGTAAGTCAGTCATTCTCTCACTTTCTGACTCTTTCTAAACTATAGGCTTAAGCTGGCTAAGCCTCGCTGTCTGTACAATCTGTGCTCTCATGTCGTCTCGAGGACTCAAGCTGCTCGGCATGAAAAGAGGTTCTCCAAAGCGGAAGAGAGAAAGAGAAAGAACTGAATCTCTCCTTCAGTCTGGCTGTCTGTCTCTTAGCTTCACAGAGCCTGACTTATCCCCCTCTCAGCATCGGACCATAGTGCTGTTAGTGCGCCGGGCTGTTTCTCTGGAGATATTGCTACAGTGCTCCAGTAACACTGCTGTGTGCCTCTCACATTCACACTCACATAAAAGAAACACTACACCAGGGCCGTCCTGAGTAATTAATTAGCACATGGAAATCCACTGCCAGTTAAAATGAATGATTGATGGTATACTTGGTAAGAAAACAGCTTGTTCACTTATATTTAATAATTGTTGTATCCAATTATACAATTATGTATAAAAAGATCAACACACTCAGAAACACACTAGCAAACATGACAGAAATAAATATCCATTGAACCCATTTTGATTGATGTGTAATAAACTCAGCACTTAATTATAAGCTCACCAACAAAGATTGGACGAGGTTTCATTTCCTTTGAAGTGTCAGTTAGTGACAAATTTATGAACTTTTTCTTGTGAATAGCATGCTAATGTAGATATAGCCAAGAATGGCTAATTGACATACTAGTGGCATCTGATATAATGAGTTAGGTTGAAAACACAGTGTGTGTGTGTGTGTGAGCACAGTAGAACTGTAGCTACATTATGGCAAGTCATGTTCACATCTACCCATGTCAATGCTTCTCATTCAACCCATTTTAAAAGCATCAGCAATAATATGCCATCAATTCATGTAACTGAAACACCTGAACTCAATAATCAGAAGGAGTGTACACATACTTTTGGTCATATAGTGTCTGTTCAAACAACTTATAACTCTTTAACTGAGCTGGACTTTAAGGTAACTTAACTGTAATTAATGATATTAAAATAATACTAATAAAAGGTTCCTGACAATAAGTAGTTTAGCTCACTGACAGAAGGAGCTGCTGGACACCTCAGCAATTTAAATAACCACATAATTAAATAACAACCTGATAAATTCATCTAATCAAAAACTACACACTTCTCAATACCGGAATTAATGGCTGGGTTGCATGTTTTTTTATATCTTAGTCACTTGAGCAATGATCATAATTAAAACTAATTGTAATTATTAAAAATATTTTTAAAAATTACTAATTACTAAAAAATAACTAATTAAAAATCATTTTCCACATTAGAATAGATATATGTTTAGTAAAAGCCAAGGGATGCCTTTAACCCACAGTGTCTGCTGCCAACTGTTCAGTACACTGATTGATCCATGATAGTGTTGGTGATTTGGAAATCTGCAGGTCTAATGATTGGCTTGCATACAGACATCCTTTCCTAATGAAGTATCTTTAATCCAGAAAATACTGTTTAAATATTCAGCATTTACAACTTACAAGATTCCTGTCTGAAAGCATCATTACTCGATATGTTTCATTTATTCAAGTATTTATTTCTTCATTTGTATACAATGGATTTGAATAAAATGTGTTGTCATGTGTTGTTTACTCAGTTATGCAAACTTGCTTTACAAAAAGGAAGAACTGGGCCAATGCTTTTAAAACCGTCTCTCTGTGCTGCAGCGCCTCGCTGTCACAGTTAAGTTTTTTTTGTTTTCATATCCCAATACACGCTATTAGAACTCATAAGCCCTCCTTCATCGTTTAAACGCACGGCTGAGAGCGTGGGCCGTTTGTTCTGAGCTGGCACAAATTGTCTCCTTTGGAAAACAGGAGCGATATCATTGACACAAAGCGTTCAATAACATTTTAATCACACACACTGAGCCCTGCCAAAACACTTTCACAGCTAAATATAGGGAGAAAGAGGAAAATCAGCAGGCTTTAATCAGTTTAATAAACCAGCACATAATGTGGTTAGAATGTATTATTATGAATTTAACATCCACTACAAATAGAATAATTTCTCCACATTATTTTTCAATTTGAGAAATTAACGACGCCCTATTTATTACACACAGAACTATGATTGACAATATTACTGCACAAATGCCAAGAAGTGTGGTAATATATCAAGATTAAGATTATTGTCGTTCATTAGCACATGTGTACAGAAAAAAGTAAATTACTCACAATTAAGATATAAAAATATAGTAATATAAATAATGTGAAAAATATTGTCCTTTAATAAGATTGTGGTACAGTTTGTACAGAAGCGTGTGTGTTTAATATATAAATGTGTGAGGAGATGGGGGGGGGGGGTGTTGGGTAGATTATGTTCATCAGGATGTGGAGTTGGCACGGTAGACGGCCTAAAGGTTAAAACTATTCCTGAACCTGGTGGTGCGTGTTGTGATATACAGCGATCAGGCATAACATTATGACCACCTTCCTTGTGTTGGTCCCCCTTTTGTTGCCAAAACAGTCCTGGCCTGTTGAGGCATGGACTCTGACACCTTTCTATCAGAACCAGCATTAACTTCTTCAGCAATTTGAGCTACAGTAGCTCGTCTGTTGAATCGGACCACACGGTGCAGCCTTCACTCCCCACGTGCCTCAATGAGCCTTGGCCGCCCATGACCCTGTTGCCGGTTTACCACTGTTCCTTCCTTGGACCACTTCTGATAGATACTGACCACTGCAGACCCCCCAACACCCCACGAGTGCTGCAGTTTTGGAGTCATCTAGCCATTACAATTTGGCCCTTGTCAAACTCACTCAAATCCTCACGCTCGCCCATTTTTCCTGCTTCTAACATCAACTTTGAGGATAAAATGTTCACTTGCTGCCTAATATATCCCCCCCACTAACAGGTGCCATGATTAAGAAATAATTAGTGTTATTCACTTCACCTGTCAGTGGTCATAATGTTATGCCTTGTCGGTGTTTAATACGAATGTTAAAATGTTTAGTGTTATTACCTGGCAACCCAATCATTCATAGAAAACTATTCATTAATTTTTCTCTGTAGGAGATCAGTTGTTGCTGTAGTGTGTGAACACCTTACTATGAGCTTGTTGGACATCCCATCTCATGGAGCTATTACCCTCCCAACAGCCTTTAATAATCTGGAAATGGCTTTCCACAGATTGTTGCCAGCATAATTAATTGTATTTAATTGATTTAATACACCCGTTAGCCATGAGTGTGTCTGAAACACCTGACCTCAATAAATAGGGAGAGGTGCCCACATCATTTTGGCCATTTGGTAAAACTGGACTTAAAAAAAAAAAAATTGTTCAAATGTGACAATTTTTGGTAAGATTTTGTATGCAAGGTTTTGAGAGATTTTAAGTTTTCTTTTTAAATGAATTCCTTTATGAACTTGTGCTTTGCATGGTTGGCTGTTTCTAGCACTAAAACTTAGTGTGGTTATATCGGCAAACTTTCTAAAACCTCCACATTTGGTGCCAAACCAGATTAATCTATAACACAACAAAAATAACAACCCCAACCTTAGTAAACAACCTAAACCTTTAAAATGATTGTTTTATTGATTCAAAAACTGACTTAGACATTTGATTTAGATGTTATGAGGTGTTTTTTTAAATGCACGTCCAATTTTTACCCAATTGCGTCATGCTTCCTCTCTACTGGTGCTGACCGAACTGATGCACGCCCCCTCTGACACGTGAGCAGTAGCCGACTGCATCTTTTCACCTGCGCGAGGCGAGTTCATATGCGAATCAGCCCTTTGCACGGAGAGCCACACCCTGATCGCATTATCACTTTCAACTCTGTGCAGACGCCATCAATCAGCCAGCAGAGATTATAATTGCATCAGTTAGGAGGTCCCTATCCGGCACCCTTCCCTGGATGAACAACAGCCAAATGTTGTTCATATAGCCGCACAACCCAGCCCAGCTGGATGGCAGAGCTGAGTTTCGAACCGGCGAGTTCACTCTCATGATAAACAGCTTCACACTTAACTGAAATATGATCTATTACTCTATTATTCTTTATCAATTTGAGTCTAAGTTCATGGTTTTAACAAGTGAATGTTTAATAAGCACATGCTGCATCCCAATCCACCTTCTATATGCTAAATAAAATGTTATATAAACCTTTCAATCACTGACATTTCTCAGAGCCTTGTCGTCAGATGTTTAATCCCACATAGTAAAACTTTGTTTTCACCTCTTAGCCAAAATTCAAGGTTTTTCCAGACTTTTTACTTGGTTAGATAATAATTTTTCTCTTCCCTGCCAGGCTGCTAAGATACTAATAAGCAGAAAGAGTGTGTATGTCTGTGCGTGTGTGGAGGCCGAGCTCTTACAGTGCTTAGTGGGTGAAAATGACTAAATATACCACATAAATATGATTGAAGATGTCACTTCACAGTGATCTTGTCACACAGCCACCCCGCCAAGTCCGTCTTCCACCTGTTCTTTCTTCACTCTTCATCACACGTACACACACCTACACACAGTGCTTTTATTATGACAGACTAGTGTTCAACAGGCCCTCCTGGTGGCTATAAGGTGTATAAAGTGTATATATAGACACACAAGCTACCATTTAATTGATCAGTTGCTGCTTTCTGACTGACTGTGAACACAAATCATTTGCAGTTGGGTTGTTTTACATCTCAGCCAGTAAATTGCAACAGTAATTGTGTCCATCATTTTAGAACAACTGTGTATCAGCATGAAGTACTGACCTTTCAGAGGTCAACATAGTGAAACAGTGTGTTACTGGTAACAGACAATTTGCAAGTTCAACAAATGAGAAACTGCACCTAGTTTTTTAGGCAAATTTTATCCTCAACAGACATTTGCATTGTTAGTTGCTTATCAAAACTACATTAAAATGAATGAATTTCGGGTGCTCAGGTGGCGCAGCGGCAAAACACACTAGGACACCAGAGCTGACATCTCAAATGCGTTGTTTCGAATCTCTGCTCTGCTTACCAGCTGGATGGGCGCCTACACGAATAATGATTGGCTTGTTCGCAGGGAGTGTGCTGGAGGAGATTCCTCATGTAATTGTAATTACGATGTAATTACGACCTAGGCTGGTTGATTGATGACGCCTGCACAGAGACAGGGGATAATGCGTTGATCAGGGTGTGTCTCTCTGTACACAAAGCTGATCCACAAATGAACTCCCCTTGTTCAGGTAAGAAGATGTAGTCGGCTACTGCACACAGGTTGGAGAAGGCTTGTGTCAGTTGCAACTCTCCTCAGTCAGGAGTGGAGGTCAACATCAGTAAAGAGGAAGCGTAATGCAACCAGAGTAATTGGAAACGACTAGATTTGGAGGAAAATTGGGGGGAAAATGCAAAAAAAAAAAAAAAAGAATAAATTTTAATACAGCCTTAACAGGAAATACAGGAAAAAGCCTTATTTTTTTCCTTTTATTATTGCATTATAACGCATTATTCTTTTCTTTAATGTTTGGCTTTTCTACCCATAATAAAACAGCATTTCACCAAAAAATGTTTTTCTTAAATATTATTTTCATCTTTTTTAGTGGATAATGAAAAAAAAAAATAGGCTTTTGGAAAATGCTGAACCATTACCTCCCAATTTCATATTAGTCTGTACATAGATCTTCAACTTAATACTATAAACAAACAAGATAAATATTCATACCACTGCTAACCAAAAGAAACATCTGCATGAGACATCTCAGTAATAGTTCAGCAGCTACTGCACTAATAATTGAAAGGTCATTGGTTCAAGCTGCCAGGTTGTCACTGTTTGCCCCCTTGAGTAAGGCCCTTAACTATCAATTGATTGGATTGGATTTGGTCACATCCATAAACAGTAAACTGCCAAATGTAAATTGTATTATCTGCAAAAAGCAACACCCTTGATAAACTCCAATATTTAGGGTAATATTTAACAATGAGCATCCCATTAAGGTGAAGAAAACTATAACGAGAGCTAAACATGACAGTGGTGGTGTGATAATGTTGAGGTGCATTGCTTCTAGGATGACTTGCCATTATTGTGGGGACAATCAGTTCCAGTTTCTATCAGAACATTCTTTTCTGTTATTTTATTTATGCATTTTCTCCCTTTTCTCCCATTTTAGTGTAGCCAATAAGTCATTCGCTGCTGGGGACCCAGATCGAATTCTAGGAGGATAGATTTGCCTGACAAGCTCCCTGCGACGCGTGTGCGGTCCACTGATCCTTTCTTATTCGTCTATATTTCAGTGTATTCGTGCGTGAGCCCAGTCTGACCTCACAAATACTTTTTTGACTAAGTAAGCACAAATTTTTACAGAAACACTTTAAAATCTTGTAGAAAGCCTTGCTAGAGAATCGGAGGTTGCTGTATGCATAATTGAAAGTAACTTTATACTCATGCCTATGGTTGTGAAATGAGATGTCCAACACAATTTTCTCTTATTAGGTGTCCTAATATTTTTGGGCATATAGTGTAAACAAGGGAACAAACATACACAAAATCCCACCAATTGGATCACCTCGAGTACACTTCATGCAGCTTGATCGTGCTAGATGTGCTAAAAGCACAAGGTTTTTACCCTAGAGAAGGTCTTAAGTGGCCGTGCTGAGGACATGAGAACACTCTACCAAACGAAGAGGCTGTGAACATGACTGCACCACTAATGGGACAGACTGATGGAACTGGGGGCATTAACACCCATGCTTTTCTGTGTGCACACTTTAACACATCGGCCAAGAGAGGGAGAGTGATAAATGAGAGCATCTGCTTTAAAAAGCCTGATGCTGCAATGCTGCCAGCATTGTTTTGTGACAGAGCAATAATTTGCAACATAGACGTGTTAACTTTTATCACAATTTTCTCTCTAATTTATACACTGTTCACCCCCACCTCCCTTACTTAGTCATGACTATTTGTGAGATTACCTTGTTTCCTGTCCATGTCCAGACTCATGAGCTCACAGATGTCCCAACATTGGCAGTAGAGACAGTAATGATATTCTTTGTTTATACACATTTATAATAGCAGACAGGTTTGGACTGCAGACAGGTCAGTCTACTACACACACTCTCTTATTTTGCAAGCATGGTGTTGTATCACTAGTGGGTAGAGCTTTGGGCTATCAATTGGAAGTCTTAGGGGCTAAACAGTGGCAACCTGGCTGTATTGGGGCTTAAACCAGTGAGCTTTTGATTACTAGTCCAGTACCTTAACCACTAGGCTACAACTGCCCTGGTTACATTCATGACATGACAGGTAGTTACAAGTTTAATGTAAAACACATTCATGGGCAATTTTTTTATGTCCAAATCACCTCATTTGCAAGTCTTTGGACTGTAGGAGGCAACTGGAGCTCCCGGAGGCAACCCACACAGACACGGGGAGAACATGCAAACTCCACACAGAAAGGACCCTGACTGCTCAACCTAGGAATCGAACCCAGGACCTTCTTGCTGTGAGGTGACAGTTCTACCCACCAAGCCACTCTAAAATGGATTAGAATGTATTGCACTTTTAAGGTTACATGCATGAACAGTAATACACAACAGTATAAAACAGTAAACAAAGGCACGACTACTATGTTACTCTTCTGTGATTAGAGTAGTTTATGTATTTCTAGTGCGGTTATTTTGTGTTTTAATGTGGTACCAACATACACTACAGGTATTGTGGCATTATGCTGCCATACTATAGGTATTTGTAAAACCCTGCCACGGCAAACATCCCTTTAAAAATCTAATGAGAAATATTTGCTGAAAATCATTTCTATTTTTTCTTGCTTCTTGCTTTTAGAAATGCAGAATGCAGTTGCAGTATTTTTATCTCAGCAAAATGTAGTGATATCACCATTATGCTTATTATAACTCACACATAATAGCTCAGTCAGGGTATCAGCCGCACCACAAATTTACACATTATAGGTAGCTCAATTAAGCTATCATCATCATTACAACTCACAAATTATAATTTTATACATCTGATCATTTGCTGCTTTATAATATAGTTCAGAATTTCACCCAGCAAAGAGCTCGATCAGGACTGAAAGAGCGACAAAGCACTGTATCATCATTTAGTCGTTTGGGATTTACTATAACGAGTTGGTTCCTTATGAGCCCCAAGTAATGATGACAGAAATGACTGCACATAATGGCACTTTTTCTCCACATCTCTGTCTTCCTATTAACAATTTAAACTCAGCCAGTCATTTATCAGTCCAGCAGCTTATTAGGTCCAATATTTATAAGCCTCAGTGAGGAAATTCATATTTCAAATGTGACTCGATCTTATCTCTTTGATTGTATTTTAAATATTTATGTTATTACATGTGTATGACAGGCTGACGTACATCAGAGATAACACCCCTTCTGAGCAGACTTTCTTCTGAGAAACTTTTAAAGAGAACCCCTTTTCATCCACTTCATGCCTAAATCACCCAGGCTGTCTGAAACTACATACAGTATAGACAGCATTTCAAACTGATTATTTTCTGCTATTTATATTATATAATATATTATTATATTGCAGTATATTAATCACTGACAAACTTTGGAAGTAAAATAGGCAGAATTGATGTGCTCAGTGTCAAGCTTTTATTATTATGTACAAAATCAGAGTTTTATAGATTTGATCACGTACACTGATGAGGCATAACATTATCACCACCTTCCTAATATTGTGTTGGTTCCCCTTTTGCTGCCAAAACAGCCCTGCAACTGTGCTGCACTGTGCATTCTGACACCTTTCTATCAGAACCAGCATTAACTTCTTCATCAATTTGAGCTACAGTAGGAACCCCAATGAGGAATAATTGGTTTAATTGCAAGCCAAATAGGCACTAATTTCCACTCATCTTCAAATCTTGTGAAAAGATGTTATAGCTACAAGTGGGGGGTCATGGATTTGAAATGGGATGTCAAGCAAGCTTATAGTCAAGTGTCCACATACTTTCGACCATATGACATACATTATTAATTGTTTCTAGCTCTTAACAAATTCAAAATATTAAATTGTTTTACAAATGTACAATCGTGAGAAACAACTTAAACCAATCGCCTGAAAAAATGAGCATGAGAAAATTAGACTGAAAATAATAAAGAAAGAGAATGAGAGAGGGACTCGGTGGGTAATTGGGTAGTTTGGATTGAGCGGTACCATCAGTAGGTTGAAGTACAGGCCACACACACTGTAGTGTTACACAGAGAACTGGAGCATGGGAACCACTGCTGTGTTTATAGTCCTTTCGAGTAGTCCACCTTTGCAGGCCAGTATCACTTCAACACACAATGGGCCTGGCCTCTCACAGAGCCTCTCTCATCCATGCCTTCTTCAAATCCCACCACACAATCGGCACAAATGCCCACGGCCACGAATACCAATGTCCAGATTACAGAGAGCGAGCTCTCTTGTTAAGTGGATGGATTCATTCAGACTGCACTTCAAACCACATCTTAAAGAATCGGTGACAGACTTTCCCATCTGCTTGAATGCCGGCTCTGTTTTTGGGTTTTATTTTGATGACTGAATGATTTAGTCCTGTTTGCTTTTCAGCACATCGTGGGATCGCAGGATTGATGCAGAGAAGGATATTTATTTCCCAAATTTATTTGCCAAATTCCCAGAGTTTTGTATAGTGGAGTTATTAATTAAGAAGAGTAACAAAGATGTTATGTAATACCCGAGGTTTAAAGATCTGATCTGTGTGCATGGCAAAGCCAGTAAGATAAGCTAGTTTAAAAAGAACATCTGAAAGAAAAATAGGTTCTAAAAATCTTTTTCTATTCAGAGCCAAATGGGATTTGAACATCTACATTTGATCATAACATCTACAATTGAAACCTCTTTCTCCTCACGTTTAGTGATACATCACTTGTTCTCTTTAAGAATGGCAGTGCATTTCCACTTCAAACTGTGCTTTGTAAAAATAAGTACATCATATTATCATATTACATCATATTTTTAAAAGCAGACCGGTGTTATTTTTATTATAACATTATAATAGTAAATTCAAAAATTGATATACAGTAGACCCTTGACTTACGAATTTAATTGGTTCTGAAGGGCTGTTCCTAAGTCAAAATGTTCGCTAGTTAAACCTATTTTTCCCATAAGAAATAATGTAAATAGAATTAATTTGTGCTAGACGTCCAAAACCCCCCCTTACCTAACCTCTCTAATGTCTTAAATGGTCTTTTTTGTTATAAATACAAGTATATTTCCCCTTAAATATTAAATTATAGAATAGACATTCCTGTAATAAACAATAATAAACAACAATACACAGTAGTACTGTACTGTACATAAAAAACACACATCACATTTCAGTACAGTATGTGTGCTGTACCATACACCATAATACATTTCCTTTTTTTATAAAATGTATCTACCAGAAACAACAATAACGCTCATATTTCTCTATTATTTCCTTCTTTATTTCAATAGTATTGGAATTTGTAGGTACTTTTAGACTACTTTTAGATTTCCTTCTTCTCTCTCACTCACTGTCCCCTCTGCCTGATACACAGTGACATCTACTGGCAGGAGTAGTTATACAACACCAAATAGTAATAGATTTTTTCATTTTCTCAACACTATGCTTTCTCTGCACCTACTTTTGGGGGCATTTTAATATAGATTTTTACAAAATATAAAGAAAACACCGGAAAAACACAGTACGCTGTCCGAATGTTCGCTCACTGTATATATATATATATATATATATAGAGAGAGAGAGAGAGAGAGAGAGAGAGAGAAATGGGTCTACTGTACACTATTAAAGAATACATATGTTATAGCAGTCATTGATTTTGGCAACTTGGTTTTTCTGTTTATTTAGCTGGATCAAAAATATACATGGGGCAGTGGTCGCTCAGCGGTTAAGGTACTGGACTAGTAATCAGAAGGTTGTTGGTTTATTCCTCACCACCGGGAAGTTGCCACTGTTGGGCCCCTGAGCAAGGCCCTTAACCCTCAATTGCTTAGATTGTATTTGGTCACAATTGTAAGTCACTTTGGATAAAAAAAGCTTCTGCTAAATGCTGTACATGTGCGTTGAAGTGATACTGGCCTGCTAGGTGGGCTACTCAGAGGGACTATAAACACAGCAGTGGTTCCCATGCTCCAGTTCTCTGTGTAACACTACAGTTGTATACATAGGGCAGTTGAAGCCTGTGGTTAAGGTACTGGACTAGTAATCGAAAGGTCGCTGGTTTAAGCCTCACCGCTGCCAGGTTGCCACTGTTGGGCCCTTGAGCAAGGCCCTAAACACTTGATTGCTTAAACAATATACTGTCACAGTACTGTAAGTCGCTTTGGATAAAAGCGTCTGCTAAATGCCAAAAATGTAAATGTAAACTAATCAAAAATATACATATAGCACATAATATTAGCTTATACAGTATTTCCTTCATGTCCCTCACAGCAAGAAGGTCCTGGGTTCGATCCCCAGGCGGGGCGATCCGGGTCCTTTCTGTTTGGAGTTTGCATGTTCTCCCTGTGTCTGTGTGGGTTTCCTCCGGGGGTTCCGGTTTCCTCCCGCAGTCCAAAGACATTCAGTCAGGCTAATTGGAGACACTAAATTGCCCTGTAGGTGAATGGGTGTGTGTGTGTGTCTGCCCTGCGATGGACTGGCGCCCCATCCAGGGTGTTACTGTGTGCCTTGCGTCCATTGAAAAGCTGGAATAGGCTCCAGCAACAACCCCCCCCTCCCCACGACCCTGATTGGATACACGATTAATAAAGTAAGTGAGTGAAGTTTAGATGTTTATATGGCTTTTCCAGACCCCCCCCCGCCTCCCCAAACAAGCCAGAATTTAAAGTTGGAGCAATTAGCTGAAGAACAGACTTAGACAAAAGACCAAGAAGCCCAGAGGATCATGAAAGATTTTGTATACAAATTCCAAGATTCTCTGCTCTGTATTCTCATCCAGTTTTATAGAAGACTCAACACTGTTATGATGGCAAAGAGGAAAAGCAAAAGCTACTAACGCAGTGATGGCAGTAAATGTAGAAATGTAAATAGTGCTGACGATGATGTATTTTTTAATCTGACTCACTGACTCTGCATACAGCCCTGTGCATTTAGGAAAATATCTGAATACCATTTTATGATGACAACAGAATCTGGGTTTAATCATTTCCTTTCCGCCTCATTGTTGAAAGTGCAATCTGTGTATGGGGAGACACTTTGCAGTAGGTCACCATCCCAAGCCACCGCGGCACAGGTGCCTTCTGCTCCGTCTGTCACTCAGTGCGTTTGAACCAAGATGAAAAAGATACATCAATCCCTCTTTTTGCTTTGCTCTTCATTTTTTCCCCGATTAAACAAAGCAGTGAACACGGCTCTGTGAACAAAAATGGAGCAAACTGCCAACAAAAGAGACCTCTGTGTGTAGATGTGTGTGTCCTTGCATCTTATCCTGGACTGATTCTCAGACTGATTAAAGCTGGTATCTTTTTCAGTACTTTCACTTGTTTATGTTCTTTTTATATCTTGTTCTTAATTACATTGTTAAATCTGAATAAATATCAATATGTGTAGATTTTATTTTCTTACAGTACAAAGGATAAAAATGGCCTGCAGGGAATACTGGTGTGTCGTGGATAAAGTAATTATATGATGCATTATCCTCTTTATTATGGTCTTTTAGCCAGTCTCCCATCCATTAGACAATATGCAGATAGGCCTGTTTGTTTGGAAATAAGAAGAGGAATAGCCTGTAATTGCCCTGGATTTATATTCTATCGACTTAATGAGGCTGCGCATTTAAAAAGATGTGAAGTTTAGGGTTACAGCTGGACACCGGAAAGCTACTCATTAGCATCTTTCTCTGTCTGAGCCATATGACGGGGTCGTGTTTTTACTACATTAGGCTGAGCCGGCAGCATGATATTTAAATGCACCAACTCATAAACAAAAATCCAGTACTGTATAGTGAAAAAAGAGTCACATTGTTGAGATAATTTTGACCTTTCAGTCATTGTTTGCAATATCTTCAGCATAGCAAACTAGATACCAAATAATCTTGTGTATTTTATATATAGTTACTGAGCATGGTGTGTGTTATTTACTAAAACTATGTGTGCAAATGACAGCATGTGCAAACAAAGTAAAAAAAAAACACATTAAAATTCAATGTATGCATATGCTAATTTCCAGAGACAACCACTGTGAATTCAAATCTCCGTCACTCATGCAAGACACAAAAGACTAAAGAAATCCTGAAGTTAAAAAAATGTAAAGTTTTTATATTTGTTTATTATTGGCAAATGTGTAGTAGATAACTATTTGCAAAGACATCTTCATACATCATTTCCAATCCAATTTCCAAATTCTTTAATGATAAAATGTGAAATATGGTTTATTTGGTGGATTAAGTGGACAGGATGTAGTATAAAAAATGCAGTACATGTATAGATTTGTTCTTTTTTTTTTAAATATTTTTTTTGTTTATGCTTTTCCCCTCCGACACGTGGGCAGCAGCCGTATGCATCTTGTCACCTACACTTTGACGAGTGCAATGCAGATCAGCACTGTGTACGGAGAGACACACCCTGACAGCACTCTTTCTTTGTCTCTGTGCAGGCGCCATCAATCAGCCAGCAGAGGTCGTAATTGCATCAGTTATGAGAGAGAGAGAGTCAGAGAGTCAGAGTCAGAGAGGTTTTATTGTCATTTCAGCTACATACAAGTACATATTGAAACGAAACAGCGTTCCTCTAGGATCATGGTGTAACATGGTACAAAAAGTGCAAGACAATACAAAACAGTGTAAATACAACAATAAATACAAAAAATCCTATAATAAATAACTACAAAAGATATTCCTAATTATCCCTAATATAAACAAGTAATTAGAAGACAGGACTAAAGACAAGTAAAAGTAAATAAGGTGCAAAAATACAAGTAAGGTGCAGAAATTACTTGTGCAGTTCCAGGAGGTGTGCAAAAAATGCAAGTAACATAGTCAAGAGTCAGAGTCCCTATCCGGCTTTAATATCCCACCCCCATCTGAACAACAGGCCAATCGTTTTTCATGTGGCCGCCCTGCCCAGCCAGCAGACAGAGCTCAGACTCGATACGATGTATTCGAGTTCCCAGCTCTGGTGTTCCAGCTGGTGTTTTTACCGCTGCGCCACCTGAGTGGCTAGATTTCTTCTTTTTAACCTCTGCAGCCATGGTGCATCAGATTATACATGCAATCTCTCTTTTATAAAATCCTAAACAAATCTGTAATAAATACATTTTAGCATTCTTTATTTTAAACCCCTTAGAAATAAACACATAGAGTTACAGGTTATTTTGTACATATTCTGTTACCAAGTAAAAAGAGCATTTCTTTCATTTTAGCATTTAGCTAAATGCTTGTTTTTCATACTCATTAACCAATTAATTTTGATTAGAGTTTCTGTGGGTTTGGAACCTATTTTTCTATTTGTCATTTCAGGGAAAATAATTTACCTACTTAGTTGTGTTTAGATAAAGGTAACCAGACTACACAAACAAACAAAACCTACTTGTACACACTGTACTTGACTGTAATTAGAGGTGTAGAGTGGTATTTATTGAACCCTGCTTCATTTAGCTGTTTGCCACATACTCTGAGCTGATTTCTGGAAATACCAATATTGTAAAACTGAGCTATCAAGCCTCTGATCAAAATATATCTCTACCTCCTCTGCAGATTAATGTGTTATTTTTTTCTATTTGATGTTGTACTCAAAAATGCATTATCTGTTCTTAACATATTCACTTTTATTCATGTAAAACATGACTCGGCCTGCAAGAGTGAAGGGAAGATAATGTGTTTCTGATTGCAGTGAACTTGCAGTCTCAGTCTGTGCTTGTAATTGCCAATAAGAGGACGTGGAACTTCGCAGAACAGCATTACAGCCTGAGTTGGACTGTGATACTTATTAGGCTGGATGTGAAAATCATCCTATTGGTGCCATATAAAATATCTGTTTTGCTCTTTTTATGAGCGTCATGAACCAAACCCATCACAACAATCTACTGTTCTGTCCTTGGTTCTCATTCAGTCTTTCTTTCCTGACAATAAAGAGCCAGCTGCAACATTCAAAAAAACATATTTTCACATGCTAATATGATGGCACTGCATGAGTCAAAACCGCCTCATTAGCAATTCTCTCTGACCCGTCTTCTATTGTGTTTGCATATTAGAGCTGACCCGGCCAGTCGGATCATTTTAATCTGGATGCTGATCACACATTAATGCATTACCTAAGCTAATTAAGGCCAGGCTAATTAAAGCAAAGTCTATGATGTGCTAAACAGGATCAAACTGGAGCTGGGTATCAATTAACATGGTCCATTACTGCCTGCAAATGAACCTTAATTAATGATTGTGAGTGGTCATGTTTACATTTAAATAAAAACACCCTCACTGTTGGGATGTTAATACTGCTAAGCTGATATCTATAGTGTGTTTGTTCAGATGAGTAGCCTTTTATGTGTGTGACAAATAGCTATTTTTGCTAAGGACAGTTTAGCATCGGGAAGAATGCAGCAGGTGTGGTGAACTACAGACTCTTCAATAGTCTAATCATAATAATATTAGCATCACAAGCTGCTATTTGTGTGCTCTGTGTTTTTCTATTCAGGGTTTTCCAAATATGTGTGTTATCTCAGTTAAACCCCAACCTCTACCCATGTTACACTGATCCTGGCCTCATTAAAATGGCATCATTATAACAAGAAAGTGTGAGGTGGTTGGAACATGCTAAACTCATCACAGAGAGTGACCAAAAGCAAGGAATGAACTCAGGTCCCCAGGACTAATGTTGCTTTATGGTACTTATTCTACCAACTATGCTAGCTGAGTACTAAATACATGTTTTTGAAATAGTATTGTACAATCACAACAAGGGTTCTGACTGCACTGCACAACCAGTTCAATGCAGAGTCCTGAGTAGGAATTATAGATTAAACTGTCATGTGTGTAATAAATACAGGGGAAAACGCTAGCTGTCATATTCTAATTAAAGCATATTGTCTGTGTATGTAACAATCATATTACACAGTTTTTCTTCAGGCATAAGCCAGCTGAGTCCTTGTCCTCACTTTCCCTTTTGGTTCCCTAATCTAAATTGGATCAGCAGTAGGGCACAGGCCTGGCAGCCTAATGCCCTACGTGTTCTTCTAATCGATTGATAATGCTTGCTGAATGTTCATGAGCTGTGTCTTACTGGTGGTGCATGGTGAAGAGAACGCTAGACAATCTGTTCAATTTACTAAGGAGGTGATCAAATCACCTTGGATTGTTTAATCCAAGCATTATATGCAGCAGTGGAGTGCTTGCACTTTGGCAAATATGCTTTATTTTTTACTACGAATATGTATCTGAGTGACAGCAGCCAATGGGAAAATAGGGCATCATGACTGGAGACGAACATTCCACATCTGGTAATGCCAGGACATAATAATAAAATAATAATAATAAAAAAATGCACCTAGTTTTATTGGCCACTTATGTCTATTGTCCGGTGAAGATGTGTTGTTTTAACCACTGGTGAATGCCACATTGAACAGCAATGACTGTGGAACACAATTTTTCTGTTAAAAAACATGGCTGGCCTACAATTGATTTGGCCATGTGTTAGATTTGTTATCCTGGCAATAACAAATCCAGACGTTCATTTCTGAACCTCTTATTCCTGCTCACTGAGCTTTTTCAGTTTCAGCCTGAATTCTGATTAATAAATAGCTCTACAGAAGTTCATTAAAGTTGGTGTCTTTTAGGGGATTCCAGCTATATAAAATAACAGACTGGTTAAATGTTAGTTTATAAAGCTAACCCAACTGTGCAGCCAACCACCAAACATCGACCTGTGTTAAGCTGCTCACAACAACAGTTAATCACTCAAGCTGATGATGCTTAGAAACATTTCTTCTAATTAGACTGTAAATGTTGTGACTTTGGGTCTAACAGAATCCCTCCTGGCAGCCGCCTAGACCCTGAGGTTTGACTTTTGATAGTAAAGGGAAACTGTAGTTACTGACACTTTGATATCCAAAGCTTAATTTACTTCTGTTGCAGCAGAACAGAGATAAGTTGTTAAATATTGTTTCCATGGTCCTTAGTGAGCAGCGCCCTCCAGTGGCCGAAAATAAACATTGGTTCTGTCCTCGAAATCACTACCTGCTTGGTTCTACAGTACTATTCATTGATTGATTGATATATTCATTCATTCATCTTTAGTAACTGATCCATCAGGTTCATCATCAGTGAGCAGCGCCCTCCAGTGACCGAAAGTGAACATTGGTTCCATCTCCAAAATCACACTATATGCTGGGATCTACCACATTCATTAACTTATTCATTCATCTTCAGTACCTGCTCCATCAAGTTCAGGAGCCTTCAAAAAACACTGGACACCAGACTAACTTACTTATTTACGTCTAGGGAAACTTTCAGAAATGAAACCATAAGTATAGACTGAATGTTTTTTTCCCTTAATAAGCTTTAATGCTGTAGCTTCTTCTTAGTACTAAAAGAAAGTCAGGCTGTATTGTGTTGCTTATTTTAACTGTTCAGTTCTAACTGTCCATCCAAGTCCTGTTTATGACTATTACAACACTTCCTTATATCCTTCTGTATATCTTACTGATCTTCTAAAGCAGTATAGCCCATCTTGATTACTTTGTTCACCCAAGGCAGAGTTAATGGTAATTGCCTTTTAATCCATAAACATAGACGGAATACACCTTGGACCTTGGTGCCAGTCTATCACAGGGGACCACACCTTAATTTACTCACTCCTATTATATCCAGGATCTATTTAAGGTAAATAAGCTGCCATGGTAACTAAAGCAGAGAAAAAAGAAAACCCAGAGCAACCACAGGGAACTATGCACTCAACCCATTTAATTTGACATAATTAGTTACAAATACAGAAACGTATATAGACATGTCAAGGTAATGCAAATATAATTGTATATAGGTACATTTACAGGTATAAACGCACGTATTTGTGAGTATATACTGTATGTTCTTATTTTCGAATGTAAAATGTTGCATATAACAGACTCCCACAAGAGGGCAGCCTTGATTTACTCTTTATAGCCCACACCAGCAGTGCAGAAGGATTGTTTTTCTGCATACTTAATTGTTTTTAGGATTTGACATATGTGTGTATACTGAATTTACCAAAATAAGCAGGCGAATTGGAAACAGATGAGGGAATCGTGATATAAAGATATTCGTATAAGGAGGATCCACCAAAGAATCTTTATATTGCTTTACAAGGAATTATGGGTCATGGTTTACAACTTTGTATCAAACATCATGCAAAAATGTTCAATTAGTAAAGTAAAAAAAAAATTAATGCAAGTTTTAATGCACCCCACACCATCAGAAAACTGGACTTGACCCAGCCCGACATCACAGTCCCAGAGAAAAGCAAATCTGTGAGGAGGAAACCGTGATAAGTAGAGACACTCCCACCTGGAGCAAACAAATGATCCACAAGGCACGGGTGACCATCAGTCAGATGAAACTGACACATCCATCATCAAATCATCAATTATTTGTGTTCACTGACAGATCTCTATTGCTGAATCAATATTCCAGGCTTTAATTTTCCCTTTCCTCCATTCTATAGTCCATGTGTGTATTTGCATTTGCTCTGCTCCTCTCTGTGGTTAATTGCAGTGTGAGTATATCTCTCTGCTGCAGATGTTATACCAGCTTCTCTCTCTCAGGGCTTAAAGAGCTGTACAGTTTTTCTCTCTCTGAGGACCAGGAAGGCTGCAGCAGGTCAGGTGTCACCGTGTCATCTCTGAGAAAAGCGACTCTGATGTACTGCACTATAAAAGCTTCTAAATATCTGCTGACAGTGTTCCTCTGTCTGCGCTGGTCCAGTCTGCTGCTCTCATTAGAACCTCACTTCAAACATCTGCACACTATATAGGCACTACAGTACATACACACTCACGAGGGGATGTAGTAAAATGGTGATGATACACTGCAGAATCTAAGCGTGTCTCAGATTCATGGCTTCATCCTTTCTTCTTTACCCCCTGCTGTTAACAGTAGTTCCCTTATTGAGAAGAGTGAAGAGATTTAGGTGTATCCTGTAGACATGTTTCCTTTAAACATCTGGTAACCCGGTTTCTTACTGTATCTTTAATTTATTTTGAATAAATTAATGTGAGAGTTACCAATCATAAAAGAATTCATTCAGTCATTCATCTAATTATTTATTAATTCCTCTAATCATTTATTAATTTATTTTGTCATGTATTCAGTCATCTACTCGTTTATTTATTCATCTATTAATTTATTTATTCATTGTCTCTTTTTAAAGCCTAAGCCTTTTTAAACTGGTTGGGGTCACAGTGGGTTAGATTCACTGGGTAAAAGGCAGGAAACACCCTGGGCAGGTTGCCAGTCTGTCACAGGGCTTACACACACACACACACACACACACACACACACTTGAAGACATTTTTAATGGCCCCAACTGACCTTACTGCACGTCTTTGGACTTGTGGGAGGAAACTGGAGCATGAAGACACAGGGAGAACATGCAAACTTCACACAGAAATGCCACCTGACTGGGAATCTGACCCAGGCAATTCTTGCTGTGAGGAATACACCATAAACAGGGTGCCAATCCAGTTGCCCACTGCACCACCATGCTGCCACCATAAAGGAATCCCGTATAGTAAGTTAATTAAGGGCCCAACAGTGGCTTCATGGCAAAGCTGGGATTCGAACTTTTAATCGTTCAGTTGAAAGCCTAAAGCTCTACCCACTAGGCTACCACTGTCTCAAACATGTAAAGATGAAACATGTAAACTCAATTATTAGAAAGGTTGTTCACATACTTTTGATCACTAAGTGTATGTGTGTATGTCTATACAAGCATAAGTGCTCTTATATGTTTTAAATCTCCTCAAGCGGTGTTGCACTCTGGTAATTTTGCTTTTGTGAGCCAAAACAAAGAACAAATCCCACATACACACATTAATATGATGTGCCAGATTTAAAGATAATAAATGAATTCTGTTTTCCTTAAACTTCTATATAAGGACATTTTTATCATCTGCACTCCTGAACTCAGAGAGAGTTTGGAGAAACCGTGAACTGTAATCAACCCCACTGGCAGCCATGCATGGAGCTCACACTTGCCTGCTTGTTTTGGCAAACTCCTCATTAAAATCTGCACAATAATATATAAACATTTATAGAATATACAGATGATTTCACTAATCAGTTTGATTATATTGAGTAAATATAAACTCATTTAGAAGGTGTAATGTGGGATTATAGAAGAACACATGCTGCCATCAAGGTGAAGTCTTTTCCTGGAAAAATTATGGTAATTTATTTTAACATCAGGCCTCATTCTGCACACGCTGCATCAGTGGGGCTTCATAGACACAGAGAGCTTCAGCTTGATTAGGATCTGTCTCCTATTGAAAATGTATCTTGTGTCAGACAACAGCGACAGTGGACTATTGAGCAGCTGAAGTCTGATATCAAGCATGAATTGAGAAAAAAATAATTTACAAAACTGCAACAATTAGTGTCCTCAGTTCCCAAACCATTAAAAAGTCAACTGATCACATCAACCTTCCCAGTCCTCCATGCAGAATTCTTTCAGCTGTGAACAGCTTGTTTCAAATCCTTCTACAGCATTTCAAACAGATCCTGGCACTGACTTGGCCATTTCAGAACTCTCCATTTCTCTCTTTAGATTCATTTCTAGATGGATTTACTGGGATGTTTTGAGTTGTTGTCATGTTGCATGGTCCACCTCTGCTTCAGCTTCAGTTTCAATTTTTTGACAGATGGTCTTACATTTTCCTTAAGCCCCCTTTGATAAAGTGAAGAATTCATCGTGGGCTCTATAATGGAGAGCTGCAAAGCAGCCCCAAACATGTCTTCTGTTACTGTGCCCAAATAATTCAACTTTGGATTCATCTTGGATTTATCTGTCCAAAGCACCAGAAGTCCTGATCTTTGTCTAGGTGTTCTCTGGTGAACTTCAGTCTTTTCCTTACACACCTCCCATGAAAATCAAACGTGTGCAGTCTCTTTCTGATGATAGATGCATGAACCTTGACATCAACTGTAACGAGAGCTACCTGTAGGTCTTGTGATGACATTGTAGGATTATTGAAGACTTCTTTACGCATCTTGCGGGCCGCTCTTGGGCTGAACTTGCCAGGGCGGCCTGACCTGACCATGTTCGCAGTTGTTTTAAATGTTCTCCACTCATTTTCCAGACAGTGGAATGGCTGATTTTTAACTATTTAGGATTGTTTTAAATCCCCTCCCAGACTCATATACATCTACAACCTTCTTTCTGAAGGTCTCAGTGAGCTCTTTGGATCTCACCATGGTGATACCACTCACTTCAACAATTAAGAGCAAACCAAACTAATGTCTGAGGTTTAAATAAGACTCCAATGTCCTCTAACGATGGTCTAATCATTGCAGCTTCTGTGCACCTGATTCTAATTGTAGACATTTTAAGTAGTAATAAATGTGGGGTGTCCTTACTTTTCCTCACAAGAAATTTGGACGATGGATTTGCAGATTGCTAGAACATCATGTAACATTGTAGCACGGCCTCCTAATTCCGAATTCTCTGTGCCCATATAAACAAGACTATTAAAACACATCAGTGAGCTACAGTGCTTTATTTGTGTTTGGACTGATATTCTTCAGAAGTGTCTTCTCCTCTAATGTTTGTCTGCTTGTCTGTTCTCCTGATGTTCTTTTCTGTTCTTGATGCTGCTCAGGTTGACATCAGCAGGTCCACCAGGCCCTGCTTCTGTTGGTTTAAAGCAAAAGCTGGAGAGGCATGTCAGTAGGTGGATTAGTCACTCTGAAATCTACACAGGTACAAAGGGGAAAGAATAAATAAAGGAAGGAAGGAATGAACTCAGCAGAGTCTGCAGCAGTTGTGTTTGGTTTGATGTTTGTGTGCTGGTGGGGTTCAGATATTTCTCCTCTCCTGCTGCCTTTCTCTGGAGCTCCACTTCTCCTCCTCCTTCTAAATCCCGTCCTTTCTTCTGGCGCGTCTTGGTAACCGCAGGCTACTTCTATACCGGATGGGTGTAAAAATCCTGCGTGAACGCTCATCCACACTCAGTCCTCTATCACCAGCACTAAGCGTGATATTCTCTCTCATCACCAGCAATCCATCTTTAAACATCCAATCAACAGAAATGAGACATGAACATTCAGACGCTGGACCCATGGTGAAGCATTTATTTACCAGCTGGATGGTTAGTAGAAGATCTGCTGCTCAGTAGCTGCTTCTATCCATCAGCTTTCATTCATCTTTGTTTTTACTCACCATACTCTTCACGAGCGAAGGCTTCAGCCTCTTCTCGCTTCCACTCCTTGATCCTGGCTTCAGCAGCTTCAGCTTCCTCCATCAGCTTTAAAAGTTTATCTGTTGGTTTAAAGGTGAAGAAATGTTAAGAACGTCACTTCCTGCTGGGTCTCGTTTTCTTACATTTTATTTCTTTACTCACCCTCAAGCTCGTTGCATGATGCCTCCAAGTCATCCAGCGTGTTCTCTGTCAGCTCTGTGATGCGCTCGCTATCCACTTCTTGGTCCAGCGTGTTCTCTGTCAGCTCTGTGATACGCTCGCTATCCACTTCTTGGTCCAGCGTGTTCTCTGTCAGCTCTGTGATACGCTCTCTATTCACCTCTTGGTCCAGCGTGTTTTCTGTCAGCTCTGTGATACGCTTGCTATCCAACTCTTGGTCCAGCGTGTTCTCTGTCAGCTCTGTGATACGCTCGCTATCCACTTCTTGGTCCAGCGTGTTCTCTGTCAGCTCTGTGATACGCTCTCTATTCACCTCTTGGTCCAGCGTGTTCTCTGTCAGCTCTGTGATACGCTCTCTATTCACCTCTTGGTCCAGCGTGTTCTCTGTCAGCTCTGTGATACGCTCTCTATTCACCTCTTGGTCCAGCGTGTTTTCTGTCAGCTCTGTGATGTGCTTGCTATCCACTTCTTGGTCTTTTGCCTCCTGGAGCTCGACCTGTTTCTCAGTTTCATTTAGAAGGAAATTCACCAGCTCCTTGACATCCTCGTCCTCCGTCTCCTCAGTCTCTTTCAGGACCTCGTCATCTGTTTCTACATGAAGGAAGACTTTTCTTTAGTTACTGTCCAGGAACCAACCCCCCCACCACCACCACCCCACCCACCTCAAGCCATATTTTTTGGATGGTTAAAGTTGCAGCTGTGTGACCATCAGGACGGATTCATCTACTCACCCTGATGCTGGTCGTCCGGCACAGAACTGGTGGCTTCCTCTCCACCAGCAGGATTTTCAGCGTTCTCCGCTGGAGCCGGGAGCAGTTCGGCGGCGCCTGGGTGTTGTACCCCGGCCGGCCCCTGCTCTGCGCTGCTCTGTCCTGCTTCTTCTTGCACCTCCACCTCTGTGTGCCTCTTCTTCTTCCTAAAAATCCTCCTCCAGTTTTTCCCCTTTATGCTTTGTCTCTTTGCTCTCTGAGCTCCATCGTTCCTCACGTTCTCACCCGCGTCCTCGGGGTTTTCAGGGTTCACTTTGGGCCATTTTCTCCGGCGGAACAGCGACCAAAACCACAAGAGACAAGACATTGTTACAACTGCTCTGCTCCAAGTCCAAACTCAGACTGAGCTGAAGTGTTCTGAGGCTCTGACTAGGTGCAGCAGAACCATTATGACATCACTCAGTGACATTCTAAAGTTGTGATGTCAGAGCAGCTGTCCCCCCCGCTGCTGCTCACCCCCACCCCCCCACCTCACCCTCCACTCTACTTATTGCTCACTGATCTGATCTGTGGCCCCTCTGTGTTGAGTTTGGGCCCCTGGTAAAAGCTCTACTATGGAAGCAGCACATGTAGTGTACTGTATAATACAGAGGTGTCAAAAACTACCATTTTTAAAACGACTAGCTGACCTGGATCTAAGTCCATGGATCTAAGAGATCTACTGGGTTTATATTCTCTACACATATCTATTCTGGGCCGAATCAGTTTAGTGATTTATAGAATAATAGCAGCCAGTGTACAGATGTTAGAACTGGAGTGATGTGCTCTGTTCTCCTCATCTTGGTTAATTAAAACTCTAGCAGCAGCGTTCTGAATGAGCTTGAACTGTTTAATGGTCTTTTGGGGAAGTCCAGTTAAGACCCTATTACATTAGTCCACCCTACTGGAGACAAAAGCATGGATGAGCTTCTCCAGTTCTTGTTGGGACACCAGACTCTTGATTCTGGATATGTTTTTAATATAATAGAAGGCTGTTTTGGTGATGGTTTTAATATGGCTGGTGAAGGTGAGATCTGAGTCTGTTAGAATGCCAAGATTTCGGACTTGGTCTTTGGTCTTTAGAGCCCAGCCCAGGAACTGAGGTGTTCACTGATACAAATTCTCTTCTGTTTGCTGCCAAACACAACAACCTCTGTACTTCCACTACCAACTGAGGAAGTTGAACCTACCACAAGAGCTGATGGTGCAGTTCTACACAGCCATCATAGAGTCTGTCATCACCACATCCATCACACTGTGGGGCAGCTCAGCCACCAAACACGACTCCAAAAAACTGCAGTGCATCATCAGGTCTGCAGAGAGAAGCAATGGTGTGAAGCTGCCCACACTGCTGGATCTGCATGCATCCAGGACCAGGAAGCGTGCAGGGAAAATCATCACTGACCCGTCTCACCCTGACCATGACCTGTTTCTGTGCCTTCCATCAGGCCAACGCTTCAGCCACATAAAGACCAGAACAACCAGACTACAGAGAAGCTTTTTTCCACACTCCATTTTGCTCGTGAACAATTGAACACTACAGAACTGTTAATCTTTGGGACACTTGTTCATCTACAAATTACCTATTTATACAAGACTACATACACTCGTCTTTCATAATCATTTTCATTCCACATTTATATATTTTTCTATTTTTCTATCATTTTTATATTGCACAGAACTCTGCACCTTAAACCAATAATGTGAATTACACATGCTAATTGTTTACCGGTATGAATGTGTGAATGTGTATGGTAGAGAGAGAGTACATGTGTGTGTGTGTGTGTGTGTGTGTGTGTATAAGACTGTCCTTATTGTATTTTTCGTGCAAACCAAAGTCAAATTCCTTGTATGTGTGAGCATACTTGGCCAATAAAGTCTGATTCTAATTCTGTCTTTATTGAATTGTAGGAAATTTGGGCTCATCCACTAAATTATGTGTTCCAAACACTGGCACAGTGAGTCTATTGGGCTGTAATCTGGTTGTTAAAAAAAACAAAACATGCCAGCAGGTGAACTGTTGTGGGAGGGAAGGTTGTACGGGGTCTTTTCTGGCTGCTTTTATGTGATATATGATTTTTAAGACCTGTGAGAAAAATCTTATATCACAGATATAAAGTATGTATATAAGGTTAAAAATACATATATAATTTATACGATTTTAAAAATCCCAACAAAATATAATTTCACTAACTATCCCTAAACTTCCCATGGGCCTCCATTGTAAATGTTGATTTACTGTAAGAGAACATGATAAAACATTGGAGTATTTGATTAATACTCCAAAATAACTCAGACTCACCCAAAGAGGATGGAGGTCCCTGCTGAGTCTGCTTCCTCTCAAGGTTTCTTCTGGTAATTTTAAGGGACTTTTTCCTCGCCACTGTTGCCCTCGGCTTGCTCAATAGGGTTTTTTTGTCTGTTGGTCCTGGATTCTGTAAAGTTGCTTTAAGACAACGTCCATTGTAAAAAGTGCTATATAAATACATTTGACTTGACTTGACAATATATATCCACAAAATAAAACATTTATCATTTCACCTAAACCACAGACAGTTTTAATCATTGCTCTATTTGACATTTGATATCCATTCAACTGCAGACCCGCTCAGTTCTGGTGCTAGTTTATAATAAGGACTTGACTGTGTCTCAGTTCATGCCCTGTGTGGTGACCTGAACAGCCTGCATGCTCGATTTTGGCTGGTTTGGGTGCTTTGGAGCAGTTCCATGTGTGAGGGGGTAATTGGGGCTGCTGTGTTACTGGTGGAATCCCTGCTGCTTTACTGTCAGAAAGCCTTTCTTTTTAATAGGCTTAAAGCCAAAGTCAGTCTGTGCGCTGTTCCTTTCTCTCCATCTCCCGTCAGCATTATTTTTATCAGGCTCTTAACTCCAGGCTTTGTCTTTTATCATAATGAATAGAGCAGGGCAGTAAAGCTTTACAAGTCCAGATGGAGTATGCTGTGGAAGTTGTGGACTCAGTAAACCCCTGCCATCGACTGAAAAGTCATTTAATGAAGTGTGAATGGGATTGGTCAAGGGTCTCTGAGTGTGGAGACTAATGAAGTGCTTATTAGCTTAGTGGGTAAGTGCTCTCAAATGCTAGAGGTCTTAAGCAATACGTTCAAAGTGACCCCAGCTCTGGTACTCATTTACTTGATAACTACCCATGAATGGAACCACTGGTTAATTACCTAATGAGTTGAGAAGCTGACAAGTTGTCACAGGTTTGTACTGAAAAGTGCTTGTTAAGTGGTAAAATTAATACGTTTAATTAAGCAGAAAAACACTGCTTTGTTATTTAATAATGCAGTTGTAGCATTATAGAGACTTGACACATATTCTGAGATGAAGACTTAGTTCTGCAAAGTGAATGAAAAAGTTTTCTACGTCTCTATAAAACGTGCAGAATTTTAGCTCCCTGTCCAGGGGGTGGTCCAGCTTTATGCCCAGGGTTTTAGGGTGGTTAAGACCCACTGCATCCATGAAAAAAGTATTCTAGTGGTTGATTTGACATGCTGCTATAATAGCTATATCACACACTTTAATACATAGTACACAATATAAAAGAATCGTTCCTAGTTTGCTGTATGAGATGCAATAAGCCCATTCAAATTCAAACTGAGTACAATATACGCTCATGTCACTTTTGCTACACAGTTGTACTTCTTTATTTTATGAAGTCGACTTTGTTTGCTGTTTATATAAAAAAAACTTACCATATATGTGACAGCCATGAAATTAAATATATTAATTGAAACAATATTTTGGCCATAAGTAAACAACACAACACAGAACTGGAATTGAAAGAAGTCCGATTCTTCCAGCGGCAGCAGCAATACCTTCTGTGGTCAAATGTGTGGTCAAAGCACAGGCATGAATGGCAGAGAAGTACAGAGAGCGTAGTGTGCTTGTCTGAATGTAATAAAGCTTTCTGTTGATAAAATGTGGCCAGAACATTTTTAAGTGTCAGACGTGGTGTGTTTGTACTTGTGGCTTTTCTCAGCCAGCGTGGAGGACCTGCATGTGGTGGAGGTCAGAAGTGCATTAGGGAATTTGATCTGTCCAAATTAGAGAAATGAAAAAGAAAATGTCAGGTTATTTCTAAAAGAATATAGATACATATATGCATTCTAGTTAGTATCGTATTACATCTAGCAAAAATAACAAGTTTAATGTTAATTATTCCTGATTTATAAGACCATTTAATTAAAAACCAGACCTAGTCCATGTCCAAACCAGTGTCTGGCAAACCATGTTTTATAACCCTAACCACAGTTGAATGACAGTATATAAACTGTTAAGTTAATAAATTCCACACGTGAGAGCTTTTAACAGGGAGAGGCCATTAACTTCACTTCAGTAATGCCAGTCCTCAAGTGCCAGAGTAAAATAAACACTTTCAGAGTGAAGAACATTGGGGTGAGATGACAACATATAACTTCGTGTTGCAGTGGTTTGTAGCTGGTTGTACAGTATATTTGCTATTTAAAGATACTTTTTAGTGGTTTAGGTTTGTAAAATCTGAACAAAGTAAAGGTTTCTTATGCCACCCAGAAACACTAGGTACAAGTGATCATCATAAAAAGGGGTCCAATTCATAATAGGGCAAAACACCTAAGTTTATTTTAGAGGAGCCAATCCATTTATTAGCTCTCATCTACAATTAAATCCAGAATAACCAGTCAGAACAGGACAGGAATACTGTGTCAGCCTTACATCAGTCTAATGTGAATCCAGCTGAGCACTAGGACAGGTTTCAAGGTTTTGCTAGATCGTAATTAGAGAGAAAAACAAATCTGCTTTGTGACCTGTAACTGATATTATCTTTGGTCTAAACTTTTGTGTTTTTGAGCGTGTTCATGTTTGATTTCCTACTCGCATATTTTATCATTGTGTCAGCGCTTTGTAGTAAAAACATTATTGAATCTCTAAGAGACATTTTACCTCACTGCATTATGCACTGATGTGATTTCTTCCTGACAAACCTCACAGAAAGTGTGTATCTAACAAAGAGAGAAAACACAACAAAGCATCAGTCACAAACGTGTGCATACAAGAACCCAAACACTTCCCTGTTTGGGCTGGCGACAGATCCAACCGCATAAAAATGGCCTCAATGTGTCACGCAAATTAACCATGCCATGTTCACCACTACACCACAAGAGCAGAGAAACATGAGAATACCCACTGTGTGTGTGTGTGTGTGTGTGTGTGCACACTGGAGACTGAATGGTAAAATGAACAGCACCCAACAGACAGGAAACAGACTGAAAATGAACCCGTGGCCCTTCGAACTCTAACCTCTGTGAGCAACACACCCATCCCGGTGTCAGTGAGGGGACAGCCATGACACACAGCTTTTGTAATGAAGTTGCACACAAGCAGGCTGTATCTGCCATGTTAGATTCCTTCAAAATTTTATCATCCTCTAAAAAAAGATCAATTGTAAGTCTGCAAACCTTTAAAATTGTCATCAACATTGTTACTCCTACTAATGTAGAGCCAAACAATTCATTATAATTAAAGAGTGCACAGTAGATTGAATATACATGTTGCAGACAACTAATAGACTCAGGCTGGGGTTTGGTATTAATGTTGTATTATTGTGGATTATCACTGGTTAAATGAAAAAACAATTTTGATTTTAAAGTTAAATAGATTAAAGTGGAGTGGCTGTGGTTTTGGACTTTGCATCACAAAATATCAAGCCTTTATGTCAAAGATACTGTATTTGTCTATGCAACAGGTCCTACTAACTGTACTGGTCTTTTGGAGATCTTTTGGGTGAACATTGGGCTCTTTTTAAACCTCCCTGTCAATCTTGGCGGATGGTCAACTATAAAAAAAAATCAAGGTTGTGTGAAGCATCTTCAGTTTCAAAATTAATGAGACTGGGAAATTTCAAAGCATTTGGTGACATTTTTTATCATCCTTGCCCTGATCAATGCCTTGCCACAAATTCATCCCAGAATTCCACAGACAGGAGGGGGCGTGGGTTAGCTTCGTTCTCCTCGATCGGAGCCGGGGTTGGCATTAGTGGAGAGGAACCATGACGCAATTGGGCAATTGGATGTGCTAAAGTCGGGAGAAAAAAGGAAAGAAAATGCATAAAAATAAAATTAAAAAAAGAATGATTAAAGCAAACAGGACGTTCCTGTGTGTTTTTGTTTTGTCACTATGGATGATTGTGTTGACTGACAAACCCTATTTCTGAAATAGTTGGGACGTTTTGTGAAATGCAATAAAGACTAGAGTCTGTTATTTGTTAATGCTCTTGAACATTTACTTAACTGACTAAGGTGATAGGAAATGACTTTTAATGTTTTGGCTGACCAACTTGATTGAATTTTATATGCACTAAAATTGATTTTGAATGGGGAAATATGTTGGTAAGCACACATTATGAAGGACTGTCTCTGGGCCACTTCTTACTAAACAACAGTCAGAATGAATCATAAGCAAATGAAACACACCTGTGTTTTTGTTCAGTCTTGTTATCTGCAAAATCCACTAAGCAGTTTAAAGATACTTCTAAAGTCTAAATACTTTCTGTACACATACACCGATCAGGCATAACATTAAAACCACCTCCACTTACCATATAGAAGCACTTTGTAGTTCTTATTAATTACTGACTGTAGTCCATCTGTTTCTCTACATACCTTTTAGCCTGCTTTCACCCTGTTCTTTAATAGTCAGGACCACCACAGGACCACTACAGAGTAGGTATTATTATCAGGTAAGCAGAGCTGATAAAATGGACAATGTGTGTAGAAACAAGGAGGTGGTTTTAATGTTATGCCTGCTCGGTGTAAGTGTAGATATTTTAATGATGAATACAACCGAAACAGATGTTTTATAAATGTAACAACATTTGTGCAATGTATATCCACTGCAAAAGAGAAATACATGTAATCTAATTATAAACTTCACTATTACAGATGTTTATTTGGCAGTTTCTAACAATATAGATGTTTTAATTGGCGTGTAAATTAGGAAAAAGATGCCCAAGGTTTCCCATAAAAGTCCAGCAGTGAGTAAGTAAGGCCTGCAGGTGTGTTTATCTGTCAAATGATCCACTCAGCCTTTCTAGGTCCACCAGAGCCGAGGCATCTACACCAGCACTTCAAAGGCCAGCGTCGCTCTCAGTCTGCCAGTACACACTACTGTCTCATCCATGGATAAAGTTTTAAACACAGTGCTCAGATCAAAGTGTTTTTTTTCAAGGTCCAATTTGGAGAGCACTCGCAAACACAGACAAGTGCAAACTCTTCTCCTCATCATACAAATACAGAAAAACATTCTTCCATAAAGTTAAATATTAAACATTATATATTCTTCCTTCATACTCGGCTATAGAAAGCCTCTACCTTTTTAAAAACACAAAGCATCAGTCACAAAAGTGTGCATACAAGAACCCAGAGACGTCCCTGTTTGGGCTGGCGACAGATCCAACCCCATATAAATGGCCAATGCCACTGTCTGCAGGACACACTAATGTCTCATCCATGGATAAAGTTTTAAACACAGTGCTCAGATCAGACTTTGTTATCGAGGTCCAATTTAGAGAGCACTCACAAACACAGACAAGTGCAAACTCTTCTTCTCATCCCATGACTCATGAGAAAATGCTATCGCCTGACTCTCTTAAATAGCAAATATATTCTTCTGTAAAGTTAAATATTAAACATTGTATTACCTTCCTCCGTCTCGGCTATATACAGCATCTACTTTAAAAAAAAAGGCTTTTAGGATGGTTTGTCTCTGGGGTGGTTTATGCTCAATGTGTCAAAAAAAGAAAGAACTGAATCTGTAAGAGTCATTTTACCTTATTGCATTATGAACTGATGTGATTTATTCCTGACAAACCTCACAGAAAGTGTGTATCTAAGAAAGAGAAACAATACAACAAAGCATCAGTCACAAACATGTGCATACAAGAACCCAGAGACTTCCCTGTTTGGGCTGGCGACAGATCCAACCCCATAAAAATGGCCAACTCCGCTCTCTGTCAGCAGGACACACTACTGTCTCATCCATGGACAAAGTTTTAAACACAGTGCTCAGATCAGACTTTTTCATCAAGGTCTAATTTGGAGAGCACTCACAAACACAGACAAGTGCAAACTCTTCTCCTCATCCCATGACTCATGAGAAAATGCTATCGCCCAACTCTCTTTAGCAGCAAATACATTCTTCTGTAAGGTTAAATATTAAACACTATATTACCCCCCTCTGTCTCGGCTATATAAAGCCTCTGCTGTTTTGAAAAGCCTTTTAACAAGATTTTGGTTTGTATCTGGGGTGGTTTGTGCTCAGTATGTCAAAAAAAAAAGAACACTGATGTTGCACAACAAAATCTGACTCGCATTCAGGGTTCCAATTCAGTGCAGGCAACTGGAACACACTTGTTAAACCATGTCTGTATGGATCGTGCTTTCTGCACGAAAGCATAGTCATGCTGAAACAGGAAAGGACATTCACCAAACTGTGGCCACAAAGCTAGAAGACTATAATTTATTTTCTAAACTCAGTAATTAGGACGGATATCCACATACCTTTGGCAATATAGTGTATAATTAGGTTTGTGTGTGTGTGTGTGTGTGTGTGAGAGAGAGAGAGCGAGAGATTCAAGTTATGCATCAAGTCTGTTTGCTAAAGGTATATTCTCTGGTATTTGGAAACACAGACACCTCTAAGAATTTGAATGCAATGCTTTCATTTTGAAAGAGAGTCAGGTCTAGACTGCAGGCAGGCCACTCTAGCACCTGCAGGTGATTACTTTGAAGCCATGCTTTTTGAACAAGTGCGGAATTTGACCTCTTCTTGCTGATACAAGCAGAAATGTCTATTAATAAGATACTGTCTAAATGCTTTAAAATGTTTGTTCACCTCGGCATAAATGAAGTTTTCAGGGATAAAATTTGGGTTGATCTTTTGTCTCTTAGGCCTAGAGAACATGGTGTCCATTATTAAAATAAAAGAGGACTCATCAGACCACAGCAAAACCTTTCACTTTTAATCAGTCTATCTCTGATGTGCTTGAGCCCAAAAGGTTATATTTTTTCATATGTCTGGAAGATAAAAGGAAAACCAGAGTACCCAGATAAAACCCACACAGATATACACTGACCAGGCATAACATTATGACCACTGAAAGGTGAAGTGAATAACACTGATTATCTCTTCATCACGGCACCTGTTAGTGGGTGGGATATATTAGGCAGCAAGTGATCATCTCCAAAAAGCATCTCCAAAACTGCAGCTCTTGTGGGGTGTTCCCGGTCTGCAGTGGTCAGTATCTATCAAAAGTGGTCCAAGGAAGGAACAGTGGTAAACCGGCGACAGGGTCATGGGCAACCAAGGCTCATTGATGCACGTGGGGAGCGAAGGCTGTGTGGTCTGATCCAACAGACGAGCTACTGTAGCTCAAACTGCTGAATAAGTTAATGCTGGTTCTGATAGAAAGGTGTCAGAATACACAGAGCATCACAGTTTGTTGCGTATGGGGCTGCAAAAGGGGGACCAACACAATATTAGGAAAGTGGTCATAATGTTATGCCTGATCGGTGTATTTCTTGATAAAGTAATCAGAGTTTGACCCCAGGTCCTGTGTAGTACCCGCAATATTTACACAAAATCAGATGTGTGTTGCAAAAATGACTTAAGGTTTGTCTAGTGTCTCATTAGTGTCTTAAAGAAAAATCTAAAGAAACTAAATACAATGGAAGTCTAAGGGGGACCATGAAGCCTGATTTATGTTTACGACAGTCATCCAAAACAACATTCCTGAAGCCTGTAACCTTCATAGTTTATCAATACAGAAAGAAATATAGAGCTGTAAATCAATAAGTCAACAATCACAAGGCTGTTACATTCGGTGTGAGCCAGGTTCGCATATGTGTATAATATTAAACACCTTATTAAATATTCATTTATAAATAAATATGGATAAATAAATATTTGAGCTCCCTCAGATAACAGCTATGGATAAAGATAAACATAGATAAACCTTTACAGATGTTATTATTCATTTAACATGTTTTATGTCACATCATGTATGTCATGTCACATGGTCCATCTTCCTGTTTTTGGACAGATGGTTTCCCTCAATCACTCTCTGATACTGTAATGAAGCAGGTCACACTTCCCTACCCCACCAACTCAGCATGGGTCAAATGTGTGGCCCACTCTTGAAAGGATGAAAAGAGCCGTGACACCCATGAGTACTGGCATCTGCATGGGCTGAAAACCGGACCGGATTGAGCCTGACACCACTGTTTAAGAGAAACGCAGGTTGCCAACAGGAAAAACTTCCTACTTGAATGAATTAATGTTCAACAAGCCGCCGACACGTCAGTCATCTGCGCCTCCATGCCCTCTCTGCCAGCCATAAACAGCATGCCATATGGACATGATTCTGTGAATCGTACCTCCCTGCTGATCTCCTCGGCGGGTGGGCATGTTACAGATACAATAAATAATTTATTGTGGTTTCTATGATATGAACTTGACAGACCCTGCTGCAGAAAATCAGCCACCAACTGGGACGTCCACCTTCATGCTTCACAGCTGGTATGAGGATCTTGTGTTTGAATACCAGTGTGTTGGTATGCATGAGACTGTGTTGGTCTTCTGTTACTGTCCTAAATAATTGTACTTTGGATTCACCTATCCAAAGCACACTAAAAATGTGCACACATAGTACCAGGTGGTGTTGGTGCATGTCGGAGTCTTGGTATTTTCATTCCAATGGCTGGACAAAGGAGCAGAAAGTTAAATTATTCTTGTGAGCCAAACAGCATTTCTTTTACGTTTAACTTATTACTGATTTGCATGTTATTAACATTGTACTGAAACAAGAAGTCTAGATTTGAATTTAAAGATAAAGATAAGACATTAAAATCCCTAAACAGCTAACAAAACAATTCTAAACACGTTACAGGTTTCGTTTTGTGATGGTTCACTGATGAGTTGTTGTTTTAGTTACATTATACATTCATGATAATTACAACAAAGATGACCGAAAGACCGGCGGATGTGTGGTAATTCACACCCAATCATTTCCCTAGTTAGGAAAGCAGAAAGTCTTTGATGTATTTTAATCTAAAATTTGAGAGTACAGACACACACACACACACACACACTGGCTTTAGAACAAACTACATCAAAGACATTTGGGACAGGTGTGCCACATCACACCATATAGACCTATACACATTCCCAATCACTATAATCGCTTCCAGACTTCTCCAGCTCCACCATGCTCTCAAGAAACTAATTAAATTATAATTGTACATATCTAATGAATATGATTGATTATAGGGGCTTTAGGGCCACTTTTAAGTGCGAGTCACTAAGTCAGGGAGCAGGGAGATCATTGGTTGTTTGAAGGATGAAGCTGGTGGACAGTGGACCGGTGGATACTCTGTTTCCTTTTAAATTTGCTGGGAATTTTAGACCAAGGGCTGTTCCTGGAAGAAGATGGATGGGGGTATTGGATGTCTCTGGTTCAGAGTGAAATATGTGATCCTGCCGCTGCAAGCAGAGTCACAGACGTTAGGTCATGAAACATGCCCGTCTCTGCCTGAACCCTGCAGTGACAGACTGCTAGAGGAGCGAGGGTTCCCACAGAGTGAGATGTTCCCACAGAGTGAGATATGCTAACAAAGATTTAGCACATGGTGATCAGTCTACCAAAAAATCAGCTCTAAGGTTTGGGGGTAGTGGTGTGTTCGTTTACAGCATTACAGAGGAGAAGAGGAAGGACAGAGAGGAGGTTTATGGATGCGGTGAGGACGGACATGCAGGTGGTTGGGGTGACAGAGAGGATGTTCAGGACAGGGCAAGATGGAGATGAATGACCCGCTGTGGGGACCCATAATGAGAACAACCAGAAGAAGTTTTGTAAAGTTATTAAAAATAGGATTAAATCTAAACTGCTTCTAAAACCCTATTGCTTGTGGTATAGATTGGGAAAATGTAATCATTAACACAATAGAATTTTAGTCCTATAAAAATCCATTATTACAATCCAAGTTTAATAGATACACACACACTGCATCCATGTAGGAGTAAATGTAAACGAGTGATTAAGTCTGTGATGCCCTGCTAAGGTTTGTCCAGGCTGTGTTTTCACCTTAGATCAAAATACCCTACGTCTCTAATTAGGCTCATTCGGTTGCTAAACTGTTATTTAAGCGCAATACATACACCGATCAGCCATATCATTATAACCATCTCATTGTTTCTTCACACACTGTCCATTTTATCAGCTTCACTTACCATATAGAAGCACTTTGTAGTTTTACAATTACAATTAGTCCATCTGTTTCTCTGCATGCTTTGTTAGCCCCCTTTCATGCTGATCTTCAATGGTCAAAACCCCCACAGGACCACTACAGAGCAGGTATTATTTGGGTGGTGGATCATTCTCAGCACTGCAGTGACACTGGCATAGTGGTGGTGTGTTAGTGTGTGTTGTGCTAGTATGAGTGAGTAAAACACAGCAGCACTGATGGAGTTTTTAAACACCTCACTGTCACTGCTGGACTGAGAATAATCCACCAACCACAAATATCCAGCCAACGGCGCCCCATGGGCAGCGTCCTGTGACCACTGATGAAGGTCTAGAAGATGACCAACTCAAACAGCAGCCAGAGATGAGTGATCCTCTCTGACTTTACATCTACAAGGTGGACCAACTAGGTAGGAGTGTCTAATAGAGTGGACAGTGAGTGGACACGGTATTTAAAAACTTGAGCAGCGCTGCTGTGTCTGATCCACTCATACCAGCACAACACACCACCACCATGTCAGTGTCACTGCAGTGCTGAGAATGATCCACCACCCAAAAAATACCTGCTCTGTGGTGGTCCTGTGGGGGTCCTGACCATTGAAGAACAAGGTGAAAGCAGGCTAAAAAAGCATGCAGAGAAACAGATGGACTACAGTCAGTAATTGTAGAACTACAAAGTGCTTCTATGTGGTAAGTGGAGCTGATAAAATGGACAGTGAGTGTAGAAACAAGGAGGTGGTTTTAATGTTATGGCTGATCAGTGTAAGTCCGATGGCCTTTCTTGTGGTACTCCGGTTTCCTCATCAAACACACGCAGAAGCTAAACTGGCTAATCTAAGTTGCCTCTTGACGTGAGTACAAATGTGTTGCCTATGATTAATTGCTGCCCAGTCCAGGGTGTTTTCCTGTCCTGTGCCCAGTGTTTCCAGGTTGCACCTTTCACCTATTACAAAATAACCTTAGGTGAAATATCACATGACTATTGACATGTAAGCAGATATTCCATCATATCCCTCAGGAGAAGTTTTAATGGTAAGTATGCAGACACACCAGGAAGTTGTATTTTGTTTTTTCTTTTGCATATGGATGTAAAAGCAAACTAAGTACTTCTATTAGATCAATAATATTACTTAATACTTTAGGAAGCAGCTACAATAATGGTCATGTCAGTAATAGTAATTTATTTGTATTTGTTAAGACATTACTATTTTTCTTTTTCTTTTGGTGTCTGTGTAGGATTACATTACAGTATATTATTATTATACCCACTGAACACCTTGGGGATATAGTTGGAATGCTAGTCACAAGTCAAACATTAGTGTCTGACCTTACAATGCTCTTCTGACTGAACAAGCACAAATTTGTAGTGTGTGTAGCCCTGTACATTACCAAGTGAAGGATGTGTGAACAGCACAGGCAACAACATTTAAGCCTATACGTAAGTTAGCCTATAAGTCTGCTGCAACTGAACACATTATAGTCAGATGGTCTAAACGTAGCAGTCACAGCAGATTGGTGAGTCGCTTTTGTAATATAAATGTAACGGAGCCGCTCAGGTGGCGCAACGGTAAAGTACGCTAGCACACCAGAGTTGGGGTTTCGAATACATCGTATCGAATCTCAGCTCTGCCTTCCGACTGGTCATAGGTCCTAAAATCATAGGTCCTCATAACTGGTGCGACTGCGGTCCCTGCTGGCTGAATGATGGCTTCTGCGCAGGGCTGAGGAATAATGCTGATGGGGGTGTGGCCCTCCATACACAGTGCCCATCTGTGTATGAACTCGACTCGTGCAGGTGAAAAATGCAGTCTGTACTGACTGTACATGCCGGAGGGGGCGTGTGTCAATTGAGAGGCGTCCTCAGTCAGCGGTGAAGGGTCGAATCAGTATAGAGGACGCATTCAGGGTAGTTGGACACGACTAGATTAGGGGAGAAAATTGGGGGAAAAAAGTGGGAAAAATAAAAATAAATAAATAAATAAAAATAAATATAACGTACATTATACAGTATAATACACTATATGGCTGATAGTATTTGGGCACCTGACCATGAGCTTGTTGGACATTCTATTTCAAAAACAAATGGTACTAAAATTTAGTGACCTCTATGTAAACTCATCTCAAAGGAAAATAAGTTTCAGTATGTGGTCACGGATGCCGTGCCTGAGCTGAATTACTGTTTCTTCATAAATGTATTCTGTTGTCAACTTTAATGCTAATTTTAATTACTAATAAAAACTGAGATTTACAGCAGGACAAAATATAGTATTATTATAACCATTATTATTATTATTATTATTATTATTATTATTATTATTATTATTATTTGTACCCCCGCTGTTATTCATTGTTAGTCATATTTATTGCTTACAGTGCAGGGTGGGGTGATACAAACATCTGGGGAGGTCTGGGAGTGGTTTGGTATATTATAAAATGTTCTCAAATGATTTATAAGTCTTGCAGTAATACACAGAGTGATAATTTGCTTTGGAAAAGACGAACTAAGCTAAACTTTAATGTCTTCAAGCTATGACATTACACTCTTTTTTCAGAAATGTTTGTAAACAATTCTTTTTATTCATGTAATTATTTTAGCCAGCAGATGCATTAAGTTAAGCCTACCATTATGCAATCTCCACTATAAACTCTGAAAGACTTTTAACATGACAGCGTTCTAGAAAAGTCAGCTTGTCAAATGTTTAGGAGGCTAAAGCATACAGAGCAGAAAACCATTAACACTGGCTTATTGTACAGAGAAGAGGTCCAGTTTATCTCTAGAATCAACATCAGCAAAAGAACTGTTTGGTGGAAACTTCATAGTGAATGCCAAGAACACACCGTAGTGCCAACGGTAAGGTTTGGTAGAGATTAAATAATTGTCTGGGAATCTTACTAGTTTGAGCTCTACACTAATCAGCCATAACATTAAAACCTCCATGTTTCTACACTCACTGTCCATTTTATCAGCTCCACTTACCATATAGAAGCACTTTGTAGTTCTACAATTACTGACTGTAGTCCATCTGTTTCTCTGCATGCTTTGTTAGCCTGGTCTTCGATGGTCAGAACTCTCCCAGGACCATCACAGAGCAGGTATTATTTAGGTGGTGGATCATTCTCAGCACTGCAGTGACACTGACATGGTGGTGGTGTCTTAGTGTGTGTTGTGCTGGTACGAGTGGATAAGAGTTTTTAAACACCTCACTGTCCCTGCTGGACTGAGAATAGTCCACCAACCAAAAATATCCAGCCAACAGCGCCCCGTGGGCAGCGTCCTGTGACCACTGATGAAGGTCTAGAAGATGACCGACTCAAACAGCAGCAATAGATGAGCGATCGTCTCTGACTTTACATCTACAAGGTGGACCAACTAGGTAGGAGTGTCTAATAGAGTGGACAGTGAGTGGACACGGTATTTAAAAACTCCAGCAGCGCTGCTGTGTCTGATCCACTCATACCAGCACAACACACACTAACACACCACCACCATGTCAGTGTCACTGCAGTGCTGAGAATGATCCACCACCTAAATAATACCTGCTCTGTAGTGGTCCTGTGGGGGTCCTGACCATTGAAGAACAGGGTGAAAGCAGGCTTAAAAAGCATGCAGAGAAACAGATGGACTACAGTCAGTAATTGTAGAACTACAAAGTGCTTCTATGTGGTAAGTGGAGCTGATGAAATGGACAGTGAGTGTAGAAACAAGGAGGTGGTTTTAATGTTATGGCTGATCTGTGTATCACTCACTCACATCTTGGGTCAATGTAGATTAGTCTGTCTATAGGGATGTTTTAGGAGACAATGGAAGTACCTAGAGAAAATGCACTTGGGCATGGGAAGAACAGCACAACAAACAGACACTACAAGATGATCATGATGATCTGGCACAAATACTTCCTGCTTCCCTCTGTTAGATCAACAAACACAGAAAACAAACAAACAAACATTAGTCTAACATCAGTGTCTATCAAAAACTATCTAACATCAGTGTCTCACCTCTCTAGTGCTTTTGTGGAAAAAAGGAAACAGAAAAAAATCCCTACAGTCATATTCCAAGATTTATAGATCATGTAAAGGCTTGTACAGGACATTAAACTTGACTGCATATTAATTGTCCATGATTTTGGCTGTGATGTATGAGTGTCTGGGGTCTATAACAATGTTACCATATAGTTTAAAATCAATATAGACTGTAGGCTATTATAATCTTACAGTTATAGACTAATGCTTCTTTTCTTCTTTAAAAGTATCTTGTCCATCTATATATTAAAATAGTTAACGTCTCACTCGTACCCTCAGTGACTGACAGAAGGCCTCTAAGAATGTCATTTACATGTGTGTCTTATCTCAGAGCGCCTGAGGAACAGTGCGAGCTTTCTGAACCTCTTGTGTTTAAGAGCTGACTTAAACTAAGCGTGGAAGAGTTATTGAGCAATTAGAATGCCGACCTGTCAGACATTGCCTGGAAGGTTATTGGTTGATTAGTGAATGTCTCAGTGACAGAATGGCAACACGAGGTCAGACTATAAAGAGTCCACAAAAAAGCTGCACTGATGCCAAAGGGCACACAGATGCTCTTTACTGTCATGCCATTTCTATTATTTATTAATTATTAATTCATAAATAAAATCCGATATTTCAGAGGGTGATCTAAGAACTTTTATCAAGTCACTACGATCTTATATTGCTAACAATCCTGAACTCTGATTAAAGCAATAATATGTTCAACACATTTTCCTGACAGTGAGCAGCATAATAATGGATAAAGTAATTCAGTAACCTTATTTTAAATAATACTTCTTTTTTTCTGTATTTTGTTTATGCATTTTCTCCCCTTTCTCTCCCTTTTAGCGCGCCAAATTGCCCAATTGCACCATGCTTCCTCTTCACCAATGCCGATCCCCACTCTGATTGAGGAGAACGAAGCTAACCCACACTCCCTCTGACATGTGGGCAGCAGCCGTATGCATTTTGTCACCTACACTTTGACGAGTGCAATGCGGATCAGCACTGTGTACGGAGAGACACACCCTGACAGCACTCTTTTCCCGTCTCTGTGCAGGCGCCATCAATTAGCCAGCAGAGGTCGTAATTGCATCAGTTATGAGAGAGTCCCTATCCGGCTTTTAATATCCCACCCCTATCTGAACAACAGGCCAATCGTTGTTCAAGTGGCTGCTCAGTCCAGCCGGCAGGCAGAGATGAGATATGATGCGATGTATTCGAGATCCCAGCTCTGGTGTTCAGCATGTGTTTTACCGCTGCGCCACCTGAGCGGCTTAAATAATACTTCTGTGTCAGTTTCCTCTTAATGGTGAAAATGTTTTGACCCACGTGGACCTGCAAAATTATCATATTTACATATAAAAGCTACTTGAACAACTATTGGTCACAAATACAAACAGTTTTTAAAGCTCTTCTATTTTTTTACCCTATCAAAGTCATTTTGCTTTTATTTTATGCACTTATGCATCTTAATATTTGAAATGCAAGTTATCATATACTGCTGAATTTGATTCTTTAGTAGAAAAGCTTTATTTAGCAGTATTTATTAGCAGTATTTACTGTAATAATGTACACTATTTACAGCAATTTGGCCCAGTAAAACAGCTTATTTTCCAATTTATTTATATAGACTAAAGAGTTATTTGGTCTTTTGGATGTCATAGATTTTTGAGAGCCAGTTTTAACATATAAAATCAATGGAGTGAAATACACACAAACCAAAAGTCTGAAGATTTTGTACTGACACTGTATAGTCTGGATACCACGTAAGGTAATAGGATAAGAATGGGAGAGTGATGTTACTAGATACTCCAGAAACATCATAATGAAATTAGAAGCATCATGTTTATTGAGGAAGAATAGAACACATGGGAATGTGTGTAGTATGAATGGCATCTTTAAAGAGACGCCCACAGGCAGAGGCATAGCTAAATGCCGGGCACGTACTACCATGCAGGTGCACCCAGCCCAACTCACACTGAGCCTCTGAAGTGCTGTAGGGCTTCCTCTGACCTTTACCCTTTCACTTTAACCTCGTATCCATACATACACATATACTGGTCATGAACACAATGAGCCTCCAGGATACAATAGCTCGAGCTCGACACAACAGGAAGTACTTCATCATGCTTAAGAGACCCACATTTCTGGGGTGCGTTTCAATTACACAATTACACAAAAGAAATGAGAGAATTCTTTTTCACATAAAATACCATACATACTCTTTACTCTTTTCATTTGCATTGTTAACTTAATAGTGGTCCTTCCTACATTTACCTAAATTCTCTTAAACTGGAGTGTCTGAAATTAAAAACTACAGCGGTTATTGCTTCTTCCTCTCTTCATGCAATATTTGAGCCGCTTGTTATGACATGGCTCCCTTGCTACAGTAGCAGTATACTTATCAGGTAGAATATAAAGCCAAAAGTGTTTTGACACCTTGAGCTTATGAAACACTACCCTCCAGAAGTGAGTCCCCACTAGAAAACTTGATACCAGGCAACAGAGCCTGGCCTTCATGATACATTCTTTCATTGCTTTATGGAAATTGCTGTGTACATGAGGGTGTTACGCAAAATCTTTCAACAAACTTGGAAGCACATAAGTCATCTATCATTATGCAAGCTAAAAACAAACTATTATACTTACTTAACCACACATTGCTTATAGGCATTTGAACAGGTTGCTATTTCTTAGCATCTTTAATTGTAATTAATTGTTTTAGATGTTACATGCTTCAGCACTAGCAGTGTAAATACTGTAGACTTTTATACAACAGTTAGTTCCGACCTTACAATCTGATTGGTTGAGAAGCGTTCTAACCGTGCTGATATTTGTAATAACAGCACGGCCTTTTCACACCACAACTGTATTACTCCGCTGACGCATTGCCAGTAATGACAAGCTTCATGCACACAAGCCGCCGGTTGTTTTGTAGGCCTATTTGTGCTCATACACATGCAGAAATTGATACGGAAGTGTGCAGATTAACATATACAAATAATGCAATAACTCTAATAAATAACAAAATTCTATCTTTTAATTCTTAATCAATTTTATTTTTTAGCTTTTTCTCCTTTTCCTTTCATCTTCGCTTATTCATATTCGTTTATTATTTTTATTCCAAACTAGCGTTACTTTGTAGTGTTAAACTATATGCCTTTTTTAGCCTACTGTGTTAAGGCAGGGTAGGGAATACTTTTTGGTGGAAGGTATTGTCAATATTAAATATTAAAGCATATTCAATATGAATATGCTTTATGAATGAGCCTTCGGCTCGTGCCTGCGACCAAATCACAGCCGTGATGTTATTCGCGATAACACACTCCCTCTCTTGTTCTATTGCTTAAGTATAGCCTACTACTTGAAAGACTGACCTGTTTATTGTTGCAGCTCATAACAATTTGTGGTTGTCTGAGGCAGTTCAAGTTATTTATTTATTCATTTATTAGGATTTTAACGTCATGTTTTACACACTTTGGTTACATTAATGACAGGACAGGTAGTTACTGGTTACACAAGATTTAATATCAAACACAGTCATGGACAATTCAGTATCTCCAGTTCACCTTTCTTGCATGTCTTTGGACTGTGGGAGGAAACCGAAGCTACTGGAGGAAACCCACACAGACACGGGGAGAACATGCAAACACCACACAGAAAGGACCCAGACTGCCCCACCTGGAGATCAAACCCAGGACCTTCTTGCTGTGAGGCAAAAGTGCTACCCACTAGGCAGTTAAGAACTGACTTGTTAGAAGAATGTCCTTCAGCACAACCTATTCTATTGGCAATGTTTCTTTATAAAAGATGAATTGCTTAAACTTGATCTTGTCTACATGGTTTTATGCCATCTAATAAATCTTCTAAATGAATAGGTCACCGACTGGTCATCAAACTCTATTATCTGAATATACATGCTTTAATCTTGCAATAGGAGCATCATCACAGCCACATTTTACCAGCAGAGCTCCTATAATTAGTAAATTGCTCTTTTAGATAAGGCTCAACATAATTAATTAAAGAATGTTCAGCACATTACTAAATTTATTTTCATAATCACTTTATCCTGGGCAGGAATTTATTAAACTTTTATTAAACCTAATGAAGTCACTCATTTTATCAAAAGCACATTTCATTCAGAAACCGCGTCTGTGTTTGTTAAGCATTATCGTCTGTCTGCTCAGAACCAGGTTATTGGTGTCAATGAGTCAAATGGCAAATGGCCTTCCTCCCAGGGTGCCGTGTGCCGCGTACCCCCTAATGAGGCCACCAGATACACCAGTGCTTTTAAGCTTTTATACACACTTTTCATTTTTCTCTCATTTACACAAAAAGCACATAGAGCGCACACGTTTTCTAGTGTTCAGCTGTCAGTAATGACAGGTCAGGAAGGGCAAGGGTGAGGGCAAAGCAGGAAATGAAAATATTATAGGGGAACAAAATAACAGGATTGGTTTCCTCTAATGAATGACAATAACACTGTGCGGCTGTGTGCTAAAACAGTACCATGCTATTTGCTTATCTTAATTGGCCATTTTGGCCTCTATGTGCTTTAGTTAGACACATTTACAGCTTGGGAGCTGCTTATAGGAAGCACTGCCTCATAAATCAAAATGGTATAAAATGATTTTATCAATCCTGCCTTATTTAATTTCTTTTATAGCCTAAAGCCAAAACTTTACTCCGTGCACAGAGTTGCACATGCCATCTAGAGCTAATTTACTGTTCGTGATGTGATTGATTTGCTCTCCTGAGGTATAAACTATTTTATTTCCATTAACAGCAGTGTGTAGTAACAAACTATATTCTTTTTGTTAAATACATTACTTAAGTGTAAAAAGAACATTCCTCAATGCAAGAACTGAATTAATTTAAGTCCTTCACCATCTACTGCACATAATATTGTAAAAAGAGAGAGAAATATCAGTCTGTGTAGTGCAAGGCTGAAAACCACTATTTGTGAAGAAAATACAAAATTATTACTATTTGTCAGAAGTACAAAACGTGCCAGCTTTTTCAGACATGGCATTTGCATTTAGATAAGTATTTTACTTGTAAGTGTGCTGTTATTTTATTATTGAGTAAGATTTTGATACCCTTACTTAAAATAATTAAAGATATGCTGGTTTACTTGCATTAAACATCAAGGCACCAGGTCATTTAACCTCCCATAGCACCCTGTACTCAGCAAGAACATCTACCAAAACACCTGGATAAAGGTACAAGTTGTGTCTTGTGTATAGAGAGGAATCTGTCAGAGTGGCAAAATCCAGGTCTAATGAACCTGATCACAATGCTCTATTTGTAAGTGAATACCTTCAGTTTTTTGTTAACGAGAACCAGCAAGCCTTAGAATTCGTCACAGTCTATCAAGCCATTCCAGTTAATTTTGCCCTAACAGAGAATGCCATTGTGGCAGCACATGTTTTATTTTATTTGACACTGCTTGGCTCATACAACAGTGATGGCATTATTTCTTAATTGTAGGGAAATACTTTTTATGGCACCATTGGTTGTAGCCTCACTAAAACACCGCCACACTGCTACTTTACACAAACTGCTACTGCTGCAGAAGTTACGTCAACGTGGTGTAGTTTTTTTTTATTATTATTTCAAATTACTGCCTCCCCTGGAGGGTTTACAATTGTATTAATTTAAATTATATATTACAACAGATCGCACTGCTAAAAGGCCATGTTCACTTAATTTATAATGCATAGCACTTTTAGAAGGTCAAAAAGCTAATTAATACCCAGATAGCATGTGATTAAACTACTTTAATATAGTAATGTTAGTGCATTCAATTATAAATAAAGATGAATCTGGTAGAGGCCAGGAGAACCATATGGACCATTTGCAATTTGTAAAATTAGCTAAAGGAGTGATAATTGCTGGAGCTGTTTTTTAATTCCCCTGTTTTAAATAAAGGTAAAAAATCTTACTGTTACAACAGACCTCAGCGGCAGAAATGTACTCGTGTCTAGATGAAAGTGAATACCAACAGTCATAATTATATGGACTATTATGTGTTCAAGTGTTCCCATGAGTCATTGTATGTAATGAATAACAGATTTTCAGGGCTTAATTTATAGATATATTTTACTGAAGAAATCATAAATTATACATACAGGTTTACTGATTGTTTTATTAACTGCTTATACTCTTCAAGTAAAAATGTATTTCCTTTTGTGTTCAGGGTAATATTTGTAAGGAAATGTTACAATTATTATATAATATATATGACCTTTAGATAGAGGTTAGGTAAAAATACTTACAAATACCTAAGTTGTGGCTTTATTCTCTAAACCTACAGGTCAATGCGTTAACATCTGAAATACTATACACCTTAAAACTAAAGACTAAAGTCTAATACTGTATTGTATTGCATTGTATTGTTTTAGGAGTAAGACTGTCCTACCATCTTTCTAGTCTTTTGAAGTCTCTTCAATATTTGCTAAATCTGCTCTGCTTTAGTAACTGCATCAGTCACTTAGATGTATGACCAGTAGAGTGCTGATCACTGGCAGTAGCAGAATTGACTCTGTCATGATATTACCAGTAATCTGATCATGTACACTAAGCTAAGCTTAACCACATGTTAGCATGCTGAGCTTATATAAGAACCCTTTATAAGCTTATGTGCAGTATGCACTTATTTTCTCATGTTAAACATTTACTCAATGAAAGCCATGACGGCCGCTCATCAGACTGGCTTGATCTCGGCTTCTTATTATATTATTCTTTTCTTTGCCTCCCAGCTGCTGATGTGAAATATGATTTGACCATTTTTATTTACTTTGACAGGAGCTTGGAGTAGGATAATAAGCTTTATATACTCTTTGTTCATGACAGTAGTTTTAAGTGACATCAATAACCTGGCCTACTGTGACTGACCTATTGTATTTACTAAAGCGTCTATACAGTATGTTCATTTTTCTCCAGTAACCACTTCGTTGTGGTTAGGGTCACAGAAGATCACGAGCCTTTCTAAGAAATACAAATATATTAGAAGGCACCAATTGCTTATCTAGTCTATCACTTTATTTGACATAATTGTCTGAAATCAGGCACAACAAAACATTTGTTTTAAATGCACAATATTAAACTGCAAGCTAGGTTACCAAAATCCAAAGTATTGTAGCTTTGCGGTCAAAACAAAGGTGGTTCAGGTCAAGAAGGAAACAAAACTACATTTTAATATTCTAAAAAGCATTGCTGTTGTAATATGCAGACTGTGGCTTGGCGCATGACCATTTATTGCTCAAAATACAGTACATTGTCTACAGGACATTTCATTTTCATCATCCGCTTTATCCACGGCAGGGTCGAGGCAGGTCCGATTTCACAGGGAAACACTGGGCACAGGGCAGGAATATCCTGGACAGGATGCCAGTCTGTCAAAAGGCAATGCCTTGTAATTCTATGCCAATAGCTTGGTGACCGTCCATTGAAAGCCTCATGTAGCATTTAATATAGATTGTTTAAAGGTGTTGTGGCAGCAGTAGGGGTTTCTCTGCTATTTTGGTGCTTTGGTTGAAGTTGTTGATCGATTATGGACAAACACTTGTTGATAGTTTGTGCTTCATGTCCAAGCAGAACACTGACATGGCTTTAATTTTACAGTAGAATGTCAGCTATATGGTGCACAGGGTCAAATATGAGTGTCTGATGGGCTGATTTTTAAAAAGGATACATCAGACAGCAAATATTTTAGGTTTTTATATTTTAATTAATATTATTAATTTTTTCACCATAACATTTCGTTGAAATTCTGTAAGGAAACATTTTTGACTTTAAAGTATCGAGGTAAAAATACTGCAGCCACTAAAGCCCCAGCTACAACAGTAAATGCCAGAAAAAGCATTTTGGTTGAGACAATTAATGGTTAGACAGAATTTAAAGGACCATCTCCATGCCTATTCCCCGGTGACCGGCTGAGTTTACTTAACCGGGGACAAAACGCTTATCGTGGCCTGCTCTTTCCACTTCACTGGACGCAATTACAAACAGCGGCCATTAGAGCCTCTCACAGGATACAGCCATGGCTAAAACTGATTCATATGAGGAATTTAGAACACACACACACACACCGCCTGCTGCATACTCACGTATACATGGATGGCAAGTAGATCAGTCCCCCAGAGATGTGTTATGATGAGAACTTTGATTATTTTTCTTTATTACAGTAACTTATTCGATTAATACTCTCCTTGTTGTCCTGGTACTTGAGAAGTTCCTCAGTCTGAAAGTAGGTTTGCGATTTCAATTCTTATATAAATAAATGCACAGACTGACTGTTGTAAATTAGCATTGGAGCCCAAGACACATAAATGTGGTTATCAGCACATGCCTTCAGATCTGGTTACGTAGGCACTCATCCCACGACCTTGCTGAAGTCTGAGGGCATTTAAGAATCTAGAGGTACCCATTTTGCTGGCGGGCTGCTTTATGAATGGGCCATGGGGTCCTTGAATTACAGTTTCCCTTCGGAGAGCAGATGGTTGATAAGTAAGCATGCAGCAGCCAGATCTGGCTGGACCACAGGCATCGGAAACAGGCGCCCACACGCGTTACCCGGGCATCCTGCCTTCTCTCTGTCTACAGTGGCATAAATTAGAGAAAGAAATTCAGTACAGACTGACTTTATCTTCCAGGCTTATTAGCAGAATTGACTTTTAATGAGGCCTGAATGCTGAGATCATACTTTAGCATCCTGTTGAGGGCATTCTACCAGCTGAAGTACGGGAGGATGAAGAAAACAATGTGTGTGTACCATGCTTGCAGTGTAAGAGGTGTAAGAGTGCCTAGATGTTATTTTTTTGTGTAACTGCACACATCTTTGTTTAAAATAGGAAATAATAATAAAGTAGTAGCTATTGGCCTATTGACTGCTAAATTTTCTCATGGCCTTTTATCATTAATCAGAGAATTTGTTGTGAAATTTGATCCATGGACTTTGCATACTGCAGGTTATTGAACCAATTGTTCTGATAGGGATATTGAAGATGTTTGATATGATTACGTATCTATTATCAACTATGTTTGTTCCTAAGAACTTTAGGAAGCTTCCTAAACTTCACTAACTTCACTATGCCTTTTCCGGAAAAGCTGGGACATTTTCTAAAATGCAAGAGTCCATGATTTGTTAATTCTATGAACCTTTATTTAACTGACAAACATATAAAGAAAATTTTTAATATGTTTTACTGACCAACTTTATCATATTTTAAATTGATGTCCTTAATCAAATACAGGAGAATGTTGAGGTAGAAATGTTAATTAAAACTAAAATATAGTTATGATAAAAAAATTAAGTCAAAGCCAAAACTTGCTTCCAATCAGTCTTCATTCTTTGATCCCTCTGTAACAAGCTGATGTGGTTATCAGTTCATCAAACAGATGTCAGACTACATTAAGTGACAGAAGACTGAAAGTACGAATGGGAGGCCGGCTAAAACAACACTGGGCATCAGTCTCTTTTTGTGCCATATTTGAAAGACTCTTGGGTTTAAAGTCACTTGCCATGATGCTCTGTAGAGTTCGTAAGGCCGAACTGAGAATGCTAATAAACTTTCACAGGCCAGCAAAAACACATACTTTTACCTGACCCGCAAATGCGCGCGTGCACACACACACACATAAAATTTAACTATGCCTTCTTTGAGAGCTTTGTGTTTCCTTTTAATATGTCTGGGAACTTGAACTTCATTTGTTTAGGCACTTAAAACCAATGTAGTTTTATTAGTTTTACATTTATTTCTATTTTCTTACACAACACTCAAAAAAATACTTCACAAACTTTACTTTGTGGATTTTGTCTCCAGTGGAAAACCCCAGATAAAGTCAAAAGTTTACGTACACGACACGTCTTAGGAGGAAATGTGACCAGATGGTCAGATGGAATTCAAGATTCACAAGCTTTTAATTAATGGCATTTCTGCTTTTGGTGGACAAATGATCTCTAAGCATGAGGTGACAGTGTTTTTTCTTCTGAATCTGGCATTAAACCACTGTTTTTTATGCTTATATACTTATGTATTTTGTAAGGTGTTGTCAAACTAGCCCAGTTTATAAGGGCACATAAAAGTCAACTGTTGTAGTTACTCATAAAAAGGATAAAGGAATTATGAAGCCCTGATTTGATATTATATAACTTTCTATACCACCAAATTAATATTTCAATTTGCTGTCTGTATATTTTTATATAACCAAAAGTAAATGTATTAAAGGTTTGTTTGATTTAGTTGCAGAAATGAATGTCATTATAAAACTGCTGTGACATACATGTCCCTTACACTTCCACCAGTAGTGGTAGTGGTAGCTCAGTGGTCAAGGTACTAAACAAGTTATCAGAAGGTTGCAGGTTTAAGCCACACCACCATCAAGTTGCCACTGTTGGACCTTTGAGAAAGAGCTAATTGAATTGTATTTAGTCACAAATGTAAAACACTTTGTACAGTTTTATGTACATTTATGCCATTTAATTGGCACACACTTTTATCCAGAGCTCAGTTGCCATTCTAAAGACAAATAAATACTATGATTAATCCTGGATAACTAAAGTCACAACTGTGTTTTATATGATTAATATGGAAAAATGATCTTCCTGAACTGATGCACAAACAGACAGTTAGGTCTAGACTCATTTATTGTGTGATTAGTAAAATGTGGGAGGAAACAGAGATGGAAACAGAGATGAAGATCCAAAAAAGGGAAGGATGGGAGGAGGAGAGAACACCCAGACAATAATAAAGAAATTCAAGTCAGTTATCCAGAAGACACTGGCACTTTGTTCTGATGCCAGACACAACTCGTGAAAAATCTGCTATTGCTTTCACAGTTAGCCCTGCTTCCTGTTCACTGTTCATCTCCTCCACCCAGGGATCACATCTCATCTGCTGAGCAGATTTGTTATAGACTAAGACCAACAGTGTGAATACCACGTATGATATGTTTTTTAGTATATATATATATATATATACAGTGTATCACAAAAGTGAGTACACCCCTCACATTTCTGCAAATATTTCATTATATCTTTTCATGGGACAACACTATAGACATGAAACTTGGATATAACTTAGAGTAGTCAGTGTACAGCTTGTATAGCAGTGTAGATTTACTGTCTTCTGAAAATAACTCAACACACAGCCATTAATGTCTAAATGGCTGGCAACATAAGTGAGTACACCCCACAGTGAACATGTCCAAATTGTGCCCAAATGTGTCGTTGTCCCTCCCTGGTGTCATGTGTCAAAATCCCAGGTGTAAATGGGGAGCAGGGCTGTTAAATTTGGTGTTTTGGGTACAATTCTCTCATACTGGCCACTGGATATTCAACATGGCACCTCATGGCTAAGAACTCTCTGAGGATGTGAGAAATAGAATTGTTGCTCTCCACAAAGATGGCCTGGGCTTTAAGAAGATTGCTAACACCGTGAAACTGAGCTACAGCATGGTGGCCAAGGTCATACAGCAGTTTTCCAGGACAGGTTCCACTCGGAACAGGCTTCGCCAGGGTCGACCAAAGAAGTTGAGTCCACGTGTTTGGCGTCATATCCAGAGGTTGGCTTTAAAAAATAGACACATGAGTGCTGCCAGCATTGCTGCAGAGGTTGAAGACGTGGGAGGTCAGCCTGTCAGTGCTCAGACCATACGCCGCACACTGCATCAACTTGGTCTGCATGGTCGTCATCCCAGAAGGAAGCTGACGCACAAGAAAGCCAGCAAACAGTTTGCTGAAGACAAGCAGTCCAAGAACATGGATTACTGGAATGCCCTGTGGTCTGACGAGACCAAGATAAACTTGTTTGGCTCAGATGGTGTCCAGCATGTGTGGCGGCGCCCTGGTGAGAAGTACCAAGACAACTGTATCTTGCCTACAGTCAAGCATGGTGGTGGTAGCATCATGGTCTTGGGCTGCATGAGTGTTGCTGGCCCTGGGGAGCTGCGGTTCATTGAGGGAAACATGAATTCCAACATGTACTGTGACATTCTGAAACAGAGCATGATCCCCTCCCTTCGAAAACTGGGCCTCATGGCAGTTTTCCAACAGGATAACGACCCCAAACACAACCTCCAAGATGACAACTGCCTTGCTGAGGAAGCTGAAGGTAAAGGTGATGGACTAAACCCAATTGAGCACCTGTGGCGCATCCTCAAGTGGAAGGTGGAGGAGTTCAAGGTGTTTAACATCCACCAGCTCCGTGATGTCATCATGGAGGAGTGGAAGAGGATTCCAGTAGCAACCTGTGCAGCTCTGGTGAATTCCATGCCCAGGAGGGTTAAGGCAGTGATAATAATGGTGGTCACACAAAATATTGACACTTTGGGCACAATTTGGACATGTTCACTGTGGGGTGTACTCACTTATGTTGCCAGCTATTTAGACATTAATGGCTGTGTGTTGAGTTATTTTCAGAAGACAGTAAATCTACACTGCTATACAAGTTGTACACTGACTACTCTAAATTATATCCAAGTTTCATGTCTATAGTGTCGTCCCATGAAAAGATATAATAAAATATTTGCAGAAATGTGAGGGGTGTACTCACTTTTGTGATACACTGTATATATATATATATATATATATATATATATATATATACAGTATATATATATATATATACCCAAATACAGATAGACCCACCAATCTCACTTAGCTCTACTTAGCAAAACCAGTGACTAAGGTGACAGCTTATATGTCAGTCAACCTGTCCCGGGTGTTTGTGTCTTTTACCCAATAAATCAGACTCACCATGACCCTGACCAGGAAAAATCGGTGGTGAAACAAACAATGAATGAATGAATATTTCTGTAATGAAATGGGTGGTTGTATGATGGACCAGGGTTACCAAAGAAACTACTAAAGAAATTATTGACTTGATCTTGGCCTTTATACGCCGATCAGGAATAACATTATGACCACCTTCCTAACATTGTGTTGGTCCCCTTTTTGCTGCCCCATACACAACAAACTGTGATGCTCTGTGTATTCTGACACCTTTCTATCAGAACCAGCATTAACTTCTTCAGCAATCTGAGCTACAGTAGCTCGTCTGTTGGATCGGACCACACGGGCCAGCCTTTGCTCCCCACGTGCATCAATAAGCCTTGGCCGCCCATGATCCTGTCGCCGGTTTACCACTGTTCCTTCCTTGGACCACTTTTGATAGATACTGACCACTGCAGACCGGGAACACCCCACAAGAGCTGCAGTTTTGGAGATGCTCCGACCCAGTCTTCTAGCCATCACAATTTGGCCCTCGTTAAACTTGCTCAAATCCTCACGCTCGCCAACACATGAACACTGAGGATAAAATTTTCACTTGCTGCCTAATATACCCCAACCACTAACAGGTGTCATGATGAAGAGATAATCAGTGTTATTCACTTCGCCTGTCAGTGGTCATAATGTTATGCCTGGTTGGTGTGTTGTCCTTGAACTTGCTAGTTGTTGCTGATATTTTCTATTCAGAATAACAAAAATGCAAATACTTTCGAAAGCAAAGTGTCCATCAGACCGTCGCTTTTGTACTGGCTTTTCAGCACTTCAGTTTGGAATGTCCCTACAGATGGACGCCATAAGCATTCACTGTTTGAAGTTCACTGTGTAGGCTTTGTCACTCAGAAAGGACCACACGTAGTAGGACACAAAAGGGTTTACAAACCCAGGTTTAATACAGCACTTAAGAATGAAGAACTTGGAGTATGTGGTGAACCAATGAATGAAAAGGTAGTGTGTGAATGTAACACTTTAAAGGATGTGTTTTGTTTTTAAGCTGTTCCAATTACTTTATTCTTGTCAAAATTTAAATAATGGTTAGAATGGTTACAAACCTAGACAAGGTTTACAGGGGGAACTATAATTATAGTGTATAGTCAGACTGAGGTCAAAATGGAAACTCTGTCAGACCATAAAAAAAAAAAAAGACTTCGGAAAATTGGATGTAGGGCTTAGTAACACAAAACACATGTAAGATTTCATAAAAAACACCAAGACTACAAAGACCATACTGTATATACACTAATTGGATAAAAAAATGGACATGCCCCCTTTCATCTTAATTTTCCGCATGTCGTCACATTACTTTTAAGTCTGATGGCAAGCCACCCAAAATATGTCTTTGTCTCAAAGTGCACATTTCAAATACACATTTAAAATACTCTTAAATAATCCTTTATAAAATAAATCTACTATATTAAATATTAAAATGCCACAGACTTTTATCAATTGACCAAATGTAAAAAAGTAATAAATAAATAGTATTAAAAAGTATTCATGCCCCAGTCTCATGCAACATAGGTAGCCATGGAATATTTACTGACAGTACCTTGAGGAGGGAACTATTTATTTATTTATTTATTAGGATTTTAACGTCATGTTTTACACTCTGGTTACATTCATGACAGAAACAGTAGTTACTTATTACACAAGATTCATCAGTTCACAAGTTCAATATCAAACACAGTCATGGACACTTTTGTGTCTCCAATTCACCTCACTTGTATGTCTTTGGACTGTGGGAGGAAACCGGAGCTCCAGGAGGAAACCCACGCAGATATAATGAGTTTTTATGAGGCTATTTTCCTGTTCCAACATGACTTTGCACAAAGCTAAACCAATAAAGACATGCTTTGACTAGTTTGATGTGGCGTGACTCAAGTGGCTTGCAGAGAGCTCTGACCTCAACCCCATTGAACACCTTTGGACCAAACTGGAATGCAAAGTCTTGTCAAATGATTTTCCTGAAGAGTGAAGAATGTTATAATTGTAAAGAAGGGTTCAGCCTAATATTAATGGTCATGGTTTGGAATAGGATGTTGAACAAACTAATGGTCAGGAGTCCAAGCAAGCTTACATGCACCAGATTGTGAGGATATTTGATCTGGTACTGTTTTATGGTCAGCAATGAGAGAAATGTGATTGTTGCAGAGGACAGAGATATCGGACAAAATTGCTTCTCATAGCTCTTAATGTTCATTTGATAAGGATTTCATATGAAAACACCGAGCATATTCCTAGCTGGGTCCACCTGTTTATGTGAAATCTGTTTATGGAAAATCTATTTATGTAATTCATGCAAGTGCCAGCAGTGTTGTCACATAAAAGTGGTTTGTGTGAGTCTGTAACAACAGCACAAGGACTCTGAGCATAGTGCCCATCAGTTGGTCCCTTTGATAATGACTGTTGAAGAGCCCTTTGAAGTAATTATTTTTGGAATCACTACAAATGGCTCTTGTGATGCTCTTCTAAAAAAAAACTAAGCCTTTGGGCTTCTATACTCACAAAAAGTTTAAGCATTAACAGAATAGAAAAAATTCAGAATACATTTTTAAAAATTAATGAATATATAAAGGAGTCTATGATTCATAAAAAAGATTCTTTAGACTGCAGTTACTTGTAATTACTTACTTATATTTTTAAGGAATAACACTCGGGTGGCACAGTGTTAAATTACACTACAGCTGGGACCCAGTTGCCACCGTTTTACATTATTTTACATTTTAATGTTTTACAGCTGCTATTTCCTTGTCAGAATCGCGGTGAGTCTGGTTTCCCCAGAATAACAAGGCATAATGCATTAACACACCCAAAGGATTGACAGGCCACCGCCAATCCATGGCGAGTCCTCATCCTTTCCACCCCTTACATAGCCAAACATGTCTGTATGTAGATGCCTGACAGGCTGAAAGCACAGGTGGTGGATCCAGAGTTCGAAACCTCAATGGTGCCATCATCACCCATACATACTGTATATATATATATATATAGTATATACACCGATTAACCATAACATTAAAACCACCTCCTGGTTTCTACACTCAGCTCCACTTACCATATAGAAGCACTTTGCAGTTCTACAATTACTGACTGTAGTCCATCTGTTTCTCTACATGCTTTTTTAGCCTGCTTTCACCTTGTTCTTCAATGGTCAGGACCCCCACAGGACCACTACAGAGCAGGTATTTAGGTGATGGATCATTCTCAGCACTGCAGTGACACTGACATGGTGGTGGTGTGTTAGTGTGTGTTGTGCTGGTATGAGTGGATAAGACACAGCAATGCTGATGGAGTTTTTAAACACCTCACTGTCACAGAGAATAGTCCACCAACCAAAAATGTCCAGCCAACAGCGCCCCGTGGGCAGCGTCCTGTGACCACTGATGAAGGTCTAGAAAATGACCAACTCGAACAGCAGCAAAAGATGAGCGATCATCTCTGACTTTACATCTACAAGGTGGACCAACTAGCTAGGAGTGTCTAATAGAGTGGACAGTGAGTGGACACGGTATTAAAAAACTGTCTGATTCACTCATACCAACACAACACACACTAACACACCACCACCATGTCAGTGTCAATAATACCTGCTCTGTGGGGGTCCTGACCATTGAAGAACAGGATGAAAGCAGGTTAAAAAAGTATGTAGATAAATAAATAGATTACAGTCAGTAATTGTAGAACTACAAAGTGCTTCTATATGGTAAGTGGAGCTGATAAAATGGACAGTGAGTGTAGAAACCAGGAGGTGGTTTTAATGTTATGGCTGATTGGTGTATATATGATGGCACAAGAGACATATAAAGAGAAAGATATTTTAGTACTGTAAACAAGGTATCTAACCATGATTTTAAATGTGATTGTAGCCTTAAATGTATTGTCACTAATCAGTTAGGAAGAAAGACAATTAGAACTGGTTTTAAAGTGAGGTACTTACTTCCTTACAGCCTGTTCCACAACATTCCTACACTTTTACCACTTTTGTCCCCCTTGTCTCCCCTTACCCATCCCATACACTGTCCATTTATCATTGCAGAGACACAATCAGTCGTGCAGCTGGCTGGCATTAGTCTTTGAGCACATTTTCTCCAGGACTATGTTTCAAACATTGCCTGCCACTCAAGTCTGCAGAATCACCTTTTATTCATACCAGCTTTCTTCATCTCCTGCTCCATAGACCTCTGTCTCTTGTCCCGCTCTTTTCTTTTCATTTTGATCTCCATACACCCGGATCCGCACAGTCGAGGAGAATGGGGCTGAGTTTGAATTATCCTATTGATACTGGCAACAGATTCTGAAAGCTGTGTATCTGTGTAGACTCTCAGTCACTAGAGACATGTCTGATTATGTGAGTAATTGTGGTAGGTCTGCATTCGGCCCATTTACTCTCTACTGGTTGCTTACTGGAACAAAGAAATTGCTTTACAATTTTTTGTGTAAAAAATTGATTGGAAAGTCGTAGGTTTAAATACAATTTCCTGGCCGTGCTGGCCCGCTGAGCAAGGCCCTAACATGATTTCACATTGTTGTAAATTATTCTGGATGCAAGAATCTGACGAAATAAATAAAAAACATAAGGATTAAATAAAAAGGCCCCCTTCAGTAATTCAGTTTACTTAACTAACTGGAAATCCCCACAAAATACATGTTTTCATTTTGAGTGAGAGAACAGCCTGTTTGCTATTTTCTTTTAGGTTGACAATTTGCTTTTCTCTTTCTCCCTTTCTCTCTCTATGGATGTTGTTTGCTCATGTTTTGGGTTTCTTTAAATTCTTTAAATTATATTAAGGTCAGGTTAAATAAAACCATGTAATCAGTTCTCTTGCATTCAACTCTTCGATCAAATGCAGATGTACATAGATTAAAATCATAGCCTATAAGTTTAATCTGATAGAATTTGTATTTAAATGTATTAGACAGAATTTTCTTAAAATATGAGGATTGACCTTTATAGTGGGGACAACAAGAAGGTATGTTTAGACACATATACATCAGCCTGTTTATTCATTTGTTCGTTTCTGCAGGTATGATGTAAAATTAAAGATAACTTGCAAAGCAATCTCATAGGATGAAAGAGTTTTTTCATGAGTCCTTTACATGCCATTTAGCAAACTCCAAGTGAGCTGTCATATGGCTTTTACTCAACAGTGGCTTTAATCCTGCCACTCTGCTATAAAAACCTGATTTATGAAGCGCTGAAGAGATGTTTGCTCATCCAACAGGTTTTTCCATCTCTGCACAGGACATTTGGAGCTCTTTTAGAGTGAGTTAGGTTTTATCTTACCTCCCTGACCAAGGGCCTTTTTTGACAAATTTAGGAGGGTTCAAGGTCAGCCGAGCTTCTTTCATTTCAAAATGATTGAGGCCACTGTGGTCATGGGAACACTCAAAGCCTAAGATATTGCTTTTATCCTTGCCCTGCCTTGCCATAATTTGATTGTGGATACCCACACACAATTCCTTGGACCTCATGGCTTGTCAATGTGTAAATGATGGGCCCTTTAAAAACCCAGATGTGGGCCCTTACAAACCTTCAATACAAACTGCGACAGGTGGGCACCAATCATATTGTAGAATAATTAAAGCAGACAGGATGCATTTGACCACCATTAAGAGTGGCAGAGCATAAAGTTACATAAAACTAAAAACTATTTGAATAAGATATTTCAACTTGGAATTTGTAATTTATTAAAAAAGACTTTTACATTTACATTTTAACTTTGGTAATAGGAGTGTTTAAGGGTAGATTGATAAGTAAAAATGCCAATTATATCAATACAAAATCAAATCCACAACACTGTCTGTATACAATGAGGCCATTATCATAGACTCCTTTAAAATAGTACTTAAGAAAACTCATGTGTTTGCTTGAGTGTCTTGCCAAATTGATTTTATTATTTGCCAAATACTAAGAAGTTATAATGTCAAACAATACGAAAATACATATTATGTACACAAGTATAACAGTATTACAAGAAATAAAAGTGGTCAAATGCTTGTTTTATTTGCTGTTGTCTTTGTATAACAGTGCATAAAACAATATGCTGTGTATTTAAGTTAAAATGATGTGTATACAAGCAGGATTATTTAAGCTTTTCAGATCTTATGTACTCCTGTACTAGTAAACGTTAACTCATGCTCACCTCTGACACTGGTTGGAGTTATTTATCTAGCACAGCCCAGAGTCCAGATAAATCCACATATTTCACTTTCACATTTTGTTTCTCTAACGGTGTGTACAAAGGCATGGTCGTGAGCACTTTAACATGGTTAAAGAGTCTTGCTGTGGAGACTTGGCAGAAACAAATAAATAATTCTATGCACAGATGCTTGCCAGTGGTAGAAACCTGTTGGGGTAAACAAAGCCAGAATAACATTGCAAATCTTTACTCCCCAGATTGTGTTTTCAATGCAATTGTGGCTTAATGGTTCTTTTCTGGAGTGTGTTTATCTACGGTAGAACGAGACTATGTAGACTGTTTATTTACTGCTAATTCACTCGTGGTCTTAGATTGTACACACATAAATGACCTGTAAGTGTTCTAGAAATTCAAACAAGCTACATTTTTATGGGAATTAGGCTTTGTTTTTATGCCTTTTATTTAAACATGCTTTGTTTTGGATTTAGTAATAGAGCCAAGTGGGAAACCAGAGCACAGCATGAACTTGAAAAAGCAAAGTGAAGAAAGAGGTGGAGATTTTAATTCTTTGATTAGTTTTATATATAAACAGTTTACTTATTGAATGTGGGTAACATTACAAAACTATTGAAATGTGGTGGAACAGGCTATGTGGACTAAAAACATGTTTTTTAAATGGTTTATTTTAAAGAGCTCTTGAATTTAAGAAGATTAATGATTTTGAATACAAAGGCTGGTGAGGTTTGGGATTGCAGTGAAAGTTAAAAATACACTCGGAAAAGAGCACCAATTTAAAGCAGTACTCTATAAGTCACATTCAGGTCATTCCTATAAGCAGGGTCACATACATGTATATATACACTGTAGGTCTGTATAAGCAGTGAGGACTTGTCTGTAAGGTTGTCAGTAAGAGCGACAACTCTGTCAAGCATTGACTTGTACTTGTAAATCTCAAACTCTTGCCAGATTTTTGATGCTTGCACAGGCAGTGCTGTCTGTGGTCAAAATTCACATCTGCATACAACTACATAGGTGCTATGTACCATGTAAATGAATGTAACAGGTGAGTCTGATCCATTAGTGCTGCATTATTTTTTCTGTCATCTGTTCCCTTCATTCATGTCACAATCCTATTTTTTACTCATGAAAAGTCCAGTAATTCTAAAGTTATAACAAAGTGCGGTGTCTATGTAGGCCAGAACAAAATTGCTATGGAAAACCTACCAATACATTTATTAAACATTCAAACCACAGACTTAGAACCCTAACTTTTGGCCATATCATTTTCCAGTATTAAAAACATTCTAAATTTAAAATAACTTGACATATTTACTTATCCTGTCTGTGGAAACTTTGTGAAATGACTAATGGACAAAAATCCATATCCAAGCATATTTGGAGTCATAACAAATGTGTTCACATAAATCCATAACCTGAAGACAAAGGGGGAGAAAGATAGTGGAGTTATATCACAGATACTACATCATCACTGACATTAAGGCAGTTTGTTTCAGCTCCAATTCTATAAGAAACACACACACACACACACACACACACACACACACACACACACACACACACACACCACACACACACACACACACATTCCAAGAATCATAACACATTGTTAAACACATATGCTTTTAATACAGTCTCTTATATTTCTGGCCGAGCAGCTTATCGTCAGTGTCACTGTATCATCCAGGAGCTGGAATCTGCCTGTCCTCACTCTCCTCAGCTATTAATGTGATTTAATTAGAATCTCTGACAGCACCTCTACAATGCATTTATAAATATGGCCAAAATTAACTTACTGCTGGGGTAATATTTGTTTAAGTCATTAGGCCTAGCACCCTTAAGCTTTTGTGTTTAGGAAAATGTACACATCTCTGTGTTTATCCCAGTGATGTATTGTTTAAGTAAAGGCGGTCAGTTATTTTTTAACCTAAATACATTCAGTGGTACTAGGATATGTCTCAAAAATGTTTAGGAAAAAAAAATCCAACCGATCAGTTCTCAGGAATACAGCATGTGAACATCTGACAATGAGTTTGTTGTACATCTTATTCCAAACCCCTACATAATCATGAGAAATTCATCTTGTAGTACTAACAGTCTCTACTCTTGTCAGAGGACTTTTCACAATACATTGGCATTGATGTTGGACATGAAGGTCTGACTCTAACACGAACACTTTGATCTGATGATTTGAACTATGCATTATACACTCGGTTATACCAGTGAAGCAAATATTTCCATGCAGATTGTGTATGGGTGAATTTCTGGGTGGCATATTTCCTCATACATACCCAAACCCCTCTGTAACCATCTGGACCAATATAGTCCTAAACACGAAAAGCTAGCTCTGTGGGTGCAACCGTATCACTGATTTTATCCTCCATATTAAATTTATTCTAATCATTGATCAGAGATAACGCAGCATGTAGCAATGTGGGAGTGCTGAGAGAAAGCTTCGGCTATTACAGCCCACTAATAATATGATTGCTTAATCAGTCTTCCTCTCTTAGTGCTAACATGTTTTTCTATAAAAGAAGTAGGGGTGTAAGTAGTCCACTGGTGTTGTGTGTTGGCTCAAGGCTATCAGTGAACCAGATCCCCATTACTGATACTGTTCAAATTACTCACAGATTTCTTTCTGCTTTGGCTTTACCTTTCTCTAAGAGTAACACGGCTGCAGACAAAAGCAGAGCAAGCTGCTTGGTCTGACTAAAAATATAGTAATAATAATAGTAGTAATAATAATTTTCTATGAAAACAGATACAATTGATGCTGAGGAGTGTCAGTTACAAAATTAATCAGACATTTATTGTCAAAATGTTAAATGATGGAGCTAAGATGTGATACCTGTAGCTGTAATTGAATCTAATATACTGTACAGTGACAAAATGCCTTTGTCCTCAGACTTGCAAATGTAGTGTTGTGAAAAAGTAATTGCCCCCTTTTTAACTGTTGTTGCCATTACTTAATCAAGCAAATAACCAAATTTAAGCAGCCAGCTTAAGGTACTTAAGAAGAACGCTATGCCAGGATTTAAAAATAAGAGCTGGTTAGATTTCTCCAACATTAATATAAAATAATAATAAACTATAGAAGTTATTTATTAATTTGAATGTAAAATATAAGACAAATATTTACAGACACAATAAAAAGAGACCAGTTACATTTTACATTACTGTACATGAGTTCAGACAGAATTTGGACTTGAAACTCAATAAATTCATCAATAAATTTATTTATTATGCATAAGCTAGTATTTAAATAATGTCTTCACAAACACAGTTGTGTGGTATCATAACTGGCCGGACATAATTTAAGGACACAATTTATAGATCAGAATGTTCCCTAGGAGGACTACAAAGATCACATAGAAAGGAAAGAAATACATAGCTTTGCAGTGTAACGTATTTAATAACAGATGGCACGGTGGCTCAGTGGGTAGCGCTGTTGCCTTACAGCAAGAGGGGCCTGGGTTTGATTCCTTTCTGTGTGGAGTTTGCATGTTCTCCGTGTGTCCACGTCGGATTCCTCTGTGTGCTCCAATTTCCTTCCTCAAGTCCAAAGAGATAAAGTCAGGACAACTGGAGCTACTAAAAATAAGCCGAAGTGTGTGTGTGTGTGCCCTGTGATGGAATGGCAAACTTTCCGGGTTATTTCTTGCCTTTCCCTAAAGGATTAGACCCACCAAAACCCTGACCAGGATGAAGCGGTGGTGAAACAGTCAAGGACTGAATGAATGACTGTATTCAATAACCGCAAACAGCTGAAACATTCAAAGAAATGTAGTAAAGCCAATCTACCTACAGGTATGTTTTCTGGGTAAAAACTGATTAAAGTACCCAATAAAAGCCTGCACTATCATTCAGAAAAAATACTAAACTAAACACAGACAGCAACCAAAAGCAAGGGTTGAACCGGGTCACTGGAGCTGCGTGACAGCAAAATTACTTGCTGAGCAAACCACCACTCTTTTATCCATAACCACTTACCACCGAGGCAGGATATAAGCCAAGAGAATGGGGATTCATTTTAAAAGGCTACACAGTGGCACGTTGGCAGTGCTCAGAATCTCAACTACCAACTGCCACCCTTTAGAATTTACCTTATTCATAACACCTTAAAAATATTACTGTGAAGTGATGGTTTACAGGATGCACTACTATGTGTATTGACATTGTACTTATATGTACAGTATACCCTGACCAGGCATAACATTATGAGCACTGACAGGTGAAGTGAATAACACTGATTATCTCTTCATCACGGCACCTGTTAGTGGGTGGGATATATTAGGCAGCAAGTGATGTTAGAAGCAGGAAAACTGGGCGAGCGTGAGGATTTGAGCGAGTTTGACAAGGGCCAAATTGTGATGGCTAGACGACTGGTTGAGAGCATCTCCAAAACTGCAGCTCTTGTGGGGTGTTCCCGGTCTGCAGTGGTCAGTATCTATCAGAAGTGGTCCAAGGAAGGAACAGTGGTAAACTGGCGACAGGGTCATGGGCAGCCAAGGCTCATTGATGCACGTGGGGTCCGATCCAACAGACGAGCTACTGCAGCTCAAATTGCTGAAGAAGTTCTGATAGAAAGGTGTCAGAATACACAGTGTATCACAGTTTGTTACGTATGGGGCAGAAAAAAAGGGGCCAACACAATTTTAAGAGCATTAACACATTTGTGAACTTCTTAATGTTATCAGGTAAAAATTATTAAACTATTCGAACAAAAAAACTACAAAGGCACAGTAAACCCCAAAACACGTAGTTGCCAGGCTCTCATGAGATCATATTTACTAAAATAACTAATTTTTGAAAATATGCAGGTGGGCACAGATACAGAATCATGCCTGTCTGCATGTCTGGCTGACATCACAGATTTTGCCAGGCTTCTTTGTTGGCAGCCTAGGAGACCATGATGCCAGCCTTGACCTGATTTTTAATAGTGGAATGACTTGTATGTACAGTATATAAACGCTCTATTACATTCCAGATTAAATTAAAGTTTGTGAGTTTTATATTTTATTACCTGAAGCAGACAGCATACTGCACAGTTCTGAGTCCAAAGTAAAGTCCACACCTAACCATTTGAGAATTATGAGATAGTTAAATCACTTCACACTACCAACACCCAGGCCAGGCCAGGCCAGGCCAGGCCAGGGTATCTCTTGCATGCTTGTGTGTGTGTGTGTGTGTGTGTGTGTGTGTGTGTGTGCTTTCAGTGCACACCCTGCTGGCCCAGTAACTGTGCTCTTGGCTGTGCTACACCCTTTGCGCTGCTTTTTTTCTCTCAGTAACAAAAAACCACATCTTTATGAGCAGTCTGAAATAACCATAACGTCCACGTCATGATCAGACCTATGTGTTTAGACAAGCTACTGACAAGTGAATACAAACCCACTCAAGTTCCGAATAAGTCAAATTAAATTTGTTTTAACAAGAGAAAGATTATAAATATAACAAATTTAATTTCAATACCAGACTAAATGTAACATAAAGACTCTGTTCTGTGTATCTGTGTTATTTAAAGTCATGCTGTTTCATTTATTTTATATCAGCAGTGTAAAAAAAAGCCGCTACTATGATATTACACCATGCACACTGTCATCATGCCAGGATTTCATATTTCTAAGGAAATGACATCTTGTGGGTTAAAGTACAGGGGTTAACTTGACTCAAAGCACATCTCTCCAAAAGCATTTTTATTTGTAAATCTCTGAAGTAGTTTTACTGACTTGGCCAAATGTATGTAGAGACCTCAACTAGCCGGTCGATTCAGCTTTTTAACCACACTGCTGAAATTGTAAGATTTTTCACCTAGGACTCCTGCTGACTAGATGATGCTTTGGTGGTGGATCATTTGCAGCCCTCCAAAAATGCAATGACGCTAACATGGTAATGACATGATAGTGTGTTGGGATACTGTTCAAACTTACATGCCTCTTTATTAGCACCAATTGTACAGTTAGAGATTAGAGCAATTCTATTTTTCGTGTTGTTAATCCTCCTCTCTTTTATGAGTGGACACTTTCTGATCACAGAATACTATATGGATTTATATTTTTGTCTGAAACACTGTTTTTTCCCCCAGCATTAATATTACAGTGTTTAAAAACCAACAACACTGCTGCACCAGCTACGCTTACATATGTACTACACAAAAATACCATGTTATTACCACCTTAGTGTCATTGCAGTGCTGAGAACGGCCCACCACCCAAATAACAACTTGTCCTAAATATGGGGTATATATTTATTTATTTATTTATTTATTAGGATTTTAATGTCATGTCAAAATCCTAATGGATTTAATCCTTTGGTTACATTCATGACAGAAACGGTAGTTACTGGTTACACAAGAGATTCATCAGTTCACAAGTTTAATGTCAAACACAGTGGACATGGACAATTTTGTATCTCCAAGTCACCTCACTTGCATGTCTTTGGACTGTGGGAGGAAACCAGAGCTCCCAGAGGAAACCCTCACAGACACGGGAAGAACATGCAAACTCCACACAGAAAGGACCCGGACTGCTCTACCTGGGGATCAAACCCAGGACCTTCTTGCTGTGAGCAAGGACGGATTAAGGATAGTCTGGGCCCCTGGGCAAAGAGTTGCCCGGGGCCCCACCAGCACCCCCCACCCCACCCCGCGCGCCCCCCCCCTCCAAAAACATAAATAAATTAATACATTAAACAACCTGTCAATAACTAACCCTAACACAAGAATCTATTTTATATAAGTTTCTTTCTACTCTTCCTTCTTGCAAAGTCATCCACTAATTCATCAAAATTAAGCTGTCTGACCAAATCTGATTCAATGGCCAGAAGTGACGGTTTTGGCGCATCCTAATCCTGAATGAAATATGAAATATGGTAGCTTGCCTGGCAATTTGTAGGTCCCTAGAAAGTCAAGGAGCCATGGTAAACGACTTCTATGGAAGTCAAGGGCCCCATAGCAGGGGCCCTCGTGATCAAGGGCCCTCTAATGGTATGCCCTGCTCTTCTCTAGGGCCCCCTGGTAGGGGCTCTTATAACCAGGGCCCTCTAAAAATATGCCCCCCTCTTTCCTAGGACCCCTAATAGCCAGAAGTCGAAGTCAGAGCAGTGCCACAACGCCTCATCCATTTTCATAAGGGGCCCAAAAGCATGGCTAGGGCCCAAAAGCATGGCTAGGGCCCAAAAGCATGGCTAGGGGCCCCAAAAGCATGGCTAGGGCCCCCCAGAGGCCCTGGGGTCAAAGTCCCTAATAGTCAGAGGATCCTTAAAATAGAGGGCCCTCGGAAATAAAAATATATTGTATCATAAATGTTGATAGGCATCGCAAAATGTTTTGGGCCTGGGCGCTGGCCCCACTGGCCTCAGAGACGATCGCTCATCTGTTGCTGCTGTTTGAGTCGGTCATCTTCTAGACCTTCATCAGTGGTCAGAGGACGCTGCTCACGGGGTGCTGTTGGCTGGATATATTTTTGGTTGGTGGACTATTTTCAGTCCAGCAGTGACAGTGAGGTGTTTATAAACTCCAGCAGATACCAGCACAACACACAATAACACACCACCACCATGTCAGTGTCACAGAAACAGGACTACAGTCAGTAATTGTAGAACTACAAAGTGCTTCTATATGGTAAGTGGAGCTGATAAAATGGACAGCGAGTGTAGAAACAAGGAGGTGGTTTTAATGTTATGGCTGATCTGTGTATTAAGTTCATGATTTAAAAGTAAAATAATGGAAATTTAACACACAAAAACATCTAATTCTAATTATTCTTTTGTTCAGTGACATGGGCAGGTCGAAGTGGCTACTTAAGAGAATAAATAATGAAAAATGAGACCACAAAATCCGCAGTTTGTTGTTGGTTTCTGTTTACTGTTCGGTCCTGATGATCAGTTCTCTGTTACACCGCCGTTAAACGTATTCAGTGCTGCGTGCGCGTGTCAGGCTCAAATGTCAGAGCTCGAGCTTCCCGCCCTACTGTAATTAGGCGCTCGCGCAGTGTCTCAGAGCAGAGCAGAGCGCGAGGATGTCTAGTGCGCGAGCGCAGCCGTTAGGAGTGTGACGAAGAGTCTGACAGAAATACGTCCAGGAGTGGAATTTATTACATTATTACAAATAAAAGAGCTTTAAACTTCACTTTTTGGTAAACTAAAAGAGACACTTTGTTTTAAAGTGAAAATAGGAATATTTTGAGGTGTCAAGTGACCGCTGAAGACGGAGCTGAGGAGATTCTACTGTCCGAACGGTGAGCGTTTCTCTGAGAGGAATTCTAGTGTGTTGTTTTAATTACACTATGTTTAACTAGAATAGTACTGGGCTATGTTATAAAATGACATTAATATCACGGTAAAGTGTCAAAGTAACCCATCTATAACACATATGCCCATATTTGTGCAAACCATATATGAAACCTATTAGAAATAGTAGCAATTTCATATATTAACATGTATATGTGGCCCATAGAAATGTGTATGCTCATGTATGTGTAATACATTTTTTGACATATATAAAAAATATACATGAATGTTTGGCATACAGCTTTTTTATATGTGTGTGTGTGTGTGTATATATATATGTTACATTTTACATTTACATTTTCAGCATTTAGCAGACGCCTTTATCCAAAGCGACTTACATTACAGTTACAGTCTGAGCAACTGAGGGTTAAGGGCCTTGTTCAAGCTTGAACCTTTGGATTACTAGTCCTGTGCCTTAACCACTAGGCTACGGCTTGCCTAGTGGTGTATATACAGTCTGAGCAATTGTGGGTTAAGGGCCTTGCTCAAGGGCCCAACAGCAGCAACCTGGCAGTGGTGGGGCTTGAACCAGCGACCCTCTGATCGCTGGTTCAGTACCTTAACCACTAGGCTACAGTTTAATGTATGTACATGCACATTTTATTATGGGTATTTCGTATATGGTATAAACTTAAATCCAGAGGATACATGTACGTTATAATAATATGTATGGAAAAACCATTATTGCTATAGGGGCATATATGTCAGATTTCACATTTCCATGGGAAACTTTCTGTCATCCTCGTTGAACAACCCACAGTAACATCAACGTCCTCCATACATTACATACAAACAAAAAGGTCACATATTGTTACATATACAGTACAGGCCAAAAGTTTGGACACCAGCCAAAAGTTTGGACACACCTTCTCTTCAATGTTTTTTCTTGATTATTTTTATTTTCTACATTGTAGATTAATACTGAAGACATCCAAACTATGAAGAATTATGTAGTGAACCAAAAAGTGTTAAACAAACCAGAATATGTTTTATATTTTACCAACTCTACCTCTGCACAACCCAACTGATGGTCTCAAACACATTAAAAAAGCAACAAATTCCAAAAATTCACTCTAGACAAGGCACAAACATTCATTGAAAACCGTTCCAGGTGGAAACCTAATAAAGCTGGTTGAGAAAATTTCAAAGAGTGTGCAAATCTGTCATTAAAGCAAAAGATGGCTACTTTAAAGAATCTAAAATATAAAACATATTCTGGTTTGTTTAACACTTTTTTGTTTACTACATAATTCCATATGTGTTCCTTCATAGTCTGGATGTCTTTAGTATTAATCTACAATGTAGAACATTTAAAAAAATTAAGAAAAACCACAGGAATGAGAAGGTGTGTCCAAACTTTTGGCCTGTACTGTACATGTACAGTACAGTTGTGCTTTAAAATTGTAGGGTTTTGTATGAATTTAAGTGATCTTACGTTACTCAGACATTGGTTTTATTTTTCTTCACTTATTAACTGGCAGTTTACTTGGCATTCTAATCTATATTGGTGTAAACTGTTGTAATACCCATTTAACTTTATACATATAGCAGTGTTATTCGGCACTTAGGGTGCACTGATGTCCGTCCTCCAATGGTTAGGCTTCTGCATTTGTGAGCCCAGCCCTGTAACGGCGGCCTGGCTGTAACCCATACGGCACACAAAGTCACAAATAATTTTATATCAGTCATTAGTGTCAGATAATGACAGTAACAACATATCGGGGCGCTCGGGTGGTGCACTGGTCTATTATGCTAGTTCACTACTTACAGGCCAGGCGTTTACACAGACATAATTGGCTGTGTTCGGAGACGGGGTGGATCGGTGCCCTGACGAGGATATTCTCGCCTTGCGCCCAGTGTTTTCTGGTGGAACTGGACCCGCTGTGATCCTGACCAGAAGATACAGTTGAGATTGTATGCCAGCAGTATGTTTACCACTGCCTTATCACCTTTTCTATTAATTGCACTTTGTAATGGTTTGTGAATCAATACGTTGCAATTTTACAAGTGGAATCTTTCCCGTTTGATACGAGACTGCTCAACAGTCCCTGGTCGAGAGCATGCTGAATATCTGGACCTGTCGGTGACTCCAAATTCTGTAGTGTGAAAAGTGTTATGACTAGCATTGAGTGTGGTCCAGCTACAGTCAATGAGAAAGCAAGATACGGAGTGAGGGAGGAGCTGGATGTCAGCAAGCAGTTTGGTTTTATCAGAATACATTGGCTTACACACAAGCTTTACATTATTTGTAACTTCCACGCCAAACCATAATACTCATGTTTACATTGCAAAAATATCTATTTACCCCCAGCTCTCTCTGCAGAACAGATAATCCCTGCTGGCTGTGTATCCCAACCCACTCCTTCCCCCATATTCTTCTCTTTCCCCCTTTGTTTTTTTTTTTTTTTGCTGTATATCAGTGCACAAACAACCTGGATCATTTCTTGGATGGGGAAAACCCTAGCTCACTCCTGGTATCACGTCATCCCCCTTGTTATTTCTCACGTGTGTTTTCGGGACGAAATGTAGTGTAAAGACCAGACAGAATCCTCCTGGTGAAAGATCCTAGGTGTGACCCCCATCACCGATCAGTGATGTAGAGTGCAAACATCAACGACTTAAAGATTCCCGATTACAAAAGGATCAGGGGATCAAGAAACAAGTGGTTTCCGGCCTTGCCTTACATGGACTGAGATTTCTTCATGTCATGAATCACTGCACACTGTTATGTATCTTATATGCTTAAGGACCGAAGCTGTTTGCCGTTTTGCATCGGGAGATCTGACAATTCTCTCATAAAGTAGTGAGTGATGATTTTTGTTGGCAAAGACTGAGCCTGTGGTGGATCCACTTTTTATACCTAACTATGATACCCTCACCTGTTACCAATCTTCCCATGGATTGTTGATCATTTAAAAAAAAAGGTGTAACTTTGTGTTGCAAAACTGCAACAACTAGTATCTACTAACAAGGGTAACTAGGAGAGGTTATGCAATACATTGGTAAACGTCTCTGTCCCAACTTATTTTGAGTGTGTTGTAGGCATCAAATTATACATTAGGTTATTTGGTCAGTGATAACAGTGGAAATCTTTTCTTTGTGCTTTTGTCAGTTAGATAAAGGCTCAAGGTGAATTGACAAATGACATTTGTATTTTTATTGCATCTTAAAAATGTCCCAGCCTTAAATGAGCAATTCAATTAATAAAAGATTTATAGGCTTATGAAATGGTATTGTGGTATAAAACGGTGCAGCTTATCTGTATTAGATTAGACAGACCTGTTTTACACAGTTTACATTTGGCTTTACTTTCCTTGCTGAAAGTTGTCACACGTAAGAGAACAGGGAGCTGAAAGTGATTAAAAAATGCTAAGCAAATATGGGTTATATTGGTCCAAGACAATAACAATATTTTACTCAGGATTCTCATGCTTGCAAAGAAGATGTTGACATTTAAGGTGAATGTTAGGGACAGGGTTTGCATTATTACCTTGCATTATAAGATAGTGTCATTAAGCATAAAACCATGCCAGGTTTATTTTTCTTTCTTGCTCTGGTAGAAATAAATGCAAGTTTCTAAGCACAGCGCAGTTAGGAATGATGTGATGAATGCTATGTATGGTGTGTGCATGTGCAGTAGCACCAAGGTGTTTGAGTGGTCAAAGCTTATAACACAGACATGCTACTAATCTTTATGTTTAGGTACTGTCTCGCTCCACTTGTCTGCTTGTTGTCACAGTGTCTGTATCCGTGACCTCTACTCTCTTCAAAACACCACTGTAGATGAGCGAAGAACTAAAAGGGAAAAATGAAAATCATAATGACTTAAAACTTGAGATGTTATAGGATAGGTGTTATTAATTTTCAATGCTTACACAGCATGTGATGTTACCTGTGCAGCATTTAGTGATTTTAAAAGAGAAATGTGTCCTTACAGTAACCGTACAACAGTTTAAATAACTTAATATTTCTGTTAATATCTAAACAATTCTAATTCTGTTCACTGTGGGCATATTTGTCATCTGCATTAATGTCTCAAATATGATCATGGATAAAGACCTGAGCGATTTTGATTGAGGGCCAAATCATTGTGAAAAGACGACAGGGTTGAAACATCTCAACCCTTGTGTTTCGTTGACGTTGATTTATTGCCTCCTTGTTTTTGGGGTCTGGCAGATGCTCTAATACTAGACATGCATCAGTCATAAATATTTGTTTAATTCCTTGAATTCAAAAAAGTGCTGAATCAAAACTGCTAAATCAAGTGCTCAATCCAAAAAACTATTTTTAGTTGACATTTTCCTAATACTCTGCCAGTATCCAATGTGTGTTTGATAAAATCATAAAGCACTTTTCATGTGTCTGAATAAGATGCTCCTCTTGACTGTGGTCCACCCATCAGATCCAGAACAATCAAAACCTTTTTAAATCATTATAAAATGTAGTACTTTAGGGCGGCAAAGTGGGTCATTGGGTAGCGCTGTCGTCTCACAGCAAGAAGGTCCTGGGTTTGATTCCCAGGCGGAGTGGTCTGGGTCCTTTCTTTGTGGAGTTTATGTTCTCTCTGTGTCTGCGGAGGTTTGCTCTCACAGCTTTAAAGACATGCATTCAGCTTAACTGGAGCTAGTAAAACTGCCCTGAATATGTGTGAAGGTCTTTCCTACCTTTCATCCAGTAAATCGGACTCACTGGAGCCCTGATTGGATAAAGCAGTGGTAAAACAGACAATGAATGAATAAATAATATTAAAGATATGTAATATTGTGTTAAGCAAAAAATAAATAATGAAGAAGCCAAGCATTAGTTTACTTTTGTAGTTAAATAAGTAAAGAAAAAAAACAAATGTATGAGTGTGCTTTCTTTACAGTGAGATAATTTATGACAGGGTAACATACAGATCATTCCAAGTAACCAGAGGGCAAAAGTTTACTTACTTACCTATCATGTTATTTATAGTGATCCAGTTTTAGTCATCCAATAGGCAGAAATCAGCTTTGCTCCATTGGATAACCTTATTGCCCAAAGTGCTACTCCTTCCTAACTCTCTGCTATCTTCTTGCCCTCTCCTTGTGCCCTCTGTGCCCTGCTACATGTTTCTGCTGCTGTATGATCCATCACCTACAGCACAATCTCCAGTATCTCATGGCTAATAGAGGACAGCACAGTTTTATCGAGTAAACAGACTTGTGCCTGGATGGGACATCTCAGCTAAGAATGTGTATAGTCTGAGTGCAAATATGTGGTTTTTATGGTCAGCTAGAATGGAAACATTCAGTCAGAATGTCTGGTGAATAAGACTTTCTGAATATTAACACTGGTATAATCATTTGCTTGTTTAAATTGCTCTGGATATTTTGCTGTGAATTTCAGGTAATTTTTATGATCTTTTTTGTTTCTCAGGAAAGGATAATAAAACTTACACACTAGTTGCTGTATAAAATATCAACAAGTATATTTGAGTAATATCAGCTTACTTAACTAGGCAGTTACACTAACAGAAAGCTGAGATAACTAAAGGAACTGGTGATCATTTTCATGCCACTCGCTAACCTTTTTTCCTACCTATGATACACAGTATGATGTGAAGTTCTTGTCCAAAAAGATTGCTAAGGCCTTTTGGGTGACTGTTAGTGAGGGCACGAGTGTGTGTATGTAAAACATTAACATAAAAGCTTTGAGAAAGCCGCTCAGGTGGCGCAGAGGTAAAAAGAGACGCGCTGCAACCAGGGCTGGATTCTGAGAACGTGGTATCGAATCCAGCCTTGCTTTACCGGTTCGAAGCTGGGTGGCTATGTGAGCAACGATTGGCCGGTCGCTCATATGGGGGGTGGGACAAAGAACCGGATACGGGTCTCTCTCTGTCAGAATGCGATTACGTTCTCTGCCGGCTGATTGGAGGCGCCTGCACAGAGATGAGAGAGGGTGCCCTTAGGGTGTGTCTCTCCGCATGCAACGCTGGGTGGCGCCAAACTCGTCAATGTGTGGGTGGCAAAGATGCATCTGGCTGCTGCTCGTGTTTCGGAGGGGATACGGGTTAGCTTCAATCACCTCCGTCGGGGCAGGGTTCGGCATAGACAGAGAGGAAGCACGATGCTAATTGAACAATTGGATGCGCTAAAAGGGGAGAAAAAGGGGTAAAAAAAAATAAAAATAATAATAAATAAAAAGCTTTGAGAAAATGAAAAGGGGGAAGTGTGTATATTTGATATTGAGTGTTTACAAAATGCTCAAAACATATTTTGTAATAGCTCAGACTTGTACAAAATGTGCAATTCTGGGAATTTAAGTGCTTTTATTGTTTAAAATTAATGTATTGATAAAATACATTACATTTATTGACGTTTTATTGCAACCCTTGAAAAAATGCACCTGAGTTCATTGAAGGTAGCGAAATATTTATGGTTAATGAATGCTTGATAAAGAAAATGCCCCACTCTGTAATGAAGCGCTGTAGTGTTGTGGCCTTTTCACCCCCCCGTTATTTCACACCATGTTAATGACTAATGAAGCAAGAATTTAGCCATATTTGCTGGCTGGCTGTGAACTCTATAGAAGACAATTTAAAAGGCAGAGAGGGTAAAAAAACAAAAGAGGGGTGAATGTGAGAAAGAAGGATATGCTTTTAAAACAGGCTGAAACTGGCAGTCCTCCACAATCTGACCTTTTGTTCCGAAACAAACAGATGCGAAAAGGAGTCGGTACGAAAGAGTCTGTGTTTGAGGACAAAAGGAAGGACCTGAATAGGACAGCAGCTGATAGAGAAGCGTTGAAATGGACAGCGATGCCTAAAATGGTTGAGCATTCAGTTAGGCTTTAACACGCGTGCACAAATGCTCACACACAGACACACACAGACACACGCCTCCCATGGTGATGCTCAACCTCTAACATATTAACATGACTCTCTGGTCTCCACATCACAGGGCTGCTGTGGAGGAGCTCTCATCTCCCACTGTGCAGACTGCTGCAGAGTCAGTGAACCTGAACTGGTGATTGGAGATCAGACGCCAGTGTTACCCCTCACAACACACACTTCCACTGGGCTGAGGGAGTCATAATGGCTGGTCTCTGTTCAGTCTGGATGGAAGTGATGGGGATGCTGCTGCTCTTTTGTCTGGCTGCCGTGGACTGCATGAAGGAAAGTGTCCCCAGGGTCAAACTCGGCTATAAAGGTAGGCGTCGACACCTACTGGTTTGTGTTTCTAGTAACTAAAATTATGATTATTTATCGTGACAATAAATGGAGGGAGTGGCTTTAGCCGAACTGACATTTGAACTAGCCATAGTGTTGTTTATTATGAACTTACAAACTTATAAAACTTATAAAGTTTTATGTTGCCTAGAAATTGCATATACATTCAGTCAAACTTTAGAAAACTTTTAAGTAGTGAACCATAAATTGTGGAAATATTTTGAAACAAGACAACAAATCATGACCAAGCACAATTATTAAATAATTAAGTACAATTATTAAAAGGACAAGTATTAAAAAATTAATTAAATAATTAAATGGTTGTAGCAGTAATGCCTATCTTTTGCTCTTTAGTGTGACAGGGTTTTAAATATTACATGTATAACATGTAGCTTTAAATGCCTTTCCCATATTGTTTAGTTGTTTTATGTATTTCTGTAGTCATTTATTTCTGCTTAACTGCTTACATCATGTTATACCATAACAGGCTTCTGCCAAGTTGTTGATGATCAGTCCAAGGCTTGAGCTAAAAAAAATCAAGCATTTTTGTGCACTAAGAATCAGTCGGCTCGCCTTGAGTTTTTATTGGCAGTAAAAATTGTTTAAATGTGTCTTCAGCACATGAACCACACGCTCTAATATATGTATTATAGGAGCAGCTAGAGGCCAGATAAACATGTGTGACGCTGTTAAATAAATCTTCATGAGGCATAAGAAAAACCAAATTAAAAAGTAACTGGTCACTGACACATCCTGGCTACGGGTAGTTGAGTTTAAGAGAGTGTTGTGTTAGTGTTTGTGAAAAGGGAGTTTATGTCTACTCTTTAAATCTTTGCTCGTTCAAGCCAAGCCCAACACTGTTATGATACCCAAAAAGCCGTCATCACTGACTAAATAAGCACTTCCAAAACATCTGCAACTTTTTTTGTCCTCGGACATTTTTTGTTTTTGCACTAAAGACTTTGGAAACATCAGACCCACAAATCATCACACCTAAAGAGCAGTCACGTGTGTGTGCATGCACTAGGAAAACAAATCCTGAAAGAAGAGATAAAAACAAATACTCATGTTTTAACGTGGCTCTATTTCTTTTTGACTAAAGATCACACTGATGTTGAAAAACGCAGAGGCTTTAACAGACAGAAGTGAACATGCAGGGTCCCTAACTGTTACTTTTACACACTTTGTCAACCTTTTTTCAGTCATTACATTCAGACATTAGTTTCTAGTTGCATCTTTATTAGAGTTTATTTGCCCAAATTAGGCGCTCGGGTGGCGTAGCAGTAAATTAAGCTAGCCCATTACCACTTGGATCCAGGGTTTAAATCGTCAACTGTGCTGGGCTATGTTTGAGAAGGGTGGTGGGGTGGCCAGGGCCCTGGCAATGGGGTGTGGTCATGTCTGGGATGTGTTGCTGTGTTGCACCAAATGATTTTGGGCAAAAGGGACCCACGTGACCTCTGTCAACAATAAAGCGTGCTAAAACATGAAAAACTGCCCAACTTATAATAGTATATAGCATAGCCCATGATCTAAAAATGGCAGGGGTAGCTCAGCGGTTAAGAAACTGGACTAGTAATCATTAGGATGCTGGGTCAAGCCCCACCACCATCAAGTTGCCACTTTTGGGCCCCTGAGCATAGCCCTTGACTGTCAATTGTGCAAACTGTATTTACTTATAATTGTAAGTCGCTTTGCTGATGCTGTGGGTGACACATGGTTAAATATCTGTGCAAAGCAGTTTGAATTCTCCCGTTTTAAAATAGAATTCAAACTACAGAGGTGTTACGGAGAAAACAAGCAATTGTAGAGTAGCATCTAAGGAAGCACGCATATTGGATATTATGTGATGTTCTGTATTCAGACTTTGCACAAAAGTTAGCATTTACGGCCTTAAACAAACACAGGGATTGACTAGAGCACGAGGCCGAACCGAGGACCATTGAGTGGAAGCAAGAGGTTGAGTCTCCTGAGGGTTAGCCACAGATAGGCTGTTGTGCTACAGCACTAAGCCCTGATCTTTCAGCAGAGCTCAGACACGACACTGTTTGTAGAGTGGGTTAGTGAGGGCTGGGTTAGGGCTAGCAGAATGAAGGTGTATTATGGGTCCCTTTTGTACAAATATTGATTGTGGGTAACCTATCCGAGACCCTGACACCATAAGAAAATAATGACTGCTTCAATCTTGCAGAGGATTCAGTTCTTTTCTTTGAACACTCACACACAAGGCACGGCCATGCTTAAACAGGATGTGGGCTCACCGAATCCCTGCTACAGGCTGAGCACTTCATTTCAGAAAGATAGACGGGAATAAATTAAGACTAGAATGTACGGCGTTCCACGAAAACTGGAAATGAGAGCAAACGACAGGAAGACACAGAATTGAAAGAATGCACTTGGAAACACATTTTAGTCTTTAAATGGTTTTTATTTGAGATTAGACCAAGTTCAAGAGGTAGCGTGATCTCATGCTATCACAAGCCTGCAGAGAGTTCATACTTAAACCGAGCATACCAGACAGGTCCGAATTTTGACGGCTCTGCATCTGTATGAAAGATGTGGTCACGCTTAAACCTGCGGTAAAGCTTTTGCTTATAGAAAGCGTCTGAGTATTCGTATGTATGTTGTCTATCATGTGTGAAGGTGAGCATGTGTAATCACTTAGTGCTGTTTTGCCTGTCCTTACCGAGTTTGTTTCTGTCATAGCTGACTTTGATGCTAACTGGAGATCTTACACAGGTTTAATCCAACATGTTTCTTCCCTCGGGGAGTGTCAGGGGGGAAACACGAGGCCTGTGTTCTCTAAATGACCTATCAGGTTGATGTGTAGCGTGTTAAAGCATGAGGAGCAACAGACAGATCAGGATCCAGTAAATAGCTAAGCTCTGATTTCATAGATTTGCTTTGACTGTATTAGTCAGGCACCGTGTGAGCCAAATGAACTGGAAAAATCGAAGAAATGCTGGAAGGCTAAAGTCTGAGCACCTACCACGTCCTGCCAGGTTTCTGTCTAAAACAAACAAAAAGGTTTAACATATTGTCTTCAAATAAAATTTGCTATGTAAAGTGTGAAGAAGAATTCCTAAATGGCTAAAGTTAATCAGCTTATTGATTATAGGACACATTCGTATCTGTACACCTATTCACACCTGTAAATGATTGATCTTCCTCTCCCTGTTGAAATCTGTATTTGTTGAAATGGTGCCTTGGTGACAGTACAGCACACATACCTGCTGATGTGATGCCATTGTTTAGGCCATGTTAATGAGTCTTAAGAAATATTTATGTCTTTATAACTGCATAGTCACAGCTCCACATGTCCTAATAGTTGTTTATTAGGATTTTAACGTCATGTTTTACACTTTGGTTACGTTCATGACTTGTTACACAAGATTCATCAGTCATGATTCATCAGTCACCCACGCAGACACGGGGAGAACATGCAAAGGACCCGGACCGCCCCACCTGGGGATCGAACCCAGGACCTTCTTACTGTGAGGCGTCAGTGCTACCCACTTAGCCCCCCCCCAATTATTAGGTGTGTAAAACCAGACTTAATTGCAATGGAGGACCATTCCCAACTAAATTTGTACATTTTTGGCTAGACCTTTTTCACTTTGCAAAGCAAGGCAATGTCTCTGATGTGACAGAGCTCTTATAACACTGGGCTTTCTTTAAATAAGCTATACATTTACCTGATAAAGATTGTCCAGTACTGATTATAGCCATGTCCAGTAGAGAAAAAGGTTTGGACAGGTAGGGCAGGTTGTCACTAGGGTCTACTTGTGCCTAGCCCTTGACTATGTTGATACACATTTTTCAAAAGGCTTTTTGTTTACTACATCATTTGGAATAACAGTGGTAATAATTTAGATGAAAGTTTTGAATGTACCTAACAGCTGCATGGAATTATCAAATAAAATGCACTTGGTGATTTTGCTAACTAAATCTTTGATTATTGATTATCAGCATAGATTATTTGTGTTGATTGTCTATTACTTTAATTTTAAAAAAATCCCATTTTTTTATCTTCATGCAGGATTGTGTACTTGTTTTCGTCTACATTGGTAACTGTTGTTTTCTTTTGCAGAGCTGGTTCGCTCTGGCAGTTTGGTGTCATTTGTGGGCTCAAACGAGGGAACACAATTTCAGACATTCCTGTTAGATGAGGAGAAGAGCAGACTCCTTCTAGGGGCAAAAGATCACATTTACCTACTGGACCCAGACAACATCAATAAGAACCCCAGAAAGGTACCCTCACAAAGAAAGCATGCACACTTCCACACATAATCAGCATAACAGCGGTATTTCTTTAACTGTCATTTTAACTGTGTCCTCCGAGTCTGAAATGAAGAATTTTTTCCATTAAATCATCCAGAAAAAAAGCACACGCAGCATCTCTTAGTTGCACAAACTAGAAGACGATCTGTTAAACATTCGGCCTGGATAAGAATTTGTTCTTTTGCATGACACACAGTAAGGATTGAGTACTGACTTACATAAGGCATGTGTAGTTATTTAGAGGGGTGGGATGGAATATTTAAGCCATTAGTCATTATTTCACTTGCTATAACATCATCTCCTTTTCTGGATGTGCACACGCTTGAAAAGAAGATTTTGTGTCTAGAAGTAAATAGATTTGCGATGAGTTTACAGAAATGCTAAATGTTTACATGCACTGACAGGCACCGTGTGGCTGTTCTGTCTTTTGTCAGAATCTGTAGATCTCTTTATTTTAACTGTTCTGAATAAGCACTTTCATCAAACATTTTATCATGGTCAGGGTCACTGTGGGTCCACAAGGAAGCAATGGGCACAAAGCAGAAATACCCTGGACAGGGCGCCAGTCCATTACAGGACCATTAACCCCTTGTATAGATGCCTGGCCAGCTGATACCACAGATTATGGCAGTCTAGCGTAATAGCCGACCGTTCCGATAAGATACACTAAAGTATGAGTCCTTTTATACTCAGGTTTCCAGTTTGTTGAGGCAGTGATGCAAGAAATATAATGCTAAATGGCAAATATAAAACATTCAAAATAACAAAAGGCCGATCTGATTGCTAGATGAGCAATACCTATCTATGTATTACGCTGGCGTCATTCTTTCATTTTCATGCTTTACCGCTACTTTGACCTGGTTGGGCTCATGGTGGGATGCTGTAACACATCCTGGCCTGCACCAATAGCTCTGTTAGGGATTCAGACCTTGCATTCCAGCAGTAGTGGGCTATCACAATTTACCCATGCACCGACTGAGCACTACAAAATGACTTATGTTTGGTTAATCATTCTGGGTTCGGTAAATAAATCACTGTGTATTTTTGTGCTGCTGATGCAGAAACTGCGCCAAGCACATAGACCTTAAAGCAGATGCTCAAAATTTCACTTAAGCTTTGTAGATCCTGTTAATAAATAAGCCTGTACATTTTACAAGGTGTTAAGTTGGCACGCGATCTAACAATCAGTGCCTGAATATGCAGAAAAAAAAGTGTCTGGACTTTTAGTACTAATGCAGGAGTGTTAAATGTGTCGAGTGCAAATATGTTTTTAGCTTAAAAATACCAGTAAGCATGGTGTAATTTATTCACATTGTGTGTGTGTGTGTGTGTGTGTGTGGAAGTGCTTGTGCATAATTTCCTCATGTTAACCAGAAGGAACACAACACATTTGTGTCAGATCTAGATATTCCCACGACATTATTCTATAGAGCCATTGAGCTTCTCTGGATTCCACTGACCCCATCTTCTTACACCTGCCAATCACTTTCACTATGACAACATGGGATGCCACTGCTATAATAGATCTGTGACAGTCACATCTCAGCAGTAGGCACACACAGGCTTCGCATTGTGTAGTTATGATGCAGAATTTATTAGACGGATTCCTGTTAGACTATCCTGCTGAATACTGGACATGAGCATACTCATGTGTCTTTCGTATTTATAAACACAGCCTGGGATTTGACCTCTCACTAGCATCTAGGCTCAGCCACACACGCCCATGTCAGTAAATCACTCATAAAAACTGTGTATATTTTTGTGTTTACAGAGTGCAAAGGAATAGTCAGCGGACCACGTTCATACGATTATATTTTCTTCCCCCGCTTTGTGCAGCTACACAAATGTGAGAGACAGAAAAATGTACTCCACCCTGACCTATCAAAAAGACCAGACACAGCTGCATTTACCGAGAGCAGATGGCAGCCAGCCATCTCGTCTATTCCCTCTTTGAACTCTTTGTGCTAGTTTTTTAGCTTGTTCCGCTGTATGTGTTTGGTTGGTGCACGTAGCTGTGAGTTCTGGAACTTGTGGTCGTGCGCTCTATTTACCTTTGAAAGGCCCGGTCATGCCTTTCAAACCGTGTATAAGTCATGGAGGTTTGTGTGCTACGTTTCCAGGCTTAATCGACAAAACCGTTTATGTGTCTAATCTCATACCATCACATACATGCTTAGGTGTGTGTGTGAGAGAGAGAGAGAGAGAGAGAGAGAGAGAGAGAAAGAGGAACTGTTGGGGGCTCTCTAGCTCTTGTCAGAGTGTGTTAGGAGGTGCAGCTTCAAAGCGTGGCAGTGTGAATTCATCTCACAAGCGTTCTCGATTTTATGTAGAGACAGCTTTTGGGGGTCAAGGTTAGAGGTTGGCTCTGAATATGTGTGTGCACAGATAGGATCAAGTGTCTTGACTGTTTAGATTCAGTTTTAAAATGAATTTGCTTGTAAGACTGTAGAAAACAGAAATTATGTTAGTTCAACGATTAACAGCAAATTTCTTTACATACATACTCAATGCAAACTCTAGTTTATAGAGTACAGACCAAGGCAATGCAGGCGCACGCGTCAACCAGGGGAATAACATTTGCTTTGTGTCTTCATAATGTAAACTGAAAAAAAGAAAAGCTAATTTAAGAAAAAGAATTGCAGATGTTTATGCTGACATAAACCTGACTCCAACTTTGCTTTGATTCTGAAGTCAGTGGCGATTTCTCTAAGACTGTAAGGGAAGCTCAGCTTCCCCTAAAATGTCAAAAATTAAATGGTCAAATATGTACAGTTGTGTTAACATTTCATTGACTACAAACGTTCATCTCGAAGACGAGTTCGTTCAGAATCAGCTACTTCTCATACTTTCCCTCAGCGTCGATGCATTTGCCCGCAGAAGCTGAGCGTCTCTTCACTTCTATGGGGCTGCATGGGTTTTTTTTTTTTCATTGCTTCGAAACTCGCCGGTCATTGGATAAATGCCGCGATTTTGTCCCGCCCCCGGACGCTGAGCGTCTCTGGGGGTGAATGGAGCTGTGGGCGGGTCTGGACGCTGAGCTTCTGCAAGATGATTGGAGGATCAGTCGAAAGGCTGAATCCCGTTTTGATTGACAGCTATCACTGGGAGCTTCAGTCCCATCGCAGATTTTGCGAGTGAAGTCGAAAGACGAACTGCGACCCATTTCAGGACATTTTCTTGAAAAGGAACGGAGGGCAGAATTTATGCATAAATAAATGGACAAATTTTACAACGTAAGCCGACAATGAGCTTCCCCTCTTTGAAAGACCAGCAGCCGCCACTGTCTGAAGTGTAGTATATACTGTGCACAGTATGAACTTTTACAGTCACACGCAGAGTGAGAGGCACAAAAGCCTCAGTGACTGCAATTATTTTCAAATACATCTCCTGTTAGTAGTCTCCAATGAACCTGACTGCATGTTTTTGGACTGTGGGAGGAAACCGGAGCTCCCGGAGGAAACCCACGCAGACACGGGGAGAACATGCAAACTAGAAGGGCCCCGGACTGCCCCGCCTGGGGATCGAACCCAGGACCTTCTTGCATGTGAGGCGACAGTGCTACCCACCGAGCCACCGTGCCGCACAGAAATGTAACTCATTTTGAAAATGTTAGTTCACACTAAATCATGACTCATTTTCTTTGGGGTGCTCAGATGGTGCAGCGGTAAATTACGCTCGGATCCAGGGTTTGTATCTCCAGCTGTGCTATCGGCCTGTTGTGCATCTACATACAGACATGGATAGCTATGTCTAAGGTTGGGGGGCTGAGATGTACTGCGGTCCTGTCCGGGGTGTGGTACTGCATTTCGTCTACTGATTCCAGGAAAGCCAGACACACTGTGACCTTGTTTGGGATAAAGCGGTAGTAAAACATACATTTTTTTATTTTTTTTATCTTTGGCTAAAATGAAATGGCATTTTTACTACCAGAGCTCTCACTGGTCTAGTATTTGTTTCAGGTTGTATACAGTTACCAAAAATGTATTTTTTACATGTCGCTCTCTCTTTGTGTGTGTGTGTGTGTGTGTGTGTGTGTGTGTGTGTGTGTGTGTGTGTTATTTTATTCAGCTTAGCTGGCCAGCTCCGAAAGACAGGGTGGATACGTGCATCCTAGCTGGAAAAAACCCTGTGGTGAGTTCAAGTTTCAACAACTAGACGATGTTTCTTTTCTTTTTTTCTTGTTAACCTGCATGCAGCAGACAGTCCACTTCCACTCTACACACACCCTTATTATGTTTCATTTTATTTTTACTCAAATATTCACTTGATTTTTGCTCCTTGTCTGTTTTTCTTTATGTCTTAGACCGAATGTGCCAATTTCATTCGAGTTCTGCATAACTATAACCGTACCCATATCTACGCATGCGGCACTGGAGCCTTTCATCCTACCTGTGCGTTCCTGGAGGTCAGAGGCCACAAAGAGGTAAGACGTCAGGTTAGGAATACTGACACCCACAAACAGAAGTTAAACTGAAGAAAGAGAGCAAAATAAAAAACCTAAAAAGTTGTAGGTTAAGAAAGTGTGAATGCTCCCAGACAGGTGTACTATATCACCGCTTCCCAACCTTTTTTGCACCACGGACCGGTTTCATATAAACAACTATACTGCTCACAAATGAGCCTTTTTTTGCTGCGACTAGATGCTGCTTCCACCTGGGGGTGATATGAGACAATAAACACCCATGTGTTGGAAATAAAAGCAGTGTTTTCATTGCTGATATCGCGATCTCTAATTATTTATTCTTGCTGTGCGGCCCGGTAATAAATGACCCATGGACCGGTTGCTGCCAAGCTTTGTGGCATGTATAAGAATGCTGAGCAGGTCCACTTGACCTTGATTTTGGAACAAGAAAGCAAAGGGAAAATTCTGATGTAGAGTATGGTAAAAAAATGGACTTATCTAATTATGAAACTATAAAACTAACTATAAAATGTTATAATAACCTATATATAACTTATGCCAAGCCTTACTTTAGCGGTTCTGGTAACATGTGGTGGCTAAAAATCTTACTGAAAGGTTTTATATTATATTAGTCTTTCTTTTAATTTGTCATCCGACTGCATAGTGCATTCTATCATCCATAAATTCATGGAAATTTCCTACAGATGAGTTGTTAGTGTGTAAAGCCTGTTATGTGTAGTAACTTTGCTTTCTGTGTGCTTCGTGAGGTAAAGGGCAACGGGCTTCACTTGATCAGCAGCAGTATTGAGTCAGGCAGGCTGAAATGCCCTTTTGACCCCCACCAGCCTTTTGCGTCAGTGCTCACCGGTGAGTCTGAGCTTCGTATTTTTATTCTTTTGCCACACACACACACACACACACACATACACACACACACACACACTTTTTCTACTGTTAGGATGCACTGCATCAACATCAGAACAGAGTGCAAGTCTGCCACACACTTACTCATTCACACCTACCTGGAAACCAAAGTATCTGAATGAAAGTGACACATAGGGGAACACATGCTAAACTCCTTCAAATTAAAATACAGTTAAACCCAGAGCTAAGATTTTAGACTGGGTTTTAGGAGCTGTGTGACATGGTGACACTACAGGCAGTGATGATCTTCCATGTGAGTTTTCGTTGGGTACTTAGGATCCCAAAAACATGCTGGTAAGTGACATTCTGGGTGTCAGCGTGGGTAAATGAGCGTGTGATGCCATTATGGCTGTTATGGCTTGGTGTGGTATGCTTTTAGAATATGCTCTGTACACACTGTGACCCTTCAATATAAGCAAGTAATAAAGAAGCCTTTTTAACAATAATATATTCATGATTAATAACAGCACTTGGGATGATCACGTCATAACAACAAACAAAATACCTACACAAACATCACCAGTAAAACAAAATCCCCATTATAATTGTTATAGTGTTTCCTTTTAGTTGACAGTAAAAAAAAAACCTGAATGTATTATTCTACAGTTCTGTACACAGCTTATTGCTACAAGGTTAACAAGTTTACATCCCAATACAAATCAGCATCACATTCTTTTCCAAGTTAGTCGGAAAGAGACTTTTATAACAACTGTTTCAATAACTTTAACTCAAGCCAAAGAGCACGGTGCTTTTTAGGAGTCGCTGTCAAATGAACAGTATTTACAAGTATACTGAAAGCTAGATGATCACTGTAGCCTTTAAAGGATGACTTGAAGTAACGAGACGGACATTAAAATTTTACTGGAGGGCAGGACAGTCTGCACTGGCATGAAGATACAAGCACTCCCTCCTCAAGATTTATACCACGATAGGCAAGTGGTATTCTAGGAGCCAAAAGAGCATGTGTGTGTGTGTGGCTTACACCGAAAGACTGGTACAGGCTTGAAAGCTTGACCCCCATAAAGAAGGGGTCCAGTGGTTGTGATATTTTGAGGGGGCATGCTGAAATGGTTTAGGTTCACTTGCCCTTCTACAGGGAGGGGTCACTGCAAAAATACACTCTGATCAGCATAATGAAACATAAAAAAGTACAAAATCTGTAAATAAATAAGCAGGTGATCATGTGTAATAGTGTGTATGTGTAATTATCTTTATGTATGCATTAAATCTTTTAATCGAGTGGTGATTCATGCAATAGATGTGATCTACTGTATTGTAAGGACATGATCTCAGGACAAGTTTTAGATCATTTACCTCAGTCTCAGTAGAGTTTTTATTCTGTCTGGCAGTCTGAATTATTTTGACTGTTCTCCAAGACCTGCACGTGTGCTATTTTCAAAACCACATTTCCAGACCCACAGAGCTTCTACAGAACTACCTGAGCTCAAAATAGTTTCTAGATGTAAGATTAGTTAATGTTTTGAAGCAACAAAGCATTGATGTTATGATAAAATTAGAATTAGCTCTTTGTTTTTAAGCAGTACTGTACATGCTTATGCATAACCATTATGCATTCATGTATTTTCCTCATTAAAATAAGGAGTGAGTGTTTTAGAGATTTAAGTATTATTAAGTATTAAACACATGCTGGTTAACAGATTGCTGAGGTAACGAGTAAATTATTTGTGCCTCAGTACCGAATATCAATAAATTTTCAGGGTGTCACACATCAAACACCAAAGAGAGCAAAAGAGTAAGAAGGGAGCATGGAAAAGGAGTAGAAAATAGTCTGGACCGTTATCTTTATGGGTCTATGAGTGGTCCTACGTTAGTTATAATAAATGCGTTCTGCCATTCTGCATATCTGATTCACTTTGATCGATATCTGTTTTCAGATCAGCATTTGTACGCTGGAACGGTGTCAGATTTCCTGGGAAAGGACAGCACATTTAGCCGCTCCCTGGGTCCTCCTCCAGACCAGCACTACATTCGTACGGACATATCAGAGGACTACTGGATCAACGGTCAGCATCAGCTACACAAGCACAACGACCAATTCAATGATGTTAATGACAAATACACAACTTCGGTGCATACCAAACCAAAAACAGTGTTACAGAGCACACTGACTCAAGCACCTGCTTCAGGTTTAGCTTTTCAAAATGTACATATAGTCCATGTGTGACTCCTGAAGTACTGAAGAACAAAGTGCATCCGAAGAAAGAGCGCTGGAACACACACTACACACTACAGTACATACATTTGCAGCACATTTACAGTTGTGACACAAGTCAGTACACAAGCTACTCAGTTAAGGGCTGAGGGCCTTGCTCAAAGGTCCAACAGTAGCACCTTGGCAGTGGCAGAGCTTAAACCAGCAACCTTCCGATGAATAGTCTAGTGCCCCGCTAGGCTACCACTGTCCACCACATAATAAAAATGTTTACAGTGCAAGCGTTGGTCACTTAAGGAACAACATATTAATGCTGCATAAACCCCCTTTGGGACTCAGAGCAGCCTTAGTGTTGTGCTTCAACTGTTAAATCCTGGTCAGGGTCGTGGCGGGCCTGGTGACACTGCGAAAGTATCCTGGACAGAGTGCCAATCCATCGCAGGGCTTCGTCCATTTCCCTTCAGACACAGCCAGTAATATCTGTGTGGATGCCCAGCTGGCCAGTAACACAGCATATCTATATTAAAGCTAGCTTCTGTTGTTAAATTAAGCTTAAGAAGATTAAAGTTATGCTACTGGCTGTGGTTTCCAAAAAGCTCCAGTTAACCAGGTTTGATCTCTCCCACTAGTTACTGCCTGGTAATTCTAGGTCCTTAGTTTAGCTTTAACATCCCCAAAGTCTGCCAGTAGGCAGATTTTATCATTTAGATTGACTTTAGACTTATGTGTTTTCTGAGGCTTCTTACCCACCTCCAATCTGACCAGTTTAAAAATGTCACTGAAGATAAATTAATAAAGAGTCATCTGTGTCGATGTCTTTCAACATCACATACGTACGTTAGCTATGTAAAACAGAAAAAAAATGGTCAGCTTTGCTCAGTTCCTGGCTCATAATGGCCTATAACCAGACAGATTTGGAAGGCTGCATGCCTAATAATTGAAAACAAAACAAGCTGAATTGCAAATGCACCGCATATTGCACAGACAAAGCGATTTCCTGTTATTTTTATGGTCTATTAGTGAGGTTAAAATAATAGAAAAAATAAAGCAGCCAAAACAAGTTTTACTCACCTCTAGAAATTGCCTGTGTGGAGTTTGGTATGTTCTTCCCATGCCCATACTACTGTTACTTTCCATATGTCAAAAACATGGCAGTGTGTTAGCTGATCTAAATTCGTAAGACTGTGAAGAGCTGCAATGGACTAGTGACCTGTTGATAACGTATTCCTCCTTGTCTTGTGCCCAGTATCTCCCTTACAAGCTCCAGATTCACCATTCCCTTCAGAAATAATAATTAAATAAATTAATTATTTTTAAAAATGTACTTTCTTACACAGAGTTTATCAGTGCAGGACATTTTTGCCCTTGTGAATGAATTCCCATCATTTTTCAGCTGCAGAAAACCTCATGAACCTCATTCCTAATGAATATTTCTGTGGCAATCACAGATCACAGATTTACTGGTCATTAGTCATACTCCAGCGTACATATCAGCTCTACCCCAAAAGTGCCCCCCTACCCCTCCAGGCTGCTTCACAGCAAAAAAAAGAACGTGTGTATGTGCACACGTGTTACTTTTTATGTGAAAGTGTGATGAACCAGGCTTCAGCTCTCACCTAATTCATTTCAAGCAATACCCATTTTTCACTCTGCTGCGCTGGATATCACTCATCAGTCCCAGTGCCGTGCTTGTTATTTACTACTTTATGGCCAATAACATGCAGACTTTAATACTTTAAGTCCGGTTCTCTCCTCTCTCGTCAGCAGAGTTGGCATGCAGTTACCCGTGAGGTACAAAAGCCTCTCTGTGTAGAAAGTGTGACGAGCTCAGCTGTGGTGCAAAGAGGCTTTTTTTAGGGTGTAACAGCACATCTACACATACATTACTCTTAATCCTGCTTGGGTCAATGGGACCCATTGTTAACCTTTCCTAAAGATATAGATAATATAAAACATGATGTGCTTAGTACATTTTGATCAATTAACATAAAAAAACATAAAAACAAAAAGCATAAATTAACAAACATTGTTAAAGCTTGTTGTGCTAAATCAAGTTGAACATATATAAGGTATATTTATATTTACATTTATTGCTATATGTTATATACTATATACAGGGCAGTTGTAGTCTAGCGATTTAGATACAGTAATCCCTCCTCGATCGCGGGGGTTGCGTTCCAGAACCAGAAAGTAAAAACCATGTGTTTGTATTGGTTATTTCTATATGTTTTAAGCCCTTATAAACCCTCCCACACTCTTATAAACATTTCCCATACAGTTATAAAGCATAAAGCGGAATCTAATGCTTCTCTCCTTCGCTGAGCCAATCAGCACCCAGGATACTTAACCGCGTGCTCTGATTGGGTAGCTTCTCAGCCATCCGCCAATAGCGTCCCGTGTATAAAATCAGCTGGGCAAACCAACTGAGGAAGCATGTACCAGAAATAAAAAGAATCCGCGAACCAGCGAAAAATCCGCGATATATGTTTAGATATGCTTGCATATAAAATCCGCGATAGAGTGAAGCCGCAAAAGTCGAAGCGTGATATAGCGAGTGATTACTGTACTGGACTGGTAAGCGGAAGTTTGCTGGTTCAAGCCCCACCACTGCCAGGTTGCCACTTGAGCAAGGCCATTAACCCTCAATTGCTTAGATTGTAGAATGTAAGTTGGATAAAAGCATCTGCTAAATGCTGAAAATTTAAATATACTATACATTATATATTACTACTTCTAGTATTAAGTATAACAGTAATAGTAAAATCAGTAATAAATACCTCCAGATAATGAATGGTACATTTAATGACAATAAGTATGAATGACTACCTGTTGTCTAATTTGAATCTAAATTAAATTATTGCCTCAGAGATTTCATTCATAACCTATGGGGGCAATAATGTAAGAAGTGCAGATTTCACTTAATGAGCTTTAAGTGATTCTAGGTATAACTGTACCGGTTAAACAAAAAGCCTCAGGAAATAATCAACAGATGAGAAGCAGCGAAACTCCTTTGGGCTTTAATAGTTATAAACAGGGCTTTTGTGGAGTTTTAACAGGCAGCCAGTGAAGACAGAATATGCTCTTTTTGTCATCTTTTTACACTGTTAAACTAAAACACATTTATCTTCAACTCAAACCCTGAGTATGACCTGAGAGAAATCATTTAGGCAGCGGTTTGCTATATAAATTGCCTGTGTGTTTCGTCTATGGCGAACACCACAGATTCATTACCACACAGAGCCATACAAAGACATGCATCTGTATCAGCGCCACCCAAGAGTTTTTTTTTCCCAAGAAATAAGAATGTGTGTGTTTGCACATGTTGCTTGTTAAGTACAAGTGTGATAAACCACACTTCAGCTCTCACCTAATTCATGTCATTTACAAGCTATTCACGTTTCTCACTCTGCTTAGCTGCGAAGCACTTATCAGCCTTAGTGCCCTGCTTGTTATTTATACCCAATAACATAGACCTTTCGTGGACTTTTATAGACAGGCGGTGTAAATTGAACAACGGGGTAATCAGGTCCAATCTAGACTATTTTTGAAATTGTAACAGGTAGACTCCAAGGATAATTAATGCAAACAGGGTGTGTCTGAGCACGAGCAGATTGCATGAAGTGCCACAGCAACGGGTCTAAATACATTTGGTAATAAGAGGTTTTAGCTTTGGATTTTTATTGAATTTTTGAAAAACTTGATTTAATAATGTCCCTCGGGATAAATAAAGTATCCATCCATCCATCCATCCATCCATCCAGCCATCCATCCATCCATCCAGCCATCCATCCATCCAGCCATCCATCCAGCCATCCATCCAGCCAGCCATCCAGCCATCCATCCATCCATCCATCCAGCCATCCATCCATCCATCCATCCATCCAGCCATCCATCCATCCATCCATCCATCCATCCATCCATCCATCCAGCCATCCATCCATCCATCCATCCATCCATCCATCCATCCATCCAGCCATCCATCCATCCATCCAGCCATCCATCCATCCATCCAGCCATCCATCCATCCAGCCAGCCATCCATCCATCCATCCATCCATCCATCCAGCCATCCATCCATCCAGCCATCCATCCATCCAGCCATCCATCCATCCATCCATCCATCCAGCCATCCAGCCATCCAGCCATCCATCCATCCATCCATCCAGCCATCCATCCATCCATCCAGCCATCCAGCCATCCATCCGTCCAGCCATCCATCCATCCAGCCATCCATCCATCCATCCAGCCATCCATCCAGCCATCCATCCAGCCATCCATCCAGCCAGCCAGCCATCCATCCATCCATCCATCCAGCCATCCATCCATCCAGCCATCCATCCATCCATCCATCCATCCATCCAGCCATCCATCCAGCCATCCATCCATCCATCCATCCATCCAGCCATCCATCCAGCCATCCATCCATCCATCCATCCATCCATCCAGCCATCCATCCATCCATCCATCCAGCCATCCATCCATCCATCCATCCAGCCATCCATCCATCCAGCCATCCATCCATCCAGCCATCCATCCATCCATCCATCCATCCATCCATCCATCCAGCCAGCCATCCATCCATCCATCCATCCATCCATCCATACTTTATTGCCAAAAGTATTCGCTCGTCTGCCTTCACACACACATATGACCTTGAGTGACGTCCCATTCTTAATCCATAGGGTTTAATATGATGTCGACCCACCCTTTGCAGCTATAACAGCTTAAACTCTTCTGGGAAGGCTTTCCACAAGGTTTAGGAGTGTGTTTATGGGATTGTTTGACCATTCTTCCAGAAGCGCATTTGTGAGGTCAGACACTGATGTTGGACAAAAAGGCCCAAAGGTGTTCTATCGGGTTGAGGTCAGGACTCTGTGCAGGCCAGTCAAGTTTTTCCACACCAAACTCGCTCATCCATGTCTTGAGTGAATACTTTTGGCAATATAGTGTATCTATCTATCTATTGACATTGACATTTTTGGCATTCTATAGGTCACTGGTTCAAACCCCACAACCTCTAAGTTTCCACAGTTTTTGGCCTCTTAAGAAAGTGCCTTTACTGATTGTATGTGGTCACAATTGTCTCTTTATTAATGCATCTGCTTAAAATGTAAATGTAAAATGAAAAAAAAAAATGCTATTGCATGGAACTACTGGAGCCTTTCTCAAGGACCTAGCAGTGACTGCATAACAGAGGCAGGATTTGAACCCACAACCTTCCAGTTTAATAGTCCAAAGCTCTACCGACTAGACTACTACTGTCCATATACAAACATGACAATAAATAATAAGTTTTGTCTGCTGTTCCCCCATGTCTGTAGGTATAATTAAATAGTACTTGCGACAGTAAATTAAAACATACTGCCATTCGACCCTTGTCTTCACAGAGGCCAAGTTTATAGCTGCTCATTCCGTTGCTGACACGTACAACCCTGATGATGACAAGATTTACTTTTTCTTCCGTGAGGCATCCCGGGACGGAAGCACCATGGACAAAGGCGTGTTGTCACGTGTAGCTCGTGTCTGCAAGGTAAGCATCCATGTGGGAATGGCCGTGCAGCCAACCTCACTCCTCCTGATTGAATTTGTGCCCTGTGTTCTCTGATCGAGTCATTTTATAGTAAATGAATGGGTTTGATGTTCCCCCTGGGTAACCTGGCTTCCTGGTACGCTCCACTTGAGGTGATCTGTTGAAAGTGTACTGATGTACAGTTTCCAGGCTTGTAAATCAGAGTAAAGGTCTGGGTATGTAGTCGAAGTCTAAGCAGTTGTTAATGATGACAGTGGAACTCTTTGTGTGGTTTGGCTGCAGTTGTACTAACTGGTCTCTTGCTTCTGGTAGAAAAGTGTTAAATTAACCGGTCCACTGCAGGAACTAGGCAGGCCATATATCACCATGCTATATGTTTCTCACATTACTGTGGTTCTTATTCAGTCTCTGTGCTTTGCCTTTGTGCTTTTTGCTTCTCTTTAACTTTTGTGTTATTGACGGCACTTTGAAACGGTCAGTGGCAAACAGAGTTCAATTAGATTGAACTTTGAGCGCAGCAGCAAGCGGTAAAAAATGTGTGATTATTAACACAAAAAATAAAAAAGGTTTTTAGATAAAATAAACATTAAACAATCTTATTTAATTTTCTAACACTAGAGCAATTATGCCAATAGCAATTATTTCCACTGTATTGCTCCAGTGAGTCCTTTTTTTAGCGCATCCAATTGTTCAATTAGCATCGTGCTTCCTCTCTGTCTATGCCGAACCCTGCCCCGACGGAGGTGATCGAAGCTAACCCGTATCCCCTCCGAAACACGAGCAGCAGCCGGATGCATCTTTGCCACCCACACATCGACGAGTTTGGCGCCACCTAGCGTTGCATGCGGAGAGACACACCCTAAGGGCACCCCCTCCCATCTCTGTGTAAGCGCCTCCAATCAGCCGGCAGAGAACGCAATCGCATTCTGACAGAGAGAGACCCACATCCGGTTCTTTGTCCCACCCCCCACATGAGCGACCGGCCAATCGTTGCTCACATAGCCACTCGGCTTCGAACCGGTAAAGCAAGGCTGGATTCGATACCACGCTTCTCAGAATCCAGCCCTGGTTGCAGCGCGTCTCTTTTTACCGCTGCGCCACCTGAGCGGCTTCCGGTGAGTCCATTTAAGGCTTTCTGGTACCATTGTGCAATCAGGCTAAAATGAGCTTTGTCGGTAATTTTAAACCTTTCTAAACTTAAGACCTCTCTAAAGAAAACAACTATACAGATTTAGATCTTCATTCTACAGAAACACAAAGCTTTTTGTAAATGCTTATTGGCTGACCCTGTGGCTGCCAGGACTTACATTTAACGTGAGTTTAGATCAAACAGGCTTTACATTCTTTTCTCATGAAGTGAAACATGAATTAAATACATTAAAGAAGTTACTGTTAATGATAATAGCAAATGATGGTTGGTAAAATTCTTTCATCTCGTCCTGCTTTCAGAAAACCTACCATAATAGTGCATTAAAAATTATATACTGATTAATTGGAGGGTCTGTGTTTCATGGGCACATAATATACTCATTTGCTATTGTTTTTACAAGCAGTTTTGTAAGCACTCATTAGCTTATTTTGACCAAAATATGATCGAGACATTAAAGATACCAGTCTGATCCTGGCTGCTTTTGAATAACAGAGACTGTTGCCAGTAAACGTTATGCAAACCATCTCAGGAATAATAGTGTCGTCGTTATTAAACTTTTGCTAAATTACTGCTGTAAAGCATGTCATCATTTATAGCTTTGAAAGTTAAGCTCTAAATCTTTGCACAGCCAGATTCCTGTCTCCTTCTAGATCAGACCACACTACTCTAAAGACTAAGGTAGTTAAATAACACTACTACTAACCCCAATGAATATTCTTTCCTCCCTCTTCAAATGAAAGCACGAGTCAGCAAGAATTGTAGCAGAAAATGAAATATGCTGTGTTTAATAACTTCAGTAGCAGGTATTTGATCACTCTTTTATGGAATAACAAAGGTTTAGGCAAATTTCCCATATAGAAGCCTGAAGAAGCCACCCAGACACCCAGACACACACACACACACACACACACACACACACATTAATTAATGAAAGGTCTATATCAGATTCAAATAACGAGTCTATCATTCTCGCTTTTGGTCTCTGTCTCAGTGCAGGGATCTGTGTGTAATTAATGAATTTAGCTCTCGTCCCCACACTCTCAGTTAAATAAGCTGGTTTAATCAGGGACAGATGGTGGACTTCAGCTTGTCTGATGAAAGTTTATTTATGGAGTCCATACAATAAAAAGTAATGGTTTGTTAAAAAGACACACCTGTGGGTTTCGAACGAAGAGCCCGATTAAAGATGCTCCACTTACTGCCTGTGTGTTTTTGTATGTGTCGCTCCGTTTCAGAATGATGTAGGAGGTTTGAGAAGTCTGACCAACAAGTGGACGACATTCCTCAAGGCCCGGCTAGTGTGCTCCATTCCAGGAACAGATGGAGTGGATACGCACTTTAATGAGCTTCGTACGTAGGGGGATTTTTATAATCAAACACTTGCTGATGTGAATTCCTGCTGTTTTCTCACACACCGCACTATCATTATTCTGTTAAAAACTTGATTATCTCATGCATCTTGGGTGTCAGGATTAGGATTTATTGGAATAAGGATTATCAACATAAAATGCAGGTGTAACAATATTTTGAAAATCAAGGTCTTGAGTGTAAATACATACGTTCTCCTAAATATACAGTACAGGCCAAAAGTTTGGACACACCAGCCAAAAGTTTGGACACACCTTCTCTTCAATGTTTTTTCTTGATTATTTTTATTTTCTACATTGTAGATTAATACTGAAGACGTCCAAACTATGAAGAATTATGTAGTGAACCAAAAAGTGTTAAACAAACCAGAATATGTTTTATATTTTACCAACTCTACCTCTGCACAACCCAACTGATGGTCTCAAACACATTAAAAAAGCAACAAATTCCAGAAATTCACTCTAGACAAGGCGCAAACATTCATTGAAAACCGTTCCAGGTGGAAACCTAATAAAGCTGGTTGAGAAAATTTCAAAGAGTGTGCAAATCTGTCATTAAAGCAAAAGATGGCTACTTTAAAGAATCTGAAATATAAAACATATTCTGGTTTGTTTAACACTTTTTTGTTTACTACATAATTCCATATGTGTTCCTTCATAGTCTGGATGTCTTTAGTATTAATCTACAATGTAGAAAATTTAAAAAAAATTAACAAAAACCACAGGAATGAGAAGGTGTGTCCAAACTTTTGGCCTGTACTGTATTTCACTACTAAATCGCCTTCCTATACATAATATGACATCAGCCAGCTAGTTCAAATCAATAACGGTGTGAACACTCTCATGCCAGTCAATTTGATTTATGAATGTAGTTGTTATAGGTGCAATTCAGGATCACTGAATGTGAATGTGTGTGTGTGTTTGTGCATGTTATAGAGGACATCTTCATGGTTCCCACCAGAGATGAGAGAAATCCCAAGGTGTATGGAGTCTTCACCACTACTAGGTACATTGTTATCTTTACTTTTACAGTCAGAGTAAGAATGCAGGAGTGATTATATTATATAATGTTAAGTGATTCTGATTTAACTGATGACTGATGACGTGTGGACCTGTTTATAAACCCACCAAATCTCTCTGGGTTTTGAAAAACACAGCACCACATGCTCAGTTTATGATCAGATAATATGTATGTCAAAACACCACGCATACAACAGTCTATCAGCTGTTTATAATAGGTTTCTTATTGTTATAAAACGATTGCCAAGATCTAAGTAAAAGATAATACTGCAGGAAGTGTTTATGTGTAAAACGTTTATGCTTTGGTTTACACTGTTGCTTTCTGTAAACATTTGCCTTGTGTTATTGTGTGTGTCGTCAGCTCTATCTTTAAAGGCTCAGCAGTGTGTGTGTATAATTTGGAGGACATTCGCGCTGTATTCAATGGACCTTTTGCTCATAAGGAAGGACCGGATCATCGCTGGGTGGAATACGAGGGAAAGATCCCCTACCCGAGACCAGGAACGGTCAGGACCACCCAACTTTTTTTATGTCCCATCCCTTTTTATGTAAATAGAAGAGAAACTGCTGAACAAAGGCTTTGCGTACGTAAACAATAGTAATCTGATCGTCATCGGATTCCAGCAGTTTTCGCATAATTTTTGCATAATGCTGGATTAAACATGTAGCTTTGTAAATGATAGGCATATAAAAACCAGCGGTCTGCACTTATTTTTCGAACACACTAGCCTCTGAACGATGTGATGCAGCTGTGGGCTTTACAACAAAGGTCAGCTGTACATAAAAGCTCTCTGACGCAGGACACACTTTTGCTTTTAGAGATAACAAACGAGCTGTCCTGACAATGAGAGAGAGTAAAAATAACAGGAACAGGATGTTCTCCTTGAACCATAAAAATTAAGCAAAAGTAATTCAGGAAGGTAAACAATTTGTTTATTGGTGCAAACATTGAAGTGAAAACTACGCCTTGTAAATGCAACATTAATTGCTGGTGTCAAACAGGCAAATGTTGTTTTTGTCAGATACAGCAATGGACCACCCTGAGAACCTTGTCAATCAAAATAATTAGCGTTCATTGGGTGTTCTGACATCAGTGAACTTTGTCTAAAATGTAATTATAACACCTTTGTTTATTTATGTATTTATTTATTTATATATATACAGAATCAGAATATCAGAATATCTTTATTGTCATTATACCAGGTATAACGAAATTAAGGTGCAATACTCTCTAGCATTATGAACAATAAACAATACATTTAAAAAACTAATATTTACAAAAAATTACCAAAATTTACAGAATTTACAAAGACAGCAATACAATAGAACACAAACCTGTTGTCATTTATAATAACAACAATAACAATAACACACAAATAGCACTTCTGTCATTTGATGGACATTGCACATTGCCCTATTTGTAAAACGATGTAACCTGAAATTGCACAGTCCCTTGTGTTTGAAAACACCTTAAACAGAGGTATTCTCTAACCCGTCTGGTTTTTAACCAACCCAAACGCTGCCACATCACCCCACTGCTACGTTCTCTTCACCGGCTTCCTGTAGCTGCACGCATTCAGTTTAAAACACTGACGCTCGCCTACAAAGCCAAAAATGGACCAGCCCCAAGCTACCTTCGGGGTCTAATCAAACCCCGCTCTGTACCACGCAACCTCCGAGCCTCTAGTCTCGCTCGACTTGAACCCCCATCCAGGACTAAAGGAAGACGAGCATCAAGGCTGTTCTCTGTTCTAGCGCCGAAGTGGTGGAACGAACTTCCTCTGTCTGTCCGAACATCTGAGTCTCTTGCTGTCTTTAAAAAACGATTAAAAACCTTCATCACCTTTTTACTGAACACTTAGGCTGACTTGTACTTATTTACTAACATTTTGTTCCATTCTTTTGGTTCTAACAGGTTTTAGCAGATTTGGGTTCTTCGACTGTTGTTTTCCTAAACTTGAGAAATGAAATGTTCACTATAGAAGCACTTCTGTAAGTCGCTCTGGATAAGAGCGTCTGCTAAATGCTGAAAATGTAAAATGTAAATGTATTCAAGGTTCGTACTGCAGTGGGGTAAAAGCTATTTCTGAGCCGGTTTGTCCTTGTCCTGATAGTCCTATACCGTCTGCCTGACAATTTTGTGAGCTCTCTGAAGGCAACGTGACCTGTGTAGGTCCTCCACTGGAAATAAACAGAACATAAATAAATAAAGCCGGCTGAGCATCTACACAAACATGATTGGCTATGTCCGAGGGGTTTGGCCGAAACTCCTTAACGGACAGGTGCCCTGTTTAAGGTGTTCTTCCCTCGTGCCAATTTCTTAACAAGCAAAGAGGAAGTTGGTTGTTAAATGTGTACTTAGAAATGTTCTGTGATCCTTGTTTCTGCACAAACTAGATCAAATGAAATATGTAATTGATTTAATTTTGTTACAGTGCTGATTTTTCCCTTTGTACTGATGTTCACTGATGAACATTTAAAATTCCTTTGTATGCAAACGTTTTTGTTATTTTGTTTACAAGTCTAACACAAGTCTTAAGCTAAGCTCATGTTACCCTGCTGATCTGTATTGTAGTTAAGAGCTTCACCACGAGAGGGAGATATACCCTAATAAAAGTGGTGCTTTACAAATCGGGCGTTCCTAATGTCAGTTGTTAAGACCCACAGTTCTGCCAAGTTTTAACTTTTTACTGCTCCAGACACATTTAATCCAGCTAATGGAGAGTTTAATAACTAACTTACAAGCTTTAAAATCTGCAGGACAGCAGGTCTCTGGCAACAAACTAAATAAACCTTACTCTGAAGAAAAGCACTTAAAGTATACATGTGTGTAAAATTTTATGTCTGTGTTTCTCCAACAGTGCCCGAGTCAAACGTATGACCCTCACATAAGGACCACGAAAGACTTCCCTGATGATGTCATTAGGTTCATCCGTTATCACCCGCTCATGTACCACTCCGTGTACCCGATCACGGGTCGGCCCATCTTCACCAGGGTTAACACCGAGTACCGGCTCACACAGATTGCCGTAGATCGTGTTTCTGCTGAGGATGGTCACTACGCTGTCATGTTTCTGGGCACAGGTAAGGTAAAAACCCTGGGCCTTATGTATGCTAGTGCAGAGAAGAGGCTGGTTATGAGTTAATTTTCTGTATGATAAGGATTGGTTTCGGCAGAATATGGAAAGTTTATTTCAGAGTGAATCAGCAGAGTTGTGTGGGCGCTCGTGATTTAAGTTAAACAGTGATGGAGATAGAGGTGTCCAGAAGTGAGGAGCCTGTTTTAGCTGCTGGTATTGGTAATCTATTAAAAATTATATTAATGCTTTGGTGTACAGAATTAATACTTATTTTTTAACATGACAATGCTCCTGCTTACACCGGGGGTTTTCAACCTTTTTGGACATGCGCCCCCCTTCGTGTGCCAAACGCGACTTGCGCTCCCCATCCCTTGCGCCACGCCCCCCCTCCCCTTGGTGAACCACCGCTCAGAAATCATAGAGAAATTCTATCGGCACATTATATAAATTCGTGGTTCACTTTGGTCAATCATAAGCAGTTCTTGCTTTTTCATGTCAGGCACACACAAAAGTTCATCAATTACTAAGTTGGTTAGTTCAGGATCATCTGCTCTGACTGAGAGAAAACGTTTAGCTCCACAGACAGAACGACTCTGAGTCGGTTACCGATCTGTGGTAATAACCAGTTTAATTAAGCCTGAGCTTTTTAAGGTAAGCGAGTCACAGTTCAGTAGTAGTTGGTGTTTATTTAAAACTGCTACATTCATTAATAACAGTAAAAACGGAGAGATGGCTGAGAAAAGAAACTTACGCTGCGCTTAAAATGAATCGACTCATGAATCACTTGTATATCGATACAGTGAACAGAGAGACACAAACACGTCCTATAACAGCGGTCGTTGTTTTGGTCACCGGTTATCTTCACTGTGAGCTCTATTTTGAAGGTTTAAACTAAACTGAATAACATTAAACGTGCTTGTGTGCGTGGTCAGTGAGACTAATCAAATATGTCCCCCTTGGGTGAAAAATTAATTGCTTTAGTTTTATAAGTAAAAAAATCTCGTCAGGCACTCGCGCCCCCCCAGCCCCACAGGTTGAAAACCCCTGGCTTACACTGTAAAGACCACTAAGAAGTGGCCTGAGAACTGACAAGTTCATCAGGCTCATATTTGGTCTAGTCCAAAACATATGAACTCTTTAGAGTATATTTGGTCTCACATTAAAGACTTTTTTACTACTTATCAATTGTCATTAACATTGAGTGGAACAACATTGACTCTTTCTCTAAAGAGCTGCTCGCAAGGATACCAACAAGACTTAAATATGTAAGAAACTCAAGAGTAAAAGCTCATACCAAGTAACTTTATTCATTATTATGTTTAATTTATGTTTCATTCTTGCTAATTTTTCCCAGGGATGTATATATTATTTATGTGAACCTGATGGAATTGTCAATAGCTACAGACACAAGATAAATACTGTATACCTAAAACGGTGCACTAATGCACTGTGTATATAATACTGTCCACCAACAGGGGGCATTGTGTTCCAAGATTAGGAAAGACACTGAAACGTTTCACGTGTGTTTCACAGATGTTGGGTCAATTTTAAAAGTGGTCAGTATCACCCAGGAAAACTGGGTTGCAGAAGAGGTGATCCTAGAGGAATTACAAGTTTTTAAGGTAACACGATGAATCAAACAATTATTAAAGCTATAAATCAGTGAGTAAATATGTAAGAACTCTCTGGTGTGTGTTTTTAATTAATTACTTATTGCTGTATGTCTCATTTCAGATTCCCTCGCCCATCCTGAGTATGGAAATCTCCTCTAAACAAGTATGCAATCAGAACGTGCAGTTTACTATATAATTATTAACACATTATAATGATTAACATAAACACATCTACTATCTGCTCAGATCCTATTTAATTCTTTTAATTATGACCTGTCTCTTTCTCAAATCTCAGTCACTCTCTTTATCACGCAATCCTTCCGTCATGTATAACACACACACACACACACACACACACACACACACACACACTCTTCTCCTGCTTGTCTTATTATCTACTCAAGTTCATGGCTGGGTCAGGGATGGAAGACTATTCTCCCCACCCTTCTTCTCTTCTCTTCTCTTCTCTTCTCTTCTCATTTTCTCTCTCTCTCTTTCTATTTACAATCAACCAAAATCGTGTAGTACACATGTTGAATCCAACAGATATGATTAGACAAAAAGGCCTCATTGATTGATGAGAGCCAAATCATTATGACCTGATGACTATGTTGAAATATCGCAAAAACAGCAAGGGGTGCAGTTATGATGGGTAGTGTTCTGAGGAAGGACAAGCCACAAACCAACAGCAGATAATTAAGTAGCCAAGACTCAGGGCTTTGAAATATTGTACAGACCACCAGAAGAATACTGGTGATGAGGTGAATCTCTCCCAACATACAGTGCATTAAATCTGTCTGTGTATGGTTCCAGCAGAACTGGAACTGAAGGAGTGGAAAAATGTCGACAGGACAGATGAATCCTGGCTTCTACTAGATTATATGAAGGACTGGGCACGACTGCTTACAACTGGGCACGTTTGTTTACTTTACAGAACAAATGGCACCAGGATGCATTGTAGGTTGATCCATTTTGCAGCCCTGGTACCAGATACAACTGGACTCCATCAAATGTCTTGTGCAGTCCATGTCTTGGCAGGTCAAAGCTGTTTTTGTGTCCTAATGGTTTGGTTTATCAGTGTAGCATGAAGGTGAAAGTTCAAGTATAGAATGGGGAAAATTCTAAAGATGAAAACATATTTGTAATTATTTTAATTAAGAGCAAATAAACAGAGCATATCAATCAGAGAGACTTTTTTTAATAATGGGCCTCTGTTATAATGCCTGTAGGTACTTTTCTGGGTCATGTGACTGTATCTGTTCTGAGTGTGAGGCCGGTTTTACTGTGTGTCTGCAGCAGCAGCTGTTTGTCGGAGGCCGAGACGGACTGGTGCTTGTGGCCCTGCACAGGTGTCACATTTATGGGCAGGGCTGTGCGGAGTGCTGCTTGGCCCGAGACCCTTACTGTGCCTGGGATGGCTCTCACTGTTCCAGATATGTACCTACATCCAAGAGGTAAATATGCACACGAGCAATTAGGTAATGGGTTCTGGTGCTTAAATTATTGACTCACATGTGCGGATCCAGACTGCAGCTGTTATGACATTACCCACTGTATGTACTGTATGTTATTAATTTGTTTTATATATCATTTTATATACTCAAGTATAATTTTTTATCAACTTTTTTAGTTATTATTTATCATTTTTTTTCAGTAGATTAGTATGCATGTACCATTGTATCCTATGGAGTGAAGCAGTGCCACTTACATTGTCGCTGCACTACCTTAAGCATATCACAGAATGCTGATTTTCTGCTTCAATGCTTAGCAAATCTGATTGAACTTTGTCACATTAACAGTGCTCTAAAAAGATCAGCAGCAAACTGGATCAAATTGTTTATATGACATAGACAGAAACATAGCACAGACACGGCAGAGAGAAACTAATTCTCACTGTTTTACAAAACCCTAAACTGTCGGATTCCAAATGAAATATAACCACTGCACTGTGTAAAAAATACAGCAGGGTAACTAGTGAGCTGTGAAACAAATAGACCAGATTTGCATTATAGATAGCAGTCCCACGTTTCCTAATAAGATTTATTGAAGCTATAAAGTTTCATGAACCAGGTTCTTCCTTTTCTTATCTTTTCACATCTCTGAATGATGACAACTACAGAGCTATCATGTCTTAAACTAAAATACATTTCATACAAAACTGCATATAAATGCAGTCAATACTGTCAGTTAATATTATATTATATTATATTATAGTCCATCGAGTTGCCATGTATCATGTGACAGGCATCAACGCCAAGGTACGAGGACATTTGCGCTTCATTCACCGCAGGGCTGGGCGGTAAACATGTATGCATGTGAAAGCTTAGAGTACTAAATAGGAGAGTAAATATCAGATGAGAGTAGCAGAATTATGTTTACATTATTAATATAAGAAGGTAGTATTAATATAAATAAGTAGTACTGAGAGTACGTTTAAGTTAATAATGAAAAGGGTAATATGTAGTGTATTGTACGTGACATTGGGGGAAAAGTTAGTGAATGGTAAAGCGTGTGTGCTCCGCTATGCCCTCACTCTGACCCACTTATTCATGGTGAGTTATTTTTTAGACTTCGACAGAGGAAAAAAAATATAAATATTTGATTTTCTTCTACAGCTTCTCTGATATAGAGCGTTTTGGGAGTGAACTGGACAAGCAAATTGATTAGAGCAGCTTTGTTGTTGAGATGATGTATGTGAGCTGCCAAAAAAGTTTTCTTGCCCTTTTCTCTCTTGCTCCAGCGTTCAGGTTTGCTGCTGACACAAGCAGGTCAGGTCAGTCCCTGCAAATGCAGAGTCAGAGAGAGAGAGAGAGAGAGAGAGAGAGAGAGAGAGAGATTATTTCTGCACCTGCTGACTTATTATTGCAAATAGTGTATTTTTATGCTCATTGTTTTAACAAAACTTTACTTTAACTTTACTTAACTTTATATTTATTACAATTAGAATGAAATGCCCACAATCCTACACAGTTTTTATTGGTTTGCATTTGCAGATCTAAAATGTAATTTCCTTTTTTAACAACTGCTGTATTCTGGTCAGGGTCAAAGCAGGTCTGGTTTCAACAAGAAACACTGCATGTAAATTGGAAAACCCTCGACAGTCACCAATCCATCACAGGGCTTTGACCAGAGGCAAGGTCAGCAGCGCTATCGGCCGGCTTTGCAGCTACATACGCACAGAGATGGATTGGCGTCCTGTCTGGGGTGTGTTACTGCATTGTGTCCGGTGACTGGAAAAACCAGGCCCGCGCCCGCCATGACCATGACCATATTGTTTTCATCTTTTTATGCATTTGCATGTCTGTGCCCACAGGAGGGCGAGGAGACAAGATGTCAGACATGGAGACCCATCTAGCCATTGCTGGGACACAGATGATGGTAAGTGTGTGTGTGTGTGTGTGTGTGTGTGTTTGTGTGAAGTATAAAAGCTTAGCTAAGAGCTTTGCATTGCGCTTAAGAGGGAACGCAGCATCGTCCAGAGGGGGTCACCTAATGGAATTCACAACCACATCTGAACATCTCCTTTATTCACAGACTGCGTCAGGGTAAACGCACAAACATGCACTCACGCTCACCGTCATCTAAATGCAATCTCTCTTTCGTCTTCCTTCGTATGCAGTTTCGGGTAAGGACGTCGAGGAGAAGGTGCTCTATGGTGTGGAGAGTAACTCGACTTTCCTGGAGTGCATCCCCAAATCCCAGCAGACCGAGATCCGCTGGTTTATACAAAGACCAGGAGCAGACCATCGCCAGGAGGTAACCAACTGTTCGGATGAACACATTTTGTGTGTAATCAAAACCATTAAAGCACAGACTTAATTGACTTGTGAATCTGATCTGCTCATCCATATCTATGCTATTTTAATCTGTAATAGTGTAATGAGCCACCATTCTCTCATTCTAAATATAGTCAAATATTTCCATAAGCAGGAATACACCCTACTCATGGCACCACACACTCACCCATTTACTCACAGCACTCAGTAGAAAACCCATGTGACCATAGGGAGAACATGGCATTTGTAGTCTAGTGGTTAAGATACTGGACTAGTGAGCAGAAGGTCGCTGGTTCAAACCTCACCACTGCCAGGTTGCCACTGTTGGGCCCTTGAGCAAGGCCCTTAACCCTCAATTGCTTAGACTGTATACTGTCACAGTACTGTAAGTCGCTTTGGATAAAAAGCGTCTGCTTAAAATGTAAATGTCACAGTGCTTTAGCACAAGTGTTAGAGCATGTGTTGATAATATATCTTTCAGCTTACAGCTTAATCACATCTTCTTTTATATCCAGATCAGTCCGTCCACCCTTTAAAGCTGCTCTATGATCTGTGGGAGCTTTGTGACAAAAGCAGAAGAGCAAACAAATGCTATTACTATTCCAAGTCTAATTATACAAAGTCTAATTTATAAGCATACCCGCAGTTAAACTATTGAAAGCACATGTGTTTTGGGGTAAAATAGTTTCTTTGTCTCTCAAGTTACATAATTTTGAACATGTTATCTAACAACAAGAGAAAGAACACCAAATAAACAGAGATCTACTCTAATACCTAATAAAGATTAATTACAGGGAATTTATATTAGCTTGAATAAAAACAGATGTAGCTGTAAAAAACAGATGTATCAGTACCTTTTTGCACTTTTTTGTTTAGATACCAGTCATTTATTAGTGATTTATTAATTGTGAAAATAAGAAGAGGTGAAGTTGAAATTAAAAACAGTGTTGTGGCCGGTAAAAACACACGCTGGAACCAGAGCTGGGATCTCGAATACATCGCATCGAATCTCAGCTCTGCCTACCGGCTAAGGCTGAGCGGCCACATGAACAACGATCGGCCTGTTGTTCAGATACGGGTGGGACTAAGCCGGATGGGGTCTCTCTCTCGTGACTGCTGGCTGATTGATGGCGCCTGCACAGAGATGAGAAAAGAGTGCTCTCAGGGTGTGTCTCTCCGTACACAACGCTGAGCTGCACTGCACTCGTCAAGTGTAGGTGATAAGATGCGTACGGCATGCTGCCCACGTGTCGGAGGGGGCGTGGGTTAGCTTCGTTCTCCTCAATCAGAGCGGGGATCGGCATTGAAACTGGTGTTTAATGGTGATGTTTAATTAAAATATTTCTTTGAAATATGAATAACGATCACCGTTGTGCACCGTTGTAGCTTAGCAGTTAAGGTACTGGACTAGTAATCAAAAGGTTGCTGGTTCAAGCCCCACCACTGCCAGGTTGCTGCTGGTGGGCCCTTGAGCAAGGCCCTTAACCCTCAATTGCTCAGGCTGTATACTATCACTGTACTGTAAGTCACTTTGGATAAAGGCATCTGCTAAAAGCTGAAAATGTAATGTGCACACAATTGCACTTTTAAAGCTTCTTTTAAAAACTTCTTAATATGCAGTGTAAGGATGAATTATGTCCTTTTTAATCAAGATAAATGTGTTGATAGTAAGAGTGAAAGGCAGGACGGTGGATAGATAAGCAAGAGGCTCCATCATTCCCAACATTCTTTAATATGCTTCCATTTTCAGCATCACTTTCCAAACCTGACCTTAGTTCACCAATACATAGACTTCTGTCTTTTTTTATTCATCATGTCTCGCTATTCCAGCTCTGGGTCTTCAGAATACCCAGCAGCCCTCATTATTCCTCATATATAAATATCCACACGTACACAGATATACTCTAGTTACAGATTTAAACCCTCATCACCCACATATCCTCACCTCCTCTGGCTCTCTGAAGTGTTCACACTGCAGAAATCAAGGCAAATTTGACCTTGTGCACCATGTGGGTGTTTTGCTGTGTGTTTATGTGTGTGTGTCTGTCTGTGTCTGTATGTGTTATGATGAATGTATATGTCCTGGGCTAACTCCTCTGTGTGTTATATCAGCAACATTTCTGTATTGATCCATCACTACTGTAGTTAATCACTCCTGAATAGCCTGAGCACTTATGTACACTTACAGTATGTATGTGTGTGTGTGTGTGTCAGGATTTGGCTGACCTTTGTGAAATCCTACAGAATGTGCTATATATCGCTTGCAGGAAAATATTTAAAGTCTTGCTGTGTGTAAACAGGCTCCCCCGCTTGATTTTGGTTTTATTTCACAGTTTTTTTCCCCCTGATCCTCCTCCTCTTCCCTCATTTTGCAAAAACAGATGCGTTATGACACAGCTGCTCAGAGCACCTGCAATACACACACACACACACACACACACACACACACACACAATTATTCACAAAACACCTGCAGCACAATTTTAAAAGATGACCCAACACTTTGCCCTTTAAAGAACAACAATGAGTGATGGGAACAAAATGCTTGCTTTGTGTTTGTGCGAACATGGTGCGTATGTCTTTGAGCGCTGGCACAAATATTTATCCAAACTAAACAGATACAGATTACAGCATGCCATCCCTAAAACAGCGTGATTTCCTCCCACACTCCCGCTAAAAACCTGCAGCTCTCAGGGCTTTATTATGAGACAGGAGAAGTGGAATGTCTCTCGAGTATTCAAGTACCTTTAATTACCATATTTGTCTCATAAAATCTTGATAGGAATGTTTATCAAGGTTAAAGGCACCAAAGTCCTGCAACAAGGAATGTTTAAAGCCATTTTAGAATGTACGTTTTGAGAAACTGGCATGAGACCGTGTAGAGTTCAAAATGTATTTATCCACAGCTTTATCCTCCTGAACAGGGCTTTGATGAGTCCAGATCTACCTAAAACACACTGTACAAGGCAGTATAATATTCACTTTAGTAAATTAGGGCATAATAAACTAATCTATCTCTTTATTGCTCATGCATAGCTAGTTTACCGACTCGAAGCAGGTTTCAAACACAGAGCTTGGAATAGTGCAGCACCTTTTGCACCACTGTGTTGTCTATATCAATGTTAGTCTTATATTATTGCTGTTAATTAATGCATGCATAATGTACTGTAATGGACAGGCACCATGTCCATCGTATGTCCTTATGGAAATGTGCTAGTGGCAAGTAAGCTGGTTGCAAGCTAGCGTTTAAAGTTTTGATCTTTTAACCATATTAAGCTTGGTTTTATAGACAGTATAACATATTACATTTGGTAGGCTCTGTCTTGTCCAGCTCACGGTATAATATACAGTATATATTCAGTATATTATATCATTTACGTGGAAATAATGTTAAGAAAAGCTTTTAATACCTGTAACATTTGCTGTAAAGAAAACTCTTACTAGACAAGATAGCTGTCTGTTAATCACTAGTTAGTCCAATAGAATGTGGATTAGAACACAGCAGCTGTAAAGTACATACAGAAAGACAACCGAACACATGTACATGAGCAAATCTGTATGTAGTTTGGTACATTGTTGAAATCCCACTTCAAAATCCAGGTCTGAATTATATAAAAAGAGCATTGGCTTGACGTTCTGTCCTCTTGTTTTATATACTTGATATACTGTGCTTAGACTTCCTTTAAGGGAATGTTTTAAATTAAAGGGCTTTTCTTTCCTTTTTAACAGAGGGAAACCTGGTAATTATTGTCAATTGTACATATGCTACAGATGCTAGAAATCAAGGGTCAAAAGCTGGAGTATTCCTTTAATCCTGTCATATTACTAAGTCTGTAAAATCGTAGTAGTCTGCTATGCATAGTTTATTGTTTTATAGTCCTAAACAGACACTAATATATGCACAAAGTAGAGTAAAAGCCAGTAAAGTGTGATTTTTTATGTGGATGTGTGCATGAGTAAGTGTGCACTTGTTTAAAGGAGCTGGTATGCTTTGAAGCCCCCTCATTTCTGTAAAGCACAGCTGCATTGTTTTAGCTCTTGACAACAGCATGACGTGAAAGCAGATTTGGCAGGCAGTGAAACACACGAGAGAAAGCTGCTTTTTAGATAAAGGAATCTCGGTTTTGTGAGAAAGGCCGAGATCGAGACGGTGATTGATAGGCAGTGTGACAAAAAGGAGACGGCCTTCGGTATGCTGACAGGCTGACTTCTCTTTGACCATGTCATCGCCTCTTTATGACTGTAACGCACCGCATCCTCTCATAGCTTTCTCAGGCTTGACCCCTACCTGCACAAGGACTGGGCTTCCTCTGTCAGAGGCCACCAAAGAAGTGAAAATGCACATTGAATATATTAGACTGGCTTATCACACACACACACACACACACACACACACTTTTCGACACACACTGTGCAGACCCTAAGTCTCCACTCTTCCTCTAGCAGCTTTAATACAGGCTCATTGTTTTCTGATTTGTCTAACCTGACTTTAATGGCCAATCACATAATGAGAGGTCAACAGGAAGCTGAGCCAAAAGGTGAAATAGTGGCCTCTCACCTCTTGTCCGAAAGAGGGTGGGAGTCATGCTGTGCACTACTTCACTTATCCTGGCCGTGTACAAGGGGTCAGAGTGATTTATGAGCGGCAGCTCTACAGGTGACATGTGATTTCTCCATCTGCAGTTAGAGGTGACACCTAATTACTGTGGATTGCAACGAATGATAAAGTGAACACTTTAATATTGAACTGAAAAGCTAAAATGTGCTGTTGTTTATGTATACCTTAAATGATATTGTTCGGTAAACCAGTGTTATAAATAGTAATATGCAATTGTAATAAATTGGTACTAACCTAAATTTCATTCTTAAGCCATCGTTAGTAGATTTTTCTAAATGTGATCCTATTAATTTATTTTATTGACAAAGTAAAGCTGTTTTGCTGTGTTGATTTTTAACATAGGTGTATTTCAAATGTGCGCCACCTGTGGCATTGTTTTTTAAACCACTGCGTGGCACCCAACACCCCTTTGGCATTATATCAGCTTGAAATTCCTGTAACTCTTTATAACCCAATGATATATTATGATGTATCCATAAAACAATTAATAACATGGTTTACATTCAAAGTTTGGGAGCCCCCAGTTTGCAAAATCAGACTTCATTTAGAAAAGGGGCGGCACGGTGGCTCAGTGGGTAGCACTGTCGCCTCACAGCAAGGTCCTGGGTTCGATCCCCAGATAGAGCAGTCCAGGTCTTTTCTGTGTGGAGTTTGCATGTTCTCCCTGTCCAAAGACGTGCAAGTGAGGTGAATTGGAGATACAGAATTGTCCATTAATGTGTTTTAAGATTAAACTTTAACTGGTTAATCTTGTGTACCGAGTAACGTTTCTCTCATGAATGTTACCAAAGTGTGTAAAACATGACCTCAATAAACCTCAGAAAATGCAAACCCTGCTTAAATTCATGATATATTTGATAGCTGCACTATTATGGACTGTTTCGTAGTGAACTAGATCACAGTTATTTTATTTGGAGATTGGGATTGGATTTTTCCCCAACAGTTGATGTGTGTGTTTCAGATCAAACCAGACGAGCGGGTGTTGGTAACAGAGCGGGGCTTGCTGATCCGCTGGCTGCAGCGCGGCGATGCAGGCCTTTATGTGTGCACAGCACAGGAGCACAGCTTCACCCATGCACTCCTCCACGTCTCTCTCAGAGTCCTAGAGCGTGGGCACATTCCTGGGCACCACCCAGTCGCTAGAGGACCCCCAGATCACCCCACGGACCTGACGGACGTGATGTCCGAGTCTCGGCACAGCTATAAGGATTACATGCGTGCACTGAGTGTGCCCTCTCTGGAGGAGTACTGCGAGGCATTGTGGCACAAAGAGAAGAAGCAGAAGCAGAAAGCCAAGTGGAAACACATGCAGGAGCTGCGGAAGAACAGGAACCGACGGCACCACCAAGGGGCGGCCATCTGAGTCGACGGCACTCCGGGAAAGAGTGCAGAGATGCTTATGCCCCAAATTAAAGCTGTTTCAGCTATATAAAGTGTTAAAACATTTTTCTAAAACCACCACTCTAGATTTTAGAGTGCAGAAACTTGGACCTTTCAGAAAGACACAAATAAACACAAAACCAGCTGTAAATGAGTGGCACTGGGACCACATGGAGACTAAAGCCTGCTATAAGGCCTCATTTGATGCCCACCTTCAGGGACTGGTTAGTTAAGACAATGATCAAGTAATATATACCACTTATATATACCACTGTTAACTCTGTAACTAGTTTAATCTGCTTTAAATGTTCTGTATTTGTGTCTGTGATTTATTTGAACAAACTTAATATTCCCACAACATGGTAAATTGGTGTTTGATTATTATACGATGCTTTTTGCAGTTTTATTAGGGATGCAAATTTTGCTGGTTTCTTTTAACCCTTAACCAACCATCATTACTTGATGGTTAACCGATGACTGAACAGTTTGATGCAAGTGCTAACTAAACACTCACTCACTCTCACTCCAAGTAGGGTCACATTCTCCTACAGGGCAATTCAGTGTCTCCAATTAACCTGACTGCATGTTTTGGACTGTGGGATGAAATCGGAGACACGGGGGGAACATGCGAACTCCACACAGAAAGGACCCGGACCGCCCCGCCTGGGGATCGAACCCAGTACCTTCTTGCTGTGAGGCGACATTATGCTACCCACCGAGCCACCGTGCCGCCCCTAACTAAACATGCTAATCAAAATGAATAAAAATACAGTCCATAAATTAAAGCTTTTCTGATAGCATGTGTTACTATAAGATGATAAGCAGAGTTTTAGCTTTATACTGGAGCACGATGCAAATTATCCACTTCATTTAAATACAAATTTTACACACAGATCCACATGTGTACAGTTTAACATGCCGTCAGAATCCATAGTGACACAAAACAGCTTCAGTTTCACTGTTTATAATATTAGATTATATAAATGCCTTAAAAAAAGTTCATAGTAAAACGGCAAATCTGGATACACACTCCAAACAATGACTTTTTCTCTCAGTTATCGGTTAACCAGTTTATTTTACTCATATATTGTTATCACTACACCTTTTACCAACATTAGTTTTTGACAAGAGAAAGACCAGGTCCTGTGATTCACGTATTTTTGGTAAATAAACAGTAACGGGGAAAAATGTCATTAGAAAAAAATCCACTGCTTCTCTGTTCACAGTATTTCAATTGTAAACCAGTTACAGAAATACATTCATGTTGAATGATTGTAAATATATATTTTGTACAGATGTGCATGCAATAGTTCTGTTAAAATTATAATTAAACATCATAAGTTAGGTAGGAAAAATATCTTTCTGTATGTTGCATTTTGTAGCTAGTTTGTTTATTTGATATAAAGTTATTTATAATTACAACAGAGTTGAAATAAACTCTTCTAAATGTCTGATGGTCCAGAAGTTTCTACTAAATCCATTCTCATATCCACTTACTATCTGTGTGATGTTTGTTGGTTCTTGCTTTGTCCATATTGGTACTCTTTCCTACCCTATCTTGAACAAAAAATGTAGGTGTGTGTAGATGAATGAAATCCTTGATCCTGTGTTTCGGAGATGGATTTCAGTCCTTTTGTGAACCTGGGCAGGATTAAGCGCTTAATACATCTTTGTGTAGTAAATTTTCTGTATTTTACTGTATGTAGTTAGGTAGTTTCTTATGCAAAAGAAATATTACTTAGACCCACCAGGACCCTGACCAGGATAAAGTGATGTTAAATCATGAAAATGAAATCAAATAAATTGAAATAAATAAACTTTTCTCTTGTACATGGTTAGGCTGGAGTCATAAAAGCAAACCTTGTCTTACAAGCGCTTATCTGTAGGTCTTCACCTAACACAATTCTATAAATTAGTAGTAAAACTTACAAAAACACCAAAAGTCTTCTTTCAAATTCCTTCAAAGTCTACATGAGATCAGGTTCATGAGAAAGCCAAACCATCCAGCCCTTCCGATTAGGCAAGACAACATGGGCAGCCAGTCTGACCAGTTGGAAGAGTGCTTAACCACATAGAGATGAGATTAAACAGAGAGAGAGGATGAACTTCTTACTGTCATCCATCACTCCACACACAGCCTGACCTCATGTTAGCCTTAACCTTCAGCGGTGACTACTGCATGACTGAGCGTTTGTGTGTGTGTACGTGTTCACGGTCAGGACACATCAGGACTTCCATAATCTCTCAGCCAGTGGTGCTTCTGGTGCTTAAGGGGTCGAGTTTAAGTCCTGCAGACGTCGTCCAAATCTCTCTCCCTAATCTTTTAACTGACCTGTACTCCGGGACGTTAAAGCTTCTGCCAAATACTCCTGTTAACCCACGTGCATACACAGAAGAGCAGGATTTGCCTTTACACTGTGTATAACCCAATCAGCCCTGTAAAATTAATACCTTTAAGTCACTGAACATTAGGCATGTGTAATACTTAGTAGAGCGCCGTGTTGCTGTTCAGATCTGCTGCAAATGTGATTCATACACCAAACACCAGCTTCTGGCAGCGTCCCTGAGGAATCTCAGCCCATTCCTCATTGGCAATGGCCTCCAGTTCACTACTATTCTTGGGTCTGTGTGCTGCAACCGCCTTCTTCAAATCCCACCAAAGATCTTCTGTGGGGTTCTAGTCAGGCGACTGTTTGGAATTTGGAGAAACCACGTGTTATATTAGCTGTGATGAGCTTTATCGGTTTATTGCAAACAGCTGAAACTGTTTGTACATTTTGCTAATAAACCTAATTGCAATGAGGGTTGAATCATTTTAATTACAACTGTGTGTGCCAGGCTTGTGGGTACCACGCTCGTGTGTTAATAATCTTTCATTTACCCAGACAAGACTGTTTTAAAGCAGTGGCACACAAACATGGATTGAAGTGCATTAAAAGGTCAGTTCTTTTGCTCTGAGTGAGGAATCCATTTCTGGGTGAACGGTCAGTGAGGTTTGTAATTCATGGCTGTAGATCTGTGCTGTATTCTCGGTTGGCATTGAACCATTAGTCAACCTCAGAGGAATAATTATTTGCCTGTCTGCCTTTTGTAATTGATGTCTTAATAAATAGCTGGGCAGAACTCGACTCAATTAAATATTTTTACAAGGTTAGAAATGACCTATGAAATATTCATTCATATCTGGATGATTAATTTTTCCATTCCGTCTTGCGCGCAAAACAAATGAATATTTTAAGCAATGCTTTCGGCTTTATGAAGGCCCATTGCTTATTTATTGTTCGGGACAAACCACTAACTGTCAGAGGAATGAGGGGTGGCAGATCGAGGTGACACGACGCTGTAATGTAATTTGTAACCGGGACCGCCAAGGGCTGAAGGCCGAGCCAGGAATTTGCAGACAAATAGGCCATAAAACTAAAAACGATGTGATGGAACGAATTCCTAATCCAATACTTGTGGCCTTCATTTCATATTTCGTTCACGAGGAAGACGTTTTACTCTCAGCATCAACATAAATCAAAACAATGTTCTACATGAGCTACTTTTTTTTACTTTACTGGAAAGATAAAAAAAAGAAATAAAATGAAAAATACAAGAAAATAAAAATAGAAACAGAACAAAGACCAACAAGAAATAAACACACAACACAGTGAATGAATAATGGAAAAAGCCACTCAAGTTTGTTTAATTAGAAATGTAATAGAAACGAATAATTAAAGAAGAAACTAGATTTTAAATATCTACCTCTCAGGACTCAGGGAAACAGACATTAAAACTTTTCTATGTACCAGCACCCAGGTGTTGGAAAAAAATTCTCTTACTGTCTTCAAACAACTCAAGAGACTTCATGACAGGACAGGTAGTTACTCGTTACACAAGATTAATCAGTTTACAAGTTTAATGTCAAACACAGTCATGGACAATTTTGTATCTCCAATTCACCTCACATGACTGGTGATTGGACTGTGGGAGGAAACCGGAGCTCTTGGAGGCAACCCACACAGACACAGGAAGAACATGCAAACTACAAACAGAAAGGACCTAGAACCTTCTTGCTGTGAGGCAACAGTGCTACCAAGCCACCGTGCCACCCTTCCTTCCTTCCTTCCTCCCATCCATCCAAATGTTCTTCTTATTCTGTTCTCTTCTTAAATGGGTTTTAAGAGACCTGTGCTTTTAGCCTCTAATCTTTTGAATTAGAACATTGAAAAAATACTGTACATGTAAATCTAAAAATGTTTGTTTCTCTTTTGATATTATTTTTGTTCACTTTATAATATAAAAGTCTTACATTTACTTTGACTTTTTTACTGCAGACAGTATGAACCCAAGATATTTCATGTTTTGTCTGGTCAACTTGATTTGTTAATATACCTCCATTCCTGAATTTCATGCATGCAACACATTCAAAAAAAAATTGGGACGGTTTTTCTTATTTTGTGTTGAATAAAAATAAGAATCTGTGATTTGTGAATTTACCTTTATGTATAAAATTAAATAAAAACAATAAAAAATGTCTCAGTAAACAGAGAAAAAACATGTATAAAATCATTTATATAATGATTCCAACTTTGTGGCAACAGCATCACATTTCTGTTCCAGAATGACTGTGCACTTATGCACAAAGCAGAACAACATTTTGATAAGTTTGGTGTGATGGAATTCCAGTGGCCTGCACAGAGTCCAAAATAGGCACCAATTTATCAAAGACACACTTTAAAATATTGTGGAGGCTTATAGCTGCAGAGTGAGGTCAAGTCAATTACAAATGAATGGAATGTTCAATCAGCAGATTGTCAGGTGACCACATACTTTTGGTCATATAATGTATCTTGCTGACATGTAAATGTTGGTGCGGCTGTGTACACATGTCTCTTATTTATCTGTGTTTACAATAACACTGATTTCTTATTATACACACGCTAATGCTGTAAAGTACAAGCACATGCTAATGATCACCCTAATAATCACAAAGCATTGGTTGGAATTCAAACAATGCCAGTTTCATTTCATTCCATGGGAGCGTGTGTGTACATTCAGTGAAGCAAACAGAAATGCAAGGTTTAAAAAATTATAAATATAAATGATATAAATGTTTATATATGCAAAGCTAAACACTGAAAAGAAGAAAATAATTCTTATGCTAATCACAAAAGTAATTAGAAAATATTAAATACAACACCCTATTTCCTCAACTAAACCTAACAACACACTACAAAATAACACAAGAGACAAGGAGCGGTACAGAGTGGGTACTACATACACAAACTAATTAGGGGAGAAATGTGGAACAGCTGGGTGTGATAGACTAAATGAGGATTCAGAGTAAAGGGGCGGTGGCTGAGTGGGTGTGCAGTGTAAACATAAATAGAGTCCATGTTCTTGCCACAGGGGAGAACCGGGTCTGTTATTGTAGTTAACACAAAGTCATTGAGCATATGCAGTGTGATGAACAACATTAAAGTCATTATTAAACTAAAGATTCATATGAATAATAAACCTGAAGAGCAGCTATTAATATAACGCTTATTCTACACCATGGCATGAAATGAGAAAGAATTTATAAATGTCAAGAACGGACTTTTTAAATTAATAGAGATTAAAAGGATTTGGAAATTTCATGAAGATTTGTCTCTTAGAATACTAGACTTGTAATCGGAAGGTCTCTGGTTCATGCCCCTTTGCTGCCAGGTCACCACTATTGGGCCCTTAACCTTCAATTGTGTAGATTGTAGCCTAGCGGTTAAGGTGCTGGACTAGTAATCAAAAGGTTGCTGGGTCAAGCCCCACCACTGCCAGATTGCCACTGTTGGGCCCTTGAGCAAGGCCCTTAACCCTCAAATGCTTACACAGTATACTGTCACAGTATTGTAAGTCGCTTTGGATAAAAGCGTTTCCTAAATGCCGAAAATGTAAATGTAAATCCTTTTGGATAAATGTGTCTGACAAGTTATAATAATAATAATACATTTTATTTATGGAGCCTTTCAAAACACTCAAGGACACCTTACAAAAGCAAGAAAGTTACAGACATTAATAAACCATTAAAATCTAATAGAAATCAATAAGGTAAATACAATAAAATCAATACAATAAAATAATAATAATAATAAAAAATTGATACAAACTCACCCATAAAATCAATACAATCTCTAAACAGTCAAATGTAATCACTGTTAGACAAATGTTGGGGGTAGTAGTACCAATCAGGCTCGAAAGAAGTAGTGACATAAATGTAAATAAATTGATTACAGGGGATCCTCAAAAAGTTTCAGCAGGAGGAGTAATCGGTCGTGTCTGAGAGACTGAGAGACGCTTATGGTCTGGATTTAGCACCATCTGATTTCCGCCTTTTTGGATGCTCAAAAAAGCTTTAAGGGAAAGAAGATTTTCATGTGATGATGATGTGAAAGCAGCGGTGCATCAGTGGCTACGCCAAATACATTTCTAGCTGACGGCAATAAAAAGTTGGTACGACGCTGAGAGATGCATCGGAAGGTGAAAAGTGATGTTATTTGTTTTTAAAATTCCTAATAAATAGAGTTATAAAAAGTGTGTAACCCTTATAATTTCCACAAATAAAGTCTAATGACATTCTAATTGGTGTATACACATTATTACTATTATTACAGTACATTAGTTGATTTACAGAAGAGGAAGAACTGAGTTAGGTGTCAGGATGAAAAGAATAGAATTGAAATATCAATGATGTCTTCATTTCCTTTAGCACAATATTACAGGGCATGTGTACGTCTCCAGATGTGAACACATCTGTAATGATGAAGAAGACAGACTCAGAGAGATGTTGAGCGATTGAGAGGAGGAGGTATTCGGTTAGTGACAGAGAGAATATTGATAGTATCCTGAGGGCAGTGAGCGGCAGGAATGTGTGACAGAGGGAGAAACAGTTGTTCACTGTGAGAGGGTAATGACTACCTACCAAGCTCACATCTGATTTATATCCTTTGTCTGTCCGCCTCACTTCCATGAGACTGCTTTAAACACAAACACAAACACACACACACACACACACACACACACACACACACACAAAGAGATGATTTGATTCACAGGAAACTTGTGGGGGTATCTTATAATTCTGTCTGCACACTGTCATTACAAACCACACTTACATTTTAATACAAGAACGTACTGAACACAAGCTATTGAGTAAAACCACAGTCTTCTGTCTTTCTTGTTTATTTATTCAACCAAAAAAGAGGATTTTGGATGTTTGACTGTATGAGTAATGAAAATAGCCACATCCACTAGTTTTAAGTAGTGTTTACAGACTGGCGGCAAAATACAGAGAGGCAGACAAGACAACAAAAACACCACATGAAAAAAAGAGCCTAACTTAACCAACCAAAACACAGCTTTACAGCTACATCGTCTTAAACTGATTGCCAGAAAGTATTACTTTATTTATTTATTTTATTAGGATTTTAACATCATGTTTTACACTTTGCTTAAATAGTCACTGATTACACAAGATTCATCAGTTCAGGTTTAATGTCAAACACAGTCATGGACAATTTTGTATCTCCAGTTCACCTCACTTTCACATCATCGGACTGTGGGTGGAAACCAGAGCTCCAGGAGGAAACCCACACAGACACAGGGAGAACATGCAAACTCCATGAATAAGATGGCCAATAGGTTATTCCAGAACTGCAGGTGCCTTAAAAAAAGTGCCTAATGTTTGAAAGGCATCATTCATGGCAGCAAATGTCCAATATGTGCAAACAGAATCAGCTGACAGGAACAGTTGTCACAAGCAAAAGCTTACAGCAACAAAAATAACCACTAAATTTAATTTTGCAATCTTGACTGAGTACATATAACAAGCCAAGGAAGTTGCTCAAACCTGCATAACTAGTCATATGGCAAATAATAAGAAATATTGTTTGAATCGTATTTCCAACATCTGGACAGATTTGCATTTGAAGGAAGCTGAAATAATGGAATCAATCCACAATGTTTGCTGCAAACTGTGAGAGAGCCAAAAAATATGGGCGGTCACATTAGAGTCACATTAGGGCCAGTGATTGTTTTGTATGTTTATATAACAGTCAACAAATATAATGTTTGCAGCACAAGGTGCCCCCTATGGTGCAAGCACTATTTTATCTTTCATGACATTCTTCCATGAACACCAGAATGAAGTCAAGTGTCCTTCATGTTCTCATCAATGGAAAAATAACTAATTGAATTTTATGAGAAGTTAAGAAGTGGAGACTGTTAAGAGTTAAGTCTGTTGAGGGTCTTTTTGACCCCCGAAAAATTAAAAATTTTTTCCTCAAAAAGGCTTCAACTGCTAATGTATCGCAGCATTTTAAGATTAAACATCTTTGAAGAGAAAAATTAGCGTATTTGCTGCTTGATATTGACATAATGTGTTTACCATTTACCATTGTTTATGTGCATACAGGCAAGCCTACACATCAAAGCATAATCAACAGAACAGACCAGACTACATAACGTATTAGCAGTAATGATTAGGAATACGCAGCATTGTAAGATCCTGATTAAGTAAAACATTTTAGGCTGAAAAGCTGTCTGTAATCTCTGAAGTTCTGTGGTTGAGTACAGAATTACATCTTTACATCCTGACTCATCTGTGTTGAGTTGTGTGTGGGGTTTGATCACGCATGAACGGTAAACGGTTGCTTATCTAAATTGTTAGGCCATGGACATCAAAGCCTTAATAGAACATCTTTTGGCTTCAATTTGCAGAAGTTGATGTCAGAGAAGATTCCTGCTAATGAGAAGAACATGTATAGTACTGACTTAAGTTCCAATCAAGGATCCAATCAAACGATTACAGTGAGTCAAGTTAAATACACTGTGATAGATGTCTCACATGTACACAAGTAGACTCCTTAATCAGTGGGATCTTTCCTTCTGGATGTTTGACATCAATTTTCAAATGTAAGTATGACCTGTCAGCCAGCTCTAATCTCCAACAATTAGTTTGATCTTTGACCCTTTCTGTCCAGGTTTGAGAGAAAGAAGTTTTGGCAGGAAGCATCAGCCTTATTACCTCAATCTGGCAACCGCTCACTCTACACACATCACTCGGAATCACAAAGTCTGACTCGCTAATTGTTCTAATCCAAACATATATTTAAAGGATGACGGAACATAACCCTTGGAGCAGAACTGCCTGGCTAGAAGAAACATTTGTTAACAGCTGCACACAAAACAACTTGGCTGCAGCAGCAGTGAACAAAGTGTTTCCATCACTGGATGTTTTTGACTGGACGTCACTGTAGACACCTGTGATGAAACGTGGTGTTTATTATCTCGATTCCACTATTATCATTAAAACCGTTTAACTAAATATAACTTTACAGCTGACAGTACTGAAGATACACCGCTTTACTGCAAGTCCTAATAATGGAAAATCTGAATTCTGGCCTGCTTATGTAAACTCTGATGCTTCCTATCAGTTTACTGTATATATAATACATATACATCAAAAGACCAGTACTGATCCACCTAAATAAACTTTTAACTAGCATGAAACAAAAATTTCTGGGCCATGTTTCAATTCTCCAGCTTCCCTCTGAAGTCTGAAATGACTTTGTTTTTGCTGTTCTATTTATCACATGCCAACATCGGGCCATTTCAGAACACTTAGACAGAAAACGGTTCTGTGTGTCTTTTGTAATGTAAATGAACATGTCATCATGACAAGTGAAGTCCATTAAAAGAATATTCTGCCAAACCAGTGGAGCCTGTTGTTCGTATTTCAGGCTTGTCTTTCAATGCCAATACATTGACAGGCTCTCATATTCTTGGCTCAGTCATTTGCACATCACACATTTTTTATTTCGGCATAATATTTTATCTCTTTATGTGGACAGTGTTTGAGGTTTGGAAGATACTTACATGCTTTAAGCAACGAATCACTACTGCTCACAACTGCTTACTCTATACAGTAAGTTCTTTAACAAGTGAGGAACTGCTGTACCATCACTGGTAAAATCACTAATGATCTCGTTTTGTTGTTTTTTGACACACACAGAACCAATGGGAGCTGATCATTTGTCATCACTAATGAGAATCTGAATGCAAGCAGATGCTTCCATTTTTCAAAATGCAGCATTTATAATTTACTATGACAGATGGCACCAGAACACATTGATAAAATATTATACAACAGTAGAATATTCACAGTACAAAGGTTTCTGGAACTTGGGTTTGTGCTCACTGTTTTAAGTTCTCTCTGAGTCAGCCTGGGTTTTCTTCCACTTCATAAAACATGCAGAAGGTAGAAAGGATACTTGAAATCACCCTTAGGTATGAGTTACATGCATCGTATGTCTAGTGCATCATTTAGCCACAGAAGAGATAAAACCAGGATGCACTGTAGGACAATCCATCCTCCAATACACAGAAATTGAAGGATCTGCTGGTTGTTCTAGTACCAGATACCACAGGACGGGTCAGGGTATTGCATCACAAGGAAATCATTGGTTAGAGGTTGGCATTGTAACAGCAACAGTGTCATGGTCAGCTCTCGCACACATATTACTAATTGCCGTAACTGAATTAAGGTTGGACTAGTAGAGCTTGAGTGGTGCAATGGGTCCACCAATGCTGAGATCGGGTTTGAACATACACAGACATGAGTGTCTATGTCTAGAGGGGTTGGCTTGGGCAAACCTGTGCAATGGATTGGCACTATCTCCAAGGTATTCCTACCTTGTGCACAGTGTTTCCTGGTGAAACTATAGCTGCTCATCCCTGACCAGGATAAGGTGGGTAATGAAAATATGATGAAAATGAAAGCTAGACTAGTTTGATTTACAATGACAGGAGCCATTCAGGGTGTTAAAGAACCTTTATATGTAAGAAAATACTATCATTATGTTTAAACTCATTTTACTAACTGTAAACTTTGCAGGATATTGTGACGGTGCAGCATATATATTTAAATAAATTTTTGCAAATACACGAGAACAATTCTTATTTATTTTACTATGAAATACTTATAGTACGATGGAATAAACATTTTGGACAGTAAAACACATTTGCAAACATACATTTTCTATATGAAGTGGCTGTAGTGAGTGATCGATGGTGGTATTTGTGTGTGTGTGTGTGTGTGTGTGTGTGTGCGCGCTCTATCTCCCTTTAGGTTTACTGGTGTGCACAGACACTTTTGGACTCAATAATCTGAAGCAGATGGCAGTTCTTTTGAAGTGTTGATATGCAGCACTCAGTTTGTTCTCCCTCACCTACCTGAACTGCACAGGATCCAGACATCACACAGAGACCTTTACCACCCATCACCTATCAGAAACAGAAAGAAACACTGTGTAACCTGACATAGAACAATCATCACTGCAATGTGACCCATGCTAGCTTGGAATTACCTTAATAAATGATAATTTAGTTTGTTGGGTACAACTATTTGTGGCAGTTTGGTCGGGTATTCCGACCATGGCAGAACATTTTATAGGCTTTCCATTGTACATAGAGGACCATTGATTATCTGTTGCTATTATTAAAACAAGTCTCTACAGGACACACACTGACCAGATATTACTTGGATGGCGGATGATTTTCAGCAGTAGTACTCGCTATGCTAGTAAGAGTGCATGACTAATAATATAAACTTGATTCTAAACTCTAATTTCAAACACTAATACTGATTGTACACTTACTAATAAATGACTGTGACATTGAGATTCTCTAAAGGCTGGATTACTTAAAGGAGAGAAGGCAAGTTCTGGCGCCACTACCTCCCTGATCTACAAGGCAGCCAAGTATGGAGAGCCAACAAAAGTTGAAATAAAATGAGCCAAGTCAAATCCTGAAAGACACAGAACAATATGAAAGTCATCTTATCCTGCTAGAAAGGGATATTTAATATGTATTTAACTCAAGGCATGCAGTATATGCAGTATAATTAATTAATTCAATTCTAATAATGCTTTACTCTCAGTAAGAGCTGTTTTTATATACCTCAACTGATAAGCAACAGACCACACCTTCAAAAATAAGGATACGCAAAGTGTTAGATAAACAAGGTACTGTATGTGTAAAAGAAAGAGTTTTAGGTGTGTCTCTTATTTTAGAACTGTATTAATTGTATAATCTATATAATTTACAGTGGTGAAAGGTATACTTTGTAAAACTGTCAATGTACTTAATAAACTGGCAACCAAATTTGAATTATGGACAGTTTATAGAGAACATATCCCCATCCTGCCCTTTGGTAAGCTGTGGAATGCCAGAGTGAGCTGTGCTAGCAGAAGGTAGATGATCCAGAGGAGATTTGGACTCCAGTGATGCAGCAGATGCTGGCTAATAAAGTATAAAGACATTATCCTTCATCTGAGATTACCATCCCTATCCATCCTTTACTACGGCCAAAAAAGTTGGCATTGATCCTCTGGTTGGTGGCGCCTGCAGGCTCTTGTCCTCTGCTTTTGTTTTTCACTGACATGATCCAACACCAATATGACAAGTCATTTCACACTCCAGAAAGCATGAAGGATACAGCTGTTGAAAGGTGATGTGTTTTCCACTCAATACTCTCTCCAAAAACTCTTTCAGATGAGTGATGAGCTCATAAAATATAAGTTGTATGGTTACTGGTGCTGAAAACATTTGGAGGATATAATAATCATTGCTCATTGTGCCTTTCCTCCCATGTTGGGTGTGAACTGGATGTGGAAATTAGACCCGATTTCATGTTCCATTGGGTACCGCTGACAGAAAGACATATTTCAGAGGAAATGGCTGTTTTATTTGATTTGTGGGACTTGATCAGCAGTGTTACATGTTCTTTATGGTTAAAGAGGGAACGGAGAGAGAAACTGAGAGGGAGGAGGACGGCGGTGGCAGCCAAAAAGTCTCCGCATTGGTAGTGCAACTGTAAGCCAAGTAACTTAGAGCACCATTAATGTCAAACCCCACATGTTTTTAAGTGCCTTACACCTGTTGTTTTACAATAAATCTGAAGTATTTACACAGGTGGCAACTAATACCAGGATGTAAAAGTCCCCTCAATGCTTATGGACAAATGGACCTTTTAAGACATGCATCATTTTTAGGGCAATAATATTATTTCTTCAGTATTTGCTTTTGTAACAGCTAAAATGTTGCACTGTCACAGTTTCATTTCATTCCACTGAAAATAAAAACGTATCCAACACCAACTGGCTCTTTATAAAAAGTAATCACGCCCAGGTACACAAATCCATAAAGTTGAGTCAGTTCATCTGGACACAAGAGATAGTGTCTGAGTTGGTGGTGAATACCCCAACCTTATATGCAGCCGATTTGCCTAACAAACCAAAACCTGCCCATTGCATACCAATGGACCCGATGATCAGGTCCTTATGCAAATTACAATGACCATCATCGGCTGCATATAAGGTCAGGGTGTTTACCACCAGCTCAGACTGAAGAAGTCACTTGGATGATTGATGAAACATATCTCCACACCAAACTTGGTGTCCAGATGAACTGACTCAACTTTGTGGATAATCACACGCTTGACTCTAACTTAATAAATAACTGGATTTACTAGAGAAACTCTACCAAACTCTATACCGAACATGTAATTAACCTTCCAACACGTCTGAGGTTGCCAACCCTTTTACTCACTCCTAGATGGGTTCACACAGAGAGCAGTATCACATATGGAGACTCACACATTGCTTTCTATTATACTAAACAAATTCCTCCAAGAGCACATTGACAGCTTTAGTGATGCTGCATGAACATAACTCATAAGCTAGTCTATATTAAACTCAGTAGAAGAATGCCTCAAACTGCAACTTCATCCAGATTCTGAAAGGGTGCGGGGGTTCTTCAAAAAGTTTCTGCTCCTTTTTTAACTCTATTTATTAAGAATTTTAAAAACAAATGACATTACTTTTCTACATCATCACCTTCTGATGCATTTTTCCAGCGTGGTACCAACTTTTAAATGCCATCAGCAAAAAAAGTTTTTTGTTGAGCATGTAGCCACTGATGCCGTGCTGCTTTCACATCATCATCACATGAAAATCTTCTTCTTCTTAAAGCTTCTTTGAGCGTCAAAAAAGATGGAAATTAGATGGAGCTAAATCCGGACTATAAGCGTCTTTCAGTCTCTCAGACACGACCAATTACTACTCCTCCACCCTCACCGCTTCCAACCAAAATATAAAAGTGCGAAAACTTTTTGAAGATCCCTCGTAAAACCAACGCTCTGACTGTAAGGGCCTTCTGATGTACTGGTACATACTGGTGTGTTCAGTGCCTACTGAATTGCAGCCATCACAAGCCTTAAAATGTTGTGAACAGGGTTGTCTGATAAAATGAGATGATGCTATTGTTATAACATGCATTAATTCATTACCAAACGCATTTGCACCATTATCACGCCTCCAAGCACAGAGTTGGATGCGACATGTTTTCATCTTATCATTCAGACTTTCATCTTAAGTGATAGTAAAGCTATTCTAAGCTTCTAATCAACACATACACACACACACACACACACACACACACAAGTAGTTTCTTTCAGTATGCAGGGTCGGGTCATTGGCTTCAGCATCAGCCACTTCAGACTGACAGATTAAATGGGATGAATGAGTCTCACTCACACGCAAATGCACTGATAACAGTATCGTCTTCCTCTGGTAGCAGAAGTGGCACATCATCACATCGTCCACTTCAATACACAACACTTCCACACACTTTGCACTAATGCATCCTGCTATCGAGCTTGGTCTCTCTTGCTTTCACACACACAGACACGCACACACCCACACCTAACCACCCACCTACCCCCACACACAAAGCAATTAATAATCCAAAACAACGTCAACAGTTTGACAAACAACACGATCGCCTTAAAAGCAAGAAGGACCTGAGCACACCTCCGGGTGCTCTGGTTTCCTCCCAAAAGTCCAAAGACATGCAGTCAGGCCATTTGGAGCTAATAAAATTGCTCTAGGTGTGTGTATCTGCCCTGTGATGGACTGGCGATGTAATGGTGGTGATGTAACACAGGGGTTCAGATGCCTGTGTCCCAACTTTAGGAGAAAATAGGGTTTATAAATGCAAGCCAGTAATTATCTTCCAACATCAGTGATAAACCCTCTTTCAACAATATGAGCAGAAATGTGACCAGGGTCTTTAACCCTGTGTGGTATGGGTTTCAGATGGGTGTGGTGCAGAAAGGTTTGACCCAGACTAATTATCCTGTCTCTGCCTCACTAAAGCCCCATTGCCAGTAAACACACTGTTTACTCACCCTAAAAATAAGAGATCCCCATAAACATGCCGACCTCCAGCATGGCACTGAAATGGAGACATGGGAGACAGAGTGTGAGACAGAGCTGGTGTGATGAAGACATCCAGTCAGACGCCTGGAAAATAGTGTCGCCGCTGTCTTCACACTGAGACGAGCTGGAATTTTTTTTACAAGGATGCATTTCAGCAGATTTATTACTTCCTAACACATCTTTATTAACTCTGCATCATTTAAACTATTTACATCTGCATGATGCTGTTGTGACAAAAAATATCAACAATAAAATACAGCACATCTTTTAAAAAATACCTTTTAGTGTAAACTAAGGGCAGTGATAGCTCAGTGGTTAAGGTACTGAAATAGTAAACAGAAGGTTGCCGGTTCAAGCCCCACCACCACCAAGTTGCCACTGTTGGGTCCCTGAGCGAGACCCTTAACCCTTAATTGCTCATCGTGTTCAGCTCATTGTGTAAGTCGCTTTGGATAAAAGCGTCTGCTAAATGCCGTAAATGTAAACATTTATTTATTAGGATTTTAACGTCATGTTTTACACTTTTTGGTTACATTCATGACAGAAACGGTAGTTACACAATATTCATCAGTTCACAAGGTTATATCATGCACAATTCACCTCACTTGCATGTCTTTTGACTGTGGGAGGAAACTGGAGCACCCGGAGGAAACCCACACAGACATGGGGAGAACATGCAAACTCCACACAGAAAGGACCCAGACCGCCCCACCTGGGGATCGAACCCAGGACCTGCTTGCTGTGAGGCGACAGTGCTACCCACTTAGCCACCGTGCTGCCCGTCTTTTAGGGTAGAGAGTTATTAAAAAATAGTTTGTGGATGGGTAAAACCGAGTGTTCGTTTACATACTAATGGTGGAACCAATTCTTTAAAACACAATGAGTTAGATATGATGGAGGCAGATTTTACATTTTTGTTTGTGGTCATAAAGACTATTTATGTACCTAAAATGAACATAGGGTTTGTATATACATTTTATAAATGCTATTTATTTTTACTTAGCTTTTTAAATGTTACAAATAATTATATAATTGTTTATTTGTATCGTATTATTAGAATAACATTACTGTTTTTTTCTTGCAGAAGTGAAAAAGTTCCAGTTTGCATTTATTGACGCAGCGGTGGACTGTGTTAAGTAACAACAGTTTTCCAAAGTACTCCCAAGCCCATGTGGCTATATTTATAGGAGCAGCATGACAATGTCTCATACAGTGCCATCTGAGGGCTTGAGGGCCATGCACATTCTGCAAAGATTTCCGGTCTTGACCTACACAGACTGACGTTTCTCTGATTACATAAATTAAAAGTGACCAGCCTACCAAAATTTCACCAAGAACACTTCAGAAGGTCCTAGAAGAACTGCAGGACTCACTAGCCTCAGTTAAGGTCAGTGTACACAATTCGACAATACAAAAGACACTGGGCAAAAATGACATCCATAGAAAAGTTGCAGGGCACACACCACTGCTGACCAATAAGAGCATAAATATATAAATATAGAGCCTAGATTAGCCAAAATATTAGAACCACTGCCAAAAACGTCCTTAACAGTTGTGTAGTTGTGTAGTAGCAGATGTGTTTTAACAATTGTGCTGCATGTCACGTCAGGGACCATATGTTAACATTACATAAATTATGTAAAATAGAAGATGAAACATGAATGAAACTCCTCACACAAAGTGATCATGATAACCTCACCTGTTCACTAATTCACCTGCTTATTGTGGAATGTTTTGTAAACTTTTCACCCTTATTTTGCCCTGTCCCAATGTTCTTAGCCTGTTGCAGGCATGAAATTCAGAATTTGTTTATTTTTACACAATACAATCAAGTTGGTCAGCCAAAACCAGTTAAATAAAAGCCAGTTAGATTAAAATGAAAAGAATTAACAAGTTACAAATTACAGATGTTTCTGTATTTTCAAAATGTTTCAACTTTTCTTGGAAATAGGGTTTGTAGTATATATGATATTGTTGTGAACTTAAAGTGAACTTTCAGATGCCTTTAAAACTAAATTACATTTTACTATGACAGAAACAGAAAGAAGGTTTTAGGAACTTGCTATAAGCTGTGACAGGTTGTAGATTTGACAAATTGTTCTTTTATAGCCACTTAAGCACTCGCATACTGTGCTTACAGCTCACAGTCCGACCGTCTGGACCTCAGCCACCATGGTGTGAATGGCAGAGAAGCACGTATATCTGCAGCAGTCGGGTATAGACTTACAGACCACACGGACAGCGGGCACCTCTCTAATGCAACAAGTGTGTGAGTTACACCCTCAATCTCCCTGGAAAACTGGGCCACAGGCACGTGATACATCCCGTCTCACTTTCATTTGACTTTTTACTGGCCGTGTGTAAGTTGCTGTCAGGTTGATGAATGAATTTTGTGATTGTGCGTGTACTGTAAAATCATAAAAACACGTCTATTTTTTGAACAGGTCTATTTTTAGGCATTTCCTTTGGGCATGTACGCTGCCTTACCTCTAGGACCCCATCAGAAATGACAAGGACTTTAAACTGTTTTTCCCAACACTGGTATGAAATGCAATTTCTGCCTGCTCCACATTTTATTTGACCTTAAAAAGAGTTAAATCTCTATCATACGTAACCGTTTTAGAGTCGTTTTACTCACTCACTCACTTTCTTAACCGCTTATCCAATTAGGGTCTCGGGGGTGTCCTGGAGCCTATCCCAGCTTTTTAGTGGGTGCAAGGCACACAGTAACACCCTGGACGATGCACCAGTCCATCACAGGGTAGACACACACACACCCATTCACTTATAGGGCAATTCAGTGTCTCCAATTAACCTGACTGCATGTTTTTGGACTGTGGGAGGAAACCGGAGCTCCCGGAGGAAACCCACGCAGACACGGGGAGAACATGCAAACTCCACGCAGAAAGGACCTGGACCGCCCCACCTGGGGATCGAACCCAGGACCTTCTTGCTGTGAGATTCACTAGTAATGTTCTGGTACCAGATAGCACAGAATCCTCTCAGATGTTTTGCGGAGTCCATGTCCCTGTGGGTCAGAGCTGTTTTGACAGCATATCAGGTGGGTGGTCTTAATGCCTTGGCTATATATATATATATATACTGTATATATAATTATATTGGTTTAAGCAATACATAACAAGCAAATCTTGCAATCTGTACCACCACAGTACAGAAGACTGATGAGTGAGCCCTCCAGTTGTCTGGATGTTAGCAGTGAAATGAGAATCATGAGGATCAGTCCAAAGCAAACACATGCTGGTTTAGGTAAACACCCCGAGCCTGCAGACCTTTCCATGGAGAGCAGATCAAACCAAACACGCCAGGCTATCTGAGCCTCTCTGAGACGTGCTCCTCTCAGAGAACACAAAGCACCCGGACACATCTCAACTCCACTTCGGTTCAACAGCTGCTGTCCCATTTCCTCTGCACACAACCAAACATGCCATCTCAGACCTCTTAGTAAGTCTTCTGCTGTTTCGCATGTGGAGACATGTGGTGTTGCCCTGATAAGGAAGTATTAGTAAAATGTTATTTCCTGTGAGGGAACAAAAAATCTGACAAAAAGAACCACAGTTGGAAACCTGTAATAATGGAATCTAACATTGATAAAACCATGCTGGTCCATATGCATAGTTATTTTCTTTTTCTGATCTCATCCTCAACCTGGCAGATGTGAACGGTTTTCTTTCTTTTAGTGGAGGGCAAAAACAAACCTCTGTTATGTAACACATTTTTATCCCAGTATAAAGTTTTAGATGAGATTTCTGTTTGTTCAGGGCTGTTTTGCTGTCTGACTCCTGTGTTACTGGGTGCTGTTCTGGTAGCTCAAACCTGCTGTGATCTTACTCTTGAACATATTAAATAGCAATTATTTACAGTCAGACTTAGAACTATTAGACCCTAAGTAAAGATAAGTAAAAAGTCATAACGATGTCTTTATGGTTGCTTAATCTTAAAATGGAAATATACTGTATAAAAGCTTTTTATATAATGTATAAAGTAAACTAGTAAACTAATATATAAGTAAACTAGATGTCCCATTTGTTGGGATTAACTAAAATCTACTTGTTTAAAATCAACCAGAGATGTACTGAGCCTGCCTAGAGGTGGATTTTGGGTTAAAAATACAATGGTAGTGTTTTTGGCCTCAGTCGCGGTTCCACCTAGAGCTCAAAAGCATGATCTAGCTGGCAGTCAAGCAAACAAAATAACCAGGCATTTACGACCACAGCCCACTGCTTCTCCTTCAACCATGACTAAAGAAAACAGGAAAATGAAAAAGTGCAAATAATTTTGGGGCTGGCTGTAGCTGCAGATTATTTGACTTAGTTTGCTGGTAGTTAATGATTGGTGGGATCGAGTGTTGGTTCTTAATTATTAGTTAAACAAACTACTCAGTGATGGGAGCATCTTTGCTATCAGTTTTTGAGTAATGAGCAGAACTATAGCTGAGTACACCTGACCACACTGAAAGCTAAATACTAATTCAATACAATATAGTGCCAAAGGCGTGTAGGTATGCAGAGACCAGATTCGAGTCTGACCTGTGCCACAGTCCTGGCCAAGCACTCAACATACACAGTTAGTTTGAGAGAGAGAAGGTCAGATAGGAATTACCCTCCTTGCAGCATCATCAGCATCATCAGCATCATCAGCAACTTCTACTGTCTGTTGAGGGTAACAAGACGAACGGCAGAAGAATGCAGAGAGCATAGCCTAATCTTACATAAACCTTACATGTTAGGGCTTTTACAATGAATCTGCTGCTGACCAGTGTAAAGAAATGCAAATGCAATTCTTCTCAGCATTCATATGTATACTTTTGTGTCTTGTTTATTATTTTCTGCTCGAACATGTCTCTGTTAAGTTTATAGAAACTTAACTTGCTAACTATAAACCTGCTGTTTATAACTGCTTTAGTAATGTAAAATGTAGCTTTTTTTTCTAAATCTTTATGAATACATAACTACACTTATATTAAAATACAGTACAGGGAGATTCACTCGAAAGAGGCCCCAAAAATTCTGTAATAACTCTCGCTAGAACAAAGCAATCTGAACGAAACAACATGCAATGTGCACCTCAGTATATGGGGCTTTGAACAAGCCAGAATGCCCCAGCGTCAGAGCGATGAGGTAGGCGCTGGACAGCCGTCACGACGTTTAACCTCTGTTGGCAACCCCCGATATGCTTAATTTGGAGCGCCGCGCCAAAATGTGTCTGGCAGAAGATCACCTCCACCAATTGCATGTAAAGCAATTGATTTCACATACATCAATGTATGTAGCATGTGTTTTTGGTTCAAATTGCTTCATCCTAATGGGAGTTACAGCAGAATATCTGGGGCCACTTTCGAGTGAATCTCCCTGTACAATGACTGTTGTTGCAGCATAAAAAATAGTGTGCTAACATGACTTGCACTGGACACTAAGAAAAAAGAAAAACAGTTGAAAGGTAAAGAGGTGCACAGTGGGTAGTGTTGTCACCTCACAGCAAAAAGTGTAAATGTGTGTGTGTGTGTGTGTTTGCCAGGTGATGGACTGGCAACCTATGTGTTTCCTGCCTTTCGCCAATGAGTCAGAATCACCGTGACTCTGACCAGGATAAAGCGGTGGTAAAACACACATGAATGAATGAATGAAATGTAAAGGTTCTTTAATAATGAAACGGGCATTACGGTGGTGTAACCAGGCTTTGGGAGCAGGGTAATTATTAATGTTGAGCCCACTTGGCTCAGTGCGGGTAACTTTAGCTCAGCTGTATGGCTAATGTGACAGTTATTCCCATCACACTGTTACTGAGGCCACAGTGTGGGAACATGAGCTGGCAGATCTAACACAACCTACAACATTAACTTAAAGTTAAGGTCGCGGTCACATACAGTGTCAAAAAAATTATCTAAGTTCCTCATACAAAACTTGTGAACATGAGAAAACACAAAAATCTTTTCACTTTTTAAGTGATCATTTCAGTTATTGAAGAGTTCAAACATTTAGTATATTTATTTTTAACGTCCCGCCACAGCATTTCCACTGGGTTTAAATAAAGACTTAATTGTCTTAATTATCTTTTTAAAATTTTTAATTTGCCTACATTTACAAAATACAATCAGGGTTGATCAGTAAAAACACTAGAAATATGTTCTATGATCATTTGTCAGGGGCGGCACAGTGGCTAAGTGGGTAGCACTGTTGCCTCACAGCAAGAAGGTCCAGGGTTTGATCCCCAGATGGGGCGGTCCAGGTCCTTTCTGTGTGGAGTTTGCATGTTCTCCCCATGTCTGCGTGAGTTTCCCTTCTTGAGCTCCAGTTTCCTCCCACAGTCCAAAAACATGCAGTCAGGTTAATAGGACACACTGAATTGTCCTATAGGTGTATGTGTGTGTGTGTGTGTATGTGTGTCTGCCCTGCGATGGACTGGCGTTGTTACTGTGTGCCTTGCGCCCATTGAAAAGCTGGGATAGGCTCCAGTCCCCCCGATTAAAAAGGTGAGTGAGTGAGTAATCATTTGTCAGTTAAATAGAGTTTAAGAGAATTAACAAATCACAGATTGTTCTCATGGACTACTATAAACACTATACATAGATTTATATTTATGATATATAGTTTTGTATATTACTGTATAAATGTATGCTTTTGGAGGCTACAGTACTCAGAGTTTTCCTGTACCCTGCTATAGTTTGTGAACTTCAAGGTGTTCATATGGTTGGGATTTTCTATAGACTGTACAGCGGGTTATACAGCATGTTTATGTTATGATGAGTTTTCTCTAAGGTAAGCTCTTCATGGAAAGAGCTCTTCTTTTTTTCCGTTATTGCCGACGTGCTTCTTGCTCTCTGTGGCTTTAATAATGATGGGCTTTGACTGTAATGGAAATGGAAAATAACCAGGTTGGTTATAAATGTGTGTCATTTATTTTTTTGTAACTATTTTAACTGTGGTATAACTAAGATACTAAAAGAATGCATTATTTTAATCATTTGTAATAAGTGATGTTATACAGTAATATTGTGTTTTTAAGGCATGATGGTATGTAATACCCTGATCAACATGTTTACACGTGCTTTGGTGATCTAATAATAATACAACAAAATTTCTACATAGTTCAGTGTTAAAATTTCTCTCTCTTGGCTACAAATAGTAAAGCTTGTTTAGTATGAAGTGACATTAATTCATTATAACTTTCATTTAATTTTCATTTATTTTAAATTAGCTATTTTCTTTATTTTTATTTAGCATTTTCTCCCCTTTTTCTCCCGATCCTTAGCACGTCCAATTGTTTTTTTTATTTTTTATTTTAATTTTTAAATTTTTACCCCTTTTTCTCCCCTTTTAGCGCATCCAATTCTTCCATTAGCATCGTGCTTCCTCTCTGTCTATGCCGAACCCTGCCCTGACGGAGGTGATTGAAGCTAACCCGAAACACGAGCAGCAGCCAGATGCATCTTTGCCACCCACACATTGACGAGTTTGGCACCACCTAGCGTTGCATGCGGAGAGACACACCCTAAGGGCACCCTCTCCCATCTCTGTGTAAGCGCCTCCAATCAGCCGGCAGAGAACGCAATCGCATTCTGACAGAGAGAGACCCACATCCGGTTCTTTGTCCCACCCCCCGCATGAGCAACCGGCCAATCGTTGCTCATATAGCCACTCAGCTTCGAACCGGTAAAGCAAGGCTGGATTCGATACGAAGCTTCTCAGAATCCAGCCCTGGTTGCAGCGCGTTTCTTTTTACCGCTGCGCCACCTGAGCGGCTAGCACGTCCAATTTTTACCCAATTACATTATGCTTCCTCTCTACTGGTGCTGACCCCCGCCCCTGATTGAGGAGAGCGAACTGACACCGATACGTCCCCTCCGATACGTGAGCGGTAGCGGACTGCATTTTTTCACCTGCACAAGGCGAGTTCAAATGCGAATCAGTCCTGTGCATGGAGAGACACACCCTGATCAGCATTATTCCTTTACTCTGTGCAGACGCCATCAACCGGCCAGCAGAGGTCATAATTGCATCAGTTATGAGGTACCTATCCGACTCCCCACCCTGTATGAACAACAGCCAAACGTTGTTCATGTGGCTGCCCAGCCCAGTCGGATGGCAGAGCTGAGATTCGATACTATGTATTTGAAATCCCAGCTCTGGTGTCCTAGCGTATTTTACAGCTGCGTCACCTGAGCGGCTAAATCAGCAATTTTCTAATTAGACTAGCACTGATAAACTTTGATAAAAGTACTGTAGAGAGATTGTATACATTCCCATCAGTATTTTTAAATAGTGTTGGTGCCACATAGCTTGAATTAGTCTTTTATTTTTAGTTCTGATTACTGTCTACGTAATGTCTTTGTGTCTGCTTGTTTTATTGCTCACAATGGCTACGCTGTCTACATGTATTTAATTATTTGCAATTATTTAGTGTAAATTATTCAGATATAGTTAACAAAGGGAATTAAATTAAAAGTAAACCCTATTACTAAGCTAAAATGGGTTAAATGGGATTTTCCTAAAATGTGGTAACAGTTCTACTTTATAGTTTAGAAGTGTACTGTTTACATGAGCACTTTAATAATCTGATATTCTGTAATCATTTAAAAGTTAAATTAGATGTTCTTGCGCCACTGTTTTTGCATAAAGTTTGTTGTTGTTTATCATATTTCTACTAATGCCTTAGAAGTTTCCTCTCTCATTCCCAGGAGGTGAAAAATAGTTTTTAATTCTGGCATATTGTGTGGAAACCCCAGCAGTACACCAGTAAAATTTGAGAAACCCGGAGGGAGGAAGATCTCTGGACTTCATCTGCACTCTCTCAGATTGAATTTCAGTGGCTGTGTTTAGGATCTCTCTACAGGAAACCGCCTCTGACTGACAAAGGTGCGGTGGCTCCCGAAGGACCAGAGTTTCATTAAAGCTTTTTGTTATATTTGTGGGTTCTCTTGAGCCGCAGATGTTGGTGAATGGTGCTAGTCGTGCATTTCTGATGAAAACGCACATAAGCACAGGATATGAGGAGAATGGTCAATGTCACAGGAACACACACTGGTATGAATGCTCCAACGCATTCAGCCCAGGACGAGGAGAACAAGGTCATTGTGCTGCTTTTCCTCTGATTCACTTCACTGCGCCTGTGCGGATGGTCCAGTCCAGGTGCACGTGGACAATGTAGAAGTACCGACTGCATATTAATACTACTTCTATTATAAAATGGAATAAATAGAATAAATGAGATTGAGCTCTAACACTCCCCAGCTCTAACGCTCTCCAAATTCCGTTTGTTAATTTACCTTTTACAGTATGCATTATTGTGCATTTATGTATTTTGTATATGTATTTACAGTCTTTGTATTTCCAGTGTATGTATGTTCTATTTATTCTATTTCTTTATGATTTGGTCGAGATGATTTACAAGTGTATGCAAACTGAAGAGTTTCTCGAGCTCATGTAATTCTTATCTCATAAAACAATATATTCTCATAAATGATACAAAAGGACATTTTATTTTAAGCATTTCATTTTAAACACTCTGTACAATATGTATGTATAAATCTGCTTGAAGGTTGTGTGTGATAAAAGGTGATTCAGACTCTGATCATGCATGTTTGTTTGTTTGTTTTATAAGGATTTTAGAACAGTCATTTCATTAGCTCACTAACCCACCTGCAAAATGAATCATATTTATTAATACAGCACCTGAAGAGCTGTAGATTACAAATAGACATTAAAATTTACTTTACTTTTACTGTGTTTTTGTTTTCTCTCTCTACGTGAATCAACCTTTGCTTAATGGATTTACTGTAAAAAAAAAAATGAAGAAAAAAGAAAACATTCATTTTTCTTTCATTTTGCCAGTTGTAAAAGCAAATGATCTCATTCAGGTTTCACCATGTCCTCATTTGTTTTCCAACAGCTCTGAGCCTCAGGCAGCTTAGCATGTCCCCTCACACTGCACTGTGTATTAGAAACACTTCCTGTAGTATTAACAAATGCGGATTTGAAAACAATCTTCAACGGTGTTTGGATGGAAAAGATCATAGACCACCGTTTTTAGATCTAAAAATCAGATTTTTTGATCAGTTGAAGCTTTTCTACTTGTGAATTTGTCTGAACTTGACTTAAGACATACTGGGGGGAAAGAAAATGCAACCATAACTGGACATACATTTTGTACGTAAAAGGTGGAAGTTGGGTTTAATGGGACAGCCGAGTCTATGAACCCATATAAAGTGAAACTTCATTAAATAATACTGCATTATAGAAGTATTAGGGCAATTTATTTATAGATTTACTCTGAACATCTTTCATTGGATGCTTTTTCTCACTTTTTTATTATGTCTTGTGAGAGATCCAGTCTGCCTTTAAGCCTGAATTGGAAAGTTTGTCTCTGAGTAAGACACGGACTTGAAGCATGTGAGTTAAAATAAAGAAAATTGATGTCCTTTCACTACCCAGTTAGACTCTTAACCCCTTTCAACATCTGTGTTAAGACCCCTCCTTTGAAGAAAGGAAGAGGAGGGGTATATGTTTTAAACATTGATGTAAATGCACTCCCAAATCTAGCCCTGGTCAGACAAACCCGTTTTTATGAATGCCTTGTGGACATCTTTCTGGTCACTGTGACCCAATTGTATTGAAACATTTCAACAAAGCCTTACATATATCAGATATAAATATTAGAACCCCCTTCAAGCCTACTGTTATTTGAAAATCCACCTACACAATAAAAGACATCATCAGTGCTTTTTACTTTTATCTTGTTATAAAAGTAAAAATTTATTTTACAGAAAATGCTCGGCTATGCTTTTCCTATATACATATCATTGCTTGTTCCCTCCCAACACTTTCCCAGCCTCCCTGGGGAGAACCCGTCCCAGAGTATGAATACCAAAGGATTAATTCAACCTGATCTCAATTGAGACGATATTTATTGGATTTTATAAAGATGAAGTCATGAGAAAATCTTGATATATTTGACACACATCATGTAGTTAAGGTTTATTCTTTACATATGTGGTTTCTGAAAATGATCTTCATTTCTGTTTAGCTGGAAACCATCATCATGTTAAGATGATGCAATATTTTGATGTCCCTCACTATGAAACTTCTCCACCTGTGGAAGTGAAATACGATCCTAAACCTAAAACATGAGCAACGGGTTCTAGCAGGGGCTTCAGAAATCTCTTCCTGATCTGAGTAACTAACTTCATTCTTAGTGGTAGTTATTAAGTTTTTTAATTGTTTTAAATAATGTAATTAATTAGATGTATATTTTTACCTGAGCCCTGCATTTGCTACGTTATTAATGTACTGTTACCGTTTGTATTTGTACTTACAAATGAAAATTGTACAACTTGACATTTTTATTTATAATAATTCTATGTAATCTGCTTTGTACCAGACATAAATCACTTGGGTGATATGCACGTTGGATAACTTTGTCCTTTGGCAAAATGTTTTTATGTTAAGCTCCCTTTTTCAAAATGATATTTCTTGTTTATTAATCTGAAACAGTTTTATCAGGAAAAAACACCAGGTACCCAACAGTTGGAGTGGAGTTTGCACAAACTTACCTGTGGAACCCAAATTAAAGCTTTTTGGTAAAGTAAATCATTGTACTATTTACAGAAAATAAAATAAGCTCAAAGAAAGGACATGGTTCCTATGGTCAGACATGGTGGAGGTTCAATTATGTTTTGGGGTTGCTTTGCTGCTTCTGCCACTAGATGCCTTAACTGTTTTTATTACAAAAATGGAATGTAAGGAGTACCAAAGCAGTGGTGCAGTTTATAAAGGAAGTACATGGGTGCCAATATTTTGGTCATGATTATATATGTAAAACTTTTATTCTGATTTATGTAAACTTAAAAACGAATGTTCTATATTTTGATATATTTATTTGCACAGATATTTTCTTTAGTATGTTAGCTTCTAACTGAATGCAGAGCAATGTCAATTTTACTTGATGAATAAAGGACAAGACAGAGTATTTCTTTGTGATAAGAAATAGTGAAAATAGAAGCAAAGGAATCCCAAAAGGCTAGCACTGTGTTAGCTTTATTGTGAATGTTGAAAGTGACCCATTAGAAACAACCAATATAGATTACAATTAAATGTAAAAACAGAAACATCTGTCGTTGTATATAATAATATACTATTTAAAGATGGATATTTTTACAATACAAGATCAGTAGATCATTCTGTGTTTTCATTTAACCGCTGACCAGTAAATTCCCTGGTGAAAGTGAACATGTGAAGGAGGCTATAATGTGGTTGGTCCTGCACTCCACTGTTGATTTTACCCTGCTAGTTCCTTCTTGGTGTGCTAATGACCTGAGAACCCTTACAATAACGGTATGCCTTGTCCTCCCCCTTTCTCTCACTTTCTCCCGCTCTTTTAATGGTTTTACCACTTGTGCCGTCTCTGTTTCTCCTGGCTGACAGAGCGAGCAGTGTTCCGCCATCTGCATAAATCATCAGCACACCAAATGCTTCAGAGCTGTTCACCTAAACACTTGTATGAGTCAGTTGCGTTTTCCTCCCCGCTCTGTTTTCAGGGAACAGGTGAAGTATTTCATCGTACTGGGGACTGAGGGGGTGAGGGAGAACCTTTCTGCCTGAGTGTTTAATTGCTTGCTTGCAATTTACATGTAATGAATGAGATTTGTTCTCACAGAGTCTGCAGTGGATGTGTTGTTAGAGCTCTGCGGAGCTCTTAATCTGCAAAAAAGATCATATTGTGCCGTGTATGAGTGTGTTAAATGTGTGCAGTGGAGTGTGGCGGAGCTTCTGTTCGACACTAGCAGTGAACGGATAATGAGTCACGTTAGGGTTGGTAATGAGAACACATGTGCTCTGATTTAGACAGAGAGTGTAAAAAGTCACTCTTGTTAACTGCTGCCACCTGTACACAATGCAACTGGGGGTTGAAAACCAACGATGGGAATTCAACCCCTTCCTTATTTAGGCAGCTCTTTATCTGAAAACACTAGCTGTGAAATCTATATCCAGGGAGCAGGTCCCAAAGCTCGCTGACTTCAAAAAAAGTGTAAATTTGTTCAGTGCACTTTTAACCTCCTTCTCCGCTCCTACATTTTCTTTCCCGAGTTTTCCCAATATCACTGTAACCTTGTACACTTTAAATCATGTGTGTGAGGCCTATATTTAAACTCCATGTCTGGACAATTTTGTAAAATGTATAAAAAACAACAATCTGTGGTTTCTTAATTATTGTGAACTTATAATTAACTGACAAAAGTACAAAGTAATGACTTCTAATGTTTTGGCTGACCAACTAGATTGGGAAGGGGCAAAATAAAAACCAAGTTACGCTGTTTTGAAATATTCAACCATAAGCAGATTAATTGAGGGGATCACGATAACAGTGGTAGCCTAGTGGGTAAAGCTTTGGGCTATCAACCGGAAGATTCACGGTTCAAATCCAGGCTCTGCTATGCAGCCACTGTTGGGTCCTTAAGCAAGGCCCTTAACCCTGTCTGCTCCAGGGACGCCGTACGATGGCTGATCCTGTGCTCTGACCCCAGCTTCCAAACAAGCTGGGATATGTGAAGAAAGAATTTAACTGTACTGCATGTTCCGGTATATGTATATATGACAAATAAAGTATATATTCTTCTTTACAAGCAAAAAAGGCTTGTGGCTCACAACTTTGTGCCAAACCTTGTAAGAAAATTGTCACAGTTAAAAAAGAAGATCTCAGTTGTAGAAAATAATTTACAGTCACAATTGGAAATATTTAACTCCCCAAAGAAAATATGGATTTATGTCTCCTACTTTTTTTTGCCAAGCTAAAAAAGCAGCAAGCAGACCATCTGACCATAAGAGAAAACCCCAAATATTATCCAAAAGCTTCAGTAATCTTAAAAAAAAGTAAAAAAAAAAAAGTGTTTTACTACAAAGGACTACAAGGACCTGATGAAGTCTGGATGTATCAGCCACAAGAAAATAAGAGAATACATGTATTTTTATAATCCGAACATGAACTAGAATAAATGTGTGTTAATTTATTAACCAATGACTTGTTATAGAGTTAAGTGGACCAATCCTGAGAGCTACAATTCTGTCTACAGTCTGTTCAAAAGTTTATCTATACTAAGTCTATCCTTACTACATATTCATTCACATTTATTTCCACAGTTCATTATATAACAGTATCAGATGGAATATCCATAAAAATAACCAATACTAATTACCCCCCCACCACCAAATCTAATTCAGAACAGTCCGTTAATCAAATCTTCAAACATTTTAAGTAAATAAGATGCAGTTGAATAAAACCTTTTTAATGGTATGATGGAGTTATTTCTATTGTTCAAAATGTGTGCATGTGTGTTTCCCAGAGAGCCAACTTCATCTGGACACTGCATTAACCTTTTACTCGACCACTTGCCACCACCCCAGCCCTCTTCATTCATCTTCACCTCCCTCCATGTGGTTTCTCAATTTTCAAATACCTTTACAGATCCACACTTTCACACTTCAATTTACACATATTTACACATAATATTAGTTCATTTACTAGTTTATAAAGATTTAATTAGAAATCATACAAAAATACATAATTGTATATAGTACCACTAAATGTACACAACTGTTAAAATATTGTGTGATAACCTTTTCATGTAACTAATATGGGTTTTATTATAGATATTTGAAGTAAAGCAAATAAAAAACAGACATCCATTTACGGTAAAGTTAGGACATTTTGTAAAATATTACAGACTTTTTAAATCTTGATGACCAACTTGATTGTATTGTGTAAATATAAACAGTATTGAATTGATGTATGCAGCACACACACACACACACACACACACACACACACACACACATAAAGCTGGGACAAAAACAAAATAATAGTGAAAAGTTTAAAGGCTGTTCAGGTTATACTGTTTTTAAACATTCCACAAAAAGCAGGTGAATTAGTAACAGATGAGATATTCACTGGGTATAAAAGGAGGATCCACCGGTGGTTCAGTCTTTCATGACTCAACACATTTTGCCAAACTGTGTGAGAGAATGGTCAGTCAGGTCCATTTCTGCAAAATCATCTAACACACAACATACATGATTAGAATCCAGAGAAATGTCATCAAATCAGCTAAATCCACAGCAGCGCTGCTGTAGTTTTTAAATACTGTGTCCACTCATTGTCCACTCTATTAGACACTCCTACCTAGTTGGTCCACCTTGTAGATGTAAAGTCAGAGACGATCGCTCATCTATTGCTGCTGTTTGAGTCGGTCATCTTCTAGACCTTCATCAGTGGTCACAGGACACTTCCCACTGGGCGCTGTTGGCTGGATATTTTTGGTTGGTGGACTATTCTCAGTCCAGCAGTAACAGTGAGGTGTCTGATCCACTCATACCAGCACAACACACACTAACACACCACCACCATGTCAGTGTCACTGCAGTGCTGAGAATGATCCACCACCCAAATAATACCCAGCCAGTAGTGGTCTTGTGGGGGTCCTGACCATTGAAGAACAGCATGAAAGGGGGTTAACAAAACATGCAGAGAAACAGATGGTCTACAGTCAGTAATTGTAGAACTACAAAGTGCTTCTATATGGTAAGTGGAGCTGATAAAATGAACAGTAAGTGTAGAAACAAGGAGGTGGTCATAATGCTATGCCTGATCGGTGTATAATGCCCAAACACCTTGTTTTGGTGTTCAGCCTGCCCTTTTAAATTAAACTTTGTCCTACTTTTTAAGTCTTGGAGATTTGCAAATTGGCCTTATTAAACTTTCTCTTTATTAGGCAGGTTTGTACTAATGGGGCAGATAAATTTACACTGACACTAGATTTCCTTCCATTTTGCTGGCTAAGCTTTTTACTGGCTTAACACGGTGTGTCGTGCAATCTGACATCACATTTACACATACGCACGATGATAAGGATGCATCAATGACCCACCACACCTAACCATTTACATCCGTCTGTTTTACTGTTGACAAAGCACCACAGTTCTTCTGACTTTCCACAGAACTTCCAACCCAATATTTCCTGCCCTTCCCCTTATCCTATGACACCATTTCCTGCTGAAAGACCTCCTCATGAGACTGAAACTGTTCTTATCAGCATGGTGGTGTCATTGTAAAGCTTTTTTCCAAGTAAATGTGCAGTGCAGTTAGTTTCTGCTCAGTGTGTGTTGGGTTATCTGAAATGCTGATGTAGCTGGCATGTGGCTCAGCGGGAGGAACAGCGTAATGTCCTTGTGTGGGGACTGTTTTGGATAAAGGTGAAGTAGTGAAGTGTGAGTGACTCAAGCTACGTTCTCTGTGTCATTTAGTCCTTTGTGCTTGTAGGATATCCTGTGATGATTATTTTTCATAGAGCAGAAACACACCCTTCAAAGCCCCTAGTTGATCACATTTACTCACACTTGTAATCTGAATCCTGTATAGGGGAACAGGGTGGGACGACATACTGGAGAGGGTGCCAGTTCATCGCATCACACAGTCATTCCTTCATACTCGATTATACCTAGAATCTGAAGCACATCCAGGGACACTAGGCAGGAATAAACCCTGGATTGAATGCCACTTACAGTTTTAGGGATTTGTGAGAAAACCAAAGCCTCTGGAAAGTCAGGCCTTCTAAAAATAAGTAACTGACCTTCCATTCCTACCATTTCTCTAGATTATTTTACTTTTGAGGTTCCCATTTCCACTCAGGGCATCGCCTTCCTCTTTACTGCACACCTGCCTAGAGGAAACCCAAACCGGGAATATATTCAACTTAACAAAACCTACCAGAGCTCCGGCTCATATGCAGTTATAGATGTGTTACATACATGCAAATCAAATAATAAAAGCAGCATCTACATGTTAAATTCGGCAATGGTTGGTCCTTAACTATAGCTTTTGGTTCAACAAAACTTTGAGCTCTGTGTGAAATTAGCATGCTTATTTTGTGGGCAGTTGTAGCCTAGTGGTTAGAGTACAAGACTAGTAATCAGAAGGTCACTGGTACAAGCCCCACCACTTCCAGGTTGCCACTGTTGGGCCCTTGAGCAAGGTCTTTAACCCTTAGTTGCTTAGACAGTATACTGTCACAGTACTGTAAGTCGCTTTGGATACGTGTCTGATAAGTGCTGTAAATGTAAATTTTGGGCAAGCATTGTACTTCTGTTTTTAGCAGATTCTAAAATGTCTACCACTATGCTGCTAGATATAGCTAAACTGAAAATTACAGCAGTAATATTAACTATTAACAGTATTTGTGTGTATTTTTGACTGTTCTAAAAGCTGTATATAAACTGAGAACAATAAGGCTCTAGAACATACTATCTCTTAGGTATTTAGAAATGGCTGGTAATGTCACTAGCCAGCTAAATGCTTTTAGAGGAGATCACTAATGGTATTTTCTGACTATCAGATTTACAGGATTGACTAGCATCACTTTAAGTGAGCATGCTTAATTGCGCTTCCAGCTGTAGGAACAGCACTGTTGATACATTCAAGCATTTTTAAGAGCCACTGTGGGCATGTAGGTGGAAGGATATGAATGGCAGTTTTGTTTAATCATCTGCTCATAAACAGGTTATGAAGAATTTATCTGTATAGTAAAACTAGCACATGCACACGTGACAAAGCTTCCCATTATACCTGTTTTAGGGGACAGTGGTGCTCTGAAAAGCTCTGATTTCTCATCAGTGATTGGCCAACTTCCTGAAATAATAAACGTAGTGACTGGTCTGGATGGGCTGCGTTAGGACATGTTTATTTCTTTTATACGTTTCTGCAGTAATGACTCACACATGGACAGGGAAGGAATAAGGAAGCCAGAGCTGTTGCACTACGTTTGATGACGATGATTGTTTCTATAAAAACAAAAATTTAGGAGAAAAAGCCAACGTGGTTGAAAAATGGAGCCACTTACTCATATTATGATGTTATAAGGTCAGTGAACTTTTAAACCAATGATTTTTAAAACCATCTTATCACAGCCTGTGTAGTTTTGTATGTTCTCCCTGTATCCATATACATTTTATTTGGGTACTTTTGTTTAATCTTCAAAAACTAGGACTGTCCACACAGGTCATTGGTGAGGGTAACAGGACGGGTCGTGCCTCGTCACTAATGAACCCAATTTTCAGGATGCTTAATCAAGGTAGAACAATAAAGTGGCTAAAAATAGAAACAAGGTAACCAATGACAGACACAAACAGATCTGCAGCTAGATAGAAAATGAACAGTGAAGAACTGAGAACTGGATGTCATGAGGCAAGCTGCTCAAAACTCCAGCGACAACCAAGTTCTTGGAAAAAGAGTAATGCAGCAATGCAGCACCCCCCACAATAGTGCAGCCCACATCCAGTATGGGTCCAAACGTGAGGCTTGCTCCAAAAAAGTGCCATCATGTCGCCTCTTGGGCAGTCATGTGTAAGTGTGCTAGCCCTGCATCCCAGCAGAAAACTGGACTGGATCGAGCCCAGCATCGCAGTTTCAGAGAAAGCAGGTTGCCAGCTCATCTGTGAGGAAGAACCACTTCCACCTGGAGCAAATTAATGCTTATTGAGGGGTTACACATCTGCACACCCATGTTTCCTCTGCTGGCTATATTTGGCAAGGCAAAAGGACATGATTCTGTATCGGAGCCACCTCACCAATCTCCATGGCAGGTGGGCTTGTTACAAAAAGCAAATGTGCAAATGATGAACTAATGGATTTGGCTTTGTTGAAGATGTCCTGCCTTATACCTAGTCTTTCCAATTAGGTTCTAAATCTCTATTATGATGCAGCTGAAGGTATTATAGGTAATAAAATAATTAATTATACAAAAATTAATTAATTAATAAACCAATAAATAAATTCCCTTATTATCATTATCTGACTTTTTTCCCTCTTTGTTACTGATCTCTCTGATGCTCTTAAGCATTAGCAGTTCTGTTCCACTATTGAAAGTACAATTGCTCACATTCAAAGTATTTTATTTAGTCATTTTCCCTAACAGCTTTATCTTGCTCAGGGTCACTGTGGGTCTGATGCCACACACATTCACCTAATCACCTAATCACTTCCTTACACTGAAGAACCATTAGCAGTAGACAATCAATCTTGACACAGATAAAACACTCAAACCTTCCCATCACTGATATGAAGCAGATTTGAACTTAGTTTCCAAGGATTCATGTTACTGTGCACCAACTACTGCACTACCAAACAAGCTCGCATTATACCACATTATTTACTTGTTTATCAAGGTTAAAGTGTACCACAGAGATTGCTAAACTGAAGATAAAGATGATTCAGAGTCACATTGCAAAGCTAATTTATAATAATGAAATTACGGTGAAAGATGGTTGGGTGAAAATATATATATTTTTAATCATCAGATTCTTTTCCTACAGGTTTTTCTTTTACTTCTGTAATTAGGTATCTTGTATAACAAGGTCATGTGCGTTCATGTGTGTATTCTAACTACATATTTTACAAGTGAAGAGTGAAAAGCTCATTTAAAAGTTTTAACTGCAGCAATGAATGTCAGTCTTGTTAACTGCACTAAATCTGCTTGCCAGTATCATTCCCAGGGTTAATGTACTTTATGAAGATTTAATGATGCTGCTTCATTGCTTCTACACAGAAAATGGTTTTGTTAAAACTGTATTTAATTTCTTTTACTTGAATATAAACAGACGTTTCGGAGCCTGTGCTGGTGCTGAAAGTATTTTTGGGAATAAAAAAGAATTGTGCTATAGAGAGCTGACAAGGGGTGACCTCCATATGTGGCCATATGGTGTATCGTAGTAGATAGACAGACAGACAGACAGACAGACAGACAGACAGATGATAGATAGATAGATAGATAGATAGATAGATAGATAGATAGATAGATAGATAGATAGATAGATAGATAGATAGATAGATAGATAGATATTTCTGCTAGTGGAAAAACTATGACTGTAAAATCATGTGTACACCTTTATAGTGGTAATATGTTTTATAATATTTTATATATAATTAAAGCCAAATTCATCAGCTAATATGTTACCCCAAGCTCTTCCAACTTCATGAATTATAATGTTTGTCTACCTAAGCAAACCCAATCCATCACGTTGTGTAACTAGTGAGGTGTGCACAGATTTTCTGTTTGCCTTTATTTTTAAGATATGAAGATAAGTGGATATTTTTCTTACTTTTGTTTTTCTTAAAGATAAATGAGATCTGGGTGTTTTCATAATGCCACAATGCTATTATAAGCTAATTATCATGTGAGGTACATGCAATTACTATATATAAATATACATAAATGAACATTTTTAGGGTTTAAAGTGTAAACCATCTGCTCCCAATAGTCTGGCTTTCATGCAAATTGCGATTGTTTCTCAGCATTTCAGGAACTCAAAAATTTGTCCGTGTGACAAAGTCTGGCTCTCATCACACGCCTGCTAACTTTCTCTCTCAACCTGAAGCGACGTTACAAGAAACACATGTGGTCTAACACCATACCCCCCCCCCCCCCCCCAACACGCACACACACACACATACAGACACACAGTTATCTTGCTAACGTTACAATATAAAGAGAAAACATAGAATTCATGTTTGAATGATATAAAGGTAATTCTGTTCTGATTAGGTAAAATAAATGACTCAGTTAGAAAGCAGTAACCTAAATAAGTACAAATCTAAGTAAGCAGTAGGCAAGTAAGTTATTTTTGGCCAGCATTTGCATGGTCCTATTTACTCATAGCCAACCATCAGTATGTTTTACCAACATAAAGAGAACATGCAAACTATTATCCACACAGAAAGTGGCCTCAGGTGAGAACCAAACCATGATCCTGAGCCTTTGGTTCTACTGAGTTAAGCTTCAACCATACACACAGCGAGCCAATTGCAATCCAGACCTTCTCATCCAACACCTTTACCTGACAGTACAGATGTTCTTTTTTGCTTGAGCTGGCACAACATCTAACAGACACACTCCAAAATCTGGTTAGAAGACTTCCAAGATGAGTTATAGGAGCAACTTCATAATAATGACCATAGTTTTGGAACTAGATGTCCGACAAGCTCATGGTCATATGTTTACATTCTTTTAGTCATCTTTTAGTCACCAAACACCAGAATTCTTCCCATTTATTTTCTGGACACAAGCTGAATTTATTAGCAAATCTAAAAATACTAAACACCCCATGACACTTTGCAGTCTCCTACAGACACACGTTAATGACACAGTATTAATCTCAGTTGGAAGAATATCAGTGACGTCAGTCTGTACCCAGGTGGAGCAGGAGCACCACCGGCCCCTGAGACCTACAGTCTGTGCTCAAATTAGTGTGGTTACCAGGAGGATCCCTCTTGCTTTGTGGTGCTGGTGGGTGTGTCTGTCTTTGTTTCTGAGCCTAGCTGTAATAAATAGACTCCTGTAATTTCATTAGTAAAACAGTAAATATGGCTGCAACATAAACCTGCACATTTGAATTGTTTTCATTGGAATACAAACTGCTGCATCTTTTTACTCACCAGGACGAGCCTGTCCACATGTGAACGCCAGCTGTAAGTACACACAATGAAAAATAATGGCTGTGTTTTTCTGCATTATTATTTTTATTTTTTTATTGCATTATTTATTGTCCTGGATACTTTGGTACTTCTGTTCTTGTATTTAAGCTGGATTGTGTTTTTTTTTTTCCATTATATCTCATGGTTGTGGGTTGGCCAGTTTCTTGCCAGGCAGATAGCATTATGGGTGAAACAGTGTCAAATCCATAATGATGATAACAGTCCTCTTTTACCATAGACCTACATTAAAGTCTTTAAAGCAACAACAACATTTTGATCTATGTACTTTTAACAAAAAGTATTTGATTAGCTAAAACACCGAAGCCACAAGCTAAACCAAAGACCAGGTAAACCAGGTAGACCAGGTGAAGTCATATATTATCCAGCAAATAATTGCTAGAATAACCACCATATAGACCAGCTAAACCATCAGCTAGGTTGTCCAGTGTAAGCTCAACTACCTAGCAAAACTATTAAATTAATGGCCAGCAAAAAAGCTCAGTTGCCCATCAATGACAGAGCAGCTAAACAATTCTAAAAAAAAGTATATATGCTGGCTGACAATCTGGTATTCTAGCAGAATTACCATCATAACCAGTTTGAGCTGAGCATGGCCCATAAACTAAAAATGCTTATACCTCCTCATTAACAACCATCAGTATGCAAACAGAACTAAAACAGAACTTACTGAATCCTTTTTGAACTCCAAATCTTCCATCTGGAAATCTCTTATAATCTAGGAAACCAACTATGTCTCTTGAAATGATGTTGAATGATGAGATGGAATATGCTTTCTACAGTACATCCTGTAGGGTACATATTAATAAATGAGCAACTCTGAGTAACTGACTGTTTTTCTTTTTTTATTTGACATCATATACTAATGATATAAATGCACCCAGTGTCCTCAGCATACATTTTTACCTAATGATGTAACGCAACAGTAATTACATAAAATAAATCTGTCTCTGCTGACAGCAGTAAGATCTTTCTATCTGATCATCTTATTCCGGTGGGACTATTTAGGAGGGAACACACTCACTCACGTCTGCCAATGTCTGTTGGGCTGATGCTGGGTAAAATCTGGCTCATTAGGCAGAAATGGATATGTCCCAGCTGTTCAGACGCTGATGTGTGTGCATGGGTGCATGAGATACAGTATGGTTTCAATCTTCCTCACCAGCCCCTCGGTGCATTTCTGTCTGATTAACAGTGAAAGACAGGGGCTCATTCATGGGCAGAAGCAAAGGCGACCTTGCTTTCTGACGGCTTAATGTTGACAAATGTCCTTTCCGCAGCTTTCTAGCTCCCATTGCAGTGCTGTCTGACTGCTACCAGGGGAGTTCACTGGTCCAGCTTCAAAGACATCACAAAGACTTTGGTACCTATTTTTTAAACGTGATGGTACTGTATATATAAGAGTATAACAAATACATACCATTAAAATTATTTACATTAATAAGTAATGTAATTAAAATGTGATGTTAATTTTGATTAACATAGATACATTTTAAGAGAATTTACTACAGAAACGCTTTACCATACAACATTCTAGTAAATAACAAGTCACATGATGATAAATGTTGGGAATGTTTGCTGGGGATTCCAAGTTATTAAAGTAAAACTTCTTGAAAATGTTTTAATTTCATTTCATTGTCATGTTTTAGTACTCTTTTATTTTGGTCTGGGTTGCCGTGGGTCTGGTTTTCACACCCCAGACAGAACACCAGTCTATTGTGCCGCCTCAGCACTGCTGGGTATTCAAACCCCGGATTCCAGCGCTGGTGTGCTAGTGCAATTTATCACTGCGCCACCTGAGCGCCTGGTCACACTGATCTTAAATAAAAGTCAATAAATAAATTCAGCATACAGCCTTACAGCCTAACTGAAATGAACAGAAAATAAGACGGACAAGAGCATTTCTGCAACATTAAACACACTTCATTGTGTGTTTATGTTAAAATTTTGTTTATGTAGTGTGGCTTTTAATGTAGACTTATAAAAAACTAAACAAGGCTCATAAATGCATGTCAAGAAATTAAATGTTTTTAATGCAAACTTACAAAACCACACTAACATAATAAATAAAATAAACTTTTTAATAAAAAAAAAAACTGTTGGAATAAAACTAATTTACAAGTTACCAAGTTGAGCTTGGTTAAGTATACAGTATTTATAGCTTTTCTTTTCCTTGAACAATAAAACAAGAGCAATATTTTTGGCTAAACTGGATAAGTTTGGCTTCTTTAAATTTGGATACTTGAGAATAACGTGGCAACAGTGAAAGAATGTAATATGTTGTAAATTTTGGATCAACACTAATGCTTTAAAAACTTGGTATAACATTAAATAAGGCAGGGTGCTGTGGTTGGATTAGTGTCACGTTATATAAATAATGTTGTTTTAAGGCAAATTAATAACAAAATTCACATCGTCTATATTTAGTAAATCCTTTAAGGAGGTGTCTCATAAACGGTGCAGTTTACTTCCTTTCTGAAGGCAATAAATCATGAATTGGTCATTTGTTTCAGTGTAAAGAGTCAGATAGACTCACATGCCACTTTTAGTTTCCACTTAAGCTTGGAAAGGATTCCAGTGTTTAAGTAGGCATTTGTTAGGCAAATCTATCTGAGCTACTCTCAAGAGACTTTTCCCACTCCAGCACACTGGCATGAGCCCACGGCTGGCAAACACTCCATCATTCTCTGGGCTGGTTAAAGTTGAAGTAAACAGGATACTTCACTGACAGTTATGTGTGTTATTTGGTATTATAATGGTGTTGTGATTATATGGTTAAGCAAGGTTAAATAAAAATAAATATATGATTTGTAATTAATTTAATCTGTCAGTTAATCTCAGGTGGGATCTGCTATTATAATTGATTTATACTGTAAGTTCTATAAATCAGTAGTAAATTAAGGCTTGTATTAAGTAACTTAAGTCAATGGGTAGCAAAGATTTTTGGCCACCGTTTTTGTCTGTGACTTGAATTTGTTAGATATGGTCCTACCTAGTATAAAAGTCATGACTCAGACTGACTGACAGATCTCTATCAACACTTTCACTCAGTTCTTTGGGTGTCTCCTTTATCTTAACGTAAACAGAGAACTCGGATGGCCTGACAAACGACTGTTTCAACACAGAGCAGCCCTTTCTTCTAACCTAAAACCAGAAACCAGAACAGTAACTTACAATGCTCATAATACAGAAATGTAAAATAACCAGTAAAAGCTGATCATAAAAGCTGTTGTATAGTATCCAGAAATCAAAACGCTGCTGTAAACTTTCCTCAGACACAAATTTAGTTTTTATGCATAACTGATTTCATTCCAGATTTATTAAAATTCAATTTGCACCACCACATCCAGTATGATAAGAACGCTATATAAAAGTGGAGGAAGGTTTATTAATATTATTTATGGGTTTTGCACGCATGGACTCACTTAAACGATTTCAGGTAACTGTTTCCACTTTTTTTAAATGGCACATGGTAGTTGGGCACATGGGTAATTAAAGCTTGACAGGAAAAGTGCACTGGATTATAGCAGAAATGTGCTACCAGTTCCCCCCTTGCCTCTGTATTCTGTGACTTCAGCAAGACGTTAATGGCTAATGTGGGTTCTGTCAGGAAGGAAAATTGCTTTGAAATGCTTGCTGACAGCCAGATATTTCAATCATTTGTTTTTGTAAGTGGGCAGACATTTTACAGGCAGCTGCTGTGGTCTCTGCCGTACCGTCATGCCTTATTTTTGATTACAAAGGTATATTCAGTGAGGCTAATGCACCAAAACTTTCTAACAGCACCAGACTAGAACCACTAAGCTAAAACTCCTAAAATAATTGTATCATTTTAAAGATAACAATGTTATTTTATTTTGTTCTTTAAACAACTTAATTTCTTACCATTAAAGACAAGCAAAACTGGAAAGAATAGAAAACATTTATTATAAGTAAAAGCACTGTTATATATACACTGACCAGCCATAACATTAAAACCACCTCCTTGTTTCTACACTCACTGTCCATTTTATCAGCTTCACTTACAATATAGAAGCACTTTGTAGTTCTACAATTACTGACTGTAGTCCATCTGTTTGTCTACATGCTTTGTTAGCCCCCTTTCATGCTGTTTTTCGATGGTCAGGACCCCCACAGGACCACTACAGAGCAGGTATTATTTAGGTGGTGGATCATTCTCAGCACTGCAGTGATACTGACATGGTGGTGGTGTGTTAGTGTGTGTTGTGCTGGTATAAGTGGACTACCAACCGAAAATATCCAGCCCCATGGGCAGCGTCCTGCGACCACTGATGGTCTAGAAGATGATCAACTCCAACAGCAGCAATAGATGAGCGATCATCTCTGACTTTACATCTACAAGGTGGATCAACTAGGTAAGAGTGTCTAATAGAGTGGACAGTGAGTGGACATGGTATTTAAAAACTCCATCAGCATTGCTGTGTCTGATCCACTCATACAAGCACAACACACACTAACACACCACCACCATGTCAGTGTCACTGCAGTGCTGAGAATGATCCACCACCTAAATAATACCCGCTCTGTTTTGGGGCCTTGTGGGGGTTCTGACCATTGAAAAACAGCATGAAAGGGGTCTTAAAAAGCATGCAGAGAAACAGATGGACTACAGTCAGTAATCGTAGAACTACAAAGTGCTTCTATATGGTAAGTGGAGCTGATAAAATGAACAGTGAGTGTAGAAACAAGGAGGTGGTCTTAATGTTATGGCTGATCAGTGCATAAATATATATGATTTGAGTAGTAGTGGTTCTAACAACTCACTTTTTCTGTAAAAATGCACAGATTCATAGTTATACCCTAAATAATATAGTGAAGAGGTTCTGATGGGGTCACAAATATGTGATCACTGGCCAAAAACCCCAGTCAGTCAGTCAGTCAGTCAGTCAGTCAATGATCTTCTTAAATACATTTTTGCATATTATAAGCTATAAGGAGCAGGATAAGTGACCCATATATATAAACTTAAACTTAAAATATTGAGGTTTTTGTGCCCTAGAGGCTCTACTTAGCAAAACCCTGGACCCCTTAGAGGTTTGGAGTACATGCATACCTGTATAACTTATGTTGGCAGTTCTTCATATGGCCCTTACAGCATAATGCCTTTGTGGACACAATGTGCCCCATAGAACATGGTTTCAGATATAAAATACCCCTGAAACATATGAGAAGAACACATGGGAATGTAAGGAGGTAAAAGAAACATAGTTCTAAATTCAACCAAAATATTAGAACAGAGTCCTCAGTTAAACCTAATCCAAGTTACTTAATTTAATCTAACAAAGTAAATGTATGTTTAAAACTACCCACTTCTGTGGCTAAGACAGTTGTTCAGTGTTTTTAAAGGTCTTTGAGAAATTAGAGTTTTCTTTCTAACAATAACACTGCAGCTCTGAACCCCAGAGTTTCTGTAACCGGTCACCTCATGGCACATGTTTCCTCTACTTATATGCTCTGATGTATGTCATTTTAAGCACATTTCTTTGAGTTTCTTTGAGAAAACCCTTAAATCTACTTTTATCAGCAAGGTCATCTTAAGAGAAAGTCCTGTCTTAGGTTTCACTTCTACCTATATACCAATCCGGCCGAACAAATGACTTCCGTTTCAAACGCTGCAAACTTCACTGCTGCTACAGCTTACTGCACTTAATCACCTCACTGACCTCACTGCTGGAATGCTCCGCAACCTGATAGCACAGATTCTCTCCACATGTAATCCTCACTATTAGAATAAATAGGTGTAAGTGACTCAATAGTTTTAAGCAAGAGTGAACATTTTAGCATGTAAACTGCCCTGTTTGATAAATGTGATGTCCATGTCCATGTCTTATTAACAGATCATTTAAACTTGATCACATTTTTTTGCTGCTTGCAATTAATCTGCAATTAATCATTGGTAACAGACACTGACCTCTAATGACAGCCAGAGTTATGCTTATTATATGTAAAACACATTCATTGTAATGGGGTGATGAGTGCCTTGTGACAGAAGTGTCAGTGCCAGGTAATTAGGGGGTCAGTAAACATTTAAGAAAAATATTTTTATAGGACACTTAAATTTTTAAGCCCTGAGATATTTGTAAATTAATCTAAATATGTGCATAAATTACAATAAAACTAAAATCTATTTGCAAAGCATGAAAAGAAAACCCAAAGTTTGTCAGAATAGAACAAATCAAGTGGGTGGCACCTCACAGCAAGAAGGTCCCGGGTTCAATTACCTGATATTCGCAGTTGATGTGGGTATATTGCTGCTCACGCCTCCTTCGACCTGTGCACAACCCTTACCGGAACCCTTTTCCACCCATGCACTCTGCACAGGTGCCTCTATCCGCCAATCAGAGTCCTTACACAGCGTTTGAAGACCCTGCCCACATATTCCGGTTAACCCTCCCTGCAGGCACTGCCAATTGTGACCACTAGATGGCACCCAGGCAGATTTTTTTATTATTTATCACATGGGCAAACTTTATTATGAATAGTTTTGTAGTCAGATGGGACAAAGACTTAGTGTTTTAAATGAATAATATATTGACTAATTCACTATTTACGATTCAAAAAATGAATACGGTTATAAAGTGCTTTAAAGAATAATATGCAGTTTTTAAATGCATATAGTGCATTTATAGTTATTAAATATAATATTGCACATCTGTTTAAAAGAAGAAAATACATAAAATAAAACATACATTTTGAAACCAAACTCTTCAGTTACTAAGCTTCCTTTTTACCCAAACTCCACTATTCTCTTAGTGTACCCCATCAGTTTTGTATGCAGATTGAGACGGCTGAAGCACATCTGTTCTATCATTGCTATTGCTGCTTTGTTTGCAAACTGAGCGTTAGTATCAGATGATCCTTTGACTCAATGCATAAAAAGGGCTGGTTCCGGCACTGAGAAACTCATCTCCCCACTGATTCAAGCAGTGCTAGACGGGGTCAGACTGGGTTGAGTGGCTTCTAAAGCAGGGTCAGGGGCTGAGACTCTGGAGAAGGGCTGGAAAGATGTGTTTGCTCTCACCCTGAATGACCCAGCTTTCCTTCACTGCACTTTCCAGCTGACCTAGACATGTTATTGCAGCTACCGATTCCCATTGTGACTGGCTTGTAACAGTTTGTTGTACTGGTTCTTTTGTGAGGTAAAACACATGTCTATCTCAGCAGTTACCTAGATCAAGCCTTGAAGTATAAAAATATTGTGATGTTACACTTCCAAACATACTAAATAAAATATTGGACGTAACAAGGTGAACAACGTCTGCTGCCTCAGCGTCAAAAAGAAAGAAGCACCTAACATCCAACTGTAATTATAGAGGAAACGCATAAGTGCGCAAGCACGCAAAGCTTTTTTTTAAAGAAAACAAAACAGAAGAAAACAAAAGAATGCTTTCAATAGAGGCAAATGATTTTAATTTTAGACATGAAAGCTTCAAAGCCTAAGGGTGACATTTCTAAATAAGCCTGTATGTCACTCTCCATTACTTTTTCATTTTGCTTTTGTTATTCTTAGATTTTTCTGTTCTAAATACACACATGCGACTTTTGCTCTTTGCTAACAAATTTGACCCAAATGTTAATCTATATAATTAGAATCAGCCAACCACGAGGAGTTAACCCGTATAAATGCTTGTTTTTGAGGTCATGTCGACTTTATTTGTGTAAGAGGGGTTTGTGATTGTGCTGTTTCTTAAGACGTTTTATGCTGCATTATACACAGATAGATGGATGGATGGATGGATGGATGGATGGATGGATGGATGGATGGATGGATGGATGGATGGATGGATGGATAGATAGATAGATAGATAGATAGATAGATAGATAGATAGTTAGATAGATAGATAGATAGATAGATAGATAGATAGATAGATAGATAGATAGATAGATAGATAGATAGATAGATAGAAGGATGGACGGATAGATTTTATTTCCTCATATATTGTTATAAAAATAATATATTTTTAATTTATAAAGGTACTTATGAAGCCCAATTATTTCTGACAGCTTGCATAATCACACTGCAGCTGTTTTTACATCTGAAACGTAGAAACAATAGACGGACGTCTTAATTAAGCAGCCTCATTCAGAACACTTCATTATGTAAATGTGCTGAATGTTGAAGCGACTAATTAAGATAACTGTAATGAATGTAAGGTTTAATTAAGATAAGAACTATCCACTTGTGCAACATCCCTGTTAGAAAAGCGTCGTCAAGAACAATTCTGTCACTATTTTCTTTTGTCTTGTCAGACCCACCAGGGATGGAAACTTGAGCAGCAGGAACACGACTTATCTGTTTCTTTGATGTATAAGAAATTAAATTACTGTAAATCATTTTGATTCTGCGCAGATATATAAAATACATTATCCAAATGAACAAGTCATCATATTTTTTAAATAGGAAAGTTCCCCCACATTTCATATATTGATGTATGTGGTGATGAAAAATAAAGAATAAATAGAAGACTTTTTTATTAGCACAAGCACAAAACTCTGCATTATTAAACACAGAACACAGCTATAAAACGTTTATGAGTAAAAAGTTTTCGACTGAGTCATTCAAGAACGTTTATTTCCTTTGAAACAACGATTTGGTCCCTCTGCATTAATTAAATCCTCAGTAATGTTCATGTTCACTTTATTTTATTCATACTCTCTACAGCCTGAGATTTTAGGGCAATGTAGGAACAGTGTGACCCATTTCTCCCCAGGCAAAGACACTTTGCTTTCTGTGAAATTTGTCAGCCTGGAGCAAACAGGAATAGTACAAAACACAAACTGGGTTACAAATGGAACTCAATCTCACTAATCCATTATTTAGCACCACAGCCGAGCACATTTTCCTTTTGGTAATCAGACAAAAAGGACCGCTTACCTTAACTTTTTCATTATACTGTAGTGAAATGCAATATTGCAACATCACACACATTACACACAAACTGCAGAAAACATTCTGAGTAACATTATTTAATTTAGGAGAAAGTTGTTCAACATCCAAACCCTCATTTAAATTATTAACTGTTTGCAGCAACTTCAGCAGCAACTAAATGCTTTCTGTCATTTAATATTAGTTTATCATGTGGCTGTAAGAGGATTTTAGCCCACTCTAGTTTAAAGAAATCATAACACAGTGCTAGTTTTATTTTACCAATAACTGCTTATTTCTTTTCTTGTCACATAAGCTTTTTATATTTGTTTATTTTTATCCATTTACATGTTTTTCTGATGAATGTTTGTCAGTTTTAGGTTCTGGACAGATAAACTTACATTTCCCCTAAACAATATTGAAAGAGCTTCTAAAATACACCATAACATTAAAACCACCTCCTTTTTTCCACACTCACTGTCCATTTAATCAGCTCCACTTACCATATAGAAGCACTTTGTAGTTCTACAATTACTGACTGTAGTCCATCTGTTTCTCTACATGCTTTGTTAGCCCCCTTTTACCCTGTTCTTCAATGGTCAGGACTCACCACAGGACCACCACAGAGTAGGTATTATTTAGGTGGTGGATCAAGGTCGCTGCCCACGGGGCACTGTTGGATGGATATTTTTGGTTGGTGGACTATTCTCAGTCCAGCAGTGACAGTGAGGTGTTTAAAAACACAGTGCTACTGTGTCTGATCCACTCATACCAGCACAACACACACTAACACACCACCACCATGTCAGTGTCACTGCAGTGCTGAGAATCATCCACCACCTGTGGTGGTCCTGGGAGAGTCCTGACTATTGCAGAACAGCATGAAATGGGGCTAACAAAGCATGCAGAGAAACAGATGGACTACACTCAGTAACTGTAGAACTACAAAGTGCTCCTGCATGGTAAGTGGAGCTGATAAAATGGACAGTGAGTGTTGAAACAATGAGGTGGTTTTAATGTTATGGCTGATCGGTGTATAGTTCCTTTAATAAAAGCAAGGCATCTGCGTTCTGAAGTAACAGTTACAACTACCACTATCATGCTGTTACTATGAAATGCTGTATCTGCTTTTTAGAGACACAGTGAACCCATGTTGTTAAAAATGTTTTAAATGTTTCTGTCCAAAGAACATTATTCCAAAAGATTTGGACTCACCAATCTGCCTTTATAAATCTAGAATTGATATTCTCTTGATTAGCGTTTCCTTCATGTTTAATCCTATTGTCTAGTATCTTGTGGTGTAAGAAACAGTGACATTAGTTAGGCTAGATTTCTGAAATTAGAGGTTCAGGTACGTGGACATATACATAGTGTAAGTATACATGCATGTTGTACTTTTAGGATATCCTAATGTGAGTAGATAATGTGGCAGTGCTATAGGATTTATAGAACAAACTGCCCATTCATTTTATACATAAGATTACTGGAAGGGGTCACTTTAAATGAACTAGAATACAATAGCCACCATATCTCTATAGCAAGTGTGTGCCCCTCTATATACTCAAGCCAGTTAAGGTTAAAGCTTTTGGGTGTTGAGAATGCTTTGTATTTTGGGATATCTGCCAGTCTGTAGTGCCTCACTGAGAAGAGAGTCCCTCTTCAGTCCATCTATACACACACAAACACTTAGTTAGTCTGCTGCCAGCATTCACATGATGCGCCAACAGACCTTTTTTTTTAAGCGGAGGGGCAAGCATGGCTCTTGAACTAGCCTGATTGAGCTAGTGCCCATGGGACTCCCACCCCAAGGGGCCTCAAACTTTTTTTTTTCTTGAAACTGAAGTACTCTCATGTGCATATGCATGATACGAACTGGTAAATGTGTTAGACATTCATTCAATACATATGTTTATTTAGTGACCACATTATCTAGGTCTGGGTTACAGTGAATCCATCAGGCACTGATGGACAGTCCAATTTATCCTAAAGGTGTTCACTGGTATTGAGGTCAGAAATCTGTTCAGACCACTGGAGTGGTCCACACAAAGCCCAAAGACATAGTCTAGGTGCCATCTCGAGTGGCAGCCTCTCCAGTAGCTCCTTCTGGATCTATCTATCTATCTATCTATCTATCTATCTATCTATCTATCTATCTATCTATCTATCTATCTATCTATCTATCTATCTATCTATCTATCTATCTATCTATCTATCTATCTATCTATCTACTGTATATATCTGTCTGTCTGTCTGTCTGTCTGTCTGTCTGTCTGTCTGTCTGTCTGTCTGTCTGTCTGTCTGTCCGTCCGTCCGTCCGTCCGTCCGTCCGTCCGTCCGTCCGCCTGTCTGTCTATCTGTCTATCTAAATTTGAGATAAAATGACAATGGCAACCCCCTCTGCAATCTTTTAATTTTAGCGAAAGTTTGTCAAGTACAAATATGTAAAATGTTGTACCTAAGCACACTCATCATCCTCCACCAAAATAATAAATAAAAAATAAGATAAAATTAAATAAAACAATAATAAAATAAAAGAGGAAAAAACCCAAATGCTTTTTGATGCTTCACGTAACATAAAAACAAAGCAATCAAGGTTATCTAGAAGATTAAAAAATAAATAAATGTTGAAATAGCACAAACATAAAATACCATAATAAGTACACCCAACCAAAGTAAAAGACCATCGTACAATTTATCTTGTATCAATTTATCTTGCATACGATACTGTTCTCTACTGTAATGAAGTTGGCAATAAAATATACACCATAAAAAGAACCAAAGTTCCTTAAAATTAAACTTTCCATCATAAACATTTATTTAAGTTCATTATGGCATCAAAATAGGGAACCAACATGGCTTTTGAGGGTATCAGTCTTTCACCTTTACTGTTAAGAGTATATTGATGATAATTGAGTATATGTTCATTAATACATACTGTGTCAGTCTGGTCCTAGAGCTGTCCCAGAGAAAATGTGTGATACATTATAATTAAGCAAAGCCTGCACTGAGCCCATGAACATAGACGATTGACATTTTGGTTGAAGAGGTTTTCTCTCACGCAGTGAATAAGTCTTTTCTCGACCTGGCACTGAGGTTCAAGCTGGCAACACAAACCTTTATCTACGTAATGTGGCATGAGAGTCTAGTTGGGCATCGGAGAGACAGCTCAGTGTGGGAGAGTGGGTCGCCCAGCCCTGATGGGACAGGCCAGCGGAAGCTGTCGCATTCTCTCACTGCATTCCTTTTCACTGCGCCTCTATCCATGGAGAAAGTGTTTCTACTTATCAAGTCTGTAATCAGAGAGATGTGTGAGTGTGTGTCGGTTTGCACCCTCTCGTCTGTGGGTAAGAGGGCTTTCGGCAGTCAGGCATGAGCCAGGATAGTTATGCGCTCTGGAGCCATGTGTCAGAACTGATCACACCTCCATTCTCTCAATGTTATTGTTTTGTTTAGGCCAAATTCCAGAGCCTTTACAACAGTGGAGTCGGTAAATCTTTCCTAATATTTGGTTGGTGTTACATGGAAAGAGGTTTTCAGGCGGAAACAATAAGACAAGTGGGATCATGACTGTGAGATTAGCAAGGTCAAGGGGGCAAATACTAAAAATGTGTGTCAGTTTAAGTTAAAGCATAATATCCTATATTCTGGTAAGGGTTGCTTACAGTGGTTACAGTTCCAAGGTGCAGTGGTAATGTAAGCAAGCCCAGTACAGCAGATATCTGGAGTTTTACTGCTGCATCACCCGGGCACCCATAACTACAATTAAAATTTTAATATACAATAAAATTAATGCTTAATTATTAATCACTTTTAAACTCTTCCAAGAGGTTCTTTGTAACTTTCCAGCATGACTATGCCTGTGCACAATACAAGGTCTGTAAAGACATGATGGAAAGCTCGGTTTAAAGTAATCTGCACTGAACCCTGAACAGCTTTGGAAGGAACTGGAACATCAATTGAAACTTTATTGAACACCACATCACTGCCCAGCTATACAAATGCACTTTTGACTGAAAGGACACAAATTCCTACATACATATTGGAAGAGTGGCTGTTATAGCTGAAATCATCACATGATCACAAAGTCTATTGGCAAAGCTGAACCTATTTTCATTACCTATTTTATTTGAGATCAGATGCTGCTATTTTTACCTGAATGTATTTACAATGATTTAAAAAAAGTGCCTCTTTCTATCTGTCTGTTCATGAGCCAACACCTGGACAGGCAGGGCACAAAGGCATGTAGAGTCGAATATCTGCTGCTGTCAAGCAGTAAATTAAAACAAGGTGCAATTTCCTCTGGTCTAATTAGTAGTAAATTGGTGTTGTCTGTTTGGCCTGTCTGCCTTGAGGTAAAGGAGGTACTGAAGTGTTGAAAGCAACAGGATGTCTATATTAGGAGAACTAAGACAGGGATTGTATTTCATATATAAAGTATATATATGCTGATCAGCCATAAAATTAAAGCCACCTCCTTGTTTCTACACTCACTGTCCATTTTATCAGCTCCACTTACCATATAGAAGCACTGTTTCTTTACATACTTTGTTAGCCCCCTTTCATGCTGTTCTTCAATGGTCAGGACCCCCACAGGACCACTACAGAGCAGGTATTATTTAGGTGGTGGATCATTCTCAGCACTGCAGTGACACTGACATGGTGGTGGTGTGTTAGTCTGTGTTGTGCTGGTATGAGTGGATCAGACACAGCAGTGCTGCTGGAGTTTTTAAATACCGTGTCCACTCACTGTCCACTCTATTAGACACTCCTACCTAGTTGGTCCACCTTGTAGATGTAAAGTCAGAGACGATCGCTCATCTATTGCTGCTGTTTGAGTTGGTCATCTTGTAGACCTTCATCAGTGGTCACAGGGCGCTGTTGGCTGGATATATTTTTGGTTGGTGGACTATTCTCAGTCCAGCAGTGGCAGTGAGGTGTTTAAAAACTCCAGCAGAGCTGCTGTGTCTTATCCACTCATACCAGCACAACACACACTAACACACCACCACCATGTCAGTGTCACTGCAGTGCTGAGAATCATCCACCACCTAAATAATACCTGCTCTGTAGTGGTCCTGTGGGGGTCCTGACCATTGAAGAACAACATGAAAGGGGGCTAACAAAGCATGCAGAGAAACAGATGGACTACAGTCAGTAATTGTAGAAGTACAAAGTGCTTCTATATGGTAAGTGGAGCTGATAAAATGGACAGTAAGTGTAGAAACAAGGAGGTGGTTGTAATGTTATGGCTGGTCAGTGTATAAAGTTCATTAAGTCAAATATTAAATATTTCTTTTTTTCTAAATAGCTAATCTATACATTTTTGGAGATGAAAAAATAAGTAAAAACTAAGTGCAGAACCAGCCACTGCAAAGCTTCATTTTTATGGACTTTTCCATTTTCTGTACAATTTTCTCTGCCCACGTCACAAGCCTTTAAGCCTGTACTTCAGTTTCATAAATAACACACGAGGCTTTTTGTGCAGAATGCAACCAAATTACACTTGAAAACAGACACCAACAGATTAGTACATTTTAGCAATCGTTAACATTCAGCAGTACAGACGGCGTGTATATGTGTGTAATATAGCATATGATTTGGACTGGTCAGGGAATGAAAAGCAGCTGTAAGACATTCTTTGACTGTTTTCGCTCTCTGAAAGGAACCAAGAAAATTTTCAAATTGAAATGGAGAGGCCAGTGGTGCACCTCCACCCCAAACATCTCTCTCTCTCTCTCTTTTAAAATACCCTGTGACTTGTGTTGTCAGTGGTTGATGGTAAAGTAACAGTGGTTGGATCTGTTGCTGAAAGGTTTTGTTTTGAGAAATGTGCTGAGTACCCAGCTGTACATATCTGTAACTCACTACTGGCTCACCGAACACACCATGATCCTTCTTTCAATTACTTTTATTACAGTATCCAAGCGTTTTCATTACATAAGCCTAGAAGGATTATTATATTCTGGTTTTGCCCTACATTCATTCATACTGACTTCTTAAGTGTTAGTGCTAATGACACAGGACTGATGAATATGTCCGCATATATTAATTGTACAAGCAGGTCTATTATGTTCAAGGTATTGTAGAATGAAACTATGGTTTGTCATATAAATTGGGTGGCATGATGGTGCAGCTGTAAAAGTGGGCACTCCACAGCCTAGGTTCTGAGGGCCTGAATTTAATTTAGAGTTATTATCTCTGGAGAGATTTGCTCTTTTGGTGTATAAGTGTGTTTTACTTCAGAAAATTGTCTTTCTTTATACTTCCCAAAAATGTCAGTAAGTTTTACTTAGTAAATGTGTGTGTGAGTGAATGTGTGAGTGAATGTATGAGTATGTCAACCTGTGATGGACTGGCTATGATCCTGCCTTGTGTTTCTGCCTTGTGGCTTCAAACCCATGGTGCCCTGGCCAGGATAAAGTGGTAAGTGGAAATGTCGTGTCACTGACCCATACAGACTCACTCTATTTAAAGATAATAAAACTATATCAGAGACACATTGATCATCTAACCTGTAGGATTTTAATAGACTAGGACAGCTTGGGTGACACTGCCTCCACCATTAACACTTTCCTCCTGTTCCGTCTCTGATACGGGACTCATTGTCTGCTGTTTGAACTGTTATTCATCTTCAGGATGTTACACCTATGGGAGCATTGAGCAAGACTATTGTGTTTTATTGATTCCAGCCCAAAAAATACACATGCTTCAGGTTTTTATTCAGCCTTTGATTGAAACAATAGGCTGCATAGTTGACACTTTTGCCTCTTATTATGTTTGATTGATGCAATGCACCTTTCTAATCAACATATGATTATGACAATCTCAATTCCTAATATATTTTTTAAATGCTTCTAAAAGTCAGTTTGAACTGTAAATATTTAATGCCTATACAGGGTCACAACAGCGGATCATTCAGCGCATATTTGGTACAGTTTTTAAGCCAGATGCCCTTCCTGATGCAACCCTTACATATTTCCAGGCTATACTGTCTATATAACGGTTTTCTAATGGGATGTGAAACAAGCACTGAACTAAGATGATTTTTCAGAAATTTTTTGAAATAATTCCACTCTTCAGCTGGGGGTCATATGTTTGTATTCACATCCAAATTGGCACATTCCCGTAGTCATCCATATTACACTGATCAAAGACTTCCACACAATCATACTTCATGCAGCTTAATAAGATTTTAATGTGATGCCCATCTCACCCTTAGTTTTTGCCAAATGGTAATCATGTCTCATTTGCCTTTAGTCAGCATTCCTACTTTGAATTTTGTTTTGTTTTTTTGCGTCAGCATGATTTACCAATGTGTTTCTATTCAGCAAAGTGGACAAAGAGTCACTTGTGGGATTTATTAAAGAAGAACCCCCTCACAAATTACTCATTTAAACTGACTTCCAAAAGAGTTCAGCAATTTCAGGTAGAATACAGATTCAAAGTACAGATTCACTGATTCAGCACTGAGCAATGTCAGCTTCTAAATGTTGAACAAAACTTTATGAGAAGGGTGTTTGAAATACACAGATTTCTTCCTAGTTAAGTAAAAAGTGGGGTGGTAGAGGAGCTGGCTTTTTTTTTTTTTTAGCTTTGGTAAAGTTTATTTTTATGTCTACTTTTGGAGGTGTAACCTTACATGCTGGCCAGTGGGTAACGTTCAGTCATTCCAGTCAGTCCTTGACGCTTTCTTACTTTTTTACTTTTACCCTCAAGGTCTTGGTTTTTTGGTTTAAAAAATTATATATGTAATCTGTTTTTTTTAATTAGTATTTATCTTTAAGGACTTTTATGGGTCCTGACAAAACAGGATTTGGAAAGTTTTGAGCAAAACAGACTCCTACAAAACTGGCCAACACTAATAATTAAATATAACTCGTAAAACATTTTCCACCCTCTCTAATAGTGTTTGGCCCATGGAACCGCCAGCCAGTCGGAGCTTGTGGACTGGAAAGATGTGCTGACAAATGCTTTATGCTATTTAAATGTGTTTTAATCCCATAATCATATCAAATCATTATTACATTTGTGCTAGAGGAAGTTATACTTGGCTTTACCATAGTTCTCAGGAATAAATCACTATAACATGACAGGGCATGCCGTAGCCTAGTGGTTAAGGTACCGGACTAGTAACCGGAAGGCCCCAAGCCCCACCACTGCCAGGTTGCTGCTGTTGGGCCCTTGAGCAAGGCCCTTAACCCTCAGTCGCTCAGACTGTATACTGTAACTGTATTGTAAGTCGCTTTAGATAAAGGGGTCTGATAAATGCCGTTAATGTAAACATGAATACAGAATGTTAGAGTCACCAATTATATAGATGTACAGATGTAAATAAATTTGTGATATGTGATATGCAGGACTGCAAGGGCAAAAGTGGGATGAAATCTTTCATTGTGTGTAGACACAGTATGAATAAAGCCATAACGGACCATGTAAGCACTGGATTTAACAATAAATATTGTGCTTACCTTTACTTACAGTTCGATGATGATGATTTATTTAGGCTGGTCCCAGTAGGGGTTACAACAGCGGGTCATTCAACCGCATATTTGGCACAGTTTTTATCCCAGATGCCCTTATTGATGCAACCCTTACATATTTCCAGACTGGGACCAGTACTAAGAGTGCACTGATATACAGTATGTTCCCCCAATGGCTGGGTTCATGATTTACTATATGCCATCTGTATAGCCCAGCCTGAAATATAAATCCAGGAACTAAGGCACTGGTGTTACTACCAGTGTGGTTCTTACCATTATGCCTAACAAACTCACAAATTAACACAGTATATAAAAACATGTTATTATTAAAAACAAATAGGTTTTACTCTTTCATTTCTACTTTGCTTTAATGCTTTAGGCAACGTCATTTAATTTAAGTAATTTTTATTTATTATTTGAAAAACATGTTTTCCCTTTGACATGGAGTGACAGTTGTAGATTATTGGGTAAAAAGGCTAATCTATAAAAAATAAAATCCACAATATAATTACGTGTGTAAAAAGTCACAGATTTTAATACTTTTAAAGCCCACTGAATCCACTCTTTGTTTTTTACTTGGCTCTCAGCATCAGTTCTGAGAACCTTCATAAAGTCTGAGAGAGACTTTTCTGACAGGCAGAGCAGACATATTACTGTTTGTTTTGACGTAAGGTAGTCCTGGATAAATAAAGAATGTTTGATGGATTTCAGAGGTCAGTGGTGTAACTGCATAACAGACAGAAAATACAGTCATTTTAGCCAACGTTTTACTTGTGTAAATGGTAAATGTACTTGTGTCTAACTTTTGCAGATTCTTAAACTTAGACTCTGTTAGAACATAGTGCGGTACGGTGTCCCACAGGGGTCTAACATAGGTCAGTTATTGTTTATCTTTAAATACAGCTTCAAGGACATGTAGTGTTAGCCTTTATTATAATGTTGACTGTACATTTTATACCCACAGGTTTCACAGCACAGTTTACTTATTTTTTTAAAGGTAGTCTTGTGTGCTGTGTAGGAGTGTACTGTTGTGGGATGACTGCCAGCTTTTCTTTAACTTTCATAGCAGGGTAACTTCTCCCTTCATTATTGTTCAAATTTTGTTCCTGAAAACTTAAGGAAACCATTATGTTTGCTACTTCATGCATTAAATCTTCTCAGCCAATGACAGTTTATTTTGTGTGTAACCTTTATACATTTTAACATTTTCAAAATATGTGAATCCTTTCCAAACATTTTGGCTTTTTAAACATATTATTATGTTTAAAACACAAAGTTAAAGGTGATTATGTGTGTCTAAATTAATAGTGTATTTATGCTCTGCCAGTATATTAAAGAAAAAAGAAGTGGTTTAATACTTGTCATTTACTGGAACAAAAAAGATCTGGAACTTTCTCCTTTATACCATCGACATACATTTCTTTAGTATAGAAAGCCTAAAATATTCATTACATTTTATTACTTAATTTAGCTTGCAAAGTTTAAATGCATTTTCTGGTGTAAAGTTAGACTTTATATGACTTTTTGTAGGTCAGAAAACAATTATGTATTATGTATAGACCGAATGCACTTGTGACATAATAGTATAATCAGACAATTTCTACATGATTCAGAGCTAAAGCAGTTCAACCATAACTTCTTCATTTATATGATAATTAAATAGCTTCTCTCATGGTCATTAGCAATTTATACTGCATGATTATGCCCAATTTTCTTCTCAAATATCCTGATGGCTAATTATTTTCATGTGTCTGTATATTGCAGTAAATGTTCAGATAAATAGCTTTGAAAGGTTGGAAAGTCCCCTTATTGTTTTTCTCTCTATATTGCATATTTATAAGACTTAAATGTGTTATGATAAAATAAAAACACTGTCGCCTCACAGCAAGCAGGTCCTGGGTTCGATCCCCAGGCGGGGCGGTCCGGGTCCTTTCTGTGCGGAGTTTGCATGTTCTCCCCATGTCTGCGTGGGTTTCCTCCGGGAGCTCCGATTTCCTCCCACAGTTCAAAAACATGCAGTCAGGTTAATTGGAGACACTGAATTGCCCTATAGGTGAATGGGTGTGTGTGAATGGGTGTGTGTCTGCCCTGCAATGGACTGGAGCCCCATCCAGAGTGTTACTGTATGCTTTGTGCCCATTGAAAAGCTGGGATAGGCTCCAGCACCAGTGACCAGGGGAAATTAAGTACATTTGCTAAAATGGTTAATTAAGAATCAAAAAGCTTATTTATTTTATTTCCTTTTTACAAGTAGAGTAACTCAGTATAACTGCAGATAGAGTAATGTATTATTATTATTTAGTTAGATACTATAAAAATGTAAATGTGTGTATGTGATTTGGGTAACACCTATTACTGTGATGGATGGAAGCACCCGATAAGCTGTCATAAAATACCAAAGCAATTTGGAAAAATTACTTCCAGCTGATACATATGTATGTACACAGATGAGCCAAAACATTAGGACCACCTTCTATAATGTTCATGGTAATACTTATTTTGTAACCCTAACTGTAGGACATAGTCAGGTCTGAAGGACATTCCATCACACAATGTACAGAATTTAAAGAACCTGCTGGTACCAGATACCACAGAAATCCTTCAGATGTCTAAGCAGGTTGAGCATATTAGGCATGTGGTCTCAATATTTATGTAACTAAAATAAAATTGCCTGAAAATAATTGCAGCAAGATTTCTTACTAAATTTCAAGAAGCTGTTTATACTGCACATGTGGTGGAGGTCAAATGGTGGGTTCCTGAATAAATGACTTAAATATTTAACTTGCACTATGAATCCAGTTGCCACTTGAACTGTGGGATGAGTGGAACCTGCATTATTTTTGTTGAGGAGCTCATAAGTAATTTATTCATATTTAATTTAATTTCACTTCATTTTATCATCTGTTTTTATTACACAAAAGAAAATAAGTCACAGTAAACAATGTATGTTTGTTAATGCTGCATATTGGTTTTTAGTTCAACAAAGTTTTTTGGTGTCTGCCCATGAGGTCAAAAACATTTGTGAGGTCAGGCATGTTGGAAGAAAAGGCCTGGCTTACAATCTACAGTCCAACTCATCCTGAAGGCGTTTACTGGGGTTAGGGTCAAAATTCATCCACACTCAAACACAGTCATGCTGGTCAGGAAATGGCCTTCCTCAATCTGTCACTACAAAGATTATATTCTTTATAAACTTGCTAACAATGTGAACCACTGAAACTGAACTGAATTAAATAAGTAGAAGAGGTGTCCACATACTTTTGGCCATATTTTATTATTAAAGTGGTTGAACACTGTCTTTGCTTGTAGTGTCTGCTTATATCTGATGTAAATTTGAACTTATTATTTAAATGAGGCCCTACAGTAAGAACAGATAAATCCTGTTTCAGTAGTTGCTTTGGTTTTCTTGGCAAGCTCTAAAGGATGTGGTAAAGGTTACTGTCCAACACAGGAAAGGTACTAATCTTATCTCTGTTAAGTCCACACCATTTTCCTTTTCGGAATTATTGCTAGCTGAAGCTTTTACAGCTGGGATCTATCAGGGTGAGAAATAAATGTTAGATTCATGTCAAGAAAATTACATGTTTACATCACAAAGAAATTCAATATCCATGGGCATGAGGAATCTGATGTGCCAGTTTTAGTAAAGCAGTGACAGCTGGTAGAGATAGGAAAAAAAGTTCTGAAATGTGTAGAAATTGCTAGAAATGACCACTATTACACAACATTTCTTATTATTTGAACTTTTTTAATTGGGCTGAAATGAGGACTCATTTCGAGCACAGCACATTTCCACTGTCTTTTGGTTTATCTTATATGAGCTTAGAGAACTATGAATTATTTCTGTACAGAATGAATGTATAATAGGGTTTTAGATTGCATTTCTGTTCTTATTGCAGCGGTTGACTGTGTCAAGTGACAACCGTTTTTCAAATTACTCTCATGTGGTGCCATTTGAGAGCTTAAAGGTCATGCACCTTTCGTAGTGGTTTCCGCCCTTCCTTAAATCTTTTCTTTTACAACATTATGTATGGTGAATGGTACGAGACCTGAAATATTTACAATCCTGTCTTGAGAATTGTGTTGAGATTGTGTTGCAAATTTTGGCACAAAGTAATAAGCCATGACCCACCTTTGCTTGCATTTGGTATGATATACGAGCCAGCTTTAATTGAATGCATGACCTCACTATGCTCATTTACGTTCTTATTTTCCTCATGATATTGGAGGGCTTCAGAACTTTTACAATCCACTTTTTATAATCATTTAGCAGAATGAATGAATGACTTAAATCTGACTGTTTAGTGAAATAAAGGAGTAGGGGCAGCAAGACCAGTGGAAAGGAAATGAGCAGGAATGGGCATATGGCTCATTATGAGAGTTTTTTTTTTGTTCAGAGGTTTATGTACAGAGGGTGTATTTGTGTGGGTTGGATTAGATGGTTGGCATTCTATAAAATTGGCTAACTAAATGCTGAGTGGGTTCCTTTTGCCCTCAGTGGTCTTTAGAGATACTAGTTCATTCACATTTCACACCTTATATGCATATTTTAAATAGCATATTTGTCTAAGTATATCTAATTGATATGAAAGAGAGAACGTGAGATGCATATTTATTAGTAGATACCCAATGAGAAATCAGAATTTCATTATCTAGCTTTATGTGCCTATTGAGAATTTAAATCATGTGGGTTTTAAAGGCAATATTCAGTTTTACAGAGCTGTAAAAGTGAAATAAAATATCATGGTTCTGTGGATAGGACAGCAGGTCAGCAGAGGAGAAAAGAGAAAGACTTATTTCTTAATTTAAATGATTTTAGTCCACTTGTAGTAGTCTATAATTTGTACATGGCTGCATATTAATACGATTTAGTTTCAAACCAATTACCTTTTTATATGGCATTAAACATCAGATTTGATATTAATCCTACAAAACCTGAACCTGACCAGAACCTAAAGGTTTAATAATGACAAGATATTTTAGATGTTAAGAAATCGACTGGGCTACTCTATAAGAAGAAAATAGGATTTGGATTGCTTTTCCAGCATTAATTTCTTCTTTTTTAAATGTACATCGCCACAATCGTATATATTTCCATATCCAACAGAATAGTTGAGTGGACCTCTGATAACTCCATATAATAAAAAATATTTACTAAAAAAGATAACATTCAACTTAGATTAATATGCACATACTATCAAGGGTTACACTTTCATTCATTCAGTCTGTTTTAGAACCTTTTTATTGTGGTCAGGATCGTGGTGGGGCTGATTTATTGTGGCAGGAAACACCCCGGACAGGTTGAAATTCCATCATAGGACACACACACACATTTCTCCTCCAAACTGAGTTCTGGTCATTGTTGCCACTAAACTTTTTTAACCTGAATGACTTTTTTGTTTGTTTATTTGATCGGTATCAGACTTTAAGCTACTAGGGGTGGATTTTGGTGCAGGTGTTTTTTATGGCAGCCCATTTCCGTGGTAAGGTAAAGCTCTCGTGACTGTGAAAGGTGTCACCTGTGTTTCACCCGCTTCAAATCCATGAGAGACCTGGTTTTAGTGGTTCTAAAATTACATCTGACCTTTTAGTATAAGGTGACAGTTTGTGCTTTCCTTCTTTCTGGCCATGGAACTGTTTCATGTACATGTTGCTTATTAATAATTGGGGTGCTGGAGCCTATCTTAGCTTTTCAATGGGTGCAAGGCACACAGTAACACCCTGGATGGGGCACCAGTCCATCACAGGGCAGACACATACACATGAGGCAATAGGACAATTCAGTGTTTACAATTAATATTACTGCATGTTTTTGGGCTGTGGGAGGAAAACGAAGCTCCCGGAGTAAACCCACACAGACATGGGGAGAACATGCAAACCACACAGAAAGGGCCCGGACTGCCCTGCCTGGGGATCAAACCCAGGACCTTCTTGCTGTGAGGTGACAGTGCTTCCCACCGAGCCACCCTGCTGCCCACGACTGTTCTTTATACTTTAATTCGAAGGAGAATAAAGTGTATGTTTAAGGTTTTGATGTGCTGGATAGTGAGCCATCTGTAAAGCTGTAAAGCAGAGGGCTGTGTGTTCTCCTCAAGAATTTGAGTGTACCAGGCAGCATCCACACACACACGCACACGCACACGCACAACATAATGTTGCCACAAGCACGTTTCACAGTAGGTAGAGTGTATTCAGGTGGTGTGCTGTGTTTGGAATTAGTGCCTAGAGTTAGTGATTGGGGTTCAGTCCAGCTTCATGGCATCTGAAACCTTCAGGGTTTTTTTTTTAACAGGACTCAGTTTGCCGGCCTACAGACCACCATGTGTAAAGCTGGTGAGACTGTTGTCATATGCAGTTTTCCTGACGAACAGCATCTGCTCGTTCATCCAGTTTCAAGGGACAGCTTGGCCTCGGCAAGGTGTTGGTGGTTCCATACAAATAGTAATTAATAGAATATTGAATGCATCTGAATGCATCTTTCCCTTTTTACTTTGATTTTGACCAAATTGACCAGTTTTGTTAGCCAGTTAATCATGTTTTTATTATTAATTTCATAGGCTACACAACTTACCAACGTGAAGGTTCCTCAGTACTCATGTTATTTCAAACCTCTCAGATATCTATACAAAATAATGTTTTCTAATACAATTATATACAGTACATGCTTTATAATTACTTATCCAGAATGTACACTGATCAGCCATAACATTAAAACCACCTCCTTGTTTCTACACTCACTGTCCATTTCATCAGCTCCACTTACCATATAGAAGCACTTTGTAGTTCTACAATTACTGACTGTAGTCCATCTATTTCTCTACATACCTTTTTAACCTACTTTTACCATGTTTTTCAGTGGACCCCCACAGGACCACCACAGAGCAGGTATTATTTAGGTGGTGGATCATTCTCAGCACTGCAGTGACACTGACATGGTGGTGGTGTGTTAATGTGTGTTGTGCTGGTATGAGTGGATCAGACACAGCAGCGCTGCTGGAGTTTTTAAATACCGTGTCCACTCACTGTCCACTCTATTAGACACTCCTACCTAGTTGGTCCACCTTGTAGATGTAAAGTCAGAGACGATCGCTCATCTATTGCTGCTGTTTGAGTTGGTCATCTTCTAGACCTTCTAGGCGCTGTTGGCTGGATATTTTTGGTTGGTGGACTATTCTCAGTCCAGCAGTGACAGTGAGGTGTTTAAAAACTCAATCAGCGCTGCTGTGTCTGATCCACTCATACCAGCACAACACACACTAACACACCACCACCATGTCAGTGTCACTGCAGTGCTGAGAATGATCCACCACCCAAATAATACCTGCTCTGTAGTGGTCCTGGGAGAATCCTGACCATTGAAGAACAGCATAAAAGTGGGCTAACAAAGCATGTAGAGAAACAGATGGACTACAGTCAGTAACTGTAGAACGACAAAGTGCTTCTATATGGTAGGTGATAAAATGGACAGGGAGTGTAGAAACAAGGAGGTGGTTTTAATGTTATGGCTGATCTGTGTATGTGTATTACTTATTTTACCTCCTATTTTCCCTACAGTCATAATTAAATCAGACATTACTGTAATTTTTATTTAATTTTAGTTCTGCGTATTTAAGTTCTAATAAGTCATTTTAGCTCTTTCATGTCCTGTATATTACTGTGGGCAAAGCTGACTAGCCCAACTAATGCACAGATAAATCTTTCAATGCTCAGTCATCTGATCACTCAGTGGGGTTTCTGGGAACAGATTTAGATGGGTTGTATGACATCTTGCCATGAATAGAGGGCATGGCTTTGATATGCCCTATTTAATACTAGAGGCCTTTAGTCAGTAGGCACTGTCTGTCAGCCTTATGCGACCATACAAGCTTTAATATGATTAAAGCTTTAATAGTCATTGGTAAACAACGGCTTAGTTGTGGCTTTTTTGTGTAATGGGGGACAGAAAATTAAAGTTAGATATATGGAAATGAAGGATAGTTGGGATAAACAATTGTATAAGAAAAAAAACAGAGTATATTGGGACTACTTTTGTGGAATTTATTTTTATGATAATAAGTTGGTCGTGAGTTTTATTTTTGACATTATAAATTATGTGGGTTTTTTTTTATCAATTCTGTGGAATAATTTTAAATGATCAGTTTGAATGAGCATACATTAATGTCATTGTACTATATACAACAGCGTGTCTGTTTCACTTTGCAAAGTGCATTTGTTTTTAGAATTAAAGACTATTTAACTAAGACTAGGAATTGACAGTTATGGCATTCATATCAATATCAGTAACTTCTATTAATTTATCCATCTTATGGCCTTCCAAAGAAATGCTTGATTACTTTAAGTTTGAATGAAAAAGCTTGGATATTCAGTGTCCCATTTGCTTTGCTTTATTTAGCAGATATCATTAGAATAAAGCCAGCTGTGGACAGCGTGCTGGATGTCTTGAAACTTAAACTGGGTATGAAATGCGCTGGCAGGCTTCCTGTTCCATGAATGCAGGAAAGGATTTCTATCCTCGTCAGTTAGGTCCATATCAGTTTCCTTACGAAGCCAAAGTAGCGCTGGTGATGCAACTTCAGTTCATTTTTTTGCAACATTGAGAAGACTTTTCATACAGATGTTATTATGTTACTATTATAACATCATACATACTTATGTTATAACATGTTAAGACGTTATTTTTACATTTCAGTTCAACATCTAGAATACTGTAGTCTTATATTATCCTTAGGAAGTTTAGATGGGTATGAGTCAACTTCATATGACTCAGCAAATCTACAGGTGTCCCTCAGGGATGTAGAAGCTGTCCTGTGTTGTTTATAATCTGCAAAAACAGTTTGTCAAGTGCATAATACATTTAGGAACTGACCTTTTAGATGTGTTTGGCAACATGATGTAAGATAGCAAATTAATCACTGACATGAGTGCAACCCTTTCAAATACTTAAAGTGAACATGAGAATAAAGATGAATAATAAAAAGATGTGGACATCTTCACATCTATTGTCTTGGCATTTACTAAATGTGGTTTGAATTTAAGCTTTAATGCAGCTGCCCTACATGTAGCCATGTATGTATGTGTATACACAGGTATATAAATGTACTTAAGTATATTCATACACATGCATATGTATGTTGATGTGTATATATACAGTAGATATGGCTATATTGGCCTAATTCAATGTGCAATACTCGTCACATCACTTAACTATTTAATATTTAATCTAATTTAATCTGTACCATATACTATAAACTGCACCTTCCTGCACTTTTAATTCTATTTGTTTATTTACACTCAATCCATCCTCATCATTAATAACGGCTCTGTAGTTATTCAATATATGTAAAACTCAGGTTACCTTCAATCTTGGTTATGTTATGGTTATGAACTTATAATGTTGAATTTTTATAGTGTGTATTTGATGTATAATGCTACTGGGACTTTAATTTCCTTCAGGATCAGTAAAGTAAAGTAAAGTATCCATCCATCCATCCATCTACTCATTTATGGAAACCCAACTGAAGAGAATCCGAATCCGAAGCAGAAACTGTTATTCTGCTTATATTGTCCATAAGACCATCCAATAATTTATTACACAATGCTATATAATTAAATATATTTTATACATGCTTTATCACCTGACAACTGATTCTGTTAGCTGAAGTACCTTGCTGAGAATTTGACATCCCACAACGTGACACATTGACCACTTACTGACCCCTTTAGTACAACACATTCTATTGACACTATGTGATTAGTGCATGATTAGATGCCTGATTTTATATTATAGTTTGACGCTTACAACATTAAAAGCTCGAAACCTTTAACCTCTGCTGACCTTACTAAAGTCCTCAAGTGGGACAGCCCTTGCCAAGCACCAAATCCAACTTCTTTTAATTATATATTCAAAACAATCTTTCTATTTATAACATCTGTCATTAAATGTATTACTTACATTTGTAGTCATTAATGATTGAGGATTGTTTTTCTAAGATGCTTCACCATGGTTTATCCATTAGGAATTTGAACTATATGTGTTTCATATAATAATGTGTTTTCGAACAAGACATTATTTATACCTGGAATAAATGTCTTTTGAATATTTAGTGTAAATGTGATTTCTATGGAACCCTTCATTTTCCCACAGGACAAATTCAATTCTTTATCTCATGTGTTTATAGTTGAAGCAAATGTTAGACGGGCTGTAGTGTGTAGCTGTAGCAAAGTGTATATTTGGACTGTGGGTTGTCTATTTTTGCTAGTTCATTTCTTTGTTTTTCTCTGCATGGGTAGCATGGATGGCACCATTTTCACCATGTCATCATGATGATGATGAAAAAGCAAGCATTGGTAAAAAAAAAAAAAACCTTTTATAAATGCAAGATACATTCTTTAATCAGTCTGAACTTCTGGGTTTTTAAAGTTTATTGTCAGTAGGTTTTAAGTCTAATATATAACAAATCACCAAGCCACACTCAACTCAGTGTTTACATCAATTACATCCATTTAGCATATTTTTATTAATAACATTAATAGCTTTTCTGTCATGTACACACCCCGACCCATTAGGTCTCGAGGGTACTGCTGTTTGGTGGTAACTGTATATTGTTTACAGTCTTCTGTCTTGCTCTTTATTCTCACAGAGCCGAGCTCTAAAGGATCGATGCTGTCAGTAGAACACACATTTAGAAGTGTTCATATGTCACATCACATTAAAATCCAATTACTCAAGTATTCCTGCTCTGCTGAGGCATTGCCAAATAGAAATGTGAGGAGAAAACTGGTGACCTGGAGGTCAGGATCAGTCAGCTACAGTTCACTCAAGTGGGGCTGGGTCATAATAGGAAAAGACTAAATAGACTGAATGTTCTGGTACAACTGTGAGACAATAAGTGTGACTTTTTGCCTGGTGTACTTTGTGTAAAAGGCAGTTTTACCCACCACAGTGGGAGTCTGAGTGTAATGTAGTGTGTCACTAGCACTGCGGGAAATGGCTTAACAAGTACCTATCAGTGTCAGTCACACAGGACTACCACTAAGCTCATGATTTATCTCCTTTATGTATTTATTTATTTTTTATTGAATGATTTCCTAATAAGACGGTCTTTTTCTCATGCCTCGCTTCATGTCTTCACCTCTGGCAGTGGGGCGAGCTAAAAATAAACATCTGATGTGAGGGCGGAGTTGAGTTGAGCTGAGCTGGACGATGTGTCTGGTTTAGTCCAGAGTCAGTCAGACTAAGACATGAGACAACTGAACGTGACTAATGGAGAAAATAGTGGAAATGTGAATTGTGTGGTAATACAGGGAGTAATTGCAGTGTAGTCTGGGTAATAAATGCAGAGGCTGTAAAAAATTGCAGACTACACAGAGTTTGTAGAGAAACAGATCAGCTGTGCAAGCAGAGATTTATTCCATATGATTGTGTGGAAAGTTTGAGAACTACTTTATAACCTCTACAGCAATCTTATGACCGTATGAACAGCATAATTAGACATGGTTTTAAAGCAATCATTTTATTTAATAAATAAAAAAGGCTATACAACACCTACGTATATCAACTATGTGAATAAGTGACCCCTTCCCTGAATATAAATAGTTGTGGAGGAATTCTGGTCTACTTTCCTTTGCAGAATAACTTTATTTTAGACACATTACAGAGCTGCATGTTAAAGTTCATGCCACAGCATATCAATAAAAGTTCAAGTCAGTGCTTTAATCGGATCGCTCCAAAACCTCAATTTTGAGGTTACTTACTTAATTCATTTTAAATATCATATAATTTTTGATGTTAGGCTATAATAATGGGTGACATGTATGTGCCTGATGGGCATGACATGTAGTTGGTGTTCTAGTTTATCCTCTTCAATTTCAAACCATTAACTAATGGACTCCACTGTGCACTGAACCATTTTCTATTTTATTTACTAGAATGTAAATAAAATGTGTGACTAGCAACAAACTTTAGTTTTGTTCCTTCAAAGTACAGATTTTGGAAATTTCTAGCACAGCAGCCATTAATACCTGACATCCCAGTCGTTTAGTGGTTCTTGAATTTTATCTGACCATCCTGACAAAAGCCTTCACAGTCTAAAGAGACAAAACAACACCGCACTTTACAGTCATAGAAATATGGACAGTCAATTATCACAATAACCTGTGTAGCCGCATCCATTGTTAACAGATCTATAACACATGAATAAGTAATAAAATGATTACAGCTCTGTGGGGAGGGCCTTTGTCTCAGAAAAATGACTGTGTTGATAAACTTCACTGACCTGCAACCTTACTTGATCCTCACTTGACAAAAACCTTTGGGATGAATTTGAACATGAATTGTGAAGCAGGCATTCTAGTTCGATATGGGAACCTGACTAAGTTGAAGCCACAAATATATTTATACACAAAACAATGTAAAAACTATTTAATTTAACTATTAAAAAAATGATACCACGTCTATATCTATAGTGTAACAGCTTTCTTGTGCCAAAAAGGAAAGGTGAACAGGGTGTTTGATGTCAGACTCACGAGTAAGCTTTTTACATACTTAAAATGTAAAACTGTACAAATGACCAGGAAAGAGGAAATAATAGATAGGAAGTGTGTGTGTGTGAGGTTGAGGGGGGGTTTGTTATGTCATGCGGAAAAAGAGAAATCTACCCCCCCCCCACTGCTCCCTCCCTCTCTCTCGCTCGCTCTCTCGCTCACTTGGCCAGGCTTTCTCAGTTGGCTCCACTCTCTATTCAGCTTTGACTTGTGTGTACTGAGCTGTGCTGGCAAAGTGTGTGTGTGTGTATGCGAGAGCTGGTGGAAGTACTTACGGCTTCAGTACGCTCGAGTTTAATATCAGCTGAGGTGCTTTATATAGATCAAGAGAAAGAAAAAGAAATTAAGAACTCAATAAGAACTCACACCTACACTTATTATTAGATTTGTAGAAGAGGAAACTAGAGGAAGTTCACAGAGTGCCAGTGTTGCTGATGGTCAGTTCCAGGCTACCTGTGTTGACCTTTTTAACAAGAGGGATGTAATCCTTGTGTGCTTCACACACTGACTCTGTACATATCCAGTCCTGATCCATCTTCATCTCAGGTGCCGCTCCGAAGATCTGGACCTCTGCTGGTAGCCTCGTTCACAATGGACTACGTCTGGGGGTTGGCAGTACTGCTGTTTGGGCTCTGGATGCCCCAAAGAGGAGCTGATGCCCAACGCACCAAGGAAAACGTACCCCGACTCAAACTCTCCTACAAAGGTGAGAGCTCTTAATGTCCACTACTGCTGTTGCTCATGCTGCTCACTGGTTTAGAACAAGGCAAACTGGTTTCCACATGCTGATCAAGTCTCAACTGACTTTATCTGACTTATCATGTTTATTACAGCAATAAATAATTTAATATGTAAAACCTGATGTAAATGAGTTTTAGTGTGAATTGCTGGTAATTCTGCATGAATTTAGATTTAAAAATGTCCTATATATATATATATATAAATAATATTGTTGTTCTAATCATTTAAAGAAATGATCAGAACATAATTGGGATACCTTAAGCAATTAGATTATTTACTAAAGATTTAATTAGTTAATTGTAGATATTAAATGTGACTGTTACTGTATCTATTAAACATTTTACATGCTTTTAAATGAAATAAAGAAATCATATTATAGTGGGACAGAATGCTCTGCAGTTGGTTTTACTTTGCTAGATCTGTAGATTAACAACAATTCAATTAAATAAATTAAAGTATGAGGTTTTTATAATATTGAAGATAGGTTGCTGCTGATAGTTAAAATAAAGCCTGTTTCTTCTTTGCCGTTGCTAAAAATACAATAAATTGCAAATGTGGTCAGTTTTTGTTGTACTTAAAAAGGTTTTGCGGCTAATAAAAAGGTGTGGTCAGTTTTTGTTGCTGTTGAAAATTATGTAACCAGTTTTATTGCTATTTAGTAAGAAATTGTATTTTTTTTTCTTAATATTAAAGACATTTGTCTAATTAGAAATTAGTCATTACAGCCTGAGTGACCTCAGCATGGCATCAAAATACAAAAAAAATAAAATAATCAAAGTATATAAGAAAATCATCATCATCACCTCTTAGTTATTTTTGCTGGGGATGAAGATTTTTCTTTTTTTAGTCATTTTTTTATTGTAGTCAGTGGCGTGATCAGTTTGCACTGCTGTTAATAAAGATACTGACAATTTTTTTCCTAATATTGAAGCAAATGTAGTCGGTTTTGTCTGACAGATGTGATCAGTTTTTGTTGTTGCTGATGATCCTATTGTTGCTAATATTAAGATCAACTGATTTACGTTGCTATTATGAAATATGTGTCTAATTTTTGTTGATATGAATTATGTAGCCTGTTTGTATTGAATAGAGAGCATTTTATTGGTATTATATATGTAATAATTGTAATCCTAGTGCTGTAGTCATGATCAGCTAATTGACAGGATTAATTTTGTTGATAGTGTAGATGTGATCTGTTGCTGGTGCTCTTGAGTTACATATGATGAGTTCATGTTGGTGGAATGGAACTGATGGAAGACGTTTTAGTTTGTGTTGAAGAAGAGATGATTGCTTGGGCTGCTTTTAATGGTATTAAATACATAATTTAATTAAAGTTTTTAATTCTATTTAAAACATTCTAGTGAGGAAGATGGGCTCAGTGTTTGATGCTATTAAAGTGCAGCTTCAGTGAGCCGGGTTTAATCCAGTTACTGTCTGTGTGGAGTGTGGCATGTTCTGCCTGTGTCCGTTTAGGTATAAGTAGGTAAATTGCTTTCTGTATGTTGCCCTTTAGTGTGTTTAGAATTAGTAGGTAAATTTGTGATACCCCAACATGGACTTCCATTGTTTACATCATGTATTCATGCACTATTTTTGGGAGAGGTTTTGAACCCATATCACTTAACATTTACAGCACTTTTAATTCAAAATTACTTACAGTTGTGACCATATATACAATTTAAGCAATTTAGGGTAAAGGGCCTTGCCCAAGGGCTTCAACAGTGGCAACCTGGCACTAGAGGCTCTTAAACAAGTGACCATCTGGCCAGTACTTTAACCACTGAGCTATCACTGCCCACTGCCCTTAATTTAAAAAAGCAGACAATATACATATGGATGTAAAGCCTGGACAGTGAAGAGGAAGAAAGACGCCTTCAGGCTTTTGAGTACAAGAAAATCTCAAAGAGGAAAATGATGAGCACTGAGCTAATTTACCAAATGGTCAGAACAGAAAAGGAGCCACTGAACCACATTACGTCTTACAAGTTCAGCATATGATGATGCACCCACATGACAACACTGAATGAACAGAGCATCAGTTCAACTCCCGGCATAAACAATTCACCTACAGGCATGTATGAGGGAAAGATAAAACTGAGGTATCCAACGGGAATTAAATAAAGACAGTGTAGCACTTAAACTAGCCTGTTAAACTGAGGATCCCATCAGCACCCAGTCTGCTTCTGTATTATTTTATATCATTGAATATCGTTTTAGTTTTAGTTTGATAACTATGAGAATATCTTCTGGTTACTCTGTTTTCATAACTAAAATACCACTCGGCATGAGAAAGTAAAACCTTGCGAAGGATTGACAAACTAAACAGGGCATGTTCAAACCTTTCATCCAATGTTTTTGAATAAAGCCCTGGACACACCATTGTTAAGGCCACAAATAAAAATGGAGAACGAGAAAATGAATAAATAAACCAAAAACAAGTTTATTTTTTAGTTTTAGTCAACAATAATGACAGTAGTTTTCATTTGAATGTATGCATTTTTTAATCACTATTTCTTTCCTCAGTAAATGTGTTAAATGGCATGTGAACAGATGTCTAACATTTACCGATTTGTAAATCTAACCATGTGCGCTGCTTTAATAGCTTTCCAGGTTCACGTGCAATGATGTGAGGAGTGTATGGGATGAATGAATGAGACTGTAGATGGAAATGCTTTAACTGCACTCTGGTTGTATTTGCATGCATAATTCCAGCCCTATTATCTTCCACTGCTTTGCAGAATATGCAGGGTTTTGTTTTTATCTTTTTTACTCTTTTATCTGTGGTTTGGCAATGTGCCTGTCTCACTGTCTCTGTCTTAATTATGCATCATTTATAGCACGGAAAATGGTAATTATAGACTCTTCTGATGTAAATGCTTAATTTTTTTTGCTGATGCTGACAGATGGCAGAAGGCCGTATTAACAATGCTTTAGAGGAATTTATTATTCCATGGTATTGTAAAAAATAGGACAATTAAACAATACTGTATGCATTTCATATTCATTTTACTTTTATTTTGTAACTGAAGTGTGAAAAAGAGACAGATATTGACAGTAAGGGCAAATCAAGGCTGTACTGTATCAACGTCCTCCCAATATTCAGATCTAATCAAAATTAGGATCCATTAGTGTTCCCATTAGTTTTTGATGGCAGGAAACCCCCATCCCCAAGAAGCCAGGTAGATTTGTTCCCCCAATATCCAATTAGCGGCTACAGCTTAGTTAAATAAAGCTGTGCTGTTTTCGTCTCTTAGATTTTAAATGAACTGACAGCTCATTACTGTCTTTATTAATTATCCAGTAAAAAGCACCCAGCTCTTTTGTGAGGTAATGTTCGAAAGCTGTCCTGTTTAACAGTGACAGTTTAATTACTGATATTTCAGAGACCCGTGAGTGTGTGTGAGAATTAACAGGTTTTTACTGCAACAAATACTGACACCTACAGGCACCTAAATGGCATGTTAGGTAAGACATGCATGTGTTCAGACTGATCTGATCATAAAGGTCGACACACATCTGTGCAGATGAAAAGGGGGTTTAAAAAAGGAAAAAAAAAAAACATGTGTCTCTGGAATGTAGCAAAATTGTGGGGTAAGACTCACTAAAACTCCTTCACATTCTGTAAGCATATAACCTGGTCCGAAATTACTAGGTAGAGCCCTACAGATCCCTGTTAAACAATATAAACTGTTTTGATTTATGGTATATAGTGTGTAAAGTAGGTGTAGATAAATGTTTCTATGGTTACAAGTCTATAATTCTGCCTCTGTGACCTGTAATATAATAGAGAATAGAACCCCTTTATTTGTCATATATACTGTACATATACACGTCATGTATAAATGTACAGTACATTTAAATTCTTTCTTTGCTTATCTCAGCTTGTTTGGAAGTTGGGGTCAGAGCGCAGGGTCAGTCATTGTACGACGCCCCTAGAGTGGAGAGGTTAAAGGGCCTTGCTCAAGGGCCCAACAGTGGCTGCATGGCAGAGCTAGGATTAGAACTCTCAACCTTTCAGTTGATAGTCCAATGCTCTACCCACTAAGCTAGCACTGTCCCTGATTATCTTCCTTTTCAGAGTAAAACAACAACAACAGCAACAGCAGCTCCACACAATATATTGCATTCTGCGCTCGGGTGGCACAGTGGTCTATCACGCTAACCCATCAGGGTTCGAATTTCAGCTGTGCTATTGGCCGGCTGGGAGTCTACACAGAAATGACTGGCTATGTCTCGTCTTTGGAGCTAAACAAAGCCTTGTGATGGATTGGTCTTCTGTCCAGTGTATTCCTGCTTTGCGCCCATTGTTTCCCAGTGAAACCAGCTTGCTGTGACATTGACCAGGATAAAGTGATTAATAGAAATTAATACATTCACTATAAATCACAGTTGGGAAGCGGTTTGATCTGCAATCTTTTACAGGTCTACGCTGAGGCATACTTCTAAACCAAAATATTTTTAAAGTCCTAATCACTAACAGCATTTGAGATTCAGTTCCAGAAAACTACCATGCAACAGGCAATGGGGTGTTTTCAGGTTGAAGCATGGTTCAGTTGTTCTTATAATAATAAAGCCTAGCTATTACTCTCTTTATTATCCAGATTACAACCGTATTGTGCCTTCTTTGGATCTACAATATCAATATCAAGATCTACATTTTTTTAATAGAATAGTCATATATACATATACACATGTACAGTACATCGGAATTCTTTCTTCACATATACCAGCTTGTTTGGAAGCTGGGGTCCCTGGAGCAGAGAGGGTTAAAGTCCTTGCTCAAGGGCCCAACAGTGGCTGCATGGCAGAGCTGGGATTCAAACTTTTAACCTTTCAGCCCTACCCACCAGGCTACCATTGTTCCAGGGTTGATCTAATCGGGTTATAATCAATTCTTCCAGCTAAATGTATTTGGTAGAAATATGTCCACAAATCCCTCGGTGGAAAATACACCTACAGTATGTGCATACCTGTGATCACTAGTCAGTGCAGTCTAGCTAAGACAGGTTTATATGTTTTTATAATGTACCCAGTTTTACCACTTAACTCTGGACAAATTCCTTTTTGCTCCTGATTTAATGAACAATCTGCAGTTTAAACATTACATTTGTTTAAACTGTACTTTTGTAATACATACATATGTAAATAAGGGATGGTTCTGCAAAAAAGAGATAGCAAGGTATGGGCAATTTGCGACTGGCAGTTTTGCACATAATTTTCTCTGGCTTCCTAAATCAGGTGTAAACAAACTTGACTTGACCAGTAAACCTGAGGGTTAGATTGGGAATGTATGTGTGGGGGAACGTTTATGTGCCCCATATGAGCCCAGACCGAGATAACATTAACAGTCTTGCATAAATATAAACCAATGTGGCCTGACTGTATCAACAAACGCACTGTGTGTGACGATGCGTGTTAGTGTTTGCTTGTATGCGAGTGCCCTGTGAAGGGAAAAAGAAAGGAGAGATTAAAGGGTGCAGGAATTGTGTTGGTCTGCATGTGATATAAGTTTACAAATGATGACATTGTTCCCATACATGACTATCTAGATAGCTGAGACAACTATAATCTGGTGAAGGAATGAGGAAGATCTCTTTAAACTTTTTTTTAAGCTTTTAATCCAAAAATATGCCAAGAATCTAATAAGAGTTTAATAAGAGTTCTTCAGTTTCAGCTGGAGAATGTGAACATTCATTGTCTTTCTCACCGTTCTTCCACAGGCAGTTGATTTGTGTGCCAACATGGACACCTGAAACAACATCTACAAGGACTCAACGAAATTAGATTTGTTAATACCGCTGTTGGAAAAAGTTATTTAATGAATCGTCTTGGCAGTGCTGCTAACCCCTAACACTAAATTGTATAAAGGCTGGCATAAGCACTATGTGGACCTCTCCTAAATATTGAGTTTTAGGGTTTTAGCTACACCCATTGCTAAAAAGTGCAGACGATCAATTAATAAAATAAATGTTATGCTTGCAACCTTTTACTTTTAGGTTTGGTGTGAAGGAACTCCAGTGGCCTGCCCAAACTCTGGCCGCAACCACACTGAACACCTACAGGATGAACTGGAACATTGTAAGCCAGAAATGGGATGCCCAAAAGTATCATGGTCAGATGTCCACATACTTTTGTCCATATAGTGTACGTTAGTGGATTAGATTAGTAGAAACATTAAAAAATATAATAAAAAAAAAATTTAATTTAAAAAACATTATCACTTTAAATACTGTTCAATCCAACACCATGTTAAAGGAAGAGCAATGGTACCACAAGTAGTCTGAGTGCCACACAATTTTCTGGTCACTAAATGTAGCATTTTCTCCCTCTGTCCATGTGGGTTTTCTCTTGGGTACTTTTCCACCTTCAAGTCATGACTGGCCACTACACAATTAATCACTAATAGACATAGACATGCCCACCTCCTCACAGACAGTGATCATCTGTTACTCCAGCTGAACATCAGGATGTAAAAAACAACACATGTGGATTTAATAAATTGTCCTGATAGTTCTGAAGCAAACAGACAGTAGATGTGTCCTTTTTGAAGTGATTATCACTATGCCCTGACCCCTCTGAATGGTAAAAAGTCTTCTGTTTAAGGATGACCTTTATGATTGGCCCTTTAAAGTACGCACCTCATTTTTTGATTGAAACAACCCAACCAATAGCTGCTGTGTCCCACTTTAACGTGCCCTCCGTAGGGATGATCACCTTAAAATGGACCACAGCTGCTAAAGATTTTTTCCATGCATTATCACATGTACCACACCCCAGTTCACAAAGACACACATGTACACACACACATACACACTCATGCTTATACAGTATAAATACACACACTGGCCATGGATTGCAGGGAGGGCAGGATGTATGTGGGGTAGAGGAGTTTATTTTTATCACTCTCAGATGGGACTACTTCTTTGCCTCCATCTGTGCGCTCTTCCCTCTTTGTTGTTTTCTAAAACAATAGTGTGTGTGTGTGTGTGTGTGTTTGCAAGAGAGAGACGAGTACTGTATAAGTAAAAGATGGAGAAAAAAAATACAGAGTTTCTCTATTCATCAATCTCGTACATAAGCTAAGTAATATACTGTAGATTGGTAAAATGCATGGACGGGAAGGTAGCAATTAGATCGAGCAGCACTGTGATCATCAACGATTTAAAGTTTAGTCTATGGGGTAATTTTTTATACAATCAGATCACGAGTCTTCTTACAGTACAGCTTTTATTTCTTTCTGGTGACAAATTTTACATAACAGCAACTAATTTTGTTCATTTAAATAAAATAAAAATCCAAGAACTGTTTTCACACACTGATTCACCCAAAACCATTTTTAATATAAAAAAAGTAAATAATAAAATATTAGATTGATTTAATTATAGAAAAGGTTAAAAAAATTAACTCTGCCCCAATGCTAACTTTTAATGTTTCAAAAAATACAAATTGTGTAAAGCAAATATGAAGTTGGATTGGTGTCCTGACCAGGATGTGTTATTTGGTGTGTTACCAAATAGAACAGCACAGGTCATCACTTGAGAGAAATACAATTAAACAATCTACCAATAATTCATATACTACAACTGTCAAAAAATACAGTTAGAAATAATTACTGGACACAAATGCTTGTAATATCTTATACACCATGAGTACTTTTATACTTTTATACAATTGTTAGCGATGTGCGTGGACATTTTGGCCATGAAGAGTATACTAAATGTAATTAAGGATTAATATCAGCATTTTGTGTCATACAAATAAATTAAATCATACAGAATAGGTAACGTAAGCTCTATTAAAGGTATTAACATAAAGGATTTATTCATTGATGAGTAAAGCAGGGTAGATTTACATGTGTATGTATGCTCCCACATATCTAAAGGAACTGCTCACCACACAAACCTCAGTCCGATCCCTCCGCTCTACAAATTAAAATCGTCTTCTCCCCCCAAGAACCAAGCTCAGTACCATGGGTAATCGGGCCTTCTGTTCAAGCTCAGTACCATGGGTAATCAGGCCTTCTGTTCAAGCTCAGTACCATGGGTGATCGGGCCTTCTGTTCTGCTGCCCCTTCGCCTTTGGAATGCCCTCCCTGACCATTTGAGGGCACCACAGACGGTTGGGACTTTTAAAAAGGGACTCAAAATCTTTCGTTTTAGCAGAACTTTTGAGTAATTTTTAATTAATGTAGTAATTGCGGCTATTTTTTAAATTGCTTATTTTTTGTAGTGATGTCTTTTATCTTGTGGCACTTTGAGATTTGTATCAAATGTAAAGTGTGTTACAAATAAAATGTATTATTATTATTATGTAAAAATGCCATCTTTGTATGTTGTAATGACAACATTCTCTACTTGCAACTATTGTTCATTTATCACCACCCTGAAACATGTCGTGAGAGAGGACTAGTTCTTTCCTGCGTGGGTCAGAAACGTTACTGCATTAGCCTCACCCTAATGTGACATGATAACAGATGAGCTTTAGTTTGGTTTAACTGATCTAAACCAACAAACCCACACCTACAGAGGATTACATACAGTAATGGTATGCCCGGTTCCTGCAGGTTTTTTGACACTTTGTTATTACATGATCTTGGAAACGCTGAATCTTGACAGAATACAACTTGAGTGACTAAAGAATTAAAAAGGCAAAATAAGCAGGCATGTCTATTCACACCTGGTAAGATAAACTACATGGCCAAATATTGTTTAGGTTGTTTCTTTACTCCTGGGAAACTCAGAAAGATAAAGTTCTACTGGCATCTGCCAGACCTTGATTTTTCTGTCATGGTTCATTACTTCATAGATCGATAACTGAAGTTCGCTTTAATCCATTTTACCATCAAATCATTCATTTATTGTCTGTTTTATCACCACTTTATCCTGGTCTGGGTCGTGGTGGGTCTGCTTTATCACATCACAGGGCAGACACACACACACAGACACTCACACTTAGGGTCATTTTAGTAGCTCCTATTGGCATCACTATGTGTCATGGATTTGTGGGAGGAAACCTGAATGCTCGGCCTGGGAATTGGATCCAGGTTCCCTGATGTTCCCAGTGCTCAGAATAAATTGTGTTTGCTAATATCAAGCCTGAGTATAGAAACCCAGTTCATAAAGTCTCTTATGTCCAGTTCTCATGCTGACATTGCTTCTAGGGGCAGGTCACAACTCATCAGTGTTACCACCAAGGACATTTTAGCACTTAAAGGTTCTGTGCTGTGAGCTTGTGTTGAAATTTCCACCCGACAATAGCAGCCATTACAGTAGACTTATGCAGCCTTAGCAGGGCATGAATGTGACAGATTGATTCACATTTTATGACAGTAAAAGGCAAAATAATTTATAAAATGTATAAGTATAGATAATCAAATTAATGAAAGTAAATGAGGATTTTAGTATGAGCAGTTCCACTGCTAGTATTTTTCTGTTGATTAATAAGTACAGTAATAAATCCATTTAAAAGGATTGTCTATTCACTGACGAGACCACACAGACTACATAAGCATTCCTGTTCCTTGACTGACCATAAATGAAAAATGTTTAGCACATAGTCATGGATAAATAACTAAAGCTAACCTTAATCTCTAGATTCCAACCTAAGATATATGCCATATCATTCCTGTAACCGCCCCTGCATGTCTATAACATGTACATCAGTCTTAGGTTCAATTGTTTAAAAAATTAAATAGCTCTAACTCACAAGTAAAATGCTGGTGACTGTTTTTTCATCTGGCTCCTGGAAAGTGAACGCCGACATTCCAGCTCTACTTGGCTGCCTCGGGTGTCCTGCTGTTGGGCAGCTGTGGTTCAGACCCTACCACGTTCTCTCACTTAAGTTTAGCAAAAACAACCCACACTCGGTTCCTAATGCAGTGTGTCTGACAAGGGGTAACTAAAACACAGTGAAAGATTTGACTTGACAGGGGTTTGTGGTTTTATTTGCAAAAATCTCAAGGCAGAGGTACAAAAGGGCAAACCATAATGGTGGTCAGTTTCTAGACTATGTTCAGTCACCAATAATAACAGTCCAAATAGGCAAAGGCAGACAGAGTCAAATAAACACAATAAGGTCATCCAAGATACGCTGGATAACAAGGGAAGGTTGACAGGGCTCAGACTTGTAGGGTTCTTTTACAGGAAGCTGTCATAATCACTTACTAGTTGAAGAATTTGGAAATGATTGCCCTTCAGTCTTGTCATTTCATGAGACATGGCATAGTTTAATGTTACACACAGTCGCTCACACACCTAAATGTGTAAATGATCCAGAATGTTAGTACAGAGTCTTGGTATTAGCCAGAATCCCCATCATGCAGATGGAAAATGATGTACGGTGCCATTAAAATCTATAAACTGAGCCAAAAGGAGGCCCTGTAGTTTAACTCTGGAGTCAATGCCCTCCAGTGGCAGACAAGTAAACATCAGTTTTACCTTAATTTGATTTTACCATGACCAGCTGTACCTTGTGAAGTGTCACATGCAAAAAAAAAAAAAAAAAAAAAAAAAAAAAAGATTACTTCAGGCTGTGTGTCTGAGCAGTGAATACACTCAGTGTGGATCAGATGATTCAACGTTAAGTGAAGTTCTCTTTAGTAAAGGTGCATTATGTAAGAAGCACTTTAAACACAACGAGCCTCCAGTAACTCTTATATCTCTATTGATTGCAACAGCAAGCACACAGTGTGCACATGCTCTATTTTCTTATGTAAGAAACAGAGTGATCTGAGCTCATAGAGGGATAGAGTGAAGAATTATGGCTTGGCAGTGTAGCGTTATGTCAATTTGGGACTAGAATTTTTTAGTAAGAGACAGATCTGAACTGCAGGCAAGACAGTCAATCATTTCCTCCCCAATCTAGTTGTATCCAATTACCCGATTGCATTATGCTTCCTCTCTACTGATGTTGATCTCCACCCTGGATGAGGAGAGCCGAGACTCACACACGCTCCATCCTTTTCACCTGCAAGAGGCGAGTTTATATGCGGATCAGCTTTGTGTACGGAGAGTACACCCTGATCACATTATTCACTCGTCTTTGTGCAGGCGCTTTCAATCAGCCAGCAAAGGTCGTAACTGCATCAGTTATGTGGTCCTTTCAGACACCCACCTAGAACAACAGCCAATCGTTGTTGGTGTAGGCACCCAGCCTGCCGGATGGCAGAGCTGAGTTTTGAACCGACGAGTTCGAAATGTCAGGTCTGGTGCGCTACACTGTTTTACCGCTGCACCACCTGAGCGCCCAATCATACGCACTCTGTCTACAAAGTCATGCTGTGGTAGGGCATGCAGAATGAGGCCTTGCATTGTCTTGTTGACATAACTATGGACTGCCTGGTAAAACGACGTCACCTTGATGACAGCAAGACAATGCAATGACTCTTTAAAATTCCAATATATGTGTCCATCTCAATGATTCCTTCACATACGCATATGTCGTGGTCATTGACAGCTTTTGCACCTTGCTGATAACAGTCTGGATGGACCATTCTGTCTTTGGTACACAGAGCTTGATGACTGTGTGTCCCTAAAACAAGCTGAAACATGGACTCATCTGACCACACCACACATTTCGACTGTCTATTAGGTCTATCTGAGATGAGCTCAGGCCCAAAGAACTCGACTGCGTTTCTGCATAGAATTGATGTATGGCTTTCTCTTCGCTTAATAGTTTCAGGTTGCATTTCTTAATGCAGCAGTGTCTGGAACAAAGTGGTGAGCCATGACCCATCTTTGCTTGCAGAGTGAGCCTTTGGTGGATCTTCCTTTTATATCCGATCATGATTCGCTCACCAATCCACCTGCTTATTGTCAAATGTTTCAAAACTGTGTAACTTGAACTTTTTACTTTTATTTCCCCCCCGTTCCAACTGCTTGTTGTAGCCAAAACTTAAAGTAATTTCTTCAAACTTCAGGTGGATTAACAGCTAATATATATATATATATATATATGTTTACAAACAATTACGCTGCTGTTTTGAAACTGACTGGTTGTTCCTACTCAACAAATGCCGCTGCAGTGTGAACATGTGAGCACTAAGTTTAAGAGCCATGGTGTGTTAAGAACAGGTTTCCATTCACAGCCCAGTTGAGTTTTAACACCCCACATACACACACAAATGGACACACAGGCTGTAATAACAGGCTGAGGTGTCCAACATGCCTCTCTGGGTAGTAATGTTGCTCCTGGGTGCAGTTTTAAACAGGTTCTAGCAAGGCCACAGGGGAAAATATCATTTCCCTTTAGGTCAAAGTCTGTAATTAGACAGACATACCTTCCCCTGTGTTGGCCATTCTCACTTTTAGCTTTAGCCTTTTAACGTTTAGATTTTCCAAATACCTGCCCTGGTTTTTCTTTGTTATTTAAAAGCTTTACAATTACTAAAATAGAACTTACTAAACCTGAGAATATTTATTTCAAGTAATTTTACTGCCAACTAATTTATCCATACACACTGTTACTAATCATAACTAAGAGTTCTGGATGTTTTTAAGAATATTTATTGATACATACAAGCGATAAAGTAATTGTGTTCCCAATAGTTTAAACATGTTGTAATCTAACACACAGACTGGGAGTAGGTTTAAGCTATAACAAATAGCCAAAAATAAAAAGCAAGCTAGAGATACAATTTGAAACAGATAAAGTTGCTCATTAACTGATAACTGTGCTGTAGTTCAATTTTAATAACGAGTTGATAACTTGGTCCTGAAACATAATTTTTATTTTCTAATGTTAAGCAAATACAGGTTTTATTTCCACAATCCAAAATTCTGCTACATTAGCTGAGACAGTCAGGTCCCCAATTATATCATCATGTAATAAATAATATTTCGTTTTTTATTATTTAGATGTTTAATCAGTAAAATCAGTGCACGGTAGGTCACGTCTTCCAAACCTAATAGCTATTTTTAAATAGCTAAGTTAAAAAAAAATGGGTTAAATCTGACCTGGTTATGGATACAAGCTAACCTGGCATTGCTCTCCTACAGGCCACACAGCCTAAATCTCTGTCCTAAGAATAATTTATGATGCAGACAAGAAATACTTCTCTGCTTTTGAGAGAAAGATAGATCAAGAAATAGAAGAAGAAGGAAGCAAGCCAGTGATCTACGCTTTCTCATGGCCAAAACCACACTCATGGTCACATTCACCCTGAGGACTAGAAGATAGCTCTCTATGCTCATTCGCTTAGCTAGCTCTGACGGCTGAGAAGCAAGTTGAGTTTGGAAAATATGAATAATATGAACAGTAATCTTTCTAACCTAATGGACATAATAATATAGTACAAAGTGTCACGTAAGATGATCATGGTTTGGTTAAACATTTATGGAACTGTTCACCACTGCAAATATGTCTACTGTATTTAACTAAAAAATCCTCTCTTTTATTACAGAAATGCTGGAATCTAACAACTTACTTACTTTCAACGGACTGGCCAACAGCTCAACGTACCACACGTTTCTGCTGGATGAGGAAAAGGGTCGGCTCTTTGTCGGAGCGAAAGACCACTTATTGTCATTCAATTTGATTGACATCAACATGGACCAGCAGTTGGTAAGAGCAGTAAAAACTAAATCATTCTTAAAGTGTTTCAGTTATTTTATTGTAGTTTATTATTTACACCTGCTGCTTCTTATTCCTGTCTCAATGTCTTTCCCTTTTTCTCTTTTTGTGCTTTATTGTAAGTATGCCTTAAATAGTTTCTCAAACCTTGTTTTTTTTTTTTTTATGTTTTTTCCTGTGTTTTCTGAGATTGCTTTTCTCTTGGTTTATCTACACCATAACCTGGTATGACATGGTGGCAATGCATAGCAATATATGCAATATGTGCTGAAGAACTGTTTTTTTTTTGGCTTGTTCTCCCTGTATTGGTGTTGGTACTCTAGATATACAAATACACATACATAAAAAGTACCTTTAGTTTTGGATTAAGGCATGATGAGGTTCTGTAGTATGTAGTCATAATTAAGTGCATGTAGGCTATTGAGTTCAGGCTGTTGTCAGGCTCTATTTTCCCAGTACAGGGAATCAGTATCCAGTAGAAGGTGGTTATGAATATTTTAGTTCAGAGCTGTCATGCAGATTGCCGTGCTCTCTGGACTAAGAGCAGTATTTCTCTTACCTGAATAAATAATACAAATTAAATGCAACAAAGTGCAGACAAATAAAACTGCAGCTACAGTGATTGACACACATGTAAGCCATTTTATAAAGGCACAACTGCAGGTTAAAGAACCTTATTTCATTTGAACGTTATTACCTTAGTCTGGAGGTTTTCTGTAATATAGATGCTGTGTGCTATTTTATTTGTCACCGACATTATGCTTACACTTTTACACATGTCATGAGGGTTACTCATCCTCACACAAGGTTCATCAAGGTTATTTCGAACAGTCATGGACAATTTAGTATCTCCAATTCACCTCACTTGCATGTCTTTGAACTGTGGGAGGAAACCGGAGCAACCAGAGGAAACCCACACAGACACGGGGAGAACATGCAAACTCCACACAGAAAGGACCCGGACCACCCCACCTGGGGATCGAACCCAGGACCTTCTTGCTGTGAGGCGAAAGTGCTACCCACTTAGCCACCGTGCCGCCCGGACTTCTGAATGGTAGAAATTAGTACAACACATCTACTAATCTGTTTGAGTCAAGTTACTTTTGCAAATGCACAGTTCATTTTGAACTATCATTAATGTAAGAAACTTCTAGTCTCAAATCCTTGGGATGCCAGATACTACATTAATTCTCAGGTTTACCGGAAAGTTAGCAGTAATCATGTCTTACCTGCATTTTGACATTTTGCTGTGATAAAGCTTCCAATTTGTGCACAATGTTTCTGGTGCGCTTGCATTACAATTTGTTTGACAGCATCTTCTGATACGTAGTGATTTTAATTCAGAGTCTGAACCTTCTGTTAACAGCTCAGCAAAGTGTGGATTGTTGCTGCACACTGTTTCAATAATCTGGCAACCTTAAACGCCATTGATTGGCCACTGTACTTTTCAAAACAACACTTCCTCAAGAAACATTTAATCAATACATAATAAAATACCTGAATAAAAGTAAAAATGTAAATAAAGCAATTAATGGCAATTAATAATTACTATTAAATAGTTAATAGTTGTTTTTATAAATGTAGGGGTAAAAATACATGCTGTTTAATGCGGCACATGATCAGGGCTGCAGTGTGAAGGGCTGTGTCTCAATCTGCACACAATATCATTTACAGTGTGTTTGAACTATAAGCCTCGCGTTGGCAGAAACCTAATTTAGCGCACTATTTAGTATATAGGATAGTATTTGGGACACAGCCGCTGTGTTCAGCCTAAATAGCGAGTTTCTTGTCGACATTTTTATGAGCAAGTGATGCTTCTTATCCATTAAATTACTCTGATATGTCTTGTGTTATTATTGAAATATGTTTGATGTTTTAATGTTCTATCCTGATATTTGATGTCTTTCAGTCCTTACATTTTCACACTCAGATGTGTAAAATTTAGACATTAACAAAGTCCATTTAAACACCTGGTGAAAGAAAAACGTCCAACTCTTTAACAGCTGTGAGGCAGGAAGTAAAGTTCAATTACCCAGCACTTGTATTTCCTTCTCTACTGGGGGATTTAAAATCTGCCTGATGGATTTCACCTTTACATAGAAAGCACATTAGTCTCCCAGTACAAATACAACACTGTACCAACAGCAGCAGCTGCTGCACATGTTTACATGAATTGAAAACTAATACATTATTTACTTCCTCATTATGGCTGAAATGTGACTAGACTAAACACTAACTTGGGGTGTTTTTTATGCAATAACTCTTTTAAAAAAAAAATTATTTACTTTGATAGATTTCCTGGCCGCCCCCTTCTTCACATCGAGATGAGTGCAAGTGGGCCGGAAAGGATGTTCAGGTGAGTCAGCTTCCATGTATTCAATTGCTGTAATGTAGGTCCGCAAGAACATATCTAGAGTATTAATGAATCAATTAATTAGACATACTACACCCATTAACTGGTTGCACCACCTTTAGAAGGAATCACTACAACTAATACAACTCAATATAACTGATGACTATCAACCATTATCCCAATTATAAAATCCAATCATGTAAATGCCCTACAAGCACTCTCTGGTTCCCATTTATAAATCCTATTTTGTCCTATTTTTATATTGTGAAGATAGATAGATAGATAGATAGATAGATAGATAGATAGATAGATAGATAGATAGATAGACAGATAGACAGATAGATAGATAGATACTTTATTAATCCCGAAGGAAATTGATGTTCTGAGTTGAGTTATTTTACTCTCTTACTGCAAACTCATGTATTTCAACAACTTTTTGTTCTCTGATTTCCAAATTTTTCTCAGACTGCATAGTAATTCTGTAGAAACTATGACATGCTTGGTGGCCCTTCAGTTGTGGACAATCAAGCCTGGCTGTGTTCAGCCACCTTGGCTCAATTTTGGTTAACATTAATTGGGTAACCACAGGGGTAAATCCTGTATAATATGGGTGTTCTGTTTTCTTACATACCTCAAACATTGAATAAATGAAACTATAACATAAACATAACATAATAAAATAAATAAACTCATTGCACTTTAAAATTTCCAGGTGTAGCTATCACGCAATTGCTAATACATTCTATCACAGATACAGCCTAAGGCTCTACACTGAAAGCAAGAGCCAAAGCAATACTTTCTTTTCATCACCAGAAAGGCACTTCAAGCTCTGTTGACTTCCAATATCACTTACCTGAATAGCAATAAAAGGTTTTTTGTATGGTTTTTGATGTAAACATGGTGACTGTGATTAGCGACGACTTAATGAAGGATGGCTTTCATGTGACGAGTGGGTGCTGATAAAGGAAGAGCGACTGACTGAAGCTTTAGAGATGCTGACTGAAGCTTGTTATTCCTGAAGTGGAACAATGTTAAGTTTGTGGCTGTTGAAAGCTGCTGAAAGCCAAGAGCAGCTGCCTGAATGAAGGACCTCCTCTTCCATTTAACAGAGAGATCAACACATGGTATAAAGCACTTGTGGAAAACCTACTCACAATGTCATAACAAATGATCTGCTGTGGTCTCACAACTGCAAATCCTGATGAATTTGCATAATCCTGCGTATAACAGTGAATAGTTAAGGGGTATCGGTGGGGGGTATCGTTGGATCTGTGGTAAGGGCTCTGGACTATCACTCTAAAGGTTGAGAATTCGACCAGCCGATGCTTAACTCTCTCACGCCATGTAATGACGGACCTTGGTCTCTGACCCCATCTTCCAAAAAATCGTGAATATAAGAAAAAATGAATTTTACTGTGTGGCCATTAATGAATTTTCTTCTTCTTAACATCAGGTCTGCATTCCGACAGTATGTAGACGTTCTAAATTTTAGGCACACAAGTAAGATGATTTATGGAAGAGGGGCAACACATTTCATGTGCAAAATTACCATGACCAGTCACTGTACTGTTAAAGAGGATTGTGAAGTTTTATTATTTAATCAATACATAATACTATTGAAAAAAAGATACACGATAAAAATGGATTAATGCAAATTAAATAAGTGACAGATGTTTTAGAGATGTAGCAATCATACTGTATGAGTATACACTTTATCCTGCTGTGATAGTACTGCAGTTATGTATGAGAGTCAGATTGATAATGAACTGTATGGCATGTGTATGTCAGTTCAATCAACTCTTGCTTTACTCCTTTTTTCCGAAGCATGTTTTCCTGTAAAGCTTTTCCATTCTGCGTGAGTTTGTTTTGTTAGGCTTGTTCAGACGTGTGTGTGTGTGGAACATACACACACACATACACACCATCAAACCACACCATGAGCAATGATACAACAACAGCTGTATCTGTTTTGAGCAGGGTAATCCTGGGGCAATTCTGTTACTAGCATCCAGTTATCCCCTGAGGAATACATGTATTATATAAGTGTAAGGAATTATGTAGAGTGTGTGAATTTGTGTTGTCCTGCTGTGGATCAGCACCCTGTCCAGGGTGTGTTCTGGCCCGTGTTGAGATTTTCTGGGTGGGTCCCTACAGCCATGACACTGCCTGTGAGGCATGATGTACCCATGGGTTTATTTTTGGGTACACTTACTCACCCTAAGTGTAAGTTATTAAGTAAAGTGTGTGAATTTGTGTTGTCCTGCTGTGGATCGATGCCCTGTTCAGGGTGTGTTCTGGCCTGTGTTGAGATTTTCTGGGTGCTCTTTACAGTCATGACCAGGATAAAGCACTAATAATAAAATTTTTTAAGGGTTTTGACTTGTAACTTACTGGCTCATGTTTAGCAGGTGGAAATTTCTGACTACTGTTGTAGTTTTTGTGTCAAACCGGTCACACTGGGGTGTCACATTAATGACTTCATCACTGTGAAAGCAGTTGCCCAACTTCACAAAAATGGATAAAAAAAATAGATTTAAAATGAATTTCATGTTTAAATGGAATAGTAAATACATTACTTATGTGTACAACATACTTATCAATTTATTGCTATTTGTCTTTGCAGAAGGAATGCTCAAATTATATCAAAGTGTTGCAGCCATTTAATCAGACTCACCTGTATGCATGTGGAACTGGAGCCTTTCACCCCACCTGTGCTTATGTAGAGGTGGGCAAACGGCCAGAGGTAAATATCCTCTCACATGGTCTGTAGATAATGATTGTGATGATTATTTATTATTATTATTATTATTTTACATTTGTACAAAAATGTGCAGTAATTGCACTGCAGTAATTACTCACACATTGTTAAGACCGAGACAGACAATTAGTTTTCATATATTTGTGTGTTGGATGCAATTTAGGACAATATCTTCAGATTGGAAACCTCCCAGCTTGAGAACGGCCGTGGAAAGAGCCCCTATGATCCAAAACTGATGACTGCATCACTACTTATCGGTGAGTATGTACTCTGTGTGTGTGTGTGTGTGTGTGTGTGTGTGTGTGTGTGTTTGTGTTTAAGATGTGATATGGAGCTACTGAGTTGAAACCCAATACCTTTGATTAACAGCATCTCTAGGAGGATAAAAGATCAGACTGTTCTTGTCTTTGTGCTGTTAAATATTTCATTTCATTTTAAAGGTCACACATGCGAACACACACACACACACCATATCTCTCTGTATGCCTACATCTTTGTCCACAGAGTAGATGTACAAATGTGGGAGGTGCAATTCAAAGTTTGCTTTAATTTGGCCACAATCAACTTGAAATGAACCTGACGTTAACATCAGTTTACTAAAGCTGTAGCTAAATGTTTTGGTTAGTTAATTGGAGGGCAGTGGTAGCTCAGCGGTTAATGTACTGGACTAGTAACTGGAAGGTCACAGGTTCAAGCCCCACATCTGCCAGATTGCCACTGTTGGGCTCTTGAGCAAGGCCCTTAACCCTCAATTGCTTGCAATGTATACTGTCTCAATTGTAAGTCACTTTGGATAAACGCGTCTGCTAAATGCTAAAAATGTAAATGTAAATTGAGGGGAACTAAGAGAATGAGACACTGCTTGATAATAAAGCTTGAGAATTAGATTCAACTGTATGAAACATTGTATTCTGTATATTATGAATGGAGCACTGAATTATCCAAAGCTCTACACTGACATTTTGAGAACAACTACTATCTATGAACCTTGTTTGACCTTTAGCACTCATGATTGACAGATGGAGAGCTGTACTCTGGAACAGCAGCGGACTTCATGGGCCGAGATTTTGCAGTTTTCCGAACGTTAGGAAAGCATCATCCAATCAGAACAGAGCAGCATGATTCCCGGTGGCTTAATGGTAAGATTACACAAAGAAACATTCGAACTATTTACTTTTTTTAATGTCATGTTTTACACTTTACGATCGTTACACATTACACAAGATTAATCAGTTCACAAGTTTAATATCAAACACAGTCATGGACAATTTTGTATCTCCAATTCACCTCACTTGCATGTCTTTGGACTGTGGGAGAAAACCCACGTAGACACGGGGAGAACATGCAAACTACACACAGAAAGGACCCGGACCACCCCACCTGGGGATCGAACCCAGGACCTTCTCGCTGTGAGGCGACAGTACTACCCACTTAGCCACCGTGCCACTCGTAACTGTTAATTAGTGTTAAGTCATGCAGTATGAGCTCACTCAATATTAGTATGCATGCTACAGAATGCTGGCTATTTTATGGCTAACTTTAGTTTCTTTGGTATTAAGGAATTTAATAATAAGTTTATAAAAATCTTGTGAGTGCAGTTTTTCTTTATAGCAAACTTTAGTCGTCCCCTAGGAAATCTTAAGAGATTATGTTTTCCTGTACATTCTACATTATATTAATTATTAAACTGTGTAACTAAAAGTATGATTTTATGGTACACAAAGCCAATAAAGAAAATACACGAATGATTAATTGTGATGCCACATATTTTCAACTTTGATAAAAAATATTAAACTTTACCAGCCTTGCTGAGCTAAAGAACTTATTTTGTGATAAATAACAACACTGCTTTATTTTACAATTGTCATATCTAGCCACATAATAAGGTTTGTAGTGGGTTTATTTTCTTTAAGAAAAACCCTGGAAAGTGTCCCAATCCATTGTAACGTACCACACACTGACCACTTGCTCCCCCATTTTACCTGGGGCAATTCAAAGAAGCCAGAACATCACTGTATTTTAAATTTTGGGTGGTAAGAAACTGGGACACCTGAGTGAAGCTCACAAAGTTTGGTTTTGTTGACTTTGTTAGGAGATGAAATGCTAACATTAGTATCTTTTATGTTTGTGTTTGCAGAACCAAGGTTTGTAAGCATTCACCTCATTCCTGAGAGTGATAACCCAGAAGATGACAAGATCTACGTCTTCTTCAGAGAAAACGCCATTGATGGAGAACAAACCGGCAAAGCCACACATGCCAGAATCGGACAGCTGTGTAAAGTAAGATAGAACACAGTGTACACAGATTTACTGCCAGGGTAACATGTGGAATCAAACCAAAATGACATGTGGACAAATATTCAGTCCCACACACACACACACATGCATTCTTGTTCTGATGTGGTGGACGTTGTAGCTTGTTAAGTCAAGTGTTTTGGGGTTGAAGAGAAATGGAAATGGCAGGGCGGAACAAAGCTCCTTTTAGAACCGATATCCAACTCACTTCAGTTCTCAACTAAAGAGGAGCTCTGTTGAAGTAAGCAGAGAAAAATGTGTTCACAATTATCTATCACTTGGCAATCTGGTAGGACTGGAATCCACCCTTCACCATCAGGCACAACTGTCTCATTATTTCAAAAAAACGAGAAGTCAGAGGACAAACTGTGCAAGTTAGACTCGTGCGGTATGCAAGTTAAGACTTGCTAATTAAGAGACATGAACAGAGTACTGTGAAACATTTATTGATCTGTGGTGTCAGTGGTTATATATACAAGACATACTGTACTTCTGTAAGCAGTGGTGGCACAGTGGTTAAGATACTGGACCAGTAATCAGAAAGTTGTTTGTCCCACTACTTCCATGTTGCTATTGTTGAGCTCCTATCTTAACGTATTCAGTGACAGTTGTAATTCTTTTTGGAAAAGTGTCTGCTGTAATGTAAATGTAAATCTTAGTTGTTCTGAAGTGTATTTTATTTACATCCAACAGAACGACTTTGGAGGCCACAGGAGTTTGGTGAATAAATGGACCACATTTCTAAAAGCACGTTTGATCTGTTCAGTACCAGGTCTAAACGGCATTGACACACACTTTGATGAGCTACGTAAGTCATACCTCCTATATGTGTGTGATAGAAAGTAATAAATACAGTTTGTTTGTAATTCAGAGACAGACATACTTCTAAACAATTAAGTGCTTGGTTATTTTCTTTGTAGAGGACATCTTTGTCATGAGTGGTAAAGACCCCAAGAATCCTGCCATCTATGCCGTGTTTACAACATCCAGGTAACCTTTGTTTTTCCTATGATGTATTAGATTATTGGTGAAGCCCTATGAATTAAGTATAGTATAGATCTATAGACCAGAATGGATCAATAAGTGTTCATAAATTGTAAAAACATCCTCTAAGTGTTTATGCTTTGAGGAACATAAGCACAGATATATAAGATTTATAATGTTTATAACCTTCTTTTCATTATGCTTGCGGGTGGCACGGTGGCTCAGCGGGTAGCACTGTCGCCTCACAGCAAGAAGGTCTGCAAGAAAACCTGCATGGGTTTCCTCCGGGAGCTCCAGTTTTCTCCCAGAGTCCAAAGACGTGCAAGTGAGGTGAATTGGAGATACAAAATTGTCCATGACTGTAATTTACATTAAATTTGTGAACTGATAAATCTTGTGTAACCAGTAATTACCGTTCCTGTCATGAATGTAACCAAAGTGTGTAAAACATTACATTAAAATCCTAATAAATAATCATTATGCTTGCTTTCTTGTTTTTTCTCTTGTTTTTTTATTAAAAAAATTATTTGGTATTATTTTATGAATTTCTGTGGCATTTTCTAGTTACTTTTCTTTAATAATGATTTTTTGTATACATGTGCTATTATTATTGTTATTATTATTATCTAACATTAACGTCTTTAATTCACAGTAACGTCTTCAAAGGCTCAGCCGTGTGTATGTACAGCATGGCTGATATTAGGAGGGTGTTTCTGGGTCCCTATGCTCACAGAGATGGACCCAACTACCAATGGGTGCCCTTCCTAGGCAGAGTGCCATATCCACGACCTGGCACGGTAAAACAGATTCAGTTTTTTTTTTACATTCAAAACAGAATGCGTCTGGCATGACATTTCTAAAGTTTTTTTCTGTTTCAATATAACAGTGTCCAAGCAAGACATTCGGTGGGTTCGAGTCCACTAAAGATTTACCTGATGACGTTGTTACCTTTGCACGAAGTCATCCAGCGATGTACAACCCTGTGCTTCCCATCAACAACCGTCCCATCATAATTAAAACGGACGTGGATTACCAGTTCACACAGATAGTGGTGGATAGAGTAGATGCAGAGGACGGCCAGTATGATGTCATGTTCATTGGCACAGGTGAGATTGATAGAGATTTTATTACAATGCTGTCTTGTGTTCATAATTCCAGAAAAACAACTTTAGTCATCATGAGCAGGATTTTACAGGTTCTACCTGACTGACAGGGAGGTTTATTTAAAGGTGGTGATCATGTTTCAACTTATGATTCAATAAAAAAGCCGTTTTTAATTTCAGATCTTGGCACAGTTCTGAAGGTGGTATCGATTCCCCGAGGGACCTGGCATGACCTGGAGGAAGTTTTACTGGAGGAAATGACTGTATTCAGGGTAATAACAATGACTGAAAATACAGAAATATACTGCATTTAGTTGATACCAATACTGATCTGATACTAGAATTGTATTGTTTGTTATATAGACTCTGTTTTCAACTGTGCCATGTTGGTTACACATGTACATGGCATGTTATATAGTGAGGTCCAGAATTAGAACAAAAACATTTAATGTGTATGAGTTGATGTGGCATTCCTCCACCACACATAGGTTACAATAGACAACCAGCAGTGGCTGAAGGGAAACAACTACTGTTTTCCACACCGTCTGTGCCTGTCGCTACCAGCTTTTTCCATTTCAATGCTGGCAGTGACAGCGCACCTGATACATCAGAGATTGGTGATTGAGGACATCCCAGCCTTGGCCAGAGCCCAGTACACTCCAGTACACTTCAAAGGACTAGATGGCTGCAGGGCCGCTGTCTCAAAACACAAGCAATATAGTTTTGACATGATGACATGAACACTAATGATTGTAAATAGTCCTTATGCAAATATGTTCACAGTGAATCATGGGTATGAGTCACTCCACTGTGTCAATCTACACAATGCTACACTTAACATTAATGAATCTTATTACTGTTTTGTCTTTTAAACAAGTGCTAATAGTTCTGGACCTGATTATATAAGAAGATTCCATTAATTTATAACGTAGATACACAGTAATGATTTTGTTTACAGTGATGTTTAGGTGCAGTGTGTTATAGATTAAAGTCTGCAGAGATATATGTAATTGCTAATCTATACTGTATAGATTAGTGTAAGTTCCTGAGTGCTTATATATTTATATCAGTATATATTTATTTATTATATATTTTTCTTGCTTCTTTCAGGACCCAACACCTATAACTGCAATGGAACTGTCTACCAAACAGGTAACTTCCATCACCTTAAAAATATAACCATGCAGGTCTAGAAGTAAAGAAAGACATTATACACAGAAGTGATAAAGCACTGCAATATACACAAAAAATGGCCACAGTTTCTATACTATAGGTCTATTATTACCATACTGCATGTGGGCATTTTAATTTAGCTGATAACAAGTGTGAGAACCATAGTTTTACTGCAAAACGTTCACATTTAGCTACAGTATTTCCTTATGCTAGGTCTATATTGGAGAAAATCATAAATCCCTGGTTGAGGTTTTGTTATTGTTTCAGTTAAGTGCAGGTAGTGTCATATACACAAATTGATGGAAAACTAATTACCATTAAATACAGCTTGTGTGTGTTTTAAGAGAATTAAAAGATTTAGCAAAGTACCTCAGTGGCAGAAAAGCTGGTCAATCTTATGACTCACTGTAATGCCCCCTCAGTGGCAGGACGCAACCCGTTCTATTATACTCCTCTCTATCTGATTTAGTCTCAGTAATGTTAATGAATGGCCCTCCAAAACTACTAAATATACAGTATGTGTATCTTAAAAGTAACACAAAATTCCTAAAAGCACATTAGCAATCTGTTTGTACATTCCATAGATAACTTACTAATATTCACTAATGATTTAACTGTCTCCTCACAGCAACAGCTCTACCTGGGCTCCTCCATCGGCATTTCTCAAATGCCCCTGCATCGCTGTGATGTGTATGGGAAGGCCTGTGCTGAATGCTGCCTGGCTCGGGATCCCTACTGTGCTTGGGATGGCTCGCAGTGTTCCCGATACTTTCCTACCCCCAAGAGGTATTTACATCTGGTGAACACAGCTGGTTTAACTTGGTCTGAACCTGAAAATACACCGTAGCACTATAAGTTATTATAGAGGAAAATTAAGGTGACAGTTGAAGTGTAGACTTATACAGAAGTTTGATATTATTTGTTTGCCAAATTTGCCTATGCCTTTGTTGGTTGCAATGAACAAAAGGTCTTGACTCAAGGATCTATAATGTATCTGACAGCTTGCAAAGCTTGTTTAGGATCTTTGCCATGTAATAATCTAATAAATCACTTAGCTACTCATAAATGTCTCTCACTGTCCTCGGGGTATATGACATTATCTATTTGTTGGCTTCTTATTAAAGCTTTTTCAATTGATTCCGGGTAGTATCCTTCCCTGTCGATTTTGGACAACTCCAACTCTGTTATTGTCTGAATAGTTTGGCTACACGTCAGAAGGCTCTCTGCTTGACGTATGGGCAGGGAATTAACCAGAATAATTTTTTTACTGTTCTCTTAATCCAAATTCCTATTTGTACTGGCTGACATCAGTGAATGAAAGGCTTTATTACATCTACGTACTTGCTAAAGCTTTATTTACACTCCAGGGTAAATCTGCTTTATTTCTTAAATTTGGTTTGATTGTTCAGACTACTCATTTATATTTTCTCACATATTTGATAGTTTTGTATTAAACAATAATAATAATAATAATAATAATAATAATAATGAGTCAAGAATTTGATTTTTATTAGTCCACAAGCTGTTTGTGGACTAAAGCTAAAAGCTGATTGATTTTGCCCTTGCATTATGTAGCAATAATGTGATGACAGACAATCCTAGGATTTTTAGGCCTGCGCAACTGGAAATGAGCAAACAGGGCCTTCCTTAATGTACCTGCTAGCTTTACCCTACAGGATTAAAATGTGCAACTTGCCATCATGCAGCAGTGTTACAAATGCAGCTACATAATAAAGTACAGGTACACAGTTCCACTTGCTTCACCATTGCTGCTTAATGCAAAACACACACACACAAACACACACACACATATGTGTATATAAATATTTTATTGAATATAATTTATTTACTGTGTTATACAATGTGGATTCCTCTGTTAGACAGCTGGGCCTCAGACACAGACACAATGCCTGTGTGGGTTGAAATGCTGAACGTGGTGAACGTTTACAGATGTAGTTTAACTCCTGTTCTCAATGATGCTTTTTAATGTGTAGGAGAACTCGGCGCCAGGACATCAGGAATGGAGACCCTCTCACCCAGTGCTCTGACCTTCAGCATCATGGTAAAAGCTTCATCTACAGTACACCAAACCACAGACCACAGTATGATTTAATGCTGCTTTAAATAATTATTGGTCTTATTTTGGCTAGGTTAAAATAATTCTCCAAAACACAATATCGTTTTCTGTTACAAGCATTTGATTCCTTGCTTTAAGGCAAAATCACCATGAGCATGAGCAGCAAACTGTTCTATAAATATTATTTAAATGAGAGATTAGAGACAGAATCCAGAGGTTATTCAAAAAGAATATGTTACAGAGCATAGATCTTTTACATGTTAATGCTAGACACAAGCTGGTATACCACTTAAAACTTAAAACAATAGATAGAATAATAGATAGATAGACAGACAGATAGGTGGATGGATGGACAGACACAGACAGACAAACTGAAAGACAGATACAGTATATAGACAGACAGGTAGACAGACAGACAGGTAAATAGATGATAGATAGATAGATAGATAGATAGATAGATAGACAGACAGACAGACAGACAGTTGGACAGACAGACAGACTCAGACAGACAGATCTAGACAGTTAGATATAGACAGGCAGACAGATAGATATAGATAGACAGATACAGACAGACAGATAGATATACAGACCGATAGATAAACACAGACAGATAGGTAGAGATAGACAAATAGATAGATAGACTGACACAGACAGACAGACAGACAGACAGACAGATAGATAGATAGTATTATAGATAGACAGGTAGATAGACTGACAGACAAACAGATCTAGACAGATAGATATAGACAGACAGACAGATATTGACAGATAGATAGCTCTAGACAGATAGATATAGACAGACAGACAGATAGATAGATAGACAGACAGACCAACAGATACAGTAGATATAGATAGATCTATGCTGCAGCCAATCACAGCTCTCATAATGCCACTTCTGTCTGTTCTCAGCCCAGAACTCCTGTAACATCTGTAATAACACATTTGCATTATATAGAGTTCTTAACTACACTGCAGTGATTACAGAGTACAAGGTTCAAAACCTCATCATGCACACACCATATACTTTCCCCCAGTTTACTAAAGAACCTCGAATTTTCATTAGCTCTGATACTTAGGCTTAACGAGCATTTTAATTGTTCCACAGCCTCCACAATTATTACTTTTAGACTAAAATAAAACTTGACAGAAGTGCAGGTTTCATGTGTATATTTAACACTGGAGGAACACTTTTACAGAAACATGGTGCAGAAAAAATGCCCAGGGACCACACAGACTTTAATGTCAAGCTGTGATGTGGTCTGTCATACGTTCATAAGAGTGCTATAATGTCTAAAGGTTATAGTGTTTGATACAAACCAACAGAAGCATTCGAGTGCATAAGAGTGCAAGTCTCCCAAATTCTCTGACATGAAATATGGAAAAGGAAATGAGAGAGGAAAACATTTTTAAATCACTGCAGAAGAAAAATATTTGCATTCCTTTAAACCCAAAAACTCATGAAAATGGATATTGTGCTACATTAGTGTACATGTGTGGTTATAAGTGCATGAGTGTATGCATGTTTTGTGTGGGTGTGTGTTGTTGTGGTCGTGGTTCAGATTACCAGCTCATATCCTCTCTGTTGTCTGTAAACGTCTGGTGCAGACACGTGGGAACGTGATTGCAATGAACCTGAACAATAGAAACAGCACAAACTCTTACTATTTCTCACACATGAACACATACACCGATCAGCCATAACATTAAAACCACCTCCTTGTTTCTACACTCACTGTCCATGTTATCAGCTCCACTTACCATATAGAAGCACTTTGTAGTTCTACAATTACTGACTGTAGTCCATCTGTTTCTCTGCATTCTTTGTTACCCCCTTTCACCCTGTTCTTCAATGGTCAGGACCCCCACAGGACCACTACAGAGCAGGTATTATTTAGGTGGTGGATGATTCCCAGCACTGCCGTTACAATGACATGGTGGTGGTGTGTTAGTGTGTGTTGTGCTGGTATGAGTGGATCAGACACAGCAGCACTGATGGAGTTTTTAAATACCGTGTCCACTCACTGTCCACTCTATTAGACGCTCCTACCTAGTTGGTCCACCTTGTAGATGTAAAGTCAGAGACGATCGCTCATCTATTGCTGCTGTTTGAGTTGGTCATCTTCTAGACCTTCATCAGTGGTCAGGGGATGCTGCCCATGGGGTGCTGTTGGCTGGATGTTTTTGGTTGGTGGACTATTCTCAGTCCAGCAGTGACAGTGAGGTGTTATCCACTCATACCAGCACAACACATACTAAAACACCACCACAGAATGATCCACCACCTAAATAATATCTGCTCTGTAGTGGTCCTGACCATTGAAGAACAGCATGAAAGGGGGGTAACAAAGCATGTAGAAAAACAGATGGACTACAGTCAGTAATTGTAGAACTACAAAGCGCTTCTATATGGTAAGTGGAGCTGATAAAATGGACAGTGAGTGTAGAAACAAGGAGGTGGTTTTAATGTTATGGCTGATCAGTGCATAAGCTAATGATAAATATTAAAATCATGAAATAAGCTGAATTAAAACTAATTCTCTCTCTGGCTGGTGTAGATGAGAATGGAGAGAGCGTTCTGTTAGATAAGACGGTGTACGGGGTGGAAAACAGCAGCTCTTTCCTGGAGTGCAGTCCCAAATCTCAACGTGCTCTTATCTACTGGCAGTTCCAGAAACTTGGCGAGGACCTCAAACAAGAGGTACGCTGTGGGTGTGTGTGCAAGTATGAGCGCAAGTGTGAGTGTGCAAATTTGGCTGTCTGCTTGTAAAAAACAGCATTTCCACTGAATTCCAGGTGGTTAAATGTAAATTGTTGGGTAAAAGGGCAATTACAGGTATTTAAAATTAAATCCACAACACATTAAAGTGAGCAAATAGTCAAGGGGTCTAAATACTTTCTAACTGCATTTAAAGTCTGAGTTAGGAGTTTGCATTTTGACTTGATGTGAAAGATAGTGACTGTTGTGAACAAAGTAAAAAAGGAGTATTAAATTAATATTAAAAATCTGTGTGTTTTTTGCTCTATTTTTTATGCATTTTCTCCAATTTTCTCCCAATTTAGTGTAGTCAGTTTGTCTTTGCTGCTGGAGGATCCCTGATTGCAGTCGAGGAGGGTATATTGCTGCTCACGCCTCCTCAGACCTGCATGCAGCCCTTAGCGGAACCCTTTTCACCCATGCATTCTGCACAAGCGCCTCTCTATCTGCTAATCAGGGTCCTTACACAGCGTTTAAAGACCCCACCCACATAGTCCAGCCATCCCGCCCTAGCAGATACGTGTCTGCTGCAGGCACTGCCAATTATGCCCACTAGATGGCGCCCAGCCGGCCCAGTTTCGAATCTCGGCGCTGGTGTACTAGCGTAATATATCGCTGCGCCACCTGGGCGCTACATATTTGTATTTAAAATATGATGTAATTTGTTTGAAATGTTTGCAACATTAAAAAATCATTTTAGACGCCCAGGTGGCACGCTGGGATTATCCGCTAGCACACCAGTGCTGGGATTCTAAACTCCCTGAATTCGAACCCCAGCTCTGCTACCAGTCGACTGGACGCCCTCTAGCGCAGTGGTCCCCAACCACCGGGCCACGGACCGCTACCGGTCTGTGGGCTTTTTATTACCGGGCTGCACTGACAGAATGAATAATTAGAGATCACTAGAAAAGCAGTTTTCACTGCTTCCATTTCAGGTGTTATTGTCTTATTGTCACCCCTAGGTGGGAGCAGCGTCTCGTTAAAGCAAAAAAAAGCTCATTTTACACCGTTTGTAAGCAGTATAATTAAATCCTCCCTCCCCCGCCGGTCCGTAAAATTATATCTTAAATGAAACCGGTCCGTGGTGCAAAAAAGGTTGGGAAACGCTGCTCTAGCGGGCATAGTTGGCAGTGCCTGCAGCAGACAAAATTGGCCATTAAAGTCTGCCGGGTGGGAAAAGGCTGGACTAAAAGTGGGTGGGGTCTTTGCCGCTGTGCAAGGACCCTGGTTAGTAGCCCCAGGCGCCTTTATAGAAAGTGGAGGAGCACGGAGATCAGTGCGTGGCTCTTACTGACCTCAAGCGCAAATTCACTGAATGTGTGGGCGAATAAGATGGGGTCGGTGTTGGAGGGCGCGTGAGGCAGGCAACAATACCCTCCTCGGACACGACCGGAGTCTCCAGCAGCGGAATTGGGAGAAAAGGGGAGAAAATGCATAAATAAAATAGTAAAACAGCCTAAAAATGTTGTGTTTACCCCTCATCCATATTGTATTCTACAATATCATGATGCACTATCTACATTTTATGACCAAATATATGTTAACACCTGATTATAAGCCTGTGTGTTGTTGATAAATCACAGTCTGATCTGCTGTATGTGTGTTCTTATATTCAGATAAAAGCCGACGAGCGGGTAATGGGCACCGAACAGGGTCTACTGATCCGCTCCCTGCTGCAGAAGGACTCTGGGGTGTACTACTGCCACGCAGTGGAGCACGGCTTCATGCAGACCCTCCTGCGCCTGACTCTTCACGTCATCCCAACCGATCACCTGGACGAGCTCCGGCAGCGCCATTCCCCCGATTCCAGCCAGTCCTTGAATGCCAAGCTGTGGTACCAGGACTTCTTATCTCTGATTGACCCGCCCAGCCCAAACAGTGTCGACCAGCTGTGCGAGCAGGTGTGGAAGAGAGAGAGGAAGCACCGCAGACAAAAGGCCCACCACCTTCATGGAAGCCAATCGCACGCCGCACATCTGCTGCAGACTGGCCAGTCACATGCCAGCCAGCACCACCACGCTGGCCAATCCAGCAAGTGGAAGCTCATGCAGGAAAACAAGAAAGGGCGCAACCGTAGGACCCATGAGACGCCACGAGCACCCCGCAGTGTGTGACCCCAAGTACACGAGGAGAAATGACTCTGACTGCTGAACAGACTGTGACACGGACAGAAGGGAAATGTGAATAAATATTCTGGCCTCCTGCAGAGAGTGTGTATAAGGGACAGGACACACTCGGACTCCGAACTGGAAAATAACGTCTAGTGATGATATTCTGTACATACTACACAGAATAAGGGGAACTTTTGTGAGACAGGTTTTAGTTCGTCAGCATTAATGTATATCTGAGCACCACTGATAGAGTAAAAGCACAATCAGAATGCAAGCATAGCATAAAAAATAAAAACAAAACCTTAAACAGTTCAACATTTTGAATTACGCTACAGGTAACGTGTCCAGGAACATTCGTCTGGCTGAATAATCATCCGTTTATGTCCATGTTATACATTCTGACTTACTAATTTATTAGGTATCTACCTTGTGAATACACTTGCTGACAATTTTATCATGTATATCAACCAAATGCACCTTGTAGATATACAATTACTGACTGTACCCAGTCTGTTATTCTGTACATCAGTGTTTTTCAAACTTTTTTTTTCAAGCGACCCACTTTTGTCCATGATTTTATTATTTTTTTTGCATTTTCTCCTTTTTCTCCCCCTTTAGCGCATCCAATTGCTCAATTGCATGATGCTTCCTCTCCACCTTTGCCGATCTCTGCTCTGACCGAGGAGATCCCTCTGTCACGTGAGCAGCAAGCCGCATGAATCTTATCACCTGCACATTGACGAGTGATGCGCCACCTAGCGTTGTGTACGGAGGGACACACCCTAAGAGCACTCCTTCCCCATCTCTGTGTAGGCGCCTCTAATCAGAGCTGCGCCACCTGAGTGGCTGTCCATGATTTTTTTATGTGACCCAGACAGTCTCTGCGCTAACTGCTGTTTTGTTCAGCGCTCAGCTTGAGCAGTGCAGTAAAACGTCATCAAAGTGCGCATATTAGACGAATATACATTTGTGTGGAATCCACTCTGAAAGCTTCCACATACAGTACATCTATGTTCAGGTGTATTTTCCTCACTGTTTCACTTTTAAACTTCTGCTATTGTGTCCTATGGAGTGTGGCTGTGCAGGTTAGTTTGCCACTGCACTTCCCTCAGCCTCACAATTTTATTATTATTATTATTCTCTGCGACCCATTTTTCTTCAGCTCATGACCAACCTAAGGGTCACCACCCAGGGTTTGAAAAACCCTGCTGTACAGTGTGTCCACTCTGTCAATCAAAGAAAAGGGACCATTTCAGACAAGACTCCTAACACAGTCACATTGTTGTGTTGCATATCTGCACAATGATGAGCTAAAACATGCTAGTATGTGCTAATTTGTTGCCCTTCCGACGCGTGCACAGTCCCTCAACCCTTTCTTTTTCACCTGTGTCTCAGTGGATTCGCACATGAGGCTTATCCACTTCGGTCCTTACACAGCGTTTGAAGACCCCACCCACTTAGTCTGGTCTTTTCCCACTCAGCAGACTCGGCGGCCGATTTTGGCTGCTGCGGGCACTGCCAATTGTGCCCGCTAGATGGCGCCCAACCGACCGGTAGCAGAGCTGAGATTCGAAGGGGTGTTCAGTGTGCACTACACTTTAAGTGAGGGTCCCTTTCCATTGATCGACAGGGTTGAACTGGTTGAAAAGGTAGCAACAAAAGGTAGCAACAAAAATCAGTAAACCTTAAAGTTTAGGTGCACCCTTATACAGCGCAGCCTTTCTCAGTGTCAGACCTGGAGGTTCACTGACCCAAACTCACCTCATCCAGTTTATGGAGGAACCTAATAATTGTCTCACTAGCTAAATCAGGTGTGTTGAAAAGGACTAAAAGTTGGTATACCTGATAAAACGTGTTAATTAATTTGTGCATGTTAAAGGTACATGTACCTAAAACTCATTCACAGTGAAGGGTCAGTTTGTATCTGTGCTCCATTTATTTTCATTTTGAACTGTTTTAAGGCAACTGACCCCCCCCCCCCCCCCCCCCCAGACACTAATGGATAATGTATGTTTCTCATTCAAAAAGCTCATCACAAATGCATCTTTCAGATATTTTGTAGCTTAATATTTAATTTTGTACCTTGTCAGAATTCTATATATGATATTACATAATACAGAGTTATTTTATTAATGGGTTTGTTCATTTTTTTTTTCTTTACTTCAGCCTCTGTGATCTCTGGGGTGTTGAATATTTTGTAATGAAGTTCCCTGTATGGAAGCTGCTTGTTGACTGTGCTTATGTGCTTGGCACAACAGAACGTAGCGTGTTGTCAGTCTCATTCAATTTCAAGGGATTTTTATTTATACTGTGTCACCAGATTAAAAAGGTGATTTCTTTTCTTAGTAATTCTCCATAAAAATCAGTAACATATCACCAATTTAGACATCATTTCTGATTAACACGACCATTTCTGTGTTTATTTTTTGGTTTGCTTGTTTGAACATGGTATTATTACGATTACTGGCACATGACTTGCAGTGTCGTGGCGTCTATTCTAATAATTAACAGAAAACACTCAACTATTTGCATGTCATTGCCAGTTCTGGTCAATTAAAGTAGAGCAAACTTAAAACATGTCAGAGAGAAACCTGCAATGCCTCTTTAAAAAATAAATACACTACATGACCAAGAGTATGTAGACAGCCATTCTGCCAGCCACCCATGGTGTTAACAGAGCCACAAAATGCAGTAGACGTGCATTCTCTATAGACACTGACCATAGATTGTTCGGATGATCTTGAAGACGTCGTGGTAGGCCACACAAGCTGATGACTGATGAGTGTTAAACTACACATAACTTATATTTGGTTGAAAAATTTACTTCAAACTGCCTAAGGTAGCGATGCTAGCACAAGAATGTTGGATGCTTTTTTTTCTATTTCCCCAATTTTCTCCTCTAATCTAGCCGTGTCCAATTACCCTGATTCAACCCTCCACCGCTGACTGAGGACGCTTCTCAACTGACACACGCCCCCTCCGACACGTGCTCAGTACAGACTGCATTTTTCACCCACACGAGTCAAGTTCATATATACGGATCAGCACAGTGCACAGAGAGTCACACCCTGATCAGCATAATTCCTCAGCCCTGTGTAGGCGACATCAATCAGCCAGCAGAGGTCGTAATTGCACCAGTTATGAGGACCCATGATCCGGCTTGCTCCAACCCTATGAACAACAGCCAATCGTTCTTCATGCAGCCGCCCAGCCCAGCCGGGTGGCAGAGCTGAGTTTCGATACGATGTGTTAAAAAACCCAGCTCTGGTGTGCTAGTGTATTTTACCGCTGCGCCACCTGAGCGGCCTAAGAATGCTGAAAGCGTAATAAGTCATGTACAGTGTTAGCTAAATCGTGGAAGCAGTAAAAATATCGGGGGTTATGACTTAGGCTTCACCTTTTGGCAGTGTTTGTTTGGTGGATGGCAGGAAAACACTACAGTTGGATGCCATAGTGTTAATTGTATGGCACAAATGAGGAAATGTATGCCCTATTAGCTTTAGTAAATAAAAATCTTAATGTTATAACATACATACTTCTTTGTTTGGCTACTGTTTTCTTGTTTTAACATTACAAAATATGCTAACGTAGAGTTTAACTGGTCTGCACAAAAAGCCGTTTCCTCAACCCCATTCAACACCATTAGGATGAACTAGAGTGCTGACTGTGAGCTAGAACTTATCATTTAAAATTAAATATTAGTGCCTGCCTCACTTATGATTAATGCAAGTTATTTTTATTATCAAAATCCAGTTGCTATCCAAAATGCTAACCAAAAAGAGTGGCTAAATAAATGTACATAGGATGTCTACAAACTTTTGGTCATATGGTATACAGATGTTTGTTTAATGATGTTTTCTTTCTTACCTACCACAGAAACTAAGCACAAGAACAAGCACATAAACACATTAAAATGTAGCTGTGAACATACTGTAAATTCATTTGTAATAAAAAAAAATACATGATGTGCGAGAACTGCGTGCAAATGCTCAGTATCACCTCATTTGTTCGCATTTGCAGTTGCTAATTACAACATAATAGCCATGTATGGCCGACAGTCTACACCTAATCTGGTGTAGGTGTATGTACGTATGTGACAAATCCAGTGTTAGCTACAGACTGTACTGCTGACTATGCTTCTCTCTCCAGACATACACGAACTATCTACGACGTGTTTTATTGTATTGCAATACATGATAATTGCAACATCAACCAGTATGATGATGGACAGAAATGGACACTTCAATTACTTTTGGTTAAACTGGATGAAAAAGAGGGCAAATAAATAAAAAGAAAATGCTGCTGTAAATTATTAGTTTTGGCATGTATGTCACTGTTCTAATAAATGTCTCTTGTAAGAAGCCGCAGTGGAGAGGTGTGTTACTGACCTCTGGTTTCTGATAGTGTTGGTGTGTTTGTAATGTCCAGGGGGGAGGAGCCAAAAAGGGAAAAACACACACAAGCCAAGGACAATTCAAGTTGTAAACTACTATTGTAAAAAATAAATTGGTGTATAGTAATAGAGAAAACTACAGTGAAACACCAAGCTGGATGGATGGATGCAACATAAGAGGGAGGAAGGAAGGAGGGAAGGGAGGGACAGAGGGAGGAAGGAAGGAGGGAAGGGAGGCACAGACTGACAGGTAAACAGAAAAACAAATAGACAATGAAAGAGGGCTACTGTTAAAACCACACCTTAAACTGCATATCCACCCTAGAAGAGGCCGTCTTTAATAGAATTACATTCACTTTTCATGTTTCTTTAACAATAGAAAGGTACTGAATATTTATTTATTTATTTTAAGTAGGTAGACACAGTGCTATAATATTTTCCTATGCATCTTATGTTGTATCCATCCATCCATCCATCCATCCATTCATCTCTTTACCACTGGTGATATCTGCCAGTCTGGCATCTACATACAGAAATGACTGACTGTGTCTGAGGAATGGGTGAATGGCCCACGATAGGTAGGTGTCCTGTCTGACCAAGATAAAGTGCTAATAATAATAATAATAATGATAATAATAATAATAATAATAATAATAATAATGTACCTAAATACACAACTTTAAATAAATATAAAAGTACATTTCTTGTAATTCCCAATTAATTAATTTATTTATGTATTAATCTGGGCATATATTTGTCTTTTACTTTTCATGTCTTTAACTGTCTGGGCAGAGTGAAAGAGGTTTCACGTGTGATACAAGTCTGTCATCTAGTGGAGGATCGTGTTTTTACAGCTGTGAAGCAAAGCAAAAATAAATGCCCTCTGTTGGTGAGTCTAAGCATAGCAGCTTTTTAACAGGAATTTAAAATACTGACTTTACTGGGTAAATTATTACAGTGTTTTATACTGTCAAAGTCTAAAAGCAGCAGTGTGTTTATATTAAGGCAATGCTAATTTAAGACAACTAGACTGGTTAACTCTACAGTCAATTACTGTGTGTTATTGTTGTAATGTCATTCACTAGGGGGCGGCACGGTGGCTCAGTGTGTAGCACTGTCGCCCCACAGCAAGAAGGTTCTGGGTTCGATCCCCAGGTGGGGCGGTCCAGGTCCTTTCTCTGTGGAGTTTGCATGTTCTCCCCGTGTCTGCGTGGGTTTCCTCCGGGTGCTCCGGTTTCCTCGCACAGTCCAAAGACATGCAAGTGAGGTGAACTGGAGATACAAAATAGTCCATGACTGTGTTCGAAATGACCTTGTGAACTGATGAATCTTGTGTGAAGATAAACTACCTTTTCCTGTCATGAATGTAACCAAAAGTGTAAAACATGACGTTAAAATCCTAATAAACAAACAAACAAACATTCACTAGGAATTCTCACCATTCCAAACATCTTCCCACACATTTTTTTTTTCATTTATATCCTGACATATTTGAAGCAAGTCATTTTACCTGGATCTTCAAGAAGAAATATCTTGACAAGAACTAAAGAGGGATAATGTTTCACAGTGGGAGGTTAACTTAAACCTTTTGACATTAAATCTCTTGGATGGAAACCCAGTGATGTAATTGATATGGATGATGTAATCAAAAGCTCTCCTTTCAGCCCGTGAGAGGATTATGAAGTTTCCATATGTCTAGTTGAGCGTGTGTTTACATGAGAATCCAGTGAAACAGTTACAGAAGAGTGTAAACTGTGCTATACGGGCATGTGCTGAACATCTGCACACTCACGTGAACGTATGCATGCGTGCGTAGAGAGTGATTTACATTCTGAGGGCTGTATGCAGGTTCAGAGATCATGCCCTCTTGTGCCATCATGGGTGTGGAGAAGCTCAGTGAGGCAGAGAGACGACCGCTGATCAATGAGCCGAGCCGGCTGTAGTGATACACAGCAGATACACAGAGAGAAAAAAACTCATCCCGGTGCTGCTGAGTGATTGTTTATGTGGTATGGGTGAAAGCCTTGTTCGGCACCTGCATGAACTCTGAACATTCCTGCTTAAATACCATCAAGTTTCATTACCCCCAGTGCGGGTTACATTTTTTCATGGTCAACTACAAGAATCATAGCAAATAAATGTAAAAAGGCATGTATCTTGCTTTATATATCAGGGATCTTCAAAAAGTTTCCTCACTTTTATATTTTGGTTGGAAGCGGTGAGGGTGCCGAACCAGGAGTAAGAATCGGTCGCGTCTGAGAGACTGAGAGACGTTTATAGTCCGGATTTAGCTCCATCTGATTTCCACCTTTTTGGACGCTCAGAGAAGCTTTAAGAGGAAGAAGATTTTCATGTGATGATGATGAGAAAGCAGGTGGTGCAGTGGGATATTCCGCTAGCACACCAGCGCCGAGATTCTGAACTCCTCGGTTCGAAACTCGGCGTTGCCACCGGATGGCTGGGCGCCATCTAGCAGGCATAATTGGCAGTGCCTGCAACAGACACGTCTCTGCTAGGACAAGATGACCGGACTATGTGGGTGGGGTCTTCAAACACTGTGTAAGAACCCTGATTAGTAGATAGAGAGTGCAGAGTGCATCGGTGAAAAAGGGTTCCACTAAGGGCTGCGAGGGGGTCGGAGGAGGCGTGAGCAGCAATATACCCTCCTCGACTGCAATCAGGGATCCCCCAGCAGCAGAACACAAATTGACTACGCTATATCTGGGAAAAATGGGAGAAAATGCTTCAATAAAATAGAAAAAAAAGAAAGAAAACATCTACTGGGGCAATAAAGAAGATCGACTGATCAGACAAATCCAGGATGCACTGTATGACGATCCACCTCACAACATCAGATACTTGCTGCTAACGTCCTTGTACTAGATACCACAGGACTCCAGATGTTTTGTGGAATCCATGTCTCAGCCGGTCAGAGCTGTTTTGACAGCGTATCAGGCAGGTTTTGGCTCATCGGTGGATGTTCTGTTTTTACTCAAGTTTGCTTGCCCCCTGTGCAGTATTATGTTCCGATTAACTAAAATCCTTCAGTATGACAAATACACTACAACCCCAAATCAGAAAAAGTTGGGACAGATGGGAAAATGCACAGAGTTTCTTAAATTGACTTTGACTTTTATTTCTTTGCAGACAGAATGAGCCTAAGGTATTTCATGTTTTATGTGGTCAGTGTTATTTCAAGTATTAATAAACATCCATTCCTGCATTTCAGGCCTGCAACACATTCCAAAAAAAGTTGGGACGGGAAAGCATTTACCACTTTGTAATGTTGCCATTCCTTTCTGCGGTTCATTGAGGGATTGAAGATCACGGGTGTTCAGCTTAAGCTTGCGCCCTTGGCCTTTACACACCGAAATTCCTCCCGTTTCCTTGAATGGTTTAATGATATTATGCACTGTAGAGGGAGAAATATGCAAATCCCTTCCAATCTTTCTTTGAGGTTCATTGTTTTTAAATTTTGATAATTTTTTACGCATTTGTTGACAAACTGGAGATCCTCTGATCATCTTTGCTCATCAGAGACTCTTAGCCTTTTCTGGATGCTGCTGTTGTAACAAACCATGATTACAATTAGCTGTTGACATCACCTGTTTGGAATCACATCATTATTTAGTTTTTTTTTTTAACCTTTTTGCAGGCCTGAAATGCAGGAATGGATGTTTATTAATAAATGAAATGAAGTTGAGCAGACAAAACCTGGAATATCTTGGGTTCAAACTGTCTGCAATCAAATAAAAGTCAAAGTATTTAATTTGATTTTATTTGCATTTTCCATACTGTCCCAACTTTTTCTGATTTGGGGTTGCATAACAGAGGCAGCCGAATAGGGTCAGCTACTTTTTATACACCGCTGTAGTTTAGGTTGTCATTTGCTAGATGTATTTTTCAACATATATAAACTGTGTACTTTAGTTAAGAAGGTGTACAGTAACATAGTAAATATATCACCATGGAGCCGAGCCAGAACACGAGGCCCTCAGCAGATCTTTATGCCAGCAGGCTCTGTATATTTGTACAGTGTCCATTCCCTTCCTTAAGATGAACTCGAACCGCATCATACTTTACTCGCTGCCCACACGCCGCCATCACTCAGTTCCTGAGTAATGCTAGTAGATGCTGAGTTTATTGAGGTTTGAATGTGATCGTTACATTTTCATTCCACTCATATTTCTATGTTGCTATTTTGATCTGTATATTCTGACACAAGCGTTTAGCTTAAACTGGTGTGCAGCTGTGAATTAAAACGCTCCGACAAAAGACTTTTTAAAAGCTGAAACAATTCAGGCTCTTCACTGTCGAACTGCTTTTAGTATTGGAACTGCATGGCTCATACTATACAAAAGAAGCAGTTTTGCAAAAAGTGCCTTAATTAAGTACAAAAAGGCATAAATTAACTCTAAAACAATTAACATAGCATTATTCTGATCTAGTGTTTAACACCTCGTCCACAGACAGCTCCAGAGCAGTTAGATTTCTATGTAAATGAGTATTAAAGGTCATGAAAAATGCCTTCACGAGTAATTAGCTACAATTAACACTGAAAATTCTTTGTGCAACCCCGACTTGGCGGCACGGTGCCACAGATGGTAGAGTGAAAACAACACAGTGACATGGATCCCGAGTTCCCGGGTTCAATCCTTGATTCCACTCAGGATCATCCTAAATGTTAACAACTCAAGGTCCAAAAGCTAACATTTATCATGATAGTAGGGAGTGTTATTGTTAATGCTAATGTTAATGTTATTTGCTCATCTGCTCACTCTTTACTGATAATGCTAAGACATGCATGTCTAAATGAACAGCTCAGCTTTGTAGTAAATGAGTGCAGGTGCAAGACTGGACTGCCTGAAATCCAAACTTCTTACTGTTCTGTAACTTCTTCTGTAACTTCTTACTGTGTCCACAGGTTTCCATTGGTCACCCCATTTCCACCAGCCTCTCAAAATGCTCAAGCAGTTTTAATGGGAGACAGGTTTGGATTGCAGGCAGTCCAGACTAGCATATGCACTAGTTTACTACAAAGCTCTGCTGTTTATCTAGGTATGTATTTCTTAGCATTAACAGTGAAGAGTGAGCAGATGAGCAAATTGCCCATTTCATTACCAAAAACACTCCCTAATATAATGAAAAATGTTAGCTTTTGGACCTTGAGTTGGTAACATTTAGGATGATCTTCATTGCCCTGGATACCACAATGTCAGTTGTTTCCAAAAACACTCATCAGAACCCAGCACATATTCAATTTGCCTTAGTCAATGTTAGAGGATCATAGGCCCAAAGAAGTGGCATGTATGGATGTTGTTGATATGTGGCTTTGCTTTGCTTTATTTGCACATGCATTGACAAGAAGCATTCCCAAACCCGTGTGATTCTGTTCATTACATAAGTGTATTGATTTTTCATGCAGTGCTATCTGCGGGATCAAAGGTCACAGACATTTAATGTTTGTTTTCAGTATTGTCCTTGAATTTCTGTTTCTTATTTTTAAGTCTGTTAATAATGTTATGGACTGTAGATTGTGAGCTCACCTTATTTTTTGTAATCATTTAGAGAAAATCATTTGAACCCAATTCTGAACGTTGTATATATCCAACCTCCAACTCATGGACAGAAAAAAAAAATTCTTATAAATAGCTCACAGAAAGACAGTACACACAACTATTAAAAACATCTTGGATTAAATATATATACCTATTTTATATTCTGTAAACATATGTGGCACCTGTATTTTATTACTGTCCAATTCTTGATTTTTTTTGTACATGATGTACTTTAAATACACTGCAGAGCAACACATACTTCCACATTCACTCACTTATTTACTCCCAGGGACAATTTAGAGTAGCCAGTTCAGCTTTTAAGCAACCAAGCAACCAAAGTATCTGAAGGAATGAAACCCAAATAGGAAGGAATGAACCCAGTACATTATGAACCATATTGCTGTACAGCACCCACTCTATACCAGATGTATCAAATCATAATATTAAAAATCATAAAGTTTTTCTGAGGTGTTTGGGTCCCAGTATTAAAACCGGAACACTGAATCATACAATTACTGAGATGGCTGATTTCTGCGACTGTTAATAATGGTTTAAAAGCTAATTTGTTTACCTGATTATACTTGTTTTTTTTGTTTAGCCCAACTTCTAGTAATGCACCATGACCAGAGGCTTAAAAGGTCCCACATGTAGACCCATCTTTCTTATAGAACTCTTTACACATTTAGCCATTCCTGCATTCACTCACTGCCCATTCCAGTTTGTGGCACTGACTGAATAAAGCTCTGTGACAGCTTTTCCACCCGGATTTTTTAGTCTGTTTTCCACAGAGGTGTAAAAATAGGGTGCTGTATTCAGACCTTTTTATTGGTTCCATTCCTGATGCCACCACTGTTATTGGTCCTGAACGATGTAAAATGAGTTTCTGGATGGAGGCTGTACGCTGACAGTGGTTTGCTTTGAAGTGATATTGAAGTGTAATTATGCTCCAGCAATTCTGCACTCATGGGTCATTTATAAGAGCCAGATTTAATATGGGTGTATATGAGTGTGTTTGTGTGGGCAGGCAGATTGAGCCAAGACCCTCAGCAGATCCTCATGCCAGCTGGCTCTGTATATTTTTACAGTGTCCGTTCCTTTCCTTTCCATTAACTCGAACTACATCACACTTTGCTCTCTTCCCATCGGCTTAACTTTCTTAGTGATGCTTATAAATGACAAAGTTAACATACCACCAAACCACAGTTTTACCTCATCCATTATAGTATATAACTCATTTCTACTGACAAGGATTACGATGGCTGATGAGATGAATCTAGACTGATCTATCCATGCTCACATATTCCCACTACTCTCATTGGATCTTTGGACCTTCCCATGTCTAGAGCAGCTCTAGCTCTATAATTTGAAAGACAAGCTGCTTTATTTAGAAGCTCTCTTGAATTATAACATTTCTCACCCTATTATAGAATGTGAGACCAGCCATTTGGCAAAGTAAATAATTTCAGAGTAAATACAGTGTCATGCTGTTGCCTGTGATATACTTCCAGAAGGAATGTGGTTATGTTAAATGCCTTTTTCTGTATGTGCGTATGAGTTTATGCACCCATGCATGTGGGCACTGGTGCTAGAAGTTATTAGATGTTTATATATGAGTCAGTTTCTGACCTCCTTCTGTCCTTGGCTGTGGAGACCGCTGCCTCGTCAGTGTCTGTTTAATAGCACGCCGAGCATAATGTCGCTTGAAGCTCTGAATAATTTCAAGCCTTTTTTTTCTGCCTCTGTGTCTGCCTGTTTGCAGAGGATTGCCTTGGGAGAGGCTGTGTAGGGTTTGGACAGACTGTATGGGTATGATTAGGGTGTAACAAGAGGAAAAGACTTTCTAATAATTTCCAGACACTCAGCATAGTAAGACCATCTTGCTAACACCCTGCTGAAATGTATTAACCTCTCAAACACTCAGCCAAATGAAAGTGCAGAAAGTCTTGTGTTCTGATTAAACAACATTTAAACATTTCAGCTTGAATTCTTATTGGGTTGTATGGTAGGTATGGTACATCACAAGACACATCAGTTAAGTAACATTACACCCACTGTACAGGGTGGTGGATAGCATACATGTATATCAGCAACAGGAACTAGCAATCTGGTCAGAACTGTAAAACAACGATGCACAAGCTTTGCTTATGTGAAGGACACCAAACTTAGTTTATTATAAACAAAATTAATGCCCAGAAGTGTCCCAGTCCTTATCCTAACTCTAATAAACATTTGTAGTGAGATCTACAGATTGCTGTACACTGTTGTTTCATAACCCCAATTTGGCTTAATTTAATAGAGCAATGGTGTACATAATCTGGCATAACAAAACGAAAAAAAGAAAAAGAAAAATGACCAAAACTAAAAAATGGGCTCCATCAGAAAATTATGCAGTTAGACCGTTCAGATTACTGGCTGTACTAAATTGGCTTAACCCCATTTCTGGAAATGTTGGGCCATTTGGTAAAATGCAACAAAAACAAGATTCTGTGATTTGTTAATACTCTTGAACCTTTATACAACTGACAAAAGTACAAAAAATCCAACGCTTTTACTAACCAACATTGCAAGCAAAGGTGGGTCATTACTCACCACGTTGTGCCAAATTTTGTAAGCCAGTCTGTTCAAAAAGAACATTGTTCAGGGCAATATTGTCTGATTGCCAGATTTTGAATTGTAATCCACCTACCTATTTCACCATGGATAGTGTCAAGTGTGGGCTTATCATCTTCCCATAACCTGCAAAAGAATGGAATATTAATGGTATTAATATTTGTTTATGGCTGATGTCAGTAATATCCCTTAAATGTGAACATCAAGTTCTTTATTATTTAGAAATCATGTTTCTGAGGTCAGGTACATGCTAAGTAACTATGTGCAAATATGATGCACATAAAAGCACATTTCAGACATGGGATTTTAAGATTAGGGTTAAACTTGCATTGGGGTTAAAACAACCCAAATCTGCGGTCACTACCCCTTAAATGATCTTCTTAATTCTATTACAAAAAATCTGTCCAATTTAGAGAACATTACGCACCAAAAGCGTAAAACGGTCTAACTGCATAAAGCAAACATTTGTTTGGACTCAAGGTCAATGAAACACAACACAGCAGAACTCTAATTTGACCTTTAACCCTGGATAATCCTCATGTCATCACACCCACTCCTGACCTCAAAAAGACCAGGGCACTGTGAGGGCAGATAGTGACATAAACCACTGCTCAGCACAGCCTTAAATTCACCCTTTACCCTCTCCCAACATCCAACATCCATGCATTTTAGAATATTTTAAATATAGAAAAACATTTTTTATTATGATTTTATTATTCTAAATGTAAAATGACCCACCACACAGCGGGAAGCTTTAACTGGCCGGATATTTGTGCGTTCTGTGTCTCTCCCATGCTGCCGTTGAGAAGCCTGTTGACACGTTTTCATTATCTTTGTACCAGGCAGTGGAGAGTGCAGGAGGTTATCGCTGATGCTCTCGCTCGCTCTCTCTCTCTGTCTGAAGAGACACAAATCTCCTATAAATAACATCACAGGTCTGGCCGACAGTCTTTTATGCAGGTCATGCACAAACAAAGAGTCTAATAAACCAAAGACATTTTTCTCAGTGTTTTATTCAGAGAGGTTCTTCATCATGGAAATATTTCCATCTCTGGTTTTATTCTGTTTAATTACACACTGGTAGAGAAAGAAATATTGCTTTTTATTGTCATTATCAATTTGTAATTATTATAAGTTCAAGGCAGAAATACATCATGCAAATGGCATCAGTATTTGAAGGGCATCACACATATACCCATTCAGTTTGCCCTAAAATCCACTGGGATGGAAGGGAACCTACATAAACATGGGAGAACAGTAAAAAAATTACAGGAAACAACAAAACAACAAAAAAGCAAAAATCATATTAAGGTCCTCAGAGCTCACTTTAGCAGCATCACCACCATGTGACCAGAAACACTTTTTACAAATATAAATAATTAAGATAAAATAAAAAAAAAATTCCCAAAGTACAGATTTTCTTCTTTTTTTTTAACACGAGTAAATGTATTATTTTCTATATTACTTTAACTAATTTAACTAATTACATTTTGGCGTCTTTGGTTAATAAAATTGACTGACAGATCAATACTACTTGATTGTTTTAATTGACTTAAGTGCATTAAATCACCCCAAGCTGCCAATTTATTTCTTTCAACTGTCCAAGCAGAAAAAATGTAATTGAAAGATCTTTTTGTTTCTGCTTCTCAGGCACACTTTAACTGCAGACAAAGACAAAAATTTCATTAGTCTACACTGGACCTGTTTTACACACAGTCACAAACTGTCTTGGCAAACGATCTGATGACTTACATTATTTCAGTCGAGCCTTCTTGTCCTTTTCCACAGCATTGTACCTACAGAACAATATTAGATGCATCCAAATCCAAGTATTAGTACCATACCTAATGCGCTGGTGTCTGTTTCTAATTGCACAAGGGTACACATGGAAGCAGGATGAGTTCGCTGAGGCAATACTATTTATCAGATGATGCGTGGAAATACACCATGGCAGCTGTAAACAATAGCTGTAGCAACAACAGGATGATTTTTGGTGTGTCCTGATGTAGTTGTTGCGATTTTTTTTTATGACACTGCATTAAACACAGAATACACTTTGAGCAGTTCATTAATTAATGAATTCATTCATTCACTTATTCATTCATTCATTTTACCTTCGCTTTATCCTGGTCCGGGTTGTGGTGGGTCTGCTTCATTTGGGCTAAAGGCTTGAAATACCCCGAACAGGTCGCCAATCCACCACTGGGACAGTTTTTTCCTATGTGGTAGCAGATTTCCTTCCACCTCCCGAGATATGCAGTTGTAGCAGGCAGTTGTAGCCAAGTGGTTAAGGTTCTGGACTAGCAATCGAAAGGTCGCAGGTGCAAGCCCCACCACTGCCAGGTTGCCACTGTTGGGCCCTTGAGCAAGGCCCTTAAACCTCAATTGCTTATAGAATATACATACTGTCACAGTACTGTAAGACGCTATATGCCGTAAATGTATATATGCAGTTTACTCTATATATATGCTGTTTACTCTAATTTGCTCCTAGGTGTGATTAAGTGGACAGGTGAATGTGTGATGCTTTTTGAGGTACTGTTGCCATGTCCATGGTTATTATTATTTTTTTTTCTTAGCATGAAGAGTCTGCTTTTCATTGCTGCTTAAACGTTTATTGCAGGGTTAATATAAATGCTCTGTATGTAATCATCATATTTTTGGTTTCTGGTTAAGCTTTTCTGGTTTTCCTTACATTTCAAATGGCAGAAGCAAAGCTCTCTATCCTGCAAACGTGACCAGAGCACCCCTGCAGCTCCAGGTGGTCCTGCTGGGCATCTGGATAAAGCTGATGTGCTGCTTTTAATTTTACCAGTTTAACCAGTACAAAGAGCATTTCAGCTTGAGCTTCGGATCTGGCAGAATTCCCCAATTAGCTTGGTATTGCTCTATGAGATCATGTTACATTGGTTGCTTTAATGTAGTGCTGTTCTGATCGCTCTTTAAACACACACACACACACACTCACACACTCATGGCTAAAGTGGAAATCCAATTTAATTTTACTACTTTGACCCCTTACTACTATTCTTTGTTGCTCTCTGTTATTCTGCTCACATGTAGCACATGGAATATCCATCACTGCACCACGTGTCCCGGTACATTTTACATTTTTGGTTTGATCTTTGTTTGTTTATTTTACATGTGTGAAATGTGCAGTGCCACACATTCTTTTTTCAGTTTGTGGTTTGTTTAGGTCTTTTCAAGGAATATCTGTTACTTAATAATTACAGCTGTCGGACATATAGACAAAAGTCTCTTCATTTTACTTGGTGATCTAATTCTGCTGTGATTTCTTTCACAGAACTGCTTTATATCTTTAAAAAATACCTTTACAAAGTTTGTTATCTGGCCACAATCTGATTTTTATTACAATCTTAGAAAATGAGAATCCACATTAATCCTGCAGCATCACTTTAAATTTGCTGTAACTCGATCATGCCTTTGGTTTGGCCCTGTGAAATGGAAATGAGTTGAAAGCTTCAACCTTTTGCTTTTTCTGACATTATTGAGCAGCCATACGTCTCGTTAGCCACTGAAGCTTAGCTGACGGCTGATGGTTTCCATTCTCTGCTGCCTCTGTGACTTTTTTCACTTTGCTTAGTTCAAAAGCTTTAGGGTGGAGTTCATGTTTCTGTTTTCTGCAACAGACTTGTAGTGGTTCATCAAGGGACCTCTGTTTTATGCAAACCTTGAAATTAAGTATGTTTTTTTAAACTGTATTTATTAAGAATTTCAAAAACGAATGACCACTTTTCTACACAGTCACCTTCAGATGCATTTTTCCCAGTGTTGTACCAACTTTTTAATGCCATCAGCAATACATATTTTTGGTTGAGTGTGTAGCCACTGATGCAGCGCTGCTTTCACATCATCACATGAAAATGTTCTTCCCCTTAAAGCTTCTAAAGCATCAAAAAGGTAGAAATCAGATGGCGCTAAATCTGGACTATAAGTGTCTTTTAGTCTCTCAGACACGTCCAATTACTTACTACTCCTCCCACCCTCATCGTTTTCAACCAAAATATAAAGTGCAGAAACTTTTTGAAGATCCCTTGTACAATACAATATATTCCAAATAATGTCAAATCATTGATATTGAACATTTTAATATAAACTAAAATCAAATATTCCAACAAAGAACCCTATTAGAATAAATTTGAGGGGAATGTTCATCTCTATGCAGCAGAACAATCTTACATCAGTGGGTAGCAGTCACCTCACAGCAAGAAGGTCCTGGGTTCCATCCCCAGGTCCTTTCTGTGTGGAGTTTGCATGTTCTCCCTGTGTCTGCGTGGGTTTCCTCCGGGTGCTCCGGTTTCCTCCCACAGTCCAAAGACGTGCAAGTGAGGTGAAATGGAAATACTAAATTGTCCACGACTGTGTTTGATATAACCTTGTGAACTGATGAATCTTGTGTAACCAGTAACTACCTGTCCTGTAATGAATGTAACCAAAAGTGTAAAACATGACGTTAAAATCCTAATAAACAAACAAACAATCCTACATACAATAGTTGTTTCACATCTCAATAGTTGAAAATACAGAGCCATAAGATATTGCCCCACCCAATTTCTTCTATTTATGCTAATCTGTAAAACTTGTTTGTAAAAAACAATTTCCAAAAGTGTTTTATATCTATCAATTTAAATTTAAGATAAAGACAACACAAGTAAACTTCTTCTTGTTCCTCAGCCTTTTGTCCCGTTTTTCGGTTACGGGGTCGACATTTCCGGCTTCTTCCCTTTTTTAGGGGTCGCCGGCGGGATTTGGCACAGTTTTTACGCCGGATGCCCTTCCTGACACAACCCTCCCTATTTATCCAGGCTTGGGACTGGCACTACAATGCACTGGTCAGTGCATCCCAGCGGCTAGGTAACTATGGGACAATTCAGTGTCTCCAATTAGCCTAGTGGCATGTTTTTGGACTGTGGGAGGAAACCGGAGCACCCGGAGGAAACCCACGCAGACACGGGGAGAACATGCAAACTCCGCACAGAAAGGACCTGGACCACCCCACCCGGGGATCGAACCCAGGACCTTTTCGCTGTGAGGCGACAGTGCTACCCACTTAGCCACCGTGCTGCCCAAGACAACACAAGTAAACACAGCTTCTAAATTATTATAAAAGATTTATTCAAAACCTATATCAAAAAGTAATAGCATTTTTGTTTCTAATGGTTGTTTAAATTAAGATAGAAACAGAGCAGTGCTCCAGTGCCAAGGTGTTAAATAGATCAAGGCTAGATGAAAACACAAGCAGGACATAGTGATTAAAATTGATAGCCATGGTAGATGAGAGGTCATTATGACAGCACTTACCCCTGGTAATGAATCTTTCAGAGACACCGTTCATTGCAGATAAATCCATCTTCCATCCAGACCCAAAAGAGACGTCCTGGTACACTTTATTGCCTTGTCTTTCCACTGATCTCTCTAGCTTTGTGACTGTAGAACAGAAACTATAAAACACCTGTGGGAATCAGTGTTATTTAATAAGACACATAAAATCCAGTTGTATGACTGATGGGGCTCATGTGTGATATTATAATCAGATAAAACACATCACTGGAGTTTCTTCACTAAACCACTCCACCATATGTAGCTTTCTCATCTGTGTTTACCATCAGACAAACGTGGTTTAAACTACAGCATAATGGACCCTGAACTGCCTGTTCCAAAACAAGCATTTCATCTTTCATTCCTGGTTTAATCTTGTGTTTTTAGTCATTATGGTTTTAAATTATTCAATAAAAATCATCTATAAACACACTGCTGACATCCTGCTGTAATAGATTTTATTATTTTTAAATTCACTACACAGCTGAACAGGTGCTGAGCCAGAAAAACAGCTTGAGATGAAGATACAGTTTGGCTATGTTGTTAATGTTGGTGTGCTGTGCCTTTTCCCTTTTAAATATCAATGTAATTTTTTGCTAAAGAGGTTTGACATTCAGCCATCTATTTGTATCTATCTATACAAAAGACTTTAATTTTTGGGACAATTTTGGGAGAATATTTGTAAACATTTTGCATTGTTCAGATTTGTGTAGTTGAAGTAGAAATGCATTGGTTTATAACAAGTGTCTTATACGTCATGTCTTGGATATTTACCTTTGTCACACATTTTTCTTTAATCTGAAGTTGCTTCAAATTTAAAAGTAACAAATTTTTTAAGCAAGTCCAATTTTTACCCAGTTGTATTATGCTTCCTCTCTACTGATGCTGACCCCCGCCCTGATTGAGGAGAGCAAACTAACACGCTCCCTCCGACACATGTGGTCAGAATTTCATCAGTTATGAGATCCCTTTCCGGATTTTCCCTCCCTGGATGAACAATAAGCCAATCGTTGTTCATGTAGCCGTCCAGCCCAGCCGGATGGCAGAGCTGAGTTTCAAACCGACGAGTTTAAAATATATTTAATTGACAGAACAGAACAGATATATAATGTTTTTTCACCAATGTAATTGTATTATGTAAATATAAACTCCTTTTTTTAAAAATGTAAATAAAAAATGGTCATATATACCAGACAGTTGTCTAGTTAAATGTTCAATATTCACAATAAATGTTCATTATAAAAATGCACCATTAGAACACCATTTATTCTGAATAAAATTATCTACGACTGACATTCAGGTTTAAATTCTTACAGTGGTGACTGCTGCCTTTATCCAAGTGCCCTTAAAAAAGACAACTGGCAGCTGCTCAGGTGTCTGTGGTTATACAAAGCACACTGAGACAAAGCGCCTAGCCTGAAAAAGTGGCAGGTTATGTCAGGGGATGCATTCCAACTTAATGACACTGGCATGTGCCATACAAACAATCTCTTCCCCACACTGAAGACTAAATTTATTACATACTGAGCAGAATTACACCACCAGTGTATCATTACATACCATTAGATCTCCTCATTTTCCATTAATGGTCTAGTGCTGGCTAATAACAACATGCTTTAACCCTTAGTCCAATTATAACTGATTGCAAACAACATACCACACACACACACACACACACACACACACACACACACACACACACTAGCTTCCACATACAAACCACATTTTCTAGGCATAGGCATTTTCTAAAATACAATACATACAAGAATTTGTAGTTTGTTAATTCTCTTGCACCTTTATTTGACAAAAGTACAAAACACAATTTCCAACTTTTTTTGTTGCTTTGAATTGTATTTGTGTTAGATTTATAAAATGCAATCAAATTAAGGAGCCAAATCATTAAAATTAATGAATTTCTTTGTATTTATGTTTGTTTCAGGTAGTTTGTCAGGTTCAAGCAAATTACCAGATCACAGATTATTATTATTATTATTACATTTTACAAAATGCCCTAACTTTATTTAAAAGTAGTTTTTAAATAGTGTTATATTGCAGCACAAGATCTGTTTATTTGTAGGTTAAAAAGCCTGTATACTAAAAGATGACAGTTTGATTTTCTGTGCTATCACACATGCTGTGATAATAGTTTAAAAATACACCACACAGTTTGAAGAGGAGCTGACAGGACAACTGAAGATCTGTGCCAAATGGCTCTGTACTTGATATGTGGTCTAAGGTCATCATGCTAAAACTACAAAGAGTAACATTGTGTGACCTCCGAGCGTACACAGTTGGTCATCAGAGTCATCCTCTTTCAAAACATTGTTCTTGCCAGTTAAAAGCCCTAATGGGAAAAAAGACCAAAAGCAACCAAATGGAAAAGTATGTTGCAATGTAAATTTGAAAGTTAAGATAAATGGGTCGGTCGAGTTAAAACACAGCAAGTTGATACATGATGAATGCACTAAAGCATATGCATTAAAGCACTCACTAACTTTCTTAACCGCTTACCCAATCAGGGTCGGGGGGGTTGGGTGCTGGAACCTATCCCAGCTTTTCAATGGGCGCAAAACACACAGTAACACCCTGGACAGGGCACCACACATACATACACACACTCATTCACTTATAGGGCAATTCAGTGTCTCCAGTTAACTTGACTGCATGTTTTTGGACTGTGGGAGCTCCCGGAGGAAACCCACACAGATACGAGGAGGACATGCAAACTCCACACAAAAAGGACCCGGACCACCTGGCCTGGGGATCTAACCCAGGACCTTTTTGCTGTGAGGCGACAGTGCTACCCACCGAACCACTGTGCCGCCCTTGCATTAAAGCAGAGGAGTCTAAATTTAAAGTGGTTTTGAACATATTAGTATCTGTACTTATTATTCAGTCACAGAGAGTCACAATGACTCTATAGACCTCAACTTAACACACAGTAATGAAACACATTCACATACTTTTGTTAATACTGTATAGTGTATTTTAGTGCACTTAATTATGCACACAACAGTTAAGGTTTATTCCAGAATGTCCTGAAAAGGTCTCTCAATTAACTGGGATGTTTATTACAATTGTCCTTGCATATGTTTACAAGTTGTGATGTCATATTAACATGTATGAGTATGCAAAGTGGGCGGCACGGCTCCCACAGTCCAAAAACATGTAGTCAGGTTCATCGGAGACACAGAATTGCCCTATAGGTAAATGAATTTGTGTGTATGTGTGTGTGTGTGTCTGCCCTGTGATGGACTGGCGCCCCGTCCAGGGTGTTACAGGGTGTTACTGGGCCAGTGATAGCTCAGTGGTTAAGGTACTGGACTAGTAAACAGAAGGTTCCCGGTTCAAGCCCCGCTTACCACCAAGTTGCCACTGTTGGGTCCCTGAGCAAGGCCCTTAATCCTCAATTGCTCGTTGTGTAAGTCGCTTTGGATAAAAGCGTCTGCTAAATGCTGAAAATGTAAATGTAAATGTTACTGTGTGCCTTGCGGCCATTGAAAAGCTGGGATAGGTTCCAGCACCAACCCAAAGTGCAAAGTCCTTTTCTTTATTTGTCATGTTGGGTAATTTCTTGGGCATTTCATAGTAAACACGACAATTTCTTTTTATTTATCGCTTGTTTTGTCGTCTTTCCTGGACAGGCTTTATGGACATGTGCTAGCTGAGTAAATCATGAGGCTTGTTTTTCAGTCAGTTTATGGTCAGTAGCCATGTTTTGCAGTTGCCTGGCAACAGCATTATAACTACTAGAACAGTGACTGTATCGTCGTGCTTTAGCGGTACCCCGTCAAAAGTGTAAATAGACAAATTCCATCTGAATGCACCATTAAACCAGTGCCTCCGGCTGGAATGTTCTGGAACAGTATGATCGATTTCTTTACCCTCTCACCACCAGCCGCTTTTTGACAGACAGCGTACAGCAGGTCAGTAGGTGCTTCTCTCCGAGGACGAATCGCACCCTCAGCATGTGTCCGTGTATGTGGAGGTGCACACTGGACATTCTTTTAGCCCCTTAGGATGAAGGCAAAACTCCCAGAAGTTGAGGGCTTGGTGTTTGTGTTCTCTTATGGATCAGTGCACAAGCAAACACACCTGGATTCACCGTCAGGGACAGTGTTACCCCACGACTCCACAGTTAGGACACATTTCATTCTCAAAACCTGTCTAACACATCTGCACAACCTGAGTCCTCTAGGAGTAGTACTAATAATAGTATTTTCTCTTTAAAGGATATATTTTTTAAAGGATATATAGTCAGCTTCAGGATTTTTGACACCTGTGGTTATAATAATAATCATACAACCCCAAATCAGAAAAAGTTGGGACATTTCCTTTGACTTTTATTTGATTGCAGACAGTTTGAACCTGAGATATTTCATGTTTTGCTGCTCAACTTCATTTCATTTGTTAATAAACATCCATTCCTGCATTCCAGGCCTGCAACACATTCCAAAAAAAGTTGGGACGGGGACCATTTAGGGCTAGTAATAAACAATAGCTGATATTACCACATGGGCAGAGGATTACTTTGGCAAAACTTTGTCAAGCACTACAATACGGAGTTACATTTACAAATGGCACTTAAAACTTTACCGTGCAAAAAAGAAGCCATGTCCAGAAGTGGCGTCGACTTCTCTGGGCTCGGAGGCATCTAGGATGGACCATCACACAGTGGAGACGTGTATTGTGGTTGGATGAATCAGCATTCCAGGTCTTTTTTGGAAAGAAAAAATGGACACTGTGCGCTCCGGACCAAAGACGAAAAGGACCATCCAGACTGTTATCAGCAACAAGTCCAAATGCCAGGGTCTGTCATGGTATGGGGTGTGTCAGTGCCCTTGGGAAAGGTCATTTACACTTCTGTGATGGCAGCATTAATGCAGAAAAGTACATTAAGATCTTAGAGCAACATGTGCTGCCTTCAAGACGTCGTCTTTTCCAGGGACGTCCAGCATTTTACAACAAGACAGTGCAAAACCACCTGCTGCACACATTACAAAGGCATGGCTGCGGAAAAAGAGGGTACGGGTACTGGACTGGCCTGCCTGCAGACCTGACCTGTCCCCAATAGAGAATGTGTGGAGAATTTTGAAACAAGAAACTCTTAAATCTGAAAATTAAAACGAGTGTCCCAATTCCAGTCCATATGGTTAATATAGGCTTTGTGGCAGTCCACACTTTATTTTACTTGTTCCTTGATGCAAAGCTTCACTCACTCCCAGCTTCCTTCTCTCAGTCTCACAGAATGCATTAAAATCAGAAGTCACATGGGTATCAAACTAGAAATGTCTGAGTTTTGAGTTTAAACCGTATCTCGAGTTACTGTCTGTAGGAAGTTTCATATCCATGTGGGTTTCCTCTGAGTATTTCCTCTGAGTTTTCTTCCACCTCCCCAAAACATGCTGAAGATGATTGAATAGGTAGGTGTATAAACACTCTGCAAAAGACTGGCGTCCATTGTTTTCAGGCATAAAAAAACAGTAGAAATACAAAGTACAATCTTATTTTGTTCACAGGTTTTTAAAGGCACCTGGATTATTTATTCACCCTTCAAATCCACTGTCTACTTGTTTACAGAAAGATGGAAAGAACCAGAATACCCCACACAGACATGAAACAAACATGAGCATCTGAATGAATGGTCTTATTATTCTCTTAAGCTGCTTCCCTAATAAATAGATCCATATAATGCATAATCTGCCGTATCTCTCATGTCAGCTATGTTATCACATAGCTCTTACTATTCTTCTGGCCACTTCAGCCAAGAAATCCAGCCTCATAATCTCCCTCTGGCAAGATCTCAGTTACGGTAAGTCAATGTTTGTGCATCGTGCTCTGATAGTTATCTATTCTAAAATCAGTACATAATCAATTAAGAGGTGTTGAAGTTTGGATCATGGATATTTAAAGCTTTAACACTGTGCAAGTCAGCTTAGCTTCCAGGGTCTGGAATTGGACTAGCTTACAATCTCTTCATTTCTCTTTAAGTCTAGACATAGGAGAGTCACCTTAATCAAATGGGATTTAGGTGAAACGGGGATTTAGGTGAATGGGATCTAAGCTCCAACTGAGCGGTGGATTGTTCAGTGATCGGGTGGAAAGTTGCACTTCATTCTAAGTGAAGTGTAGTGTTGAGTCAATGCACAGGAGGCTCCTAAATCACTCCGCCTGGTCAAGCATGGCATTAAAATGGATGGGCTTGTGCCTGTCCTCCTCCAGAGATTTCTATTCCTGAGCCTGCTTTAACCCCTAACAAGCTGCACGTCTGTGGGTGGCATTTTTTTGCGTGACTTTAAAAACTCAATGGGTAACACAGCATGTGACAGCTGGACATTACAGAGTAAAAAAGTGTGATAATTAACTTCAGTTCTGTCCATAGCTGCTACAGATAAATAACATTAAAATTATGCCCTGCAGGCTCAGTTAACACCCCTAATTTTATGATGTACTTATGATTTCTGTTGATCAATCTCATTACAGGATCATTTCTCCCCCCCTCGGGCGTAAACATACCTACCTTGCATGGTGGACCTTAACAAGCCAAACAAACACCTAACATCTGTATAAGTCCATAAACACTGCCTGTGTGTCTATGTGCCCCCCATGCATGGAGCCATATGACGGGCAGCTGTGTAAACTGGAGGTTCGAGTCGGACTGCACAGGCCAAGAGCAGAGAAGCGTTTCATCGGAGAATGAACAGTGCTATTGTTGCAGTGTCAGGATGTAGACATCACAGCGGAGCCCCCCATCGCTTCAGCCATCTCCACTCCCCAAGATCTCATTATGAACCGTGAGTTCCTTTCAGCGAGCCACCGGACTCCGGGCCTCTCGGTCAGCCGAGGATGTTTACATAGTATTAACATGAAAGAAAATATTTTCTCTGCAATACAGGAGTACAAGAAAAGCAACGATAGATAAAGCTAATTAAAACAAATCTGAGATATTAACACTGAATCAAACTCTCTTTTGCACTCAGCTTGCTGTCTGGGGTCACAGGAAGACGACAGGGAAGTGACTGACCTAAATCAGTCTAAAGAAAAATGAGAGGAGAAATAAAAAGAAAAACTGTGTACGGGATTGTTCGAGATGAATGATAGGTGAGGAAAGATTGAAGGCTGACTGGGCAGTGACCTGGGCTCGACATTTGGCTATAGTGAGTATTATCATTCCAGTTCATGTGTGTTTCTTACAAGTACTTTTGTTCCCCCACTGGATGTGAAGACCAGGACCCATGCCAAACCAGACAAATGGTCAGGTCAGAGACAAGACCAACTTATATGGACAAGGGTTCAACTCAAGACTAAAACAAAACCCTATCACATGAGATCAATACTAAGCTAAGACTTTATTGGTTGAAACCAAGACAAGAACAAAGCTCACCCCACCAAAACATGACCAAGAATTCACCAGCCAATAATAACCAATAAACGTATTATTCGAGAAACCAATACGAATCCAGGTCATGAGAGAACTAAGACAAAGTCCAAGACTTTTAATAGTCAGGACCCAGACAAAATAAAGATGAATAACTATTGAGATGAAGACAAGGCCAAGACAATTAATTGAGATCCTGAAAGATCCATAATCCAGAGCCATAACATAGAATATCAATGCAAGGCCATGACTATTACAAGATTAAAGCATTCAGTTGTTGAGATCAAGATTATAAATATGATAAAAGAGCATACTGGAGTGTTCAAGACTTTATTTGTTTAAACCAAAATAAAACCAAGATTTTCGAGTCAAGACCAATATTTTTGCTGTTTGAGAGGACAAATAATAGACTTTTAAAGGTTAAGACCAAGACAAGAAATGCGTGTTGGATACCTTAAAATTAATAACATTAGTTTGAATCCATTCAGTATGAGAACTATGAAAGAACTGGGACAATCAGAAAGAGACTTTTTATACCACTAGACTTTACATAATTATTAAATTTCTCTAGTTTATCCTGTTATCTACTAGATATTATTAGCTAAATAGATGATATTGTTTATTATATCCTAAGGTTACAGATCAGTAACACAACTCAGACTTGCTGTGAGTCCAGAATCTTACCCAATTACAATGAGGCATGCAATGCCCCCGTAACATGGTACCAGTTCATTATCATGAACCACATGCTCACCCAATTACAATCACACAGGGGCATTTTAAACTGGTCAAATCAACTACTTTGGGTGGTGACAGGAAATCAGAGCACCTTGTGGAAACTCATGCAGATGAGGTATGAAAGGGTCAAACTCCACACAGACAATAACCAGAGGCAGAAATTGGAGCTTTGTGCCACCAGTAGTACCTGATGCACCACTATGCTTCCCCTGCTAATTACTGTTATAGCATCTGAAAGACCTCTATTGATCAGTCTGTTGTTAAAATAGCTTTTAATCAACAGGTTGCATTTGTGTGCAATTTTAAAAGGATCCAAACAAAATACAGTACAAATAGTTTGTCAAATACAAACTTTTGGCCCAAAAGCTGTTCTTGACCGGATCCCCAATTTAACTGTACAGTTGTGCCAAGTTTCTTCCATTTCCAAATTATTGAGGTCACTGTGGTTCCGGAAAAACTGAAAGCCTTACAATATTTGATATCCTTACCCCTTGCCCCAGTTCCTTGGACTTTATTACTTGTTTTTTTGTTCTGACAATACTGTATAAATTGTGGATTCTTATAGACACATCTTTGTGGCTTTCCAAACGTTGTCCATTCAATTTAAATTGCTTCAGGTGGACGCAAACAGGATGTACCTGGTCACGATTTGGAGTGCCATAGCAAATCTTTTTAATAGAAAAATATAATTAAATCTCTACTAATAATACAGAGGACCAAAGTGAGTGCTTGGGCTCATAAACAAATGTTAAACTTGAAGGAATGTTTGGCACTTCAGGCATCTCAGGCTAAACTTGCTCTTAGTCATGCACACTTTAACATACACATTACACTGTTATTATGGAACTATGCTTTCAGTTTCTTTATGTAATTTAATTCATACCAATGAAAGATAAACAAAGAGAAAAACCTTGACCATGCCACATATTCTGTACAGATCTTCAATCCTCTAGGCGTTGTACTAATACAGCTGGATCTAATAATGACATGGATCAGTGATATAAACTGATCAGTATTGTGCTTTGGCTTCCTTTAATACTGGCACACCTTTTAGCTTATCTCTTACTTCCTCTGAGTTTGTCTTCCAGCTGGAAATTGTAGGTTTACTGGTGTGGAATCACTGTTATTATGCAAGAGGGGTAATGAAGGGGGACAGCATGCAGATGGAGGAGGTTTAAAGACAGATTTTTAGTTGTCAATGGACATTATTTAAATATAAATAAAATACATTTATATTTGTCAAATTTAGTGATATCAAAATGGTGCTCATTTAATGATGTCACACATTTTCCTTTCTAATTATGCTCTAAATGTATTAATTTTAGAAAGCCCAGTTTGCTAACTGGTGGTTTTAATTAATCCACAGTTCCTGGCGTTTGTGATTTTAATATCTCCATTTATATCCAGTCAGGCACTTAACATTATATAAATAAATGAATAATTGAATAAATAAAAAATCGTCAGGTAGTTAACATTAAGGCTTGAATGAAACCATCTATATAGTAAGGCATTGGACATTCATGATTGTTTCTTGTGAAAATAATGATCAAAACAGGTAGCATGATTAATTCCAGACGGGCCCAGCACCTCAGTATTGTGTTTACTGAGAATGTGGAGTAGATGGCAGTATGTGGGTCAGACAGAACTGTGCTCGATCACAGGTGTACAACATGACTAATGGTCCTGCTACCACGAGGAGGACAGATATTGGGGTCTGGATCCCATTGTCCTTCAGCTCACTATAAACATCTTTTAAACTGATGGATGCTTTTCCATACAGAGACAGAACTCAGCTGTGATTCTCAGACTGTTTATATCTGGTATGAGAACAGGTCTGTGCTTTACACAGTCGCATCATTTAGCAACTAAATTGCTAAAGGTGCTTCAAAGTATATTTATTTTAATGACATTTTAAAGAATTTGTAAAGACTAAGACTCATTAATAAAGGACTGAGACATTCAAACTGAACATTGTTAATAGTGTCAATGGAAATTAATTGCTTGGAAAGTCTGACCTGACTGATATAAACTGGTTTATAAAATGTGTTAATTTGCTTTGTTTATTTATTCTAGGTAAATCTTGATCTGCTTTAATTTAGACCCATATTATCCACTCTATGGTCAAAAGTTTGTTAACAGCTGATCATGAGCTTGTTGGACGTTGTCATTAAAAATAACATGGATATGAACATGGAGACTTTCCAAAAGCATATTTCAGGTGCTGGTGCTAGATGCCAATTTATCCCACAAGTGTTCAGTTTTGTTAAGTTCAGGGCTTTTGTGCAAGCCACTATATTCCGCCACAATATGAGACCATTTAGTCAAAAAGTGCATTTCTAAGTTCATGGACTGGTGTTGGATGAGAATTTGTCCCACAAGTGTTCAGTTTTGTTACGTTCAAGGCTTTGTGCAAGACACTAAATTATTTCACACCAAACTTTTCAGTTCAGGAGCTTCTCTAGATTGTTGTCTCAAAGTGGGGGCAGAGAAGAAGGTTGAAAAAAGAAGGTTGTTTACATACTTTCATTTATGCTTCAACTGAGCCACAAGTCAACTGAGCAGAACAAAATAAACTGATCTGTTAGAGAGGTGGCAATGCCGTGTTGAAAGTCACTTAGCTCAGTATGTTATCTATTGCCACTGTCTGTCCATGATGATTGCCAACAATATTTGGATAACCATTTTAGGGAAATTTCAGACATGGTTACTGATACAGGTACATAAATATCTGCACAGATCTATGCAACATTGTTAAATTAAAACAAGATCATATAAAAGCTCAATTCCAGTCCACGTATGTATTTCTAAATGGTCGCTCTGCTGTTCCATTCTCATTTCATTCCAGTGTTACTGTGTTCCTCTCACTCCTGTATGTATTAGATGACACTTCAATGCCACTTTAAGGTGGAAGAGATAATTATTCCTTGGTGTGGTGATTGTGGCCATGGGCTAGCAGCTCAGGTTCTGTGTGTGTTTTAATTGGTGCTCCCTGAACGATGCTGATGCCTCTGGCACAAGTTTGGTTTTCAGACCTGAGCCCTGAATCTCTGAAGACTGAGAAATTAGGACAAAGAAAGAGAGACCAGTAGAATATAGAGAGGAGCAGACTGGAATATCAGTGTGTGAGTATAGAATTCATTTGCATTTAAATATGACATTTTTTATTGAATTTTTCAGTAAAACTCAACACAACCAAGTCTGTCCTTACATCCGCAAGTCTTGTTCAAACGTATACAACTTCTGTTTAAAGGACAAAAATATATGTAACCTTCAAGTCATAATTCTACGGAAGCGTATTGCTGCCACACAGTTAAAAAAAAAATACCGTCAGTATGTCGTTATAACGAGAAAGGATGTCGTTATAACGAGAAAAGGATGTCGTTAAAACGAGAAAAGGATGTCGTTATAACGAGAAAAGTTCATTACCTCAAATGCTGCACAGCTGATGGAGAGTATCTGCTGATGGAGAGACAGTTTGCACACATGCATGATGCTGTAACTTGTGTAACCTTACAGCTTGTGGTGCCGATCAAGATTCTCCTTTAGGATCAACAATGTCTAAACTTGGTTTAATATTCAACATTTGTCTGACATTCGGCATTCCGATCTAAATAAGTGCTTCAAAAAACACATAAGACCTTCTTATTTGATGATTTCTTACACAAATGAAAATAGTCAACATACTACAAAAACAAGTTTATGTTCAATTTAAGATTACGTCTATTTATCTAAAGAAAGGTTATAATGAAACCGTTTATCCAGCTCCCACTTCATGTAACGAGTTAGGGACCGTCATAAAACTAACTGAGAAACGTAGGAAACATGCACTTATCCACACTAATAAATCCATTTAAATCTGGTATGATTTGATGAATTAATGTCAAACAGTTTTTACAAAAACACATCAATGTTTCTCACCTACTACAAAAACCTTATTTTTTGAAATAACATGGTATTTATTTTACATTACATTTAAATAAAGATAAATAAATCTGTAATAAATTTATATTTCAAATATACAAATTATATTTCCAAAAATACAAATCATACCAGATTTAAATGGATTTATTAGTGTGGATAAGTGCAGAGTAAATGTTTCCTACGTTTCTCAGTTAGTTTTATGACGGTCCCTAACTCGTTACATGAAGTGGGAGCTGGATAAACGGTTTCATTATAACCTTTCTTTAGATAAATAGACGTAATCTTAAATTGAACATAAACTTGTTTTTGTAGTATGTTGACTATTTTCATTTGTGTAAGAAATCATCAAATAAGAAGGTCTTATGTGTTTTTTGAAGCACTTATTTAGATCGGAATGCCGAATGTCAGACAAATGTTGAATATTAAACCAAGTTTAGACATTGTTGATCCTAAAGGAGAATCTTGATCGGCACCACAAGCTGTAAGGTTACACAAGTTACAGCATCATGCATGTGTGCAAACTGTCTCTCCATCAGCAGATACGCTCCATCAGCTGTGCAGCATTTGAGGTAATGAACTTTTCTCGTTATAACGACATCCTTTTCTCGTTTTAACGACATCCTTTTCTCGTTATAACGACATCCTTTTCTCGTTATAACGACATCCTTTCTCGTTATAACGACATACTGACGGTATTTTTTTTTTAACTGTGTGGCAGCAATACGCTTCCGTATAATTCTTTTCATTTTTTAATTTATTTTTACTGCTCAATTCTGGTCAGGGATGCAGTGGGTTTCGTACCTTCCAGAAACACCGGGAGCACTATAACATTTATCTAGACTAGCCATACAATGTAGACTAGCCATACACTTGTAGATTATTTATTTAGACTAGCTATACACCTGTTACCTGATTAAATCCTTTGTAAATGCAGACTGTGACCAGGGGTAAAGATCAAACCCAGGTTCCCAGTTCTTATTTTGAAGTATGGCATCTATTTTTATCAGCCGTGCCAATTTTTCAGCACATATTTATTATTGATTTCTGATTCTTTTAATTGCACCTCAGTTTTTATTTAGTTTGGAATGGACTGCAACCGGATGGCAGAGCTGAGACTTGATACGATGTTACAAGATCCCAGCTCTGGTGTTCCAGTGTGTGTTTTTTTTTGAGGACTTGAGAGTCTTGAGGACTTGGGTTTGCTTTTGATTATTTCCTGTAAGTTTGGTATGTCCTATGTTAGTTTTCCCTCTGGGTACTCTGGTTTCCTCCCACAATTCTAATGCAAGTGGTGGACAGGCTACTTGAAATGACCTTCAGGTGTGAGTAAGTAGGTATATTATGGACTGCTGATACTTTAATATGCTGCTGATCATTTAAAATAAAGTCTGTTGACGGTATATTTCATGATCAGTTTAAACCCGGATCTCAGCAGTGTTCGGCTAGCAGAATAGACAGCTGCACCACATGAGCACAAGTTATATGACATTTTTACACAATTCCATTGCAGTAACATGCTAACCCCAGGACTGACATTTGTCTCATAACCTAAAATTTATTTCCACAAACTCAAGCACAGTAGGATGTGGAAGAGATGTAATTCTTTATGTTAGGATCAAAGCAGCCGGAAACTGAAACCCTGCAGCGTTAAAAGGTTTGTTCGAGTTTGATTAGCCCTCAAGCTACAACACATTAATTTAAATGTTTGTGCCTTAATGTTTTAACTAATCAAAACAGTCATTTTAAGTTCCAGTGTGAGTTCTACTGCTGAGGTTTAGGCAAAGACTCAGGCTGGGTCATAAAAGAGTTTTATTGGTAGTAGCTGATAATGGATTCCTTTCACCCTACTGAACCAAAATACCAGTACATTGGGAGTTGATGTGGGTTTTTAAAATGTATAAAGACCTCTGTTAGTTATGTTTAATCTACCTAAATAAAACAGCATTTCTCCTGTAATATCTTACAGGGTTGAAAAATACAGAGCAGAGAATTTAACGATTTCTCTTTACTTTAGACTCAATGGTTCTAGGTCCCTACCCCTATTTTCTTGAAGAAGATTTACTGCCATTAAAAGTTGGGTTTTGCTCTATTACAGGAGAAATGCTGTTTTATTTAGGTAGATTAAACATCTAATTAAGAAAATGGCAACTATTAATCAGTAATTCTGTACTAACAGAGGTCTGTATTAGTGGTGGTAAATTCGGTTCATTTTATGGACTCTGGTTAATCTGAGTCAATCAGTAATGTGATCCCCACCCGTCCAATAAATAGAATAATGCAATTATAAGTTAACCAAAATTAAAATAGGTTAAATGTAGAACAACCAAATAGAAACAAAGAATAAAAAGGTATAAGTTGAATATATAAGGGAATTGAATAAAATACAAATATTGAAATAGCAAAAAAATGCAGTGTGCCAGTTAGAATATAGAATAAGAATTAAATATTTTAAATAGCTATATAAACAAAAACAACCAAGCTGAAAAAAGGCAAAATGTGCAAAAAGTATATAACTACATACATAAATATACAAGAAAACATTCAAAATGCATACAAAAATGTGCAAAACTACACATCATGTATGCATAAATGATGCAAGTGCGTCCACCTACATGTTGGCATTAAAAATACCAGCTAACGCACTTTGGATGTGCTGAGGCTGCTCTTCCTGTTAGTTATGATTTGCCCAGTTTTAGAAAAAACATGCTCAGAAGGCACAGAGGCCACGATGCAGAGCCGGCTCTTCATCACTGTGGACAAGTTTTTATAGAATTAAAATTTTCAGCCAGTCAGAGGAGTCATAGGAACTGGATTAACTGAGACCTCGAACTTGTGATTCCCGATTCATTACGAAGATTCGAATCATTAACCCGGGTGATTCAGGAACCGCCCAGCTCTAGTCTGTATACATTTTAAAAACTCACATTAACTTCCAATGTACTGGGATTTTGCTTCAGTAGGGCGAAAGGAATCCATTACCAGCTACTACCAATAAAACTCTTTTTCTTTCAGTGTGAGATTAAGCTATTTCACCTAAAGGTACAATACTTGTCTCAGGAACAGTATTTAAAATATTTTAAAACGTACTTTTCCTAAAAAGGAAGTGTTTCAATGGAATGTTTCCCAGTGTCTCACTAAGAAGATCCATATCCTTCATCCCACTAATTCTTCTAATTAGTAAACTCACAGAAGTGCACTCACACTACTCTGTCTTGGCAATTGACAGTTCTGCCCTGACCATGATCTGACCCTGCATCGACCTTTCTAAGAACAAAGCCCTACCTGGTGGCTTTCTATAAAAAGATACACTAAACTAGAATGTGGACCACCTCCTAATTATTGGGTTTAGTTTTTTTAGTCCCACTCTTTGCAACCAGGCATGAAAAAAATCAAGGATATAATAATAAATGAAATTAAAGATATAATTAGTTTGGAGGAACTTCACTGGTTTCACTGATTCATTCATTTATTTATTTAAACGGATTGGCAAACATTCCCAAAGACCTTACTCCCAAACCTTGATTTAAAAAAAAAGCCTTTCCAGTAAAGTGATGAAGTGTAATTGCAAATTGGGTACCAAATATACACTGATCAGCCATAACATTAAAACCACCTCCTTGTTTCTACACTTTATCAGCTCCACTTACCATATAGAAGCACTTTGTAGTTCTACAATTACTGACTGCAGTCTGTCTGTTTCTCTTCATACTTTGTTAGCCCCCTTTCATGCTGTTCTTCAATGGTCAGGACCCCCACAGAGCAGGTATTATTTGGGTGGTGGATCATTCTCAGCACTGCAGTGACACTGACATGGTGGTGGTGTGTTAGTGTGTGTTGTGCTGGTATAAGTGGATCAGACACAGCAGCGCTGCTGGAGTTTTTAAACACCTCACTGTCACTGCTAGACTGAGAATAGTCCACCAACCAAAAATATATCCAGCCAACAGCGCCCCTTCCAACTCAAACAGCAGCAATAGATGAGCAATCGTCTCTGACTTTACATCTACAAGGTGAAGCAACTAGGTAGGAGTGTCTAATAGAGTGGACAGTGAGTGGACACGGTATTTAAAAACTCCAGCAGCGCTGCTGTGTCTGATCCACTCATACCAGCACAACACACACTAACACACCACCACCATGTCAGTGTCACTGCAGTGCTGAGAATGATCCACTGCCTAAATAATACCTGCTCTGTAGTGGTCCTGTGGGGGTCCTGACCATTGAAGAACAGGGTGAAAGCAGGCTAAAAAGGTATGTAGAGAAACAGATGTACTACAGTCAGTAATTGTAGAACTACAAAGTGCTTCTATATGGTAAGTGGAGCTGATAAAATGGACAGTGAGTGTAGAAACAAAGAGGTGGTTTTAATGTTATGGCTGATCAGGGTATATAAATCCTCACAGTTTCAGAATTTGTTGTTCAACAATGGTTTTCTTTTTCTTGAGAAAGAAAGAAAAAACTCTTCTAAAACATTAACAGGTGATGTGTGAAGCATGAGTGAGGAGAGAAAAACAGAAGCGTAGAGACAGAAAGCAAAAAAAAGAGAAAGAGAGAGACAGAGAGAGAGAGAGAGAGAGAGGAGATAGCTCCTGGCAGGACTCCATGTTAGCAGCAGGGGAGGTGAGCAGGCAGTAGGGGAGGATCACTAAGTGGCACGTGGAGGGGCAGTATTTCACCCAGCTGGAGGAGATACAGAGCTGTGGAGGAGGAGACAGAGGGGGAAAAAGGTGGAGGCAACAGAGTCATGGCTTCTTCTTTTTTTTTCTCACCACGACAAGTGAGCAGTGCTGCTGAAGCTCTCCAAATTGAGCCGAAGCTTTGACTGACACACACTAATGCGTGAGCTCACCCACACCCAGCGCGTTTGAGTTTGTGGAATGCGCCTGCCTGCTGTGATGGAGACTGACAGGGCAGTAAGCCAGGGTTGACTCACTCACTCACTTTCAGCACTGCGCTTTCTGTACAGAAACGTCGGCTGCACCCTGAAAACTCATCCACCAAGCTCTGCCTGCTCAGTGCCCACTCAGCACCAAGCACTGAAACTCAGGCTCCTCATCTTATAGGGATTTATGAGCTGGATCCTCGTGTGATGCTCTGATGACTGCATGCTAACGTGAGCTATCATTTCTCCCACTGGACCATGGATACTGCCTGTCCTGGATGGTAGGGACTCAGCTAGGGACATTCTAACAGAAGGTTGTACCGGACACTTTGGAAAGGATGGCAGCGTGCATATGGACTCTCAGCCTTGTTCTTACTCTGGCACTGTGGAGCGAATCTTCTGTACTAGGAGCAAAGAGCCACTATCCGAGACTACGTCTGTCCCACAAAGGTAAGGCAACAGGTACAGGGGTAAAATTTTAGCTTAAATCCTGTATTTTTCTATTTCTATATTCACTTCAGCTGCAGTTGTTATACATCTGCATTATACTGTGACTTTACTGAACGTATAACGTGCAAGTCCGTGGTTGATTTAGGGTTTAATGCCGAGCTCCTGCATTTCTTCATGCATTCTGAACAGATTAACATAGTGCATATTTTACAGGCCTTCTGTCATTCTGCATTTCCAATATAATCCATCATCAGTGACTGAGGGATCGATAGTAATTTAATTACAAATATGAATTTGTGAATTCCACATTGATTAAAATGTCTACAGTAAATAATGTTTAGGGTGAATACAGAACAACTGAACACATGAAGAAGATCATAAAGTGGAATCTCTCTGCACATTAATCAATATTAGTTTTTTAATATATATATATATATATATATATATATATATATATATATATGTATTATAATCTATTAACATATATATTCATTGTGTTAATTTTTTTTTTCATTATTATTATCAATATTTACACAATCTGTGCTTGGAGTGCGCAGCGGCCTATTACGATATCCATCACTGAGATCCGGGTTCAAATCTCAGCAGTGCTATCAGCTGGCTGGGAGTCTACACAGACACTGGATCCGCTGTGACCATGACCAAGATAAAGTGTAAAAGAAATTATTTATGCATACAGACCAAAATAATCAGAAATATTAGGACGTATGCATTTTTTAAAAACAAGCACTTACATTTAAATTATGACTAAATACAATTTGAGCAATTGAGGGATAAGGACCTCGTTTAGTGGCTCAACAGTGGCAACTAGGTGGTGAGAAGGATGAACCAACATCCTTCTGATCATTAGTCTAGTCCAGCATGCCCATTTATGCCTCTGCTCTAGCTTATGAACAGATGACCTGATAAAATTTGGAATTTATTGTTCCTTTAATAACAGCAATTCATTTAGGTTTGACACAAAAAAATAGAAACTGTAATAGTTACTAAGTATTTAAGCCAAACAATATAGTACCATGTAGGGCTAGTGTCATAAAATCTCTCAATTAATAATATTATATATGTTATATTATTTATATTTAGTTTGCTTCTTCTTATTATTTTTCTCATAACCAAGGACTAACTGATTGGTTAGTCACTTGTAGTCAGAGCCTAAATATGTTTGTCAATTGGATTGTAAATCAATTTCAGTACATATTCTTTAGTTTTAGGCCACTATCACTCTTAATATCAATACTTTACTGTACAATACTGTAATTGAATATATTAGTCCACTGTGCTCTTACAAAGCTTACTAGTGTGTACGGTTTGGTTGAGGCCACTTTGACTTTCACAAAGAAATCAAGTTTGGTCTGTTATTATTTAGACTTTGAGTCATGGTGGTTGAGCCTCTACAATGTGGCGTTCTTTAAACTCTAGTGAATGGGTAAAAGCCACTTACATTGTTATGCTGGTGCTTATCTCGGGTGTTTATAGTGTAATCCTAAAAAGATCAGGGCGCTCTTTGTAGATAGCACCACAACCCACCGCTAGGAAAACCTCGGCCTCGCCCTGTCTTTGATCCCTGTGCTGTGACAACATGGTCTTATAAAAATTCACACTGCATAGATGGTCACAGTTGAGTCCATGTATGGAATGTAGACGCTTAGTAGACCTGTCATACGCACACTTTCTTGCATGGAAATTGCTAATTGGCACCTTTTCTAAAGCCTTTTCTTATTTTTGACTGATAAAATAGACTCGTGTTCAACTTTAAGTTTTTCCATTAGTTATGACTGTCATCTAGGACTGGAACATTCTGAGAACATTCTGGAACATAATTTAATATTTAATTAATAGTACAATTTCATATGAAAAATATTTAGGACATTCAATAATGCAAGCCCAGGCCAAAAAAAAAAAAGATATATGAGGCCATCAAAATGACATCTTATCTTGGTCCATAGTTATTTCGTTATTATAGCCTCATTCTGCACGTTACCCCAGTATGGCTTTGTAGACAGAGAGTGTGTGTGCTCGACTGGCCTGTCTGCAGTCCAGATCTGTCTCCTGTTGAAAATGTATAGCGAATCATGAGGAGAAGAATCAGTAAACAGCAACAAGAGACTCCTAAGTAGTAGTAGCCTCATATCAAGCACAGATGGGAAAGAATTCCACTTGCAAAACTGCAACAATTTGTTTCCTCAGTTCCCAAACCATTAAAAAGTCTCATTAAATATGATATAACACGGTGATAAACATACATCTGTCTCAGCTTTTTCAGAAGCTTTTTTGCCAGCAAGTTTGTTGCAGGCATCAAATTTAATCATCTTAAAAAAATTAAGCTGATCAGGAAAAATATTGTAAATATTTCCTAGATACTTTTGTCAGATAAATAGGGATAAATAGATTCCCGTTTTCTGTTCCATTTAGAAAATGTTCCAAAATCTCTGGAAATGGGCTTCGTAAAATCCACTATTTAAATAAATTACAAATTTAATGCTTTCAGCTTTTTGACAGTAGTTCGGGAACCAGGACTTTTTTCAGCAGACTGTGCCCCTGTGCACAAAGCAAGTACACTGAAGAACCAACACTGACCTGCACAGAGGTCAGCTTAACCTTAATAAACACCTTTGGGATAAATTAAATGTAGATTGCAGGCCAGACCTTCTTGTTAAACACCTCGCCTTGTGGACATTTCCTAAAAGGTGAAAAACAGTATACATATGATGTAAATTAAAGCATTCTTTTTATTCTTTAGGTACAAAAGATTTAGATAATGTTGATGATTCACAGAGCTACAGGTACAGGTATAGATCACGTGCTGTAAATTCTCTTATCTGTCACCTTACTTTTACTTCTTTTTTAGGTCAGTGCCAACAGTTTTTCTTTCTGTGTAAAGCAGTTGATTTCTCACATTTCTCCCCAACATGCTCTCTACATGCCTGGACTAATAAAACAAAAAACAGAAGTGTCTTTAGGGTGCATCCTATCATTATGGTAGGAAACATCTCAGCTTTTAAAGATGGTGTCAATCTGTAGCCAGTTTTAACATCCAAAATACCTTAGCAATACTAAGAGATTCACAGTTAGGAGACAGTTACAGTTGTGAGATTTACCTTTAGGATACTATTACGTCTTAAATTATGGTCTGATTGAAAACAGGGAGGTAATTTCAGTCAGGTTTGCTGGTATCTGTCAGCAGCTTCGTGATGCAGTGTTAAGTGTTTGCTGTAGACGAACCAGCAAGAAGCTGCGGCAACATGCCAGCAGACCTAATTTAGATTAATTAGATGTTCTTAGGGTCTCTGCTTTTTCAGTGCTGATTTTCTGTTTTACAACTTCCCCTTTCTGATCCCAGAAAGGTGCTTTCCAACAGCTGGCAATCAGAACTGCAATCAGAGTTCTTGCTTGTGCAAGTATAAATGATTAGCTGCAATTGCTTTGAATCTATTGCCTTAGAATTGTGATTATTAGAGGTTCCTGAATGAGTCTGCCAGGGTGTCGTCTGAATTAAAACTTAGTAGGTGTTCAGAAATGAATCATCATGTAATTTTTTAAGGTGTATCCTTGGGCGGTTTATAGTGGAGTCAATGTTTAAAGATAATACAGATAATTTGTATAATAGCTATTTCTTCATGTAAGGGAACTCCTTTAAAGGTTAAAGATTTTAGATACAGCCGTTTCTACTTAAGGGACCATCTGACAGACACGGTGATAGATGTGGCCCAAAATCCATTTTCTGTTCTGAAAACTGGGATTCTTAATAAACCTTCCCCAGTGCATTTACAATGTCAAATAACGTCCCAATAGGGGGGAAATTTGTACATTATTTAATAGTCCTAATTCAACAAGCTTGGTTGTTTCTAGTGGAGTCAGTGCTGAGGAAATGGTGTAGATTAAGTAATTAAAAACTACCTTGCTATGCAGTGCTGATCCTATAAGATAACCACAAAATCCTCAAGAAAACAATGTGTGCTTTTATACTAACACTGTGCCCACTATCCACACTAATGTTTCTCACACAGCCAAAGAATCCTGATAAAAAAAAGTATTAGGCTTTCCAAAGCTGCCATTACCCCTTCACTTCCTATTACAGGAAACGTATTTTGAGCTGCAGCTGTGAATATTAAGAGATTCTGGATAAATCTTTTGGGTTTTTATCTTGCAATGCTAAATTACCTTTCAGTCGGTCTTGGACACTTCTGTTTATTCAGCAACATTTGCCAGATAATCACTTTAAGGCTTATTGACCAAAAATGAGAAGGCAAAGCTTCAACTGTGGTTCTTCCAAAGTCTAAAATTGTTCTTTAAGCACATAATTACTCTGAAACTCCCACAAATCAAAATTCCTGATGCAGAATTGAATTACTCACTCGCTGGGATTAGATGAAAGCGAGAGCATTTACCTGGTCGACTGCTGCTTAGTGGAGTACAAAAGAAGGTTTAAAACCTGCATTTAACAATCACCAATAATAATAATAACAATAGAAACAGATTATATTGATAAGGTACTTATCATTATACTAGTTTTTATACTACACCACATTTACATTATATAAAAAGTTATTACCGAGTAAGCCAATACGTAGTTAGCACTGTAATGTAAATAATCTGATTGGATCTCACACAAATAATCATGTGGCATATAATTTTTTTTCCAAGCTAACCACATGAAAGCCAAGCATATAAGGCTTTTATCAAGAGCCCAGCAGTGACAGCTTCTCCGAGATTTTTACTTCATCTAGAGCATTTACCGCTGAGCCACCCTGTCCAAATCAAGCCTAGAGATCCAAACCAAGACCACTGTTTATCCTCCTAATTTCCAGACATTTTTAGAATCGCTTAATCTTTGGGTGATTGAACTGGCTGCCTGGATAGGCACAGCTAAAGCAGTCTGGAATAAAAAAGACAGGAGTGTCCAAACTTTCTACCAACCCCAACCACTTTAGTGATTGGCAAGAAGAGACACGTTAACGGGTGCGGGTGTGAGTTCCAAACCTGCTGCTCTGTTGTGGTACGAGGAATGCTTTGACTCACATACAGTGTGCTGTAATACAACATGCCAGGTCAATGAGATCATTATTATTTATTATTATTATTTTAACACTCTAGTCTGTGTAATATGCAGTTTGGGATTCAATGTATGGAAATGAGTTCTGTACTTTTAGTCAGATGCGTCTTTTTTTCTTTCTGAATGTTATGTAACTAGGATTAGGATGTTTGTAGGTGTTTGGGTGGAGATCCATGAGTAAAATCCTACCTTATCCCATACAATTATGAACATTTATTTCCAACTTACCATGAGATGATGAGTAAGATTATGAATTCACATTAACAGAATAGATTGCTTGATGCACTGAATGGAACAGATTTAATTGATCGAAATTGAATGTATAAGTTGTTTGACCCAAACCCTAAAGACGTACCAGTGGCACATTCCAGTAAAGAGTGAAAACTTGCACGAACCCTCAGAGATCAAAGATTTCTAGAGTATTAAAATGTACAGCAAGATTCCTTTCAGACCACTGAAATTACACAGCGGTCTCAGTTTCACTGTTCCACCACCATGTCTGGGGGTGGTAAAATCTGCACACGAGCTGTACATTTATTCCTGAGTGAAATTAGTTTAAATCTTCTCCAAACATCATTTCAAAACACTTCCACCTGGTCCTGCGGAGTGGAACTCACTGATGTCACGCTGTTATGACAGAGTTTGAGATGCGTGCATTACCTTGTGTAAATAAAAGCTTCCCTCGGTGCACCATAGCGTCAGTGAACATTTACCTCTCACTAAATTTAAACACAGAGCTGCTCAATGCTCTCCAGAGCGTTCTGTGTGGGTTCCAGCTACTTAAGAGGAGCCCGGATCTTTAAACCGACTTCTTTAAACCTGATGTGTTGATAAACAAGTAACTATTTTGGCCACCAGTGGCCACCATCTTTAAAAAAGTATAAACACAGATACAAGACAATGATGTTCTGTTTAGAATTATAGACATTTATGATCCATTCAACAAAAGAAAAACAAACAATCTACTTTTATGATTCCTTAGAATGACAGTATAAAGAACATAAACTTCAGCATACAACATATTATAAAATACAAAACCTTTTACAGTGGTACCTTGAAACTCAACATCAATTGGTTCTGGGAGTGGCATTGAGTTTCAAGGTATATTTTCTCATAAGGACGTTTGGAAAACCTGTTAATGAGTTCCATGGTCCCATGGAACTGCATATATTTTAGGCTTATATAAAATAATGGGGTTGTTTTTGACACTTATACACTGAAATAACAGAAATATTATATAAAAACACTGAAATAAAATTAAAAACAGTTAAATAAAAGCTTCTCTTTTTCTTTACTTCTTTATTGTTTCCTTATGCTTCTTAATCGTGGAGATGCTTGATCTTGGAATACAGTATTTCATTCAGTAAAGGCGCATTCACAAGTGAAGCGGCACATTAGCTTTTGCGCTGGTTTTTAACTTAGACTCTCTCGGAAAAAAAAGCTGATTCTTACAGTTTCTCAGAACCCCGAGCTGTAACACAAGTTTAAAAGTGAAACAGGGAGGAAAATCCAGATAAACACAGATACATCCACCAATCCATCCCAGGGAAAAGTTCTAATATCTGTCCTTTATATATTAAAAAATTAAATAAGAAAATAATAAATAGCTCTACCTAGTAGCCCAAATGTCAGCTCAGGTTGCATGTAGGCTGAGGTGTAATTGCTGGTGCACCACCCCTGTCTGAGCTGTAATTGTAAACCGACATTTCAGTCAAAGAAAGAACCCACCTATGTTCCTAAATAATCTTTCTCAGGGTCATTTTCTTAAAAGCCTGCAAAGCGGGAAATACCAATCTAACAGAGCTATGTGGGTTTAACCTTGGACCTCAACGTGTATCAGTTTCACTTAGATCAATTCAGCGGGTCATATAATTATTAGTAGGCTGACAATCTGCAGAAACCTCCCAGATTAATAGCTGCTCTTTAAATCAATACATGTTGACATTGTATGAATTCCGCATTCCTTTAATACTCAAATATATTTTTACTTCATTTTTATACATCTCATTTCATAACTGTGGTCATTATCATGAAGGTGTTTCCTCTTTGCTGCTATGTGGCTCCATCATTTCTTTATGGTTTTGGGAGCAGGGGTATTGGCAAACTGAATATAGTGGTCATATACTGGTCTTGCATATCCTGGGAAGGTGTGATCCATCATGTCAGAAAAGAGACCCACCTGCAAGGTTGTTTGGTATTTAATAGTGAGTGTTAAAACCCCAAATATGAACCTGATCTTCAACTGTTTAATTTAAATATAAATAACTTACAGCTGCAGACAGGTTATGATATTAGCACTCTTAGTTAATACAGTGAAAAACTGACTTCTTCTGACTATGCCACCATGACAGTGCTTCTAAGTGTAAAGCTTCGACTGCTAATATAGATTTAATGACTGTATACATATACATTATATACATGGCTTTATGTTACTTTATATAGATGTATATTAAATAAGCAAATCTACCAACTGTAGAGTTCAATGTGACCACTGACAGGTGAAGTGAATAACACTGATTATCTCTTCATCATGGCACCTGTTAGTGGGTGGGATATATTAGGCATTTTATCCTCAAAGTTGATGTTAGAAGCAGGAAAAATGGGCGAGCGTGAGGATTAAAGCGAGTTTGACAAGGGCCAAATTGTGATGGCTAGAACACTGAGAGCATCAGAGCATCTCCAAAACTGCAGCTCTTGTGGGGTGTTCCTGGTCTGCAGTGGTCAGTATCTATCAAAAGTGGTCCAAGGAAGGAACAGTGGTAAACCGGCGACAGAGTCATGGGCGGCCAAGGATCATGGATGCACGTGGGGAGCGAAGGCTGGTCCGTGTGGTCCGATCCAACAGACGAGCTGCTGTAGCTCAAACTGCTGAAGAAGTTAATGCTGGTTCTGATAGAAAGGTGTCAGAATACACAGAGCATCACAGTTTGGTGCATATGGGGCAGCAAAAGGGGGACCAACACAATATTACAGGTGTATATTTACTGTCTTTAAAGTCTTGTATTCTAATCTGGTTTAATTAGTATAGTATAGTCCTCAAAATACACCAACCTAATTGTATATCCTGCTTAGTAGATGAAAGAAGGAGGATTTATTGGTACTCCTATTCTTTGTGTAATTGGATGAATGATGCATCCTGACAATGCTTTCAGATAATCAATGTTATACTAACATCCGTGTAGGGTTGGACTGACCGCAGTTCTGACTTCCACCTAGAACAACAAGAGAACACAAATTTTCCTCTGTGCTATAACACCACCCCCTCGGCTTTTCTCAGTATTCCTCCTGAGAGCTAAGAGAAATCTATTTACCCAATAAACCATCACTTCCTCTCAAACATAGGAGCTAAGCGGTCGTCATGGAGACAGCATCATGAAGAGAAGTGTGATATAGACAGAATTAGAGCTAAAGAGTCGGTTATAATCAGCACAGTCGATGCAATCAGCAGAGGACAATGTGGGCCTTAACATATAGACTTAACATAAAGACAACACACTGCCTGAGGCGCAGTGTGTTCTGAATTACTTGTTGAAGACCTTTTATCTCAGCAAGAACAATAAAAGCTTTTATTTATAGCTGGATATTTTACATAAAATGTCATCAACCAATATAAACTAAACCTCGTGAGTACATATAACCCTTAAGTTCAATTCAACCCACTTCATGAAGGTTGAACAATATACCATGTCATACTATTCCTTCTGTCCTCATTCTATCTTCCTCCAGGACCTCCAAAGCTCCTCTATATATCATTATTTATTTCCCATCTTGTCGACAGAACCTTCCATTACCTCTTTACTAGTTCCTGTGGCTTTCATTCAGGTCATGACATCTCAGACAAAGACTTCAAAAAACACAAGGTCGTAATGAAGATGGAGTAATCGTTCTTGACACTGATGAGACGTCCAGCTGCCTCTTCTCCCACAGAACAGCAGGGTTATTATAGAAAACTTGCACTGATCAGCCATAACATTAAAACCACCTCCTTGTTTCTACACTCACTGTCTACTTTATCAGCTCCACTTACCATATAGAAGCACTTTGTAGTTCTACAATTACTGACTGTAGTCCATCTGTTTCGCTACATATTTTTTAGCCTGCTTTCACCCTGTTCTTCAATGGTCAGGACCCCCACAGGACCACTACAGAGCAGGTATTATTTAGGTGGTGGATCATTCTCAGCACTGCAGTGACACTGACATGGTGACAATGACATTACAATTATTTGTAAAGTTAAATAAATTAGTAAAATGGAATAACATAAAATACATACTGGTGATACTGGTTTAAACAAGTGCCTGATTACTTTATGTATAATGCACTCCCACATGTGGCTTTAATTCTGCAAAACAGTGTGATCTGTGCTAATATATGCAAAAAATTCTGTTATCCATCTTGGCTTTATATACACGGCATGACCAAAAGTATGTACACCCCTACAGATTTCAACTTTATTAGCTACACCCCTTTGCTAAAGGTGTGTGCAATTAGTTATATAAAATAATCTGTATACATTCAGCTATACAGTAATGGTTTGACTCATTGTGAATGAAGATATTGCTGGAAACCCCAGTGACCTGCACTAAATCCCCAAATCCCTGCCTAAATCCCATTCAACATTTTTGCATTGAATTAGAACATCTATTTCAAGCAGGTCTTATTGTCCATCATACGTGACTGACTTTATAAACAGAGAGAGAATTAAGGTATTATAACATCATTCAACATCAGCTATGCACAATTATAAACGTCTATGTTCTTGTCCGGTATTCTGCTGATTAACTAGTTTTAATGACAGTTTCCCAGTATTCCCCTGGCATGGCTTTTACATAAGGCTAATCATTTTTATGACTGTGAGTGAGGTGCAGTGTGGCATCAATCACAGGATTACTTTAAGTGAAGGGTAATTCACTTTATGACCGAAAAGATTTACGATGAGGTTTTAGTGTTTAAGATCAATAACTAATTCTTATATAAAGCTTTCACTTGTTGTCCCATATTCACTTGTTCCTCATTGCTGAGAGGGTAAGGTCACAGTCTTGTAGGAGAATAACGAGTGGGATTTATGGGCTTCTCTCCTTGGACATCTTTCATTGCTTCTTAAGTGCACATGCCATTCTGAAGTCTTTCTTATTTTCTATTTGAAGTGGGTACAGAGCAGACTTGGTGCTTCCAGGACCAATTTATTTTAAGCTAGAAACAAGTGAACAGGGAGCACTTCTATCCCAGGTGGGGAAAATGATAGGGAATTAAAGGGGAAATTCCCTTCCTAAATCTTCAAAGCATTCCGTTCGACACATGTATGGGCAATGGATACGATGTCGGGGAAAATTTTTATTCAGTACAAATATTCAGGGTGAAAATGTATAGTTTTTTAGTCTGTCAGAGGCGTCAGGTTTTCATACTAAAACATACTAATTTTAACACTGTTTTCATCATAGCTGCGCCCATAGTTACTTTAAACTGTGGTTGGAAAAGCGAATAAAAGGCAATTTAACCCCAGACGAATGCAAACACGCTGAAACAATCTTGTGGTCTGGTGTAAAATTGTAGTTACAGAATAACACAGGAGAAACATCAGTGTTTGGTGAGTAAAACAATCCTTTATATACTGTTCACCTAACTTATAAATATTTAACACTGGTCCTGTAGGAAATGGGATTGTTTTGTCACGATCAGGTGAAAGTGTTTATAAGAATAATTACACTGGTCTAATTCTTAGTTTTACTTACTTAACAAAGTCATACAAACTTTACATGGATGTGATTACTATTAAAGGTGCTAATATATCAGTATTTAACATCTTCTTCCTGCAAGAAGAGTAGTGTAAACATATAAATATATAATCACCATTTAGTCTAAATGTTTATTTATTCTACTTCACTGATAAAAATTACACCAACAATTTCTTTTTTCTCTATATTTTATTCATGCATTTTCTTCCAATTTAGCATAGTCAATTTGTCTTCCGCTGCTGGGGATCCCTGATTGCAGTTGAGGTGGGTATATTGCTGCTCACGCCTCCTTCGACCCATGCGCAGCCCTTAATGGAACCCCCTTTTTCACCCATGGGTGGACCCAGAGTCCTTACACCGCGTTTGAAGACCCCACCCACATAGTCCAGTCATCCCGCCCTAGCTGAAACGTGTCTGCTGCAGGCACTGCCAATTATGCCCGCTAGATGGAACCTAGCCGACCGGTGGCAACGCTGAGTTTTGAACCGAGGAGTTCAGAATCTTGGCGCTGGTGTGCTAGTGGAATATCCCGCTGCGCCACCTGGGCGCCCACCAACAATTTCGAACATTGTTTTAGCTTTTAGTTCAACAATTCACATATTATTAGGTAGTATGGAAACATTGCTAGTGTTATATAAAATAGCTAGTGTGTCTAAGCTGTATTCTGGAAGAACCTGATGCATGCTCAACCCTGTCCTCCTTAAGTTTCTTGCTTTTTTCTTCTTCCCATATAACCGTAGTGTCAGGAATTTGACTGACACATGCCCCCTGTTTTTGGAGGAGGCGTACAGGCCCCTTATGTTTGTGCAGCTGTCAGTCAGTTCAGTTAGTTCCGTATCAGAGCAGCAGGGAATCAAACTTTATCTTGTAGCAATTGGCCAACAGCAGCTGAGGGTTATTTCTACTTCTGATAGTGGGTGAAGGTGGAATATCTATCTCTACGTTCATCTTTATTAACACACGCAGATGGGAAAAGTGTACAGAGTCAATTGAAGTCATGTATGGAGTAGATAATTATTGTTATTAAATGTAAACTGTTGTTATCAGTTCTTAATTCCTCACACATTCTGACATGGTTGCAGGATGGTGGTGCAGTGGTAAAATACAGAAACCCACCACTTCTGAGATTCAGGGTTCGAAACTCAGCAGCACTGTTGGCCTTTTGGGCATCTATACAGACATGATTGGCTATGTCAAATAGGGGGAAAGACCAAACAGTCGAGCCATTGGGAGGTGCACTTGTCAGTGTGCTCTCAATGCTGGACTCAGGACTCTTTATTTCCCTTCTCTGCTCATAACAGTAGCTGATATTAAAGTGTGGAGGGTTTGAGCTCTTCAACTGTTCCACCACAGCTTAAAAAAGCCACAATGGATTTAATCTCACCCTCTCTATCAACCATTTCCATCATACAGAGACTAAACACCTCACTGCTCCATGCTGGATCTCAGCCCACACACTGTTCCATGCTGGCACTCGAATCAGTTTGCAAAATCATGCAATGTATTCATGTGTCGTGGAGCCTATCCCAGCTTTTCAATGGGCACAAGGCACACAGTAACACCCTGGACAGGCCAGTCCATCACAGGGCAGACACATACACACACACACACACACACACACCCATTCACCTATAGGGCAATTCAGTGTCTCCAATTAACCTGACTGCATGTTTTTGGACTGTCGGAGAAAACCCACGCAGACATGAGGAGAACCTGCAAACTCCACACAGAAAGGAACCCGGACCTCCTCGCCTAGGGATCGAACCGAACCGATCGATTCTTGCTGTGAGGCGACAGTGCTACCCACCGTGCCTCCCCTTACTTTATATACCTGTTAGCAATATGACAGTATGACAGTATAAACAGTGTATCTGTGTGTTGACAAATTCCATGTTGTTTCTTGTTCTCTATAAGGAACTACACTTTTTAATACACAATTAATTATTATTTAATAAATTAAACATATTAAAATAAAAGAAAAAAAAGAGGATAAACGTGGCAGATGTTTTTACACACATAGAAAGATACTGTTTTAATTTAATAAACATATATCTTCATATCATCTGGCAGGAGCTAGACATACTATTTAGGGGAAGAGAGGACTGGCTGGTTCATTTCCTCCGGTCTACAGGGAGGATTCTGGGAGAGGGTAAAAATGATAAACCTAATATGGCAAAAGCAGACAGTACAATAACACCAGTCACTGAGACTCGCTCGCTATTCACACAGCAGTGAAGAGTGTGCTGGTGTTCCTGAGGGCCTCAAAGGCATCGTCTCCACTAAGCCATCTGTTCTCCAGAGCAAAGTGATGCCCCTGCCAGTTGGAGGAAGTGCTCTTCTCTGAACTTCTGCTCATAGAAAAGATCCTTCACCTCAAAACGCCCCACACACAGATGCTGTTTATCAGGCTGTTCAGTTTCATTATAGGGAAATATGTCAGGTGTGAGTGTGTGTGTGTGTGTGTGTGTGTGTGTGTGTGTGTGTGTGTGTGTATGATAAATTTTCCTAGTTTTTTTTTTAGTGAACATGTGAAACGTGGGAGAAAAATGTTAATTTTCACTAGAAGTATTAATACATAATCAATTACTACTTAGAAAATGTAGTTATGCTTAGGGCATGGTTAGGGCCAGTAGTCATGTTCCAATATTCCAAGAATACAGCTACAATAGAATGTTACTGGATGTGTACGTGATAAAAAGTGCGTCAATTGCATTGTATGACATCCAAAACCCAGTTCTAGCTGATTTAGACGAGTTCCTATGTTCTATGGTCTAAATCAGCTAAAACATAAGAACTGGTCTAAATCAGCTAGAACATAGGAACTGGTCTAAATCAACTAGACCATAGGAACTGGTCTAAATCAGCTAGAACATAGGAACTGGTCTAAATCAACTAGAACATAGGAACTGGTCTAAATCAACTAGAACATAGGAACTGGTCTAAATCAGCAAGAACATAGGAACTGGTCTAAATCAGCAAGAACATAGGAACTGGTCTAAATCAGCAAGAACATAGGAACTGGTCTAAATCAACTAGAACATAGGAACTGGTCTAAATCAGCAAGAACATAGGAACTGGTCTAAATCAGCAAGAACATAGGAACTGGTCTAAATCAACTAGAACATAGGAACTGGTCTAAATCAACTAGAACATAAGAACTGGTCTAAATCAGCTAGAACATAGGAACTAGAACATAGGAACTGGTCTAAATCAGCTAGAACATAGAAACTGGTCTAAATTCAACTAGAACATAGGAACTAGAACATAAAAACTGGTCTAAATCAACTAGAACATAGGAACTAGAACATAGGAACTGGTCTAAATCAGCTAGAACATAGGAACTGGTCTAAATCAGCTAGAACATAGGACTAAACTGGTCTAAATCAGCTAGAACATAGGAACTAGAACATAGGAACTGGTCTAAATCAGCTAGAACATAGAAACTGGTCTAAATTCAACTAGAACATAGGAACTAGAACATAAGAACTGGTCTAAATCAACTAGAACATAGGAACTGGTCTAAATCAGCTAGAACATAGGAACTGGTCTAAATCAGCTAGAACATAGGAACTGGTCTAAATCAGCTAGAACATAGGACTAAACTGGTCTAAATCAACTAGAACATAGGAACTGGTCTAAATCAACTAGAACATAGGAACTGGTCTAAATCAGCTAGAACATAGGACTAAACTGGTCTAAATCAACTAGAACATAGGAACTGGGGATCCTGCTGGGGATCCTATGTTCCTATGTTGTAGCTGATTTAGACCAGTTCCTATGTTTCTATGTTCTAGCTGATTTAGACCAGTTTGGGACGTGACGGGTGCTAGTCTGGTCCCTCAACAGCGTGCATGTGATGGGAAGTGACTAGAATGTAAGAAAAGAAGAAATGTGAGAGTGAGAAAGATAAACACGGTCTTCTCTCTAGCAATTGTACATTATAAATGTGGATCCATTTACAGTGCATATAAGTTCACTGTAGTATTTCATTTTTGCTTTTTTTTTTTTGGTTGAAATGTTAAAAAAAGCCATAACACAGTCCAGACATTCAGTCTGAACAGTGGATGTAAAGATCATGTTTCCACATGTTGCATCAGCTCAGTCTTCTGTTAATTACCCGGGTTAGAGTGTGTTAGCATGGGTTAACAAAGTCAATATGGCAGCATTAAAAAAAAGCCTGATCTCCGGTAGGGTCTGAACTGAGGTCTGCAGAGTAACAACCACCTGGGTTTTAAACCAATCTCCATTTTCCCATTACGCATAATTACCCTGCTTTAACCCTTTCTACCTAACTCACGATTAATCTTTCCTGATCGTTTCTCTTTACGGATTCACAGACCACATCGTACGACATCAAACGGCACGGCGAAGGGTCACATCACGCAGGATTTACTGTACGGCTTTTCCTGTCCGATCAAAAGATTTGAGTGACAGATAAAAGAGAGGAGTTCTCTTCCTGTCTGGGATGAAAGCACTTCCCTATCTCTGTAAAGTCAATAGCGCCTGCCAGAGTAACAGGAGAATACGTTCACATCATCAGGCCATGGAGAGAGAGGAGCCTGGGAAGCACATGTGCATATGGATTTAGGGAAAGCACAGATTCATTCCATCTCTATTTTTATTAGATATTCATTTCCTGGTTTCAGCTATTGAGAGAAAAAATCCAACCAGTTTTTGTAGCCAGTGTCTCGTTCACAGGCTCCAAAACAGTCATCTATATAGGGCAGTTGTAGCCTGGTGGTTAAGGTACTGGACTAGTAATTAAAAGGTCGCTGGTTCAAGCCCCACCACTGCTAAATAATAATAATAATAATAGGTTACATTTACATAGCACCTTTCACAAACCAAGGACACTTTACATCAACAAAAACAAAAAAAAAGGTTGTCATTGCTGGGCCCCTGAGCAAGGCTCTTAACCCTTAATTGCTTAAACAGTATACTGTCACAGTGTACTGTCGGTAGTTACTGGTTACACAAGGTTTATCAGATCACAAGGTTATATCGAACACATTCATGGACAATTTAGTGTCTCCAATTCACCTCACTTGCACGTCTTTGGACTGTGGGAGGAAACCGGAGCACCCGGAGGAAACCCACGCGGACACAGGGAGAACATGCAAACCACACAGAAAGGACCCGGACCGCCCCACCTGGGGATCGAACCCAGGACCTTCTTGCTGTGAGGCTACAGTGCTACCCACCGAGCCACCATGCTGCCCCAAAGGCATCTGCTGAATGCCAAAAATGTAAATGTCATCTCTGGATAAATACATTAAACAGTTTATTAAGTGCACATAGCATTGGCACTAAACATTTCAACTTTGCAGAATGATTTAAGGATTGTGCGGGATCAGCTTACCCAGCGCACTTCGTCCTTGATGCTGATTTTAATGAATGGTTTTGAATTTCCCTCTAAATTCCTCTTCCTTCTCTGAGAAATCCAGTGCTCTGACCCCTGCCCAGGCCTGAAGCTCTCACTGCTTCTCTGTTATTGAGAGGCTTCAATGCTCATTGCTTTAGGGCGAAGTTAAAGGTTTGCTTTCGACATGTGGTGAGACGTTTGTAATGACATTTCTAATTGTTCTGTCTGTAACGCCCCTTCATAAACAATTACGACCAGTGTGTCTTTTGATCATGGTTAGTCTTGATTGATAGAGGTCACAGCAGGTCATGTTGAGGAGGATTTCCCAGTACTGTATCTTTAACACACCCCCATGCAGAGCATGTCTTACTTATCTGGTTGAAAGGACTGTCCTCTGGTTAATTGAAGCCACAAGGATGAGTAAAAGGGGCCTAATGAAATTAAACACAGGGTAGTCCCTTGGGATTTTGGGACACTTAACAACAATAAACCAAATTGCAAATGTAATAAACATAATTTAAGCATCGGAGAAAGTGTAGAGTATTTGACATCTTTAGAATAAATGAGTATTAAGTATATTGGGGTCATTTACAAGAGCTTTAAGTGAAGTGACGTCCCATAAACATTAATTAATAATTAATTCATTAGTTATAATTAAGATCGTATTTAACACACACACGTACACTCACGTACACTCACTCTACAATGACTGTCCATTTTATCAGCTCCACTTACCATATAGAAGCACTTTTTCCACCAACCAAAAATATCCAGCCAACGGGCAGCGTCCTGATGAAGGTCTAGAAGATGACCAACTCAAACAGCAACAATAGATGAGCGATCGTCTCTGACTTTACATCTACAAGGTGGACCAACTAGGTAGGAGTGTCTAATAGAGTGGACAGTGAGTAGACACGGTATTTAAAAACTCCAGCAGCACTGCTGTGTCTGATCCACTCATACCAGCACAACACACACTAACACACCACCACCATGTCAGTGTCACTGCAGTGCTGAGAATGATCCACCACCTAACTAATACCTGCTCTGTAGTGGTCCTGTGGGGGTCCTGACCATTGAAGAACAGGGTGAAAGCAGGCTAAAAAGGTATGTAGAGAAACAGATGGACTACAGTCAGTAATTGTAGAGCTACAAAGTGCTTATATATGGTAGGAGGAGCTGATAAAATAGACAGCGAGTGTAGAAACAAGGAGGTGGTTTGAGGATGTTATGGCTGATCAGTGTCTATACATATACAGTATATATCAGTGGCGGCTGTTGGTCTTTCAAAGAGGGGAAGCTCATTGTTGACTTACATCATAAAATTTGTCAATTTATTTATACATAAATTCTGCCCTCCATTCCTTTTCAAGAAAATGACTTGAAATGGGTCGCAGTTTGTCTTTCGACTTCACTCGCAAAATCCGCAATGGGACTGAAGCTCCCAGTGATTAAGTGAAGGTGTAGATCTCAAAATAGCTGTCAATCAAAACGGGATTCAGCCTTTCGACTGATCCTCCAATCATCTTGCAGAAGCTCAGCGTCCAGACCCGCCCACAGCTCCATTCACCCCCAGAGACGCTCAGCGTCCGGGGGCAGGACCAAATCGTGGCATTTATCCAATGACCGGCGAGTTTCGAAGCAATGAAAAAAACCCGTTCCATGCAGCCCCATAGAAGTAAATAGACGCTCAGCTTCTGCGGGCAAATGCATCGACGCTACGGGAAAGTATGAGAAGTTCAAGTCAGTCGATTTGTGATAAGTAGCTGATTCTGAACGAACTCGTCTTCGAGATGAACGTGTTCTAACGCATTTGTGGTCAATGAAATGTTAACACAACTGTACATATTTGACCATTTCATTTTTGATATTTTAGGGGAAGCTGAGCTTCCCTTGCAGTCTTAGAGAAATCACCACTGATATATATATGGTCTAATTTTCAATTTTAATGCATTCTGAGTGAGGGTTGTTGAGAGTGAGAGAACATTTGCATCACAGAACAACTACAATAAAGCACACATGAATCCAGACAGCTATACATGATGCAATTAATCAACTGACCCCCTGTCATGCTTTCTGTCGCATAGACCATATGAACACTAGGGAAATGCTGCCCTGCTGTAATGTTTCACACTATCGTTCCTTTAAAGCAACTAAAGATCATCTACAATAACTGTCCCAGCAGGGTGCTGCTGCTTCTGGCTGTTTATGTGTTACCCAGCAAACACTGGGGCTGATTTAGTTCAGACAAACAGAAGCATGTGATAATCACGAACATCTTTCAAAGGAAAAAGAGTGAATGTTTAGAGGGTCAACACACACACACACACACACACACACACAGAACACCAGCAGCACAGAAGTAACTTGGTATAAATAAGGGTCTGGTACGTACCCACACTCACATACATGCCATTTCGGCCTTAATTGTCTGAGTGCTGAGGTTGTTGACATCATGCACCTTGTTTATCTGGACTCAGTCTAGCGGCACTGTATTTGGCTGTGGCTTTTATTATGGCCAGTCTAAACCTTCAGTGTGAATAAACTCACACTCACAGAGTAGGAAGTGAGATGAGATGGTATGTGGTCTGGCACAGAAAGAGAATAATCCAGACTTCCAAACCTCCAGTGCCTGCTACTTCCATTAGTGTTATCTGTTCATTTATGTATGGTGTCATTTACAGTGCTTGTGTGTGTGTGTGTGTGTGTGTGTCTGCAGAACTGTGGGAGCTGAACAGGACATGGGTGTTCCTCGCTGCAGAGGGGAGTTTGCAGCACTACACTATGCTGCTGGATGAGACTCAAGAGAGGCTGATTATTGGAGGAAAAGACATGCTGTACTCTTTAAATCTGGACAGAGTCAATGCACCTCACAGAGAGGTGTGTGTTAGTGTGTGTGTTTGATTGGGGGGGGGGGGTGTTTGTCCAGCACCCACTCTACCAGCTCCCAGCCCATTAAGATTATAAAAATGACCAGGTTGCCAGGTCTTTCCTGAGTAAAGCTGTCACATTCTTAGAGTTGATTTGTGCCACCTGTTTGGAACAAGCACCTAATTCCAGAAGTAGTCTCCAAGAAGTATAAAAAATGGAATGTAAAAAATTTGGTCAGCTTATTATTTAATTTATTTGTCAATTTATATGTCATATTTAAAGTGACGTCAAAGGTTTAAATGCAAGAATTTTTATTTAAATGAATTAAATATTTATTCATTTATTTAATTCAAAAAAAGAAAAAAATAAAGAATTAAAATAAAATGCACTTTCAGACAGCAAAAATATCCATGCAGCTACTAAATATAACTCAAATTTATTAGGTGGTAGAGGACTTTCTATAATGTCACTTATTTGTAGCATGACCGTTCTAATTTTTTTTTTGTTATGATTAAGTAAAGCCAAGGAATATAATAATAATAATAAGATAAAATTTGACCTGGAGCTTTGATAATACTGTACGTCTTACCTTTGCTAGAAATAAATAATTAATAATAAATGTGTGGGACATTTAACAATAAAATAATACAACACAGACAAATCAGATCAGCTTTTATATTCATCTTTTATATCTGTTTAATGTGGTTTGTTCTTAATGTTTCATAGTTATTTAACATACTGCCACATAATGCTGATACTTTCTGCAGCAGGGTGACTGGGTGACTAAGTATAAGAGGAAAAACACTCAGACTAAAAGGCACATTCACGTTTGATATAAACACATGAATTGCTAATTATGATGTTTTCCTCCAAACGTCGGACATAGTTTCCATGCTTTTGCACAAGGCTGTTTGTTCAGTTTGGGTTAGGAGAGCACAGACAGAGCCGCTGTGTGTACCTGCTAATGAACCTCCCGCTCTTTGAAACTATACAGCCACTTTACTGTTTCCGTCTTTCATTCAATGTAATAAGCAACAAACGTTCTGTACGCTGTTTACAGTGTGATCATTCACCTGAATTATGTTGACGAGAAATCATCAGTCGTCTCTCTGTGTATTAGATTTACTGGCCGAGTTCTGAGGAGCAGGTGGAGGACTGCCTCATGCAGGGCAGAGAGAAGGTACGTACTGTGTAAAGTTTCATAGCTTTCAGTTTAAACTGCTTGATATTATTAAGTATGTTTAAGTATGTTTCTTGTCTTTTTTAGCCGGAGTGCGCTAACTACATCAAGCTAATACAGCCGAATAATGGCACTCACCTGTTAGCATGTGGAACCGGAGCATTTAGCCCAGTTTGTGCCTACATCAGAGTTGGACATGGACCAGAGGTACACCAGCTTCTCTACTCTGTTACTAAACTGACGTCATATTCACATCAAAACCTTTCTACTTTTCTCTTTTAGGGCAGTTGTAGTCTAGCGGTTAAGGTACTGGACTAGTAATCGAAAGGTTGCTGGTTCAAGTCCCACCACTGCCAGGTTGTCACTGTTGGGTCCTTGTGCAAGGCCCTTAACCCTCAATTGCTTACACTGTATGCTGTCACAGTACTGTAAGTCGCTTTGGACAAAAGCATCTATAATAGTTAAATTTAGTTACTCATTGGTATGGGACTCACAGAACTGTAAAAAATAAAAGAAGACAAGTTTAGGATGCACTATATGGCCAAAAGTATGTGGACACTTGAACAAAGAGATTGTTAGACATTCTATTCTAAATCCATGGGCAGTTGGGAAAGCTTTCTACAGTTTGTGCCCATTCAGTCTAAATGATGTTCCAGTTCATCTCAAAAGTCTAGTCTTTCTGCAAACCACTGACATTCTTCCACTTTGGACTTACTCATCAAATCATATCTGGACGAATCTCTTTTAATGAGAAACGGCACAGTTATGCTGGGACAGGAAAGAGCATCCCCAAACTGCTGCCACAAAGTCTAACTACTATGTGATATTGTATATCGAAAATGACCTGTGTGCAGTTCGCACCATCAGAGTTGCCAGGTCTTGCCTGAGTAAAGCTGTCACATTCTTAGAGCTGATTTGGACCACCTGTTAGCAACTGGTTTGGCTTTTCAGCTGATCTCACTAATGAGGAGTGTGTCTACATACTTTCGGCCACATGATACATACAGGACTCATCCCAACTCATTTTATAATGTCTTTTTAATCCTACTATCCTTAAACAATTAATGTTTGTGTGCAAGTGGGAAAAACCTAATTTGTTTCATAAGGCTGACAAATTTGAAATGTGAAGTCACACGTCTGGTATCCACATCTGTCCCACATATTCGGTTTAATATGTCTTCGGAATGGGTCAAATTTAATATAGAACAATATTATGTTCACATTACAGCAAATTGGACCTGAATGCTACAAACATGAGATTTAACCCTTTGTCATTCTTTAAACAAATGTACATTGCTAGCTTTTATTTTTTTACAACTTGACATTTGAAAATGTTGACATGCTTTATAAACATCTGCTCTTAGTCCTTTTTAAATGTTTTTTTATTACCACAATAAATACCAAGCAGCAAACACATATCAGATTAGTACCTAGCCAGTGAGACTGAAGTTGGTTAATACTGTAAATATTTTGCATACCTTCTTTATTTCCGGAACCACAGCTAGATTTGGGATGTTTAAATACTTTGACTGAAACAGTGAGTAATCATGAGGGCAGATCCTTTTTTACGCCTCTATGGTTAGAGTCCAAGAATCTTGGCATTGTTGGCTTAGTTAACGTGACTGATGCGGTGCTTTAAGACTGAAGTGTTGGCGACAAAAGGAAGCAGATGGTCATAATGGTTGTCAACACTTGACCACAGAACCGTTCCATGGTGTGACTGAAACAGATGGGTGTAGCTGAAAGTAGAGCGATGGTCAATAAAACGCACTGGCTTTGGAATTTAGTCTCTGGTGTTCATTAACAAGCACATGCATTGGAACGAACCTGTTTTGCTCGGAATGGTTGTGACATGGTGACTCACGAGTCCTGCAGGCTTCCAATATTTAATGCATCAGAAAGCACTGCTTTTTATTCTCTTGTGTTAAAATGATTGGTTAAGGTACTAGACTAGTAAGCAGAAGATCTCTGGTTCAAGTGGTACCACTGCCAGGTTGCCACTGTTGGGTTCTTCAGCCAGACCTCTATCCCTTAACGGCTTGGATGTAAAAGGCAAGGACTGATCCAACCCAGACTTAATGTGGGAAACCACAAATCCCTGAAATTTTTATACTAAATTTCAGCATTTTATACTTCCTATGAACATCGGTACTGGCATCACATTAGTTACAAGACACCAACATTTTAATCCAGCATAGTACAGAAGATACGACATGTAGACTCTTCACACATACAGCTGGCTCTCGTGTGGTTTGTTTAGGCCTCAGTGATGGGACATTTTATCATCCTCACTCGGCTCAAATCCATGACTAAACAGTCAGGAACCAAAAACAAACAGTCTCATCCTCTCCGGAGAGCCCCGGCTAAATTACAGAGTATCTAATCACAGGGGCTGGAGGCTTATTTGAGGGAGAAGTAATGTTTGGAAGAAACATGAAAGAGTTAGGGGGTAAAACAGATTTTTTTTCATGCGTTGGAGACCTCTGGCTGCACTGACCACTTTTACACAGTCATTGTATTGTGTTTTGTCTCTCCACCCACTGTGTTTAAACCTGTGTGGTTAGAACCCAGTCTTGTTTAGGGAATGTCATGCCCACATGTTCTATATTACAATAACCGCAGCTAGAAGCAGTGCTACTGTGGGATACAAAGTCTTCTTGCAGTCAGTTGTACAAATCTCATTCAAGTTTATGTAAGATCCTTTTTTTTTATTCTTTATTCTGTATTTTTGTAGTCATACAGTATGTCATAAAATCAAGTCATATGACACATAACTGCAATATTTAGTATAAAAAATGAAGACCAGCTTTTGTTGTACAGTTTCATAAGTTCTAGGTATTAACCAGCTAAGTGTGAGGCACAAACTCCAAAGTATTTTATATTTTGGTAATTATGTATTGGTACTTACCATCATGTTACATTTACATTTTCAGCATTTAGCAGACGCTTTTATTCAAAGCGACTTACACAATGAGCTGAACACGTTGAGCAATTGAGTGTTAAGGGCCTTGCTCGGGGACCCAACAGTGGCAACTCGGTGGTGGCGGGGCTTGAACCGGCAACCTTCTGTTTACAGTACCTTCACCACTAAGCTATCACTGGCCCACGTTTGTACATCACACTTACCTGTGAAACATTTCAGTGAAATTAAAGATATAATAACACGCTAGCACACCAGAGCTGGGATTTCAAATACATCATATCGAATCTCAGCTCTGCCATCTGGCTTGGCTGGTCGGCTATATAAACAACGATTGGCTGTTGTTCACAGGGTGGGAGCTGCACAGGTATTCCTCATAACTGGTGCAATTACGACCTCTGCTGGCTGATTAATGTCGCCTGCACAGAGTTGGGGAATAATGCTGATCAGGGTGTGGCGCTCTGTGCACAAAGCTGATCTGCATATGAACTCGCCTCGTGCAGGTGAAAAAGATGCAGTCGGTAATGCACACGTGTCGGAGGGGGCGTGTGTCAATTGCAAAGCTCATCAGTCAGCAGTGGAGGGTTGTATCTGTAGAGGTGAAGCGTAACGCAATCAGGGTAATTGGATACGACTAGATTAGGGGAGAAAATTCGGGGAAAAAATTGGAGAAAAAGAGGAAAAAAAGATATGATAAGACAAGATGTTCTTTTATTATCCCACAGTGGGAAATTTGCAACGTTACAGCAGCTTACAAGAATATAGAGATATAAAAGTGTTTATATTAAAAAAATTGAAACTAAATTGTGGACCTCACTATATACTTTCTGTTTTTTACAACCCTAAAACTAAGGCGAAGGTTTGCAAGCTCATTGCTTTAGGGGGAAGTCGCCAGTTTGCCTTTTGGTTCGTGGGTTTGTGGAGAGGGGCCGGAGATCAGAGTGAGGTTAATTAGAGGAGGCAGGTTTCAGCGGGGCACCTTATAACCCCCGTACTTAGCTGTGGGGCGAGTGGTGAATTCTTCAGGCCAGGGAAAAACTTTTGCGATACGGACAAGTGTAGTACTGGAGGATAATGATCTCCCACCTCAGAACTTTCAAAACCAGATGGATATAAACACACACACATTCATGAACGTCGAATCCACTAACATGAGCTCACAATCACGCATGGACAGGCAGAGGTTCACTGGGACACGGTGTGATATGGTGCAGATGTGCAGGTGATGACAAGGGGAACTGATCCAACGGCAGACACAGAGCAGAGACAGGAAGAGGAAAACCTACAAAGTCTGAATACTGAGTGAAATGCATGCACACACACATAATGCTTGTCATAGTGCATCATTCTTATTTGTTTCTGCTCCAACTAGACTAGTGAGCGCAAGGCAGGAACACACCCCGGACAAGGCACCAATCACATGAATGCAAGTAGCCAGTCATATTGAAGAGATCTGAGTACCTGGGGTGGTAAACTGGATTGGATGTAGTGATGCATCATGTTCTGTATTGCAGTGGTCCCCAACCACCGGGTCATTTATTACCGGGCTGCACAGAAAGAATAAATAATTAGAGATCGCTACATCAGCAATGAAAACACTGCTTCCATTTCCAACACACGGGTGTTTATCATCTCATATCACCCCCAGGTGGGAGCAGTGTCTCGTTGCAGCAAAAAAAGCTCAATTGTGAGAAATATTGTTATTCCATTTTGAATCCCCCCCCCCCCAGCCGGTACATAAAATTTTATTTTATATGAAACCGGTCCGTGGTGCAAAAAAGGTTCTGTATTGAAAAAAGGCAAAAAAGGCGCTGCTGTATTGCACATGTAAATTTGAAAGAAACTACTAGTCAAGTTAAATGTTCTAGAATAGTAATCAGATGATCAGATCAAATTAATTAGTCTTAGAGTGACCCAAACCCTGAGATTAAAGCACACATGCACTCATCCTCTTGTATATGTGGTAAATACGGCTCATCTGACCATATCACTTTTTTGCTACCACCAACAATGATCACTATTTAAAGCAGTAAGGGTGCATTCACATGAGAAGCGCAGATTGTGTCATTATTTCCTATGGAGTGTGGCAGTGCTGCTTAGGCTGCCACTGCACTTCCCGAAGCGGCGCATACCCGCGCACTTTTGCTGCATTGGGTTCGTGATTTTTGTGCTTGCCGCGCCACTCAAAGTTCACCAGATTGAACATTTCAAAGCACTTCCAATGAGACGAACTGTTTGATATGTTGCAGCAAAAGCGACTTAACAAGAACAAAGCTTAACGTGACTTACTGCACTAAAACAACAACAGAGGAATTTAGTTAGTATAGAGAACTTATGAGCAGTAATAATTAAGAGGTTTAGTGCTCCTGTGTTGTTCTTTTAGTACATTAAACCACATTAAGCTTTTTTAAACGATAAGCATTTTAGACTCTCAGAAAAGCCGATTCTTACAATTTCTCAGAACCTTGAGCTGTAACACAAGTTTAAAAGTGAAACAGTGAGGAAAATCCAGAAAACACAGAAACATGTGCCGGTTATTCCACACAAATGCAGATTTGTGTTGTGGAACACTTTGATGACGTTTCACCACACCGCTCAAGCCAAGCACTGAGCAAAGCGGCGATTTGTGCGCAGGCTAGCGATTTTACCGCTTCTCATGTGAATGCGCCCTAATGCTCCAGAACTGACCTGTATGTGCAAAAGACTTGCAAATACTCCACACAAAAACAATTCATGCTAGGTCTCTTAGAAACTACTTACATTTAAAAATTCAGACCACTCATATTTCAAGAAAACACAGTTTACATTTTAAACTAAAAAAAACCTTTATTTCAATGAAAATATTTTAACAAAGATGTTCTTAATTGTGGGGCATCACATGTAATTAAAGAAAACGTGAATAAAGTAAAGTGAAGGCTGTTATAGGGGAGGGGGATTAACAAAAAAGGGGGTCAACCTCATATTAATGCGAATGGTTCCAGAATAAGATGTCCAAAAAGAAATGAAAGATGTCTATAGATTTTTGGCTATCCATTGTAAATGTGCATGTGTTATTGACATTAAACGTTAAGGACGTACAGTCATCCATCCACCCATCCATCCAGCTGCAGCCCTCACTCATATAGACCATCTCTATCCTGACATTCCTATTCCTTTAACTACAGACCATATGCCCGGCAAATGTGAACCATGTGTGTGTGTGCGTGTGTGTGCGTGTGTGTGTGTGTAAACATCAGTGACTCAATGAGGGCTGAATTATTTTCCACCTATAGAATACCGGTAGCTCTGATGTTTCTGAAGCATGTGATTGTCATTTCCTTGATTTCTCTTCTCTGTCTACAGTTCTGTTAATCACACCACACACATTATTGTATGTTTTAACATATGCTGAACTGTAGATGGAAACATTTACAAATATTTGTTTCAACCCTCAGTTGAGTCATGTTTACGCATCTCATTTAAAAGGCTTCTATACTATAGTTTTGGGACTGTTGGATAGCTGATGGCTGACGGTGAGGCAGCAGGCTTTACAATACCATACGTTTATAGGATACCATGAATTAATAATAAAGCCGCTGCTTTAAATTGGCAACACTACAGCTTGACTGAAGGTTGTTGCTGATCTCATTGACAGAAAAAAGTAAATGCTTCTTTCCTGCCCGGGTACCTCAAAACTGATGGTAAGTCTAATATCCAAGGGCAGGGTATTCCACAACTTAGGCCCTTCCGTTTCCGCTTCGTCCTATGGACAACTAAAAGCCCCTGACTGGAGGACCTCCAAGCCTTGGCACCGGAATACGACACTAAAATGTCAGAAATATATACTGGTCCATCACCATACACTGCCTGGAATGTTAAAACCAAGATTTTGAACTGAACCCTAAAAGCAACAGGCAACCAGTGCAACGATGCCAGTATCGGGGTAATATGCTCCCGTCTTTTAGTCCTAGTGAGTACTCGGGCGGCTGCATTTTGGACCAATTGCAGCCGTATTGTACTGTCTGTACCTGTTTACAGTATCATCTGTGTTCCAGCGGGTTCTAATTCATGGCTGACCTGATGCTTCAAGGTTTCTGAATCTGACCATCCAAACAAATTTACTTTCAGCATTTCTTTCTGTCCTTGATAGTGACACCACTGATCCATGTACTTTTCAGTGCTGTCAAACTAGCTCTATTATATTGATATGGGCACTCTAAATGGCATTATGAAACTTAATAATTATAATAATTAATATTAATAAGTATGTAACACACTACCCTTTAGCTGGCAATTCAAACACACTTATTGCTAACAGTTGACTAAACTCCAAATAAAATCTGATCTAAAGCACATTACATGCTCTTAACATTTGGCGAGGGCCCCCCTTTTTGTCCCAGCGTGAGTGTGTCCCTGTGCAAAAGCCAGGTCCATAACGTAATGATTCAGTAAATTGGGTGTTAAGGAAGCCCTGATGATGAACAGAGCCGAACGAACATCGAACACCACTGAACACATTTGAGATTAAATAGATCATCTGTTTTCATTTGTTTAGATGATTTGATCGTGAGCCAGGTCATCCGTTCTCATCAATCATCAGCCCGACCTCTGCTGACTGAACGTGCACAAATGTTCAAAGAAACACATAGATCTCATGGAAATCACTACCAGAAGAGTGTAGACTGTTACAGCGACAAAGAGAGTTCCACTCTTGTTAAGTATTACTTTTTGAAAAGTATGTCCTACAAGCTTACAGTCAGGTGTTCACATACTTTTGGTCATATTGTGTATTTCTATTACATACAAAAGGCAAAAACTGGGCACTGTAAAAGGGTATGTGTGAGCCTGTGTGTGTGTGTGTGTGTGTGTGTGTGCGTGCGTGTGTGTGTGTGTTCATTTTCCTATGAAATTCTAATTTCACAGTCCAGTTGTTCACCTGGATATTTCCCTCCAGATTACTGAAAATGAAGTGTCTATGCGAGCAAGTAAGTGTGTGTGTGTGTGTGTGTGTGATGAATTGATAGTGTAATACATGCTGATAGTGACAGTGTGGATAGATTAGGACGTGACATTGGCTGTTCTACAGTGCTGACCGGCTGCTTGATGCCCCGCTGTCTGTGATGTCCCGCCAGTCCTGCCCTCAAACTGTTGATAGAAACGACTCATGGCCCTTTGCCACAAACCACATCAGACCAAAGCCAATCAGATAAACACAGAACACAACATTTTTGGCTTATTGGTGAAGGGATTTGTTTCACAGAAGTATGTTCCTTCAAACATTTATGAAAGGGTTGTGTTTCAATACATCAACATGTCTGAATTTAAAGAGAAATCTTAAAGAGACATTTTAAATACTAGATAAAGTTGGGTAAAGACAAAACTTAGTATTGTCAAAAATATATACACTGATCAGTCATAACATTAAAACCACCTCCTTGTTTCTACACTCACTGTCCATTTTATCAGCTCCACTTACAATATAGAAGCACTTTGTAGTTCTACAATTACTGACTGTAGTCCATCTATTTCTCTACATGCTTTGTTAGCCCCCTTTAATGCTGTTCTTCAATGGTCAGGACCCCCACAGGACCACCACAGAGCAGGTATTATTTAGGTGGTGGATCATTCTCAGCACTGCAGTGACACTGACATGGTGGTGGTGTGTTAGTGTGTGTTGTGCTGGTATGAGTGGATAAGACACAGCAGCGCTGCTGGAGTTTTTAAACACTTCACTGTCACTGCTGGACTGAGAATAGTCCACCAACCAAAAATATCCAGCCAACAGCACCCCGTGGGCCTGTGACCACTGATGAAGGTCTAGAAGATGATCAACTCAAACAGCAGAAATAGATGAGCGATCATCTCTGACTTTACATCTACAAGGTGGACCAACTAGGTAGGAGTGTCTAATAGAGTGGACAGTGAGTGGACACGGTATTTAAAAACTCCAGCATTGCTGCTGTGTTTTATCCACTAATACCAGCACAACACACACTAACACACCACCACAATGTCAATGTCACTGCAGTGCTGAGAATGATCCACCACCCAGATAATACCTGCTCTGTGGTGGTCCTGACCATTGAAGAACAGGGTGAAAGCAGGCTAAAAAAGTATGTAGAGAAACAGATGGACTACAGTCAGTAATTGTAGAACTACAAAGTGCTTCTATATGGTAAGTGGAGCTGATAACATAAGCAGTGAGTGTAGAAACAAGGAGGTGGTTTTAATTTTATGGCTGATTGGTGTATATATATATATATACACACCGATACACTTTCTGTTCTAACAATAGCTAAATATGACGTGTACGACTAAACAAACATTCTTAAGAACCTATTTATTTATTAATTCAATCATTAATTAATATAATATGTGTATTTCAGCAAGAGGGAGTGTTTCAGTTGGAGTCCGAGCATATAGAGAGCGGCAGAGGAAGATCCCCCTTCCATCCAAACAGCCCCACATCCTCAACTGTGTCCAGTAAGCACTTCATAACACATTTTCTTTTCACTCTTGCATGTTATTGGGAATATAGGGAGTAAAACAGTGGTCTGGGGGCACTTCAGGTAGATCTGGGTGCAGACTGTACAGACCATGTGTTGAAGTAATCTATTTCCTGAGCCAGGCTTTGAGTAAGACGATTGGTTTACTCACCGCAGCGTCAGTAGGAAGGAATGTAACAGGATCGAATAAAACAGAATAAAGTTTTGATATATGGTGCAAACAAGATGTGTTTACAACTCCAAAATAATAGATTAAATTATTTTTGAGGGGCTATAAAAGTAGGTTCTACACAACAACACAGAAATTAGGGTTCCTGATTCAGTCCTGGTGCTCATTAAAGATGTTTTGATGCATCTGTAATTGTACATGAGGTATACTAGGAGGCTTATGCCAGAATATGTTCAGTTTTATTCCTTAGTCATTATTTGTGTGTATCCTGGGGACCTGGGTTTAAGCTTCACTTTCAGTCAGTGTCAGTGCGTGTTTCACCTGATTTCCAGGTGTCTGTGTGGGAAAATGTTAAAAGTGCACATCCAGCTCATGGTTTAAAAGATAAATCTGTGTAAAAACAAAGATGCGATGAAATCATCTTTTCCCATGTGAGCCAAAATCCATTATGGGTCCAGATTTGAGTAGTTTAGCCAAGTCTGAAAACACCCTAAAATAAAATCTCTAACATCCCAGGATACTTTAGAAACTCAGGAACATTTTTTTCGATGTCAGGGGCTCTCTTTAGGATTTTTTTAAATGATGTTTCAATGCGGGATCAAGGATTTTAGCTTTTGCTTAGAGGCAGATATATTTGGGACACATTTGCTTTCACACCAGTGCTGCTTGTTGTGGGAACGTATTTTGTGCATGCTACTCATGCCATGCCACTTGTGACAAGCGGATGAAATACATTCAGAGTGTGAAATTCTGATTCATGCGTGTGTCCCCACAGCTGTGCCACTTGTTACACACAGCTGGTTTAAAAAGCTAGGTTAGTGTTAATATCATGTTCATGCAAAATGCAAGAGGAACAGTAAGTGGGACTTTATCTTGGCATGTTTTTTAAATGTATTTATTACACTGGTTCCAGCGGTGCTGTAAAATAAAAACCAGCAGCCCTTTAGAAATGATGTGTATCATGTGTGTTTATTTGTAGTAACTGCTTTAACTGATTAGGCCTGTGGTTGGTGAGCCTATCCAGGAAATAGTGGTTGAATATATCCTGGATATAGTGCCAAGAATTTGAGGAAATTGTTCTCGAAACCCCGGAAATTATTCACAGTAATGCATATAATTAAAATAAGGTTTGAAATCTTAGCGAAGAAGTTCCTGAATTTTAATAAAATACGAATTTAGATTATAGTGTTGTAAATTACACTATATATAGAGCAGGGGTGTCAAACTCATTTTTACCGAGGGCCACCTGCATTATGGTGGTCCTCAAAGGGCCGACTGTAACGTATCCTGCTGTGATTGCAGTCGCCTTTTAAGTCTTGGACAATTTGTTGTTTTTCTTGGAGGCTAAATTCTGTGTTTGGTGCCAAATTTATACTGTATATTTATAATGTATATCTACATTTCTATTGTACTCCTTTACCACAGACACGGCCTCATAACAAGAGACGCACCGCTTTTTCTTCTTGAAGCACAAACTTGTTTTCACTTTCCCTCCTTTCATTAGATTCTCTTCCTTCTGCTACAATTTTCTCTTCTTGAACATTTTGGGATTATTTGTAAATATTTCTCCACATCACTTGTTGGAAAACCGCCTTAGTTAAACGCTGATGTGGAAACACTGCCATCTAGTGGCGGGATGCGGTCACTTTGCAGGTCACAAAATCGGCATACATTGTGGGAGATGCAGTTTATGTACGATTTTACAGTGAATTTTAAGACAATCATACGTCTCTTAAGCTCTCGCTGGATTTGGCCCGCGGGCCTTCAGTTTGACACGTGATATAGAGAGTGTAACAAAGCAGAAGCAAAGAGACCCAGGACTAGATGTACCATCATGATGGAAATGTAAAAATCTTTAAACTTCTTTAAATTGAAAAATAGAAATAAATATAATTTTAGTTTAAATTTTATAGTGTTTTAAAGTATGATACACTAACAACTATATTATAATACATGCATCACTTCCAACCCTAATAAATGCTCAAAATATTCAGAATATTTTCAGAACATTGGTAAACCATCACTGTTGTTTTGGAGCCAACTTGGAATAGTTTTACGGCTGTGGAGTAGCTGAGAACTTTAGAACCTTAGTGGAACAGGTCACACTCCATGTGAAATAGTTTAGAATAGTTGAAGAACCTTGGTTATGAAACCTTGGCAGGATATTCTGAATAGTTTTAGTATCTTAATGGAATAGAACTATTTTGGAAGCTTGGTGAAGTAGTTCAGAACCGTTCCATAATGTGCACATTATTTTTGAATGGTTATTAGGTTTGAATGGTTGGTAAATGAAATCTTGGAGGAACAGCTCCAGCTCCAACTAGTCATGGTACCTTCGTAAATTGGTTTAGAATAGTTCTGGAACATGTTAAAACAGCTTTAAAATGTTTTAAAATTCAGATTCTTGGTAGAATGGTTTTAAATGGTTGGGGAACCAGAGTAGATCCGCTCAGAATAGTTTGGGGTTATTAATGTACTGTGATAGTTCAGGGAAGTTTCAGAACTGTAGCTGAATAGTTCAGAATAGTTCCAGAATGTCAGTGGAAACAAATGTTAAAATGCATATCTTGTTACGCTTAAACTCTCTCTCTTGTTTTCTCTCTCTGAGATAGACTGTGCTGTATTGATCTATTTATCTCCTCTCAGTATGCACACGCTCTGGCCTTACAATGGGCGCTGTGTGTTTTTGGAGCCTGAGGCAGTCAGTGTGAAAGCTGTTCAGCTATTTAGCATTTCTACTCTCCTCAGTTCACACATAAGCACTTAAATCCATCAGCTCCCTCAGCCAGAGCTCACGGCTTAACATAAAGGACTGGTGTTGGCAGCGGCATTATGGTGGTTGTGTGTGTGTGTGTGTGTGTGTGTGTGTGTGCGTGTGTGTGTGTGTTTAGTCGAGGGTGGTCAGGGGGTGTGAATAATTAAGCAGCTCTCTTCTGCTCACTCAGTTGTCCAAAAGCACTTTGAGGAACTGTTAATTTTCATTCCATCTGCTGCACTTTGACTATCAATATCCTAATGCTGCTAATTTGGATGCCAACATGATGCTGCAATTTCCATTCTAATGCGGTAGCTTAGTAGATTGTCAAAAGTATATGGACACAACTTAATTCTCTTCATTCTTGAGTTCAGGTGTTTCAGCAGCACACATTGTTTAAAAGTGTTGAAAGTAAATTATATTAAATAAATATCGGTTCCAGTGTGGCTGTAGTAAAAAGTCAATTGATAGGTATGGTGTGGATGAACACCAGTGACCTGTACAGAGATGAATTGGAATGTCTAATACATGCCAGACCTTCTCGTTTATCTAAATGGACACAAATTTCCACAAACCTCCGTGGAAAGCCTTCACAGATGAATGGAGGCTGGTGTAGGCACAAAAGGCAAAGCTCTTGCTCATGGTTCTGAGTTAGGATGTTTAACAAGCTTATGGTAAAGTGTCCACATACTTTTGACCATATACATCCAAAGAAAGCAGAAGGGAAAAAGAAAAAGGAAATTATGTTCTCTAGGTGCCACCTTGTGGCAGATTACAGAATTACAGTAGTGGACTGTGGAAGAGTAAAATATGAACGTGGACATGACCAACAGTTTGGGGAATGATGTATTTTCGTGTTTTGTGGTCGAACAGGACATCAGCTGTTTGTTGGACTTTACACTGATTACTGGGAGAACGATGCAGCTCTGTATCGACTGGGCAGCAACAGCTACACCAGGACTGAGGTTGGAGACAGACAACAACTGAATGGTGAGAAAAAGTACTCGAAAAAAGAGCCACTAATCTGTTAATGCACCCGTATTCCTTCACACACACACACACACACACGTTTTTATCAATTCACAAGTACTTAGTCACTTACGGTTTGCACCCCCTCCCCTTCCCCCTTCAAGTACCTAATTCAATTTAATAATCCAAAAATTAATTCAATTGCATGAACTGATTCTGCAGTAAAGGTTTTGCTATTATTTTTTATTTAATGCTATTTCGTAGGTTCATCTGCTTTGAGAAGCCAAGGGAGCGTCTTAAAAGTGCATGAAGCCAAGTTGCAGTAATTACCTAGTGGCAGAATAGTTCTGAATAGTTTAGTCTATTTCCTCAGCTGCTCCCGTTAGGGGTCGCCAGCGGATCGTGATCCGCATGATTGATTTGGCACAGATTTTACGCCGGATGCCCTTCCTGACACGACCCTCCCTATTTATCCGGGCTTGGGACCGGCACTACAATATACTGGTTTATGCATCCTAGCGGCCAGGTACCTATAGAAGAATTCAGTGTCTCCAATTAGCCTGGCTGTGTGTTTTTGACTGGGAGAAAACCGGAGCACCCGGAGGAAACCCACGCAGACACAGGGAGAACATGCAAACTCTGCACAGAAAAGACCCGGACCGCCCCACCTGGGGATCGAACCCGGGACCTTCTTGCTGTGAGGCGACAGTGCTACCCACTTAGCCACTGTACCGCCCAGTTTTGAATAGTTTAGTATCTTAGTATAATAGAACTATTTTGGAAGCTTGCCAAAGTAGTTTAGAACCATTCCAAAATGTACACATTGTACACATGGTTTAAAATTATTTTATAATGATTATAGGATTTTGGAGGAACAGCTCCATCTAGTCATGGTACGGTCGTGAAATAGTTTAGAATACTGTAGTTCTGGAATCTGTTAAAACAGATTTGAAAAGCCAAGGGAGCATCTAAAAAGTGCTTGAAGCCAAGTTGTAGTAATTACCTAGTGTCATGTACTGTTCCCTACTGTATTAACTCCTACAGTAAGACTGTACTTCTCCTATACTAGACATGACATTTTGGACAACCAGTATGAACCGTTTCTTTTGAAATGCATAAGAAAGCCATTAAAAGGATGTAGTATTTTAAGTTATTATGGTTAAAAAAGACTACAGTAGGGGAGGTTTTACCATCTTAGAATATTACACATAATGTTACGCTGACCAATAGCAGTTCTCTGTATAAGATTTGCACACAGACACTTTTAAAACAAGAATAAATGCCACATGAACATCAACATTAGTGAACAGTTGTAACGTTTGAGTTTGGAGTGGGCACTGGTGCCACGCTGTGAGCTTGTTTAATGCCTATATATAGTGTCTTTATTTCTTTTTTCCACACAAAAGCTACAAGCTGTTGCTAAACCCATTTTAACTGGTCTCGTAGTTGTTATTCCTTTACCACTTAAAACATGGAAATATGGTAAACTTCCTTGACACTAAACTTATTGAAAAAAAACTTAAAACCGGTTTACAAATTTTATTGCGTGAGCGTGTGTGTGTGTGTGTGTGTGTGTGTGTGTGTTGTGTGTGTTCTCACTACAGAGGGACATTGTTAATGTCAAAGGATAAAGCAGCATGGTCCTCACCTGTAGGGGGGCTCCTGTAGTCTGAACCCCCTGGAGTTTTCCATTAATCACTGAGAGAATCTGAAAAACATGTGTGACAGGGTTCATCCATCTCTGCCCGGCCTGTCTCAAACGCACCCATCAGACTTATGACACATGGTCAAACACAATAAAAGCCAGTCCTACTGAGCCTGTCATACACTGATCCCAAACACAGATCCTATAGCACCATGGAAACCACTTATGTATGTGTACATGAGTGATTGGGTGTATGGTGTGTGTATGTATAGTCCAGTGGTTCAGGAATTGGACTAGTATTCGGACATACCCTACCGCTTATGGGTTGCCATTGTTGGGCCAATAAGCAGGGATATAAACACTTAACTGTTTGGATGGTACTGTGTCAAAAATGTAAAGTCTCTTTGGATAAGTGTCCACTAAATGCCATAAATGTATGTAAATATTCTAACATGTTAAGTGAGTACTAAGTGTTTTAGGGCTGAGCTGTTAAGCATTTGGTATTTTGCAACTATCCTGTAAAGTAAGATTTCGATTAACACCACTGCTCCTTTTTTGCTGATGTTTATAATTTACATACATTTCTATGACTATTCTAAAAACCTATCAGAACACGTACAGCTATTTGTTCTTGTGATGTTAGCCATTTTTAATGTCTGTTTTACTGTGGTCACCACCAGCATATTTTTAAGTAACAGGACTCTTATTTTATTATTTATAAAATTTGTTTTGTTGTTTCTTTGTTGTTTTAGAGCCCAAATTTGTGGGGTCGGTGGTGATCCCTGATAATGACGATCCTTCAGATGATAAAGTCTACTTCTTCTTCACTGAGAAGGTGTCCAACATAGAGACGGGAAATAAAGCCGTCTACAGCAGGGTGGCCCGAGTGTGTGCTGTACGTATCATATATGTGATGATGATTACATTTTAAACACACACAAACCATCGTCCTTAGACAAAAAGAAACAATGCATGTTAAAAAGTTTAACTAATCAAGATCAGATCTTACACACAGATATACACAAGGTACACGTTTTGTAATTAATGTAATTAATCCATGTGTGAATGTTCTTAATCTGTGCATTAGACAACAGTAAACTAAACACAGTGAGAGGAGTAAAGGTTCATACTAACTACAAATTATTGTTCCTATACTTTGTAATCATTGTTTCCCTATATTTTTTATATTTCTGTGAGGTGAAATGTTTACTTTTGTTACTTAATTGTTTAGAAATGTTTATTATACTTAGACATTTCATGTACAGTACTAAGCCATTTTATGTAGCTTCAGCTTTTATTTTTGTAGCTTTATTGTTTAGGTGAATTAATGAATCCCTAAATTTAGAGAGAAATACATAATAAAGTGTATTATTCAATTTTATTTTGGTGTCGAGACAAAAGTTATAGTGCTATCAGCCAGTCAGGCATAGACATGATTGGCTAATTACAGGGGTAAGAAGGCCGAAACAGCCTAGCTGTTAGGCAGTGCACTTGTCAGTGTGCTCTCAGTGCTGGTCCCAAGCCTGAATAAAACAAGGAGGGTTGTGTCAAAAAGGGCATCTAGTGTGAAAACTTAAAAACTGTGCCAAGTTAGGACCAGATCCTGGTAGCATCCATGTTGTTTATCATGTAGCCTCAATGTTGTTTAAAAACATTAAATGTTAAAATGCTTGTTTAACCAGTTAAATGTCATTTTTTCTGTTATTTTCTAGAATGACCAGGGTGGTCAGAGGATGTTGGTGAACAAGTGGAGCTCATTTCTAAAGGCTCGGTTGATATGCTCAGTTGCAGGGCCCAATGGCATCGACACCCACTTTGATGAGCTGGGTAAAAAAAACACCATCAGACATAAATAAACCATTCCATAGCAGAGCACCACCCTTACACATTTCACAGTTTATTTACATGATTGGATTTTACCCTGGGGCAGGCCCTCCTGATTCCTAATTAGTAATTATAATTGATTTACACTGGTGACTTCTTTGTATTCATATAAAGAGAGCTAGTATGTATAGATCAGGTCATTAGGTCTCAAGATCATATGTACACAAATTACATAAAGTACTGGAACTGGAAAGTCATAAAGAAAACCCCTCTATGCTGAGAAATAGTCAGAAGTGATTGTCACTGTCCATAGTCAAGTGAGCTTTACACTGCCATGGGCTTAGAAGCTACTGTGAAGACAAAAAGCCCTCCGAATTATGATTTTGTGTTATTTTGCTGCAAGTTTAACTGGTAAGTTGAAGAAAGTAAGCAGAATGAAACATTACACGTATGTATTTGAACCTAATATCCCAGAATCTCACACGTGCCTTGACAAGCAGCCCACAGGCTGGAAAATCCCAGCACCCGAGCCTTTAAAATATGACATTTTTATGGGATTCATTATACGCTGATCAACCAATGGCAATTACATTGTAAATATCAGCGAACATTTGGAAAATTCACAGAGTCTGTCTATACGAAAAGCTAGATTATAATCAAAGGGAACTTGTGTCTACATGATCGGATTTATAAAAGACAAAGGAGCCTCATCGGCATGCACAGAGCGAACTGATGAATAATAATGGATGTTACACGGTGGTGAACACTCCAGATCCAGCCTGAAAATGCAGCTGTAGTATAGAAGACTCCCTTTATATCAGTTTTATTAGAAAGGAAGGAATGTTAATTGGTAATGACTTAACAGTGCATTGTAAATCTGAATAGAAGCCAAAACTCATCTATTAGTTGGAATAAGTGCCCAGTAATAGTAATAATTCCAGAAGAAATAAAGACAAAAAATCAGTAGGATTCCATAATTAAAGTATGGTTAGATACAGTGTAAAGCAATATGGTTACACACAATGTAACTCTGTAGGATTAAATGCAATGTAATGTGGTAGTTTGCCTTTTTCATTAAATAATAGAGTTAATTGTATTTGTTTATTAAAATGAGGAAATAGGCTATTTATGTTTGTGTCACAAAGTCTACATTTTCACAATATAGGACCAAAGTGGTTTTATAAGTATCAGGGCACTGAAGAATTTTTCATATCGCACACCCTGTTGCACCGTCCCACCCACATCAGCATAATTCCTCATTTTTGCTAATAAAAGTCAATTTGTTGCAATGCAGTCGTATTCCTCTTCTGTCCTCACATTCCTGTTCATGTGTCTATCCACAGAGGATGTGTTTGTGCTAAAGAAGAAAGATGATAAGAATCCTGAGATTTTTGGCCTATTCAGCACAACCAGGTATGAGAAGAACAATAATCAATAATTATGTGTAAACACTGTGTGAAACAGGTTAAAGTAATACATCAGATTATCAGACAGATTATTAGACTAATCTCTGGATTACTGATTATAACAGCACAATAGCATACAAGCTCTGAGTGGTCATGTATGTACAAATAAAAAAATCACACTTGACACTGTTGAAGTTTGTTATGTGAACTTTCAGAGATTTTTGTTTAAGCCCAGTAAATGTGTTGATAATTTTGTATGTGCATTTGCTTATATATACATACAGTGTATCACAAAAGTGAGTACACCCCTCACATTTCTGCAGATATTTAAGTATATCTTTTCATGGGACAACACTGACAAAATGACACTGTGTGCAGCTTATATAACAGTGTAAATTTATTCTTCCCTCAAAATAACTCAATATACAGCCATTAATGTCTAAACAGCCGGCAACAAAAGTGAGTACACCCCTAAGAGACTACACCCCTAAATGTCCAAATTGAGCACTGCTTGTCATTTTCCCTCCAAAATGTCATGTGATTTGTTAGTGTTACTAGGTCTCAGGTGTGCATAGGGAGCAGGTGTGTTCAATTTAGTAGTACAGCTCTCAAACTCTCTCATACTGGTCACTGAAAGTTCCAACATGGCACCTCATGGCAAAAAACTCTCTGAGGATCTTAAAAGACGAATTGTTGTGCTACATGAAGATGGCCAAGGCTACAAGAAGATTGCCAACACCCTGAAACTGAGCTGCAGCACAGTGGCCAAGATCATCCAGCGTTTTAAAAGAGCAGGGTCCACTCAAAACAGACCTCGCGTTGGTTGTCCAAAGAAGCTGAGTGCACGTGCTCAGCATCACATCCAACTGCTGTCTTTGAAAGATAGGCGCAGGAGTGCTGTCAGCATTGCTGCAGAGATTGAAAAGGTGGGGGGTCAGCCTGTCAGTGCTCAGACCATACGCCGCACACTACATCAAATTGGTCTGCATGGCTATCACCCCAGAAGGAAGCCTCTTCTGAAGTCTCTACACAAAAAAGCCCGCAAACAGTTTGCTGAAGACATGTCAACAAAGGACATGGATTACTGGAACCATGTCCTATGGTCTGATGAGACCAAGATTAATTTATTTGGTTCAGATGGTCTCAAGCATGTGTGGCGGCAATCAGGTGAGGAGTACAAAGATAAGTGTGTCATGCCTACAGTCAAGCATGGTGGTGGGAATGCCATGGTCTGGGGCTGCATGAGTGCAGCAGGTGTTGGGGAGTTACATTTCATTGAGGGACACATGAACTCCAATATGTACTGTGAAATACTGAGCAGAGCATGATCCCCTCCCTCCGGAAACTGGGTCGCAGGGCAGTGTTCCAGCATGATAATGACCCCAAACACACCTCTAAGACGACCACTGCTTTATTGAAGAGGCTGAGGGTAAAGGTGATGGACTGGCCAAGCATGTCTCCAGACCTAAACCCAATAGAACATCTTTGGGGCATCCTCAAGCGGAAGGTGGAGGAGCGCAAAGTCTCGAATATCCGCCAGCTCCGTGATGTCGTCATGGAGGAGTGGAAAAGCATTCCAGTGGCAACCTGTGAAGCTCTGGTAAACTCCATGCCCAGGAGAGTTAAGGCAGTTCTGGGAAATAATGGTGGCCACACAAAATATTGACACTTCAGGAACTTTCACTAAGGGGTGTACTCACTTTTGTTGCCGGTGGTTTAGACATTAATGGCTGTATATTGAGTTATTTTGAGGGAAGAATAAATTTACACTGTTATATAAGCTGCACACAGACTACTTTTCATTGTGTCAAAGTGTCATTTTGTCAGTGTTGTCCCATGAAAAGATATACTTAAATATCTGCAGAAATGTGAGGGGTGTACTCACTTTTGTGATACACTGTATATATAATCAGAAATATTCCAAACTTAACAATAAATAATGCAAGCTGGTTTATGCTTGTAAATGCTACTGCTTTCTCTTAAAAATAATAGACAACCATTGCAAAAGTTCATTTCAGTTTTCTGATTTTAATAGTCGTCATCTGCACGTTACACTGTTTATTAGTTCATTATTAAAATGGAAAGCCGGAGCATTAACAAAGGCAAATTTTATTCGTCTGTCTCTGAGGGTTAATAAATTCAGTAGCATGGGCGCCCAGGTGGCGCAGTGGGATATTCCGCAAGCACACCAGCACCGAGATTCTGAACTCCTCGGTCCGAAACTCGGTGTTGCCACCGGTCGGCTGGGCGCCATCTGGCGGGCATAATTGGCAGGGACTGCAGCAGGTACTAATTGGCCACCGTATCTGCAGGGTGGGGGCCGGACTATGTGTGGGTGTCTTCATACGCTGTGTAAGGACCCTGATTGGTGGAAGAGACGCCTGTGCAGAATGCAGGGGCGAGAAGAGCAGGGCTGTGCATGTTTCAGAAGAGGCGTGTACAGCGACGTGCTCTCCTCGGATGCAATCTGGTATCTCTCAGCAGCGGAAGACAAAATTGAGTGCGCTAAATCGGGAGTAAAATGGGAAGAAAATGCATAAAAAAAAAAAATTCAGTAGCATAAAGGTTCTAAAAGGGCATGTCTCATGTACCACTTTTTAAAACCAGATTTCTTGCTGTTTCCCCAGCGCTGTGTTTAAAGGTTATGCAGTGTGTGTGTATAACATGGAGGAGATCCGAGCAGCGTTTAATGGACCGTTTGCGCATCGAGAACATACCGACCACCACTGGAGTGTGTACGAAGGAAAAGTTCCCTACCCTCGCCCGGGATCTGTAAGTCACATAAAGTTCACATAAAAAATCCAATAACTAAAGGTTTTAGGGAAGTCAACCACTACATTCATCTATAGACAACATTTATTACAATCAGTTTGTTTCAGAAAGATGTCGAGGCTTTTGTATATTATATTTTGTCCCCTGTCAGAGGCCTGTGCAGGTTCATAAATGTTTATTTTAAAGTTCTTTTGATTTTAAATGTGAAACATATGCTCTTGCTTTCTTTACCTTGAAGGAATATTTCTGTGGATTAAACTCAATTTTGGGAGGCTGTGACATTTAATCTGTTTTTTTTAAACCAGTCAGGTATTTGGTCCTGTGATGGTGCATGAAACTTTCTGACCTTTATGTTCACAGTTTTCAGCTTCTGCTTTATGGTGTTGGGTTTATTATATATACTTGTTTTAAAGGTTAGTCAGATACAGGCCGTATTTCACTATTACAAAGCCGCCACCCAAGCATAGCTAAAGCATCGACATAACTTTCCTAGGACTGGTACTACAGTTTATCACATTCCAGCAGCATCTAATTCATAACAGATTGATCATTTTTATAGTGATTCTCTGATTACATCTGACACTGTAGATACATTTTTGCTGAGATTTTTTTCTTTTGATCTTGGCAGAAGTTCCAGATGTATTCATACACAGTGTAAGCAGAACTTGGTTGACCCACAACGTTCCCTGATATTCTACAATATTTTATACAATGAAATTATTCATTTCAGTTGCTGTTTGCATAATTTTAGAAAACCCAGAACCAAACTTGAAGTGGATGAAAGTGGACCAGTATCTTGCCTGAAGCCAGCATGCATTATTCTGCTCATGCTCTTTACATTAATAAGCCAGTGATACGTTTCGTCTCTAACAGCAGACCTGTCTCCTTCTCTTCCTCTCAGTGTGCAAGTAAGATCAATGGGGGGCAGTTCTCCAGTTCTAAAAGCTATCCAGATGAGGTTCTACGCTTCGTACGTTCCCATCCCCTCATGTACCAGCCGGTACAGCCGGTTCACAAGCGGCCCATTCTGCTGGACACAGATGGAAAACGCAGACTCACTGAGATCGCTGTGGACAGAGTGGAGGCTGAGGATGGACATTATAACGTCCTGTTTATTGGGACAGGTACTGTAATCGTATATACAGTGCTTCTGCAGTTATAAGTTATATTTTTTACATAATGTTTAACTAGCGATTGTTCTGTTTAGATGATTCTGTCGTATTGAAATTGATCACCATCTTTAATAAAGAGACCAACACAATAGAAGAGGTTCTTTTAGAGGAACTTCAAGTTTTCAAGGTAAATAAGCCACACTGAAGATACAGTGTATCACAAAAGTGAGTACACCCCTCACAATTCTGCAGATATTTAAGTATATCTTTTCATGGGACAACACTGACAAAATGACACTTTGACACAATGAAAAGTAGTCTGTGTGCAGCTTATATAACAGTGTAAATTTATTCTTCCCTCAAAATAACTCAATATACAGCCATTAATGTCTAAACCACCGGCAACAAAAGTGAGTACACCCCTAAGAGACTACACCCCTAAATGTCCAAATTGAGCACTGCTTGTCATTTTCCCTCCAAAATGTCACGTGATTTGTTAGTGTTACTAGGTCTCAGGTGTGCATAGGGAGCAGGTGTGTTCAATTTAGTAGTACAGCTCTCACACTCTCTCATACTGGTCACTGAAAGTTCCAACATGGCACCTCATGGCAAAGAACTCTCTGAGGATCTTAAAAGACGAATTGTTGCGCTACATGAAGATGGCCAAGGCTACAAGAAGATTGCCAACACCCTGAAACTGAGCTGCAGCACAGTGGCCAAGATCATCCAGCGTTTCAAAAGAGCAGGGTCCACTCAGAACAGAGCTCGCGTTGGTCGTCCAAAGAAGCTGAGTGCACGTGCTCAGCGTCACATCCAACTGCTGTCTTTGAAAGATAGGCGCAGGAGTGCTGTCAGCATTGCTGCAGAGATTGAAAAGGTGGGGGGTCAGCCTGTCAGTGCTCAGACCATACGCCGCACACTACATCAAATTGGTCTGCATGGCTGTCACCCCAGAAGGAAGCCTCTTCTGAAGTCTCTACACAAGAAAGCCCGCAAACAGTTTGCTGAAGACATGTCAACAAAGGACATGGATTACTGGAACCATGTCCTATGGTCTGATGAGACCAAGATTAATTTGTTTGGTTCAGATGGTCTCAAGCATGTGTGGCGGCAATCAGGTGAGGAGTACAAAGATAAGTGTGTCATGCCTACAGTCAAGCATGGTGGTGGGAATGCCATGGTCTGGGGCTGCATGAGTGCAGCAGGTGTTGGGGAGTTACATTTAATTGAGGGACACATGAACTCCAATATGTACTGTGAAATACTGAAGCAGAGCATGATCCCCTCCCTCCGGAAACTGGGTCGCAGGGCAGTGTTCCAGCATGATAATGACCCCAAACACACCTCTAAGACGACCACTGCTTTATTGAAGAGGCTGAGGGTAAAGGTGATGGACTGGCCAAGCATGTCGCCAGACCTAAACCCAATAGAACATCTTTGGGGCATCCTCAAGCGGAAGGTGGAGGAGCGCAAAGTCTCAAATATCCGCCAGCTCCGTGATGTCGTCATGGAGGAGTGGAAAAGCATTCCAGTGGCAACCTGTGAAGCTCTGGTAAACTCCATGCCCAGGAGAGTTAAGGCAGTTCTGGGAAATAATGGTGGCCACACAAAATATTGACACTTCAGGAACTTTCACTAAGGGGTGTACTCACTTTTGTTGCCGGTGGTTTAGACATTAATGGCTGTATATTGAGTTATTTTGAGGGAAGAATAAATTTACACTGTTATATAAGCTGCACACAGACTACTTTTCATTGTGTCAAAGTGTCATTTTGTCAGTGTTGTCCCATGAAAAGATATACTTAAATATCTGCAGAAATGTGAGGGGTGTACTCACTTTTGTGATACACTGTACATGTTACTTTCTGTTCATGTGTTCCAGTATTTATAAACTCATGTTTTATTCTCTTTATAGGTTCCAGTACCCATTACAGAAATCATTATCTCAACTAAAAGAGTAAGAATTCATTTTATTTTATTTTATTTTTTAATCAGAGAACACTGTCATGTTGGACTAGGATAATCTTTGCTTGCCACTAGATGATGATAAAGAGCAGACAGATACAGTACATTCATGAACATGCTTTAAAGATGGGTAATATTGTACAATGGTTGGGTAAATATTATTGCTGTCTCAACAACTACAACATGTAAATAGAAATCGATTTGTATTTTCACATACCTCTCAGTAATGTAAACCCAACCTTGTCAGTTCATAATTTTTATTTATTTATTTATATATTTATTTTGTAACGTGTGTGTGTGGTGGTGGTGGGGGTGTAGTTTAGGTCTAAAAGTGTTTTCGGGTGTCCTTGGAAATTCATTTGGACCAAAACTGGCAGTGCAGACATAGTAAAAAAATAAAAATAATAATTGTAATAATAATGTCACGTTACAAAACATTACATCTGTTTGTCTTGTAATAAAATGTATTAAAGTATTAGTGGAGCCTATTTAAAGTCTCCCAACAGAGATACCAAAAAATAGGGTGTCTTATTAAAAGCATCTGAATAGAAGGGGTTTTTCTTTCTAGCAATGTAAAATAATAATATTAAATTATAGAAAGCATATAGTTGCAGTTATTGCTGTTAAAAATGTAGCAACCAGTAATTGTAGAGAGGTTCAGTGGATGCTGAAGAACTTATTTCACTTATAATCTTACATTTATAAAAAAAAAACCTTTTACAAGGTTCCTTTTTTAAATCAAAATCATTCATTGTAACTTTTTAAGTATTAACAGAGACAGATACATATACTTTTATCTGTTTTATAGTTTACTAGTTTGCATTTGTATCACTGTTTTATTAGAGGACATGGAATTAACTGCAGTTTGTTTGTACTATCACAGCAACAGCTGTATGTGGGCTCAGAACTGGGCGTGACTCAGGTAAAAGTGCACCAGTGTGGACTGTACGGTTCAGCCTGTGCTGACTGCTGTCTGGCCAGAGACCCGTACTGCGCCTGGGACGGGCACACCTGCTCCAGATACTACCCTGCAGGAATTTACACCAAGAGGTACACGCCTACATATTCAAACACAGACTATAGGGTGCAGTTTTATCCCAAACAGGCAGAATATATAATATAAATATACATTTTTTAGTTAAGGAAAAGTTTCAGATTTTTGATGTGAGAATTTCAAGCTAGGAGTTTTGTTATTGTTGCTATTTTTGGTTACTTCCTGCTGCTGCTGACATCTCACATCTCCCACTCATCACCTTCTGTCTTACAGTTTTAAAAACCTGTCATGTTATTGAATGTGCAGTATTTAATGACTAGACAAGTCTGGACAAGTCTGTGTGTGTGTCCCTGTCATTGCTTAGCTTATCGGATGCTTTGTGTCGGTGTTTTCCTAATCCAGTGTTGTCAGGTCTTTGCACAACTGTCACTTTAAATCTGTTAGCACGTTATGCTAACACTTCCCACACAAGCTAATGCTCATTACACGTTCATTCTGCATGTACGACCAGACATGAAAATCAAGTATAATTAGAATGAAGGAGCAGTCAGAGCAATCACAGGCGGGATGATGGCAGAACGGATTAGTTACTCTCAATTGAATTCTGTCTGAGAGAAAACATCAGCAGGGAAGTGACAGATTAGCTTCCATTTGTTTTTCTAGACACCTTTTCCCTTTATTTCTTCTTTTGTTCATTTAGCAAGTCTTTCCTTTGAAGTGATCTAATACCATTTAGCTTCAGTTTATTCCTGATCACTAGTCTAAGTAAAATCATGAGAGTCGTAGTGAACCTTTGCACGTCTATATTTCTATTTACTCTGTTTAAGTAAACTTTGGGTAATCCAATATTGACATAAACATGTTGCCCCTATTTTATTTCACAAATACACTATTTGAATTATTTCACCAAGGTTTCATAACTATTATTCACTGTTAACCAAGATTCTAGGTTTGAATCTCAGTGGTGGTGTGCTAGTGTAATAGAACACTGCACTAGAAGCAAATATAAACAAATGTAAATATACTCTATATGTAACGAATGGGCTAACTTGACAAGAGGGGCAGACACACACACAGAGATGTTAACAAAATGTTTAATAATAACAAAAGACACAAAACAGGGGTACGTAAACCCTACGCTAAGGCTAAACATGAATCTAGACTAACACAAGACATGAACAAGACTAAGGAAGACTTCTAATCAAAAGCAAGAGCAAGAACCAAAATCATGAAGAGCAAATGAGTCAAAATCATGACATGACAACAATCAAAAATTCAAAGATGTCAAAAGATGTCAAACCAAAAAAGCCTCCATCTAATGATCCACAGCTGCTCACTTAAATACCTTAAGCATTCCACCTGTGAGGAGCAGCTGTGGATCATTGACTACAGTCCAATCAGAATAGAGGAGGTGTAGGCTTGACAACCTAAACAAACCACCTCCAACATGTGCTCCTGGAGAGAGGGGAAACATGGCTCCAGGAGCACTTCGTGACACTATATAGAAGAACAGAATTCTTACTGCTTTTTTGACTCTTCCTCTCTTTGTATCCAGACGCTTTAGAAGACAGGATGTCCGTCATGGCAATGCAGTTCAGCAATGTAACGGTCTCCAGCTAAATGGTAAATAAAAATGGTGCTTGATTGGTTTGGGAGCCTGAAGCTGGATATGCTTAATAGAACTGAGAAAAACATCTGCATCTAAATCATCATACAGCTTATACTGTTTATTTGTAAGACACTGAAGAAGATGAATATTATATTCTTTAATATTACATACAGAAAGTTATAATACAGCAAGTCAGAGTTTAGAATTTTTATAAACATGGTCTAAAATCTCTAACAATTATATTAAATAAAATGTGTATGTGTGGCTGTTTCAGAGGCACAGAGCATCACAGAGCAGTTAGTGTACGGTGTGGAGAAGAACAGCACTTTGCTTGAGTGCAGACCACGGTCCCTCCAGGCTCTGCTCACATGGTACTTGCTAAAAGAAGCAGATATGGAAGAGGTACGTCAACACACACACACACACAATCATGCACATTATTTAAATGACAACCTCAGAATGGTTACAGAATGGTTTCCAGGTCATTTGATAGAAGCTTAAATGATGTGGAAAACACTTGGCTAACATGCTTTAATACTGTTAGCTTATTGTTACTTAAGACCAGACCAGAGATCACCAAATAATAAATCACAATTCAGATCATATAAATGTAATTATAAATATAAACATACACAAAGATATGTTGAAAAATAAAAAGGGTGAAAATTATTCAGTCATCACAACATTAGTGTTTTGGTAAACATTTATTAAAAGTGTTTTATTAAAGCCACTGTTTGCAGTTAAATATCGGAGACTTCTATGATAAGAAATAATTCGCTTTTTGTAGCAATGTTTTAAAAAAATACTTTACTTTAGTATATAACACATCTTTACATATATACACGATCAGGCATAACATTATGACCACCCCCCTGATGGTCTGTGAAAATGCAGCCTCACACGCAACAAACTGTGATGCACTGTGTATCCTGACACCTTTCTATCAGGACCAGCAATAACTTCTTCAGCAATTTGAGCTACAGTAGCTCGTCTGTTGGATCAGAGCACACGGGCCAGCCTTTGCTTCCCATGTGCATCAATGAGCCTTGGCCGCCCATGACCCTGTCGCAGGTTTACCACTGTTCTTTATTTGGCCCTCGTCAAACTCGCACAAATCCTCACGCTCGTCCATTTTTCCTGCTTCTAACATCAACTTTGAGGATAAAATGTTCACTTGCTGCCTAATGTATCCCCCCCACTAACAGGGGCCGTGATGAAGAGATAATCAGTGTTATTCACTTCACCTACAGGGGTCATAATGTTATGCCTGGTATATATATATATATATATATATATATATATATATATATATATATATATATATATATATATATATATATATATATATATACTTGTGTTTCTCATTACATACATATTTGTATAATGCTTCAAATATTTGCAGGTGAATTGTTTATATTATATACCCTTTAATTACACATTTATATTTATACATTTAGAAAACTCACACACTTCTCATTGTTATAATCCCAAACCTTAATAGTACTCCTCCTTAAAATTTTTTATAATTAATGTGGCTAAACAATAAGAACACACTTTATCTGGACACATCTGTGGTGTTTTTCTTAAGACTTTGGTTAGAGACCACTGTGCCTTCCTAAAGGGTTTATTTAAACCGTCCTTATTAATATGAACACAGAGAATTCAATTCACCAGCTACAGACATTTATCATCAATGACAACGCCATTATGTAATCTTCTACATCACCAAATTAATAATCTTTGCTGTTGTGACTACAGTCTTGACCCAACATTAGCTTAGTTCTGTTACATTACAAACACATATTATCCTAGATTTGTTCACATATGGATCAAACCAACACACACTGTCCTTCTGTCTTTCTTTCAGGTAAAAGGTGATGATCACGTCATCCATACTCCACATGGCCTTTTGTTTTTACGGACAAAGAAGTCTGATGCCGGTGTGTACCTGTGCCAGTCGGTGGAGCATGGCTTCGTTCAGACTATAGTGAGGGTCACTCTGGAGGTGCTGGACGAGGAGAGGGTGGAGAGCCTCTTCCACCGGGGAGAATATGACGAGAGCGATGGGCAGCATCGACTTTCTCCTTGCCCCTTCCCGAGCCTACCGTCCGCATCTTCCTCCACCAGGCTTTGGTATAAAGACTTCATGCAGCTGATCGGCTACAGTAATGTCCAGCGGGTGGAGCAGTACTGTGAAAGGGTGTGGTGCGCATCCGACAAGAAGCGAAAGAAGTTCAAAAACATGTCTCAGAAATGGCGGTTCTCTCAAGGGAATGAGCGGCGTGGAAAAGCTCGGGCACCAAGACACACACGGGACCACCGAAGATCAGAATGAAATGTACAAAAAATATACAAGACCCTGAACTGAATACACAGACCATGGGGTTGCTCCTACACACTCAGAACATATTTAGACTCATTTTGCCCCTTTTTGCTGTAATATAAAGTGTTTAACCAAGGAGGTTTTGTTTGAATTTTAGTAATATGGCTTTTTTTTCTAAACACTAAATTACAATGTAGATGGATTTTTTTCCACTTAAAACTGTTTAGAAATCTAGGAATATACCTGTGTGTGTGGGGATCTGCTCTTCGCTGTTTGGTGGACAGTAGAGAAGTATTAATGTATATTTGTAACTTTGTGCTTAGTGGTAAAGTTAGTCTTGAATTTCTGAATGCCGAGCACTCCCTTCATCAACTGACTGATGCTGCAGTTACATACAGTCAAAGTCAAAGATTTACGTGCATTTCTAAGAAGCATGTACCCTATCATACCAGTTTTTGGATTGCTTCAACTGTTCTTTTTCTGTGACTGAATTATTGTAAATATTAGGAAGGTGGTCATAATGTTATGCCTGATCGGTGTAAATAAGGCTAGTTCCCAAGGTCTGGGAAAAAATGTCACATTATGGATAAAGAAACTGTTTCTGAATTATCAGAAGTAATTCCAAAAAACATCAAATGGATAGGTATGCTGTGGTGCATCATGAGTGACAATGTCTACAGTCAAGTGAGCTTTACATCACTATGAGCAAAGAAGCTGCCAGGCAAAATAGAAGCCCATAATCCAAAATCATCATCTTAAAGCTTAAAATGAACTCAAACTGTAGTTTGTGGCTAATCACATGGGTGCACCAATACTAACACTATTTATATAGGCACAGGGAAGTCACCAGGTGTAATCAATCATAATCACTGACATTTTTTACACCATGAATTTAACAATCCTAGTTGTTTTATGTATTTTTGACCCAGCATTTCATTGACAGTTTGAGTATCAATGATTCAGTCACAGAACATATACAGTTTAGTGTTAGTAAGATTTTGACTTTATCTGTTTACTTTAACATAACAGCATTGCTCAGAATGCTGTTTAGGTGTACAGAATGCAGTCAAAGGTTTGTAGACAGCAGTTTATAACACCCTTGACCATATGCATAAACTTAAAAATGATCTTCCACCTTTGCTGCTATTCCTGCCTCCATTCTTCCTAAATGGCTTTTTACTTAAACCTGGAACAAGACTGTAAAACATCAGGTCCTCTCACCAATGATTGTGCTATATGCCTCATTTTATACACTGGAGCATCGTGATGTTCAAAAAGTAGTGATTATAAAATCCAAAGTCATAATTGCCAAACATTAATCATTGTTGCTATTTTTGCTTTTACATGAAACTTTAAATCTCTATGATAGTCAACTGTAGTGTTCTTCTGGACTCTTGTGTCAGCTTCATTCAAGGTTTGGCATTGTGCACGGTGATGTTAGGCTTGTGTGTGGTGGCTCAGCCTTTAAAACCCAGTCCATCAAACGGTTCCTGCGCTGCTAATGCCTCTAGAACAATCAGTATTAAAAGCTACATATTAATTTACATTTAGACATTTGGCAGGCATGTTTTCTAAAGTAACTTAAAATTAGGGGCTTCTCAGGGGAGGATTAGTTGCAGCATTGTGGTGGGGGCTTGACTCCTTAACTTTCTGATTAATAGTTTAGAACTTCATCCTTAACCCACCAGACATCACACGGCAGCACTACACTGGTCAGTATGAACTGTACTACTGTCAGTGTACGTCTTTTGAGATTGTACAACTGCATGCCTAATTCTATGTGCCTGTTAACTAAACACATTGTACTAAACACAGCCAACCTGCTTTTAAAATAGGCGTTCATATACCTTTGATCATATAGTATATTCATAACTGTCATAATGCAGTGCTTCCATTTGCAACGATGTGAGCTATCTTAAGAAGCTACAGAATAAGTTTTGTGCATAACAGCCCAGACTAATCTGGGATTTCAGTACAATTGCTTCCTTAAATAAGAGGACTCATTTCTTTGTTTGAGGTAGGTGTTAAATTGCGAATTCTCTGCGCACAACGACCAGCATAGTTTCTGCACATACTTAAATATTTATCTTTTTTTTTTATATATATTAAATTATTTTACTTGGTGTTTGGTTTAGTGGTGTAGATGTCTACTTAGTTGAAACTATAAATATGTTACTATTTGTGCTTAGTGTTGATAGATTTTCAGATCACTGGTGTGTAATCACCATTCATTTCTACAATCTAGATATCATTAAATAACACCAATCTACGTGTCTCATGCAAAGTTTGCAAACATTTTGCTTAGGTTTTCATGTATGATATAAGGATGTCAATACTAATGTAAATGTACTGTATTGTATAATTTAAACGGTGTATACCAGCATTAAGAAAACTGCTTTTTTAATGTAGACTACTGTAATAAATTCTATAAACCTCATGCAACATGTCATCACATTTAGGCTGGTCCTTGCTTATTTCACTCATGGTGCATCAAAGCTCCAGGGTCCTAGGTCTGATCCAGCTCATATTCCCGTCGTGTCCTTGTGTGTTTTTTTCTCAGGACCCTGTTTATATCTCACCTCTAAAAAAGAGAACATTATGGCTCAGTTGGTTGGCTACTTATAATTTAATGTAGGTTCAATTGAGGTACAGTAAATAAATGGGTGTGCGTGTCGTGCAAAAGAGTGTATTCTTACATTGCAACCAGTATTTCAGTGAGAGCCTCAGGACCCAAAATGACACTAAAAAGAATTGGGTGGTTTTGGATGAATTAAGTTAAATGACTGGCTGCATGGGCGGCACAATGGCTCGGTGAGTAGCACTGTCGCCTCACAGCAAGAAGGTTCTGGGTTCGATCTCCAGGCGGGGCAGTCCGGGTCCTTTCTGTGCGGAGTTTGCATGTTCTCCCCGTGTCCTCCCACAGTCCAAAAACATGTCCAAAAACATGCAGTCATGTTAATTGGAGACACTGAATTGCCCTATAGTTGAATCAGTATGTGTGTGTGTGTGTGTGTGTGTGTGTGACTGGCGCCCCGTCCAGGGTGTTACTGTGTGCCTTACGCCCATTGAAAAGCTGGGATAGGCTCCAGCAGATTAGATTGGGATTAATTGAGTTTATACACACAAAGCAATATGTGTGGCTGAACACCTGAACTCAATAATTAGGAAGCATGTCTACATACTTTGGACCATATAGTGTACTTCAAATAATTGAACCAAGAAAACTATATAGTTATTTTTAGCTCATATCACATAAAGAGAAGAAGGGGTGATGGGTGACATGAGAGAAAATGAGAAGCCTTTATCTGCCCCATTTCTCCACGGTGAAGACTCTGGTTCTTGGCAGGTAAAATGGTTTATATGGTTTCCAAGTTTGTTTATTATCTGTTTCCCCTTTTTTTGCACTTCTTTCCAGGTATGGCCACTTGCTGATTCACTACAAGTGTGTAAAGATGGATCCATGTCTAAAAATGACTGATAGAGCTTTGTAAAGCATTGCAAGGTCGCCTACAAGGCTGTACATCTGTTCAATACTCCAGGATTGTAGGAATAAAATATTAATGTGTCTAGTTTCTAGTTAAGTCTTTTTAGTTTTGTGTTAACTGGCAATTATCCAAATTATTTTATTAAGAAAACTGTGCACAATTCATCTGTACTGATATCATCAAAATACAGACAGCATAGGTGCATCCCATTGTTTATCAAATGTCATCATCTCTCAAATAAGCCTTTGTGTAAACAATTGTAGTCAATCACAAGTAAAAGCTTTGAGATAAATTGAATTAGGTTCATAAGCAGGTTTGTTTATTCAGTGACGCTGGATTAGAGTAGAATAGGGCTTCTGTAAATGTTTGTCGAACTCAACAGTTAATATTTGATGCATCGTAGAAAAATTATGACACAAATGTACATCCTGGCTGAGCTGTTTAAATGCACTGTAGTTAGACCTGCACAGACTGGGCTTTTTTTACTTATCTAAATATAAGTATTATTCTTTTATGAATACATGGGTAATCAAAGAAAAGTGGCAAGTGAAAACTAAATGACCTTGCTTCAACAAGAGCATTACATTTAAATTTATTAAGAAACAGTTAAGAAAGGCAGAAACAGTAGTATTGATTAAGAAATAGACCTATTTGGCCGAGTGATTGTAGTAATGATTTGATGAATCATGCTTGGTGCTGTCACAGTTAGGTGATAGTCAGGAAAGCTACCTTGACTGAGATTAAATAATTATAAAAAATGAAATGATTGGGACAAATACCAGTCATTTTCAGTACTTATCACACAGTTCTTTAAAATGTTAAATACCAAAACCATCAGTTACACTAACATGAAGATTTGGATGTAAAAATATATATTTCCAATGCCATTATATCCATAGAACTAAGTACTGGCACAAGTACATTGGGTAAAATCCAACACCCAAGTCAAAAGTAAGATTGTAACAAAAGCAAAAATAATCATAATTTCGATTACATAGCTAACAACTGCACATTACAGGGGCGCCCAGGTGGCGCAGCGGGATATTCTGCTAGCACACCAGCGCCGAGATTCTGAACTCCTCGGTTTGAAACTCCGTGTTGCCACCAGTCGGCTGGGCGTCATCTAGCAGGCATAATTGGCAGTGCCTGCAGCAGACACGGTTCTGCTAGGGCGGCATGACCGGACTATGTGGATGGGGACCCTGATTGGCAGATAGAGAGGCGCCTGTGCAGAGTGCATGGGTGAAAAAGGGTTCCGCTCTTTTACCCACCTCGACTGCAATCAGGGATCCCCCAGCAGTGGAAGACAAATTGACTACACTGGGAGAAAAATGCATCAATAAAATAGAAAAAAATTTACATTTGTAGCATTTTGCTGACGCTTTATCAAAGCAACTTACAATTGTGACTGAATACATTCAAGCAATTAAGGTTAAGGGCCTTGCTCAGGGGCCCAACAGTGGCAACTTAGCAATGGTGGGGCTTGAAGCAGCAATCTTCTGATTTTTAGCCCAGTACCTTACCCACAGAGCTAACACTGCCTTACAAAACAAAGAGTCATGATACTACAAAATAGTAGGAAAAACATGCAGGCTAAATCACAAGCAATACAGTGAAGCACGTTTCGTTTTCAGACAGTACAATAGACAATGTCAGCAGGGACCCATTGAATTAAATTGAACAGAAAGCTATAACTAGCAAAAAATAAATAAATAAATAATTGGAGTTCTTCATTGTTCAGTCCAGTCTGTGATAAAGTCTAAAATCTAGACTTGAACATAGAGACTGTGTCCAAGTCTTGGACAGAGGCAGGGATTTAGAGGAGTGACTCATATCACTAAATCACAGAGGTGAGTGCTTTTAATGAAACTAATCTAACCCTAATAACAGCACTTTTTATGGGGTTAGTGGGGTCAGTTTCTCTACACAGAAGCTGTAGATCACAATGCAGAACATGGTTAACGGGGTCAGTTTCTGTACACAGAATCTGTAGATCATGGAAGCAATCATGGTCTTAGGATTTCCCTCAGTGTTACTCTGCTGTGTAATCTCTCTTTCTAATATACTGTTACATAATCATGACCTTTGCACTCTAAATGCACAACGACTGTTCACATAATTAGATACACTGTGTAAAACATCAACAGCAAATTTTGCATTTGGTTTAGAGAAGATCCTGCATTGCACAACTTTTTTTTTCAGTATAAAAAACACTGTGTCCCCTTTAAACAGTGCTCGATTGCTTTTGGAGGCTCCATGTGTGCCAACAGCATTGCCCATATCATTACACCACCATCACCAGCCTGATCTGTTAGCACAAAAAAGGCTGGATTTATAGATTCATACTATTTATGCCATTTTCCCCATAGCATCTGCATGCTGTATCAGAATTTATCAAATATTATTTGTTTATTATCCGGTTTGTGGTTTTCTGTTATGGTCCATTTAGCTCAGAAATTGATGTAGTCTACATGCTTAGATGGTTTTCTGCTTCTGTCAGCGTAAATTAGTCTGGATATTCTTCAATAAAGTATTTTATTGATAAAAACTGACAATTAACCACATACAGTACATAATCATAGCATTACACTACAAGTTTGCACAGTCTAACATTATATAGCTAATAATAGTTAAATGCATAATTAATTGTAGATATGGGATAAGATACATTTAGCAGACGCTTTTATCCAAAGCGACATACAATTGTCATTGAATGCAATTTGAGCAACTGAAGGTGGAGAGCCTTGCTCAGGGGCCCAACAGTGGCAACTTGGCGATGATGAGGCTTGAACCGGCAACCTTTGGCTTACTAGTGAAGTACCTTAACCACTTAGCTACCACTGCCCTGTCCAAATGCCCTGTCCATTTAAGATGATATAAACAACATGTGGCCAAAAGTATGTGGACAACCCTAATGATTATTGAGTTTGGGTGTTTTAGACACACCCAGTGCCAACAGATGTAAAAAATAATTTTATTAAAATAATTATATGCAGGGCGGCACACGGTGGCTCGGTGGGTAGCACTGTCGCCTCACAGCAAGAAGGTCCAGGGTTCGATCCCCAGGCGGGGTGGTCCGGGTCCTTATTGTGCGGAGAGTGCATGTTCTCCCCGTGTCTGCGTGGGTTTCCTCCAGGAGCTCCGGTTTCCTCCCACAGTCCAAAAACATGCAGTCAGGTTAATTAGAGACACTAATAGGCCCTATATGGGTATGTGTATGTGTGTATGTGTGTGTGTATGTGTGTCTGCCCTGCGATGGACTGGCGCCACATCCAGGGTGTTACTGTGTGCCTTGCGCCCATTGAAAAGCTGGGATAGGCTCCAGCACCCCCCCCCCTTCAGACCCTTATTGGATAAGCGGTTAAGAAAGTGAGGGAGTGAGTAATTATATGCTTCAATCTTTGTGACAATAGGTTGGGGAAGTCCTTTTCCTGTTTAAGCAAGACTATAAAGGTCTATAAAGACTTTTTGGCTTGCACAGAACCTTGACCTCAACAATAAACACACAGGGATGAACTGATACACTGATTACTAGCCAGGCCTTCTGTGCCTGATCTTACAAATGCTCTTATGATTAAATGGACACAAATTCCCACAAACACACTTCCAAATCTTTTGGATTTCCTTTCCAAAACGTAGAGGCTCTTACAGCTGAAAAAAAAAAACAGGTTGACTTCATATTACTGCACATAGTTTTGAAAAGGGATGTCCAACAATCTCTTGTGCTGGTGTCCACATACTTTTGGTCTAATAGTGGAGCAAAAAAAAACAACAAAAAAGCCCTCCGAGTGAACCAGCCCAGTTCCAAAAAGATTTTAGTACCTTTGATTCTGTAATTGTGTGTCCTGCTAGATTTAGAGTTGTGACAGTCTGAGGTAAGGCAGTTTAGGTGAGATATGAAGCAGTCCATTAATTTTTCAAAGCGCGGCACAAAATTCCTTCGGACGCCTGTGGCTGTCCCAAAAGATTTAGGTCCTAATTTAAAATCTATTGTTTTTCCCCCCTTTAGCATTATTACCTCTATTATTTACCCACTGCTCTCAGCCACAGTTAGTAAAATCTATTAACAGTGTGTTGGAGGGGAGGATGAGGGGAGGATGAGGGGAGGATGACTGAAGCTACAGCTGTGGGGTTGTGGTGACTCATGAATATTTAAGCGGGGACTCGATCTCTCCATTGCGAGGCCGGAATACAGTAACGTCGCTAACTTTACACCCTGCATGAACCTCCAGTGAAGGTGATATGAAAGTATAACATCTCCTGGTCATGAAAGCCATACCTGCTGTTTTTCTCCATGCACAGCGTCTCACACATCAGGTGGAGGTCGAACTGACAAGGTCATAAACATGCCACCAGTTTACATTTTCCATTAGAAATACACTATAGCCAAAAGTATGTGGACACTCAGTCTTATAATTGGTTATAAGCCACGCCAATTGCTAACAATCTGTAATGTAAAATGATTTTCTTCTTGCTTTGTGGCAACAGTTTGGGAAAGGTCCATTCCTGTTCCAGCATGACTGTTTCCATGTGTACAGAGTAAGGTCTGTAAAGACAAAATCTGACCAGATCATGGCATCATTATAGACTGCGCTCAACCCTACTGAATAATTTTGAGATAAATTGGAATGTTGATTATAAGCCACACCTGATTTTAAGTTACAGACTGTAGTTTTTTTTATATTATTTTCAAACAATATGAATTATTTTATGATCTCCTAAATATCCTGTCTTAAAATATGAGATGTTTAAGGAGTTTTTAAAATGATATTTAATGGCAAGACTTGACTTGGCACCGTCTTAATTTACAGCTCGTCAATTATATAGTGTTCGGTGTCTAGACGTTACTATTGCATTACTTCTTCAAGGACGATGTGTGACAGTATCCTGTATGAAAGCATCTTATCAATGTCTCCTCTGAAAGATTGATCCAAGCTTTCACTGTGAAGAAAATATAAATTTCTGATTGACAAGGTCATCACATAAATAATGTAACTACATGTTAACTTGAACAGCTGAAGGTTATCATACTTGTAACAGTAGGACTTGTGGCACAGTGACATTGATGAACAGACATAGCGTTGCATAACAGTAGAATAGGGAATTGTGCAGCTATGAGAATGATGCCAATACTTTTGATTTAACTACCACATGCATTTAAAAGCAAATACACTGCCACTTCCCATGCCCATCATCAAGTGCTGGATCTCTTAAGCCCATAATCTCTCTCTGTTTTCCGTTTCCCATCTCTATCTCTCATTCACAGCTGCCTGCCTCACGTTCTCCCCCACTTACTACGCATCACTACTGATTTCCTGATGGCCTCTCATTGGTCCTCGTGGGCAGGAGGGGATTAGAAGGCAGTCGCTCATCAGCTGGAGGGCACTGGCAAAAGAAAAGGGAAGGACGGGTAAGACGAGAGACAGAGGGCTAGACAGAGATGCTGTCTCTTTAAGAGTATTTTTAGGCCCGCAGTTAGCAGTGGTCAGTGGTGGGGAAAATCAGTGCTGGTGGTGGTGGTGTAGTAGTGCTGTGAACATGACGATGAGGACAAATACACAGAGATGTGAATAAGGATGTAACGGCTTCAAGACAGAATAGCCTGATGGAGCATATTGGATCATTTTTAACCTTTGGTGAATAAATAAAGGTAAGTATTAGTAAGTGTTTTTACCCCTCACTTTTGTGTGTTTTTATTTATTTATTTATTTTTATTGCATTTCTGTGTGGTGTGAAAGTTTCAGTAAACCATGTCAACCAAAATACACAAATACAAGCATAGCCAGGGTGACCTGTGTGGCACACAGGTATTGTTTCTGGATAAATAGCTGAGTCTTTTTTTACCTCTCTAGAGGACCATGTAAATTTAATGGAAGTGACAAAGAGTGTATGATCAGGTTACAGGATTGATTACTACCTGACCCTCGGCTGTACTCTACACTCTGGGTGTGCATGACAGAAGTCTTAGCTTTCCTGAAGCACGAAATGGTAAACGTGACATACTGTAGTAATATTTATATTAAAAATGTCTGTATGTTGTGGTCGTGTACATGCATGGTACATTTGTCTATTCGTTTTTTGCATTTGCATTTTGGAACATGAAGATCCTGTAGATGCTTGAGGTAGGAAAAGGTACGAGAGGCTGTAGAGGACTATAGATAGTGAATGACAAATGTCTAAACATTCATTCATGCTTGATGAAACACTATTTAGGGCCAGTGGAGCAGCAGAGCTTTCAGATGGAGAGGAGATATGTCCCTGCATTTCTTACACAAGGGGTTTATTGTCTTAGGTAAGCCATACAAGAAAACATGCAATAGAACTCTTGCTTGCAAGGATTCCCAGGTCAAAAAACAATAACCAGACATGATATGATGCAAAAATATACAGATGATTGGCACAAAAATCCATCCTGAAATGCAAAAAATATATACACTGATCAGCCATAACATTAAAACCACCTCCTGGTTTCTACACACACTGTCCATTTCATCAGCTCCACTTACCATATACGTAGAAGCACTTTGTAGTTCTACAATTACTGACTGTAGTCTATTTATTTCTCTACATACTTTTTTAACCTGCTTTCACCCTGTTCTTCAGTGGTCGGGACCCCCACAGGACCCCCACAGAGCAGATATTACTTAGGTGGTGGATCATTCTCAGCACTGCAGTGACACTGACATGGTGGTGGTGTGTTAGTGTGTGTTGTGCTGGTATGAGTGGATCAGACACAGCAGCACTGCTGGAGTTTTTAAATACCGTGTCCACTCACTGTCCACTCTATTAGACACTCCTACCTAGTTGGTCCACCTTGTAGATGTAAAGTCAGAGACGATCGCTCATCTATTGCTGCTGTTTGAGTTGGTCATCTTCTAGACCTTCATCAGTGGTCACAGGACGCTGCCCATGGGGCGCTGTTGGCTGGGTGTTTTTGGTTGGTGGACTATTCTCAGTCCAGCAGTGATAGTGAAGTGTTCAAAAACTCCATCAGCTGCTGTGTCTTATCCACTCATACCAGCACAACACACACTAACACACCACCACCATGTCAGTGTCACTGCAGTGCTGAGAATGATCCACCACCCAAATAATACCTGCTCTGTAGTGGTCCTAGGATCAGCCTCACAGTCTGTACTCATCCAAATGTTCAGTAATCCACTCAAATAATTCTGGCATTAAATTCAGCATTACATAATCACATAGTCATATTATGACTGTACCATGGGGTGCACACTGTTCACTCATACATCAGTGAACTTTAATATGACCATGTAAAGCACTTCTTAGTTTGAAAATTAAATAAGAATATCTACATCTATTTTTACACTATATGCCCTAAGCTTTGTGGACACCCCTCCTAATATTTAAGTTCAGATGGTTAAGCCACACCCATTGCTAACAGGAGTATAATATCTGTTAAATTAAATAAATCATATTTCTCCAGCTTTGTGTCAGCTGTTTTAGAATGACTGTGCTGCAGTGACAAAGTGAGATCCATGAAGGAATGGTTCAAAGATTTTAACCCTATTAAATTCACTTAAGAATGGGAAATATTAATTATAAACCAGGTCAGGTGAGAGACTGACCTCAACATGACTGGGTAAACAAACATTTTCTGAAACACATACCATTTTCTTGCGAGTGTAAGCTGTCATAAATTCAAAGTGAGATTTATTTGTTGTAAAAGGGTCAAAAAGGTGCTCGTTTAATACTGTAATTATTTTTTGTGGCATTTAGCTCTTATCCTGTAACGTGCCACCTGTCATCGTCAGTAAGCTTTAACCTGCAAACACGAATTCGTTTGACATATGCACCATGGTATTTTCTTTAAAACATACAGTATTTACTCTTTTATTGTTTGACTGATGCACCTGCGATTCAGGGTCACAATATTTGGCCTCTTTTTAGCTCTGTTTTGACGTCTGACATATACTTGCATACGGCTCTGTCAAAACACATGTACATCTAGAAGGTGCAACAGAAAATTGTTTGCTTTGATTTTAGGCGATCAGGTGTTATGGCAAGTCCAATTCCACTGAAAAACACTGGGCACACGGTAGGAATACCTTGGACAGAGCATACCTTGGACGGCTCATCATGTCTGTGCAGCCAATCCCACCACTAAATACTCAAGCTCAGGTCTCAGCAATGGTGGGCAAGCGTAACAGACCACTGTACCACCTGAGCACCCTCAATTCTTTCCTATTATTCAAATATACAGAAGTCAATGTAGGCCATCTGTGAGCTTACATATAGTGAATAGGACAGTTAGCGCCCCTCCCTCCAGTGTATTTAGCTGCCTGTTATATTGCTTGACCAACAGTTAGGGGAAGCTTGTGTTAGCCCATACAGTCACAAAGGGGAATAGGAAAGATGGGGGAATTATGGGGTTAATTGGGATACATATCACATACTGCTATTTTTAAAAAGCAAATCAAATAATTTAGTGATGTAGGATGTGATTTGGGATGCAGCGTTTTCTTCATGGCTGTTTATTTTATATACCTCGAATTTATTTTATTCATAATTATTAATAGGGTTTCCAGATGCTTATGGCCATAGTGTACAGATATAGCACTATTAAAACACGAACATGCATGTGAACAGGAAGGAATCAGTTGGTTACCAGAAATACATCTGATATTTCTAAATGTCAACCATGAGCAAGATCTTCAGAGACTAAATCATAATCTGGATGTATAAAAGTGATACCGTTTTACGTCAGTGATCGAGCAGTAATTAAACCTGGACGTGTTTCTGGCTGCACGAATACACACCCACAAACAGAGAGAAAACGAGCATGATTCCATCTTCCTGCTATTCATACAACTCCACGTGTGACGCAACAAATGACCATCATCGCCCACAGCCTCCCCCGGAATATGATACACACGCCAAGTGGGAGTGGAGAGTGGGGGTTTTAGATCCTGCACGACTCACGCTCTGCGCTCGCGTTCTCACGACACCATGAAGTGTCGCACATGCTCTGGGTTTTAATAGATTTCCACTCGCTTCTAAACAGAGCAGCCTCTCTGTTTACGTTCAGAGGTATTGCACCATAGATGTGGGATTCTCTCTCAGCTCGTGCTCGAATGTTCAAGACTGGATATGAATCTGTACACTTATACTCAAGGAAATGGGACATTTTTACTGCAGTGACCTATCTAAAAAATAAGTAGATTTTCAGAGATTATGTTATGAACTATGAAATTCAGTCTGGTGTCAGTTGCATTATTTGATTTACACTATATGACCAAAAGTAATAGGACACCTGACCATGAGCTTGAAAGACATCTCATTCCACAATCATGGGCAGTTAATATGCAGTTGTCCACAATTTTTTGTGCTTAAAACAGCCTTGACTCTTCTGGAAAATCTTCCCATAAGACTTTAGCTAGTGTCTGAGTATATGCATCCATTCATGACCATTTGTCAGGTCAGATAGATGTTATATAACCCTATAATCTGCATTCCAGTTCATTCTGATGCTGTTTATTGGGGTTCAGGTTACAGTTCTGTCAAGGAAAAATGGAGTTCCTCCATAACAAACGTGTTACATTTACTGCATTTAGCAGACTCTTTTATTTAAAGCAACTTACAGTATTGTGAAAGTATACTGTCCAAGCAATTAAGGGTCAAGGGCCTTGCTCAAGGGCCCTACAATGGCAACCTGGCAGTAGTGGGCTTAAACCAGCAATCTTTTGATTACTTGTCCAGTACCTTAACCACTAGGCTACACTTGCCTGTGTTGTTTTCTAATAGTAAAAGCTTTATTCTTTTAGATCTGTTAAAAGGATCCCAAAAATAGACCAGCAAAGGACATGAAGATGCTGTTAGGGGAACGTGGCACATACCCATGGCTCTGAGGAGAAATTTTGAGGACTGGGCAGCACGCCCACAACAACAGCTCAGACTAGCCAAACCATTCAATAGCAGGGTACGATTAAAATAAACCGAAAAGTGGTGACGCTGGCGGTGGATGAGTTGGCACAAAAAGAAAAGTCGAGAATAAAAAAAGATGGACGATGGTCGAAGTCATGATTCATCTGAGCTCAGTGAGACAGCGCAGAACTAAACTGAGCTTTTTGCTGACTGGGACACAGATGTGACAGAACTTACTGTGCAATGTATGACATTGATTCTGGGGATGCTGCGAACAAAGAAAAGCAAGCTCACGATCTCATCCTGACACTCTGTTTGGAAGTGGGCAGGATGGTACAGGACATGGCCAACACTGGCATCATACAGCCAGCTGAAAGTTTGTGGGCATCTCTAGTCATCTTGGCAAAGAAAACGAAGGATGATTCATTAAGATGATGTGTGGACGATTGGTGGCTGAATGCTGTCACGAAAAAGATTTCTACCCTTCCTTATATCGATGAGGCAGTGGACTGGTCGTCAGCTTGGTCGGCTTGGTTCAGCTCACTGAATCTGCAAAGTGGATATTGGCAGGTACTGCTGTTTCAAGCTGTTGCTTTAAGTCTTGGCAAAAGATTGAGAATTCACCGTTCTCCTGCTCAGGCTCTGTAATAGCCCAGCTATGTTTAAGTGAATAATGGCCATAGACCCTGCAGAGTCCCTAGCAGTTTGTGAATGGCCGATCCTAAACACTCCAGGTTAGAAGTTTTTTGGGACTAGTGTTGTAATACTGCCAATTTATCAAGAACTTTGCTGATATTGGGCACTTTTGCATAACCAAATCCTTTCAAGCTGATTGAAGTTTTATTGGTTGGTCTGATGTTTAGTGGTTCTGCTGCTGGTGCAAGAGTTGCACCACTAAAAAGTTGCTGACCGGGCAATACAGGGCACCCCTTGGCACCCATGTCCAGGGTGTGTTCTTGCCCTCTGCCCAGTGTGTCCCGGTGGCTTTAACCAATATAAAGGTGTTAGAGAGAATGACTGAATGAAAGGCTATTCTACTACTCTATATTTTCCATAGATGTGGGTGGGTGAGTGGGACCTTGTCTGGACCCACATTGACCCTGGGGCGGCATGGTGGCTAAGTGGGTAGCACTTTTGCCTCACAGCAAGAAGGTCCTGGGTTCGGTCCCCAGGTGGGGCGGTCCGGGTCCTTTCTGTGTGGAGTTTGCATGTTCTCCCCGTGTCTGTGTGGGTTTCCTCCGAGAGCTCCTGTTTCCTCCCACAGTCCAAAAACATGCAAGTGAGGTGAATTAGAGATTCAAAATTGTCCATGACTGTGTTTGATATAACCTTGTGACTTGATGAACCTTGTGTAATGAGTAACTACCGTTCCTGTCATGAATGTAACCAAAGTGTAAAACATGACGTTAAAATCCTAATAAACAAACAAACATTGACCCTGGTCTGCATGAAGTGGCTACTGGGGTGGCATGGTGGCTCAGTGGGTAGCACTGTCGCCTCACAGCAAGAAGGTCCTGGGTTCAATCCCCAGGTGGGGCGGTCTAGGTCCTTTCTGTGTGGAGTTTGCATGTTCTCCCTGTGTCTGTGTGGGTTTCCTCCGGGAGCTCCAGTGAAGTGAATTGGAGATACAAAATTGTCCATGTCTGTGTTTGACATTAAACTTGTAACCACAGTGTGTAAAACATGACATTCAAATTCTAATAAATAGATAAATAAATAAATAAATAAGTGGCTACTGAAGGTGAATGCATTTAAAATTATGAAACATAATAGTAATAGAGGTCGGTCAATAAAACATTTCAGAATGATTCAGTGCATTTTTCTTCAACCATTAAAAAACACAACCAGCTCACAGGATGCGCGGTTTAGTCCCTTTAATTCTAGTCAGAGTGAGGCGGATCACCTGTCCTTTCCGGCGCATGCGCAGTAGTGGAAACTGGAGCCGCGGTGAGCTTTCCATCCAGCATCACGGAGCTCAGAGCGATGAAGCGGCCGTCCGCTCAACATCACCGAGCAGAAATGAGGGAAATAATGGGGCAGCTTTCTGAAATTGGACACAGCTGAGAGGTTTGGATCATACATTTATTTTTAATGCATCGTTTAATGATTTGAAGTCAGCACATGATATAATAATGAGCAGCAGTAAGCGGTGTTTTGCAGGCGGTGAGGATGAGGAGCCGCTGGTAGGATGCGGCTGTTGATGGCTGAGCTGTGATTCGGCCCTGACACGCTTATAACCTATTAATGTTCAAGGGCAAAGAGCAAAAACAGCAGAAATTCATGATTATAAGAAGGAGCCATAATCACAGTGTGTTTGACGGCTTTTATAGGAAGTTCCTATTAAATCTGCTTTAATTAATCGTGGCAGATATTTCAGGTGTCTGTGTAGATTTGTAGATTCTTACACCAGCTTATATATTCAGCATATAAATTAAATGGATTGCATGTTTGTTATTACCACATTTAACATTTAATCTGGAGTTTGTTTGTTTGCTTATGATGAAAGTGATAGTCAACTCGAAGGTGCGTTTTCTTGTCCGAATATTCGACTTACTGTCATATTCGACTCGTTTAGTTGCTTCATTTTTTTAATACTTGAGCTTTCAAGCGTTTATATCTTACAGTCCATTCTGTTAAATATATCAACCAGGTTTTATAAAAAGCCTAGCTTGTTGAACAATTTGTCTCGACGCACATTCTAGTAGTAGTATTAGTAGTAGTAGTAGTATAGGTCTGATTTGTTCGCATTGAAGGTGTGCTGTGGTCTTATGAACTGATATTGTAGATGTGTAGATTATACGTGAGATTACTTATTAGTTCATTCAGTTATTTTTACTAACAGATTCAACCTGGTAAGGATCGCGGTGGGTCTGGCGCCACCTAGAAACACTGGGCGCATGACAGGAAAATACTTTTTTCTATACCAGTCTATTGCAGGGGAACACACACACACCTACTCACTGACTTACTACTACTCACTGGCAGTTTAGACTAGCCAGTCTACCTTCTGCATTTTTAGGCAGGTAGGATGCAGACAGAACTCCTCACAGATTCTTGACAGTCAGTAACCAGTGGTGAAGAGACCCAGGTCAGGTCCCAAACCCACAATCTGTGCTGAATTTAACCAGCTAGGTTAGATTATCAAACCTGACGGGCGGCACGGTGGCTAAGTGGGTAGCACTGTCGCCTCCCAGCGAGAAGGTCCTGGGTTCGATCCCCAGGTGGGGCGGTCCGGGTCCTTTCTGTGTGGAGTTTGCATGTTCTCCCCGTGCCTGTGTGGGTTTACCCCGGGTGCTCCGGTTTCCTCCCACAGTCCAAAGACGTGCAAGAGAGGTGAATTGGAGATACTAAATTGTCCAAGACTGTGTTTGATATGACCTTGTGAAATGATGAATCTTGTGTAATGAGTAACTACCGTTTCTGTCATGAATGTAACCAAAGTGTAAAACATGATGTTAAAATCCTAATAAATAAATAAATAAATATCAAACCTGATCGTGTGTTGATGTAGTCCTAAGTTTTGTTGTAGCTGGTTGTTGTTCAGTATTAGATACTGTATTTACCTACATTGGTGAGATGTTCAGTGATATTTAACCAATAGCTAAAGGCATATGTTTGAAGTTTATGTATAGATGTTATACCTCACAAACTTACATTATGACGACCCAGCTAACAGCAGATAAAAGTTTAACTTGAACAGAAAGCTACACTCCAACAGACTTAAACAACCTGTTTCCTAGTCTTCATTCATTTCTTTCCACTAACCACTTTAATTCTGGTCAGGGTAACGATGAGTCTGATGCCAATCCATCACAGGCCTACATGCACTCACACATTCACTCCCTCTATGAGGAAATAACACCTATGAATAGCCAGTTTATCTTCTGCATGTTTTGGATACTCAGAGGAAAATCACACAAATACACGGAGAACATGCTGAAAACAAGTGCATTGTGCAGTCCTGGTGGAAAGAATGATGATGATGGTGATGATGATTTTTTGGGCTTTTACTCAGTGGTCACAGTCCTCATTGTACGACATGCAAACACATCAGTGTGACGACACAGCAGCTGGACTCATGCTCTCAAACGCTGGGTCTCATTACCCCTTCCCCCACAATAAGATGCCAGCCTTTAATTCCCCGTAGGCGTCCTATCAGTACTTACTCAGATTACATGAAGCAAACGTGTGTTGATTGTCATTTGCAAGATTAGATAAGAAGGCACAATTTGTTGTTTTATTGATTTAAATATCATTACAATTACGTAAGTCAGTGATAGTAGTCCACTGTATGGAGCACTGTGATGTGTTGAAACATTCATTTACTTTAATTCTTATTGGCTGTGTTTTTAGATAACTGCATGTTGTGGGTATACAAAAACGTCATGCTCAATTTGTTCTATACAAAAATATTCTGTGTATAACAATATTATATAACACAGTTATGTTGACCTTATAAATGGTAGATGATAGAGCCCAGTCTTTTCATATTAGACATTAATGCTGTCAGGTTGTATACAGTATGTGGGTGTATTGCTAAGCCCCACCTCTTATGTGTAAATAAATAAATAAATAAAGGTATAAGGCTTAGTGATGGACTGACTCCTGTTGTGGTGGGTGTGGTGTCACCTGGAAAGAGTAAATAAATAAATTAATTAATAAATTAATAAATAAGTATATAAATAAAATGCCCACAAAGCAGAAATACACCCTGACCAGGGCACTATTCAATTGCTGGGCGGCTCTTACTTACCTCTTTATTTATTCAATACCATCTAGGAGTAATTTAGAGTAGCCAATCAGTTCAGTGCTCTGTTCGTTTTAGGTTGTGTTTTTGTGGAATTATATTTGTGTACATTTGTTTTTACACCATATGGACAAAAGTATTGTGACACTTCTTCTAATCATTGAATGTACACTGATCAGCCATAACATTAAAACCACCTCCTTGTTTCTACACTCACTGTCCATTTTATCAGCTCTACTTACCATATAGAAGCACTTTGTACAAGTTCTACAATTACTGACTGTAGTCCATTTATTTCTCTGCATGCTTTGTTAACCCCATTTCTTGCTGTTCTTCAATGGTCATGACCCCCACATACATACATTAATTAAAATGGATTGTGAAAATACTTCTCAGAAGAGTGACTGTCTTTATATCTTAAAAAATCACTCTGTTTTAATATTGTCCAAGTAGCTCATGGTCAGGTGTCCAAATACTTTTGGCCATATAGTGTATGTATATGTTAATTTTCCTGATATTATATTATACTATTTTTCAAAGTCTAACTGATTTTTTCAATTCAATTAGGTGTTACGAAGAATTTAATGTACTGAAAACCTTATTTTCTCTGCCTCTAGGCGATGTTCCTGCTGAAGTGAGTTGTACATAATAAAGAAAACAGAAAATCCCCCACTGGCCTCCGAAATCACCGGAGCAGTTACTACACTGTTGCCCTCACTTTACCTCCTAATGGAAGATTTTGCCTACCAGATGTAGGACTTTATCCCAACCCCAACCTTCCCATTTCAGCCCTGCACCCTCCAGACACCATGTTCTCCTCCAACTTTTTGGGTGGAGGGAACCCCCTGAGTGCCATGTCCTCTGCAGTGAACAAGTTTAGCCTGTTCGGGGATGACGCAGAGGCTGAAAAGAACAAGCAACAGCAGGGGCCTTCGAAACAAAAACTTCCTGAACAACAAGGGAATGGACAACATGCAACTCAAGGGCCTTCAAAGCGAAGTGGACATGAGCCACCAGGAGGAGGCCTGGAACAGAAAGGAAGGGGCAGAGGTGTGGCCCAGCAGCAGGGAGCTGGGAGAGGTGGCCCTCAACAACAAGAAGCTGGTAGGGGTGGACCACATGAGCAAGGAGTCGGGAGAGGAAGGTCTCAACAGCAGGGAACGGGCAGGGGTGGAACGCAGCAGCATGGCACTCCAGGACCTGCGACTCAACAAGTAAAAACAGCTAAAGCGACTGATCCAGGGGGAAAGAATCTCTGTCCAATCTGCAAAAACACAGAACTTAATTTGAAATCCAATGATCCACCCAACCATAGCACCTGCACTCAGTGTAAATCGGTCGTCTGCAGCATGTGTGGGTTCAGTCCTCCAGATGCATCTGTGAGTAATTCTTAGCAATTAAATATTTTTTGTCTTATTATCCTTTAGGGCCAGATGCACTGAGCTATTGGTGTTTGTTTTATAAGTGCAATTTACAAGATGTGTAAGATTTCCATGTTGGGTATAGAACTGGTGCACAAGCCTAAGGTCTCAATTTACCAAGTGTGTTCACGCCAAACACTTATTGCACTTATTTGCTTTTCTTAATTATGGATTTGCCTATAAGGGATGATTATATTAGATTCTGCACAAAAAGGTAGAGTTGTTGGGAATCTGACTCATTACTGATTTGATTACTCATTACACATTATTTGATTCACTTCAGCATGGGTGTTAATAGGTGGTCAATCATGTGCCTGATTTTTTTCATTACTTTTACATTAAAACCACCTCCTTGTTTCTACACACATTGTCCATTTTATCGACTTCGCTTACCATATAGAAGCACTTTGTAGTTCTACAATTACTGACTGTAGTCCAGTAATTGTCCTGTAGTTTCTCTGTATGTTTTGTTAGCCCCCTTTTATTAGTTCTGTATAATCCTTAATAATTATATCCATCTTAGTGATGATAAAAAAAGAAAATAATTGCACCTTATCTGCTGTTTGCACCGTTCCCTCCCTGACTGAGGTGGAGTCTCACAAATAATCATATGGAGTATGAAGAGTCATGCCTTGGTGGGCTAGCACATTAGATCACTGTCACTCAAGCATCCACATTTTATGGTTATAAAAGTGCAGTTTGACCATTCAGATTCAAATTTTTTCTCGAGATAATTTATCAGTTTTACTTATTTTTTACAAACCTGGCAACAGACCACATGAATTTGTAGACACGTAAAACTAAGAACAATTAAGAAATGGTTTTATGCTATAATTTATTTTAAGTTCATACGCTTGCCTCACACTCTGTATCTATGCTTATGTCAGAAGTTTGTAATAGATAGATGTAAATTAATGTGAAGTTTATATCCTGTTCTTACAGGCTAAGGAATGGCTCTGTCTGAACTGTCAGATGCAGAGGGCTCTCGGAGGTACAAAACCACCCGCCGCCAACAAAAAGCCCAACCCGTCAAGTCCATCAACAGCACAAAAAAAGGATTCTGCACAGAGTACATCTTTGAACCCATCTTCACCCCAACAAAATAAAGTCTTAGAAAGTCAGAAACCACCAGGGCATTCCAGTTCAGCTCCATCAGATCAAACCAATCCCAGCTCAGCTTCACTTCCACAGCAAAAATCTTCTCAGCAGCAAAGAATAAAAGATGCCTCATCACCTGCCAAGTCTGACACACATACCAAGACTGAACCCGAGGAGCAATCTGGCTTCTTTGGTTTTGGATTTGGAGGTGCCCGATCCAGATCACCATCTCCTCAGCCCTCTGCCTCTGCTGTTTCTGGGAAGGTTCTAGGCTTTGGCTCCTCCCTTTTCAGTTCTGCATCTAATCTGATCTCATCTGCTGTACAGGACGAGCCTTCCACTACTCCACCAACTTCTCGTAAAGGGTCCAGTGTTTCTCAAACGCCTGTCAAGTTTATAAACACACCTCCTACACCCCACAAAGGGTCAGAGGGCTGTAAGGAGTCCCCCAAGCACCCTGCAACCCAAAAACCAGAGCAAAAGAAATCAGATGGAACTCAGCCAAACAAAGCAACTGTAGACCAAACAGCAAAGCAACCGACTTCTCAACAGTCTCCTAAAGCAGGTAAAGCCAGTCCAAAAACCGTTCCAAAAGCCTGCCCACTTTGCAAGACGGACCTCAAGAAGGATCCTTCGAACTACAATACCTGTACTGAGTGCAGTTCCATTGTGTGCATCCAGTGTGGTTTCAACCCCATTCCTCATCAGCCAGAAGTAAGCAAAAAAAAAAAAAACATTTTCAATCTTAACATTCACATTAGTATTTCCAAATTAATGCTGGACAAGAGGCCAACACAGCTGTGGTTTTATAGTTAGTTTCATGTAATGTGGGGACCTAGTCAGCATTACAACATTTTTGGTCAGATTTCCCAAATGACAATTAAGCACCAATACTTAAATATGTAATACAGAAGAATGTTTGGCAGGTTCTCCAAATGCTCTGTGCATGTTTTTATATGTCAGTTGTAATCGACCAAGCAAACAAAATAGTTTTTTGTCCTTTATGCACTGACTTAAAATGTCTTTATTATTTAACCACATACTGGATGTGTGGGAAAATGCAGAGTTGATTAGTAAAAGGGTTCATTATGGGACCAGAAAGTTGTCTCAATAATGTGAACGTGCTGTAGAGATGGAAACACCTTAGTAGAGCTCCCACCACTCACTGAATCTTCATCTGGTAGTCCTGAACACCTTGTACCAGATTTTAAATGGTTGTTCTATATTTTAGGGAGTTTCAACAAACAGAAAGCTGACACCTTGTGCTGTAATTGAGCTCTTCTGCTTTGGGTAAAGGCTGGCAAAGGACTCTGGGGCTATTTGGTTACACACTGGTGATCAGTGAGGTGGTTGAGTACATTTGATGAAATGTTACTGAGGTATGAGAGTATACATGTTATGTCCAACATATAAGACGGATATTTGTAGATATCATAGATTTTTTTCCCTTTAAAAAGTGCAATTTTTTTACAATCTACACTATACATTTACATAGTTATCAAAATCAATTTGAATCTTTTGACACCAATATCATTATAAAAATGTTTTCTTTAGTATTTATGACATTACAACAGAAATTCAATTTAGTCTAGCACAGTTTAGGGCCATTAAATGCAAGTGATGTTGTAAAATGGGTTCTCAGTTGGCATAGCGGTATGTTACGCTAGCCAACCTGTGTTATGAGACCCGGATATAAATCTTAGCAGTGCTATCCGGCCATAACATTAAAACCACCTCTTTGTTTCTACACTCACTGTTCATTTTATCAGCTCCACTTACCAAATAGAAGCACTTTGTAGTTCTACAATTACTGACTGTAGTCCATCTATTTCTCTGCATGTTTTGTTAGCCTGCTTTCACCCTGTTCTTCAATGGTCAGGACCACCACAGAGCAGGTATTATTTAGGTGGTGGATCATTCTCAGCACTGCAGTGACACTGACATGGTGGTGGTGTGTTAGTGTGTGTTGTGCTGGTATGAGTGGATCAGACACAGCAGCGCTGCTGGAGTTTTCTAAATACCGTGTCCACTCACTGTCCACTCTATTAGACACTCCTACCTAGTTGGTCCACCTTGTAGATGTAAAGTCAGAGACAATCGCTCATCTTTTGCTGCCGTTTGAGTCGGTCATCATTAAATGTAATAAAAGATATAATGTTTAGTTAGTGGCTGTGTAGAGTTTTAAAATTCAACCCATGTACATACGGGAGAGTTTCTCATCGACCCGATTTTTACCCATTTTCCGTCCAAGTCATGCCAATTTGTAATTGTGCTGCAATTAATTTTCCACTAAATGTAAGCGTGAATGAATGAGGGTGTGATCTTCTCACTGTGCTACCAGTGTTCCTGTTACAGATTTAAACCCACTTAATTAAATGATAGAACTTCATATTAATTTATCGATTAGCTGCATGACATTATAAACAAACGAAAGGTTTCTATTAAATGATTAGGGTCTCCCGAACCACCACCGGCTCCATATACCCATTCTAGATTAATGAGAAAAGATAAACTGTCTCTCAGAATAAATAAATAATAAATAAATATGTGTGTGGATGCTGAAATTGAATGACAAAATAAGCCAGTATGAACTCTGTACAAACATTTGGACTGGGTCACTTGTGGACTGTAGAGAAGTATCTCTTCTGTTTGCACACACTGAAGCTGGAGTTTAGTTACTAATGAAGGGAAATAAGATCTGATGTCTGTATGCTCAGCCAAGCTAGCAATATGATTATCAAATTAAATAGGCCCCAAGTGAGCTGTTGTGTAATGACTGTATTTTTTAACTTTATTGTGGATGATCACAAAAACATGTGCTATCTAAACAGCTCCAGGAGGACTGCAGCTTTAAATTCTGTTCTACACCTGTATATGTGTTAGAAAAATATGTACATTTTAAGTAATGTTTCATAAATCATCCCTGTTTTTTATATCATTATAGTAAATTTGAATGTAAATATCCCAGCCCAAATGGGATTAGAAGAAGATATACTTTATTTGTCATATACACGTATACAGTTGTACAGTACAATGAAATTCTTTCTTCGGATTAGGGTGGAATTAACTTTCCAGAGTGATGTCAGTATTGTCAGCAGCGTCACGATTAATTCATTTGTGATAAAACTCAAGTGGGCGGTACAGTGTCTAAGTGGGTAGCACTGTTGCCTCTCAGCAAGAAGGTCCTGGGTTCGATCCCCAGGTGGGGCGGTCCGGGTCCTTTCTGTGCAGAGTTTGCATGTTCTCCCCGTGTCTGCATGGGTTAAGAAAGTGAGTGAGTGAGTAAAACTTAAGCATATGTACAGTAAAAGGCTGGTTGCTCTTCTACATAGTTGCATGTTCGTGTTTATGCATTAGTGTTATATAATATAGAAAAATGTGCAATGCCTTATTATTTATTCATTTGGCAGCATTTAGCATTATTAAATAAAATCACTAACTAACTGATGAATTTCCCAGGTCCCCGAGAAAACCAGTTATAACAAAATAAGGAATATGTAAACATTAATTTTAATAAAAAATACACTATCACTGTTTTTCAGGGAAAAGACTGGCTTTGTTTAACCTGTCAGACACAGAGGGCACTAAAAGGAGTCGAACCACAAGGACTTTCTCCAAAAAAACCCCAACCACTGGCAGCCCAGAAGAAAGAATCTGCTATAGCTCCTATCCCAAATCAGCCCACGGTTCGACATACAGCGATTAGTGCCAACCAGCCAGTCACACAGAAAACAGATACATCCAAACAACAGCCAAGTTCAATAGAAATGAAACAGCAAAAGCCTCCGAATCAGCAGGCAAATCCCAGCTCACCAGTAAAGGCAGAACCTCCTAAAAAAGATTCAGGTTTGTTCGGTTTTAGTGGGGCTCGATCTCAGTCACCATCCGCCCAGCCTGACGTCTCTGCTGTTTCTGGAAAGGTTCTGGGATTTGGTTCCTCCTTCCTCAGCTCAGCATCTAATCTGATCTCATCAGCTGTTCAGGATGAGCCTTCGTCCACACCACCGACTTCTCGTGACGGATCTACAGCTTCTCAGACCTCTGCCAATGCAACCAAAACACCTCCTGCATCGCACAAAGGTTCTGCTGCATCACAATGTGATGCCAATGCAACTGCAACAAGAACAGGGATTCAACCATCGACTGCACAGAAAGATAAGACACCAGGGAATATAGATGATCTGCAGAGCAAAGCATCACCATCTCAGGCAAAGACGCCAGAACGTTCCTCACATGTGTCAAGGGTAGATAAAAATCATCGGCCTGTTCCCAAAGCTTGCCCACTCTGCAAGGAAGAACTTAAAAACGATCCTCCGAATTACAGTGTCTGCACTGAATGCAAAAATACTGTTTGTAACCGTTGTGGATTCAATCCTATGCCTCACCAAACAGAGGTAGGATAATTAAATGCTTATGCAAATAAAATGTTTTTAGCTGTTTGTACACCGATGAGGCATAACATTATGACCACCTTCCTAATATTGTGTTGGTCCCCCTTTTGCTGCCAAAACAGCCCTGCAACTGTGATGCTCTGTGTATTCTGACACCTTTCTATCAGAACCAGCATTAACTTTATCAGTAATTTGAGCTACAGTAGCTCGTCTGTTGGATCGGACCACACGGGCCAGCCTTCGCTCCCCACGTGCATCAATGAGCCTTGGCTGCCCATGACCCTGTCGCTGGTTTACCACTGTTCCTTCCTTGGACCACTTTTAATAGATACTGACCACTGCAGACCGGGAGCTGCAGTTTTGGAGATGCTCTGACCTAGTCGACTAGCCATCACAATTTGGCCCTAGTCAAACTCGCTCAAATCCTCACGCTCGCATATTTTTCCTGCTTCTAACGTCAACTTTGAGGATAAAATGTTCACTTGCTGCCTAATATATCCCCCCCACTAACAGGTGCCGTGATGAAGAGATAATCAGTGTTATTCACTTCACCTGTCAGTGGTCATAATGTTATGCCTGGTCGGTATATATCTGATGTAATATTTCAATTTTCTCTGAATTCTCAGGTGGTAAAGTGGCTTTGCCTGAACTGTCAGGTGCAGAAAGCTCTGGGTGATGATGCTCCTGCAATATCTTCACCAAAACAAAAAACACTCACAGTGGACTCTACGAAGAAAATTGCTACTCCTCAGGCAACAGCTCCACAAGATAATAAAGGACCTGGTGCTTATCAGAAAGTGCAGCCCCAGCAAAATAAGGCACCAAATGGTGCACTTCATGTCCAAAAATCTCAGCAACAGGAAGCTGGAAAACCACTGGTGGATAAATCAGAAGTAAAGGAAGACTCGGGTTTCTTTGGCTTTGGTGGTGCACGATCTAGATCACCATCTCCTCAACCACCCTCTGTTTCTGGAAAGGTTTTCGGCTTTGGTTCCTCCTTACTCAGTTCAGCATCTAATCTGATTTCATCCGCAGTTCAGGATGAGCATTCTACCACGCCACCGACCTATCGCAAGGGTTCTGAAGTTTCCCAGGCTTCATCCAAAACGCCGCCCGCTTCTCGTAAAGGTTCAGTTTCACAGACGTCTCAAAAGAATGAATCTCCAGGTTCTACACCAGCTACGTCACGCAAAGGATCTGAGGTTTCCCAAAACCCTCAGAGACCTTTACATGCTAAGGAAAACAAACCAGCGTCTGTTGGAGAAACAGAGGAAACAAAATCCCAACAAGTAGTCGACAAATCACGACCACTGCCTAAGATGTGTCTTCTTTGTAATACTGAAATTAAAAAAGACCCTCCCAACTACAGCACATGCACTGAATGCAAGAGTGTTGTATGTAACCTCTGTGGATTCAACCCAATGCCTCATGACACAAAGGTAAGTAAAGCTCTTTTTTGTGGGGCGTATATGCACACGCAATCTACACGCAGTCTACAATCACTGATGAAATTATGTTTTTTAATGGCCGCTCAGGTGGCACAGCGGTAAAAAAAAAAAACACATTCTGAACACCAGAGCTGGGATCTCGAATACATCGTATCGAATCTCAGCTCTGCCTGCCGGCTGGGCTGGGCAGCCACATGAACAACGATTGGTCTGTTGTTCAGATAGGGGTGGGATATTAAAGTTGGATAGGGACTCTCTCATAATGCAATTACAACCTCTTCTGGCTGATTGATGGCGTGTGCACAGAGATGGGAAAAGAGTTCTGTCAGGGTGTGTCTCTCCGTACACAGTGCTGATTCGCATTGCACTCGGCAAAGTGTAGGTGACAAATGCATACGGCTGCTGCCCATGTGTCGGAGAGGGTGTGGGTTAGCTTTGTTCTCCTCAATCAAAGCTGGGATTGGCATTGGTGGAGAGGAAGCATGACGCAATCGGGCAATTGGACGTGTTGAGAAAAAGATGAGAAAATGCATATATATGTTTTTTTTATTCTATAAAGCAAGTAATTTGCATGAATTAAAGGTTTCTGAATATTAAACTGATTAACTGCAGGTGAAGAAGTGGCTTTGTCTGTCCTGCCAAACACGACGAGTATCTGAAGTATCCTCTGTGCAAGCTGAATCAAAGGCCAACAAAATTCCTCCACCATCGACTCAAAATCCTGAAAAGAAAGGTCTTCCTAATAAAAATCAGCCATCAAAGGCTGAGCCTTCCCCGGCCAAGGATAGCGCCCCAAAAGACACCATGAGTTTCTTTAGTGTTGGTGGTGCTCGCTCTCGATCTCCATCTCCTCAGCCTGCAGCGTCCACAGTTTCTGGAAAGGTTCTAGGTTTTGGCTCATCCTTCCTCAGCTCAGCATCTAATTTAATCCCATCGGCTGTTAAGGATGAGCCTTCAACAGCAACACCAACCTCTCATAAGGGTTCTGGGCTCAAGGATGCTAACCCACCTTCTAATGGAAAAACTGAGGAAGAGAAAGCTCAGCAATTAGCTGACAAATCAGCATCACTGCTACCTAAATCCTGTCCTCTTTGCAAGACTGAGATTAAAAAAGACCCGCTGAACTACAACACCTGCACTAAGTGTAAGAGTGTTGTATGTAACCTCTGTGGATTCAACCCCATGCCTCATGAGATAAAGGTAAGACACATAATGTTGAACAGATATGAGCACCAATATTCAAATGTTGTTGACTTGTTATTGCTATTTGTAAATTTTAAGCTTCACTTACCATATAAAAGCACTTTGTAGTTCTACAATTACTGACTGTAGTCCATCTGTTTCATTACATACTTTGTTAGCCCCCTTTCATGCTGTTCTTCAATGGTCAGGACTCTCCCAGGACCACTACAGAGCAGATATTATTTAGGTAGTGAATCATTCTCAGTACTGTAGTGACACTGACATGGTGGTGGTGTGTTAGTGTGTGTTGTGCTGGTGTGAGTGTTTTTAAACACCTCACTGTCACTGCTGGACTGAGAATAGTCCACCAACCAAAAACATCCAGCCAACAGCACCCCGTGGGCAGCTTCCTGTGACCACTGATGAAGATCTCAAAGATGACCAACTCAAACAGTAGCAACAGATGAGCGATCGTCTCTGACTTTACATCTACAAGGTGGACCAACTAGGTAGGAGTGTCTAATAGAGTGGACAGTGAGTGGACACGGTATTTAAAAACTCCAGCAGCACTGCTGTGTCTAATCCACTCATACCAGCACAACACACACTAACACACCACCACCATGTCAGTGTCACTGCAGTGCTGAGAATGATCCACCACCTAAATAATATCTACTCTGTGGTGGTCCTGGGAGTCCTGACCATTGAAGAACAGCATGAAAGGGGGCTAACAAAGCATGCAGAGAAATAGATGGACTACAGTCAGTTATTGTAGAACTACAAAGTGCTTCTATATGGTAAGTGGAGCTGATAAAATAGACAGTGAGTGTAGAAACAAGGAGGTGGTTTAAATGTTATGGCTGATCAGTGTATATTGCCTTTCGTTACCTACATTTGTGACCAAATACAAGGCATGAAACTTGGTAGTGTCGGCAGTGTAGCCTAGTGGTTAAGGTACTGGTCCAGTATTCAGAAGGTTGCCGGTTCAAGCCTCACCACTACCAGGTTGCCACTGTTGGGCCCTTGAGCAAGGCCCTTAATCCTCAATTGCTTAGACTGTATACTGTCACAACTGTAAGTCGCTTTGGATAAAAGCGTCTGCTAAATGCCGAAAATGTAAATGTAGTAGTGGGGCTTGAACCAATGAGCTTTTGATCACTTGTACTTCTGTCCTGCACTTCATCTAAAAACAACTAAGCTTTAGCTATTCCAGTACCTTAACCATCTATCACTGCTTTCTACATATCACTACCTTAAACATTCTGATGTTATTTGCAGATAAAGGAATGGCTCTGCCTGACCTGCCAGACACAACAGGCATCAGAATTATCCTCAATGCCAACCCAGCCAAAGACCAACAAGATTCCTTCATCATTTCCTCAACATAAAGGAACTGCTGTGTCAGAACATACTGGGGAAAATAAAAGTATTCCTGGTAAAACCATTCAAGAGGTCATGACATCTACTGAAGTCAAACCGTCAGTTAAAGCATCTGCTTCAGACGGGGATAAGCAATTAACTGCTACTCACAGAGCACAAAAGCCCAATGAGCAACCATCTACTGTACAAAATAATGCTCCAAATCACGCTTCGAAAGTTGAGCCTTCACCTGTTAAGAGTAAACCCCCCTTAGAAGGCTCAGGCTTTTTTGGTTTAGGTGGTTCTCGTTCTCGATCGCCATCCCCCCAAACCGCTGCATCCGCTGTTTCTGGAAAGGTTTTAGGCTTTGGATCTTCGTTTTTTAGCTCAGCCTCTAATTTAATCTCATCAGCTGTTCAGGATGAGCCTTCCACGACGCCACCAAGCTCTCGTAAGGGTTCTGCAGTTTCCCAGACTTCATCCAAAACAACACCACCTACTTCACGTAAGGGTTCCATTTCACAGACTAGCAAGACGGAATCCCCAGTCTCTACACCAGCTATGTTACGCAAAGGATCTGAGGCTCAGGAGGCCAAAAACCCTACTAATGAAAAAGCAAAGGAACAGTCTCATCAAACAGCTGCCAGATCATCACAGCGTCTTCCTAAAATGTGTCCTCTTTGTCAGACAGAGATAAAAAATAACCCCTCTAACTACAGGACCTGCACTGAATGCAGTAGTGTTGTGTGTAACCTCTGTGGATTCAACCCAATGCCTCATGAACATGACAAGGTAAGACAACCTTAATACATTTTGGTAGAGTATGCTTAGTGAAGAAAATCCTTTTGTAGTTTTAAACATACTGTCATATAGAGCTTGCAATAAATTCAGTTGTAAAATAATGCTTCTATTTAAACTACCTGATTATACCTGCAGAGAGACGCCTGGCTCTGTCTGACCTGCCAGACACGGAAAGCATCAGATATATCACCTATCCAGTCTCAAACAAAGGCTAAGCATATCCAACCACCTCAATCTCCTCAAAATAAAGGAGCTGCAGTATCTGAATTATCTGCCAAACAGAAAGTTTCAAAGACTGTCCCCTCTCCTGCCAAGGATAATCTTACTCAAGAAAGCTCGGGCTTCTTTGGTTTTGGTGGTTCTCGCTCTAGATCACCATCTCCTCAACCTGCCGTGTCTAGTGTTTCCGGAAAGGTTTTCGGCTTTGGATCATCTTTACTCGGCTCAGCTTCTAATCTGATCTCATCGACCGTTCAGGACGAGTCTTCTACAACACCACCGACCTCTCGTAAAGGATCTACAGTTTCTCAAACACTCAAAACAACACCACCACCTTCTCCTAAGAGCTCAGTTTCTGGAAAGACAGAAGCCCAAGCCTTGAATCCAGTTGACAAAACATCACAGTTGCTACCTAAATCTTGTCCACTTTGTAAGACAGAGATTGAAAAGGACCCACCGAATTACAGCATGTGCACTGGATGCAAAAGTGTTGTTTGTAATCTCTGTGGATTCAACCCAGCACCACATGACACAAAGGTAAGCATTACTAAAATTGCTATATTTTGGCGGCGAAAATGAAAGGTTAAACTGATCAATAATATTAATGGGTTTGTTTTTGCTAATTTATAACATTTGACAATAATTTTTTTATTTTGACTGTAGGTAAAGGAGTGGCTCTGCCTGACCTGCCAGACACAACGAGCATCAAAAATATCCTCTGTGCAGGGTCAGCCAAAGCCAAACAAAATTCCTCCATCATCACCTGTTCAAAATAAGAGGGCTGCTCCATCAGTAGAACCTGAGAAGAAAGTCCCTGCTGATAAAAATCAAGCATCAAAAGTTGAGCCATCTCTTCCCAAAGATAACCCCCCTCAAGAGAACTCAGGCCTTTTTGGACTAGGTGGTGCTCGCTCTCGATCATCATCTCCTCAGCCTACTGGGTCTGTAGTTTCTGGAAAGATTTTAGGCTTTGGCTCATCCTTCCTCAGCTCAGCATCTAACTTGATCTCTTCAGCCGTCCAGGATGACGCTTTGACACCACCTACGTCTCGTAAGGGTTCCGTTTCACAGACGTCTCAAAAGTCTGAATCCCCAGCTTCTACACCAGCTACGACACGCAAAGCGTCTGAGGTCAATATACCTTCTGATGGAAAGACTGAGGTGAAGGAATCCCAGCAAACAGCTGACAAGTCATCAGCGTCGCTACCTAAATCCTGTCCACTTTGCAAGACAGAGATTAAAAAAGACCCACCAAACTACGGCACCTGCACTGGGTGCAAGAACACTGTATGTAACCTCTGTGGATTTAATCCAGCGCCACATGACACAAAGGTAAGATAAGGTTACTGTATAATGGTAGTGCATGTATATAAGGACTCTGTTATTGCTTCTAAATATTCACATTATCATGTTTTGCCTGCAGAGGAAGGAATGGCTCTGCCTGACCTGCCAGAAACAGCGAGCATCACAAGAATCCTCTCAAACAAAGTCCATCAAAATGCCTTTATCTTCATCTCATCCAGATAAGGAGACTGTGCTGCCTGAGAAGAAGACGAGTCTTTCTGATAAAACTATTCAAAAAGGCCAAACCGTTGAAGTAAAACAACCAAACAAATCTGATCCAGCTACAGTTAAGCAAACGAATGCTGCTCCCAGAGTACAGCATGAAAACGAGACACAACAACAAAATAAGGCATCAAAAGCTGGACCACTTCCTGCCAAGAGTAAACCTCCTCAAGAAAACTCTAGCTTCTTTGGTTTCGGCGGTCCTCGCTCTGAATCGCCATCTTCTCAACCTGATGAGTCTTCTGTTACAGGGAAAGTTCTCGGCTTTGGTTCATCATTTTTTAGCTCTGCGTCTAATCTGATCTCATCAGCTGTTCAAGATGAACCTTCTACGACACCACCGACATCACGTAAAGGTTCATCAGTCTCCCAGAGTTCCATTAAATCCCCCACACCACCTCCATCCACTCGCAAAGGTTCTGTGGTCTCTCAGACGACCACAACACCACCAGTAAAGTCACAGGATGGAGCTACAGAAAAGCAAACAGATGTGAAATTACCAAATGTACAGAAACAAGAAGAAGGTCTACACAAGGAGGAAACGTCTTTAGCTCATCATGATAAGAATCCAGACAAATCAAAGACATTGAATATGAAGGAATCAACTCTTCCACCTTCTAAAAATTGTCCTCTTTGCAAGGTGGAGCTGAAGAACGATCCTCTCAACTACAAAACGTGCACTGGGTGCAAAAACGTTGTATGCTTACAGTGTGGATTCAATCCGGATCCACAACAAACAAAGGTGAGTTAATACGTGTTAACCATTTAGGGCTGTAATATATTATATTTTTAGACTGGTCAAGGCAGCATTTCAATGAATTTCCTAAGATATTTACCTTATTTATACACTGATCAGTCATAACATTAAAACCACCTCCTTGTTTCTACACTCACTGTCCATTTTATCAGCTCCACTTACCATATAGAAGCACTTTGTAGTTGTACAATTACTGACTGTAGTCCATCTGTTTCTCTACATACTGTTTAAGCCTGCTTTTACCCTGTTCTTCAATGGTCAGGACCACCACAGAGCAGGTATAATTTAGGTGGTGGGTAATTCTCAGCACTGCAGTGACACTGACACATGGTGGTGGTGTGTTAGCGTGTGTTGTGCTGGTATGAGTGGATCAGACACAGCAGACACTCCTACCTAGTTGGTCCACCTTGTAGATGTAAAGTCAGAGACGATCGCTCATCTATTGCTGCTGTTTGAGTCGGTCATCTTCTAGACCTTCACCAGTGGTCACAGGACGCTGCCCACAGGGCACTGTTGGCTGGATATATTTGGTTGGTGGACTATTCTCAGTCCAGACAGTGAGGTGTTTAAAACTCCATCAGTGCTGCTGTGTCTGATCCACTCATACCAGCACAACACACACCAACACACCACCACCATGTCAGTGTCACTGCAGTGCTGAGAATGATCCACCACCCAAATAATACCTGCTCTGTGGTGGTCCTGTGGGGGTCCTGACCATTGAAGAACAGGGTGAAAGGGGGCTAACAAAGCATGCAGAGAAATACAGTCAGTAATTGTAGAACTACAAAGTGCTTTTATATGGTAGTGGAGCTGATAAAATGTACAGTTAGCGTAGAAACAAGGAGGTGGTTTTAATGTTATGGCTAATCAGTGTATAAATGTTTTGCTTGTTTAAACTGCGTTTGTAGCCAGTAAATAAGATGAATAATATTTTATAATCTTTGATGGTCCTACAGAGTAAAGACTGGCTGTGTCTGAACTGCCAAATACAGCAGACGCCAAAAGCTCCACCTTCACAGCCCCGACTTGAAGCTAACAAAGTACCTTCACCAGCATCAACACAGAAAAATAAAACTTCAGTTTCAGATAAGGATAAAAAGCCACCTACAGATGAAAAGCTCCAGAAGAATCAAAGTGAAGCTGAGAAAAAGCAAGCCTTAGATATATCCACACCCAAACAGGCTGTGCAGAAACAGAACCCCAAGGAAAAACATCCTGAGGCACAAAAGACAACAGACGGAACCTCCAAACCTCCTAAATCTGAACCCTCTAAAGACGAGTCAGGCTTTTTTGGCTTTGGTTTTGGTGCACGATCTCGATCACCGTCACCTCAGCCTGCTGTTTCTGGAAAGGTTCTAGGTTTTGGATCGTCTCTTTTCAGCTCAGCATCTAATTTGATATCTTCAGCTGTACAGGATGGGACTTCTCCTTTCACTTCACCTTCAACTTCACGTAAGGGTTCTGTGGTTTCTCAGTCTTCTGATACTGTACCAACACCAATCACCCTGCGCAGGACATCTGAAGTGGCACAGCCTGCCGCTACGGCACGTACTGATCAGAAGACGTCCTCTCAGGACTCGCTCAAAATGAAACCTGTTGACATACCGAAAACACCATCTAAACAGAACAAAGGAACAAAATTACAGGTCGAGAAAACAGCTTTGAGTGATGTAACGCCATCAGATGCAGCAAAAACAAAAGGATCTGATCAACCTCTTCCAAAAGTCTGTCCACTCTGCAACGTGGACATCAAGAAGGAACCTCCAAACTATAACATATGTACTGAGTGCAAGAGCACAGTTTGTAACCTTTGTGGATTTAACCCAATGCCAGACAAAACAGAGGTGAGGATTTTTTATTATTATTGAGTTTGTTGTGTTTGTACAATAATCATTTTGTACAAAAAAACCTAGTTAGTAATAAGCTTAATATATTTGTTATTGATTACCAACATTTTTCATAATTTTTTACATAGTTTGCCTGAATTGTAAAATAAATGTACATTTCCTAATGTTTTTAATTAAGGCAAGCCAAAATTCCTACAATGTATTTTTATTTTAATGCATTAAAAGTGTTGTCTAAACTAACTGGCCCAATGGCTACCCAGTCAACCAGTTAAGCAAATATAACTATAAGTTATTTTAACTTATAGTGTAACAGAGCGGTGGCACTGTGACTCGGTGGGTAGCACTGTCGCCTCACAGCAAGAAGGTCCTGGGTTCAATCCCCAGGCCGGGCGGTCCGGGTTCTTTCTGTGCGGAGTTTGCATGTTCTCCCCGTGTCTGCGTGGGTTTCCTCTGGGAGCTCCGGTTTCCTCCCACAGTCCAAAAACATGCAGTCAGGTTAATTGGAAACACTGAATTGGCCTATAGGTGAATGGGTGTGTGTATGTGTGTATGTGTGTGTGTCTGCCCTGCAATGGACTGGTGCCCCATCCAGGGTGTTACTGTGTGCCTTGCGCCTATTGAAAAGCTGGGATAGGCCCCAGCACCCCCCCCCCCTTCCCCCGCGACCCTAATTGAGTAAGCGGTTAAGAAAGTGAGTGAATAAGTGTAACAGGGTGGGTTAAACCACCTGGACCTGCAAGAATTGAAATGAAGTGCAGTATGCTCAACCAAGGTAGAATGATACTGTGGCTAAAAAGTGTACTGAATTAAAATAAGAACATGTGCAATTATTTTACAGCTCTTTTAACAACTTAAAACCTAATACTAGATGGCACACACCAGTTAAATTTAAAAATGTTATCATTAACAGATGCAGAAGTGGCTCTGCCTGAACTGCCAGATAAAACAAACATCTAGACCTTCAAAGAAAACTGTTGCACAACCTGATAAAGCACCTCTTTCAGCATCACAACAAAACAATGATGCTTCTGTTACACCAACAACTGCTGATAAAGGTTCTGCAGTTATGGAAGCACCTGCAAAAACTGCAGCACAGAAGCAAACATCTGCATCACAGGAGACAAGTGCATTGTGTACAGAGACAAAATCAACTACTCAGCAGTCAGATGAAAAGACGGTCCAGAAGAAATTGTCAGAGTTGCAGATAATCAATGAACCATCTGCTGATGGGAGAAAAGATGAACGTTCATCAGCAGCTCTAAAAGCCTGCCCGATATGTGCAGAGGAGTTTAAACACAACCCTCCTAATTTTAACACTTGCACAGCTTGCAAAAGCACTGTGTGTAATCTTTGTGGATTGAATTCTATGTCCAATCAAACTGAGGTAAGACACCAGTGTTCAATTTATTCTTATTATTGACATTGATCGGCACTTGAACATCATTTCTAAAGTATAAACTTTTACTTGCTCAGTTTGCTTAGAATAAAATTAAAGGTGGTAAATTAAAAGAAACACAGTTTCCATAGAGACAGATCACTGCTGCAGACGTAGTTTAACAGGTGACATCCTTATATTACACAGTGGGGGGCAAAAGCCTGAGACCACGCTTTTCTTGCACCAGACACACAGCTGATGCACTCCACTGGAATTTCTTGTGAACATTATAATCCGTACAAAACTGTGACTTCTTATTAAACAAAAGAACTTAAAATGACAACTCACATTAACAGTGGAATTATTACTAGTTGTAACGTCACAGACTGGAACGAGACGCTTGCGGTGAAAAATAGAATAAGCTTTAATATGTAGGGTTGAACCAAAAACCGTAGTCACAGTACAAGCGAGGGTCAAAGCCAGATGACAACCGAAACAAAGCATCAGATCAAAAACACAGTCCAAAAGGGAAAAACGGTAGACAGAAACAGGATCTAAAACCAGAGACAATCACTCGGAAAATACAGTAAAAAAGGGCAAGCCAAGAATCAAAGTCGATATACAAAAACAGGTCAATGCACGAGATAAGCAAACAGAGAAATACCGCTGAGTAACAGTGGCAATACTTCACAACGGCTTTCACAAACAGACAGGTATTTATCCAGGGTATTTATACTAGTGACATGCATTATGTGGCTTCAATTTTTACTGTGTAACTCTGAAAGACTTGTCCATCTTATTCTAGCAGTGCTCAAACAAGCCTTATTCATTCACCTTGTTTCCCCAGGGGGTGTGCCCTCCACTTTGGGAATCACTAATTTAACTAATAAAGTCTTAAGAACTGATAAAGACTCTAGATTTACAGAAAAGTTATAAATCCTTAATAAATTGTGCATGAATGCTGTATTGTGTATAATGATTTATTAATTTGTTGCTATAGGTGAGGAATTGGCTCTGTTTGGACTGCCATATAAAACAAGCACCAGGAGCAACTCCTGCAGAGCCACCGGCAAAAAAATTACCTTCATCTGTATCCCCAAAGAAAGATGAAACAATTTCCGAAGCTAAAAAACCAGAGGACCAAATCCCTGTGCCAGAGACCAAGAAACTCACGTCTACTTCATCACCACATTCTGTTCCTGATAAACCCTCTCAAGAGCCTCCAAAGCAAGAATCAGGCTTCTTTGGTTTTGGTTTTAGCGGTATGCGATCTCAGTCACCATCTCAGACGCAGGCTGCTTCCTCTTCTGTATCTGGAAAAGTGCTACAGTTTGGCTCCTCAGTGATCAGCTCAACGTCCAGTCTGATATCATCATCTGCCCAGGATAAACTTTCTACAACACCTCCAACTCCTCGTAAGGGTTCTGTAACATCTGAAACTGCAAAAGCTGCACCGATACCACCACAGGCTTATAACCAGGGGTCAGTTTTGCCTGCATCTTTAAAAACTGCTATCTCTAAGGAAACAAAAGAACCTGCTATTCAGAAACAGCAAGAGAAGAATCCTGCAGATGACTTAGGAAAAGAAAATGAGAATTCATCAGATCTTCCCAAAATTTGTCGACTCTGCAAAGAGAAATGCAAGGAAGATCCTAAGACCTACAACACGTGCAGCTCCTGTAAAAACACACTGTGTAACCGCTGTGACTCCAGTCCACATAACACAAAGGTAAAATGCTAAACAATAAAATAACCTCATTATTATAAATCATTTTTATTTATGTCACTCTTAAAAAAAAATTACAAATTAATTAATTAACCTCAATAATTAGGTTTTTTTTGTCGAAGGTAATTTTAATCTATCATGATAATAATAATGAGCAAAAAGTAAAAGATTGTGTTTAATAGACTCTCATTATTGTACATTATTTTATAGTTTTAAATTGGAAGCTTAAAAGTCAGATGCCATACGGCTGGGCTGGGCGCCTGCATGAACAACAATTGGCTGTTGTTCATATAGGGTGAGAGCCGGACGGGGAACTTCTCATAACTAAGGCAGTAAGACCTCTGCTGGCTGATTGATGGCGCCTGCGCAGATCAGGGTGTGTTTATCCGTACACAAAGCTAATCCGCATATGAACTCGCCTCGTGCAGGTGAGAAGATGCAGTCGGCTACTGCACACGTGTCAGAGGGGGTGTGTGTCAGTCTCGCTCTCCTCAATCAGGGCAGGGATCGGCATCAGTAGAGAGGAAGCGTAATGCAGTTGTATAATTGGATGTGCTAAAGGCTAGGAGAGAAAGGGGAGAAATGCATAAACAAAAATATAAAAAAATAAATCAAATGGAAGTCAAATTCATGTTTTGATGTTTACAAAAGTTAAAACACTTGTAATAATCCCCTTTTTCCCTACAGGAGAATTGCTGGTTGTGTAAAAACTGCCAGATCAAGCAAAAACCAGCGAATCCTCATGCACAGCCTCAAGCAGAGATGAAGAAATCAGCTGGACTACAAAAAGAGGCTCAAAATCCAGGTCCTACACAAAGAAATCCAACATTGCCAGCAGGTCCCACGGAGCCAAAACAGCCACCATCTGCAGCTGTTAAAAAACAGGACAAACCCACATCAGAAAAGATCCAAATACCCACGGCTACCCCAGCAGGACCTTCCACTTCTCTTACTGAATCTGGCCCAGCACCAAAAGACGAACCCCCTGAGAAGCAGTCTGGCATCTTCGGTTTCAGTTTTGGTGGCACTAAATCCCGCCCGTCGTCTCCTCAGCCGGCCGGCCCTGCAGTTTCTGGAAAGGTTCTCGGCTTCGGCTCGTCCTTTCTTAGCTCGGCGTCTAATCTGATTTCTTCAGCTGTCCAGGATGAGCCGTCCACAACAAAACCAGCCTCTCGAAAGGGTTCTACAATCTCTTTAAAAAGCTCTCCAACACCTCCTACTTCTCGTAAGGGGTCTGTAGCTCAGACACAGGAGGAAAAAAACGTCTCAAAGAAGGAAGAAGATAATAAACTTGAAGACCTGCTGGCTAAGGCATCAGTTACAGAGGCTGGCAAAGCTTGTCCACTCTGTAAGGCTGAACTTAAGACCAATCCACCCAACTACAGTACTTGCACTGAATGTAAGAACGTCGTGTGTAACCTTTGTGGATTCAGTCCCATTCCCCAACAAACAGAGGTAGGATGCTTCTCTAAACCAGTACAAAAGGTCTTAATTTGCACGCATTACAGAATAAATGGAACAGTGGTCTCTTTGTCAGGGTCAGAAAAAACGTTCATGTGTTCAGATGTAATCCAATAACCAGACAAAACAGGTTTGCCAAGAATTAGCTCCATCAGCACTGCTGTGTCTTATCCACTCATACCAGCACAACACACACTAACACACCACCACCATGTCAGTGTCACTGCAGTGCTGAGAATGATCCACCACCCAAGTAATACCTGCGCTGTAGTGGTCCTGTAGGGGTCCTGACCATTAAAGAACAGGGTGAAAGCAGGCTAAAAAAGTATGTAGAGAAACAGATGGACTACAGTCAGTAATTGTAGAACTACAAAGGGCTTCCATATGGTAAGTGGAGCTGATAAAATGGACAGCGAGTGTAGAAACATGTTAAATGTGTCATACTTGCTGGTGTCTATACCTTAAATAAAATGGTTTGGACATATCTACATTTTCTTAAGTTGTATCCTTGGTAATGCTGTAATGTAGCGGTCACTGCACTTGATATCTAGCAGGCAAAACACAAAGTTCAGAATTATATGGGGTCATCTAGTTTTTGCTCTGAACCAGGAACTATATACTGAACTGACATTAAAATAACCCAACAGATGATATTGGAGACAGGGATTACCAACCAAATCCTCTCCAGAATGCTTTTTAATCTAAATATATGCAAGCAGTGATACTGGCAAGGTATTAGAAAAGCAGTCCAATATTTTACTACTTGAAATATTGGACATGCTTGGTCTTGGTACTAATCCAAAACAAATGTGACTTTTCTGCAAACTCAGCCCAGGTCAAGAGCACCAGTTTATAAATTCTTATCGTTTAATAGATTTGGACAAAGCTTTGTTTGTGTAGTGTGAGTGTGTGTAGCGGGGTGTGTGAGCACTAATTGTAAATGTATACATGTGCAACTGTCTTGTAATTTTACCAATAATCTATTTTATGGGTTTACAGGTAAAGGAATGGCTGTGTTTGAACTGTCAAATCCAGCGAGCACCAAAAGCTCCTCCTGCACTTCCTCAATCACATAACAAAGTACCTCCTCCAGCATCACCCCAGAAAAAAGAGGCTCCTGCTGCAGGTACTCCAACGAAGAATCCAAGTCTTACAGCAAATGCCAAAGACGAAAAACCAGGTGTATCTGCAAAACCAGCTGATAAATCTGTTCCAGTGGAGCCCCCAAAATCAACTCTTTCTCCATTAGTACAAAAACCTCCACCTGCCAAGTCTGGTCCATCACAAAAGGCTGAACCTCCAAAGGAAGAGTCGAGTTTCTTTGGTTTTGGTTTTGGCAGAGCTCGATCACGTTCACCATCTCCTCAGCCTGATGTCTCTGCTGTTCCTGGAAAGGTTCTCGGCTTTGGCTCATCTTTTCTCAGTTCTGCATCCAATTTGATCTCATCAGCTGTTCAGCTGGAGTCTTCCACAACTCCACCAACGTCTCGCAAAGGATCTATTAATTCACAGACTTCTGGAAAAACCACACCTACACCTCCAACATCTCGCAAACAGTCTTTAGTCCAGAAGCCCGAGGTGAAGAAAGAACCAGAAACTAAATTGGAAGGTCAGCTGGCAGGGCCTGAGTTCTCTAGAGTTTGCCCACAATGCAAAGCTGATCCTCCTAAAAATGCCATCTGTAAGGAATGCCAAAACACACTGTGTAGCCTTTGTGGATTCAGTCCCATGTCACCAAAAACAGAGGTAAGACACTGTAACTACTGTTCTAATACCAGTGCATCTCATTAATACACATTATATGACTTAAGGTATGTGGACCCTGTCTATAAGGGCAAAATGAAATAGAGCTGACTCCCTCTTCACAGCTATAACACTTTATTCTGTGTGTTTGTGGAATTTTTTATTAATTTAAAAGAGCATTTGTGAGTTCAGTTGTTGATGCTGGACCAAATTCATACATGAGGTCTAATTCAAGTCAGTATGGACCTCAGCTGGTGCACAGAGCTCTAGTCATGCTGTACAGAAGAATAACTTTTCCAAACTTAATAATTAGGCATGTGGTCCACATTCTTTTGGCCATGTAATGTCTTTTACAGTTAAGGTAAGTTAAACTGCATGTCTGTGCTTTACACCAGTGATCTTTTTTATTACTCAATAGGTTGAGAAGCAGGTGTGTTTAACCTGCCAGAAGAAGCAAGGGTCAGGACCCCCTGCTGTACAGCCTCAATCAGAGGCAAACAAAGTACCTTTATCAGAACAAGTTATGGAAGCTCCAACTCCAGAATCTACATGGAAGAACACACGTCTCCCAGAAGGCACCACAATGAATGATCAGAAACCAACTGCAGTAGTAAATCCAGAAGATAAACCTAAACCAGAGGATAAACTAAAGCCAGAAGTTAAACCTAAGCCAGAGGATAAATCTAAACCAGAGGATCAACCTAAATTAGAGGGTAACCCAAAACCAGAGGATAAACCTAAACCAGAGGATAAACCTAAACTAGAGGGTAACCCAAAACCAGAGGATAAACCAAAACCAGAGATTAAAACTAAACCAGAGGAAAAACCAAAACCAGAAGTTAAACCTAAACCGGAAGATAACCCTAAACTAGAGGATACATCTAAACCAGAGGATACACTAAAGCAGGAGGATAAACCAAAACCAGAAGTTATGCCTAAACCAGAGATTACATCTAAACCAGAGGGTAAACCAAAACCAGAACTTAAACCTAAACCAGAGGGTACACTAAAACAGGAGGATAAACCAAAACCAGAAGTTAAACCTAAACCAGAGGATAAACCTAAACCAGAGGTTAAACCTAAACCAGAGGATAAACCAAAACCAGAAGTTAAACCTAAACCAGAGGATAAACCTAAACCAGAGGTTAAACCTAAACCAGAGGATAAACCAAAACCAGAAGTTAAACCTAAACCAGAGGATAAACCAAAACCAGAAGTTAAACCTAAACCAAAGGATAACCCTAAACTAGAGGATACACTAAAGCAGGAGGATAAACCAAAACCAGAGGTTAAACTTAAACCACAGGATAAACCAAAGCCTGAAGTTAAACCTAAACCAGAGGATAAACCTAAGCCAGAGGATAAACCTAAACCAGAAGATAAACCTAGTCCAGCAGAGTCTCAGAATTTCACTGCCACCCCCTTGATACCAAAACCTTCTCCTGCCAAATCAACAACAACACAGAAAACTGAAGCTGTAAAAGAGGAATCAGGCTTCTTTGGTTTCAGTCTTGGTGGTCGGTCACCGTCTCCACAGCCTGATATTTCTGCCGTTTCTGGAAAGGTTCGAGGGTTTGGTTCCTCCTTTCTAAGCTCAGCATCGAATCTGCTCTCATCAGCTCTTCAGGATGAGCCTTCCACCACACCACCAACCTCTCGTAAAGGTTCCACAGTCTCTCAAAGTTCTGCTAAAACCACTCCGACACCACCCACCTCCCGCAAGACCTCCGTATCAAAGCCACAGGAAGAAAAGACAGAAATGAACATTAAATTAGAGGACCAATCAATGGGGTCACCTTCTCTTGAGGAAAAAGATAAGCATCTTGATAAGTCAATGAAACCTTGTCCTATCTGCAAGGTGGAACTTAAGAAAGATCCACCCAACTACAATACCTGCACCGAATGCAAAACCCCTGTGTGTAATCTGTGTGGATTCAGTCCTATGCCACAGAAAACTGAGGTACATTTACATACTTTATATAAATAATTGATGTCACATAGCCATGCTATTATTTCTCCCCCAGGATACTATTATTCTGCCACCAAGCTTTACAGTTGGCGCTATATTAGCCAGCTGTAATGCTTTATAGGCATCTCTTAAACCCAGTCCACTACACATCTACTCACTTTAGCTGCCCATCTTTTAACCGGGAGAAGGAAATGTGATTCAATAATGCCAGTCCTAGCTATCCGTCATTTACTTCCAGTGAAATTTAGGACTGATTTATTATATTATAATAAGTATTATAGCTGGTTTTAAGGCCTTCACTGGGATGGCACCATCCTGGTAACCTAATGCTTTTGAAAACATCAAGGTCTAAGCTCAAGAGCAGAGGTGATCGAACTTTTGCAATAGCTGTTCCGTTATTATGGAATAACTTGCCTTCCCAGATTAGGACTGCACACACAATCACTTGGTGTTTTTTAGTCAGTGCTGAAGACACTTTTTATTTTGGCGTTTAACACTGGTTAAGAGGTGTAGCGATTGGAATTAATAGTTTTAATATGTACTATGTTTTAGGAATCATGATTTTGTGAGATTAGATTTATCTGTATCCTTGACAGTTTTACACTGATCAGCCACAACATTAAAACCACCTCCTTGTTTCCACACAAACTGTTCATTTTATCAGCTCCACTTACCATATAGAAGCACTTTGTCCACTCTATTAGACACTCCTACCTAGTTGGTCCACCTTGTAGATGTAAAGTCAGAGACGATCGCACATCTATTGCTGCTGTTTGAGTTGGTCATCTTCTAGACCTTCATCAGTGGTCACAGGACGCTGCCCATGGGGTGCTGTTGGCTGGATATTTTTGGTTGGTGGACTATTCTCAGTCCAGCAGTGACAGTGAGGTGTTTAAAAACTCCAGCAGCGCTGCTGTGTCTAATCCACTCATACCAGCACGACACACACTAACACACCACCACCATGTCAGTGTCACTGCAGTGCTGAGAATGATCCACCACCCAAATAATACCTGCTCTGTGGTGGTCCTGTGGGGGTCCTGACTATTGAAGAACAGCATGTAAGGGGGCTAACAAAGCATGCAGAGAAACAGATGGACTACAGTCAGTAATTGTAGGACAACAAAGTGCTTTTATATGGTAAGTGGAGCTGATAAAATGGACAGTAAGTGTAGAAACAAGGAGGTGGTTTTAATGTTATGGCTGATCGGTGTACATACTATGTTTATTTTGATTTGATGTTCAAATGCACATGTTAAACATGCATAAGTATTAATACATATCATAATTAATTTTTGACAGTTGAAGGAGTGGCTGTGTTTAAATTGCCAGATGCATCGAGCACCAGGAGCTTCTCCATCACAGTCTCAGCAACAGCCTGAAAAAGTTCCTCAACCAGCGTCACAACAGAAAACCACTGCTGGAAACCCAGAGGAAAAACCTGCTCAAGTAGGTACACAGCCTAGTTTGCCTGCTACTAAAAAGCAACAAGCTGAAGCTGCTCCACCACCAAAGAATGAGCCTCTAAAGAAGGAGTCAGGATTCTTCGGTTTCGGTGCTGCTCGTTCCCGGTCTCCATCTCCACAGCCGGGTGTTTCGGGGAAAGTGCTAGGTTTTGGATCATCCCTCTTTAGCACAGCATCTAATCTGATGTCCTCAGCTGGGAATGATAAACCTTCTACAACTCCACCAACTGTCCGTAGAGGATCCACAACATCTCAGACATCTGTAAAGACCACACAGGAGACTTCTGATTCTTCTAGGATAGGATCTGTAGAGCCAGAAAAAGTTCAGCACATCAAAACATCAACAGACCAGAAAGTATCTGCTGTCGCGAGGAAACAAGATGACAGTAAACCAGATGAAAAGCAAGTGCCGACTGCGAAAGAGGCAAAAGATTCTCAAAAACTGGCAGAACCTAGTAAAGCACAGCAAGTGACCTGTCCTCTGTGTAAGATAGAGCTCAATGTGGGCGCAGATGATGTACCTAACTACAACACCTGCACTGAATGTAAGAACACTGTGTGTAACCTCTGTGGATTCAACCCCGTTCCACATAAGACTGAGGTAAGATGATTGTCTGAATTTTTGCATTAATTCTTATAAACTCATGAAACACAAACAAAATATACATGAATTATTTACAGTTTTGTCTGAAAAATAAATTATAAATCATTGTAAGGAATATCTGATGGAACTGCCTTTATGATTAACATTTTTCAAAGCTGCTGATCAAACTTACATACAACACACACTCACTTTCTTAACCGCTTATCCAATTAGGGTCGCGGGGGGTGAGGGTACGCCTATGCCAGCTTTTCAATGGGCGCAAGGCACACAGTAACACCCTGGACGGGGCACCAGTCCATCGCAGGGCAGACACACACACACACATACACACACTCATTCACTTATAGGGCCTAATTCACCTGATTCAGTGTCTCCAATGAACCTGACTGCATGTCTTTGGACTGTGGGAAGAAAACCGGAGCTCCCGAAGGAAACCCACGCAGACACGGGGAGAACATGCAAACTCCACACAGAAAGGACCCAGACCGCCCCGCCTGGGGATTGAATCCAGGACCTTCTTGCTGTGAGGTGACAGTTCTACCCACCGAGCCACCGTGCCGCCCCATATGAAAGCATATTATGATAAAAGGTCATAGGATGAAAGATCAAATAATAATTTTTTGTACTGTTTTGCATTTTATGTCAAAGAGAATTGACAGATCACGTACTGTCCCAACTTTTCTGGAATTAAAGCTTGATAGGGCTCAGGTGATGGATTTTTTTTTCTATAAAAGATGTAAAACATTTTAAATTCCTTTTAATAATTGCAAGCTGTCCAGAACCTAAAATAGGAACCAGATGAATGATCTTCCCTCAACAATGTTTCACAGACCTGGTGTTTCCAAAAGTCAGGTTATGCCACAGCTTTTTAATTGGGTTATGGTCTGGATCTTGGCTTGGTCATTCCAACCTTTGTTTTGTTTATATACAGAACAGTGGAACATCCTGGTCATCTTTTGAGATCTCTGAGACCTCCTTTTGAATTGTACATTGTGCTGTTGGTGCGCTCTTTGCAGAATGACTACTCCTAGCAGGAACATTACTTAACAATATTTTAGAGATATTTTAGCTTTATAAGTCTATCTATCTGTAATTGCTTTACATAAATAGATCTGTATTGAGAGGAGCAGCCACTAGTGGGTGACAGGGCACCTCTACAGCCCATATCTTCTAATCACATTTTAAACATGTGTTTAAAATGCATTTGTTGGTTTATAAGTCCTGTCATGTGTATCCACTGTTTTGACATGTCTACAGGTTTGCGAATGGCTTTGTCTAAGCTGTCAAACACAGAGGGCATTAAAGGAAATGGAAGCACAAACCAAACCAAGTGTTGTGTCCACCACAGCACCATCATCAGAGTTACCTCAGGTTCAAGCTCCACTAAAATATAAACCTGCTGCAACCACCACAGATCAAAGTAAATCCTCGGTTCTACCTTCTGTCCAAAACGATGACGTTTTAATTAGAGACGCAACTCGAGAGAAAGAGGCCATAAATGTGTTCGAGGATAAAGATTTACAAAAGGAAAAAAACCAAGGTTCTTCCATCTCTCCACTTTCATCTGAGCAGAAACCAGCTGCTATTAAAGAAACAATCAAGGTTTCAGAAACACCGGAGAAATCTCAAGCCAAATCATTAGAACAAGAACCAGAAACCTCCAAGCAAGAATCAGGTTTCTTTAGCTTTGGATTTGGCAGTACCAAACCTCAGCCTGCACCACCCAAAGCTTCTGAAACCAACGCTGGCAAGTTCTTTGGCTTAGGAGGCTTGACTGAGACACCCTCACCACAATCTGTCTCTGCTGTTTCTGGCAAAGTTTTAGGTTTTGGGTCCTCCATCTTTAGTTCAGCATCTAATCTGATCTCATCATCTGTCCAAGATGAGCCCTCTACAACACCACCGGTTTCCAGAAAGACTCCATCAGTTTCACCGACATCTATCATAATGGCCACACCACCCTCTTCTCGTAAAGGTTCAACAGTTTCACAAGCTTCCCAGGATACCAAAACAGATGAGAAGTTAGAAGTCAATACAGGGTCTTCAGAAACCGCTACAGATTTACAGAAGCAGAAAGAAAAGATATCAGATGAAAAATCAGAAGTCAAGATAGTCAAACCATTGACTCCTCTACCCACAGCACCTAAACTGATTGAATCTAACTGTCCCATTTGCAAGGTAAAACTGAACATGGGACAAGAAAATCCACCTAAATTCAACACCTGCACTGAATGCAAGAACGTTGTCTGCAGTCAATGTGGATTTGATCCCATGCCTGATCAGGTCAAGGTGAGAAAATAGGCTGATATCAGCCACTACACACAGCACATGTAAAATTAAATCTAACCTGGTATTCACCCCTTACTGTACCTACACCTCCACTCTTGAATGACATTATTAGCCTTGGAAACAGAAAAAAATGTTAGGAAAATGCTAATAATAAAAATTAAGGATAGTTATAAGATAACAAATGTACAATATGTTAACAGAAATCACCTTAAATTTTTTGTAGGTGATACAAAAATGATACAAAATGAATGTAAAGTTGGCAATGCATAAATTAAACTTAAAACAAATTACTAAATAATCAGTCAAATATTGCAAATTGCATTTATCAATATTGCAGTTATTTTTTAGAAAAAGTATGACATGTAAACAAGTCTATCTCTCTACCCCAGCACTTAATGTGCACTTTACTCTAATGAGTTCATGAAGTGCTTTTTGAGTACAAAGACTGAAAACAGTTTGATTAGTGATGTAGGTTTTATTAATCAGAGAAGGCACATAGCAGTTCAAAGACAACATGACATTTATTGTTTTATGTACTGTTATAATAAAAAAGATATGGATTTATACATTTGAACAGCTTCAGTCACTTATTATGGCCACCACTTTGTTACAGTTTACATTTACATTGTCGGCATTTAGCAGATGCTTTTATCCAAAGCGACTTTTATGACTGAACACAATTTTGAGCAATCGAGGGTTAAGGGCCTTGCTCAGGGGCCCAACAGTAGCAACTTGACAGTGATGGGGCTTGAACCGGCAACCTTCTGATTACTAGTCCAGTACCTTAACCACTGAGCTACCACTGAGCTACCACTGCCCAGTTAACAATTTAGCATTAGCGTTGCTATTTGAGAATTTTTTCTCAGCTTTGTAAATGCTCTTAATATTTTTACAAATGCATATGGGGACCTAAAATACATTTAATTAGCAATTAAAATAAATTTACAAAAATCGATTAATAAAGTTGATATGATAAAACAGTAAATAGCTGTTCTGTGCTGTTTTCAATGTAAAAACCATAATTAATCCCCGTTTTATTTTATTGTACCTGCTGTTCCAACTTTTTTGGATTGGGGTTTGTGCATAAACTAGTCAGTGTTAAAATGGCTCTAATAAATCAGTTATCTCTCTCTCTCTCTCTCTCTCTCTCTCTCTCTCTCACACACACACACACACACACACACTCGCTCGCTCTCTCAGCACTTAGTGTGCACCTTACTCAAATTAGCGAGTTTATTAAATGAACTCTGTATAGACAGACATGATTGGGGAGTGGGGGATTTGGGTGGCTGAAGCCCTGCTATGAATTGCCACCACATTCAAATTACATATTAGAAATTAAATGATTTCTAAATTGACAATTCAAGTTAGTAAACTGTTGCTTGGGCCCTGAATTAAATTAAAAATTTTAATTTGCATCGGTTTGTTCATATTTCAAATACATACTGTATGTGCTATCATTTTCTTTGCATATTATATTCTTTTTATAATAGAATATTATATTATAATCTATTAGATTTTATATTATTCTATTCTATAATAGAATATATATTATAATCTATTAGATTCTGCGTATCATCATAAATTACCATCAAATGAAACATGTAGTGATTTAGTTTTAATTTTTTTACAGGTTAAAGAGTGGCTTTGCATCAATTGCCAAATACAAAGAGCAGCAAGAGGACCAGAACTTCCAGAAACTCCCATGTTGAAACCTGTTCTGTCAGGAAAGGATATTCAGACACATATTACAGTGGATACAGCAGCTGAACCCAAACCCACTGATCCATACAGTCTACATGAAGATAAAATACAAGGTCCTGACCTTCTATCATCACAGAAAGGTGCCTCAAACCCAAACTCTCAACACAATACAAAAGAGCAGTCACAGGAAAAGGCTGTACAAGAGAAGGAACCTGCAAAATCTCAGCAGCCATCAACACATGTTACAGCATCCCCAGCCAAATCTGCTCCACTTTTACAAGCTGAGGCTCCAAAGCAGAAATCAAGCTTCTTTGGATTTGGAGCGAGCGATGAATCTCAGCCTCCTCTTTCTAAGTCTCCTGATTCAACATCTGGGAAGCCATTCAATTTTGGATTGAGTGAGAAAGCCAGGTCACGATCACCATCACCTCAGGCCATGGCTGTCACTGGCAAGGTCTTTGGATTTGGATCCTCTATTTTTAGTTCTGCATCTAACTTGATCTCATCAGCCGTTCAGCAAGAGCCAGCTTCTTCTCCATCCACTTCTCGTCAAAGTTCTACAGTGTCTCAGTCTTCTGTTAAGACTTCTACACCTCCTGCTTTTCACAAGGGTTCTACAGCCTCCCAGGCCTCTGTAAAAGTGAATCCTGTAGAGTCTAAATCTCTTCTATCAAAGAAAGTGAGTGATACACTAGAAGATAAGAAAAAAGAAGGACCTTTGCTGGTCAAGACACAACCTCATACTGCAAATCCTGAAGTTAAGACAGAACTTGTGGAGGAGACAGTTGCTGCTAAAGCTCCTTTAAAGGCGAGCCAACCCACCTGCCCTATCTGTAAGGTGGATCTTAATGTTGACTCAGAGAAACCTCCGAACTACAATACCTGCACTGGATGCAAGGAGATGGTGTGTAACCTGTGTGGATTTAACCCCATGCCTCACCTCACAGGGGTAAGTTATCTGTCTGGTGTCTACATGGTTTGCTGTGTAGTCTAGATTAAACAAGCGTCTACATAAATGTCTATTAATTGAACTTCCTGTGTACTTGTTAAAGTAATAAGCTGGCTTCAGACAATACACCAACCAAGCACTATTTTTTAATGCATTTTCTCCCCATTTTCCTCCCGATTTCGCGCTCTCAATTTTGTCTTCCCCTGCTGAGAGATGCCAGATTGCATCCGAGGAGAGCACGTCGCTGTACACACCTCTTCCGACCCATGCATTCTGCACAGGCGTCTCTTCCGCCAATCAGGGTCCTTACACAGCATATGAAGACCCACCCACCCACACATAGTCCCCCACCCTGAAGATACGGTGGCCAATTAGTATCTGCTGCAGGCACTGCCAATTATGCCAGCTAGATGGCGCCCAGCCGACCGGTGGCAACACAGAGTTTCAAACCGGGGAGTTCAGAAACTCGGTGCTGGTGTGCAAGCGGAATATCCCGCTGTGCCACCTGGGCGCCAACCAAGCACTTTATTAAGTACAAATATGTGATATGCTTACAGTGATTCTTTAATAAGCCTCACCTTACCTACTCAAAGTCACTCAAAGTCCTATTCTTAACCAGGAGAGAAATCATTCATTGAATCTCGTACGAGGAAAGCACCCAGACCAGACACCAAGTCTGAATGCCTTCCTCGTACGAGATTCAACGAATGATTCTTCTTCTGGTTAAGTCTTTCTATTAGCTCATAGGATACAAATGGTGGAGAATGCGGGCACAGAAATAGCGTCCCTCATATTTTGGATTATGTCAGAAATATTCTGATAGTAATTAGGGACCAGAAAACAACAGGAGGAATTAAGGACCTAACATACACTTCCTTTTTCTCGTACGAGGAATGCATTCATACTTTGACTTGGTGTCTGGTATGGGTGCTTTTCTTGTACGAGATTCAACAAATTATTCTTCTCCTGGTTAAGTCTTTCTATTAGCTTATGGGATAGGACTTTAAGAAAAAACCTAACACCTACCATACAATAATCTTTGTGGGAATATAAATGACTGACTATAGCCCGTTTGTTGCTCTGTACACTTAATTACCTCCCTGCACCACATTTGTCAGTTAAAACAAACCCCTTAGTCACCCCACTGACCAGATGATGCTTGGGAGGTGGAGCAATTTTAGCTTCGCAGTGACATTAACATGGTAATGACAGCAGTGTGTTGTTTTGGTATGGGTGTATCAGGTGCAGTAGTGTTGTTGTTGTTGCTCCTGACTGGTCATGTGACCTCATATATAGCACATATAGCATATAGCACTGCTAGTGTTAGTAAGCATCAAACATTGGCTACAGGACCATATAACACAGTTAATCCACGTTTGGGATTAACCTTTACTGGCATGGAAAGTAAACAAATACCATGATCCTAAACGAGCTTTGCCCATTACTGAAATGGTAGATGCTCACTTAACACTTAGGCTTACTGTTTTTGAGCACGTTTTGAGCATGTTTTCCATCAAGATAACTTAGATATGGTGATGTTTTGGTTTTTTAGTGTAGAACCACACCACTGCCTCAGATGTTGACTTTTGTAAAATGGTTGCAGACTAGGTTTCCTTCTCAACCTTTCTGCAGGCTATTTGCTGATATACAGGGGTTTGGAAGGTTTCCTGTTGTTTTAGAGATCTGGCATTGACATTTTCATTTCCTCCTATAACTGCAATTTTTTCAGACATTTTGTTACTTGCCGACTAGAAGCACCTTGATTTATTTTTATGCTTTCCTCTGCTTTGTAGGCATCAATTAACTTAGCTCAGCTGCTTAGAGGCTGATGACTGTTAAGTTTTAGTAAATTGTTTAGCCAGTTCATAAAACTGTCTATTAAATTGACAGACTTAAATTTAAAATGACAATATTGTATCTGCTGTGTGAGATCTTTCAATTTTTTTTTTGTATAAATCATACAAATCATTGTATACAGGTTAACTGCACATTAACATTTGATAAAATAATTTTTTATATAGTTTTCAATTTGCTTATCCTGTACGTCATTATACTTCTACTTTGTTTAGAAGTTGGCTTAAGCAAAGAAAGTGTTTTAATTAAAGGGAGTTTAATTGATATTTTTGTGAGTGGAGGCAGATTTGTGTGGTAGCTCAGTGGTTAAGATATCGGACCAATCAATAGCTTAAAGTTTATACTGTCATAATTGTAAGTCACTTTGAATAAAAGCATTTAATAAACGCTGTAAATGTAAATGGAGGCTATCCGACATGACCTGGACTGGCAGGTTTCTCTCATGTCTGGCTTATAAAATCTATTATACCCACACAAGGCTGTCATCATTCTATTGTGGCTTTAATTAGTGCTTCACAAAAGCTTCTGTTAAAGGCAGGTGGTCAGTAGAAGCACTCAGGGTCAGTAGAGATGACAGAGATATCAACATTTATTCAGTTTTCTCTGATGCAGTGATGAGTTTTATTTAAAAAAGAGGAATTTTATATACTTTATATTAATTAGGTGTCCTTTCTTTTTTGTAAAGTGGACAAAATGTTCATTTGTCAAGCAGGCAACCACCCTTAAAAATGTTAAATAAAATATGATATTCATAACATCACATGTTTAGGCTGATTAAATGTTTCAAATGATCACATTTGCACTTGTTGAAACTGCTCCACAATGAAGAAAATACACAATATTTCCAAATGTTTTTTGGACACCTGATTATGAGCTTGTTGGACATCCTATTTTAAAACCGTTGCCAATAACATGGAGGCCAAACTCACTTCTTAATTTCACCACATATTTGTTTCTATAACAGCCTCTTGAACAGCAACTTTCCTGGAGAGATTTTTAACAAGATTTTGTAGTGTGTATAGGGGAATTTGTCCCCATTCAGTCCAAAAAAACATTTGTGAGTTCAGACACTTAGGGTTAAAGCTAAGGCCTTACTCACAATCCCATTTCAATTAATAATAATAATAATAATAATAATAATAATAATAATAATACACGTTGTTATACAACTGATTGTCATCAAGTTATGTTGTGTGTATTGTCATTCAAGCAATTATTCATAACACGGCGTAACACTGCAGATCAGCCGCAGAGTGTGATCTTCAGCTGTTTCTAAAGCTAGATGTGCTGGACTCTGGTAGACCAGGCATCCTGAGTTTGAACTGAACGTGTCATTTACGTAACTGGATGTGCAACGATAGTCGGTTTAACTGAGGTGAATGAGGGTTGAGCATTAACATGATGGGATCTGCAGGAGCTGGGAGTAGCTTCATCCACATTAAAAGCAAACATGCTATTGGAGCACAGATGTTGATGGAGATGTGGGTTCCATTGCATTTAAATTAGTCTTGTTTATTGTACAGTGAGCTGTAAAGATAGGAAAACTGAGTAGAGTATAAAATGAGTATAAAGCATTAGTATGTGGTGAAGGGAATCCAGTGGCCTGCACAGAACCCTGATCTTAACCCTATCTAACACTTGTTGGATACATTGTAGTGTTTATTGTGAGCCAGGCCTTCTCATTAAACCACAGTGTCCAAGTGACTGACCTTACATTTGCTCTTTTAACTACTTATTTTGTGTGTGTGTGTGTGTGTATTGCCTGTGATCAGAACAGTGTATAGTGTAGTAAGAATTAGGAGAGTGTGTGGAAACATCAGGTGTGTGTGTGAATACCTCATGAATAATAAATGTTTGATAGAAGGCAGCTAGATCTGGTTGGCGTGAATGTGTATCAGCAAACCGATAGGAATCAGATACAGGTTTCACTCTTAAAGTAATCCTCAGTCCTAAATCATGTTTATTAGATGTTTAACACCTTCTAGCTGATAAGCATATGTGCATAAGTCAAAAGTTTCTATACTTGAATATGGCATGGCAGTCTTAGCATTTCAAAAGGTTCTGAAATATATACCGATTAGGCATAACATTATGACCTAACTGACTGGCCTGCGGCTATGCAGCCCCACCTTTCTGACACCTTTCTATCAGAACCAGCATGAACTTCTTCAGCAATTTGAGCTACAGTAGCTCGTCTGTTGGATCAGACCACACAGGCCAGCCTTCGCTCCCCATGTGCATCAATGAGCCTTGGCCGCCCATGACCCTATCGCCGGTTTACCACTGTTCTTTACTTGGAACACTTTTGATACATACTGACCACTGCAGACCAGGAACACCCCACAAGAGCTGCAGTTTTGGAGATGCTCTGACTCAGTCGTCTAGCCATCACAATTTGGCCCTTGTCAAACTCGCCCATTTTTCCTGCTTCTAACACATCAAATTTGAGGATAAAATGTTCACTTGCTGCCTAATATATCCCCCCCACTAACAGGTGCCGTGATGAAGAGATAATCAGTGTTATTCACTTCACCTGTGAGTGGTCATAATGTTTTGCCTTGTTGGTGTACATCCAATTAATATACATCCAGTATATCTAAAAACAAACGCATACACCCATCATACCCAGAGCCCACTGTTCTGGGTGCAGTGTTATGATCTAGGGTTGCTTCAGTTGGTCAGATCTAGGCTGAGCAATGTTTATGTGGCAATGAATTAAAGTCAGCTTACTACCTAAATGTACTGACCAGGTTTTCCCATCAATGGATTAATTCCTTCTTAATCAATGCTACAATTCATCTGGTTAAATTGCACACTGCAATCAAATCTAAATAGTGGGTAAGACAAGGATCAAACCCAGGTCCGTAGGTCCCTGTTTATAATCAGATTATAACTTTGCAGGTAAACTAAGGAGAACCAATACAGATTTAATTCATTATCAGGTTAAACAATATACAGTTTCTGTGCTTTCTGTCAGAATGGAGTGGGTGTGTTGGATACGAGACTGCAGACATGGTAACTTGGCTTATTTCAGACTAGTAGGTCAAGACTCTCTATTATCATTAGACCTGATTTATAGCGAGAGTGCCAGTGCGGGGGCTGTTGAAAGTGCACTATATTAGCCAGCTACATCCGTTGCCAAATGCAGCTGCCAGAAAATCAATACGACTCCATGCAGGAATCTGCAAGTGTACAGACTCCAATGTAGAGCACAATGCAGCTTTTATTTAATCAAACTGTTCAATGCAAATCCACTTCACTTGTCAGGCCGGCTCACTGACAGAAAAGTCCTAAAGCAATGTAGGTAGCTTTTATAAGCAGGCTGAAGGGTGATGCACGATATCTAAGAATTTTATACAAAGGGAAAGTGCGTCAGAGGTAAATGTGCTTTTGAAGAGAGCTGTGCTTCCTTAGCTGTCAAAACTAGATTGCTCTTAGTACACATTCACATGCTCACTCATTCAGAAGAGATTGTAGCTTTCAGCAGTGCAGGGGAAGGAAGGTTGACTTATGAAACAGATGAATAGCTGCTAAGTGTGTCAAAGCAGATAAAACGCTGTTCAATTTTCCAAGATGTGTATGGATGTGGAAATCCGTGCCCATTCAGTCAAAGGAGCATTTGTAAGGTCAGGCAGTGATGTTGGAGGGCATGGGGGTGCAGATGACTGTGTCGGTTCCTCTTGCATTATTGTGACACCCTGCTTTCATTAATGCTTTATCTCTTTTCTGTTCACTTTCTTAATTGTGGCCTGAAGATGATTTATGTATTTAATTTGTTACCTTGTTTTTTGCTATTTTAAATAAAGTACTTTTATTTTCCCTTTACCCCTTAGAAAAGTGTTCTACCTTGATTAAGCATCTTGCACTTGGGTTCATTTTCACTTCTTGCAGGTGCAGATAATAAATAATAAATAATTCCGATTTTATTCCCATTTTGGCCATACCAGTGAACATTTAAAATGGTGATGAAACTAAAGTGTCTATTTGGCATTTGCTTATTTGTGTGGTGTTGTTGGCTGATATTAAAACGGATTGTATATTAATTATCTGATGTTGCCCATATAATAATTTTACTTTAAATAGACTTCGATGTTAACCAGTACTGGTTTCTCGCTTTAAATCCATTTCATTTTCATTAAACATTGATAAACATTTACTTTTAATTTCAGAAGATAAGAGGACGCCAAGTTGAATTGTGTTGAACTGCTCTTAAGCTACAAATGAATCATTCAGCACCCAGTTCATTTGGAAATTAACAGTATTAAGTACCCGCTTAATGACATTAGTAGAGTTCAAACTGTGAACAGTGCAAAAGGACACAGCGCTGTTTTAAAAGTGAAAATTAATACCTGTGTGTGACTGTAACACTGTCTGATTGCTTTCCAGTCCAAAATGGCTCAGTAATTTTATACAAATTAACACATTCAGAGATCTGATTCTCCCGATTCTTAATCATGTATTGTAATAGATAGTGGCTTGAATTGGCCTGACTGCATGTCTGTGAACAACGCCAAATAGCACCATAGCAGCTCAGTGATGCCCTGATCCAGGTCTGAAAGAAGATTCCTCATTGCCGTGATGAGATTCACACAAATTGGAAAAGCCTGTGATTTCAGTTTTTTACTTACATACATGGTGTGTCTTTTAATCCAGGACTCACTGGGTTGATGCTTTTGTTTTTTTATTGACCTTTGTTTCATCATTTTGTTTATGTCAAAGATTTTTAACTTTAATTTTGTGTTCATTGAGATCTAAAGTGTGATTCAAGTGTTTGCTTAATTTTAGTCTTTCTCACAAGTGTGGGGAATGACTGAGACCCTGCAGTGGATTGGGCCCCTGTTTGGGGTATGGCCTTGCACCCAGTGTTTCCCAGTGCAAGCCTGTTTTAGCCACATCTAGCAAAGTATTAATTAATTAGTAAAAACAAAAAAACAAGTAAATACAACAGCAAACTACATTTTTGTTGTTTGTTTTCTTATGCAAATGTTAATGCTTCTTAAGTCAGTACATAGTGATGATAATAAAAGCAAAGTTTTTGTTACCTACAGTAAATATCAGGCGAACAAACTAAATTTGTGTTCATTTCTGTTTTACAGGCGGAGTGGCTGTGTCTGAACTGCCAGACTCAGAAGGCCCAAGCGGGGCCACTGGGAGACTTCGGACAACCTCCTTCACTGTTATCTGTTTCGAGCACTAAGCCTTCAGGTTTACCTACAGGACAAACAGTGAAAACCTCAGAGACGACTCAAGCTGTTGAAAGTACTCTCTCTACAGTAGTTAAAGCTGTAGCTGAAAAACATCCTGGTTTAGAAAATATCTGCTTGACTTCTAATAAATCTATTTCTGTTCCTCCAGCATCCGCAGAGAATAAAGATGTTCAGCCGGTTGAAGTTGGTGACAAAACACTTGAGTTGAAACCAACAATTAAGGAGGAAAAAATACCTACAGAGGAAGTGACACATGGTATCAGCTATAAGGAGCCACAGGCTGTTAAAGAAACAACCTCTTTGCCGGCTGTTCCTGAAACAATACCTGAACCTGCTTCAGGTGCTCCAGATTTTACCCAGACAACATTTGCTCCACCTGGAGAAGCTGTCAACAAAACACCAGAGTTGATCACAAATGCAGTGCAATCAGCAACTGTGATTGCTAAGGAACCAACACCAGCTGTAGACACTCAGCAAGTGATAAAACCTAATATGCCTGGTGTTACGCCTTCCGAAGAGGATCAGCAAGCAGTGCCTATTGAGGTAAAGTACACTATCATTTTTAAATAATAGTAGTCAATCTTTTACAAATTAATTATGAAGTAATTAATAAAAGTCAATTCACCTTATGCCTAGTTCACACTACACAATTCTTAGCCTGATTTTTGCTTGCCGCCTGGTCGGGAGCAACTCGGCGTTCGCTTGGCGATCAAAACTCGGCTCTCAATCGCTATGTGTGAACTGCTCAACAACTCGATCTGAGCGACTGAAGAAATATATCTAGCTGGTCAAATATCTGGAAATGAGTCGCCCAACTGACAATGAGCGCTATGTCGAACAGCCAATGAGAACGGGGTGAGGGGAAACGCAGGGGAGGAGTTGTAATAAGGTGGGACAGGGGCATAATATAGTTTATATCAGAATACATCGGCACACACACAAGTTTTACAGTATTTCTGACCTTATCGTTCACTACAAAACATAACAACAATGTTGCATTGCAAAAAATATTTATTAACCTCCAACTCACTATAGAACAATCCATGCTGGTCACGTAGCCAAATCCACTCAGATTAATTTATTTTTTCTCTTTTATTTTACGCTACACATCAGCGCACAAAGTTTGATCGTTCGCTACTTGTTGACGTGCATTTTTGGACGTGGTATCATTAAACCTCTCGTCACGTCTCGCGTTTGTTTTCGTGACAAAATGTAGTTTGGGAGACCAGAGAAGCTCGCCTGCGATTCCAGTATGAATCCCCCTATCACTGATCAGTCGTGTGGTGTGAAAGCCACACCGACTTGAAAGACTCCCGATTACAAGAGATCCAGTCATGTAGTGTGAACTGTACAGTGACCTGACGACTTGGAAAGTTGTGTAGTGGGAACTTGGCATTAGACAGTGTGTTACATTAAAATAAACATTTAGAATTTGCATTATTTATAATTGCAGAAAAAAATAATACACATATTTGTCACACAGGCAGGAAAAATGGAGGAAGAACCCACGCTTCAGTTAGATGAGGCTCGTAACCTGGAAAATACACCGCTGTCAGTTTCAGGAGATGAGTCAAACGATTTGAATGTGGACGGCAAAAAAGAGCAAAAAGAACACGATACAATAACAATTTCCCCTGAGTCATACAGTTCAGCTGAGGAAGAGCTTAAAGAAATCCAAAGGGCCGTTGAATCATCTTTGAGGGAAACCGCTGCAGACTTAGATCATATTAAAGCAACACTTATCGCAAAGCAGTATCCTGGCTCGGCAGAAAGCACCAGAGAAGAAGAAACTTCACCACTCAGCCCAGAATATGTGGACGAAGAATTCATGCGTGCAAAGCTCATGCAAATGAGCACAGACGAGGATTTGGAATTACCTGATCAGCAAAGTGACATCGGTAAACATCGAGTACTGCTAAAACTTCCTGTCGGTTTAATTACTGAGGAGGAGAGTTTAACCGAGGACTCAGATAGGTCTAAGGATGATGGATCCTTTAGTATGCAGGCATCTTATATCACACCTGGAACTGCATCACCTACATCAATATCCTCATTCGATGAAGAAAGTGGTTGCGTCCCAGGTCAAAAGATGGAACGTGTAGTGGTCAAGCATCAAAGGAAAGTGAAGCATTGGCAAGGTCCATCTCAAACTGAAGAGGAGTCTTCTGAGGAGGAAAAAGATTACAAAATGAAATTATATGAGCAGTCATCTTTCTCTAACATTTTCGAGACAGAACGAGGAGACACTATTAGCCACCGACCACAACCAAAGGATGTTATATATCTAGCTTCTGAGAAACCATTAAAGACTGCAGAGGAGGCTTATGAAGAAATGATGCTAAAAGCTCAATATTTCTCTGATATGTCAAGAAAAGTAACCCCACCTGAGATTGAGCCACTCTACGGAGGCATGCTGATAGAGGACTATGCTTACGAGTCATTAGTGGAGGAACCGGCACAGGCTTCAGCAGGTGAATGTGGGATTCCTGACCATGACTTTTTGACTACTGTATTTGTTGAAGATACAGTAAGAAAGCTCAGAACACCAGATGAGGTCTATGAGGAGATGCATGCAAAGAAAGAGCTCATGCTAGAAAATCAGTCGACTCAGCAGGAACACACTCGGAGAGATTCTTCAGTCGCTGACGTTTGCTATGTGACCATATCAGAAAATGACGAGATCCTAGTTGAGGATAGAAAACTCTCAATAGGGGAAGAAGAATTTATAACACCAGAAACAAGTCCTTCAAAATCAAGTCCTCTGACTCCTCTATCTCCAATGTCTCCTGAATCTGATTCCCCTGAAGTAATTTTAATTCCCTCCAGTGATGAAGAGGAGGAATTCAAGGATGAATATGCAGCTGAACCTTTGGAGATTGTTATGGAACCTTATACAGCAGAGGAAACATCTCAGGAGTTCTCTGTTAATAAAGCGCTCTACCCTATTCCTGACCTGAAAATTACCCAGTGCTCTTCTGGTGAAGAAGAACCTGAGGATGAAGATATAATTACTCAAGGGCATGAACCCGCTTTGTCAGGTGACATTACTCAAAGTGATGACAGCTCTAATGAAGATGCTTTGGTTACAGAATCTTTAGTTGAGTTACCAACAATAGAGTCTGAACCCACATCTGTGGTATGTGAAGTTCCTCCGTCAAAACTTTCTTTAGAACAAGTGTCTTCATTTTCATCCTTTCCGCTTACAGAACGGACTCCAGACCAAGAGTCCATTCCAGTCACACACATCGCTGACTGTTCAACTCTTGTATCTGGTGCTGCAACATCTCCAGGTTCATTAAATGATTCTGAATCAGAGCCAGAACCCCCAGTCTTGGTAGGACCTCCTCTTATTGCAGGTTCTCTTGAGGAATCAGTTGGTCCTATTCAAGTTTTAACATCTACCCAGCAGACGGAGGAACTGGCTGGGGTGTCTGTTACTGAACCACTATTGGCTTCAAGGCCATCACAAGTTTCTTACGCAGGAGATACTAGTGTTCCTGAACCATCTTTAATTTCAAAACAATCCAAGGTCACCATACCAACTGAAGTGTCTGTTTCTAAACCACCACTAGCTTCGAAACCTGTTCTCACCTCAGCGTCTATCTCAGATTCTGTCATTGTTACAATACCAGAGCGAGAATCACCACCGTTGGGGGCTGCATCTCCAGAATCAGCTGTAGAACCAACTCCAGTGGTCGAAAATGTTACTGCTGCGTCAACTGCAAGTTCTGTCTCAAATCAAGCTCTGGCTATCACAGCACAAGTTCCACAAGTTTATTCAACAACTTCTGTTCAAACATCCAGTGCTATGGTGCCATCTTTAGAATCAATGTCTACGCTAGTGTCAGCTGAAATAGAACATCCATCTCCTGCCATCATTCCAGGACCTGGACAACCAGATGTTGCTCAAATTCCACATCTAGTTACTACAACATCTGATTATTCAGTTTATACTATGAGTCGGCCACTTATTTCTTCTCCTCATGTTCCAACAAGTTCGGTGTTAACAACAGATGTTCTCACTTCAACCGAAAGCACATCTGTTGCAGCATGTGTTCCTTTGTTTTCTGTGGAACAGGCCTCTGTTTGCCCACCTTTATCAAATGCGACAAGTTTAGGTGAGTCTCACCTTGAGTCCTTTACAGCTATAGCTGCAGACAGAACAGACTTGGCCCCATCTACAGTTTCTATTCAGATCCCGTTCCATGTTCCTGATACAGATATATCACATTTGGCTACAACAACAGTCCCACCACCTCCTGTTGTACAAGACATACCCTCTTCAGCACAGGTTTCTTCTATAAACACAACTGCTTTTGAAACAGTGTCTTCTCAACCCATTCAGTCAGTAATAGTAGACATAAAACCAGAGGAAGATAGTATTCAACCTGGACTAGATACCTTGAGTGGAATTACTATATTACCATCTCAGACCATGATAGCCATTGAAGTTAATGGTGTTAATGCAGAAGCTGATCCTCATATTAAACTGACAGCTGGTATGCCAAGTGAATTCACTTCTCTGTCAACAAAACCTGAATTTCAAGTGATAACTGTCCCCCGTGAAAGAGCAGATAAGCCAGTAATTGAATTTCCACCACCACCTACAGTTTCACCACCAGCTTTACCCTCTGACAATTTGCCTAAGATGCCAGTTCCAATGCCAGTAGGCTTTACAGATACTCATGAGTCTCTTACAAGTACAACCAGCCAAGCACCTGGTGCAATAGTGAAGCAAGCTGTATCCCCAGTCCATAAATCACCACCACCAGTTCCTCCGAAGCCATTAAGTAAACCTGCCGGTTTGGTATTTAGTCACAAAAGGCAAGAACCTATAACTGCTCATATAGGTCATGCTGCAACTTTACCAAGAACAAGAGAACCCCCTAAAGTCCTTTCACTGTCTTTGCCTGCCCCGGTTGACAGTAAACGCAGTATCACATCACCAAAATCTCCGCTGTCACCAAGATTTGCCAAAACCCTGGAGACATATGTAGTAATAACATTACCATCAGAGCCAGGATCGCCAGTAGAATCTATTACAACCCAAGCTCCAATACGTAAATCATCTCTACCTACACCTAAGCAACAAGCTCTTCCTTTCTCTCCAACAGTGTTTACTGCTTCGCCAGTGACTACGCCACTGACCATAGTCTCAGCATCAGAAGTAGCAGCCCCTCCAAAAGTGATATCAGTGCCTGTTGTGACACCACCACCACCACCTCCACTACCACCAATTATATTACAAAATGTGCAGGTGTCACCAAAAGCAGTATTACATGCTGCATCTACAGTGATTCTCTCAAAAGCCGAGACAGTCCCATCAGAGATTGCTTCAGCATCAAGTGTGGTTTCACTACCTCATATCGGGGCATCACGTCTAGCTTTTGTGCCACAGATAGAGATAGCAAAGCCCCCAGTCAAAAAGGAAAGTTATCAGGAGGGAGCAATTTACTCTGCACCACCTGTAGCTGGGCCGACAGTGGTTTCGGCACCAATTGTTACATCGCCACATGCATCCGTTGTAGCACCAATTGTGACCGAAGTACCTACTGTCACCACAGAATCAACCATTAATTATGTAGCAAGTGTGTTCCCAAGTCAAGTAGCATGCTCCACTCAAATCGCAGCACCAGTAACTACGGTATCTGAATCACTGCTGACAAAAGAAGTGCCTGTGGGCTTGACATCTTCAGCCATTAAATCTGATGTTGATTTAAGGCAAGAGTTTGAACGGCAACTGATGCAAACTCCTATAGCAATTACCCATCTTCCATTGTCTACAGATAATCAGTCTATACAAGGGTTAGAAATGGAGGAAATCCTAATTGTATCAGCTTTAGAGGAGACAACTCCAGCAAAGAGTTTGTTCTCTGAGCATGAAAAACCTTTTGAATTACAACAAGAGGTGTCTGTGGTTGGTGCTCCAAAAGAAATACCAAGAGCACCAGTAGCAATTACTTCATTTGCACAATCAGTTGAAAGTCAAGAAATAAGAGCGCCTGATGACAAATTGACAGGCGTAAGTCAACTACCCTCTGAATTTGCGTCAATTGGACAGCACCAATATGCACGACCTAATCTTGTGGCGCAAGTGATTACGACTGAAGTCCAAAGAACTACCACTTTGTCTGTTGTACAAGACGGAGTAGAGGCTCCCTATGTGACAGGCAAAGTGCAGCCAGAAATGACAAAAAGTCAAACAACACTTAAACAGAATGGACAAATGCATTATCCTGGGAATGTTATTGACCTTACAGCCTTAAAGGTCAGTGTTTCAATGACTGAAAAGGGAATGGATCTAACAGCCCCTGTGTCAAGTCTGCAGAAGTTTTCAAATGATTCATGTGGTCGACAATCAACTGCTGTGCAGCCAGAGGTTGTAAATCTGACTCCTGCCACAACTATGTCTTTTGTGACAGACAGTATAACTGTTGTAACCTGCTCTACGACAATCACATATAATAATAAAGTCATTACAGTTGGCAGGCCCCTTAATTTAGAAAGTGGAACTGCATTGCCTCTGCCGTTAACCACAAACAATACATTTCAGCCACTGGCACAGATTATTTACCGACCAGTAAATTCCCAGCCAAAACAAACAACCTTTTCAGAGATTCCTATTAATCTATCATGTGGGGCTACCAAAACCACCGTACCTTCATCTTTGCATGTTACAACAGCCCCAATTACCTTCACACCTATTCATATGGAAACATCTGCAGCAGGAGCTATAGATCTCACAATGTCAAAACCGGTGAAAACGATAGTGGCATTATCTTCTTCCTCCGAGGTGGTTACAAGTGTCGTTGAGGACGATGATGCACCTATAGATCTGACAGCAGGGAGGCGAACAGTGTGCTGTGACATCCTCTATCGGCTTCCATTTACCTCAAGCTGCGGAATACAACCACCAGTGACCGCAGCGTCAGATAACCAGTTTGACTATCAGCATGATAATGCTACGACTGGAAAACTTGAAGATCTTAGTAATGTGAAAGTTTCTGAGAGTAATAAAAAAGCAACAGAGCTGTTCAGTTATGAGAGGAAAAATGGATTTGCTTACCAGAAGGAGGTACCAGATGTGGCAATTGATTTGACATCAGCAAAACTTTCAAAAGGTCAGTATTACGGTGTTGCAGTGCATGTTTAAAGCTTGCTTTTTCATATTTTTATGTGAATGATCTGGTTATTTACATTCATTTGTTCTTTTTTTTTTTTACCTTTTTACACAGATGCATGCATGTGCCTTCGTGTTCTTCCTCAGTGTTTTGGCTTTGCATCATGCTAGTATGACGAGTGACCTTTTGCATGTGTGCTGGTTTCTTATTTGTAGTCCTTTTAAAAAAAAAATGCTGTGACTGCTCAATAAATTGACTAAAGTGTACATTTTCAACTACAGATGAAGCCCTGGACTTCTCAAAAACAGGAAATATGGCTTTGGCTGGAGTAACCACCTCTCAGTATACTCAGGAAATGTCTTCTGGGGTCAATACTATAGTAACATCATCAACTGGTGGATACTCGTCTGTTACTGCACCCGTACAATCTACTAATGCAATTACTACCCAGCCAGGCTCACTATTTAGTACAACATGCACCAATATAACGGAGGCATATTCAGCACATCACAACCAGGCTTTACCATATGATCTCATAAATAACAGTGGAAGCAGCCAGTCAATGTTTTTGGAAACTGCGCTGTCTAAGGATATACTGCCTGCTGCGCTCGCCAACCTGCTACCCTCATTAACAGCCTTCCCGGAACTGTACAGTGATGCTACCCTTGAGGCCATTGCGGCATCACTTGATGCCCTTGTTTCCCCAAATTTCCCAACTTTGGATGACAGTAAGAGCCAGCAATACCAAGTGGAGCATGAGTTTTTACAATTAGAAAAGCTTAAACAGCTGTGTCTGGCTGAAGAGCTGGAATGGGAGAGACAGGAGATACAGCGTTATCGCGAACAGGAACAGCTAATTGTCCAAAAGGAGCTGGAGGAACTGCAGAGCATAAAACAGCAGCTCCTGTTACAACAGGAAGAGGAACGCAAGGCCCATCTCATTCTGCAACAGGAGACCTTTGCCCAGCAGCAACTGCAGCTTGAGCAAATCCACCATCTTCAGCAGCAGCTACAGAAACAACTAGAAGAGCAGAAGAAATATCCGTATGGTTTTGAATCAAGTGACTTGGATCCCAAATCTTGTAAAGGAGATAATGGCCAGTACTGGCCTGTAAAGGATGACACTGCTATATCGTCTAAGCTCACTGCCCACGACCCTTTTGTTAGCCAAGGTTGGCACACCGCACCTGGTGGTTTTTCAAGGCGAAGTTTTAATGTACTTGACTCAGAAGAAACAACAGAGCAAAAGCCGGTTTCCGAGAAACTGCCTTCAACAACCAAGCAGGACACTGAAGAAAATGTAGAATTTAGCAGCAGAATTTTTTTTGAATGTAGTATGCAGACAGATGATGAGGACGAAGTGGAAAGGCCATACACTGGCAGGAAGAGGAAGAGTAGGAGAAGTGTAGACAGCTGTGTACAGACTGATGATGAAGATCAGGATGAATGGGAAGTCCCCGTTAGGAGCAGGCGCAGGTCTCGCTCTAGCAGATATGCAGATGGTGAAAGGGTCAAGGGCTCCAAAGTATCAAGCATTGCAATCCAAACTGTTGCTGAGATCTCGGTTCAGACAGATTATTCTGGAACCATCACGAGATCACCAGTCCGAGCGCAAGTAGATACAATGGTTGACCTCCACCGAGGCGGACATACAGAGAGCGATTCTGATGTCACCACTGATAAGAGATCGACTTCAGTAGAAGTTGGTGTCAACACCCATCTAAAAACAGACGGTGTTACGATCTCTTCACTACCCAAACCTTCAAAGTCACTGTATTCACCAGTTTCACCTGTATCTCCTGGAAAAGGCACAAGGAAGATGCTTACACCTGAACCACCAAGACACCCCAGTAGCCCAAGGTCATTAAAGGCTTCACAACGATCTCTGTCTGATCCCAAGTGTCTCAGTCCCACGTCTGATGAAAGAATCATGTACCAGTACTCAGATACTGGTTCTGTAAGTCCTTCTTCCTTAACTTTTTTATTAATTAGTTCATTTAAAGTTCTTGGGATCTTATAGAACTTTTTTCTCTTTGCAAGTAAATGATTGGACCAATTTACATTCAGCCATATTAATAATGAATTTGATGGTGTAGAAGAGTAATTAAACTCTAATCTTGTAGCATGGTCTGCTAATTACTAATTAGTGACCATCACTGTTCACAGCCAGTGACTTTTCTGTGCCCTTATAAATACGGCTAGTTTAACAGCACCCATTAAAGAGTTTATAGATCCAATGTCTCTTGAATGTCAGGACGCCAACCTATTTTAAGCATCAGATGCGCAGTTAAGCTAGCATTACTTATATGGGCACAGGGAAGTCACTCACTTTCTTAACCGCTTATCCAGTCAGGGTTGCAATGGGGGTGCTGGAGCCTATCCCAGCTTTTCAATGGGTGCAAGGCACACAGTAACACCCTGGACGGGGCACCAGTCCATCGCAGGGCAGACACATACACACACCCATTCACCTATATGGCAATTCAGTGTCTCCAATTAACCTGCTTGCATGTTTTTGGACTGTGGGAGGAAACCAGAGCTCCTGGAGGAAACCCACGCAGACACGGAAGAACATGCAAACTCCACACAGAAAGGACCCGGACCGCACGGCCTAGGGATCGAACCCAGGAGGCACAGGGAAGTCATCAGTAAAATTAATCATAATCACTAACATGGAATTAGGAGGCCAGATCGCACAGTTAAATGACATGAAATAACATTTTATATATCTCCAAATAATAAAAATATTGAATGTACATATGTTATGATAGACAATAAATCTAAATTATAACAGTTCATCCAACAATGTTTGTGTTCCAATGATTTGGGGAAATGAAGCTTATAGTTGTAATGAATACAAGATTTGATTATTTTAATTACATTTTGGGCGGCACGGTGGCTCAGTGGGTCGCCTCACAGCAAAAAGGTCCTGGGTTCGATCACCAAGCGGGGCGGTCTGGGTCCTTTCTGTGTTGAGTTTGCATGTTCTCCCCGTGTCTGCGTGGGTTTCCTCCGGGAGCTCTGGTTTCCTGCCACAGTCCAAAAACATGCAGTCAGTTTAATTTAAAACACTGAATTGCCCTATAGGTGAATGGGTGTGTGTATGTGTGTGTGTGTCTGCCCTGCGATGGACTGGCGTCCCGTCCAGGATGTTACTGTGTGCCTTGCACCCATTAAAAAGCTGGGATAGGCTCCAGCACCCCCACGCGACCCTAACTGGATAAGCGGTTAAGACAGAGAGTGAGTAATTACATTTTATTGCGGTTGATTTATGTGAAATCAAAACAAATTAAAGACATAACACAATTGCATTTTTTATATTCATTTCCAGAGCAAGGGTTCCCATGGCAGTTCCTCGCTGGGCACCCAAAAGAAAATAAAGCGCACCCTTCCCCATCCACCACCGGAAGAGGACACCATGGTTGGCAGCCTGGGATACAGTACAGGTTCATCCCGGAGAAGAATGTGCAGAAATACAACGATGGCTCGAGCGAAAATTCTGCAAGACATTGACAAAGAATTAGATTTGGTCGAACGAGAGTCTTCCAAACTACGCAAAAAGCAAGCAGAACTGGACGAGGAAGAGAAAGAGATCGATGCAAAGCTGAGATATCTCGAAATGGGAATTAACCGAAGGAAGGAGGCTTTACTGAAAGAAAGGGAAAAGAGGGAGAGGGCTTATTTACAAGGGGTGGCAGAGGAGCGCGACTATATGTCTGATAGTGAGGTTAGTAATAATAGAGAGGCACGGGGAAATAGTCACGGACTTGAACGCCCAAGGACTGCCCCTCAGTCAGAATTTGACCAGTTCATCCCTCCACAGACTGAAGCTGATCCACAGTATGCCCAAATGGGGGGTCCATACTCTCATTATCAGTATGCCTCTCAAAGTGAGACTCCAAGTCACTATTCCCAGCAGACTCTGTATCAACAGCAATCCCTCTATCACCAACAGGTGTCCCCCTATCAGACCCAGTCCATGTACTCATCAGTACCAACACTTAGTCAACAGTCCCAACAAACTGGCTACGACCATGCCTCGCAGCTCCTTTTAATGCAACAGAAATCCTGCCAAAACACCCTCTCTGATTTGGAGCCAAAGATAATGGGTAACTACGAGGTCATACGGCATCAGCCTCTAATAATTGTCCCCACATCCACAGAAAGTGCCTATGGGGTTTCACATCTCGGAGGCAAATATAGTATAGACCTGAGGATGGGTCTTGAGGAACGAGGCAGTATGGCCAGCAGTCCAATGTCCAGCATTTCAGCAGAGTCATTCTACGCAGACATCGAGCACCACAATGCAAGGAACTATGTAATGATTGATGACATAGGTGAGCTAACGAAGAGTTCCACAGGCTTGAGCTCAAGTTTCAGCGTCCCTGATAAGGACATAAGCAAGAGTGACCGGCTGCTCAGAGCTGCAGATGTTCGCCGCACAACAGATGTGACTGACTTCATTGGACCTCTACAGGCTTCCTCCAGGTTACATTCATATGGTAAGCCAGAGGAGGACTCGATGGAGGAGCCGTATGAGTTAAAGCTGCTGAAGCAGCAAATCAAGCAGGAGTTTAGGAGGGGCACAGATGGTCTAGACCAACTCACAGGCCTCCCTCACTACCTTCATGCTGACAGTTTTAGACATTTTCCTAAATCTGAGAAATATAGTATTGGAAGGCTTACGCTAGAAAAACAAGCTGCTAAGCAGCTTTCAGCTTCAGTCCTTTACCAGAAACAGTTGAAGAATAAAAGAACACTAATTGACCCTAAAGTAACAAAGTTTTCCCCTATACAAGAGAGTAGAGACCTGGAACCTGATTACAGCAGCTTTCTGTCCTCTGCTGGTTCAGCAGTAGGTGGACTGTCCAGCAGAGCAAGGCTTTTACAGGATGAGCTCACATTTGGTCTAAGAAAGAACCTGGCTGAGCAGCAGAAATACCTTGGCTCCACACTTAGCACTAATCTGGCTCAGTCACTGAGCCTTGCTCATTCACTTAACCTTGGCCCAAGCTTGAGGTCCTCTCTCCATGAGGATGGCACCTACCCCAGTGGCACCCGGTCAAGACCTTCCTCCAGGCCATCCTCTGTATATGGACTCGACCTTTCAATTAAAAGAGATCTCTCCAGCTCTTCTCTAAGGTTAAAAACAGACGGTGAAGGCATGGAGTCCCAGTTTGGTATAGCAAGGGCAAAACCAACGAGTTTACCGATCAGCCAGAGCAGGGGCCGTATTCCCATTGTGGCCCAGAATTCAGAAGAAGAGAGCCCACTAAGCCCAGTTGGACAACCCATGGGTATGGCGAGGGCATCTGCGGGTCCACTCCCACCTATTTCTGCCGATTCCCGGGATCAGTTTGGGTCGAGTCACTCTTTGCCCGAGGTACAGCAGCATATGAGAGAGGAATCAAGAACACGGGGGTATGACAGGGACATTGCCTTCATTATGGATGACCTACAGGGAGCTATGTCAGACAGTGAAGGTAAATTTGTGATGAGACTTAAAAAGCTTTGATTAATGTGTCTCATGCATGGACGTGTGTTCTGATATTGTTTCATACCTGCTCATATGTCATTGTTTTTATGTAATTGTCTCAATGTATGTTGTATAATATTGTACATTATTATGTTTAACAATTTTTTGCTCTTTTGTTCTGTTTTATTCATACCTAATATATCAATGCTTAAAATATTGATGTATTTAAATATTTTCCCTGCATGTAAGTGCTCTGTTTGTTTCAGTTCTGCTCATTCCTTAAACACTTTCTCTTTTCTCATTCTTGAATATAGGATCCTGTCATTTATAATAAGTGATTAAGTCATTTTTCTTGAATATTATCCAATAATTATTACTAATTTATTATAGAGGATGCAAAGTAAAATATTTGGTAGTTCTCGGTTATATCACTGAAATAAGAATACTTATGAATTTGATCTATTCATTAATGATGACCACCTCCTTGTTTCTACACTCACTGTCCATGTTATTAGCTCCACTTACCATATAGAAGCACTTTGTAGTTCTACAATTACTGAATGTAGTCCATCTGTTTCTCTACATACCTTTTTAACCTGCTTTCACCCTGTTCTTCAATGGTCAGGTCCCCCACAGGACCACTACAGAACAGGTATTATTTAGGTGTTGGATCAATCTCAGCACTGGTGGTGTGACACAGCAGCGCTGCTGGAGTTTTTAAATACCGTGTCCACTCACTGTCCACTCTATTAGACACTCCTACCTGGTTGGTCCACCTTGTAGATGTAAAGTCAGAGACGCTCGCTCATCTATTGCTGCTGTTTGAGTTGATCATCTTCTAGACCTTCATCAGTGGTCACAGGACGCTGCCCACGGGGTGCCATTGGCTGGATATATTTGGTTGGTGGACTATTCTCAGTCCAGCAGTGACAGTGAGGTGTTTAAAAACTCCATCAGTGCTGCTGTGTCTGATCCACTCATACCAGCACAACACACACTAACACACCACCACCATGTCACTGCAGTGCTGAGAATGATCCACCACCTAAATAATACCTGCTCTGTAGTGGTCCTGTGGGGGTCCTGACCATTGAAGAACAGCATGAAAGGGGGCTAACAAAGCATGCAGAGAAACAGATGGACTACAGTCAGTAATTGTAAAACTACAAAGTGCTTCTATATGGTAAGTGGAGCTGATAAAATGAACAGTGAGTGTAGAAACAAGGAGGTGGTTTTAATGTTATGGCTGATCTGTATATATATACAGTATATATATATATATATATATATATATATATATATATATATATATATATATATATATTTGTAAAGGTGATTAATATACACTCTCTAAGCACTTAATTAGGAACACCTGATTATATTTTAAACTACACATATCATGTAGATAAGCGTTCTGGGTATACAATTAATGTCCATGGCCCATCTATTGCACTGTACACTTTATTACCACCAACACAAACTACCATAGAATTAGCATGTTAGTGTAATTACTGAGATGCTGAGAATGGTCCATCAGGGCTGAGGCCCCACAATGGACTGGCATCTTGTCCAGGCTGTGATACTGCTTTCAGGAAACATCTGGACCCACCATGAACCTGACCAAGTGTGGTGGTATTACAAATTTAAATTAAAGACCCGCCAGCTTCATGAAATCTTAAATAGTCATATTTTACACCACTCAACATTGTTTATACTATGCTTTTACCTGGCTAGTCATGATAAGTAAATACTTTTGTTTACAAATCCACTGAAAATGCATTGCTTATGTCACAGCAGGAGTTCCTAGCTGGAAAGTAGAAGGTGAGACTTATTGCACATTTAAAAACCCATTGAGCATATATCAACTCGTTCCATGCGTCTCATAGTCTTGAACGATGGGCATTTCTCTGTGGTGCACCTCAGCCCCATCCTGGTGTTCATGTTCATATTCTGCACTAGGTTACCTCGACATGATCTGATCATATCAACGATGGCACATGCATATCTTTATGCTTACATAACTGTCGTACCATGGCACTGACATGTTGGAATGCCCGATCTCAGTGTGTTAAGATTTAAGTTGAATCCATCAAAGGGTCATAAATTCATACCATGATCAACACATTCTCACACGCAAATGAAAAGTGAAATAAGAAGTAGATTAGTGGTAATCTGGATAAGGTGGCCTGGATATAATGTCAGTATTTAATAGTTTTATAAGTATTGCAAAAGCGGAAGTAAGTTTTACTTTCAACATGTCAGTGATGCAAGGAAACCAGGACGTGATAAGAAACAGGTGATGTGTTTTGGATAAATATGCAGCTGAAGACTTACATAACAAAACAAAATTACAAGAAGTTAAAAGGAAATACGTACGATTTTATAGTCAGCAGCTACCAGTGGTGGGTAATGGTAGCTTAGTGGTTATGGTATTGGACTTTTTAGAAGATTGCTGATTCAAGCCCCAGCACCACAAAGTTGCTACTGTTGGGCCCCTAAACAAGGCCCTTAACTCTCAATTGCTAAAATGTTATATTTAGTCAAAATTGTGTGTTGCTTTGGATAACAGTGAAAACAGTGAAAAATTTACAAGAGTTACGTATAAATACTTGCATGACTGTGTGTGAGATAGGGTATGAGAGCATTGTTAAATTATCAGAAATACGTATTATTTGTAGGTATGAGTAAAAAAAAAAAAAAACGTTTATATATACTGGGGTGGAGTGGGGTGACAAAGTGTAAAGAGCAACAAATGGGCTACATTCTGTAATTGTGTACCCTCAATATTGATCTGTATGCTGGTTTAGCTTGAAAAACAATCAACAGATGTACACAAATCATTCAGTGATTGTAAAAACAGGTCTAATCATAGTGAAATCTTTAAATATGTAAATTAATAGACTAAACTGATGTTACACTTTTTGGCTAAGAACATGAAACAAAAACAAGGGCCCTAAATCAGAACCTTGTAGGACACCATATGCAATTCTTATAGGCTCTGAAAAATCTCTATTGATGCTGACAAGTTGATAATGTGATGTCAGGTTATTAAAAGTTTTTATAAGTAAAAGGTGGTTTAAAAATTACAACTGTGTAGATTTAAACATGGATAAGTTGTTTTTGTTCATAATGTATGATTATATTATAATATTATAATCTGAATTGTGCAGCTATAATCTAATTGATATGTAACTGTAGCTGATTCTTGCCTATCAGATCCTTCAGTAATAGACCAGAGCCTGGTAATCGGCCACCTCAGATCGTAGGCTAGATTTCAGTGTGTTTATTTATTGTTTCTGTGCTGAATTGTAAATAAAGGATCTCATTCTCATGTTTGGCCACTAAAGTTTGAACCAGCAGTGTCTTTTTGTTACACTTTCAATGCATGGTGTGTGAAACAGCTCCTAGTGTGGGGTATCGTTTGCATGCTCTTACATCTGTACATGTGTAGAATCCTGCCTGTCTTTTAGTCATGCAGTGTCATGACCCACACTAGGTCCCATTCTGATTTTCTTGTAAGATCAGCTCAGTTGTTTTTAGAACTTTTGATTTACATCCATCTTAAATAAATGTTCTCAAAATGATTTTTGTACACATATACATAAAACACATGTAGTATAGTATTCATGTGGGTAAAACAGGTCATGTTGGACAATATATTTAGACTTTTTTGTAGTTTTTGTTGTTTTTTAGTGCTACATTAATTTATTTTTGCTTTATTCATCCATAAAGCCTACCACCTGCAGCATGAGGAGACTGACTGGTTTGATAAGCCTCGTGAGGGACGCATTGGACCTCAACCAGGACGTGATAAGAAACAGGTGATTTGACCTGGATGAATGTGCAGCTTAAGACTTACATAACAAAACAAAATTACAAGAAGTTAAAAGGAAATAACTACGGTTTTATAATCGGCAGCTACCAATGGTGGGTAATGCTAGCTCAGTGGTTAAGGTATTGGATTTTTTATCAGAAGGTTGCTGATTTGAGTCCCAGCTTCACCAAGTTGCCACTGTTGGACCCCCTAAACAAGACCCTTAACCCTCAATTGCTCGAATTTTATATTTAGTCACAGTTGTGTGTTGCTTTGGATAAAAGAGTCTGCTAAATGCCACAAATGTAAATTAACAGACTAAATTGATTTAATACTTTTTGCTAAGAACATGAAACAAAAAGGGCCCTTAATCAGAACCTTGTAGGACATCATATTAAATTCGTATAGGCTCTGATGCTAATAAGTTAATGATGTGCTGTCTGGAAAGTTCTAATCCTTTCAACTTTTTACAAAATGTACAAGTCTTTAATGTTTATCTTGTTGATTTATATATGCTGTACAAATACTAATGTTGCATGCTCTGTTACAGATAAAAGCTCTGCATTATCCTTTCCCTCACGCTCGGATCAAGCTGCAGAAAGACCCCCGGGACCACAGTGTCTCAGGTATTCTTTACATGATCACCATTAGCATACAATACAAGTTTTTAATGTGATATGCATTTAAAGTATTTTGCTTTTCATACAAAAGGCTAAATACTAACTTGACTCATTGTGATGTGGTTGTTAGGTGGTGGGTTTGGCGTGCGGGTAGTCGGAGGAAAGGAGATTCCAGGAACTAATGGAGAGATCGGAGCGTACATTTCTAAGCTGTCATCTGCAGGCACGGCTGAGCTGAATGGAAAGCTTTTAGAGGGTAAGATCTTCAAATTTTTGTAAGATATTTCCAAACTGATACATAGTTCAGGGTTCTGACACAGGAGAGATGATGCAGATGTTCTTTTTTTTAAGTATAAACAGAACAGTAAGTGGGTTTACCATCACAGAATAATTAGAAAGCTGCAGAATTTGGGAACAATGTGATATACAGTGTCTATAAATAGATGACACAATGCATTATTATTATTATTATTATTGGGTTCACATGCACTCTGGGAATCAAATTAAGTTTTTTTCACCTCACTTACTTGAATTTTTCTGATTCAGAGTAGAATTCACTGTTCCCTTATTAATGGTTAAGGCTTCCAGGTCCTGATGCAGTAAAGCATCCAAACACCATCATTTAACCACAGCCATTTTTGAAAGCTGGTATAATGTTTTTACTAAGAAATAGTGTTTTTGCTTACTCTCTTACAGTTTGTCATATTTTCAGCAGTGTCCCAGGAGTTTTGGGGATCATCCTGTTTTTTTTTTTTTTATCCCGAGTGTCAGACCAGCATGTTCCACTTGGTTAGCTGGGGTTTTCTCCTGGCTATCCTTTCATAATGTATTACGAACACTGACCTTACATGAGATTAGACAGATCTAAAGGTCTTGATGAGATGTTTCAGATGTTTTCCACTGTTTGCATTTCTTTCCTTCAGGGTTAATGGCTCTCACTGTGTTTCTGTGAAGTCACAGAACCTTTCATGTTACATCTTAAAAGCAGCTGTCAAATATGGGGGTAGTGTGATGGTGTGTAGGACCAAGATAACTTGCTGTTATTAAGGGAATAATGGATTCTAATCCCTGTCAGAAAATTGGTGAGAAAAAATCTAAAGGTCATTTGTCCATAACAAAGGGCTGAGGTGTAATTGGTTTGTGAATTAGGGTAATTTAAAGACCCACCACAGCACACTTTACTGCAACACATTTTACATATATTATTTTGTTATCCTACATGATTTTGCAAGTATTATTGAACTCATCACATTATTTTATTTTAGATTATTTTCTTTTTTTAAAGTTATGTTGTGTTTTTACATTGACAAACCTGAGCTGGTGGTTGGGCTGGTTTATCAGGTCAGTACAGACATGAGAATGATTTTCTTCTGTTGTCTCAGCTGTGGAAGAGGTCCGTAATCAAAGGGCCTATCTCCTGAGGACTCGCTTTCATTTGTGTAAGTGCTGAGGAGTTGGCTCCGGGAGTGATTGCGTTTGCAGTGTTTCATCATCATCATTTATTTGTTCTTGTTCTTTCTTGGTGGACACTTTTCCTCTTATTGAGTGGTGTGTATTAGGAAAGGGAATTCGAAAGGAGTGCTGAGTGTGTGTGTGTGTGTGTGTGTGGCTGTATGCTTTACTAGCAGGACTTATTATGTGCATGGTTTGAGTCTCTAATGACTTTTCAGCTATTTCTAAAATGTTTTTATTGTTAATAAAATAATGAACTAATTTTAAAGACTGGACAGTTCTGTAAGACAGTGGTTCCCAACCACTGTGGGTCATTTGTTAACGCGCCGCACAGAAAGAATAAATTATTAGAGAGCGCTACATCAGCAATGAAAACACTACTTTTTTATGGGTGCTATTGTTTTTAATCACCCCTAGGTTGTAACAGTGTCTCGTTGCAGCAAAAAAAGCTCATTTGTGAGCAGTATAGTTATTCTATTTTAAATCCTCCCGCCCCCACCGGTCCGTGAAATTATATCTTATATGAAACCTGTCTGTGGTGCATAACAGGTTGGGGACCACTGCTGTAACAAATAAGTACAGATGTTTTATACTACATACACCACTACCACCACAAATGTCTACATGTATGCACCTAAAAGTGCAACTTGATATTAAAAATTAAGTTTTAAACCTGAATTTGTATTTATTTGTCCATAGTCAGATTGTGCAGATCTGTAGTAATCACCCATTAGAAATGTATTGATCTTTTATCTTCCAGTAATGTACAAAACTTTTTTAATATTTGGTTGTCCATGCAAGTCAATACACAGTGGGCTGTGTCCCAAACTGCATACTACACAATAATTATTATGCGTTAATACTTATAATACTAACTGATGTACTGATATACTGTTTAATAGCTTTAATAGTGGGTAGAATTGCCAGTTAACTCCTCTATATGTCCCAGTAAGTGAATACTTAGTGAAAGAGAGACCTTTTCTCTTTAGCACAAGCTTGTTCTGTTGTGCATATTGAAGTATCATAAATTATGTATTTAAAAAGCTACATTTATAGATAAATAAATTACATTAAAACTGCACCTTATTTCATTATAAAAGATGTCACCCATGGTTGAAAATTTTTTTTGCAACAAGTAGCAGGGTAAATAAATACAATAAAAGATTATCTATTAAAGGTATGATTAAGCATTAGGAATCCAAACCACAGTTAAACATAGAACCTAAAAACATGAACCTAAACAACAGAGCAAGCCAGCTGAATTATTATTTGATTGTTTGATTGATTTTAGGATGATACACTGTTTGCACCTTTAATATCTGGTCTGTGTGTATTTGATTAAATACATCGTGTTTCTGTTTCTGTTCATTGCAGGAATGCAGGTCCTGGAGTGGAACGGAATCCCTCTGACAGGAAAGACTTATGAGGAAGTCCAGAGCATTGTGTGTCAACAGAGTGAAGAGGCAGATATATGTGTGCGCCTGTAAGATGCAAGTCTTACTTACTTTACACAAAGCTGAAATAAGAAGTTGCAATGTTTAATTTTCCTTTTTTAATAGTAATAATTATTCATGTCAAGCCAGTGACATTAGGAACCTGCACAAAACAAAGTGCAAGATCAGTCCTGACTGTAGTGTAGCACTCTGCCAGGGAGTCCAAGAGAGCAAAAAAATTGACATTCTACTGTCCCACAATTAGGCAGTTATTGTCTTTTGGCTAACTAAATGGAACATGGGCAGCAATATCCAGTATCAAGTGTACTTAGCTGCCCTACAACACTGCATTAGCCACGATAGGACGAGATGCAGTATCTTGATTGGGAGTGAACACATGCAAAGTCTCATCCTCCCAAAATGGTAGATTGTAGCCAGAAGGAACTGGCAACTACAATAAGAAAAAATACAGTGAAAATGGAAAACAGTGAAATGCCCTTATAGGTGCACTGGTTTGGTGCACTGGAACATTGTATTGTTCGGGTGGTGCAGCAGTCTAATGCGCAAGCCAACTAATGCTAAATACCCGAGTTCTCAAGTTGACTCAGTTGACTTGGTGGGATGTCCAACAGACACAATTAAGTATGTCAAATGGGTGGTAAAGGTGCCTGCATGAAAGATGGACGAGATACAGCAGTATGTGGCACTCTGTACAAGATACGGCTCTCTGTGAGACTGTACACGTGCCAGAGGGGGGGTGTGATAGTCTACAGCTCTCCTTGGTCTGGATACGCCTAGATCTAGGAGGAAAAGGGGACAATGCAAAGTAAAACAAAGTAAATAACTAAATAAAAAATGAATTAATTAAATACTTACAGGAAAAACATTAGTTACACTAGGACAACAGTGTTACACTAGGACAAACATGGTTAAAGGTGGCTGGTTTTTCTGTTGCTGTAGTTTACATTGCTAGAGCCAAAATTCTACCAAATAAAATGTAAAATGTTTATTTCTCTGTTTGTGCCATAGAGATTTAAATATGTGCTTAGACTCAGAGAACCTTCAGTGCTTGGAGCTCCAGTCTCATCTAAAACCTGGTAAGTTTCACGTTGTTGTTGCTACACTGTATGACCAAAGGTTTATGGACGCCTTACCATGAGCTTGTTAGACATCCCATTTCAAAAACATGTGCATTAATGCAGAGCTAATACAGTTATAAGCAGTGCTGTGTTTGGACAAGGTCTGGTTTACAGTTGACTTATCAAAAGATCCCAAAGATGTCTAAAGTAGTGGAGGGCAGGGCTGTGTGCACACCACTGGACTTCCTCCACTCCAAACCTGTTAAACATGGACCCTAAAGTGCAAAAAGACATAGTCATGCTCGACCTTACAGCTAATTTAAAGCGAATGTTTTATTTTATATAGTTGATTTTATAGTTAACACCGGTGGGGCTAAAACACCCGAACTGAACAGTTGGAAGGGGGTGTTCACATACTTTTAGCCGTATAGTGTGAGACTTTCTCAGTAATTTAACATTCAGTGCATGTGTGCCTCCAATATGTTGTTTATTTTATCGGTGCATTAGAGCAGCACTGATCTGCTTTTAGATTATTAAAGCATTTGGTGTTCATCTTAAAAAGTTATTTTCTCCATCTGTGATAACACCTGCTGCTGCAGCGATGCTTCTATCAGCTCACTTAATCATATATCAAAGAAAGATGAAGGAAACTAGATTCTCCTAACATGAAAACACAGGAACACCAAACTCAAATTGAACCCGAACAGTCAAAGAACCAAATGAATCATATTTTATATAACTGCATATCTAGAAAACTACAGATCACATTTAATCAACGGTTTTAAAACGTAAATCTGTGTTCTCTTGTAACAGCATGTTCAGCTTTACACTGGAGATGTTTTATTATTAAAATATAATGGAGAGCTACCCAAGTGGCAGAGCGGGATATTACACCCGCTAATCAGTGGCAAGATGCTGAACAACCCGGTTTGAATCTCGACTCTGCTACCGGTCGGCTGGGCACCATCCAGCGGACACAATTGGCTGTGCCTGCAGCAGACACAAATTGGCCACTGTGTCTGCTGGGTGGGGAAATGACCGGACCAGGTGGGTGGGGTTTTCAAACTCTGTGCAAGGACCCTGGTTAGCAGGCCGAGGTGCCTGTGCAGAAGCACGGGTCTAAAGAAGGGATGCGTTGGAGGGCATGTGAGCAGCAATATACCCTCGAACGCAATCAGGGATCCACAGCAGCAGAAGACAAATTGACTACACTAAGAGAAAATTTATAAATAATAATAATGATAATAATAAAAATTCATTAATAGTAATTGTCACGGTAATCTGTTCTTGGAATTTTAGAGACTGTATTATGTTAGCACAATGTTTATAATTTATTAAAAAGCCTAATTGTTGCAATTAACTTAATTGTACACCAAAAAAAACAATACTTTTTTGTATGTGTGTGTGTGTTACAGCTGAACCTCAGCGTTCTCCAGGTGTCGATCCTAACCAGTTGGCTGCGGAGCTGCAGAAGGTTTCTCAGCAGCAGGCTCCCACCTCTGTACTGAGTGTGCTGGAGAAAGCTGGACACCTTCATTCAGCCTCAGCATCTGCTGCTTCCAGTGGAGTGCCCAGCCCCGGGCAGCCCGGATCCCCCTCTGTCAGCAAGAAACGCCACAGCAACAAGGTGTGTGTGTGCATGTGTGTGAGTGTGTGTCAGCTTATGTGTGCATCGTATAGATATAGAAGGGTATATAGATAAATATAAGAAAAACAGTAGAAGAAGTAGCAGGACTTTACAGTGACAGTCATAAGCAATGGCAGTCTGATGAGTGCAGGACTATTTCCAAAGCCTCGGCATCCTGACTTAAACAGTTCGAAATGTTCTCAAGAAGTGATAGGAGGAAAATAGATGAGAGAACCCTATGAAAGGTGTTTTAAAATGTGCAAAGAAACCAGGTACAACATCTAAAAAACTTGAGACTGATCTGGAGTGATGGTTTCAACTAGTACCATACGTCACACGCTGAACAAAACAGAGATCTGTGGACAAATGCCAATGAGAACCCACATCTGTCAATAATAATATTACAGATGTTAACCATACCTTACTTTCTGTCTCTGTTTATTCTCAGTCTGGCGACACTTCAAGATCACAGTCACATCCAATCACAGGTGAAATTCAAGTAAGTCCACATGTCTCCTTTTTATTATTTTTTTTTTTTTTACAATCACAAATAATGATCTATAATGATCTATTAAAGATTGTAATAACTTGAAACATAAATGATATGTATATAACTGTTGTTTAAACATAACTTAATGTCACTTATTATAAAATTTGATAATTTGTTTTTAGCTTCAAATCAATTATGACAAGAATATGGGTAATCTGATCGTCCATGTTCTACAAGCCCGAAACCTTGCACCAAGAGACAACAATGGATATTCAGATCCTTTCGTCAAGGTCTATCTGCTTCCAGGGAGGGGGTGAGTAGTATATATGTGAATGTAAATGTGAGAAAGAACGTAAGAAAGAGAGTGAGAGAGAGACTTTGTTTTATCTGTCTTTGTGTTTTTGTGTGTTCTTGTATGTGTAAATTTATGTTAAATTATAAAGTTTATATGTTTACTATAAAGCCAAAAGTGTGTGGAAATCCAACACCCAAACACCCTGTTTTGGTATCTTTGTTATCAAAATATCTTACTGAAGAGAGACAGTTGAGGTGCATGTCATGTTGGGATTAGATTACCACACTACTGAAAAAGTCAACTTTACCTATTTGGCCATATAGAGTCAAAATAGGGTTGAGGTTAAGACTTTGGAAAAGCAATTTCACAACCTTAATTTAAGCCCAAATTATCCATTCCAAAACAAATTTTGACATGATTTAGGTTAATACCCAACTGCATGCAAGGTTTAATAGGAACTGCTAATCAATTCAGCATTAAGAAGCATCACTGATGCACTCAAATACAAACACATACTGAGTACAATAAAAATTCAGTGTTTATTCAAAACATTAAAAACCAAACACAGCACGCAGTTATTTTTGAAGCTCACTATACACTCAGGTTTATCACATTTACATATCGTTCCACATACTGCTTTTGATCACGGTTCAACAGGTCTGGTCTAGCAAGGTCTCTGGTTCAGGTCCCACCACTGCCAGGTTGCCACTGTTGGGCCCTTGAGCAAGGCCCTTAACCCTAAATGAGTCGCTTTGGATAAAAGTGTCTGCTAAATGTCGAAAATGTAAATGTAGGGTCTTCTCTATCAGCCACGGTGTGTCATTATGCTCACTTCTTTGGTCAATAGTGCCGTGGCTGATGTAAAAAAGACAAATCTAATGACCTGTTTGCTTAGGGGGATTAAAAGTCTTTGATGACTCTCCAGTGCCTAAAAGTGTTTGCTCTGTTGTCTGAATATTGCAAGTTTGATCCTGTATGATGCTATAATAATCTATAGTAATCTATAGTATGGCTGGAAGGAGTAGGAAGGAAGGCATTCTTCTAGCTTTTGTCAGTTAGGTTTCACTATCCTATTTAAACAGCAGCAGTTGTAAAATAGCCAGTGGTTGGCATTATGTGCCAGACTAAATATGTGTAAGCCATTAACCTCTGGTAGCTGCTATGTTGGAGACACCCAGGTAGTGAGTGTTAACATTGACTAAAATAGCCCAAACTTAACAATGTAATGACTTTTTGGCAGGCGGAACTGCAGTAAACACTTTAGAGCAGTAGATGTTAATCTTCCATGATGGTTCTCCTAATTTTGTGTTCAGCTCTGAACCTCAGTGCCTTTGCTTGAGACCCATAATGTCAACAAACAGCAAAATCGATACGGCTCACCAGTGTCAGACCTATAATGGTGTATCTGCTATCTTCTAATGGCATATCTGGAGTGTTTATGAGATTAGGCTGTATTACCTGGCTGATCCACTGGCTGATACTAGGATCTGGTTTCTAACACTTCTTTAGGTGCAAACTCAGGCGATCAGATTTCTTTCCTCTTTACATAGGAAAGGAGGAATTTAATGTCTCTTTTCCTACAATTACCCCCTTTATCTTCTGTTCTTGTATTTTCTGACTGTTTTGTTTGTCCACTTTTGCTTTCCTCACAAATCTCTGGACCGATTCAGCCAAGTCATGGTTGTCCAGAACGCAAGGTAGCGTCGTGCTCCTCCTTTTTTATTTGCTTTTCTTTTTTTAGTATATGTGTTTTTAGGTTGTGTCTAGCGTTCATCAGTGAATAGTCATTCATCTGAGATGTTATCAGTGTGCCTGTGTGTATGTGTGTGTTGTGTACGATGTGTCATCAAAGCTACCTCTCAACAATTTCTACCTCAGAATGATTAGACTACAAGCTCCATTTAGCATTTTGATGCAGCATGAACATGCTATTCATAAAACACCCATATGAAGACAAGTGTTTTGATTTCAAACCCATCGCAGTTGCTCGTGAAAGCTGCTAAATGCTCATTTTTTCATTTTCAGATGCTTAGTCTTGATTACATTTATCAAATGATGATAAATCCTAAGACGTGCATGTCGAGGCATAATTTCATCTCCGACTCTTTGACCTTGTGGTATTGTGCCATCACATGCAAACTGTACTTTATATTCATCAGTATGGCATCATTCAAGCTGTTCATATACTGTATATCACTTATGGAACCTTTGGTTTATTTATCAGTGATATTTTTATTAATAAGTATTTAAGTCAATAACATGACATACACCGATCATCCATAACATTAAAACCACCCCCTTGTTTCTACACTTACTATCCATTTTATCAGCTCCACTTACCATATAGAAGCACTTTGTAGTTCTACAATTACTGACTGGAGTTTATCTGTTTCTCTGCATGCTTTGTTAGCCCCCTTTCATGCTGTTCTTCAATGGTCAGGACTCTCCCAGGACCACTACACCATGTCATTGTCACTGCAGTGCTGAGAATGATTCACCACCTAAATAATACCTGCTCTGTGGTGGTCCTGGGAGAGTCCTGACCATTGAAGAACAGGGTGAAAGCAGGTTTAAAAAGTATGTAGAGAAACAGATGGACTACAGTCAGTAATATGATAAGTGGAGCTGATAAAATAGACAGTGAGTGTAGAAACAAGGAGGTGGTTTTAATGTTATGGCTGATCAGTGTATATTTATATCTATTAACCACAGCTGAAAATACATGCCATGTATAACACTAGTCTAGTATCATGGCATAATACAAACAGAGCAGCTTTTAAATGATTCTCCTTTGGTCAATAATGACATAATACAGTAAAAGTACAGAACAAAGTTTGCAATTGTGAAGGATATTGCTTTATAAAGAAAACCCAGAAAGGGGTGGGTCATGCCTCCCAAATGAAACACAAGGTGAAGCCACATACCAGCGAGAATTGAAAATGAATCCAAGAAAAGAGTATTTGACAAAGTTAGGGGACAATTGCTCATAAATAAAGTGGCCAAAATAACGGAAACAAAGTAAAAAAGGACACAAAATATCTGCAGCCCACAAGAGAGAAAGTAGATAGAACAAGGATAGCACAGAATTGAGAACTGCTTATTACAATATGACAGGCTGCTCCATCCATCTGCGACATCCCAGTTCTTAGGGAACCCTAAGATATATATGAAAAGGTGAATAGAAATATTTTCTATTGTGTGTGTTTAATGTTTGTGTTGTGTTCTTTTTTATGATGACATAACAGTGCTGAGAATAAGAGAAGGACTAAATATGTACAAAAGACCCAGAACCCTGAGTGGAACCAGACTGTTATCTATAAAAACATTCACCTCGAGCAGGTAAACATTATTCATCATGACATCTTGTGTCTTCTCATAGATTTACATGTGAATTTGGTACTGATTCTTGGGGGTAAATAAGCACCTGGAGTAAACATACACAAGGTCAAGAAAAAGTGAAAATGAAATGGTGTAGATTGTTCCTTTTAAAACAGGGGTGTCAACCTCATTTTCACCGAGGGCCACACCTGCATTATGGTGGCCCTCCAAGGGCCGATTGTAACGTATCCTGCTGTGATTGCAGTCGCCTTTTAAGTCTTGGACAATTTGTTGTTTATCTTGGAGGCTAAAGTCTGTCTTTGGTGTCAAAATGGCAAATTTATACTGTATATTTATAATGTATGTTTACATTTATATTGTACTCCTTTACCACAGACACGGCCTCATAACACAAGAGACGCACCACTTTTTCTTCTTGAAGCACAAACTTGTTTTCACTTTCCCATCTTTCACTAAATTTCCTCCTTCTACTTCAGTTTTCTCTTCTTGTACATTTTGGGATGATTTTTAAATATTTCTCCACATCACTTGTTGGAAAACCGCCTCAGTTAAACGCTGCTGTGGAAACACTGCCATCTAGTGGCGGGATGCTGCCACTTTGCGGGTCACAAAATCGGCATACATTGTGGGGGATGCAGTTTATGTACGATTTTACAGTGTATTTTAAGACAATCATACGTCTTGTAAGCTCTCACGGGCCACAAAATGCCGTGGCGGGCCTTGGGTTTGACATGTGTTTTAAAACAAGCAACATTTAGCTGTAATATATTGCGTAATTATTTAATATTTATTTATTTATTGTATATTAATTTAGGTTTGATAAAACTGGCAATGCTGTTAAATGAAGCCGTTTGGGAGCCAACAATGTCTCCAAGCTCAGCGAGTAAACAAAGTTTAATTTGATTAAATTTGTGCAATATCAAGGGTTTAAAAACTGAGGGGCAGAGTAACTTTGTCCAGGTAACAATGTCATAGCCAGTGCACAACAGATTTCCTGCTCATTGCAATGCAGACTTGGAAGTTTAACCCACTGCTTCATAAGATCAGTGCTATCAAAGCTTTGTGTGGGATGGTTTTTTTGTTTCCAGTTCAGTTATGCCCTTAATTTAGAAGACATTAATAAAGATATCTCAGGTCAATATTACTGGGACAAGAATGACTCAACTACAAATTTACACACAAACATGAATACATGCTCACACACAAACTCATATAGGGAATTACTGACAGAACTAACAGGCATGACAATGCAGCTTAATTTAGCTAAAATGCATCTTAATTAAAAACACTGGATCTGGACACTTTATTATTCAAACCTAGTTGCAGAATTTCTTTTTGCAGTGGAAGATTGAAGATCCCTAAAGGCTGTTGATGTGAGAATGAGTGTGAGAGATGTCGGCCCATGACTAATTTAATGTGTGGTTTTGTTTAACTTTCAGCTGAAGAGAAAAACCCTGGAGGTGACAGTGTGGGACTATGACAGATACTCCAACAACGATTTCCTGGGAGAAGTGAGTGCTGCTTGTGTTGCTTGTTAGCATCCTGATTCAGCGTGTCAAAACACTTCAGATGCCAGAAGAATGAATTATTTATAGGAGTTTTTAGAATGAATTTTGTGTTAAACACAAACTGCACAAACTTTCTCTTAAAGCGGAAGGTCATAAAAAGCCTTCAAAGCATTAGTTCATCCCACAGTCTGTGAAGTATGGTAAAAATGTTGTTTATTACATCGTATCGAATCTCAGCTCTGCCATCCGGCTGGGCTGGGCGGCCACATGAACAACGATTGGCTGTTGTTCACAGGGTTGGAAAGCCGGACCAGGGTTCCTCATGACTGGTGCAATTACAACCTCTGCTGGCTGACTGATGGGGCCTGTGTAGAGTTGGGGAATAATGCCGATCAGGGTGTGGCTCTCCGTGCACAAGGCTGATCCGTATATGAACTCACCTCGTGCAGGTAAAAAGATGCAGTCGGTACTGCTCACGTGTTGGAGGGGGCGTGTGTCAGTTGCAAAGCTCCTCAGTCAGTGTAGGGTTGTGTCGGTAGAGGTGAAGCGTAAGGCAATTAGGGTAAGTGGATACGACTAGATTAGGGGAGAAAATTGGGGGGAAAATTCTGAGAAAAAGAGAAAAAAAATCTTGTTTATTTCGCCCTACAGTTTTTATTTATTTATTTATTTATTAACCCACAAGAAACCTATAAAGCCTTGGAAGCCTAGAAAAAATGTGACAAGTGTGACAAGAGCTCATAAGGTGGTAAAAGCTACACATTTTGAATATATTAGGCTTTCAAATGACAACACAAATGTTAGAATTAGTTCTGGCAAATATTCTCCGTTTAACTGCTTACTTCAGCTTTAATTACAGTATGTACTAAGGAACCGTATTGATTTTGTGTTGCAGGTGCTGATCGACCTATCTAACACTGCTCAGCTAGACAACCTGCCTCGCTGGCACCTCTTAAAGGAACAGAGTGAGAGTATACACCATGGAAGAGCACATCCACCACAGGGCGGCGGAGGATCGGGTGGCCAAGAAAGCCAAGGAGGCCCGGGAGGTCAGGGAGGCCCTGGTGGATTGGGTGGACCTGGGGGCACAGGAGGGCAACCGAGCGAACAGTCCCCTAAAACGTCTGTCATCAAGAGCAGAAGTCATGGCATCTTTCCTGACCCGGCTAAAGGTACAATTCTTTGGAGATTGGGTTGGGGTGCTGAACTGGACGATACTTTATTTCTTTATCAAGGACACACGCACAGTATTTCAACATGAAATATTTCTGTTTCAGATACCCAGGTCTCTACCATTGAGAAGTCCCACAGTAGTCCTGGCAGCTCAAAATCCTCATCAGAGACTCACCTGCGCTCTCACGGACCCTCTCGCAGCCAGAGCAAGAGCAGCGTTACTCAGGCTCACCTGGAGGATGCTGGGAATGCCATCGCTGCCGCAGAGGCCGCAGTGCATCAGTCCCGCTTCCAGCCAAGTAACCCTTCCATTTACCCATGAGCACACAGCTAATCTTTGTGTTTATCTTTCTCTCTCCTCGTCTTCTCACCTGCCTTTCTTCTTAGTCCCTAATGTTTTGTAGTCATTTTTTACTTCATTTAAATAGCAAAAGTTCAAACATTGGGTTTTAAATTACACACATTTGAATAGAATTTATTATAGTGTATTTATACTGGATGCAACATTGTTGCCTCAATTCTATTTTCAGCTTAATTGTATTATTATTTTTATTGTTAATTCAGCTTAAGCTTAATTTCAATGCCAACAATGTGCTGACTACTATATCATACGTTGTCAGTGTTGTAAGATATCTACATGAGGTGAGGAGCCTCACTTGTTCTCTGTGTTTGGGTCCTTCAAGAACCCTGGTGTCCTCCTATTTCCCCCAAAATCTACAGAAGGTGGTTTGATTGCTACAAATTGTTCTGTGATGGATTGGTATCCTGTGCGGGGTGTAATCCTGTCTTGTGACCTACTTTGCTTCACCTTACAGTCCATTACTGGATGTGTTAATTAAACACACTATATAATAGCAAACAATAGCAATACTAATATAATCCTAATACATTTATTTTATTAAGGCTACAAATCATACAGTATAAATACTATAATATAGTATTCACAGCAGTATTTGTTTCTTTATAGTGGCAAATAAACTCAGGTTTCAAATTAAAAGAGAATGACATGAACATAAAGCAGGTCCAATCATGCTTAGTTTGCATAATTAGCCCATTATTTCACTTCTCTTATGAGTGCACCACCAACTCTTCTCACTTTGTGTTGTCAGTAATGCTCTCACCTCCCGTCACTATATATTTCCAGCTCTGAATGAAAATAAATGAGTTCAGGCTGCTTTGTCACGTTGCATCATTGCTTGTCCTGTTCATCCTGTCACCTGTTGTTTTGTGTTTCCTGACATTCTTATATGATGGTAAATAAAATCCTCTTTACGTCAAAGTTACGTAGACATAATGTAGCACATTGATTTCTACTCTTCTGCATGTTAAATAGCTTCTAGTCAACTTAAGTCAGCGCAGACGACACAGACAGTCGTAAAAGAAATAGTTTAATTCTGTTAAATGTAGCAAAACATAAAACCAAGAACTAAAACTACATCTAATAAACTGTGAATACAATTCAATGTCATGATAGTTTGACAATCCCATTATTCTAATGTTACTTTGTTGTTTGGTTGGGCGGCACGGTGGCTAAGTGGGTAGCACTGACGCCTCACAGCAAGAAGGTCCTGGGTTCGATCCCCAGGTAGGGTGGTCCGGATATATGGATATATGGATGGATGGATGGATAGATAGATAGACTTTGTTGTTTGGTTATTAATTTGCATTAGAAAATATGCATATTAAGAAGGTGCATAAAGTGTTGACCACTGTTTAATAGTTTCATGTTTTAACATCCACAGGCAGAGGAGGGCACATGCTGAATGATGGGGATGGCTATACTCTGGACAGTGAGGATTGCACAGGCACTAATACAGTGGACAGTGCTATATTTCAAGTCCCTCAGCTGTAAGTCCAATCATTTACCTTGTTTCTGCTCTGTTTATTATTCACTAGAACAGGGGATAAAGTAAAAGTGCAATAAATAAGATTTAATGGTAATGGCACTGATGCAGATTACTGGTTTGATTCACAGGTCTCTTTCCTTTCTTTCACTTTAAACAGAATATTCTATGATTTTATGTATTGAGACCCCAATTTCACATTTTCTTGTTTTCCCTTTTATATGGATATGGGGCGGAGGTTGTTTGCATGTTCTTCCCGTGTCTGTGTGGGTGTCCTCCAGGAACTCTGGTTTTCTTTCACAGTACAAATTCAGTGAGGTGAATTGGAGATACAAAATTGTCCATGACTGTGTTTGACTTTAAAGACTTAAACTGATGAATCTTGTGTAACCAGTGATTATCTGTCCTGTCATGAATGTAACCAAAATGTGTAAAACATGACATTAAAATCCTAATAAATAAATGATTAAATAATATGTATATGAAAGCTCTGACTATCGCCCAATACCAAATTAATAGCAAATGTCACAGGCAAGTGATAATGGCACATATTATGACACTTCATATCACACATTCACAGATGGCATGTTTCTTTTGTTATATCAGTTAACGTTACATAGGTTGACAGCATAAAATATGGCTGAATGCATTTATAACCAGTATACTTTATCACTCAACCCATATTCAGTATGATACCTGTGAATTCCCTCTGCTATTTTAAAGAGGTGCGTTCTCATGGTCAATTTATTTATTTATTTACATCTAAATTGGTAATCGCTGATTTTTTCTTGTCCCAGTTTGGTGGGCTGAATAGACATGCTACACACATTAACACATGTCAAGGTATTTTTTATTCCTTATAGAGTCATTCTTTAGGTTTACTTTAATTCGCTATGCATATTTATGACAAAGCAGTTAACCTTTTACCTTATTCATCATTTAAAATAATGTTTTAATAGATTCAGTCCTTTATATCACAATACAGCAGATTCATATTAATGGAGCCGCTATTTTGTCACATTTATAGACTAACAAGGCAAAAAGTTCAGTATCTTTTCCTTAACATTTATATGCAGAATGTTCTTGAATGTTAATGTGTTTTTTTTGTCCGTTAGAAAAACAATTCCTAATGGTTTGGATAAGAGAGGCTCTGAATCCCTGAAGAATCTACACGACTCAGAAAGTAAGCAGTAACAGTCACACATTTATATTCATCAGGCAGTTTTATGTAAAATATTCAGTCTGATGTACTCCCAAAGAGGCAGTTGTAGTCTAGTGGTTAAGGTACTGGACTAGTAATCAAAAGGGCACTGGCTTAAGCCCCACCACTGCCAGGTTGCAGCTGTTGGGCCCTTAAGCAAGGCCCTTAACCCTCAATTGCTCAGACAGTATACTGTCACTGTCATTGTTTGGTCTTTACGCTAGTGGCAATGTGGCAACACAACCTACATACATGTACTCACTACTTTATTAACATTCAAAAGCAATTTGGAATATACACCAACACAGCTGTGGCCAAATGGATTTGGTTGCACCCAGACTACTGTTCTCAATCACTCTCTAACTAACCTGAAAGAAATGAGGGGGATTAATGTAAACAGTGTTTATGTTTGCTAAATATAATTTACTAGCCACATTTTATTGACAGTTTAGGACACAAATGCTTTTTAAGCACAGAATATGGATAAATCTATGGACCTGTTGCAGACCAATAGAGGGCATATCCGCTGTGCCCCTAAGGTTAAATGAACATAATATCCCACGGCTGTTTATGATTCTAGTAGCCTGTCAGGTTAACAAATACAGCAGTCTCCTCATCCATTTTACTATAACAGTGCTAGTGTCACTGCTTTACTCTGCTGAATTATTCATTATAGTAAAGAGTGTATGAGCGTGTGTCTGCATCTCAAGAGATGTTAGGAACAGGAGACGAGCTGCAGTCTGCCAGTCAGTACACAGTAACCTTGCTCTGACAGATACAAAGACCAAGCCCTTCCATAAAGAGTGTATATATACATGTATATGGAAATTTAAGTCATAGTTTTACATGTTATAATTGGATAATAAAATAACTAAAAGTGCAAACTTCATGTCTTTGGTGTCAATTTGTCAATAAGTGGGTATTCACTGCCTGTACACTAGAGGTCACTATATACCATGTTCTATTCCATTTAAAACGTTACCTTAAAGTGTACGTGGTTGTGCAGCTGAGTGTTTTAAGGACCTAGGTTTAATCCTCACACCGACTTTCTTCCTGTGTGTGCATGGGTGTTCCCTCCAACTTAACCAAAAACATAACAGTATGAAAACGTGACACCCTGCAATGGACTGGTGGCTATCCAGGGTGCATTTCTGCCTTCATGATAAAAAGTTTACTGAAGGCAAGACATAAAGTTTAGCTCATTTAAAGCCAACAAGGTGATTTCAGGGTCATGTACATTTTCACCTTTTAGTTATGTGAGTGCTGACTTTATGGACTCTTTCAAATGATGTTTTAGATAAGAATCACATGATTGGAGAGATTAAAGTGGCTCTGAAGAAGGAGATGAAGACTGAAGGAGAACAACTGGTCCTCGAGATCCTGCAGTGCAGAAACATCACCTACAAATTCAAATCTCCAGATCATCTGCCTGGTATGAACATTTACTATAGCCTACAATGCAAATTAATCTAGTCCTTGGCAAACAGATATACTGTACATTTAACTACTGATTTTATTATTATACAATATAGCCATTATACTTTGTGGACACCTCCCTTATTATTGAGTTCAGGCATTTCAGCCACACGCATTGCTAACAAGTGTGTAATAATAATTCTATACAATTATATGCCAAGATGCTTTTCATTTCTGGCATGACTGTGAAGTCTATTTAAATTAGAACGTCATCTGTGATCATCAGTTGTTGAACACTGTTTAGCATCAGTGCCTGACCTTTTGTACAAGGGATGTAAAACAAGCTCCTTGTCTGCTCAAGGTCTGGTGTCCATCTACTTTTGGCAATATAGTGTATATTATAAGCTGACTTTAATAGCTAGATCACACAGCTGCTATTGAGTTTTATTAGGTCATATTGGGGGTGGGGCTGACAACTGACAGTTTACACTTTTATCTGCAAGATTTAGGATTTCTAAGCAATGTAAGGCAACTAACAGAGTTTTTAAGAGGATACTTATTGTGTGCCAAATTACAGGTGTTTTAGTTACAAAACTAGAAAACAATTAAATCTTAAACATGACGAAACAGCATCAGCAAAGTTAAACAATGGTTGCATTGTAAAGCTCAGAAACTGAATTTGACAGACACCACTTTACCAGAGCAGTATAACAAACACACATATTAAATATTTCGTGTTGGGTGCCTTATTATAGCAAATTAACTATTTACTGTTGTTAGTAAATACATTTGATTCTGAAATTTAAGTTTCTACCAGAGATGAACTTAAATGAAGTTTAGAGAAAGTTGATAGCTGTTTGGAATAAAGATAAAGATAAAAGAAAATGAGAATGTTAAATAGTTATGTGATAAAGTGATATCTGAATGATCTGCCTCTTTAGATTTGTACGTCAAGCTGTACGTGGTTAATGTGGCAACACAGAAGCGGATCATTAAGAAAAAGACCAGAGTCTGCCGTCATGACAGAGAGCCGTCCTTTAACGAGACGTTCCGTTTTGGTCTCAACCCTGCTGGTCACTCCATTCAGGTACAACTATGTCTGTCTGTCTAACTACACGTCCGTCTGTCTGTCCATCCATCCACCCATAGAATAGCTGACCACAAAGTCAATACAAGTTTCCATCTGCCTGCCTGTCTGTATGTCTGTCTCTATAGTTGTACCATCTGTTTCTCATTTTGATAACCGCTTTATCCTGGTCATGGTCATGGCATGTCCAGTTCCATAGGAATACCCTGGACAGGGAGCCAGTCCATCACTGTAGTTTTACTTACACTATAATGTAAACATTTAGAAATATGTTAGGACTGGCCAGAATTTGTTCAACAGGCCTGTGCAAGGATTCTTACTTCATGTATTTGTCTCATCTCTCACCTGCTCTGTTGAAATCATACAGACATCTAAAAGTCCCCCTTAATTCTCATTATTTTATGTATTTTTCTTACCATGTGGATGCTTTGGTTCCTCCATTTATTTCCATAGCAGCAAATGCAGTCAGAGAAAACAGCTGTTAAACCACTTTTGTTTTTACTTACAAATATGAATGAAAACTTTTACATTTGAACAACTATTGTTTATGCTTGTAACAGACTTGTGATGCTTTCTCTGCTCTGTCTTAACAGCTTTTCTTGGTGTCTAATGGAGGCAAGTTTGTGAAGAAGACCCTGATTGGTGAAGCTTACATCTGGTTGGACAAAGTGGACATGCGCAAACGAGCAGTGAGCTGGCACAAACTAGTGGCCAGTTCTCCTCATACGCAGCCCTGATCCACACTACTGATCTCTGCTGATGACATAAAGAAACCGGAATTGTCCTTTTTGCATTGCACAGTATTGAAAAGCTCTGTCTGTGATTTAGATGCATCACTGGCTCTTGCAGTCGATGTACAGACTGTTTATAGGAGGTCAAATGAAACTGAGCAATGAATATGTACAGAGAAATCAGTAGCAACGTTTCTGATCTTTTTTTCAGAAAAATAGTCTCAGTCCTTTATATTTTATATACGATGTGCATTCGACATATCAGCCTATGTTATGTACATGATATTGATGAGACGTTCATCAGGTGTAATTAATTTTCTAGGTCATAAATTCATTGTGAACCTTGAGCATGGCTCAATTATGCACACATGCTCGGTGTCACATTCATCCACATTTTAGATTTTAGTTGATTAGATTTAGATTTCCTGTAGTATTGTTGGTGTCAGCAGCTGTATCATTACAAACCACTGCACTGACTGAACAGGAATCACTGACAAATCATTTTACCTCATGTTTGTACTGTGTTCCTCAGAGGCCTTAAAACGGTCCTCTGACGTTCCTCCAGGACCCCCTTTTTTCTTTGCTTTGCTTTTTTTTTTGAGAAGGATATATCCTATATATCCTATATCTGAAAATAATACATGACCTGTCTTGAATTGAGATTAAACGTATGATTGGTGCGTCCCCGTTTTTGAAAGCATCTTGATGTAATTGTCATGTGACTGTTCAAATGTTGTCAACTGTGAAATCTGTTGATCTGTTTGGTGTTAATGTTCTGTGTTCAACAAAATATGCAATGAAGAAAAAAGGGGGGAAATCGATTTAAATTGACTTTAAAATTGATCTGTGTTTATTTTAAATGGCTCAGTGTCTGTGTATTGGCCAATTGTTCATTTATTTCTTTGTTGTTGGAATAAGTTACTTTAGTATTTGTTTTATCCTATTTGGTATGTACATTATTTACTGCCATCTACATACAGTACATCCAACGAACCTTATAAAAGAAATTTAAATATACTAATGAAATACAGTTTGCTTATGAAACCACTGCACCAGACAGGAACCATCAGGTCTTTGTTTTTTATGTTTAAAATATAGACAAAATACTATGTAAACTCTCAGAACAATCAAATGTCTCTATATTAAGATCAATGTATTTCTTGCACTTGGAACCCCAGAAGCTCAATGATATAAATCTATTATATTGATTCTAGTTTAAAAGAAAAGACAACTGGCTGCTGAATGGTTGGTTTTGGGTTGTCGATGGGTTGCTGTAGCAGTGAGATGTATTTTGTGCCAACTTTACGTTCTATTCAAATCCACTGCTTCAGTTCATATAATTCTATGCAACATAAATTATGCTTGGAATCATTTTATTTCATTTCAGAGTTTGTCTTAAAAAATATGGACACAATTTTAATTTTATGAAGAGTTAAAATAGGTCTATATTTAAAAAGTTTGTTAATATAGTGAAGAGTTTATTTATCTTGCTGTTTTGACAGTATGTACTTACTTGATGCACTTTAGTTCTGTTACTGTTTAAGTCTTTGACTTTGTACTGGACTTATGAGAAAGGAAGTGCTACATGTAATTCAGTGACGCTCAAGCTGGGGGAAATAGTCCACCTCCCCAAAACAGCTTTGAAATTGTTTTATGGTGCTCTATAACCGCGAGGGCCCCGATTTGATATCCAGTCAAATCATTTAAATAATCAAAGCAAATGAATCATTTGTGAATAAATGATTCATTGCTGTGTCTAAAGCATTCCATCTCCAGCAGTGCTGTGTCATTGGTTTTTAATCAAAACCGTGTCCCCTTTAAAAAAAAAAAGAAAATGACCAAAATGGCTGTTGTCTCTTCTCTGTTGTGTCAGTGTACTGCTAGCCTGGTTTGTCATGCGGTATTCCTGGGAAATCTATGAGTCTGATGTATTCGGTTCAATGGTGTGAATGTAATTTGATTATTTTTGATTCTGTAAATACACAAGGTATTTTCTATAAAAAAGAGATTTGATTATTTATTTGGTTTGACACTGAGCATGCAAGTGCAAACTCGAGCTCAGTCATGTCTGTACATATGTATGTATTTGTTAAACTATGTGAGGAAGTGATCCGTGTGATTATCTGATTAGTCTTTTCAACAGTTCAGATCAGTGAAATCAAACACAACACAGATGTTGAAGTTATAAAAAAGAACACAAAATCACAAGCATTTCAACTTCAGTGGTTGTTAAAGAATCTATGGTTTTACATGGCTGTTGCATGTTCTGCTAGGTGTCTGTTTATATTTTTCTCATGATTCTGTACAAAAAGAGGGAACATGAATCCATATATCAGAAGATGTATGCTGACTGTAAAATGCTTGTAAAATGAGTCTTGTTTTTCACTGTAAAAATTTGAAAAAATATTGTTATGGTTTTATGGTTGTCCATAGAATGTCATGAAATTATGCAAAATGTGCTGTAGAAAAAAATAAAAATAAAATGTTACTTAAGTATAATAAATATTACTGATTCTATTCCAGATGTGCACATATTCTTCCTTTTACTTAGTCATTTTGAACATGGAACGTGGGCAGAGTAAGTCTTTCATTTTCTTCTATTCTTTATGAAAGAGTCCATCAGCTCCAAAATAAATCTAATGCCATAATGCAAATAATTCGGATCTTGACCTTTTTCTGTACATATTATTGTAAAAAGATTCACAAAATCTGGATAAATCCATGTAGGGCAAGGTCAGCAACCACCACTAAATGTGTGTGACCTCCGAGTCCACAGATGGCATTGTATGAGAAACCATCAACTATCACCAGCCATATGATTGTACTGTGGTTCAATAATAATGGCAGATGGGCTTGGTAGAACTTTGGAAAACTGTTGCCATTTAAAACAGACCACCACTGCGCCAAGAAATGCAACCTGAATCTATTACACAGTAATAAAGCCATACATCAATTCTATATGCTCTCCTTGCCCAAGAGTGTGGAAGTGTGTATCGTCTGTGTAGACTGTGGAAAAGTGTCTTGTCAGATGAGTCCACATTTTAGCTTGTTTTTAGGAAAATTAATCGAGTTTTTTGTGTCAAAGACAAAAAGGACAATCCAACCTGTCACCAGAAAATGGTGCAAAAGCCAGCATCTGTCAGGTTTGGAGGTGTATACTGTATGTGTGAAGGTACCCTAACAATTGCGGTGTATATTGTTTTTTAAAGACATATATGCTGCCATATAATGGGTCGAGAAATAAATAGAAATGGATAGATTTCGTCTCTGTTATTAAATCACGCTTTGTCTTGTGTACTGATGGATCTGTGCACACCTACTATTGTATTACCAGTATCAGGACAGAAGAGGGCAGCACTTAAACAGACTAAAAACATTCTACACTGAAGTGAGACTGCTGTCTGTAATCGCATGATCAGGGAGTGGATTTAACCTACACCTAAGGTTTTACTCCTAGAGTGGTACTATACGTATACCCCTAAATCTGTACTGCACTCAGAGTCTACTGAACAATTCTTATAGTTTGATATACATTGAAATGTATATAGTTCCATACATCACATATAGGTAATATTGTTCTGTACAGTTGGACACGATACTCAGCTTATTGCAAGTATTTTAATTATATTCAGGTTAATAATGCAACCTAAAGTAAATACTGCTGCCTATACTATTTCACCAACTGCATGTGGACACGTCCTTCTTATTAAGTTCAAAAGATTAGTCCACAATCCACAATCATTCCATACATGTGCTTCTTTGTGACTGTTTATAACCAATTTGATTCAACAAAGCCTAAACAAGTATTAAAACTTGCATAGGCGGTTTGCATTGATGTCTGTGTTCTAATTCAGCTTCGTTGTTCTCCCAGACTGAACAGGTCTTAAATTCTAGATAGGTATGTGGATGGACGGCAGGTCTGTTACCTTTCTCAACACAAGAATAAGCACAAAATAATTTAAATACAACAGTGATTCAATAATACATAAAACACAGGTCCATGTTACAGTTGTTTTTCTTAATATATTGGGGGGGGGGGGGGGGGGGGGGGGGGGGGGGGGCATAGATACTGTTTCTCTAGAAAATCCCTAAAGCAGGGATGTTGGGGCTCAACATATAGGCTGTACAGGTTGTTTGGAAGCAAGCATCCTCTTCTGTAATGCAGATGGGGGTGTTGCCATGGAAATTCAGTAGAGGAGGGTAGTAGGGCCCAGGGGACAAGTGTAGTGTTAGTGTTGTGAGCACAATTCATGTGTAATGGTCTTCTGCTTCAGGTTTACAGAATACAGTGTTTGTATTTGTTGTATCTGATGCTACTAAGTTCATTAACATCAGTTTCTGGAAAGTTCTTTTAAGGGTTTTTGGATCTTTGACACAAGTCTTACTTGACCCAAAATAATGACATGCGCAACCTGCACAATGTGACAAACTGTAGTGTAGCTGTGCATGATTGAAAATCTACATTTAATATGTTGTCTTTAATAAACTGCTGGACTTAGTTTAGACTATTAAATGAATCTATTTATAGTAATAACCATGTTGGCATGTCCAATCTGCTTTACCATTATAAAGATAGAGATTGAACATGCCAGCATGTTATCAAACAAAATAAACTACAAAATCCACCAAAATCCTCTCCCCTTTTTTCCCAATTTAGTGAAGCCAATTTGTCTTCCACTGCTGGGGACCCCGATTCCTTCCAAGGAGTGTATATCTGACTGACACACGCTTCTCTCGACATGTGCGACCTCTTCTTATTCTACCATACTTTGGTGGATTTGCATGTGAGGCCAGTCTCGAACACAGAGATTCACGTACTGATCTCCGTGTTCCTCTATTTCTGTACAGGCACCTCGGGCTACTAACCAGGGTTTTTACACAGCGTCAAGGACCCCACCCACTTATTAGACTGTTCTTTTCCCACCCAGCAGACTGGTGGCCAAATTGGCATCTACTGAGTTCAGAATCCCAGTGCTGGTGTGCTAGCAGAATATCCTGCTGTGCCACCTGGGCACCTGAGGTAAATGTTTTAGCTGATGTTTGGTAAATGTTTTAGCTAAAACAAAACAAAAAAAATTACCTGTAAGCAGGTAATGTTAGCACACAGCTAACATGCTTTCTTAATAATAATTCAGTTTTTTCCCTCTCTTTCTTTACTGTTTCATAGGCACTGTAAGCCGTAGCCTAGTGGTTAGGGTATTGGACTAGTAATCAAAAGGTCACTGGTTCAAGCCTCACCACTGCCAGGTTGCTGCTATTGGGCCCTTGAGCAAGGCCCTTAACCCTCAATTGCTCAGATTGTATATTGTAACTGTACTGTAAGTCGCTTTGAAAAAAGGCATCTGCAAAATGCTGAAAATGTAAATGTAATTATAGATTGTACACGGGTATGTCAGGTTTGGCAAGCAGAGCTCTACAATATTATGCACACTTGTGTTTTTCAGAGGATAGCCCTAGTTGCCAATGGAAAGAAAGTGAGGTGATGCATTAGATCCATTTTCTTGTTTTCCTGTTGGGTTTTAAGCAGAGTCCTTATGAACTCTGGTCCTCAGAAAGCTTTAATCAGTGCCTGAAGCTTGAGCTGGTTCGTGTGGTTACAACATTGAACATCTGTGGGGAATTTTAATGACTGAGATGGATTCGGTGCTGAGTGCTTTTTCAGCTTTCCTTTGAGTAAGCTGCATGCTGGCCTTGGGCTTTCATCGGGGGTTTATGCAACATCCCCAGCTAAGAAAAAGAGATGATCCTCTTTGGCATCTCTGATATTCTTGGGCCTTTTTGAGAGGGTCGATGGGACGGTGCTAATTGAATGGCGCAGAGATGGAACAATGGAACAGAGAAATTAGAGGACTACTTGTAGCTTAGCCATTAGTCCAACAGCTATCTCTCTCTGGAGTTTGGGATGACTCTATTCATCTATTGATATGACCTTGGTCTTTCTTTTTCACTCTCATATTCCCCATTCTCATTTGTTCCTTTTCTATACATCTCTCTCTTTCTCCGCCACACAGGCCCTTTACAAAGCCGCTGTTGAGCCGGAAAGTGGTTGCTAGGTAACGCTTGAAAGCCGAAATCCCTTGGCATCTCGTTCCCTCTGCCCCGACCTACCTCCACGCCCACTCTCTGATTAACTTTTATCTCCTCACAAGGAAAGTGTCTATCTCTAAGAGCAAACACACCCTCAAACAAAGAGCTTTTAAAGTCGGTGATGGTGCTTGATCACCGACATTAGGTGGTGCTGCACCGATGTTCTGTAAGCTATCATGGACAGTTTATCGGATTCATGTGACGCGCATGATATTCGCTGGCAGAATGTTATCATCCGAGGTGTGACTTTTAAAGGAATAGAAAGATCACAGCTCTTGATTGAACAGGCATGAGGCTTTGGAGGTTCATAGCATTCATATTTATTCATTCACCTTTCTTTGCTTCATCCTGATAAGGGTAACTGAGTTTAGAGAGCGTCATTGAAACACTGTGTGAATGATAAGAATGTCAATCAAATCCAGGGCATCACTTACTCACTCGTTTACTCATACTGACCCACACCTATGAAACATTTAGACTAGCCCAGGTCTTCTGGAGAGTTTTTGCCAGGTGTTTTAAAACTAGGGGATGAGATGGAGCAAACCCATGTTAATACAAAATTAAATCACAAAAACCACTTGAGGAGTAAACCTGGCTCTTTGGAGTTGTGTAGGACCAACACTATACCTCTTAAGCCACCATGCTATTCATATAACTAAGATAACAGTATAGTGGTCAGTGTAAACTTTATGGAAGTGCTTGGTGCAGTGCAAAAAATACACCCTTGACTGGGTACCGGTCAGTATCAGGACATCCAACTCCACACAGTGTGGGTAGAACCTGGATTTCTAAAGCTTTGAGACATCAACACTAACTGTGGCACATCACCACCCATAGGTACAAGATTAGTTTGTTTGTTTAATCAGCTGCTCTCCAGCATCAAACTCATGACAAAAGGTAGGAGTTACAAAAAGGAATTACCTGATCTGACGGTAGTGGTCTCTTCCATGATGGCAATGCTACAGTCCGCCATACGCAAAAGCTGACTGAATTGTTTGATCAGTGTGAAAATCTTATGCTATGGCTTTTACACTCTCAAAACAATTCAACATCTATATTTTCTTAATTGCATTACCTCAAATTTGGATATATTCAATATTGGTGTGCAATCTGGTGCCCGCTGCTGCTTGCTCGACCACTTGTTGTGCTTCTTCCGACACGTAGACTCTTACAGAAAGCCTTTAACACTTACAGAGGAACACACTTTGCTCTCTGTATTCCTCTGCTGCTCATAATGGCACCTTAAAAAACTAATGCACCACATTGGCTGCTGTTGCAGTGGTTCCCCTCCTCAGACTCGGCCAACCGGGTCGGTGGTACAGCTGAAGCTGGCACTCGGGTCTCTGCAGTAGCAAGCGAACTTATATGATTGCTGAAGTGTTTTACTGATGTAAATCACTAACTGGAATAAAAATATATTTGGGATGAATAAAGTTTCATTTATTTAGTATAGTTACAGTCACAGGTATCTGTTCCAAGGATGATGATAATAATTAATAATAATAATAATAATAATAATAATAATAATAATAAATGTGCTCTCCTGTGTTCTGTAGACCACAACTGTTTTCTGCCAGTTACAAAAGTCTGATCTGTAAACCGGTGATTGGTTCGCATCCCTAATTGATTTCAGGTGTGTGGTAATTGGCTGGCATCTCCAGGGCAAAGAGAGAGAAAAACAGGCAGCGAGAGGGAGAGTGAGAAGGTGAGAAAGAGAGAGACGGTGGGAGTGGGAGCCACACGGAGGGGTAAAGGGATAAACAGATACAGAGATGCCAGCCAAGACGTAGTAAGCGCCGGAATGGAAACGAGCTCCCGGTAACAGAGACGCCGGCAAATTCACCGCTTGTCCAGGCGGGTTTTGCGGATCACAAGAGGAGGAGAACAAATGAGCGCGCGGAAAGGTGTGATGGACCGTGTGCGTGCGCGCTCCCGGTAACCGGCGGGTCGTTTAACATGAGGAGGTTGAACACAAGCAGGCGGGATTTGATCGGATCTAATGTGATGACTGTTAATCAGATTAACTAGCGCGGAGGCTGGAGCGTTTATCCCCGGAGTGAAGTGCAGCGGTGCTCGGGAGGAAAAGAGAAGCGACATGGCGCGCGTACCGAGTCCTGGATCGAGCGCTTACGGCGCACCGGTGCTGCTGCTGTTTGTTTGTTCAGCGCTGATCCAACACTTTCAGCACTGTGTCGCCTCGCAGTTCCCCACCTCACTCATGTGAGTACTACTGACCCACGCAGCACCCCACTCATGGTTATACTACTGACACACTCACCTCACTCATGGTTATACTCCTGACACACACACCCCACTTATGTGAGTACTACTGACACACACACCCCACTTATGTGAGCACTACTGACACACACACCCCACTTATGTGAGTACTACTGACACACACACCCCACTTATGTGAGCACTACTGACACACACACCCCACTTATGTGAGCACTACTGACACACATGTCACTCATGTGAGTACTAACACAAACACCCCACTCATGGTTATACTGCTGGCACACACACACACACACACACACACAGCACTCATGTGAGCACTACTGACACACATACCTCACGTAGGCTGACAATCCTGGCCTTAACCGCACTTATGAGAGTAGACATGCAGCTCAAATGTAAGTAATACTGACATATGCCCTCCTTTATATGACTACTGATGATGCATGAATCTCACTACTTTATGTGACTACTGAGACATGCATCTAGTTTATGTGGGAACCACTGACAGATGCACCTCATTAATATGAAGAGTACTATATACTGTACATGCACCTCACTTATATTAATAGTGCTCTCATAAGCAGGGTGCATGTGTCAGTGAACATCATTTTACTTTTACATTTTTGCCATTTAGCAGACGCTTTTATACAAAGCGACTTACAGTACTGTGACAGTATATTGTGAGCAATTGAGGGTTAAAGTCCTTGCTTAAGGGCCCAACAGTGGCAACATGGTGGGGTGAAGTGGTGGGGCTTGAACCAGTGACCTTCTGATAACTAGTCCAGTACCTTAACTGCTAGGCTACAACATTACATGAGAGTGGTGCATGCATCAGTAGGACTCTCATAAGGAGTATTATTGGCAGTGTTAATTATTATGTCAGTATTATGGCATTACTACTGACACATGTACCATTCAACAAAAGTTTTCTTTATCTTTATTTAACTAAAATAAAAAATAGAACAAAAAAATGTTTTCACTGATGAACTTCATTGTAGTTTGTAAATATTAACACATTTAAAATTTGATACCTACAACACACTCAAAAAAAAAAGACAACAGAGGCAAAATGGAGTAAAACGTTAATGTTAAAGTGTTTCAAACAATCCAAAAAAGCAGGTGAATTTGTAACAGGTAAATGAATCATGATATAAAAGGTTTAAATCAGATATAAAAGGAGGATTTACCAAAGGATCCTCCTGTTTTTATTTACAATGAAGTTGATCCAACAATTGGCATATTCTTTCTTTTTTTGATCAGTTTAAGATTTACACTTAATTTTTTTTGTTTGTGAGTATTACTGATACATGCACATTGCTCGTGAACTGACATGAACCTCTCCTATGTGAGTACTAATACACATGCACTTAGTTCATGTGAGTACTACTGACAGGCAGCTCACCCATGTGAATACTACTGAGACGTGCACCATTTTTATAGAACCTGACAGATGTTTGCTTTTGCATGGGTGGTGGTAGCTCAGCGGTTAAGTTACTGGACTAGTAATCAGAAGGTTGTGGGTTTAAGCTGCTGAGCAAGGCCCTTAACCTTCAACTTCAATGTTATTATTATTATTATGACTATTATTTTTAAAGATAAATGTATCACGTGTCACCATGTTAAAAGCAATCGCTTTATTTTAATTTTATCACTTGTGCTACCTGTAGTAGAATCACATGCTACTAAATGTATTTTGGTATGTTGTATGTAGTGATGATCACCTCACTGTGGAGAAATGTTGCCTGCTTTTCTTGGCAAAATCTGTTCAGTTCAGCCACATTAAGTGACGTCCAAGTCAGGCCACTTCAAAACATTATTCGTGTTGGTCCAGGTAGACTTGTTCTTCAGATTAGTGTCTTGCTGCATAACCCGAAGGTGCTTGTTTTTCAGATCACAGGATTATCACCAGACATTCTTTTTCTTATTTAATAGAGAGCAAAATTCTTGGTTCCATTAATTATAGCAAGTTGCCCTGGCAAAGAAGCAGCAGAGCATGCTGGCATCACAGTGCCCGCTTCATGTTTGACTCTTTGTATGATGTTCTTATTATGAAATGACTTCTTAGCTTTAAGCTTAAGGTAATGGCACACGTCTTCCAGAATTTGCACTTTTGCCTCATTACTCCACTTGATCTTAAATGACTTGAGGGTCACCAGGGTGTTTTTTCATATGTTAGAGGGGCTATATGTTTAGTTTGTTTGGTATTGTGTTTTTATATTCCTGCTGAATAAAGCCATTGGTGATAATTAGTTTGATGACAATTACTAAAACAGACGTGGTTGTTTGTGCTTTGGTCCATTATGTTGTCCACATTATGATACTGTGCTTTCATTATTCAAGAAACAATGGGAGAATGGGAATAAGTTAATGAATGAAAGGGTGAATGGACGTGATATAGACTGTGTACTACTGATGGTTCGGATCAATAGCAGCAATCATTTCAGCTGTAAAGGTGGCATGGTTTAATTACTATCTTAGCAGAGTACACAGTGTCTGGAGGGAAAAAAAATCAAGTCTTTGTCTTGATGTACCAGCCCGCAGGGTACAAATATGAAGTCATTAATAAACATGTTTGTTGTGCCTCCGGCTCGCTGAAGCTCAGCATGTTTTCCAGGTCGGAGGAGCTGGTTGTAAGACTGGCTTGTTGCAGGTGCTGATGTTCCTGCAGACATGGGCTCTTTAATGATCTATTATTGAGGTGAGATGACAGGAACTCCTCAGGGAGTCCCAGTCTGGGGGAAGAGTAATTATTCCCCTGATAAACTGCCAGGGATTTAGTCACACTGCCCTACGGAACAGCTGGACAAAGACAAAACATGTACAGGTAGGTTTTTGACGGCCATACTGACCGAGTGTGAGAGAGTCTGTGAAGGACTGAGCAGAAGACATGTTTTATGAAGTAGTAAGCGTCCCTGATTGATGGGTACGATGGTATCTTTAGACAGATGTAGGTGGATTCTGTCATTATTTTCTTGGCCTGGGTTGGCATTGATTCATGGAGGCACTAGAAGTGTGTGTGTGTGTGTGTGTGTGTGTGTGTGTGTGTGTGTGTGTGTGTGTGTGTGTGTGCGCACGCGCGCGCAAGTAAGGTTTTATAGGTTTGTTCAGGTCAGATCTATTAAATACATATTTTACACTGGCATAACCCACTCAATAAAACTTAGGCTTAATTTAAAGTAGCTAATTAACCTACTGGCACCATATCCTCATGGATTTCTGTTGTGTATTGTATTGTTTCCCCATCTCCAAAACATAGATTAGGTAGATTGGCTATTTCTAATTGGCTACACCCCTTAGTAAGTGAGTAAGTGAGTGGGTAATACCCTACAATGGATTGATGGCATGTCTGGGGTGTGGTCCCATATTGTGCCCAGTGTTTCTGTCCTGACCCTGGCCAGGATTACGTGGATCGTGACAATGAATGAGGTGTGTAACAACTGTGGAGTGTAACAACGTTCTACACCGATCAGGCATAACATTATGACCACCTTCCTAATATTGTGTTGGTCCCCCTTTTGCTGCCAAAACAGCCCTGACCCGTCAAGGCATGGAGTCTGAAACCTTTCTATCAGAACCAGCATTAACTTCTTCAGCAATTTGGGCTACAGTAGCTCGTGCATTGGATCGAACCACACGGGTCAGCCTTTGCTCCCCACGTGCATCATTGAGCTTTGGCCGCCCATGACCCTGTCGCCGGTTTACAACTGTTCCTGCTCCATCACCCTCCAATCACCCTGCTCCATGCATTGTCAACCATAGTCTCATGCATAACATCTTGGCTGGCTGAGTAGGACCACAGATCATCACTTAGACTTTTCAGTTGACCAGCCATAACCTATAGGAACATTCTACTGTATAGTAATAATTGTATAACTGTAGTCCTCTGCGACTTGTGCTGGCACGTCAATCAAACTGTGAGAATGACGCGATACACTATCCGTCTTCCTTTCCTCAGACATGAACAATTGTGTTTGTATAGTGCCCGACCAGACCAGTGGCACCACTGGGACTTGACTTGATGGACAGCTTAATAGACTGCTGTGGCACTCCAGCTCCAAGTGTAGCTTACTCGACTGCACACATACAATACTTAAATGATCTTGTTTACCATCTGAATGTTTAGACTTATATTACTTCTAAGACTAAAGGCGTTCCCTCTTCTAATGTCTAGATTCGGTGTTGCCTGCTCTACCTGGCTGAGCTATAATCCCCCGGCTGTAAAGGGATTAGCTAGTTTATTATAGAGGAGCTAAGGGAGAGGCAAAACGCTGAATGGACCCTGATCTGTGTAAGTGAAACCTCATGTTCACTGGATTAAACACATTATGGTCAATGATGACTGCTGTGCCTGAACATAAAACGCTTAAAAAGCAGTATTTAAAGTAACAGGGCACTGCTTTACAGGGCTAATTCAAGAACGTTTTAGTACACTCACACACACACACACGCACACACACACACACACACACACACACCAGTCAGGGCTTGTGGTAGACAATTCACATGTTTAGTGCATATTTAAAGTTAAATAAGGATTTGAGATAACCACTCCCAAAAACATCTGTGTGTGCACCCAATGAGACAGATGTTGTCCTGGGGGATCTCCACCCTGACCTGGATCAGGACATCACTAAGCTCCTGGACAGTCTGTGGTGCTACATGGTGGCGTTGGATCATCAGCGCACTGGTGCATAAAGGCCTAGACGTTCTCAATTGGATTCAGGTCTAGGGAAAGTGATGGTCAGTTAATGCTGTCAGTGACCTTGTCAAGCCTAAGTGTTCCTTTAATTCTTTGTTGAAATAGTTTGGGGTTGGTCTTCGTTACTGGGTGCCGACTGTACTCATGAGGTTTTTAAAGCTTTCTTCAGAGGAGTGTAGAGACTTTGGGACCACTGACTATACTCCTCCTGGGACATGTTTACATGTTTTTAAGCTTTGGTAATTATTACTCCTCTGTTTCCATGGTGTGAAACCCTGATTATATTGTGATTATGTTTATTTTTTAATTTATTTGTAAAGCACTGTACACAGTTGGAAGCTAAACGATATATTTCTTGTTTATGAGGATCTTTTTCTACGATATATTGAAATTACATTTTGTATTACAGTATGTATCAGTGTAATCACAATATAATGAGACATGATTACATTTTTAAATGTTTATACTACACTTCACAATATACGAAACAATATGTTTCTTTGGCTGATTGTGCCTTTATTAAATGTTTCAGAAAATACACTGATCAGCCATAACATTAAAACCACCTTCTTGTTTCTACACTCACTGTCCATTTTATCAGCTCCACTCATCATATAGAAGCACTTTGTAGTTCTACAATTACTGACTGTAGTCCATCTGTTTCTCTTCATGCTTTTTTTAGCCCCCTTTCATGCTGTTCTTCAATGGTCAGGACCACTACAGAGCAGGTATTATTTAGGTGGTGGATCATTCTCAGCACTGCAGTGACACTGACATGGTGGTGGTGTGTTAGTGTGTGTTGTGCTGGTACAAGTGGATCAGACACAGCAGTGCTGCTGGAGTTTTTAACCACCGTGTCCACTCACTGTCCACTCTATTAGACACTCCTACCTAGTTGGTCCACCTTGTAGATGTAAAGTCAGAGACGATCGCTCATCTATTGCTGCTGTTTGAGTCGGTCATCTTCTAGACCTTCATCAGTGGTCACAGGACGCTGCCCACGGGGCGCTGTTGGCTGGATATTTTTGGTTGATGGACTATTTTCATTCCAGCAGTGACAGTAAGGTGTTTAAAAACTCCAGCAGTGCTGCTGTGTCTGATCCACTCATACCAGCACAACACACACTAACACACCACCACCATGTCAGTGTCACTGCAGTGCTGAGAATGATCCACCACCTAAATAATACCTGCTCTGTGTGTGTACGGTAAATATACTCTATGGTAAACGTACAGTATATTAGTGTAACCATGTTGTAACCACCTTGTTGGACAAGCTTAACTTTAAAACTGTGGGCATTAATATGGTGTTTGCCCCCACCTTTCCAACTCCTGTTGTCTGAGAAGGAATGTGTCTGTGGGAATTTGCAATCATCATTCAGATTCTCCTTAACAGCCTACTATTGTTCCTCCTCAGCAAACTTGTCAAACCATGTATTCATGAAATGTATACAGGGGTACAGTACTGCAAAAACAAGACTGGATTCCATCCGTCACCAATTAAAAAATGTATAGTGCAGCATAAGGTTTGTTTGTTTATTAGGATTTTAACGTCATGTTTTACACTTTGGTTACATTCATGACAGAAATGGTAGTTACTCATTACACAAGATTTATCAGTTCACAAGGTTATATCAAACACAGTCATGGACAATTTAGTGTCTCCAATTCACCTCACTTCCATGTCTTTGGACTGTGGGAGGAAACCGGAGCACCCGGAGTAAACCCACGCTGACACGGGGAGAACATGCAAACTCCACACAGAAAGGACCCGGACCACCCCACCTGGGGATCAAACCCAGGACCTTCTTGCTGTGAGGCGACAGTGCTACACACTAAGTGCAGCATAAGGATAATCGGATGACGGCAACCACGGATTGTGAGGTAGCTGAAGTCTTGAATCATACAAGAATGGCAGAAAGTGAACATGCAAAACTGCAGGAACTTGTATCCTTAGTTCCTAAACAAAGAAGCATATCCAATTACCCAGTTGCATTATGCTTCCTCTCTACTGATGCCAATCCCCGGCCCTGATTGAGGAGAGCGAGACTGACACACACCCCCTCTGACACGTGCGCAGTAGCTGACTGCATCTTTTCACCTGCACGAGGCGTGTTCATATGTGGATCAGCTTTGTGTACGGAGAGCCACACCCTGATCAACGTATTATTTCTCGACTCTGTGCAGGCGCCATCAATCAGCCAGCAGAGGTCGTAACTGCCTCAGTTATGAGGAGTCCCTTTCTGGCTCCCTCCCTGTATGAACAACAGCCAAACGTTGTTCATGTAGCTGACCTGCCCAGCCGGATGGCAGAGCTGAGTGCCGAAATTCATTTTTTATATTAAAAAAATAATAAATAAATAAAACCAGGATTTAATCGGACAGTAAAACATTGGAGATCTTTTCTTTCTACTTTTGTCAGTTTGATAAAGGTTAAACAGACTAACAGATCACAGATTTATATATTATGGTATTTTTCTGGGGTTTGTAGATGTGGTTGAATTGAGATTTTGAGCACAGTCTATGTGTTAGTTATTCTGTGCTGCAGTCTGAGGTCCTGGCCTTCTCAGACAGTGCAAAACCAATCGCAAGTGTTTGAATGGGGTGACTGAACTTTTGCTGCTTTGAAGTGAAGAACAGTCATTCAGACCATCACTACTCATACATCAGCCGAGGCAGACTGTGTGTGTGTGTGTGTGTGTGTGTGAGGGAACAAAAGCAGTGGAGGGGCTTAAAAAATTACCTGTATTCACACATTAAATTCTTCTATTAAATAAACCTGAGCTAAATTTTTCATTTCACTATTGTATAAAATCTACTTTAAAGATCTAGAATAATTAATAAATAAATAAATATAAATAATTAATAATAATAATAATAATAATAGAGAAAAAAACATGAATTAACACAGAATATATTTTTAAATAACCACTCATTGTAAAAAAACAAAACAATCATGACTAACTGTTTCTGTGTAGGGCGGCACGCGGTGGCTCGGTGGGTAGCACTGTTGCCTCACAGCAAGAAGGTCCTGGGTTCGATCCCCAGGCGGGGCGGTCCGGGTCCTTTCTGTGCGGAGTTTGCATGTTCTCCTCGTGTCTGTGTGGGTTTCCTCCGGGAGCTCTGGTTTCCTCCCACAGTCCAAAGACATGCAGTGAAGTTAATTGGAGACACTGAATTGCCCTATAGGTGAATGGGTGTGTATGGGTGCCCTGTCCAGGGTGTTACTGTGTGCCCTGTGCCTATTAAAAAGCTGGAATAGGCTCCAGCACCAGCCCCCCCCGAGCCTAATTGGATAAGCGGTTAAGACAGTGAGTGAGTGAGTGTTTCTGTGTAAAAAGTAAATGCCCCCCCACCCATAAACTTAAGTGAACATGTATTTTGATAACTGAATATTAGATTAGGGAGGAAACCGGAACTCCCGGAGGAAACCCACACAAACTTCACACAGAAAGGACTCGGACCGCCCCACCTGGGGATCGAACCCAGGACCTTCTTGCTGCGAGGCGACAGTGCTACCCACTTAGCCACCATGCCAGCCCTTAAGTAATTCAGCCACATTTAAATAGCTTTTAGTCATGAACTGCTTGTTTATGGCCCAGATGCCACATCTTAAAGGCGTTCACCAGTTTTGACTGTATGACATTGTCTTGATTCATCAGTCCACAGAACATCAATCCATTAGCCGCTGTGTTTCCTATGATTTTTCCCTTACAACTCTTGAGTGGAATCATAAAATCTGAGCATCGTTAAGATGAGCGAGGCCTGCAGTTCCTCAGATATTTGTCTGGGTCCTTCTGTGATTTCCTGTTTGACTCATTATTACACTCTTGGAGAAACATTTGTTGGTCGGCCAATTATGGAAAGATTTACTACCCTCCCCTCCGCATTTTCCTCCCAGTTTAGTCATTTCCAGTTCTCGGTTGCATTTAATCTGTCACATGTATCACAGCCCATAATGGCCGAGAACGAGCTCAATGCAGCATATGTTCTCTCTGATGTGTAATGTTCATGACCATTACACCTGCCAGCAGTGAATTCTTACAGAGAGCCTTAACACGTACTGAGGGATGTAATGCACACGTGCACCATGCTAACTCATTAACCAGAAAGGAGTCACTGTTGCAGCTGGTCTTGCTTCTCTTAAACTATTTTTTTTATAACACAGTAAGTACTCTGTGTGTGTGTGATGATTCAGAATGTCAGGACCACTCACCGAAAATGCAGTCAAGATAGTTCTAGCCTCCCAAAACATAGACTCCACAAGACATCTAGGACTCCACGTTCTGTGGCTGAGATCTCTGGTAGCAGCAGGTCTTTCAGCTGTAAGCTAAATCGTCCTACAGTACATCCTAGTGCCATCCATCTCTTCCACAGGTAATGAGGTCCAGCCATCGACATGATCCTTGAGAAAACAGAATTTGTCAGACCAGTAGACCTTCTTTTATTGCCTTGATGTCGAGTTTTAATGTATGCGTGCCTGTTGTAGGTGCATTCAAGAGTGAACAAGAGTTAACATGGGTACTTTGACTGGCCTGCGACTATACAGCCCCATACACAGAGGGGTTTGGTGCACTGTGTGCTGTGATACATTTGCTTCATCACCAGTATGTATTAACATCTGCAAAGCCAATAATCTATAGACAATAGTCTTGTTGTTGGTCCATATCAGATGCCGTAGCCTTTATGTTGTTTGGCATTGTGTGTGTGTGTTCTGAGAAAATGAGTGTCTACTTTTGAGTCACTTATGACTTTTTCAAGGCATTAAACATTAATTCTGTGGTTTTTTTTACCGATTTCCTATTTTTGTGCAGGGTGAAGGAGTGGGTGGATCAAATGCAGCAGGAACTGATCACCCTGGCAGACACGGCCACTGCTGAAAAAAGTTTAATACAGGTCAGACATGAGCTTAATGTTTCTTGGTTGAATAAATAGTGCATTTTACCTCATGTTGCTTGTGTTTCATTTACTTTTACATTTACATTTTCGGCATTTAGCAGACATTCTTATCCAGAGCGACTTACAGAAGTGCTTCCATAGTAAACGTTACCTTACTCTAGTTTAAATAAACAACAAATCATAATTTGTGTTTCAAATCATAACCTGCATTGAAGCACTGCTCTCTACCTTATGGCGTTGTAACCTTAAGCCTGCCGGGCATTTGATAACCTGTAGTGACCCATAGTGAGTTTAATTTAAGTCAAAAGGCTTCAAATCCAGTATTGTTAGAGCACCACATGAAAACTGTGTGATGTAAATATGTACTATTGTGAATTGTTGTTGCAGATCTTTATGGATAATCAAAAGTACTATACTGTGGAACCAAACAATGCAGCAAAGCTGGTGGAAAATGCAGCAAGGAATATTGAAAACTTTCTAAAGAAGAGAGCGAAAGCTTTAGAGGTAGGGATATTACTTATACCTTTTCTGTGGTGTGATTCAATACATGTAATGGACCTCTAATATTCACATAATTACACTGCCTGCTTTCGGGTACCTACACTGAAACACACAATGCAATGGTTAGAAATGGAGCACAGTACTTTCTAAAGGGTGTGTCAGAGTAAAAATAGCATCATTGTTTATGTACCTCTTCAGGATTTATCACAAATCACAGTGGTATGTGATTTGGTACACAGCCATTGTGAGAGCAAGTAAATAAGGCATAGCTGGGTGTCGATCATTGAGCCTTGGCCGCCCATGACCCTGTCGCTGGTTTACCACTGTTCCTTCCTTAGGCCACTTTTGATAGATACTGACCACTGCAGACCGGGAACACCCCACAAGAGCTGCGGTTTTGGAGATGCTCTGACCCAGTCGTCTAGCCAGGACAATTTGGCCCTCGTCAAACTCACTCAAATGCATTTTTTTTCTGCTTCTAACACATCAGCTTTGAGGATAAAATGTTCACTTGCTGCCTGATATATCCCCCCCACTAACAGGTGCCGTGATGAAGAGATAATCAGTGTTATCTACTTCACCTGTCAGTGGTCATAATGTTATGCCGGGTCGGTGTATGTTGACAGGACATGCTTTAAATGATAATGATAAACAGTTAGTACATGTCCACTTATTTCTGAAGATTTTTTAGACTTTTTATACTAATCAAGGGTGCCAGTAAAGTTGACCACAACTACACTAACATCAAGCGTACAAAAATAGTCATTATTTCTATGATGCCGCTATATATGGACAGCACACCCCACGCCTTGATCTCTCACCGCCCCGCCACCGATCTGATCACAGGTGTAAACGTGCGTCTGTGAATGTGTCTGTGGGAGCCAGATGGCACGGCGTTTACACAGCTGAATGATGGATTGTTTTCTGCCTCTGAGCCTGTGGGTATCCGTGCCTGCTGCAGATGTGCTGGGCATCCCCTTGATGTCAACCAGCTGACCTGAAAGGTTGGCACAAAGTGTCACTGTGTGTGTGAGCGTGCTTTCATTAGAATTGATTGGCACTTTGAAATGGGTATTGGGGTCTCTAAGAAAGTCGATGCGTGCTACAGGTCATGAGTGCTGTGGTTGGATAATCATGTTTACAATGATTCAGGTTAAAAATAGATTTAGAAGTTACGGCGAGATGTGAGCCTTTGTTTATCATCCCCTGTTTTGTTGAAAGGCTGGGAAGGATCTTTATTGGGATGATTCGTTCACCCATCAGACAGAGGAGGTTTAAGCTTTAGGGTTTGAAGAGGTAGACTTTAAGACTGGGAATCTATTTCATTCCACAAATACAGTAATATAATTTATCTTTTTAAATACCTTTTTTGGGTTATTTTGTCTTTTTAAAATTCTTAAGGAAGAATTTTGACTCTTCTTATGCAATTATTGCAATTTTTGTACTCCGGTAGAATCCTTTATAACTAAAATGAAGATGTTTATTAAAATGGGTCATTGTATTCCTGATAATCCTGAAATTACAGCTGCTAAGAATATTTTAAATTAAAATCAGAATTTAGCAATCACACGTATTTTAAAACTGAAAGATACACCGTTCAGGCATAACATTATGACCACCTTCCTAATATTGTGTTTGCCTCTCTTTTGCTGCCAAAACAGTCCTGCAACTGTGATGCTCTGTGTATTCTGACACCTTTCTATCAGAACCAGCATTAACTTCTTCAGCAATTTGAGCTACAGTAGCTCCTCGTCTGTTAGATTGGACCACACGTGCATCAATGAGCCTTGGCCGCCCATGTCGCCGGTTTACCACTGTTCCTTCCTTGGACCACTTTTGATAGATACTGACCACTGCAGACCGGGAACACCCCACAAGAGCTGCAGTTTTGGAGATGCTCTGACCCAGTCGTCTAGCCATCACAATTTGGCCCTCGTCAAACTCGCTCAAATCCTCACGCTCGCCCATTTTTCCTGCTTCTAACATCAACTTTGAGGATAAAATGTTCACTTGCTGCCTAATATACCCCCCCCCCACTAACAGATAGATAACAGAGAGATAATCAGTGTTATTCACTTCACCTGTCACGGTCATAATGTTATGCCTGGTCGGTGTAAAATGCATATTGGCTAGATTGTCACCTTAATAATCAGTTGCAGCATCTTGAGCATCAACTACTGCAACTAAATCCTACAATTTGGTGTTGGGTTTGAGTCTTTATTTAAACAGCAAACTTGCTTTAGATAATTATTATTTTAAATTATTCACATGCTGTATAAGTCAGTTACACCTCTGCTTCAGCTCATGAACTTGGACTTATTAGCTCCTGATGCAGCAAAGCCTCGCACATCATTTCAGAATCACCACCATATCTCACTGTTTGAATAATATCGTTATAAAATGCTGCATTTGCATTTTGTCAGGCATGACACCCTTGTTTGTTTGCGTTTGATTTGATTTTCCACAAATTTGTACCCCCAAAAGATTGGGGGAGCATCCATTGTTTTGCAATTGTGTGCATGGTTTTTCTCTGCTGAATTACATTTTTGCTCAGTCTCATTTATAAAGTAAACTTATTTACTAAAACGCAGGGTTTTCCTTTAGAAAGCAGAAGGTAAACTGGCTGCTCTAAATTCCCCCAGATTGTTTCATATTGTGAAGTCATAAACACAAATCTCAGCTAAGCTCAGAGACGTCTGCAGATAATTAGTTGTTTTCTACATGATTTTTCACTTTTGCTCTCGGGTATATTTAAGCAGGCTGGCTTAAAATAAGTTTCATCCCTGTTTTAAGTTTCCTCCAAGATTGAAGCTTATCAACTTATTAAATTATGTCACACCGATCAGCCATAACATTAAAACCACCCCTTTGTTTCTACACACACTGTCCATTTTATCAGCTCCACTTACCATATAGAAGCACTTTGTAGTTCTACAATTACTGACTGTACAGGTCCTTCTCAAAAAATTAGCATATTGTGATAAAGTTCATTATTTTCCATAATGTAATGATAAAAATTAAACTTTCATATATTTTAGATTCATTGCACACCAACTGAAATATTTCAGGTCTTTTATTGTTTTAATACTGATGATTTTGGCATACAGCTCATGAAAACCCAAAATTCCTATCTCAAAAAATTAGCATATTTCATCCGACCAATAAAAGAAAAGTGTTTTTAATACAAAAAAAGTCAACCTTCAAATAATTATGTTCAGTTATGCACTCAATACTTGGTCGGGAATCCTTTTGCAGAAATGACTGCTTCAATGCGGCGTGGCATGGAGGCAATCAGCCTGTGGCACTGCTGAGGTGTTATGGAGGCCCAGGATGCTTCGATAGCGGCCTTAAGCTCATCCAGAGTGTTGGGTCTTGTGTCTCTCAACTTTCTCTTCACAATATCCCACAGATTCTCTATGGGGTTCAGGTCAGGAGAGTTGGCAGGCCAATTGAGCACAGTAATACCATGGTCAGTAAACCATTCACCAGTGGTTTTGGCACTGTGAGCAGGTGCCAGGTCGTGCTGAAAAATGAAATCTTCATCTCCATAAAGCTTTTCAGCAGATGGAAGCATGAAGTGCTCCAAAATCTCCTGATAGCTAGCTGCATTGACCCTGCCCTTGATAAAACACAGTGGACCAACACCAGCAGCTGACATGGCACCCCAGACCATCACTGACTGTGGGTACTTGACACTGGACTTCAGGCATTTTGGCATTTCCTTCTCCCCAGTCTTCCTCCAGACTCTGGCACCTTGATTTCCGAATGACATGCAAAATTTGCTTTAATCCGAAAACAGTACTTTGGACCACTGAGCAACAGTCCAGTGCTGCTGTTTCTGGTTCAAAAGTGGCTTGACCTGGGGAATGCGGCACCTGTAGCCCATTTCCTGCACACGCCTGTGCACGGTGGCTCTGGATGTTTCTACTCCAGACTCAGTCCACTGCTTCCGCAGGTCCCCCAAGGTCTGGAATCGGCCCTTCTCCACAATCTTCCTCATGGTCCGGTCACCTCTTCTCGTTGTGCAGCGTTTTCTGCCAAACTTTTTCCTTCCCACAGACTTCCCACTGAGGTGCCTTGATACAGCACTCTGGGAACAGCCTATTCGTTCAGAAATTTCTTTCTGTGTCTTACCCTCTTGCTTGAGGGTGTCAATGATGGCCTTCTGGACAGCAGTCAGGTCGGCAGTCTTACCCATGATTGCAGTTTTGAGTAATGAACCAGGCTGGGAGTTTTTAAAAGCCTCAGGAATCTTTTGCAGGTGTTTAGAGTTAATTCGTTGATTCAGATGATTAGGTTAATAGCTCGTTTAGAGAACCTTTTCATGATATGCTAATTTTTTGAGATAGGAATTTTGGGTTTTCATGAGCTGTATGCCAAAATCATCAGTATTAAAACAATAAAAGACCTGAAATATTTCAGTTGGTGTGCAATGAATCTAAAATATATGAAAGTTTAATTTTTATCATTACATTATGGAAAATAATGAACTTTATCACAATATGCTAATTTTTTGAGAAGGACCTGTAGTCCATCTATTTCTCTGCATGCTTTGTTAGCCCCCTTTCATGCTGTTTGTCAATGGTCAGGACTCTCCCAGGACCACCACAGAGCAGGTATTATTTGGGTAGTGGATCATTCTCAGCACTGCAGTGACACTGACATGGTGGTGGTGTGTTAGTGTGTGTTGTGCTGGTATGAGTGGATAAGACACAGCTGCGCTGCTGGAGTTTTTCAACACCTCACTGTAACTGCTGGACTGATGATAGTCCACCAACCAGAAATATCCAGCCAACAGCGCCCCATGGGCAGCGTACTGTGACGGCAGCAATAGATGAGCGATCATCTCTGACTTTACATCTAGAAGGTGGACCAACTAGGTAGGAGTGTCTAATAGAGTGGACAGTGAGTGGACACGGTATTTAAAAACTCTAGCAGCGCTGCTGTGTCTGATCCACTCATACCAGCACAACACACACTAACACACCACCACCATGTCAGTGTCACTGCAGTGCTGAGAATCATCCACCACCTAAATAATACCTGCTCTGTGGTGGTCCTGTGAGGGTCCTGACCATTGAAGAACAGAGTAAAAGCAGGTTAAAAAGCATGTAGAGAAACAGATGGACTACAGTCAGTAAATGGTAAGTGGAGCTGATAAAATGGACAATGAATGTAGAAACAAAGAGGTGGTTTTATGGCTGATCAGTGTATATTGCAATGGGTGTGGCTAAAACACCTGAATTCAATACTTAGAAATGATTATTTACACATTCAAGCAAAGTTGTCAGTGACAGTTTTGCACTCTTTTCCTGTGAGGTCTCAGTTTTACCTCTTATATTGTCGCTGCATTTTAAGCACCTGTTTTACACCCTACATGCCCTGTGAGACCCGTGCTTCCAAACTCTCTAACTAGCTCGAACATTTGACCCCTGGTTTTTTTCAAGTCTCCTGTGCAGATTTTAATATCGTTCAAATCTGCATTTATTCTGTCTTTATTTCTCCTGAATTTCTCAATGCTTGAGCTACATTCATGTTTCTGTTTTACTCGGGTTTCCTTGATTAATTTGCTCTTTCCTAAGTAAATAAAAAAGACAAAATAGGGGGTTTAAGGAAGTGGAACTGACTATCGAGGGTTGAAAAGTGAGCTTATTAAGCAAAAAGACGAAGGCATATCCCATCATGAGATCATGTCATTACTGTCTAGTTAAATGTATGTGGACTCCCTTCTTAATTATTCAGTTTAGCTGTTTTTAGCCGCACGCCTTGTTACTTGTAAACTCCTACACTTTATGGTGGCTCACTGGGTAGCACTGTCACCTCACAGCAAGAAGGCCCTGGGTTCGATCCCCAAGTGGAGCGGTCCGGGGTCCTTTCTGTGTGAAGTTTGCATGTTCTCCCTGTGTCTGTGTGGGTTTCCTCTGGAAGCTTCAGTTTCCTTATACAGTCCAAAAACATGCAAGTGAGGTGAATTGGAGATACAAAATTGTCCATGACTGTGTTCGATATAACCTTGTGAACTGATGAATAACCTGTCCTGTCATGAATGTCATGAATGTAACCAAAGTGTGTAAAACATGACGTTAAAATCCTAATAAATAAATAAACACTTTTTGGACAAAAGTATGTGGACACTTGAACTTGACTCATGACTCATGATCTTGGTGGTCATGGGCTCGTGTATTAAACTGCTGTGCCACCCGAGCAAACCTTATATTAATTTATTTCTGTAAACTCCTTTCTAGGACATGCAAAAGATGAACTGTGTGCTCAACATTACCTCATAATCAATATGAGGATTATAGCTTTGTCCAGTGTGTATTTCTTACTTGCAAGTTTCTGGGTGGCATTAGGCCCACTGTAACCCTGATAAAGTAAATCTTTTAGAATATTCTGTCCACACTAAATTACAAGTGAGTAAATCAGTACAAGTAATAAAGACTTGTACACTTGGACTTTAGTCACGTTTGTTACATTAATGACATGGTCATGACATGTATGGGTGGGTAAAAGGAACATTTACCTAGATACATTTTCTTTTTAATTTTAAACTAAACTATTATAATTTCAAGCAAGCAAAATGTTGGTAAATTGGTAATGTGTGTGTGTGTGTGTGTGTGTGTATGTGTGTGTGTTTTCTTGTTCTTCGCTGTTTTATGAATTGATAGATGTGCGTCATTGGTGAAAAAAAGGGAGAGAGATTCTCATCCTGATTCTTTGTGGTCTGATTTCTTTGATATGGTTAATAAGAGTGATGTTTTAATCCAGCACAGCTTCCTTTTGTATTTGTGTTATGCCATAATCTCTCATTTTATGCTCCTCTGTGTGTCAGAAATCCTTTGTTTCAGAAATCCTTTGTGCATGTGGGTGTGATCTAGACCATCGAGTTGCCCTCTACTTAATAGGGTTCACTGTCTCTGAAACTGAGCTCAAAATCCAGATGTTGGACTGTCAAATGTTGGATTGTCATGTTAACAGGAAGGCTGTCCTATGTGTGTGTGTGTGTGTGTGTGTGTGTTTGGTGGTGGCATCACAGACAGTAGAACCAATTACCTATTTCTGGACCCTTGACTGAAGATGACTCCCTACTTGGGAGCCCAGTAAATCATCCATGCAGGATGGTCTCTGCTTTTACTACAGTATGAGGTCTGGAAACAGCTAAAAAGCTCAGCTGTACTTGACAGTGTTTGCTGAGGGAGATACCACTGACATGCTTTTGTCTGTGTCTTACCCTAAGGAATAGGATGCCATGTGTACTACCACCCACACTCAGCGACTTTGAACACAGCCCGCTAACAATGGCTCCTGGTCTTGTTTTAAGGATATGCTCATTTATTTTACCTTACTGGACGAAACCAAAAAAAATCTATAGGTCAGTGCTGCATGTGTGTGAGATTATATCCCCTGCATTCTTCTGCCTGTCTTGTTATTTTGATTTCTCAGCTTGGGCCATTCATTACTGGAAGCTTCTGTTTTTCTTTGTGGTCAGTGAGTGATAGAAATAACTACCCTACACACTCATATTCCCCGCTGAGGCAGTGCATGGCCTCTGGTTAGCTTTCAGAGCTCTGGTAGTCCAGCTGAGCTTTCCGAGTTCACTCATCACTTTACTCAGTATGATGCCATTACAAAGGCACAACACCTAGGGTTCTGTTTTTGTGAGGCCATAAGTGTAATTTGCAGTTATAATGCTTAACCCTTTAATGGTCACACCAAGAAAATTATGTTTAAAAAATTATTCTTTGCATTTCTTAGTTTCTTGAGACTATATACCAACAACAAACAATTAATAGTTTGTACTAGCGCACACAGTATTTTAATGAGCCTCTAGCAAACAGCTGATGATCACATAAATGTGTGGTGGGGGGTTTAGTTCATGTCGTGAAGGGCCCCCACCCATCATGGGCCCCAGTGCACCTAAACCCCCCCTTCACGACATGAAGGGCCCAGCCGTAGTGTGTACTGATGCTTCTGAAACCAAAAATTGCTATAAAAAAAAAAATCAGCCAAGTGAAAACATGTCAATACAATTTAATTAGTTAAAGTGAAGTGTTTTTTAAAACCTTGCTTTTCATAAGTTCTACAGTGCTGTGGGAAATGTATGCCCTTCATTTTCCCCAGTTTTCTTTATTACTGCATATTTGCAAACTACATTTACATAATTAGACATCCTTAAAGATTTCTAGATAAGGGATCCAGGAGAGTTCTGGGATCCATCCCAAAAATATCTGTATTTTCTTTATTACCTGAGCAGATAATTACTGCATTTACCTTTTGAAATATGCCCTAAGTTGTGGCCATCAGGAATTTGATCTTTTTGTTTATGTCGCCCCTTTACATGTAGTGCCTTCCAGTGGTGTACCAGGTGTTGGTACACTATGAAATTGCTCAACAGTATTGTCCACATAGGACGTGGTATAGCAATGATGAGTCTCACGTGGAGTTTGCTTGGTTTCTGTAAGCTTGCAGGGGCCCAATTAAGATAAAACAGGACACAGATTTACCACAATTACCTACATGACTTAAGGGTCTCATTCAAGTTGTCAACAATGACTCTGGAGCTAGATGACCCATATATTTTGCTATTTGCTGCCATTATTGTAATTTGTTGCTGTATCTTGTTTTGATTGCAAGCTTGGGATGCTTTCCGCTGACCAGCTGTGAGTATTTGACACTCGAATGGGCCCTGACGGCATGTGCACTCGTTGTGAAGACTGAGACAATTGCGTCTAGGCTGGGAATAATAAAAATTGGGCTGTTCTAGATGTCTTTTTAATCATTTCTAGTTGCTGCATCTCGTGTCTCCTCGTCTCGTGTTGCTGGCTCGGTGCCTTTTCATTTCTCATCGTCTTGATTGCCAGCCAAGGAAAGCCAATACTGTTATAGTGGTTCTGAAAGCAAGTGCATTTGAGGTGGTAGATGCAGTGGTGCTTGGGGGTTCGGAAATGGCAAAGCATAACCGAATACCCAAGTTGGTGCCCTTAGGAGAGAATATCATGTACAGCATGATTGCATGAAGAACTGCATTATCCCCTTCTCAGATAATGTTCAGCAAAAATGAATAATACAAACACCAGTATGTTCTGTAATGTGATGCTCACAGTGGCATAAAACAGCCTGATGAGTAACTTCTACCTTTTAAACTGGCTGCATATAAGACTGTTAAAAATCTGTTTTAACTATCACTGTGATGTAATTATTTCTTACAACTTTCAAAGGATACCAACAGTTTGCAATCTAGGTCTGAACGTTTGTGGATATATGTTTGTGGATATATGTGTATGTATATATATATATATATATATATATATATATATATATATATATATATATATATATATATATATATATATATATATATATATATATATATATACACACACCCTGATCAGGGCACTCTTTTCCCATCTCTGTGCAGAAGCCATCAATCAGCCAGCAGAGGTCATAACTGCATCAGTTACGAGGAGTCCCTATCCGGCTTTTAAAATCCCACCCCTATCTGAACAACAGGCCAATCATTGCTCATGTGGCTGCTCAGCCCAGCCGGCAGGCGGAGCTGAGACTCGATACGATGTATTCGAGATCCCAGCTCTGGTGTTTTAGCGTTTGTTTTACTGCTGCACCACCTGAGCGGCTGTAATGATTATTTTTAATTGTGAATACTTTCAGGAGTGAATGGTGATATAGTTTTAATAATGCCTCGTCTGTATCAACTTTTAGCAATTTAACTTGTTCTTCAAACAATTCTGATGACTGAGTTTCTTTTTAGATCCAAACACAACTGAAGGATTTAAAAGGTTACGACTGATAATAAATGTAATTATTGTCTTTGGAAGTTCTGATGTCGTTTGCGGTCCTGTTTTAGCCAGACAAAAAACACTTCTATTGCCAAGCACTCTTAGCCGATGTCCAGCTGTGATTGCCATTTGCTTAAAATTACCATACATAGGCCTTATTGTGGTGCAGATTTTGATCAAAGCGTGTATTAGCGTGTATTACTCTGTTAATACAAATTTATTTAGTGCAAGACACAATGAGGTTTGTTTTTATCTACAGACAGGGTAGAATGCTACATTTCAGCACCCACACTGGAAACTTTTTGCTAGAATTTAATACCAGGGCCTAATAGAAAGGGGGTTTGCAAAATATTTAAATATTCTGTGATGAAACTGATGAAAGGTGGTTGACTTCAGTTGCAGAAGTACAATAAGGCTCTACATTATTTTAATAGTAAAATTTGGCTGGTATGCAGTAATTTAACACTTATTTAAATATATCTAGACACTGCAGGTATTTAACATGTAACAACCTCCCTATTGATATGTTTGCCCATAATTAAGTGATTATTATATTGAACTGAAGTGTTGTATTGTGACATCTCCTTACTTAAGGTTTCAGAATGTTGTATGTGTTAATGATGTTACATTGATAAATATTCCTTGTCCCTATATTATTTCGCAACATGTTAAAACATTAAAACTTCGTCTTAGTACTGCTTTAACTAAATAAAGATCATATAGGATTTTTTATTTTTAGCTGTTTTTTTTTTATTAAGTTTGTATGTATACAAAAAGCAAAGAATATAAACAATTTAAAAGCTATGCATATAACAATAAATAAAACAGAGACATAGTAGGGAAAACATAAATCTCACAGTAGGTCTAAGACAAGAATATAATACGTTAATAAAAATCCCAAAGGAAACCACAATGCAATTTTCAGTTGCAGGAATCAAACCTAATGGAAAATGTTGCGCAGCATTTATCAATCTGAGGCAAACTCAGAAATATTAAAGATGACTTGTTTACCCTCTTATTCCACCAGATTATCTGTGCCAGCAGTTGGATCTAATAAAACCCAGTAATGGATTCTGGAATGTACCTTGCAGTTTATCATCCAGAATGCTTTTACACAGGGAATTCTTATGTGCTGATTTTACAAATTACCCCTTTTTAGCCATCTGGTGGTTACCAGATTTAACTACACTAATCTCCTCTTTGTTTTCTATATTACTATGTTATATATTATATACTATATGTTTTCTATATTCTATATTACATTTGCTCAGTCAGGAATGGAGCAGTATGTGTTGGTATATAGGAGTGGGTTGTCAGGCAGTGTAAGAGGTAAGGACGGCTGATCAGAGAGTCGGTGATTCAGTAGCAGATGCTGCTGCTTTTTCTCCTGTGAATATTCTACACATCAAACAGGAGAAAATATTCCTGATTCCTCATCAGTAACGAGGAGCAAACAGCATCGGATAGTACTGGTCTACTGGAATGATTCAGAGCACAGCTTTTTAAAGCATCATAACTTAAATATAGGTTACCCGGGTCTCATAAAGGTATTTCTGTGTATGGTGTTCAATCTCCTATAATAACACAACAACAGTAAATGGAATGGGTTAAAGTCCTGCTCTGATTAAGGTCTTGTTCTAAAGTCTTGGGCCAGAGTCACAAAATGAGAAGTACAGTCTGTTGGATGCAGTTTCTCTCTTTTAGTTTAAGATCCAGGGTGTCAGTGACATGCTGATTGACAGTTTTTGATTTATTCTTTCATTCATGGCACAGTATCTGTGCCATTTTCTGTCCTGTAAAGCTGAGTTTTTCAAACCCTGGGTTGCAACCCTTAGGTGGGTTGCGAGCCGGAAAAAATGGGCTGCAGAGAAAAAAAAAATGTAATAAACTTGTAGGCGAATGCCCCCTTGTGGAGGCTTTATGCTTCATCTTGTAAACCACGGTGGGACCAGATTGTACAGATGCATTACTTGTGTTGTCTGGGTTGCTTGTGACTGTGACTGTATAAAAGGTGTCATAAATAAAAATATAGAAAATATAAACATGCACAGAAAATTAGACCCCTGCAATTTATTTCTTAAATCAACATCTCTACATGGCAGCTATTTCATTCCAATGTCTGTTGAATTCAAACACAGCCACACCTCATTACTCTTAATAAGTTACTGATTTAATGGTCAACTGAACCGAATCTTTAAAGAAGTTTTAAGGAGGACTCATGGCACAATGTGGTCATCACTATCCTCTTGCAATATAACCAGGTGGGTACCAAAAAAAGGGTTCAATAATGGCTTTCCCACCAGAGGGTTATGGTCAGCGTCATCTTGCTTCCACCGTAACTTTTGGAAAACTGGAGGATACGTGATGCTCTGGCAGTGCTTTAGTGTGGCTAGTATTGGCCATATTTGTATTTTCTCATACTTATGGCCATATACTGTAGTATTACTTTTATTATTTTCTTTTGCTCTCAAACTCATTAGAACATTGTACTATACTCGAATTAATTAGGTGTTTTACAGTTTGACATGAAGACAGATTGCATTGCCAGTACATTTACTACATTGATTGAATTGATTGGATCAATTTAGACCTATTTTAAACCTGCTTTGTTTACTCCGGATTGACTAAAGTTAGACTGTCTACAAATTGTTCCACTAATCAAACTGTAGCTGCCATTTGGGACTTCACTGATGGACTGAAACTCAGTGTGTTAGAGATAATACATAAAACATTATGTAGAAATTCAGCATTAATTATGGTTCATTGGGTGTAATAAACTGCATTGTGACAGAAGGCTAGTCACATGTTCCCATCATTCCAGTCTGTTCTCTTTATGTTTGGGCTTAAGGCTCTTAAATCAAACCAGGCTGTGCACTGAGAACTGGTAATTAGACCACTGGGATACATATGATCCATGTGTCAAATTCTAAATATTCTGTAGTTCTTCCTAACCCCCCAACCCCCCCCCCCCCCCCCCCCCCCCAAAAAAGAAACACACACACACACACAACAATTAAAAATAAAATAACAACATTAAAACCACCTCCTTGTTCACTGTCCATTTTATCAGCTCCACTTACCATATAGAAGCACTTTGTAGTTCTACAATTACTGACTGTAGTCCATCTGTTTCTCTGCCTGCTTTGTTAGCCCCCTTTCATGCTGTTCTTCAATGGTCAGGACCCCCACAGGACCACCACAGAGTAGGTATTATTTAGGTGGTGGATCATTCTCAGCACGGCAGTGACACTGACATGGTGGTGGTGTGTTAATGTGTGTTGTGCTGGTATGAGTGGATCAGACACAGCAGCGCTGCTGGAGTTGTTAAACACCTCACTGTCACTGCTGGACTGAGAATAGTCCACCAACCAAAAATATCCAGCCAACAGCGCCCCGTGGGTAGCGTCCTGTGACCACTGATGAAGGGCTATTTAAAAACTCCAGCAGCACTGCTGTGTCTGATCCACTCATACCAGCACAACACACACTAACACACCACCACCATGTCAGTGTCACTGCTGTGCTGAGTATGATCTACCACCTAAATAATACCTACTCTGTGGTGGTCCTGTGGGGGTCCTGACCATTGAAGAACAGCATGAAAGGGGGCTAACAAAGCAGGCAGAGAAACAGATGGACTACAGTCAGTAATTGTAGAACTACAAAGTGCTTCTATATGGTAAGTAGAGCTGATAAAATAGAGAGCGAGTGTAGAAACAAGGAGGTGGTTTTAATGTTATGGCTGATCTGTGTATATATAATAAAAATCAAATAAATCATCACTACTTTGTCACAGCAGATGGAAATTGACATTGTTTGCAGAATTAACAGACATAAAGACATATTATTTGAAAATAATAATAAGAAGAAGAACATATAGAAACAGCTCCACGTGTTAACCAGGGTTGTCTGTGCCGAGCCCTGACCCTATTAAAGTCCACATTTTTTGGATGATTTGAAATTACAATAGTGAACCAGGACCTCATAAATACTATTTCAAATAAATTGTTCTCATGAACACACACTGCAATCTTTTTTCCCAGAAGAGTGAAGGTCATCGTAGCTAGTAAGGGTTACAACTTCATATTAAATCCAATGGTTTTTACAGGATGGCCAATAAGCTCATGGTCAAATACCCACATACTGTTGTTGTAGCTTGTGTATCGTGTAGCTCAGATATAATTGCAACCTTCTAATACTAGTGTGTACACTGAAATAAACTCTTTGTGTTAACTGCAGTTGGTAGAACGTTTGGAAAACTAAATAACTCCAGGCTGGGTGGGGGCGGAGGGGTCTGAACTGCACATGTTGCTGTGTGGCCAGTTAATCCATCTCCACAGATTTGCTTGCATCCGGTGAATCAGTGGACTGACACATTATGCCAGTTATATGTACCAATCGAGGCTTATTTGTCATTCTTGCCTGTGAGTTTGGGTCTTTGTGAAAAGCCATTGGAACAAGCAAATGTTTTCCCAAAGCACTGTTAGACTGACCACTGTGTCATAAATCTACAAGCACTGATGTTCCGCTGTTTGGTCAATTGGCACATTCCACAAACTGGGGGCTTTGGATTCATGTTGGTTCTGAGAGATTTGGTTATACTCTGAGCACTTAAACTGTCCTTCTGTCTTCTAATTTTCCCTTCATGTCCGAGAACAATGTTTTGCATTTTTTTATTTAAAGTCTTTGCATTTCTTGAGTATTACACTTAGGGGAAACAAAGTTATAACCATCTTTATTTATGTTTGTTTTATATACCTCCAGTGTATCCAGTTTAATACACATTGTATTTTTGTGCTTATTAATAAAAACTAAAAATGTTCCTTTTAATATGTATAAACAATAATATTGTCTTATAAAATTAGATCAAACTAACTTTAATAACACAAACATACTAATTACTACAAATATAATTGGTTCTATAATTTGTAAATAGTATAGTATACTGGAGCTCAAATTGCTGGTTCTGAAAGAAAGGTGTCAGAATACACAGTGCATCACAGTTTGTTGCGTATGGGGCTGCATAGCCGCAGACCAGTCAGGGTGTCCATGCTGACCCCTGTCCACCACCTGGAAGGGGGACCAACACAATATTAGAAAGGTGGTCATAATGTTATGCCAATAATTGTAGAACTACAAAGTGCTTTTTTATGGTAAGTGGAGCTGATAAAATGGACAGTGAGTGTAGAAACAAGGAGGTGGTTTTAATGTTATGGCTGATCAGTGTGTATATAAATGTATGTATGTATATATATACTGTATATAGTTATAGTTATAGTTATAACAATACTCCAAAATCCTAGAAGAGTGAAGACTGTTTTGTTTAAAAACATAATGGCAAATATTAATACCCATGGTTTTAAAAGCATTTTTAACAAGCCTATGGTCAGATTTTCACATATTTTGGCCTGTATGTGTTATACTGTCTCTAACAATCCACCCAATTTACACAATAAAAGAAAATACGGCTTTTCAGGAAATGAATATTCTGGGTTGTGAAGCATGTGCATGCTAAATGTAACTTTTTTAAGCTAACTCTGCATATTAATGTTGACTAAAACAAACCAAACATTGTCCTTATTTTATATTATATGTCCGAGAATCAGTGGTGTATAAAGTACCGGAAGTCCATACTTGAGTAAAAGTACAAGTATCTTACTTTAATAGAAGTAAAAGTCACCTTTTAGAATATTACTTGAGTAAAAGTCTAAAAGTATCTAATGTTAAATGTACTTAAGTATCAAAAGTAATTTGATATTAAATGTACTTAAGTATTAAAAGTAGAAGTAAAAGTAAATGCTGTTAGTATAAATGGAAGCGGTCATTTTAAATATAAAGATTGTTTTTTTTAAGCCAGTAAACCACCTTAACAATTAACCTGTTTTCTTCCTTTCATCTGAACATGATTTGTGCCAATTCATGATCATAATCAACTGTTCACATCACCTGTTTGAAATCATGACATTATTTAGTTGTTTTTTTAACTTATTACTAGCCCTAAATGTTCCTGTTCCAACGTTTTTAGAATGTCAGTCGATGTAAATGTAAGAAACACTGCATCTATTTTATTTGCATTTTCTATACTGTCCCATTTTTTTATTTGGGTAGTATATTTCAATAACAAAAAAATAATTTTGGCATAAATAATTTAAAGCAAAACTCAAGAGAGTTTAACAAAACGTGTGGCACTTTTATCCCTTTAATGATCTGTTCAACCATTAATTTAAATCAAAATATTTGAGTAAAATAAGCTGTATTTTTAAATAATCTTTTTTGGGCTGTATCTACTCACTGAATGACATGTGTTAAACTAAAAAAATATTGGTATTCTTACTTTAATAAAACACCATTTCTAACTTGAAGCCAACAGCTGAAAAATCATTAATAATAAGTTGGATAAGTTGATTTTCTTGTTGAGATGATTAAAGGGTTAAAGACGTGCTGCATGTTCCTCAGCACCATGAATCTCTCCTCTGATCTAATACAGAAGTTCTCTGAGGAAATATTTGTCCGTAGGTGAGTTTTTGCAAAACTCATGAAGACACGTCCATTATTTTTTAGTCAATGAATTCCAAACAAATTTTGTGAAACGTTTTAGTTGTGGTTCGAATGTAATCGGTAAAAGTGGTAGGTAGATATCTGAACAATGTTAATGCTAATAATGTTAAAAAACCGCTGATGCTGCAGCTTTACTTTGTTAATCATTGTTAACTTACATCAGTGTGTTGGAGCTTCTGAAATGTCCATATTTGCGTGTCTTTGGGTGAACGACGCACTTCTAGAAAACTCCGATTGCTTTTAGAGAACGTTTGCACATGCGCATTAATGTGTTTAACCACCGTCTAACTCACAAGCGCAGATTCAACAAACCAGCGTGCAGTCCGTCACACATCTCACATCATTTAACTTTCATTCTGTAGTAACGAGTAACGAATTTACATACAGCGAATGTAACGGAGTAAAAGTACACCATTTCTTTAGAAAATGTAGTGGAGTAAAAGTGAAAGTTGCCGAAAATTTTTATACTCCAGTAAAGTAGAAATACTTCAAAAAACTACTTAAGTACTGTAACGAAGTATTATTACTTCGTTACTATACACCACTGCCGAGAATGCAGACTGGTACATGTTTTGAACTGTGTTAAAATGGATAAGATTGTACATTGTGTATTACCACACGTGTACATGTGTATTACCATGGATTCAACCTAAGTCCTTTAACAACAAATCACTCATCCTGTAATGGACCTCCTGAGCATTTCCTCTCCCCCACACAACAGGTTTGTGTCATCCTGATCATCTTTCTGATCCTTCTTTAATTGGAACATCAGCCAGACGCTCACAGCTAATAAATCAGATTCTAATGATGTTCTTTTTAACAGGTGGATTGTTCTATTACTCAGTTTAATCCTTCCAGATGAGATTCTCTGCAAACAAATTGGTGCAATTTGTCACATGATGCTGGGAAATGTGGATGTGAATTGATTCCTCGGCTGGAGGATGGTTGCCCTTAGCAGTGGGACGTGAGGGACGACTCTGTCCATGTTTCAGAGGCTTCATTAGAGAGGAGGACAGTCGATATCGGTGCTAGTGTGAATGTAGCTGCGGGCTCTCTGATTAGGAGGATGGACACCACTTACACTGCAAATACTGTCCCGCTGTCCTTCGTCTTTTTCTCTGCCATTTTTTATATTTATTTGCTATTATTGTTGTACACAGTATATCCAAAAATATGTGGACTCTTCACCATGACCTTGTTAAACATCACATTCTAGAACCAGTGATAGCTCAGTGGTTAAGGTACTGGACAAGTAAACAGAAGGTTGCCGGTTCAAGCCCCGCCACCACCAAGTTGCCACTGTTGGGTCCCCGAGCAAGGCCCTTAACCCTCAGTTGCTCATTGTGTTCCGCTCACTGTGTAAGTCGCTTTGGATGAAAGTGTCTGCTAAATGCTGAAAATGTAAATGTAAATGTAGAACAATGGACACTGATGTGAAATATACACCGATCAGCAATAACATTAAAACCACCTCCTTGTTTCTACACACACTGTCCATTTTATCAGCTCTACTTACCATATAAAAGCACTTTGTAGTTCTACAATTACTGACTGTAGTCCATCTGTTTCTCTACATACTTTGTTAGCCCCCTTTCAGCCTGTTCTTCAATGGTCAGGACCACTACAGAGCAGGTATTATTTAGGTGATGGATGATTCTCAGCACAGCAGTGACACTGACATGGTGGTGGTGTGTTAGTGTGTGTTGTGCTTGTATGAGTGGATAAGACACAGCAGCGCTGTCACTGCTGGACTGTGAATAGTCCACCAACCAAAAATATCCAGCCAACAACACACCCTGGGCAAGCTCCTGTGACCATTGATGAAGGTCTAGAAGATGACCAACTCAAACAGCAGCAATAGATGAGCGATCGTCTCTGACTTTACCTCTACAAGGTGGACCAACTAGGTAGGCGTGTCTAATAGAGTGGACAGTGAGTGGACACGGAATTTAAAAACTCCAGCAGCGCTGCTGTGTCTGATCCACTCATACCAGCACAACACACACTAACACACCACCACCATGTCAGTGTCACTGCAGTGCTAAGAATGATCCACCACCTAGATAATACCTGCTCTGTGGTGGTCCTGACCATTGAAGAACAGAATGAAACGGGGCTAACAAAGGATGTAGAGAAACAGATGGACTACAGTCAGTAATTGCAGAACTACAAAGTGCTTCTATATGGTAAGTGGAGCTGATAAAATGGACGGTGATTGTAGAAACAAGAAGGTGGTTTTAATGTTATGGCGGATTGGTGTATATCATCTATAAATTTTTATAGCTATAACATCCTTGACTCTTCTAAGAAGACTTTTTACAAATTTTGGAGATTGTCACTGGGAATTTTTACACATTGATTTATTTGTGAGATTAGAAACTGATGTTGGATGAAAAGTCCTGGATCACAGTTGAGGTTCCAATTCATCCCATTAGTATTTAGCAGAGTTAAGCTCAGGGTTCTGTGCAGGTCACTGAAGTTCCTTCACACCAAACAGCATCTTTCTGGACTTTCCGTTGTGCACAGAGACACAGTGTGTGTGAGCATTTGTGCCCTTTCATTTAAAAGAGCATTTGTGAGGCCAGGAACCGATGCCGGATTAAAAGGCCTGGCTTGCAATCAAGTTTCCAATTTATCTAAAAATGTTCAGAAAGGTTAAGCTGAGGGCTCCAGGCAAGCTGCTTGAGTTTCTTCAAAACAAACTCATTAAATCCCCGTCCCTATGAAACTAGTTTTGTGCATGGGGGCAAAGCATGTTAGGCAGCAAGTGAACATTTTATCCTCAAAGTTGATGTTAGAGGCAGGATAAATGGGCGAGCGTGAGGATTTGAGCGAGTTTGACAAGGGCCAAATTGTGATGGCTAGATGACTGGGTCAGAGCATCTCCAAAATTGTAGCTCTTGTGTTCCCTGATGGCTGTGGCCTCTTTCAGCAGGATGATGCGCCCTGCCACAAAGCAAAAATGGCTCAGGAATGGTTGAGGAGCACAACAACGAGTTTGAGGTGTTAACTTGCCCTCCAAATTCCCCAGATCTCAATCCAATCGAGCATCTGTGGGACGTGCTGGACAAACAAGTCCTCGTAACTTAAAGGAGTTAAAGGATTTGCTGCTAACATCTTGGTGCCAGATACCACACAGCACACCTTCAGGGGTCTAGTGGAGTCCATGCCTTGACGGGTCAGGGCTGTTTTGGCAGCAAAAAGGGGACCAACACAATATTAGGAAGGTGGTCATAATGTTATGCTTGATTGGTGTGTGTCTGATGAGGAATTATAGTTTTATGATGGCAAACTGTGACTGAAAATCTGTTATATGGAGAATATTGTGCAGATGCTCAGATCACAGCCTGCCAACATACGCGCTTGTAACACATTGGTGGTTTACCATTTTAAAGGGTGTATTTATGAAGCTTTTATAATAATTTATACGCCTTGCGTAAATCTTTAATAAGACATAATTTATAGATGATTTATAGAAAGCTTATATGAACATTTGTAAGGGGGAAAGTGAGATGTTTTAAACTGTGACAGCTGTTTTTTAAGCAAACAGGACAGAACAATGGAGGCCTTAGTACTAATATAAAGAGTAAACCGAGATTCTATAAATCAATAAAGCTCTATAATAAACGCTGGGTGATATGGTATAGAGTCTAAAAGATATATTTCTATGGAATTATTTATTTATTAAAAATTAGTGACTGATTTGTCCATGCTTAACATTTTGAGAAGTGCAAGTTTGAAGTTTCAGTGACTTCATAACATTAAAAACTAAAATTACCTTAATAATAATAATAACCATCAATATATTAGTTTATCATTTAACTTCTCTTTTGGCTGTTTTATTAGTTATAAGTATATATACTATATGCTGTGACACATATTTATATCCTCCCCCACCCCCTTTCTTTGCATATTTGTTACTTCTAATTATTTCTTTTTTTCCATGCATTTTCTCCCCTTTTCTCCCAATTTTAGCACGTCCAATTTTTACCCAATTGCGTTATGCTTCCTCTCTACTGGAGCTGACACCCGCCCGCTCTGACACATGCGCAGTAGCCGACTGCATCTTTCCACTTGCACGAAGCGAGTTCATATGCGGATCAGCCTTGTGCACGGAGAGCCACACCCTGATCGCTTTATTCCTCAACTCTGTGCAGATTCCATCAATCAGCCAGCAGAGGTCGTAATTGCATCAGTTATGAGGTCCCTATCCGGTCCCTATCCTCCCTATAGGATAGTGATGAACAACAGCCAAACGTTGTTTATGTAGCTGCCCAGGCCAGCCAGGTGGCAGAGCTGGGATTTGATATACGTATTATATACGATGTATTCGAAATCCCAGCTCTGGTGTGCTGCACCTGAGCGGCAGAGCTGGGATTCTAACTCACAACCTTTTGACGGAAAGGCCACAGCTCTGAGCCACTGTCCCAGTGGTATGCTACAAAGAAATTCCAGAAGAGATGGAGAAGAATGTTATTAAAATTTACAAGTCTGAAGGGCTTACAAAGCCGTGTCTAATGATACGGCTATTAAACCACATAAAGAGGTGGAGAATGGAACAGTGGTGAATCTTCCCAGAAGTGGCTGGCACACTGAAATCACATTAATGGCTCATCAAGGAACTTTATATAGGAACCAGATTAACATCTTAAGAGACTACAGAGACCTTGGTCGCCTCAAAGATCAGCTTTTATGATTTTTATTATTATGAAGAGGCCGGGCGAGAATGGAATTCATAGGAGGATTGCAGGGCGAAATCTACTGCTAGCCAAAAGAAACAAAAAGGCTCGTCTCACACGTGATCAGTTGAAGATGAAGCATCTCAGATCACACAGATTGTCAGGTGCTAAAGCATAGCGTCTAATTAAAAAGCCAGGCTGTTAAAAAATATTAATACATGAATAAATTAATAAAAAAGAGATGTGTATGTCATTTATACAGGATGCAGAATAGACCGGCTGTTCAGTACAGTCCATAATCAAGACTGTACTGTTAAAGCATGAGTAAGTTCTAATAATTTTAATGTCTGAGGACTGTATTACAGGGTTCATGCGATGTCATATGACTAAAACTGGCTTTGTCAGTGAAGAGATGCTGTTTTAGCAAAGCTGTAGAAGGCTTTGTCTCAAACCAAACACTATTTACTAAACATTATGCTTATTCTCTAGGAAAGGCTAAGGAGTCCGATACAATCCCTTATCTGCTTATTTGTAAATGACTTAAGGTTGTTGCTCTTTTTTAAAGCCATCATTAAAGCCATACCTAAATCACGGCGGTGAAAATCACGTCACAGATCGTGACGTGAGCCTTTCCTCATGTAATATGCAATTTGCTGTGAAAATCAAAATGTGATGTTTGTGTTTAGCGATTTAACAATTTTCATTCGCGTAGCGTTCAAGTGCCTCACATTTACTGGTTAAGTCACAAATTGAGGCGGTTTTAGAGTTTATAAAGAAAGAAATAAACTGTATATAGACAAACTATTGAGAGCTTAATACTTTAGTGCCTTGTTCTTTTCAGGCGCAGCACAGACTACAAAGAAATGATCACATATGTAGAGAAGCACACTGTTCCATTGATTATGGAATCCCCAAAGGGACAAAATACACTCAATACATAAACACACACATCAAAGCCATTCTATCATTTAATTCATGAGCGTTATTTAATGACTGCTGTGAAATGTGGCACTTTTCTTTAAAAATCTGTGAAATCTGTGTTTTTGAAAAACAAGGTCTGTATAGTTAAGCACATTTTCCCATGAATTTAGTAAAGCCCTACTGATCAAATTCTCATCATTTTTGCTTTAATTCGAATCCTTGCTGCATAATTCCAGCAGCAGTTGTGAGTATATACATACAGTATATGCCTGTCTAGTGTCGGCTGCTGACTTATATAATTATTATAAAAGCAGGTGTAAAACCTTGGGGGTAATTGGATCACTCTTGTAACCCCCTTGAGGGAAAAGAAACACACTGATGAAATCCAGTGGTGAATGTCAGCCTGCTCTCTGTCTTGAATGCTCGTGGAGACGGAGCCACATTAAGCCACAACTTCTCCCTTTGCTTTCATTTCCATAATTATCAGACGCCCGAGGGTCGACGGGTTATTTGAATATTCCGTCTGCAATCGGAAGCTATCGCTCGCTCAGAATGGTTTATGATTCTTCTGTAGCATTTCATATTCTGCTGCTTTTTATGGTTGTATTATTGATTCTGCATGCATAATGGGTCAGTTTTAAATTTGCATGAGCGTGCACTTGGCAAACTTATTATGAAAGACTGAATTGCCCTCATCATCTCTCGATTATGGGATGCTTAATAATCCAGTTTAACATTGCTCACACGCTGTTATTCTGCATTCGTTGTTGATCAATCACCCTGCAGGTCTTTCTTTGGTGTTTTTATTAGCATCGCCCACATTTTGTGTTTAGAAGCTTGACTAGATATGAGAAAGCTCAGTGACTGCTGCTGGTCAAGATGCTGTTTAACAGTGGACTCTATGTTGTGTCATTTTATGGGTGTTTGATTCTTAGAATTGAATTTTTAACAGTAATCTGCTTTGTTCAGTATTATTTGCTCTATTAACAGAGCATCAAAGACATGTTAAATCTTTAAAAATAAATGAAGCTTTTAATATAGTTTGAACACAGTAATTAGTCAAATCAAATGCCCTGAAATGTAATTTTGTATTATTATAAAGACAGTTAATGATGAAGAGTAATAATAATTGTTATTTTTATATATTTCAGTGTTTTTCACAGATCACAACACTGACTGGTGAGGCATACTAGCCTTTCATATTTTGAGGATTGTAATTTTGAGGTCCGATGGTTTTAATTAGCAGAAATTAAGCCTCTTCAAAGCATAATTTGACGATTATTAGATGAGGGTGAACCGTTATCTGACAAGTTAATAGAAACGCATTAAAATTTTATATCACTGAGTTTCAGCAAGGCTTTATTAAATGAAAAACAACTTAATGTGGCTAATTTGTCAGACAGGTTTAAGAGTTTCACTCTAATAGATTCAGTGATCAGAGCATTTGAGTTTTCATGATGTATAATTTAAACAAAAACGTTGGTCTACTAACTAATCAAAGAACAGAGATTCAGCCAGTATTGGCAAGCTATTTCTGACCACTCAAGCTGATATAAGGTGGTCAGCAGAATATTTCCTTTATATTAAGGCAGGAGTTGAAGAAACTCATCCACATGTGCCAATGAAACAGTGTAATCACTTTGTTCATGCTGTGTTACACTGGTGCATACACGCTGAGCTGATTTAAACATTATCTGAACCAAAATTCAGCACAGCACAGACTCTGACTACATAGTGCCAGTGTGCTAGTGTGGGTGAAATCTACAGTTCATCTTGCTCCTTTATCTCCAGGTTCCTGACCCCAGAAAAATAAAACAACAACCGGAGTTCAAGCAAATGATAATAAAAAAAAGCGCTATGAGTAGTAGTAGTACAAATACTCTGCTACTAATGCAGACGCCTCGGCCAGACAGCAGAGGTTGCACAGCGGCAATAAAACCCATTTACCTTTAGTACTCTCCTTAAACCTCCAGACCCCCAGACACAATTAATTGTGCCTGTTTGGGTGCCTGACCAGGTTGATATAACCACCTCGGATTCAAACTTAATAATGACAGATCTCTACAGATGTCTACAGATGATAAGCTAGGGCAAAAAGCCAAATTTCATATAAACCTGTAAATAGTAATTTGTTTATTTATTTATTTATTTACTTATTTTTGACTAGCCAGTAACTGACAAAAAACCCCTTGTTTGGTAAATGCCGAGCTACAGAAACGATAAAGTGAGAATGAACAACATTGAAATCTTACTCACCATCACCCACCCTCAGTGCTTGTGTGTCATTTCTGCTTACAGCTGTAGATTGAGCGATGCAGTTGTAACCTGAACAGGACAACTATTATTTATATGGATTGTGTTTTAACTTATAAATGACTAAACTAGTATGCATTAAAATCATAAATCAGCTGCTTTTCATCAGTATGGAGTCTAACTGCATGTTAAACTTTGCACATGTGGATCTTTGTTCAGTTATTTCTTTCTTTATTTATTTTTAGAAAAGAATGATATGGATATTTTGTATCATACCTCAGTATAAAGTTGAAACTTTATATTGTTGTCTTATAATAACTATAATAATGTTGTCAAAAAACGCTTTAATATACCAACTATTTATTTTATTTATTTATTTTTAAATAATTAAGTGTTGGCTGCTGGCTATAGTTTCATTTGTTTATCCTGTTCAGTGTCACAGTGAGTCCAGTTTTACTGAGAAACACCGGGTGCAAGCCAGGAATACCCTGGACAGGCCAGCAATCTTTCAAAGAGTTTCAACCAACCCCCCCAGACAACAGCATTGCTGAGATTCAAACCTATATCTCAGCACTAGTGCGTTTTTGTAATAGACCGCTGCTGTACCCAAGTGCTTTACCGTGTTTATATACGTTTTATTGTTCTTTGACAGTGATTGCTTGCTGGAGTTGAGTTTTAAACTCTCAGCTTGTCAGAAAAAAGCCTCTGAGCCATAAGCTGCCTCGAGAGAAGTAATATTCAGGAAATACATTCATACAAAAAGCTTTAATATGCACAGAGAAACATGACAGGATCTCTTTTCCTCTGCCATCTATATCAGGATCTTGGACAGAGGAGTCCCTTAGATATGGTCAATTGTCTTTGTATTGGTCCCTAACAGGTAGTGGCACTGAATCTGGGTGTTTGCGGTGATGGGTTACCACATTTGGCTGCTGTTACAACCAGTAATTGTCCATAACGACATTATGCTATTCTCATTTTAACAAATGGCTCCTGATCTATGACTGCAGTCCATACCCCCAACATGTATCTCTGCAGCCCAGTGCACAGCACCCCAGGCCAGAGGACATCTTCATCTGTGTACAGACATACATCTGAATCATTTATGAACTGGTTTGCGCTGAAAAGAAGCAGCAAACATAATTCATGGTTTACTGCTGTAACTCAATGGCTGTGCTAGGGTAAAGCTTCACATTAAAAAGCAATATACCTCTGGTTTTGTTTAGTTTATGGCCTCTGTCACATCTGTCTGTCCTGGTATTTGTCTCCAAATAATGGACTGACAGAATTTTAAGGTCATGCGCTTACATCCAGATAATGATGACAGGATTAAATATAGGCTTGTCTGGTATGTGGAGAGAATAAAAGGAAAGCGATGCCTTGTTTTCTTCTTACTATATCTTCTTATAATTTGAGAATAATGAAATAGTGTGTCAGCAGATGCTGTAGATCCAGCAGGTAGCTGAGTGTGCTGGAAATATATGAGAGGCTTAATGCGAGTTATAATAAGATGAATGCGTCTGAGTGAGCTTAGGCCTGAGAATGCTATTTATTCTGCTGTCGTGTGCCCATGGCTTGAATAATTAAGGATTGATGTGGATGATATCCAGCAGCCGTGTTGAGCAGGTCTCTTCCCTTTTACCGGCTTTGTGTTTAGTCTCTCCATGCACCAAGTGCTGCTCAGTGCTACATCTTTTAGCTTCATCTTTCAGAGGGGTTTTTGAATATATATGCAGCTTTGTCAGTGACTAGTCTGGGTTGTTGGACTTTGAATGTATGGTACCTGACTTGAATTCAAAATTGGCTTTACAAGGTCTCGGCTGCTATGCCAAACGGGCATCTAGAATCAGTTATGGATTTTTTTTTTCAGTATTTTAGAGGAGGTATAGGCACCAGTACCGTTCTGCTCATGAGGTGCAACAACTAACCTGTATTGGCAAAATACGTGGAAACTTTTCCTCTTCTAGCAAGGTCCAAGGTACATAAAACATGATTGGATTAGGTTGGTATGGAGCAGCCACAGTAAACAAATAACAATTAGGAGGATTTTATCTTATTTGAGGGTCACTTGTCAATTCCTTTAATCATATAACCAGCCAATATTAGCTGATGCTTAACCAAAAAACAGTAAGCTTATTACAACTCATCAAAATATAAAATACATGTGCCCAAGTGGTGCAGCAGGATAATCCGCTAGCACACCAGCGCCAAGATTCTGAACTCCTTGGTTTGAAGTTCTGTGTTGCCACCGGGCAACTGGGCACCATCTAGCGGGCATAACTAGCAGTGCTTGCAGCAGACACTAATTGGCTACCGTGTCTGCTAGGGTGGTATGACCCGGACTATGTGGGTGGGGTCTTCTAACGTTGTGCAAGGACCCTGATTAGCAGATAGAGGCGCCTATGCTGAGTGCTATTTATTCTGCTGTCGTGTGCTCATGGCTTAAATAATTAAGGATTGATGTGGATGATATCCAGCAGCCGTGTTGACCAGGTCTCTTCCCTCTTACCGGCTTTGTGTTTAGTCTCTCCATGCACCAAGTGCTGCTCAGTGCCACATCTTTCAGCTTCATCTTTCAGAGGGGTTTTTGAATATATATGCAGCTTTGTCAGTGACTAGTCTGGGTTGTTGGACTTTGAATGTATGGTACCTGACTTGAATTCAAAATAGTCTGCTGAGTGCATGTTCCAGTATATAGGTCGACTTCTGTTTATGACCCTGGTCACCCAGTTAGGGGTGTGAGGTGACAGGGCTACCCTCTGCACTCATGCATTTTACTGGAGAACGATTTTTTCCTTGATTAGATGAATCTTAATTGCTGCTTTTTTGTAGGTTGCTGAGTTTAAGTTTCTCCCAGGTTTAAGCTCTTCAAACAAGCAAAAACTGAACATAAATAAGTGATAAGTGATTTAAACCCCTGTGCTGTAATAATGTAAAGCTAATATCACTGTTGTGTTTGCTCCTATTGATTACGGTACAATGTGGTTATGCTCAGTTGGGTGCATTGATTTAGAACTGTGATTGAACTTTAAATCGTATTTACTTCAAAGCTGTTCCATTTTAAAGAATTAATACAAGCCTGACAGCCAATCAGAAATGACTTTACGCTTAAAGCTGTTTTGCTTACTTGCCCATTAATTCCCCATTCATGTTTGTAGCACGTGTGCTAAGTGGTGAGGCAGTCAGGTCATGCAATATTAATATAAATTGAGCTTTTCTTTCAGCCACTTCATTAATAAGTGCTCCCCCCCACATCGTGGGATTTAACAGGAGTCAACGTGTTGATGAAACTCCTCCCTCTTTGCTTATTGAATTTTTTTTCACTAGAGTTACTGTAATCAATGTGATAAATTGGCCTGGGGTAAACTGCCAGAGATGCTAATGGATGACCGTGCTAGCAGTGTTGTGGTTCGATTCTGAGCCTCTGGCTGTTATTAGAGACTAAACCTTTTTCTTTTTTCTTTTTCCCCACTCAATAGTTCTGGTCTGTATAAATGTTTAATGAGTGGCTCGTTTCTAAGCTCAGGTGGACTTTGCTCTTTTTTCCAGCACAGAATCAGACAGGTTATGCACTCACATGGCGGGGGAAAGTGGCTTTGGGGTAAAAGTTTACATATTTTTAAAAAGAATTGGAATTTTTAACTGCAAAAGTCACACTGATTCTGACATTTGCAATTATGATTTATGTCACTTTCATATGTGGTAATGAAATGATGTAGACTGATCTGTGGCAGCCCTACCTCGGTTTGAACAGCCAGTTCAAAATTAACGTGATTAGCAATTCCATTTTAAGTATTTTTTTATTAGAATAACTTGACAGAGTAACAGTAGAATTACATGTTTGTATTTGGCTGTATTCCTTTAAGTAACTGTAGTGCAATGCTACATCTATTTAACCCCTACATAATAATGTCGATCTTAAAATGTGCTGCTAGTTTGTTTGACTTTTTTTGATTAACCTGTTGGTTAATTACTTCAGCAGTTATGTGTTGTATAAACACCACCCAGAGAAGTGTTCAATGTGTGCTGCAACCCTGGTGAAAAACTATACAGCCGTCATCACAAAATCTGACAGAGGAGATGCTTTCATTGCACCAGAAGGGAAACGGGTATAATAAGATTTTCAAGACCTTGAACAATCACCACTGGGAGTATTGTCTGGAAATTCTAAACGTATGATGCAGCAGCAAACGTGCCTAGTCATGGGAGAAAGCCCAAAATTTGATCCAAAGACTGTACTTGCACAGTTACTAAAGGGAATGGAATAGTAGGTATCAGACTTCACGATTCCAGTCATACAAACCAGTCATGACCAAGAAGCACTCCTGTCCAGTTAAGGGTCGCCTAGAAAACAGCAAAAGGAATTTGGAAAGACCTGCAGAGTTTTGTCTGTCACAAAGTTCTATCGAGTGACGAATCAAAACTGGAACTGTTTGGTCTTGTGGGTCAGTGGTTTGTCTGGTGCATCAAAGGAAGTGTTTATGAACAGAAGAATTGTATCCCCATGGTTTAGCATGATGGTGGGTCAGTGACATTGGGATGTTTTTGTTCTGCTGCAAAAACGGGGTAACTTGACCCTATGGGAACTATGATCTGCCTTTTGCTCTACCAATAAACCCAAGTGATAATTGGACTTTCCAGCAAGACAATTGTAGTGGTCCCAACAACATGACCAAATCAACCATAGCTTGGATAAGAAATCAGGATCATTCTGGAATGTCCTGAAGTGGACTTCTCAGTCTCCAGATTTAAAATTTATCAAGAATTGTTGATAGGATTTAAAGATTAACAAAATTAACTGTTGCATGGAAAGAATGGGCGAAAATTCTGCAAGAGAGGGATTAAACAAAGCTAATACAAAGCTAGGGCTAAACATGGAATATAAGAGTGTTTTAATGACAATATATAGCATAGCCTCTAGCTCATGATTCAATATATAATTACTCAGTGTTTGTTTTTTTATTAGGATTTTAACGTCATGTTTTTCACACTTTGGTTACATTCATGACAGGAACGGTAGTTACTCATTACACAAGATTCATCAGTTCACAAGGTTATATCGAACACAGTCATGGACAATTTTTGTATCTCCAGTTCACCTCACTTGCACGTCTTTGGACTGTGGGAGGAAACTGGAGCTCCCGGAGGAAACCCAAGCCGACACGGGGAGAACATGCAAACTAGACACAGAAAGGACCCGGACCGCCCCACTTGGGGATCGAACCCAGGACCTTCTTGCTGTAAGGCGACAGTGCTACCCAATTCGCCACCGTGCCGCCCATAATTACTCAAATATATGAACATTGTCACAACTATTGACTGTTGTGAAAAATATCACACAGTGTTTATTTTTAGTGACTTAATTCAGGGCTAAAATGTATGACCTGACAATTAATTCTAGCAACACGGCTGCAAGTGATTTATAATTGGAATTTTTGAGGTGTAGAAATTAGGTGCAAAACCCCCTCCTGTAATAGCTCAGTCAGTAAATCAAGCCAGTAAATAAAACTGCATGTATAATGGGACCGACATCCAATATCTCGACCGTGTTCTTGTGCGGGCTTTATACGTTTTTGCACACATGCATCACTTTCACATTTTACATGCAAAGTTTTTCACACCCGATTGCAGCTGAATTGCACCAAAATGTGGTTTAAAAAACATAGAAATAAGACACATTTGCTCAATGTACTAACATTTCGAATTGTGTGTTAATGGATTAATATTTCAGACAGGGTTTCAATCCTAATTCTCATGGGCACCTGTTTCTGAGCTGTCGTGGCAACAACAAACTGCTGGTCAATAAAGTATTGATCTGTTCACTAATATCCTCCCAGCATAATCAGTTAACACTGGAAAATTACTTGTGATGGCATGTATGTATCTTCTACTATCACCTACCTACCAACTTCTTATTTTGTAAGCACATACACTGACAAGGCATAACATTATGACCACTGACTGGTGAAGTGAATAACACTGATTATCTCTTCATCACGGCACCTGTTAGTGGGGGGGGGGGGGATATATTAGGCAGCAAGTGAACATTTTATCCTCAAAGTTGATGTTAGAAGAAGGTAAAATGGGTGAGCTTAAGAATTTGAGCGAGTTTGACAGGGGCCAAATTGTGATGGCTAGATGACTGGGTCAGAGCATCTCCAAAACTGCAGCTCTTGTGGGGTGTTCCCTCACTGTCTGCAGTGGTCAGAATCTATTAAAAGTGATCCAAGGAAGGAAGAGTGGTAAACCGGCGACAGGGTCATGGGCGGCCAAGGCTCACTGATGCACGTGGGGAGCGAAGGCTGGCCCGTGTGGTCCGATCCAACAGACGAGCTACTGTAGCTCAAATTGCTCAAAGGTAGAAAGGATAGAAAGGTGTCAGAATACACAGAGCATCACAGTTGCAGGGCTGTTTTGGCAGCAAAAGGGGGACCAACACAATATTAGGATGGTGGTCATAATGTTATGCAGACAAAGTAAGTATTACCATTTTTGTTTAGCGCACTGTTTGCTTCCCAGTCAATCCTGGACCTTCATCTATTTAACAACCGTTAATACCCCTCTCTGTGTAATCCCAGAACTGGAGTATTGAGCCGTCTACATGAATAAAATGCACATCTCAGTGTTTTCATGTTTTTATGTGCTAATAAGGGAGTGCAGCGTATGTGTGTGTGTGTGTGTGGTTGTTAGACAGTGTAAAAATTAATGTGCAACAGTGAGTCTAAATGGATGATGCTGGGTATTTTTAGTTTCTCCCAGACTGTGCAGAGGAGGTGTAGAAAGTGCTGGAGATAAGCCCAGAACCCCCAGCTCCAAAGTGTGTGTGTAGATGAGATGTGACTATTTGCCTTAAGCTTTGTTTACACTGTGTGACATTTAGGTCGGTCACAATTATCATTTAATTGCCCTATAATAAATATTTCACCTTGTGATTTTCAGATTACTGCAAACCAGCAATTATTTTATCAGGTTCAGTATAAATTACTTTCATCTAGTTAAGGAAATTATTGTTTGCCATTAATATTGATAGTTAAGGGCTGTAAATTCTGCATTATTCATTAATCTATATGTTTTTAGGACACTAATACTTGGTGAATGTAACAAATATTTAGAGGCTGCGCTGCATCCGAGCAAAAACAACAAGACAGAAAAACAGCTTCTTTCCGGATGCAGTCAGACTGGTAAATTGCTCCACCCCCTCATGTACTGTCTATGCACCAGTTACCTTAAACACCTGTGAACTGGTGCTGCCCTTTTCTGCTGCTATACTTTGAATCGTGCACTTTAGATCCGCATAAAGCTGCTGTAGTTCCTGTGCAATACTTGAATGTAAACGTAAATATTTAAAATTCCTTAGTTATCTTAGTTATTTCTTCTAGTTTTTAAGTCTTAAGTTTTATTTTTACTAAACATAGTTTCTCTTGCTATTTATATGTTTATATTTTATTATGTTTACACACACCGAGACCTAAGTAACTGCATTTCGTTCTAATCATGTACATGGTTTTGAATGACAATAAAGCTGAGTCTGAGTCTGAGTCTGAGTCTGATATTCTAATTAATTCAACAAGACAATTACAGTAAAAGTTAACAAGTATTTAACCACTTAACTTTTGTTTTTAAAAACACAATTTTTCAGAAATACACCACACCTTACATGAAGCACTGTGGTGGGAACACATAATGGGGACGTTTCTCTTTAGCAAGAACTGGACAAGTGGCTTAAGGATAGGAAGGTGAATGTCCGTCAGTGGCCAAATCGGAGCCCTGACCTAAATCCAATAGCAAATCTGTGGATGGATTTAAAGAGAGCAGTGCATTTCCAGTCAGCACGTAATTGGATGGAACTTATCCAATTCTGCAATGGAGAAAAGGCAAATATTCCTCAATCTAGCCGTGCAGAGCTGGCAAAGACGTATCCAAACACACTGACGGCTGTAATTAAAATGAGGCTGTACGAAGTACTGAATTAGAGGACTGATCACTTTTCCTACCCTGTTATTTTTTTATGTTTTTTAATTAACTTTAGGAGACATGGTGAGGCAAAATGTGGAAATAAAGCTGGAAAAATATTTTTAAGTTTTAATTTCAGGGGGCGGCACGGTGGCTAAGTGGGTAGCAATGTCGCCTCACAGCAAGAAGGTCCTGGGTTCGATCCCCAGGTGGGGCGGTCCGGGTCCTTTTTGTGTGGAGTTTGCATGTTCTCCCCGTGCCTGCGTGGGTTTACTCCGGGTGCTCCGGTTTCCTCCCACAGTCCAAAGACATGCAAGTGAGGTGAATTGGAGATACAAAACTGTCCATGACTGTGTTCGATATAACCTTGTGACTTGATGAACCTTGTGTAATGAGTAACTACCGTTACTGTCATGAATGTAACCAAAGTGTAAAAACATGACGTTAAAATCCTAATAAATAAATAAATTTTAATTTCAGGCTGTAAGACAAAAAGGGTGTAAGGATTTTTTACAGGCGCGGTAGCTTTAACTGGAACCATTAATCAAACCATGTATTTGTCAATAATCAGTAAATTGGTTAACAATCCTAATTAAATCCATTTAAAATAAAAGGTTATACAGCAGACTGTGAATTGTAGCTTGTGTATCAGGAACTTGCCAATAATATGAGCTGTTTTACTTAGCAAAATGCTGCACAGTGACACTTTAGCTGTTTTACTATTAAAGTAATGTCCATAAGTACTCAGTAAAGCAGCTAATGACGATTTTTATTTTTCAGGCACTGGCAACTGCTGCAGAGAATTTCCAAATGGATCATCAATGGAAGGATGAGTATGCTGTAAGTAATTTATATTTTGCTGATTAAACCAATAAACCAATAAATAAACCAATAAATAAATAAATTAGATTAAAATATTGTGTATTAACTGGAAAAACACATTTGATCCACATACTTCAAATTAATGCACATGGTTTTGGAATGGGATTGTTTGTTTGTTTATTAGGATTTTAACATCATGTTTTACACTCTTTGAAAGGGTAGTTACTCATTACACAAGGTTATATCGAACAGTCATGGACAATTTAGTATCTCCAATTCACCTCACTTGGATGTCTTTGGACTGTGGGAGGAAACCCACGCAGACACAGGGAGAACATGCAAACTCCACACAGAAAGGACCCGATACCCGCCCCACCTGGGGATTGAACCCAGGACCTTCTTGCTCTGAGGCGACAGTGCTACTGTGCCGCCCATTTGGAATGGGATGTCCAGGTCCAGTGTCCACATACTTTTGGCCATAGGGATAGACAGACAGACAGATGTTAGTAATAAAATCTAAATGTTATTATTGTTTAATAGTAGGTCACTGAAATTATTGACACATTTGCTAAATAACTTGTTTTCTATGTTTACCTGATTCAGTTAAATTCAGTTAAATCAGTATCTTCAACTATTATTTTGAAAGTGCTTTTGTAATTCTTTACATTTACTAAAGATTTTTTACCTTTTTCTGCAGGACGATGACACAGTCTACTATAATGCCAAGGATAATGTAAGTATAACTTTTTGCTTCTTCACCACCTCCACCTTCTTTTTTTCTGAAGCTCTATCAGTTCTTGCAGTTGCAATGTATCTTATTAGCCGGATGATGTATGGATCTTGTAAAGTGACTGAAACACAGAGCAGATCCTCGGCTCTGACCCTCAGTCCAGAAGAATCATGTTCACTAAACCTCATATATCACACCTGACAATTAGCATAGTGAAGGAGAAGCTACATGGGGAGAGCTGATACGGAATTAGAGCTGCACCGAGCAGCCGCGATGATGCACAACCTGAGTGTGTAGTTAGGAGGTGTCAGGGCTATTCTGAGAACTTAATTACTGACCACGTGTCCTGTTTTTTTTTTCTTTCTTTCTTTGTGAAGACATCAGCTAACGATTGTTTGGCTTTAATGTTGGGAGACAAAGGTTTACACATTACTATAACAAAATAATCTTATTTACTGATTGATTCATTCACATGGCTGGTCGGTCAGTCTTTTAAATACATTAAATTTGCACAAAATAATCTATTTATCAGTGGCTTTTTAGTCCTTGTTATTAATGTTCCTGTTCATTGCCCTGTTTGTAGCAAATTGAGTATATGTAAACCCAGTTCCAAAGACGTTGAAGCAGCAGGTAAAATACACATTTAAACTTTCCACAAGTAAAGAGGCAACAGGTGATACTATAATGATAAGGTATAAAAGAAGCATTATTCTTTTACTATTCTTTAAGAGCAAAGTTGAGCAACACGAAACAGTAATTAATTTAGAGTCAAAAACCTTTGACAGTAAATACAGTTTAATACTGAAAGTACAAGTATAAGATAGGACTTTTTTTGTCAGGGGGTTAAATGTGTGATACTGGTTTGAGGGTGGTTTTAATATGGATAGTTTGGGTGGGGGTGACATTTCAGGCTTGATAGTGATGTCAGTGTCAAACTTCTCACTTAAACTCACTCAGTATTCAAATGATCATCATATAATGTCAGGAGGCCTGGTCCAACCCCATGACTATCAGTCATTTTACTCTTGCATGGGTGAATAGTAAATTTAAAATAATCCTAAAGGATTATTCCATCTTGCTCTTTAGTGCTTACCAAACTTGCCCATTAAGAGCCTGGTAGGGGAGGGGGTGTTAAAGCCAAATAATAATCAATAATGTGGAGACATGGCCATTATGAAATGTCTTTGATTTAAACACTGCTTATGATAAGTCTAGATAACTGTAAAATCTGGATAACTGTAATTTCCTGCTGTTTGGTTTAGCTTAGACCTCATTGGGACGGGAATAGAAGTTTAAAAAACATGTAACAGGAGAGTTTAGTGTAACAGGAGAGAAGAAAGGAGAAAAGATTTGAGAGTAGTATTGTATTATACGTAATTCTACTGACTAAACTTTATTGTTAAAATCTTATCAATGGGACTTGTGGTGACCTAATCAAGAGTTTTTTGTTTTTTTTATAAAAAATTACATATAATAATAATAATAATAATAATAATAATAATAATAAAAATAATAATAATAATAGTACAAAATCTCTTACACAAAAATAAATAAAATTTCAACACTTAAGAGCCAAAAAAGGATCTTAAGTGCTGAAATTTTATTTATTTTTCTGTAAGACAGATTTTTTACTATTATTATTATTATTATTTATGTAATTTTTTAGTCAGAAGTGTTTTTGAAGTGCTTGTTATCTGTATTTTATCTGAATTTTCTGGTCCACAGCTGGATGTCAATGATACAGAAGGCAGGAAAAACCGGATCAGACCAGAATTCAAAGAAGATCCATCTTTCAAAAACCGCCTCATCTCCTACAACCACACAGCTGTTCACATCCCTACAGACATATACGATGGCTGTAAGTAATACGATTCTGTTACCTATACGCTCTCAAGTTGTGGAGCTACTGTTGTGTCCAAATGTTTGGTAGTTTTGGTAAAATCACATCCAGGTGATGTATCATCAGAAGCGTATGCAATGTGCAGATAAAGGATGAAACATCCAGATTTTTATTTATTTATTTAATTAGGATTTTTAGGATTACTATTTACTTTTTAAGATTACTACTCACTTGAACTATATCCACCACACCTGCACTCATACCATGTATAATTCATATCGTGTACAATACCTGTACATCTCGAACTATTATTCCAATCTTATATATTTATAATCCTTATTTCCATTTCATAATTTTTGTACATCTGTACATATATAGTCTTTAATCAATACCTGTATATATTTAACAAATGGTGCTAGTTTATGTAAGTTAATGTGTATTGCAACTGTGAGGGACTATGCACCTGAGATTTTCACTCACCTTTCACATCTTTGTTTTTTTTTTATTTGCTAAATTGTGTAATAGCTTTGCTAGATAAGATGGGAACCTGGCGTGTTTGCACCAAAAATCTCCAGAACCTACAACAGACTTTATCACAGACTGGACTGAACAATGAAGAACTCACATTATTATTATTATTATTATTTTTTTTTTTTTTGCTATTTATAACTTTCAGTTCAATTTAATTTCGTGTTTGTATGATTTGTGTAAATCCTATTTATTTAAAGTATCCTTCAGGCCACCCAAGAAGGATAGGGGTCCCTGCTGAGTCTGGTTCCTCTCAAGGTTTCTTCCTGTATTTTAAAAGAGTTTTTCCTTGCCAATGTTGCCCTCAGCTTGCTCAATAGGGGTTTTTGGTCTGTTGGTCCTGGATTCTGTAAAGTTGCTTTGACACAATGTCCATTGTAAGAAGTGCTATATAAATAAAGTTGGAATTGTAAGTAATAATAAGTAATAATTAATTTCAGCGTGGAATTAACTTTATTATCTATAAATATTACTCTGAACTTACTTTTTTTAACAAGGTTGTCAGTAAATTTGCAGATAACTGTGTTACGAACCGGTCTAATTCAGGCCACAACATAACAAAAAGCTTTGCTTATTTACTTCAAGAGAGCAAGTAATCAGGTCACATCCCTTAACAATAAGGAATAAATGAAAACAACAGGGGGACAGGGGAGATGATAACAAACAAAACAAAGCTAAGCTTAAACTGAACACAGCAAGTTCAATTACTAACCTAACAAACTACTAAAGCAACCAGGAAAAACAAGACAAATGAAAATAACCCTCTGCCCAGTAACAGAACACACAGCCATAACATTAAAACCACCACCTTGTTTCTACACTCACTGCTTATGTTATCAGCTCCACTTACCATATAGAAGCACTTTGTAGTTCTACAATTACTGACTGTAGTCCATCTGTTTTTCTACATACCTTTTTAACCTGCTTTCACCCTGTTCTTCAGTGGTCAGGACTCTCCCACAGGACCACCACAGAGCAGGTATTATTTAGGTGGTGGATCATTCTCAGCACTGCAGTGACACTGACATGGTGGTGGTGTGTTAGTGTGTTCTGTGCTGGTATGAGTGGATCAGACACAGCAGCGCTGCTGGAGTTTTTAAATACCGTGTCCACTCACTGTCCACTCTATTTGACACTCCTACCTAGTTGGTCCACCTTGTAAAGTCAGAGACGATTGCTCATCTATTGCTGCTGTTTGAGTCGGTCATCTTCTAGACCTTCATCAGTGGTCACAGGACGCTGCCCACGGGGCGCTGTTGGCTGGATATATTTTTGGTTGGTGGACTATTCTCAGTCCAGCAGTGACAGTGAGGTGTTTAAAAACTCCATCAGCGCTGCTGTGTCTGATCTAGTCATACCAGCACAACACACACTAACACACCACCACCATGTCAGTGTCACTGCAGTGCTGAAAATGATCCACCACCCAAATAATACCTGCTCTGTAGTGGTCGTGGAAGAGTCCTGACCATTGAAGAACAGCATGAAAGGGGGATAACAAAGCTTGCAGAGAAACAGTGGAGCTGATAAAATGGACAGTGGGTGTAGAAACAAGGAGGGGGTTTTAATGTTATGGCTGATCGGTGTATACAAGAGTGTATATACTATTACAATAATATTGTTAATGAAGAAACTATATTGTTAGGGTGCAGATTATTGGAGCGTTGTTCTTGGTATAAAGATGGATCTCATTGGGTAGGTAGAAGCTCTATAGCTGACGTTCTATAGCTGGTCAGGGATCCTAAAACAAAACAGACAACCGAGATGTGTCCTTTTTATAGGCGACTCTCCCTGGTGGTAGCTTAGTGCATCTTCCATCTAACAGATCTGTAAAATAAATAAGAGGCCACACAACCAAAAGAATAAAATAACCCATGGGGTCATAACAAACTGTACCACAGCCTTTTGAATTTTGGAGCATGTCTTGTACTTTGGAACTATATATACACCTTCGATAATGCTGCTGACCCCATTTCCTCATCTCTGATTATACAGTACACCCATAAGTACTTTATGAGAGTTTATCTGAGCCTGCTGTAGTTGCATCTCGGTTCGAGTGGCCTCATTATGCTTTTATTTGAATTTAGAGGACATACCTTGTGTATTTGGAATCATGTGGTGTATGATTAGAATTTTGTCGTGCTGTTAGTTTTGCAGAGCTACAGAGGCACTGTTTCAGCTTGTTTTGCCTGCTGGGATAGCGTCTGGCAAAAGACTCTCCTTTGTACTGACCGCTGCACCTGTACACACACACACACAGAGTAGAATAATTTCAGCGAGTGTTTTCAGTTTTGTTTATAAACTACTGTACGGTTTGGATTGGTAAGGACGTTGTCTAGTAAAGAGGTTTCTCATGGCGTGCTGGTAGCAAAGGAGTAAAAAACATCTATTTCTTAGTATCTGTCTTACACACATCAGGCGACCTCACAGCAAGAAGGTCCTGGGTTCGATTCCCAGGTGGAGCAGTCCGGGTCCTTTCTGTGTGGGTTTCCTCTGGGAGCTCCGGTTTCCTCCCACAGTCCAAAGACGTGCAAGTGAGGTCAATTGTCCATGACTGTGTTTGACATTAAACTTGAACTGATGAATCTTGTGTAACGAGTAACTACCGTTCCTGTCATGAATGGAACCAAAAGTGTAAAGCATGACGTTAAAATCCTAATAAATAAATAAATTTTACACACATCAGCTTTAGATGAGCTTTATAGTAAATTAACACAACACAGTATCAAGTCTAAATCTATATTGCTAATTTCAGATAGACGTCTCCATTTATATGCTAGTTGGATGTCATTGGTGTTTTGCACTTGCCTGGAGCAGCTTTTAGTGTTTACTGTAATTATTTATTTTTAAAACATTGATCTCTGTAGACTGACATTATAAATTAATTAAATGCAGCATGTAAACAGCAATTTGTGTCTCATTTTACTTTATAAACCTTGACTTTAAAAACACGTTTATTATCTAGTTTTATCATATACAAATAATTGCCTTTTCTTCCCTGATTGTTCTGTTATTACATATTTGTCACACTGATTTCAGGTCAACACATTGTTACACAAAGTAAACTGCTCTAACCTTTCCAAGCGCTCAGTGACGATCAGGAAATCACAAAAGATCCCAGAAAGTAACCCCAACAAACTTTAACCTCAGTTAAGCTCAGTGTAAATAACTCCACAAGTAGGAAGGAGCAAACTGTTGGTGCTTACCAGACATAATGATGCCCACGTTTTCCCCCCTTTTTCATAGTAAGAACATTTAAAGAAGCATAAAATGGTAATCAGAATTTTGTTTTTAATTAATGTAAAAGTAATTAAAGCCTAGGTATAGTTGGGTTATCAGTCACACAGAGACTGAACCAAAATACAAATGCATGTTAACATTGGTTAAATGGATTTACTATTTCACGACTTTTTAGCCATTAGCCTGATTTAAAGAAGGTCTGCAATGAAGTTAGTTGACCATCTCCTTGGTCAGAAGTGGAAGTCTGCAGCAGTAGAGGTGAATTAGTGGAAACAGATTGGGGGGGGAGGTCTAGTAGAGATAAATTAAGGGATATTGGAGGAAAAATGCATAAACACAAAATACAAAATAATAATACAGTATAATAATGTCCATGATTTTGAAACTCCATTTTAATAATCATGGTTTTAAAATAGGACGTCAAATTATTATGGTCGAAGGTCCACACTCTTTTGGGCATATAGCTCAAATAAGAGCAATTTGTAAGACATAATTTAGTTTCCTTTGTGTAACATCAGGTTTTTTTTACTTAATGATCTGAAAACATAAATAAATAAAATACAATAAGAGAGGCAACTGACTTTTTCTTTGCACTGTGACTTAATCGATTTTAATCTAATCGCTGCTTGGTCGGGGTTGCAGTAGGTCTGTTTCCCACAGAAACACTGGTCATAAAGGTGCAAACACACCCTGTACAGGTGTCTGTGCTTCGGGCTTTGACCATCCCACCTATGCATAGTCAATCATGTCTGTGTAGGCACCCGGTTGGCTGATAACCTAGCACCTGGTAACCTAGCGTATTAGAGCGCAGCACCATCTAACCCTTATAACACTCATCATACTTGTTTTGCTGACATCCACTCAGACACATGGTAATATTTGTCAGTCATTGTGAGCTTGTTTTTATGTTTCTTCAGCATTACTCAGCCGTATCTTTTCAGCAGAGCTTCACACATTATTGCAGTGTCTGTTGAATTTATGAACCTGTCAGGCTGTGTTATTAATATCTCACAGAAAAGCCTGAATAAAGTCTACAAACGTTTATGATGTAAAGCTCCTGGCTACACTATGAGCGGAGCAGCCTGTAGATAAGATCAGAGCTAGCAAACAACAGTTGTTCTATGAGACAATGATGAAATAATGGAGTAAAATAATAACTACAGGCAGCTGCTATTAACTAAAGTGTATAAGTAATAAACAGATTAAACACTGGCACATTTCTGAATGGATTTTCCTGTCATCTTGTTTTGCTTTTTTTTTTTCTAATGCTCAGGTTCTGCATTATTCTTTATTGTTGATACTCAGCAGACATGTTTAGATATGTGTCAGGTTTATGTTCATTTCTTTTATTATCGTCTTTCACGATACCCTAATGCAACTTCTTTACTGCCTCAGAGGAGGGCCACATACCACATATCTTCTTTGACACATGTAGAGTTAATGACCACATCATTTCACCAGACAGGTGCACAAATTAATCAAAGCTTTGAAACAGAGTAGCACGCTACGCTCTCATTATTCGAAGTCAGACAGATACTTTAGACATGTCAATTATGTGTGTTGACTGCCCCACCAGGCTGGTGGTACCACAGAGACCCGGATTCTAGTAGGTTTTTACTTTCAAAAGATTAAAAAGTGTAATTGATAGGAATGGTGATGTTACACAATGGTAAACAGGCCTTGGTCCAAGCTGTAGACACTGAATTCTAGGTTTGTTTAATGGAATAAAGTCTTTTTTTTGTACTTGGCAGTGATATATTCTCCTGAAATGAGGTTTGTAGTTGGACAGGATTGTTTGGAGATGACTTAATCAGTGGCTCGAGTTTCTGCTGCTTTCTCCACATTAACGCAGTTCAGCTACCTCGGTGTGGTCGCACTCACACATACTAACAAAGCCAGGGCTGAGAACGAGGTGTGATATGAAGAATTCAGAGTGAAAATGTGCTAGAGTGGGAGGTGTGAGCGTGGCATTGTTGTTGGCTTTGCCCTGACCTTGGGTGAGAAAGATGCGTGTCCGGAATAAAACAACACTGTGCATGTTGCTCATTTGTATGAAATGGTTTGTAGCATGACGACCGTTCTCTCTTACTAATTGCTTATTGCACTTAAAACTGAAAGAAAACATTATCATCCTAAACCGAAGTCCAAAGTATGAAATAATGGTAGAAGCAACCAACTCCTGTTGGGCCCTTAACCCTCTCTGCTCCAGGGGTGCCATACAAATTTATTGTACTGTACATCTGTATACGTATATATGACAAATAAAGGCGTTCTTCTTCTTCTTAGAACAATATCTGTGACAACACAGCACAATTTTTTGCGGAGCTGTAGCTGATATCTGGCAACCCTGATCCTACCAACTGAAACCAAACAAAAGACAAGCTCAAAGTTTTTTTGGCTGTTTTAAAATGAGTTACAGTCCAATTTGATTCTTGAGCTGCTCAGATTTTCCCAACCTCTGTGTGTGTGTGTGTGTGTGTGTGTGTGAGGGGTCGATGTGTGTGTGCTTGGCTCGGGATGTTCTTAGATTGGAAGCACTATTTGCTCAAGCTCTGACTGACATTCATTAAACTCATTGAAGACAATAAACACACACCGGCAGACAGTGGTTCTAATCTAACAACGTTCTGAGCCAAGCACACACACATCTACCCCTCCACACACACACACACACACACACACACACACACATTTAGCCTGGGCCTGTGGCTCCTACAGGGAAGAAAATTGGATTTTCCAGGATAAAGTGGCACATCGTTTAGGGGCGAGTGTGTGGGCTAGCAATGCCACAGTCCAGAGAAGCGACAAAATCTTACTGTCATTAAAAAAGACAACAGTGAATGAAAGTGCCTTAGGAAATGACTTTTTCAGAAGGAGAACTGGGGGAAAAGGAGAATGAAATTTTGTGTGTGGAGAGCGAGTTTGAAAAAGCCTCGATATACAGTAAAAAGTCTTGCAGCACCTAACGAATATAATATAAATACATTTCATTTAATTCATTTAATTTAATAAATGTTAAACTCATCATCATCCACTTCATCTGATTTATTATTGTAATCATGATTAATATTATTATTATTACAGCTGAGGAACATACTGTATTAGCAGTATTATAATATGGTAAATGCCTTGGTTAAGTAACCAGTCCTGAAATATCCTGGAGTGGCCTCTTCAGTCTAGAGATTTAAATCCCTCAGAAAATCTTCGGTGGGATTTAAAGAAAGCCAGTGCTGCATTAAAGCCATTAAACCTCACTGAGCCGGGAGCTTTCACAGGAGAAAATTGGAAAATATTCCACAAGCAAGGTGTCACAAGCTTGTTAACACTTAGTGAACTTGATTATTTGAGGTTATTAAGGCAAGAAGATGCTCCAGCGAGACTGAGTGTGTGTGGGGGTGGGGGTTGATTATTAGTGCACACTGAGATTTAAGATTTAAGACTTAGTTGATCAAAGAGCCTTCATGCATCAATAAATATTCTTTCTCTGTTTCCTGGGACTTGTTGTTTGTTGTGTATTTTCATTCAGTGACATTCATTTTATAGTGAAGTGGGTTAAACATTTCCGCAACAGTATATACACTGATCAGCCATAACATTAAAACCACCTCCTTGTTTCTACACTCACTGTCCATTTTATCAGCTCCACTTACCATATGGAAGCACTTTGTAGTTCTACAATTACTGACTGTAGTCCATCTATTTCTCTGCATGCTTTGTTAGCCCCCTTTCATGCTGTTCTTCAATGGTCAGGACCCCCACAGGACCACCACAGAGCAGGTATTATTTAGGTGGTGGATCATTCTCAGCACTGCAGTGAAACTGACATGGTGGTGGTGTGTTTGGTGGTGTTGGGTGGTGCTGGAGTTTTTAAACACCACTGTCACTTCTGGACTGAGAATAAAATATCCAGCCAACAGCGCCCCGTGGGCAGCGTCCTGTGACCACTGTTGAAGGTCTAGAAGATGACCGACTCAAACAGCAGCAATAGATGAGCGATCGTCTCTGACTTTGCATCTACAAGGTGGACCAACTAAGGTAGGAGTGTCGAATAGAGTGGACAGTGAGTGGACACGGTATCAAAAAAATCCAGCAGCGCTGCTGTGTCTGATCCACTCATACCAGCACAACACACACTAACACACCACCACCATGTCAGTGTCACTGCAGTGCTGAGAATGATCCACCACCTAAATAATACCTGCTCTGTGGTGGTCCTGTGGGTGTCCTGACCATTGAAGAACAGGGTGAAATGGGGCTAACAAAGCATGCAGTCAGTAATTGTAGAACTACAAAGTGCTTCTATATGGTAAGTGGAGCTGATAACATGGACAGTGAGTGTAGAAACAAGGAGGTGGTTTTAATGTTATGGCTGATCAGTGTATATGTACAGTGTATCACAAAAGTGAGTACACCCCTCACATTTCTGCAGATATTTAAGTATATGTTTTCATGGGACAACACTGACAAAATGACACTTTGACACAATGAAAAGTAGTCTGTGTGCAGCTTATATAACAGTGTAAATTTATTCTTCCCTCAAAATAACTCAATATACAGCCATTAATGTCTAAACCACTGGCAACAAAAGTGAGTACACCCCTAAGAGACTACACCCCTAAATGTCCAAATTGAGCACTGCTTGTCATTTTCCCTCCAAAATGGCATGTGATTTGTTAGTGTTACTAGGTCTCAGGTGTGCATAGGGAGCAGCTGTGTTCAATTTAGTAGTACAGCTCTCACACTCTCTCATACTGGTCACTGAAAGTTCCAACATGGCACCTCATGGCAAAGAACTCTCTGAGGATCTTAAAAGACGAATTGTTGCGCTACATGAAGATGGCCAAGGCTACAAGAAGATTGCCAACACCCTGAAACTGAGCTGCAGCACAGTGGCCAAGATCATCCAGCGTTTTAAAAGAGCAGGGTCCACTCAGAAAAGACCTCGCGTTGGTCGTCCAAAGAAGCTGAGTGCACGTGCTCAGCGTCACATCCAACTGCTGTCTTTGAAAGATAGGCGCAGGAGTGCTGTCAGCATTGCTGCAGAGATTGAAAAGGTGGGGGGTCAGCCTGTCAGTGCTCAGACCATACGCCGCACACTACATCAAATTGGTCTGCATGGCTGTCACCCCAGAAGGAAGCCTCTTCTGAAGTCTCTACACAAGAAATCCCGCAAACAGTTTGCTGAAGACATGTCAACAAAGGACATGGATTACTGGAACCATGTCCTATGGTCTGATGAGACCAAGATTAATTTGTTTGGTTCAGATGGTCTCAAGCATGTGTGGCGGCAATCAGGTGAGGAGTACAAAGATAAGTGTGTCATGCCTACAGTCAAGCATGGTGGTGGGAATGCCATGGTCTGGGGCTGCATGAGTGCAGCAGGTGTTGGGGAGTTACATTTCATTGAGGGACACATGAACTCCAGTATGTACTGTGAAATACTGAAGCAGAGCATGATCCCCTCCCTCCGGAAACTGGGTCGCAGGGCAGTGTTCCAGCATGATAATGACCCCAAACACACCTCTAAGACGACCACTGCTTTATTGAAGAGGCTGAGGGTAAAGGTGATGGACTGGCCAAGCATGTCTCCAGACCTAAACCCAATAGAACATCTTTGGGGCATCCTCAAGCGACCAGCAGAGGAGCGCAAAGTCTCGAATATCCGCCAGCTCCGTGATGTCGTCATGGAGGAGTGGAAAAGCATTCCAGTGGCAACCTGTGAAGCTCTGGTAAACTCCATGCCCAGGAGAGTTAAGGCAGTTCTGGGAAATAATGGTGGCCACACAAAATATTGACACTTCAGGAACTTTCACTAAGGGGTGTACTCACTTTTGTTGCCGGTGGTTTAGACATTAATGGCTGTATATTGAGTTTTTTTGAGGGAAGAATAAATTTACACTGTTATATAAGCTGCACACAGACTACTTTTCATTGTGTCAAAGTGTCATTTTGTCAGTGTTGTCCCATGAAAAGATATACTTAAATATCTGCAGAAATGTGAGGGGTGTACTCACTTTTGTGATACACTGTATATATAGTCACTTAAAAATTTGTATTGATTTTGTCTTCAGAATATCTCTAATTAATTGAGGCTTATCTAAAAAAACAGAGTGCTGGATGTAATAGCTGTCAAAGGCGGCCCAATTAAAAATAACACTTCACAAGGGTGGTGGTTACTTATGCAATGTTGAAATAGTTCATAATGGTGGTGCAGTTGTAGCCTAGCGGTTAAAATACTAGACTAGTAATCCAAATGTCGCTGGTTCAACCCCCACCACTGCCAGGTTGTCACTGTTGGGCCCTTAAACAAGGCCCTTAACCCTCACTTGCTTATACTGTCACAGTACTGTAAGTTGCTTTGGATAAAAAGTGCCTGCTAAATGCTGTAAATGTAAATGCAGCTGGTAACATTTCATGTCCCAAAACATGCAGAAGATGGACTGGCTAGTCCAAATTGTCCAAGGTTGAGTGTTTAGTAAGCCTAGCGGTTAAAATACTGGACTAGTAATCAGAAGATCGTTGGTTCAAGCCCCACCACTGCCAGGTTGCTGCTGTTGGGCCCTTAAGCAAGGCCCTTAACCCTCAATTGCTCAGACTATATGCTGTAACTGTACTGTAAGCCGCTTTGGATAAAGGCGTCTGCTAAATGCTGAAAATGTAAAAGTAGTAAAGCTGTGCTTAGGATTGGGACGCTGCCCACCATGTATTTCTGCTCTGTATGTCTGTTTCTGGGTGGCGCCAGATCTATCTGGTGGATAATTGCTGAATTATTAGCTGAATTATCATTATTGTGATTATTTATCTGAAATACTATAAGTCACAGTGTTCTGTTAATATTTGCTTTGGAAAACAGCCGGGATTTTAAAGAGAGGGAATAAAAGCTCATTTCTAAAGTGATTTATTGAACAATTTCTCTCAGAAGGGCCATGATCTGGTTTCAGTAAAACTAAAAGCCAAGCTCATGCATACATCATAACAAACCCCCTTATATCTGTCACACCCTCGGCCAGCGTATCAAAATAAATTGTTATAGCTGGTACAACAGTGCATTTTGCATGCTTCATTAGACTTAATGTTGACAAATAGGACACTTTCCTTTTCCAATGAACATATTCTTCACCAGCTCTTTCAGCAGGGGTGTCACTGCACGACACTTATGCTGAGATAAGATTTGATAAGGTGATTGTAGGTTGCCATGGTTTCCTTAGTAAAGATGTAATAAAGTCCATCAGTGCTGGAGAGCCCTCTGTGGCTAATAAAGGTAGGAGTAGGGGAAAGACGGAGGTGTAAGTTACACGTCTTGATGGGTGTGAGTAGGGCAGTTCTCAATTTTATTCCCTCACTCATTCATTTACATGTTCATCTGCTTTTGGGTACAGCATTATGGCTGCGCATTCTTGATTTGCCTTTGAATTCATGCATATTGCAGTGAGCATCATGCACTAACTATAGACATCTCCAACTGACCTATTACTTGTCAATTATTAGCTAATCAATGTTGGCACCAATGCCAACCATGATTGTGAACTAAAGCGAGGTCCATAAAGCATGGCTTGATGAGATGTCTGTGTAAGAACATACAGTATTTTCCACCCATTTAAAACATTTCTTGCCCAACATCAATGCCTGACCACAGAAAAAATACTCTTTTTTTCTTGAAATTGAATGGGCACACATTTCCACAGACATACTCCAAAATCTTGTGCAAAGTACTGAATATTACACTCGGAGGGGGGAAGAATTCAACTGTATATTAATTAATATTAACTAGGGCTGTCGAAGTTAACGCGATAATAACGCATTAACGCATTCTCAATTTAACGCGATTAAAAAAAATAGTGCCGTTAACTCACTAATTACATTACGAGATTTTTTCACTTCTAAAACTAAAGCAATTCATTTTTCACCCACGGGAGACAGATTGAATTATTCTCACTGACCACGCTCACACGCACGTTTAATGTTATTTAGTTCCGTTTGACAAAAAAAAAAACCCTTAAAAATAGAGCTAACAGTGAAGATAACCGGTTACAAAAGCAGCGACGGCTGTTTGTGTTCAATACTCTGTTCACAGTGTCGATACAAGTGATTCAGGAATCGATTCATTGTAAGCGCAGCGTAAGTTTCTTTTCTCAGTCATCTCTCCGTGTTTACTGTTATAATGAATGATGCGGTTGTAAATAAACACCAAATACTACAGAACATTTTGTGTGACTCGCTTACCTTATAAAGCTCAGGCTTAATTATACTGGTTATTACCACAGAGCGGGAGTCGACTCAGAGTCGTTTACGATTTACCGAGGTGAACCACGAACGTGCTGATAGAATCGGCTCAGATGGGATCGGACTGTATTATCTTTTTAAAGTAAATATTTCAATCAGCAGAATCGCATCGCATGTATGATGTGCACAACGTTAATTACGTGCGTTTATTAATGAACGTTTACGTTAGCTTGTCAGAAGCTTTCTCAATGATGTCTGTGCGGTGTTTTTTTTTTTTTACAATTAGTGATGGCAACCCAAGCAACTGTTCCACTGCACTATTTTACACTAAAAACTAAACTATTCCATAATGCTCCAGATTGCATCATTCTAAATAGGTATCGGCGAGTACAAAAATACATGTACTTGTACTCGGTTGGGAAAAAATGGTATCGATGCATCCCTAGTGAAAACACACTCACTTTGTGTAGAAACGTCCATCAAACCATCGTCACAATACAACCACAGAAAAGTCTGTTACAATAACTGCGCATCTGACATTTATACGAAGTCAAGGGTCTCTGCTAGATAGTATTACTGCCTAGTATGTGAGTGAATAAAACTCCCTTACAGTTTTCTCTTGTCCCAGCAGTTTTTAACATAAGTACATTTAGCATAAAATATGTTCACCATTTTAATTGTAACATTTCACTTAAAAATCCTTGTTTTCTATAACATTTACACAGATTTTTTTTAATGCGATTAATCGCGATTAACTATGTAAAATTCTGAGATTAATCGCGATTAAAAATTTTAATCGTTTGACAGCCCTAATATTAACATATAAATTACACCCCATAAAATGGTGCAACCAACAAACATGGTCTGGTATCCTCTTACTTTTGACCATACATTCATTCATTCATTTATTTTTTTATCCACTTATCCAATTAGGGTCGCGTGGGGTGCTGGAGCCTATCCCAGCTTTTCAATGGACGCAAGGCACACTGTAACACCCTGGACGGGACGCCAGTCCATCGCAGGGCAGACACACATACACACACACCCATTCACTTATAGGGCAATTCAGTGTCTTCAATTAACCTGACTGCATGTTTTTGGACTGTGGGAGGAAACCGGAGCTCCCGGAGGAAACCCACGCAGACACGGGGAGAACATGCAAACTCCGCACAGAACGGATCCGGACCGCCCCGCCTGGGGATCGAACCCAGGACCTTCTTGCTGTGAGGCGACAGTGCTACCCACCGAGCCACCGTGCCGCCCCTCACCTGATTATTATACTATAAATACAACACAAAATGCAGCTTTTAAATGATCGTTCCTTTTATTGAAGATAAGGGATTATTCAATACCTCTATCCATATGAAAAAGTAATTGATAGATCCAGGTAAAGATGAACAGCATTTTTCTTTTAATGAATACAATTCTTATTAAAAGGCATTTTGTATTTACTTGGGCTATTTTTGTATAATATTAAAATTAGTATGATGGTATGAAACATACAAGTGTGACAAATATGCAAAATCAAAGTTAGCAAGGGGGCAAATACTTTCGCCACACTTTATAGTCTATGCAAGCAACAAGTCATGTGTATGACCCCAGGACTTATTTTGCGTTTTGGTTTATACCACTGTATCTGTATTTTTACCCAGCTTGTAGATCCTAAAAACCTTTTTTTTTTCACTTGTGTTCAGCCACCATCGTGTTAAATGAGCTGAACTGGACAGAAGCACTGGAGGATGTGTTCAAGAAGAACAAGGAAGAGGATCCTACGTTACTCTGGCAAGTGTTTGGCAGTGCTACAGGACTCGCCCGCTACTACCCCGGTACGTTTTTGTAATTATCCAGGACAGAATCCTGTTCACACATCGAGTTTATGAAGCCAATTTACACCTACACTTATTAGCAGTCTTATCAGGTGCGCTTACAGTGAACTGAGAATGAACTGAATAATTGAAAACACTTTCATTATCACGGGCATAAATATTGATGATTTTATGCTGAAGTTTCAGCATCATTAACAGAAAGTATATCTTTTATTTTTTGCAATAGTAATATTACTAATGTGTGCGTTTAAGAAAAGGTCTGAATCTATTGTGACAATCTTTTTACAACTGTGCTGGGTGTCACACGTCAATGTTACTGGACAAGTCTTTGTTTTTCAGACTGGCGCACTGGGGAAAATATTTAGCACTAACTACAGCTAAACCAGCACGACTGTCTCTTCATATCACACAAGAGAGAGTTTTTACCTCTAATACAGCTTCACTATCACCACCTTTTTGAAAGTGCATATGTTTCTAACCAAATAGAGCATCTGACATTATCATTTAATTGAACAAAATGTCTATCTAATGTTTATCTGCTCAGTGGAGAGTTGAGTAAAGCCTCCAGAGCCTTAATGATAGAGAAGTAATGAACCACTTAGATCATTTTTATTCATTTCAGGTCCATCATTACTGGCTGTTTTCTTTATAGTTTGTTTACACTGATCAACCATAACATTAAAACCACCTCCCTGTTTCTACACTCACTGCCAATTTTATCAGCTCCACTGTATCACTGTATTTGATTTTAACCGAAGGTACATCAATAGGGTTTTGTATTTTGTAAAATACACCTAATACACAAATTTGCATATTTGTACAACTTTTTTCTTAGTGATATTGATGCATAAGGCTTAATAAGACTAATAGGCAGAGCAAGAAAAAAGAGGAATATAAGACAGGGGGGGGGAAAGGCTTATTAAGGGACTAGACACATTGGCAAATGAGGCTTTCTGTTGTATACTCTCTACTGTGGTGGGAAAAAATAATTGCTTCTTTCTAATTGCCTCCTTTTTAAGTGTCTCTCCATATGTCATACTAATAAAAACTCACAGAATATATTTTAAAACATTTATATTCATTAATAGACCAAAAACAGCATACACATTATCAGACTGAAGTGAGTGAGTGTAATTTATATAGTAAATTTATGTTTTGGCTGGAATCAAGCCTGGATGTTTTAAATTTGTTTAATTGGCTCATGTTGAAGCTTACAAAGTCAAACCAAAATGAACAAAAGTGCTCATCGTTAAATATATATATATATTGGTCCTGTGTTTGGATTTGTGGTGTTGGAATACAAAATGTGATTTGCTTAACAGCACCAATTTAGTGCTGCTGCAACAAAAAAAAACAAAAACAAAAAAAAAGAACTACTGTTTAAATCAGGTATAACACATGCACCAAATCCGGCCCGCCACAGCATTTTATGTTGCCCGCGAGAGCTTAAAAGACGTATGATTGTCTTAAAATACACTGTAAAATCGTATATAAACTGCATCTCCCACAATGTATGCCGATTTTGTGACCCGCAAAGTGACCGCATCCCACCACTAGATGGCAGTGTTTCCACAGCAGCGTTTAACTGAGGCGGTTTTCCAACAAGTGATGTGGAGAAATATTTACAAATCATCCCAAAATGTACAAGAAGAGAAAATTGAAGCAGAAGGAGGAAATTTAGTGAAAGATGGGAAGTGAATACAAGTTTGTGCTTCAAGAAGAACAAACTGTACGTCTCTTGTGTTATGAGGCCGTGTCTGTGGTAAAGGAGTACAATATAAATGTACAGTAGATATACATTATAAATATACAGTATAAATTTAGCATTTTGACACCAAACACAGAATTTAGCCTCCAAGAAAAACAACAAATTGTCCAAGACTTAAAAGGCAGACAGTAATCAGAGCAGGGAACGTTACAATCAGCCTATTTGAGAGCCACCATAATGCAGATGTGGCCCTTGGTGAAAATGAGTTTGACACCCCATAAGATCAACCAATAGGAGGATGAAAGAGAAAGATACACTAAACTCAAATAATAATTCTTTTAAGTAAGCTTATTTAAATTACCAGCTTAAGATTTGCTCAAATTGTATTTTTACAAATGAGCTTTGCTTGACCCATCCTGCAGTGTCATAGTGACTAATAGGTGAGAAAATATCCCTCGAACCTCAAGTTTTCCTTAAATAGTTGGTGTTCCATGTTGTTCTTTACTCAGACATCATAGACTCCAAACTTTTTTCCCTCATCATGTTGTATCTAGACATAAAACTGACACCATTAAGTCGAGAGCTTGTTTTTATTGTTGTGATTGATGTGGCATGACAATGTATTCACAGGTCTGTCATTAAAAAAAAAAACCCTCATTGTATAATCAGAGACTGGCACACTTGGTCTGGCACAGTGTCAAATCTGTCAAGATATTTTTGAATAAAGTCATACAGTGTGACAAGTAATTATCTTACAAGACCACCATGATTGTGCAGTGCAAAAGTGAATTTATCTATGGCTCTATTATTATTATAATATAAATCAAAATAACAGAGGAACTGCAGAGTTTTAGCCTCAGATAAGGTCGTTGTTCATGACTACACAATATTAAACAAGATAAACCTCAGTGTTGACATACAATGTGTTAAAAAGCACATGGATTATCTCCTAACCTTTTGGGACAGTGTATTTTTTATGCATTTTCTCCTCCTTGTCTTCCGCTGCTGAGGGATACCCGATTGCATCCGAGGAGAGCACGTCGCTGTACACGCCTCTTCCGACACGTGCACAGCTCTCCTCTTCTCGCCTCTGCACAGGCGTCTCTTTCACCGCTCAGGGTCCTTACACAGCGTATGAAGATCCCACCCCACACGTAGTCCGGCCCCCACCCTGCAGATACAGTGGGCAATTAGTATCTGCTGCAGGCACTGCTAATTGTGCCCGCCAGATGGCGCCCAGTCGACCGGTGGCAACACCGAGTTAGAACCGTGGAGTGCAGAATCTCGGCATTGGTGTGCCAGCGAAATATCCCGCTGTGCCACCTGGGCACCCCGGACAATGTGTTTTTAATGTGTGGTAAAACGCAAATGCAGCATTTAATATTATGTTCGAAAATCTTACATTGACATTTTTGGCATTTAGCAGACGCCTTTGTCCAAAGCGACTTACAGTACTCTGACAGTACACAGTCTTAGCAATTGAGGGTTAAGGGCCTTGCTCAAGGGCCCAACAGCAGCAACCTGGCAGTGGACCACTGCCCTTCTGCTTACTAGTCAAGTAAGGGCGACGCAGTGGCTAAGTGGGTAGCATTGTCGCCTCACAGCAAGAAGGTCCGTGTCCTTTCTGTGTGGAGTTTGCATGTTCTTCCCGTGTCCATGTGGGTTTCCTGCAGGTGCTCCGGTTTCCTCCCACAGTCCAAAGACTTGCGTGAGGTAAATTGGGGATACAAAATTGTCCATGACTGTGTTTGATATAACCTTGTGAACTGATGAATCTTGTGTAATGAGTAACTACCGTTCCTGTCATGAATGTAACCAAAACCATGACGTTAAAATCCTAATAAACAAACAAACAAACAAACAAACAAACAAACAAACAAACTAGTCCAGGACCACTAGGCTACAACATCCCGACAACAAACCTGCTGGATGTCTAATGGAAAGCAGTTCTGAGATGGCAAGTTGGCTAATATTTCTTCCACAGCCATATGAAATAGTAATAAATCATTTCACCACCTATCAGCTGTGGCTGCTACTAGACACTTAAAGACACAATTACTTTATCGGAAAGCTGATCTGGACGTTCGGATGCTGCTTTTATTAAATGCTGTTAGATTTTACCATTTCTTGTGCGTTTTTACTCAAGTTTCCTTTTCATTTTTCTTAATGATCTGAGCACTCAGTGGAGCAGATAAGCCAGTGTGCCTCTGTACATGCGTGTTTGTGTGTGAGGGTGGCTCATTAGTTACAACAGCCTCATTAAATCTGACATTAGCACTGCTGCACTATGACATTTAAAATACAGTTATGTAGATGCGTTGCAATAATCCCCATACAGTAACAAGCCAAGATTCACTGTATCAGCTTGTTATACATGAACACCTACTGGGTCATAGACTCATCTGTGCTGCCAACCATCACAAAGCCATGACGGCATAGTGACACCAAATCAAAAATCAAATCAAGGTTTATTTGTAACATACATTGTTATACTACATAGTCATACACAGTACAACTGGCAGTGAAATGCTTTAGTGACTGCTCGGCCACAGTAATTACAAAATAAACAAAATATATATTTAATATATATACGTATACAAAATATATATACAAAAAATAGAAATGTTTTTTAAAATGTAAAGTGTAGAAAATTAGAAAATTTTAAATTGAAATTAAGAAAAGAACTTAAATATATAATTAAAAATATATAAAAAAAATTGAAGCAACTTAAAGTAAAATAGAAGTAATTAAAGTGAAACAGTTGTGCAAAAATGAGAAAGTAGTGCAGAAACTGAACATAATACTAAACATATATTGTGCAACATAACGCTATAGTGATGTGATTACTATACACAAATACAAATATACATATACACACATATATATATATATATATATATATACAGTGTATCACAAAAGTGAGTACACCCCTCACATTTCTGCAAATATTTCATTATATCTTTTCATGGGACAACACTATAGAAATAAAACTTGGATATAACTTAGAGTAGTCAGTGTACAACTTGTATAGCAGTGTAGATTTACTGTCTTCTGAAAATAACTCAACACACAGCCATTAATGTCTAAATGGCTGGCAACATAAGTGAGTACACCCCACAGTGAACATGTCCAAATTGTGCCCAAAGTGTCAATATTTTGTGTGACCACCATTATTATCCAGCACTGCCTGAACCCTCCTGGGCATGGAATTCACCAGAGCTGCACAGGTTGCTACTGGAATCCTCTTCCACTCCTCCATGATGACATCACGGAGCTGGTGGATGTTAGACACCTTGAACTCCTTCACCTTCCACTTGAGGATGCGCCACAGGTGCTCAATTGGGTTTAGTCCATCACCTTTACCTTCAGCTTCCTCAGCAAGGCAGTTGTCATCTTGGAGGTTGTGTTTGGGGTCGTTATCCTGTTGGAAAACTGCCATGAGGCCCAGTTTTCGAAGGGAGGGGATCATGCTCTGTTTCAGAATGTCACAGTACATGTTGGAATTCATGTTTCCCTCAATGAACTGCAGCTCCCCAGTGCCAGCAACACTCATGCAGCCCAAGACCATGATGCTACCACCACCATGCTTGACTGTAGGCAAGATACAGTTGTCTTGGTACTTCTCACCAGGGCGCCACCACACATGCTGGACACCATCTGAGCCAAACAAGTTTATCTTGGTCTCGTCAGACCACAGGGCATTCCAGTAATCCATGTTCTTGGACTGCTTGTCTTCAGCAAACTGTTTGCGGGCTTTCTTGTGCGTCAGCTTCCTTCTGGGATGACGACCATGCAGACCGAGTTGATGCAGTGTGCGGCGTATGGTCTGAGCACTGACAGGCTGACCTCCCACGTCTTCAACCTCTGCAGCAATGCTGGCAGCACTCATGTGTCTATTTTTTAAAGCCAACCTCTGGATATGACGCCGAACACGTGGACTCGACTTCTTTGGTCGACCCTGGCGAAGCCTGTTCCGAGTGGAACCTGTCCTGGAAAACCGCTGTATGACCTTGGCCACCATGCTGTAGCTCAGTTTCAGGGTGTTAGCAATCTTCTTATAGCCCAGGCCATCTTTGTGGAGAGCAACAATTCTATTTCTCACATCCTCAGAGAGTTCTTTGCCATGAGGTGCCATGTTGAATATCCAGTGGCCAGTATGAGAGAATTGTACCCAAAACACCAAATTTAACAGCCCTGCTCCCCATTTACACCTGGGACCTTGACACATGACACCAGAAAGGGACAACGACACATTTGGGCACAATTTGGACATGTTCACTGTGGGGTGTACTCACTTATGTTGCCAGCTATTTGGACATTAATGGCTGTGTGTTGAGTTATTTTCAGAAGACAGTAAATCTACACTGCTATACAAGTTGTACACTGACTACTCTAAGTTACATCCAAGTTTCATGTCTATAGTGTTGTCCCATGAAAAGATATAATGAAATATTTGCAGAAATGTGAGGGGTGTACTCACTTTTGTGATACACTGTATATATATATACTGTATATATATATATATATATATATTAGGGCTGTCGAAGTTAACGCGATAATAACGCATTAACGCGACCTCAATTTAACGCGATTAAAAAAATTAGTGCCATTAACGCAAATTCTAGTTCATGTTGACACTTGACTGGTAGAACAAACGTTTTAATGTCGGACTTGCCACCGTTTTTCATTTGCGGTTTGTTAACATAATGTAACCGATCGTGGTAGTGATGCACTTGCATAATAAAGAAATAAATACACGCTATATTCACAAGTTGTCGGGAGCAGAACACTTTATTACACTTAATTAACTTCTTCTTCTGTACCGAATACCGGAAAGCTGAGTCGAGCACGTTAGTTCATGAACTATGGAAGCCCCAAAGGGTCAAAACACACTCACTTCGTGTAGAAACGTCCATCAAACCATCGTCACGATACAACCACAGACAAGTCTGATACAATAACTACGCCTTATCCCACCTAAAGCACCGCTGATCTACAATGTTTGCTGATGGAGAAATTCTAACCTACAATCTGACATTTACTGCCTAGTATGTGAGTGAATAAACTCCCTTACAGTTTTCTCTTGTCCCAGCAGTTTTTAACATAAGTACATTTAGCATAAAATGTGTTCACCATTTTAATTGTAACATTTCACTTAAAAATCCTTGTTTTCTATAACATTTACACAGATTTTTTTTTAATGCGATTAATCGCGATTAACTATATGAAATTCTGAGATTAATCGCGATTAAAAATTTTAATCGTTTGACAGCCCTAATATATATATATATATATATATATATATATATATATATATATATATATATGCTGTATATATATATATATATATATATAGACACTTTATTAAGTAGATCTGTTCTAGATGTGCTTTGCGTGTACATGATCACTGACTGTATTCCATATGATGCTCTGTACACTTTGTTACCACCCTCACAACACCCCTACTGACCAGATATTACTGAAGTGGTGGGCAATGCACAGGAGTGTGTTTTACTAGTATTAGTGTTTCATCACTAGTGCAGTTTTTACTGACTGGGCTATTTATTTGGCCCACATGCCCTGTTAGTCTTTTATGGTTTATCTACCATGTGCTATATTCTTTATTTATTGCACAATCTGGTTTAATTCTCCTCCAGCCTTTCATTCTCCTGCCAGCATTAGTGGTGAATTGTGTAAACATCCCAACATAACTGCTGTATCAAAAACACACTTGTACATGTCGTGTCAGGTTAGTGCCATTACAGTGCTTAGAATGGTTCACCAGCCAATTCATATGTGGTCCTTGGGGTCCTGTGGAAACGTCAGCGTGTACAAAGCAGCAGATGGACTACAGTCAGTAGTAGTATACCCATTAAGTGCACCTATATGGCAGCTTTAGATTAATACATGACCAATAAATAAACAGACATTTACATTTTCTGCATTTAGCAGACGCTTTTATCCAAAGCGACTTACTGTCGCTTACTTACTTTGACAGAACACAGTCTAAGCAATTGAGGGTCTTGCTCAAGGGCCCAACAGTGACAACCTGGCAGTGGTGGGGCTTGAACAAGTGACCTTTTGATTACTAGTCCAGTACTTTAACCACTTGACTACAACTACAAGAAAACTTTATTTAATAAAATGCCTGGTAAGGGTTTTTAGTAAAGCAGTTCAGATTTATAAAGGAACACCATTAATAATGGATAGTTATTATAAAATATAACGTATGGTTTAAATTTAGACTTGTTATAATGTTTTTAGTAATGTTTTGCAAAAGAACATGTTTAACCTTTTTTAAAATGACACATTTAATCTGTGGTTTAAGACTAGACTTCTCAAATTTATCATAAATTTTAACTAGAAACATTTTGAATTTGAGAATATTGCTTTTGTATTTTTTTTTAATTTTATTTATACGTTTGCATCCACTAATTAAAGCTGTAGTCAGTCAGTGAGAGGAACACAAAACCTTTTCCTTTTATTGGTTAGACTTACAACTCCACAGCATGTTTCCCCATTTATAGCCACAGGGTTCCTGAACTAATATTTTATTGACATCTGTTTCTATATTTAAATTATCTTGTCACTTATGGGTGGATTTGCATTTTAAAGCTTACATTTATTAGATTCAGTTCTACTGTATACCACTGTTTTAAAAGCTTAGTCTGAACATAGTGAACATACACCGACCAGGCATAACATTATGAGCACTAACAGGTGAAGTGAATAACACTGATTATCTCTTCATCACGGCACCTGTTAGTGGGGGGGATATATTAGGCAGCAAGTGAACATTTTATCCTCAAAGTTGACGAGGGCGAGTTTGACAAGGGCCAAATTATGATGGCTAGACAACTGGGTCAGAGCATCTCCAAAACTGCAGCTCTTGTTCCTGGTCTGCAGTGGCCAGTATCTATCAAAAGTGGTCCAAGAAAGGAACATTGGGGCAACTTTAGGAAGGTGGTCATAATGTTATGCCTGATTGGTGTAGTAGATCCTGCTTGGATTAATCCAATAATATGTAAAGAAAATATGCTGGGTCTTACATAAGGGAGGTAAATGAAAGGTGATTATCTTGTTGTGGTACATTTTTAAAGGAAAAAGGTAAGAATTTATATATATATATATAGTATATACAGTGTATCACAAAAGTGAGTACACCCCTCACATTTCTGCAGATATTTAAGTATATCTTTTCATGGGACAACACTGACAAAATGACACTTTGACACAATGAAAAGTAGTCTGTGTGCAGCTTATATAACAGTGTAAATTTATTCTTCCCTCAAAATAACTCAATATACAGCCATTAATGTCTAAACCACCGGCAACAAAAGTGAGTACACCCCTAAGAGACTACACCCCTAAATGTCCAAATTGAGCACTGCTTGTCATTTTCCCTCCAAAATGTCATGTGACTTGTTAGTGTTACTAGGTCTCAGGTGTGCATAGGGAGCAGGTGTGTTCAATTTAGTAGTACAGCTCTCACACTCTCTCATACTGGTCACTGAAAGTTCCAACATGGCACCTCATGGCAAAGAACTCTCTGAGGATCCTAAAAGACGAACTGTTGCGCTACATGAAGATGGCCAAGGCTACAAGAAGATTGCCAACACCCTGAAACTGAGCTGCAGCACAGTGGCCAAGATCATCCAGCGTTTTTAAAGAGCAGGGTCCACTCAGAACAGACCTCGCGTTGGTCGTCCAAAGAAGCTGAGTGCACGTGCTCAGCGTCACATCCAACTGCTGTCTTTAAAAGATAGGCGCAGGAGTGCTGTCAGCATTGCTGCAGAGATTGAAAAGGTGGGGGGTCAGCCTGTCAGTGCTCAGACCATACGCCGCACACTACATCAAATTGGTCTGCATGGCTGTCACCCCAGAAGGAAGCCTCTTCTGAAATCTCTACACAAGAAAGCCCGCAAACAGTTTGCTGAAGACATGTCAACAAAGGACATGGATTACTGGAACCATGTCCTATGGTCTGATGAGACCAAGATTAATTTGTTTGGTTCAGATGGTCTCAAGCATGTGTGGCGGCAATCAGGTGAGGAGTACAAAGATAAGTGTGTCATGCCTACAGTCAAGCATGGTGGTGGGAATGCCATGGTCTGGGGCTGCATGAGTGCAGCAGGTGTTGGGGAGTTACATTTCATTGAGGGACACATGAACTCCAATATGTACTGTGAAATACTGAAGCAGAGCATGATCCCCTCCCTCCAGAAACTGGGTCGCAGGGCAGTGTTCCAGCATGATAATGACCCCAAACACACCTCTAAGACGACCACTGCTTTATTGAAGAGGCTGAGGGTAAAGGTGATGGACTGGCCAAGCATGTCTCCAGACCTAAACCCAATAGAACATCTTTGGGGCATCCTCAAGCGGAAGGTGGAGGAGCGCAAAGTCTCGAATATCCGCCAGCTCCGTGATGTCGTCATGGAGGAGTGGAAAAGCATTCCAGTGGCAACCTGTGAAGCTCTGGTAAACTCCATGCCCAGGAGAGTTAAGGCAGTTCTGGGAAATAATGATGGCCACACAAAATATTGACACTTCAGGAACTTTCACTAAGGGGTGTACTCACTTTTGTTGCCGGTGGTTTAGACATTAATGGCTGTATATTGAGTTATTTTGAGGGAAGAATAAATTTACACTGTTATATAAGCTGCACACAGACTACTTTTCATTGTGTCAAAGTGTCATTTTGTCAGTGTTGTCCCATGAAAAGATATACTTAAATATCTGCAGAAATGTGAGGGGTGTACTCACTTTTGTGATACACTGTATATATATATATATATGTGTGTGTATATATGTATGTGTGTTTTTCTGTTTTGCACAGCTTCTCCATGGAAGGATGCCAGAAAAACACCAAGTAAAATAGATCTGTACGATGTCCGTCGCAGACCTTGGTATGTTTTTGGACTTTAACTTTTGCATGAGTAACTTTCAGACATTTGTTTAAAAGTGCTGAATTGTTTAGAAGTGCTGACCAGTCCCGAGTGTGTCCTACCTTTGGCTTGGTAAATTGTATCCATTGTGACCCTGAGTAGGATGAAGTGGTAGTAAAACAGACAATAAATAAATGAATGGTTATGATAAATTGGCTCCCGTCCATCCATCTATCCATCCATCTATCCATCCACTAATCCACCCAACCACCCATCTATCTATCTATCTATCTATCTATCTATCTATCAATCTATCTATCTATCTATCTATCTATCTATCTATCTATCTATCTATCTATCTATCTATCTATCTATCTATCTATCTATCATTATTTTTTGTTTTAAACAGGTATGTTCAGGGTGCTGCCTCTCCTAAGGACATGCTCATTCTGGTGGATGCGTGAGTGGATTTTATATTAGTACATTTTCAAATATCAAACCAGGCTTGATCTGGGATGTGCTGCCTCTATCAGAGTTCCCAGGGTGGTAAAAGTGGGCTCAGGTGTGGAGTTGTGTGTACAGCTGGTGTATCATGTCTGTGTCACTGCTTTTCAGAAGCGGGAGCGTGTCTGGATTGACTCTGAAACTCATCCGAACGTCCGTCAGTGAAATGCTGGAGACTCTCTCTGATGATGACTACGTCAATGTGGTGTATGTAAGTACAATACTGCATTTACGCTGGGCTTGGATGGGGTTCAAAATAAAAAGGTAGTGGTGGTAAACAAAGTGTTCAGTCTCTTTTGTTTTACTTATATAATATCAACACCTAATTCCAAAAAAGCTGGGACAGTGGGCTAAAATTGTGTAGGAATACAATGTCCGTTAAGCCCATAGTCAGCTGTCCACCTAGTCTTGGTCATATGGTGTATGTTAAAGTGCATTACACACTACTTTATCACTGAACTTCTGCATGACATATCACTTGTGAAATGGTGTTATTTAGTTTGTGTGTGTATGGATTTGTGTGGAACACTGAGATAGAAACAAACAGTGGTTTGGAAGTGAAGTAATGAAATATAGATCTGGCTTTAGCTTGCCTCTTGAAAACAGACTCTTAATGAAAAGGAAGCTTTAGCTTGTGTATGTGTAGAACCGGGGGTGGGCAGCTAAAGCGAGCGCCGGGAGATCTGACAGAGATCGAGATGAGGAAATGACCATCTATCATTTTGCTGATGGAGACCCTGCAGCCAGTGTCAGAAGAGGAATCAAGCCCCGATTAATCCTGCTCGACTTCGTTCTCTCTCTTACACTTTATTTCAAGACATTCTCCCATCACACTTCCTCCCTGATTGGTTTCCTGACACAGTTGATAAGGTTATTTAGAATCTGACTAGTGGGTGGTTTTTTTTTTTTAGACATTTGTAGTTTCAACTGCCATAGGTAAATTTTACTTTTTTAAGTTTACCCCTCGTTTTTCCTCTCCCTGTGTGACGAGCATTTCTTCCTACACTACTGCATCAGTGCACTGACGGAGATAAGCTGTCTGAGACCTGTCAGCTAGCTGTGCTTTAGGAAGTTTTCTGTGCGTATGCGCCCGTTCCTGTGTGCCCATGCGAGTCTAAATTAGACTGATCAAGCTGGCTGGATGTGTTTCTCAATGAGGAATAGGAGAGATAGACGGCGGCAGCCTGGTTGGTTATAAAACCTTATTTTAGTGAATATTTTAGTTAAAATAAATGTTCTGTATTAGCATTTGTGTAGGTGGCATTGGCCACTGGGCTTTGTTTACAGATGTACAACTATTGTGGAGGTTGTAGCACTCTGGTAAAGGATGTAACACCACTGTGTTCTATCACCTTTCCAATTAAAGAGACTTTTTAAAGACCAGAGATCGGTATTTGTGTAGCGAAAGCATGACAATGGTTTGGTTTTATTCATTCTTGCTTGATATAAGTCTTTAGCTGCTTAACAGTCTCCATGCAGGCAAGCCAGTCAAGTACACACATTCTGTGTCTCTGAAGCCATGCCATTGAAGTGTGTATAGAATGAGGCCTGGCAACGTCTTGCTGAAATAACCATGGATGTGCAAGTTTAAAATCCTCTAAAAATTGTCATTACAATTGTATATAAGAAATAGGACTAGGGCATTAGCAAATTTTAGACATGCAAATGCTTCTTTTAATCAGAATTGTTTTGCTTGGGGTGCAATAATGAATATACTGATGTAGTTTATTGATTATTCATTGTGTAACTGTTGTTCCAGCTGCTTTAAGGTCAGTCATTTGTAGGTTGTAGTTCTTTTTATGCAAGTTCTGGTCTCATCATTAGTTTAAAAGGACATTGAGAAATCTTTAGGTGCAACTGTCCAGAGATAATTTGCCTGTGGACTATCACACTATTTGTAGCATTTATTTATTTTTAATAATGTGTTGCTCAAAAATTTACTTTTGCAGGTTTAATATGCATTAAAAATAATGCAGTACTTTTTTTCTGAACTGTATACAGCTGTGGTAAATGGTGCAGGGCTTCTGTGACAGGAGCATCATGAGGGTTTCTAATAGCCTTTGGTGAAGGATGTTGGGCTATGCTGATGAATGTAGGGCCCTAATAAAAGATACAGGGGTCCGGTATATGCTCTGGTTAAAGATATAGAACTCTAGGGAAGGCCAGGAGCATCTGATGTAATATGCAGGACTCAAGCTGTGAAATAAGGTGCAGGACATTAGATTGCAGGAGGTTTCATCACTCAAGAGGATCAGTGCTCAGGCGCAGGAGAAACCTGTCAGTCTGCAAACCCCAGTGGCTTTAATGCCGTTATCTATTACCCATCCATCACAGCAAGCATGAAATTGATCAGAACCACTCATGATCAATAGAGAGAGGACAGAAGGAGCAGGAGGAAATTGAGAGGTAGCAAGATGTTCAATGAGGGGGTTTTCTTTCTGGATTTATAATCTAGTATGTCACAAATTAAGGACTGCATTTACTATAAAAAAAAAATCATTTCACAAATAAAACTAAAATTTTTGTTGTTCTTGCTAGCTATGCTATGTATAGTTATACACATAATAATAATAATAATAATAATAATAATAATAATAATAATGATTGATAATAATAATAATATTAATAATAACAATAATGATAATAATAATAATAATAATAATAGTAATAATAGTAATAATGATGATTGATAATAATGATAATGATAATGATAATAGTAATAATAATGATAATAGTAATAATAATGATAATAATAATAATAATAATAATAATAATAGTAATAATAATAATAATAATAATAATAATAATAATAATGGTAATAATAATAATAATAATAACAATAATAATAATAATAATAATAATAATAATAATAACAATAATAATAATAATAATAATAATAATAATAATAATAGTAGTAGTAATTCTTGACCAAGTCTTGTTCCATTCTTGACCAGGTCTCTCTTAAAAAAGAGATTCTAAATCTCAATGAGATCTTCCTGGTTAAATAAAGGTTAATAAAATAATAAATAAAATAATAATGATAATTTTTTTTTAATTGTCAGAAGGGACTGCTGATCAGGATTAATGGGAACTTAACTGTTGCCCAATACAAAGACTTCATATCATCATAATCATATCTTCATTAATTATATTATTATTTATTGATTATTGGGATCATACGAATACTTGTTTAAACACTATTATAAGTCTGATGTGCCTGTGTTGTGATTAGGATCTTAATATCAGACTGAATGTCTGATTCCACTCTGATCCTTTCATGATTGTACCGGTGCTGAATGTCTGGATTTCATAAAATAGTTTTGTACTATTACAGATTTTTTTTATACTACTGCATCCTGCCTGGTGAGGTAAATTTGTCAGAAGTTTAGAACTGGTGCATGTTTATGTGTGACATTTACTAGAGAAATAAGTTGTGTGATTTAATATCAATTAGAAAAGAGCCTCATATTTCTCTGTTCATTAAGTCTTCTTCATTTCAGTAATTGTCACACATCAAGGCAAATATTTAATCAGCTTTATTGAACCTCTTTCACATTACCTGCTGGTGAGGATCAATTATAATTGAGCTGTTTGAGTTTTATGAGCCAGGTCCCCCGGAAACAATAGAGAAACCATGACATTTTAAAATTCAGTCGAAAATCACAGAGCTAAAATAAACAATAGATTATTATTGTGTTTTCAGACTTAATGTTTGATTTTCTTTGTTTTTAATGAGAAGTCATTGTTTTTCTTTAGAACAAGCTCTCACTTTATCTGTCTGAGGATACCCTGCACTAAGCAAGATCTTGTCTTCTGATTTTTTATTTAGTTATACGTCCCATCTGTAGTATTTTTAGTTCAGGATTTTAACACATATGTGATTAATGCTTAGTAATAAATTACTTACTTAATTATTAGACCCACTTTGCTTTTTTTCATCACCATTGAGTCATTTTCCATTTACTGATAAAATTCCTGGCCAAGACTGGTCAACAAGGGCTACAGTCTAGCACTCGCCTCCTCCGACAAGTGCAGTCGCCGGCTGCTTCTTCACACCAACCATCAGATATTCCATATTGCATATGTAAAGTCACTTTACTCCCTGTGTACCTCTTTTACTCATGCTGGGGTGTTATAACCAGTCAACAGGAGTTACTGTACCAGTGGCAAAAAAGGAGGAACCTCATCCAGCGCCCCCTCTGATATAGCCAATTGTGTTTGTTAAGCGCCTAGCTAGGCAGGTAGCAGCGCCACAACTATGTAACTCCACTAATGATTCAAAATGGTAAAACTTGAATATTTTGCAAACTTTTAATTCATATTTTGCCTATCTTAACTTTTTTGAGTTTGTGACTGGCATCAAGTTCTTAAATTGTTTACATTTGCACCGTTCAGGCATAACATTATGACCACCTTCCTAATATTGTGTTGGTCCCCCTTTTTGCTGCCAAAACAGCCCTGCAACTGTGATTGCCCTGTGTATTCTGACACCTTTCTATCAGAACCAGTATTAACTTCTTCAGCAATTTGAGCTACAGTAGCTCGTCTGTTGGATCAGACCACACGTGCATCAATGAGCCTTGGCCGCCCATGACCCTGTCGCCGGTTTACCACTGTTCCTTCCTTGGACCACTTTTGATAGATACTGACCACTGCAGACTGGGAACACCCCACAAGAGCTGCAGTTTTGGAGATGCTCTGACCCAGTCATCTAGCCATCACAGTTTGGCCCTTGTCAAACTCATTCAAATCCTCATGCTCGCCCATTTTTCCTGCTTCTAACATCAACTTTGAGGATAAATTGTCCACTTGCTGCCTGATATATCCCACCCACTAACAGGTGCAATAATCAGTGTTATTCACTCCACCTGTCAGTGGTCATAATGTTATGCCTGGTCGGTGTACAAAAACAATCAAGCTGTTCAGTTAACACATTAAGTAAGTAACATAAGTAAGTACATAACTGTCCCATTTCAGCCAATGTTTATGTCAGTATGTGGCCTCATTAACCAGCCGACTTTAGAAAACGTATGGCTGTTTGTAGCACATGAACACGTATAATTCCAAACTAAAAAAGCACAGTGCCATGTTCTTCCAGCCTGATAGAATGGTTACCACCCCCAGCTGAGGGTAATGAGTCATTTAGGGACTTGTCTGGGAGTGAAACCCGATGTTATTTAAATATTCTGTCAGTGCTGGGATGCTTCATTTCCTGTGACTCATCACGTGTCCAAACCAAGACTTGAAGCATTAATTACAGGCTAAAATCAAGCCCAGAGAAGCTTTTTTAGTGTACTGGTAATGGAAAAGTAATGAGAGTACAAAGTTACTGCACATCATTAAACATTAACGTGAGAGCGTTTGCTGCTGTTTGTCCATGAGAGTTCGCTCAGAGAGCTTAATCACAATCCCAGTCGGCCTTCTAGAAATTGATGCTCCGTCATTTGATGTCCTCGAGTTTTTATTAACTCATATTCTTTGTCTCGCACCCCCCCCCCCCCCCCCCCCCTCCCTCTCTTTATCTCTCAGTAATAGGATCTTAGTGATCAACCACATAATCACAGAAAGGTATCAGAACAGGGAAGATAAGCTTTAATCTAAATCCATCTAATGTAAATCACCAAACTTTTACTAAAATTTTATTAAAATACATAAATAAAAATATATCCAGACTCTGACCCTTTAAAAATGTTAAATTGCTAAATAAGATTTTTTAGTACATGGCCAAAAGTATGCTTTGCAACCCAGGTACAGAAAGTACAGTGTTACTATAATTGCCCTCATTCTTCTAGATTTTAAAACAGGGTCTCATTCAGCAAAAACCAACATTAGTTAGGCGCTTTTTTATTTCATTTTTGGAGCACTGTCGCCTTACAGCAAGAAGGACATGGGTTTGATTCCCAGGTGGAGCGGTCTTGGTCCCTTTTCTGTGTGGAGTTTGCATGTTCTCCCCGTGTCTGCGTGTGTTTCCTCCAGGAGCTCCGGTTTCCTCCCACAGTCCACAGACGTGCAAGTGAGGTGAATTGGGGATGTGGAGTTGTCCAATCCTAATAAACAAATAAATATTTCATTTTTATTATTAATTAATGTATTTATTTATTTGTTTTTTTTAAATACATTTGAGGTTTGCAAGAATACATCAATAAATTAAGTCATTGAATCGAATTTCTGCTCTGCTTAAGCTTTGTAGATCAGCTGTTACACTGGTATTGTGAAGTGGAAACATTTAAGAGCAACAACTGCTCAGCTACAAAGCACTGTGCAACACAAGCTCATTAAACAGAGCTGCAAAGCTTAGGTACTGTTCAATTAGCATAGGTCTAACTATAGGTCTAAATATAGATCTAACCACAAGCATAGCTGATATTGGTATATACATACATATCATTTGTGTATATATTATATATGAGTGCACACACGTTATAGTACAGAAGCTGACAGACATTGGTTGAAATCTTGTGGGATTGGGTGGACAGACCTCCTCTCTGGAATATTCATCGTGTTCCTCCAAGCTTTATTTGCTTTGGGTATTGAGGCTTGTAGCATTTTCCTGGCATTTACCAAACGTAGAATCATCCATCAAACAGCCAGATGGTAAAGTGCTTTTTTTGCTCCAGATTTTATTGGCAGCATCTTTTTTTCGGTGTACACCAAATTAGCTAAATCTTACCGTGGCTGTTTGGCTGTAGTATCTTTAACCATGCTGATTGAACTGTACCTAAGCTTTGCAGTTCTATTTAATGAGCTTGTGTTGCACAGTGCTTTGTAGCTGAGCAGTTGTTGCTTTTAGATGTTTCCACTTCACAATACCAGTGATCTACGAAGCTTAAGTGGAGCAGAAATTTTATTTGATGACCTTTTGAGGAGGTGACATTTGTCATAGACTGACACTGGCAGCTAAAGTCATGTGTGGTTGGGTGTGTATTCATGCACCTTATACTCACTCACTCACTATCTTAACTGCTTTTCCAATCAGGGTCGTGTGTGAGTGTGTGTGTGTGTGTGTGGGGGGGGGTTGCTGGAGCCTATCCCAGCTTTTTAATGGGCGCAAGGCACACAGTAACACCCTGGATGGGGTGCCAGTCCATCACAGGGCAGACACACACACACACATACACACACCCATTCACCTATAGGGCAATTCAGTGTCTTCAATTAACCTGACTGCATGTTTTTGGACTGTGGGAGGAAACCGGAGCTCCCGGAGGAAACCCACGCAGACACGGGGAGAACATGCAAACTCCGCACAGAAAGGACCCGGACCGCCCCGTCTGGGGATGGAACCCAGGACTTTCTTGCTGTGAGCCGACAGTGCTACCCACTAAGCCACCAATGCACCTTATAATTAAGAAAAAACAATAATACTAGTAGTAACTCTCTAAATAAACTTAGTAGTAGTATTAGTAGTATTCTGTTGGCTGTTTTAGCAGTTTTTTATTGGTAGCGTGGATTTTGATGAAGTATTTTGGACATATGTAATGTTAGATGTAATGCGTGTGATTGTTTCCACAGTTTAACACCAGAGTGAACAACACAGCGTGTTTCGACCATCTTGTCCAGGCCAACGTCCGCAATAAAAAAATCCTGAAAGATGCCGTGCAGAACATCACAGCCAAGGGCATTACAAACTACACAAAGGGCTTTGAATTTGCCTTCAAACAGCTCTCAGATGTGAGTGTGTATTTGATCTTTGTATTTTTACTTGTTATTCTACAGGCCTTTATCTACTTTCCATTTTAATACCCCATATAAATTCAGAAACACGTTTATGATAAGCATAGACTTGATGTATTCAATGCATTACTGTATATCATCCATTCACATTTGTCTACCATGAATACTCTGATAAACCACTGGAAGATGATATTGGCGGGTTATCATGTACCGCCCTCTGCTGGTCATGCCTGGTAACTGCAATCTATTCCAATGTGTTTCAGCATTACGTGACCAGAGCAAACTGCAACAAAATAATCATGCTGTTCACTGATGGAGGAGAGGAACGAGCACAGGAGATCTTTGCCAGATTCAACCCTGACAAGAAGGTGTTTAAACAAACACTTTTGAATTCACTAGCGATGCACTGAATACACACTTAGGGCTTGATGTACAAATGCTTCTGTCATTTTAATCAAGACACTTGTAGGAAAAAAAAATGAAGAGCACATTTAGGGATGATAAGCTGTCTGATATAGGTACATAGCTTTATTCTAATAACACTAGTCTGTAGTGGTGTGTTGGTGCAATCAGAGCCTGGCAACCATTACAAACAACATGTGGGCATTTTTTTTTTTTAATGCATTTTATCCCTTTTTATCCCGATTTTTAGTGTGTCCAAATTTCTTACCCAATTGCGTTATGCTTCGTCTCCATTGAAGCTGACCCCCGCCCCAATTGAGTAGAGCGAGACTGACACACGCCCCCTCCGACATGTGTGCAGTACCCGACTGTATCTTTTCACCTGCACGAGGCGAGTTCATATGTGGATCAGCTTTGTGCACGGAGAGCCACACCCTGATCAACGCATTATCCCTCGTCTCTGTGCAGATGGCATCAATCAGCCAGCAGAGGTCGTAATTCGCTCAGTTATGAGAAGTGCCTATTTGGTGTATCCTACCCAATGAACAACAAGCCAATCGTAGTTCAGCTCTGGTGTGCTAGCGTGTTTTATTGCTGCAGCAATGTGGGCATTTTTAAATAGGGCAGATTCAAAAGCAAATTGGATGGAAGTGGCTGTTTAGCATTTAGTGTCAGCTTAAACCCAGGTTTTAATTATATTCAATTAATGTTTAAAATCAAATGTCTACAACTGTATTTAGAAATGTATATGACTACATTTAACAGCCAACAGTAGTTCCATGAGTTCGAATAAAATTATAAATTTGGATCTAAGACAGGACATGTTAAAATAGTTCATACAGTTTTATTGGATGCGGTGGTTAAAACACCAGAGCTGACATCTTAAACTTTTACATTTGTATCACAATGCTGCTACCAGCAGGCCAGACACCTAAATGGACAATGGTTGTCTTGTCTAAGGATGGGAGTGGCAGAGGGGATTTCTCATGTCTGCTGGCTGATCGATCATGCGTGACTCTCTATGCGCCATACAGATCTCCATATGAACCCAACTAGTGTGAAAAGAAGCGATTGGCTATTGCACACGTGTTGGGGGGGGTTTTAGTTACGACTCTCATTGGTCAGAACTGAAGGTCAGCAGCAGTGCATTAGATGTGATTGGGTAATTAAGTATGACTAGATTGGGAGAACAATAGGGAACAATTCATAAAATAAAAAAATAAATAAAAATGAACATGCAGTTCCTCTGCTTTACTGGCAGATGTCAGCAGATCAGTAAAGTATTACTGAAATTGCACGTCATACAAATAATGTTGCTTAATTCTTAAGCATTGTCGTTTTTATGGTAGTAACCTATAAATGTGTAATGTGTTCTTTTCTTGTTTATATTAAAGCTTTGTAAGCAGTAATCAGATCTTTCATCTTAGGTCCGCGTGTTCACCTTCTCTGTGGGTCAACACAACTATGATACTGGACCTATACAGTGGATGGCCTGTGCTAATAAAGGTGAAATTTAGATTATATTTTAAAATGTATTTATGTGGGTTTTGTCAAAACAGTCACTCAAAAATGATCAAATAATTACTTATTATAATGAGTGATATCATTCTTGTCCCTGGAGCCGGGATGTCCAATATTTATCTATCTATCTATCTATCTATCTATCTATCTATCTATCTATCTATCTATCTATCATTAGGATTTTAACTCATTACACAAGAGTCATTAGTTCAATTAGTTCAAGTTTAATATCAAACACAGTCATGGGCAACTTCACTACATTGTTGTTCTATTTTGTGATTATGATTGACTGTAGCTGGTGACTGTACACAAGAAAGTACACTATATGGCCAAAAGTATGTTGACACCAAAACATGCCTTATTGGGCATCCCTGGGTGTCACAGTGGCTCGGTGGGTAGCACTGTCACCTCACAGCAAGAAGGTTCGATCCTGGGTTTGATTTCCAGATAAAGCAGTCTGGGTCTTATTTGTTTTGAGTTTGCATGTTCTCCCCGTGTCGATGTGGGTTTCCTCCGGGAGCTCCGGTTTCCTCCCATAGTCCAAAGACTTAAAGTCAGGTTTGACATTAAAACTTGAACTGATGAATCTTGTGTATTGAGTATCTACCTATCCAGTCATGAATGTAACCAAAGTGTGTAAAACATTAAATACAATAAACCCCAAATAAATAAATAATAAATAGAATCAAGTTAATAAAGGTTAAGAGAATTAACAAATCACATGTTCTTTTTTTTTTTTTTACATTTTACAAAATGCCCAATCTTTTTGTACTGAGCTCTTTCTGAAATGTGCTGGGATGAGCTGGGTATTTTATTACATTGATTTTGCCGCAGTAAAATGAGATATGATAAAGATGAGCAATTCAAAATCTCTAGTGGTAATACACCGGTAATAAAGCATAAATCATAGTTGTAGACACATTTTCCTTTTTTAGCATTTAGCAAACGCTTTTATCCAAAGCGTCTTATGATAGTATGACAAGATACAGTCTGCGCAATTGAGGGTTAAGGGCCTTGCTCGAGGGCCCAACAGCAGCAACCTGGCATTGGTGAGGCTTGAACCAGCAATCTTCTGGTTACTAGTCCAGTACCTTGCTAGGCTACAACTGCCCTACAGACACTATCATCAAGTTTAACATCAGCTAAATGGGGGTTATATGTGTACATGAATACTATTTTAAAGTGGTAGCAGTTGTAGCTCAGTGGTTAAGGTACTGGACTAGTAATCAGAACGTTGCCAGTTAACTGCCAAGTTGCCACTGTTGGGCCTTTGAGCAAGGCCCATAACCCTCAATGGCTCAAATCAAATTCAGTCACAACTGTAAGTTGCTTTGGTTAAAAACATCTGCTAAATTCCATACATAAATGTATGTAAAGGTATTCAGAGTTTGCTGAAGAAGAACCCCACTCCAGTGGCATGCACAACACCCTGACCATAACCTTATAGAACACTTTTGGAATGACCTGAAGTGTTGATTGCAGGCCAACCCTTCTCATGCAGAATCAGTACCTGGTCTCACAAAAGCTCTTTTGATCTAATGGAAAAGCCAGAAGAGTGAATGCTTGGATTCCTTCAAAGATAGCAGCCTATTGATATTAATGCCCAACAAGCTTACAGTCAGGCGTCCGCATACTTTCTGCCATGTAAGGTATTTGGTAAATATATAAACTGTTAGTAGGTGGAAGTAAAATGGAATACAAAGATTCACATTTAGTTTATCGCTGACTGCTCTACTGTTCCCGTACTGGCAGAGCACATGAAACATGTCATCTGTTTTTTACTACTGCTTGTATATTTCCCACAATACTTGTTTTTAAACACTTTGGTCTGTATTTATGTCTGATTTCACACTGTCTGATGTTTTGCAGGTTACTTCTATGAAATCCCCTCTATTGGAGCCATCCGTATAAACACACAGGTCTTGAACAAGTCTCAGAGCTCTTGATACCGTATTTGATGTATCTGTTGACATATTCAAATAAGAAATCATCTTTATGCATTGGACTGAGCTGTCGGTGTGTGATGTTTCTTATTTACACATGTAGGAGTATCTGGACGTTCTGGGCAGACCCATGGTCCTGGCTGATGCTAAACAAGTCCAGTGGACCAACGTCTACCTGGACGCTCTGGTATTACATGATTCATTGTTACTCCTTTATATACAACATCTTTCCAGTTTTTGTTAGTTCTTTATGTAGATTTTATGTTAAAATTATAGCACAATTTGGCAGCACCTGTTTTCTGTCCTTTTTCAGGAGCTGGGCCTGGTCATCACGGGTACCTTGCCGGTCTTCAACAAGACTAAATCAAAAGAGGATGGCTCTCGCAACCAGGTCTCAATGAACTCTCTCACTTTCTTAACCGCTTATCCAATTAGGGTCGCAGGGGGTGCTGGAGCCTATTCCAGCTTTTCAATGGGCGCAAGCACTGATGTTACTCTAATCTGACCACATTTTTCAGTAACAAGTAATCTAACGCGTTACTATTTCCAATCCAGTAATCAGATTAAAGTTACTTGTCCAAGTTACTGTGCGTTACTATTTTTGCAACTCGGGGAGTGACGTCTGGCCTATGCGACAATTAAGTCACGAGCTGCGTCCGAAATCGCATACTTAGAGTATGCACTAGATTGGAGGAAGTATGCACTACTCGGCCGGTAAAAAAGTACATACTTTCAGTACAGAAGTGTGCAGTATGCAAACAACACCGCTACGTACTACACGTGGGGACGTGATGACGTAATATCACCATAGTTACAGACTCATTACAAACCCCACTCGCCAAAATTTTGGATATTTATCGTCTTTTTGTTATTTATTTGTCTTTAAATATTTTATTTTATTTATCTTACTTACACTTGTGAACAGAGGACTCCGTTTTCCGCTTATCTTATTCCGCTTCAATCGCCTACGCAGCTCCAGTTGCATTACGGCAGCTGCTGAATGTAACTAATAAAGTAACTTGTAATCTAACTAAGTTACTTTTAAAATCAAGTAATCAATAAAGTAACTAAGTTACTTTTTAAAGGTAACTATGCCATCGCTGGGCGCAAGGCACACAGTAACACCCTGGACGGGGCACCAGTCCATCGCAGGGCAGACACACATACATACACACACACGTACACACCCATTCACCTATAGGGCAATTCAGTGTTTCCAATTAACCTGACTGCATGTTTTTGAACTGTGGGAGGAAACCGGAGCACCTGGAGGAAACCCACGCGGACACGGGGAGAACATGCAAACTCCGCACAGAAAGGACCCGGACCGCCCCGCCTGGGGATCGAACCCAGGACCTTCTTGCTGTGAGGCAACAGCGCTACCGTGCTGCCCCAGGTTTCAATGAACTAAATATACTAAACTTTAAATGTCCTGATGCCAAAACATTTGATCCAACAGCCTCTTCACTGGAAATGTGGGATGTTTTGGTACTTTAAGTTGTTAAATTGTAAAATAGTGATGCAAAAGCTGTTATCTCCCAGTCGTTGTAACCCTGCGAACAGTAGCCTTTCGGGAACTTGAGCCGAGGAGCAGGGAGGTATTCCTGGATGTGGGAAGTAAATATTATGGGATGTTCTGTCTTAATGAACAGTTACAGGTCAAAGCAGGGTGTTCTGTTTGAGTAAACTGCTCAGGCAGAGAGACACCGCACACTGTTCTTTCTCTTTCTCAGTATTATAAAGGGGTTGTTTGTGTCATAGTAAACACGCTGGTTAAGAAATATGTTTCTAGTTTTATAGTGCATACAAGTGGCTTTGTTTTTTTTTAATAGTTGATGAGATGTTTGTAAAATAATGATCTGTTATACATTCAGAATATTATTGTAGGTGAAACTTTAACACACTTTATTAGCTGGTTGTGCAAACTTCAGGAGCAACTACTGCAACTAACTGATTGTTAAAAGTGGAGATTAGTCTTACATCACTGTAGAAAACCTTTGGCCTAGTCTTCTTTGCAGAATTGCATAAAATTAGCCACATTAGTGGGCAATTAAGAACTTACACTGATCAGCCATAACATTAAAACCACCTCCTTGGTTCTAAACTCATTGTCCATTTTATTAGCTCCACTTACCATATAGAAGCACTTTGTAGTTCTACAATTACTGACTGTAGTTCTCTGCATGCTTTGTTAGCCCCTTTCATGCTGTTCTTCAATGGTCAGGACCCCCACAGGACCACCACAGAGCAGGTATTATGTAGGTGGTGGATCATTCTCAGCACTGCAGTGACACTGACATGGTGGTGGTGTGTTAGTGTGTGTTGTGCTGGTATGAGTGGATCAGACACAGCAGCGCTGATGGAGTTTTTAAACACCTCACTGTCACTGCTGGACTGAGAATAGTCCACCAACCAAAAACATCCAGCCAACAGCGCCCCATAGGCAGCGTCCTGTGACCACTGATGAAGGTCTAGAAGATGACCAACTCAAACAGCAGCAATAGATGAGCGATCGGCTCTGATTTTACATCTACAAGGTGGACCAACTAGGTAGGAGTGTCTAATAGAGTGGACAGTGAGTGTCTGATCCACTCATTTACATTTACATTTTCAGCATTTAGCAGACGCTTTTATCCAAAGCGACTTACACAATGAGCGGAACACGATGAGCAATTGAGGGTTAAGGGCCTTGCTCAGGGACCCAACAGTGGCAACTTGGTGGTGGCGGGGCTTGAACCGGCAACCTTCTGCTTACTAGTCCAGTACCTTAACCACCAAGCTATCACTGGCCTCATACCACTCATACCAGCACAACACACACTAACACACCACCACCATGTCAGTGTCACTGCAGTGCTTAGAGTGATCCACCACCCAAATAATATCTGCTCTGTGGTGGTCCTATTGGGGTCCTGACCATTGAAGAATAGGGTGAAAGCAGGCTAAAAAAATATGCAGAGAAACTACAGATGATGGACTACAGTCAGTAATTGTAGAACTACAAAGTGTTTCTATATGGTAAGTGGAGCTGATAAAATGGACAGTGAGTGTAGAAACCAGGAGGTGGTTTTAATGTTATGGCTGATTGGTGTCCTTCTTATTTAACAGTTAAGGTCCTACCAGAATATTGTTATGAAGTCATAGCTTTGACCAGACTGCTCCAAAACCTTCTTTTGAGTCAGTAAAAGGTGAACTTAAATTGCCTTGTTGCATAATACAATTTTGTTTGAACTTAAGGTCACAGACGATGACCGTCATTCTCCTTCAGATTGTCCTGATAGAGAGTAGAAATAATGGTTTAGTCAATGATGCCAAGATTCCAGGTTCTGAAGCAGCAAAGCATCCCCACACTATTAAACCTACACCTTTATTATGTATGATGTTCTCATTGTGCAACGCTGCATTTGCTTTACAACTGTAGATTTAACTGGAACCAAATCATCACTCCAGAGAACAAATCCTCTTTTTTGAGGCTCAGCAGGTTTTTATTTTTTTTTGGCAAATGAAAGGTGAGCCCCATTGTTACCTTTGCTGATTGTTGTTTTTTTTTCAGTATTTCTCTTGCGTAGGTGCTGTTTTGCCTCGACTTTTGTAATAGTAGAATTATAAATACAGACTCTATCTGAGCAGATTACTGTCTGCAGTTTCTCAGATGTTGTTTTGGTTGGTTTGTGATTTCCTGTGTAAGTCTTTGATGAGATTTTTTTTTTTTGATAGGGCTGCCACATCTGGGAAGATTTACACTTCTTCCAAATTTTCTCTTATGGAGATAATGGCTCTTACTTCCGTTTGCAGAGCCCTATAAATGGTTTTGTAACTATTCACATGCTGATATACTACAATAGCTTGTTTTTTTCTCAAATTTCTTGAAATATGGCAGTGTACTGTTTGTTGATACCTTTTAGCCTTTTGTAGGTTGCTGGAAAGTGCTTTAAGGGTATGTGTGTAGCCTGATTAAACCCTAATGTGTATCTAATGTGGCTATTACTTTGTTACACAGGGACACTTGAATTGCTTTATTAAAATGATCATATTGTAATAAAAACTGTACTTTATGTTCACTCAAGGCCTTGCCGTATTTCTCGTATTAAATGCAAAAACAAAAAGATTAAACTGGGACTAAATCCCTTTTCACAACACTGCACATGATGGGCTGCATGAACAACGATTGGCTGTTGTTCATAGGGTTGGGGCAAGCCGGATCATGGGTCCTCATAACTGCTGGCTGATTGATTGCGCCTGCACAGGGCTGAGGAATTATGCTGATCAGGGTGTGGCTCTCCATGCACAGTGCTGATCGGTATATATGAACTCGACTCGTGCAGGTGAAAAATGCAGTCTGTACTGAGCACGTGTCGGAGGGGGCGTGTGTCACTTGAGAAGCGTCCTCAGTCAGCGGTGGAGGGTTGAATCAGTGGAGGATGCAATCAGGGTAATTGGACACGACTAGATTAGGGGAGAAAATTGCAAACACTGATAATTTGCTAATATACCAGAAATGTTTTCACAAGCTTTTATCCTTAGTTGAATTACTAATTTGTGTTCCATATTTAAGATTTAAGCTTCTATTATATCTAAATTATCTTTCTCTGCCATTTAGTCCCAGAACCAGCTCATTTTAGGGGTGATGGGCGTAGACGTGTCTTTGGACGACATTAAGAGACTGACACCACGCTTTGCAGTAAGTATATATCATTCAAACACTCTTTCCACACTTTCTTAACCGCTTATCCAATTAGGGTCCGGGGGGGGGGGGGGTGCTGGAGCCTATCCCAGCTTTTCAATGGGTGCAAGGCACACAGTAACACCCTGGACGGGGCACCAGTCCATCTCAGAGCAGCAACACATACACACACATAGACACACCCATTCACCTACAGAGCAATTCAGTGTCTCCAATTAACCTGACTGCATGTTTTTAGACTGTGGGAGGAAACCGGAGCTCCCGGAGGAAACCCACGCAGGCACCGGGAGAACATGCAAACTCCAAACAGAAAGGACCCAGACCACCATATTTATAGTTTACAACAAACTTCAAAAGTTTAAATGCACTTGTAAGATACATGAAAATGTATTTATTGACAGTCAGTCTTTAAATTAATGGGTTTTGTTTAGTTTTTATTTATATATGTATTTTTGTAATAAACAAAAACTTATTTGTAAAATAAATCTTATTCAGAAAAGTATTTAGACCCTTTGCTATGGGACTTTTTGTGGAGTCTACCTGTTGCAGTTTAAATTGACTGGACATAGCTTGAAAAGGTCACACACCAATGTACTGTCAGGACAAAAAGTAGGCCATGAGGTCCAGTGAACTGTCTGTGGATCTCTAAAATCAAATTAAGACAAGGTATTAACCAGGTTTAGTATATAAAACAATATCTAAAGCTTAGAGTGTCCCTACATCCACGGTGGCCTCAATAATCTTGAAATGGAAGAAGCTTGGCATCCTAAATCTCTCATCTTCCTAGAGTTCAGCTTTAGACCAAATTGTGCATCTCTTGGTTACTCAAGAGTTTGAAAAGTCCTGCACGGAGATTAGAGAACCAGTTGGATGGATAAGCATCTCTGCAGCGCTCCACAAATGATGCGTTTTACTCACAGGTAGGTTCCGTCTTGCCAGTCTACCATAAAGCCCTATAACAGCCCACTTGGAGTTCACAAAACGTCATGTAGAAGCAGACTCGAGGAAAATGATTCTCCTGTCTGATGGGACAAGTATTCTTTGGACAAAGTTCAACACATATGTCTGGAAAATCAGCCACTGTAGATCACCTGGCTGATACCATTCGTACAGGGAAACTTACAGAGCATTTAGAATCATTTCCAAGACGACTCGTGCTGCTAAAGAGGCTCCTCAATTTTGACACAATATAAGGCCAAAAGTATGTTGACACTACCCAGAGTTTAGGTGTTTCAATCACACATAGCCAACAGGTGTTTGAAATAAAATAAATCATATGCTTTCAACTTTTTCTTAAAGGTTTGGGGAAGGCCCTTTTCATGTTTCAGCATTACCAGGCTCATGTGCACAAGGTCCATGAAGACATTGTTTTACCAGTTTAGTGTGGGCAAAGTTTAGAGCCTTGCCCTCAATCCCTTTGAGGCCTTAACCTCAATTTCCCTTTACTCACTTTGTTAATGTGAACAAATATACATTTTTATTGTTTATAAAACTACAGAAGAATAGTCTGGTAGGGGGGAGAGAGAGAGTCCAGCTTTGCTCCTATTTGACCCTTTTCTCTGGCTTTTCTTAGCAGTCACACCCTGAAGAGGATATAAGCTTTTTATGCATGGCTCGTACATTACATAAGCATCTGCTTGTACTTACGATTTGATTTGTAAATGGCTGTGAGTTTCCATTAAGCTCTAAGGAGTGTTTCCAGATGAGCTGACACTGATGGTTAGCACACATAACTGGCAGATGATTGACAGATCAGACCGGTGATGAATTGGACAATACCCCAGCTTTGTGGATTAAACAATCTGTCTTCTTCAGTGGACTGTCAGCCAGGCCAATTATGTCTTAATGGGAATTTCGGTTATGACAGGTGTCTGCTGAGTGGACGTGCTTTTCACTGTTTATTCTTTTGTCTTCTTCTGTCTTTCTCAGATTGGACCGAATGGATATTATTTTGCGATTGACCCGAATGGCTATGTTCTACTCCACCCAAACCTCCAGCCTAAGGTACTGTTTTGTTCTCAGTGATGTGAATTGCAAGCAATGCTTTTTAAAATTTGTCTTAGAATGTATATGCAATATGTGGCCAGGAGCTTGTGGACCCTGACCCCTGAATATAACATCCTAAACCATGAGTATTAACATGGATTGAAACAAACTAGGATTTCAGTAGCGCTTGGTCATAAAAGCACAAAAGCCACCAAAGCAGGGCTGGCACTAGCAAACAAAGGCTATTTTTTTTTTTTATTATCTCTGAACCTGTAACAGGACGAGCGGCTTTTGCCTCTACCGTGGGAATTCGAAACCGTTTGGTTATTATTTGAAGTAGTGTTCACTTTTAGTCTTAGTAACACAGTGTGTGCACAGGTTATATCAGCATAACAACCTGTTTAATACACCTTCGTTTGAGTAGCGCAGTGGGCAGAGCGCAGCACGCATATTTTTCCGCCCTAGGTTCGAATCTGGCTTAGGGCGCGCGCTATGGGGGGCGCTGCTTTTCCCACTGCCCCCCCAAGCAACGCAGTCCAGAACCGGGGCTGCACTGGAGTGAGGTTGGGTACTAATGTTGGGTAACAAAGCCTCTGGGTGTTGCTGATTTCAATCCATCCGAAAAAGTGTTGGGTGGGTTTGATGTCCGTGCTCTTAAATTATATCTACCTAGTCAAACTGTAATCCCACTTTTTTTGAAGTTCTTTAGAAATTCTAGAGAAGGAAAAGTCCTGAAACAAGAAGGGACACACAAGAAGCACACACTTCTCCAGCATTTATGTTTTTCTTTCACCAAAACTAGGCAATAGGGCCTTCCTCCAGCAAACGTTACAGCAGACACTTAAACGGTGGTGTCCTTAAACTATTACAGCTGATGCCTGGCCATACACCTGTAAATCTTAGGACGTTTTCCACCTGCTCCACCATGGAAACCCAGTCCAGAAAAATAGTAATGAACAGTTCTTGTGCTGTGAGTTTTGCAACCAATTTGCAACCAGACAGTTTTCACCCATTATACAGTATGTGTAAGCACTCAATAGTCATGTCTTGTGATCTTGCATGGCCTACTTATGCTTTGCTGAGCTGTTGTTGCTCTTAAAACATTCCACTTTACAACTACACCAATCACAGTTGACTGGGAAACAGCACTTGGGTGTAGCATTTAATAATTAGTAACTGTAGTATTTTATTTAATTTCTGAATGCATTTTAATTTGATTTTAGCTAAAGAATGTATAAAGAATGTATTCATAGCTCCGGTAGACCTCCACCATTGCTCCTAAGCATATGTTTTGCGTAATGAATGCCTTTTATGCACAGCCTTTGCGATTTGCCTGAAGTAATACACTATAAACTGGCAGTGATCTTGCATATATGTTTCTCAATCGATCCCAGCCATGTCCGTATTTGTCCATATCTGCAGAGCGCACCGATTCAAGTAATCCAGTGCACATGCACAGGCATATGTGAGGAATATGAAACAAAAACGCATGATTAGAATAAGCAGAATGTTATTTTACTCTCAGCATGGATGTCATAAAAGCAATATTTATCACTTCATCACTGATCACTTTAAGGAATGAAGCTGGCAAAGTACTCGACACATTAATAGGAAAGAAAAGTTTCCTAGAAAAGTTTACACATTCCCTGATTTAATCTCATATCATAATCATGAGTTAGACAGACCTGTACTGAGTAAACTATAAAGGTATTTTAAACATTGAGATTCCTCCAGTCATGTGATCCAGAGGAAGCATGGAACACGGTGCTGAACCTCACGCTGTTGGCTCAAGCGAGTGTGATGTTTGCTGATAAATCTGCAGCATAATGAAAACGCTCCAGGTAAAATATATGGACAGAATTAACTTTTACCACAACCAAGTCAAATCAAATAAACAGAACAGAGTTGCACAGACTCATTTAACAGGACTTTCATGTTTACTGGACATTATACCCCTCCAGCATTTCAATTAATGGAAATAACCAAGACGTGGAGGGAGTTTTTCTGACTTTCATTTCAGGCTTGGGTATGTAAATCTTTAAAAAGTCCCAATAAGTCAGTACCTTTACAACATACAGAGGGTTGTTGTGCCTGATTGTCCACTCTGGATACCTAGGTTGAACATTTAATATAAATACAACAAAACGGGCGCCCTGGTGGCGCAGCGGGATATTCCACTTGCACACCAGCGCCGAGATTCTGAACTCCTCGGTTCGAAACTCGGCGTTGCCGCCGGTCGGCTGGCATAATTGGCAGAGCCTGCAGTAGACACATTTCTGTTAGGGAGTGGCGACCGGACTATGTGGGCCGGGTCTTCATACACTGTGTAAGAACCCTGATTAGCAGATAGAGAGGCGCCTGTGCAGAATGCATAAGTGAAAAAGGGTTCCGCAAAGGGCTGCATGCGGGTCGGAGGAGACATGAGCAGCAATATACCCACCTCGACTGCGATCAGGGACCCCCAGCAGTGGAAGACAAATTGACTACACTAAATTGGGAGAAAATGGAAGAAAAATGCATAAATAAAATAATCACCTTTAGTTGCAGCTATTAACCTTTGCAGCTTAAGCCAGCATTACAGCGTGAGCTAAGGGAAAGTCAGTTATTACATAATTAATTAATAATGGGATTAATAAACTGATCTATCTGTCCATTGCAGGCTATATCACATTGTAAACGTTTTTCTTTGGTTGTATATAACAATTGATGGTCATTTAACAAACGTGTGACATGCTCACCAGAGGTCAGTTTAGTGCTGCTGCAACCAAAGACCACTGACAAAAGATTTCTAGCAATTTAGTATCAAAATCGCCACGACTCTCCTGCTAGTTCATTTCAGATCTTCCAAAAGACAAAGGGATTGTCTGTTCGCTGTGGTCAGTTAAGTCCACGGTTCAGCTTGTTTAAAATGGGCATCATATTGTATCATATTGGTTGAGGAACTGGACTAGTAATTGAAAGATCAGCAGGAATAAACCACTGTAAGGTTGCCACCGTTGGGCCCTTGAGCAAGGCCCTTAACCCTCAATTGCTTAGACAGTATACTGTAAGAAAACTGTAAGTCGCTTTTGATAAAACCGTCTGCTAAATGCTGAAAATGTAAACATTGGAAAACCTTTCTTTCTACTTTTCTCCGTTAAATAATGATTCAAGAGAATTAACCAATCAGAGATTCACAGAATCACAGATTCTTCTTGTGTTTTACAAAGTATCCCAACTTTTCTGGAAATGGGAATTTTTTACATAAATCTTATCATAAAAGAAGAAAATTGTACATACTTACAACCCCCAACACTGGCAGCATGGCAACTTCATTGTATTCATTATATACAAGACATTTAAGAGACCTGCTTTTGTAATCAAATTAAACACCATTTCCAGTGTGCCCCCAGGAATCCCCCGGTGGGTTCCTGCATCCTTACTCCATGTGGACAGCAGACCAAAAGTTTAAAAAATGTTTTATTTCACTCACGTAACCAGCTTTGATCACTTCTGAAGTTTTGATCAGAGATGATTTGCCATGAACCCTGTACAGGTTTTGCACACTGATTGAGTATGACATACAGGCACAGATTGAATCTCTGGATCATGGACGATGTACTTAACCTTGAGCAGATATTCACAGATATTCACCACAAGCTACTTATCCAGAGGCTGCTCCATTCACGGGAATAGTTTAACATGATGAATGCAGGTTCAACAGTAAATAACAATTTGGATGTTGGTTCTGGTTTAAAAGGGCACTTTTGTCTTACTAATAAAATAGAAATGGTGTACAGTTTTGGTGTTGAAGTGCTTACAGATATCACTTTCAAGCTCTCAGCCTATTTTAATCACTGCGTAACTGGGATCATTGATACTTCACTCTTAGATGTTTCCAATGCTGGTCTAGCAGGTCTAGTGTTAATCTGCTATACAGCTTTGTTCAATCTCCTTGCTTCTCTCTGTAATGAATTGATCGTATGTGTGTTTTTTTTTTTGTTTTTTTTCCTATTTCTGTTAAAAGAAGTGGATAAATAATCATCACGTCAGGTTACATAATCAGTATGCAATAACGTTACATGAGGTGAGACAACAGTAGTCGGTAGTGTGAAGCGTGGTAGATAATTAGTAATGCTTAGATTGTCTTCACTTAAAGGCTTTAGGTGTAGAACTAACATCAGCCCTTCCTTTCATTTTCCCTTCCATGACCTGTCCTGTCCTATTCTAAAATTTTCTCTAGTTGAGCAGAATTTAGTCACTGTTAATGCAGATTTTCACCGAGCAGCCATAACATTAAAACCACCTCCTTGTTTATACACTCACTGTCCATTTTATCAGCTCCACTTACCATATAGAAGCACTTTGTAGTTCTACAATTACTGACTGTAGTCCATCTATTTATCTGCATGCTTTGTTAGCCCCCTTTCATGCTGTTCTTCAATGGTCAGGACTCCCAGGACCACCACAGAGTAGATATTATTTAGGTGGTGGATCATTCTCAGCACTGCAGTGACACTGACATGGTGGTGGTGTGTTAGTGTGTGTTGTGCGGGTTTGAGTGGATCAGACACAGCAGCACTGCTGGAGTTTTTAAATACTGTGTCCACTCACTGTCCACTCTATTAGACACTCCTACCTGGTTGGTCCACCTTGTAGATGTAAAGTCAGAGACGATCGCTCATCTATTGCTGCTGTTTGAGTTGGTCATCTTCTAGACCTTCATCAGTGGTCACAAGACGCTGCCCACAGGGCGCTGTTGGCTGGACATTTTTGGTTGGTGGACTATTTTCAGTCCAGAAGTGACAGTGAGGTGCTTAAAAACTCCAGCAGCGCTGCTGTGTCTAATCCACCATGTCAGTGTCACTGCAGTGCTGAGAATGATCCACCACGTGGTCCTGTGGGGGTCCTGACCATTGAAGAACAGCATGAAAGGGGGCTAACAAAGCATGCTGAGAAACAGATGGACTACAGTCAGTGATTGTAGAACTACAAAGTGCTTCAATATGGTAAGTGAAGCTGATAAAATGGACAGTGAGTGTAGAAACAAGGAGGTGGTTTTAATGTTATGACTGATCTGTGTACATTTATGGTTCAAGGAGTGACCAGGCTTCTAATGCCTTTGTGAACGGTGGAATAACTGTCTAAAGCAAACTTAAGAGTAATTGTCTTCTTTTTTTAGCTGGTGGGTTACAATAGGCTTTGTCACATCATTCCTTTGTGTTACACAATCTGTGCTCTCACCCATTATTACCGTGTTCAGTAGTTCACTAGCTGCTGCTTCATTTTTTGCTGCTGTATTTCTCTTGTGAACAATAAAACCTCAAGATTTACCTACATATACTTTAAACTGCTCTCAGGTGATGCATACAGCCTGGTTAGTGTTCCAGCAAAAGCAATCCTGCATCACAATACATATTCTGTATCTGGGTTTGAAAAGCAGAATTAGTGTCTGTCATTTCTGACGTGACTATCTGGTAGATGTTCGTTAAGATGGAGTTTTTGGTATTTCCTGCTGTCTGTGTCACGGTGCTCTGCAGACTGAGCTGCTAATGATGTTATCACTGTGTTATTTTCCAGACACTTTGTCAACATAATGAGCAGTAATGACTTTTTCTTTTTCATGTTTCAAACAGTCGGCGCTGGTTTCTGCTAGTCCTGATTACAGTAGTCAGCTCATCAGGTTCTGAATAATCTGTTTCTGAGGGCAGAACCATCCAGTTATATCTGACAGAATATTGCTCACGAGAATATAGACGTAAATAATAATAATAATAAAAAAAAAAACCTTGAGGAATAAACAATATAGGAACACAATTTGTGCTTTTTCTAGATCTTGGCTCTGCCCACGGCTTAGTCAAAATATTGCTTGTGTAAGTGACATGTCATTGTAGCAGAGGGACTTGGGTTGGACACACAGGAAGTTGAGGAATTTTAAGATAATACATCAAGCCAATCTTTCCTGTTTAGAACTGTAAAAACTGGAACTAAGTGAGATTATATTATAGCTGTATTCTATACAGAGTTAAATATAATTTAATTCATGTTATTCAGAAATACACCAATCAGCCATAACATTAAAACCACCTCCTTGTTTCTACACTCACTGTCCATTTTATCAGCTCCACTTACCATATAGGAGCACTTTGTAGTTCTACAATTACTGAGTGTAGTCCATCTATTTCTCTGCATGCTTTGTTAGCCCCCTTTCATGCTGTTCTTCAATGGTCAGGACTCTCCCAGGACCACCACAGAGCAGGTATTATTTGGGTGGTGGGTCATTCTCATCACTGAGTATGAGTTTTTTTAAACACCTCACTGTCACTGCTGGACTGAGAATAGTCCACCAACCAAAAATATCCAGCGAACAGCGCCCCGTGGGTAGCGTCCTGTGACCACTGATTAGGTCTATAAGATGACCGACTCAAACTGCAGCAATAGATGAGCGACCGTCTCTGACTTTACATCTACAAGGTGGACCAACTAGGCAGGAGTGTCTAATAGAGTGGACAGTGAGTGGACATGGTATTTAAAAACTCCAGCAGCGCTTCTGTGTCTGATCCACTCATACCAGCACAACACACACTAACACACCACCACCATGTCAGTGTCACTGCAGTGCTGAGAATGATCCAACACCCAAATAATACCTGCTCTGTGGGGGTCCTGTGGGGGTCCTGACCATTGAAGAACAGGGTGAAAGCAGGCTAAAAAGTATGTAGAGAAACAGATGGACTACAGTCAGTAATTGTGAAACTACAAAGGGCTTCTATAATATTACATTACACAGTACATACCACTATAAAAATTCCCTTTGATGATGTGTGATGCCCCAGTGCACTTGGGTTCTTTTCCATTCTTGTAGGTGCATGGCTTTGGCTCACAAATCAATAGCGAGGAACGACCCGCCCATTACAGACAATTCTTCTGATTTGTTTAAATTCTCATGTGAAAATTTTGGACTTGCATGTTTGGGTATAATTTTTCTACAACACTAAACCAGGTGTAAACGACTTACAGATGTGTTGCTGCAAGCGGTCCTTTGATTCCTCGTGTCCTCATGAATTTTGGAAGTTTCAGCCACAAACATTTGTCATTTTTCTTGTTACTGGATTGAATTGTGCTTGACGTGCATTTATAAAAAATACATTATGTTAGGCAGTGAGTGTGCGGTGTGACCCTCTATTATGCTAGACTTTCTCAAATAGCTCAGTGTTGTAAGGTATAGTATTATTCTGGAAACAAAATAACCAGAAATCTGTTAAAAGCTTAAGCAGTAATGTAAACACACCCCATTAACAAATATAAAAATCACGTCTGATACAAAGGTAATCTGATGTACTGTAGAACTCGAATCCCACCTTTTACCTGCTTGCTTGCAAAGCATACGTAAACAAGACCATCATTAGCCAAACTTAATGTTAGTTCGATTGTTTCCAATGCTAATTTAACAGTATGTGCCTCCCACCCAGTATGCATCCAGCTTTGTGGCAAGAAAGCCTTTTATAAGAGTGGAGACTGTTATAACTGCAAGTAAGGCAGTGGCGGGTGGGGGTTTTGGGATTGAACAAAAAAGAACTTGTAAACAATAGAATTAAGTAATTTAGTAGTAAGATATATTGATGTCCTTCACACTGTTAACACCTCCTCTGAAGCAAGAATGTTCATTTATAAGAATTTAATCTGTTATTGATACTAAAATAGTCTTACATTTTTATTCTAAATAATTTTAAATAGAATTAATTGCAACATTTTACAGTATATTGTATACCTTGTGCTTCTTAGGCGTAGTTGGATTATTTGATAAATTGAACATATCAATATTAGATTCTTTCCTTATACCCACTGTCATGTTTTGTGCTGTGCTTTCTCAGTTTTGTGCTGTGCTTTCTCAGTTTTGTGCTGTGCATTCTCAGTTTTGTGCTGTGCACTCTCACTGTTTTTCAGTATTATTTGTCTCTTTGTGACTGTAAATTTCATAAAGTTGTTTTGAATTTTCTTTCTCATCACCCTCATCTGTGTCTGTGTGAATGCTTGCATGTTCTTCTTATAAAGTAAGATTCTGACAGCTTCACTTTACATACGCACAGTTGCAATTGTAAATATTCAATCTACCCAAAAATATGGGTTTGGAACACTTATCTGCGGAGCTAGACTTAGCGTAAAAGTAAGTTTGTCAGTTAAATGATACAGCAAATGAACAAAGAAAATAAATGATGTAGTATTTTAGAGTATCTTGATATTTCATCATTATTTAACCCATATATAATATTGCTGATTTCAACACATACTGCTAGTCTGTATGACCTAAAGTTGGGTTACAGCATGACTAACTTATTGAAAGCTTAATAGCGATCCTTTTTATATAGCGAATTTGCTTCAGCTGTAATGTGTTATTTAAACAACACCAAACATGTGTTTAAGGTGTGGATAAAATTGTGGATAAAAAAGAGGCCTTAGCAATCTGTGCCTAAAACCTGTGTTACTGCAAATAAATAAATAAATAAAAATCAGATATATCAAATATTCTTGAATATGGATTTCAGTATACGTCTGTATCAACTTGTATGGAAAGGTTATAATAAAATATACAATTTTAAATGCTTGGCTTATTAATGATGCTCCTTATTATTTGTAGACTAGCATGTGGTTTGGAAATAAACTAAGATGTAGTTTTTATATCCAGATTGTGTTTGTATCTTGAATTTAAAGGTACATTTTAGTGGTACATCTCTGTGTAACTTGTCTTGACAGAACCCAAAATTTCAGGAACCAGTGACTCTGGATTTTCTGGATGCTGAGCTAGAAAATGATATTAAAATCCAGGTAGGAGTCCAAACAATCTATAATACTTTGTTTTACAAAAAGGAAACATGACCAACTAACCTTATCACTCTCTTCCAGATAAGAACAATGATGATTGATCGAGTCCCGGGTGAGAAGACAATTGAAACACTGGTCAAATCTCAGGATGAGGTATGTAAAGATTATTTTGTGACTCTTCATCGGGAACTTACAATATTATAAAACAGTAGTATGGAAAAAGACTATTTGTTCTAGCTTTAGTTCAAGTTCAGTCACTTCAGTGTTGTGCAGTTGCAGTGTTTTAAAATGACCAAGTAAAGCTGCATCACAAAACCACTGGACCAGAAGTAACCTTGTGTTAGATAATTTAAGGAGCAGGTAGCTGTTAGATTTCCACTGAAGTGACCGAACATTACATTTCGTTATTATGCTGGACAATAGGATGTAATATTTGTTTTTCTCTTTTTCGTGCTGGCAGAGATACATTGATCAAGGAGTGAGAACTTACACATGGGCACCAGTGAATGGCACAGACTATAGGTATGTTCAAGCATTTCATTCTCATGCCGTGCATTTCTGCTCATTTATTCCATTAGTCCAGACATCTACATTACTTTGTTAAAGTGGAATTCTACAGATTTTTAGGTTTCAGCATCATTTGCTTGTTCAGAATTAAATAGTCTTTTGAGGGTTTTAGGAGAAAATTAATACTGCAGTTACGACCTCTGCTGGCTGCACAGAGACGGGGGATAGTGGAGATTAATGCCTGACTCTCCATGCGCGATACAGATCTCTATATGAACCTGCTTCTTGCAGGTGAAAAGATGTGGTTGGCTATTGCACATGCCAGAGGAGGAGTGTGATAGTTATGGCTCTCCTCGGTTGGGAGTGGAGGAAGCGATCGGGTGACTAGATATTACTAGATTGGAAGGAAAATTAGGGGGAAATGCATAAAAAATAGATATTAAAGTATTATTTAAGTGACAGTTTATCTGAAAGTGACAATCTTGCCAAAAAGAGGCATTTTACTCTGATGGAGCTCTAAAAAAGACTGAAACGAACTGGTTAGAACATGTAGTTTTATTAACAGTTCATTTTAAAGCTCCAAAGTATGCAAATCCAGTAAAGATAAGGACAACAACAGTCACAAAGTGTGGACAAAAATCAATATTAATATAAATAGTCAGAGGCACTGCAGGGCAAGTCCAAAGCTGCATGTTAAATGATCAGAAAAAAGCAGTGAATATAGACTAGATGGTCAGAATTACCTCAACCTGCAGGGATACGCAGCTAGATTTTACAATAACTTAACTAGTTAGTCAGCATAAGGGTCAGTTGGTCAGTCAGTCAGCGACTTCCTTTAATTCTCTCAAGTGGATCATGCTGAAATGAAGACAAATCTGAATTCCTCTTTAAATGATTCATATTTTGTGTACCTGTGTGTATGTTGTTCTATAGCTTGGCCTTGGTTTTGCCCGAGTACAACATGCACTACATCCAGGCAAGCCTAAGGGAAATAAAGCAAGCCATGTGTGAGTATCAGTGCTTACTGGGTGGTTGTTTTAACTCTCACTCTGCCTTTCACCACAGTGGATCATCTCAGACGTGATGATTTATACAAATGCACTTACTCCACAGATATGTCTCTTCATGTCGGTGTGTGTTTCCATGTGTGTAAGCAGTTTTCATTTTATTTTTAAAGCTTTTTTTTGTTCCCTTGAATAATATTTGGGGCCAGTTGGCCCTAAACTCATTGCGAGTAGAAAAAGCCAAGCTTTGGTCTGAACCCTCTGCCGAGCCAGATAGAAAACACACATTCCATGATGAGTTCTGTTACAGCCAGCATAACAGATTCAAACTCTGTGTATACAAAAAAACACTACATATATATATATATATATATATATATATATATATATATATATATATATATATATATATATAAATTATACACTATTAGCCAATATTATGTGGACACACTTCAATTAATTGTTTTGTTGGTTTTAGACACATCACTTCTAACATGTATAAAATCAACTACAGTGGTAACTTGGAACTCAACGTCACTTTGTTCTGGGAGTGGCGTTAAATTTTAATGTATTTTTCCCATAAGGATGTTTGGGAAATCTGTTAATGCATTCCATTGTCCCGTGGAACTGCACACGTTTTAGACTTATTTAAAATAATGTGGTTGTTTTTGACACTTATAGACTGAAAATAGCACAAATATAGTATGAAAAAACACTGAAATAATCAATAGAAAATACAATAAAACCTACACTTTACTTCTTTATTGTTTCCTTATGCTTCTTAATCATGGAGATGCTTGATCTTGGAATACTGTATTTTTGTATATAGTATATAGCTTTTGCACTGCTGTGCCATTATTTCTTATTGATTGTGGCAGTACACAAAGCTTAACATGAATTATTGTACTAAAACAACAAGTGAGGAATTTCATTAGTGGAGAGAAATTATGAGCAGTAATAATTAAGAGAAGTTTAGTGTTTTTGTGTCATTCTTTTAATACATTAAACCACGTTACGCTTTTTTTAACAATAAGCATTTTAGACTATCTCAAAAAAAGTTGATTCTTACAATTTATCAGAACCTTGAGCTATAACACAAGTTTAAAAGTGAAACAGGAGAAAAATCCAGCTAAACACAAATACATGTGGACACTTTCTGAGTAAATTTGAAGTTATTTCACACAAATGCAGATTCGTCTCATATTCGCACTTTGATGACTTCTTACTGCTCAAGCCAAGTGCTGAACAAAGCGACTGTTCATTGTTAATTTGAAATTAAATTCATAAATTAAATTTAAGGTTAACGTCAAGTTTAAGGGTACAAATTTCTTGAAAAATGGTGTCGAGTTTCAAAGATTTGAAGTTTAGGGGATGTCGAGTTACAAGGTACCACTGTATATACAATAAATAGGTTTTAACTTGTGGTTCATAAGGAAATGGTTTGACTAGTTTGCTGTGAATAAATTCCAGTGACTTGCTCAGAGCAGAGACCTCAACGTCACTCTTGGGATGAATTGAAATACCAGTTGTAATCCAGGGGTAGCAAGAAGGGAGCTGACAAATTACTAGACAGACATTTTTTTACAAAAATTATTTAAAATTAAATTCGTAAATCTCTTGTTCATAAAAGTATTCAGACCATTGCTGTGACCCTAAGAAACAAACAGGTTGCACCTGACTACCATTTAAAACTGTGGCAGGGAATAGATCATGACAGGCATTTAAATAAATATCTAAGACTTTAAATATTTCCAGGACCACAGTGGCCTCAATAATTTTGAAATGGAAGAAGCACAACCTTGGCAAGTCATACATGGCTGTTGGGCCAAATTGGGCATCTAATCTGTAAAAGCTTGAGAGGATCTGTCATGAAGAATAGGATAACCAAGGCACCCAGGTGGCGCAGTGGGATATTCCGCTGGCACACCAGCACCGAGTTTCTGAAGTCCCCGGTTCGAAACTCGGTGTTGCCACCGGTCGGCTAGGTGCTATCTAGCGGGCATAATTGGCAGTGCCTGCAGCAGATACTAAAAGGCCACCGTATCTGCAGGGTGGGGGCCGGACTATGTGTGGGTGGGTGGGTCTTCATACGCTGTGTAAGGACCCTGATTGGCGGAAGAAATGCCTGTGCAGAATGCAGGGGCGAGAAGAGCAGGGCTGTGCACGTGTTGGAAGAGGCGTGTACAGCGACGTGCTCTCCTCGGATGCAATCTGGTATCTCTCAGCAGCGGAAGACAAAATTGAGTGTGCTAAATCAGGAGGAAAATATGAATATATAGGATAACCTGTGCAAAGATTGTAGAGACAAGTCCAAGAGCACTAAGATTTATAAAATAATTCAAAACTGGAATACGAAAATGCCTTCACAAAACTTTTGCCACAAAGATAAAAGCATTAAATATATGAATATAAGAATGTAAACATACAACACCAAATATATACTTGTATGTGGACATCCTTTCTATTTGTTTCAGCCACACATATTACTAAAATGAACATCAATCTGACCTGGATTTAAACAAAATATAGGCCTACATAAACCCAATATTTAAAATTTCCCTGTAAACTTCAAATCTTGTGAAAGGCCTTCCTGGAAGAGTGGAGGTTGTTATCGCCAAGTATGCAAAGAGGAGACCAAACTCATATTAATGTTCATTTTGAGATGGGTTGTCCATCGTTTAAATAGACAAGGGTTTTGATCATTTTGCCCATTTATTGTTTGTCATGAATTCCAACTTGCTGTTCAAAATGTCCATTGACGGTTTTGTTTTCACATTTATTAACATATTTGCCATATAGTGCATGCACCTGTGGGCGCTGGGGTTGGGTTTTATAACAGTGACACTTGAGGTTCTGACCTGCTTCACCTCTGTCTCTGCAGTCTCAGACACTATGCAAGTGGAGAAATTTGAGGATTATGGCTACACCTTTATAGCACCCAGGTAGGTCTCTCTCTCTTTCTTTCTCTCCTAATCTCTAGACCTGGGGGAAGTACAGAACTCCTGTGGATTTAGCAGTGACGGGTTTATGTGAGCATTCTCCAGGCTTTATTGCTCTTTAAAGGCTCATAAATTCACACCTTTAATCCCTCTTACCCCTGTCTGAAAGTGAAACACCTCCTAATTACATCATACACTGAACCCAGACATACAAGGATTAATAAACCTTAAATCCTGCAATCAATTATATCATACCGTCGTATCAATGGACTGTTACTTTGGATCAGTTTGGCTAAATATGTTATGGTTTTGTGTAGGGAATATTGCCAGGATCTGAAAATCTCCAACAACAACACCCAGTTTCTTTTGGAATTCAACCAGCACATTGACAAGAGATCACCAACTGACCCCATGTGTAAGTGCACATACTATACACCATTAAATGTAAGAATATAAAACTTGTGCTTTGTCATAGTCAGCAGTCTCAGATGGAACCAGGCTGTGTCTAAAGACCACTTAGTAGGGTTAGCCATGCCCAAGCCAACCACCCTGGTCCATTCCAGTGAACAGACATTGAGACAGACTTTGATCATCTAGGGTGGATATGTGGGTGGGTGGGTAGTTAGGTAGGAAGGTAGCTTAGTGCTGGGTTGGTTGGTATCTAGGTTCATAAGTTTGGTGGACATCCCATTTTAAAACCATGGGCATCAAATAGGATCATTACCATTTATTAAGACGCATATGAATTCAGGCACTGATGAGATGGCCTGACTCACAATTGATGTTCCAGTTTACTTCAAATGTGTTCAGTGGGGTTGAGACCAGGGTTCTGTGGAGAGCATTGGGCTTCCTCCACACCAAACACAGGAAACCATCTTTATGGTGTCTATAAATAAAAAGATAGTGTATTATGCATGGACTTTACAAGACATCTGATTAAGAGCTGTAGTATCTGGTACCAGGACATTTCCAGTGGATTTTCCTGCAACAGTGAATGCCTGTGTGGACATTGTAGGTGCTTAGCTTAGCTTGGGCACTTCTGATGGACCGTACCAGACGCAATAGCTTTAATTTCTTCTAGCATCAATACGTCTTGGCCTCTTATAAACCTGTCAGTTTGTGGCTTGTTCTTCCTGTTACCACTGTTGGTGGCCTGTAAGCACCCCTTGCTGTTTTTAAAGCTACTTCAATAAAGTGCATGGCCATACCAATGTCACCCTAATAAAAGTCACTTGTTTCTTTATGGTGCATGTATCAGTGGCACATGTAATACCAGTAACTACCATCAGCCCAGTGTTTTTTGTTTTTTTTAATGCATTTTCACCCCATTTTCCTCCCGATTTAGCACACTCAATTTTGTCTTCCGCTGCTGAGAGATAATGGATCGCATCCGAGGAGAGCACGTCGCTGTACACGCCTCTTCCGACTCGTGCACAGCCCTGCTCTTCTCGCCCCTGCATTCTGCACAGGCATCTTTTCCGCCAGTCAGGGTCCTTACACAGCGTATGAAAACCCACCCACCCACACATAGTCCGGCCCCCACCCTGCTGATACGGTGGCCAATTACTATCTGCTGCAGGCACTGCCAATTATGCCCGCCAGATGGCACCCAGCCGACCGGTGGCAACATCGAGTTTTGAACCTAGGAGTTCAGAAACTCGGTGCTGGTGTGCCAGCGGAATATCCCGCTGCGCCACCTGGGCGCCTCAGCCCATTGTTTAATGACATTTTTTGGGGTTCTAATATGTTTTTAATGTATTAACAGTCTTAATAAACATAGAAGACTTCAGTACAGTCATTAGTAAAAATCATTATCAAAGCACTGATACGTTTCACCTTCCAGAGGGCGTACAGCTCTCAGGTATGTAAATCGATGAATGATCTCATGCTGTTAGAGATGAGTGTCCTTTTATTTGCTGACTCAGTGTTTTCCCGCTCGAGTGATATCACTGTAAGGCTTGTTTACTTGCTGTGAAAGTGACCCTGCGGTGTAACAATCGATCTTAGCCTTTATGATTGATTAGTCTGGTCTGGAATAGCACGGCTGTCTGTTCTCATCACTTACACTGTCTAATGACTGGCTGCTCATACTAAAACGTTTTATTATGGCCTCTGCTGAGTCATACACACGCATACACTCATACACTTTGTTTATTTGCTTGTATTGTGTATAATAAATTATACATACTGTATATAATGTATAATTTATTATTTTTCTATAAGAATTAGAAAATGCAGCAGACTGTAATATTAGTATTATTAATCTTTACTCACTGGCTTTCTTCATCAGGTAACATGGCTCTGGTCAACAGGCTTTTGCTGGACGCCCATCTTACAGCCAAACTTGTCAATCTCTGGAAAGATCAGAATATGTAAGTCAACACATTGATCATGAATTAATTGTAATTATTTAAAGCTGAACCAAAGCTAAACAAATAGGCAAAAAGCTGCTTTATCAAAATTCACAAAACTTTGTGTGTGCTTTACATCATTTTGTTTAATTTACTAAGATTTGGGCCATTTTGATTCACTAACATTTGCTTTTTGGAAACCAGATGTAAATCAGCCACCAGTGTGGTACAGGACCGGTTGCCATTCCACTAAAATTAGGTATTTTAACTCTGGAGTAAATTTATCCCTTATTGGAGTTTGAAGGATTCACATACATTTTATAAGTGTTGATCAGTGTAGATAAGTGTTGCCACATTCATTGCCAACGGGTGTAAAATAAATTATTTAAAATATTTAAAATAAATTATACATGGCATTGGTTTGGGGAAGGTCCTTTTAGATTCTGACATCACCGTTCCCCCAGGCAAGGTCCATAAAGATATAGCTTGATGAGTTTGGTTTGGATGAACTCTAGTGAACTGTACAGAGCCTTGATCTTAAACAGCACTGAACACATCTGAGATGAATTGGAAAATCAATTTCAAGCCAAACCTTTTCACTTAACATAATCGCTGGACCTCATGAATGTCCTTTGAATCAGTTGGCACAAACCATACCTCAAAGATCTTCCAAAAGCCTTCTCATAGTGTAAAGCCAAAAATGTAGCAAGTCTAAAATAATGCCTATGTTTTTGGAATGGGATGTTCAAAAAGGTCTGGTGTCCACTTAGTTTTGGCCATATCGAAAGTGTATCTAGACTATATGATACATCAGTAAGATATATACTCACAGTCCTAATCTAATGGCTTTTCTGCTGTATTAATGTGCTTTGCGTTGTTTACCTGTGTGTGTGTGTGTGTGTGTGTGTGTGTGTGTGCTGAAGCCTATCCCAGCTTTTTAATGGGCGCAAGGCACACAGTAACACCCGGGACGGGGCACCAGTCCATCGCAGGGCAGACACACACACACACATACACACCTACAGGGCAATTCAGTGTCTCCAATTAACCTGACTGCATGTTTTTGGACTGTGGGAGGAAACCCACACAGACACGGGGAGAACATGCAAACTCCACACAGAAAGAACCCGGATCGCCCCGATGGGGGATCGAACCCAGGACCTTCTTGCTGTGAGGCGACAGTGTTACCCACTGAGCCACCGTGCCGCCCTGACCTGAATCTTTATGAACAAAAATACTGTATTAATACAAGTATCATTTTGTTACTGACTACCTGTTTAATAATTTATGCTATGGATTTTGAGTCCTGCACCTCAAGCACAAGGGCAAGTCAATACTGAATATAAGACTCAATTGTAAGGAAAATGAATTATTTATAATGATCAGTAATTTGGAAGGGTACATTAGTATTGTTAATATATTGTGTATGTTGCAGTGAAGGTGTGTCGACAAGGTTTGTGGCTACAGACGGCGGCATCACACGGGTCTACCCTAAAAGGTAAGAAATCCTACGTTATTGATGACACATTTATGAAGTAATGCTCTTGTTTGAGAGTCAAAGTGACAGGGAGAGATTCTGGACATTCTGGAGAGATTCTGGAACTGTGCAGAAACACTGAGAAGCTGGGATGTGGCTGTTTTGCAGTTCTATCCTACAGTATCTTGCACACCACAGAAACTCTCGCTCTCTCTGTCTGTCTCTAGTCTGAGTTTGAGTTCATAAACTAGTTTTTGTTCTTTAAAACATTGGAATAGATAGAGACAGATAGAGACATTTTCGACGGATCATAAAATCTATAAGAAAAATCTTTGTTTTTTTATTTGATTTAAACAGATCACAAATTATAATCTTAATGATGCCAGTGCCGTTTGTTGCCAGGAGTATAAAAGAGCATAATTGTACCTAATATATGGATGGAAAGTCAGAAATAAACTTGTGCAGATTTGAATTGGGGGTGGCTTGGTGGCTCGGTGGGTAGCACTGTCGCCTGACAGCAAGAAGGTTCTGAATTCGATCACCAGACGGGGCGGGAGCTCTGGTTTCCTTCCACAGTCCAAAAACATGCAGTCAGGTTAATTGGAGACACTGAATTGCCCTATAGGTTAATGGGTGTGTGTGTGTGTGTGTGTGTGTGTGTGCACCCCCCCCCCCCCCCCCCCCTCCCCACCCCACGACCCTAATCGGATAAGTGGTAAAAAAAAAGTGAGTGAAATTTGAATTGGTTGGGACTGACAATTCAATGGGTCAAAAATATACATATGGCAACCCAGAATTAAACATTTGGTTTGTGAAAAGTCCTATACTTGACCTTACGTTATGGCTTTCTAATTTCTCATGAGTGATTATGATTAACTGGTAATGGGTACATGGAACCATGGTCTGAAAGAAAACCCAATTTGGTGGCTTATTCTGAATTAATAAAAGATGCTCACTGCCATGAATCAGAAGCTGCTAAAATATGGGTGAGACGTCCATATTAAATCAAGCTTTAGGGTCGGCATTTATGCTCCAAAATGGGCACCTTAAACCCTACCCCAACTTTTAAACCATAACATAATATAAAATAACAGAATTGCTAATTTCATATAGTTTTGTATTCCACTGTACCTTGGTGTCTTATCTGTTTCAGCTCTGGAGAGGAGTGGAGTGAAAACCCAGAGACTTTTGACTCCAGTTTTTACAAGCGAAGCTTAGACAACGACATGCACATTTTCACAGCTCCCTTCATTAACAGTAAGCTGCCATCGACCGTGCGTATACGTTTTACCGTTCCTGCAGCGTTTCGGTGTGTGTTTGTTACGTAACTCCATTCAGTTGACAGACTTTCCTTTTCTTTGGCTTCCCTCTGTTCACAGCTGCTCTTTTGTTTGATGTTGCCTGTGCAGAAACACATTTTACCTTTTTTTTTTTTACAATAGAAAGTCTGTGTTACTGCATTAGCTCTAAATGAATAATCCTCACCTGCACACATGTGGTCCTGCACACTCATGATCTCATACATACACACTTGTACGCACAATATAACCCAGACCTGTGTTAATCCTACCTAAAGGTATTGGGAATGTTTCATGGGGTTTAATGTTGATTAATAAAGCAGAAACTCTCGCTCTAATCCTTTGTGGAAAGTGTTGTAGATTGCAAACCAGCTTAAAAATGACTTACGTTCTTTCTTTATTAAACAGAGAGCAGAGAGTCCAGTTATGAGTCTGGTATTCTAGTCAGTAAAGCTGTCGAACTGGACTTTAATGGAACTAAACTCAAACCAGCCGGTAAGCACATAATATTTGGAATTCAACTGTAGCTATACAATGCTCATGAAAAATACATATTTCTTATTAGTAGGCGGGAATGAATTATATATGAATAATGAATTTGAAGTAGATCCAGTCAAAAGTTTAATTGCTCGGGTGGCACAGAGGTCTAATGCGCTAGCACACTACTGATGTGATCTGAGTTTGAGTCTTAGCTGTGCCACATCCTGGTCGGTCCTTCACAAACGGTTACAATGTTGAAGCATACACTGATCAGCCATAACATTAAAACCACCTCCTTGTTTCTACAATCACTGTCCATTTTATCAGCTCCACTTACCATATAGGAGCACTTTTGTAGTTTTTGTAGTTTTACAATTACTGACTGTAGTCCATCTGTTTCTCTGCATGCTTTGTTAGCCCCCTTTCATGCTGTTCTTTAATGGTCAGGACCCCGCACAGAGCAGGTATTATTTAGGTGGTGGATCATTCTCAGCACTGCAGTGACACTGACATGGTGGTGGTGTGTTAGTGTGTGTTGTGCTGGTATGAGTGGATCAGACACAGCAGCGCTGCTGGAGTTTTTAAATACCGTGTCCACTCACTGTCCACTCTATTAGACAGTCCTACCTGGTTGGTCCACCTTGTAGATGTAAAGTCAGAGACAATCGCTCAAATATTGCTGCTGTTTGAGTTGGTCATTTTCTAGACCTTCATCAGCTGTTTGCTGGATATTTTGGGTTGGTGGACTATTCTCAGTCCAGCAGTGACAGTGAGGTGTTTAAAAACTCCATCAGCGCTGCTGTGTCTGATCCACTCATACCAGCACAACACACACTAACACACCACCACCATGTCAGTGTCACTGCAGTGCTGAGAATGATCCACCACCTAAATAATACCTGCTCTGTAGTAGTCCTGTGGGGGTCCTGACCATTGAAGAACAGCATGAAAGGGGGCTAACAAGGCATGCAGAGAAACAGATGGACTACAGTCAGTAATTGTAGAGCTACAAAGTGCTTCTATATGGTAAGTGGAGCTGATAAAATGAACAGGAGGTGGTTTTAATGTTATGGCTGATCAGTGTATAAGCTGTTTTATAAAACTGAATTTCAACACCTTTTAGGAATGAATGTAACTGAGACCTGAACTGAGTAACTAGTAGAGGTGTCTAAATACTTTTGGTACTTCATTATTTCTAATGTACAATACAGATTGATTAATGCAGAAATCCCTGCTTTATGTCACAGACTAACAGTAATACTCTCAGACGTTACCCTACATGAAGGAAAGACAGACATCATCACTCGTGTTTCTCAGAACCCAGAGTGAACGTTTTCAACAGCGCTGTCGGGTCTCATATTCATGTATTTAGCTGTGCGCTAATCCCACGGCTTTACATTTATGACGTGTAACGTTCTTTCACAGTGGTGGGAGTCAAACTCAATGTGTCCGCCTGGATGAACAGCTTCATGAATGCCACCATGAAGATAAACGTAAGCCAGATATCTCCTCTTATCTGAACATGTGGAAGGCATTTGGTTACAGATTGTAGACTGGCTGATTTTACAATCTGAAAGCAGAGACGTTTTGATTCGCTCTTATAAATGATGCAAAGCTTGTTTGGTCAATTCTCAGCTTTCGTCTCTGGCATTTTCTTTTTCCACACAGTGTAAGGACGAGATCTGTGGCTGCCTCAGAAACGATAAGGTATCTCATACAGCATGCAATGCACCAAGCAGCAGGACTTTGGCTTCACAATTGTTTGAGTCCAACGAATCATGTTTATTGTGTTTTGTATAGTATGTGGACTGTGTGATACTGGATGATGGAGGCTTCCTGCTCATGTCCAATCAGGAGGAGTACATCACACAGGTCTGAGTTCTTAATATCTGTCAGTATTTCAATTCTCTACATCTGAAAAACACACAAGTGACCCAAACATCTATTATACAAGAACAATACATTATCCATACCCTTGAAGACAGACAATACAGACATATAAATTAAATGGACTGGAATTTGAATAGAAATCATATAAATGACTGCAGTGTGTCTCTGCACTGCAACATGTGTATTGGTTTCAGCAGGTTAAATTTGCATTAATATGTTATGCTGCAGTGATACATCTAGCAATGGATCAAACTATCATAGATTACATGTGCACATTACTGAAATCTCAAGGTTTATAAATATATAAATAGTAATAATTACACCTACGAGGCATAACATTATGACCACTGACAGGTTATGTGAATAACACTGATTATCTCTTCATCAAGGCACCTGTTAGTGGGGGGGATGTATTAGGCAACAAGTGAACATTTTATCCTCAAAGTTGATGTTAGAAGCAGGAAAATTGGGTAAGCGTGAGGATTTGAGCGAGTTTGACAAGGGCCAAATTGTGATGGTTAGACGACTGGGTCTGAGCATCTCCAAAACTGCAGCTCTTGTGGGGTGTTCCCAGTCTGCAGTGGTCAGTATCTATCAGAAGAGGTCCAAGGAAGGAACAGTGGTAAACCCGAGACAGGGTCATGGGCGGCCAAGACTCATTGATGCACGTGGGGAGTGAAGGCTGGCCGGTGTGGTCCAGTTCAACAGACGAGCTACTGTAGCTCAAATTGCTGAAGAAGTTAATGCTGGTTCTGATAGAAAGGTGTCAGAATACACAGAGCAGCACAGTTTGTTGCGTATGGGCAGACCAGTCAGTTAGGAAGGTGGTCATAATGTTGTTTCTGGTATTGTTCTTACTCAGTATTATATCAGAATAAGTTCCAATTATCATGACTTGTAACTTTACTGAGTTGAACTTTAGTTAAAGAAATAAGAAGTCATAAAACCATAACTTAAGTCTAAATAAGTTTAATTTTTGTAGCTTGTTTACTTGACTTCTTTAAGTGTGAATTAAAAAATGAATTTCATGTCTTATAACTGACACAAGTCAGATTTAAATCAAATAATAAGTTAATAGTTATTTATTAAAAGTAAATGGTAAAAGTAAAAAGTAAATTCTGAGGTTATAAACATGTGCTTACAGTCTGACAACAAGACTGGTTCAGGCCCAGTTATAAGTAAAAAAAAAAAATCATGACTTTAATCAAAGGTAAATTTATGTGACAAGCTATAAAAATTCTGACAGGTTAGACATAATTCACAGAAATTATAATTTATGTCAGATGTAAGACCAAGTCAGGTTACTGGTCATTACAATTAAAAATAAAAGTCAGAAATAAGTTCAATTAATTATATCTGATATTTTTTCTTCACAAATTTACAAAAGTTACATCTTAAACTAACAAACAAAGTCAGACTAGTTAAATGTTAAAGACCAGCACTGTGCATTACTTTCGAGTTATGAGGCTGATTTTGTATGTTCTCTGATTTTGTTTATTCATGATCAGATAGGTCAGTTCTTTGGTGAGGTGGATCCAATACTGATGATCAGCCTGGTGAACACATCACTCTACTCGTTTAATAAAACCTACGATTATCAGTCTGTCTGCGACCCGAAGAGAGAGGACAAGGCTGCTGCTGGACCTCGATCTGTCTATGTGGTAGGACTGTGTGTGTGGGTTTATATATAGTCATGCTTGTATGGGATTTTCTATTTGCTCTGTAGGTTCATGTACATATTTTTGGTGTGGTGTCTGTTTCAGCCTACTGTAGCAGACATGTTAAATCTGGGCTTCTGGGCCTCCAGTGCTGTCTGGTAAGAAAACTTGACTGATTGTCCTAATGTAGTTCCATCTACTTCATCCAAATCACAGTTGAGATCCAGAGGGGTGCCAAGTGTGGCATTGGATACCCCTGACACCTTGTATACCAATGCTTATTACTTCCATATAGGCCAAGCTAGCTGGTTGGAATGTTTTCACCCAAGTGTGTGTGTGTGTGTGTGTGCTAATTACATTAATGTTATATAATTGGTCACCCTGTCACCCGTACACACCTAATGTGTGTGCTAATTACATAAATGTTGGTATTAATGTACTTGGGGCCAAACCAAGTGGCCTTTGCCAGCACTTAACACCTCACGCCCCCATTTAAATGCTGTTTTGGAATTAAACAGATGGCATGCATTTTTTTTATCTTTTTCCTAGGGCAATGCTGCAGCACCTCCTTCTCAGTCTTACGTTCCCAAGTGTTCTCGAAGCAGGTATGTTTACTATTGAAGAGATTTCTGTCAGTTTTACATTAGTCAAGGGTTTAAACCCTACCATCACTAAGCCGACCTGAGTATTAACTACAATTGGGACAAGTTAAAACAGCAGTTTGTTTCTTTTCTGATTTTTATAAACTTAAAAATCCCTTGTTCAAAATGTATGAGTGTATATTGATGTAATTATTTAAGCATCCAGCCATGTGGATGCAGCACATTAACTCTAGGAAATTAGTATACTGGCATACCCAAACCATCCTGTCTGGTACCAGCAAGCATGGCACAGTTGGATTTTTCCCCATTCTGAAGCTCTTGATCCATGTCCTAATAGATTTACATACACGACCTTCAGTTCTGTGACAGTATGTTGTCTAAGCAATTGAGGTTCAAGGGCCTTGCTCAAGGGCCCAACAGTGGCAACCTGCCAGTGGTGGGGTTTGAACCAGCAATGTTTTGATTACTAGTCCAGTACCTTAACCGCTAGGCTACAACTGTTATAGATTAATTACACTATTTAAAATGTTTGATGCCTCAGAGACTGAACAGCGAACATGCACTGAGGGAACTAATGTTGGAACTACTTTCTCCAGCATGCTTTACAGTTAAGAGCAAGTTAATTCTGTTCATTTGTTGGTATATATATATATACAGTATATATAAACTGGTGTTTCAACTGTAGCAGCTACCTCAACTTTAAAACACTAAACCCTGAATGAACTAGGAAATGACATAAATGTTTGTGTTTTTTAGCATACTCAGAGGAGGACGTGTCAGATGCTTACTCTAAAGAGAGCTGTATAACAGAGCAGACTCAGTATTTCTTTGAGAACAATAACAGGTCTTTCCAAGGTGTTCTGGACTGTGGGAACTGCTCAAGGTGAGGGAACAGTGTCAGAGTTTCTTTATACTTTAATTCTGTCTGAAGTGTGTGTGTTTTAAAGTTGATGTCATTATCCGGTCCTTCTTTCCATTCTGTATAATTGCTTGTCTCAGTAATACCTATTTCTCGGAGGAGTGCTTGGGATCCGGGCAGCATTCCTGCTCTTCTTTCCTCCCCAATGCAGCTTAGCTTTCCAGGCTTCTATCTTTTCTAGTTCCACTCGTTTTCTAAACTCCCCTTGATGTGTTTGACTTCCAGTTGGCCATAAATCTGACTGTCGTTTGCTTTGATGGAGCCACGGTAAAGTGAGAGGTGTCTGGAGGTTCGGCTCCCCACAACCGCCGGCCTTTACGAGCCCCACGTGCTACTCTGTGTACGATTTTTTCTTCTTCTACGTTAACTACTTTAGACATGTAAAGTTTAACGAGCATCATAAAAAAAAGAAATCCATTTGCAAAATCGCAGGGCTGCGGGCCGCTCCTTTTAGAGAGTGTAATCCAATCCCCTCCTGCACATCCCCCGTTTAGGTCTGGGGAATGTAATGCACAGTCAGAGATCTACAGAAAACATGCAGAGTAAAAAATTGAACGTTGATTGTGAGCTAGGTCTTTTTGTCCTACCTTACAAATTCTGCTTTGGCTGAATGGGTACAAATGCCTACAGAAACACTTCCAAATCTTGTGGAAAGCTTTGTAGAATATTGAAAGCTGGTATAGCCACCAAGTGTACAATTTCATCTTAAATTCTATTTTAAAATAGGAATGTCTATGGTGTCCACATACTTTTGGCCAAACTATGTATGTAGATTTATACAACATTCACATAATCCTGTTTCCAACTAGTGTGACACTTGTTTGTTTGTTTATTAGGATCTTAACGTCATGTTTAACACACTTTGGTTACATTCATGACAGGACAGGTTGTTACTGGTTACACAAGATTCATCAGTTCACAAGTTTAATGACAAACACAGTCATGGACAATTTTGTATCTCCAATTAACCTCACTTGCACGTCTTTGGACTTTGAGAGGAAACCGGAGCTCCCGGAGGAAACCCACGCAGACGCGGGGAGAACATGCAAACTCCACACAAAAAGGACCCAGACCGCCCCATCTGGGAATCAAACCCGGGACCTTTTTTGCTGTGAGACGACAGTGCTACCCTCCAAGCCACCGTTCCTCCCTCACCAAATGTGGAGTCCATGGTGTCCACATACTTTTGGCCATAAAGTGTCCGTGTGGTCTCTTGTGTTTTATACAATATTTACAGAACCCTGTTTCCAGCTAGTGTGAAACTTAAAATTGAAAAAGTAACAATCACAATACAGGAGTGTATGTATTTTAAACACAGCATGGTCTGCACCTGACCCAGGTGGACCAGATTTTCAGGTGGACCAGAGATCAGTACCCGGAACGGCACCCAAGCTTCAAAACTTACAAGAGTAAGAATAAAAGAGCCTTAGACATAGTTTCGTTATAATGCTTTTCAGACTGATACAATTCAATGTTGTTTTATGTTTGTTTATCTTGCCAATTTGGACCCTGAACGAGGGACGTGATGTTCCCATAAATAAATAAATAAGATTTATATTCCACATGTCTGGCTGTGTTCAATTATCTGAACTGCTTTGTCAATAAAAGTAGTTAACATGGTGCCCAGGTGGCGCAGCGGGATATTCTGCTAGCACACCATGCCGAGATTCTGAACTCCTCTGCGTTGCCACCGGTCAGCTGGGCGCACCATCCATCCGGCACAATTGGCAGTGCCTGCAGCAGACTTTAATTGACTACCACGTCTGCTAGGGTGGGATGACCGCACTATGTGGGTGGGGTCTTCAAACGCTGTGTAGGGACCCTGATTAGCAGATGATTAGGTGCCTGTGCAGAAGCATGGGTGAAAAAGTAAGGGTCTTACTTAGGTAGCATTCCAGTCTTTTTTTCTGATCATCATGTGTGTGTGGGCTGTAGGTGATTCTCCAAGTGTGTGTGTGTGCATGTGTGTGTTTGTGCATGTATACTATATTGCCAAAAGTATTTGGACACCTGACCATGAGCTTGTTGGACATCCTATTTTAAAAACAAATGGTATTAAATAAAGTGACTTCTGTGTGATCTTTAAAGTGTAGTGAGAAGCCGTCTCAGATTGAAGTATGTTTGTGGGAATTTGTGCCTATTCAGTCAAAAGAATATTAACCCCTCCTTAGTAGCATTCCAGTCTTTTTTTGATCATTATGTGTATGGGCTGCAGGTGTTTCTCCAGGTGTGTGTGCGCATGTGTTGTTTGTGTATGTACCACAATGGCCAAAAGCATTTGGACACCAGACCATGAGCATGATGGACCTCACATTTCAAAAACGATATTAAATAGATATTGAATAGAGTGACCTCTATGCGATTTTTGAGGTCTCGTGAGAAGCCTTCTTAGATTGAAGTATGTCTGTGGGAATTTGTGCCCATTCGGTCAAAAGAATATTTGTATGGCTGGGCACTGATGTTGGTCAAGAAACTCTCAAGTGATGTTCCGGTTCATTCCAAAGCTGTGCAGGACACGAGTTTCTTTTAACCAAATTTTAATTTGTAGTCTTTATAGAGCTTGCTTTGTTAAAAACAAGGCACAACATAAACAGTTAAATGGAAAAGAGTTAACATGTTTATTAAGTAATAAATAGGTATTGAATAAGGTTGTTTTCTAAAAAAAAAAAATAGATTTTTTAGGCAATGTCTGATTTTTGTTTACGTAATTTCTTAATTTGTGTGTGTGTGTATGGGGGGCATTTACTTATTCATATCACTGTAAAAATCATCTGAAGTCTGGCATTTCTGTTGGATTACAGTAGACCCTTGACTAACGAATTTAATTGGTTCTGAAGGGCTGTTCTTAAGTCAAAATGTTCGTTAGTTAAACCTTTTTGTCCCATGAGAAATAATGTAAATAGAATTAATCCATGCCAGACCTCCCAAACCCCCCCTTACCTAACCTCTCTAATGTCTTAAATTCTCTTTTTTGTTATAAATACAAGTATATGTCCCTTAAATCTTAAATTATAGAATAACATTCCTGTAATAAACAATAATAAACAACAATACACAGTAGTACTGTACATAAAAAACACATCACATTTCAGTACAGTACGTGTGCTGTACCATACACCATAATACATTTCCTTTTTTTATAAAATGTATCTACCAGAAACAACAATAACTTTTACATTTCTCTATTATTTCCTTCTTTATTTCAATAGTGTTGTATTCTGTAGGTGTAATTGCACGAAATAATAACTTTCTTCTTCTCTCTCACTCACTGTTCCCTCTGTCTGATACACAGTGACACCTACTGGCAGGAGTAATTAAACAACAACAAATGTAATAGATTTTTTCATTTTCTCATCACTGCGCTTCCTCTGCACCTTCTTTGAGGCCATTTTAATATGGAATTGTACAAAATATAAAGAAAACACCGAAAAAACACTGTCCGCTCTCCGCTCACTGTATATATATATATATATATATAGAGGGAGGGAGGGAGAGAGAGAGACGGTCGGAGTCAACTTGTTCGTGACGTCACGTGTTTTGCGATTTTCGGTTCCTTATCCGAGATTTGTTCATACGTTAAGTTGAAAAAGATCGTTCTTAACCCAAAATGTTCGTATGGTAAACTGTTCGTAACTCAAGGGTCTACTGTATATGTGAGAAGATGTTTTATTTAATCTGGTAACTGACCGATTTTTGGACATACGACTTTAATTAAAATTTAACAAGCGCTGCACTCTGTGTGACAGTAACAAACATAGATGAAAACTATTATGACAAATTTTAGGAGAAGAGTGTGTGTGCCTAGATCAAAAAAGAGAAAGATGGTCTGTCTTTGTACTTTGTGGTGGACACGCATCTGTACACTCAAGACTGACGGACATAAATCAATTTCCAGCGTACGTCTGGGTTCTGTATAGTATCAAGAGTTCGTATGATCGTTTCAAGAGTGTGAACACAAGTACAAAAAAAATATGAATAAAGAGGAGTGATAAATTGATAAATTATTCAGAATTCCTTTCTGGTTAGGGTTGTGATGGATCTGGTGTCATCCCTGGACCCGAAACTAATCCATTGCAGGTCATTACACCCCGACTCACTCCATCACACAGCATATAAATGTTCAGGCTGTCCTCTGCATCTTTGTAAGACGTAGGATAAAACCAAAGCACACCATGATGGGAGAACATGCCAGTTTTCTCAGTGATAAGAACTCCAGGTTTCATCCTTTGTTTTAAATCGCTACCTGCTGCACCAGATGAATCATGATTTGGAAGAGAAGCTTCCTGCAGGTTGTTGGAGATAAGAGACCGACGCAGCTCTGTGGGTGCAGTGCAAAACGCCATGAAGGTTCATCCAGGAGGTTTTGATATGATGTTCTTGTAGTATTTAGAATCTGGAGGACCTGTGCTCAATCCTCACTGCTGATTTTTGTCTGTGTGAAGTTGGTATGTTCTTCTTTCTGTATCAATGCAAACTTTCCATGTGAAGGATTTCATTTTAGCATGGAACATTGCTGGGCATCAATTAGGTGTTAATACTAGGTGTTGACGCCCTGTCCTGGGTGTTTTCCACCTCACTTCCATTGGACTGGCCTCTGGATGCAAAACACTCACTCACTGTCTTAACCGCTTATCCAATCAGGGTCTCTCGCTGCTGGAGCCTATCCCAACTTTTCAATGGGTGCAAGACACACAGTAACACCCTGGACGGGGCACCAGTCCATCGCAGGGCAGACACACACACACACACACACACACACACACACCCATTCACCTATAGGGCAATTCAGTGTCTCCAATTACCCTGACTGCATGTTTTGTTGGACTGTGGGAGGAAACCGGAATTCCCGGAGGAAACCCAGACACAGGGAGAACATGCAAACTCCGCACAGAAAGGACCCGGACCGCCCCGCTTGGGGATTGAACCCAGGACCTTCTTGCTGTGAGGTAACAGTTGGACGCAACACAGCTTATTAAAACAGTGACCTGTGAATATATAAATATAATAAAGTGATGGGCTGCACATGGTGTACAGATCTGTACATGGACATTTGTCCTGGACAGGGACATTTCAATATTGTACAATTATGCAGATGTTACAAATTGTGCTTTGATTTTTTTAAACACTGATCCTACCCAAATACAGCTAAATTACTGTTGTTCTGCCTCGTTCAGCCTCTGCTGTGCTCAGGAATAAAGCATTCTTTACCGGTCAGACATGAGCCTTAAGCACATTAGTAAAGATGGCAGGATATGGTAGCATTCCATTCGATCATCATGTGTGGGCTGCAGGTGTTTCTCCAGTTGTGTGTGTGTGTGTGTGTGTGCATGTGTGTGTTGTTTGTGTATGTACACTAAAAGTATTTGGATACCTAACCATGAGCATGCCATTTAAAAAAAAAATGGTATCGAATAAAGTGACCTCAGTGTGATCTTTGATCTGAGAAAGGTTCTCACAAGACTAAAGTCTGTGGGAATTTGTGCCCATTCAAAAGAGCATTTGTACGGCTGGGCACTGATGTTGGTCAAGAAAGTCTCATTTGATGTTCCGGTTCATTCCAAAGCTGTTCAGTGAGGCTTTGCACGTCACTGGAGTTTCTTTAAACTGAGCTTTTCTTCATGTTTTTAAAGACCATGCTCTATTTTTCGGTCTCCATATGAATATTGTTAAATAATAAGGTGTAAAATAGTAAAATGTTCCTGTTTTTATCTAAATATACACCGATCAGCCATAACATTAAAACCACCTCCTTGTTTCTACACTCACTGTCCATTTTATCGGCTTTATTTACCATATAGGAGCACTTTGTTGTTCTAGGACCACCACAGAGGAGGTATTATTTAGGTGGTGGATCATTCTCAGCACTGCAGTGACACTGACATGGTGGTGGTGTGTTAGTGTGTGTTGTGCTGGTACGAGTGGATCAGACACTGCAGCACTGCTGGACTGAGATTAGTCCACCAACCAAAAACATCCAGTGAACAGCGCCCCGTGGGCAGCGTCCTGTGACCACTGATGAAGGTCTAGAAGATGACCGACTCAAACAGCAGCAATAGATGAGCGATCGTCTCTGACTTTACATCTACAAGGTGGACCAACTAGGTAGGAGTGTCTAATAGAGTGGACAGTGAGTGGACACGGTATTTAAAAACTCCTTCAGCGCTGCTGTGTCTGATCCACTCGTACCAGCACAACACACACTAACAGACCACCACCATGTCAGTGTCACTGCAGTGCTGAGAATGATCCACCACCCAAATAATACCTGCTCTGTGGTGGTCCTGTTGGGGTCCTGACCATTGAAGAACAGCATGAAATCAGGCTAACAAAGTATGTAGAGAAACAGATGGACTACAGTCAGTAATTGTAGAACTACAAAGTGCTTCTATATAGTAAGTGGAGCTGATAAAATGGACAGTGATTGTATAAACAAGGAGGTGGTTTTAATGTTATGGCTGATCAGTGTAGGTAAAAGTGGGTTTACAAATGACTGAGCTTTCATTTGGACCTGAGTTTGGTATGTACTGTATGACCTGATGACTAACAGAAATCAGAGGTCTGTTGTGCTCCACTGAGCGTGCCCAGCTGCACTAAATACTGAGTGATTATTAAAAGTGCAGGTGAGACGTAATGGAGCGCTTTCACGCACACACACACACACACACACACACACACACACACACACACACACAGAGCGCTGCACTACAGTGTGTTAAGTCACACTGTTTCAAAGCGGAGCTGAAAGAAAGCAGAGAGATTGTTGTAAAAATAATACTGGTGTCCATCCAGAAAGCCATTGAGTGCTGACAGCATGTAACAAGCCGCAAAACCACCTCTCCAACAGGACACGCCGATCTTATATTACATTCACTAAAGACTTTAGCACATGTCCACTGTGTTAGCATGAAGAGAAGCCACATGACCACTAACGACTGTTAAACAATGAATTACATGCTCTAAATCTTTGTCTGTATTAATCCCCGGTGAAAGAATTAAATCAGATCGGCTCTGGCATGTGGTATTTCCCCTTAATGTATTTGAAATGAACAGTCGTTGTACTTGTGGAACTATAGTGTCTTAAAATAGTCAGTATTTCATTGTACCAGACTGCATGTTTGAAATGCAAAAAAAGTCTCTTTTGTTTCTAGTTGATCTATAAAACAGTGTGTGTCTGATTTAAAAAATGCCAAAGCTTTTCAACTATTTACAACAGCGGCAATAAAAAGCCACTCAGGTGGCACAGCGGTAAAATACACTAGCACACCAGAGCTGGAATTTCAAATACATCGTATTGAATCTCAGCTGGCCATCCGGCTGGGCTGGGCAGCTATATGAACAATGTTTGGCTGTTGTTCATCCAGGGAGGGTGCCGGATAGGGACCTCATAACTGATGCAATTACGACCTCGGCTGGCTGATTGATGGCGCCTGCACAGAGTCGAGGAATAATGCTGATCAGGGTGTGGCTCTCCGTACACAAAGCTGATCCGCATATGAACTCGCCTCGTGCAGGTGAAAAGATGCAGTCGGCACCTGCACACGTGTCAGAGGGGGTACGTCAGTTTGCTCTCCTCAATGTGGGTGGGGTCGACACCAGTAGAGAGAAAGGATAATGCATTTGGGTAAAAATTGGACACGCTAAAAATCGGGTGAAAAAGGGAGAAAATGCATAAATAAATAAATAAAGAAATAAATAAATTAGTAAGACTGAAAAAGCTATGCATACCTCTTGTTGCATATGCCTAAGTCTCATGGTCTTTGAAAAAAAGTTCACATTTGAATTGTAGACACTATGTACAATACTACAGAAGTAATGGCTTCATTTCAAGTTTTTTCTGAGATTGTATTGTGGTATTACATCACTGAACAAGTCAAATTACACAAAACAGCACTTTTCTTAAAGATGAACTTACATCAGATATAACTAAGCTTACCTAAATGAACCGATTCAGATCATTCAACACATCCATGCTTTATTTTATCCACAACTGTAAAATACAAATCCCATTATATTGAACCTTTACGGTCTATGCCACATGCTAGGGAAATGTTTTAAATAAATAGCTTTCCTAGTCAAACTGATATAAATTGCCTGTTATGACCTGCATATTACGTTACAAAAGGTTGGACAAATTTTGAAGGTTTTTATTAAGCTTTAAATGTTTTTGTTGTTTTTTCCAGGATGTACCGTGCGGAAAAGCTGCCCAGCACTAACCTGGTGTTTCTGATTACCGATGCCAAGAGCACCTGCCTCTCCTGTGACACCAAGCCACTGAGACAGGCTGAGCAGCCCTGTATCCTTTTGTAAAACCCAATAAACACTGAGACCCTGAAAGGCATGAAACATGACGTTTATAGCTACCTTCAGAGCAGCCTGTTAATGGGCAAATATACTTTATATGTTTTTTACACTCCTCGATGTTTTTACACGCCACCATAATTAGGAATAATTGATAAATGTTTAAAAGAACTGAGCACCCTTGATGATCTGTAGAGATTCTGTATTGAGAAGTGCCTCTATGTTCCTTTTTAAGCCTTTTTCTGCAATACTTTGGATGCATTTAGGACATTGGCTTCCTCAGTGTTTATGTTTTGACTTCTTCTGTTGCCAAAATAGAAGCATATTGTTGTAGATTCTTAGACGTGGTAACAATGAAGTGCCATCTCGTGCAAACCTGATACTGGGATTCGATGATAATTTTTTGGCCCACTAGCTATTTTCCTCTGTGTGTGTGGGAGCAAAAACACTTGTGGAAAAAATAGCTTGCCATGTTTAAAATAAGAAGTGTTGTGGGCATGATCCCAAGAACACCACACCCACAGTGACATATGGAGGAACTCTCATCATGATATGGATGCTGCTTCGCTTCACAGAACTGAGACAGCACACATTATAGATAAATAAACCATGTACCCAAACATATTGGAGGAGAATTTTATCAGCCAAGAAACTGAAACTAAAACTACTCCAAATGTAAAACCTTAAACTTAAACAAACTGCTTACAAAAACAAGATGAAAGTAAATGATTGATTTAGCCACATTTTTAAATTTACATAGTTTTTTTACCTTTTATAAATGATGGGGCGTTTGGGTGGTGCATCGGTGAAGTACTAGCCAAACACTGTCAAGATCTTGAGCTCTTGAGTTTGAATCTCAGCTCTGCCATTGGCCGCCAGGCACTGACACAGACACATGATTGATTGTGTGTCTGTAGGAGGAGGAACAATTAACCAAGAAAAATTGTAAATTATAAATGTATTAAAGGCCTTGGAACAATGTACTTCTGTATTGATTTTCTGGTGTCTTAATACACCGATCAGCCATAACATTAAAACCACCTCCTTGTTTCTACACTCACTGTCCATTTTATCAGCTCCACTTACCATATAAAAGCATTTGAAGTTCTACAATTATTGACTGTAGTCCATCTGTTTCTCTACATACCTTTTTAGCCTGCTTTCACCCTGTTCTTCAGTGGTCAGGACGCCGACAGGACCACCACAGAGCAGGTATTATTTGGGTGGTGGATCGCTCTCAGCACTGCAGTGACACTGACATGGTGGTGGTGTGTTAGTGTGTGTTGTGCTGGTATGAGTGGATCAGACACAGCAGCGCTGCTGGAGTTTTTAAATACCGTGTCCACTCACTGTCCACTCTGTTAGACACTCCTACCTAGTTGGTCCACCTTGTAGATGTAAAGTCAGAGACGATCGCTCATATATTGCTGCTGTTTGAGTTGATCATCTTCTAGACCTTCATCAGTGGTCACAGGACGCTGCCCACAGTGCGCTGTTGGCTGGATATTTTTGGTTGGTGGACTATTGTCAGTCCAGCAGTGACAGTGAGGGGTTTAAAAACCCCATAATTGCTGCTGTGTCTTATCCACTCCAGCACAACACACACTAACACACCACCACCATGTCAGTGTCACTGCAGTGCAGAGAATGATCCACCACCTTAATGTAATGTAATGCAATCGGGTAATTGGATACAACTACATTGGGAGGAATATTGGGGAAAAAGCATTTGTTAGATCATGTAAAATATTGCTTACATGACTTAAATGTGGTGAATTAGAGCAGAAAAAACACTGCACCCCAACTGGAAACTTGGAGCATTGTATTTTATACAATCAACATCATCAATATCTTTCATTCCAATGTCCCAAACTGGATACTCTCAGTTTCCCATGCCATGTGCCATGCCATCTTTATTTCTCTCTTACGTCATTTATGTCTGCATCTCGGCTAGACAGTTGGTGTCACCGTTGCAAAAGAAAATAGGCCGTACCCCACTGAGCCCTCCATAACCCAAAAACAGCCAACTCAATTCTCAGTTGGACAGATAGTATTTTTCCAGTTTATAAGGACATGTAGATCCAAGCCAACATCCACCAAAGTTACTATCTCCTTTTATTTGTCCTGATGTTTTCAAATCAGCTACTGGTCCAGACCCCTGTATACTGGCACAGAACCCTCGCTACAGGAAAGGCCCAGACATCTGCTTCGACAACAACGATAAGGTAAGTTAATCACACGCCACAAACCAGAAAAAAAGTCATGGTTTTCTATTATTGGTTAATTGGTTTAGATTATTTATTTATTTTATTAATATATGTATTATTTTACCTTGCACACAGTGTTTTGTGATGGGCTCTGGATCAACCAAATATGTAAAAAATAATATAAGAATATAATAACATCAGTCATCACACACTCGGTCATCAATTGCTCACACCTAGGGACATTTACATTAACCAGTTGAGGCTCACACCAAGATGCCCAGAACCCTGAATTTGTTGTTTTAAATACTCATTGTTTATTAGCTTTAATATCTTTAGTAAGATTTTCTGTATTGACTGTAGGAGGACGCCTCTGACTGTGGCCGTGGCTGTGGTCTGACCCCCTGTCTCGGACCGATGCTGGCTCTTCAGCTGCTTCTGTTCTGGCTGATTACTGGCACAGGATGCTGGTCTTGACAAGTACCACTTACTGACCACCGCTCATTCACAGACTGATAATACCTATACAATTGAATTCTTTGCTTCTGTTCATCAAAAAAGTCATCTGACTTGGATGCAGTCATTACTGAAGATAAACATTCCTGATTACAGTTTCACAGACTGTCAAAAGCACATTCTGATGCTGTTCAAGTACACACAGTGTCGCCAAGTAAACAGGGTCTGTTAGACATGCCCGGGACCCATCTACTTTACAGTAGGTTCTCTAGACCACGAGATAAGACTATTGTTCAACAAGGGAGGGAAAGATGTATTTATTGATTTATTTTAATTTCTTTGTGGAGCCATTACATTTTTATTTTTTCCCGTGTTGGTACTGATCCTGAAGCCAGTGCTTGTTTAAAAATCTGATAAACCTTTTCAGGAATGAGAATACATTTCTAGTAGTTAAACCATTATGTATTAATATACATGAGTTTTCCAATCAGGAATTATCATTTCACTTGCTTCTGTGTGTATAATAGTTACCTACCTGAGTGCATTAATACTACTGTAGTTGTGGAGAAGACAATGCAGTCAGCAGCTAAAATGTTGAGTTTTGGACCAAAATCACTATTAAAATGCCTTTTAAGTATAGAAACAAACCGTATCACTACTGCTGGGTCATTCCAGTACTTCCCACTTTGATTTTACCTATTAAGGGAATTGGAATCCCTATATATACAGTATATACAGTGTATCACAAAAGTGAGTACACCCCTCACATTTCTGCAGATATTTAAGTATATCTTTTCATGGGACAACACTGACAAAATGACACTTTGACACAATGAAAAGTAGTCTGTGTGCAGCTTATATAACAGTGTAAATTTATTCTTCCCTCAAAATAACTCAATATACAGCCATTAATGTCTAAACCACCGGCAACAAAAGTGAGTACACCCCTAAGAGACTACACCCCTAAATGTCCAAATTGAGCACTGCTTGTCATTTTCCCTGCAAAATGTCATGTGACTCGTTAGTGTTACTAGGTCTCAGGTGTGCATAGGGAGCAGGTGTGTTCAATTTAGTAGTACAGCTCTCACACTCTCTCATACTGGTCACTGAAAGTTCCAACATGGCACCTCATGGCAAAGAACTCTCTGAGGATCTTAAAAGACAAATTGTTGCGCTACATGAAGATGGCCAAGGCTACAAGAAGATTGCCAACACCCTGAAACTGAGCTGCAGCACAGTGGCCAAGATCATCCAGCGTTTTAAAAGAGCAGGGTCCACTCAGAACAGACCTCGCGTTGGTCGTCCAAAGAAGCTGAGTGCACGTGCTCAGCGTCACATCCAACTGCTGTCTTTGAAAGATAGGCGCAGGAGTGCTGTCAGCATTGCTGCAGAGATTGAAAAGGTGCGGGGTCAGCCTGTCAGTGCTCAGACCATACGCCGCACACTACATCAAATTGGTCTGCATGGCTGTCACCCCAGAAGGAAGCCTCTTCTGAAGTCTCTACACAAGAAAGCCCACAAACAGTTTGCTGAAGACATGTCAACAAAGGACATGGATTACTGGAACCATGTCCTATGGTCTGATGAGACCAAGATTAATTTGTTTGGTTCAGATGGTCTCAAGCATGTGTGGCGGCAATCAGGTGAGGAATACAAAGATAAGTGTGTCATGCCTACAGTCAAGCATGGTGGTGGGAATGCCATGGTCTGGGGCTGCATGAGTGCAGCAGGTGTTGGGGAGTTACATTTCATTGAGGGACACATGAACTCCAATATGTACTGTGAAATACTGAAGCAGAGCATGATCCCCTCCCTGCGGAAACTGGGTCGCAGGGCAGTGTTCCAGCATGATAATGACCCCAAACACACCTCTAAGACGACCACTGCTTTATTGAAGAGGCTGAGGGTAAAGGTGATGGACTGGCCAAGCATGTCTCCAGACCTAAACCCAATAGAACATCTTTGGGGCATCCTCAAGCGGAAGGTGGAGGAGCGCAAAGTCTCGAATATCCGCCAGCTCCGTGATGTCGTCATGGAGGAGTGGAAAAGCATTCCAGTGGCAACCTGTGAAGCTCTGGTAAACTCCATGCCCAGGAGAGTTAAGGCAGTTCTGGGAAATAATGGTGGCCACACAAAATATTGACACTTCAGGAACTTTCACTAAGGGGTGTACTCACTTTTGTTGTCGGTGGTTTAGACATTAATGGCTGTATATTGAGTTATTTTGAGGGAAGAATAAATTTACACTGTTATATAAGCTGCACACAGACTACTTTTCATTGTGTCAAAGTGTTATTTTGTCAGTGTTGTCCCATGAAAAGATATACTTAAATATCTGCAGAAATGTGAGTGGTGTACTCACTTTTGTGATACACTGTATATATACACTGATCAGCCATAACATTAAAACCACCTCCTTGTTTCTACACTCACTGTCCATTTTATAAGCTCCACTTACCCTACAGAAGCACTTTGTAGTTCTACAATTACTGACTGTAGTCCATCTATTTCTCTACATACTTTGTTAACCTCCTTTCATGCTGTTCTTCAATGGTCAGGACCCCCACAGGACCACGACAGAGCAGGTATTATTTGGGCGGTGGATCATTCTCAGCACTGCAGTAAGACTGACATGGTGGTGGTGTGTTAGTGTGTGTTGTGCTGGTATGAGTGGATCAGACACAGCAGCACTGCTGAAGTTTTTAAATACCGTGTCCACTCACTGTCCACTCTATTAGACACTCCTACCTTGTAGATGTAAAGTCAGAGACATTCGCTCATCTATTGCTGCTGTTTATATATATATATATATATATATATATATACCAAGCTAGAGATTTGTCCGCCTCTTATAATTTTACTTCTGATGTCTAAACATATCACAACGAGATCGCCAACGAACCAGACAATAATTGTGTAGGACAATGATTTTAAGTAGAAGACTTGATATAATAGCGAGTTTGTCCTGATTTTGTGTCTGACTATACAGACATAATACTGCCTCTAACTCCCAACACAACTGCTTTATTTTACCAGTTTTATTGTTTATTTAAGTGCTGTTTATCAGTACAATGGTACTAAATTAGACATTTGCAACCTAATGAAACCAGCATTAGCACTGGGTCATTGAAAAAGGGAGATTGATGCTGGTTCTCTTGTAGCATTCTCTTAGTTTCTTGCTTATTTTTAGCTGCTCTTGAGGCTTATGTACAATTTATTTATTGATATCAATCTGAGCAGACAGTAAAAGTCAAGAATTGTGACATGCTTTATGTTCAGTGCAGTGATAGCTCAGGAGTTAAGGTACTGAACTAGTAATCAGAAGGTCACTGGTTCTAGACCCTCTTTTACTAGGTTGCCACTGTGGGCCCTTGAGCAACATCCTTAACCCTCAATTGTTTGGATTGTATTTGTTTATTTGTTGTAGGGTATGGATACAGCTGTTTCCTAAATGTTGTAAATGTAAATGCAGCCCAGTGTTTTACTTTGATCACACATTAAACAAGAGTTTAAATCACATAATTATCAGAATGGACGGCCAAGAGGATTCATTTTTACTGATATGAAAGAACTTAAACAAATCCAGCCTTGAGTCTAACTTTACATTTTTTTGTCCAGTCTCCTGGCTCAAGCTACTGACCATTGTGTATTTTATTATCTGTCATCCAGATACCTGATCTACTGAAATGTATTCCAGTGTGAGCCTATGGGCTTACCATGATGTCATATAGATGTCAGTTACTGCCGACACATGGATCACTTTCTTTATTTATAACACAGCAAATGCCAAATTCTGATCATTATGTTATGATATTTGTTATCTAGAAAGGCCACATTTTACCAGAGGTGGGTGCACATGGGTCATGTTCTACCTTTTTATAGTTATTATTATTTAGTTTTTACATTTTGTTCTTGTATTTTTAGTTCATTTACTTTTCATCAAGTATTTTTTTAATCATATGGGGAGCACAGATAGTAAAAAAATCCCATTTCTGCTTTATGGAGGGACTTCCATATGATTTTGCGGTCTGCCTGTGGAAATCAGTGCCCATACAGTAATAAGAGCATTTAAGAGGTCATGCACTGATGGGATTAAGGTCAGATGCAGGCAACTGGAAATCATTCACACCAAACATTGTATGTGTATTCAAATGTATTTATTATTATTATTGACTTCATACACCTGTTAGCAGTGGATGTGGCTGAAACATCTGGACTTTTTTAACAGGGGTCTCCACATACTTTTGGCCTGCTTATTTTACTCTAGTAGCATTTTGTGCTACGCTGCTCACCTCTGTGTTGGACTTTATCTGTAGATCATGAATTCAGCAATGAAAGCTACACACAGTACATCTGAATATTTTTTCATTTACAGATAATCAGCTAACAGCTAGCATTTATTTCAGTTCATCCATACTGAAAAGTGTGTAATGATTGACTGTTTAAAACTGTAGTTCTCTGGAGAGGAAATAATACTGCCAGCATCAGCACTGCATGGAGTCATTCTAACCTTCCCCATTGTGTCCCTAAATATAAGCACTTGGGTGCATTAATGTCCTGTAATGGCTCTTTATTTGAATTAGACACATTTATTGAGGCAGTGGTAAGGCCTTGTGTTTTTTCCACGCTTTTCAACTTTAACTAACCTAAATCTTTCAGGCGAAAAGTTCACATGTCAGTTTGATTGCCAAATGCCTGATATACAGCATGATGGAATATACTTTTTAGACGTGTAGAAAAGTCGATGGTGGATTGCTTGTTGGATAGTTTCCAGGAGCATCATATATATGCAGTGCTTTTTAGATCTCCAAAGACCTTTTCTTGGATGATTTGTAGGTCTAAATTTGCAACAGTAGACCTCAGTAAGATGTAGCCCATGGCATTTCAACATCTCACTCAGAGGTGATGTGCGCTCTGATTTTCTATGGTGCCCTCTTCGAACTCAATGTAAATAGGTTGATTAACATGTTTCTGCATATGTTTGCCTTCGTCTTGTACTGTGTGCAGTATAAATTATACAATCCATGTTGTCTGAAGAAGGAAAACCAAACAATGTCACCATCCAGGTAAATGAATGACAATGAGAAAGAGAAGATTTTTGGCAGTGCCTATATGAATTCTGTTAGCTTGATAGCATGCTTGTGTTGTAATTGCACATAAAACGTGTTCATAATATACTGGAAGTAAAAGATTGGTAGGATAATAAAAAAGCTTTCAAAGCCTGTTAGTGAATGTTATGAAAGTCCAAGGATGCATCAATCATGTCAATTTTATTTTAATACAATACCAACAGGCACCGGTATACTATCTTTCTCTAAGACTATTACATTATACGTTTCTACCGAGCTTCTATTTTATCTTTGACTTCAGAGCTACAGCATTAAACCTTACATACACCGATCAGCCATGACATTAAAACCACCTCCTTGTTTCTACACTCACTGTCCATTTCATCAGCTCCACTTACCATATATAAGCACTTTGTAGTTCATCTGGTTCTCTACATACTTTTTAACCTGCTTTCACCCTGTTCTTCAATGGTCAGGACCACCACAGAGCAGGTATTATTTAGGTGGTGGATGATTCCCAGCACTGCCGTTACAATGACATGGTGGTGGTGTGTTAGTGTGTGTTGAGCTGGTATGAGTGGATCAGACACAGCAGCGCTGCTGGAGAAACAGATGGACTACAGTTAGTAATTGTAGAACTACAAAGTGCTTCTATATGATAAGTGGAGCTGATAAAATGGACAGTGAGTGTAGAAACAAGGGGGTGGTTTTAATGTTATGAAACACAATTTACAAATCACGACGTTCTGCTTCTATGAAAATTTTACACACTAGTTTAACTTTTTTTTAAATTGGGTTTGTTGAAATGCCACAAATTACAGATTTATTTATTAGGATTTTAACGTCATGTTTTACACTTTGGTTACATTCATGACAGGAACGGTAGTTACTCATTACACAAGATTAATCAGTTCACAAGGTTAATATCAAACACAGTCATGGACAATTTAGTTTCTCCAATTCACCTCACTTGCATGTCTTTGGACTGTGGGAGGAAACCGGAGCACCTGGAGGAAACCCACGCAGACACGTGGAGAACATGCAAACTCCACAAAGAAATGACCCAGACCACCCCACCTGGGGATCGAACCCAGGACCTTCTTGTTGTGAGGCGACAGTGCTACTTAATCAATCAGTTTGCACTTACAATCAGTACATTGTATACGTATATTTTGGGGTGCAGCCAGAAAGGTGCACATCAGCGATGCCCGACCTAAAACATGAATGACACCCTGACTGTTAGCTGGCTGTTAAGCATGTTATTGTGTTTGCATTCGTAAAGAACACATGAGTGAGATATCAACCAGCCAGTTGTACTAGACTAAACCGTCACTTAAAATAAAAATTCAAGACAGGTGAATGGCTTGTAAACTGTATTGATTGGCCTTTTGCTAAAACTTTTAAAACTTTGAGACAATGTGCTGTGTATTATAATTCTTCTGACATTATAAATGTACAGATTACTGAAGCAGATGTACAAAAAACCTGTTGGGAAAACTGGGCTTGTTTCTGCAGTTTATCACCCAAAAATATATAATAATAAATAATAAATAAAATCATGCTTGGCTCTCTGAGACTGGTACAGCATCTGTAAGCATAGGTTATCACTGAATGCCCATGTTTCCATAAAAAGGTGACTTTTGGACGCCCCCTTTGTTACACAGTGCATCCTCACTACCCAGAGAGGTGCTGTGTAACACTGTGAACTTGCATGTATTGTTAATTGTGGCTTTACAGAAGCATCCGAACGAATAGATGTAAAGTCGTGAAGGCCGTAGTGTTTAGTGTGCGTGTGTGTGTGTGTGTGTGTGTGTGTGTGTGTGTGTGTGTGTGTGTGTGTGTGAATGCTGCTGTTAATGGCCGTTTCGTCCTCGCTGTTTTGTGCTCCTGAATGTACCGCCGGTGCTGATGATGCTTGATGTGCCCAGGCAAAATATTGCTTTTGGATTATTATTTTTTTTGTCCTTTACATTTTTTTGTGTAACTTGAAACAAAATTTTGTATACATTTGTACACGATTGTTAAAAAGACACCAACGAAAAGAAAATTTGTATTGAATTAAATCATGTTAATTCTTGTGCACATATATTCACAATAAAAGTCTATTGTTATTATACTCTGGCTTGTATTGTGTGTGTGTGTGTGTGTGTGTGTGTGTGTGTTTCAGAGCCCTGCAGCATAAAAATTAGGAAGATATGGACATATAAAAAAACAACAACAATGGCCTGCTTTACATTACCACCAATCAATGGTCCGATTCCCAGTAATATATGATGTCATAGTATTGTCTTATCACTATGGTTATATCTAGTTACACAGTAAAGCGTTTGATGATGGTGGGTAACTCTAGCCAGAGTCTCAAACATCTTGAATAGTGAGTTAGACAATGTTCATGAAGATAAAATTCCAATAAAATCAGCAGGACAAAATTGTTGAGTGATGCTGCAGATAAAAGTCTGGGATTGTTCTGGATAAGCACAAGTTATGAGCACATTATAGGAATCATCAAAGCTTGTGTTGGAACTTGTATCTAAATACAGATTTTGGTACTTTGTGTAAGTTTTACATTAAAGCTATTTAAAACTGAAATGTCATTTTATGTCCCTCTTGATGCCGAGTTCTCTGGCTGTCTCAGTACATTATTTTATACAGATTTATAAATGACATAACTTGATGACATTTTTTATTATTATTATTAAGAACAAACTGTTTTATTGATTTGAATGGAATAACCAGGGAAATCTCGGGCGGCACGGTTGCTTAAGTGGGTAGCACTGTCGCCTCACAGCAAGAAGGTGCTGGGTTCGATCCCCAGGCGGGGCGGTCCGGGTCCTTTCTGTGTGGAGTTTGCATGTTCTCCCCGTGTCTGTGTGTTTCCTCCGGGTGCTCCGGTTTCCTCCCACAGTCCAAAGACATGCAACCAGGCTAATTGGACACACAGAATTTTCCTATAGGTACCTGGCCGCTAGGATGCATAAACCACTGCATTGTAGTGCGGGTCCCAAGCCTGGATAAATAGGGAGGGTTGTGTCAGGAAGGGCATCCGGCGTAAAAAACTGTGCCAAATCAATAATGCGGAGCACGATCCGCCGGCGACCCCTAACCGGAGCAGCCGAGGAAAGAGATAGAATCAGGGAAACCTCAGTTACAACCAGGAACAGGGGCGAGATTTGGCACTTAGGTCATTGAGAGGGTTGGTTACTTAAAGTTGTAAGTAGGTAATAATTGAATTGGTGAATGTGGGTTGAACTGTCCAGTGTTACTAGGATGGACTCCAGAATTAGTTTTTACTGAAATAGTTTTTCACATTTATTATGAATTGTGTTTGTTAACTATGTATTTATTGACTTACCATTTTAACATTATTTAAATTTTTTTACTAACCATAGTTTGCCCGGTGTCACCCAGAAACTGTTGGCACCCTGTAAAGCCGGGTTTTTCTAACCCTGGGTCACAACCCTTGGATGGGTCTCAAGACAAAACAAAATGGGTCGCAGAGAAAAATAATAATTAAATAAATTAAAGTTAACAGGCAAATAAACACGAAAAAAAAAAAAAAAAAACTTGTCGACATACGGCCTCATGTGGAGGTTTGACATTGCATCTTGTAATCCACAGTGGGACCAGATTGCCACCATTTTCATTAATTAAGTTTATTTTATTTTGTGTTTTGGTTTGAGGCATTGTTTGTTGCCTGGGTCACAGTAAAAATCGTGGACATTCTGCTGTAAAGGAAGTAGTTTTTTTTTCTTTGCACAGGGCAAAGCTCCCTTCTTCCATACACCTAGGGTTAATTTACATTCTGCCTAATTTTTGGGATGCTAAATGAAACTGGAGTCCTCCGAGTAAACCAGTGCAGGAAAGCCGTTCAACACTACTTAGAGCCAGTAACTTGGAGTAAGAATTGAACCCAGGTCGGTGGTGCCAGTCCAAGAATGATGTCTGTCTTTTTTTGACGCTTCCTGAATCCCAGCACCCAAAATACATGCCCACCCTGGAGTCCAGCCCGGCCCATGCTGTTTAAGGTTAATACAGCCATGAAACAGTCATTTCCTGTTTCGCTTTACCAATCTCACGAAGAGTGTTAGCATGAGCGCCTTCCAACCCTTGTAGTTCCTGCGTCTGATGAAATGCACTCGGATCGGTAGTGACGGAGCGTGGGCCTTGGACCAGATTTGCACTGACGAGATTTTTGGAGTTCAGCGCCAGGCTCTTGATTGCTTTTAAAAGCCTGGGATTGCTTTTAAAAATCCGCGATGACAGCCCTGGACTGCTTTCTTTCCAACCCATTGAGCAGAGGTGGTCCAGATGGATGTGGGTGTGTCTTATTCCAGCTTTTAGGAGTGAATTGTGTTATTTCTGGGGTGTTTTGTAGGGGGAGGGTTGGGGCTATTTTATTTGTTTTGTGTGGATGGGAAGGATGCTTTTAAGAAGCAGACGGAGGGGTCTTAGATGGTTATCTGAGGTGAGATGGGGGGAAACAGGAGGGGGTGGCAGTAATAAGATAGCTTTGCTGGTGGCAAATAGGTTGTGACCTCAAATATAGTTACTGACTCAACACATGCCAGCAACACAAAAATAACAAACAAACCATGAAGAAAAGACACTTTACTGTTTTCTCACCCTTTAGACATGACCTCATGACTCTCTCATCTATAGCTCGGGGTCGAGTTAATCTCAGCCCCTAAATAATAACATATTCATTACACTGAGTAAAGCTGAGGACTCCCAACCTGTAGGATTACTGTGTCATTCTGAACGACATGATGCCAGTTATTCTAAACCAAAGCAGGATCTTTGATTACTTGTTTCCTTTATAATTTCTTTTTTTTTTTCAACACGTTATTTAAAGGAATAACAGTTCTGGAATTATCCAATCAAGTCCATATATCCATGTTAAATGTACACATGTGTTAATTGAAATGTATATTTATATACAGTGCTCAGGTGACGCAGCAACAAATTACACTAGCTCACTACCACTGAGACCCAGATTTGAATCCCCAGCGGTGGTGTCTACATGTGGGACGTCTACATACAGACATGACTGGCTATGTCTCATGGTTATGGCACTGCGATGGATTGGCATCCTGTGTGGGGTTTGTTACTGCATTGTGCACAGTGATTCCAGGGAAACTGAATCCTCTGTGACCGTGACCAGAAAATGTTTGTTTGTTTATTAGGATTTTAACACCATGTTTTTGGTTAGATTCATGACAGGAACGGTAGTTACTCATTACACAAGGTTATATCGAACACAGTCATGGACAATTTCGTGTCTCCAATTCACCTCACTTGCACGTCTTTGGACTGTGGGAGGAAACCGGAGCAAACCCACACAGAAAGGACCCGGACCGCCCCACCTGGGGATCGAACCCAGGACCTTCTTGCTGTAAGGCGATAGTGCTACCCACTTAGCCGCAATGCCGCCCCCGTGACGGGGATAAAGCAGTGGTAAAACATTAGATGCTAAAACAAACATGGATGGATGGATGGATGAATGGATGACACTCAACCATGAGCTTGTTTGACTTAAAATATCATTGTATGTAGTGAGTAAATGTACTAATATGGACACCATTATTTACATTATTGATTCAATTTATGCAAGAACATTTTGGTCATTAATGCTGATCAACAAGTTTGGTCCTGCTGGTCTGCACACTTGATCAATCTAGTCATTCTTGTTGGCTACCTTGACTAGGCTAGTCATGATTTTCAGGTAGGCCAACTAGTCTAACCATCATAAGTCTAAATACTAGCACATGGCATGTTTTATTTCTCTTTCATGGTTTAGCGGGCAATCTTAAACAGATTTAAAAAGACAATATGTCAACTTGACAAAAGGAACGCTGTGTAAAAGAGACATTCTTTACATTTAATCTATCCCTTATGTTGCTCTGCTTTACAGCTCATGTTCTGAACTGATTTATTCCCTGATAATGTCCATACCTACCAACCCATATAACCCAAATCACTGTTCAGGTTAAATAATGTTCAGCTAAAGACTGCGGTGTAATTTGGGTGTAATGCAATATTAATGAGCACATTATGGTCTGTTCCTGATCTACTACTGAACTGAGTCTGTGTGCATGACTGTAAGTCCTCTCAGATGATTAAAAGTAGCAGCTTATTCTCATTATGCATGCCAGCGTAATTAGTCTTTAATATGCAAGAGGCCACAATCACCCAAACAGACTTTTCTAATCACTTAATGAATTAAGCAGGGTGAAGGTTCTCAGACCGATCCATTTTAAACACAGACTAACCCTCACATGATAACTCATGTCCTTGGGTTTCGGGTTAAACAGGTGCACGAGGGGTAAATAAATTTATAGTGGAACTTTTATTCTAAAACGCTAACTAGAAACACGACCACAAAACCAACTCAGAGCTCATTAGCATTCAGACAAAACTTTACTCCCCTCATGCACAATCTATATTTTATTACACTGCCGAGTCTCTAAGATGATAAAAAGCTTGTGCTTTAAAACTACAAGTCACTTCTCGCAATTTTCTCTTTTATTTGCTCTCATGTGACCTCTGCAATTATGACATTCCACTTTGGGAATTAGCAGCATTCCAGTGACGAAAACCAGAGTATTTTTACAACAGCAATTTACACAATGAACTAAAACAGTGTTTAAACCATAAACAAAGCATATCCCACTACCAAAAAGTGAAATGTGATTTTATTTTTCTTTGTTGAGCCAGCTTGTGAAATGCAGCAAAACAAATTCTGTATCGTGCTGATTTTCTTTGTACATTTCTCAGTTAATTAAAGACTAAAGAAAAGATTTTCAGTGTTTTGTAAATATTACCAAATGTAACATTTGATTCCTGCAGCACTTAAAGAACACAGACACAGAAACATGATCACTCTTGTGTTTCATCACCTGTCCTATTAATGAGACTTTAATGGTTTGAGTTTTTCAGGTTCAGGTTTTGTCCATTCTTGCTTGATACAAGACGGCTGCTCAACAGTCTGTGGTCGCTGTTTTCTGATATTCCACTTTATGATGCATCACACAGTTCTAATAAGAGACAGTTTTGAACTACAAACACACACACACACACACACACTGACACTGTGCCTGTAAAACCTGGCTCTGTCTTGCTAAAATAACCATAATCACTCACTCATGCTATTCGCTCATGCCATGTGCACTGATGAACCCTTATATCACGCCAGTTGTTGGCCTTGAAGCCTTTGCTAGTTTCAAACAGTCTGTATGGTCCTTTTTTTCAATGTGACTTTATCTGACCACAACACACATTTTCAATACACGGCATTAGCACGGCAATGATCCAAATCACAAAAATAAAGAATGACTGCAAAACATATACAGTGGTACCTTGAAACTCAACGTCAATTGGTTCTGGGAGTGGTGTTGAGTTTAAAAGGCGTTGAGTTTCAAGGCATTTTTCCCCATAAGGATGTTTGGAAAACCTGTTAATGCGTTCCATGGTCCCGTGGACTTGCATATATTTTAGGCTTATGTAAAATAACAGGGTTGTTTTTGACACGTATACACTAAAAATAACACAAATATAATATAAAAAACACTGAAATAAAAAGCTGATTCTTACAGTTTCTCAGAACCTCGAGCTGTAAAACAAGTTTAAAAGTGAAACAGTGAGGAAAATCCAGAGATACATGTGGAGCTTTCAGAGTGAATTTGACGGTTATTCCTCAGACAAATGCAGATTCGTCTCATATTCGCACTTTGATGATGTATTACTGCACTTCTTAAGCCGAGCGCTGAACAAAGCGACTGTTCATTGTTAATTTCAAATAAATTGAACATGTTAAGTTTAAGGGTACAAATTTCTCAACTGAAGGCAATTTGTTGAGTTACAAAGATTTTGAGTTCAGAGGACATTGAGTTACAAGGTATTACTGTATAAAGGAAAAAAATTGCTTTGGCACGTTCTCCCAAAAGGATGCAGTGACCAGACCAGAGACGATCAGTGCATGTCTGCAGAACTGCTTCAAACCAGGCACACTGCTAGCTTTTCCAAGTCGTACTGGCTAAGTAATTTAAGTCAGCTTTTGTTTAGAAACTCATTGTTTCATGAATAATTAAAATATTTGTTCATGATACATTGTATATTTAGTTACGTTTGTGATAAATATAGAATAACGGAGGCACTGGAAATGGGGGCAATTACTTTTTTACTTCACCGTGTACACACTCTAATGAATCATCTGTTGATCTGAGTGTAATGACTATGGGATCTATGAGCACACAAACTACCCCTGACGTTTGTTTTTAAATCATCTGTTTTAAAAATGATTCAGTCCTAATCGTGCTGAAAGACGTGCGTGTGTGTGTGGGTGTGTGTGTGTGCCTAAAACTTTTACAGATGTCTAAGCTGTGCTTCATCTAATCACACGAATCTAGAATCCTTGTTGATCTATTTCTCGTGGGCGAGCAGTGGGCAGAGTGCTGTGTGTATGTGGGTGTTCATTCCATTACCCTGTTCTGTACTGGTATGAATGACCACACACAGAAAAGAGCAAACCAGCTGTGTATGTGTGTGTGTGTGTGTGTGTGTGTGTGTAGAGTCCCCAGGCATTAGTTTAATACCCCTTAGTTTTGTTTTTCTAAACTAAGGATCTAAGACTCAGGTGCACCAATTGCTGATTATAAGACCACAGTAAAGTAGCGGTCATGCTGAATATCAAGACAATTTGACAGATAAAAAAACAGTATATACACACCATGGTGGTGGGGTTTAAACCAACTACCATCTAGTACCTTAACCGCAGAGCTACTAAGCTGCCACTGTTAGGCCCCTGAACAAAGCCCTTAACCCTCAATTCCACAAATTGTATTATCAATTTGATCTACATACAGTAGCTCGTCTGTTGGATCGGACCACACGGGCCAGCCTTCACTCCCTACGTGCATCAATGAGCCTTGGGCACCCATGACTCTGTTGCCGGTTTACCACTGTTCCTTCCTTGGACCACTTTTGGTAGATACTGACCACAGCAGACCGGGAACACCCCACAAGAGCTGCAGTTTTGGTGATGCTCAGACCCAGTCGTCTAGCCATTACAATTTGGCCCTCGTTAAACTCGATCAGATCCTCACGCTCGCCCATTTTTCCTGCTTCTAACATCAACTTTGAGGATAGAACGTTCACTTGCTGCCTAATATATCCCACCCACTAACAGGTGCCGTGATGAAGAGATAATCAGTGTTATTCACTTCACCTGACAGTGGTCATAATGTTATGCCTGCTATAGGTGTATGGTTGTTCATGCTTGAAAACTTTTCAACGCAAAGAAGAGTGGGTAAACTTCCTCCACAGTGGGTAAATTGTTTTACAGGGTGGTATAGGTTTTAAAAATAAATTAATAAATTCACCCCCACCACACACACACACAAAATGTTTATTTTGATACTTAGCTCTTGTAGTCATTATGGGTAGCCTAGTGGGTAGAGCTGGTACAGTGGTAGCCTAGTGGATAGAGCTTTGGGCTATTAACTGAAAGGTTGAGAGTTTGAATCCCAGCTCTGCCATGCAGCCCCGGTTGGGTCCTTGAGCAAGGCTCTTAACCCTCTCTGCTCCAAGGGTCCCGTACAATGGCTGACCCTGTGCTCTGACCCCCAGTTTAGAATCTCGTTGTACTGCACATGTGTATATGTATATATGGCAAATAAAGGAATTCTATTATTTTTAATCCCAAATTTTAAAAGTTAATTTTATATTATATATTACAAACGTGTTGCTAGGAAGCAAAAGTCAAGATCCCTGATAGGATTTTTTTGTTATTTAGTGTAATTTTCTATACTGTACTTAGTTTCCTGTCTAATTAGAAAGACTTTACATTTGTTTATACAACTTTAGGTTAAAAAAACAAGTTAATGAAGTTAAAGTTAATGAAGTTAAGATAATAACTCCTTTTACAAACCTGGCCACCATCAAAGGAGTTATTAAACCACATGCTGGGTATTTAAAGAGAGAGAGGAAGTGGGAGAGAGAGACTGACTGTGACTAAGGGTTTCATCCAGCATCTTGTTCTGAGAGCTCATTACCGGTAGTTGTCACCAGACATTTGATCACAGCTGTGATTCTCTGTATTTAAGCTGCTCTTGATTATTGTTTGTATTTTCTCTACACACGTATAATTCAGCGCAAACTCCCCCTGCTGCATGCAATAATTGTGATAATAGGGCTATTACAGAGGCCAAAGCCCTGGGCAGCAGGGTGAGGAGCACCATTTATGGGTGCAGTTTGGATACCAGCTGTAACATTTCTGATAATCCTCTACAGCAGATTGCACGAAACACTACCGGAACTCAAATCCATCCCAGTGATATGCAGTTAGCCCGGATCATGTCGTAGATGTATAACTAAAAGCGTCTCGGTGAGCCAAACAATGACTGGAAACCATATGGGAAAGCTTAACACTCACTTCCTAAAGTGATTGCCAATGCTGCTGTCTTTTGATTTGTTGGCAGTGCTGCAGGTGAATTATTACATTCAGCAGGGCATGTCGTTCTGTGCCTGTTGTGCCAGCGATGCTTGTACTAAATAAATATTGGTTTGAATAAACAGAGAACATGAAATACCTTGAATGGGCTTCTAGACTTCTTATTTGTTTGGCTTTCAAAAGTCAAGCAAGGTTCAAGCGAATGCCATGTGAAAGGAACAAACATTTAAAATGCCTTGAATCTCATCTCAAGGGTGGCACACTGTACCAGGGGTCCTGAGGACTTGAGTTTAATCTTTGCATCTTTTATGAAAAGCTTCAAATGAACTGATTTTCCCATGATTTGTCATTCTAGAACTCCTATTTTATTTTAATAGGTAGATTGGATTCTGGGCGGCACGGTGGCTCGGTGGGTAGCACTGTCGCCTCACAGCAAGAAGGTCCTGGGTTCGATCCCCATGCGGGGCGGTCCGGGTCCTTTCTGTGCGGAGTTTGCATGTTCTCACCATGTCTGTGTGGGTTTCCTCCTGGAGCTCCGGTTTCCTCCCACAGTCCAAAAACATGTGTGTGTATGTGTGTGTGTGTGTGGTTGTCTGCCCCGCGATGGACTGGCGCCCTGTCCAGGGTGTTACTGTGTGCCTTGCACCCATTGAAAAGCTGGGATTGGCTCCAACCTAAACACAAAGATTTACCTTGGAACTGCTCACACACCGTGTATTGTGATTGTCGGGCAGCAACACCCATAACTGTACATTTTTAACACAATGCACTCACGGGGACACGGGGAGAACATGCAAACTCCGCACAGAAAGGACCCGGACCACCACATCTGGGGATCGAACCCAGGACCTTCTTGCTGTGAGGCGACAGTGCCTAAGCAGCCACTTAGCCACCAAGCCACCCATTGTATTGTATATGTATACATGACAAATTAAGGTGTTCTAATCTATCCCAGGTTACGGATATAATTATCTAAATGTCTCAATTATTTTGCTTCTTATTTCCATTTCTGGCAACCACTAAAAAGTTTTGTTTGTTTGTTTGTTTTTGATTTAAGAGGCATTTTATATACTTTAGCCAATGTTTTTCTTGAAGAATGTAAAAGTGGAATGTCATGAACCTACAAGAGTTCCAGAAACACTGAAGGATTAGATTCTTTAAATAAAGCCAGACTTTGTACTGTACAGGAATATAATACCACGATCTGTTTTCTTCTTCTCTGTCCTGGTGATCAGGATTTTTGGTTTCAGGTGAATCGGGAGATAAGCGCCGGACTGTCAGCACTCGGCAATCCAGCGGGCGACTGGCAGCGGCTCCACCATCTCCCTGGCAGGAAGTGAATGTTTATTTAAAGGCTGCTCTGTTTACTGCGGCAGCAAGATTCTCCGCAGGAACTCTCGCTCACGGCCGTGCGCATCGCATGCCTCCATGTTTGTGTCCGATCACATTTCATTTTATTCACTTCTATCTGGAAAAGTTCCAGGTAAACAAATCTTGACTGGTGTTGTGGAAAACTTTGTCCTGCAGATGCTGCTTTGGGGAATGTGTATGTTTTAATAGATTTGTTCACTAATTAACGAGACGCCCTTTAAACAGGGAGGTTATAATTGCTCTCACATGAGTGGTGCAGGCGAGCTGGCAATCTGCGTGTGTTTGGTTTGGTGTTTATGTGCGAGTCTGGGTTGGAGGGGCTAGTTTAGGTAATTTGCTGCAGATAAAACAGAACACCAGATACCAGGACTATATCTGCATGGCTTTTTTCTACAAAGCTGCACAGAATCTATCAGCACCCACAGGGATTAACATGTTCTAAAACAACACGCCTTTATTTATTTGTTTTTTTCCTCATTAGTGCATTTATGTCTTTCTTTTCTTTGTCTAATTATCCAAATGTTAATATTCCTTAAATAATTACCACTGTAATGACCTCCTTAGTATTATTTTTCTGACTTTTACAAATGATGGTGGTAATTCTTGGGTAAAAATAAATATGTAAAAGGGGTTATTGTAACTTAACCTCTACATAAATATCCAAATTTTATCCATCTGATAAACTGTAATAACATGGCAACAATTCAAAGCTAACAAAAGCCATGTACAAAGCAAAGCTATTTACATTTTGGAACACACCTCGTCAGTCAAGCATGGGACACGTGATATTTGCATAGGTCTCAGTCTCTTTGTTATACCCTAAGCATTTCAGGAAATTTGGCATATTCCTTTCTTGTTTCTGCATGTGCTTTCTCGAGGTTGTTCGGTTTTCTCCCACCTTCTTAAAACATGCAGAGGGTGGATTATCTGCTATAATCTCCCTGGTGTAAATTGGTATGAATGAGTCTGTTATCCAATGTTATAGGTAGCACCAGACCCACTGTGAGCCTGACAAGCATGAAGATTATAAATTATTATTCTCAGTGACTTAGTCAAACATACTTAAATTATAAATTGTGTCATTAAAGTAGGTACAGCTGGCAGTGCTGCACAGGAACTCTTAAAAAAAAACCATATAAATAGGTGAACTGGTTTTTCTAAATTGCCTCAAGGTCTTAATTAGTGAATATAAATTCACATTTGCCTTTAATGAATTGTCTTTAGCTTTAAAAATAAATATGTAAAAAGGGGTTATAGTAACTTAACCTCTGCAAAAATGCCTAAATTACATCAATTTGATCAAGTGAAATAACATGGCAACAATCCAAAGCTAACAAAAGCTATCAAATACCATGTACAAAGCAAAGCTATTTAGATTTTGGAACACACCTCATCAGTAAATCATGGGACACGTGATCTTGTTTTGATCACAGCAACAAATCCAATAAACTAAATATCAACTAAATAACCGAACACACTTGCATAAGCTTCAGTTTCTCAGTTACACCCCTAACATTTCAGGAAATTTGGCATATTACTTCATTGTGTCTGTGTGTGCTTTCTCTTAATTGTTAGGTTTTTTCCTACCTTCTTAAAACATGCAGAGGGTGGATTATCTGCTATAATCTCCTAGGTAAAACACCTTGGTGTAAATTAGTATGAAATAGTCTGTTATCCAGTGTTTTAGGTAGCACCGGAGCTACTGTGAGCCTGACAAACATTAAGCATTTACACTGATCAGCCATAACTTTAAAACCACCTCCTTGTTTCTACACTCACTGTCCATCAGCTCCACTTACCATTAAAGAAGCACTTTGTAGTTCTACAATTACTAACTGTAGTCCATCTGTTTCTCTGCATGTTTTGTTAGCCCCCTTTCATGCTGTTCTTCAATGGTCAGGACCCCCACAGGACCACCACAGAGCAGGTATTATTTAGGTAGTGGATCATTCTCAGCACAGCAGTCCACCAACCAAAAAAATATGAGCGATCGTCTTGACTTTACATCTACAAGGTGGACCAACTAGGTAGGAGTGTCTAATAGAGTGGACAGTGAGTGGTATTTAAAAACTCCAGCAGTGCTGCTGCGTCTGATCCACTCATACCAGCACAACACACACTAACACACCACCACCATGTCAGTGTCATTGCAGTGCTGAGAATGATCCAACACCTAAATAATACCTGCTCTGTAGTGGTCCTGTGGGGGTCCTGACCATTGAAGAACAGGGTGAAAGCAGGCTAAAAAAGTATGTAGAGAAATAGATGGACTACAGTCAGTAATTGTAGAACTATAAAGTGCTTCTATATGGTAAGTGTTAAATATGGTAACATTTAACATGTTTTTAGTGCTGGATGTTGAAATGTTTTCAAATCTGTGTGTGTGTGTGTGCTGTACAGCAGTAGAACTAACACTGCCACCATGTTGCCACTTTCTTTACCAAGAAACAAGACTCAAATTAAACAGATTAATGTGGTGTGATGTTGAAATACCAGCTGTAACAATAAAACTATAATAGTTTAGCAGAAACGAAGCTCTACAATACAAGTTTCCACTCCTAAGCAATATTCTACTTTTTATACTTATACAATCTTTGACAGAATTAATTGGGGACTGACTGGCACATCACATGATTGTTATTTATAACCAGGCATCTTACCTTTCCATCATTTATCAAACATGTCGTGTATTCATTTACACTCAGCCTTTGTTTTGCTGCTCAGCAAACCACAAACGTGTCACTTTGATTTCATCAGTGTTTGAAATCACATCACACATCTGCTGCATGTTATACAGCCAAGTAACGAAAGAACGGGACCTAAAACGTTTCTTTTGTAAAGTGGTTTGTGCTCTGCAGAACAAAGATGACTTCTTAAACTAACATGAGAAAGCAAGACACCTACCGGGTTCGAATTTATTGTGGTTTGAAACCATGTTTGTGATCTAGGACTGAAAAACTAAACAATAAATGTCTTCAATAAGTGATTTGGGCAGCACAGTGGCTCGCTGGGTAGCCAGTCAAGTCAAATTTATTTATATAGCACTTTTTACATTGGACATGTTCTCAAAGCAACTTCCAGAATCCAGGACCAACAGACAAAAAAAAACCCTATTGAGCAAGCCGAGGGTGACAGTGGCAAGGAAAAACTCCCTTAAAATTACAGGAAGAAACCTTGAGAGGAACCAGACTCAGCAGGGACCCATCCTCTTTGGGTAGCACTGTCGCCTCACAGCAAGAAGGTCATGGGTTCAATCCCCAGGTGGAACGGTCTGGGTTCTTTCTGTGTGGAGTTTGCATGTTCTCCCAGTGTCTGCAAGGGTTTTCTCCGGGAGCTCCCAATTCCTCCCACAGTTTAAAGATGTGCAAGTGAGGTGAATTAGAGATACAAAATTGTCCATGACTGTGTTTGGCATTAAACTTGTGAACTGATGAATCTTGTGTAACCAGTAACTACCTGTTTCTGTCATGAATGTAACCAAAGTGTGTTAAACATGACGTTAAAATCCTAATAAATAAATCAATTTTGCCAGTAATTTAATTAGTGGGCTTACATCCAGAATTATCCAGTCACATCCAGAATTATTTTCACTCTTGGTGGGTAAAAAAAAATCACAAAGTTAATATGTTACAATGACTTTAAAAGAATGTTACCCTTTTGTATAATGCACACAAAGAAAATACAGCCTAATATGTTTTTCAATAAGCCGTGTGTCACAGTTATTGCTTTACCTAAATGATTATGATCTAAATGTAACCGATGTAGCTTTCTATTTATATTTAAGTTCACCTCGGCTCTGTGATGGACTGGCGATCTGTTCGGGGTGTTTTCTGCTTTCTGTCCAATTAATTAATCCCATCATGGCCCAGACCAGAAAAAAAAATTTGTGGTAAAACAGACAGTAAATGAATGAATGGGTGAATGAATGAATGAAAAAGTTTACCTCAGTATGTCAGAACTCTTTGAAGAACACAGCAATCAGAGGTCGGCAATCTTCCAAATCAACAATTAGACTTTTCCCGCATGAGAACAACAATTTGAAAGCAATTGCAGGTAAAATGCTTTTTAACCACAAACATAAGTGTTTTAAACTTGTTCTGTTCTACAGTCAGATGAGACTAAAATAGAGCAATTGGAATAAAAAGAACACATTTAGAGAATGGAAAACGATTCCCAGTGTAAAGTCTGGTGGTAATTCTGTGATGATTTGGGACTTGTTTTTCCATTGAGGACACTTTGACAGAAATAGGTTCACAAAACTAAAACTATGTAGCTTGCTGATCTTGCAGCTGGACAATGACCTAAACCATGAGCTCAAATCATCACTAAAAAAAGTGTAATGAACTGAGAATCATGTTTTTTCATCCCAGTTTTGTCCACAAAAAGGGACACAGGAACCTGGACGATCTAGAGATTTCATATTGAAGAATGATATCAGACCTTTGCATTAAAAGCAGATGTGCCATGGTGAATAAACATGCTTTAAAGGTTTGATTTGTTCAGCGTAAGATTAAGCTTAATAACCACAAAGACAATTTATAACACCCTTACCAAGCATGCCATTACATTATGGCATTTAGTGGACGCTTCTTTCTAAAGTAACTTATAATCCAAGCCACTGAGAGTTAAGGGACCAAACAATAGCAACTTGTCAGTGTTGGGGCTTGAACCAGCAACCTTATGATTACTAGTCTGGTACCCAAACAACTTTAGTAAATACTTTGTAGTTTTATGAGTCAGTTTTAAATAAATTAATGTGCAGAAAAGTAGAACAGATGAAAGCTTTATTTTAATTTAATTTTAATGTAATTTATTTATTTATTTTTTATTATTTTCTTTTATTTATTTTCTTTTATTTTTTTATTTTCTTTTATTTTTTATTTTCTTTTATTTATTTGATTTATTATTTATTTGATTTTTATTTTATCTTATCTTATCTTATTTATTTTTATTTTATTTTATTATTTCATTTTATATTTATTTTATTTTATTTTATATTTTATTTTATTATTCTGAGGGTCCAAAAAACGTTTTTGAAAATCTACAGCAATCCTGCTCAAGGATAAAGATGTTACTTAAAAGAATAATGAGTATAATAAGTAAATTTAATAAGATAAATGTTTTTTAAGTTGTCTTTAAATATGTGCAGAATTAGGAATGGTCATGATCTGACGTGTCTGTTGGATTTTCTTATTTTACATATGAAATTGCTTTTAATGTGAGTTTGCTGTTCACATGATCAGATCAGAATTTTATCAAACGTTTGTGCTTTTAAAGAGAAGTTTTGCACTGAAAGCATTTTCATACACATGTACAAACTCTTCTCTCTCCCTCTCAGTTCCTCTCAGAGTTCCTCTCACTCCTACTGATTAGTCCCCTGAGGCCACTAGTCCTGCTACTTAGGGGGTTGTAGTTTTTGCTCATGTCATCAGAGGATGCAAAATCATCACTCCCGCATGTTCCACATGATACCGAAATAAACAACCGAGCTGCTAACGACACTAACGCAAACACTGATAAAGAAACTCAGATAAACACACACAGAGCTCAGTGGAAAACTGATACTGACACCCGTGTGCACCCCAATCGCCAGGACATCCAGTAAATTCTGTTCAGTTATAGCTACAATAAACAAAGAAGTGAGTGCATTTAATGGGTAAAGAAGTGCTTTCTGAATAAAGAGGTGCTTCAGATGAGTGCGGGCAAATAAACAAGCACTCAGTCCAGCTCACATCCATCCACTTCACTTTTCTAAGGTTGTGTTTTTTCCTCTCTGAAAAACTAGTCATGGTTCCCTAAAAACCTAAAGGAATGTCGGACACCATTGTGGTTCAGTTATTAATTTAACAATGACTGGTACATTTTTCTAAACCAAATGTGCAAACTGGGAATTCATGCTGGGGTTGCAAGCTTCAGAAATTGACATTAACATTTTCGGCATTTAGCAGACGCCTTTGTCCAAAGCGACCTACAGTACTGTGAGAGTATTGTTTAAGCAATTGAGGGTTAAGGGCCTTGCTCAAGGCCTCAACAGCAGCATCCTGGCAGTGGTGGGGCTTGAACTAGTCCAGTACCTTAACCACTAGGCTACAACTTCCATTTGAATGAAATTTAAAATCCCAAATATGTTTGAGACATTTATCCTTCAGCATTTATTGCTTTATCCAGATCAGGGTCATGGTGGCTCTGAAGCCTGTTCTGGTAACACCAGGAGCAAAGTGTCATGTTTTTGGGAGGTAGGGAAAACAATTTAACAGATTCTGGGTAAACATGATCTCCTCATACCCAAATCTTAAACCTGGGATCATGTAGAGCAAGTAATTCATTACAAATAGGGATGTCCCGATCACGTTTTTTTGTTCCCGATACCGATCCCGATTATTAATTTTGATCCCGATCCGATACCGATTCTCAAACCGATACTTGTATTTTCTAGATATTGTCTAGATAAGAACTAGATAATACTGTTCACACGGTGCACACTTCAAGTACATTACAATTATTCAAATTAATCCAGTGTATATGTTTAACAACTAAATAGCTCTGCAGTGCTGAAGGGAAAAATGCTGCATCCAAGCTATTGCTTAATGTTTTTGTATTTTTACAAAATCAATCAAAATGAGTGAGATAATTAGTTTTACTTTAAACTTTACATTCAAAGAAAAAAAATGTTTAATGCAGTGATACACTAAAAATGAACAGAAATCTGTGTAGCAGCTTAACTTGAATATAAGAAAAAAAGTTACTTAAAAGCATTACAGTAAAACCTGAATACCAAAATAAAATGGAAAGGCTCTTTTGTTATGAAGGAAAGCCAGTTTTTAAAGTGCTTGTATTGTGACAATGGTTTGATGGACGTTTGTACACGAAGTGAGTGTGTTTTGACCCTTTAGGCCTTCCATAGAACATGAAATTGCGTGCTTGACTCAACTGTCAGCTATTCGGTACCGTAACAGAAGAAGTTAATAAAGTGTTCTGCTCCCGACAATATGTGAATATACTGTGCATTTATTTCTTTATTAAACGAGTGCATCACTACGTTGTTTTGTAAACCGGTGTGATCCTTAACTCACACACACTCTCACACATGAACGCAGCTCTGCTCCCACCGCCTCGTGAAACGCTCACACTGCAGACGTTACACTTCACTGTTGGACTTGTTTTACTTTTCAATTTAAACTATTTCCACACAGCGGACATGCTGATGTAACACAAAAGATCGGGATTAAGATCGGGTTTAGTAAAGCCGATTCCGATCAATTAAAAAATGCCTTGATCGGCCCCGATCCCGATCTTTGAGATCGGATCGGGACATCCCTAATAACAAAGTCACTGTTATTACTGTACATCCACTGTACCTACTCTAAAACATTCATACTCATTTCACTAAGGCTTATGGCTTCAACCAGGGTCAGATTTACTGTTATGAGAGAATTCCACATGAACTGTCTGACCTTGTGGTAGAAACAATTTGAGCACACGCTCAGAGAAAAGATCAATGTTTCAATACTTGGCATTAATAACACACATCTAAGGACCCAACCTGCCCTGTATGAGCAGTTTAGGTTTGCTACTGGTGTTGCCATGGTGTGGGGAATGTTTCCTGGCACACACCGGACACTCTTAAACCAAACAAGCATTGTTTAAATGCCACAGCCTTAATATTTACATCTAAATATAATAATCCATTTAAATGTTGTTGCTGACCATGAGCATCTCTTCATCATTCTGTTATGCAGTTATGTCATTGTGGACAAGAATCTCCAGGAATGTTAAGCCTGTCATGGTAAATCTTAACCAGTCAGCAGAGATCATAATTGCTCAGCACCGAGGAACCCTGTCTCAGCCATCGTCCCACCTCCTACAGACACACAGCCAATCATGTGCCTGTGAAGGTGCCAGGCCGCTGTGGCACAGCAGAGATTTTGCATTTTCTTCCTTTACCCATTCCAATTCTTGACAACAACCACTTCTTCTTTACCAGCCAGTGGCGGATTATTATAGAGACCTGCACAGAACAACACACTATTCTCTCTGTATTTCTTCACAACTTGTCCTACCACCACAACCAGAAAGCAGGAGTCGCTGTTGCAATGGGAAGCAAGTAAATACCCATTCAACCTCCCTTCCTCAGACATGACCACACTCATTGTGCCCAACCAAACAAGTGACGTTGCTGTGACTCAAACTATCCATGTATTCACAAGTGTTTATTTTACTATTATTTTTTATCCCCATTTTTTAATAAACAAAATGATATTTGTATGTCTGGACACGATGTTGATCACAGAAGTCTCAATTGATGTTCCAGTTCATTCCAAAGCTGTTCAGTGATGTGGCCAGGTCACTGGACTTTCTTCAAACCAAGCTTCTCTTCATGTCTTTATAGGTTTGTGCACAGGGGCACAGTCATGCTAGAACAAGAAAGGGCTTTCCCTAAACTGTTGCTGCAAAATTGAAAGCATATCATTCATTTTCTGTAACTGATTAACACCTGTTAACGTTGTTGTGGCTAAAACACTTGGTTTGAAAAAAATTAAACGGGTGCCTCAACGATTTACTTGGTACTGTGTACAAACAAACTAGTCATTATTTTGTCCTAACTTGTGTACCCCTTGTTTGCATTTGCCTCCTGTGTTCACCACTAGGGAGTGAGAGGAGTTGGATGGATGAAGTGTTGGAACAGACTGCATGCTCAGGACTCGTCTGATTCCAGCCTGAGCATAAACAGTAAAGCTGCACTTCGTGTTAAATGAACTTCCTGCTCCGGTTCAACAACCTTACTTAATCCAGATCTCAAAGCACTGGCCAGGAAATCGTGCACTAGATATAGGGGGCTTTCCTAATTCTGAACTGGACCTCTGGATCGCTTTAAATCCCTGATGGAATAGGGGGAGGGATAACGGTGCCAATAACTCAGTGCGCTCCTGATCATCTTCATCCTCAACATCATCAGTTTCTGTTTGTGGACATCACGGTCAGCAGCTCGGCTCCTCAGCTCTGAAACATTTCTGTAACAGGCTTTAGATCAGTCACCACGAAAAGCGATCGCACGATGTGGATTTATAAACTACTGTTGTGTCTTGCTGTCCTGATTTACTCGGGTAAGTTTGCTTGCGGATGCGCACTTTTCCTCTGCGGAGCTTTCATTGTTGTATCTACTAACCATCGCACAATACTTGTGGTTGTTCTAACATTTCTAACATTGGTAAAACTTTGTTAATCAAAAGGAGCTGGGTGCAAGGCACAAGAAAACAACATACTGTAGGTGTTTATGGGCAAGTTGTGATGATGCGCAGAATTCGCGCGTCTACCCTGGACATGGATACAGCCGCACTGTCACTGATTTGTACATTATTACCCTCTTAGTTTTCTTTAGCACTATTTTGACTTTCTATCTGTTATTTTTAAAAGCTCTGATTATATTAAGCAGAGAGTTTTGAAAGCCAATAGATTTTTTGCTTAAATTTCGTACTAAATTAATTCCAGTAACGGCGCATTTTAACGGGATGCGTAAATCTAAAAATTGTAAAGTCGGAGTCCATATGTTACTTTTATTATAGTAAACCATTCTATTACGATGGCATTATTTAGCAGCTCTACATTGTCACGACTTCTGTTTGTAATAGAGAGATAGAAAAGATAAACCAGAATCGGCTTAATTAAAAACGCGCAACTTGCGTCAATGTTTAAAATAAAATCACTTTGGACTAGGCGCACTATCAGTATTAAACTACTTTGCTGTAGTATATGAACATGGTGTCATTTTTAAGTTTTAGCAGTCATAAGTTGGTATTGCTTGGCTAATAATGAATAGGCAACACTGAAAAGTGCAAGTTCAAAAGACCACAGTTCAGGACTGGATGCACTGGCGCATTATCTGGGATAACATCAAGAAAATCAGCTTAGTGTCATTTCCGCACTTTATCAGGGACCCTTTTATTACGTGTGAAATGAAATTTCGCAATCACTGCAGAGCTGTTTTGGAGAAAGTACTGAGTGCTCCGAGTCCTCCTACATCTGGACGCATGAGTCACTGAGCTGAGAATAATAAAACATGATGCGTCCATGTTCAGGTCTGGAGCTGCAATATAGTCAATTTTATCTTGTTTTTAGAATGAATTCATATTCTTATACTTCTAAAATGGTCCAGGTCCAGCCACTACCCAAAGATTTAATCCCCAGAGAGTGACTTCTTGGCTTTAGACTAGCTTCTCTACTAAGAGACACCTGAACAAAACTTTAGTTCTTCAGTGCTGGACTTTCAGAACCCATGTTAGTGTTTTAGTATATGTGGAGTAGTAAATTTCATTAAAATACTATTTTAAAGTGTAAAGATCTCCTTCTGGCTGCTTAATAGGAGTGCCTATGGAAAGCCATGTGTGGCCATGTGAGGTGTAAGCTTGACCGGGTGTATTTAATGTTCCACAGTTCGAGATAGCATCTCAACTAAGCTCTAGGTTTGTTTATATAAAGGAACTACCAACAGTTCTCATAAATAGTTGGCAGTTTAAGGCATCTCTCTCCCTCTCTCTTTAGCTACAGCTACTTTCAAAAGTTATTAAGGTGCTGATAGCTTTTTGAGATGATAACTGGAACTTTGGGTAGTGTACTTACACACGTAGGTTGTACAGTATATACACTCACATTGTAATCAACAGGTGAACCCAATATTCATTGATTTTTAAAGCTTACTATGCAGATCTTGTATAGCATGCAACTGAGTGTACAATTACTGACTGTAGCCTATCTGTGACGTGGTACACTTCCCTGTACCCAATTTACCAATCATAAGGAACTTCCATTGGACACCCACTGAACAGATGTATTTGGAGGGGTGAACCAGTCTCAGAACTGCAGTGCTTGTTTGTTGTACTGGTATGAGTGCAGGTGCAGTAGTGTTGTTGGGAATTTTAAACACCACAGTATCAATGCAGGAAGGAGAAAAGTGCTCCAACCAAGACTAGAGGATGGTTAACATACATTAAGTACGAAAGTCATAAACTGCTTTTGCCTCTAACTGTACACCCACAACACATGCTAACAGCGTGTGTTTCTGATCAAGAGGCCAGCAGGTTTAAATATTATTTCAAAACTCTCTGCACAGTCCCCACCATGTTAGTCACTACCACGTTAGTGTTATTGCAGTGCTGAAAACAAGCATCATCTGGTCAGTGGTGGTTTTGTGGGAATCCCTCTTGATTGATGAATGTGCTGGGGGGGGGTGCCAAAGTGTACAGAGTAACATGACTACATTTAATAATTGTATACCCACTGTTTATCTGTCTGATAGGTGTAGCTTATAAACTAATCAATGAATGTACACAACGAATAGGTGTTTACAGTCCACTTCATGATGATCTGGACCCCTTCTAAACATCAATTAAAGGATCATAAACAGTTTGCCTTTTGGTGAAAGAGCTTAATTTCACTCTAAAACTTGAAGAAAATTTAATTTTTACCTAAATTCATTCTGTACAAACAGTCCTTCTTCATGAAATAAGTATTTTAACAAAACCACGTGTCCTAATTATTGTCTCTCCTTAATATATATTCCATATCAAGTTGATCAAAAAATCTGGGAAATGTCAAGCAGTAATCCAAGACTTTCTGTTTACTGGGGTATATGAGGTGAAACAGGTCAAATTCTCATTCTTTAACATGGGAAAGTGTTGAAAAAAAGATGTGTTCACCTTTATAAGTCAAGAAATATCTATAAAAGAGCTTCTCACCTGAAAATACTCAAATCTACAGGTAGTCAATGGAGGACTCTGTATATTAAATACAGTCTATTTTCTCGGCTGCTCCCGTTAAATGTCGCCGGTGGATTGTGATCCGCATTATTGATTTGGCACAGTTTTTACGCCGGATGCCCTTCCTGACACGACCCTCCCTATTTATCTGGGCTTGGGACCGGCACTACAATGCACTGGTTCATGCATCCTAGCGGTTAGGAACATATAGGACAATTCAGTGACTCCAGTTAGCCTGGCTGCATGTTTTTGGGGTGTGGGAGGAAACCGGAGCACCCGGAGGAAACCCACGGAGACACAGGGAGAACATGCAAACTCCACACAGAAAGGACCCAGACTGCCCTGCCTGAGGATCGAACCCAGGAGGTTGTTGCTGTGAGGTGATAGTGCTACCCACTTAGCCACCATGCCGCCCGTATGTTATATACAGTATACAGAGTATAAACTGCTGTACTGTGACAAGTTGCAACCTTAAACAGCTCTGCCTTTACACTCACATGCTTACATGTTTATAAATAAATAAATAAACAAATAAAAAAATAAAAAAAGTAGCTCAGCGGTTAAGGTACTTGGCAGTGGTGGGGCTTGAACCAGCAACCTATCGATTATCAGCCACTTTGGGTCCCTGAGCAAGGCTTTTAACCCTCCATTTTTTGTGGTTGCCGATTCAAGCTCCAGCACTGCCAAGTAGCCACTGTTGGGCCCCTGGGCAAGGCTCTCAAACCTTCATTTTTTGTTCATGTTTTTATAGCAATACTGTAACCACAGTCACAGTATTATCTTGCACCAATAAGTTATTTGGTTTGACCATCAGGAACCATAAAGGCTCTATGTAGAACCCTATAGATTTGTTCTGCCTAATCATCTATAGAACCCTGCAAAACAAATTGTGTGGATTCTCACCCTTGAATGTTCAGTTATAACACTGTAATAAGATTCATTATTATTATTATTATTATATTATTATATATTATAAGTCGTGTTTTGAGTTGAACAGTGCGCTCAGGCTTTGCATGTATTGTATAAGAATGTGAAGAATGTCTCTGTGCTTCTGGAGATGTTCAGCCATACACTAGAATTACAAAAACATGATTTGTGCCCTTCATATTGTGAAACAAAACCTGAGCTTCCTCAGATTTAAATTTTAAATGTTGACAGGCAAAGGTTCAAACTTGTTACCAGAGGGACTGCTGTCTGGAATGAGGATGCAGATGTGATTTTCTTCCTCTCGGCTGCACCGTATTACCATTCAGGGCCGGTTTGGACGACTGACAGAGGAGTCTGATGTTCTTATCTTTTAGAAACCCTACATTTTTCCTCTTGCCCATTAAGAAGTTGGACTGCGACCATGTCCGATGACCTTGGATGCCAGAGCTAGTTCATGCATGTGGATGTCTGTCTCTGGTTCTGTTCTGAACAGGTTCTGTTACTTAATCGTTCGGGACTTGGCAAGCTCGTCTGTTGCTCTTACAATGAATCCACTCAACCTGAGTCATTGTGCCTAATCATAAAATAATGAATATACTTGCATCTTATTACACAACCGGATTAATCTTGCACTAAAGCACTCTAGATTGGCTTGTCCTCGTTCCACTTTGGACATCTCGTGCTGCTGATGTTCCTTCTGCCTTATCAGATACTGGCTTGTTAGTGTCTGTTTTGTTATTCTTTTTTATACAGTCTGTCCCATGTAACTCTTATTTACCTCTGTGAAACTGGCGTACTTGAAGAACAAAGTCTTACTAATGTTTGTGCTGTTAGGCTGTGTTCACATGGTTTTCACAAGGATGTTTTTGGTCCTTATACATACACTGATCAGCCATAACATTAAAACCACCTCCTTGTTTCTACACTCACTGTCCATGTTATCAGCTTCACTTACCATATAGAAGCACTTTGTAGTTCTACAATTACTGACTGTAGTCCATCTGTTTCTCTACATGCTTTGTTACCCCCCTTTCATGCTGTTCTTCAATGGCCAGGACCCCCACAGGACCACCACAGAGCAGGTATTATTTAGGTGGTGGATCATTCTCAGCACTGCAGTGACACTGACATGGTGGTGGTGTGTTAGTGTGTGTTGTGCTGGTATGAGCGGATCAGACACAGCAGTGCTGCACAAGTTTATAAATACTGTGTCCACTCACTGTCCACTCTTCTCAGTCCAGCAGTGACAGTGAGGTGTTTAAAAACTCCATCAGCGCTGCTGTGTCTGATCCACTCATACCAGCACAACACACACTAACACACCACCACCATGTCAGTGTCACTGCAGTGCTGAGAATGATCCACCACCTAAATAATACCTGCTCTGTAGGGGTCCTGGGAGTCCTGACCATTGAAGAACAGGGTGAAACAAAGCATGTAGAGAAACAGATGGACTACAGTCAGTAATTGTGGAACTACAAAGTGCTTCTATATGGTAAGTGGAGCTGATAACATGGACAGTGAGTGTAGAAACAAGGAGGTGGTTTTAAAGTTATTCCTGATCGATGTATATACTGATATATACAGTTGATTTAAGATGATCTACATCTACCCATAATGAAGTGTATGTAAACCCATTTGGCAGCAATTACGGCTTAGCATACCTGGATTTGTATGGCAAGCGTCTGTGAACTGGCACCCTCAGGTCCTTCATGTTTCAAATCCTTGCCCTGATCGAAGCATTGCCATAGTTTAATCACAAAGATCAATATGCAGTTCATTGTGCCTTACCAAACTTTGTCCAGTCACAAACTCTAAACAACTTGTTTTCACTTTGTCATTCTAGATGATTAGATATAGTTTTATTGATAGAAAAAGCAATTTTATCTTTTCACTATCAATACAAGTGTACAAACATCAAGGGGGTTCAATACGTACTGAACTCACTGTATATTTCTAAACATATATATAGAAGTAATTTTAAATCTAATGTTCAGTATACAGGAAAGCCAGTGTGGTTGTGTCTCAATTCACATCATACTGTACTAAATATTAGTACATTTTGCACATCCAGGGTGGCTGCTCCTTGACAGTCAAAGTGTGACACAACACAGACTGAAATCCTTGAAAATCCTTGTGAAGTTGTAGCCTAGTGCTTAAGGTACTGGGCTAGTAATCAAAAGGTCGTGGGTTCAAGCACCACCACTGCCAGGTTGCAAACTGTTGGGTCCTTGAGCAAAGCCCTTAACCCTCAATTGCTTAGACAATATACTGTCACAGTACTGTAAGTCGCTTTGGATTAAAATGTTTGCTAAATGCTTTAAATGTAAATGAAAAAGATAAAAAATGTTGGTCTATGAGCTGGTGGAAACAATACAAACAATACAAAGAAGCAAGAACCTCACATTGCCATGCAGGTATCACTGAGGCATGGGCACCATACATTCCTAAGTCAATGTGCCAGCAAGGAAAAGCCCGACAAAAATGGTATTTTACAGGGCTCTCCTAGCTGCAGCGCATTATTGCTAATAAGACGCAGAGATGTTCTGATTAAGGAGACCACCAAAGACAGTAATCTGCGTCTCCATGCCCCAGATGATTCTGTGATCTAAGCCTGCTGCCGACCTCCAACGCAGGTGGTTCTGTTACAAAGACAAGATGGAGTTGTTTGTGTCTCCTTTGAAATATTTTCAGCAGTAAAAAAACAGTACAACATAATCAAAAAAGTGCCACCTTCATAAAAAACTAATTATTAATTCAAATGCATCAATATAACAGTTGTTAATATTGAGTATGAGCTATAACAGATTTGTTTTGTATGTCAGAAAGCAAACGACACGCTCTCCAGGACTACCAGAAGACTGATGGTGTCCGGCTGGTCGCTCTGTCTGATTCCTACTCAACAAAAAGCAGGAAGATGAGCTTGGGAAAGTGTGTGAGGCGCTGCAACCGAAGCAGAAAACTGCCTTTCACCTGCAGGTATGAAAACCAGAGAGGGTCAAAACCTGTAGTTAACCTTTTTTATGTGTAATGCAAGGAGCATGTGCAGCATGTAAAGAGATACACCTGGAGTCAAAGGCACAGGACAGAACTGGGTAATAAAGTGAGGTTAAATATACCATGAACAGTAAGCAGAGTTGGAAGTTAGGACCATAAACTTAAATAGTACCCGAAATAGTCTTTTTAATATTAGTTTGAGATTAGAATTATTATTAAACTTAATACCTTAAATCAGCCATAACATTAAAACCACCTCCTTGTACAAGTTTGTCCATTTTATCAGCTCCACTTACCATATAGGAGCACTTTGTAGTTCTACAATTACTGACTGTAGTCCATCTATTTCTCTGCATGCTTTGTTAGCCCCCTTTCATGCTGTTCTTCAATGGTCAGGACTCTCCCAGGACCACTACAGAGCAGGTATTATTTAGGTGTTGGATCATTCTCAGCACTGCAGTGACACTGACATGGTGGTGGTGGGTTAGTGTGTGTTGTGCTGGTATGAGTGGATCAGATACAGCAGTGCTGCTGGAGTTTTTAAACACCTCACTGTCACTGCCGGACTGAGAAAAATCCTGTGACCTGTGACCACTGATGAAGGTCTAGAAGATGACCAACTCAAACAGCAGCAATAGATGAGCGATCGTCTCTGACTTTACATCTACAAGGTGGACCAACTAGGTAGGAGTGTCTAATAGAGTGGACAGTGAGTGGACATGGTATTTAAAAACTCCAGCAGAACTGCTGTGTCTTATCCACTCTCAGCACTGCAGTGCTGAGAATGATCCACCACCTAAATAATACCTACTCTGTGGTGGTCTTGTCGGGGTCCTGACCATTAAAGATCAGGGTGAAAGGGGGCTAACAAAGCATGCAGAGAAACAGATGGACTACAGTCAGTAATTGTAGAACTACAAAGTGCTTCTATATGGTAAGTGGAGCTGATAAAATGGACAGTGAGTGTAGAAACAAGGAGGTGGTTTTAATGTTATGGCTGATCAGTGTATGTACTCTTATACATGTCATTTTTAGAATGTCTTACTTTGCCTTTTCTTGACAGTTCAATGTTCTTAAGTAGCTACTGTATATTTTTACTAGCATAAGGTTTTTGTATAATTTAACAGCCTTGCTCATATTTTAAATTGCAGTCCATTGGCCTTTTAAAAACTGCACAGTGTGTTTAGAGGAAGCAGCTGGAAGCAACATTACAAGTGAAAATGCATGATCAGCACATCAACTACTTCCTATTTTGAGTCACATGCAGCAGCTCTGAACACTGAACGTTACCTTGGCTAGCTAACAGACATCAGCGATCAGCGATGCTCTGTAGGGTCTTTAATCATGGAAACGATGTGTGATTAGAAAAAGGAAATCTACACAGTGAAACAAGTTCTATCAGGTCTCAGGTTATCAGCGTATCATTCAGCTTATCATGCCTCACTGTTGTCTTTACAAAGTCTTAATCAAAACTAGATAAAGTATAAATGAAGCCATTCAATAGCACACTGTTTGTTTCAGAGCTTTCATCTTTGATCAGAAGGGCACAAAGTGCCATCTACTCTCCTTTGATAGTCTCACGGCGGGCGTCCGGACTGAGATCGACTTCAACTGTGACCTGTACGAGAAAAAAGGTACGCACGCGCTCTTGCATTACAGTTTCTGCAGTGATGCTGCAACTTGACAAGGGTTTTAGCAGCATGTGGTTTGATTAGTAACATACATCTGTTCTCTGTTTTGCATGGGTTTTTTTCTGACAAAACACTCTCCTCACTGTATGTGAGCGTCTAGTGATGTTTAGAAGATTATTCGGCGTGGTTTCTTTTGTAGGTTGAAGGCTAGATAAAAACAAGATGACCTGTACACACACTGGCATTCAGAAATGTCAGGAGATCAGCACCAGAGAAATCTCATCTCATGATCACACAGCTTGCTAGCTCAGCATTTCTTTGGTTTAGGTTGCTTTTGCAGTGTATTCACTTAACGAAAAACAACTTCACATTTTTAATAATAATAATAATAATAATAATAATAATAATAATAACAATAATAAATAAAAAAATAAATAATAATAATAATAATAATAAATAACGATGATAATACTACTACTACTACTACTACTACTAATAATAATAATAAGAATAATAATAATAATAATAAGAAGAAGAAGAAGAAGAAGAAGAAGAATAAATAACAAAAATACAAATAAATAATAATAACAAATAATAATAATAATAATAATAATAATAATAATAATGATAATAATAATACTAATAATAACAATAATAATACATTAATAATAATAATAATAATAATAATAATAATAATAATACATAATAATACATCTTTTCTTCTATCTTTACTTTTTACATGTTTCACCACAATCTGTGTTAATGTTTACTGGCTACTTTATGTTATTTTTTCACTTTCCAAAACATGCAGAAGGTGGACTTGCTAATCCAAATTGCATCTAGGTGTTATTTTTGTGAGTGTATGGCACACTCTGATGGATTTGGTGTCTTGTTTAGGGTGTATTCCTACTTTTCTAATCCTATCTGGTGTGCGCCCAGGATGGCACTAGACTTACCACAATCTAAGTAAAAGATTAATATAATTTACATTTTTGGCATTTAGAAGTTTGTTACTGTGTGCCTTCCTCGCGCGACCCTAATTGGATAAGCGGTTAAGACAAAGTGTGAGTGAGTGAGTTACATGGTGGTGCAGGAGCCTTTTCATCATCATAAGTGTCCATTTAATTCCACCTATTAGTGTATCTGTGTTGAGATTGGCAGAGTTTTGTTTGAACTAGGTAATCTGATTTTCACAGACATTCCAAAAACATGCCATTAGGTTACTGCTCGTATGAGTAGAGCGCTCTGAGGAGGTTGCTGCCTTGTATTCTTGTCACGTGCCTGCTGTTTTTGAGTGACTTCAAATCCACTTAGCAGAACCCTAATCAGAATGACTGATTTACTGTAATATGTTCTGAATTCTGAAAAGAAATCCATGAGTTAATCCATGAGTTATAGTGCTATAAACACTGGATTGTTTAGCTGATCATGTTTCTTGTGTTACTTTTGCAGATTTTGTGCGAGAATGCATCATTGGCACAGGGCTGAATTATAAAGGCAGGAGATCGGTGACAGAGACTGGTGTTGAGTGCCAGAACTGGGATTTGAACACACCACATGAACACCGGTAAGATGCCCCTTCTATTCTTTTTCTAATTCTGTATAGGCACCTTAAGAAAGAACAAAAAATTATCCAAGAAATAAAAAAATAAACAAGCCGCTCAGGTGGCGCAGCGGTAAAAACACACGCTGTTCACCAGAGCTGAGATCTCGAATACATCGTAACAGCTTTGCCGTCTGAGGCTGAGCGGCCACATGAACAACAATTGGCCTGTTGTTCAAATAGGGGCGGGATTAAGCCGGATGGGGACTCTCTCTCAGACTAGTGCGATTACTACCTCTGCTGGCTGGTTGGTGGCACCTGCACGGAGATGGGAAAGGAGTGCGGTAGAGGGTGTGGCTCTCTGTACACAGCGCTGTACTGCACTGCACTCGTCAAGTGTAGGTGATAAGATGTTCGATTGCTGTGCACGTGTCGGAGGGGGCGTGGAGCAGCCTCGTCTTCCCCAATCAGGAGCAGGAACCAGCATTAGTGAGAGGATGATTGACGGGCAGAAATTTATGATTTTAATTGCTCTGAATGTGGTTTTTTAAAATAAATAAATAAAAAAATTAAATAAATAACATGTTTGGTGTCTGAACGCTTTTTCTACACTAATATGATTTGAAATTGACTTCCTATACAAATATTAATAGGGGTTAATGATAATCACTACTGTAATTAGGTGTATTTATCAGAATATTGTCTGTGTGAAAAAAAACAGGTAATGATTTCTGCCATCTTGTGATTTATGGTCATTTATGGTGCATTCCACTGTACTCAAAAGAAAGAAAAATACGACCTTGAGCCACGCAAAGTGGAAAACAACGCAGATGCCTTGTGAACACTTTGTGATTTTCCAGTCACCAATAAAAATTGCATCTCATCTGCTTTGCATTTGGTTCATCTAAATAGGAATAAGATGTGTTGTGTTGTGTGGAATCAGCCATGTTTTAGTGATTAGGATGGCATTGTGGCTCTACAGCACCAGGGTCCTGGTGACCTGGGTTCAAACACAGAGTTAGGTTACTGTGTGTGTGAAGTTTGCCATGTTCTACTTATTTCCCTGCAGTAAGTGAATTATTTAAGTGTTTGATGCCCTGAGGTTCACTAGCATCCTGTCCAGATGATATTTTCACTTAGTCCACGGTGTTTATGGGTGACACCAGACTATGATTAGAATAAATTGGTGAATACAAAGTGAAATATGTAAAGTGAATACAAAGCTATTAAGAAAAAAAGAATAAATAAAAAACAGACCCATATATACATCACAATTTTTATCCCATTGTTAAACATCTTTAGATAAGATGAAAATATGAAGAAATTTACAGGACTAAAAGCATCGTGTTTTTGGCATCTTGTAACATTTACTACTGTTCAGTGAATGTTTTATCCTGATCATTGCTTTGGTGGGTCTGTAGCCTCTCCTGACAAACTGGGCAAGAATAAACCCTAGACAAGGCACCAATCCATCAGATGGCTTTACAAACTCACCCATCCAGTCGCTTACTTTTTTCCATGTAAGGTCACATTTGGGCAGCCAGTTTACCTACTGGTATGTTTTAAAAGGTGCAAGAAAACAGTCCCCAGTTTGAAAACAACATAGACTTGAGGACAGTGACTGGAGGCAAAGACTGAACCCAGCATGTGTAAAGCAATTTAAATATGAAAAAAATACACAGGACTAAAAGCATCATGTTTTTGGCATCTTGTAACATTTAATACTTTTCAGTGAACGTTTTATCCTGATCATTGCTTCAGTGGGTCTGTAGCCTCTTCTGAAAAACTGGGCAAGAATTAACCCTAGACAAGGCACCAATCCATCAGATGGCTTCACAAACTCACCCATCCAGTCACTCACTTACTTTTTTCCACGTAAGGGCACATTAGGGCAGCCAGTTTTGAAAGGTGCAAGAAAACAGTCCCCAGTTTGAAAACAACATAGACTTGAGGACAGAATGGATCAAAGCCAGGTTTTCACTATGTTAGTGCTGTACAGTGCTCATACTACCTGCTGCACCACAGTGCTGCTTTGGAGAGTCCTATATTTAGACAAAGGAACATAAACCCCCCCCCACAAAAACATTACAGCTGTGATTTGGTCACAGGTACGAGTAGAGGCAGGGAGTTTGGCATATGCTTTCAATTTCTTTTTTGATTTTGTGTAAGGTGTAAGTAAGTGGAGTTGTTATTAAAATCAGTGGCATTTATAACCTGGACTATTGCATTACTAATGTCACCTCCAACACCACCCATTCAAAACTGTCCAAATACTATAAACATTTTAGTGGTTACTTAGTGGGTAGAGCTTTGAGCTATCAAGCAAAAGGTTATTATCTGCCATGTAGCCACTGTTGGGCCCTTGAGTTTATTTGTTTGTTTCTTTGTTTTATTTTAACAGCATGTTTTACATTCATGACAGAAACGGTAGTTACTCATTACACAAGGTTCATCAGTTCACAAGTTTAATATTGAACACAGTCATGGACAATTTTGTATCTCCAATTAACGTGCATGTTTTTTGGACTGTGGGAGGAAACTGGAGCACCCGGAGGAAACCCACACAGACATGGGGAGAACATGCAAACTCTGCACAGGAAGGACCCGGACCGCCTCGCCTGGGGATCGAACCCAGGACCTTCATGCTGTGAGGGGACAGTGCTACCCACTTGAGCAAGGCCCTTAACCCCCTTGGCTCCAGAAGCACTGTACTGTGGCTGACCCTGCGGTCTGACTGTTGCTTCTAAACAAGCTGGGAGATGCAGAAAATGAATTTAATTGTACTGTAGTTGCGTTTATTTATATATGACAAATAAAAGCCTTTCATTTTATTTTCCTTCTATTAGTCAGTGTGCGTGTCTCGCTTGATCATTGACTTTTAGCAGAAAGGGAAAATTCCTATTCCTATATGATCATTCCCTTGGCTTATAGTCTTTAAAATCCATTTCTGTTCTGATCGAATGTGACATAATTTGACAGCTGTGTTTATTATCCTTTATTTAGTCATTTAAGAAATATTAAAAAGTATTTTGCTCCTAATGAAACAGATGCATTTCAGATGTTTAAAAGCCTTTTCAAGATTTGATGATTTATTAATTGAATAAATTGTCTTCGAGCTTTGTAAAAATGTCAGTAAGCTCATTTTTCAGAGCTTTGCTAATAATGAAAAAGTCAGTGGGTTTTGAAATTTTGAAAAAAAATAAACATAGACTGAGCCATAACATTAAAACCACCTCATTGTTTCTACACTCACTGTCCATTTTATCAGCTCCACTTACCATATAGAAGCACTTCTGCTTTCACCCTGTTCTTCAATGGTCAGGACCCCCACAGAGCAGGTATTTTTTAGGTGGTGGATGATTCTCAGCACTGCAGTGACACTGACATGGTGGTGGTGTGTTAGTGTGTGTTGTGCTGGTATGAGTGGATCAGACACAGCAGCGCTGCTGGAGTTTTTAAATACCGTGTCCACTCACTATCCACTCTATTAGACACTCCTTCCCAGTTGGTCCACCTTGTAGATGTAAAGTCAGAGACAATTGCTCATCTGTTGCTGCTGTTTGAGTTAGTTATCTTTGAGATCTTCATCAGTGGTCACAGGACGCTGCCCACGGGGCGCTGTTGGCTGGAAATTTTTGGTTGGTGGACTATTCTCAGTCCAGCGGTGACAGTGAGGTGTTTAAAAACTCCAGCAGCGCTGCTGTGTCTTATCCACTCATACCAGCACAACACACACTAACACACCACCACCATATATCACTGCGGTGCTGAGAATGATCCACCACCTAAATAATACCTGCTCTGTGGTGGTCCTGTGAGAGCCCTGACCATTAAAGAACAGCATGAACGGGGGCTAACAAAGCATGCAGAGAAACAGATGGACTACAGTCAATAATTGTAGAACTACAAAGTGCTTATATATGGTAAGTGGAGCTGATCAAATGGACAATGTGTGTAGAAACAAGGAGGTAGTTTTAATGTTATGGCTGATCGGTGTACATACACACACACACACACACACACACACATATACATATCTTAAAATATGAAGTGTTATTGCTGAGAAAGCAGCACCATGCTATTAGATAAGATTATTTGCCAGGAGTTCATTAAACTTGTGTGGGTTCATTAAGGATGCTGGAACAGCATGAAGCCCCCGGTTTACTGCCCATCATTTATTGGGATAGAGGGAATAGACAGACTGTGCCAAGAAAACTACACACTCTTCAAAATGCTGCCAACACATGAAAGCATGATTACCTTGAAGAGACCTTGAGTTGTCTTTTTTTTTTTCTTTTTACTGGAATGCATGTTCCCCTTGGTGCTCGTCCCTCCTTCTTATGTTAACTTTTCATCCCTCCTAATGGACTGCATGCTGTAGGGTTAAAAAATCAGCCATTAAATGGTGCGTTTTTTTCTGTTTCTGGATCTGGAAATCTGATTAGTTACAAGTATTTCATGCCATGTTACGCTTGAATCTCACTCCACAGTACAAAGTCATATTGCGGTTGAATTGCTTTTCTTTTCGAACACATTTTGAGTATGAACGTTATAGAGATTTATGGGCTTCACTTCCAGACCACCACAGAGAGAATAACTGCTACGCTGGTACTGGGTTGTTGACCTCTCACTTTTTTAGCACGCATTTTGGGGTCTGTTTTTGTCTGGTTATCCTAACAGTAGTTATTTCGAGGTCACATCCTGCTGAACGGAATGTCTTTTGTTAGGAAAGGTAACTAAAGTATTTCCTAATCGATTTACATGGTCATAAATTAGTAGAAGTTTTTATTGGATTGGTGGTTGTGAAGGAAAATCCAATAAATTATTGCACGTGTATGTGTGAGCATGTGAAAACCTTACGATGAGCTTTTTGGAGCATCCCCTTTACAAAACCATAGGACCTTCTTCAGCAGTGATCATTTAGATCAGATCAGCAACAACAACATAACAGATACTGCATCCAATTCTCCATTTTTAATATCTAAACATTCATTCATTAATTTATTCATTGTATTTTTTTACTTTATATGCTTATCCAATTAGGGTCGCCGGTGATGGAGCCTATTCCAGCTTTTCAATGGGCACAAGGCACACAGTAACACCCTGGATGGGACGCCAGTCCATCGCAGGGCAGACAAACATACATACACATACACACACACACCTGTTCACCTATAGGGCAATGCGGTGTCTCCAATTAACCTGACTGCATGTTTTTGGACTGTGGGAGGAAACCGGAGCTCCCGGAGGAAACCCACGCAGAAACGGGGAGAACATGCAAACTCCGCACAGGAAGGACCCGGACCGCCTCGCCTGGGGATCGAACCTAGGACCTTTTTGCAGTGAGGCGACAGTGCTACCCACTAAGCCACCGTGCCGCCCTTATCTAAACATAGCATTGTGAATTGTATGCAGATAACATTGGATTATGAAATGTTCAAGGTGATCTTTTGAACATGCACCTAATTAATGTGGTCCACTGTGCTCTTGGTGGAATCTTTGCAGTACACTCATTCCTAGAAAGAAGTACTAGAGTGGCAGTGCTGAATTTACTTCATTTGCATAAAGTGTGCAAATTAATAAATACCCAGGTGTTTGGTGGGTAGCACTGTTGCCTCACAGCAAGAAGGTCCTGGGTTTGATTCCCAGGTGGGGCGGTCTGGGTCCTTTCTGTGTGGAGTTTGCATGTTCTCCCTGCGTCTGCCTGGGTTTCCTCCGGGAGCTCCGGGTTTCCTCCCACAGTCCAAAAACATGCAGTCAGGTTAATTGGAGACACTGAATTGCCGTATAGGTAAATGGGTATGTGTGTGTGTGTCTGCCCTGAGATGGACTGGCGCCCCGTCCAGGGTGTTACTGTGTGCCTTGCGCCCACTGAAAAGCTGGGATAGGCTCCAGCACCACCATCGCCCCCTCGCGACCCTGATTGGATAAGCAAAAGTGAGTGAGTTTAGAAATGCTTTTATAGTTTATTTTAGCTTTACGAATCTCTACAATTGTTCTTTTACATTTCCAGACTTTGCATTTTTATTTATTTCTGAAAAGGCACCTCTATAACCCAGCAAAGCACTAAATGCAAAGACGCATGTAATTGCAACTGTTTTTGCTACATCTGCAGCACACAGCTCTACATGATGTGTTAAAGACATTCAGGGATGTAGAAGGATTTCTCTTTACGGAAAAAAAGGACAGAATCCAGGAGTCGGGGCGTCTCTTTTGATGTGAACCTGCTTTATGGTTTTGTGATTTACTCGAGTGAGTGGGAGTGTGGAGGAGGACTGAAGTGGGTGACATCACTATCTAGGATGACTGTCTGTCTCCATTTTTCTTGTTCCATCCTGATCAGGTTCAATTTAAAAGGAAAGTCTCTCTTTGTTACGGACGTACAGACAGAAGTCTCGGTAGCACAGCTGTTTGTTATTTCCACCAATATCCAGATGAAACGATAGTATCCCCTGGGTTTACCCTCACTCTCTTTTCCTCTACAGCTTCTTACCTCAGCGGCACAAGCAGAGGGACCTTCAGGGGAATTTATGCCGGAACCCAGACAACAGCACGACTGGGCCGTGGTGTTTTACCAGGAACCCCGGCATACGCTATCAAAACTGCAACATTCCTCAGTGCTCGGAGGGTGAGCAACACTCACGATTTTAATTATATACAGATGGTTACCATGTAGTCGTAAGGTGTCGGACCACCAAAAGCAACATTTACATTTACGACATTTAGCAGACGCTTTTATCCAAAGTGACTTGCAGTAGTGTGATAGTATATTGTCTAAGCAATCGAGGGTTAAGGGCCTTGCTCAGGGGCCCAACAGTTGCAACCTGGCAATGGTGGGGCTTTAACCAGCGACCTTTCGATTACTAGTCCAGTACCGTAACCACTAGGCTACAACTTCCTAGTTTTAAAACACATTCTCTTAGTGTTTTGATAATGGTGGTGGAAGGTGCTGTTCATCTAGGCTGAGAGCTAGAACTGTGAAAGCCATAGCATATCATTTACATCATTTTTTAACATAATATTTATGACCCCTTGATCTAACAGTGAGCCTTTTTTTTCAGGTGGTCTTTCGAACACTTTTGATATGCACCTTTTTAGCGTGTCCAATTACCCAATTGCATCATGCTTCCTATCCACCAATGCCAATCCCCGCTCTGATTGAGGAGAACAAAGCTAACCCACGCCCCCTCCGACAAGTGGGCAGCAGCCTTATGCATTTTGTCACCTACACTTTGACGAGTGCAGTGCGGATCAGCACTGTGTACAGAGAGACACACCCTGACAGCACTCTTTTCACGTCTCTGTGCAGGCTCCATCAATCAGCCAGCAGAGGTCGTAATTGCATTTGTTATGAGAGAGTCCCAATCCGGCTCTTAATATCCCACCCATATCTGAACAACAGGCCAATCGTTGTTCATGTGGCCACGCAGCCCAGCCGGCAGGCAGAGCTGAGACTCAATGTATTCGAGATACCAGCTCTGGTGTTCAGCGTGTGTTTTTACCACTGCGCCACCTGAGCGGCCTTTTGATATGCACTTATTAATGCGGCACGTTGTGCTCTTGGTGGAATCTTTGCAGTACACTCACTGCTAGAAAGAAGAACAACAGTACTGAATTTTCTTTATTTGCAGAAACTGTGACTAAATAAAAATCCAGATGTTTGGAAATGCTTTAATAGTCTTTTTCAGCTTAATGAATCTCTACAATTGTTATTTTACATTTCCAGACTTTGTGTTTATTTATTTATATATTTTTATGGAAAAGCACCTCTATAACCCAGCAAATTACTGAATGCAAAAAGACCCAAGCCCATCTGAGCATTATATTTCATCTATTCACTCAGGTTCTTCCATTCATTTGTTACCCCTGTATCATGCTTTGTCCCTTTCATAAAATCATAACTTCAGATGATATGGATATCACACTACTCAGGAGTCCTGGAGTGCTTTTGTCAACATAACATTGACAACTTGGAAACATTTATACATTGTACATTTTTCAACAGGCCACACTGACTGGCATATTTTATCATGCGATAGATAGAAATCATCTGTTTATATCTAGTTCCAAACTGTCTCTGGAAATAATGTCAATACAAGAACTGTTTACCAGAAGCTTCATGAATAGTGTTTCCATAGTGCCGAACACAAGCCTAAGATCATCATGTGCAATGCCAAGCATGTAAACAAAAGCATTTACTTCATTACTCTTGCCTATAGACAATTTAAAACAGCCAGGGAACTGAAAAGAGACTGAACGTGTGTGGACACAAGGAGAACATAATAAAATGCTCACAGTCACTGAAGGCCACAGGACACTGGTGTTATCGCCATACAGGAGCATCAAAATAAATGCCAACCACGAGTCAGGCTTTACTTCATAACATCACTGCCTGACCTTATAAAAGCTATGACTAACTGTAAGTCAGTTCTCACAGTCATGTTTCTACAGCAGCAAAGAAAAGGCGTTACTGATTGTGTGGTTTTCAGTACCATGTTTTTGATCGATTACGTGATTTGAAGAAAGCATCGTTTGTGATAAATCAGGACACAGACAGTGCATGTGAAGTAGTCAAGTGCTGGGCTTTTTGCCTGCACCTCTGCAGTCACTAGATCAGGACATGGGAGAATGTGGGTTGAATATGCAGAGTGCCCGTTGAGAGCTTTCTCCAGAGATAAAGATCAGGCAAACAGAGACAGACTTCTGTCTACTCTCACAGCCATGTGCTAAAATACAGCTGGGAGGTTTTGTTAATAAATTAGTTTGCCATAATCAGAAACATACACAGATGGATGTAAAATCAAGGGTTTTTTAATGAAAATGGCCAGGCTGGACATCTGGTTCTAATATGCTGCTCTGGTCTTTATAGTAAAATACGAGTCATAGCGCGCTTGCTTTGGTGACCTCTTCGGGCTGTGACATTGAGTGGGCATTATGACTAAACTTCTAAATTTTCAATTAGTCATTACTGTAACCTTTGATCATATGAAATCAGTTAGAAGCTCCATTGTCCTGATAACTTAATGGGTGGTATTTTCAATCATTGGGGTGGGTTGTTATTTGATTTAGCATTTAATCGAATGCCAATTTAATTAAAAATAAAAAAACGATTATAATAAACATGGAAATAAATCCTAATCAGATCCACTGAGCGTAGGCGATTGTTCGTTGATGCTTGTGTGTTCTGCATTCCAGCACTGGTCATTCTTACTTCTGCTGTTTAAAGTGGCAGCCACGTTAAACCTATTTTCTCCTTGCTGAGCATGCTAATGTAGCTCAGCTGTGTGTGTGTGTGTGTGTGTGTGAGTGTGTGTGTGTGAGTGAGAAAGAGAAAACTCCTTTGAGCTCGTTCCTCAAGACTAAGATTCTTACCAGCCGTGTTCTTCATCCACAGTGGAATGTATGACATGCAACGGAGAAAGCTACCGCGGGCCGATGGACCACACGGAGAGCGGCCGAGAGTGCCAGCGCTGGGACTTGGATGTGCCACACAAGCATTTCTTCCACCCCAAAAGGTATGAACTCAACTCGCCTGCTAGAACATGCCCAGCGGGGTAACATTAATCACTCAGCCCTCTGGGACTTACATAAGCAAGTGAGTGTAATTAGCATTGCTGCAGTGTAGCAGCCAATCAGAGTCAATAAGACGAAGAGAGTAGATGAGGGCACAAAGGGGGAAATGCATACCCCTTTTTGTCAGACTAGTGGATAGATTTCTAAACTTTAGGTGTATTTAGAATGACTTGTTCTGGATTAGATGTTTGGCTTAACACACTGTATACAGTACACTAAACAACAGTAATCACAGGAAACACACAGTGACCACCCACCAAAAAGTGCACAATTGCATGTCAGTTGAAGTACCCATGCTGACCCCTGTCCATCATCAGAATATCTGTAAATTTGTACCTTCTTACCCACTGTAACCAAGCTCTTGTGGGGTGTTCCCGGTCTGCAGTGGTCAGTATCTATCAACCAGCGACAGGGTCATGGGCAGCCAAGGCTCATTGATGCACGTGGGGAGCGAAGGCTGGCCCATGTGGTCCGAGCCAACAGACGAGATACTGTAGCTCAAATTGCTGAAGAAGTTCATGCTGGTTCTGATAGAAAGGTGTCAGAATACACAGTGCATCACAGTTGCAGGGCTGTTTTGGCAGCAAAAGGGGGACAATATTAGCAATATTAGGAAGGTGTTAATAATGTAATGACTAATCGGTGTAGTAGTAGTGTTAGAAATAATAATAATAATAAGATTAATTATAATAAAAGCAAATTGACAATCTGGTCTGGATGTTGCACAAAAACATGGTAATCTGGCTTCCATCCTTGCTTTTTATTACTGTCTGCAAGAAATTGCAGGTTATTCTCATGTGTGTGTTTTCCTCCTCTCTTTTTAAGAAAATATCAGTATGTTAATTGTCTTTATTTATGTTACTATTCTTTCTGTAAGGAGCTGTACATGTTTTCTCTGTGTCCACATAGGTTTCCTTTCTACGCTTTGAAACATTTATTAGGAAAAGCTGAGGATCAGTTAAAGATGGATTCATAATAATCATGATAGATTTAGTTATTTATTCATTTTTACAGCAGGGATGTCTGAAAAAACACTTTTTTTTAGTATTGATTGATTTTTAATTGGGCATTTTACACCTGAGTGGAGCACAAGGATTAATGTTTCGAAGCTTTGGGATTAAATATTTGTGTTTGTAAGAGAAGACACTGAGTGTAGCAGTAGTGATAGAATGTGTTGGTAATTGGCTGCAGGTTGTTGTGGGTATCCCTCTTTATAAACTATCATGGCTATGTTTGGAAGTCAGTGGGAGGCTGAATTGACTCTGTGTTGCTTTTTTTTTTTTTTTTGACAGGTATCCAGATAAAGGACTTAAGGATAACTACTGCAGAAATCCAGACGGGCGCCAGCGACCCTGGTGCTTCACCACTGATCCTAACACTCTGTGGGAGTACTGCGATGTCAAACAATGTGGTGAGCTTGTTACTGCAACCGTATGTGTGTAGGCAAGTGAGGGGGCTAGAAAAAAGATCAGGAAAAAAAGATTGCCAAATTTACAACTTCCTCTTCCTGCAGCTCCCCACTCATTTGGGACAGTCAGAGGAATGTTGTTTGCCATATAGAGAAACAAGGACTCCTCCTCAGTGCTTTCATATCTCTACTGTTCGTTAAGTCACAGATTTTTTTAATCAGTGGTCAGTGGCTTTATCAGGTCAAGGTCATGTGTTTGGGATTGTTCTAAAAACTTAAGACATGACATGACTTTTTGGTTTTACTCTTCAACATACACATGATTATTGGACAGGCTTTATATACAGTACTGATAACCCTTTACTATAGTTAACCTTACGAACACTTACATCCCCTCATTCCCTGCCTAAGTTTCACAAGAATCACATGGTGTACATGCTGCAGAACAATAAGACAATAGCTATAGTGCAGACGAATCCTTTTTCTCATTTATTCTCAAGGGCCAATTGATGTTGAGATCAGGGCTCTGTGCATGCTACTGGAACTTCTTCACTCCAAACTCCATATAAAACCATGTTTTTGTAAGCATTTGTTGTGCATAAAAGTACAATCAGGTTGTAACAGGAATGTGCCTTCCACAAACTGTTGGCATGAATTAAAAACTTATATATTGCCAGGTGTATAACAGGTACTGATGGAAGGGAGGTCCACAGGGGTCCAAAAAGGTCAATCTTGGTCTTACTGGACCATAAAAGCTTTAGCTGCATGGCATTTTAATCTTCCAAATCTTTAAGCATAGCATGTTTTCAGGAGCAGCTTATTTCAGTGCTGTGCAAAGCTGATAAGATTGTTATCATGTGCACAGAATGACTTCCAGGTCCTACAAAGTTGCCATTAGCTTCTTGGTACCCTCCATTATCAATATCCTTCTGGCTTAGTCATTCAGTTTGGAGGGATGGCCCAATCTTGGCAAGGTGTTGGTGGTGCCATACACGATGTTTTCCAGTGCTTTTAACTATCCCTCCGAGTGTATCTTTCTCTTAACTTGTGCCCGTCCACAACTTTAACACAGAGCCCTTTTGAAAGCACTTTTCCAACCATTTCCCAGTTTTACCATGCACTACTAGTAGTGGAATTCTCAAAGAACAGCTGGTTTAATTAGTAATGAATCAAAATCATTACCTGGTGTGTACCTGAGCAACTTTATAACGGGTACCCTGACTGGTTACTTATCAGGGCGGCACGGTGGCTAAGTGGATAGCACTGTCGCCTAACAGCAAGAGGTCCTGGGTTCGATCCCCAGGTGGAGTTTGCATGTTCTCTCTGTGTGGGTTTCCTCCGGGTGCTCCGGTTTCCTCCCACAGTCCAAAGACATGCAAGATGATATAAACTTGTGAACTGATGAATCTTGTGTAATGAGTAACTACCGTTTCTGTCATGAATGTAACCAAAAGTGTAAAACATGATGTTAAAATCCTAATAAACAAACTGGTTACTTATCCAAATCAGGTATTTTACTAATGAATTTATGATAATTTAAAAGTGTAATTTTCATAGTATAATACAACCAAAAAATGCTATATTTATATTGACTGAAATTACTACCATAAGAGTGCATAAAATTTGACCATTGTGGTCAGACACTGTCAAATACTGCTTAATGAGTGGTCTGGAGACGAGGATGCAGAACACGTAATGTTTATTAGAGTACAACAGGAAACAAAAAAGAATACGGTCGGCGGTAGTAGGGCAAAAAATAACAAAGAAATGGATGACGAAAGAAAAGAGGAAATACTGGAGAGAAAAAAACAATGTTACTAAGAACTAACAGAAAAACCTAGATAGGACAGTAAGAGACAGAGAGGTGGTGAACTGAACGAGGCGGCCAACGGATGGGACCGAGAGCAAGTAGAGTGAGAGAGAAGTACAGGGAGAGCGAGGGATAGGAAAAAAGTAAGAGAGTTAGTAGGGGGAGATAGAGAGAGCGTTAGTTCACCGACAGAGAAGATGTTAGTATGAAAGAGAGAAATGTTAATGAAAACGAAAAAAGAAAACAGGACGAACTACACAAGCACAGGTAGGGACGCGCCGGAGGAGCGGGCTAGGGTGAGACCTAACTCAGCCCCAGCCGGCCAAACACAAAACACCTGTGAGTACAAACAATGCTCCAAACAAACAGCGATAGAGGAAGAGGGAAAGGAGTGAGAAACCTATGGATCTAAACAAACAAAACACTGGAGCAACAATACAGAGACCAGGACAGTTCACACACACACCTAAACACAGGTTAACTTAATGCTAAGGAGAACAGGGAAAGGAGAAGGGGCGCGCGTGAAGGAGAACGCTGGGAAACACACAGACTAACGTAAAACTGAACACACTACGCACACACGCACACACTCACCCGACGTAGATAAACACGGAAGTAAGTAGCAGGAGAAAAAGTAACTGGAAAGAGTATCGCTCGGTATGACGGCAAATCAAATACTTCGCACTCGAACAGTGAAAACGGAAACCTTAAATAGAGAAAGAAAGAACCCGGAACTAATGAACCGCACCCTGTGAATGGCAAGCGCGCAGATTAGAAGGCGGGGCTAAGGGAGCGCGTCACCGAGGGAGAGTCAGCGTCGGGATTTCTTACATAGCCCCCCCCCGAAGAGGTCGTCAAGGGGGGAACACCGGGGACCACAACAGACGACCTGGCAGGACCATCTCGGGGAGGGCAGGAGCGGGAAAAAAAACTGCGGGTGGCTCTGCTCAGGGGACGGTGCTCGGCAGGAATCGGCGGGGAAGGAGGACGACGTACGTCAGGAGCCGACTGGGAGAGAGGGCGACCCCTAGGCCTAAGGGGAAGTGAACGGGCAGGTCTACCTCTGCGGGAGCGAGGCGGTCTGCCTCGGGGTCGGGGAGCCGGGCATTGGGGATGCGTCAGGTGGAACTGGTCGAGCAGAGCTTTATCAAGTATGTCAGTCCTCTTAGTCCAAGATCTCTCTTCCGGTCCGTAACCCTCCCAGTCAACTAGATACTCTAGTCCTGTGTCAGTCCTTCTAGAGTCTAGGATACTGTCGATGGTGTATATGGGACGGTCGTGGGGAAGTTCTTGAACGAGATGTTGGTGGGGTTGGGAGTCAAGGGGCCCAGGGGTGAAAGGTTTAAGGAGGGAGACGTGGAAAGAGGGGGATATTTTAAGACGGGGGGGTAGCTGAAGGGTAAACGTCACGTCGGAAACCTTCTTGATTATAGAGAACGGCCCGATGTATCTGGCCGTAAGTTTTCTGGAGCCGGGGGTACGGATGTCCTTCGTGGATAGCCATACCTTGTCTCCCACCTGGTACGTGGGACCCTCACTCCTTCTGCGGTCAGCGAAGCGTTTAGTCCGGGCATTGCTCTCCGTTATGCGCTGGTGAACAGTCTCCCAGATGTCTTCGCTTCTCCGGAACCACTCGTCCACAGCAGGGGCGTTGGAAGGGGTGGGGTCCCATGGAGCGAAGGGGGGTTGAGAACCTAGGGTACACTGAAAAGGGGTTATCCCCGTACTGGAGCTCCTCAGGGAGTTTTGGGCGATTTCAGCCCATGGGAGGAATGTGGCCCAGTCATGTTGGTTACTCTGGCAGTAGGATCGTAGGAATTTAGACAGCTCCTGGTTGGCCCGTTCGCACTGTCCATTACTCTCGGGGTGGTATCCCGACGTCAGGCTGATGGATGCACCCAATTTCTTCACAAAAGCCTCCCAGACGGCCGAGGTGAATTGGGGCCCTCGATCAGAGACAATGTCTTCTGGGAGGCCATAGTGACGAAAAACCTCATGGAAAAGGGTTTCCGCGGTCTGGAACGCTGAGGGCAGTGCGGGCAGAGCAATGAATTTAACCCCCTTGGAAAAACGGTCCACGATCGTGAGAACCGTGGTATTGCCCTCAGATACAGGGAGATCCGTCACGAAATCTATCGCTATGTGACTCCAGGGACGATATGGGACGGGTAAGGGCTTAAGCTTGCCTGCGGGAAGCTGACGAGGAACCTTCGAGGCGGCGCAGGTAGCGCAAGAGGCGACGTCTCTGCTTATTTCGGCCCGCATGGCAGGCCACCAGTATTTGTGTTTAAGCTTGTCGAACGTCCGATCGGCCCCCGGATGACCCGAACTAGGGTTCGTGTGTGCCCACGAGATGAGTTGGTGACGGAATTGCGGAGGAACATAGGTCTTATTAGGTGGAGGTTTTATCTCACCGGGCGGTGGTTCCTTGATGTTGACCTCCCGAATGTTCTTGTCCATCTCCCAGGAAATGGCCTGCACAAAGGCTCGTGAGGGCAGGATGGGTTTGACTGGAGTTTCGGCCTTTTCCTGATTGTCATACCTTCGTGATAGAATGTCGGCTTTAGCGTTGTCCTTGCCCGGCCGATACGTCACCGTGAAGTCAAATCTGTTGAAGAACAGGGACCACCGGGCTTGCCGGGCATTAAGTCGACGAGCACACTTAAGATATTCTAGGTTTTTGTGGTCCGTGATGACTTGGACTGGGAAATTAGCACCCATAAGCCAGTGGCGCCACTCCTCGAAAGCAAGTTTGATAGCTAGTAGCTCCCGGTCTCCCACATGATAGTTTTGTTCGGCAGGCGTGAGTTTACGGGAGAAATAAGCGATGGGGTGCAGTCTAGGAGGTTCGCCTTGGCGTTGGGAGAGGATGCCTCCTAGACCCCGGGAGGATGCGTCGATCTCGACAATGAACGGAGACTCGGGATCCGGGTGAGCGAGCACCGGGGCAGTGGTGAACACTCTCTTAAGCCTCTCGAATGCAGCCTCTGCCTCCTTGGACCAGGAGAGCCTCTTGGGTTTACCTTTTAGTAGGCTGATCAAAGGGAGTGCGATCTGGCTGAATGAACGTATGAAGCGCCGGAAGAAGTTGGCGAACCCCAGGAAGCTTTGCAGTTCCTTGATGGACTTGGGAGTCCTCCACTCTAGCACTGCTTTGACCTTCGTAGGGTCCATCTGGATCCCTTGGTCATTGATGATGTAACCTAGGAAGGCAATCTCCCTCTGGTCAAATTCGCACTTCTCCGCTTTAACGTATAGTCCTTGTTCCAGCAGTCGTTTCAGAATACTCTTGGTGTTGACTTGGTGGGAACTGGAGTCCGGTGAGTAGATGAGGATGTCGTCGAGGTAAACAATAGCACATTTACCCAGGAACTCTCTTAATACATCGTTCACCAAACACTGGAAAACAGACGGAGCATTGGTTAGCCCGAAAGGCATAACCAGATATTCATAGTGTCCCGCTGTGGTACTAAAAGCAGTTTTCCACTCGTCGCCCTCCTTCTCACCAAGTTATAGGCATTGCGAAGGTCGAGCTTGGTGAATATCTTGGCTTTCCGTAGCTGTTCCAGTGCTGACGGGACGAGAGGAATGGGATAGGTATAACGTTTGGAGATCTTGTTAAGCTCTCGGTAGTCTATGCAAGGGCGGAGCGTCCCATCCTTCTTGGGGACAAAGAAGAAGCTGGAGCTAGCTGGGGACTTGGAAGGACGGATGAACCCTTGCGCTAGAGCCTCGCTGATGTACTCCTCCATAATCCCTGTCTCCTTGACGGATAGAGGATAGGGCGTAGCACGAGGGATCTTGGAGCCTGGCAGTAGGTCAATGGCGCAGTCGTACTCGCGGTGAGGTGGCAGACGACAGGCGTGGCCCTTGCTGAATACCGTGGCTAATTCCTGATACTTGGGAGGGACGTTAGCAGGAAGGATCTCCGAGGGGGAGTTAGTAGCCGCCACAGACATGTTCTTGGTTGGCGACGTCAGACACCGCTTGAGACATTGTGGTGACCACGCCAAGATGTCCAGAGGAACCCAAGCCATAGTGGGGTTGTGGTCTCGTAACCAAGGTTGACCCAGGATGATGGGCGAGATGGTGCCGGTCATGATGTACAGGGCCCTCTTCTCCTCGTGGAGAGCCCCTATGCGTAGGGAGATAGGGATGGTGCGATGGGTGATGTTACCCACAATCTTACCATTGACTCCGGAAATACGTTGGGGTGCTTGGAGAGGAATTGCTGGTATCTGGAGTCTCTGCACCAAACTGTCCTCGATGAAGTCACCCTCCGACCCGGAATCAATCAGAGCCGCTAACACACACACATTGGAGTTGTGAGACAACTGGATATTGAGGCGAGACTCGGTCTTATGGATGGAATGAAACGTGCTCACCTTATGAAGATTGGGGCTCTGTGATGACGTCTTGGTTCTCTGAGCTCCTCCTGCTGCCTCTGCTAACCTCTCCGGCCTAGAAGGGCACTCAGGGAGTTGGTGACCAGCCTCTCCACAGTAGAGACAAAGATGGTTTCTCAGACGTTCTCTTCGCTGCCGTTCAGTCAGACGAGTACGACCCATCTCCATGGGTACGTGGCTCGAGGTGCTAGGGAGCTGACGGTTCTGACTGGAACACGGGTGCTGAGTCGCTAACAAAACATGGTGATCTAGCTGGATGGATAACTCGATAAGTTCCTCGAGGCTCATGTTTAAGGAGCGATAAACTAGTTCTTTCTGGAGATTGGGTATGAGACCGGCCTTAAACTGGGATATAAGTGCCGTCTCATTCCATCCACTAGAGGCAGCCAAGGTGCGGAACCTGAGGGAGTATTCAGCAACACTTCTTTTCCCTTGGGTGAGCTGACGAAGCTCGTCCCCGGCCGAGACGCCATGACGAGGGTGGTGGAACGTACTACGGAAAGCCTTAAGGAATCGCTGCAAGTCCTGGGCTTCGGGACCATTGGTGAGCCAGATGGCTGTGGCCCACGAGGAGGCCTCACCAGTGAGCCTAGAGATAAGTAGTGCGATAGCATTGCGTTCTGGAGTGAGCGGTCTGCTGGCTAGGAACAGTGAGAATTTAAGTAGAAACTCCTCACAGCTCTCGGGGTCCCCGGAGTATGGAGGAGGTTCCGGGATGGGGATAAGCGTGGTGGGTTGTGCGGTGACGGGGGTGTTGACAGGTGCGGTACTGGCTGTGGGCACCTGCGGAGCCGCCGTGGCCCCCACGGTGAGGTTCTGGACCTGTTGGGTGAGAGCCTGAATCGCCCTACCCTGATCGTCAATCTGCTTCATAAGGCGCTGGATAAGTTGTTCCGCCGTCTCCATATTTTAGGCGAAGTATTCTGTCAAATACTGCTTAATGAGTGGTCTGGAGACGAGGATGCAGAACACGTAATGTTTATTAGAGTACAACAGGAAACAAAAAAGAATACGGTCGGCGGTAGTAGGGCAAAAAATAACAAAGAAATGGATGACGAAAGAAAAGAGGAAATACTGGAGAGAAAAAAACAATGTTACTAAGAACTAACAGAAAAACCTAGATAGGACAGTAAGAGACAGAGAGGTGGTGAACTGAACGAGGCGGCCAACGGATGGGACCGAGAGCAAGTAGAGTGAGAGAGAAGTACAGGGAGAGCGAGGGATAGGAAAAAAGTAAGAGAGTTAGTAGGGGGAGATAGAGAGAGCGTTAGTTCACCGACAGAGAAGATGTTAGTATGAAAGAGAGAAATGTTAATGAAAACGAAAAAAGAAAACAGGACGAACTACACAAGCACAGGTAGGGACGCGCCGGAGGAGCGGGCTAGGGTGAGACCTAACTCAGCCCCAGCCGGCCAAACACAAAACACCTGTGAGTACAAACAATGCTCCAAACAAACAGCGATAGAGGAAGAGGGAAAGGAGTGAGAAACCTATGGATCTAAACAAACAAAACACTGGAGCAACAATACAGAGACCAGGACAGTTCACACACACACCTAAACACAGGTTAACTTAATGCTAAGGAGAACAGGGAAAGGAGAAGGGGCGCGCGTGAAGGAGAACGCTGGGAAACACACAGACTAACGTAAAACTGAACACACTACGCACACACGCACACACTCACCCGACGTAGATAAACACGGAAGTAAGTAGCAGGAGAAAAAGTAACTGGAAAGAGTATCGCTCGGTATGACGGCAAATCAAATACTTCGCACTCGAACAGTGAAAACGGAAACCTTAAATAGAGAAAGAAAGAACCCGGAACTAATGAACCGCACCCTGTGAATGGCAAGCGCGCAGATTAGAAGGCGGGGCTAAGGGAGCGCGTCACCGAGGGAGAGTCAGCGTCGGGATTTCTTACAGACACAACACAAGACTTCAGATTTAATATGGGACAAATAAAGATTTGTGTACTTTGTGGCTATATTAAGGCAAACCAGGACTTAAAAAAGGATCAAATGTTTTTATAAGTCAATTCAAGTCAGTAATGGACTTCTGGGACGTCTCGGGTCAGTCAGTGCTCGCAAGCACAGTCTTAGGCGGTGCAGAGTTATTTATCAGAGAATATGCTTTACATGTGTTTGGAAATCCCTGTCCAGTTCTTACCCATGTGTGTTGCAGCTGTGTGCACGCTGATGCCGAAACAATCTGCAGAAACGATCAGATCATCAGTGCGTGGATTTAGATGGCTTGGGTCCACTTGGAAAGTGGACCTCCTGTCTATCTGATCGCCGTTCTTAAGGCCAGAAATGACTATTAAAACCCAGCCTGTTGATCTGCAGTATACAGTATTGTTTTTCCAGCTCTGCTGTGCTACTAATGAGGCAGTTCTTTCAAGACGTAGATGGAGTATGGAGCACTTTAATTTGGCTAAACAATTTTAACATGGCATTACAAAATCCTATGTAATACGAGTGCACATGTTGGAATTAAATGCTGTACATATTCCTGAGTCAGGTCAAGGAATTTATTTGTTTCAGGACTCATTAGTGGAACCTTTGTTCAATATGTATGACACACCTCTGACCTATGATGAAGCGGGTTGTTTATACAAAGGAGAATTTCATGTTTCATATTATTCAGATTGAATCTAGAGAGCTGTACATTTTAAGTTCATGTCCAAAATATATTTCCCAGCTGTTTTACTAGAAGCTGCAATTGCTTTGACTCACTTGCCAGGCATCGGTTCTTCACAAGAAAAACAAAACTTCTGTTGTTTCAACCTCAACGTTCGCGGTTACACAGTGACCGAGTGTGAATCATCATGTATCACCAAAAAAATAAAACTGTTGTGCTGGATTTTCTTACGTCGGTCCGTTTCTGTCTTTTTCCTTCTTCACAGCCTCTGACAACCACAGTGATGCTGAAACAACTACATCATGTTTCCGTGGTAATGGAGAAATGTATCGAGGGTCCGTGTCAGTCCCTCATGATGGTTTGACCTGTCAGAGATGGGATGCCCAGTATCCCCATGCGCACACCTACATGCCTCAAAACTACCGCTGCAAGTAAGTGCTTTTTCAATAGGGGTGGGCAAATTGGCTGGGTACTTTAAGCTTAACCCCTTAAACCCCTCATGTAATTTTAACATTTTATGTTTACAATTTCATTGTCGGCAGCACAGTGGGTAGCACTGTTGCCTCACAGCAAGAAGGTCCTGGGTTTGATCCCCAGGCGTGGTGGTACGAGTCCTTTCTGTGCGGAATTAGCATGTTCTTCCCGTGTCTGCGTGGGTTTCCTCCAGGAGCTCCGGTTTCCTCCCACAGTCCAAAAACATACAGTCAGGTTAATTGGAGACACTGAATTGCCCTATAAGTGAATGGATGTGTGTATGTGTGTGTGTGTGTGTGTGTGCGCCCTGCGATGGACTGGCGCCCCATCCAGGGTGTTACTGTGTGCCTTGCACCCATTGACAAGCTGGAATAGGCTCCAGCACCGCGACCCTGATTGGCCCAGATGACATTGGCAGTATAGAAATGCACAATAATAATTATGTGCTGGTCTAAAATGGAAGTGGAGGTCGGACTAAAAATGTTTATGTGCACTGCAGAGACCTGAAGGAGAACTACTGCAGGAATCCTGATGGTCGTCATGCCCCCTGGTGCTTCACTACTGACCCTAATGTGCCTTGGACATTCTGCACCAGCATCCCACGCTGTGGAGCATCAGAAGTTAAACCTGATGGTAAGTTGTATTCACAATTATTTCCAAACTATGTTTGGCTTAAGGGCATGGTGCCGTTTATCTCCCCGAAACAACCAGAAAGTTGGGCATGTGGGTGGCACATAAGTCTAATGCGCTAGTCCACCACACTGAGATCTCGAGCTCTTAAGCTTAAATCTCAGCTGTGCTATCTTTATGGCTGGACTATCCAATAGGCACGATTGAGAATGGGAGGTTGATGGGTTTTTTATTGCTGCTGTAATTGCGGCCTCTGTCTGCTGGTGAAGATGCCTACACAAGAGATGAATGATCCACAGACAGCAGGGCGTGACTCTCCATACATGTTACGGCTCACTGTGTGACCACCTTAAATCTCAGCCTTTTCATTGTGACCTGCAGCAGCTAAAAAACTCAGTGTTCATGGTTACTGTTGTATTTATTAAGTAGATGTACATACATCCACTTAAAATGGTATCACATAATGACATGAGACCACAGGGGCTGTAAAAGGGAGGTGATGATGCATCTTTTGATCCCTCAAATTAAACGCTGATTAAACATCACAAGTATATGGCCGCACAAGATTACTGTAATTTGACATGCAATGGGTCAAGTGAGTCGCCCACACAGGTGCCCGGCAATTAACTTCTAAATTAGGCTTAATTACTTTTCTGGATCACAGAGATTCTGGATATTCACCGTCACTGATAATGAGCCTATTTTTTATATCTTATTTTCCCTTTCTACTGCAAACTGCAATTTTCCTCAGCCTTGATAAAAGATTAAGAGATAGAATTAATTTAATATATCCTTTTTTGGCTTGGGAATATTTGTCCCTGTGAAACATAAGTGCAAAAATTTGAGATGCTGCCATTTCTCTCAGTTCTCCATCTCTGCAGTTTGGCATTGACGCATACGGGTCCCAGTAGTCCAAACTCGATATTTACTAAAATAGGCCCCAGTTAAAGGCATGCATACTGAGAGTGAGCAGTATTGTGGGAACAGGACATGCTGTAGGACTCAAACATTAATCAACATTGACAGATTTGCATTCCTAACAATAGAATTAAAAGACTGGTTCAGGTCCTCAGGCTGGCATTGATTTAGCCATCTTTTTGACTGGGGCCACAGGGTTTAGGAGCACATGGAATAATTAGACCTTGGTTGTGTTAGTTTATAGCAAACCGGACATGCAGGTCAATTGGTCGGACAGGTCTGCATGTATATTGTAATGGAAGAAAAACATTGGTCTGCTTACTATCTAGATAGATAAATGCTTTATTGATCCCGAAGGAAATTAATGTTACATTCACATTAACCTACAGTATGTTACATAAGCTGGCCATGTTCCTGAGTTTGTGGTTTTTGGATGATGTTTTTTAGAGTGTTATACTGGGAATGGAGAGATGTACAAAGGAAAGCAGATAAAGACTCGTTCAGGAATTCCATGTGCACCATGGAAGGACCATACTGAGAGGTAAGTTCTAATCCTGCTACCAATGTCAAGGTAACCATTTGGAAAACCCTGTTTGTTATTTCAGCACAAAACAAGGTTCATTCAAGTTTGGTGTGGGGAAACTCCTATGGCCTTTATAGAGCTCTGACCCTAAAAGCATATTAATTCCAAACTGCCTCTAACACAGTTCAAAAGCATTTTAAGGCATCTAGGATTTCGAACAGCCTCCTTCTCTGGAGCGTGCATACAATAACGTAAAATGCTGTCTATGTAGAGAGCTCACTAGGTTTTCGAACACACCCTAAGTTTACCTGGCTGAACAGCCACACATAAGCCTAAGATTAATTAAGTGCTGAGTGTTGTCTGGATTGGTGTAAAGTATAATACCAATGAACTCTTGGGCAGTGATAAACTTAGGTGGTTAAAAACAAACATAACGTGGTGTTACCATTTAGTGGAGGACAAATAATGGTTTGTTTTTTATTACTCTAGACTGGCTTTCTTCATTATAATATAAAACTTATCATCCAACATTAGTGCCCAATCTTACTGCTTACCAGAAAAGCCCAAAAACACAACCCTAAATGCATACATGCACCTTTCTTGCTGGTTTTCTGATCCTACAGTAAATTTGAATAATGATCAGGTTTGTTCATCCAACACATCTTTTGAGTCATTTGGTTTCCATGGACACAAAATGTTTTGCTTTTCATCATTTTGCCTTCCAGAATTTCAAGGACACCCCCATAATGCCTGTCTGCCACTTATTAGAGAGTGAATAATTCATGTCATTAATTCAAGGATAAGCTTGCTACCAAAAAATAGGGCCACAAAAAGCCCACAGCCAAAACATTTTTCAGCAGTATCAGAGCATCTTAAAAATGAACATGTATAGTAGTTTTAAATAAATGAAATGCAAAAATAATAGGAACACCACATAATAAATTGGCTTCACTTTGAAGAGACGAATGAATAAAGTCCTATTAGGTTGTTAAAGAACAACATGCATCAGTTAATTCAATATTTCAAGCAACATTTTTAAAAAAGAAGATTTTAAAGGTTAATTGCAGGCGTTATTTATAACAAAAACTGGTAAATTATTTAATGTTTTAAAGAAAAAAACTCAAATCCTCAGAACTCATGAAAGTGTATGTCATGCATAGACAAACTAGATAAGCGAAGAATAATAATAGAGGAAGCTCACTGGCAGCACTTCACAGGATTGTTACTTAATGCTCCAAAAGTATTATTTTTAAGTGAAAAGTTTGGTTTAATTTAGTCAGGGATCCATTTGTCTGTGTTAAGTGTCATTCAACTTTCTCTCAAAAGTCTTCACCAGCACCAGCAGTGTTGTGTCATCTGCATTTCAAAGGTTATGTTTCCACCTCTGGTCTTGAATTCTTGATCATCTCCCTTCAGTTCTGCTTCTTTGCTTCATTATATGTTCAGCGGCGTACAGGCTGAACAGGATTGACAACAGAACGCAGCCTTGTCCAACTCTTTGCCGATGTGGAACCAGTCTGTTTGTCCATTTTCTGCCATGACTGTGGGTTGTTGCTCAGTGAGGAGATTCTGTATATAAACAATGAAATGATCTGGTATGCATCTTTCTGAGGACATCCCACAATTTTGTGTTGCCACCACTGTTATATATAAACAGCTTCAATAAAGCCAAAGTGTGTAGCAGGGCTGCAATTTGATAATAAAAGCCAGTGCACAAGGATGTAGAACGAAGTAATTTAGTCTAAAGTATGGACTAGAAATGTGTTCTACATCTGAACGGATTTTGGTTTGGTGGAAACCAGTAGATGCGGTAGTAGAGAAGTGGTTTGGGCCGCCATCTGCTAGAAATGATAAGGTTTAAACTTTGCAGACTGAGAGGTAGATCACCACCTCATTCATCCATCAAAAAACTGAAAGATTTACTTTCTTTCTAATCTTTAATATCATTACAAACCAGTCAGAACTCACAGAAGAATATTCTAGAAAATAATAAAACTTAATCTGAAGGCAAGTTGTGGCCTTACTTTTATTAGTTCCTTGAAATAAGTATATTGTTACTTATTTTTCATTGTTTTCTCCACAGTCTATTGACTTTCTAAGGACTTTGCACACCCAAAAGCTGTTCAAACTAAATTGAATCTTTTTTTGTGGTAAAGCACAATAGATCATTAATGTCCCAGATCATTAAGCAGCTCTTAAGCAAAATATTGAACAGCTGTTCAGAGGATGAGGGGTTCTGGTGCTTTAAATGTTAGGAAGTCGGTGAAATAGAACATTATTATTATTATAAAACCCACCAGAGTTCAGAGCTCTTAAAAATTACACTGAATTACATCAGCAGAGAACAGCGAGCAGTTCCAGACATTGTTCAGCAATTCATTGCCATATGTGGTTTTTCACATCATTATTTTTGTAGGCTTTCTGTATTTTATTAGAAAGCTTTTTATGTTATTATAAAGAGAGAATAATCCTTTCAGCAGCCGTCTGTAACTGAAGATTAAGATATCACAAGACATTTTTGAATTGGTCTGTCAGTTCCTAGCACATTAAAACTTAAAACGTGTATGTTTAGAAAAGCGCTTGGTCCAGTAGATTAGATACAACAACTACGTGTCAAAGCTGATTTACTTTGTCTATAAGGATTGCATCTTGTCTGCCTTGTCTGTTTTTATTGTATTTTATTATTACCACTTTTTCAGGAGGTTTGAAGAATAAACTTTGTGAGCAAAAGTATGTAGACACCTAACAATGAGCTTGTTGGATATTCCATTCCAAAACAAGTGGCATTAATATTAATATGTGTTGCCCCACCCTGTGGGCTATAACAGCCTCCATTCTTCAATATGGTGTTACACATATTTGTGATGCAAGGCGACAGTGCTACCCACTTCACGGTGGTAAACCATGCTATCACACCAGAACTGATATCTTACATTTGCGAGTTCAAATCTCAGCTCTTCTACCAACAGGTCAATTGCCTATACAGACAATGATTGGCTCGTCTGAAGGGTGGGAATTCTGGAGGGGATTCCTCATAACTGCTGCAGTTATGACCTCTGTTGGCTGGTTGATGGCACTGCACAGAGACAGGGAATAATTGAGATTAGTGCGTGACTCTCCATGCGCGATAAGGATCTCCAAATGAGCTCACCTTGTGTGGGTGAAAAAAAGAGGTCAAGAGGAGCTGAGTTAAACCTCGTCTCTGGTTTAGCATGTTCTCTGTATGCTGTTGTTTCCTTACAAGCTTTAAAAACATAGCAGCAGGTAAACTGGTTTCTGTTAAGTGTCCCTAAAGGTGCAATTGACAGACGCCCTGTCTGGCTGTCCAGACGTCCTATTGCGTCTGTCAGGAATATTTTATTCCTGTCCAGTGTTTCTGGGTGTCTCTGCACCCATCACAATCCTGATCAAGGAGATGCAGTTGCTCAAAATGTTATAATTAATTCACAAATAATAGCTATTTAGTGCAGTGGTCTTTAGATCTAATTAAGTCTGTGTGTGTGTTTGTATATTTCTCTGATTGAAACAGACAGGTCAGCAGGAGGCCTGCAATGTTTCTGTTGTCCACTCTGACCTTAAAATGTGTGGCATTAAATAACATCCTTGCTTTATGAACAAGTTCCAGGTCAGAGATCACTCGCCCCTGCCTGTGCACAACCCCACTAGAGCAGTATAACAAAGAGCACAGGTCCTCGCACCGCCCCGCTGTGTTTGTCTTGCCTGTGAAAATAAGCTCCTTGCAGTTTTGCGAGAAAGAAAAACAGATTTTAGTTAAGCGTTGCTTTTTGAGAGAGCTTTAATTGATGGTAATGTGTGGCAGTCGGAGTGACTCAATTCCCCAAGAATTGTAGGCAGGCGGGTGCAGCTGGACCCACCAGCTTTAGCGATGACCTCTGACCTCCCTTTGCTCGCTCCTTACCCAAAACTCAGACCATGCACACATCAAAGCCGGGCAGGTTCTTTTGTTGGTCTACATGGTACGTGGCATCGCAACTGTGTCAGAGGTCACTCAGGTGTGGAGGACTGGTGTGAGAACCTCAGGTTAACCTCAGGTTAACCCACTAGAAGTCTTATTGTTTATCAAATTATGTGGACGCCTGAATATGAGCTTGTTGGACATCCTATTCCAAAACCATAGGCTTAAATAGACTCCACCAACAACATCCACTCTTCTAAAAAGGCTTTTCAAAAGATTTGGGAGTGAGTCTGTGGTTATTTATGCCTGTAAAAAAATTGTAAGGTTACTAAGCCCTAAGACACAGAACACAGTCAATGTTCCAATTCATTCAAAAGGTGATCAGTATAGTTAAGGTCAAGGTTTTGTTAAAGCCATTTGAGCTCCTCCACATTAAACATGTCAACCATTATATAAATGCAGTTGTAGCCTAGCGGTAAGGGTACTGGTCTAGTTACCAAAAGATTGCTGGTTCAAGCCCCACCACTGCCAGGTTGTCACTGTTGGCTCCTTGAGCAATGCCCTTAACCCTGAATTGCTTATACAGTATACTGTCACATTACTGTTAGTCGGTTTGGATAAAAGCGTCTGCTATATGCCGAAAATTTAAATATTACTAATTTTATACACTTAATAAACGTGACAAACAATATAATACAATATAATATAATACAAAAAACTATATAATTAGGAGGGTGGCCACAAATCTTTGTGAGAATCCACTCAATTTCTTTCTTAACCGCTTATCCAATCAGGGTTGTGGGGGGTGCTGGAGCCTATCCCAGCTTTTCAATGGGTGCAAGGCACACAATAACACCCTGGATGGGGCGCCAGTCCATCGCAGGGCAGATACACATACACATACACACACCCACTCACCTATAGGGCAATTCAGTGTCTCCAGTTAACCTCACTGCATGTTTTTGGACTGTGGGAGGAAACCGGAGCTCCCAGAGAAAACCCACGCAGACATGGGGAGAACATGCAAACTCCACACAGAAAGGACCAAGACCGCCCCGCCTGGGGATCGAGCCCAGGACCTTCTTGCTGTGAGGCGACAGTGCTACCCACTTAGCCCCTTTGTGAGAACCAAACAGTTCATCAACAAACTGTTGATTCATTTACACTACATTAAATGATGTGGATTCAAATTATATCATTTGAATCACTTGCATAATCACTTGAATAATTTATTCCTTATATAATTAGGTTAGACCGATAATTTCACATAATTTCTGCATTATGACTGTGTGAGTTATTTGATGTTTTTTTCTCCCCTTGGAATTCCAGCTGTAGAATTTGCAGCGTTCTGACAGTGGTATTCCCTAAACGTGGGGGGCTTGTGGATATTAATGTGGGAGAGCTGAGTGTAAAGGTCATGTTGCAATTAGCCAAACACTGTTCTAGTGATGAACAGGCTCTCAGCTGGAGAGTGCAGGTCTGGGGTAAAGAGAGGATTCTGAATTGCCTGATACTTATGCACACGATTTGCATGATAATGGAAAATTAATTCACTCTTATTGGAGTTTCTTCAGTTTCTGAAATACATCTAAACACATCGCAAACAGTCTGACTGTACTGTAAACCTTCAGAACTTCACTACATCTATTCCAGTCTGCACAAAGATGAAATGGTTTCTAGTACGTGTTCCTCTGTTTACAAAAAAATCTCAATGATTGTGAACACCAATGAACATTTATCACCAGGGATTACTGGCTCCATTACAGATGTTTATTATCTTTGGTTTTATTCTTTACTGGTTCATATTAACACAGTTCCAGTAATTTTAATTGGTTCCCAGTGGTTATATTCAGTTAATGTGGAATTTACCTGTACATGTTGTAGTAAGTTTGTTAAATTAAAGAGTTAACATTAATTAACATTTTTTTTTAGCTTGGCATACATTAAAAACATGAGAAATTGCTATAATAAATAAGTAAGTAAGTAAGTAAATTTTATTTATAAAGCACTCTTAAAACAACTTACGTTGACCAAAGTGCTGTACATCGAATAAGCATACATAACACAACATTATATAAAAAACAAAAAAAAACAAAAAAAAATAAAAAAGTAAGAACCAAATAAAAATACAGAGTAAGAGACAAAATAAAACAAATACAAATAGACTAAACAATTAAAATTAACACAGCTCCTCACTGTTCAAATGCCAGCTTATAAAGGTATGTTTTTAGGAGTGATTTAAAAACTGCGGCCGAAGGTGCTTGTCGAATATTAGGAGGTAGAGTGTTCCATAGCCTCGGAGCATAAACTGCAAATGCACGATCACCTTTTAGCTTCAAACGAGCCCTAGGAACAGTCAACAAATTCTGAGTGGCTGATCTTAAAGATCGCTGTGCGGTTGCGGGAGAAAGCATACCACTGAGATAAGCCGGGGCTTGACCATTAAGCGCTTTAAAAACAAATAAAAGCACTTTAAAATGAATCCTGTGCTGAACAGGCAGCCAATGTAGTGAGGCAAGGACTGGTGTAATATGGTTTCTTTTCTTAGTATTAGTCAGTAACCTTGCTGCTGCATTCTGGACTACCTGCAAGCGCCGCAACAGAGACTGACTAATCCCAATATACAGAGAATAATAATAAGTGTAACTAACAGTTATTGTCCAGATTGATAACACACAATGAACAGACAAGTACGGTGTATAAAGTGTGTAAATGTGTAAATCAAATCTGCAAATCTTACAACCCCAAATCAGAAAAAGTTGGGACAGTATGGAAAATGCAAATAAAATAACCTTGTCTAAAAATTACCCTGGAAAAGTTGGCAAAGAAAAGTACATTAAGATCTTAGAGCAACATGTGCTGCCTTCAAGACGTCGTTTTTTCAAGGGACGTCCAGCATTTTTCAACAAGACCATGCAAAACCACCTGCTGCACACATTACAAAGGCATTACTGCAGAAGAAGAGGGTATTGGTTCTGGACTGGCCTGCCTGCAGTCCTGACCTGTCCCCAATAGAGAATGTGTGGAGAACTTTGAAATGAAAAATGCGACAACGACGACCCCGCACTGCTGCACATCTTAAGACGTGTTTGCAGGAAGAACGAGACAAAATAAAAGCTGAAACACTAAATCACTTGCTCTCCTCGGTGCCAAAATGTCTTTTAAGTGTGGTAAAAAAGGATTAGTGACATTACAAAGTGGTAAATGCTTTACTGTCCCAACTTTTTTTGGAATGTGTTGCAGACCTGAAATGCAGGAATGAATGTTTATTAATAAATGAAATAAAGTTGAGCAGATAAAACATGAAATATCTCAGGTTCATCCTGTCTGCCATCAATGTCTGTTTTTTAATATTAGCATTTTCCATGCTGTCCAAACTTTTTCTGATTTGGGGTTGTAATAACCATGATGTGTTTCATACGCTGGACAGAAGCTGAGCATCATGACTGTAAAGAAAAAAATCAGTGGTGCATAAATAAAGTGTAAAAATGTTGGTTGATAAATTATTAAGTAAAAAGGAATAGTAAGCAACTAGTCTGTGCTTGTGTAAAGGGCATAAAAGTAATTAATTGTGAGGTCTGTGAGGCATCTCAGTTTGTGAAAAATAAATAAAGAAATAAATAAATCACCAAGAAAATCCTCTAAAACAAAATATGTTTTTACACTGGTATGAAATACAGTCATAGGTGAGAGGTGAACAATGTTATACGTCTCAGAGTGTTTTCTTATTCCTTGTAGTCGTGTTTTGGACACAGTAGTTGCAATTGTGAAAGCACATCTGATTAAAATCTTTATCGGATCACTAAATTAAAACCTCCACCAGTAATAAACAGAAACGTTTACTGGTTTACATGCTTTACCAGGTTTATTTTCTTTCCTCTGACAAATATGCACAGAATGTTTTTCCTTCAGTTTGGTCATTACAGCAATATTTTGTAATCCACGTGTTGTCAGGAACGAGCGAGACGTGATGACATTAAATGATGAACTAGAAGGAAACTTCTGCAGGAATCCAGACAAGGACAAGCATGGACCCTGGTGCTACACCAACAGTTCCCTAATCCCATGGGACTACTGCCCCATCAAGCGCTGTAAGTTCAACTGCCATATTTAATACTCTCTTTACCTTACATTTCTTTACTTAAATATAATATACACAGATCATGCATAACATTATGACCACCTTCGTAATATTGTGTTGGTCCCCCTTTTGCTGCCAAAACAGTCCTGACCCGTCGAGGCTTCAAGTCCGACACCTTTCTATCAGAACCAGCATTAACTTCTTCAGCAATTTGAGCCTCACGCTTGCCCCCTAACACATCAACTTTGAGGATAAAATGTTCACTAGCTGCCTAATATGTCCCACCCACTAACATGTGCCATGATGTTATTCACTTTACCTGTCAGTGGTCATAATGTTATGCCTGGTCGGTGCATGCGGATGCTAAATCTTTTGTAACAGATTTTTTTGGTGTTGTGTATCAGAACTGTTCATTAGAGGTTTTCTTAATGAGGGTTAATAAGGATCTTATCTTAAACAGTTTCTAAAGGTGGTTCTACAATTAATATTATAGCTTTCTGCAACAGTTGTTAAAGATTTTAAAACTTACTTGTCAATTCTGAACCTAAATAATTGTATTTCACTTTTGTTACTCTGCGTTTTCAATCCTGGGTTAGATCCCTGGTAGATCAGCGGTTAAGGTACTTGACTAGTAATAGGAAAATTGCTGGTTCAAGCTCTACCACCACCAAGTTACCACTGTTGGGCTCTTGGGCAAGACCCTCAACCCTTAATTACTCAAATTGCATTCAATGATAATTGTAAGTCTGCTAAATGCCAAAAATGTAAATGTAAATCCCTGGTCTGCTTGAAAACAAGGGTGTGAGGTTTGCTTTGTCCAACCTTGGGTGTAGAACGTGTTTAAGATCCCTCCACTTCAGTAAGTGCATCCATACTGGCAGTGTCAACATATAGAAGGTTAAAAACTATACGTTCATGTTAATTATAAAAGCTTTTATCATAGAGCACTACCATCGTAGCACTAACATTTATAATAATTTAAATGTTAACACTTGGTTTAGTTTATTTAAGCTGTAAAAAGCCTGCCATGAGTCTGATGTTGATGTTTCACACCTACCATCATCACTTACGCCTGGGAATTACAGCATGTGCTTCATGAAATCAAAAACTCCATGCACAGTTTAAACAAAGACCTCACATGTAATGAAGAATAAAGATGTGATGTGGTGTATCTGTCATAACTCGTCCTGTATGCCTACCTTCACATGTCTTCATCTTTATGTAAACGAATGTATTTCACACTTATAGATCATCCTCAGTCATCGTTTAGTCCCACATGCAGCCCTAGTGACTGCACCAGACCTCCCAGGAACATTTTCTACTCAAATTACCCTGTAAACACATTGTAGGCTAATTAATTATTAGTTTATCTGACATTGATTACGTGCAGGATATTTATTAACAGGTCAACCGCATACACTTATAAGGAACATGTACTGTATATCATGTGTGCAATTTTAGAATTTTGATGGTTTCCACAACTGTTCTTTTTCTGTGACTGAATGATTGAAACATGAATGTTTACATGTTAAAATGCTGCTGAGTTTAAAGCTTTTATTGTAGCCTGATACCTAAAAATCTTCCTTCAAAAAGCTTCAGCCCTTTCCACATGATCAGAAAAAACTTCAGTTGATCTTGGGTGTTTAAGGTGGTCCAGCAGCTTACAATTAATTACAATTAATAACAAATAATCAGAAGGCCATATATACACGATTAGGCATAACATTATGACCACCTTCGTAAATTCTTGCTGCCAAAACAGCCTAGTAACTGTGATGCTCTGTGTATTCTGACACCTTTCTATCAGAACCAGCATGAACTTCTTCAGCAGTTTGAGCTACAGTAGCTCGTCTGTTGAGTTGGACCACACGGGCCAGCCTTTACTCCCCACGTGCATCAATGATCCTTGGCCGCCCATGACCCTGTCGCCGGTTTACCACTGTTCCTTCCTTGGACCACTTTTGATAGATACTGACCACTGCAGACCGGGAACACCCCACAGAGCTGCAGTTTTGGAGATGCTCAGACCCAGTCGTCTAGCCATCACAATTTGGCCCTCGTCAAACTCGCTCAAATCCTCACGCTCGCCCATTTTTCCTGCTTCTAACATCAACTTTGAGGATAAAATGTTCACTTGCTGCCTAATATATCCCCCCCACTAACAGGTGCCGTGATGAAGAGATAATCAGTGTTATTCACTTCACCTGTCAGTGGTCATAATGTTATGCCTAGTCGCAATTTAGACAAAGCAGTACCCATTTCAATAATATAATCACAGAAAAATGATCCAGAAATCCCAGACAGCTTTTGTAAAATGCATGTCCAGTTAAAGTCTACACAAACATTTGTATTTCTCTTGTTTATATTTCTGTACTTTGATTTTTTTTAGGCCCACTTCAAAACAATCTCCCACTAAAAGGTAATTATGTGCTAATTATGCTTAATGTGCGTTCATTACTGGAAAATTCTTAAGTTCTCATGGTCATTATAGTTAATACAAGTAAATTGAACCTTTTTTTTATTGTTTCCTAGCAGCTGAAGCTTCATTTGTCTCCTGTTTTGTTCATAAACAAGTTCGGATAGTGGGTGGAGCCCCAGTACCGATTGAAGAGGGCAGCTGGATGGTCAGCATCCAAAAAGGGTGGGTTACTTTATGCAGAAAAAAAAAAATCACTAATTACTATAACATTTGCAGCAAGTCATTGTAAATACTGTTGATACTGTTGGCTGCACTTTTTGGAAAATGAATCTTGTTTTTAGACACGGTGCTGTTTGTATTTATGCTCTATTCCAGTGTGAATGTATGGAAACTCCCTTACTAAAATGTTTAGCAGTCTGTTTTGGAATCTTTATAAATGCATACTTTAAATATATATTATTCTTTTGTGTTTTATAATGTATAAAGGTCATTTTAGTATCGCATGGTTAGAGTTCATGCTGTCTGATCTCGCTTGCTGGTTTGTTTAGGACCGGTCACTGGTGCGGAGGCTCGCTGGTCCGGGAGGAGTGGGTGCTGACGGACAGAGAGTGCTTCTCCTCATGGTAATTTATCTGCAGTCGTGTTACACAAGCATCGTCGCGCACTCGGTTTGACCTCCACATTTGCTGGGGTTAGAGGGGTCTTTTTCCAGATCTCAGACGATTTCTCTTACATGTCTAACCTAACAAATCATAGCTTCTGATGCTTTTAGTACCGAAGATATTAGACCACCACTATGTATGTATATCCTCGCAAAAGAATCCATGGAAGTGAGCCAGAGTTGAGAAAGAATTTTGTTTGATTTATTAGATTATTTATACATACTTCTGTACAAAAGTCATATACAGTGTGGGAAAAAAAGTTCTGACAAATGCAATAAATATAAAGTTAAATAGCACCAACTGAGCTCTAATCAAAGGGTCTGGATCTCTCCCCAGTGTTCCTGACCTGTCAGAATACAGAGTGTGGATCGGCTCTTCTCATCTAAACGAATCGGCTGAGAACAGACAAGAACAGAAGATCACTCATGTTGTCTGTGGTCCAGAAGGATCAGGACTCGCCCTGCTACAACTCGCACAGTAAGCCCTTCAACTAATCATCTACGTTTCTTTTTACCCCACAATAGACTGTGTTTAAAAAGTCAACATTTTGGGATGGCAAGTGGCAAATAACAGCAAAATATTTATTATACTGTTACGAGATTACTAGTTCAAACCTCTGTGATTGTATAGCCAACAGAATCCACTAAAGCAATGTACAGTGGTACCTTGAAACTCAACATCAATTGGTTTTGGGAGTGGTGTTGAGTTTAAGAGATGTTGTGTTTCAAGCTAATGCTTTAATGCTTTCCATGATCCTGTGGAACTGCATATATTTTGGGCTCATGTAAAATAATGGGGTTGTTTTTGACTCTTAAACACTAAAAATAACACAAATATAATATAAAAAACACAAATACAATTAAAAACAGTTTAAAATAAAATAAATAACTGTTGCACAAAGCCTAACGTGACTTATTGTAGTAAAATGAGGAATTTAATTAGTGGAGACACTTGAGCAGTAATAATTAAGAGAAGTTTAGTGTTCCTGTGTCATAATTCTAATACATTGTCACGTTAAGCTTGTTTTTAACGATAAGCGTTTTAGGCTCTCTGAAAAGCTGATTCTCACAATTTCTCAGAACCTCGAGCTGTAACAAGTTAAAAAGTGAAACGGAGGAAAATCCAGATAAACACAGATACATGTGGAGCTTTCAGACTGGATTTGACGGTTATTTCACACAAATGCAGATTCGTCTCATATTCACACTTTTATGATGTTTCTCCACCCTGCTCAAGCGAAGCACTAAACAAAGCAGCTATTCAGTGTTAATTTAATTAAATAAATAAATTTTTAAAAAGGTGAATACATTGAGATTAAGGGAAATGTTGAGTTTAAGGGTACGAATTCCTCGACAAAGGGAGTTGTTTGTTTATTAGGATTTTAACGTCATGTTTTACACTTTGGTTACATTCATGACAGGAACGGTAGTTACTCATTACACAAGATTTATCAGTTCACAAGGTTATATCAAACACAGTCATGGACAATTTTGTATCTCCAATTCACCTCACTTGCACGTCTTTGGACTGTGGGAGGAAACCGGAGCACCCAGGGTAAACCCACGTAGACACGGGGAGAGCATGCAAACTCCACACAGAAAGGACCCGGACCGCCCCACCTGGGGATCGAACCCAGGACCTTCTTGCTGTGAGGCGACAGTGCTACCCACTGAGCCACCGTGCCGCCCCGACAAAGGGAATTGAGTTTCAAAGATTTTGAGTTTAGGGGACATTGAGTTACAAGGTACCGCTGTATCAGTCTTAACAGTGTTAGAGAACTACTACCCTGCATATTATCATGAGCTAATTATCAAGTCCTCAATAAGCTTAACCAGGTGTGCTGGACACCGGAAAAGTTTGAAACTTGGCAGGGCAGTGAGTCCTTAAAACCAGTCAAGAATTCCTGCCTTAAGCGTAACTGGATTTGCCATAAGTAGTCCTGGGTTCGACAATAAAGTTGTTTAGGCATAAAAATAATGGTTATATAAAGAAAAGCAACTACTGAATCTATAATTATTGTTATTATTATAGTTTTTCATTAAAAGGCCCAGTAAACTGTTAGGATATTGGCCATAATCAACTTAAGTGTCAGGAAACTTGAAACATTAATAAAGATTTAACCATCTGTCATCTAAAACTGGGTTGTAAATGGGCCTCTCAGCAGGTCAGTGGTCCAAAACACAGAACCAATCCACTTTAATTAATGGTTTTATTATAATAATATTTTTTGTTAGTAGTAGTAGTAGTAAATACATGCTGTAAGACAAAAAATGTGTCTCAGGCGCTGAGAAATTGTAAGAATCAGATTTTTATTTCAGTTTTGTTTATATTATATCTGTCATATTATAAATATTATATTTTTTAGTGTATTAGTGTCAAAAACAACCCTATTGTTTTACATTAGTCTAAAATATATGCAGTTCCACGGGACCATGAAACACATCAACAGGTTTCCCAAACATCCTTATGGAAAAACAAAATACCTTGAAACTCGGCGTCTTTAAAACTCAGTGCCAGTCCCAGAACCAATTGACGTTGAGTTTCAAGGTACCACTGTACTAAGCTATCCCCTCTGCAATACCAGGATAATGTGGAAAGAGTTGGGGGTTTGGTGTAGTTATAAATTGCTGTATAAATATCTATATTGTATTGTTTTTGTTTTTATCACTGCTTTGTCCTGGTTAGTGTTGTGGTGAGTCTGATTCATTGGGCGAAAGGCAGGAAACACCCAGGACAGTTTGCCAGTCCATCACTATATTTAGCTATTTATGTTTCTGATTAATAGACCTAATGCTGGATTTTCCTTGTTGTTGTTACTCACCACATTTGTTTTAAATCAGTGAATTCCAGTTCCTCATGGTTTAGTTAGATGTGTTTTCTCTCCGTGTTAGGCCGGCTCGCATAACCAAGCATGTGAGGATCATTCAGCTTCCTGTGGCCGGCTGCACCATTCAGGAGGGCACTATGTGTTCAACATTTGGCTGGGGGGAAACTAAAGGTACTGTCATTTAAACCACAGGCTTTGTGATTACTCACATCAGCAGCTTAGTTCAAAGATTAAAACAGTGTTACAGTGTTCCCAGAGTAATAATTAAAGCTATAATCGTGCAGGCACGGGACATGAGGGGACACTGAAGAGTGTTCATCTGCCCATTGTGAGCAATGAACACTGCCAGCAGTTACACCGAGGAACCCTGCAGATCACCGAGGCTAAAATGTGCGCTGGTGGAAAGAGGGATGAGGGAGTGTGTGAGGTGAGAAGATTTACATTCTGTAATGTGTAGGGATGTAACGATGCACCACAAGACAGTTAATAACCGATTCAAAAATTCCACGATTCAAATCGATTTGACATGTAAAATAAATCGATATTCACTTTAAACAGCAGAGGGCACTGGTGCTATGCACCTCGCCTGGTTGACGTCACTGGCGCTATACGCCTGGTTGCCAGATTCAGGGTTTTTTCAGCCAAATTGGACTTAATTCAAAATTGTTTTGCATAGTTTGTACCTACCTCAGAAATAAAAAGGCATTCATTATTTAGATAAATAAAAGATAAGCACAAATACAGTACTGTATTTTATTTTTTAAGAGAAATAATGAAAAGAAATTGTCATAACTTCAGTTTAAAAAAATCGGGAAAAAATCGTAGTGTGAACCCAGTATCGTGAATCGCATCGCATCGTGGGTGGAGTGTATCGTTACATCCCTAGTAATGTGTGTTTATATCTCCTTAGGAAAATGTTTTGACAAAAATAAAATATACACAATCAAGCCCAAGTTAAATTTGACATAAAATTGAATTTAAGCTGCATGTTTGAACAAAGCCTACAACACATTCACTAACTTTATAATAACAAGATTGTCACACTCAATAACTAATGTTCAAATACATGTTTTATCCCCATTGTCTCTCTGACAGAAAGACTACGGTGGCCCGTTGGTGTGTCAGGATAAGGGCAGCAAGGTCATAGTGGGCGTAAGCATCCATGGCAGAGGGTGCGCTCGCCACAACCGACCGGGCATCTTCGTCAACGTGGCGCAGTATACAGGATGGATTCATAAAGTGTTCAAGACGTACCCGTATTCAGACTATAATTACTGAAGCTGAACGGCAGAGGATGTTGAACTGGGTAGCCGTGAGAATTTGGACAATACCAAAACTCGGAAGGCAAAAGCAGTGCAAACCATTTTCTAACAGTTCTAACATTCATCCAAAGTAAGTGATAAAAACAGTGTACAGTGTACAGTATCTGTAAAGATATGTCCACAACCTGGGGTTGAATAATTGGGTAATATTGTGAGGGTTACTATTACAGCGAGATCTCACTGAGCAAAAACTGAGAGAGGAGGAAAATAAGGACTGATAAGAAAGAAACTAGAGATGGACTATGGAGGGGAACTTCTTCACACCTCATTTAAACCCTTACTATATACAGAGGTAAAATAATACCTGACAGTATTGGCTGTTCCAGAATCTTTTGTATAAATTGTAAAATATCTTGTGTACAATATTCCTAGAAGACTTTTTTTTTCTTTTATGCTCCTGATAATACTTGAATACACACATACAACACACAGCGTCAGTTCTATAGCATTTCCATGTTCAAGGTATTGAAGGCTCAGTTTGCTTTACAAACTGTGTTATAATACGGTGTTACTGTATTCAGATCATATGCTGTGTTTGATTTATTATCGGAAGCCATAGAAGGGTTATGTGTTGTAAATAGTGTAGGCATCACTCCAGATGCTTGGGTAGGTCTCATAGACCTTTTAAGAGGGTTGTAAGATATTTTCCTTTTTTCAATTTGTTCTGTTTTTCATTATTTTTTTTTTTAACTATTCTTAATGAAATTAAATGATGTTTCAACAGAATATTGATCACAGTGGGCTAGATTTATAAAAGTGATGAGGTACCGTGCTGATTGCCCTTTGACTCAAACATAGTCTGTGCTTAAAATGCATATAAAACATCTGTCCAGTTTACTAAAGCTGTAGCTAATCACAAAAAATGGTCTACTTAGCATGCCCTGAGTTTAAAAGTTGCTGTGAAATGTTGGGAATCTTTTAAAACCATATTTAAACCATAAATATTTAGAAGCTACATAGGAAAATGACATTTTCTAAGGAAGAACCATATTATTAATGCTAATCTGGATGCAGACGGCACGCTGGCTTAGTGGGTAGCACTGTCGCCTCACAGCAAGAAGGTCCTGGGTCCTTTTCTGTTCGGAGTTTGCATGTTCTCCCTGCAGGAGCTCCGGTTTCCTCCCACAGTCCAAAAACATGCAGTGAGGTTAATTGGAGACACTGAATTATCCTATAAATTCAATGTGTGTGTGTGTGTGTGTATATGTGTCTGCCCTGCGATGGACTGGCACCCTGTCCAGGGTGTTACTGTGTGCCTTGCGCCCATTGAAAAGCTGGGATAGGCTCCAGCACCCCCCTTCCCGCGACCCTATTTGGATAAGCGGATAAGAAAATGAATGAATGAATGATCCGGATGCCAGGCTTCAGATCCCCTTCATGGTGCTATGATCAGGGTTGCCAAATATGTTCCAAAACCTGCCATGACCAAGTATCTGTAAAATAGATCACTAATTCAATGTTTATAAATCTCCCAGCCTAAATAAAACAAGGACCTGGCAAGCACTCCCGGCACCGCTGCTGTGGCTAATTTGCACCAGGTTTTGTGAGGTGTCAGAAATAACGTGAATCAAACATGTCATGTCTTAAATTCTTTCATTCCCTAACTGCCTACTTTTTGTGGTGTCCTTCCTCATTTGCAGAAGAATACAGATAGCCCAGTTTGCCAAGGTCTCGTGGTATAGACTGCACATTTAGTCTCCTGGTCCAGCTCTGTTAGATTTGTTCCCAAGCAGCTGTGCCTTAATTCTGGTGCAAAACATCTTTTCACACTAAAACCAGATTATTCTGTGGTCTGAGTATTCAACTGGTTCATAAACAGCATACATACATCATAGATAGATAGTAATTAAAGTAAAGCAATTATTACATTACAAAAAGTACGATGCAAGAAGGTCCTGGGTTCGATCCCCAGGTGGGGCGGTCCGGATCCTTTCTGTGTGGAGTTTGCATGTTCTCCCCATGTCTGCGTGGGTTTCCTCCAGGAGCTCCGTTTTCCTCCCACAGTCCAAAGACGTGCAAGTGAGGTGAACTGGAGATACTAAATTGTCTAAGACTGTGTTCGATATAACCTTATGAACTGATGAACCTGTGTAATGAGTAACTACCGTTCCTGTCATGAATGTAACCAAAGTGTAAAACATGACGTTAAAATCCCAAATAAACAAACAAACTAACAAACATTATAAAAAGTACGATAAAACACCTGTAATTCAGCTTTTTCATCAAGTTTTACTGTCATACTTCAATCTGTGGCTGTATTTTATTTAAAATCTTTTCTTATTTAACATCAAGTGCTCTAAAATAACAGTATATACAAACAGTATACTGTTTGATGTGATGTGCATTAAAAAAGGAGATACAAATTTGGGACATAGACTTTCACAAGGTTCTAAAAGTTTTTAGTGAGTATCAAAAGAAATAAAAGAAAAGAATTTAAATGACTGTACTGTATTAAAAAAATAAAATAAATAAATAAAACAAATGTAAGAATCTTTTGCTGGAAACACACTGGACAGGTCAACAGTCCATCACAGGGCAGGCACACACACACACACACACACACACACACACACACACACCCACACACAACACTTTCAGTAGCTCCAATTGACCTGTCTGCATGTTTTTGGATTTGTGGGAGGAATCTCACGCAGACACGGAGAACATGCCAACTCCACACAGAAAGGACTTTTTTTTTTTTTTAATAAATCGACCTCCAAATAAGTGTCCTGGGCTGAGTGTGTGGAGCATTATTCGGTTTAATCACTAATGCCACTGGCAAGGCAGGATTTTGCTCTGCAGGACAGAGTTCACCCTTGACTATACACAGTAAATGCAAAAAGAAGCCTAGAGTTAAGTTTCTCTTGTGTGATAATGTATGGCTCTAACAGTTAGAGCCCCAAACAATGTCAGCTTGTCAACAAGCCAATACCACTCTGAACATTGGCTTTAAGAGCTTGCTTTCAGAGCACTTCACAGAGCATGTTTCAACAGAATATTGATCACAGTGGGCTAGATTTATAAAAGTGATGAGGTACCGTGCTGATTGCCCTTTGACTCAAACATAGTCTGTGCTTAAAATGCATATAAAACATCTGTCCAGTTTACTAAAGCTGTAGCTAATCACAAAAAATGGTCTACTTAGCATGCCCTGAGTTTAAAAGTTGCTGTGAAATGTTGGGAATCTTTTAAAACATATTTAAACCATAAATATTTAGAAGCTACATAGGAAAATGACATTTTCTAAGGAAGAACCATATTATTAATGCTAATCTGGATGCAGACGGCACGCTGGCTTAGTGGGTAGCACTGTCGCCTCACAGCAAGAAGGTCCTGGGTCCTTTTCTGTTCGGAGTTTGCATGTTCTCCCTGCAGGAGCTCCGGTTTCCTCCCACAGTCCAAAAACATGCAGTGAGGTTAATTGGAGACACTGAATTATCCTATAAATTCAATGTGTGTGTGTGTGTGTGTGTGTGTGTATATGTGTCTGCCCTGCGATGGACTGGCGCCCTGTCCAGGGTGTTACTGTGTGCCTTGCGCCCATTGAAAAGCTGGGATAGGCTCCAGCACCCCCCTTCCCGCGACCCTATTTGGATAAGCGGATAAGAAAATGAATGAATGAATGATCCGGATGCCAGGCTTCAGATCCCCTTCATGGTGCTATGATCAGGGTTGCCAAATATGTTCCAAAACCTGCCATGACCAAGTATCTGTAAAATAGATCACTAATTCAATGTTTATAAATCTCCCAGCCTAAATAAAACAAGGACCTGGCAAGCACTCCCGGCACCGCTGCTGTGGCTAATTTGCACCAGGTTTTGTGAGGTGTCAGAAATAACGTGAATCAAACATGTCATGTCTTAAATTCTTTCATTCCCTAACTGCCTACTTTTTGTGGTGTCCTTCCTCATTTGCAGAAGAATACAGATAGCCCAGTTTGCCAAGGTCTCGTGGTATAGACTGCACATTTAGTCTCCTGGTCCAGCTCTGTTAGATTTGTTCCCAAGCAGCTGTGCCTTAATTCTGGTGCAAAACATCTTTTCACACTAAAACCAGATTATTCTGTGGTCTGAGTATTCAACTGGTTCATAAACAGCATACATACATCATAGATAGATAGTAATTAAAGTAAAGCAATTATTACATTACAAAAAGTACGATGCAAGAAGGTCCTGAGTTCGATCCCCAGGTAAGGCGGTCCGGATCCTTTCTGTGTGGAGTTTGCATGTTCTCCCCATGTCTGCGTGGGTTTCCTCCAGGAGCTCCGTTTTCCTCCCACAGTCCAAAGACGTGCAAGTGAGGTGAACTGGAGATACTAAATTGTCTAAGACTGTGTTCGATATAAACTTATGAACTGATGAACCTGTGTAATGAGTAACTACCGTTCCTGTCATGAATGTAACCAAAGTGTAAAACATGACGTTAAAATCCCAAATAAACAAACAAACTAACAAACATTATAAAAAGTACGATAAAACACCTGTAATTCAGCTTTTTCATCAAGTTTTACTGTCATACTTCAATCTGTGGCTGTATTTTATTTAAAATCTTTTCTTATTTAACATCAAGTGCTCTAAAATAACAGTATATACAGTATACTGTTTGATGTGATGTGCATTAAAAAAGGAGATACAAATTTGGGACATAGACTTTCACAAGGTTCTAAAAGTTTTTAGTGAGTATCAAAAGAAATAAAAGAAAATAATTTAAATGACTGTACTGTATTAAAAAAATAAAATAAATAAATAAAACCAATGTAAGAATCTTTTGCTGGAAACACACTGGACAGGTCAAGGACAAAGGACTTTTTTTTTTTTTTTTATAAATCGACCTCCAGATAAGTGTCCTGGGCTGAGTGTGTGGAGCATTATTCGGTTTAATCACTAATGCCACTGGCAAGGCAGGATTTTGCTCTGCAGGACAGAGTTCATCCTTGACTATACACAGTAAATGCAAAAAGAACCCTAGAGTTAAGTTTCTCTTGTGTGATAATGTATGGCTCTAACAGTTAGAGCCCCAAACAATGTCAGCTTGTCAACAAGCCAATACCACTCTGAACACTGGCTTTAAGAGCTTGCTTTCAGAGCACTTCTGATACTTATTATATTGGTTTATATGAAGGATGAATTTAACTTGTGTGAGTTTGAAGACACAGAGCTTTATATAAGCAGTGCTAAAAATAGCCAAGGAAAATCATTTCATATAAATATCTACATGAAGCTACAGTTTTTGTAATTTTATTAATTTATTATTTTTATTAACAGCATCATCCAGGTCAGGATTGCAGTGGGTCCACTCACTTGCGTAAAGGGGCAATTTAGAGCAGCCAGTCCACCTCGTTCTCAAGGTTTTTAGGTTTTTAGAGGTGGAAGAAAACTAGGGAGTCGTGGACTGAACCCAGGTTTTTAGGGCCCATGTTATGTGAGTCTATGACACTCACAACTATAATACTGACTCTGAGGCAAATTTTAAAGGCCTACTACTTATGCTCGTTCTAATGGATGTGAATCTGATGTTTGTCTGAACACAGACAGCACTGATGGCAAACCCTACCAGATTGTATAATACAGTTTGCATGATGCTTCTGTTTCTGTAAGACAAATTATAAATGGTACATAAATGTTTTTTTAGGAGTGGTACTGGTTGAAACATTTAGCCTACCTAGTTGTCCAAGTATGCTCTCCTTTGTCAAGGACGGACAACCAAGCAAAGAAATAAATGTAGGTACTGCAGCTTTAAGCTTTAATGTAGCCCACAGTCACAGTAGTGAAAACCAGCTCCAGTGTCTTTAAAAAAAAAACCCTTTGTATACTTCATCATTTTTCATCGTTACCCAAATATTGAATGTACAGTGCTGCTATCTCCAAAACAAGGTTGTAAATGTTGTCTCTGTACAGTGTTTTCTTCCATGCTGTTCTGGTATGGATATATTCATTCACCTGTATTGTAATAATAATTCATTATTCTGACAGCTGTATTTATCTGCTTATGCTGTTCACTGTTTATTAAACTCTGTTATGTGCCTTTACTCATGAATACTTGTTTATTATGTCTATAATTAAATAAAAGTTAAAGTTAAAAGGTTTGTTAGTTTCTGCGACACTTGTCAATTCGTTAATAAGAAATGGTGTAATTCTGCCCTCTTGTGGTGGAAAGCGTTTATTTCATCCACAACATTTAATATCTGTTGTCACCACTTAACCGAGGTCTGATTCATAAGCGAAGGCTCACGAGTGTTGCCAGATTGGGCGGTTTTACGCGAAATTGAGCGGATTTTGTTGGAAATTGGTGGGTGGACAAAATTTGGGCTGGTTTGTAATCATTTGGCGGCTTAAAATATAAATTAAAAAAAAACTATTGCTTTCTAAAGCAGCTAGAATATAAATATGCCTACCTTCTCCCACCACATCCAACTCGTTGTCAAAAGTTGGATTGACCGGTAATTCAGGTTAAATGTACAGTAGAACAACAACCAAACAGAATATATAATACAAATAAAATATAAATATATTGTGGCGTTTGCGAAGAAGAGACGGAGTCGCGAGTTGACATGACAACAGGATCAGCTCTTTATTGTTTACACGGATTAAGACACGTGTGAACACACACCCAATTCCCCGCTATTGCAGCCACGTTATTCCTAGCCCCGTGCTACACAGTCACGGTAGGTTTTAGATTCAACATGTAATTAAACAAATACACTATGCGCAAACTAACATCATTAAACAGAACACCAAACAACATAAACAAACCCCATAAACATGTACACAAAGAACGCAACAGTTATTAACACCGCGGCCGCGAGTCCCTCTGGGTAACGCTCGCTCCGCCCTCCCCCCTAATCCACAGTGGCGGACGCCACACAGCCCCCCTCCCAAAAGTCAACCGTCCCGGTGACTCACTCAACCCCCAACAAAATCCCGAAACCTGCACGGCGGTCTCCGTTCGCGCCGCGGTCTATCCACCACGGCCTCAGGGCGTTCTGGAGCCGGTACTGTAACTGCCACATTCGAACTCCGCTCAGTGTCTGGTACCTTGGGCCTGTACGGGGCCAACCGATCACGATGCACCACCATACGCCTTCTCCCCCAACAAATACGGTAGACCACCTCCCCTAAACGACCCTTCACGGTGCAGGGCCCGACCCACGCGGACTGTAGCTTTGGGCAACGACCTTTCTTACGGCGAGGGTTGTGCAGCCAGACCTCGGTGCCAGGCATGAGAGGCTCCCCGACACAGCGCATATCGTAGGCCCGCTTCTGCTTCACCCCTGCATCCGCCTGATGTGTCCTGGCCAGCTTGTGCACTCTTTGCAAACGGGACATGAGCTCTGAGACAAAGATTGGTCCCGGTACAACACCACTTTCCCCATCCGGAGGTGCCCCAAAAACTAGATCCACAGGTGTCCGTAGCTCTCGCCCAAACATTAACATGGCTGGAGTGAACCCTGTCGTCTCTTGAACGGCCGAGCGGCACGCGAGAAGTACCACAGGCAATTGCTTGTCCCAATCCCGCTGGTTCTCTGCGGTCACTACGGCTAATTGCGTGGCCAAAGTCCTATTAAAGCGTTCCACTAGGCCGTCGCTCTGTGGATGAAGTGGGGTTGTCCGGGTCTTGCGCACCCCAAGCCGGCGACAGACTTCACTCATCACCTCGGACTCAAAGTTCCGGCCCTGGTCGCTGTGTAGTTCTTCAGGGACTCCAAAGCGGCAGAAAAACTCCCCTACCAGCCGCTCTGCTGTTGTGTTTGCACTTTGGTCCGGCACAGCATAGGCCTCCGGCCACTTGGTGAAGTAGTCCATGGCCACAAGCACATAGCGGTTCCCCGAGTCTGTCACCGGAAACGGCCCCAAGATGTCCACAGCCACTCTCTCCATCGGTGCACCTGACCGCATGGGTTGAAGCGGGGCCCTTGCTCGCTGTGGCGGCCCCTTCTTTGCCGTGCACGTGTCGCAGCAATGAACAAACAGCTCAACATCAGTACGACAGCCAGGCCAGTAAAACCGCTGCCGCAGTCGCCTCAGAGTCTTGGTGACCCCAAAGTGCCCCGAGCCCGGTGTACCATGCATGACCCGCAGTACCAACGTTCTCAGGGTGCGTGGGACAACAGTCTGTACAACCCGGCCCCCTGGTACCGGTTCTTCCCAAACCCGGCACAAAAGTCCTTTTTCGAGCCTAAGACTGTCCCAGTTCGAGCGCAAGGCCTTCGCCACTGGTCCGTGCGGTAATATCTCGGCCCAATCTGGTCGGTGTGATGCGTCCAGCCCCTGTAATGCCCAGGCGAGCTCTGGGTCAGACATCTGTGCCAGTCTAAAATCCTCAAGAGACATCTGTTGGAGACAAAGAACCGGTGGGTCCGCCACTGTCACGGCTGCACACTGTCCAACATATCTGTCCTCCGCGCGCAAACAGTAGCGGCAGTCAGTGTCCACACAAGGCCGACGGGATAAGGCGTCTGCGTTGCCATGCCGCTGGCCAGCCCGATGTTCGATCCGGAAACTGTACTCTTGCAGCCTGGCAATCCATCTCGCCAGCTGCCCCTCTGGTTCCCGGAATCTCATCAGCCACATGAGCGATGCATGGTCCGACCGCAACACAAAGGGTACTCCGTACAGGTAATGGCGGAAATGCCTCAGGCCAGCAACAACAGCCAGCAGCTCCCGACGTGTCACGCAATAGTTCCGCTCTGCTTTGTTCAGACGCCGGCTGAAGTAGGCGATGACACGCTCGGCTCCATCCTGCAACTGGGACAGTACAGCCCCCAGCCCATGGTTACTGGCGTCGGTGTCCACAATGAAACCCTCACCCGGCCTCGGGTATGCCAGGATCGGTGCGTTACACAGCCGCTGCCGCAGAGAACAGAATGCATGATCGGCGTCCTCCGACCACCGGAATTTAACCCCACCCCCGGTCAGATGGTGCAAAGGAGCCGCGATGTCTGCGAAGCCTTTCACAAACCGCCTGTAGTAAGACGCGAGGCCCAGGAAGCTCCGCAGCTCCCTGAGGTTCCTGGGGGTCGGCCAGTCCTGCACAGCCTCCGTCTTCCCAGGGTCTGTCTCAATACCCGCCCCACTGACAACATGCCCAAGGAAGTTCACGCGCCGCTGAAGGAAAGAGCACTTCCCGGGGTGCAGCTTCAGATTGGCCGCTTGGATCGCTGTCAGGACTAGTTCTAGATTAAACATGGCCCCGTCGAACTCTACTGCGTGCACGAGTACGTCGTCCAAATACACCACATACTTGTCACGGGGGATGTCTGCCAGGACCCGATCCATTAGGCGCTCAAACGTGGCCGGGGCATTGCAAAGTCCAAAGGGAAGGACGTTAAAATGCCATAGCTCCGTTCCCAACGTGAAGGCGGTCTTTTCCTTGGCACCTGGGGCTAAAGGCACCTGCCAATACCCACTGCGTAGATCCAGAGAGCTAAACCAGGCAGAACCAGACAGTCGGTCGAGTGCATCATCAATCCGCGGGAGTGGGTAGGAGTCCATTTTGGTCACAGCATTCAACCTGCGATAGTCAACGCAGAATCTCCAGCTCCCATCCTTCTTCTTGGCTAGCACCACCGGAGACATCCAGGGGCTGTGTGATGGCTCGATGACTCCGGAGGCTACCATCGCCCGGATCTGTTGCTCGGCCGCCAGTCGTTTCGCCAGGGGAAGACGGTGTGGTCTGAGACGAATCGGGGGGGCGTCGCCCGTGTTGATGTCGTGCTGCGCCAACCCGGTCCTGGTGCAGTCCTGTTCCGAAGCTGCGAAGACCCCTGCAAAACGCTCCAACAGGTCCCACAGCCGCTGTTTCTGCACCTCCGAAAGGCCTGCACCACTGCGTTGCCATAGGTCACGCAGCGCTTGGGTGTTGGGGGACTCCTCTGGCCCCCTTGGTGGTCCGCCCGTGTCGGGGGACCCTGCCGGGAACTGTGTGTTCGAGCAGTCCCACACCATAACCCCATCACAAACCTTAACTGTTAACCCATTCAGTTGCACGGTTCCCCTGTCAAAGTTGATTATAGCGCCCAAGCACCCCAAAAAATCCGCCCCTAAGATGCACGAGTCTTTGATGGGACATAACCAGAAATCATGAGTTACCGGCCCACCCCCGAAATCGACCGCAAGTGCTCGGCAACCCAGTAATCCAACACGGTCGCCGGTGACCGTCGACAGTTCAGTTGGGACCTGCTTCCATTTCGCCATGTCCCCTGCCATGTCTGTTGGTACCCCCAGCCCTGGTATTCCAACACGGTCGCCGGTGACCGCCGACAGTTCAAATTGGCCCCCGATGTCCGGTACAACTCCCGGTCGGATCAGCGACACCGACGACCCGGTGTCCACGAGCGCCATGACCGGAGTCCCATTAATTAAACATTCTACATATGGGCCGCTACGTCCGCCGACCCTGGCCGACGAAAACCAGGAGGGATTGACAGGTGGGTCAGGAGCCACCACGCCCCTCATTGGGCGGCTCCTGGGTCGTTTCCCGCAGGGCTAGCAGTGGGGCACTGGGTGGCTCTATGTCCACGCTCACCACACAGCCAGCACCCCTGTTGCCGAGGCGCAGACCTGGCTACTGCTGTCGACTGGCGAGCATGGCTCAAAAAGATAAGCTCTACGCGTTCTGCTTCCTTGACTGCCGCTCCCAGGGAACTTGGAGCTGCTAGTTGCACATGCTTCTGTAGCTCATGCGGGGCCAGTGCATTTATGAAGTAATCCAGAGCTAGCTCCCGTTGCACGGAACGTGGGAATGTCGGGTACGCTTGCCGCACCAACAGCGCCACCTCGGACGCCAGCACACTGATCCGCTCACCATGGCGACGTCGTCTTGCCGCCAACAGCTGCTTTGCCGCCGGTTCCGCCGGGTACCGCCCGAAACGGCTCCGCAGGGCCGCCGTCAGCTCCCCCAAATTACCCCGGCACTCTGGGGGAAGCTCCACCAGAACCCTCAGAGCCTCTCCTTGCAGCGCGAGGCAGAGATGAGCCGCCGTGTCGCCGTCCGTCCATCCGGAGCGGGCCGCGACGATCTCCAGCTGGGCCTCATACGCCTCCCAATCCGCTCCACCGTCGTAGCTGGGGAGACGAAGCTGCGCCGCCACTGGTGATACTGCTGCTGCCTCCGCTGTTGTCACCACCGGACTCGGCCGAAGCTGGCTTGATCCATCCGGTTCGAAAGAGAGCTGTTTCCTGGTCTTCGCCGTGCCGTCTTTTCGCCGTGCGCCAGAGAAACCATCTATTTGCCGTTGAAGAAACTTTATTTCTTCAGCAATTACCCCCACGTCATCTAGAGGGCAATGCGATCCCACTTCTGACACCAAATGTGGCGTTTGCGAAGAAGAGACGGAGTCGCGAGTTGACATGACAACAGGATCAGCTCTTTATTGTTTACACGGATTAAGACACGTGTGAACACACACCCAATTCCCCGCTATTGCAGCCACGTTATTCCTAGCCCCGTGCTACACAGTCACGGTAGGTTTTAGATTCAACATGTAATTAAACAAATACACTATGCGCAAACTAACATCATTAAACAGAACACCAAACAACATAAACAAACCCCATAAACATGTACACAAAGAACGCAACAGTTATTAACACCGCGGCCGCGAGTCCCTCTGGGTAACGCTCGCTCCGCCCTCCCCCCTAATCCACAGTGGCGGACGCCACAATATAAATAGCAAAAAATGCAGTGTGCCAATTAGAATATAAAATAACAATTAAATTTTTTAAATTAAATAGCTATATAAACAAAAACAACCAAACTGAAAAAGGCAAAATGTGCAAAAAAAATATATAACTAGATACATAAATATATAGAAAACATGCAAAAATACATACAAAAATGTGCAAAAGTATATAACTATATACATAAATATACAAAAAACATGCAAAAATGCATACAAAAATGTGCAAAAAAGTATAACTATACATAAATATACAAAAATGCATACAAAAATGTATAACTATATACATAAATATACAAAAAAAACATGCAAAAATGCATACAAAAATGTGCAAAAAAGTATATAACTATATGCATAAATATACAAAAAACATCAAAACAAACTACACATCATCTATGCATAAATAATGAAAGTGCTTCCACCTACATGTTGCCATTTAAAAATACCAACTCACGCACTTAGGATGAATTACCATGGGGGAGAGGTTATGATACTCCTTAAGTGGTACAGTCCTAAATCAGCCACATAACGAACACCAGTGAGTTTAACTGCTTGTTTATTGTAATATTTACCTTACATTCACGGACTGGAGTGAAGCCGGTTCAGCCAAATCATCTGAGCCAGTCAGATGACTCATAGGATCCGGGTTAATTGAGACCTCGGAGTCGTGATTCCTAATTCAGTACGAAGATTCGAATCATTAACCCGGGTGATTCAGGAACCGCCCAGTTCTACTCGTTTCTAAGCGAACGGTTTTGGCTTGTTTAGGAGCTCTTTGTTTAGCGCTCACAGTGCCAAAGTGGGGAAAGTCCTGTCGTAAATAATGCATTTTAAACACTTGGTAGGCTACTTCAAAGACATGCAGGCAAAATAATTTGTCCTTTATGATTTATAATTACTGGTCTGTACAATTTAAGATATTCATTTGTAGGTCATGGTGGTTTAACTGGTTTATTATTTTTGAAATGCTAAACATCATCTGCTTATCCTGTATTGTTTTGGATAATCAGATGAAACCACTGTTGCAATTTGGTAACCCTAAACAAAGGGTTGCCACATTGGGTTGAAAAAATTCTCTAAATCCAAATTTCTGTACACAAACATTAACTGTTAAAACACAGAGCGCTTAGATTCACTGGAATAAAACAGAGTTAGTGTTATCTAACATTAAATAAGCGACAGAACTGATCACAGACACGACTGGATCAGCAGTGCTGTTTAGTGAATATAGTTTTCCCTCCAAATGAACGTGAACAGCCCCTAATCACCTCAATTCAATGATTCTTTAAAGTTCTGTTCAGTTTTCTTTAGTTTTCCTTTCTCTTTATTTCATCTAGCTTTTAGTACAACATACAGTTCATCATACCGGCTCAATCAACGAGACAAAGACTGAGCACAGCATGAGAACACACACTTTTATAATGTCGGGCCCAGGTGATGTGAATCGTTATTGATGAGCGCGGTGATTCATGGGAAACGTGTTTTTTTTTAACTACAACAAAAGTTGTCAAATAAAGCAATAAGCTAGGAGAGACAGTGCATTACTGCGATTTTGTCACGGGGAAGGATGTTTTGTATACAACAATGTTCGATTTTTAAATGTCTTTATTTACAAAAATTCTTTCGCAAAATCAGGTAGTCCGTTAACAGTGTTGGTAGGCAACATGAGGGCGAACATAACATTCGCAATTAACATTCCTCCACAGACACTATTTCACTATTTCTTGGACGAAACACCCGCTTAATGATTAGGATTACTTAATCTGGACATTTCCATGTATAGTACATGACTTAAAATAGTGTTCAACCAAGTTTGTACTTTTTCTTTTCAGTGGCGTATTAATATGGAATGATGTGAGGTGGTCATAGGGGTGCGTAGGCTATATCGGGGATTTTACAACGGCTCAAAAACGGCTCAGCCAATCAGATTTTAGGACCGGAAAATCTGATTGGCTGAGCCGCGTTCGAAGCCGTTGTAAAATCCCCGATATACACACACATATGACCACCTCCCATCATTCCATATTAATACGCCACTGAAAAGAAAAAGTTAATGTTATATTCACCCTCATGTTGCCTAGCAACACTGTTAACGAACTACCTTGCGTCGCGGAAGAATGCTTTATTGTAAGTTTATACACAATAAATACATTTATGAATGAATAAAATCGCAGTAACGCACGGTCTCTCGTGGCTTATTGCTTTATTTTGCACCACTAAACTTAACCCATACTACCCCGGACCCAGTTCACCACATAGGAAAATTATGGTTGTAAAACAGACTAAATGGACCACAAGGAACACATTTCTTAAAGCTTTTTTGAAGTGCTGGCCCCCATTGTCAAAATCTACATGTTACATGTATGTCACATTGGGTGTTTATGGTAAATATATACTCATTTTAAATAAAAATTTAATAAATTTTTTGATTAATGATAAAGATTTGCCTTTTTATTTGCATTTCCACAACACTGCTGGTTAAGCCAAACAAATGAAATGCACTGCCATTTCCAGTGATGGTCTTGAGTGCATCCTGAGGACTGTATTGCTTCTTGGTATTCACACTACAAGTAAATAAACTGACATTAAAATAGAATCAACATGTTGCTTTTTTTTTCCATTAAGTAAACCGTCTCAGCTAAAACCAAGGTGCAGCTGAAGTACTGATATGCAAAAGTTGTTTCATAATGTTATATAATTATGTCATTATTTTATAATCATTTAATTGATTACATTTGTTTAAATATGCTTTAAATTAAACAACAGAAAATGTATTGATTCAGAGTAATTCAATCAGTTAAATTAATTAAGTAGCTCATTAGCATTTTTCTTATTGTGACAGAGGTCACATGGTGTTTTTTTGCATTTACACAACAATAATTTTGTTATTTGTTTTACATTATTTAGTAACAGAAAGGGCGTCAGAATGTGTCATATGTAATATAGGACATGTTATTAAAGCATTAGAGTTGTCAAATGAACACATATGAGGTCACATGAACACACATTTAAATACAGTAATATGACTACATCCAGGATGTTCAGTATATGTCACATGGGAACTTCATGAGGACAAAGTGAAGGATAAAGCTGTTTAAGGAACTTTTCAGACCTTTCAAAGTGTTGGTGACACATATGTCATGGTCTCTTACGAGTTAAATAGATCTTTTCCTCCGATGATCTTTTTCTTTTATCATCTTAATGCAAAATCAAAGTCCACTTGGTCTGCTTTGTAAACACTATATGGTCAAAAGTATAAGGACGCCATGAACTGCTTAGACATTCCATTCCAAAACCATGGACATTACTGCAGTCCCCCCACTCAAATGAATGTATACATCTGTGTGGCTGGAATGCTAAAACTTGATAATTATAAGATGTCCACAAACTTTTGGACATATACTATATTGTTAATTTATTAACTGTAAAAATGTGTACTTGTCTGTAGTTGTTATATAACTAATAATAAAAAGCCACATGGACACAAGGAGAACATGCAAACTCTGCACAGAAAGGACCCTGGCCACCTGGCTGACAATTAAACCCAAAACCCAGTTCTGGTTCTGAGAAAAAGCCTTGCTACTCAGAGCGAGCCTCATGGTGGGTCTGAGACTGATCTTCAGGGGGGTTTCCAGGTAGACTAGGCCGTGTATACTCTGGAAGAAGTGCTGAGTTTTCTAAATGAGACATATGGTATATAGGTTAAAGTGCAATAATTCTTTCCAGACACGGAAACATTTGTAAAGTCAGTTCCAGTCAAAAAAGTGTTTACTTTAATATAAAAATGTGGTAAGACAGCAAAGAGAGAGCCTAGTGTTTTTTTGATAACATGATCACGCATCACACAATGTCTCTTATTACTGTTATTGCTCTGTTTTTAGGTCCTTTCCATAAATCTATCTATAGACACATTAAGAGTAGGCTCTTTTGATATAAATGGTGGACGAGACAAGTATACTTGAGAGCATACAACAGAAGTGTTTGCACATGGCTTTTCTCCAGGAAACACATAGCGATGTGGCTAATGAAGTTGAGTGGGAAATGTGGTGGGAAGGACAACATGCACTCAGTCATGGAACCAATTTGTGTGCAGGGGTGGCAGTTTAATTCTCCTCTTCATCAGGAGCTTGGATTTTACACACTAATGAGGTAGTGAATGGGCAGCTTTCAGTAGTTAGCGCTCAAGTTAGATGTGCTATTTTTTACTTTATGAATATTTATGCTTCAAATGTAAATGATGAATGTACTGTACTATGTTTTCAGAGTATTGATTGCCTTGAAAAAGTGTGCTAATGATGGATGGGTTGTTTTTGAGGGGACTGGAACTGCACTGTGGACTTCACAGTAGATCACACTACTGAGAAACCTCATCACAGAATAAGTGCTGCTCTTCTTTATCATATTTACGTCTCCACATGTTTTAACAGCAGGATCACTGGTGCTTTAATTTTTCATATGAGATATTCTGATCACCACTTGGTTGAATGTCATATTTTTTCCAGTAGGCCTTTCTACAGGCCTTTTAATGTAAAACCTGTTACAAGACACAGTGTTTTATACACATTTATATTGTTTTGGGTACAATGAAGGAACACCAGAAATAATTTTGAATATGAGGGGGTGACAGTGGCCTTTGTTAACATCCTACTTTACCTCTATGGCAGACATGAGGCATATGGCAGCCTGTTTCTGGTTCTCTAATGGAAGAGTGTCTGCTAATATCAGAGATTTGCAAACATGCAGTGGGTTTTTACTTTTTATACTGCAGAGGCCAGCAAAGACTCTACAGCAATGGTCCCCAACCACTGGGCCATGGAATGGTACCAACATCCTATCTTTGTGAAGCGGTGAATTTTCTGCAGTAACGGCAACCAAAACAAAGTTATGGAGTAGCCTGGACATAAGGAACACACTTCTGGTGTTATTTTCTCCTATCACCCCTAGGTGTGAGCGTCTCATTGCAGCGAAAAAAGCTCAGGGTTTGCTGCGTTTCCATCACTGGTAGGTGGTATTGTTATACACTTTTTGTTTTTTACAATGCTCGTTGTATAATTTCATTTTAAATCCTCCTGCCCCTGTCAGTCCGTGAAATTATATCTTATATGAAACCGGTCCATGTTGCAAAAAAGGTCGGGGGCTGCTGCTCTACAACACAGCTTCTTCAAGGACTCTAAATATGTAGGATATGATAGGGTTAGACACTGAATCTGTGGGAATTTACTGCTGCATTTGGACAGCTTAACACAGGATGGTCTACCATCTGATTTTTACAAATGGTTCTGGGACTGTATTGGGGGTGACGTTTATGATGTAGGTAGGATAATGTGTGAAAGCATAATCAGGCTCATGTTGATATGCTCTGATATCTCTGAGACCTTCTAAAGAACTGAAGACCAGTTGCTTTTTAACTTTATAGTGTAAAATCATATGCAAATGTTTTCCAAATAGACCCAAGAACTACCTTTCTTCAGTGTTATACAGGTATCAGTCCTATTGCATTCCCGATAGGTCAATAATGGGCACCCTGTTCTTAATGAGAGATGTACTGGATTGTTTTGGAAGGTTTTTTAAGAGAGTTTTGGGTTGGTTTTTGTTGATCAAGGAAAAAAAGCTCTCAGTCGTGTTGATTACTGGTATTTTTTGATGAGCTGAAAGCCTTTGGTTTTGTAGATGCTTTTATAAGTTGTTGCTAAGACAAGATAGTTCCCTATGGTGCTACCAGAGGCTGCATTGTAAGATCCTTTACACACCCTTTTACAGGTCCATAAATATTTATAAATATTTAAATGTCCCAATAAAGGGATTTTAGGACTCTCTCTCTCTCTCTCTCTCTCTCTCTCTCTCTCTCTCCTCTCTCTCTCTCTCTCTCTCTCTCTCATTCTCTGTCTCTCTCTCTCTCTCTCTTTATTAAGGAAGAAATGTGGAAGTGAAGGTCATCAAAAGCTTTTAGAAAGTAAGCCTACCACTTTCAGAATTTTATTTTACAATGATGGACAAAAACTGCTTTAACTTGCTGTAAGCCACTGTGCTTTATTATCTCCAAACTTTAGATGTAAGGCAGTTTTTTGAAAGACTTGATAAAATGATAAAAAAGTCCTTAAAATATTTCAGGGCTGAAGCTTTTTGTGTTTACAAGAGAACAAGATTTTTTAAATGAATTTATCCTGTGCTGCAGTTTCTTGTGTACGTAGTTGAATTTGATTAGAGCAGGAATTAGTAAGATTTTAGCTTTTCATGTGCCCTATGTAGGGATATACAGTATATACAGTGTATCACAAAAGTGAGTACACCCCTCACATTTCTGCAAATATTTCATTATATCTTTTCATGGGACAACACTATAGACATGAAACTTGGATATAACTTAGAGTAGTCAGTGTACAGCTTGTATAGCAGTGTAGATTTACTGTCTTCTGAAAATAACTCAACACACAGCCATTAATGTCTAAATAGCTGGCAACATAAGTGAATACACCCTACAGTGAACATGTCCAAATTGTGCCCAAGTGTGTCGTTGTCCCTCCCTGGTGTTATGTGTCAAGGTCCCAGGTGTAAATGGGGAGCAGGGCTGTTAAATTTGGTGTTTTGGGTACAATTCTCTCATACTGGCCACTGGATATTCAACATGGCACCTCATGGCAAAGAACTCTCTGAAGATGTGAGAAATAGAATTGTTGCTCTCCACAAAGATGGCCTGGGCTATAAGAAGATTGCCAACACCCTGAAACTGAGCTACAGCATGGTGGCCAAGGTCATACAGCGGTTTTCCAGGACAGGTTCCACTCGGAACAGGCTTCGCCAGGGTCGACCAAAGAAGTTGAGTCCATGTGTTCGGCGTCATATCCAGAGGTTGGCTTTAAAAAATAGACACATGAGTGCTGCCAGCATTGCTGCAGAGGTTGAAGACGTGGGAGGTCAGCCTGTCAGTGCTCAGACCATACGCCGCACACTGCATCAACTCGGTCTGCATGGTCGTCATCCCAGAAGGAAGCTGACGCACAAGAAAGCCAGCAAACAGTTTGCTGAAGACAAGCAGTCCAAGAACATGGATTACTGGAATGCCCTGTGGTCTGACGAGACCAAGATAAACTTGTTTGGCTCAGATGGTGTCCAGCATGTGTGGCGGCGCCCTGGTGAGAAGTACCAAGACAACTGTATCTTGCCTACAGTCAAGCATGGTGGTGGTAGCATCATGGTCTTGGGCTGCATGAGTGTTGCTGGCACTGGGGAGCTGCAGTTCATTGAGGGAAACATGAATTCCAACATGTACTGTGACATTCTGAAACAGAGCATGATCCCCTCCCTTCGAAAACTGGGCCTCATGGCTGTTTTCCAACAGGATAACGACCCCAAACACAACCTCCAAGATGACAACTGCCTTGCTGAGGAAGCTGAAGGTAAAGGTGATGGACTAAACCCAATTGAGCACCTGTGGCGCATCCTCAAGTTGAAGGTGGAGGAGTTCAAGGTGTCTAACATCCACCAGCTCCGTGATGTCATCATGGAGGAGTGGAAGAGGATTCCAGTAGCAACCTGTGCAGCTCTGGTGAATTCCATGCCCAGGAGGGTTAAGGCAGTGCTGGATAATAATGGTGGTCACACAAAATATTGACACATTTGGGCACAATTTGGACATGTTCACTGTGGGGTGTACTCACTTATGTTGCCAGCTATTTAGACATTAATGGCTGTGTGTTGAGTTATTTTCAGAAGACAGTAAATCTACACTGCTATACAAGTTGTACACTGACTACTCTAAGTTATATCCAAGTTTCATGTCTATAGTGTTGTCCCATGAAAAGATATAATAAAATATTTGCAGAAATGTGAGGGGTGTACTCACTTTTGTGATACACTGTATATATATATATATTAAGTTTCTTATATGCTAGGTTAAAGAGTGACATATATGTCTTGTTTGATGTGATTGTGAAAGCAGCAGCATGAAATTTTACCTTTTTAATTTTTGTAGTCAAAGATTTCAAGATTGTCAAAGAAAACAGCATAAACCAGCTTCAGATTGCTTGGGCTGGTTTAGCTTGTCAGCCAGCCTATAAAGCTGAGATTGGGCTGGTCAAGCTGGTTGCCCAGTCGTCTCCTAGACTGCACAGATAGAATCAGACTGAACAGCATCAAAAACCCCCTTTAAACCATCAAAGACGAGTCTGACCAGCGAGAACAAGCCAGTTCAGTGATTCGAAGTATATCCCAATATACACAGCCTTAACTCAAACATGCTTACACATACCAGCGGTTTGAATTGAAGCCATGTTATCAGATTGCTGTACTGAATGCTCTTATAATGTTCTTCGTGAGATGGCTCAGCTGGCATGCTAATCTGATCCTAACTCGTATCTGAATTTTGGTCACCTGCCAAGTAATAAAGAAGATTAGATCATGATCTGATAGACTAACAGTAGAAGAAAAATAATCTCAGCTTGTTATATAGTGAGGAGCCAGTTTGGGCTTCATTTTGGGGTGCTGAACGCACCATTTCTTGAAAGCTGCCTCCAACAGCCCCCCGGGGTTGAATAAAACCACTTTTGAAAAGCGCTGACCTGGTCCTCCAGCGAGTTTGCTCATAAAGTGGAGGTGTTAAGGTGGACTTTTATGGTGAGAAGAGGCTGAGCGTGGCTGCGGTCTCTCAGTATGGATTAGAGCGCTGGTCTCATCCTCTGTGTTCAGCACATCCTGACTATGACTTTAGGGCTTTATTGGCCTTTAGGGTAAAACAGTGCAGGCTGTGATGCCAAGATAATTAGCTAAGCTGTGCTATCGAGAACATATAGAGATGTTGCATGTTGAAGTGTGGCCTCTAGCCACCAGGTGGCGCTACTGGTACAGGAACGACATATTGTTCAAACTGGGAACCAGATCTACTGGAAAATACTGGGGAAAATTCACAGTGCTCCGTTTTTATCCTGCCTCAAGCCGTTTACCTTTCTAATCTCTGGTGTATGGGTGTGATCACCCAACTTTCATCTTTCTCACCACCATTCAATCATGAAGCTGTGGGGCTTGTGTGAGTGTGTGTGAGTGTATGTGTTTTTCTGTTCTGACTGGATTTTAATAAACATGCTGACTGCAGAGACTGCGGGCGGTACACTGCAGAAGAAGATTCATTAGGGCTGAGGGAGGACAGATGTGTTAAATATAAGATATTGAGCCCAGCAGGAAGAGCTGTAGCTCTCGGTGGCTGTTTGCTGAAGACTGGTAGTTTTAAACCATCCAAAAGCAGAGAGCAAGGTTTGAATCAGTGATTGTATGCAGCCACGACTGGCTCTTCTACTATGGCCAAATGCCATAAAAAAATGCCATTGTGTTGGCAAAAACTACTTCCCAGACGTGGAGATCTGTGGGCTAGTTAGAGATAGCTGGGTACAGGTGAACTACTGTATATTACAGCATGAAGAGCAGGAGCTCATAGTGGGTTTTTCTACCAAAGATACACCAATCAGCCATAAAATTAAAACCACCTCCTTGTTTCCACACTCACTGTCCATGTTATCAGCTCTACTTACCATATAGAAGCACTTTGTAGTTCTACAATTACTGACTGTAGTCCATCTGTTTCTCTACATACCTTATGGCCTGCTTTCATCCTGTTCTTCAATGGTCAGGACCCCCACAGAGCAGGTATTATTTAGGTGGTGAATGATTCTCAGCACTGCAGTGACACTGACATGGTGGTGGTGTGTTAGTGTGTGTTGTGCTGGTATGAGTGGATCAGACACAGCAGCGCTGCTGGAGCTTTTAAATACCGTGTCCACTCACTGTCCACTCTATTAGACACTCCTACCTAGTAGGTCCACCTTGAAGATGTAAAGTCAGAGACGATCGCTCATCTATTGCTGCTGTTTGAGTTGGTCATCTTCTAGACCTTCATCAGTGGTCACAGGACGCTGCCCATGGGGCGCTGTTGGCTTGATATTTTTGGTTGGTGGACTATTCTCAGTCCAGCAGTGACAGTGAGGTGTTTAAAAACTCCAGCAGCGTCTTATCCACTCATACCAGCACAACACACACTAACACACCACCACCATGTCAGTGTCACTGCAGTGCTGAGAAGGATACACCACCCAAATAATACCTGCTCTGTAGTGGTCCTGGGAGAGTCCTGACCATTAAACGACAGGGTAAAGCAGGCTAAAAAAAGTATGTAGAGAAACAGATGGACTACAGTCAGTAATTGTAGAACTACAAAGTGCTTCTATATGGTAAGTGGAGCTGATAAAATGGACAGTGAGTGTAGAAACATGGAGGTGGTCATAATGTCGTGCCTGATCGGTGTATAGTTATTTGAAGATGTAGTTCACCTGAACCTCCAAAACCTCCAAACCTAGTGACTGATATGGTGAGACCAGCTGTCACTTTATAGCCACATACAATACAAATCATATTATTGTTAAATGTAGGGAAAAAATAGCTGCAGATAGCTGGTGACCCCAGCTAGCCAAACATTGCCCCCTTTGTGTAGGGTTTTGCAGATATACTGTATTAAATCCAGCATGCTACGGATAGCTACCCCCTCATCCTGCTGTTTTCGTTGTGGAATAAGGGGATTGAAGTGAAGATAACCCACATTAAATCCAGCAGGAAGAACTTCGGCTTTTTATTGATTTTTACATTAAAGGCAAGTATTCTATTTGAACATCCAAGAACATGGGGCAGGGTTTGATTGTTTGGGTGTACCCGGTTTTACTTTGCTAGACTTAAGGTGGTTCACTTCTCACTCAAGTGGGCCTGGATTCGACATTTTGCCCATTTGTTTGTGTACCCAGACACATACCTGGGTATATAAGGGACAAAAACCAAACCATGAAGCCCCAAAAACTGTTTGTGGCACTTTACAATCAAATCTTGGCAAGGCTTAGATTTAGGCAAGGATACAAAACTATACTTAAGGCTTTGAGTATTCCCAGAACCATAGTGGCCACAATAAATTTGAATAAATCTTGAACCTTCAGAAAGTTGACCATCTGGCCAAATTGGGCATCTGGCAAGACGTTCATAGGGTAAGACCAGCAGACAATGTATTGCCGGACAAGGCATTACTGGTGACGTAGGACAGGGGATTAGTGATATAATGGAAGACAACATTACTGCTAGGAGTAAAACAAGGGGTTACTGGTAGGGTAGCACACAATATTATTGGTAAAGTGGGACAATGTATTATTGGTAGGGCAGTACATAGTAATTGGTAAATGTGCGGTGCTCTGTGATGGGTTCTCTCACCAGGGTCTTTTTCTGTCCTGTGCCCAGTGTTTCTGTGTAGTGTTAGACCCACTGTGACCCCGATCAGGATGAACTGGTTACGATTCAAGAATAACTTACTTATCAGCATTATGTATTACATTTTAATATGTATTTCAGAATGAAACACTACAGCCAGTGTAGGCACAGAGGAGGATGACAAATGAGAAATGAAGATAAATATGCCAGAAGTAATTCTGACAAGAGGCTTACAGCAACATTAAAGGAGCTACAGGAAATTATGGCACGTACTGGTTGTGTACTACATGTGACAACAATCTGCCGTATTCTTCATGTCTGGGCTGTGGGGTAGGGTGACAAGAAAAACACGGCTACAATTTGCAAAAATCTACATCAAGTCTGCCAAAAGGTTCAACTTTTTGGCCACAGTTCCAAGGAGTATGTGTAGTGTGAAAACAACACTGAACAAAACCTTCAGAACCTCTGCTGAAAAGCTGAAGATGAAGACGATCATCTTTCAGCACAACAACAAGTTTTGGAATGGCCCAGCCAGAGCCCAGACCTGAATCCATTTAAAAATGTAAGGGGTGACCTGAAGAGGGCTGTACACAGGAGATGCCCTCACAATCTGAAACCTTTGGAGCACTTTTTCAATGAAGATTGGGTAAGTATGCAGTGCTGATGGACTCCTACTTAAGCATTATTTCAAAAGCTGCTTAAACATGGTATTAGTTTAAGGGTGTGTATATTTATGCAACCACATGATTTTTTTTCAGTTTTGGTCATGTTTTGTGAGCTGGCTTGGTGGGTATATAAGGTGTGTGATCGGCTGTCTGCACATAATGTACATCCCTCGTTGCTGTCCTGGGTAAAAGTACCATGGGTAAAGTTGTGTTCCCTGGGACGGATGGGATCTTCCAGCAAGACAATGTGACATGTCACATGGCTAGAAAGTTGGTTGAAGGAGCATGACCAAGACTTCCAAGTACCACCCTGGCCCCTAATTCCCCAGACTTAAGCCCAATTGAGCATCTGTGGGACCACCCCGATCATCGAGTTTGCTCTGTGGATCCTCTGTGGGATGTACTGCAGTCAGCATGGCTCCAGATACCTGTGACAACCTACCAAGACCTTAGTGAGTCACTCCCAGCTCTTCCATTCTTCCTCTGCTTGTGCTGGCGCATTGACCAAACAGTTGATGTCACTGTTGCAGCGGGAAAGAGAAATAAACATATCTGCCCTTGTTTAAACACAGTCAGTTGCGTTTTTAAAGTGCCTGGCCAGGCTGGTAGCAACACAGAGATGGTGCACTGGAGGTACACTATATTGCCAAAAGTATTGCCACAAAGTTGGGAGCATGAAATTATCCAAAATCTCTTGGTATGCTGAAGCATTAAGAGATCCTTTCACCGGGAACTAAGGAGCCGAGCACAACTCCTGAAAAACAACCCCACACCATAATCCCCCCTCCACCAAACTTTACACTTGGCACAATGCAGTACCGTTCTCCTGGCAACCGCCAAACCCAGACTTGTCCATCGGATTGCCAGACGGAAAAGTGTGATTCCTCACTCCAGAGAACACGTCTCCACTGCTCTAGGGTCCAGTGGCGTCGTGCTTTACACCACTGCATCCGACGCTTTGCATTGCGCTTGGTGATGTAAGGCTTGGATGCAGCTGCTCGGCCATGGAAACCCATTCGATGAAGCTCTCTACGCACTGTTCTTGAGCTAATCTGAAGGCCACATGAAGTTTGGAGGTCTGTAGTGATTGACTCTTGAAGTTGAAGTTGGCGACCTCTGCGCACTATGCGCCTCAGCATCTGCTGACCACGCTCTGTCATTCTACGTGGCTGAGTTGCTGTCGTTCCCAATCGCTTCCACTTTGTTATAATACCACTGACAGTTGACTGTGGAATATTTAGTAGTGAGTAAATTTCACAACTGGACTTGTTGCACAGGTGGCATCCTATCACGGTACCACGCTGGAATTCACTGAGCTTCTGAGAGCGACCCATTCTTTCACCAATGTCTGTAGAAGCAGTCTGCATGCCTAGGTTCTTGGATTTATACACCTGTGGCCATGTACATGATTAGAACACCTGAATTCAATTATTTGGATGGGTGAGTAAATACTTTTGGCAATATAGTGTATATAAAATCACGTAAACAGAAGTTTTTGAACACTTGTTTTCTCCTGCTCTGTGTATTGTATATAACTGTGTGTATATAATCTAAACAGAGATTTTAGTCTGGTTGCTATATGAGCTCCATGTTATCTCAGCTTGCACGTTATCTTTATGTAGCTTTAAATGTTACTCTTATCACCGTAATTTCGTACTCGTACCGTAGTTTTCTGTCTTGCAGTTTGCTGATACTCTGTGAGACGGTATCACAAAAAAATCCATAGTTGAAAGCATCCAGACTGCAATCGATTTTCAGATAATTAAAGCGTATGAAGTGTGAGCAATCCAGATCCCCGGGTCAAAGCGGGCACGGCTACTCCGTTAGCGGCCGGTCGTCATGGAGACGAGGGCCAGGTGGCGGATGTCCCGGGGTCATCTCTTGCAAATCGTCGCTTAATGATGTGTGAATGAGAGTGAGCGACTCATCATTCCATTACCGCGGAGTGAGACATAGCCAGCTATCAACATGTGGGCTAGCAATGAACCGTAGGATTTAATGTCCGGGCAAAATATAGGCTACTGTGTCGTTGTGAAGAGCGATTGCAGCCGTGCGCCGTAGTGATTGGATACAGAGAAAGGTAGAATGATAAACTGAGATTTAAAATGGCTGTACCATTAATTTATCTGAGCCGGGGATTGCTTATCAAGAGAAAGCCGGCTGCAGGAAATGACAGTGACAGACGTCGAGGCCAGAAGTGGGATATGATTTGAGAAATTGATGTTTTCTCAAGCACAAAGGTGATGTTTCTCGAACCGGTGGTGCTCTCTATTTTATCTGTAAATATTAATAATGTTGTCAGACAGGCTTTGAGTAATGGCTGATTCTAAAGGAAAGAAAGGCCAGTGAATGTAGATTTGAAGTACAGTAAGATGTATAAGCAAGTGTATACATTTATGTGTCAATTGCACATCAGAGCTTCTTGTACAGCGTTATTGCCTGAGCTCTCAAATGCTTTTTTGACAACATATCGACAGACACACTCCACTATATTGTGGAAAGCCTTGTCAGAGACGTGGAAACTGTTGTAGTAAAAAGGGGGACAATTTTATATAAATTATTTATGTATTTTGATAGGATTTTAACATCATGTTTAACACACTTTGGCTACATTCATGACAGAAACGGTAGTTACCTGTTACCTTGCCTCACAGCAAGAAGGTCCTGGGTTCAATCCCCAGGTTGGGCGGTCCGGGTCCTTTCTGTGTGGAGTTTGCATGTGGTCTGTGTGGGTTTCCTCCCACAGTCCAAAGACATACAAGTGAGGTGAAATGGAGATACTAAATTGTCCATTACTGTGTTCCATATAACCTTGTGAACTGATGAATGTTGTGTAATGAGTAACTACCGTTCCTGTCATGAATGTAACCAAAGTGTGTAAAACATGACTTTAAAATCCTAATAAACAAACAAACAAACATAATCAGTTCACACGTTTTAATGTCAAACACAGTCATGGACAATTTTGTATCTCCAGTTCACCTCACTTGCACGTTTTTCAGGAGCTCCTGGAGGAAACCCACACAGATCCGGGGAGAGCATGCAAACTCCACACAGAAAGGACCCGGACCGCTAAACCTGGGAATCCAACCTGGGACCTTCTTGCTGTGGGGAGACAGTGCTACCCACCGAGCCACTAAAGCTTCTAAATCTAAATAGAGATTTGGTCAGTTTAGTCCATTTGCAACACTAGTCGTTAAACTGCTTAAACATCTGCACATATTATGTTTATCTTTTTTATCGTTTCTGTTTAATGAATTAGATGATTGAGTATATGAGAGGGCGGCACGGTGGCACAGAAGGTCCTGGGTTTGATTCCCAGGTGGACGGTCCAGGTCTATTTTTGTGTCTGTGTGGGTTTCCTTTGGTTTCCTCCCACAGTCCAAAAACATGCAGTCAAATTAACTGGAGATACTAATGTCCCACTAGGTGTGTGTGTGTGTTTGCCCTGTAATGGACTGGCAACCTGTCCAGGATGTTTCCTGCCTTTTGTTTGACATTAGACTTGTGAACTGATGAATCTCGTGTAACGAGTAAACGACCTGATCTGTCATGAATGTAACCAAGCTGTGCAAAACATGATGTTAAATCCTAATAAATAAATAAATAACAATAGCAGGTGACTTTAGAGATGAATAGAGGTAGTTTGACTGTTTCCATAGAAATGACATGGAACACAGTCTCCTGTCAAGGTTGGCAAGGACACTGAGCTCTAACTTTATGCTGAAAAAGACAAAAAAAAAAGCTGCTATGCTTAACAGATTATTAACTTTAGTTCTAATAAATGTGCTTCTTATTTGTGATAATTTACTTCTAATCATTTACTTCTAATCTATTTATATCTATTAGCTTAAACCTAATTTAGGAAGCCCAAGGACAAAGGGATCATTTTGTGTCTGGTTCTTCTCAAGGTTTTTTCCTTCATCAAAGGAGTCATCATTTTATACAGTGGACCCTTGACTTATAAACTGTTTACCATACGAACATTTTGGGTTACGAGCGATTTTTTTCAACTTAACGTGCGAACAAATTTCAGATTACGAACCGAAATTCGCGAAACCCGTGATGTCACGAACAAGTTCACTCTGACCGTCTCTCTCTCTCTTTATATATACGTATATATACAGTGAGCGAACATTTGGACAGTGGATGATGTTTTTCGGTGAATCTATTACTATTTGTTGTTGTATAATTACTCCTGCCAGTAGGTGTCACTGTGTATCAGACATAGGGGACAGTTAGTGCGAGAGAAGAAGGAACTCGGCTGAGAAAAGTATTCTTTCTTTCGTGCGATTACACCTACAAAATACAACACTATTGAAATGAAGGAAATAATAGAAAAATATGAGAGTTATTGTTGTTTCTGGTAGATACATTTTATAAAAAAAGGAAATGTATTATGGTGTATGGTACAGCACACGTACTGTACTGAAATGTGATGTGTGTTTTTTATGTACAGTATTACTGTGTATTGTTGTTTATTATTGTTTTTTACAGGAATGTCTATTCTATCATTTAAAATTTAAGGGAAAATATACTTGTATTTATAACAAAAAAGACCATTTAAGACATTAGAAAGGTTAGTTAAGGTGGTTTTTGGGAGGTCTGGCACGGATTAATTCTATTTACATTATTTCTTATGGGAAAAATAGGTTTAACTAACAAACATTTTGACTTAAGAACAGCCCTTCAGAACCAATTAAATTCGTAAGTCAAGGGTCTACTGTAATTAATTCCTTTATTTAGTTTTATTGTAAATGCACAAATAAATTTGTCTTGACTTTATACCTCCATGGGCTTTGAGTTTCCTCCAAATCAACTCTTCAGTGCTTGTCGCATTGGGAGCAAAGGCTTCTTTTCTGCATACCATACAAGTGTTGATAAACTTTTCCCTTTACCTGTGCCATTGTGCCACCTTATTCATTTAAAAGTGGCTTTGGTATATAATGTAAAATCTTGGCCTGGGTTACTGGGACATGAGGGGTGAGGCACATAAATATCGTATACAAAATTACAGCCATAAAGGCAGAACTTGGTAAATTGCTTTTTAAGTGAAAAGCAAAAGTGCCACAACAGAGGATCATGAACCTTAAACTGAGAGCTTCCCAATACATTCATCTTTCTGACAGCATGTAGTGAGATTTAGATTCCCTGTGTTGATTTAGTGCTGTTAAAACGCTCATGTAGGCGAGATCCGTTCTTCACAGAACCCAAAAAGCACCAACATGAGTGTCCTGCTCATTAAATATCAAGCAAGCTCTGCTCTCTCCCCACAGTTAACACTTTTTCAACAGTAATTACCGTTTAAGTCTGACAGTGCTGTAGATCTGCCACTCCAGCTCTCCTCGCAGGCAGGGGAAAGAGCTCGAGGGCACACTGACCTTGAGTTGCTCTGAAAAGACTAAGACGATAATGAGTTTTGACAGCACCGGGGTCAGCTCTGAGGCCTGGCTGTCAAACCACACCAAACATAATACAAACAGAGCAGTATGGGAACTGGAGACTATAGTGGTTCCTCTCTGTTGATCTATCTGGATCTTGTATCCTCGCTCTGTCCTTGACACACATCTGTTTGTTCATGTATGTCAATGGTGGGCTTATCGTCAGGACTGAGTGTATTTAATCTGGACGTGGTGTAACAGGGAGGTTCGAGCATCACCACCGAGGTGGCTGGTGTAGCTCAATACCTGTGAGAAGTGGGAGGATGAACCAACTATGCAGTAGAAAAATACTGTGGCTAAAGAGCCACAAATGAAAATGAAGCTACAAAATAGAAACAAAAAGATGAAAAAATAATAAAATAAAATAAAATCTGCAGCCGAAAGCAGATTGAAGAGAACATATAGATGAGTTCATTAGCGGAGTCGAAGCCACCACACTCCACATGTTTGCCCAGATAAGAAAAGAGACATTTGCTTTACAGTAAAACACACCACCACATAGGAAAGTAGGAAATAATATGATTTAAAAAACAGGGGTGAAAAGTTAACTTATCACAACACTAGCTACTCAATCCACCAGTGTGTGATAACTGCCGGACAGCAGTTAAAAAGGAGCAAAGAAGTGTGGATTCATCTGTGGGGCTCCAATCACAATGCAAAGCTCAATTCAATCCAGGTGGTCCAGCCAAGAGATGCCGCAAAACCTGCCAAGTATCTCAGGAAAAAGATCAGAATATCAACATCTGTTGAGATGCAAACAAAAGATACCTTCTTTGCAGAGGGTACAGACACCATACAACACAAATCCAATGAGACAACAAGCAAAAGGCCCAACGAGAACGTCTTAGAAGGATCGACCAGGTGCAGCACATTAGCTCATGATGAGCAGTCATCAGCACTGATATCTGGGCATCCTGCAGCCGACGTTGACCTTGTGCTTATGAACCAAAGCTTTTGACATTTTAAGGATGGAAGCACCCTGACACTCGCTCTATCCCTCTGCCAGTAAAGCTAAAATTAAACCCATCAACCCGTTTTTTTCACTAAAAACTTTCCACTTTATTTTCCACTCGTTTGGCAAAGTGATTTTTTTTTATTACATTGGAGGTGCTGCTAGCATTGATTATGTTACCCAGTTGATCCTGTTGCAAGAGGATAGTGATGACCACAGCAGGAATTTTTATACCCTTTCTCATTAAATATTTGGCTCTTTTGATAATTTAATCAGTAAATTTTTAAGTAGAATAAGGTGCCTATGTGAAACGGAAGAGCTTCCATACATACATTTAATAATATATATATATATATATATATATATATATATATATATATATATATATATATATATATATATATATATATATATATATATATATATATATATATATAATTTTTTTCCCACAAAAAAGAGAATGGCTCTTTCATAGCAACTGTGCATGTCATGGTCAGGGAAATATTAAATGTTAGCCTAATAATAGTTCCGTTTTATATGTTGAATGCAGTTTAAGGCGTCCTTATGTGACATGAAAATGCAGTAAAATCAATTATAATGCAATATTCTCTATTAATTATATATACTGATCAGCCTTAACATTCAGCTCCACTTACCATATAAAAGCACTTAGTAGTTCTACAATTACTGACTGTAGTCCATCTATTTCTCTACATACTTTTTTAGACTGCTTTCACCCTGTTCTTCAATGGTCAGGACCCCCACAGGACCACCTTAGATCAGGTATTATTATAGGTGGTCATTCTCAGCACTGCAGTGACACTGACATGGTGGTGGTGTGTTAGTGTGTGTTGTGCTGGTATGAGTGGATCAGACACAGCAGCGTTGCTGGAGTTTTTAAATAGTGTCCACTCACTGTCCACTCTATTAGACACTCCTACCTATTTGGTCCATCTTGTAGATGTAAAGTCGGAGACTTCATCTATTGCTGAAGGGAAAACAAGAAAAACATGAGATTAATGATCAATTAATAATCCATTAATTCGAGGAATAATAATAATCAAACCAAAAGCCTAATGACTATTTTGTTAGTCACACAGATTGTCCACCTTTTTTCCTCTTTGCTTAATTACGGCTAGATATCCTGGGGAAATGGACTGGTGAAGGGCGTCAGGCTCACAAAGGGCATCACTGCTGCTGAAATCAGTTTCAGTTAAACTTTGCATCAGCAAATCTATTCTTCACTGAGGAATCCATTCTCTCTTACATACCTCAAACCTGTGCTACCATTGTTAGTAGGGTTTACTTGCCTCTTGCTAAATTTAGCAGTCAATGAGGAGGGAAATGTACACTCTTCTTGCTTATTTAAATATAGCAAAGTTTGCATGATATAAAACCATCCTGCTCAGTTTATAATCATGTAAAAGTTCTTTTCTTGGATTATAAAGCACTACGTTCTCTTCGTAGTGCGGCCGAGCTATAGCATAAAATCTAACTGCACCCCATTGGTTAATTTATTTTTATCACTGTGTGAGCAGCGCTAATGAGGGTTCTATGGGTCCGTGGAGTCAATTAGGTTTGCTATTAGGTTTAAGAACGCCTTACATAATGCCTCAATACAACCAGTTTTGTAGAGGAAAATTGACCGATCAAGGTGTGCAGAATGTGCATTTCCTTCAGTGGTCGTATTGATTTATTTATTTTACCAGCACCCGTATTACAGGCGAGTAAATTCCTGATAGACAGTATAGGAAAACATATCGGAACGTATTCTCATTAAAGCTTACATAGCAAATCTGCTGTGTGAAAATGCTTTCTTTATGGAGTGGACATAAATATGTGCTGATAAAACTAAAACCCATCTTTTCACTACTACTCAATACGACTGTGAACAAAATCGGGGATTAGGAAAACAGGCAAATCTACAAACGGTTACAAAGCAGTAAATTGGACAGGCTCCACTGGCTATATTTTATTAAGCTGAAATTTTGCCATGGCTTTTATTTCCTCCTCTGAATAGCTGTTATGTCAGCAAACCTATTGCGTTTGTCTCCAGCAGTGACAGTGATCACTGGCAAAGACATTTAAAATCCACGTGCCCATATGCAAATGGATCTGATCTGTAATTTGGGAATTTCTTTCTTTCTTTCTTGCTTGCTTGCTTGCTTGATTTATTTATTTATAGAGGCAGCTATTTAATCAGCATACCAAAAACGCTCTGAAATTTGGGCGATGTTGAAGAAGAAAAATATATAATATAATGTACACCAATCAGCCATATCATTAAAACCACCTCCTTGTTTCTACACTCACTGTCCATTTGATCAGCTCCACTTATCATATAGAAGCACTCTGTAGTTCTACAATTACTGACTGTAGTCCATCTATTTCTCTGCATGCTTTTTAGCCCCCTTTCATGCTGTTCTTCAATGGTCAGAACTCTCCCAGGACTGCTACAGACACCACTGACATGGTGGTGTGTTAGTGTGTGTTGTGCTGGTATGAGTGGATCAGACAAAGTAGCGCTGCTGGAGTTTTTAAACACCTCACTGTCACTGCAGGACTGAGAATAGTCCACCAACCATGGGCAGCGTCCTGTGACCACTGATGAAGGTCTAGAAAATGACCAACTCAAACATCAGCAATAGATGAGCGATCGTTTCTGACTGTACATCTACAAGGTAAACCAACTAGGTAGGAGTGTCTAATAGAGTGGACAGTAAGAGGACACGGTATTTAAAAACTCCAGCAGCGCTGCTGTGTCTGATCCACTGTATCTGATCCACTCATACCAGCACCAGGTTTTAATGTTATGGCTGATCAGTGTATATATACAGTATATAATATATAATTTGATTATGATGAAAAGTTACTGAAGTTATAAATGAGATTTTTATAATTACTGTTCTTATTTTATTTGAAAGACTTATTTTTTTCCCAAAGTATTTAGTTAAAACGTATGTATGTATGTGGACACCACTCCTCATTACTGAGTCCAGCTGCTTCAGCCACACCTATTGCTAATGAGTGTATAAAATATGCTTTAATAAGGTTGATGTGGAGGTACATCTGGCCTTCACAGAGCCCTGACCTCGACCCTTCACCTAACAAATGTGAAGTGAGGTTGAAACTATAGTATGTGGTCAGTCTCAGTGCTGTAAATTGGATTGGATTGTAAAATAAGCTGTCAGGATATAGTGTCTGATGGAGACCACAGAAAGTTCTAAATTACCTTCAGTTAGTTCTGAGCTCATTTCCTCTTCTGTCTGTCACACCACCAGATGTCGGAAAATAAGTGAAGGTCTAAGTCACCAGATCCAATTCTAACTTCCAGAAGACTTGAAATGTACTCGCAGTAAGTCGTCTGTAATCACATCAGCGTCTGGGCACTTTGTGTTTCTCGACTCGAGCTGTGCATTCACTCATCACCTCCTATATACTATTACATTTTAATGCCTGCATAAGACGGAGCGGTTTCAGGAACTGTAATAAACAATCCTCCTGTGGTCACCTGCAGTTATTCTGTTACTGCCAGTTAAAAGCAAAAGGCAGTCGGTCTCATTGTTCTTGGTAACTGTATGCAGCCTCGTACTCCACTGCTCCCAAATGACTCTCATGATTTTGAATTATGGCAGGTTGCCTTAATAACCCATTTTGAGCTTGTAAAAGTCGCTATGCCCATCTGCATAGCTTTAAATCAACTGTAAGGAGACTGTGATTGTGCAAAATGGCCGCAGTTCTTCTGCATGATTTAAACGGTTTGAAGGAGATTTCCGGCTTTAATGTTTATTGTAATGACTGGAGGAGAGCGAGCTTTGCAGAATTGAGCAGCGGTGAACATGCAAATATACTATAAGACACGCAGCCTTACTAGGAGCGCAGTTTTCCTGCAGATTTTAATTAGGAGCAATTACATGGCTTTAATCAGGACATCAACCATTTCTTTCATGCAGACGACTTTAAGGGCAGGTTAATAAGACGTGATAGACTTTAAACAGTCCAGATGCTGCCTTTAATACACAGCGTTAATATGCTGATTTAAGGTTCATTGTGATAAAACTTTAGATACATTAAATATAAAGTGTCAGGAATGTGTGACTGATATTAATTGAGCTGAACAGTGAAGTAAAAATATAATGAGCTGCAACTCATTATTTTTCTTTTGCATTCACTTCTTTCTTTCATCTCAACCTCGTCATTTTTTATTTCCCCACTGCAATACATTACTTTTACTACTTGTGGCAATGCCTTGACCAGACAGCAGGAGTGGCTGTTGCAGCGGCAATAAAGATAAACCCTATCCGATCTTCCCACCCTCAGAGACAGCCTATAGTGTATGTTAAGCACCCCAGGCTAGTAGCACCTCTAATATTCAATAGTCTGGCTTATTAAACTGCTGTGCCACCTGGTTCACCTCTAAACCTAGTGAGCTCTCTACATAGATGCATTTTACTTCACTCTATGCGCGCTCCCGAGAAGGAGGCTGTTCGAAATCCTAGCTGCCTTAAAATGTTGTCTACTAAGGCACCTTAAAATTTCAATGTTATTTTGACTCAAGAACGAGTGAGCATCAGATGCTGCCTTAGCAGTGGAGGCAATCCCAGCATTCATTGCGGCACAACTTTTCTCACAGAAAAATAAAAAAAACAAGGCGGACGGTGCGGAGAAACAAACCGAGTCATTTTCAAATGTAAATAAATTCTTATTGATTTTTAATAAGATAAGATAAGACTTTATTGATCCCCTTAGGGAAATTAACTTGTTACAGCAGTATGAAGACAGGAAAAACAGAAAGAAATACAACTAAGTAAACTAGTTTTTAATATATACATTAGAAATATGCAAAATATGTTAGGTTATTGCACTTATTGTAAGCAAATTACATATTGCACTTGTTATTACACCATGAACATGAAAGAATATGTATGGGTGACATTATTATATATTATTACTGTTGTAAGCTCTGATGGCTGCTGGAATAAAGGACCTAATTTGTATAAACTTGTACAAGTGTATTTATTTGCAAGTTCGGGCTTGTCAGGGACAGGTTAACTGTTTTCGATACATGGAGGGAGACGTTATTTGACATGCTAGCGCGTTGTGCCACCTCATCCCATTGGTTTGAATGGCATGAGGCTAACTGTGTTAGCTTAGTAAACGAAACCCGATGTTATCGCTGTCTACGTAGTGCGTTTGAATAAGCTGCCTTATGAGTCGATGACTTATTAGAATCCTCTCTACTTAGGCAGCTGCCTATGTAGACAGTAAGGCAGCAAGGCAGCTCCCTAGGTTTTCGAACACACTCCTAGTTATTCACTAATCTTTACTAACCACCTCAGTATGGTAAGAGTTACAGTGAATCTGGTACCAACTGTAAACGCCGGGGTCATGTCGGAAATACCATTTTAAAAATGTGCTAATCCTTCACAAAGCATCATAATGTCTACCATATTTTTGTAATGTGTAAATAGCCTCGCTCTGGCACCATACAGAAACACTAAATGGAGGGAAGAAAAACACTCTGGAAAAGCTGAGAATTTATCTTAAATACGTGTGTGTGTGTGTGTGTGTGTGTGTGTGAAGGAGTGCAGCCTAATGCATCACTGTGTGTAGCCTACATTTGTAAACGAAGCAAAATTGGAACATAATAGATAAAACCGACTCATAATTAAAATGAATTGAATTGTAAATGTATTTATCTTGCAAAAAGACTTGAGAACATTATCATTTCTTCATTTATATTCACTAAACACTTCAGTATGCTCAGGGTAATAGTGGCTCTGGCATCGTCCAGACACAAGAATAAAACATACAAGGAAGCCAGTTCATTGCAAATATACTATTTTTACAGACTTGAATTGACAAAAGTTTGTGTTATTTGTCCAAATAAAAAAAATATTGGGAACAGAACAGGGGAATAGAACGAGAAATTTTAGCTACCAGTAACAAAGCGACTTTGTCCTTGGTCCTTGATCAGGGCTTTCTTTCTTGAGAACGTAATGTCGATGTTTACATCTTCCGCCAACTTTGATACTTTTATGCAGTATAATAGCTTGTTGTTCCCCTGTTGTTTCTGTAGTTCAGATAAGAGGTGGTTTATATTTGTTTACCTTGTTATCCACCAACACAGCTTGCTAGCTAGATACTGTATTGAACTTAGGATGCAGGGGGTGAGGAGCAGGGCTTGCATGTTGTGTTCACAAGATCTAAACATGGTTGCATCTTATTGGGCTGTAAGTGCTATTTTTGAACTGACTTAATAAAAGCCTACGAGGCAGTTTTCATCTCAAGTGAGGGTGAAATACGTGAATGTAAACAGTGTACATACTTTACTGTATACAGAGCGCTGTATATAAAAAATAAGCTAAAAAATAACAGCATACCAGCCATGTTGGTTATTCTGTATATCTCATCTCATCTTAAATATTATCGTCAAGCAGTTACGTTGCCAGGCTTTACTGCATCAGGACCTAAATGTCTTGCTTTTAGAAAAAATAACTACAACTGACAAATGACTGACAAATCTATCTATCTATCTATCTATCTATCTATCTATCTATCTATCTATCTATCTATCTATCTATCTATCTATCTATCTATCTATCTATCTATCTATCTTTTTATTTTATCGTCTGTCTATCTATCTATCTATCTATCTATCTATCTATCTATCTATCTATCTATCTATCTATCTATCTATCTATCTATCTATCTATCTATCTTTATTTTATCGTCTATCTATCTATCTATCTATCTATCTATCTATCTATCTATCTATCTATCTATCTATCTATCTATCTATCTATCTATCTATCTATCTATCTATCTATCTATCTATCTACCTCTCTGTGTATCAGTGTATACATCATTACTACACTGTAATCATCTGCTAATAAATCACAGTGAGATGAGGGAATTTTAAAATTTGCCAAAAAAAAAAATGTACATTAAAGCACATTAGTCTAATAGTCTAACATCCACCAAAAATTCAGAAGGGTAAAAAATATCATTTTCCAACATTAGTTTTCCTAAAGTACAAGTCGCATCAATCATCCTTCAGCATCCATAACAGCAAATCTAAATCCATTCTCTCTGTAAAATCCCCAGCTCTCCTGGGAGTGCACACTCCAGCACCCGTACCTCTGGCCCTGATGCCGCGCCAGAGCTGCTGCTTTGAGTTACAAATGGCTGCTGATGTTCCGGCGTGGGCTGTTGAGTCTGGGGGGTTGATGCATGACGATGCGGCCTGTCACGCTGGCCCTTTTTCATCACGTCTCCCGGGCTCGATCGATGGCTGCACTAAGTCACTTCACCCCACCGCACTGATTGCAGTGTGGATATTGATCATTTATTATTTAATCAGAGTGGGGAGAGATGGAGGGAGGACGCTGGAAGGTGGAAATGAATAGAAGATGCAGCGGATTCTCTGCTCCTTCTGTAACAGTACACAAGCAGCTAATGGACTTAATCAGTGCTAATGAGGCCACACATTAGCCTGCCATCTGAGAGAACGTTTTGCTTGCTTATTCTGTTATGTGTATTTGTGCAGCACTTTACAGTTTTAGAAGAAATAATGAAGGTTTAATATGTGCTAAATTGCATAAACAGTGAAAAACTACTCCAGAGGGAAGCCTAAATATTTGTTTGCTGTTAAGCTATATTAATCTAATCATTGCTACAATTACTTTAAAGGATGCTTAATTTATTTAAAGAAAAACATTTTGTATAAGGCATTAAAATAAGAATCTGTAATTTGTTGATTTTTATGAACCTTTATTTAAAAGTATAAAGTAAGGACTTATTGTTTTAGCTGACCAACCTGGTTGTATTTTGTGAATCAAAAATGGGGACAGGAAAAAAAAGCAGGACAGGAAAAAATAAAGTAAAAGATGTATGAAATATTTAGTTTCAAAATCACTCCACAATAAGCAGGTCAGATAGACAGACAGACAGACAGATAGATGGATGGGTGGAAGGATAGATGGACGGACAGACAGACAGACAGATAGATAGACGGATGGGTGGATGGATAGATGGATGGATGGATGGATAGACGGACAGACAGACAGACAGACAGACAGACAGACAGACAGACAGACAGATAGATAGATGGGTCAAAAGGACCATCCAGACACAATACAGCATCATAGTATGGGGTGCATCAGTACCCACAGCATGGGTGACTTGCATATTTGTCAAAGTACCATTGATTCAGAGGTGTATTTGGGGATTTTAGAAAGACACATAAAGCTGAAGTCTCATATCAAGCATAAATGGAAAAAAAATCCACCAGCAAAAGTCCAATAAATAAAAGTTTCCTGAGCTGCAGCAAATAAAGGAGAAAAAATCCTCTGTTTTTTATTGCCTGTGACGTTCTTTTCAGGCCCACATGAGCTTTCACCTCACAAACACCTTAAAGCCCCGTCCAAATACACAATGTATAGACTGTATGTACAGTGGATTCAGAAAGTATTTAGACCACTTGACTATTTGCTTACTTTGTGTTGTGGAATTGATTTTAAATGGATATAATTTACATTTGTATTTACATAATTTACCCACTTAATTACCTATAACAATGTTTTGACAGTTTTCATGGATGCTCACCATTTAATCTGACCAAGCTTGAGAGGCTCTGCGATTAGGAATGGGATAAACTGCCCAAATCCAGATGTTTAAAGCCTTTTTAAAAATGTATACACGCCGCTCAGGTGGCGGTAGATCACGCTAACATATCAGAGCTGACATTTCGAACTCGTCGGTTCGAAACTTAGCTCTGCCGTACGGCTGGGCTGGGCAGCTACATGAACAACGATTGGCTTGCTGTTCATACAGGACGGGAAGCCGGAGAGGGACCTCATAACGACCTCTGCTGGCTGGTTAATGGTGCCTGCACAGAGGCGAGGAACATTTTGGACAGGGTGTGGCACTCCGTACACAAAGCTGATCCGCATATGAACTCACCTCGTGCAGGTGAAAAGATGCAGTCGGCTACTGCACACGTGTCGGAAGGGGCGAGTGACAGTCTCACTCACCTCAATCAGAGGTGGGGATCAGCATCAGTAGAGAGCAAGCGTAAAGCAGTTGGGTATTTGGATACTACTAGATTGGGAGGAACATTGGGAAAAATGTGTAAACAAGAAGACGTGCAGCTATACTTACTGCCAAAAGGGGCTTCTACAAAGTATTAAATAAAAGGTGGGAATACTTTTTATAAATAATAGATTTCAGTTTTAATTAACTTTCAAATAAATGGTTTCACTTATTTAAGGTGATTGAAACTGATGCAGACTGATGGTAAAAAAAAATGGCAAATATATTTAAAATCATTCAAAAATCAAAAGAACAATGCAAAGAGTTTAAAGGTCTTAATAATTGATGAATCCAGTGTACACAACCACTCCTGCTTGCCTTGCAGAACATTTTGTAAGGTGAATGGGTCATTACTGCCCTGTTGTACAAATTTTTCATCACCGCTTTATCCTTGTCAGGGTCAGGAGGGGTCCAGTTCCACCGGGAAACACTGGCCACAAGGCAAGACGCCAATCCATTGCAGGGATTATTAATATTAATACAAATCGCCTTTTCTTTCTTTTCTTTTTTTTAAAGAAAATGAATGAATGTCTGGTCTAAAAAATCTACGTCTGCAGTTAATTCTACTCTGTTGGGGTAGTTTCAAGGCATGGTAAGTAAGAAACTGAACACGTGCATGAGAAACTGTTGATCGTGTTCCAGTGTTCCTACGGTGAGGCGAGGCTCTAGTGCGTCATCTCTTAAATCCCAAAAGCCCCGGAGGGACGAGGCATATGGCTGTCCTGCTCTTTCTGCTGTCCCATCAGCCCTCTGTCATACTCACACGCTGTCAGGTCTCATTTAGCCCGTCCTCTCCCGGTCTTATGCCCCATGTACCCTGTTCCTCTGAGGGTTAAACAACCAATCACATGCGTTGTCTTTAACTACCTTGAAAAAGGTCCTATTCAAAAAGGAAGGCTGTTTCACTGTAGCGTCTTCCAGGTTTTTTTTTAATTTTGTTTAATTCATGATGATTTGGTGTTTTCCCTCATCAGCTACAGTTTTTACTGCATCCTTTCTCTTCCACTAAACCTAGTTTCACCCAGCCATCCCCTGTCTACAACCTTACTTTAATTTTTTTAAACAATACATTTTAATCCCTTCAGTTTTGTATGTGTTATTTAACTTTTTTTACAATTTGATCACATGCAAGCTCCACACAGAAAGGACCCGGACCGCTCTACCTGGTAATAGAACCCAGGGCCTCCTTGCTTTAAGGTGACAGTGCTACCCACCAAGCCACTGTGCCACCCTGCTTTTATCATATCCTAATGAAAAAAGGCTTCATTCACAGCATAATCAGAAGGATTCCTACAGTTGTTTGTGTACTTCAGGTGGACTGAGCTCTGTGTATTCTTGTCTACGCCAAAATGCATCTATATTTTAATTAGCTAATGCAGCAAGAAAGTTCTGCTGCACTTAAACCTTTATTCATTATACACACAGACTTATTACTGGCTGTCATGCCTTCTCTATCCTTACCTAAATTCAGTGCTTCTTACAGTGGAAAGAAAATGTTTATTGGAATTAACTAGATATGGAGATTAATTATGATCTGTAATTGCCTAACAGTTAAAGCAGTGTGTAAAATGGAAATTAAAAAATGGAAATTATTTTGACCTGTATTAATTTAGAAACAATAAAACATCTTTAATGTTTTACTCTTTTGATTAGAGGGCGGCACGGTGGCTAAGTGGGTAGCACTGTTGCCTCACAGCAATAAGGTCCTGGGTTCGTGTCTGCGGGGGTTTCCTCCGGGAGCTCCGGTTTCCTCCCACAGTCCAAAAACATGCATGTGAGGTGAATTAGAGATACAAAATTGTCCATGTTCTATATAATCTTGTGTAATGAGTAACTACAGTTTCATGAATGTAACCAAAGTGTAAAACATGACGTTAAAATCCTAATAAACAAACTATTGATTAGATCTTTTTTTTTTTTACCTTTTGCTATTGTTTACGTTAAAGACCAATTGATTTTCAAGTCGATTTTTTGTTATTTTATCATTATTCACAGCTGAATCTATTTATTATATTTGTCAATCAACTGGCTCTTCTCATATTATGTCCAAAATCAAAGAGCTTTAGTTTGATTATCTGGGCTTCGAGTGAGAGGTTAAGTTTGATTTGGTTGAGGATCCATTTGTTTTTCTACTTAGCTCTTGAGGGTACACTGAAAAGTGTTTGTCAGCACCAAAGACATCAACATATTTTCCTGTCCCGCTTTTTTTCTATTACATTCATGAGGACGTACATAGAAGACCAAAGTCCAGTTCCAGTCTGTGTCACATTTCCTGACCACTGTGTCCTTCACTGATCCACGTAGGCCAAAGCCGTCCACTGTTGTACTGCTGTTGTTATCAGGTCTTTCAATCCAGGCGGATCTGTCCTGATCCTTCCTGCTGTGACATACCTGTGCTATATCCAGTAAACTCTAGGTGATACTGAGAAATGAAAATCATATGGAGCAAGACCCTTATAGTGCAAGTGGGAGTGAGGGGAACAGATTTGGATTTGAGATTGGATCTGTATATATCTCAGCTCCCTTGCCTATTGTCATCCTTCATTTGCTGCTCCCCATCATGCACCACTTCTTTTTTTTCTCCTACCTTCCTGTTTTATTTATTTATTTATTTATTTCTCTACAGCATTTTTTACTCTCCTACTTTTCTCATTCTCTCCTCTGTGCTTACTTAGCACGAGCGGGATGCTGTATGCTAATTTTAGGTATTATGATTAATTAGTTTCTGCCATGCTTTTAGGAAAATAGCCACAATTAAACACCCTTTCACTGTTTTCAGAGGGTTTCTGTAAAATATATGAACACACTGGTGCTGGGAGGAACCAAAGAGTGGGAGAATCTCAGGACTAAATGTGCTGTAGCATACAAATGCTATTTGGCCCTTTTCTGATTTCTTTTGTCATTATAAAAAATAGTTTTAAATGTAAATGTAGTTTTAAACATTATCACTTCAGTGAGGGCGAAAGTGAGACCATTGCCTTACTATACTTACATACATACATAACTGGACCACGTTTAGCTTTAGATAACTGGTGATCGGTCTTTTGAATTGCTGTGAAGAAAATATTGGCCACTCTTCTAACCTAAATTGCTTTAATTCAGTTGCATTAATAGACTTAAGCATGACCTACACATTTAAGGTACTGCCACACAATTTATTTAGCTTTATTTTTTTTATTGTGGCATAGTGCACTGCTTACCTAATGTTACCAAAACCGATCTGAGTAAGTGATGTTTGAATTGAACAGGAATGGCAATAATCCAGTGTTATCCATAGTTAACCCAGGTATTAATTAACTAAGGTTAACTGAAGGGCAATTATTAGGGCGGCACGGTGGCTAAGTGGTCCTTAGGGTCCTGGGTTCGATCCCCAGGTGGGCTGGTCCAGCTCTTTTCTGTGCAGAGTTTGCATGTTCTCCCCGTGTCTGCGTGGGTTTCCTCCAGGTGCTCCGGTTTCCTTACACAGTCCAAAAACATGCAGCCAGGTGAATTGGAGACACTGAATTGTCCTATAGGTAAACCAGTGCATTGTAGTGCCGGTCCTAAGCCCGGATAAGTAGGGAGGGTCGTGTCAGGAAGGGCATCCAGCGTAAAAACTGCCAAATCAATAATGCGGATCACGATCCGCTGGCAACCCCAAATGGGAGCAGCCGAGAAAATAGATAGATGGATGGATGGATGCACATATAGAAAGACAGACAGACAGACAGACAGACAGACAGACAGACAGATAGATAGATAGATAGATAGATAGATAGATAGATAGATAGATAGATAGAGAACTGAAAGGCAATTATTATTGTTATTATTATTTGTATTGTTGTTATTATCTTTAGGCAGTTATGTTTTATACATTACAAGCTGCAATTTGACTGCATAAATGACACGTCTTCTAAGTTTTAAAAAGGCAAGGAAAGGATAAATCATTAGAGAGATCATTAGCATAAAAATGGCAAGGTAAGCCAAGCGAGAATATGACTTCACACAGACAGCAGATGTAGAAGGAACAGTGATGAGGACTGAGGTGAGGTGCTGAGTCTTTCTGAGCTCAAGAGTTTCTATAGAGCAGATGTAAATTTTTCCATGAGACCTGATCAGACCATCACAGTAGATAGAGAGCAACCCACACCTATGCTGAGCTGGCATTTTAGAGACAAAAATGGATGGAACTTATGTTTTAAGTTACTGTATAATTATATGTACATGTCAAGATGTATATTGTGCTATTTTTCTCATGCATATGTAAATGTTAGTCTCCTTCAGTAGTCCATGAGGTTTGCACAATTACAGGCAGGCAGAAGTGGTGTGCGATACTGCAAAATTTGGTATCGATCCCATACCAAGTAAATACAGGGCCAGTATCGCCGATACCGATACTATTTAATAATTAAGGTAAATGCATCATCAAATTGCTAAATCTGAATGAATTTTCATGACCTTTATGTGTATCATTGTAATACATAAATTTTTTGTAAGTAGCTGCTTACAAAAGTAGGGCTGGGTTGTAAAAGGGTTGTAAAAGTAGGGTTGTAAATAAATTCAGTTGTTTAAAGCGGTCAGATTTCTTGTTCTCGGTGCTTTACTTTCTCACAACGTTACCATCATGGCGTATCACCACCAAGCGGCTAACTCATACCACGTAGTTGTGTTTGCTGGGTGAAAACATCTGTAAATGTTTAATAGTGACCGAATCCATGTGTCCTTGTTAATTTAAAATAAAAAAACCGATGCTATTCTGTTTACATTTATAAGCACAAAGTCAAAAGAAAAGAGCTCTCATTCACAAACACACGGAATAAGAGCCTCACTACACATGCTCCGATTAATTTGTGCAAAGTGCATAAGGTGCGCCCGTACTTTACGTACTTTTTTTAATGTGTTAAAAGTGTCTTTGCACTGTGAAAAAGCATTTTTTTTACCATTTTATGTCAGCTTTTTATTTCTAGATTTATTTCTAGGTATCATTTTCAATCTGCTCAAAACTGTTTATAATAGCCTTCGTACATCCAGCCTTCACTGTGAGAATGGAACTTTTTTCTGAGTTTGTACACAAAGGTGGGTGTTCTTAATTTACAAAGAGTTGGAGTATCTTAGAAAAAGCAAAAGGGGCATGTGTGCAAGATTTACTCATAGATGAGATGGCACCAGAATGCATTTTAGGACGATCCATTTCACATAATCCTGAAGTTGAAGAAATGCTGGTATTGATCTGATACCAGATACCACAGTATTTCTTAAGAGGCTCTCCTGTAGTCCATGTCTTGGTGGGTCAGAGCTGTTTTGACAGTATTTATGAGTTGTCCCAATGTTTTGAGTTATTGTTGTATGTATGCATTTTATTTATTAGGTATCATGTTAACTCATTATCATGTATTTTTTACAATGTGTTAAATTCTGCAAATAAACATTTAACATTAAAATGTAGTTTATGTATTTTCCTCACACTCAGAATATGGATTTTATCCAGCAGTGTTTAAACTTCTGCTTTTAAGTCTGTATATGCATGAATGTGCTAACGTTATGTAAGAAGATCAAATAATTTTGGCATCTGTAAGAGGATAAATGTGAAAGGGTTGTTCTTTTTAAGCCTCTGACAGACTGAAGATCTCTTCAGGGATTCCTGCAATGTGAGCTGCATCACTCAAGTCTGCGTGAGCGCAATACCAGATTTCAACAATGAAACAAAAGCAGACCAATAAATGACTTGCTAGTTAGATATGTCTAAGGGAAAGAAAAATAATGTTAACAGTTTATGGCTATTTGTTGCCCTGTGTTTGGTACTTGGTTAAACTGCATTGGGCAGAAATGCAGCCAAAGTTGATTTTGCATAGCCTGATGCAGCAATTTTGGATCAGACTAGTAGGGAAGTGGGGGTGTACACTATTTTATGTTTAGTGGAATTGGGTTCAGGACTCTATCTAGGCCAGTAAAAGAGTTTTCCCCATTGTACGGTGCCCCTGGAGCAAAGAGGGTTAAGGGCTTTGCTCAAGAGCCCAACAGTGGCTGCATGGCAGAGCTGGGACAGCTCGTGCTCTTTTCACTTGATAGCTCAAAGCTCTACCCACTAGGCTACCACTGTCCTGATAGTAGTTATGTATCGTTCACATGTCAAATGCATTATATATGGGCAGTCATGAGTAACTTAGATTATTATGGCCAGATGCATAGCAAGGTCCTCACAGGCAGCCGTGGTGAAAAAACACCAACCGTGGTCCAAGAAGACACAAGCCATTAGCCTCTGACAGGATGTTGGGTAGCCAAGACTCACTGATGCCAGAGGACATCATGAGGCTGTGCATCGGGTACAGATCAACACAAGGACTGCTGTAGTGAAAATGGCAGATCATTTTAATAACAGTGATGAGGTGAATGTGTCAACACACAGTGCATCAAACACTTCTGTGTATGGTGCCGCATAGTTGTAGGTCAGTCAAAGTGCCAATGCTGACTCCTGTCCACTGTTGGAAGTACCTACAATGGTGTGGAACTTTAAAGTGAATTTATGCACTGCAGGCAAATAAATAAAATAAAAATGAACTGGTTAAATAGCCAAACACACACACACACACACACACACACACACTTTTATTAATGTGGAAAATACAGGCGCAGCAACTAACAGCAGGTTATATAACCCTAAAGGATCCTTTCATCACTGGAGAGTTATAAAGGTATAAAAAAAGAAAGACCTTGAGTTGCTCAGCACATTTTTCAGTCCAGCATTTAGACATATGCCTGTGAAGTCCATTACATCAGCAGAACAGTGTGATTTTAAATAGTGTGAGCCAAAGTAATAAGACAAATGAGTCCAGACATGGCCAGAGAGCTGTGTGTGTAACAGAAGCCAAGCTGTGCTGATTGGTGGTGTGGTAAAGCATGGCAGATATTCAGCACTACATCATGCTTTACTAAAGTACAGCAACAGAATTCATTAATATTCTCTCAGATGTCAAAGATTTAGTGAAGAGTTTAAAGTGCTTTAAAAGTATCTAGATCTTAAATGTTAATGCAGTATATTGAACTGTTTTAAATGGGTGCACACCAGCTCCGAGATTCTGAACTCCTCGGTTCGAAACTTGACGTTGCCACAGGTTGGCTGGGTGCCATCTAGCGGGCATAATTGGCAGTGCCTGCAGCAGGGGCGGGATGACCGGACTATGTGGGTGGGGTCTTCAAACGCTGTGTAAGAACCCTGACTGGCAGATACAGAGGCGCCTGTGCAGAAGCATAGGTGATAAAGGGTTCCGCAAAGGGCTGCATGTGGGTTGTATTAGGCGTGAGCAGAAATATACCCACCTCAACTGCAATCAGGGATCCTCCAGCAGCGGAAGACAAATTGACTACGCTAAAATTGGGAACAAATGGGAGAAAGTGCATAAATAAAATAGAAAATAAATAAATAAATGGGGCACACAATTAATTATAGTGGATTTTAAAGCTGATCTATAAACAGTGCAAATAAACAGTCTAATCAGCCAAGTGACGCCATTCCCACTGTAAAGTGTGTTGGTGGTAGCACTATGTCATGTTTAGTCATGTTTACGCTGTTGAGTCACCGGGATTTGCAATCTGTTCAGGATTTATTTAAAATGTATCCTGCACAGTAAAGAGATGTCCTGAATAAAAACCTGTTTCCATGTGTATAACATTTAACTAAGAACTACTAATGCAACAGTGGTTTAAAATAAATAAATAAAATAAATCTTGACTTAACCACACTGAATATTGGTGGCGGGACCTTAAAATCGCACCCTGCTTTTGGCAGAATGAAATTGTACTGTTCAGTGGGTAAAATTGCTTTATTATGCTGTATAAAATTAACTGACACATATTAAAAACACTAGAAATCACCTATCAGAGACACAAGTCTTACAGATCAATCTCTAACCTTCCAGTTTATTGGTACTTATGTTTCTGGATGTAACTGCTGCATCTAGTGCTAACCTTCTCGTGTATGAAACTTAAGCATTTTTGAGTTGCATTTTTAATGTATTAATATACAGTACATTAAAGTGTTGAATGAATTTGAATGTATTTAATGTATAAAGCATAGATAGATAGACAGACAGACAGACAGACAGACAGACAGACAGATAGATAGATAGAATATGCTCATGCATAAGTCATACATGTATTATGTGTTGTTACATAGTTATGATATTCAGATTCACAGTACTGCAGGATTCAGTACGATGAAATTATGTATGAAACAGGTATGAGGGGTTTCACGATCCTTGTGGGGGTTCTGATAAAACAATTTCCTTCTTCCATATAAACCCTGTGCCATCTGAATACCATTCCAGATAAACCTACCAGTTTCCCAGTCTGTCTAGAAGTTTGTACTCCACAGTGTTTAATGTTTATAGCATTGAGGTCTGGTGCTGATATTTTGCCTGTTTATTGCCCCTGATTTGAAGAATTTAAGCTCACTGTTTATCACAAAAAAAAGTTCTATGACCTGACTAGATATGCAAATAGAATAAAACCTGAATCGGCAAATCTATATCCCTTATTATTTTGTTTTGTGCACCACTCGTTTGTTGAAATCCCTGAATATGGCCTTAAGCTGGCAGGCTGTGTGAATCAGGCTGTATCAGCAGGCTGTTTATACAGCGGATGCTGAAGAAATTACAGAATAAAAATGCATTCAGCCAGGCTTCAGAGTGCTCATTCCACTGCATATACTCAGTAATATGGGCTCAGTGTGCTGCTCGGTGAAGTCCCCCAGATAGCAATTAACTTTGGCAGATAGGGAACGCATCAGTTTCAAAGCTGCTGAAACCATCAAATCCATCTGTAGTGTAATTGAACTGTCTGTGATGAAGAGGGTTTTAGTCTTGGAAGCAGTTTGTGTGCATTTTTTTTAAATTCACTATTTTACCGAGGCAGGAATGTGTGTGCAGAGGAAGTGTTGTTTCCAAATGAATATAATTAACACTTCTAATGAGCATTACGCTTAATTCAATCACCATGGTTTGGCCTTCATTAAAATAACACACTGCAGATGCCTAGAACAAACAGAAACTAGGAACAGTTGATGAACAGAATATGTTTAAAATTTGATTAATGCCGTGTTTAATTAGATGTAGATTAATTATTAAACTAGAAGTCAACTGGTTTAGTTAGAATGTTAGAGGTGAAGGTACTTCTTGTTAAAAAAATCTTTTTTTTTTTGCATTTTGTTTATGCGTTTTCCCTTTTTCTCCCAACTTTTAATAATAATACATTTTATTTATATAGCGCTTTTCAAGATACTCAAAGACGCTTTACATAAGACAAATAATTCAAAACAAATACGTACATACACCATACAAATCAAATCATAGTACAAAATCAAAATAGTACATCAACATCAAGAATAATTAAGATAAAAACAAAGAGAGCAGCATAAGACAGTTCATTAAAAATTAGCTAAATTATGAGAGAGAACAACAAATATAGAACAATTTCTTAAAATTAGACAGAAACAGGACAGATTTACATGCAATCAGGAAACTGAAAACTTTACAAGTTTTAGGATCTAGGACTTCACATTTCTGTCGTGATCTAAGTATAAAAACTATTAAAAAGAATAGCAAAAATAAAAGCATTTATTTCGTGTTGTTACAAGTTAAATGCCATATTGAATAGATGAGTTTTGAGAAGTGACTTGAATTTGGACAGGTCAGGACAATCTCGTAGGTGTTTGGGGAGAGCATTCCATAAAGATGGAGCAGCTATGGAAAAGGCCCTGTCACCCCAGGTCCGGTGCTTGGTCCTAGAGGGTATGGACAGTAGGTTAGCCTCAGAAGAGCGAAGGCTACGGGAGGGAATGTGCTGATGGAGCAGGTCGGTGAGGTAGGATGGGGCCTGATTATGGAGAGCTTTGTGAGTGAATAGAAGAATTTTGAATTGAATGCGTTGAGCAACGGGAAGCCAATGAAGTTTTTGTAGAACAGGTGTAATATGATCACGGGAGCGAGTATGAGTAAGGAGGCGAGCAGCTGAATTCTGGATATACTGAAGTTTTTTTAGGATTTTGTTAGATGTACCATAAAGGATGCTATTGCAATAATCAATTCTGGATGTAATAAAAGCATGAATCAAGGTTTCGGCGGCAGAAAAGGAGAGTGATGGACGTAGACGTGCTATGTTTTTTAGATGAAAGAAAGCAGTTTTGGTGATGTGATTTACATGGCGGTCAAAAGAGAGGTTGCTATCAAAAATTACACCAAGATTTCGGATGTTAGAAGACGGAGACAAAGTGTCATTATCAATGGTAATTTGAAAATTTTTTGTGGTTTTTGCCAGGGTTGTAGGACCTACGATGATCATATCTGATTTTTCACAGTTTAATTTGAGGAAATTAGCTTTCATCCACAATTTCATTTCAGTGATGCAATTTGTCAGAGTGGAGTGAAGTTCAGTATTAATGGATTTGGAGGAGATGTAAAGCTGAATATCATCAGCATAGCAGTGGAAATGTAAACCATGCCGACGTATGATGTCACCAAGGGGGAGCATATAAAGAATAAACAAAAGGGGACCTAACACTGAGCCTTGGGGAACGCCTTGGGACAGTGGAGCAATGGCAGAACTACAATTGTTGATATTAACAAACTGTTGTCTGTTTACGAGATATGACCTTAACCACAAAAGGGCAGTACCAGTGATGTTGACAGAGGATTCAAGGCGGGACAGAAGAATGGAGTGATTAATGGTGTCAAAAGCTGCAGTAAGATCAAGGAGGACGAGAATATTAATTTGTCCAGAGTCTGAGGAAAGAAGAAGGTCATTTGTGACTTTGAGGAGGGCTGACTCAGTGCTGTGCTGGGGGCGGAAACCAGACTGAAATGATTCAAATAGATTATTGGAATTTAGGTGATCTTTGAGCTGTGAGGCAACAACACGTTCCAGTATTTTCGACAGAAATGGAAGATTGGAAATGGGCCGAAAGTTACTCATAATGTTAGAGTCAAGTCCAGGTTTTTTAAGTATGGGAGTAACAGCAGCCAATTTGAGTGATTGAGGGACTGAGCCAGAACTAAGAGAGGAATTGATTATCTCTGTGATAAGTGATGAGATAACTGGAAAACAACCCTTAACAAGTTTTGATGGAGCAGGATCCAAAACACAAGTGGAGCTTCGCATCCCTGTTAAGATCTCAGATAGGTCCAAATGAGACACAGGTGAGAACTGAGACAGAGGCTGGGTAATAAATTGAGGTGAGATAGGCGGAGAAACAGAGATGACAGGGGAAACTGTCAGAAAATTGTGGATATTCTCAACTTTTGTTTGAAAAAATGAGAGGTAAGAGTTACACTTGTCAACTGTAAAGGAATTGGTAGTATTGTCAACTGGTTTGAGAAGTTTATTTATTGTGGAAAAGAGAGTCTTAGGATTTGTTGATCCAGCATGTATGAGTTCGGAATAGTAAGTGGATCGGGCTGCCGTAAGAGCGTCTTTGTAATGTTGAAGATAATCAGAATAAATCTGATAATGTACTGTTAGACCGGTTTTCTTATAAAGTCTTTCAAGCTGGCGTTTACGGGATTTCATTTGGTGAAGCTCAATTGTGTACCATGGTGCAGAATGACTAAATGAAACAAATTTGGTTCTCAAAGGAGCCAGCTCATCAAGACATGAGGCGAGTATGTCATTATAGTAATCGACAAGGTCAGATGAATTACTAGACAGTACAGGACAGACAGACATCTTTTTAACAAGAGAATCTGAGAAAGCAGAGGGAGAGATATATTGAAGATTCCTGAAGGATATTTTACGTTTAGCTCTAGTGATGGGCCTAGTGACCTCAATGTCCATGATGATTGTCAAATGATCAGAGACAGTAAGGTCATGGCTGGACGGCTGATGAACTAGGACACCAGTAGAGCAGACAAGGTCAAGAGTATGACCTTTTTTATGAGTTGGAAAATGTATATGTTGTGTGAAATTAAAACACTGTAACAATTCCAAAAATTCCCTGGCAAATTTACAGTTGTTGTCATCAATATGGATGTTAAAATCACCCATAAGCAGTACAGAGGATGAGAGGGCACTAAGCTGGGTTAAAAAATCTGAAAAGTCAGAGAGAAAGGAAGCGTTTGGCTTTGGCGGACGATAAACTACAGCAGTGACCAGAGGAGTAGGCCCTGACAACTTGAAAGCCAGGTGTTCAAAAGAAAGAGCAGCAGGAAAAGACAAAGTGGTTATTTTAATATCATCCCTATAGACTGCAGCAACACCACCACCTCGCCCTTCCATACGAGGTTCATCAATATACGAGTATCCCATTGGCGTGGTCTGATTTAACGTAAAATAATCCAAGGGTTTATGCCAAGTTTCAGTGAGACAGAAAAAGTCTAGTTCACTGTCAGATATAAATTCACTGAGTACAGTACTTTTTGTGTTGAGTGAACGAACATTAAGCAATGCCATTTTCAAGTGGTATTGTTGTGTAGTTGGCTGTGAGGAACGAGGAAGAGAACGGAGATTTGCTAAGTCCACTCCGCGTTTCCCATCCCACTCCGTGGACAGCGTTGTCATGGAGACTACACCGCTACTGGTGTGCAAGGCAGCAGCGCTCTGATGACGTGTTTGCGGAGCGACAGTGCGCACGGCTGACCAGAAGGATGGAATAGCGTTACCGTTTCGAAGATAAACAAGCTTTCTCCGGGAGCCCCTGTGAATATAACGAGGCCGGCGAAGGAGTCCAAGCTGTTTGATGACTGAAATACACGATGGAGTAGTGCAGTTGTTGAACTTCCTCAGCTGGTCAACGGAATAGTTCAACATCGTGCCGATCCCAGGAAAACTCATCCACCGTTCACCACCGGCCGCAGACGCGATGTACAGTAGAAAGAACAAAAAGTATCAAAAGCACAAATAAAAGTATCAAAAGTAACATAAAAGAAATAGATCCACAAGGTGTGTAAAAAGATGAAAACGAAAAACGATAAAAATACAATAAAATACGGTAAAATACGGTAACGGTAGCGGCAGCCAAATGCGCCAGCGTCCACCATCACCATGGCAATAAGCAGTGCCAAGTAATTTTAGCTCCATTCCCTGCTCTGATTGAGGAGAACAAAGCTAAGTTCTATTAATTTGCCTTGGAACATTTTTAGGAACTTCAAACACTCATTTTGCATTAAAACATCATTTAAATAAATAAATAAATAAATACTGATAACTGAATAACTTGGTTAATCCACCTTTGACAGCTTTTATAGCCATTAGTATTTTGGATGTCTATTTTTTGTGCAACAAGATGCAGAAGTTGTCAACTTTTACCTGCACTTTTAATTTTGTTCTCTATCTTTAATTTTTTTTTTCTTTGTTTGTTTTATTTTGTTAATCAAGTGGAACACATTTTAAAATGATGTAAAATTTTATTTATAAAATGAATAGTTCCGGTCCTACAATCTGAATCCCGTTGTAAAATCCCCGATAAACGCACACCTATGACCACCTCACATCATTCCATATTAATATGCCACCGAAAAGAAAAAAGTGAATGTTATGTTCGCCCTCATGTTGCCTAGCAACACTGTTAACGAACTACCTGGGGTCGCGGAAGAATGCTTTTTGTAAGTGTTTTTGTAAATAAAAACATTTATAAATTGAACATTGTTGTATTTTATTATATTTTATGTTGACCGCCGTTTTATAAAAGCAATAAGCCACTCGAGACCGTGCGTTACTGCTATGATTTTATCACGGGGAAAGACATTTTAGGCACTCCGCTTCGCGTCGTGCCAAAACAACCTTCCCCATGATAAAATCGCAGTAACGCACGGTCTCGAGTGGCTTATTGCTTTAGTGCACCTTTTTAAACGAAAATGCCATTTTCAAATGTATCTGTATTGATGTGGACAAAGTTTCAGAATGTGGCGGTAAGAGAAGAAAAGAGGGATCAAATAAGGTGATGTCTGCACTTCAGAGCAAACTCTGTTATTTAAAGAAAAAATACTCTTGGCATTTATATGGCATACACTGGGCACTGTCCTCACTCAGAACCTCAAGAGGAGGGAAGGCATCTAATGCATTATAACGATGACTCAGCAAAGGTTATTTTACCTCTCGCATGTAATCGTTTTCTATGGCGCTCACTGTACCTGGTATAAAATTCTATCCCCTTTAAATCAGAAAGTTAATCTATTGAAAAGGAGCTAATTTACTCTTTTTTTTTACTCTTTGTGATGTTTATGTATGTTGAGAGTTACAAGGTGGAGACCACTGCTGACCAAAAACAACATCTGGCATAAAGATACTAACACTGCATTCCACGTCATAGTAGACATGGTAGTGAGTGGTAGTGTGATAGTCTGGGGCTGTTTCACTTCTGCACAACCTGAATGTTGTAATAATTAATGAAGCCATGATTTCTGCTCTCTATCATAAAATCCTAAATGTGAATGTCCCAATGCTTAAGCACAGTTGTCCAGAGTTCCCAGTGAATTGTACACATTACAAATCTGAATGGGTTATAGTGGTGGTAAAACAGACAGTGAATGAATGAATGAATTCTGTTTACTGTTGTCAGTATATTGTTATACAATCAGTTGAAAGATCAGAAGCACTTAAATGTGACAAGTCAGCAAAAACTAAAGAAATTGGGTGAGAGGTTTAGTACTCTGTACATTTCTTCTGGTCATGCTAGCAGGTGGTCTGGCACAACCTAAAAACACTGGGTCATCTTATTCACACTTACTTATGCAGTCCAACTTCTGCACCTTCCAGGAGTACCAAATGAAAGCCACACAGACACAGGGGGTACATGAGAACTCACTGGGACAGTAACGGAGGTGTGAATCGAGCTCAGGTACCACCCACTCTACCATCTGCGCCACCATATTTCCTACCAAAATAAAGAAAGAAACTCATTTTAATTAACTGCTTTATTATGGTCAGGTTTGCATCGGGATCAGCACAGCGTGGAAACATTTAACACAGGGCAGGAACATGGCCTTCCATGGGGCAGTCATTTATTTACTCAGTCACTTCCACCCAAAGACAGCTTACAGAAGCCAATCCACCTCCTGCATGCTTCTTGGAGCTAAAGGAGAACTAGTGTAGCATCAGTAAACCCACAGGGAACATTGAGAAAGACATTGACCCAGGGGGAAAGTATTGGATCCATGTCCTCAGGACCCTGGATCTGTATGGCACCTGCACTGCTGTTGCTCCACAATGCCACCAATTTACAAATATATAAATAAACATGCTACAACAACATGGATTTGTAGACACGGAGTATGTGTGTGCTTGACTGGCTTGCCTGCCGTCCAGATCTGTCTCTTCTTGAAAATGAATGGTGTATCCTGAAGGGAAGAAAAAGACACTGGTGACCACTGACGGTTAAGCAGTGGAAGTCTTGTATCAAGCAAAACTGGGCAGAAATTCCACTTGCAAAACTGCAAAAAAATTACATTTATGGCAGTTTAGCATATGCTTTTGCAGAAGGTGAACTGAATTAAATGTAATGTAAGTGTGAGTGTGATAAACTGTACAGACAGTGCCCAGTGTTTCAAGGTGCTGTCGGACCCACTGCAACCCTAAAAAAAAAAAAAAAAAAAAAAATTAATTACTGCAGCCGGTTTCTGTGCCAAAAAAATTCTATGTTGTTTACAGTTTAACAGACTAGTGTGCATTTTTTTTTCACCCAAACCAACAAACACAAACCTGGTGCCAAGTTCAAAATTGAAATGATCAATGACTTTTTAATGTTGTTTAGCTTTTCTCTGCTCTTTATTTGTTTTGGATCTGTTACAGAGGCAGTATTAGTTAGTGAACTGCTCTTTTATTCTCCAATTATTTTGTCCAGGGGCAGATCGATGTGTTTCCTCCTGTGTACAGTGCCGTCCTGCTGACCCCATCAGCCACTTAAAAGGCCAAACACCAGGCCTCCACTGCCCACAGCTGTGAGTTGTTTAAAGGTGTGTGTGTCCTGATATTTAATGCACACTGTGCTCTGGCCTCTTACTCAGCCTCCTCTGTGTTTGACCCTGTCTCCCATGTACAGGTATCTCCAGTCATGTCCTTGAGTTCAGAATAACTCATGTAAGTTAAGGATGTTTTAAGAATATTATCAGCTCATTTTGTTCCACATCTGATCTGGCCCCACCGCTGTGGTTACATAAAATCATTCTGATTGCAGTTTCCGAATGAACTGTGATTTTAATATATTTATCATCAATACAATGAATGTGATGAAGCAAAATATATGTAAATACAGTGTATCACAAAAGTGAGTACACCCCTCACATTTCTGCAGATATTTAAGTATATCTTTTCATGGGACAACACTGACAAAATGACACTTTGACAAAATGAAAAGTAGTCTGTGTGCAGCTTATATAACAGTGTACATTTATTCTTCCCTCAAAATAACTCAATATACAGCCATTAATGTCTGAACCACCGGCAACAAAAGTGAGTACACCCCTAAGAGACTACACCCCTAAATGTCCAAATTGAGCACTGCTTGTCATTTTCCCTCCAAAATGTCATGTGACTCGTTAGTGTTACTAGGTCTCAGGTGTGCATAGGGAGCAGGTGTGTTCAATTTAGTAGTACAGCTCTCACACTCTCTCATACTGGTCACTGAAAGTTCCAACATGGCACCTCATGGCAAAGAACTCTCTGAGGATCTTAAAAGACGAATTGTTGCACTACATGAAGATAGCCAAGGCTACAAGAAGATTGCCAACACCCTGAAACTGAGCTGCAGCACAGTGGCCAAGATCATCCAGCGTTTTAAAAGAGCAGGGTCCACTCAGAACAGACCTCGCGTTGGTCGTCCAAAGAAGCTGAGTGCACATGCTCAGCGTCACATCCAACTGCTGTCTTTGAAAGATAGGTGCAGGAGTGCTGTCAGCATTGCTGCAGAGATTGAAAAGGTGGGGGGTCGGCCTGTCAGTGCTCAGACCATACGCCGCACACTACATCAAATTGGTCTGCATGGCTGTCACCCCAGAAGGAAGCCTCTTCTGAAGTCTCTACACAAGAAAGCCCGCAAACAGTTTGCTGAAGACATGTCAACAAAGGACATGGATTACTGGAACCATGTCCTATGGTCTGATGAGACCAAGATTAATTTGTTTGGTTCAGATGGTCTCAAGCATGTGTGGCGGCAATCAGGTGAGGAGTACAAAGATAAGTGTGTCATGCCTACAGTCAAGCATGGTGGTGGGAATGCCATGGTCTTGGGCTGCAGGAGTGCAGCAGGTGTTGGGGAGTTACATTTCATTGAGGGACACATGAACTGCAATATGTACTGTGAAATACTGAAGCAGAGCATGATCCCCTCCCTCCGGAAACTGGGTCGCAGGGCAGTGTTCCAGCATGATAATGACCCCAAACACACCTCTAAGACGACCACTGCTTTATTGAAGAGGCTGAGGGTAAAGGTGATGGACTGGCCAAGCATGTCTCCAGACCTAAACCCAATAGAACATCTTTGGGGCATCCTCAAGCGGAAGGTGGAGGAGCGCAAAGTCTCGAATATCCGCCAGCTCCGTGATGTCGTCATGGAGGAGTGGAAAAGCATTCCAGTGGCAACCTGTGAAGCTCTGGTAAACTCCATGCCCAGGAGAGTTAAGGCAGTTCTGGGAAATAATGGTGGCCACACAAAATATTGACACTTCAGGAACTTTCACTAAGGGGTGTACTCACTTTTGTTGCCGGTGGTTTAGACATTAATGGCTGTATATTGAGTTATTTTGAGGGAAGAATAAATGTACACTGTTATATAAGCTACACACAGACTACTTTTCATTGTGTCAAAGTGTCATTTTGTCAGTGTTGTCCCATGAAAAGATATACTTAAATATCTGCAGAAATGTGAGGGGTGTACTCACTTTTGTGATACACTGTACATCATGTATTGTGACTGTCTTGTCTTATTGTATAGACAATCTACACTCACTAAGCACTGTATTAGGTTCACTAACTGCTATGTACATACATAATTATTCATTTATATTCTTTAATAAGCTTTAACGACTATACAGACAAACTCTGTGGGTATACAGTTAATGACTGTATGTACGAATGTCCCCCACAGGACCTCATTCTCAGCACTGCAATGATGCTAACATGGTAATGACATGTACTGTGTTGTACTGGTATGAGTGTATTGGGTGCAGTGGTGGGATTTTTACACACCTCAGTGTCAGTGTAAGGTGGAGAATGGTGCTTCAACCAAAATTATAAAGCCAGTCGTGTCCTGTGATCGAAAAAATGTCTGCTGAGGGAAGACGAGGATTAACACACAATGTGAATAAAAAGAAGCTGTAGGTTCTGCTAACAGAAAGAAGAGGCGTTCATATAGTTTTGGCCATATAGAATATACACCGATCAGCCATAACATTTAAACCACCGCCTTGTTTCTACACTTACTGTCCATTTTATCAGCTCTACTTACCATATAGAAGCACTTTGTAGTTCTACAATTACTGACTGTAGTCCATCTGTTTCTCTGCATGCTTTGTTAGCCCCCTTTCATTCTGTTCTTCAATGGTCAGGACCCCCACAGGACCCCCACAGAGTAGGTATTATTTAGGTGGTGGATCATTCTCAGCACTGCAGTGACACTGACATGGTGGTGGTGTGTTAGTGTGTGTTGTGCCTGTATGAGTGGATCAGACACTGCAGCACTGCTGGACTGAGAATACTCCACCAACCAAAAACATCCAGCCAACAGTGCCCCGTGGGCAGCATCCTGTGACCACTGATGAAGGTCTAGAAGATGACCAACTCAAACAGCAGCAATAGATGAGCGATCGTCTCTGACTTTACATCTACAAGGTGGACCAACTACCTATTCTATTCTAGCTCTCGTGGAAGACGGACTTTTCCCTCCTCCTCCCTTATCTTCCATGCTTGGCGCTTCTCCTGTATCGTCTTGTCTCGTCTACTCTGCTCTACAGAGATTTTTCTAGCACTGCTCCTCAAAGAACAAATTATGGAATTGGTTAAATGGTCTCTGAATGCTATTGACACCATCTTCTCATCGAGAAGTTCGGGTTCGGGGGAACCCAAATGCCCCGACGGAACGCAGATGGCAGGATACGCGATGGACTCGTGGGGGAAGTGGAGGGTCGTGTGCCTGGCACCTCTTTCGTTGGAGGACGTAGAGGATGTTTATCTATTCGGAACTTTGATTGTGGGGTTTTTGCTGATTGGATTAGGCTTTGCCCTGCTGTATCGGGAAATTAAAAGAGTTGGGTCAGTTGTCAAAGGTCCCCAGAAACTGCCCAATTTGATTGATATGGTGGGCAGAGCCGTTGGAACTCAGACTGTGAATATTAATCGCAATATGGATTTCATCTTGGAAAAACTTACGGCTTTGCGAAATGAGGTGAACCAGAGACGCATTAATTCTGAGAGTTCGTATTAAAATTTTTGATAGTGCTCAGACAAAACAAAAGTCATTTCTGCTCTTGGCTTCCCTGTTATCAGCAACGGCCTAGCTGATAAGGAAATTCCTCCAGAGGACTTGTTGCTATGTACCTACCCTGCCTCCACTGACTGTTTTCATTCTGGGCAGTAAGAGCTGAAAACAGCCATGTTATCGCGAACTTTGTACAGACTTTTTCTTGCTGCGGGAATGGAGAACTGTCTGGACTCTTTCCAACCCAAATCCAACGTCTCCACTCTAGTTTCATCTAATTTTAGCTTAATTCCACCAATACAGTAGTTGGTTACTTTTCCGATACCCCCATCCCTAACCCGTGGCTAGTTGTGTGATGTTTTTACATGTGCTTGTGTGCTGTATGGGGCTGTTTTTTTCGTGTTACCATAATGTGCTCCTAAAGGGAGCACAATCTGGTTGCTGTTTTTTTTTTATCCCCTTCTTTCCCAATGTGTTCATTATTTTTTGTTTCTGCGAAAGATGGCGCCGGTGAGGTCGGCTGCCGTCACGACTGCTCCGACAACTACTGTGGTGGATTAGTCACTAAAGCATCTCACTGCTAGTTGTACTGTGTGTATGACCATGTATGTGACAAATAAATCTTGACTTGACTTGAACTAGGTAAGAGTGTGTAATAGAGTGGACAGTGAGTGGACACGGTATTTAAAAACTCCAGCAGTGCTTCTGTGTCTGATCCACTCATACCAGCACAACACACACTAACACACCACCACCATGTCAGTGTCACTGCAGTGCTGAGAATGATCCACCACCCAAATAATACCTGCTCTGTGGTGGTCCTGTGGGGGTCCTGACCATTGAATAACAGCATGAAAGGGGGCTAACAAAGTATGTAGAGAAACAGATGGACTACAGTCAGTAGTTGTATAACTACAAAGTGCTTCTATATGGTAAGTGGAGCTGATAAAATGGACAGTAAGTGTAGAAACAAGGAGGTGGTTTTAATGTTATGGCTGATCAATGTATTTAATAAACATTTTGCTGATGAAATGTAATTAGCATAACAGTTCTACTTTTTTCTCACTGAAAAGTAAATCAGATCACTAAACTCAACCTGGTACAACAATAATAATAGTTTTATTAATATGTGTGCATTATTTGTGTGGGTGGGATCACGTTGAATTGCACAGAGGAGGATTAGAGTTTAGAAAAGAGTAACAAATTCAGACAAAATAGGGTAAAACTCAGAATAGACAATAACCTAATAAACAGACAGGGCGTCTCTATTCCTCGGTTGGCTTATGCGTATTAGTCGTCTGATGAATGTTTCAGTTTATCAGCAACTCTGCTGTTCTGTGTCGTGTTTTTCTACAACGCCTGAGTGCTCAGTTCTCTCAGGTCTAATTAAAGGACTGCAGCTTCGCCAGTTCTTCTGCCCCGCACTGAAATACGGTAGAACTTTTACTCGTGTCCACTGCAGACGCTCGTCCCCGAGTTAATAAGTCTTGGTTTCTGCAGCATGTCTCAACTCTGCATAGTCAAACAGAAATATTGTATTAATCCACTTATCTGGCGAGAGCACATTCCGATCATTTCGGCTGCTGAAAGAGGCTGCATTTCTAAACGTCTGCAGCTCTGGCTGTTGCCTGGAGTCCCTGCGGCAATGTTTCCTGATGATGATGAGCGATGCAAAACAGCGTATTAAGGCATGGGTGAGGGGAGCGAGGAAGAACTGAGGAGCAATGGATGCCTCTATAAGAATGATCTGTGTCTCAACAGATATGAAATACTGTGAAATTGAAACGTTACCTCTACAAAGGTATTTTCTCTTCATGTCTCCAGGGTGGTGTGGGCTGCTAATAAATGCCAACATACGTTTCTGCCTGCAATGCTACAATAAATGTAGATCCGTGTGGTTCATATGTTGATAGCACAATGCTGGTATGGTTATCTGCCCTCAGTGGTCCATGCTGGATGCAGGGGACATGAAGGTGATGGGGTGACAGTCTGGTGTATTTACTTTTTTATCTCCTGCCAGGTTTATTGACTTCTGTGTGTTTGTTCTTTTTCCCAAAGTTGGATTGCCACTCACTGGTGGATCGAGTAGCTGTCACTAGTGACAACCCAGGTCCTCTATTGACTTTTTACCTTTCTCTTTCTCTCTCTCTCGCTCTTTGCATTTACTGGGGTAGTTAAGGTCGTGTCCCCGTGGGGTAAACGTTTGGTTCCCTGCATCCTGCAATTTGTTTTATTCTTTATAACCCTGTAGGTGCTGGGCTTTACCTGGTACCTCTGTGGTGAGGCACTTACTGCACTCTAACAGTAATAGTTTCAGGCAGACTGTGTCAAGTGAAAACGGTTTTACAAAGCACTATCCAACCCATGTTTTTTTTTTTTACAGTATTTCAACACATTTCTACTTGAGGGCTTAAATGTCACATACATTCAACAGTGGTTTCTGATCTTGCCCCACATAGACTGGCTTTGAAGGTCCTGGATTTGATCCTCAGGTGGGGTGGTCCGGGTCCTTTCTGTGTGGAGTTTGCATGTTTTCCCTGCGTCTGCGTGGGTTTCCTCCGGGTGCTCCGGTTTCCTCCCACAGTCCAAAGACGTGCAAGTGAGGTGAATTGGAGATACAAAATTGTCAATGACTGTGTTTGATATAACCTTGCGTGAACTGATGAATCTTGTGTAATGAGTAACTACCGTTCCTGTCATGAATGTAAAATCCTAGTAAACAAACTAACAAACATAGACTGGCTTCTGATTCTGCCTCCAGGTTCCTTGAATCATTTTACAATATTATGTACAGTAAATGGTAAAAATACTTAATTTATTTGTTATCTTGCTGTAACATTCTGACTTGTGTTGGCTACTTCAACCTATTTTTTTTTTCCTTTTGTGGGTTTAGTTATATCTATTGAGTCCAGTTATCTGGGTGGCTGGGTTTTTTACCCCCCTGGTGTTACACTAGCATTGAACATGTTTTTCATAACTGATTGACAACCTAGCAGTGGTGAGGCTTGAACCGGCAACCTTCTGATTACTGGACCAGTACCTGAACCACTAGGCTACAACTGCCCTGTACCTTGCATCCATATCTGTTTTTGGCTATATATAAATATATAATTAGTGTGCATGTCCATGTGTACCCACCTACATTCAGTGGTGGTTAATTCACCCTGTTATTATGCTGACTCATGATAACCTTGTAAACTTGCCTAAAGGTGCTAAACAGTATACAGGCTAATTTCATCTAGCAACAATATGCAAGTTTTCTCTTTTATTGGTTACAGCGAGCAGCCTTGCCTGACCTTAATGTCTTCCTTCACACCATGCAGGCTGATTCATGGCGCTGGAATTTGGATGCGACTCTAATGGAGCAGGCGGTGTAGAAAAAGGATGGGGCTCATGAAGGAGCTAATTGGGAGCGCTTGCATATTGGGGTTTAAAATGGACGAGCAGCTGGTGAAAAGAGCCCAGGGCTGGGAGGAGAGAATCACACAAAGGAAAATGTACAGCAGCAGCTCCAAAGCCCAGAACTCCGCAATCAAGACGGAAGGTTTTCTGTTTTTCTCGCCTGAATTAGAAGCTGTTTAGTACAGAATGAATTAATGAAGTGTGGGGGATTTGGGGGAGTCACTCGGATGTAGTATTCCCCTGGCTGACGGAGTGCTGGTGAAGTTTTATCATGTTTGGTGCAAAATAAATAAATAAATTATTTATGCGCAGTACGGTTTCTAAGTGATTGATCCATGCTGTGCTGTGAATAATCTCACACAGCCAGAGTCATTCCAATACACGTTATATTAGCTTTTCATCTCTTTTTCACGTAAACACACGCTGGCACGCAAAACTTACAGTGAGCAGAAATGAGTAAGAATCGATGTACACTATATTGCCAAAAGGATTCACTCACCCATCCAAATCATTGAATTCAGGTGTTCCAATCACTTCCATGGCCACAGGTGTATAAAACCAAGCACCTAGGCATGCAGCATTCTACACACTTTTGTAAAAGAATGGGTCGCTTTCAGGAGCTCAGTGAATTCCCGCGTGGTACCATAATAGGATGTCACCTGAGCAACAAGTCCAGTCGTGAAATTTCTTTGCTACTAAATATTCCACAGTCGACTGTCAGTGGTATTATAACAAAGTGGAAGCGATTGGGAATGACAGCAACTCAGCCACAAAGCAGAAGGCCATGTAAAATGACAGAGCGGGGTCAGCGGATGCTGAGGCGCGTAGTGCGCAGAAGTCGCCAGCTTTCTGCAGAGTCAATCGCTACAGACCTTTAAACTTCATGTGGCCTTCAGATTAGCTGAAGAACAGTGAGTAGAGCTTCATCGAATGGGTTTCCATGGCCGAGCAGCTGCATCCAAGCCTTACATCACCAAGCGCAATGCAAAGCGTCGGATGCAGTGGTGTAAATGAATTAGAGCGGAGACTGCGAGCCAGGCCTTCTCGTCCAACATCAGTGTCTGACCTCACAAATGTGAAAAGATTCCAGTAAACACACTCCTAAACCTTGTGGAAAGTCTTCCCAGAAGAGCTCAAGCTGTTATAGCTGCAAAGGGTGGGCCGACATCATATTAAACCCTATGGATTAAGAATGGGACGTCACTCAAGTTCATATGCGTGTGAAGGCAGACGAGCGAATACTTTTTTTTCTTATTTAATGTGCAATTCTACCAGCTCAAATATCTGCTTCAAATGTCACGTCCTTTTAAAAAGAAAAAAATATAAAAAAATAATTGTGTGTGGCAGAATCTGTGACTTAAAACTGTAATGTCAGCACACAATTATAATGTTTTTAATTATACCTAATGATATACACCGATCAGGCATAACATTATGACCACCTTCCTAATATCGGGCACCCTGACTGGTCTGCAGCTATGCAGCCCTCATACGCAACAAACTGTGATGCGCTGTGTATTCTGACACCTTTCTATCAGAACCAGCATTAACCTCTTCAGCAATTTGAGCTACAGTAGCTCGTCTGTTGGATCGGACCACACAGGCCAGCCCACGCTCCCCACATGCATCAATGAGTCTTGGCTGCCCATGACCCTGTCACCGGTTTACCACTGTTCCTTCCTTGGACCACTTTTGATACATACTGATCACTGCAGACCGGGAACACCCCACAAGAGCTGCAGATTTGGAGATGCTCTGACCCAGTCGTCTAGCCATCACAATTTGGCCATAGTCAAACTCGCGCAGATCCTCACGCTCGCCCATTTTTCCTTCGCCCAACATCAACTTTGAGGATAAAACGTTCACTTACTTACATCGATGTTGACTGTACTAGAGTCTCTGGTTAGTGAGGTTTTATACGGAGTGGTTTATGTCGACTGGCTATGTGTGTGTGTCTTAGTGAGATCTACTGTGACAAACTGCTTGTGTCCCTCGTCCTCTGGCTATGTCCTCCTAACCCCCCGTGTCCTGTGTGTCCTCATGCCGTGGACCCTGGAGGCATAATAGGGTTCACTGCTAACTGTGCTTATCCTTCCCTGAAGTGTGGGTTTTAGCACTTGTTATCAAGGGAATGTTCACTGTAGCTCAGCATTTATCTTCTTCTTCTTGTTTTTCTTTTACATTTATCTGTATTATTATTTGTATCTGTATATTATATGCTTATATATCTTAGATTTCTTTAGATTAATTACCCCAATAAAGGATTTTTTTAATTCCATCATTTATTGTCTGTTTTACCAAAGCTTTATCTTGGTCAGGTCTGATTCATTAGGGGACAGGCAGAAACACCCCTGACAGGTCGCCAGTTCTTTTTTTTCTTGTTAGACATTATGACCACCTTCCAAATATTGTATTGGTCCCCCTTGTGCTGCCAAAACAGCCCTGACCCATTGAGGCATGGACTCCACCCACCCACTGAAGGTGTGCTGTGGTATCTGGCACCAAGATGTTAGCAGCAGATCCTTTAACTCCTGTAAGTTGTGAGGTGGGGCCTCCATGGATCTGACTTGTTTGTCGAGCACGTCCCACAGATGCTTGATTGGATTGAATTCTGGGGAATTTGGATGCCAAGTCAACACCTCAAACTGGTTGTTGTGCTCCTCAAACCATTCCTGAAGCATTTCTGCTTTATGGTACGGTGCATTATCGTGCTGAAAGAGGTCACAGCCATCAGGGAACAGCATTTCCATGATAGGGTGAACATGGTCTGCAACAATGCTTAGGTTGGTGGTACGTGTCAAAGTAACACCCACATGGATGGCAGGACACAAGGTTTCCCAGCAGAACATCGCCCAAAGCATCACACTGCCTCCGCCGGCTCGCCTTCTTCCCATAGTGCATCCTGGTGCCATGTGTTCCCCAGGTAAGTGACGCACATTAGGGTGGCCACATTTATAGTCACAAAAAGGAGGACATTACACCCCAAAAAGGCGGACATTACACCCAAAAGGAGGACGTCATATTAGAAACAGGGGGACATGATACTGCAACACACAGAATGAATCCAGAACCCATATAACAGAGTTTTTGACCAATTTAAGCAAGAATTCTATAACAAATGACTGTTTTACTCACTAAATGTTGAGTCTACTTTTCATATTTAAGTCCAATCCTCGCTGCCTCCAAAAGTCTACTTTTTGGCATTTTCACAGCGTTCCTGAGCATGAGAGCTGACTAATTGACTCAGGTAGAAGTGTTTACAGAACAGAGCGGGCGGGCGAAATTCAACCACCCAATCACAGACTAGCATTTAGAGGGCGGACCTTCTGCGATTGGCCAGTGGTAGCACTATAAGCAGTCAAATGAGGCTGTTAAACCAATGAAATACAAAGCATTTGTTTTGACATGTACCTGAGCCAATGACAGATAATATTAATCAAAAATGAAACCAGTTCACTCCAGAAAGGAGGATTTTTAAGTGTCCATCCTAGCGTTGCGTGGATGGAGGACAGGCAGCTGAAAAGCCGGACTGTCCGACCTAAAACCGGATGTCTGGCCACCCTAACGCACATGCACCCGGCCATCCACGTGATGTAAAATAAAAGGTGATTTATCAGACCAGGCCACCTTCTTCCACTGGTGTCGACTGTACTGGAGTCTTTGGATAGTGAGGTTTTATACACATTTTGGAACTGCTTCTGTTATATGCAGTTTGCTGCATTATGTTTGCTACATTGCCCTTTTTTAAAGAGGAGAGAGTGCTCATTTCTAATAAACTTTGTGATTTGATTTGTAGTTTGAGAGCGTGTTTATTGTTTTCCTTTCCCCCCATTTTTTGCAGTAAAGAGAGCGAGCATCAGTGTGTCAGCTTCACCTGTCATAGAGTGACATACTTATTTCTCCTGGGGCAGCTACGTGTTCTCTGTCTGCCCTTTTCAATGGTAAGATTGTGCTCAATAAGGAGATACTCTTTTTTATTTGTAGACTCTCAGTGGAGATGATGGGTAAGAAGTATGAGACCAGGGTTAAAAAATAGAACACTGTGTGTGAATACATACAGTGGATGTACAGTACCTGCTGCAGTTTAGTTCCATGCTGTCGTCCTCTGATCTGCAGATCTTCTGCTCACTGAGTGGATGAAAAGAGGTGAGAGTGCAGCTCCATGTTCCTCTGTGTATGACCCAAATCCCAGTTCATGACTAACACATTAGTAATGCTAATGGAACAGGCTAGCTTGAAGTCTGAACAATGAAGTGTCCTTCAACAGTGTCCTTTCATACCACATGGCTTCATGCTGACTGACTTACCTATATACTTTATTTATTTATTAATTTATGTATTTAGTTATGTGTGTGTTTGTTTAATAATTAATTAGACTGGGCTTATATTGGCCTATGCTGTACCTCTAAACAACTAGATTATTTCCTTAATTTCTTCTCTTTCTTCTTCTTAGTGGGTAGCACTGTCGCCTCACAGCAAGGTTGATCGGTCTGGGTCCTTTCTGTGTGGACTTTGCATGTTTTCCCCGTGTCTGTTTGGGTTTTCTTCGGAGTCCAGAGATGTGCAAAATTGTCCGTGACTGTGGGCGGCTGCATGAATGACCATTGGCTTGTTGTTCATACAGGGAGGGAGCCGGATAGGGACCTCATGGCTGATGCAATTGCAACCTCTGCTGGCTGATTGATGGCGTCTGCATACAGTCGAGGTATAATTCATTGATCAGGGTGTAGCTCTCTGTACACAGGGCTGATCTGCATATGAACTCACGTCGTGCAGGTGAAAAGATGTAGTCGGCTACTGCACACGTGTTGGAGGGGGCGTGTGTCAGTTCGCTCTCCTCAATCAGGGCCGGGGTCAGCACCAGTAGAGAGGAGGCATAATGCAGTTGGGTAAAAATTGGACACACTAAAAAGATCGGGGGAAAAAAAGGGAAAATGCATTTAAAAAAATCCTAATAAAGAAATAAATAAATAAATTTTTCATCTTCTTTTTCTGCTTCTCTTTTTATTGATTACCATCTGATTGCTCTGTCCTCTTATGACTGTAATCCATGAAACTATTTATTTTTCCACTGTGCTACTTTTTTCTTCTTCTTTTGTTTACACAGATCTTTTATTCTGAAGTTTATCGTTTGCCTCTTTACTTAACAATCACTGTTTAGCTTTTTGGTAGTTCCCTATCATGCCAGAATGCCAGTTTAGTGCTTAAAGTAGCAAGCAGATCCGATTAAATTTCGCCTTCATTAAAATAATTGGTTAATGAAGAGGCTGTTATGAAAGGTTACAGTTTTCGGGAAGCTCTATAGAACAGGAAACAATTTAAACTGTTGTTTAAAAACAAAAACCATGCCTTAATTTAATCTAATTTTTCTAGATTTTTTATTGCCAAACTATTATTTTACTATATATTTTTTTAGACTGTGATGAAGAGAGTGTGCTGTAGTGTTCATCGTCCACTGGTGGTGAAAGTGGAAGAGTAATTGGAAATGACTACTTTGAGAGAAAAGAGGGGGAAATGCCACCTCTCTCCCCATGACGGTGGGATAGAGGTCCAATAAACCTATGGTCAGACGTTCATATAGTGCATTAACATTCCTGAGTGTCCATATAACTGAGCAGATTAACACATTCCCACCCAAAGTGCAGGACTTGGCAGCAGCCTGCTTCTGGCTCTGAATGGCTCGTCACTTGGTCAGGGCTCAAACACATAACTCAGGTTTAAGGGTGAACACTGCAGGGGGGATTTTATTGCACTTCATTGCCCCAAACAAAAAATAGTGCAAATGGTGAAATCTTATGAATTTTTTATTTAGAGCACGATCAGGGTCAAGCTTGTTGCTCCGAATGACAAAATGTTTTATGGATAGATATCAAGAGTATAAGAGTCCCAGTCCTCCCTGGTGGCTGCACATGCTCTAAATGTTTTTGTTGTCACACACACTGTCTCTGGATCTTACTTTTTGTTCCCCATGTACCCCACAAAAGTGTGCAAAATCATGTACAATCCCAGAGCTACAAGTCCATCTACAGAGAGCTTAATGATACTGTGGCCGGCATCTCCAATGCCACTGAGAAGTGTACAGCTCATGGCACTGTAACTGACCTCTCTGGATGTGGAAGAGAGGAAATAATGATCTGAATTGCAACAAATAATTATTTGAATTGTGGATCAAGAACCTCAATTAACCTCCAACCAAATTCGAGCTGACGTGCAGACACGAGGCACATCGGTGTCAGCTTGCACTATCCGTCATCTGAATTAAACGGGACACTATGGTAGGAGAACCAGGATGACCGCACTGCTGACACAGAAATAAAAAGCCAGACTGCAGTATGCCAGAACGTACCTGAGGAAGCCACAATACTTCTGGACAGACGACAGAAAAATAGAGATTTCTGGTAAAGCACGTTATTCTACTGTTTATAGTAAATGAAATAAATGACCTTCAGTGTAGTGTAGTGCAATGCTAATTAACATCTAATTTGCTATCTGGACCACAATCATGGACAATGTCTGGCTTAAATCCCAGCCTGACCAGACTGACCATATGATTGATGAGTTTCTAACTCGGGTTTAAGGCTTCAGAAATGTTTTATGTAAGGCATCAGGAAAGGTGTATGAAGTTGTTGTGTAGCCTTTTCCCTCATTCTCATCACTGCAGTGACACTGACATGGTGGTGGTGTGTTAGTGTGTGTTGTGCTGGTATGAGTGGATCAGACACAGAAGCACTGATGGAGTTTTTAAACACCTCACTGTCACTGCTGGACTGAGAATAGTCCACCAACCAAAAATATCCAGTCAGCAGCGCCCCATGGGCAGCGTCCTGTGACCACTGATGAAGGTCTAGAAGATGACCAACTCAAACAGCAGCAATAGTGAGCAATCGTCTCTGATTTTACATCTACAAGGTGGACCAACTAGGTAGGAGTGTCTAATAGAGTGGACAGTGCATTTTAAATCTCCATCAGCATTGCTGTGTCTGATCCACTCATACCAGCACAACACACACTAACACACCACCACCATGTCAGTGTCACTGCAGTGCTGAGAATCATCCACCACCTAAATAATACCTGCTCTGTGGTGGTCCTGTGGGGGTCCTGACCATTAAAGAACAGGGTGAAAGCAGGCTAAAAAGGTATGTAGAGAAACAGATGGACTACAGTCAGTAATTGTAGAACTACAAAGTGTTTCTATATGGCAAACAAGAAGGTGGTTTTAATGTTATGGCTGATCAGTATATGTATACAGTATATGACAAATAAAGGTGTTCTATTCAGAATGCTGTGTACTAAATGAAAGCTGATTGAAGTTTGCAGTGCTCTGTAAACTTTCCCTCCACCCAGGGACATTCTCTTCTATAAAAACTGAAATGGAGCTCAAACTGCTGGCCTCTAAATCACAGTTTAATAAAGCGGCATGACGAGCCGCTGAGCGTGCGTGTGTGTGTGTGTGTGTGGACCTAATAATTTGTTGTACTGTATTTGGCAGGAGCTCGACAATTTCTGATTGCTCTATCAAAAGAACTGCCAAGTCACTTAATTCCCTTTGGTGATGTTCAGAGATACACAACAGAAAATATCAAATGTTTGTTTTTGTTTCATATTTTAGGACGAGGCTCCCACATGCACATTTGAAAGTTTGAAAGGAAAAGTGGATGGATGGATGGATGGAAGGATGAATGGATGGATGGATGGACGGATGGATGGATGGATGGAAGGATGAATGGATGGATGGATTGAAGGATGAATGGATAGTTGGATGGTTGGATGAAAGGATGGATGGATGGAAAGATGGTTGGATGGATAATAAAATATATCTATTCAAATCTATTGTTGTACTGTGGTCTACGGTGTCCATGAAGCATGGTGCTAGTTACATGCTCATTCCCTACTTATTGTCTTGTCATCTCCTAAAATGTGGGCACACACACACAGAAACAGTCATGCTTGGTGTAATTAACACCCTTTGAGTAATAGGCTGAATCACTCCGGAGGTGTTGTGCCAAATAAGCACTCAGAGTTTTAGCTTCTTCAGGAGCGTCTGCTTTCAAACTTGTGCCAACCAACCACCCAACACATATCTGTGGCTTATGTTTATAATTAGGCAAATATTTAGAGTAGGTGTGAGGAAGGTAACATTCTTGGAAGCCTCCATGGTGGGCAATGTTGGGGGTTTGATGGATTACTGTTGATGTTTCAGATGTTAGGAAAATCCACGTGCCCTTTATAGTTACATTGGTTGTGTTTTGTTGGCTATGATTTGTTTTGTGTGGGTGCATTTATGCGTTGGTGGATAAACAGAAAGTTTGGGATTGTGTGTGGGTGGGTATGTGTGTGTGTGTGGAGGGTGGTGGGAATGATAATTTTATAAGGAGGCATATGGGCTCTGCTTTTTAGAAGACTTAAAACAACACATACTCAGAGTTTGTAACCAGCTGAAGAACAGACATATTTCTGGTTTAATCAGGGTTACAGACACTCATGTACAAAAAATATATACTTGTTATTAAGCCACTATAAAATGCAACAGGCTAATAAAAATTACAAATTGAAGTCATTGGAACTTTATAAAACATACGGGCGGCACGGTGGCTAAGTGGGTAGCACTGTCGCCTCACAGCAAGAAGGTCCTGGGTTTGATCCCCAGGTGAGGCCGTCCAGGTCCTTTGTGTGGAGTTTGCGTATTCTCCCCGTGTCTGCGTGGGTTTCCTCCGGGTGCTCCGGTTTCCTCCCACAGTCCAAACTCATGCAAGTGAGGTGAACTGGAGATACAAAATTGTCCAAGACTGTGTTTGATATAACCTTGTGAACTGATGAATCTTGTGTAACGAGTAACTACCGTTCCTGTCATGAATGTAACCAAAGTGTAAAACATGACATTAAAATCCTAATAAATAAATAAATTATAAAACATGCAATAAGAAAATGTTAAAACTGTGTCAGGTATTCGCTGGCACAGCGGGTAAATACACTGACGCACCACCATGGACAGCTTGAGCACTAGAGTTTTGATCTCAGTGGTGCTATCTGCCTTGCTGGGTGTCATAACAGGCACAACTGGTCGTGTCAAAGGGAGGGAAGGTCGACAGTATTTGTCTTTACTGTTGTTACAAAAACACAACATCTGCTGCTTGGTCGATGTGCCTACATGAGTGGTGGATGATTCACAGAGGGCATAATGTGGCAGTCCATCACAGGGCACACAAACACACACAAATTCACACACACACATTTACATTTTCGGTATTTAGTAGACGCTTTTTATCCAAAGTGACTTACAGTTGTGACAGTATACAATCTAAGCAATTGAGGGTTAAGGGCCTTGCTTAAGGGCCCAACAGTGGCAACCTGGCAGAGGTGGGGTTTGAACCAGTGACCTTCTGATTACTAGTCCAGTACCTTAACCGCTAGGCTACAGCTGCCCTACACACTCACACTTAGGGCAATTTTTTAATAGATCCAATTGTCCAATTGACTTCATGTCTTTAAACTTGAGGAGAGAAACCAGAGCACCTGAAGGAAACCTATACAGACACAGAAAGAACATGCAAACTTCACACTGACAGGACCCAGGAAAACAGACCCAGACTTTTATTGCTGTGAGGCAACAGTGCTGCCCACTGCAGCCACAGTACCACCACAACATTAATACAGTAGACCCTTGACTTACCACTTTAATTGGTTCTGAAAGGCTGTTCTTCAGTCAAAATGTTCGTTAATTAAACCTATTTTTCCCATAAGAAATAATGTAACTAGAATTAATCCGTGACAGACCTTCCAAAAACCCCCTTACCTAACCTCTCTAATGTCTTAAATGGTCTTTTTTTGTTATAAATACAAGTATATTTTACCTCAAATCTTAAATTAAAGAATAGATAATACTGTAATAAACAATAATGAACAACAATTTCAGATTTTCACATTTCAGTACAGTACGTGTGCTGTACTATACACCATAATACATTTCCTTTTTTTATATAAAATGTATCTACCAGAAACAACAATAACTTTCATATTTCTCTATTATTTCCTTTTTTATTTCAGTAGTGTTGTATTTTGTAGGTGTAATTGCATGAGAATTGCAAAGAATACTTTACTCAGCGAATTCCTTCTTCTCTCTCACTCAGTGTCCCCTCTGTCAGATACACAGTGACATCTACTGGCAGGAGTAATTATACAATAACAAATAGTAATAGATTTGTTAATTTTCTCAACACTACGCTTTTTTTGCACATTGTTTGGGGCCATTTTAATATTGAATTTTACAAAATATAAAGAAAACACCGAAAAAACACCGTCCGCTGTCCGAAACGCTCACTGTATATATAAATATATATATAGAGAGAGACGCTCGGAGTCAACTTGTTCGTGATGTCACGTGTTTCGCGAATTTTGGTTCGTAATCCGAAATTTTTTTGTACGTTAAGTTGAAAAAGACCGTTCGTAGCCCGAAATGTTCGTATGGTAAACCATTCATAACTCAAGGGTCTACTGTACTACTTTTACTGTACATTCACAAACATTGCTTTTACACTCACACAGAGCTCCCACAGTCAAACAAAATGCTCTCATCTTTACTGTTTACTTTATTTTTACATATTATTTACAAAGTGAATTAAAATCCATTCAAAATGCTTTTGCATTTAACATTTCAATTAAAATTTCCTGCTATTTTATTATTCCATTATGACATTGATTCCTAAAAGAAAACTCAATTTTCATTTAATCTGACCGTAGAAAATTATTCCAGTTAAAGTCCCAGTAGTGTTTAGTGAACTCTAGGAGCTTACATTTACAGCTTTTTAACAGGAAAGGCTTTTCTTGGCAGGCGTTTCAAATAATCTGTTGGCATGGATGTGGCATTTGATGGTAGTTTTGGAAACACTGTGACCCCAAGCTGCTATTTCTTTTCTGTAACTATCCAGCAGTGATCCTTAGGAACTGTTTTGCCTTTTTAATCATTCTCTGCACTGTGGGGATAAAACAAACTTGGGTTCTCGTCCAGGCGAGTTTGTCACAGTTCCAGTTGATGGGACTCTTTAGATACGGGCATTTTAAAATGAGAAGCTATTTAACTGCTATTTTTAAGGCATTCCTGAACTGAACATTTACTACTTTTACCTTACATCGACAAAACGTTCTTGCATTTGCAAAGGTGCTCTCTGATTTACTAATTTCACTTTAGATTCGCACAAAATGATCTCACATTCAGTACTTTTATATTTATACAAAATGCTCTCTGAATTTTCTCATATTAGGACAAAGGACAAATCTAACATTTATACAAAATGCTGTACACATTTTGTACTCTTACCTTACACACACACACACACACACACACACACACAAACACACAAAGCACTGCATTTACATACACCGATCATCCATAACATTAAAACCACCTCCTTGTTTCTACACTCACTGTCCATTTTATCAGCTCCACTTACCATATACAGTAGAAGCACTTTGTAGTTCCACAATTACTGACTGTAGTCCATTTATTCCTCTACATACCTTTTTGCCTGCTTTCACTTCAATGATCAGGACCCCCACAGGACCACCACAGAGCAGGTATTATTTAGGTGGTGAATGATTCTCAGCACTGCAGTGACAATGACATGGTGGTGGTGTGTTAGTGTATGTTGTGCTGGTATGGAGTTTTTAAATACCGTGTCCACTCACTGCCCACTCTATTAGACACTCTAAACTAATTGGTCCACCTTGTAGATGTAAAGTCAGAGACGATCGCTCATCTATTGCTGCTGTTTGAGTTGGTCATCTTGTAGACCTTCATCAGTGGTCACAGGACGCTGCCCACGGGGCGCTGTTGTCTGTGTCACTGCAGTGCTGAGAATGACCCACCACCCAAATAATACCTGCTCTGGGGGCTAACAAAGCATGCAGAGAAACAGATGGACTACAGTCAGTAATTGTGGAACTACAAAGTGCTTCTATATGGTAAGTGGAGCTGATAAAATGGACAGTGAGTGTAGAAACAAGGAGGTGGTTTTAATGTTATGGATGATCAGTGTATAGTGCACTAACATAAACTGTTCCTGTAACTTTTACCTCACATTTGTGTACAATGAAGGAACTTACAGTGTATCACGAAAGTGAGTACACCCCTCACATTTCTGCAAATATTTCATTATATCTTTTCATGGGACAACACTATAGACATGAAACTTGGATATAACTTAGAGTAGTCAGTGTACAGCTTGTATAGCAGTGTAGATTTACTGTCTTCTGAAAATAACTCAACACACAGCCATTAATGTCTAAATAGCTGGCAACATAAGTGAGTACACCCCACAGTGAACATGTCCAAATTGTGCCCAAATGTGTCGTTGTCCCTCCCTGGTGTCATGTGTCAAGGTCCCAGGTGTAAATGGGGAGCAGGGCTTTTAAATTTGGTGTTTTGGGTACAATTCTCTCATACTGGCCACTGGATACTCAACATGGCACCTCATGGCAAAGAACTCTCTGAGGATGTGAGAAATAGAATTGTTGCTCTCCACAAAGATGGCCTGGGCTATAAGAAGATTGCTAACACCCTGAAACTGAGCTACAGCATGGTGGCCAAGGTCATACAGCGGTTTTCCAGGACAGGTTCCACTCGGAACAGGCTTCGCCAGGGTCGACCAAAGAAGTTGAGTCCACGTGTTCGGCGTCATATCCAGAGGTTGGCTTTAAAAAATAGACACATGAGTGCTGCCAGCATTGCTGCAGAGGTTGAAGACGTGGGAGGTCAGCCTGTCAGTGCTCAGACCATACGCCGCACACTGCATCAACTCGGTCTGCATGGTCGTCATCCCAGAAGGAAGCTGACGCACAAGAAAGCCAGCAAACAGTTTGCTGAAGACAAGCAGTCCAAGAACATGGATTACTGGAATGCCCTGTGGTCTGACGAGACCAAGATAAACTTGTTTGGCTCAGATGGTGTCCAGCATGTGTGGCGGCGCCCTGGTGAGAAGTACCAAGACAACTGTATCTTGCCTACAGTCAAGCATGGTGGTGGTAGCATCATGGTCTTGGGCTGCATGAGTGTTGCTGGCACTGGGGAGCTGCAGTTCATTGAGGGAAACATGAATTCCAACATGTACTGTGACATTCTGAAACAGAGCATGATCCCCTCCCTTCGAAAACTGGGCCTCATGGCAGTTTTCCAACAGGATAACGACCCCAAACACAACCTCCAAGATGACAACTGCCTTGCTGAGGAAGCTGAAGGTAAAGGTGATGGACTAAACCCAATTGAGCACCTGTGGCGCATCCTCAAGTGGAAGGTGGAGGAGTTCAAGGTGTCTAACATCCACCAGCTCCGTGATGTCATCATGGAGGAGTGGAAGATGATTCCAGTAGCAACCAGTGCAGCTCTGGTGAATTCCATGCCCAGGAGGGTTAAGGCAGTGATAATAATGGTGGTCACACAAAATATTGACACTTTAGGCACAATTTGGACATGTTCACTGTGGGGTGTACTCACTTATGTTGCCAGCCATTTAGACATTAATGGCTGTGTGTTGAGTTATTTTCAGAAGACAGTAAATCTACACTGCTATACAAGTTGTACACTGACTACTCTAAGTTATATCCAAGTTTCATGTCAATAGCGTCGTCCCATGAAAAGATATAATAAAATATTTGCAGAAATGTGAGGGGTGTACTCACTTTTGTGATACACTGTATTTTATTCTTCATGTAAACTGGATTCCTTTAAAGCATTTTTGCTCTACCTACCTTTTTTGGAAAGTACTGTCTCCCCCTCAGATACTCGCATTATGACCTGCAACTCAGCATGTCTGGTAGATATCTGAGAATGAATGTCAGCTCATTACCTGAAGATGGATTTCAGTATAAGCGAGCTGCTATATATTCCTGGATAAGCCTTCCTGTGTGAAGATGTTGTCATTTTCCTCAAAGAACTTACTGATTACACCTTATGACTCTCTCTCTGCTCATGTCCGTAACCTAACCCGGTCATTCGTGCTGGTATTCTCTCCAGCTCATCAGGATGATTAGGCTATTTCTCTTTATAGAGGCCACTAAAGTGCTTGCTCAGTTCATTATCTCAAGATTGGACTACTAAAACTTCTGGCAGGTACCACATGCATGGTGATACGGATTCAGCATTCTGATGCATATCTGGTTTTCAATCTGGCTAAATACTTTCAAATGACAGCAGTGTGGTGCTCCCTGTAAACGTGTCTGGCTTTATGTTGATGACTACATGTATGCACTGCTCCAACCCTGCTGTGTACCTGTTGTAAGCTACCATCCTTTTAATCCCAAGTTCAACAAGATAATAAATGCTCTCACATATACACCGATCAGCCATAACATTAAAACCACCTCCTTGTTTCTACACTCACTGTTCATTTTATCAGCTCCACTTACCATATAGAAGCACTTTGTAGTTCTACAATTACTAACTGTAGTCCATCTGTTTCTCTACATACTTTTTTTTTAACCTGCTTTCACCCTGATCTTCAATGGTCAGGACCACCACAGAGCAGGTATTATTTGGGTGGTGGATCCTTCTCAGCACAGCAGTGACACTGACATGGTGGTGGTGTGTTAGTGTGTGTTGTGCTGGTATGAGTGGATCAGATCATGAGTGGAGTTTTTAAATACCGTGTCCACTCACTGTCCACTCTATTAGACACTCTTACCTAATTGGTCCACCTTAGTCAGAGATGGTCGCTCATCCATTGCTTCTGTTTGAGTTGGATATTTTTGGTTGGTGGACTATTCTTAGTCCAGCAGTGACAGTGCGGTGTTTAAAAACTCCAGCAGCGCTGCTGTGTCTGATCCACTCATACCAGCACAACACACACTAACACACCACCACCATGTCAGTGTCACTGCAGTGCTGAGAATGATCCACCACCCAAATAATACCTGCTCTGTGGTGGTCCTGTGGGGGTCCTGACCATTGAAGAACAGAATGAAAGGGGGCTAACACAGCATGCGGAGAAACAGATGGACTACAGTCAGTAATTGTAGAACTACAAAGTTCTTCTATATGGTAAGTGGACCTTATAAAATGGACAATGAGTGTAGAAACAAGGAGGTGGTTTTAATGTTATGGCTGATCAGTATATAAAACACATCTTCACATTAAAGAATAATGCTTTTTCATACACACAACCTTCACACTGTCTTGTCTATATTAAGTATACAATAAGTCAAATGTACAAATATGATTTACAGGCAAATTCAAAGGCAGGTCTGATGTTTTCTTTAGTGATAGGTCAGCCAGGTATTGGGTAGGCTGGTTACCATGCCAACAGGGATGGTCCTTGGCATGGGTAAAGTCAAGGTCATGCTGCTTTTAAGGAATGGTGGATTCAATTATGCATTGGTCAGCACTTTACCTCTGTTAATCTATGTTGGACAGTAGAGTGTGTGTGTTTGGGTTTGGCAATAGAGAAATCATGTACCTGTACACAAATTCTAAATTGTACCTTAAGCAGTTTTATGAGGTGGGATTTAATGAGCCCACCTGCCGTGAGATCGACGGGATGGGGGGCACGAACAGAATCGTATCCTTCTAGCTTGGCTAACGGAGGGAGGCATGGAGGCTTATATGTTAGACTGACATGTTGGTTCCTCTGAACTGACAGTCACCCATGCCTCGCTGAGCATTAATTCACTCCAGGTGGACGTGTTTCTATTTATCATGGCTTATTCCTCACAGAGTTGCCAGCTTATCAGTTCGCAATCTGCTTTCTCTTGAAATCGAGGTCCAATCCAATTTTCTGCTGGTGCAGATTCCTATCTTTTACCCCACAGCTTTCCCAAAGGGTTTAGAGATTCAGTCATTGTGTTCAGCAATTGATGTTTGTGTCAATCTGGATATATTTTATCCATTATTCTCCTGCTGGAGACCCATTATTAGTGTCTTGGCAGAAGCAGGCAGATTTCAATTAAAATTTCCAGCTATTTTATGATTCCATAATGACATTTATTTCCAAAAAACCCAATTTTCATGTCATCTGACCATAGAAAAGTTAAAATCCCAGTAGTGTTTAGTGAACTCTAGGAGCTTACATTTACAGCTTTTTGAAAGGAAAGGCTTTCAAGCGTTCCAAATAATCTGTTGGCATGGATGGTAGTTTGATGGTAGTTTTGGAAACACTGTGACCCCAAGCTGCTATTTCTTTTCTGTAACTATCCAGCAGTGATCCTTAGGAACTGTTTTCACCACCCAAATAATACCTGCTCTGTGGTGGTCCTGTGGGGGTCTTGACCATTGAAGAACAGCATGAAAGGAGGCTAACAAATCATGCAGAGAAATACAGTAGATGGACTACAGTCAGTAATTGTAGAACTACAAAGTGCTTCTATATGGTAAGTGGAGCTGATAAAATGGACAGTGAGTGTAGAAACAAGGACGTGGTTTTAATGTTATGGCTGATTAGTGTAAGTTATATAAAAAACATATTATAAGTTTCATTTACATTTTGTTTGAAATAATGACTTATTTTACCTCACTGTATATGGCTACAGAATGAGAATCAGTCCTTAAACAAGAACAACCTAAACAACTGTTTGTCATGAATGCTTTGATGGAATATTATAAAGGCTGTTGCTCATTAATCCTGAAGAGCTGTGCTTAAATTAAAGAACTATCGTCAACAGGGGGCGCTGTAACATTTAAATATTTAAGTTCTTGTTTTAAAGACGTAATGCAAATGCAACACAGCCCCTGTCAAGGAATAAAATTTCACCAGGTATTCGACAAGATGAACGTCACTTATCTTATTTATTACAAACGTAAAGCTGCATTCTAGCCCCCCCCCCCCCCCCCCCCACCCTGATTATTGTTCCGTGCGGTTATATTGAAATTTATCATTTTCTGCCTAACATGGCTCAAAACACAGTTAGATTTTTTTAGATCCACTATAAAGAACTTATTTTCCCTAAAAGCACTGAAGAAAAGGAGCCAGCACACACACACACACACACACACGCAGTAGTGTTGCTTTGTTTGCTACTTTCTCACATGTTTTAAATGGTGTCTGTGCTTGACTGGTTATTGTCACATCACTTCTGTTTAAGTAAAATTTTAATTAACTTTTTGTTGTCGCTGATTTCACCCACTTCATGTTGCTTACCGTCACTCCCTCTTTTCTCTGCTGCTGATTGGAAGCTCTGATTGAAAACAAAAGACTTGCCAACACTTTGTTGTCGCTGCCAGAGTAAATGCAGGGCTTCTTTTATCTCCGAAATTTATTTAACCCTTCAGTAATTGTTTATCTCAGACATTTTGTAACATTTTGAGTTGAAAATCCTACTGCTGGCTCGGTGGGTAGCACTGTCACCTCGCAGCAAGAAGATCCTGGGTTCGAATACCAGGTGGAACAGCCCGAGTCCTTTCTGTGTAGAGTATGCATGTTCTCCCTGTGTCTGCATGGTTTTCCTCTGGAAGCTCAGGTTTCCTCCCACAGTCCAGAGACATGCAGTTAGGTTAATTTGAGATACTAAAATTGCCCTGAGTGTGAATGTGTGTGTCACCAGTGGTGCTGTCGGCCAGTCAGGAGTGTACATACAGACATGATTGGCTATGTCTGGCAGGTGGAGGGTGGTTGAGGCCACGATGGCGTTCTGTCCAGAATGTGCAGCAATTTTAACTGTGAAATCAGAATCAGAATCTTTATTTTCGCCAAGTACCAGGTGTATTAAATTATAGAAAGTTGTACTATATATTAACATAGAATAAAAAAATATAACAGCAACAACAACAGTATAGCATCCGATGAAGTGTGCAATACAGATGTATAGTACAGTACACTGCCAGACTTCTAGTATAAAAAAATTGTGCAATAGATATTTCAAGTAAAAAGGTGCAAATGTGCGTACGAAAGAATGTGGAAGGCCTGTGTGATGTTTGTTGAAGTCCATGTGCGAATATTAAAGCGGAGGAATGTGGGAATAGTCCTTATTAAGTATGGTGATGGCCTGTGGAAAGAAGCTGTGGAGGTGACGGTTGGTCCGAGTAGCAACAGCACCACATTACTTTGTACTATATTTGTACTACCAGAGCAAATTCCATATTTTATTATAATAAAGTCCTAAAATTTAACCATCACTGGTCTTAATATAAATAGTTATAAAGCTATACCCAGTGTAAGAAATTATGTTTTTTTTTTCCAAATGCACAGATTATTTGACTGCCATGTACATTTGAATTTTATTTTTCCTTTCCTATATATATATTAGGGCTGTCAAACGATTAAATTTTTTAATCGCGATTAATCTCAGAATTTCATATAGTTAATCGCGATTAATCGCATAAAAAAAAATCTGTGTAAATGTTATAGAAAACAAGGATTTTTAAGTGAAATGTTACAATTAAAATGGTGAACACATTTTATGCTAAATGTACTTATGTTAAAAACTGCTGGGACAAGAGAAAACTGTAAGGGAGTTTTATTCACTCACATACTAGGTAGTAATACTATCCAATGGTTTGATGGACGTTTCTACACGAAGTGAGTGTGTTTTGACCCTTTGGGGCTTCCATAGTTCATGGACAACGTGCTTGACTCAGCTGTCCGGTATTCTTTACCGTAACAGAATAAGTTAATAAAGTGTTCTGCTCCCGACAACTTGTGAATATAGCGTGTATTTATTTCTTTATTATGCAAGTGCAGATGCTACGACGCTCTTTTACATTTTGTTAACAAACCGCAAATGAAAAACGGTGACATGTCCGACATTAAAACGTTTGTTCTACCAGTCAAGTCTCAACATGAACTAGAATTTGCGTTAATGGCACTAATTATCTTAATCGCGTTAAATTGAGATTGCGTTAATGCGTTATTATCGCGTTAACTTCGACAGCCCTTATATATATATATAGCAATCTTCTAAAAACAAGAAAACACAAAGTTAAAAGGTTTTATGTGGTAGTCTGTATCCTGTTAGTGGAGGTGATAGGTGTATCTGGCAATACTTGAGAATCTTTATTGAAGGTTTCAGGTGTTGATGGTTTTAAAGGTCAAAAGAAATCCTCATAAGGATGGTTGTTGAAGCTCTCTATCTCTATAACACACTCTCTCACACACACACACACACACACACACAATCTCTCTGTCTGTCCAGCCACTTAAAGCCAAAGGTCGGCTCTAAATCAGACTCTTATCACACTCTACAAAAGCGTTAAAAACAAACCTACAGACAGAGGAATGATTTCTTAAAAAAACAGCATTTCATTAATACAAGATTGCCAAAACACTCCCTAATGTTACTGACCATAAATAATAGTTTCCTACTACAAGGTTTTAATATTATTTAAAATGTAAAGTTATATTAATTGAGCCACTTTTATTAAAATAAATAATATGTAATATTATTTTACTTCCTAAAATGCAAATACAGTATGTGTTTGGTTTGTATTGTGGTTTGTTGTATTGAATTTTTGTCTCTTGCTAAGAAATGCTTGCATTAATATTTAGTGTGCAGTTACCACAATTTAGTTTTGGATCAACATTTGCCAAAACTGCACATTTCTTCCACTGACATATGCATGAGTCAAAATGGAAATGGATTATGTAATTAGTTACCTTCTTATCTCCTTATTTACCGACATTGTCTAAGTCATATAAGTGGTTAGTTGGCTAACATATAGTATATAACATATAGCTATAATTGCGTTGTCTACTGCATTGCTGACTTAGTCACTTATAAAAGGCCTTTTTAACTTTCAGCTGGTGTGAATCCTCTTCACTTAGGTACAGAATGCTGTAGAAGTGCAAATCAAAGAGAACTGCCAACATGGTCCCATCAGGTGAGCCTATTACCATCCATTTATCCATCCATCCATCCATAACCATGGCACAGTAACCCATCCATCCATCCATCCATCCATCCATAACCATGGCACAGTAACCCATCCATCCATCCATCCATAACCATGGCACAGTAACCCATCCATCCATCCATCCATCCATCCATCCATCCATAACCATGGCACAGTAACCCATCCATCCATCCATAACCATGGCACAGTAACCCATCCATCCATCCATCCATCCATAACCATGGCACAGTAACCCATCCATCCATCCATAACCATGGATCAGTAACCCATCCATCCATCCATCCATCCATAACCATGGCACAGTAACCCAAATTTGTCAATCCATGTCTTTATAGACCTTGCTTCGTGCACATAGGCACAGTCAAGAAATGGTTTGCCCCCAAAACTGCTAGACAAGTTAAAGTTAGGGAACAATTTCAGTTTGGGTCATTGTCCTGATGTCCTTTTTAAAAATCTGAAACCATACATTGTGCCAACTACTGGACTAGGGGAGAATACTTTTTCACATCACTGCAAATAAATATAATACAATTGTTGTGCTACTGTGTCAACAGGCTCTGATAAATAGATGGTGCCTGGGAAACAAAATAAACCTGCAATTATCATTCAAAGTTGACAAAAAATGTCAGTTTGCAGATCATTAATGTGGAGAAAATCGTGAAGTGCTTTGTCCTCTGCAGGATAAACGGTTAAGACAGTAAGTGAGTGAGGTACACCTTATGGCCAAACATACTCAAACCTCTCACAATAGCATTTTCTAAACCATGGGTATTATAGCACCTATCCACCAACCTACTTTCTCTGGTTAAACAGCCTTGATTCTGTTTGGTGTGTGTCTGTAAAAATCTGAATGCACTCAGGCAAAAGAGGATTTGTCAGGTCAGGCACTTGGAAGGTCTTGCTCGCAACTGATATTCAAAGTTATCTCCTAGGGATTAAGGTTAGGGCCCTGAGCAGGGTACTGGAGTTTCTCTACAGCAAACTCATTGAGCTATGTCTGTAGGGGGCTTAATTTGTGCAAAACACAAAAAAGAGTCTTGTACAAAGTGTTGAGACAAGCAAGGGAGTTGTAAACACAATAGTTAGGGTGGGCATCCATGTACCTCTGGTCAAATGTGTATATTACATTAAACTGGTCAATGCTTTTTAAGATTTTAGTGACTGGCCCTCAGTAAGCATTCCCATATATTCTGCATGTTTCAATGGTCGGGGCTTTAGAGCATTTGTTTATGGACATACTGCAGTGTTACTTGCAACCGGGGTAGACAATTTTTGACATGCTTTTGCTCTGTGGTTCTGTTGTGTGATTTTGTTTGACCCACACCTTTTTTAACTGTAATATTACAGCAGTAATAGTTGACCACTGCAGCCCTCTAGCAAGAAGATGCACCATTTTCATGCACCTACAGTATTAGCAATCAAAGTGACTAAATTAGCCAAACCCCTGAGCCATGAGTCTTTTTTCATCATGTGAAGGTCATACAGAGACACAATCAGCACAACATGTCATCGGACTGTTAGGACGGATTTTCCCCGTTGTGCTGTTTCCAATGGATTTATATGGAAGGAACCACGTGGAGTCGGGTTCATCCTGACTCCCAGCATGTAGGACAGCTTGTTTGACTTTGTAGTTCAGAAGTTGGAAGTCAGCTCTTGGCTTGTTATCCCTTGCTTGTCTGATCTAATGCGCCTGTGCTGTCTCTCCGTGTCAGCCGGCGAATGCAGAGCGCAACTTTGGTGAGTTTGCTTGCCAGAATTTGAGGCAGTGAATGCTGTCAGCTTGCTCTGTAAACCCCCTTAGGTGGAATAGTTGCCAACCATTATTCTGAGTAAAACTTCACTGATGGTAATGAGGATTAATGAAATTTAGCTTCTTATTTATTTATTTATCTATTCACATTAGGTGCATTTTATTTACTGTATTTACATTTGCTGGAAATGGCTAAATACCATTTTCAGGATACTGTGTTAATATTTCGATGGCTAAAAATAATAATAATTAATAAAGAAAAATGTACATTATTTTTGAGAAGTTGTGATGGTATTAGCAGAATAAATCACTTAAAGAGTGCTTTTATTAAAATATAATAAACTTTAGGTGGTCATCTGTTCTTTTGTATTTGTAATTGGACCACACTATCACTATGCACACACACTTAGGTTGAGGGTCATGGGAGTGTTATAGAAAGTTTATATCACATGCTGCATTCTGATACGCTACCATGGCCAGACACAACTGACTCGATTAGACTGGACGTGGAATCACCTACTTGCTGCTGCAACAGAGACTCAATGTCTAGTCAAAACACCGGCAGTATCAGGGTCTTGGTCTTTTTTAAAGTTAAGAATTGCAAGAATCATCCATAGAAAGATTGTGGCACGGTGGTTTACTCGGTAGCACTGTCACCTCACAGCAAAAAGGTCCTGGGTTCGATCCCCAGGCGGGGCGGTCCGGGTCCTTTCTGTGTGGAGTTTGCATGTTCTTCCTGTGTCTGTGTGGGTTTCCTCCGGGAGCTCCGGTTTCCTCCCACAGTCCAAAAACATGCAGTCAGGTTAATTGGAGACACTGAATTGCCCTATAAGTGAATGGGTGTGTGTATGTGTGTGTATGTGTGTCTGCCCTGTGATGGACTGGCGTCCCGTCCAGGGTGTTACTGTGTGCCTTGCGCCCATTGAAAAACTGGGATAGGCTCCAGCATCCCCCCCACCCCCACCCCCCGCAACCCTAATTGGATAAGCGGATAAGAAAATGATGAATGAATGTATCCATGGAAAGAATCAGTCCGCGTCTACACCCATTTCTAAGGAGGTGTTTGCCAGCCTGCTGGCCTTAATAGCCAACAAAATTGTTGTGCGCCAAGCAGAGGTCACTGAGGGTGACATTTGGGATATTTCACAATAAAATAAAATACTTATTTTGCTGGATTTGTTACCACTTAACATTTTTTTTGGTCATACTGTGTGTTTATCTCTCTTCAGACAAGCTGAATGTGTGTGTGGGGTCAGTTTCAGCACCTGGAGTGATCATTGGCCTCCTAAATGCTTTTTCTCTTCTGACAAGCTGTTTTGTAATCCCGTGGATTCTCTGGTTTTAGGCGTCCTGTTGCTGGAGTAAATCAGCCCATGTCATGTTTTCTTGCCCTGTGATATGTAATGCAGGGAAGTCACCACCGGGTACTTTAAATCCGTTTTCCCGGCAACCAGCATGTCTGCAAAGCCCACGACACTTCCACAAAAACGTCCATCTGTCAGCGCAGTCATGATCTGAATGGCAATGGAAAATAAAAAGGGGGGCAAGAGAGGGAAATAAATGAAGAATTAAATTATTACAAAATAACTGTTCTTATAAAAGGACCGTGGTCAGGAAGCAGTTTGCAGATGACTCATTCATCGCTGCTCAGTGAAGCATGCACGGCTCAGCTAAAGAAATCATCTCAAACACCCAGCTGAACCAGTAAATCCTGGGGTGCTTTCTGTAAGTCTCTAAAACTCAATATCAAAATTGACTTGGAGGAATATTAGCAGAGAATACAGAAAAGCCTGACAACATTTGCACAACATCTTTAAGCAACTATTTTCATCATTTTCATGAAAATACTTCACCAAGTATTTCTGGTCAGGGATGACATGACTCACTGTGTAGCCTCAAAATGGGCTTTTGTTGATCCATATATATATATATATATATACACTCACTTTCCATTTTATCAGCTCCACTTACCATATACTGTAGAAGCACTTTGTAGTTTTACAATTACTGACTGTAGTCCATCTGTTACTCTGCATGCTTTGTTAGCCCCCTTTCATGCTGTTCTTCAATGGTCAGGACTCTCCCACAGGACCACTACAGAACAGGTATTATTTGGGTGGTGGATCATTCTCAGCACTACAGTGACACTGACTTGGTGGTGGTGGTGTGTTAGTGTGTGTTGTGCTGGTATGAGTAAATAAGACACAGCAGTGTCTTCCAGCAGCGCTGCTGTGTCTGATCCACTGGACTCCACTGGCTGGTCTCCTCTGGACTCTAGAGCAGTGCAGACGTGTTCTCTGGAGTGATGAATCACGCTTCTCAGTCTGGCAATCCGATGGATGAGTCTGGGTTTGGCAGTTGCCAGGAGAACGGTACTTCTGTGACTGCATTGTGCCAAGTGTAAAGTTTGGTGAAGGGGGATTATGGTGTGGGGTTGTTTTTCATCAGTGTCTGACCTCACAAATGTGCTTCTGGAAGAATGGTCAAGAATTCCCATAAACACACTCCTAAACCTTGTGGAAAGCCTTCTCAGAAGAGTTGAAGCTGTTATAGCTGCAAAGGGTGGGCCGACATCATATTAAACCCTGTGGATTAAGAATGGGACGTCACTGAAGTTCATATGCGTGTGAAGGCAGACGAGCGAATACTTTTGGCAATATAGTGTATGTGCAGTGGAGGAACAAAACTACTTCCTTAGAAAAAAAAATAAGTTTGAGAGTTTTCTGTACTACAAGACGTCTGAACTTTAGATATTGCAAAATAAGTGCCAGACAGTGTGCAATAATAATGTATAAGCAGTTGTGAAAAACTAATAAGATCTCAATGGAGTTCTCAATAAAGACTCATAAAGAAAATCTTTTCAACAAGGAAAGCATATAGAATTTCTTTATATAGTACATCTGACAGCCAAGAGAGAGAGAGAAAGAGAGAGAAGCAGCAGAATTTTTTTCCTCTTCTTTATTGATTTATCAGTGAGATCAGTGAGAGCACAATTAACAAACTGCAGAGGGAAAAAAGCAACTATTTCAGGGTTATGTCCTGACTTTGCTATGTGCAACTGCTCTCTCTGCCAGAATATACACCGATCTACCATAACATTAAAACCACCCCCTTGTTTCTACACTAACTGTCCATTTTATCAACTCTAGCTACCATATAGAAGCACTTTGTAGTTCTACAATTACTGACTGTACATTTTACTACTATTTTTTAAACATTTTAGTTCAAAACTCCACTGTCATCTCTTTAAAACATTTCTATGTCATCCGGGCCAACTGTCTTTCCACTCTAAACTGTTTTTACAGCTGTTCTGAAATGCTCTATGGCCTCTATCAGTTTGTTCACTATAGAAGCATAGAGAGTAGAGTACAGAGTAGAAATGCCACAATATAACTAATTAGAAAGGTGGCATTTTGTGCCAGATGAAAAGTCACCTGGCTTTTCATTCTGATTCATTTTACTGCTATTTTATTGTGTTTGGATATGAAGACTAATGAATAATTATAATGCCCCTAGACTTAAGTGGTTCTTTTATAATTCTGTCACAATACATAATTCATATTGAAAGTGAATTAAATTAATATTTTTATACCCTTAAACAACAAGGAAATGACAAATGCTTGTATATTTAACTTTTAACTACAAAGAATGCCATACCCAAGTACCCAAGTAACAGTCTAAGGATGTTAACTGGTTCTATATAGTCAAAGACATCCAGATTAATGCACATTTAACATGTGTTAATAATAATAAAACACTTCTAATCTTAATTTGTAGTATTTTCCAGAGACCCTCCATAAATCCTCCAGAATTACTTAATAAATGTTATTAACCCCCCATGTGGGTAACCCTCAAATAAAATGAGCGACTTTTAGTTAAAGGCAATGATGATAAACAGTGATGCTTATGATCTTCAAATACTAAAGCAAAATATTCACAGTACATTTAAAATTAGTATCATTCATTTTATTAATGTAAAATTCACAATATTAAAATGCTAAATCATATGAAATGCTTTGATAGTCTGCAGGAGCGAAAAGGTGAGTTCTTACAAAGTTACGAATTAGAACCAAAGTGCAGCGCTGTGCAGTTTCTCCCAAGCACAGTCACTAGTAGAAATGATTTAAAAGGCTTCACTTAATCACACACATTTTGCATGAATTTACACCGTTTAAAAAGCATAGCCTGATATGCCTGGGCTTAGCGATGAAAAGAAATACATTATGGCAACTTTAGCTGATTCTGCATGCAGTTGCATATTGAAGGAGAAATAATTCTTCTTTATTAGGGCACAAAGACGTGGAGATGCTTTTCTGCTAGCATCTGGTGATGAAGCACTTTGTGTTTTCTCAGTTCATCAATCTTACATATTTAAGAAATAATACCAGACTTGTTTAGCATGATTCAGTTTGAGTAAATTTCATTTAAATCACAGTTTAATGTGTGATAGGGAGACGTTTCATGATTTACTTTATATGGCTAAAAGTACGGCATATACCAAGAGCTGGCTGAACGTCCCTTTAAAAATAAAAAAAATAAAACGTGCATTAATAAAGAGTTGCTCCTAATAAGCAGTTCATTAAAAATCTAAAACTTAGATCTCTTATTCACAAAAGTATTCAAACATTTCCAGATTGTTGTCAGGTATAATGATAATCTAGGGTGGCAGATGGAATACCTTTATTTGTCATATATACATAAACATCATCATCATCATCTGTCCCAGGCATCTCTCTCCCCTGCCGCTTCTACCAGCTCCTCTGGTGGGATCCCCAGGCATTCCCATGCCAGCTGGGAGATGTAATCCCTCCAGCGGGTCCTGGGTCGACCCCGGGGCCTCCTCCCAGTTGGCCGTGCCTGGTTTACCACCAAAGGGAGGCGTCCAGGCATCCTTATCAGATGTCCGAACCACCTTAACTGGCTCCTGTCCACGCAAAGGAGCAGCGGTTCTACTCTGAGCTCCTCCCGTATTGCTGAGCTCCTAATCCGATCCCGAAGAGTATGCCCAGCAGCCCGCTGGAGAAAGCTCATTTTGGCCGATTGTATCCGCGACCTCGTTCTTTCGGTCCTTACCCAAAGCTTGTGACCATAGATGAGGATAGGGACATAGATCGACCGATAAACTGAGAGCTTTGCTTTACGGCTCAGCTCTCTCTTTACCACAATGGTCCGGTAAAGTGACCGCATTACTGCAGACGCTGCACCCAACCTACAGTCGATCTCATGATCCCTGTTTGCAAATTATTTATTCACATATATGTTTATTCGCTGGAATCAGAGCGCAGACACAGCCATTGTAAAGTGCTTCTGGAGCCGAGAGAGTTAAGTGTAGGCGTATGGCAGAACCAGAATTCAAACACACAGTCTTTTAGTTGGTAACCCACAGTTCTACCCACTACGCTACCACCATCCCAAGAGACGCTGTTCTAATTTGAATTGACTGGACATAGTTTGGTAAACTACACACCTAGTTCGCTAAAAAGCCCATATTGTGCACTGCATTATCAGGAGACAGTATGGTCTCTCTATCAAATTGTGGCAAGGCAAAGATGAGGGCAACAACATGTTAGGCTCTGGATGTTTCTAGGATCATTGTGGCCTCAATAATTTTCAAGAGTCAAGAAAGGCTTTATTGTCATTTCAGCTATATACAAGTACATAATGAAACGAAACATCGTTCCTCCAGGACCAGGGTGCAACATACAGTAGAACAAAAAGTGCAATACAGTACAATAAACAGTGCAGATAGACAACAGTACAATAAATACAAAAAAGGCCTAAAATGAATACAAAAATACATTTCTAATCTAAAAAGTAATTAAGGAAAACAAGACTCGAGACAAGTGTTGGTCAGTACATGGTACTAAGTAAATGGTACGTGAGGTAGAAAAGCATATTCTGATATACAGTTAGCAGCATAGGGTTTTTATAGCAGCAGAGATAAGAGAGTAAGGTGCAAAAAGGCACAATACTAAGGTAGTACAATACTGTGATTGTGAATTTTGATATTGAAGAAGCTTGACATAACCAAGCTTTGCAAGAAGGACCTTGGTCAGGGAGGTAAGAAAGGACCCAAGAGTCACTCCGAAAGAATTTAAAAAGCCTTGGTCAGAGATAGGAAGACCTGTAGGATGGACTACAATCTCTGCCATAAAAGGTTGGATTTATGTAGTGCTGCAGAGTGACAAAGTGGAAGCCACTGTTGAGTAAAAAGCATCGAACACCTTGCTTGGAGTTGCCACATAGGAAAAAAGCACATAAAGCACTATGCCTGGAGAAAAACACTGCACATTGCCTGGCAATAGCATCCCTGTGGTAAAATATGTTAAGAATATGGGGACGGATAAATACAGCCAAATACAGGAGCACCCTTTAAGTAAACCTCCTCCAGAGAGCATGCAATCTCAGAGTAAGGTGACAGTTTACAGTATACCGCTGAAACAGCACTGGAGTGGCTTTGGGACAAGTATCTGAACGTCCTTGAGTGGCCCAGCCAAAAACTTGATTTAGACCCATAAGCGACAACATTAAACATTTTTAAGCCACTCAGTCTAACAGGGCTTCAAATGATCCGCAATATAGAATGAAATAAACTACCCGGGTTTGGTTGTTTAAAGCTTGGAGAGATGCAACCAAGGACACTTGCAGCTGTAACGAAGTGATGAATAAAGTCTCTTTGGGACTATTTTTAAAAGCTTGTTTTCTGTAGCACAATAAAGTAAAAAGTAACTTAAATATAATATGTTGATTTATCAGTGGTTGAAGTTTCATTGCTTTTATTTGTGTTGAAATAGTGGTTTTAAATCCTGGTATACCCTGAATGTAATGAATATTTATGTTATTTGAAGGCGTTTTCTCCAGATACATTAGCAAATCTCTGGTGTGTGTGTGTGTGTGTGTGAGTTTATGGACAATTAGCACCATCATCCGAGGTGGTACTCTGACCAGTAAGGATGCAGAAGAGCATGAATGGCGAGTAGACCTCGCGTATCACATTACAAGCATGTTAGCCTTTTCCATTCAAGACCGGTATCTGTTATGTAAAACCCAGTTAGTCAGCAGGAATTGGCAACACTAAATGGTAAAATATCTTAATTGCTAAATTGGCAAATCCTTAAAAAAGGAACTAAATAAAATGATAGTATTCAAAATAAACATTGTGTGAAGAATTGGGCTAGGATGAGACGAGGGGGCGGACACACACACACGCAGAGATGTTTTACAAAATTTAATGACAATAAAACACAAGTCAGGATAGAACAAGACAACACAGACTAACACATGACCTATGCTAACAATTCTAATGTAAATGCTAAAGCTAATTTAAACACACATGAACAAAGCTAAAGCTAAACCTGAACCCTAAACTAATGCTAAACATGAACATAAACTTTAAGCTAAATAAGAACTAGACTAAGACAAACAGAAACAAGACAAAAAAATGAGGCATAAACAGCAACAAACAGACAGGAGCTAACAGACAAACGGGAGCTAACAGGAACTAACAGGAGTTAACATATCTACATCAGCAAGATAATTAAAGTCAAATTAAACCAAAAGAACATGAGCTAGTAACAAACTAACATGGCAAAGGCAAAATCAAACCAACTTGACAGAGTTTAGACAAACCAAAATATGATGTATTTCGAAACACACGTATTCGAAACATAATTGTTTTTTTTTTAAGCTCAGTGTTTCGAAACAAGTCAAAAAGAAAAAGTCATGTGACTGTCCCGGAAAACGTTTCAAAACTGATCAATTGTATGTGTCAACGTGTAATAAATATTGCATAGTCTGGTTGCACAAGCACTTTCAATTTTGATTGTATAATAAATAATGGTCAAGGTCCACTGATTGGACACTAGATGTCACTGTGGTGCGATGATTCGAACGTTTCACAAGCTCGAATCTTTTTCCGAATCATTTGTTTCATTTGCTTTGATCTCTCAAAAGCCCCACTTATGCCATCACTAAAAAATAGTCTCCACTGGCGGGCCCACGGCTGTCCTCTTATATGCCTGTGGGTAATTAGCCAGAGACCAATCACAATGAGGGGCGTTGGCTTCAGCCTGTGCTCCTGGAGAGAGGGGCGTGGCACATACACAAACTCCAGGAGCATAGACAGGCTGGATATGTGACAGATTGATTCTCGAGACTTTGGTCCTGTGGCAAATTAATTCAATAGCAAACTCCAGCATCCATAAAACTCTCCAATATTTTAATATTAAGGAAAAATAAGGAGGAGAGGGTTGGAGTTTAGAGCATTTCTATCTACCCATGATTGACTATGGAGTATAATATCGGAGACAAGCGTTTATGACAGGTTTTTATTGGAACTGGTTATTGGACAGTTTTATTGATCCCTCTCTCCAGAGAATCCTGGATAATAAATGACGCACGCATGCTTGCATAATTCAATCATTTAACACACAATGGGCTGCTAACAACACACCATATACAGTGTCTATCAGAATCTTTACAGGGAACGTGATTCTGTTACTCCTGAAACAAAACCTGATAACAAAAACAAATGGTTCAACATCATTTCTGCCACAGGCTACAATCAAACTGCATTTTTCTACTGTTCTTCCTCACCTTCATCTTATACATGCTGACCTACCACTTTTCCTGACAGAGTGTACTAAATAATAATACTCATGCCAAACAGGCTGTATGAAAACAGCCTTCATAAGTGTTACGTTGGAGTAATACACCTTTTCACTTTATAATTACATTATATACAATATAATAAACTGGAATATCTGGCTTAATCTTTATTCCATACTTTATGGAAGCCTCTTTTGGCAGCTCTGAGATGCATCTACAACTATCACGCACATGGATTTGGGTAGTTTATCCCAGTTTTCATGCCAGATACTCTCAAGTGTTGTCAGATTAGATGGTGTACATCTGTGATCTGCCATCTTCAGGACTTTTCACAGATGTTTAATTGAGTTTAGTCTTGGCTTTACCTGGACCAGTTGAACATTCAGTAACTTGCCCCAAATCCACTACAGTGTTGTTTTGGCTGTATGCTGGGATCACTGACTTACAAGAAAACAAGTTGAACTCTTTCCCTGTTTAAGCTTGTGTATGCTGTGGATGTGTGTGCTTTGTAAATGTGCAGGTTTGAAATTCTAGTAACAGCATTTCTGTTCAACTTTTGCACTGTGAGCTACAAGAAAACGATACTTATTTCATTAAATACATTTTTAATATTCTGTCTTCCAAAAGCACAAACATTTATGTGTATAGTATACACCGACTAGGCATAACATTATGACCACTGACAGGTGAAGTGAATAACACTGATTATCTCTTCATCACAGCATCTGTTACTGGGTGGGATATATTAGGCAGCAAGTAAACATTTTATCCTCAAAGTTGATGTTAGAAGCAGGAAAGACTGGGTCAGAGCATCTCCAAAACTGCAGCTCTTGTGGGGTGTTCCCAGTCTGCTGTGGTCAGTATATATCAAAAGTGGTCCAAGGAAGGAACAGCGGTAAACCGGCGACAGGGTCATGGGCGGCCAAGGCTCATTGATGCACGTGGGGAGCGAAGGCTGGCCCGTGTGGTCCGATCCAACAGACGAGCTACTGTAGCTCAAATTGCTGAAGAAGTTAATGCTGGTTCTGACAGAAAGGTGTCAGAATACACAAAGCAGCACAGTTGCAGGGCTGTTTTGGCAGTAAAAGCGGGCCCAACACAATAACAATAATATAAGGTTTATTTAAAAAAAAAAAGCTAAATTTTCTGTGTCTTAATTGTACTCAGGATTAATTTTTTAATTGCCAGGTCTCTTTTCGAACCATTTAAAATAACAAACATAATGGCTCAGTGATAGCTTGTATTTTCATTAGTATTCATTGCCAAATCGCTGGACCAAAAGTCCCGTCAGTTAAATGAGTCAGTAAATGCAGAGTGCTAGCCTGTAGCTAACCCTGTCACAGTCCCTTGCTACTCTTCCCTATTTGTCTAAGACCCATACATCCTGCCTTTGACGGCCCGCAGATGGTTGCTAATTAGCAGGCAAATTAAAAGTGGCTGATTGAGATTGAAAAAAAAAAGCCTGTGGCCTTCATTGAAATGGTCTCAGTAAAGAACCAGAGAATAGCCATTCAGCTAATGCATCATTTATGAGGGAGCGTTTGGCACACTATTCCTTCACCCTCAGCAAAGAACGAATTATTCTAAAGATGTAAATGAAATAGGGGTGCTGGGTTGTAGTGCTTAATGAGTTAATTTCATTTTCATTAACCACAGGTCAGGTTCGTGGAAAAAAACAGTTTCAGTGGGAAAGACTGGGTGCAAGGCAGGAAAACCCTGGACAGGGCGCCGATCCATCACAGGGCTTCGGGTATTAGCACTATCATCACTAGTTCTGCAAGTATATTGCTGCCTAACAGGACAATGTGGTGCACAAAGTCATATCTTTTTCTGTTTTTTTTTTTCATTAAAGAACATTAAAAATTGTTGCCAGTACAGTCAGATGGTGTATAAGATTTAGTTCTGAGACATTTTGAGTTTGGATACTGTATTGAAAAAAGGAATCTAGGATTTTAATTTAAAGTGCCACCACTGGCACTCGTGTGGTCATTATGCCATAAAGCATGGCTTTTATTCTTAACCATTTTAATTTGAACTGGTATGACATTATCAGAGGTTGTGCAGAATACGTGTTGTGTTGGCTCTGATGGTCAATTTACTATAGATGGCTCAAGGTTGTATTTGCAACAGAGCACTAATGCTGCTAAACTGTGACGTCTGTCTCCAAGTTTCATAAATACACAGATGGTTGATCATTCTCAGCACTGCAGTGACACTGACATGGTGGTGGTGTGTTAGTGTGTGTTGTGCTGGTATGAGTGGATCAGACACAGCAGCGCTGCTGGAGTTTTTAAATACCGTGTCCACTCACTGTCCACTCTATTAGACACTCCTACCTAGTTGGTCCACCTTGTAGATGTAAAGTCAGAGACGATCGCTCATCTATTGCTGCTGTTTGAGTCGGTCATCTTCTAGACTTTCATCAGTGGTCACAGGACGCTGCCCACGGGGCACTGTTGGCTGGATATATTTTTGGTTGGTGAACTATTCTCAGTCCAGCAGTGACAGTGAGGTGTTTAAAAACTCCATCAGCACTGGTGTGTCTGATCCACTCATACCAGCACAACACACACTAACACACCACCACCATGTCAGTATCACTGCAGTGCTGAGAATGATCCACCACCCAAGTAATACCTGCTCTGTAGTGGTCCTGGGAGAGTCCTGACCATTGAAGAACAGCATGAAAGGGGGCTAACAAATCATGCAGAGAAACAGATGGACTACAGTAAGTAACTGTAGAACTACAAAGTGCTTTTATATAGTAAGTAGAGCTAATAAAATAGACAGTGAGTGTAGAAACAAGGAGGTGGTTTTAATGTTATGGCTGATCGGTGTATAGTTAAACTAAGAAGAACCGGCAAAGTTTAGTTCTCTTAATAACAGCTTTTGTGGTGTCACTTGACCTTGATTGCCTTAGCATTTCAGATATATTTAAATTGCTCACTCCTAATTTACTGCACTGATGAGTTGGATGCCTTGCCTAATTATATACAGATCAATTAGGACATTTAACATTTATGAGCCAAAATGATTCTCTTCACTTTACCTCAAACTTGCATTAATTCTAACAGAACAACATCCTGTCTTTTACAAGGTTGATTTTAATCCCTAACATTTACATTTACATTAACACTTAAAGGTTTGAAAATGTCAAAATGTGGACTGCTGCTACCTGATTGGTGGCTTTGGTGGCTTGAGTGTATTTCCACCTTGCATCAAATGTTGATGTGTATAGCTCTGAACGTATTGAGACCCAAATTAGATTTAAACATTGTTAGAAAATAAATAAATTAAATAGATAAGTAAATAAACTGCAACATAAGCCGATTGCAATAATATAAGCAAATGGAGTGTCAACTGTATTTTACCACTATTACTTACACTTTTACCAGCACATCACCTGCTCCACCAGAGGGAAAAGGACATTGGATCATTGTTATACTCCATTCGAAGACAGTTATAACGCACAGTCTCATCCACCGTTTGGAAAGTCGGACCACGCCATCATCTTCCTCATGCCTAAATATAAACAAAGGCTAAAACAGGAGGTTCCGGGACAGCCAGAGGTCGGTGGCTATCTTACAGGACCCTCTGGCTTACGCAGACTGGGATGTGTTCCGACAGAGCTCTGCTGATGACGTCAGCGTGTTTACGGAAGCGGTTGTGGGATTTGTTGGGAAACTGGTGGTAGTGAACACTTTTCCCAACCAGAAGCCGTGGGTGGATAAAACCATCCGTGACACTCGTATGACCTGTATGTGACAAATAAAACTTTGAAACTTCAAAACTACACACATAACCATCGGTTCTACATCCTTTGGCTGCATACCACCAGGGGACAGTTTTCTATGTACTTTTGGAGGCTGCATTGTTCATTGACCATAGCAGGATTAACAGCACATACTATTATAATAACACAGAAGCTCAGAATACTTAAGGTCATCACAGAGAAAATGAGGTTATAATAAAACAACTTTCACTCTGTAAAACAGGATCTGAAGCTTCCTCAAGTCCCTGTGATGTATTGGCATTCTGTTTGGGGTGTTGTGTTCAGTGATTATGGAAAAACTGGACCCTACATGACCCTGACTGAGATGAAGCAGTGGTTACGAACATAAAAATGTAATGTAATATGATCAGTTTGAGCTGATTGTGCTAGAACTGGTGGTTGGCTGTTGTAACATCTCCCTTTTCATTTCATTTTTTACATGCCGTTAGGTTAAGCATGCAAAGCAGTGACATTATCAGCAGAAATGAAGCAAGTTCTTTCCATTTAGGTAAATCCAGCGAGGAGGATGGTGTTCACATGGTTCAGTGGCAGTGCTGAGATGGCTGGCAAAAGCCTGTTAAGAAATGGGGGAGGATTTGTCATTGCTAAGGCACAGCTGTGTAATTATCTAAAATGTCCTTATACCGGCATTTTAGAGAGGGGTTTCGGAATCGATTTAAATCTCATCGAGGCAAGAGAAAGCCTGAGAGTCACAGCACATTACAGGGCTTTTATATGCGCTTTGATTTTGCTTCGCATGAACGTAATTTGGTATCACACCGGAGAGCACGGATGCCCAACTGTGACTGAAATGATCAGCCTTATAAAGGACAGGGAGGGTGAAGATTCTGTCACCCTAATCCTTCATCATCATCATCATCGCTTCATTCTATTTGCCCTAAGGCACCTTTAGTAGATGGGAGCGGGTTCTTGCCATTACACACCAAGCCCTGATACTGTGCCCCATCAGCCTGGCTTTTAGTGCTGAGAAAGAAGAAGCAGCATGTGCTTAAATTCAGAGATTCCCTCGTCCCTTGAAATCAATTACAGCATGAGCACCCCAGGCTAAATGCGTTCCAAAAAATCTACTGCTTTTTCCTCTCCAAATTACCCTTACATGTGGGTGATGCAGTATTCATTGAATCACTGCTAAGAAATCAGTAATCGTCCTACACTGTTTGTGATTCTGGGACCACCAGTAAACAGAAAGACACACTTGACATGTGTTGTAGGGTAACGTCCAATCAAGCATTCACTCACTCACTCACCCACACTTAAGGGCAAATGATAGTAGCCAATCATCATTCTGCATGTTATTGGGAGAGGAACTCAGAATACCTAAAGTAAATATAAGAAAATAAGAACAGAACATGGCAACCGTGGCTCCTAGGACCCTGGTATAATGTAATATCTATATTGCACGTTATGTTACCATTTCACCCAGCAGTAACAAGTACTTTGATTTATTTACTCATTCATGTTTAATTACTGTTCACCACGTAACAGCGGGCGCAAAGCAGAAAGACTCCCTCAACGAAGTGCCATGCCATCTCGCCATCAGTTATTTATTTTACTACTTATAGACACAAAATTAGTATGTAAAACACAAGCAAACATTCATGGATTCCTATTATAGTGGTGTAAAAATACAGATATAATTTGTGGTGTATATATTTTATTGGCCTGATTTAATTAATACATTTAAAAGATGAAGATCAGCAGAATGATTTTTTATTTTATTTATTTATTTATTTATTGGAATATTTACTATTATTATTATTTTCTTGAATTTTTGCTGTTATGTAGCTCAGTGTGTCACTGCAGAAAGCTGGTTGATTTCTGTGTAGCCGAGCTGTAGTTGCAGGAATGTCCTGCATTACAAACACTCAACATGTGGTGTTTACTAAGATCCCACAAATCCATGCTTGAATCTGGGTCCTGATTTGCGTATTTTTGACATAGCGGTTACAGAATCATTCATAGGAATATGAATGTCATAGGAATAATATTATTTATTATATGAAAAGCAGAGTTCATTAGCAAATTGATTTTATTTTGTTTTTTTAGGTTGGTCTGACTAGACTGTATGCAATATAAGATCAAAACAACTGTCATGGAAGACTTTTATACTGGTCCTGTGTTCATGCAGACTGTGTCTGTGTCTTCAGAACACCAGGTGAACACATTCAAGTTCACATCCTTTCAGATTCCATCAGTAATGTATCACAGTCCATCAAGAACGTTCAATTTTTAAGCATAGATCATGTGTTTTTCAAGAAGTTTGTACTGAGATGTTCCTCACCCACCTTGGAAATCATCTTAAAGTAGGTTAAACAATTCAGTGTCCATATGTTAGATGTTAGACTTAAAACAAACCAAACATTCATCTGTTTTTCAGCTCTCATTGGAGCAGAAGCCACCAAAACTACACTACCAAGTGAAAATCTGGAGATGTCGGAGACACTGTAGATCTGAATTTGTGTGTTCCTTATCAGTAAAAACAATATTATAATATAATATACAACCCCAAATCAAAAAAGCTGATAGATTATTAAAAATGCAAAAAAAACAAAACAAACAAACAAAAAACTTACAATTGTATTTAAGAAAGCACATTTAAAAGGCCATTACAGTGAAGAAGCACTTCATGGAGATTGGATTGCTTGAAGTAGAACACACTGTCCTCACTTTAGGACTTTACATAAATGAATTTGAAGTGTGTAACCCATTAGGCACATCAAGGACAATAGAATTGTTGCTGTGTACTGGGTTGTTTTAAATTTGCCTGCACAATTTAGATCCAATCTCATTTAAATTCAGCTTTTACTAAAGTAATTTGGTATGAACAATGTTTGATGTTATAGGTAAACCAGTGCATTGTAGTGCCGGTCCCAAGCCCGGATAAATAGGGAGGGATGTGTCAGGAAGGGCATCCGGCGTAAAAATTGTGCCAAATCATTAATGCGGATCGCGATCTACCGGCGACCCCTAATGGGAGCAGCCGAGGATATAGATAGATAAAGTAGAGCCACTGGAACTCTGTGTGAAAGCAACTGTATTCTGTGTGTATGCAGATAATCTTGGAGCCCATGAAGAAAACTAGATTTTGTTTGGTTAGTCTCAAGCAGATAGTGACTATTAGAGCTAGCGACTTTTGTTTGAGGACTGTCAACCAGCACAATACATTTGACAAGGTGCTTAAACAAAATGACACTCTGCATTGTGTTAATGGTGTAAGAGTGTGTACTGAAGAAGCACTTATTATTATTATTATTCCATCCAGTGACTGGGCTTCCCCCAGATATTCAGCACGATTTCTTTGAAGGCTGGATTTTCTTTGAAGTTATCATTGTTCCCTCAGAGATTATATTTCCTTAGATTTTAACACACTTGATGGACTTAATCACGGCATCAAGATATTTTCTCACCAGCACTCACACAAGGTCAACAAACCAAAGACGATTACCAAAGCAAACCTTACAAAAGGGTCATTTGGTGGAAATGGAGATGAAAATTAGACCGTACTGCGACTGCTGCACCGTTGATTGGTGGTTGTATTACAGAAAATGAACCGTCATGTGAGATATTAATGGACCTGAAAGAGTCCAAAAGACCTCTAAAAATTGTTGCATTAAGGAACGTTACAGAAGAACAACTGTGCTACTTATCTTTCAAATGATCTGACCACCACTTACTTCCTATTTTCACATATCATGACTTGCGGCCAAAGCACCACTTTATTGAACATTACCCGTATCTAATATGTTGTTTTGGACCATTGGTAAACCTTTGGACATTAAGATTAGAATTAAAGTATACTTTCTTTAAAACCAACATCCCCTTGTCTTTGTGCAGGTGTCACTGACCAGCCCACAGAGGTCGTAATTGCAGCAGCTATGAGGAATCACCTCCGGCCCTCCCTCCTCAGACAAGCTAATTATTGTCCGTATAGATGAGTCAAGTCAAGTCAAATTTATTTATATAGCACTTTTTACAATAGACATTGTCTCAAAGCAACTTCACAGAATCCAGGACCAACAGATCAAAAACCCCTGTTGAGCAAGCCGAGGGCGACAGTGGCAAGGAAAAACTCCCTTAAAATTAGAAAATAAGGAACCTTGAGAGGAACCAGACTCAGCAGGGACCCATCCTCCTTGGGTGGCCTGGAGGATGAATAGATGAGGCAGATGAGAGCTGAGATTTTAAAATGCAAGTTTAAATGTCAGAGCTCCAACAGTTCAGTTTTTAGTTCAGACAGCTTATCTTAATGGATCATCCTGCAATTAAGTTTCGACTTCTCCCTACTTATAGAAATATATTAAACTAATCCAAGTTTGTTTAACAGATTAATTTTAGTACGGATTAATACAATAGCAGCTGTTAAAAAAATAAAATAAAAAAAAATCTTAATGTTGCCAGTTTCTGACCAGTAACAGAAAGACTTGTACTCATTAAAACTAAAATACTTTGTTTTCTCTTCTATACAAAGAGACATTTTTTTCAGTCAATTTGTCTTCCGCTGCTGGGGATCCCCAATTTTTTGCAGATGAGGAGGCTATATTGCTGCTCACGCCCCCTCCGACCCGCACACAGCCCCTAACGGAACCTTTCTTCACCCACACACCCTGTGCATGCCCGCTAGATGGCGCCCAGTCGAGTTTCGAACCAAGGAGTTCAGAATCTCGGCGCTGGTGTGCTAGCAGAATATCCCGCTGTTCCACCTGGGTGCCAGAGACTCACAAGTTCGACTCAATGCAATGTGACTGGCTTGTGCTCAGGTGGCAACTTATTGATAGTTGGTTAAACCACTGGCTTTCCTTATACATCCCAGTACTATAACTGATGTGCTCCCACTGAGAAATGCATCAGTTTTCAACCATTTACAAACTATTTACAAACATGGAGGCAGTTAGTGTAAAATAAAATTAAAAATCACAGAAAATGACAGTAAGCATGATAGGCATGTGTTCAGTTGAGCATGCTCGGAACAGAATGCAGAAATAGGATCATTGTTTTTACAGAGCAGAGAGCAAAGAAACAGAAATACTAACAAATGGAAAAGATAAAGAAGTGCAACTGGGCTTTGAAAAGATTCCTGTCACAGTGGCCACATTGCCTGCTGAACACAAACCTCTGTTTATTAAAGATAATGAATTTTTACAGCAATGTAACAGCAATGTCTACTCTGGGATTAAACAATATTTTGTTAAAATAAGCTTCAGTCCTATTATTGCATTTTATTTTGTGAGTGAGAGTTTTTATTGGTACCTGTAGAAATAAACAGTTTGGCTGGTGCGACATGAATCTAAATTTTCCATAATGTGTTTATTCAATATGTTATTGTAGTATTGGTCAACTGCAGTGGAACTTTTCTGTCACAAAGCAAATTCAGACACAAGAGATTTTTTTTAGCTGGATTGAAAGTTTATTAAAAGCACAATTGTGGATTCTTACATACAGCATAAAAGCATACCGCAGTAAGAACAACTTAGTAATTTTACATAGGTCTTATATACCTCTATCGCCATCTCCATCGCCAACCCACCTCCTCGGAGTCGGACACACAAAGAGAATCAGGAGGATGCCATGACATAAAATGCATCTGGCGCCACAGAGTCTGCTATGCTCTAAATAATTCTGGTCTTGTGATGTGATGGCTTGTTTTTCTTAGATTTACTTTGTTTTTACATCCTTGTTATGTTTATGTTTGCATGTGCTATCTGATTTTTTGATTCAGTTCCTTTTGTGATAGGTCGCAGCACTCTTAAAAATATCTTACACTTAATGATTAAATATCTTACTAAATATGTGAAAATACTTTTTATGATTATAAGAAGTCCCTTACTCATATTTATTTCTATCACAGAACACTGAAGTCATGTGTGTTCATTAAATGTCTTAGTTATTGATTAGATAAAGAAATAAAGAAATGAATGAAATAAAGCTTTAATAGAACATACGCTGTTTCTTATTCCAATAGTGGGTGTAAACCTCACGTCTGACCACCGTCTATAAGGGGTTTGACATTTTCTCCCTGTCTGTCTAGGTTTCCCTTCCATAAACATGTTGAATATGGATTAGCTTCTCTAAATTTGGCCTTTGTGTGAGTGATTGAATGGGTGAATGTGTAGTGGCCTGCAATGGGTTGGCACCCTTTCCATGATGTATTCCTGCCTTCTTCCCATTGTTTCAAGCTTGTGCCAAACTCACTGCACCACTGATCAAATTTACCTGTTTATTAAAAATTAATTAATTAAGTAATCATACAGTTACTAGGGTTCGGCTGGTTTCTCTATGATGTACATCACTCTTTACCCCTTTGCTCTGATAAATAAGCAATTCTCTTGCCCTCGTGCTGATATAAAACTGCTATATCACTGTGTTTTACAGAGTGTGCAGTCGGGCTCTATATATCTCTATAAATCTCCTTCACTCAGAGCTGAAAATAACTTCATACCTGAGAGAGCTGAATATTGGATCCTAGTTGGACTGTATTGAAGCTGTTTTTGTGAATATGTGTATGTATGTTTGTGTACAAGTGTGTGTGTGTCGTGTATGCATGGTGCCAGCTCCTTATAATGCACTTTTTATGGGCAGCCCCTGAGTTTGTGGACATGGTGAGCAGTGTCGTAGAATACCAATGACCTCCTGCTGAGCCAGTGCAGTAACCAAAAGTATCCTGTACTGGACAGGCTCAAGCACTCTGAGACATGTATGTTTGTGTGTGTGTGAGAGAGTAGTGTAAGAGCAAACCTGGGCATTGTACAGCCCCCGGGACACATCTGGCACTTTGGCTGTTTCCCGACTGGCCTGAGTGAGGTCAGTAATATTACGAACCAAATGTTAATAAGTCTACATCATACACACACAATACCACTGCTTTATTTTTTGAAGGTACTGCTATTTTTTCCACATACACCGACTAGGCATAACATTATGACCACTGACAGGTTATGTGAATAACACTGATTATCTCTTCATCACGGCACCTGTTAGTGGGGGGGATATATTAGGCAGCAAGTGAACATTTTATCCCCAAAGTTGATGTTAGATGCAGGAAAAATGGGCGAGCGTGAGGATTTGAGCGAGTTCGACAAGGGCCAAATTGTGATGGCTAGATGACTGGGTCTGAGCATCTCCAAAACTGCAGCTCTTGTGGGATGTTCCCGGTCTGCAGTGGTCAGTATCTGTCAAAAGTGGTCCAAGGAAGGAACAGTGGTAAACCGCTGACAGGGTCATGGGCGGCCAAGGCTCATTGATGCACGTGGGCGAAGGCCTGTGTGGTCCGATCCAACAGATGAGCTACTGTAGCTCAAATTGCTGAGGAAGTTAATGCTGGTTCTGATAGAAAGGTGTCAGAATACACAGGGCATAAGGGGGACAATATTAGCAATATTAGGAAGGTGGTCATAATGTTATGCCTAATCGGTGTAAGTTTGTATGTTTGTGCAAACTGTTATGTGTTGCCGAACAGAGCTCAAGCGAGCAACAAGGACTTTTTTTTTACCAAGCTTTACACATCCAAGTATGGAGCAGTTAGGACCAGCGTTGTTATATTCTAATAGGATATCCAACATGAAAAAAAGAACAGGAAACAGCAAATGAGATTATCAGACTACAATCAAAATAGCAATAGCATTTTGTACGTTAATTTGATGCTGTTCTTTACTGCAAAAACTGCACATTTTGTTCACAATCGTTTGTGTGAATGTTAATTAAATAGTGAAATAATGCCGTTTTTACTCTGCCTGCTTTACATTTGTATTGCCTAATTGCAACATCCACTCCTACCAGTAACAGTTAATCAAAACCATGTAATTTACTGCAATTGGTCTGACCATCCTTAACAGTCCCAGTGTCTTATGTAGCCCATTGGGAAAATGAATTGTCCAGTACTGTGTTAGAAGCTCTGTACTTAATCTGCTTCCTGTAGTATTTACTGGTGTTTCCATCAAGGTGGGTAGCAGCAAACAGTCTGGGTGCTGCACAGCACTGTGGTCTTGGGAACCTGGATGTAAAACTTGTCTTTGGTCACTTTCTGTAAGGAGTTTTTGCTGGTATGTTGGTTTATTCACCTTCCTACAAACTAGGTAATGTAGCTGTTCTAAATGTGTAAATAGGTGATTTGTGGTGTCCTGCAGTGGATTAGTGCCCTGTCTAGAATGCATGTACTTGTTCATGTGTGGAGTATGAAGTAAAGGTACTGCTATTTAAATCCTACTCCTAATTATACAAATATTAACAACAATTAATATTAATTCATCATGCAAAATTTATGAGGTGAGTAATTATTTAAGTAAATGTACAAAAATAGCTTGTAAAAATGTAGTCAAGGGCTGCTTTAAACAAGATCAGCAACATGGGTTAACGCACAATGAGGAGCAAGTGACTGACTTCTGACATCTGCGCCTCCATGCCCCCTCTGCTGACCATTAATAACAAGGCAAAAGGACATGACTATGTAACCATGCCCTCCCGCCAAGCTCCATGGCAGGTGGGTCTGTTACACTTTTTACTAACTTTACCCTATCCCAAAAGTGTGCTGCAGGCATCAAGTTCTATTAGGAAAGATAGAAAGGAAATTTCTAATAAAATTAATGTAATATTTGATGTTATTACTAGTGAAATTGTACTGACATATAGCTGGTGTAACCATGGCTTTGTAATTGCACTTGCATCGTAATGAAAACCAGGGCGGCATCACTTTGCGTGTGTGTCTGTGTGTGCGAGTGATAAACACAATTCCAGAAAATGCATTATGTCCTATAGGGATGATGTTATGAGCAGCAATAACTTGAGTGAGCCAAAGTTCTTATTCAATCAAGCAGATCTTACTTACACAGCAGTGAATGGATTTTCTCTACATTCCTTTCAATCCCACTGCAGGCTCCTCGCTCCTCATATCATCTTTCTTTTGTAAACTAATTATGCCCGTTGTTCTTTTAGTACATTTGAAGTGTTTTTGTTTACACTGCAGTGAACTGCTTGTGTCTGTGCAGTTCGCTCTGGGTGTACTTTTGATTCAGTGACTTGTCAGTTTGCAGTGGATGAGCACCAGCAAAGTCGACTAGGAGTAAATTTTACATCTCACTTAAACCTGGCCGTCTATGAAAGATTGAAAGAATGCTTGAATTGCAAATCCTGAAGATTTCAGTCACGCCAAGGTGCAGTGTAGAGGCTGACAGAGTGACTAGCTGCTTAAGCCTGGTATTGTAGGGCAGTGAGATGGGACGGAACAATGTAAACTCTCAGATCTGCCCAAACATGGTAGTTGATTTGCTATGTTCTAAAATGAATATATGTTTGTTTTTTATTGGGATTTTAACGTCATGTTTTACACTTTAGTTACATTCATGACAGAAACGGTAGTTACGTGTTACACAAGAATCATCAGTACACAAGGTTATATCAAACACAATCATGGACAATTTTGTATCTCCAATTCACCTGGCTGCATGTCTTTGGACTCCACACAGAAAAGACCCAGACCGCCCCACCTGGGAATCGAACCCAGGACCCTCTTGTTGTGAGGCGACAGTGCTACCCACTGAGCCACTGTGCTGACCTAAAGTGAATATAATCGTTATATTTGGTTACTTTAGATTCTATCACATAAGCACATAATCTATTGTTTTCTGTCACATATGGATGTGTCACGTTTAACTCTGATGGATGGTAACTGATTTGAGTCTTGCATACAAAGTAAAAACTAACTCATTAAGTGAGCCATATGTTGGTTGAGATTATTTGTATTCAATTCTGTAACGTGGTGGCTGCTGAATGTTGTTCAGTGGCTGATCCACGTTAGTTGTGTTTGTTTGTTTGGTTTTGTCAAAATGTGTTTTACAGTAATTGTGGTTTGGCAAATGTTCCATATGGGGGCGTCCTCAGATACGAATGCATAAGTTGAGTGTGTCCGATACAGCATCTTGTATATAACGTTCATTCTGTACGTTTTTCCAGAAAGGTAGTTTGCTTAATATTTATATTTGGACAAATTTCATGCAGTTTCGTTAGTTGTGTCCCTCCGAATGAATGGACACACATTTCTCCGACAAACACACTCTAAAATCTTACAGAAACCCTCTTTAGTGTGGAGGCTGTTATAGCTGCAGGAGAGGAGGGGACCTGGCTTCAGTCCTTGCCTCCATTCGCTGTCTGTGAAAAGCTTGGCATGTTCATCTAGCGTTCCCAGGTGCTCTCTTTTGGATGTTTACTAAAAACACATGCAGAATGTGATTCACTACTCCAAAATGCCCCTTGGTGTGAGTTAGTAAATGCTTATATGCATGTTACCCTGTAATGGATTGGTAGTGTTTGGGGTGTATTTCTGCTCTGTGTTTTTTGATGGAGCTTGAGTCACTATGTTTGTGACCAGAATGAAGCTCTTAGTAAAGAGTTAAATGTAGATGAATGAATGAATTATTATACATTTGATATATTTTTTCAATGAGACATCCAGTCACACTTTAATATAATTTTCATTTTAAATATAATTAGATTTTTTCCCGCTGGGTTTAGGAGTAAAAATTGTGATATATATATACAGTATATATATATATATATATATATATATATATATATATATATATATATATATATATATGACCATTAAATTAATGAATCACTTTCCCAGTTTTAGGTATCACATTATGTGATTCAGTAGCGAGCAGCAACCCTTGGGATAGAAAAGGTGAATCAATAGATCCTGTGGTTCTTGAGCTGGCCTCCTGTTGTCTGTAAATTTGACCCCGGTGAAGTCGATTGGAGTCAGCCACATGGTATTAAAAACTACAGGGAGTAATGGCCTTTTTTCCTACTGCTCTCTCTAAAGCTACTTTAAATGCTGATAGCCTGCTGTTTTTATGCTGTTTTCCAAAGAGAAAAAACTCTTTTTTTTGTGGTTGAGGGAGCTACACGGTAGTGTCTCTAAAGCAAAGGCTGTAGGAAGACATTATTCTGTTTATGGTATAGTCTAGAGATGAAAGTAGGAACATTGATTTCCCAAGTTTAGAGGGATAAATGTTTACATTTTTCAAACTGATTATCTATAGAGTGCTTGTCTTTTCAATAGAAAGCAAACAGGACAGTAGTGATGTATATTCTGAAAATGGAAATGTGCAAGACAGAAGCGGAGGAGGTTCAGAACATGGTGATAAACTTGAAGACAGTTATAATAGTTTTATTCCTTCGTGCAAAATGTGTATTTTAATGCATTTGTATACCTCTACTCGTGACATTAAGCTAAAGAAGATGTAGGAAGATGCTTAACACATTTGCATAAGCATATAGTAGATTATAAAGGTTGTGATCATAATGAGTCTGTCTGGAATGATGATTAACAGGTACGTCTAATTATTCGTGGAATCTTTTCCCTTCAGCTGCATCATAATGCTAAGTTTCAGCAAGGTATTACCCAGCAAAAATGTAGGCTTTTGAATAAATAAGTCTCAGCATTTACAGATTTAAATTAAAATGCTTGAATGACATATTACTTAAAATGTAATGTTGGTGTACAGTACACAAACTACACAGTAAACTACAGTAAAATACCACACATTATTTGTATTAAACATTAAACTTACAAATGTTATAAATCATTAGAAAAAATAAATAAAATCACTGCTTGGTTTGATTAAATAAGAAGCTGTTTTTGTGTTTGTAAAGTGTTATTTTAAATAATCAATCAGTGGTGTGTCTGGACCTTCCAACATTTATTCATTGTCTTATCCGCTTATCCAGTTAGGGTCGCGGGGAGGGGAGGAGCAAGGCAAGGAAAACAGTAACACCCTGGATGGGACGCCAGTCCATCGCAGGGCAGACACACATACACACACCCATATAATCAAATATAATAAATAAATAAAGTAAATATCAGTACTGATACATTTACATTTTACATTGATAATAATCCTATTTCCAAATTTTGTTTTTGTGAATAATGGAGAGTGGCAAAACTTCTCTCAGGTGCTACCACACTAATAAGCCACACCTGAGTTCAGCGTTAATAAAAGACATAGGTAACTCAGAATAGCGATGAGATTTTTTTTTTTTTTTGCATGATTCAGACGATAAGGTTGATGGTCAGTGTCGTGGGCTACTCAGTTTAATATATAATATTTAATTAGGTGAGCAATTCATGCAAGCGTTTCAATGAATCAGTGATCCGAGCGAGTTGATTCCTTTTCCAAGCGAGTCACGCTAAACGATTCATTGACTCAATTCATTTGAATCTTTATCTCCCTTTCTTCTTTTAAATAGAATTTATTAGAGAAAAATTAGTCTGCAATCAGGTCTCGGGATTTTAATGAACTGAGAAGCTGATTTATCGTGTTCGTTTGTAGAACCAGCTCCCTCTCTTAGCGCTCTCTCCTCTTTAGCTTCAGTTAGCTGTGTTAGTTTTTCTTTACATTTGTGTCTCTGCTTTAGCCGCTTGGCTCCTTTATTTTCCAAGCTCTTGGTTAGTGCCCACTGCAGTGTGCTTGTTTTTGACTCTCAGCAGTTTAGTATTGATTTCCACCATAAGAGGTTGTTTTTTTCCCTGTTTTGTTCTTTTTGTGAGTCACATAGTTTGTGTGATGGTTCTTTTTGCCTTTTTATTTTGTTCTGTTTGATTCAGTTCAGTCACTGCACTTGGGTCCAGAATCAGCTCAGTGCTGAGTCACGCTACACCACCATTGTGAAATGACAATAGTTTTAAATAACAGACAGAAATATTATTAATAATAGACATTTCAAATGTTATTCTTTGATAAAGTTTAAATTGTATAACGTTTCTTTTACTAAAGACATGTTGAATCATTTGCTCTTCCATTCATAGCTGAAAAGTAAATATCAGTTTACTTTTTCTTCATGCTTTTCCTTTCATTTCTAGCTAAATAAATCAGCTCTTGTTCTTGTACATTTAGTTATTGTGTTTTCATAGAATATATTTGTAAAGTCTCATATTTTCTGAAGCAAACAGAAAGAATCATATAACCACAAAATACACAAATCAGCCATAACATTAAAACCACCTCCTTGTTTCTACACACATTGTCCAGTTTATCAGCTCCACTTACCATATAGAAGCACTTTGTAGTTCTACAATTATTGACTGTAGTCCATCTGTTTATCTGCATGCTTTGTTAGCCCCCTTTCACCCTGTTCTTCAATGGTCAGGACCACCACAGAGCAGGTATTATTTGGGTGGTGGATCATTCTCAACACTGCAGTGACACTGACATGGTGGTGGTGTGTTAGTGTGTGTTGTGCTGGTACGAGTGGATCAGACACAGCAGCGCTGCTGGAGTTTTTAAATACTGTGTCCACTCACTGTCCACTCTATTAGACACTCCTATCTAGTTGGTTCACCTTGTAAATGTAAAGTCAGAGACGATCACTCATCTATTGCTGGTGTTTGAGTCGGTCATCTTCTAGTGGACTAGTTATCAGTGGTCACAGGGCGCTGCCTACAGGGCGCTGTTGGCTGGATATTTTTGGTTGGTGGACTATTCTCAGTCCAGCAGTGGAGGTCCTGACCATTGAAGAACAGCATGAAAGGGGGCTAACAAAGCATGCAGAGAAACAGATGGACTACAGTCAGTAATTGTAGAACTACAAAGTGCTTCTATATGGTAAGTGGTTTTAATGTTATGGCTGATCGGTGTATACCAGCATTGCTTTTAAAACGACAGTCTTTTAAAATCTATCTAGGTTTCTTGTTTTATAATGACATGCTTTATTCTGTTTAGCTTGCACAGATTTATGTGTAGGCCCGCAGCCATTTGTTCTCAGGTGTACCGTTCATCTGCTTCCCACACACCATGCTGTTTAACCAAACCCACAAGCTGGAAATCAGTGTGTTTAAGTTGTTCTTTCTTTAAAGAGCAGAGCTAAACCTGAGTATAATTACTTGTGCAGGAAGTGAACCGGTCAAGGGTTTTATAGTGACAGGTTTCTTTCTCACACACATGAAACAGAAGGATGAAAATGCCTTAATCGTGTAATATTAAAGGGTGCATACTGCGACGCTTGAGTATCTGGATTATAAAAGCCTTATGCGTCTCATGTTTGTGTTTTATGCTTAGCTTTGTATTAGACCATCTGTAAACAGATTTCTATCAGCATAGACTTGTTTACATGGACAAAAGAGTCACCGGTTGTAGTCAATCACAACATTAATGCAAAATGTAAAGGTCTTGCAGGAATGCAAATGTCATTTTAGAACATACACCACCACTAAATTATGAATCTACTTTGCTTTATGTATATTTAAATGAAATTATACAGCACATGCTAATGTTATTCTGTATTAGCTGTTCAAATGTTGTGACAAAGCAAAATAAATTTCAACAAACAAAAAAACATTTTTAATGCATATAGTTTTAAATAATACACTTATCAGCCATAACATTAAAACCACCTCCTTGTTTTTACACTCACATATAAAGCTCCACTTACCATATAAAAACACTTTGTAGTTCTACAATTACTGACTATAGTCCATCTGTTTCTCTGCATGCTTTGTTAGCACCCTTTCATGCTGTTCTTCAATGGTCAGGACCCCCACAGGACCACCACAGAGCAGGTATTATTTAGGTGGTGGATCATTCTCAGCACGGCAGTGACACTGACATGGTGATGGTGTGTTAGTGTGTGTTGTGCTGGTATGAGTGGATAAGACAAAAACCTCACTGTCACTGCTGGACTGAGAATAGTCCACCAACCAAAAATATCCAGCCAACAGCGCCCCGTGGGCGGCGTCCTGTGTCCACTGATGAAGGTCTAGAAGATGACCAACTCAAACAGCAGCAATAGATGAGCAATCGTCTCTGACTTTACATCTACAAGGTGGACCAACTAGGTAGGAGTGTCTAATAGAGTGGACAGTGAGTGGACACAGTATTTCAAAACTCCAGCAGCGCTGCTGTGTCCACTCATACCAGCACAACACACACTAACACACCACCACCATGTCAGTGTCACTGCAGTGCTGAGAATGATCCACCACCTAAATAATACTTGCTCTGTAGTGGTCCTGTGGGGGTCCTGACCATTGAAGAACAGCATGAAAGGGGGCTAACAAAACATGCAGAGAAACAGATGGACTACAGTCAGTAATTGTAGAGCTACAAAAGGTTTCTATATGGTAAGTGGAGCTGATAAAATGGACAGTGAGTGTAGAAACAAAGGGGGTTTTAATGTTATGGCTGATCAGTGTATATGATTTGTGCACATAGTACACTGCTTTAGTTTTAGACAATGTGGACAATCAATTTGTTGATCTCAGTAAATAAATATTTGTATTCATCGAGAAAAGCATTATTACTGGAATAGCTCAGCTGATATTTTTTTTACTGTGGTCAGGGATGATTAAATTAGCTAAAATTGCCAATCGAACGCCCTCTGAATGGTAGAAATTTGTGTTCGTGTGAGGAAAGGGAGTCACACTCAGATAGGTATACCTCAAAATGATTAGCTTTATAATAGTCCATCAGCACAAGGCAACGGAGCATGTAATGTGAGTGTGATACCTGAGGTATCTTGCTCAGACATTCCCCCTGCAGCGAGAGCTGAACACTAGTCTGCAGGAGGTTCTGTTGGAGCTCAGTATTTACTGCATGCTCAGTGATTTTCCTTCCTTTGTGTGGATGTAAGTGGAGATGTTGCATTAATGCAGCAGCAAAGTATAATTGGAGACACAAATGCCTTTGTCATGTCGCCCACTTTCTCATATCTCTATTGCTTGCTGTAAACACTTGACTGGTCATCTTTTGTCATTCATTTCAGTTTATTCCCACCTTCCTGTTGCTCCTTTGTCTGCTGTAATGATCTAGCAGGCTATGGCACTGATAAACCGGGCACAGTGCTGAGGACGGCCACGGTGATGAAAGTGGCAGGCTGAATAATTTAAAAGCTGCTAGTGAGGACTAAACAGCCGAAGGAGATGTTGACATTGAGCAGATGTCAAGACAATTGCGTTCTTTTTGTTCTTGGGTTAATGCGTACACTACGAACATTATGGAACTACATAATGAAGGGCTTATTGCTGTGTTACTTGGCTTAGCTACAAATGTGTGTGTGTGTGTGTGTGTGTGTGTGTGTGTGTGTTTACTCTTAGTCTGTATAAAACCTCATCACACTCCCCTAAAAAGTCATTAATTACCAAATGGGGGTGACATTAGTATTCTGGCAATATACACCGATCAGCCATAACAGTAAAACCACCTCTAATTCTACACTCACTGTCCATTTTATCAGCTCCACTTACCATATAGAAGCACTTTGTAGTTCTACAATTACTGACTGTAGTCCATCTGTTTCTCTGCATGCTTTGTTAGCCCCTTTCAAGCTGTTCTTCAATGGTCAGGACCCCCTCAGGACCACTACAGAGCAGGTATTATTTAGGTGGTGGGTCATTCTCAGCACTGCAGTGACACTGACATGGTGGTGGTGTGTTATTGTGTGTTGTGCTGGTATGAGTGGATCAGACACAGCAGCGCTGCTGGAGTTTTTAAACATCTCACTGTCACTGCTGGATTGAGAATAGTCTACCAACCAACAGCGCCCCGTGGGCAGCGTCCTGTGACGACTGATGAAGGTCTAGAAGATGACCAACTCAAACAGCAGCAATAGATGAGCGATCGTCTCTGACTTTACATCTACAAGGTGAACCAACTAGGTAGGAGTGTCTAATAGAGTGGACAGTGAGTGGACACAGTATTTAAAAACTCCAGCAGCGCTACTGTGTCTTATCCACTCATACCAGCACAACACACACTAACACACCACCACCATGTCAGTGTCACTGCAGTGCTGAGAATGATCCACCACCTAAATAATACCTGCTCTGTAATGGTCCTGACCATTGAGGAACAGGGTGAAAGGGGGTAACAAAGCATGCAGAGAAACAGATGGACTACAGTCAGTAATTGTAGAACTACAAAGTGCTTCTATATGGTAAGTGGAGCTGATAAAATGGACAGTGAGTGTAGAAACAAGGAGGTGGTTTTAATGTTATGACTGATCAGTGTATATAGTTTAATGAAAGCGGTCAGACTCTTTTAGCACACCTCTTGATCTCATACGTGCCATATAAAGAACAGATTGATATTTGCATTAACACACCTTATCCGATACATCTCACACACTTAAACATCTGGCACGCCTGTTCTGACATGCTCTCAGAATAACTGCATGTGATTTGAGAAACATAGTGGTGAAGGTCATACGGAACCTTTGTATTCAAATGAGCAGAAACGTCATCCACACACGGTAGATAGAAGATTTATAATTTACCTTTTGGCGTGGCTGTCTTGTGCAACCACCTTTAACTGAGCTGTAACTAACTTTGAAGTGACAAACTAGCACGGCCTCGGGAACTGTTATTGAACAGATAGTGTGAGACACTTGTGCCAGCAAGGACAGAACACAGAAGCCATAAACTCGTTGAAGGCCAATAAAATGTCCCAAAGGGACCTGCTTTTATTAGGACATTAACACACAGAGGGCTGAAGTTTATATTTGGGCTGGGAATAGAAGCGCCGGTTGGACCAGTATTTCTCATCAACATGCAGCAACATCTCTTTCACTGTCTGGTTACAGCAGAAGAATTACAAACCCACGAGTGTTTAAAGGATGGTAAGGCGCTTTTGTAGCTGGTAATCCATGAGAAGAAGGGTGATTGGGTTCTGATAGTTTAGCTAAATAATTGTCACCTCACAGCAAGAAGGTCCTGGGTTTGATTTTCAGGTGGAGCGGTCTGGGTTCTTTCTGTATGAAGTTTGCATGTTCTCCCCGTGTCTGTGTGGGTTTTGTCCAGGAGCTCCGGTTTTCTCCAACAGTCCAAAAACAAGCAAGTGAGGTGAACTAAAAATTGTCCATGACTGTGTTTGATATTAAAAGATGTGAACTGATGAATCTTGTGTAACGAGTAACTACTGTTCCTGTCATGAATGTAACCAAAGTGTAAAACATGACGTTAAAATCCTAATAAATAATTATATACTCCACCTCCTTGTTTCTACACTCACTGTCCATTTTATCAGCTCCACTTACCATATAGGAGCACTTTGTAGTTCTACAATTACTGACTGTAGTCCATCTGTTTCTCTACATACTTTTAGCCTGCTTTCATCCTGTTCTTCAATGGTCAGGACCCCCACAGGACCACCACAGAGCAGGTATTATTTAGGTGGTGGATCATTCTCAGCACTGCAGTGACACTGACATGGTGGTGGTGTGTTAGTGTGTGTTGTGCTGGTATGAGTGGATCAGACACAGCAGCGCTCCTGGAGTTTATAAATACCATGTCCACTCACTGTCCACTCTATTAGACACTCCTACCTAGCTGGTTCATCTTGTAGATGTAAATTTAGAGACGATCGCTCATCTATTGCTGCTGTTTGAGTCGGTCATCTTCTTGACCTTCATCAGTGGTCACAGATCCACTCATGCCAGCACAACACACACTAACACACCACCACCATGTTATTGTCACTGCAGTGCTGAGAATGATCCACCACCTAAATAATACCTGCTCTGTGGTGTTGTGGGGGTCCTGATCATTAAATAACAAGGTAAAAGCAGGCTATTTTTGGACCTTAATCATGACCATTTCTTTAAATTTAGATAATTTACCTTTTAAGAATTACTAGTTAAATTGCTGGATAGTTGTAAATAATACCTGGACTAAATAAATGTTATTATTTGTTATGTTAGCTCATATTGTACAGTTGTGCTTTACTGTTCAGTTGACCTTCGTAAAACAACTTCTGCACATTTTTTTTCTCTTTTTACTTTTCTAGTCTAAGTATCATTGATCATCTCATAAACAGCACTTATCAGCAGTAATCTGATTTGAAGCATGGATGAACTATGGACACACACACACACACACACACACACACACAAACTCAAATCATCTATACACAGTCTCAGGCAATTTCACAATAAATGCATTTCTGAAGGTTTCTACATGATTGGATTCAGACCCTCTCACATGAAGTGATTAGGTTTGAGTTAAAGCACATATTACTGCACCATAACATACACACACACACACACACACACACACACACACACACACACACACACTCACACACACACACACACACACACATGTAGAGACATGACACTTTCCAAACTCAGCCTGACCTTGCCACTTTCCTGTTGATAAGATATATTTTATAATTTTATTTGTTTATTTATTTATGTTTATGCATGTTCTCCCTTTTTCTCCCGATTTTAGCACATCCAGTTTGTACCCAATTGCATTATGCTTCCTTTCTACTGTAGCTGACCCCGTCCCGATTAAGGAGAGTGAGACTGTCACACGCCCCCACCGACACGTGCACAGTAGCCGACTGCATCTTTTCACCTGCACGAGGTGAGCTCATATGCCGATCAGCCTTGTGTATGGAGAGTCACACCTTGATCGCATTATTCCCCAACTCTGTGCAGACCCATCAATCAGCCAGCAGAGGTCATAATTTGCTCAGTTATGAGGAGTCCCTATCCGGCTTTATCCTACCCTATGAACAACAGCCAATCGTTTTTCATGTGGCCGCTCAGCCCAGCCGGATGGCAGAGCTGGGATTCGATATGATGTATTTAAAATTCCAGCTTTGGTATGCTAGTGTGGCCATATTTTATTATTGTTAATGTATCTACATGAACTTAACCTACCATACAGTTAAGCTGAGTATAAAATTACTCACTGTAGCTCATCTGTTGCTCTCTCACCCTCCTGCACTCTGTTTATCAATCAAAAAGGACCCCTATAGGCCTGATGCTTGGGTGGTGGTCCATCATCTGTACTGCAGTAAAACTAGCATGGAAATAACATTTCACAATTTATGTACTGGCTAGACCAACTAGAACAATGTTAAATAACTTATAGAATTAATTTTGTAATGGCTTATTAGTGCATCTCTGGTCAACATGAAATAGATGTTTTTTTCTCAGCGTGGTATTTTTAACTAGACAGCTTGTTCTGCTTCATCACTAAGCAACAAGTTGCATAAATAATCCATCTGGGCCTGAATTTGATGTGTTTTGTACAAGTTTTGCCTGTGTTATAATTACCACAGGATTCAGGATTGTAGAAACTGAAAATTAATTTTACTTCAGCTCAAAGTCTTGCTTAGGTCCTCACAAACTGGGGGAAAAAGCTGCTTCTAAAGGTGAGGTGGGTGCAGACCAGAATATGGATGATAACATCAATAGGGTCACAGACTGAAAAGATGATGCCAGTAGAAATGTTGCCCCTCTGAGAGCTTGGTGTAAAGCTACACTGTCTGATTATGTGATGTAAATGCACTAATACATTTCCATCCATCCATCCATCCATCCATCCATCGTCTCTTTTACCACTGCTTTATTCTGGCCAGATTCATGGACTGGAACTTTCTCTACCTCAGAAGATGGTGCCAGTACAAATTTTGCCCCTCTGAGAGCTCAGTGTAAAGCTACACTGTCTGATTATGCGATGTAAATGCACTAATAAATTTTCATTCATTTACTCATTTATTTATTAATTCATTTATTCATTTATTCATTCATTTACTCATTTATTCGCTCATTCATTAATTTGTTCATTTATCCATTCATTCGTTGATTTATTCATTCATTCATATATTTGTTCATTTATTTATTCATTCATTCATATATTTGTTTATTTATTATTAATTCATTTATTTGTTCATTCATTCCTTTATTCATTCATTCATCTATTCGTTCATTTATTCATTTATTTATTCATTCATTCATTCATTAATCTATTCGTCTATTCATTCATTCATTTATTCGTTCATTCATTCATTGTCTCTTTTACCACTGCTTTATCCTGGTCAGGGTCACGGACTGGAAATTTCTCTACCTCAAAAGATGGTGCCAGTAGAACTGTTGCCCCTCTGAGAGCTCAGTGTAAAGCTACGCTGTCTGATAACATGATGTAAATGCAATATTTTCTATTAAATTCACATCTATTTATATATTCATTAATTCATTGTCTCTTTTACCACTGCTTTATCCTGGTCAGGGTCACGTTGGGATTGATTCAATGGTCAAAATCACATTTATGGGGAAAAAATACATACACACACCACAACCTGTATTTTCACACTGTGATTTTTTATTAAGCTTTTTTATTTCTTTGTTTCTCTGTTTTTTTTTTATGTGACACTTAAATTATTTGAATCCATTAACAATGGCAAAATAGTGAGAACATCAGAAAATAAAGCTCTGTGTGTGTGTGTGTGCGTGTGTGTGTGTCTGTGTGTGTTTGTGTGTGTGTAGGCTTTCATGGTAAGCAGCACTTTGGTATTACAGGTTTTTCCTTTTTCTCATTGCAGTTTTATTAATAACTATAAAATAAATGTGTGTTTTTATATTTATGTGCAGGGTGCCCGTCTGCCGGGAATCCTTTACCTCTTTCTTCTTTTTCTCTCTCTGTCTCTGCCTGTGTGTCTGCAGCTGATAATTGCCAGACGAATCAGACTGCATGGATGAAAAGTACAGAGCGAAGCTTCGATATTAAAAGCAGAGCTGACCCGGAAATGAGAGGTTGTCAAGCTGACAGACAGAAAACCGGGCGGCCAGAGTGTGCTTTTGTGTTGAGCTATTCTCCTTGTTTACAGTCTCTTTTTCGTGTTTTTGATGTTGTATGAGCTGTTTGTGAGCTGTTTAGATATGTGCTATTATGTCTAAACCCCGTCTTAAACAACATTGTGTACTTACGGAGGTGAGAGTCAGACAGGTGAGGCTGCTTTTACATGATAGACTTCATTTACCAGGAGGCCGGGCGCATATTGTTGTTCTGTTTACATCTTTCACATGATATGCAGCAAAACTGCTTTCTGCTGCTTTTGCCTCTGAGCGGAAAGGATGAAAATAATACACAACACTGACTGGCAACACTGATGGTGTATTCACATTCAGTTTTTTTTTTTTTTTCGTTTTTCTTAATGTCTTTATATACATGGACCAGGCATAACATTATGACCACTGACAGGTGAAGTGAATAACTCTGATTATCTCTTCATCACGGCACCTGTTAGTGGGTGGGATATATTAGGCAGCAAGTGAACGTTTTATACTCAAAGTTGATGTTAGAAGCAGGAAAAATGGGCGAGGATCTGAGCGAGTTTGACGAGGGCCAAATTGTAATGGCTAGACGACTGGTTTAGAGCATCTCCAAAACTGCAGCCCTTGTGGGGTGTTTCCGGTCTGCAGTGGTCAGTATCTATCAAAAGTGGTCCAAGAAAGGAACAGTGGTAAACCGGCGACAGGGTCATGGGCGGCCAAGGCTAATTGATGCACGTGGGAAGCAAAGGCTGGCCCGTGTGTTATGATCCAAATAGACGAGCTACTGTAGCTCAAACTTCTGAAGAGGTTAATGCTGGTTCTGATAGAAAGGTGTCAGAATACACAGAGCATCACAGTTTGTTGCATATGGGGCTGCATAGACGCAGACCAGTCAGGGTGCCCATTCTGACCCCTGTCCGCAGCCAAAAGCGCCAACAATGGGCACGTGAGCATCAATCCATTCGAGCATTTGTGGGATGTGCTGGACAAACATGTCCGATCCATGGAGTTAAAGGATCAGCTGCTAACATGTAGGTGCCAGATACCACAGCACACCTTCAGGGACCTAGTGGAGTCCATGCCTCGATGGGTCAGGGCTGTTTTGGCAGCAAAAGGGGGACCAACACAATATAAGACAGGTGGTCATATTGTTATGCCTGATCGATGTATATAATTTATATTTTAGGAATAGGCTTATCATTTCCTTCAGACATGTTTAATATACTGCTGTTGGGGCTCTGGAGTATCAATCTCAAGGTTGGGGGTTTAAATCCCTTCTACACCAAGTAGCCACTGTTGGGCCCTTGAATAAGCCTCCTAATCCTCTCAGCTCCATATGTGCTGTGTTTGCTATCACGAAAAAAAATTTAAAATCTAAAGAAAATATATACTGTACATGTATACATGATACTTTTACAATAAAGGCATTCTGCACACCACTTGGCTCCAATGTATTTCCTAGTCTTTATGTTTTAGGACAGTAGCCGCTTCAGCACATATTTAACAATAATATACATAACTTGTGTTATTACAGTCTGCTTTAAACATCATATGCCTAGCATTAGTTAACCTTTATTTAACTTTAGCAAATTAATTAACTTAAGCCAACCTCAGACATTTATATAAGCAAATGATCATCGACTGACCTCTTTTAAGTATTAGATGATATAACGTCCTACCAGAATCATTATTTACCCATTTATATTATGCATGCTGTGTGCCAAAGCATTAATTTTCTAATTAAAATTGTAGCATGTTTCTTTGACCTGCTTCTACTGGTTGTATGAATTTATTGGACTGTTTTATCTGCGGGCGGCTCAGTGGGTAGCACTGTCGCCTCACAGCAAGAAGGTCCTGTGTTCGATCCCATGTCTGTGTGGGTTTGCTCTGGGTGTCAGGTTAATTGGAGACACTGAACTGCCCTATAGTGTCTGCACTGTTTGACTAGCGTCACATCCAGGGTGTTACTGTGTGCCTTGTGGCCATTGAAAAGCTGGGATAGGCTCCAGTTCAAACCACCCCCCCTCCCGACCCTGATTGGACAAGCGGTTAAGACAGTGATTGAGTGAGTGTTTTATCTGCACTGTGTATGTTGTGATTTTTGCACTGGCATTCTGTGTTGCACCCTCATTCTGAAGGAACGTTGTTTATGTCCATATGTACGTACGTCCATATAGCTTATAATAAAGCACCTTGGATCTTGAATATGTATAGTTATAAGCACTCCAGTATCACTATTTTAAATAAATTACTATATTCGCTAGATGCTTTATTCCAAAAATCTGACCTAATCACCCCGCACTTTCACTCCATATTATTGAATCCAGGTAATAATTATAACAAAGGCACACAGATCTGTCAGAAATAAGCTTTTTTTAGGCACAACCAGGTATTTCTGTGAGATATTATGCAGTTGTGAGACATCTGGAACACGCTGACGCTGCAGCTCTATTATATCTGTCGCCGTCCTGCAGGCAGAAACACCCTGTCGTCACCAGCGCATCGTTAATAAGCACCGAGGAGGCTACAGGTACACCACCAGAGCATGCATCTGTATAATTTATACAGTGTTTTCACACTTTCATAAACATTACTATTATATTACACACTAGCATGAAAATCATTCCCTTATCTGTTCACTGACAAATGGAATTCAGTCTCCTGACAAATCCTTAAAAATATGTCGCACCATCTCTGTGATACTGAAACACGACCAAAGGGATTCGTTTCTGTTCAGCAACAAAATCATTAGTGAGGTAGGGCACTGACACTGTGCAAGGCTTGTAGTCGGCATTTCAATCTATCCAAAAGGTCTTGGATGAGGATAAGGTCAGGGCTTTGTGTAGAAAATTCAGGTCCTGCCACACCGAATTGTGTAAGTCATTTCTTTATGGACCTCATGGAAAGTGTATTCTTCAAACTAAAGCTGGGACATTTAAAAGTAAATGAAAACAGTAGATTAAAAAAAAGAAGAAAAGAAGATGATGATGATGATGATGATGATGATGATGATTGGGACAGTGTTTAATTATATACAAATGTGGAAACTATGTTGTAGTTTTAAAAATGGTGTTGGTTTATTTGAGAGGAAACACTTATATACAGTATATACACTGATCAGCCATAACATTAAAACCACCTCCTTGTTTCTACACTCACTGTCCATTTTATCAGCTCCACTTACCACATAGAAGCACTTTGTAGTTCTACAATTACTGACTGTAGTCTATCTGTTTCTCTGCATGCTTTGTTAGCCTCCTTTCATGCTGTTCTTCAATGGTCAGGACCCCCACAGGACCACCACAGAGCAGGTATTATTTGGGTGGTGGATCATTCTCAGCACTGTAGTGACACTGACATGGTGGTGTGTTAGTGTGTGTTGTGCTGGTATGAGTGGATAAGACACAGAAGCGCTGCTGGAGTTTTTAAAAACCTCATTGTCACTGCTGGACTGAGAATAGTCCACCAACCAAAAATATCCAGCCAACAGTGCCCCATGGGCAATGTCCTGTGACCACTGATGAAGGTCTAGAAGATGACCAACTCAAACAGCAGCAATAGATGAGCGATCGTCTCTGACTTTACATCTACAAGGTGGACCGACTAGGTAGGAGTGTCTAATAGAGTGGACAGTGAGTGGACACAGTATTTAAAACCTCCAGCAGTGCTGCTGTGTCTGATCCACTCATACCAGCACAACACACACTAACACACCACCACCATGTCAGTGTCACTGTAGTGCTGAGAATGATCCACCACCTAAATAATACCTGCTCTGTGGGGGTCCTGTGGGGGTCCTGACCATTGAAGAACAGGGCGAAAGCAGGTTAAAAAAGTATGTAGAGAAATAGATGGACTACAATCAGTAATTGTAGAACTACAAAGCGCTTCTATATGGTGAGTGGAGCTGATAAAATGGACAGTGAGTGTAGAAACAAGGAGGTGGTTTTAATGTTATGGCTGATCAGTGTATATGAAGTATTTGAAGAAATATAGCAGGATTGCACATTCAGTTTACAAAGAGAAGCTTTTATCACTATGAATGTAATTATATGATACTGGTAACATTCCTTGTAATACGTTGCTAGTCACACTACAGCTTGCAGTGTGTGTGGTGTATGATGTATGATGTATGTGTAAACAGTATTTGCTGTACTAGAGTACTATGTGTATGTGTGTCAATGATCCTAATATCAGTCAGTGTGAGTCCTATCATTCCTGAAGATTTTACTTGATTTAATTGATCTTTGGTTCCTGATATTTAAACAAAAGTCCTCTGTTTTGATCCAGCTTTTTTTGAAACTGCTGTTTTAAGCACGCAGGGAGCCCACAGTACAAAGATCCATTACTGATACACGGAGGCTTTCTCACTGGAGGGAGTCTGTCCTCCACACTGAGATGAGACGTAGATAGATGGACACAACACAAATGGACAGAGCGAGGTAGACAGCAAATTCGTTCCCGCTCAATCTTAAAAACAAGCTCTGAAGGACGATTTCAGCGCTCGCTTGACGTGGGATAAATATGTTTAGACAGAAGTGAAGTAAGATGGATCTGGCTATGAGATTGTTTGAAGTGGAATTTCATATTTTCATTTGTAATAGCAGCAGAGATGACCTGATGGATAAAGCTGGCCTGATTTAATATAGCTAGATTTGCTATTTGTTCACAATTGGTTATTGGACACTGTTCGAATGGTGTTTGTATAAATTCTAATCAGTTTTTCCCATAATGAAACATGTAAATTGGGTAAATTGGATGAATCTGTTCCAGACCCGCAGATGACTGCTTAATTAAAGTATAAAACGAATACCTGTAAATAAAATAAAATGTAACTGCACTTTATCACTTTAGACACGATTTTCACTTTCAAACTTTGCAATGAGGTTTTGGACCCATGATTACACTTGCTGTTACTAAAAAGCAATACAATGACACAGTGTTTTACAGAGCTTGTACAAATAATGCAAGACTGATCATGTGACTTGGACTTGGTTGGGCCAGACAGCGTGGTTTGGTTCAAATTCCGGGGCAACAGACGAATGCCAAGTCAAATTTTAGTTGGAAAAGTTGGGCAAATGTCTAGTAGTATGAGTAGAGAAGGAGACGAGTGGCTGGGTTCTACTCGTGTCACTGTACATGTCCCAAAATAGTAAGGTTGATTTGTCAAGATGTGAGGATAGGGGAAGAACTTTTTTTTCTAAACAATATGTTTAAGATGGGAGACGTTCGAGATATGCAGCTCCATACGCAACAAACTGTGATGCTCTGTGTATTCTGACACCTCTCTATCAGAACCAGCATGAACTTCTTCAGCAATTTGAGCTACAGTAGCTCGTCTGTTGTATCGGACCACACGGGCCAGCCTTCGCTCCCCACGTGCATCAATGAGCCTTGGCTGTCCATGACCCTGTCGCCGGTTTACCAATGTTCCTTCCTTGGACCACATTTGATAGATACTGACCACTGCACAAGAGCTGCAGTTTTGGAGATGCTCTGACCCAGTCGTCTAGCCATCACAATTTGGCCCTCATCAAACTCGCACCTGCTTCTAACATCAACTTTGAGGATAAAACGTTCACTTGCTGCCTAATCCCACCTACTAACAGGTGCCGTGATGAAGAGATAATCAGTGTTATTCACTTCACCTGTCAGTGGTCATGATGTTATGCCTGGTCGGTGTATATGCTGGGTGACATAAATTATTATTATAACACAAAATACACGGCTCGGTGGGTAGCACTGTTGCCTTACAGCAAGAAGGTCCTGGGTTCGATTCCCAGGGGGAGCGGTTTGAGTCCTTTCTGTGTGGAGTGTGGAGGGTTTCCTCCGGGAGCTCCGGTTTCCTCCTACAGTCCTAGGACGTGCAAGTGAGGTGAATTGGAGATACAAAATTGTCCATGACTGTGTTTGACATTGAACTTGAACTGATGAACCTTGTGTAACCAGTAACTACATGTCCTGTCATGAATGTAACCAAAGTGTGTAAAACATGACGTTAACATTCTAATAAATAAATTAAGTATTATTGTTACATGTGGCATATAACAATTATAACATTATATATAGGTTCAATTTTCTATAACCACATTCTTCTCCAACTTTTAAACCACGTTTCTGTTATTATTTGTGCTCACAACCCACCCGGCCTCATCCATTGAATGTTTTGAGTTAATTTACGATGTGCACCACCTGTGTCTAATCCTTTTTATGTGTTTTTAAACCCATCCCATTGTTCATAATCCTTGTCGGTGTGTTGTAGCATGAGGTTTATCCCTCTTAAATACCTTCACACACATGTATCTTATGCTTCATTTGTTTTCTTTTGTAAGCCATGACAGAAGAACATGCCACCTTAAAGAATGAAAGTGCACATCATCAGGACTCCCTTACTGCCACCCCACAGTGAGTACATCTCCCTGAGCTTATAAAGAATTTGTGATGTGATCTCATGTGTCTCTCATAAATCTCTGATGTTTCACCTGGTCTTGGTCTAATTGACTCTGGAGATGCTGGCAGCTTTATAGCCCGGCCTACCAGCCCTACAAGCAAGCTCTGGATGGTTCTGGGAGGGTCCTAGTGCCCATTAAGCTCCTAACAGGCTTCCTGTCTACTGTTATCCTTGGACTCCCATTGCTCACCCATCACACATCATGGAAATAAAGAGCTGGTTTACTACCTGTCATGACCGATTTGTTCCTGCTCAGTGTGGCTTCAACCTATTAAAATCTTATATGTCCTATATTTGTTACAATCAAGATTTTTGTAGTACCAGCAATCAGGATGATTAACCATAAAAATAATGTGATATTTTTATATAGCTGTGCATAAACTGTCAACATGTTTATGACTTGATCATGTCACTTCTGTGTTTGATGCCTAAAACCATTCCTCTTGGCTCCTGTTACTAAACGTGTGTGCGTTTGTATGATCTACTTTATCATACAAATATCCCACTTTGTGCCAAAAATGCCAGCATGTATTTATACAAGCAAATGAAACTTTAGAATGATCTAATCAGCATTACCATCTACACATTGATAGCTAACCTGATAAACGGGTGCAGTAAATTCCCACAGCTTGGTGTTTTATTTTCACTCCTGATACTCAACCTTGAATGCTAATGACGATGCGGGATGGCACAACACTGGTGTGTGTGTGGATTCATGTGCGGTGGTTGTGTTGAGCTGGCAGGAGCACAGCGGAGGCTGTAAGACGGATCGGATCTCCAGACTGATCATGCGGACTTTCTAATGAGAAGAGAGGAACAGACAGCTAGGTCGTGAAAATGATGGAGTAATCCATCACTGAATAATTTATAACAACATGTGAAATGAAACATGGCATGAGATTAGTGCTGTTCTGCTTGTCAGTCTCAGACTGCAGATCCGCCCCTGAACAGGTTTTGCATATTTACTTTAAAATCGTCCTATATCATCAAAGTAAAGTTTCATGTAGATGAAGAGTATTTTTTTTACTTTGTCATGCCAGTGTGCTACAAAAGACATGAATTCTCTTGAGAGATAGAAAGACAGACAGATAGACAGACAGATTAATGAATCAGGCAGATAGGAGGCCTTTATTGAACCTCAGAGAAATAGCTGGACCATAAATAAGTTGAGTTTATTAGATGGAAAGTGTCCAAATAGTACATGATGGTTTAATCATGTTGTAACCCAACTTTAGATCATACAGACCAACAGTTGGTTGTATGATCAGCAATATTAACTTACTTAAAGATAAAATTAGCTGTTTATTTTAAGTTGTTTACTTATATTTACCAATAATTGTGAAGGACATCATAGATGTTTAATGGCTGACCAGTCCTTGTTTTTTGCAAATAATAAATCCCTTTAGGACATTGATCATTTGTTCTCAGTTATAGGCTAAAGAATTGAGTATTGGTATAACACAAGGCTTTGTTCTATTTATATAGTAAATATATACAGATAAATATATGTTACTATGTTATTTTTGCTGTTCTGAGATATTTGAACGTTTCTGTGTCCACTAAACAACAACACATTGCATGGTTACATTTAAGGCTTATTGTCCAGTATATTGAAATAAATTTTTTCATAAGTAATGTATAATTTATACATACAGAAAGAACATGGCGCAGCTAGCACACCAGCGCCGAGATTCTGAACTCCTCGGTTCGAAACTCTTGGCTGGGCATCATCTAGCGGGCATAATTGGCAGTGCCTGCAGCAGACACGTCTCTGCTAGGGCGAGATGACCAGACTATGTGGGTGGGGTCTTCAAACGCTGTGTTAGGAGCCTGATTACTCGATAGAGAGGAGCCTCTGCAGAAGCATGGGTGAAAAAGGGTTTCGCTAAGGGCTGCACGTGGGTTGGAGGACGCGTGAGGAGCAATATACCCACCTCGACTGCAATCAGGGATCCCCCAGCAGCGGAAGTCAAATTGACTACACTAAATCAGGAGAGAAATGGGAGAAAATGCATAAATAAAATAGAAAAAAAACATAAATGTCGCGGTCGCTTTGTAGGTAGCTCTGTCGCCTCACAATGAGATCATGTTCTCCCCATGCCTGCGTTCATTTCCTCCGGTATATTACAGTATAAAGATGTAGGTTAGGTGTATTGAAGATACAAAATTGTCTGTGCTGGTGTTTGAAATTGAACTTAAACTGATGCATCATGTAAAATGTAACTACCTGTCCTGTCATGAACGTACCCAAAGTCCAAAACAAAACATTACAATCTTAATTAAAGGAAACAAACAAGTAGAACGTGTTCTGATATTTAGTAAATGTTTTATAAGCCCCAAAGTCGACATCCTTTTAATTAAGTGTAACCTATTACTTCCACTTGCTTAACATTTGTGATTTTGGTCAATTCTTTATATTTATGTTTTTTTGCTGAATTTGAAATGCCTGTTGGCTGATATCACAGTCTGACTAAGCAAATAGCAAATATGCCCTTTCGATGCTTTCCAAAATAACAAATCACTGTAATGAGTAAAATAAACACACATCAACACTTTGTTCTAGTCACTTTATTACATTAAATGTTCTTTTTTTTTTTATTAATAACCTAACTTTCTACCAATGCACATATATTTTGACACTTTATACATAGTGAGATAAATGATTAAATGTGGTGTGTGATTGAAAATGTTCAAGGCTGCCAGAAGAGAGTCACTAAATTGCCAGCAAATGACTCATTTCAAATACCGAGAAGCTGAAGCACAACCCTGAAGATTGAGCTTTTTTTTTTATATGTACAGAGTCAACAGATTTTGTTTACATCTATTAACATGATGGTTATTTAATGGAGGTTTAGCAGTTGGGGGTTAATAGCTGCTAGAGACCTGACTTCATATTCAGGCCTCATCTCAACTATCCGGTGAATTAAAATAGCACACACACACACACACACACACACACACACAATTCATTATGTTGTTTACTGCATAAAAATGTGACATCTCTGAATTTAATTCTAGCTCATTGTCATGTGGGTAATGTTGTGTTGCTTATGCTGGTTCTCTGTACTGTTGGTTGTAGATCATAAGCTCCCGTATTAAACCCGGGAGTCTGGATTGATTGTTTGCGCCAGGGGCTATACTGGAGGGCAAAGATACAAATGTCTGGGCACTTTATTGTAAGAGGCAGTAAAATAAATCCTACAACTTCATGCTGGTGTTTTTCAGAAACACAAGGTTTTGATTTTCCAGAATTAAATGGACTACAGCGGGGTGCTGAATTAAATCCTCGGGGACTCCTAACAAAACAAAGAAAACAAGAATTCTGTGGATTGGAGCGGTGAGGTCTAGTGTTTTCCTCTCATATAGATGAAAGGTTTTCAGATCACATCACCATCATCAAATCTACCTGGGCGTGGGGGGACTTGGGATTCCTGCCATTCTAAAACAATACGGTTAACACTGATGAATACTAACATTATGGATTCCGCTATAAGCAGGCAAAAATAAAGGAGAGGTTAGAGAGATTAAAAGGAGGAAATACTGAAGCTCAAATTTTGCAAACAAAGTTCAACACTTTGTGCCAAACTAATATAAATAATGATCGACTGTAATGCTTATAATATTGTCAAGCCAATGTATGGCACATCATGAAGAGGATGATCTGACAACAGTGAATATGGACCCATGAGCAGCTGAAGTCTTGTGTCAAGCAACAATGGGGAAAAAAGTTTATTGTTATTATTATTATTATTACTATTATTGTTATTACTATTATTATTATTATTACTATTATTATTTTTATTATTATAATTATAATTAATATTATTATTATTATTATTGCTATTATTATTACTATTGTTATTATAATTATTATTATTATTATTATCAATATTATTATTATTATTATTGTTATTATTATTATTATTATTATTATCATCAATAATATTATTATTATTGTTGTTGTTATTATTATTACTATTATTATTAATTATTATTATAATTATTATTAATTATTATTGTAATTATTATTATTACTTATGACTGTGATTCTATTCACAAAATAAGGTCCATAAAGATGCTTTGATGAGTTTATGCTTTTGTCCACACAGAGCCTTGACCTCAACCCCACTAACCACCTTTGGGAACATTGAATTGAGATGTTGATTAAGAGTAAGGCTTTATCAGGCAACATAAATGCCTGACCTGCCAAAATATTTTTGACCAAGTGAGCAAAAATCATGTGGAAAGCTTTAGATGAATATTAAAGGCTGTACAGCAGCAAAGGAGAGCCAACTCCACATTAATGCCCATTTGTGAAATGAGGTCCACATTTATAGTCCTATAGTGCACCTACAATGAACTGGTATTTCATCCTAGTGCATGTAATATGGGCGAGGTCATGACAGTAGTAATGGCTGTCAATGACCTAATTAACCCAATGATAAAGAACAGCACAGTGTAGTGGTGAATGTCATTAAGGTTTTAAGTAAAGTCATTCCCAGATGGATTAGGGCTAATTGCAAATCCAACCTCAGCATCGGACAGTGCCTCGAGGAGAATTCCCAGTAGTGCTGCATGGCTCCTAATGAACCAATACCATGAACCGGACTAGTGGGAAACTAGTTTAGAAGAATTCATTCATTATTCATTCAATAATGTAACGACACCCTACCTGGTAGTAATCAGTGGTGGGAAATGCATTTTAGGTCTCTGCTTAAATTTGTACATAGCACACTGGGGACATCATGCAAACATAATAATAATAATATTTAACATGAACATTTTTGGAAATCCCAGTAAAATGTTTGCCAAATTAGGTCACAGAGTTATTAAGTGCTAGTAATATCGCATGTTCCTCTCAGCATGTCTGGTGGATTTCATTATGAATGTCAGATCTTTCTCCATGCCAATACCATGTCATTTCTCTCAATAACTCTCAGATGAAACCCTCGGCTAGTGTACGAAACCTCTGGAGAGTCCTTCTCTGCTTTGTAGCCAACATGACAGGATCGTGCCGGTTCCTCCTCTACAACATATAATAAATACTGAATTATTTCTCTCTATGGAAGCCACTTAGATGTTGGTCCAATCAGTTGTTATTTCTAGGCTGGACAATTGCAACTCCCTACTGGCAGGTTCTCCAATGTTCACTATTAAACCCAAAGGGTGGAGCATCTGCAATGCTAAATCATGGACCCAAATGCAAGAGACTTAAGCAAGGTTGAACAATAAAATAGCCTACAAGCCACAGAAGATAGAGAAAGTATAAATAAACAAAATTATTGAAGTGAAACTCAAAAAAGGGAAAGACATACAGGTGACTGCATTACTGGAGCACACAAGCTTCAGACAGGAACTCCAGACTTTCCGGACTTTGTGTATTGTGCAGGCTATCATAGCTGCACTGATAGGGGCCAAAGATGCCACGAGCTTGTTAGACATTCCTTTTTAAAACCATGTGCAATAAACCCCCTGTTGCAGTTACCAACTAACACATAAATTTAAAATGTGTCTGTAGTACTCTGTGCCCAGAATAGCATTTGCGCAGATAAGCACTGGTGTTGGCCAAGAAGGCCTGGCTCCCAGTCAACTCTCCAGTGCATCTAAACAGTGTTCATGGCATTGAAAAGTGGCCTTCCAGTAAATTCTGCACAATCTTTGGCATTACAATAATCTTGAGTAGTAAACTATTTATTATTTTATAAACTTTCTCTATTCACGTAAGCTCACACTACATTGAATTTTTTACTGTGTTCTTATTTCTTTCTTTAATTTCACTTTATGCTCATTTCAGAAATATACACAGATCAGCAATAACATTAAAACCACCTCCTGGTTTCTACACTCACTGTCCATGTTATCAGCTCCACTTACCATATAGAAGCACTTTGTAGTTCTACAATTACTGACTGTAGTCCATCTGTTTCTCTGCATGCTTTGTTACCCCCTTTCACCCTGTTCCTCAATGGTCAGGACCCCCACAGGACCACCATAGAGCAGGTATTATTTGGGTGGTGGATCATTCTCAGCACTGCAGTGACACTGACATGGTGGTGGTGTGTTAGTGTGTGTTGTGTTGCGCTGCTCATTGTCACTGCTGCACTGAGAATAGTCCACCAACCAAAAACATCCAGCCAACAGCGTCTCATGGGCAGCGTCCTGTGACCACTGATGAAGGTCTAGAAGATGACCAACTCAAACAGCAGCAATAGATGAGTGATCGTCTCTGACTTTACATCTACAAGGTGGACCAACTAGGTAGGAGTGTCTAATAGAGTGGACAGTGAGTGGACACGGTATTTAAAACCTCCAGCAGCGCTGCTGTGTCTTATCCACTCATACCAGCACAACACACACTAACACACCACCACCATGTCAGTGTCACTGCAGTGCTGAGAATGATCCACCACCTAAATAATACCTGCTCTGTGGTGGTCCTGTGGGGGTCCTGACCATTGGAGAACAGGGTGAAAGCAGGTAAAAAAGTATGTAGGGAAACAAATAGACTACAGTCAGTAATTGTAGAACTTCAAAGTGCTTCTATATGGTAAGTGGAGCTGATAAAATGGACAGTGTGTGTAGAAACAAGGAAGTGGTTTTAATGTTATGGTTGATCATTGTAAATACTTGTTTAAGGAGGTCATGTTGATTCAATCATGTCTGAAGTGTAGCGGTGAGGCCGAGCGCTCACGATGTTTGCTAGTTTGAGCCGTTTGCTATTGTGCAGTGCGCTGAGTTTATGAGTATGGAGCTCTCCCGGGTCTCTGAATGAAGGGATTAGCCTAAATGAGTTTGTTGGTTTCACTGTTTTAATCCTGTCAGCTGAACAAAAGGAAAGACACTGTTGGGATTTTAATATCCTTACTCGACAGTCCTGGAATATTTGCTGTGTGTTGTTTGTGTATTTGTTATTGATTGTGAGACTTTTAGACATCACAGAAGGAGACTATTATTTAAATAGTGTTGGAAGGGCAGTATATAGCCAGAACTTTGGGCAACTTTGCTCTCTTAACCCTATTTATGTGATGTTTTCTCTGGTGGATTTTGGGGGGTTGAGTTTGTCACCATAGAACCCAATACTTGTCTTTGTGTGTTAATCTGAACACTAAGGAGTGAATAATTACACACATACATGTACGAACACTCATCAGCTGATATGAAATATGTGTACCATGTGACATTTACATACACCTACATTAAGCATAACATTATGACCACCTTCCTAATAGAGCTAATATAGTGTTGGTCCCCCTTTTGCTGCCAAAACAGCCCTGCAACTGTGATGCTCTGTGTATTCTGACACCTTTCTATCAGAACCAGCATTAACTTCTTCAGCAATTTGAGCTACGTTAGCTCGTCTGTGGGATCGGACCACACGGGCCAGCCTTCGCTCCCCACGTGTATCACTGAGCCTTGGTCGCCCATGACCCTGTCGCCGGTTTACCACTGCTCCTTCGTTGGACCACTGCAGACAGGGAACACCCCACAAGAGCTGCAGTTTTGGAGATGCTCTGACCCAGTCGTCTAGCCATCACAATTGGGCCCTTGTCAGACTCGCTCAAATCCTCACGCTCGCCCATTTTTCCTGTTTCTAACACATTAACTTCAAGGATAAAATGTTCACTTGCTGCCTAATATACCCCCCCCCCCCCCCCCCCCCCCCCACTAACAGGTGCTGTGATGAAGAGATAATCAGTGTTATTCACTTCACCTGGCAGTGGTCATAATGTTATGCCCGGTCTATATACGTACAAAATATTTTTACTCTAAACACATCTTGAATGCTGTATTTACTGTAGATTATTAGGTTTCCCCCACAAAGACATTTAAACATATCACACTTTGCTAGACGTCTAAGTGAGTAAATGTGTGGGTGCACGTCATCACTTGATGGATCATCAGCTCATCAGTGTTTCTGGTGGCTGACTGGTTCACAAACTTTAGCTCACCTGCGTACACACTGCACTAGCAGGCACAAAGTCTGCTTAGATAACGTCCCGGTTTTAAAAGAGAAGCATTTAAAATTCCTCCCTGTTTCATATATTCTGCTGTCTGGTGGAGTTATTATGATTATGCAGGCAGAAAGGCGGTTTTAAAGAGTACGCTTTGAGAAGTTTGTCTTCTGCATCTATAAAACTATTTTCTTGCCAGTGAATCTGACGTCTCTCAAAATGATAATGTGCACAAAGAATCATATTCAGCGTTTAATGCCGAGTAAGGAAACTGTGCACAGCCAGACTGCAGACGTATCTGTATACTAGAGTGCTGCTTAGGATGTGGTGTCTGCACAGTGCAGAGTTATTATAAATTAAAAGCTATCTGACTGCATTATAGTGGTGCAGCAGTGTATTAGAACTCCACAGCCCTGCTGAAATCTCAACAGATTTAATATGATCAGCATCAAATCCTACTCACGTTACACCAGCGTCTTATTGAGATTTGCTTCTGGAGAATGTGACACACTATGGAGATGTGGAAGATAATGTAAAGTACATAGTTTGTAACTAAACCATTAATAGTGTCATCATAACATTAAGTTCTGTGTTCAATATGCATTATTAATAGATTATGCAATTTGTATTTATTTAACACTCCTGCTACATTAACACTTTTTGTCTCTTCACTGGTCTGGTCCCCTTACAGGTTAATTTTGATGCAAGGTACCACTGTGTATTATGTAGCTTAAGTTAGTTTAACTGTGTATTATGTAGCTTAAGTTAGTTTAACTGTGTATTATGTAGCTTAAGTTAGTTTAACTGTGTATTATGTAGCTTTAGTCAGTTTAACTGTGTATTATGTAGCTTAAGTTAGTTTAACTGTGTATTATGTAGCTTTAGTCAGTTTAACTGTGTATTATGTAGCTTAAGTTAGTTTAACTGTGTATTATGTAGCTTAAGTTAGTTTAACTGTGTATTATGTAGCTTTAGTCAGTTTAACTGTGTATTATGTAGCTTAAGTTAGTTTAACTGTGTATTATGTAGCTTAAGTTAGTTTAACTGTGTATTATGTAACTTAAGTCAGTTTAACTGTGTATTATGTAGCTTAATCAGTATAACTGTGTATTATGTAACTTAAGTCAGTTTAACTGTGTATTATGTAGCTTTAGTCAGTTTAACTGTGTATTATGTAACTTAAGTCAGTTTATGTAGCTTAAGTCAGTTTAACTGTGTATTATGTAGCTTTAGTCAGTTTTACTGTGTATTGCGTAGCTTTAGTCAGTTTAACTGTGTATTATGTAGCTTAGGTCAGTTTAAATGTGTATTACGTAGCTTTAGTCAGTTTAACTGTGTATTATGTAGCTTAGGTCAGTTTAACTGTGTATTATGTAGCTTTAGTCAGTTTAACTGTGTATTATGTAGCTTTAGTCAGTTTAACTGTGTATTATGTAACTTAAGTCAGTTTATGTAGCTTAAGTCAGTTTAACTGTGTATTATGTAGCTTTAGTCAGTTTTACTGTGTATTGCGTAGCTTTAGTCAGTTTAACTGTGTATTATGTAGCTTAGGTCAGTTTAACTGTGTATTACGTAGCTTTAGTCAGTTTAACTGTGTATTATGTAGCTTAAGTCAGTTTATGTAGATTAAGTCAGTTTAACTGTGTATTATGTAGCTTTAGTCAGTTTAACTGTGTATTATGTAACTTAAGTCAGTTTAACTGTGTATTATGTAGCTTAAGTCAGTTTAACTGTGTATTACGTAGCTTTAGTCAGTTTAACTGTGTATTATGTAGCTTTAGTCAGTTTAACTGTGTATTACGTAGCTTTAGTCAGTATAACTGTGTATTATGTAGCTTAAGTCAGTGTAACTGTGTATTATGTAGCTTAAGTCAGTTTAACTATGTATTACATAGCCTAAGTCAGTTTAGGAAAGACTATATGTATGTTTGTAGCAGTTGATTTCCGTTACCTAAACCGGTAGGCCAGAAAGCTCAGCTATGTGGCCATGTGTTATAAATCTAAATAATTACCTGCTTATGTTATTGTTGTATCTGATTAAAGTGCTGAATAACTTCTACAATGTTAAAATGTACAACCTTGTACTAAGCAAGCTAATAAACCCTGGATTGAGATTTTATTGACTATTAAAACCTTATCTGCTCAGGATTAGGCCTGATTTTACTCACACAGGATGTCAGCACTGAAATGACAAATCATGACATCTCATATGTCTATTTTCAGTCTAACCCATGCTGTAATACCTGTACAGGGATAGGGCCGCTATAACCCCATTAAGCTAAATTAAACATGTTCCATTTTCTCTAAAATGAAATTTGAAAGTAGTTTTCATCTGTCTGTCTGTCAGGGCTGAATGCTGCAGCCATCTACTACCTTTATAGGCTGAACATTAAAAGCAACATCAGAGGCAACATTTTCACAAGTCGTACACACTGTCTTTTTAAGTTGTTTATGTAAAACAAAAAAGAAACAACATTCCTACAATTATTTAACATATTTAAGCCTTCATGAATGTGTTTGATTTTGTCTCAGTTTTTTTTTTTTTTTAGAAAACACTACAGAAGAAAACACATTTGAAGTCAGTTGAGGGTGAGTGATGCTTTAGGTGACTGTATTTCATGGTTACAATTCCATCCACATTTTATATGATTTCATTTCTGACATGCAGACTCAATTGCTACAGTTATTTGACAATAATATAAAGCGATTAACATTGCCATTTGCATGAATGGTGCAATTAGTTGCTCTCCAGCCATGGACATCACCTATATGCTTCACTTTACATGATATATATACTACAACCTCCTGATTAAATTAATTTAAATCATTAGGTTCATTTGCACTTGCTAATAAGCATTTTGCTGGTCATAATATAAAATGTGTGTATTGAAGCATAATTATTAATACAGAATGCATATGAAAATGCATCACTGTTTTTATTTTCATCAAAATGCACTAAAGTCCTTCAACAGTAGGTGAACTGCAGAGTCATTAGGAAAGTGACTTTTTGGACACTGATGTGTAAAAAAACACCAACAAAACACACAATCCTTTTTAGATCATAACTGTATTCTAATTTTATTCTAGTTTACCTCAGTGGTCTTCAACAACCGGGCCATTTATTACTGGGCCGCACAGAAAGAATAAATAAATAGAGATGGCTATAAAAGCAATAAAAACACTGCTTACATTTCCATTTAACATACTGTCTTTGTAAAGCAGAATTTTCTGCAGTGATGGCAACCAAAACAAAGTTAAGGAGTAGACGGGACATAAGAAACACACTACAGGTGTTATTGTCTCCTATCACCCCTAGGTGGGAGCATCTCATTGCAGTGAAAAAAGCTCAGGGTTCTCTCTGATTTTCCATCATTGGTGAGTAGTTTTGTTATGCACTTTGTGTTTTTTATTATGCTCGTTGTATAATTTTATTGTAAATCCTCCCACCTCCGCTGGTCCGTGAAATTATATCTTGTATGAAACCGGTCCGTGGTGCAAAAAAGGTTGCTGCTTATTTACATTTTCACATTTACTGCACTTAGCAGATGCTTTAATTCAAAGTGACTTACAATTCTGACAAAGTACAGTTGACAAATTGAGGGTTGAGGCCCTTCCACAGGGGCCCAACAGCGGCAACTTGGTGGTTGTGGGGTTTAAACCAACAACCTGCTAGTCCATAACCTAATTTATAGTCCAGTTTAATCACCAATGAGCTACCACTGCCAACTAAATGATCACCACTCATTATGGCTATCATATACATTAAAAATTAAATCCACAACACAGTTAAGTGTTAAAACATGTAGTGGTCTGAATTCTGTCTCAATCCACTTTATTATCTATGACAATATGCTCAGCAAAATCCAAACTCATATGTGTTACTGAAATCTTTTATATATCCAATTTGCTAAAATGAATCGGCAGCCAGAGCTGCTGTATTACTTTATTTTGGATGTAAGAATGTATTTGAATTATCACATGAGCTTAAATGTTTATGCCAAGGGCAGGAAGAACATCAGCAGCGCTACAGTGTGTAATCACTGAACTGTGTAACTGTTAATTCATTCATTTATTTAATATAAATGATTTTATAAAACTGTTAGAAATAGGTTTGGCCAACATAATAATGAGCTCTGTTCACATATATTTAATTATATAGTGTATCACTATTACTATGGACAACCTCTAGGTCAACATACAAAACATAAATGGCAAAGATGGCGATCAAAGTGTGTCCACCAACTATAGAAAAAGGCCACCAGAGCCCAGCCCAGACACTTCATTAACTGATAAGCATCTGTTGTGTGCTCCTCTCCACCCCTCTCCATCCTGCTCCTCATGATTATCTATCAGACTGCAGAAAACCAACATATCAGGCAGCAGAAAAAAGCAGGAAAAGCAAATCTGGAATCTGTCAGGATAATTGTGCCAGTGATAAGTTTCCAATCGAGAAAACATTCTTAAAGCGAGCGCCTCGCCTCTGTAACGTTAACGTGGAAAGCACATAATGGTGAGTCAATTAGCATCATAAAGAGGAGAGCAAGAGAGGAAAGAGATAAGCTGAACGACGAGCTGATGTAGCACATTAGAAACAGCCAAATTAGAAGTTCTGTTCATGTGGTACAGAATTTTGGGTGCCGATTTTGAATTTATTTATTTATTTATTTTTAATTTTCTGTAATGCAGTTTCCCCCCAATTTTCTCCCATTTTAGTTGTATGTTGTCCTGTAATTACATGCGATTTTTTTTTTCAATGTATCCATTTTTGTTTCATAAATAAGTCAAATAATTTAAAAAATGCAACTATATGTTTCCTTAAATAACTTAAAACTTATTATTTTTTTTTTTTTTCTATTAATGCAGTTTCCCCCCAATTTTCTCCCATTGTAGTTGCATGTAATTATTTGTAAATACATACAACTTTTTTTTTATTTTCAATTTTTGTTTTATAGATAAATAAAATAATTCTAAAATTCTAACAGAATGTTTCCTTTAATAACAGAATAGCCTAAAACTTTTGAAGGTGCCAAATATTCTACTGTATTTTTTTTTCTTTTTTTTTTTTTAATGCATTTTCTCCCTTTTTCTCCTGATTTTTAGCATGTCCAGTTTTTACCTAATGCATTACGCTTCCTCTCCACTGGTGCTGACAGCAAACTCCGACACGTGCGCAGTAGCCGACTGCATTTTTTTACCTGCACGAGGTGAGTTCATATGCAGATCAGCCTTGTGCATGAAGAGCCACACCCTGATCGCATTATTCCTCGACTCTGTGCAGACGGCATAAATCAGTCAGCAGAGGTCGCAATTGCACCAGTTATGAGGTCCCTCTCGAGCTCCCTCCCTGTATGAACAACAGCCAATCGTTGTTCATGTAGCCGCCCAGCCCAGCCGGATGGCAGAGCTGAGATTCGATACGATGTATTTAAAACCCCAGCTCTGGTGTGCTAGTGTATTTTATCGTATTTCACCTGAGCGGCCTGTATAACAAAGTTTATTAGAAACAAAGCAATAACGTTTTACAGCACAGCACCTAACATAAATCTGCACAATATTTTATAGTGTATTTTTTTTCTAATATGCTTTTATATACTGTCTCATCCTTTGTTACACACTTGGACCATGTTGATTGGACAAGTTCTTTTTAGAAAGAAACTAATTGTAATGAAAGAGCAACTGCAAGCTTGTGATGGCTAAACACTAAACACATACTAACATAGTAATTACTACTGTACACCTTACAGGACGATCTTATGTTTCCAATAATCCACTGAAGGTTGGTAATGAATGAATCATTTTAAATCATTTGTCCCATTAAGAGCATGTGGGAATAAGAAATATATCAATTCATAATTATTACAATTAATAACATTTATTATTGCATAGATGGTATATCAGTAAGGCTGGTCATGATCAGTTCCAAACCAGCAGTTTTTTTTTTTTTAAAGCTTAGTACATTGGACTGGTCAGTGATGCACTTTTATTTATGTGCATGTGAAAGGGAGCCTATGATGCACATGTAAACCCCCTTTAAATGTGCACTTTTACCTCTCATGTGTTATTTATGGATCTGCTCTGGAGTCAGAAGTGCTCTGAAAGCCTAAATAAGAAGCCAACATCAGTGCATGACTCTA